>NC_090933.1:768966236-771466236 GCF_040938575.1 Ambystoma mexicanum | reverse complement strand
TTGTTTAAGGAAGGAAAACATGAAACTTTAATAAGGCAACATTATGTACTATGCCTGGAAACTGCTGATCTCACTCGATAAACTTCTTTGATCAGCTGACTGTTTACTGGATGATGAACACAAATTCCAAGTGGATCCCACGAATCAGCCTTTCACTAGACGACATGATGATTTTCTTTCAGCATGAAACAAGAGTTATTATTAGCCAGCAATCCCTCAATCTGTCCCTCGAAGGAAAGTCTCACTCTGATCTCAGAGTTCTCTCGGAATAAGTATTTACTTGTACTATAATTTCTCTCAAAATCTCATCCAATGCTGCATTATTTCTCGGGTCCCTTAGGAAGGCGCAGAGACCTGTTTGTCTATTAACAAGCTGTGGGCATTGTTCAATCAGGTAGTAAAAAACTGGACTGACCAGTCTGTGCGCGTTATCAGCTGATAGTGGCATTTGTACTTTCCCCACTGTACTCAGGAAGATGCAGAACTTGCTCCATAATCGCTGTGTGCAATCTCCTTAAAATCGGACCATTCTTAGGATCTTGCAGGAAAATGTGAATGCTAGTAGTTCTCCACACAATTGCAGGATATGTGTGCAACACAAAAAGAAAAACTTCATATATGATCCGGCGAAACATTGTCATTGGGTACCACCGTGAGCAAATCCAAACAGGAACTCAGTCAGAAATGAATCAGGGTACTGTACCCTCTTCCAGTTGTCAAAAACAAAACCAAGTTTTGGCATATTTTTCTTCTTATCAAGGCTTAAGCATGTCTCAGTCCAATGTCACAAACACCTGTGGCTCAAGAACAAATATCTTCTCTTGACTCTTTCCCAAGTGACTGAAAAGAGTGTTTAAAAAATAAGCCACAGTCCAATTAACTCTTTGCCTTTACTCAATAGCTTCTGCATCCTTCTTCCTCATTATAGACCTAGTCTGCACGTGCTGAAGTTCCTCCCAGATGTTTGCTTCCAAGGGTGTAGGGGTGAATGGGTCTCTCCAGCATACATCTTTACGTCTCCCAGAAAAGTCCAAGCATGTCTGCCCTGTACTTTGATTGCAACATTGTGATGTCTTCTACGATAAAAGGACCTTTGAAGTGGGGCCATCCCACTTCTTTCTCGTATGGTTGCAGATTAGGACTGCATCTCCAGGGAACACTTTAGGAATACATAGTTCTTGAAATCCACTTGTTGAAGCATCTCCTTCTGTGTTCTATACTGCCTGACACCCTTTTTGCGTAGCTGATCTGAGTCAAGTAACTCCATTCCTAACAGTTCTGACATTGGCTGGTCATCACTTCTAACTCTGGATGAAGGTGTGAGTGGTGTCCTCATTCGCCTCTCTGTCACTATTTCATGGGGGGTAAGATGGTTGTCTGAACCTGTTTGGTTACTAAACGCATATAATGCCAATGGTAGGCAATGCAACCACCCTTTCTTCAAGGAAGGGTTCAACTTGGCTATTCTTTCTTTAAGCAAGCCGTTCAGCCTCTTACAGATCCCATTTCCTTATGGATGATAAGCCAAAGAATACGTGTGCTTTATACCAAGCAACAAGCTAATCTGTTCAAAGATTTGATTCACAAAAAGAGGACCAGTATCTGATCTTAATACTTTGCATATTACCCATCTAGGAAATACTTCTCGCACTAAGAATTTTGCTGCACAGGTGGAATCTGGGTGTGTACATGGACCACCTTCAATCCATCGTGAAAAGGGACAAACTACTACAATCATGTATCTATATCCATTACATACTTTCAGCATATCGCCATAGTCAATATGCAAATGGTGGAAGGGGCCTTTAGGTCACGGGATAACTCCTCTAACTGTGCGCTGTGTGTGGCCAGTAAAGAATTTTTGACAAACGATGCAATTCACTACATAGAAAGCAACTTGTTCTAACAAATTTGGTACAAACCACTCCTCTGCAATAGTTGCAGAAAGGTTTTCTCTACTTGCATGAGCAGGGTAGTGTAGCTGTTCCAGCACCACCCTTAATAAGGCTGCAGGCATTACTGGTCTACCAGTGCTGTCTTGTCACCACAATGCTTCAGAGGGGTTTAAAGAAAACCCTCTTCACGTCCATAGATCCTTCTCATCTTGAGTGCTTCTCTCTGAACCTCTATTAATTGTGACTTCGAAAGATTACTAAAGGATTCAGACACACTCATCATTACCACAATTTTTTCATTTACATTAGGCGTATCAAATGACATGATTATTTCTAAACATGCAGCGCGTTTGGCTTCATCGTCTACTGCTTGATTTCCACGTGAGATAAAGTCTGTCTTTTAGTGTGAGCTGCGCATTTAATGACTGCGATGGCTACTGGGAGTTGTATTGCCTTCATAAGCCTGTCCAATAAAGCGGCATGCTACACTGGTAGCCCCTCCTTTTCCACATGCTAATCCTGCGCGTATCGTTGATGTCACATAGGTGGAGTCACTGTATACTGTTATTTCCTGGTCTGCATGATTCTTCAGCGTGACTATCAGCGCCACTAACTCTGCAGCCTGTGCTGAACAGTGAGACGGTAGTCATGCACTTACCAATGTTTGAAACTCCCCATTTTGCTGTGTGTTTTACCACAGCAGCACCTGTATATCTATGTCCATCATTTTGATCGATCCTTGAAGAACCATCAATAAAAACAATTTCTCCCCCTGCCAAAGCATTTTCTTTAATCCTAGGGATTTCATCATAGAATTCTTCATAGTTTGAACAGTAATGTACATGTGCATGCTCACCCTCTGCCAGTGGTTCAGCTACAAACATGGCAGGGTTCACTAGTTTGCATCAAATTTTTTTAATATCTGTATTTGATATGATTACCTCATAGACAGAAGCCCTTTGAGAAGTCAACATCGCTTTTGGTTTTTCCAAGATGGCAAATAATGCATGCTCAACAAACAACATCACAGAGCATCCAATCAATATACTTGCAGTCTTTTCAATGGCGAACGTGGTGGCTGCCAAAGATTGTTTGCACGGAAAATGACCCCTCATTACTGGGTCCAGAATCCCACTGTAATGTGCAAGGGGCTTGCACTCCAATGCAGTTCTCTGTGTGAGGACTGCCGTCATAACGGTACCATCCGTATGCGAGAATAAAAAGAATTTCTCCGAATAATTAGGAATCCCTAAAACTGGAGCTGTACAAATTGCCTTTTTCAATTCATCAAACCCTTCTTCCATTTCCTCAGTCCAAACAATGTTCTCTTGCGTTGCCTGTGCTTTCTTTAGAGCTTGTATTAATGTCCTTGTATATGAGCTGTAGTCAAAGACCCATGCTCTGACATAGTTATATAGTCCCAGAAATATTTGCATGTGCTTTATCGTTTGTGGCTTCATGGTTTACAATTTAGCCTCAGCTCTTTCAGGAGTAAACTTTTTTCCTTCATGCAATATCAACTGACCTATATAAAAAAACTTCTTTTTGACCATACTGTAACTTCTCCTTGTCAACTTTATATCCTTTATCAGCAAGAGTAATTATCAACTGAATAGAATCACGTTTGAACCCTTCCTCTGAAATGCTGCAAACTAAAATGGCATCTACGTATTGCAAAACAACACTTTCCAGAATAATATTGTTCAAATCCACTGCTTGTATGTTCACTTGTCCTGCAAACACTATAATAAATTCACTCACGTTTAAATAATAAATTCCTGGTGTTGAACACACTATGCCTTCATCAGTAAGCAAAATTGTCATATTCAACTTGGTCATTAGATCTCGACCTAATATATTGACAGATGTCTGCCTTGAATACAGCAATGGCACCAGCATGTCACATTCTCCTATAGAGACTGGTAATTCTTCAGTAAAAGGAACTCTGCTTGTAGCCCCTTGACAAACCTCGTGTATTCATGACATTGCCAGTCATTGAACATTTTCCCCGTTTTATGCACGAGCCTGTTGCACCTGTGTCCACTAAAAATCCCTTGTCTAACCTCGGTTCCTCATTTCCACCTGGCTGAGCGTGAGACCTCTGCTGCAGGTGCCCCTCCTGTGCTGGTGAGCCCCTCTTGGGGATTTCGTGTTATTCTGGGCTGATTGCTTTTGTTGCAGGTGCCTCTAGGCCCCGCTTGTCTCTCTTTCCATCTCGATCCATTGTTGTTCTTCCCTGTCCTCCCTCCTCCCTCCCAGCCCGCCCTCCACCGTGATTGACCAGTGCCGGGGCCCTGCTGCCTGTAGAAGCTCCATGCTCGCCATTTCTACCTGGCTGAGCGTGAGACCGCTGCTGCCCCTTCTTTGCTGGTGAACCCCTCTTGGGGATTTTGTGTTATTCTGGGCTGATTGCTTTTGTTGTAGGTGCCTCTAGGCCCCGCTTGTCTCTCTTTCCCTCTGATCCGTTGTTCTTCTTCCCTGCCCTACCTCCCTCCTCCCAGCCCGCCCTCCACCGTGATTGACCAGTGCCGTGGCCCTGCTGCATGTAATAGCTCCATGCTCACCATTTCCACCTGGCTGAGCGTGAGACCGCTGCTGCAGCTTCCCCTTCTTTGCTGGTGAGCCCCTCTTGGGGATTTTGTGTTATTCTGGGCTGATTGCTTTTGTTGCAGGTGCCCCTAGGCCCCTCTTGTCTCTCTTTCCCTCCCCGATCAATTGTTCTTCGCCCCCTCCCTCCCCCCCTCCTCCCAGCCTTCCCTCCACCGTAATTGGCTAGTGCTGTGGCCCTACTGCTTGTAGCAGCTAGCGGTGCTCTACACTTGTCATTTCCACCTGGATGAGCATGAAACCGCTGCTGCAGCTGCCCCTCCTGTGCTGGTGAGCCCCTCTTAGGGATTTTGTGTCATTCTGGGCTGATTGCTTTTGTTGCAGGTGGCCCTAGGCCCCACTTGTCTCTCTTTCCCTCCGATCCATTGTTGTTCTTCTGAACCCTCCCTCCCACAGCCCGCCCTCCACCGTGATTGGCCAGTGGCATGGCCCTGCTGCCTGTAGCAACTAGCGGTGCTCCACGCTCGCCATTTCCACCTAGCAGAGTGTGAGACCGCTGCTGTAGCTGCCCCTCCTGTGCTGGTGAGCCCCTCTTGGGGATTTTGTGTTATTCTGGGCTTATTGCTTTTGTTGCAGGTGCCCCTACGCCCCGCTTGTCTCTCTTTCCCTCCCTGATCCGTTGTTGTTCTTCCCCGCCCTCCCTCCCTCCTCCCAGACCACCTTCCACAGTGATTGGCCAGTGCCAGTGCCTTATCTTACTGATCCCTCTGCCTGGCAGCCCCTACGGAAGCGGCTCCTGTTGTGTCTGCAGGTGTCCGCAGGGGACGCCAGTTGCCAGTCAAACTACCAGGTTAGTACACAGGCCTCCCTGCCTGCCCCCCTTCCAGCTTCAGTCTCTTAAACTCAGATGTTTTCCCCCTATTTGTATAATATGCACTGTATCAGTATTTAAAATTGCATTGTAAAACCTAGGCCTTTTCTCCCTCCATTCGGGATTCTCAAACTTGGGTGTGTTTTTTTCCCGCAGTTTTTCACAATATGCACTGTATCAGTATTTAAAATTGCATTGGAAACCTAGGTCTTTTCCCCCTCAATTTAGGATTCTCAAACTAGGTGTGTTTTCTATCCTGTCTTAAAAATGTGCACTTTATGAGCTCTATAATCCTGAGTGTCGTCGTCTTGTCCTATTGCTCAACCTGCTTGCCTCTGACTGTCTTGTCTGCCTACTCTAGTGTCCTGCTCAAGTGTCTCCCCCTCTCCCTTCCACCTCTGACCTCTCCCACCTACTCTATGGTGCTCTCTGTCCCCCCCTATCTTTTCTAACTGCTTCACTATTGACTATCCTGCTCTCCTCACTACATTTGGTGGGAAGAGGTTTAAAAAAGGTATCCTGGTCTCCAACCCAGGCCTCCCTATCGCTGATACCTACACCAGTGCCTCTGCCAAGGAAACTGTCATGACACCCTCTTTGTCGTTCCTTCGCCAGACCTATGGACCCCTCATATGGTCTCTGTGCTCTCTCATTTCTCCTCTTCTCCCATTAATGGTGGCACCCATTGGGATGCCCTCCTGGTCTCCTTCCACCCCTGCAAAGTCATCATTAATGTTTACGCGAATGGGACCATCTTGGTCCAATGCCCTCAGGCCAACCTTCACCTCTTTGATAGACGATTCCCGCGCCTCATCAATTTCCTTTCTTCTCCTGCTGTCCCCTCTCCCCCTTCCTTGGCTACCTCGCCTCCCCCTTCTGCCTCCTACGGGGCTACCTTACCTTCTTCCTCCCTCTCTGCCCCCTCTCGGGCTCCCTCTACACCTCTGAACGGTGTACCTCTGATCTGTACCCCTCCCCGGAAGTCCTTCAAGGATGGCAACCTTCTCCATATTGCCACTCTTAACTCTCGCTCTGCTGTCAAACACTCTCTGACATCTGCCGCTTTCTGGAAGAACTTGACCTTGATGTCCTCGGTCTCACCGAGACATGGTTCACGGCCAGCTCTGTCACTAGCTTTGACACGCTCCTACCTGATGGCTACAAGATCCTCTCAGCGCCCAGGTCCAACCACTCTGGACGGGGTGTAGCTCTGATCTTCCCAGAGTGGATTCCTGCCTCTGTCACTTCTACACAGGCCTACTGCTCTTTTGAATGCCTCATCTGAAGGCTCTCTCTCTCCCCTAGCCATTCCCTTACTGTGGCTACTATCGATCAGCCACCTGGTCAGATCTCCTCCTTCCTTTCTGAGTGGGCGTACTTCTCCTCCTCACTCCTGGCCTCGACTACTCAACTCCTCCTTCTTGGAGACTTCAACATCCACCTGGATGCCTCCTGTCCTCCGTTTGGACCCTTTTGTGACCTCTGCGACGCTCTCTCGCTCACTATTCTCCCCTCTGGCCTCACTCACTCTACAGGGCACACTCTGGATGTTCTTGTCTCCTCTGACCTTCCCCTCTCTGTCCCCCTTTCCACTCTGCTCTGCTGGAGTGATCACTTTCTCCTATCCTCCCACCTCACCCTCCCTACCCCTCAGGCCAAGCCACCTCCATCACTGCCACCCACCTTCTCGGTCATCTGACCCATGAAGCGTGTGTCAGTTGAGGCTTTCATCACCACCTTCTTACCCCCTCGTCCCCCTTTGGCTGACTCTCACCCTGACACAGCCCTCTCCATGCTCCACTCTTCTATATCCGATACTCTTTATATCCCTGCCCCTGTCATGAGAATCTGCATGAAGCCCAAAGCCAAGTGTAACTCCTGGTATGATTCAGATCTCATCACCCTAAAACGCAAGTGCACGGTGGCCGAGAGGAAATGGCGTGCTTCATGTTCATCTTCTGACAAACTGGCCTGTCGCCATACTGGCTCTCCATCCTCACCAAGAAGAGAGCTCATACCCAAGCTCGCATCTCTGCGGCATCTAACAACTCAGCTGAACTCATCAAAATCTGTAAGGTACTGGCCAATCCTGCCACAGTCTCTACCTCTCCTGTACCTTCCCAGGCCCTGTGCAGAGCACTGGCTTCTCACTTCATTTCTAAAACTCAGGACATTCTGTCCTCACTCTCCTGCTATTGCCTCCCTCCCTCCTTTCCCTGCTCCTCCTCTGGCCCTCCTGCAGCCACCCTCCATCCCTCCTTCTCTGCCTTTCCCCTTTTCTCTGCAGACAAGGTTTCTAGACAAGTCCGAGATATGAAAGTCTTGTCGAAACAGGTTCACCCCTGTTCCTCCAAAACTATCAAGGACCATATAGACTCCCTGGCTCCTGCCCTGGCTGATTTCTGCAATTACTCCTTAAGAAACCCTCTGCCGACCGCTCCTGCCCGGCTAACTATCGCCCAATCTCCATCACTACCTTCCTGGTCAAAGCTCCTGGAGAAACAGGCCATCTCCTAGCTTAATCTCCACACCGAATCTGTTGGTTGTCTTCATGACCATCAGTCTGGCTCCAGAGCTGCCAGAAGCACGGAAACTGCTCTCTTGACCCTCTGTGAAGACCTGCTCTCCAACCTCGACTCCAACACCCTGTGTGTCCTCATCTTGCTTGATCTTTCTTCTGCCTTTGACACTGTCAACCATGCCATCCTACTCAACCATCTCCGTGATAACCTGGGTATCACTGGTCAGGCTCTGGTGTGGCTGACCTCTTTCCTCTCTGACCGACCCTCCCAGATCCAACTCGGGTCCTTCCTCTCTGATATCTTTTTCTCTACCTGTGGTGTCCCCCAGGGATCTAACCTATCTCCCTGGCTTTTTAACCAATACCTGTCACTCCTTGCCCATCGCATCGCTGCTCTCTGCCCTAACATTCAGTGCTATGCGGATGATACTCAGCTCATTTTCAGGCTGCCCTCGGCCTCCTCCTCTCCTTCCCTCATCTCTGACTGTCTGTCTGCTATCCAGGAGTGGTGTGCCGCCAATGACCTCTGCCTTAATGCCAGTAAGACTGAGATTTTACTCATTGGCACACCCACTCCCTCCTTCCCAGCAGCTCGCTGGCCGGCCTCTCTTGGCCCTCTTCCTGCTCCCACCTGCAAGGCTAAAAACCTCAGGGTCATCCTTCTCTCCTCACATATCTGATGTCTCTAAGAAGTCACACTACCAGCTGCACCTCCTCAGAGGTATTCTTCCTTTTCTCTCCTTCCCCCAAAAGCTCACTGTCTCCAGAGACCTGGTTCTCTCTAAGCTGGACTTTTGCAACAGCCTCTATCTAAATCTGCCTGCCTCTACACTCCGCCCTCTGCAACTTAGCCAGAAAAGGACTGCGTGATCTGAATGACAACTGGCCTAGTAAGATCGTTGTCTGTCTTCCCTCTGTTCCCCCTCCCTTGCCTCGTCGCGCATCGAAACACTTGTGTATAGGCACGTTATAAATGTCATGTCATATCATATCATATCAGGATTCGGCATCACGGATAACATTGAACTCATCATCTCCCAGTGAGCTGTCCTATTGTTGATACCTGTACCTGTAAAAGCATTCCCTCCCTCTACAGTGACACCCTCTACCCTAGGAGCCATTAACTGCCCCATGCTTGTGCTTTGCTGTATCTGCATAGGTGAATGCTGCGACTGCCCTTGTAGCTGATTCACTCCAGCTTGCTGCATTTGCAAACCTTGCTGCATTCTTGGCGCTTGTGCCTGTTGCACTGTTTGACTCTGAGCAAACCCATCTCCACTCTGCTGTGAATACGCAGGCGGGTTTGAAGTCCCCCCCCTTGAAAATTGACAATTCTGCACAAACCCTTGACTTCTACACATACCAGCTAAATGCCCTGTCATTCCACACGCCCAACATATAGGAGGCTGAAATCTCCTATTCTGTCCATCCTGCATATATTGATTGTCATTCTGCTTATTTTGAAACCTCTCTGGATTGCTCTGAAAGTTTCCCTGACTATTCTACCAATTCCCTTGATTATATTGAAAATTTCTACCTTGAAATCATCTCCTTCCTCGTGGGCCGAATCCATTTTTGCCCTGATACAACTGCCTTTTATTATTCACCTGCGGCATGTTTGTTACCTGCTACGAATTCGATCCGTCTCCACTTGTTATCATCGCCCCTTCAATAGCATACTTACATAACTTCTTTTGCACTAACTTTGCCTCTTCGCCTTTCCTGATATCATCTTTTTTGCGATTCTTTTCTTGCAAGAGCCTACAATAATGTGCGATGCTCAGCTGAATTTCTAACCACGGTTTTGCCTCCATACCCACTAACTTCTTGAGCTGCTTCTGTACCGGATCTGGCAGCCCTTGGCATAATACATGATAAAACACAGGTATAGATTTCCCCCAAGCTTCGCGTGTCTCCAAGGCCCATTGCTCTTGGAAATTCTGAATGTAAACAAGCGGGTCTTCCCCTTCCTGCATCTTTTTCGTCATTATAGCTACCATATCAGACGTGTCTGGATATAGTACTCTAAGCACTTTCCAGACTGCCGTTCTGCAGTTATTGAATGGTGCACCGTCATGAGCAGTGTTAACCATAGTAACACCAGGATGCTCTGCTCTGGACCAAATGTCATCAGCTCTCTCTCCAAGGATGGCAATCAGGAGACACTTAATGTCCCCTATAGCCAATGTGTTTCCTCCCATCATCTTTTCCAATTCATGTATCCATTTCCCAGCACCAGAAGTTAAACTCAGAAGTTTACATCTTAAATTATCCTTTTCCATCTGGGGCCAAGGTATATTCTGTGGCCTAGCTCCCCCTTTCTCTAGCAAGAGAAACTGTGAGACCCCAAACTCACTCTCATCTCCCATTGTCTGTCTATTCAAGGCAGGGACAATATTTCCACACCGCCTTCTTCCTGGTAGCAGCCTTTATCTGCTCACATAAGGTGGCAACTCCTCCCTCACACCATGGGGTTGCCCCTTAGGTTGGTATGACTGTGTCAATGATTTTGACGCCCGAGCCATAGGTACATCTAAATCTGACCAACTCACTTCCTTATCCATTGTAAAACAACCCTCAGGACCACATACGTCACCTCTCTCTTCTCCACGGAAGGTGTCTCTGTCTTCATCTGACATTTCCTGTGCCCAACTCATGTAACTTCTCTCCTCTTCATCTCTGTCTAGTCAGTCTATCTAAAGACAACTCCTTGGGCCTCGTGCTACATGAGGCCCCCTCTGTTTTGTACAACTGTGTACTCCCGAGTGGATAATTTTTTTACCTTCCCTTTTAATTCTTTATAGGCTCTCTTGTCATGCTAAACTTTATCAATCGTTTCCCCAATGCTTCTAGAGTCAAACTTGTCCTCTAGATTTACTATAGATGGGCCTGGTAATGACTCGTATTCCGGGAAGAACTCCTCTATGTCCTCCCATGCTACTTCTGGATCGGGATTCCTTACCTCCTTCTCCAGGCGATCAAGATCGCATGCTCTTTGCCTTATTTTTAATTCTATGTCAAAATCAAGCTCTCTCCGCGTTCTTGCTTCCTCTCTCCCTGTCTTTCTCTTTTTTCTTCACCTAACTTCTTTCGTTTGCTCTTCGTATTTCCTCATCCTTTCATCTTTGTATTCTCTTATCCCTTAACTTTTGTTCCTCCTTCTATTCTTTTTCTTTATAACTTTTCTTGCTCATCGATTGCCCTTTGTCTGTTATCTCGTTTTCTTTGTTCCTCTGCTCTTTCCTGCTTCTTCAATTGTTCATCTTGCTACAACTGCTCCCGTCTTTGTCTTTCTTTCTTTTTCGCCTCATCTTCTTTCCATCGTTCCCCACTTTCTCTATCCTTTTTATATTGCCCCTCTTGTTCTTCTCTTTGTCTTACATCCTCGAGGCCTTTATCATCGAGTTTGAGCAAAATCTGTCTACCCATCCATTTGTTCTGTAGAAGTGCTAACTCATCAGCTTTATCTCTTTCTCCATTCCATCTCTTTATTTCTCTTCCTATATTTAAAGATGTGCTTGCTCGATCGCTTCTCTCCTTGTCGCGTCTCTCCTTGTCCTTCGGGACCTTAGGGATTACATCTTTCTCAGTATTTTTTCTCTGGGCCCTCGTCATTGCTTTGCGCAGGTGACTCTTATACCGGTTGCTATACCCGGTTGCTGCTCTAAGCTCTCTCAATGGGTACAACCCATCATCTTTCTTGTCTTCACCGTCTATTTCAGGCAGGGCGGGGGGAGCAGAAGGCTCCTCACCCCCCTCTGTGCATACATTAAGAATCCAATCTATAAAAGGCGGCCCTTCTCTTACCTCCTGGTACATTTTCCAAAGCTCTAAGCTTGCTGGTCACTTGTCTAGCTTTATTCTCATATATGCTGCATGCAAATATGTCATCATATGCTGCAGGACTACCTTCGACAGTGACCCTCCTTGCGGCCATGGCATAAACATTTTGTTCCCTTAAACCATTCTACACTATACTGTCTAAACTTAGCTGCATATTTCGGCAATTGCTTGCAGAGGTGCACAAGTGGAGTAACATCCT
Organism: Ambystoma mexicanum; assembly: GCF_040938575.1. Taxonomy (NCBI): domain Eukaryota; kingdom Metazoa; phylum Chordata; class Amphibia; order Caudata; family Ambystomatidae; genus Ambystoma; species Ambystoma mexicanum. The sequence goes on along the minus strand of NC_090933.1, from coordinate 771,454,360 downwards.
CCATTTTTTACTCGCCACTCATGACCATCAATACCCGTTTGCTTTTGTCACAGACTTAGAAAAAAAAGTTTCAGAAAAACAATATAATATGAGCGTGCACCAATTGTTGCAGGCTCCAATCCCTTTAAAATACATTTTTTTACTTTAATCTTGCTAAAAAACACCATCAACTTGAATTTAAACAAACAATTACATTTTCCAACCTCGTATTTCTCTTTTTTCATCACTCCCTTTTAATTATTACATCATCAGCAAAACATAGATACATAAAACTAACAGAAAAACAGACACACTCGGCCAGTCACATATATCTCTTATCTCTTATGATCTTTTTGCTAAGACTCGTCTTGCCCTCTAAATCAATACTCCTACAGAGTTTAAACCAACCTCTTTAAGTTACTTCTTTAACTGAACTCGTCGTCTACGTCATCCGCTATGGGATTTTAGGTTCAGATTTCTTCTGTTACGTTCTTCAAAACGTAAGCATGGCGTATACTATTATCGTGGCATTCTCCTCACAATACCTCTGTATTACTTGGCCTCACACAAGTCAATTTCTCTTCAATATTTAACCCTCTGATTCTTAAGTTACGTTTACCCCACCTCACTCCATTTCACATCTTTCCCTTATCACCTCTTGTCACTCATTGCCCATACACAGTTTTGTCACCTTTCTCAGTTTTTACTCACCATCCGCATGTTTGTCTTGCGCTCTCGGGATCGTACGCTCCTTTTACCACCTCTTGAACTTCCCGTTCGTTCAGCTTCTCGTAGACCATGGGAGGGGAATCTGTATGAAACTGGAGGTACCCATCACACCCTACTTGCAAGATTTTAGCAATTTAAACTAAACCACTATATACCGGGAGCTTCACCTCCTGTTAGCCAAATGGCAGAGGTCGTGCGATATTGCTGGGACTCCAAAGTTTACTTATGTTGATGAATTTTTTAAACCACCCTATCCGCTACAAAGTGAACTGAATAACATCAGCCCTTTAAGATGAGTAGCAATTACCCTGGAGATGGATGGGGATGCAGACTTTATTCATAGATCAATAATTGAAACAACTCAGGTAGTTGGCAAAAAGGAAAACTGTTTTATTATCAATTGTCTAAAACAGGGAGTACAACCAACATCAACAAATTCACACGATCCTCTAACTCAACTTATTTCATAAAAAACTGATCTTATATATCAAAAACACGTCATCATTGATGTTGACTTACGTTACTACCAACGTCATCCTGTGAGGCAAACTACAAAAACCTAGTGGCAACTGTGATAGGCTCTTAGTGAATATCTAAGTATATGATCCATACTAACCTAAAACGTATGAATATGTGATTGGTTACTTAACATCAGGTGAGGCAACTAAGCCCTCCCCCTAAACAGGTCACTACGATCGACACTAAATATACGATGTCCCATTGGCTACACAAACTATAGGACCCTTAATTACACGGTCGTCTACAATTTGTTGGCACTCTAACCTTCATCAGTACTTTTCCACCCACATCTAGCAGCATGCAGGCTGGCCTTTCAGGTGCTGGTGAGCTCATCTTAACCAATGCTTCCCACCAATTGGCATATCAATCCATCATCACCTCAGTGATCTGCTTAGTCAATAAGGCTTTGAAGCTCGGCCTTGAGTTTGTTCTGTACTGTGGAAAATTCGAGGGAGTGAAGGCATGCTCGGTCTTCATGCGTAGGTATGAGCATCTTGCTCGTCCAACTTCATCCTTCCATGTGACTGAAGACCATGATTTCAAGCTTTCACTGTCTTTAAAATCCTATTTTTTATAGACCTCTGACGTCTCCCCTGTTTGTTCATGTCATTTGAACAGGAGTTTTGTTCTTTCCAACAATTTGTATCCAATGTTAGTTAACTTCAGCCTGATAAGAACTTGGCTCCTTTGCTTGGCTTCATGGCTCATACAACCTCGCCTTTTCGAGATTCACTTGGTAATTCATTTGTTTTCTTACTGTGACACACTGAAAATTAGGCCTTTCCTTTCAGTCTAGCTCTGCTATAACACATAGTGCAAACATCCATCCCTTACTCTTTATGCATATATGTATATATATTGGCGCATGCTGAACATTTTTTACGACTTAGCAAGCCTCAGGATTACTTCGTCTGCTTGTGTTTCTTTTGCATCTGTACATGTGTAAAATGACTTGATATCTTCATCCATTTTGTAGCATAAACTTCTTCACCTTGATCCCAAGATGCTGCTTATCTTTGATACTTTCTTGATGCCTTATAGAATATTTGCATTCTCTAGTCTCTCCATCTTTTCTAGGCATGTCAGCTCAGCTCTGTGTGATGCCACCATTCGTCTTTGCCATTAATTTGCTCTGCTTCTTCCGGGATTACATTCAAACGGCCATCATATTTTCTTGTATGCAGGTACGGTTTTCTCAATGGGAACCTATCCTCCAGGATTCTCCTAGGTATCGGTATTCCCACTGGTACTGCGCGTTTTTTGCATTCAGGCTCCCAACAACTAGGCAGTTTGGGTCAGGTGGTTGAGGTGGCGGTACTTGGCTCCTATCAACACATCCATTTCTTTAAAACCAATTCTGATTGAGGATGTTTGACAACTATATGCAATGAACATTCAAATTATCAGCATTTGTTGACTTCCGTATATGCTAGTATTTTTTATCAGCAATTGAAAATATGCAAGGCACATTGTTTTTTCTTATTGCATCGACAAGTGTGGGATGAGAGAAAAACATCATGATATACATTTCAATTTATTTTCTCTAATACCAATGACAAGTGTTGGCATTGAAGAAAAATGCACAGTAAACTAAGGATGTATTTATAGCTTGATTATTCTCAAATCATTCCTACTCTGAATATAATCTATGATTGATTGCTTCTTTGGGCATGTATGTAAAATAAAGAGTGTAATGGTGGACTGCTTAGTCTAAAACTTGGGTCTGTAATAAAAGCTTTGATTTTGGGAGAGTATAATCTCTATGTTAATTTAAAGTGTCACATGCACATGAAAATGTACCTTTATAATGGGATAATGGGACAGGACTTAACCCTCCAATTCTACTTGGCACTGGAAGACTGCTTAGTGATGAGCCCTTTCTGTTCTACACAATGTTATTTTGAATTGACATTGGCCACTTAAATTGACATCATTTTGTTGGGTATGAAAGTGAAAAAATGAACCTCCTGTCTATTTCACTCAAGATGTCCATTCATGTTCTATAGTTTCCACATGTCAAAAAGCTGGATTTTGTCCTGTAAAACTATCAACATGTTGTACACCTTTTCACAAATCCAGGCATACATTATCCCAGTGAAAACTCAGGAATTAATTTACTTGGCTACTGTCATAGAATAATGTATATTCATTTGACACACAGAAATCCTATGTCATTCTATTTTTAAATATACTTCCCCAATGTTTCCTTTACAACCCACTGTACATTCAGTGGCCTAATTGATAAAGGATTCACCCGAAAGGGTTTCAGTTGCTGGTGGGAGGGATTGTAACTGGGTCTAGGGACATATATCTAAATGCACATGGATTTTATACTCATTTATAGTTTGTGCTTTAAAGGCACAGACAGGGTAGGTTGGGACATCAACAGCTCCAGGCAATCACCACCAGGTAAACTAAGTCATTTATTTTTCATTTTGTGTTTGGTTTATTACAAGCTTTTCACAATATTCAAGCAATGCATACATACAAATTATCTAAAATCAGAATTCATTCCTGACCCTGACACCATTCACATCAATACATTTCCATCACCAAATGTATGATTTGCCCTTATTTCCTAAAATGTCATCTAGATATCTGATTAATCCAGATTCAGTGAGGTTTGGTGACCTGCCAGAATTTGGTTCCATAGAGCATCATACAAACCATATTTACAGCATATACAAAGCTCTGTAGGATATTTTGTGTAAATTTGGGGTTTGGCAGTATTTTCTTACCGCCAAAATAAGAGTGGTATTTTAGAAATACTTATCCTCGCGTTTAGATTGAGTTTGGCCTTACATCATCATAGAGACCATAATTTGTTATATTATATTGGCGAATCTAGTAATATGCATTGTTGGCGGTATTTGGTGGTAGTAAATTACTTGGTGGTGAGCATAATTTTCCTTCCCTACATTATAGCCCCGTCATACACAAAACCTTCCTTATGCAAATAATACTCTTAGTGATCTATAGAGAGCCTTGGACCTACATTTAGGGACACCAAACACTTTTACATAGAGTGCCACCTCACCTACAACCTGTGGCCAGCATCACTGATTTATTTACACCAGTGAACTATGCGCCCGTAGGCATCATTACTGGTTCATAGACCCCCAGTACTCTATATGTTATATTAAAATTCCCCAAACAACATGCAAGGGGACACACATGCATACACCTATTTATCACTGCTTAGTCTGTCTGTTATTCTATCTGCATGAGCAAATTGGCAAATGTATTACCAAAGAAAACGAATCTTCCCCAACTCCTCATATGCAATTCCCACAATAATAAAACTCTGAACCATCTGTTTTTTAATAAATTAGTTATATTGCTGACAATTACAATTCATGATACCATTCTTACTGTGTACATTTCAGCATTACCTGTAATATAATAAGAAGAGAGAAAGAAAAAAAATACAGTGCAAATAAACTTCTTTTTAAAAAAAGGCAACAATACGGATGAAATGCAGGGGATTTTCTTTTTCTGTGCTACTCTGACTGACGAGTGTCTGATCTAAAAATACCAGGCAAACAACAAGACACAATAACCTCACTTCAACTTTGGATGCTTACCAAAGATTTGTAGTTCTCTCCCCAGACGACCTTCTTTCACTCGCCTCAGAAACGCAGGCCCAGTCAGCATGAATTGCCTCTGTAATCTTGGATGTTTGAAGTGTGCGGTGAGAACAGAAGGTTCTCTTATCCAGCGCTGAGTGAGACCATGCACGTCTGTCTCAGAGCTCAGTCCACCCGAACTAACTCTCCCTCTGTCAGTTTTCCCCCAGCAGAGCTCTGCACCTTCCCATTTTGCCTACGTAATATAACTACAGATAATTTGCACCAATAACGTTGAAATGCAGCATCACACTTCCTTCAGTACAATAGGCCAGTTATATAGTGAGCAAGTGTGTCTAATCTCATTTCCTGGTATGCAGGCTCTCTGCTTGCTGCAAACATAGGAATAGAATGAAGAAAAAAAAACTCCAGTGCACGTTTGAAAAACAAATTTCATAATATGCATTTTCACCCCATTTTTCACACAGAGATTACATTATAGTGTTAATGAGGTAGCTTTAGTAATTAGTAATTGTTAATTAAGTCAGTTAGTTCTAAGAATAATGTAGTCTCCTATGCATGAGGTATTCCAAAGAAGAGAAAAAAAGAATTCTGGTGCACTTTTAAACTTGCAGCTTCACATTGCTTTTTTCTGTATTATAAATCCTGTACCTTGCATGTCTCCAGCTACATAGTCACATGTTATGCTGACAACATAGACTGGCTATATGTGTATGCCACATTATTGCTGGCAACAAAATGCCATCACATTCAGTGAGGTGCTGCACACTCCAAGATGCTATATATTACTACATTATCCCTCCTTTTCTGACAATTTGGCACTGTTCCAAGCCACAATTGGAAGAAATCCAACTTGTGCTCTTCCTCCCTTTTAAAATGTATGTGTATTAGGATATCTTTCATTCTCTGTTGTTGGTAATATCATAAGCAACATCCTCACATTTACAGACAAAATGATTAACCATCCTCCCATTACTACTACCGCAACAGCTAAACCCACCATAGTGTGTTCCAACCAGGTTCCCCAATTAAACATTTCCACTTCCATTATACCCAGGCTACTAACTGTAATATTGTTCTTTCTCAAACTCATTTTCACAGTATGCTTTTCTTTATGATTCAGCAAGAACTCTACATCCGGGTCTATTGGGAATGCATACCTTTGAAAAAACTCAATATTTTCTACTTGGCTTTCCCAAATATCATTTGTAATATGGAACAAAGTAAAACCCCCTATCGAAACAACTTTATCCTTTGGAACCTGTAAGTATAATACATTACATTTCAATTGCTTAACAACAAATGTTACATGATTTAAATGCACAATTGTCAAGTTCTTCATACAGATGCTGACTAACCATCTATCTTTGACCATTTTAGCTTGTGCCAACTCCTAACCACCCATATTGCTAATGACTACTTCACATCCTCCTGATATACCTGGATCAGATGTCAAACCACAAATAACATCTGTAGCATCCGGAACAAATGGTTTACCTGGACAAATGTAATTTTGTTCTTTAAACTTTATACAGGTTTCAAAGTTCGGGATCAAGTAAACCTCAGGCTCCCATGACTGAAATGCCACCACTTCTGGAGTCTTAATTTTTATAAATGTATCTTCTTGCCAAAATCCCACGTTATGTACCCACTTAGTTTGATAAATAAGTTCAGGAGCTATATATGGGATGCATAATAAAAACCCAATGTCCATCCTTTCTAAATTCACATATAAGGGCATTACATTGCCCATTTCAAATGCAATTTTCACTTGTACCACATCAATCTCCCTCTTGGTCAACCTTTCTATCATTTGATGAATAATATCTTGTGAAACAAAATACAATGGTATATGTCCTCGAATTAATTGGGAAATTGCAGTTTGGACTTCTCTCATGTAATTTGTCAACAATCTATCAACAGGGTTTATTACATTCAGGATTTCATTCAATATCCATCATGCTTAATTATTAATTTAGTAGTACGCTGTACAACGTCTGCTTGCTCATTCAGTATAATTGCAGTTTCATTGATAAACTTCACTTGTTCATCCAGTCCACCTCTAATTCTATACAAAGTCTTTTGGATCATTTCCAAATCGAAACTCAACTGTTGCGCTTTAGTACTTAGTGTCCCTACTGAAATGGCATTGGCTGTTGACATTGTAGTACCTACTATAGCTCCAATAATAGACATTACCAACAAGACCACAAGCATTACTGCTCCTCTTTTTCCTCTCCTTTTCTTTATATCCGCTGAATTCACAAATGTTTTTTCTAATTGCATCAACATATCTCTTATTGACTGCTTGTCATTCTCTTTTCTCAATTGTAGCCACTCTTTAGTCTGCTCAACTAATTCCTGTGTTGTCAAAATGTTTCTCCATCAAACTATCAAGATTCAAAGGTATATAAATATTTTGAAAAATCATCCTTCTATTGCTCATTATAAATCCAGGCGCTTCTTCCACCACAATGCCAGATGCTGGTCCGGGCTCAATGACAACCTGTACTTCCAAAGTTTTGAGATTCCCTGCAATCATTATTATTGCCAACCATGTCGTTGTCGCCATCATCAATGATACCCGTTTTATAGGTTTGGTCTTCGCCCCTGCCCGGGGCTTTTTTGGAATTCCTCCTCGCGGACTCCAGGACTCCATCATCTCCCATGTCCTCCGGTCCTGTGACCTCCAACCTCAAAACACAGGTTAATGATTCTAAATCAAATAGAAAAGAGACAGGTTAAGTATATAGCACAATACCAATTTAACCCTTTTACCAAAAAAATAAATATTTAATCCAACACATTTCACCCTTTTTCTTTGGTCTCTGAAAGTAAGCACATATTAGAGAGAAAACAAACATAACATCATTAAACATTAAACATATCTCAACCTTGCAATAAAATAATATAATTTGTTTCAGCCCCTTTTTTTTAATGATCATCAGATATAGTATTTTATTTACATCTATTCCATTACAACAATCACATCTATTTTCATTTCTCTGGTATTGGGCACTATAAATAGACCCATGTGTTTTCTTTTATGTATTCAGGGCACTTGATCTGTTTCTATTCGCTCAAGTCTCCTTACTTCATGTTTGGGATGCCAGGGCTTAATTTGGTTAACATGCACAAATTGCTCTGTTACCATTTTACCCTCTGTTCCTAATATTTTATAGACCACTGGAGACAACCTTATCTATAATTTGAAATAGCCCTTGCCAGGCCGCCACAAATTTAGCATTTTTCTGCTTACCTTTTCCAAAATGAAATTTATACACCTGATCCCCTACACTATACTCTTTCACAGATGTCTTTTTATCATAATATGATTTTGCACTGTCAGAGGCTCTTTCCAAATTCCGCTGCACAAAAGCAAATGCATGTTGTAAATGCTTCCTCATTTCTTCCATATATTCATGAACTGTAGATGCACTTACAAGTGTCTGCTCATGTGTCCTGCATAGCAGGTTTTGTGGCAACATAATTTTCCTACCTGTCAATACTTCATGGTGGCTGATACCGGTTGCTTTGACAGGAGTTGATCTGATCACCATCAAAACCAGAGGGAAACATAAATCCTAACTGGACCCTGCCTCTGCTACAAACATCTTTAATATATCCACAACAGACCTATTACAACGTTCAACACCTGCCGAAGAGGTGGATCTGTATGCAATATGCAGCTTTCTTTTCATCCCAGTATCTGCCACACCTTACTCATTAAAGCGCTTGTGAAATGACTTCCTCTGTCTGATTCTATTCTTTGTGGTAACCCAAATCTTGAAAATATATGATTTAGCAGTAATGTAGCTGCTGTTTGCACATTACAATCTGGTGCAGGAGTACACTCTATCCATTTTGACATTAAACAAACCACACTCAAACTATAACGGTTCCCCCTGCTCGACCTTTTTTAATGGCCCTACATAGTCTATTTGCAAATCTGACCATGGAAAGGTTAAGCCTCTTTTCATCAATAGGGCTCTATGCATTGGTGAAGCAGGTTTAAATTGGGCACATACTAGACATCCCCTAGTATATAATTGCACATCTTGGGACACATGTGGCCTGGCCAGTAAACATAATCGTTCAGTATCTCTAGTGTTTTTTGTGCACCTCTGTGTCCTGCAGTTATTGCATCATGTGCATGGTGTAGCATTAGCCCTCTGAATGAAAGGGGTACCACCCACTGTATTTGTCCTGTTATGGATTCCCTAATCATGAGTGCATCCTGTAGTCTGATTAGTTTTTTATTCTTTAATAGCACCCTCAACTCTTCTTTTCCCACACAATCATTTTCTGTTAAAGGATTTTGTTGTTCAGGGTCTATCAAATGATTATAATAGATTCCCAAAATTGGATCATCATTTTATGCCTTAATCAGGTCTTGATCTGGTGTTTCATAACTCCATTGCACTACTGGTTGTTCTACCTCTTTTGGAGCTTTAGAGCATGTAATTGCATCAATCTGTATTTCACCAGGTAAATGTTAAATAGGTAGCAACTCTCCCATCACAGCCCCAATTTTAGCTAAATGATCTGCCTTATCATTTCCCTCCTTATCCTCTCCTAGAGTTTTTAAATGTCCACAAATTTTCCTCCAGTATATTATTAAATCATTCTCTGATATCAATTTGTCTATGGCTTGTATCATTTTTCCATGTTTAAGTGGCTTTTTATTGTAAGTAATCATGCCTCTTGCTTTCCAGCCAAGCAAATATTCCACAAAGCTATTTTGTGCATAATCAGAATCAGACACCAGGGCAATTTCACTAAATGTACTATCAACTGCAGTAGTATTTGCTTTATAAATGGCCGCCAATTCCGCTACTTGACTGCTCCTAGCCCCAATTCTCATCCCTATACTGGGAATGTCTTCACATTTCAACCAGACATTTCCTATTCCTGACACCAATTGTTTATTACTGTCATTTCCAATGTGAAAAGTACAACCGTCAACATATACAGTTGGCAAATCCTTGCATGTCTTTTCATCAAAAGCTTTGTGTGGTGATTGTCCAAACTCCTTGAAACTAGATTCCACTTCTACTTCATTTGATACATGTTCAGCTGCACAGTCATGTAGATCTGCCAAACCTTGAGCAACTGGGCTCTTTTTATTTTGGCTATACCTCACTTCTACAGGAAAGCCTTGCAATGCCAGTGTCCAGGAAGTAATTCTGGACTGTGCAAGGATGCCTGACCCAATTCTTTTACTCTCTAAAAACTGCAATGGTTGATGATTTGTCTCAATAATGACCTTTTCTCCCTGAACAATGGGGCGGAAATGCTGTAACGCCCACACAGTGGTCAAAACGGCCTTTTCACATTCACTGAATTTAATTTCAACTTGGGAGAATGCCTTACTTGCATAAGCAATGGTTTTGTGATTCAAATCATGTTTTTGTAATAACACTGCTGACATACAATGCTCAGAGAAACCTATTTCTATAAAGAAATCCCTGTTCTTTATGGGGTATGCTAAACATGGTGCCTTTATATTCCTTTAATTTAGCCACTGCCTCAGATTGCTCTTTTTCCCATTTCCAGGGTGTATTCAGCTTCAGTAGTTTAGTCAATGGTTGAGTAATTTCAGCATAATTTTCAATAAACTTTCTGTTATAACCCGTCATTCCTAATAAACTTTTTAATCCTTTCACACTTTTAGGATCTTTTAGTTTTTGTATGGCCTCTACCTTCTTCTTTTGTGGGTTTAGCCCATGTTCAGTCACTTCATGACCTTGGAAATTCACCTTTTTCTTGCACCATTCTTCCTTCTGTAAAGATACTTTGGCACCTGCCTTTTGCAATTGGCCAAGAACATGTCTAATTTCATCAAAATGGCTTTTTAAGCTTTCATTTTTTATCAGGACATCATCAACGTAAACTATGGTTTCTCTTTCCGCTGCATCAGGCATATCCTTTCTCAAAAATATACCAAATTCACTCCCACTATTGACATACCCAAATGGAGTTCTAACTCATGCATATTGGGTCTTATAAAATGAAAATGGAAATAAATTCTGAATCTCCTCTGCCAATGGCACACACCAATACCCAGATGTGAGATCTAATGTAGTAAACACCTTTGAGCCATGCACCCGAGCCAGGCCTTGATCAATGAATGGCAGTGGCCATCTTGACACTGGCACTCTTTTATTTAATTCTCTCAAAACTGTGCACAAACGCCATTGACCGTTTGGTTATAACACATCCAAATTAGGTGTGTTGGATGTGCTATGAATAGGCCTGATAATTCTCAGAGATATACATTTTTAATTATCTCTGCCAATGACTCTAAACATGCTAGTGGTAACCAGTACTGGCGCACAAATACTGGATTTGTACTACCTTCTGGTAATGTGGCAACATTTAAATTAGTTAGTCCACAATCGTATGCATCTTTAGCAAAGACATCTTCAAACTCCATAAATATTTTTCTCAATTCATTTTTATCTTCATCACTACCGCATGCATCTGCTGACAAAATCTGTTCCTCTACCATTTTTGAGAATTCTGGGAAATCTTCCAGTGGAGGAATCTCTGTGCTTTCTTCCAACTGTGAGGCTGTGTCTCTCTGTAAAGCTGCCACTTTTAAATATTTTGGCATATCAGCTTCCACTTCAATGTGCTGATTTTCTGTTTCACTTTCATTTAAATCAAATAATATATAATCCTCTTGATGACAGCACACTGTCTCATTTGAATCATAAGGGTACACAGAATTAATTTTAAGGATCCCTTTGGGCTGATAATCCAGGTATTCTGGCAACACACCCCCTGCATCTACATACCTTTTAGGGATATTTCCAATCACCATGTTATTTAGATCTGCAGTATAATGTGATTGTTGTATGGCCATTCCTAATGAAGAATTTTCCTCTAAATGAATATCCTGACACCCTTTATTATTCACCATATTTTTTCCAGACGCTTCACCAACATCTATCAATGGAATGTATTCTTAATCCAGGCCTTGCTGTTTTATGGATTAATTCAAGCACACAAATGCATCAGAATCTTTCATCTGCTGTCCATTTTTGCACTTTAGCGTTATTGCAACCTGCTTGGTGAATGCAGGAATAATAGTATCCTTCCTCAGTTGTAATTCAATTGCATATGGGACCAGTTGTGCACAATGGTAAGCCCTTCTTTTGTCTTCAAATTCAGGTGCAGGCCCACCTAGCCGTGACCATATTGTTTGATTAAGGAAATCTAACACCATACACATTCTGTGCATGATATCATTGCCCATGTAAACGTCATTTTGTGTTCCATTCACTATCCATACATTATGATAAATTGTTTTCTGCCCAATATTAACCTTTAGCATGCAGATGCCTGCAATTCGGTTTTCAAAGTCTGGACTGTCCAAACCAGAGACATATTGGTTTTTAATTCTAAATTTTGGGATTTCCTCCCTCTCCATTATTTTCTGCAGTAATTTCTCATTAAAAAAGCTTCTTTCCTGTTCGAGCGCTAATGTGGCTTTTATTACTTTAGAATGGTCATTTATACCAATGTGAACCCATGGTTGCTCATCTTCCATGTGTATTTCAGCAAGAGTAGTAATGTGTTTTTCTGTGTCTGTTTTAGGAGTAGTATTCTATTTGCATTTCTTCTCTTTTAAATAGAAGCGTAATGGGTGCTCATCTATTTCAGTTAGCCATTTTTTCCTAGGGTCTAAATAAATCTGTACAGATTGTTTCTCATTTTCACTTTGCATTTTATCTTGACACATCAAGATAACAGTAACGCTAGGTATACAGCTATTGTGGAGGTATACATCCACTACATCATTCGTTTTGGCAACGGTGTGACATTCATTTATATTGCTGTTTTGTGATTTTATTTTCTTAGGTTGTTTGGTTAAGGACCACAGTACTCCATTCACCCCAACTATGAGAGAAAAAATCTTTTCAGGCAATCTGTCCCCATCAGAAATGGGATTTCACAAATAGATGTGATCAATACATCCTGTTTCATTCTGTGTTTTCCTATTTTTATGTCAACTTCGGTAACACCTATAATAGGCACCTCCCCCCGTAAAAATTATACACTGGACCTTCATTTTTCCTCACTGAGATCTGATTCTGTGGAGATCTCCCTTCATTGATACTTTTTACCAATTCTCTGGACATAATTGTAGCCTGTGCGCCAGTGTCAATCATCGCAAATGTATTACATTTCTCTTCTACAGTGATGGGAGCATAATACCTGTCTTTAACTTCCTCTAATACACATAAAAAGTGTGATTTCTTACTGATTTCAGGACTCACCTTTCTCAGGCCTTTTCACTTTTTGCTAAGCACATTGGTAAATGGAAAGACATTTTCCCTCCTTTCTGTCCATTTCTGTGTGGGAGACTTTATTCATTTCCCCACATTCAGATGTCTTTTGGAGTGTGGCCTCCATTTGCGCTTTCATCTGGGGATCATCAGATTTCACACTACAATCCTCCAACTGAACTTGTGTAAAAACATCACTTGGTAATTTGTCATTTTCTAATTCTGTGCATATGTAGTTATTTAGTATGATACCAGTCCTTTTAACTTCTTCAAAAATATGTGGCTCAAAGAATTCTTTGGGTGATTGACCTGTACCCTCCTTTTGAGTATTTATTTTTTCTGCCTGTGTTTGGTTAGTGTTTTGGTTGCCCAGGGAAGGAGTCCTAGCATCCCCACTTACTCCCTGTTCACTGGTATTCCCCATGCATGAGTTATTTTTCTTAAATCTGTCTCTTTGTTCTTTTGGAATTTCAGGCTTTCCTTTCTCATTTGTACAAATCTCCAATGTTTGATTTAGCTCTAGGTTAAACCGAACTTCTTTTTTAGAAGTATTCGCACTTTCTGTCACATGTTCACTTACTGGTACTTTCATTTTTAAATCATTAGGCATCTCAGAGTCATTATGCAAAATCACATCAGAGCAATCTGTTTTTTTAGCACTGTAGGTATCATTAATACTTAGTCACTTGTCAGAAACCGCTCGGTCAGTGCTATGACCTTCTGCCCCCTCCTTTGATGACTGTTTTTGTGCTGTACAGAGCTTTCCTATTTGCTCAGCCAACATTTTCACTTGGGCCTCGAGACACTGGAATCTTTCCATTTCTCTAGAATCCTCTCTCTCTGTTGCCTAGATCGATATTGGTTGTTTTCCCCCGATTGAGTCTATTCTGATACCTCTCAGGAGAATGATTTCTATTGGGATTGTTCCTGAACTCTTGATTCATATGTGGAGAGGATTGGGCTGCACCCATCCTTTGGTTGTAGTCCCCTGGTGGTGGTGAATCATTGTATTGATGTGGAGCATAATTCATATTCTGCCTCATGTCCTGTCTCTCATTTTGTGGGTACTGACCCCTATGTTGATTACCATTATCAGTAAATCGATCCACATATCGGGGTCTATCCTGATTACCATCTATCATGGTGTTGGGTTTGATCCTGACTTTGTCTCTATTTATTATTCATGCCTGACACATCAGGCCAATATCCTGCCCGGGGCCTATCTCCTAAGTACCTAGGACTAATGTAATTCTCTCTATTACTAGGGTCATGTGAGTGAAACATTGGTGTAGGGATTGGCAACCTCTGTTGATTACCCCTTTGTTCAGGTGTCAAATTATTTTTACCTGGACTTTGAGCAGACTCAAGGGACATTTTGGCTGGCCTGAGCTCCATCACTGTTGCTGAGGGTTCTTTGGATTTTGGTCTAGTGTCTTTCATTTTATTATTTTCTATACATTGACAATATAGTACCTCATGTAGTTTTGTGCTTGGGTGTACAATCCATTCAAGGGATTTGTCACGGTTGAATTCACGGATCAACTGTGATATGATGTCTTTCTGTAGCCCATAGAAGTAGGCAGTTTTAAACTCAATGGAATTGGGGTCAAATGATAAAGCAAAATGAGAAAAAGCGCTTTTCAAGTCTTGCAAAAATTGGCAAGGTGACCAATGTTCCCTCTAATTGTTTTTGGAAATGATTAGCCTTCGTGCACACATTATTTTCCATCTGCGCAACTGAATAACGATGTAAGCCACTTTGTGAGCATGCATAGTGAGATACCATCTCCGAAGAGTTTGGAAGGAAACGTCCCCTTGCCAACCAAAGCAATTCTTTGCAAATCAGTGAAAAAGGAGCATCTTATAACTCTTTTTACAAACAGGCTAAAAATGAAATATTTTATGTGTGATTATAAGGAGAGTTCATCAATCAGTCCAAGACTTTAAGATATGCCCTAGTACCTACAAAAAGTACTCCTGTGCAGAGAGAATGTGTATGCACAAATTAGCTTTGCATGCTCAGGTTAAACAATAGGTTTAGTTGTGGCTATTCATTTGTCAAACCTGCTCAGAGACAATGCAGAAAGTGGCTAGTGCCATTGGGAATAAACTCATGTTTATTAAAAAAAACAATTATGGTTGTCAAAATATTCAGACATTTTGATATTTTCCAAATGGAATAATTGCAACTGAAAGGAATGTGTCAGACAACATGCCAATAGCAGTTCATGTGCCACTTAAATGGATTAATTCAAGGGCCAGGAGAAAATGCCTCTCATAATTTAAGGATGATAATTGCATCAGAATAACTGCAGCACAGAATATGATGATTTGAAGTCCTGTGCCTCTGCTTACTATCTACATTATGTTGTTCTGTGACTTGTGACATTTACTCAAAACCAGCCTTACAGCTAGAAGGCATATGCTATTTCACTAAAAAACAGATCAATGGACCCAATAAAAACAGGAAACCATAAACATATAGGAATCTACCCCCTGCTTCTACCCACAAAGTTCCGCTGATCTCTTATCAAATCAGTGACCAGCAAAGCAGTGTAATTGGTAGGACCCCAAATAATATTACTGCCTGATCTCAAGAAGAATTTTAAGGGGAAAAAACATATTTTAAGAAGCATGAAAAAAGGCAATTACATTCTTACTCCCTGAAAAATCTTTCATTCCAAGTATGGAGTAAAATCGTATCGGAGCCCTGACTGTAACCCTGACATAGGAAGTAAAATTACAGGGCAAAAATCTACAAGGTTCCTTCGGGGGCCCCGTTGAAGAAAATCACATGTATTTGCCCTTAAGTCAATAGCAGCAATGCTCACAGTTCCAACATATTTCCTTAGTACCATATGATATGATATGATATGGCATTTATAACGTGCCTATACACAAGTGTTTCAAGGTGCGACCCGCCAAGGGAGGGGGAACAGAGGGAAGACAGACAACGATCTTACTAGGCCAGGTGCGATTCAGATCGCGCAAGGGAAGGGGGAAAGGGAAAGAGTGCGGGGGGAGGGGAGTGCAGTACATGGGATAATAAAATAAACAAGATAAATAACGAGATAAATTAATTTAAAAAAAAGGCCAACTGGTGGCAAGTGCAGGGTGAGTGCAGACATAAGTGCTGGTGGGCGGACTGTAGGGATACAGAAAACAGTCCCCATATACAGGTGTTGCCAGGGAGGCAGTGCAGGCGTGCACTGGCAGGGCTTGGGCCCAAGAACAGGAGGGTGTACAGGTAACCAGTGCGGTCACAGTATCAGCCAGGAATTCAGCAAGGGAGAGGGGGAGAGAAAGCAGAAGCAAAGAGGAAGGTTTTAAGGTGTTTCTTGAACCAAAGATGGTTCTCCTCAAGTTTCAGTGAGGCAGGGAGGCTGTTCCAGAGGGAGGCCCCAGCCGAAGAGAGAGATTTACCACCAGCTCGTTGCTTGGAGAAGCGACTGATCCCGAGGGAGTTGGATGCGGATGAGCGAAGAGCTCGAGAAGGAAAATATTTAGGAAGAGAGAGTTGAAGGTATTGAGGCCCCATGCCCCAGAAGGCCTAGTGGATGATGAAGAGGGTTTTGAACTTAATCCTCGCAGCCACTGAGAGCCAGTACAGAGATTTCAGTCCCGGAGAGGTACGATCCCTGGGCTTGAGGCCAAGGACAAGTCTCCCAGTCATGTTCTGGATGAGTTGCAGAGGGCAGAGTGTAGAAGCAGGCAGATTTAGAGCTTTAACTTATTTAACTAGGGACCCCTTTTCTATAATTCCCTGTTATCAGTTAAACAAGATGGGTGGGGATGCAAGAAGCAATAAATGCAAACCCATGAATATATTGAAAAGTCCTCAGCAGCGGGGCATAGAAAGAAATAGAAGGTGCTGCTCCTTAGGCGATTACTATAGTTTCCTATCCTTTAGCAAACAAACATTTCCTTCACTGTACTGTACTGCCAAAATATCTGATTTGTTTTTTTAAAGTTGCTGGAGTGTTCTCCTGTTCCCTTCCACCCATTCCCCCTCCCGGGCTTCTGTGCTAGCCTCCAATATTAGTTGACAGGGCTCTGTAAAAAGTGAGGGATTGTAGAAGTAAAACTTTAACTGGGATATTTGCATACCCACAATATGTTGAAAGCAAATACAATTTAAAGCCTCATGATGACATTATGTGCAGCTTAAGAAAATGTCATAAATCTGCATGTGCACAATTAATATGAAGTTCACACAGATTGTTTACAACATACCCCATCTTTCAATTGCTAAGTAGGTTTCGACAGGAGCTCAGTGAAACCAAATTTGGATAGGAGCGAGCGAACATATAACTTGTTAAGGTCTATCCCTCATGGAACACTGAACATTTTGAAAGGTTGCCCAGTGTCTGAAAAGCATTCTAGTTATCTGAATATTGTTGTCCTTATTTTAAATATGAAGAATGCCAGGCAGAGTCCATACCAGTTATCCCTTACAGGCCAAGTAAATGATATTGCAATGGTTCTCTCCACTCATAGGGTAATGTTAGCAATTCTTAGGTAGGAGACGCTGAGCATGACATTTAAAATCTTTAGAGGGCAAATTCATATTTGAGTTTTATAATGTGTTAACTTGCGAAGGGGGGCTCTTCAAAATGCTTCTGTGACACATGTACAAAGAATAGGAAGCATGGGATGAGGTTAAATATCCTAGTAGTCTTCTTACTTACAGTCAGTACCCGATATTTGATCTGACACTCGGGTTACATAATGTGGGTAATGCTTTTACTAAGGCACCACGAGTAATAGAAATTCTTGTATCTAAGTCTGGTAACCTTTTGCTGAGCTAAGGTAGGCAGGGTCAAGGTTGTCTGGTAATATCTGAATGTGGCCTGGGGCAGAGTTCGAGTCATACATGTGATAGAGTCAATAATAGGATCCTGGGTGGGGAGTGGAGATAATTTAGTTAATGTGTGCTGGGGCCTGGGTCCAAAATAGCTTCAGCTATCCCTCCGCAAATACCTCCCCTCTCGAGCTCTTCGCTCCTCTACCTCCAACTCCTTCAGGGTCAGTTGTTTTTCAAAGAAATGAGCTGGGGTAGATCTCTACCTTCGGCTGGGGCCTCCCGCTGGAACAGCCTCCCTGCCACTCTAATACTCGAGGAGAACCATCTCTGGTTCCGGAAGCACCCCAAGACCTTCCTCTTTTCGCCTGCCTTTGCTCCCCTTCTCCTCTGCTGATCTGTTATCTCTTGGCCCAGTGCACCTGGCCATCCTCTGTCCTCCTGACCCAGGTACCTGCTCACCCTGCCACCCTCCCGCACTGCCTCCGGGCCACCTCTTGCACTGGGGTCTGCATCTGTACCCATACAGCCCCCCCCTTTTTCTTCCTGCACTTATCAGACCTACCCTCTCTGCTTCCTTAAACCTAGCACTTGCAAATTGCTGGCTGCACTAAAACTGTTTGATGCCTTTATTATTTATTTATTGTTATTTATCTGTTTCTCCTTTGCTTCACACTTTCCACTTCTCCCCCCTTCCATGCACTTTTCCCCTCCCCCTCTCCCATGCTCTTGCGCGTTCTCAATGTCACTGGGCCTAGTAAGATCGCTGTTTTGTTCTCCCCTGTTCCCCGCCCTTGTCTTGTCGCGCTCTGAAACACTTGTGTACGAGCGCCATTGAAATAAAATATCATATCATATCTTAGTTATATCTTCTGTTCATGGAGCCACTTTTTCATATTCATTTTTAAACTAATTTTTTAAGGTTTTTACGGTGAAGCTTGAAAAGTACGGCAATGTCAATAGGTTACACCGGAATATCAAGAATAGTTAGAATAATTTAGCGTCCTTTTGAGAGAAAGCAAATATTAGGTACGTGCTGTGGCTTGTGCCTTATTAACTCTTGTTTAAATAGGTGGGAATTGTCTGTGTGTGCTGCTACAATTCTTCTGAGCGGCACCCAGAATGATGCTGGGCAACAGCACATGCGCACAGCTTAGAGGGAACATTGGAGGTGACGTATTAGGCCCAGCAGTAATTGTGTAAGCAACCTTTATCGCCTCTTGCAATGATTGGAAAGGAGAAAAATGACGTCTAATCTTTTTTTCAAACTCTGCCCATGTCTTGTTCTGCTGTTCCTTTAATCCCCCGATGATGCTGGCTGTGGGAGCATCTAGAGTTAAATGAAAATATTGTCTGTATTGTTCTTTAGGTATCTGGAGAGCTTTAAATATATCATGCACCGCTTCTAAGTGGTCCTCTATGCAGCACTCCCCTCCTTTTTTAAATGGTTTGATCAGAGCTTTGATGGATTTCATTATCTTTATGGGGCTACTCGTTGCTATGCATGGAATTGCACTACTTTGTGATTCAATCCTGCTTTCAGGTGTATGGGATTGGTGGCGGCCCCAAATAGGTGTGTCAAATCCCCCAAGGGCACTACAACCAAGTCCATTCACTGGCCCAGTCACTGGGGCACGAGCTCTCTGTGTAGACACAGAATTCACCTCAACTCCATTGAATGTGGTGCCCTGCCGTCTATCCTGGGACCTGGAAATACACATTTGCTGTTCCAAATCCTTGCACTTCTTAAGCCTCCTTTTGCAATGGTTGTTTTCCTCACTCAATTTATGAATTACCTCCTGCATATCGCCCATTTGCATTTGGCATTCATTGAATTATTTGTTTCTCTTTTCTCTTTCTTGAAAAATTGTAACCATATCCTGTTCAGCATTTTGGAGATCACTTTCTTTTTGCACAATGTTCTTTTTGCAAAATCTGCATTTCCAAAACAACCTCTTCTTTGTCTTGTCTAATATGGTCTACCAACGCCTTCAAGTGTACCAATTCCTGTTCACTATCCTCAAACTGTTTCTTGCTTTTAGACAATTGAGTATCAAAATCCCTATATTTTGACTTCATGTCTTTTTGACATATCTCTAATTCTGCCTCTTTTTCACTTGCCCTATCCAGATCAGCTTTTAACCTGCTAATCAGCTTGGTATCATGTTCTTGCATTCGCAGGGATCTATTTAGGATAAACCATGTCTTGGCACATAGCTGTATCAGACAATCTTTCTCTGCATGTTTATCAGCTGCATTTAATACTCTCAAAAGGCAGACCTGAATTATGCTGCCTTCTGCAAAAATGCTGTCTAATGGCTCTTTCTGTACTTCACCATAAATGTGATCATGCCATTGTGTGGCATTATTTGATGACCATGTCCCATGTGCATATAACTTTGCCTCCAGATATTGCACTAGCTCTGGGAATGTGGCTTCCATTTGAGACATTCTGAAATTCACTTTTAGTGTCACACTGCTATCATGAAATGGGTTCCCTCTAATGCACGTACGGTAGTGTGAGACACACTTGCCACGCACAGTAGGTGCTCTATAATCACTTTCCCGGCTAACGCACCACATATGTAGGATATTTTGTGTAAATTTGGGGTTTGGTGGTATTTTCTTACCGCCAAAAGAAGAGTGGTAGTTTAGAAATACTTATCCTCGCGTTTAGATTAAGTTTGGCCTCACATCATCCTAGACACCATAACTTGTTATATTATATTGGCGAATCCAGTAATATGTATTGTTGGCGGTATTTGGTGGTAGTAAATTACTTGGTGGTGAGCATAATATTCCTTCCCAACATTATAGCCCTGTGATACACAAAACCTTCCTTATGCAAATAATACTCTTAGTGATCTATAGAGAGCCTTGGACCTACATTTAGGGACACCAAACACTTTTACATAGAGTGCTACCTGCAACCTGTGGCCGGCATCACTGATTTATTTACACCAGTGAACTATGCGCCGGTAGGCATCATTACTAGTTCATAGACCCCAGTAACTCTATATGTTATATTAAAATTCCCCAAACAACATGCAAAGGGACACACATGCATACACCTATTTATCACCGCTTAGTCTGTCTGTTATTCTATCTGCATGAGCAAATTGGCAAATTTATTACCAAAGAACACAAATCTTCCCCAACTCCTCATATGCAATTCCCACAATAATAAAACTCTGAACCATCTATTTTTTTTATAGATTAGTTATATTGCAGACAATTACAATTCATGATACCACTCTTACCATGTACATTTCAGCATTACCTGTAATATAATAAGAAGAGTGAAAGAAAAAAAAGTACAGTGCAAATAAACTTCTTTTTAAACATAGGCAACAATACAGATGAAATGCAGGGGATTTTCTTTTTCTGTGCTACTCTGACTGACGAGTGTCTGATCTAAAAATACCAGGCAAACATCAGGACACAATAACCTCACTTCAACTTTGGATGCTTACCAAAGATTTGTAGTTCTCTCGCCCAGACGACCTTCTTTCACTCGCCTCAGAAAAGCAGGCCCAGTCAGCATGGATTGCCTCTGTAATCTTGGATGTTTGAAGTGCGCGGCGAGAATAGAAGGTTCTCTTAGCCAGCGCTGAGTGAGACCATGCATGTCTGTCTCAGAGCTCAGTCCACCCGAACTAACTCTCCCTCTGTCAGTTTTCCCCCAGCAGAGCTCTGCACCTTCCCATTTCGCCTACGTAATATAACTGCAGATACTTTGCACCAATCAAGTTGAAATGTAGCATCACCCTTCCTTCAGTACAATAGGCCAGTTACACAGTGGCCAACTGTATCTAATCTCATTTCCTGCTATGCAGGCTATCTGCTTGCTGCAAACATAGGAATCGAATGAATAAAAAAGAAACTCCAGTGCACGTTTGAAAAACGAATTTCATAATATGCATTTTCACCTCATTTTTCACACAGAGATTACATTATAGTGTTAATGAGTTAGCTTTAGTTAGTAATTGTTAATTAAGTCAGTTAGTTCTATGAATAATGTAGTCTCCTATGCATGAGGTATTCCAAAGAAGATGACAAAATATTCTGGTGCACTTTTAAACTTGCAGCTTCACGTTGCTTTTTGCTGTATTATAAATCCTGTACCTCGCATGTCTCCAGCCACATACTCACATGTTATGCTGGCAACATAGACTGGCTATATGTGTTTGCCACATTATTGCTGGCAACAAAATGCCATCACATTCAGTGAGGTGCTACACACTCCAAGGCGCTATATATTACTGCAGTTCTAAGTCTATTCCCATACTCTCGGAATAGTCTCTCAGACAACATTTCTGAATCAAGTGCCCTCTGGAAAACAGTCTCCTTAAGGGAATTCCCATTCATTACAACCAAAGTAGAATCCCACTCAGCATTTTCCACCATACTGCATCATTTTATGAAATTGTTTCTCACTGGATTAGTCTTATCTTTGCTTCTCTTCAGCTACTGATACTTCCAATTATCTTCCCCTGTATTATTATAGGTCCAATATACATTGTCATGTGACAATGGTAAGCTCTGGTCAGATTTGAGTTCAAATACATTTTTCCACCAAATTTCTATCACAAACATTTCCCATTATTAATGTATATATTTATTAACACATGTGATTCTGCAATCTATTGAGATGTTACATGCCCCAATAAAATTCAGTATGAACACATTATTGACACATGTAAATCTATCAATAATTCATGAATAGGACTATATCATGTGTATGTATTATTAGGAATAATTTGCTAAATGTGAATCTGTTTCTGCTTTTTCAAATCAAATACAGCCTTGAGAAGTTAGGAGCCAATGAATCCACTTATTTCTGTCGGCTGGAGGTACCATGTATGCTAAATAATAACTTTAAAATGCTGGCGTAGACCCTATGGGATTCCAAAACACAAAAACAGACATGCACAGATAATATTTCATGACCAAGCCATAAGTCAAAATATATCGGCTTGCTAGGACTTAATATTTGATGTATTGTGACCTAACCAATAGGCCTCATCTATACGACAGAGGAGAGACCCGACTAACCTCATAAAAACTGTTCCTATACAGCAAAAAAAAAATTATGGAATGCATTTTCATGTATTTTCTTGTTTTATTAAGATATGACTGTGCTCTGAATGTCCGTCTGTTTTTTCTGGCTCACCCCAAATATTAGGTATTCATTAATGAAAAGCTTGTTGTATAATACAGCTGAACTTTGAACCTCCTTGCCTTGGGAACTGCTTATCAAAATTATTCAGGCCCAGATGTATTTGCCCACATTTATCCATTTAAAGTGACATGCAGCATAGAAAAAAATGTAATTATGTGTTTCATTTTTATTTCAGCAATTTTAATGCAAGTAAACTACATTTGTATAATTGGCTGGTGCAATTTTACATCACAATTGTGTTTTTCTGGTGCATTCAAATACAACGTGTGAATGATGTATTTAATATTGTTGCGCAAAATGGAAAACTGTTGGTATTTACATTAGCTTACACATGTTGCATCAAAAAAGGTACATTACAGAGGTGAACAGTAATGCACAATACATTTTGTTTAGCAAATTTGAGATATTTACAGAAAACATATTTTACAGTACCAAAGGCAGCACCACGGGTCTTGAGGACAGTTTGAAGTAGCAGAAACATGAGTCCAAGCTGCTTTGGGCTACTCAATGTGCTGTGAGTCCCACTCCATGGCCTCTAGGATAGGTGAGTTTTTGTTTATATTCCCTCCCTTTCCATGGAGCCTGGCTGGCACCTGTGAGGGTAATGCAGCTTGAAGAGTAGAATGCCTTGGCCCAATTGGAGTCACCCCAGTGTTCCCTGAGGAAGGTAAGGGGACAGATCTCTTTTCTGCCTTGGATGCACCTTTTCTATGGCAGAGGACATTCGAATGGATTTTCAAATGGACTGCACTCCTAATAGGGTTCCAAAGATGTATTTTTTCTTGGTGTCCCAGAGAGAATCAAAGTGGGAGACCCCTTGCCATTAAAGGTAAATGGCCACAGTGAATTGGCCAAAAGCATGTCTTCTGTAACGGGTTCAATCGCTGCCATTGTGAAAAGTGACATTTGCCTTCTTGCATCTTACCCATAGGTCCTTGTTCCACAGGATGTGGAGGGGACAGGAAGGAAAGGGTGCCCCACAGAAAAGCAAAATGGTAAAACTTGTGTCATCTCCCTTCTTGATACCTTAAGCCCACCTGATTCCCAAGCCTGAAGCTCAAAATGCTTTTGATGTGCAACACCCTGGTTTGAGGCTGGCCTTTGTCATGCATGCACCTCCTTGAAGAATGGTTGCCAGGAGAACTGCTGGTGAGAGCTACTGAGATTGTGGGGAGATGTTACCCATCCTCCCAGAGAATCAAAGGATAGTAGAATCTTACCTTTTGATTCACTTGCTAAAGTGGAGACAAACAGGCTAGTCATGAATCCACATAGCCTTCATAAATCTGACTTGGGCTCACAAGGTTGACACTTGTATGATACCAATTTGATGTGGCTAAAAGAATTGAGTCTGGTCAGTCACCACACCAAAACCAGTTTTATTTCTTGTTTACACTGCCAACAGACTGATAGGGCTACAATTATGATATTATGGATCAGAGGTGCAGAAGAAAAATGCAACCTCTGTTTTTAGTGAATGGGTCACAGCAGCTGTGAAGGATGCATGTGTGACTTTTGGACCTTTCTTTTTGCCACTGTAGAGCAGGTGCTGGAGTTCTTAGGAAACAAAACGAATGCAGCAGGGCACAAGTGTGCACTATGCTTTTGACATGGAGCTTTATGAAAGGGGCTACGATAAGCAGACTCCCCTTTCAAAAACAGAATTACCCACATAATTGTATTATTTAATACAAATGAAAAAAGCCAAGGCTTTCTCACCATTGTCAGATGGCAATCCATCACAGTAATTTAGATATTATTCATTGATATCCTCCTTGTTAGGTTATTTAGACAATTCATAAAATAATTACACCAGACCCATAATTCAACAGAGCAGGAGCTCTAGCTGCGTGTCCTCTGGGCTGCAGAAGCAGCCACCGACACTTAAGAATGATGGCGATATTCTTAGGTAAGGTTTGGGCATAATTAAACCTATCCTCAAGCATCCCTCCACATCGACGCTCCATGATGCCCAAATTGCCGAATCCGTTATATTTCAGATGCCTAGCACTGGCTATGGTAGCAGTATCCTGCTGAATGCAATTGAACTCCTTCTGGCGAAGATCACTGTGAATCGGCCATTGCAGGCAACGTGGTCTTCATCCGTCCCAAGATGGCCGCTTTATTATGAGGACCCACACCAGCACAACTACCTACTATTGCCGCTTCTTGATTGGCTGCTAATCTCCACATTAGCCTATCACCTGTCGCCGGCTGGTGAACGCCGGCCCAGAAGCAAGGCACAGAATTAAGGCACCCTAGCAGAGCCTCAAACCAGACCCATACTTCCACAGAGCAGGAGCTCTAGCTGCGTGTCCTCTGGGCTGCAGGAGCTTTCCTAAGTCTAGCCCTAATGTCGAACGGGAAATTATATCGTGCCTCCTATTATGATATTCTATTATGATGAATATATGTGTATTGGCCTACGCCAAGCTGCTTATAAGCCGCTTGCGAAGAAAACCGCGTTGCAAGGTCTTGTCCTTAGATCAGTGTAAACTGCCATTTTAGATCTATCTGCCATTTTAGGTTCTCCCTCTATAGTCACCCTGTGTTCTAAGATGGAGGACAATGTCATTCCGAATGTAACATGGCCGTCTTGACCTCTGTGTATAAACTAATGTATAACTTGCCTGCAGGCCACATGTTAGGGTCATGAACTGAGATCTTGTCCTTCGCTAACCTGTGTGTAGAGGATTGCTTGCACCAACAAAGCTAATCCATAAGCATATGTTAAACTCAATGCATTCAAATACTGAAATGTGAACACTTGCTTAACTGCATTGTATAAAGATGTATGAGAAGGCTCAACGACGAATCCGAAGACACACTGTTGCCATTGTAACTTGTTGGTGAATGTATTAATGGTAAACCCTAAATGTATAGATGCATGAACTCGGCATGAACCCTAGATCCGTAATGTATTAACCAATATGAACTTACAGAAGGGTTGAACATCATGTTTTCGAAGGTATATAAAGTGCGACTATTCTAATGTACAGTCCCACTCACTGAGCACACCGAACCACGCTGGAGTTCGCTGTGTTGTACTGAGGACCGATAGCTATCTGTTGCTATGTCCTTTGAAAGTGTTCAGTATAAAATAAAGATCTTATGTATGTTCCTTTGTAACCCGCGTTTGGTGTATTTCCTTTTGGGGTACTCAGCCTCGATATCTTCTTTTTGTTTTCACACTACTAAAAGTAGTAACAATAAGTCCAACACATCAAGAAATAGGAACCATTCAGCGGTTCCAGCCCGCACTACCACACCTGCACTAGATAAGCCTTCGCCTAACCTTGAAGGAGCCCTAATAAACGCTAGGTCCTTAGTCGCTCATGCCACGGAAATAGCTGAAGCGATCTTAACAGAAGACTATGATTTCATTGCTGTTACAGAATCTTGGCTTCACGAGGCAGCAGGCCCCAGCACTAACCCTAGTCGTACCAAATGATTACACCATCCTTAGAGCTGATCGATGCAAAGCTTGAGGCGGAAGACTAGCTATCATAGCCTAAGCAAATCTCTCTATGAGAATATCACTAACGCCTACTATCAAATCATGCAAAGCTATATCAATAAAACTCCCTACAGCTAATTCGCAAACACTAAATATCCACCTCATATATAGATGCCCTGGCCCCATCAATTCCTTCATTGAAGACCTCTCAATGATCATATCTGAAAACCTAAAGGATACATCACAAACTGTATTGCTAGGAGACCTTAATATAGGCCTTAACGATACTAACGACCAACATGCCACTGCCACATCTAATATCCTGACAGAACATGACTTCACCCAGAGAGTGAAACAACCTACCCACAACAAAGGGAGGGAGACTGGGTTGCCAATCATAATTGCAATGCTTCCATAACTTCCATCTCACCTCAAATTTGGACGGACCACCATCTTATATCCTTTACATAGCAACTAAAAGATCCATTCCTCAGTCACCCCTAGCCCCTCCTACACTCACTAGAAACAAAAAAAATATTACAGTAGACAATCTACTACCTCATATCTTGCCCACCCCCAATTCCCTACCTGATAACTTGGATCCTAGCCTTCTAGTTGAAGAATACAACAAAGTTATGAACAAAACCCTGGACACTATTGCCCCACAAAATCTTAGAAACAGTAAACCTAAAAGTCACTTGAATAACTGGTTTTCTCCTCAGCTAAAAAACCTAAGACTAGATAAAAGGAAATGTGAAAACGCCTGGAAATGTCATCCCACCACGAAAATAAACTAAAGCTAATAAATATCTCATCCCAATACAAGAAGGACATTCTTCTGGCCAAACAAGAAACTCACAACAATAGAATCACACAACCGAATTCTAGCACGAAAGAGCTTTTCACTATTCTAAAAGAGTTAGAAACGTCTATCATATCCCAAGATAACTGTGACAAAGATAAAATATGGTGCTCTGATATCCAGCATGAGCTTGCCAACAAAGTTTCCAACCTACAAAGCAAAATAGCAATAAAGAAAGCATCACTAACCCCTGCAATACTTCCAACGAAACGTTATTGCCTAAAATCAAACACGCCATCCAATTTCTCTTTACTAAAGTCTCTATTATAGAGGTTGAGAAAGTTATATTGGGTTTTCTCACCATCTGCAGCTGCGGACCCATCCCCATCACTTGCGGTGTGCCCCAGGGCTCCTGTGTCTCTCCAACCCTGTATAATATCTTCACCAAGCCCCTGTTTGATGATCTGGACCATACGGGTATCACCTACACAAATTATGCAGATGATACCACTTACGGAGGACTACAGCTCGTATTTAGCATTGGTGAAAAGAATCTTCAGCATCGTTCAGGAATGGATGGCCATGCACTGACCCTGTCTGAACGATGACAAAACTGAACTTCTCATCTTGGGTCCTACACCACTTTTTGCTAGGCTTAGCACGGAATATTCATCTTTTTATTATAGATGGGAACCTTATCAAGGTTGCCAAGGAAGTAAAAGCGTTAGGTTTTTACATAGACTCCAGCCTAACGTTTACTAAACAGGTAAACTCTTTAGCCTCCTCTACAGCATACACATGCAAATTAACTAGAACCAGTAAACAATTCCTCTCATCCAACAGTTGCATGGTCTTAGCGAGAGCTCTCATTATTTCCAAACTAGATTATTGCAACACACTATACAATGGAGCCAAGAAATACATTACTAATAAAACACAGATTCTCCAAAACAATGTCCTGAGAGCTGCACAGTATCTCTAGGAAAGAACACATCTCTGACACTAGAAAAAAGCACAAATGGCTATCCACTCCAAAAACAGCATCCCTGACCTATGAATGACTGAATAAAAAAGCACCACGATACCTAATAGAAAAGTTTTCTAGAAAATCTTCCACTAGACCTTTGAGATCAGCGAACTCCAACTGCCTTCAGGTGCCTCGCTTTAAACTATCCACAGTTGGGGGGTACCAGCTTCCCAGTTAAAGCTGCTCAACTGTGGAACTCTCTACCTGGCTCACTTAGGATGGACCAAACCTTCGCTAAATTTAGGCAAAATGATTACATGGCTCATAGCGAACGAACCGAAATAAATAGGCATGACCTGACCATACCTGTGATCTACTGTACATTTAGTATATATAAGATTATATTTTCTACCACTGCTATTGCCTGTAAATAACTGTTATTGCCTGTACATATATTGTATAACTGTTAGTTTAAATGTCTTTATACTGCCCCTTTATACTACCCCTGTAACCTTTGTAACTATGTAACCTTGTACTAAGCTGTATGACTTCAAAAGACCTGCGCCTTGATACCCTCGGGTCTGGTGCGCCTAATAAATTTCAAACAAACAAACAAAAACGAGTGACCTTTATCACCCTTGACACAGCTGCAGCTCAATTCAGATGGAGACAAAATTGATGCACAAACAATGCAGGATTAATTGTACTTTTGCATGCTATTCCCACACCATTCTAGCAGGGATAGATGGAAAATGCAGATATACAAATTTCACATGTCACTGCAGTGTATGCGTACCAGTTCTACGCAAAGGGGAATAGATGGGAATACTCTTCATTGGCATGTACAATTAGCATTTGCAACTGTTTAAATCTCAACTGCTACAAACTGAACAAATATGTCTGCAATTTTTTGTAGCATGAAGGAAGCACCTGAGATGGTTTAAAAATACTTTCTTAATTCCCAACATGTGGCCTTGCAACAAAATGCCCAAATCCCCCAATTTTCACTTGTAAATGCCAGTTTTTGCTTCTGGAATTTTAATTATGATCTAGAGATGCACATTTGCACCCTGCCCCCTCATTCGTGAGAAACTGACCATCTTTTATGCATTCTGTAAAGACCCCTGCCTTCCACTTTACACAAGAGTCAACGGACTATGTTGGTACCATTCTCACCAGACTACTATGACCTAAAGAACCTGTACTCAGGAGACCCCCCGCCAGCCCATAGAGCTGAGGTTTGCTCCGAGAGTACTTTAATATGAGATAGCTGCACTTAGATGGATGGGGGTGCAGATTTCATACTCCAACACCAATCAATAAGGACAACTCAATGGTTTGGCAAAGAGAGTCCGTTTAATGACAAGTACAAAAAACGGGGAGTCATGGCAATCAGCAGTGATGCGATAGTCCGTCTCGCTTCAACTCCAATGAACTTCATAAAAAACACATCATTTATACTAAAAAAGTGTCATAAGTGATGTGTAACACTCAAAAGTTAATAATCATTTCTATTGGTTCAGAAAAGGTAAATTTAATATAGGTGCTATATCTGTATATGGTATTGGAGTGAGGGGATTGGGTAAATACTGTCAGGTGGGCATCTAAGCACTTCCTTCAAAATGACTACTGTAGACGTCACTAAAAGTACGACGTCCCATTGGTTCTACTACTATAGGACCATAGATTGTGTGGTCCATTGTGATTGGGTTGGCACCAACCCATGCATACATTTCCACTTTACTTAGCAACACGCAGAATGGTCAGCCAGGTGAAGGGTGCCCATTCAGCTACCCAGCCTTCCTCCAATTAAGGTTACACTCAATCATCACTTCAACAACAATGTGTCAATTATGTTACTGTGGTTGGCCTCGAAACTGCATTTTCTATCTGGGAAAGTTCCAATATCTCCTCCTGGGTGGATGCCAAACATAGGTGTGAACTCGTGCTTCTCCTCGCTCGGATGGTCACGTGATGCAGACACCGTGAATTTTCCTGGGTACTCTCATTCGTGCATTTAATTCTTATTCGGCTTGCCACCTGCATACGCTTCCTTATCTTGACCTTTCAGAGATCGGATATTCTGTTCTTAAGTTTGAATTAGATGTAGCTACTGTTTGTTCCTTCTATTGGTATGACCTTGGCTCTCTTGGCATGAGTTGCATCTGCTGAGTTTCAATTCATCTGTCTCTTCTCTTTTTGCTAGAATATGAATCGTGTCTTGTTTGGCCTTCAGTAACCTGAGTTGATTCTGCTTTTCATGTAAGATGGAATCGCACTTATAATAATGTGCTGCGTTTTGAGGTAGATAATGTACAATGGCGCTTGCCGTGCTATTCTTCTACTTAGCATAGCAAGCCGCACTGTTTTCTTAGCTTTCTTGTGGTTTCAAGCATATGTACAGGCGCTAGCTGGTTGAATATCTTCATCCTGCCTACAGCTTAACTCTCTTACGCTTTGACAGCTTTTTATCACTTTAAGCTCACAATCTCTTTTCTCATGGCTTTTCATCTCCTTATGTCATTCTTGGTTCATCATTTGTTCTATCTGTGAGTCCGTCCGGCCTCTTGTAATGTCACAATTCATCTTCCATTAAGACCTTTTTGGTTTCTTCCGGGACGGTACTTAGGCAATCTTCATTTCATCTCATTTGTTGGTAGGGTTTTCTCAATGGATACCTTACTGTCCATGGTTGTCAGGGTAGGGTATTGGTAGTTCAATAGGTGTTGCTCTTCTGATGGGTACTGGGCAGAGCCCTACTGGGGCTCTCTGCTGGTTTATTTGCTCACCATACGTCACATATTTTGGTGTGAACATTCCTGGTACTTCAAAATGGGCAATGGGAGTGCAGAATTTATTTGGGAGCTCCTCTAGACTTCATCCTCTGGGCGATTCATCGACCATTTTTTCGCCTCCTTCTTCGGATGCAATTCACTCGATTCTTCTATATTTATCTTCTCTCCATTGCCTGGGTTCATTCCTTCTTCATCTTCTGGATCTATACATGATGGTTTGAAGAAGTGTCTCTTTGGAGTCCATATTCTTATTACTCCTTTCAGGCTTCCAGCTGTCATCACATGTTCGTCTATATTCCATATCATTAGTTGACATTGTCCATTTGGGCTACAGTAAACCCATCTTCCCACATAGTTTCTGTACTTCCTGAGATAAAGAAACTTTGTACCTTCTGGCACGTGCCTGCTGGCCTTCAAAAAGCCTCTTATTTCTTCATCATTCAGGTCTTTGGGCTTCCATTCTGGCTTGACATCAATCATGATCTTCATCCCTATGGCTTTCTTCGCAGTTTTCTGGCATTGCAAGATTATTATCTTGATAACACAAAATCCTAGTAATATCACTAGCAGGGCTCCTCGAAACTTGAATATGTCTGCCATCCATTGTGGGACCCAAGAGAATAGTGATCCAACTAACTGTCATCATCAACTTCGTCAGTTTCGTCGATCATCTGGTTCTGTAGCTTCCTCAGCATACCTATGGCTTCTGTTAAAGTTCCATTTTCCTTGTCATGAGAAGGTATGAATGTGCAACATGATTCTCCTTTTTTTGCACAAACTCCTCCATCCATGACTGTGATCATGTCAAGCACATATCTTTTCTGGAGAGTCATCAGTCGGATGGCTCTTAATTCTTCCTTTATTGCATTGAATCCTTTTATTGTTTTGTTGATGGTCTGCAGTAACTCCCATCTAGTTATCTGTAACCATTTAGTATTTGCTCCAACTTGGAATCTTGGCATGAAAATTGTTATGAACACTGATGAGGCGAGGCTGAACAGCCTGTGTTCATATGGGATTGCATGAAAAGCTTCTTCTGATTTAGCAGAGAAGTAATTCTCTCTCTTCATCTGATTTATCAGTTCCACAGATCTCTTCTTCCTCAGGTGAGCATCTGCTTTCAGGAAACTGTAAATATTCAGGTCATTTTCGGGATCACCAATGCTGCAACATGGACATTCACTATCGTGCATATGCCTCCCCAGTCTCTTGGCAGTCTGACGTATGCTTTGGATCCACACGCCCAATAATGATCCATACTCACTGCAGTTCCATGTACCATTCCTGGAGCATCAAAAACTCATCCACAGTTCTGATTCCCTACCATCTTCCATGTGCCGTTATTTCTGAAACAGAACTTTGGGCCTTATAGTTTTATATCTGCAAGGGTACTCCTCTGTCTTCGACCCATGTCAGTAGTTTTGCAAGTTTTGGCCGTAATGGCTTGCATCCGTTTTGCATTATGTTAATGGTGGGCTCGTAGCGACTGAAGACCATTCATGCTTGGCATATCACTACTCCTTTCTCCCATCCGTCTGGTGAAAGCACTGTTCCCCAAATTTGCATTTGGCCTTGATTCTTCCACCTCCAAGTTTCTTCTGGAGTTTTTCCTTAGACATTTAGCTTCTGATTTGCTTCTCTTCTGATCTCTGCTACTTTAACTCCAGGCTTATCATATCTGATCACAATGTGTTTCGTCTTTCCATTGTTTCTTGTCTTTATGTCCTGGACATAATCATCTTCATTTGGATCTGTTGCTTCAGTTGCCCATTTTTTTCGAGAGGCATCACTACCCATGAACTGGCCTCTGGTCTTGCACATTGCTACGTGTGACATACAGTGTGCTGTCTGGACATCGATTTCTACATGTACGAAGATCTTGGGCTTCTCCATGCTGTATGGTAGGAGTGCGCAAACAAAGCATTCCCCTTCTGAAATTCTTCTTCCAACTTCTTTCATGTGCTGGTACCAAATGTTGTTTCCCAGATGTGCTGTGCTGTCCAGGTAGTCGTTCAGTTCATTGTCATCTCCATGCATGCTTCTCTTGATTCTTAGTATTTTCCTGTAGTTGGCTATAACTACATCCCTTAATGCATCTGTATGGCTTTTTCTTGCTGGAGGATTCTCAGGTATCCTGGTCCATGGTGCAGGCCTCCTCATCTGTGCCATTTGAGTGGACAAGAGGCTGGTAGCTCTTTCCCTCTCCTCATACATCTTTCTCCTGCTTGTTACAAATGCCCATGCCAACCAGCCTGAAACTGGTCCGGTGTATGGTTGTATTGTAGAACTGGTACTTGTCTCTTGCGTTGGAATATATATGCTTGGCAATACAGTTTCTGTGGTTTTGTTCTTCAGTTCCCCCTGTAGTTTCCTTGCTCTGGCTATGTGCTGAACTAATGAGTCTACTATCAGTTGTGTCCGTGCAGAGAGTTTCTCAGAGTTGCTCTTGTTTTCTTAAGAGTTTCTGATATAACTGCTACTGTTGGTTTTCGTTTTAACTCTCCTTGTTTTCTCACAACATCTGCTGTGGAGTTTCTTACTGCAGGCAGTCTCTTCTTCTCTACTGCTTTGGTTTGTGGTTCTGCAGTCATTGACACTAGGCCTGTTTCGTGTGCATTCAGTGTTTGCATGCGTGTAGTTGTCAGTAATGTTACTTAATTCAATCCTTGACGACCCTGTCTCTGGATTTGTTAGTGACCACAAGTGTGTGTGTATCATTGCTAATCACACCCATTTCAAGTTCATGCACTCCACCGTCAGATCTTCTAGGGACTGGAATGAGTATATAAGGTCTGGGTGCTTTTGTGGGTTTTATGTGTGCATTTTTAGGTGTGTGCACTGAAATTGGGATGCTTTTTTGCACCAGTTCTGATCGTTAATGACAGTAAAACAATAATGAATAGGATGCATAAGTACATTATGCACTTGTAGGTCAGGCGACAGCACTTTCTTCCAGAGAAGCAGGGTTGCCTCTCTTCTTGTGGGAAGACCAGATTGCTGCTCTGGACCCCCATCACGATCATTCACCAAATGTCAATGTTATTAGTCCCTTAACCAATATCGTCTGCCGAGTTCTGAGCTAAAGATTGTCAGATGTACCACAAGTGTCCCCCCTCGCAAGTGACGAAGTGTCTCTTATGTCAGGAGACAGTTCATTTGCTAGACTATGGGAACAATCAGAAATAAAATAACATTTTAGTGAGTCCCTTTACTGTGCATGTTCAAAATAGGTAAGCTCCCTATCCACTCCTTGGATTTGCTTCAGTCCTAAGGAAATAGTGTACGTTGACCAGTGCGGAGGACTAGGGAAAAAATAGCAACAAATAGGACACAGAGAGTTCTTGACACTGCTCCCTTGATCTGTCCATCGGCGTAAGACTTTTAGAATCTCCTCAGATAGCTCAGCTGATGGTTAGAGAGTTCTACTTGGAGCATGATTCCGTATAGGAGCATTCCCATCTGCGCAATATTAGCTGGGTCTCTGATGAAAGTGAGGACATCAACATTGATTGGTCTCCCCACTAGCTCTGGAAAGTCAGTGACTAGGCGAAGGAAAACATTATGGGCCAACCTGGTATCTTCTGTTGACAGGGACATCCGTCCTGTCTTGCTGAGGTTCAGGATTATATGTTTTCCCCTAAATGTGAACAATGTCTGCACTGTCCGGTCGCATGGAGTGCAAATAGAATTATGATTTTTTTAAAAGATGGCTTAAATATTCTGTATTTGCTGGGTCTCTGAGGAATGTGTGTGTATCTGTTGTTCTCCCGATAAGGAGAGTCTTCCGTTATGCGAAAGAACAGTGTGTTGATGAGCTCATCTATTTCTGCCCGTGTTGGGAACATTTGATTCTTTCTCATTGTACTCATGGAGTAGGATAAATTGTTCGGCAATGACAGTGAGGAGTTATCTTATTGTCTTTTTGTTTTCAGGATCTTGTAGAAAGTCAGTGACACTGGTGAGCCTCCCTACCAATGTCGGGTATGATCTTAGCACTAGGTCAAAATAGGTTACCACAACTTTGGCGATGTCGCTATTGCGGGACACAATAAGTGATTCTGAATAGGGTCTCGGCATGGAACGAGTCGGGATACTGTGTTTGCTTCCAATGCAAGTGTACTTGGTCAAAATTTGGCATATTCTTTTCTCAAAGCTTAAGTATGCCTCAGTTCAAAGTTCAAAGTCATCAGACTGTGTTGTGTCTTGTGCATGCAATTTTCTTCTTCACCCTGCAACTATGAGGCACAGAGTGCCTCTTTTTGTAATGTCCTTATCCCCTTTTTAGCTTAGAGGAAGTGTCCAATTTAAGCCACAATTTCCAAAAAGTTCTTTGTCTTTGTCTGGCTGGTCATGCGTCCTTCTTCCGAGTCATGGATCTTGTCTGCATGTGCTGTGCTTCTTCCCCGTCGCTCGTCGATTCCTCTCATTGGTGTGCAGGCAGGGGGCCTTCTCCGATGTAGGGTTTTATATCGCTGAGAAAAATCCAAGCTCTCCTGCCTTGTAGTTTCACTGCGGACGGGGTGCAGTCCTCCACTGTAAAAGGACCGTTGAACCTTGGCTCGTCCCACTTTTTCCTTGTATGATTCTTCACAAGGACGGCATCTCCAGGAAATACGGGTGGAACACGTAGACCTTGAACTTAGTCTGTTTTAGTGTCTCCTTCTATGTTCTGTGCTGCTCTGCACCCTTTTCGTCATTGCTGCAGCTGGTCTGAAATTAAAGTAAGGCAAGATGTCATGCAGTTCAGATACTTTTGCATTTCAGAACCTAAAACCTCTGCTGTTGACTGGGCATCACATCTAGCTCTATCTTGGGGTGTCAGAGGAGTTCTCATTCTTCTCCCTGTGGCTATCTCGTGTGGCATAAGATGATGGTCGGACCCAGGTTGGTTTCGAAGTGCATACAGTGCCAATGGAAGGAAGTTCAACCATCCCTTTTTTAGAGTAAGTTCATCTTGGATATCCTTTCCTTTAACAAGCGTTGAGCTTCTCCCAGATCCCATTACCTTGTGGATCATATGCCGACGAGAACTTGTTCTTTATACCAAGCAGCAAGCTAATCTGCTCGAATGTCTCATTTACAAAGTGAGCTCTGTTGTCTGGTCTCATGACCTCGCACACCCCCCACCTGGGGCGACACTTCTCTCACAAATAATGTGGCCGCACAGGTAGAGTCGGGGTGTGTACATGGACCTGCCTCAAACTAGAGAATGGACACACAACAACATTTAAGTATCTGTACCCGTTACATACTTGAATCATGGCGACGTAATCGACATGCACGTGTTGAAAAGGCCCATTTGGCCTTCGGATGACTCCTCTCATTACTTTTAATGTGTGCCCCGCTGTGAATTGCTGACAAATTATACAGTTTACCATAAAGAATGCAACGTGCTCCACTAAATTCGGTATGAACCAGTCTTCAAGTGTTGCTGCTAGGTTCTCTTTTGTCATGTGCGCCGGGTAATGTAACTGCTCCAGCGCTATTTTTAATAGGGCTACAGGCATTACTGGTTTACCAGTGCTGTCTTGTCGCCACAAGCTATCAGAGGGGTTTAAAGAACACCCTTGACGTTTCCACAGGTTCTTCTCTTCCTGTGGTGCCTCCCCTTGGAGTTCCATTAGCTGTGTTTGTCTGAAATTACTGTGACTTTCAGGTGCAGTTCAGTGAACCATCATTCGCTCGTTGGCATGGATAACTTCCACTTCCATGATCGTTTCACTCTTGGGCGCCATACGCTTGTCATCCGTGTCTGCTACTTGATTTCCGTGTGAGATAAAATCTATTCCCTTCGTGTGGGCAGCGCATTTCATGACCGCTATGCCCACTGGGAGCTATAGTGCCTTGATCAGCTTGTCCAATAAGGCTGCGTGCTGCACTGGCGTGCCGTCTGTTCGGCGGTAGCCCCTCCTTTTCCAGCGCGCTAAGCTTGCTTGCATTGTTGACGTCACATAGGCAGAGTCACTGTACACCGTTACTTCCTGGTCTGCGTGATTCTCAATGGCGAGTATTAACACCAATAATTCTGCAGCCTGTGCTGAATAATGAGATAGTATTCGTGCACTAAGAAGCACTCGAAACTCTCTATTCGTTGTGTGTTTCATCACAGAAATGCCTGTGTACCTTTGCCCATCATTTTGGTGGATCCTCGAAGACCCGTCAATGAAGACAATGGGCCTCATTAGGACCCTGGCGGTAAGGGGTCTACGCCAGCGTTAGCTGCGCCGACCCCTTACCGCCAACTACGAGTTCCCAAAGCGCCATGGTCATTTTTCCGCCCGCTTTTTGCGGGCGGAGAAATCCATGGCGCTATGGGACCTTGGTGTTAATTACGCCACCGTAATTTACGGTGGCGTAATTAACTCCTTCCCCACTCCCATTATACCCTATGGGGCCGAAATGGGAATGGGGAAGGGTAAATGGGTCAATGGGGACTTACCGCCCCGCCGACCTCGGAATGGGGCGGTAAGTCCACCATCCGCCATGGCGTAAACGGACTTTACGCCATGGCCGGAAAGTCCGTCGATGGCGGAAAAAATCCGCCAGGGTCGTAATGAGGGCCAATCTCTTCTTCTGCCAAGGCATTTTCTTTCAACCTGGGGATTTTATCATAAAATTCTTCATAATTTGCACAGTCATGTATGGACTCTCCTTCAGTGACTTGCTCTGCTATGAACATAGCTGGGTTCACTATCTTACATCAGACTATTTTAATCGATGGATTTGATATGATCACTTCATAAGCAGAAGCTCTCTGAGATGTCAATGTGCCCTTTAGTTTCTCTAGAATGGCAAATAGTGAGTGCTCGATGTACAACGTCATTGAGCACCCCATTACAATGGTTGTGGCCTTCTTTATGACGAACGTTGCGGCAACTAAACTTTGTTTGCATGGTAAATGAACCATCACAACTGGGTCCAAGTTCCCACTATAGTATGCCAGGGGCATGTACCCAAACGTGGTTCTCTGTGTGAGTAGTGCCGTCATAACGCTGCCATTTGTGTGTGAAAACAGGTAATATTCCTCTGCATAATTGGAGATCCCTAGAACTGGTGCTGTGCAGATGGCTCTTTGAGTTCAGCAAATCCTTTCCCCATGGTCTCAGACCATTAGATCTTTTCTTTTGTCACTTGGGCCTTCTTTAGGGCCTGAAGTAGATGCTTGGTGTAAGAGCTGTAGTCGAAGACCCATGCCCTGACATAGTTGCATAGGCCTAAAAAGCTCTGCATCTGCTTTATCGTGTGTGGCTTAGCCGTGTTAAATATGGCATCAGCCCTTTCTGGGGTCACTTTCTTTCCCTCATGTGAGATTAGCTGACCTATACACAGCACTTCTTATTGACAATATTGTAACTTTTCTTTGTCAACCTTATATCCTTTCTCAGCCAGTATAGTCAATAGCTGAACAGAATTGTGCCTGCATTGTTCTTCTGTTGTGCTACAAATTAAGATGTCATCCACGTATTGCAGGACAACACTTTCTAGTGCGATATTGCTCAAATCCATCTGCAGGAGTCTGTTAAAAATAGAAGGAGACTCACAGTACCCCTGCGGCAGCCTCATGCTTTTCAGACTCAATTGTCTGAATGTGAATGACGTCATATCTTGTGAATCACGGTTGAATGGGCTTGAGAAAAATGCATTTTTCACATCAATCACTGTGAAATAGTTTGCCTCAACGGGTATGTTACATAGAATTATAGAATTGGCCTCAAAAATATCGTTTATTGGCCTCAGATCTTGAATTAGCCTCCATGACCCCCCTTTACTTTTTTTCACAGGGTAAACTGACGTATTACATGACGCCTCTGATGTCACTAAAATGCCTTGCTCTATCATAGCCGAAATTGTCTTACAAATCCCCTCATCTGCCTCTCTGAACATGGGATATTATTGGGCTCTTGGTAGAATTGCTCCTGGTTTCAGTTTAATTTTCACTTCTCCAACCCCCTTCAAGAGGCCTATGTCATAGGGGCCTGTGGTCCATATGGAGACAGGCACCTTGGCTATGTCATCATCAAAATATTCAGGGTGATTCAGGGCGATTTCAGGGCGATTTCAGATGTAGTCTAATACGGGGCTATCTGTTTTGATTCTGTTTTCTAAGTAATTGTTTCATCGTTTGACTTACGGAGCTCAGGGGGTTGAATAGCCCGCAGCAAGGTGCTTTAGACTACGCAGGACCTTGCGATCTGAACTAAGACTGGTGTTTGGCTTTGTGGACCCTGTGGACCATCCAATGGATGGTAAGCAAGTGCATATGACTACTAACTTTTCCAATGTATAACGCCAAGTCCCACCAAGGAGGGTGTGAGACTGGTGTACATAAGCTATGATATTGAACTATAGATTTGGAAGGTTAATCTGTTGTTAGACACCTGAAACTTTTCTTATGTGGGTTTTAAGTGTTGATTATAAGGACACGTTTCAATTAGCCAAAATGGAGTTAATCATTTTCCTCGCTACCAGTAATCTATATACTGGTGTATGTTGGCTAGGACATTGGGACACATGTTCTAATGGTCCCTTCTTGTTTTTTTCTTTTCTCCATAGGTATCAAGCGGATTCAACCTAATGGTTGTTTGGTGGATGCATTGAATTACTAAAAGTGGCATATTTAGTATAAGCCATTTTACACTCTCTAGGCATCTAGAGTTGAATTATTAGAGATCCAAATAGTATGTTGATCTCAGTGTTTTAACCAAAAAAGCATTTAGAAACGCTTTACAGTGCACTATGTGTAGAAATTGACGCGACAAATTCCCTGATGAATTTCCCCTGACTGTGTTTTTCACCCTTTTTTTTGGTGTGTTTGTTGGAATGAAACATGTTGGATGAGTGTATGTCGAGAAGGGTGTATGTGTGAAATATTCAACCATAGAATGTGTTTTTGCTCAAATTATTGCATATCTTGCACTTGTACTAAGACACTTAGAGCATAAAGTATCCTCAAAGCTGGAGGACAAGAACCATGTCCTGTCCCCCTACAACCTAGACTGATTGTTTGTTGTGCTATGTTGTTGCACTGATACATGTTGTTTTCATTGTTGATTGTCTTTATATACATATATTGTGTTTTTGATTGACTTTCGTCTTATAAATAAAAAATATTTATTTTTTCTAAAAAACTGCCTGTTAATTTAATGGAATTTGGCAGTTGTCAACCAAGTGGTTCATCCCATGGTTACCTATGTGAAAAATAAGATGCCTGTTTGATCTCTTGGTTAAGTACTAAAGGTTGTTGATCTATTTGAGGGTGGTCAATTACGGGATTCTTTTCCCTTTTACCTCTTATTCGTGTTTTTGATACTTCTCTTTTAATCACCTTTACCCAAAAGGTGAGACTCACTTCCACCATTGTCTCTCCTATATCTGTTTGGTCTTCAAACAGATCGTCATCAATGACGTCAGTCAATTGATATCCTTTTTCAATGGCGATTAGTGCGCACCATTGTTGGACCTCGTCGTCTTAACCATCAATCATCGCCACTCTCCCTTTCACTGCAGTCATGTGTATCATCAAGGGAAATACTTGTCCCTTCTCCTCATGCATCAGTACTCTGGGTCTGAATAAGAACTCATCTGGGTTTCTCATGATTTTGTCTGCAAGGCCTGGAAATCCTGCCATAAGCACACGCATACCATATGCAAACATTTCTGGCTCTAATGGTATGGCCCTCATGGCTATGTGTCCCGAATATGCTCTAATCATTTCGCATACATTTGAGTAGTGCATTCCTGGAGTGGAACATACTATGCCATTCTCCGTGAACAAGGTTGTCATATTTAACTTTGTCATTAAATCTCGACCCAAAATGTTTACTGGGGTCTGCTGAGAATATAATAAAGGTATATTCATTTCACATTCTCCTTTGGAGACTGGAAGTGCATTTGTGAAGGGAACATGACTGTTAGCTCCTGTAAAACTCTG
Organism: Ambystoma mexicanum; assembly: GCF_040938575.1. Classification (NCBI taxonomy): domain Eukaryota; kingdom Metazoa; phylum Chordata; class Amphibia; order Caudata; family Ambystomatidae; genus Ambystoma; species Ambystoma mexicanum. The sequence continues at coordinate 771,413,317 of NC_090933.1, read as the reverse complement.
AGTATTTATGGCCTCGCCGGACAAGGAAAACTTGCCTTCACATATGCAGGGATAGCTCTCTATTCCCACTTCTTCGGGTTTCAGGTGACATCCTCAGTGTCATACAGCTGAGTGCTCTCCAGGTGCTCATCTTCCCCCTCCCCTTGGAGTATTTGTTCTAGCCCCATTTCATCATATATTCTATCGATTGTTTCTCCGATGCTTCTTGTGTTGAAGTTATTGTCAATATTTGCCCTAGACGTACCTGGTACTGAATCGTACTCAGGAAACAATTCTTCGATGTCTTCCCAGCCTACAACTGGAGCAGGTTTTTTAACCTCTCTCCCCAGATATTCAAGATCGCATGCTCTCTGTCTTCGCTTACGTTCTACATCGTCATCAAATTCTTTGCATTTCCTCGCCTCTTCTCTGACCCTATCTTCTTCCTTTCTCTTTTCATTTCTACGTTCATCTGCCCTTCGAATTTCCTCATCTCTTTGTCGTTTTATTCTTTTCTCACGTATCCTTTGCTCTTCTTCTAACCTTTGCTGTTTCTGTCTGTCTTGGTCATTGGCTGCTCTTGGTCTGCGATCAAGCTGTTTTTCTTGCTCTTCGCGATATAGCTGTTCCCGCCTTTGAATGTCTTTCTTTCTAATCCTTTTGTCTCTCAACTCCTTCTCTTTCCCCTTTCTCTGTGTCTCATCTAACCTCTCCTTTTGTTTCACGTCACAATGCCTTTGCCATCGAGTTTCAATGAAATCTGCCTTCCCATCCATTCGTCTTTTGCGAATGCTATCTTATCAGTTCTATCTTGGTTTCCCTTGCATCTCTTCCCTTCTCTCTCTTTGTCGAGAGATGCGCTTGTCTGTGCCTGATCTCTTCTTTCGTCATCACGTCTCCCTTTGTCCTTTGGGATTGTGGAGGCAATATTCTTATCCTTATCTTTCCCCTGATTTTCGTCACTACTATGTGTAGGTGACTCATATGCAGGGCTGCTGTACCCTGTGGCTGCTTTGAATTCTCTCAGTGGGTATAATCCCTCGTCCTTACTTTCTTCAATTCTCATTTTGGGTGGGGCAGGTGGCCCGGTAGGCATCTCACCCCCCTCTCTGCATACATTAAGTATCCAATCTGTTGGCGGCTCTTCCTCCTTTCCCTGTTCATATATTTTCCACAACTTGAGAACAGCAAGGCGTTTTTCTAACTTCTTGGCTGTATATGTGGTATGCAAATAGTTTGTCATATGTTGTAAAACGGCTTTAGATGAAGACCCATTTTGTGGCCATGGCGTAAACAGCTTGTGGCCGGTACCTTTAACCCAATCGGTCCTATATTTCTTTAGCTTGGGTGCATGTTTTGGCAACTGTTTTCATAAGTGTGTCAATGGAGTCATCTCTTCCATGCCTAAATCTGTTCCCTTTTCTCTTATATAACACTTGTCAATGCTTTTGTATGGCTTAAACAACTTCTAACAATATGAGCGAGCACCAAACACTGCAAGCTCCAATCCAAATTTTCACAAAATGTTATACCTTCTGATTTACTCAAAAAACATCAATTAATATGCGATTTTATCTCAGCTATTAAATCACATAAAATTGAAATCAGTTTTCTCCAAGATTTTTTTTTACATATGACGTCACAACAATAAACACGTAAGACAGACGCTTCACAGACTAAATGGACACCAGCTGGACACAGATATCTCTGCCTCTAAACATGACCCCTTCATGGAGCCTAAACATACCCCTTTCACGACGTCTTTAAACATTGTGGTAGTCTATTTGTTCCAAATTATGTGCGACTCTGGGTACACGTTTCTTCTTGCCGCTATATTAAAGCATAGGAATAAGGCGAATCCTCTCACTTCTTGGGTGTCTTCCCCAGTAACCCTTTGTTTACTTTTATTACTCTCGAGTCATTATCCCCTTATATATATACAGTCTTCTCTACTTTTAACTATATTTAGTTTTTTCTTTTTCCTGCCTCCCTCCATTAGCTTTTCCCGTTACTTGTTCTAAAGCATGCACTTTTTTTCCAGAACTTTAGTCCTTTCCACTCACCGTTCGTATGGTTCCTCTCTGGACCCTCGGGATCACCGCCTTCATTACATCCTTCTTCAGTTTTTCGCCCGTTCAGCTGGCCGTAGCAATGGGAAGGGATGCGTGGGTAACACAGGTCCCTTCAGGCCCTGTCTGCAGTCTATTTACACTACCATTGTCTACGGGAAGCTTCATGGTCTACTCAGCCGAATGGCAAAGGAACTGTGATATTGCCGAAGACCTAGAGTTACTTTATGTTGTAAGTCCAGATCAGTTTGGGCTTTTTCTAATCATTGTAGTTGCTTGTTTGCCAGATCTAGGTTTTCAGCATATTTGTCCTGTATTGCTCCAATGTGGAGCTACAGAGGTGCCGCTATTTTGGCAATCTTACTTTGCTCTTATTTTACCTTAGGGGCCATATACAGTTCACTCAGTGCCATATGTAATGGACCCTGATCCTGCCATTTATTTGACCCTGTTGCAGTGGCCTGTTCTTTAATTCCCTGCAACCAAAGATTCTGATCCTGCTCCGTCCATTCACCCCTGCCGAATAATTTGTGCAGTAGGTGTTCTTTTGCCAGTTTGATTTCTACCAAGGTCGCCATTCTGGAAATATTAATTTCCTTTCTGATTTACAGGAGTTATTTTATTTTTGCAAACAGACCAAATTCTTTAGAGCGTTCCTATTGAAAGGTGCTTTTCACAGTGTAGCACAGTGTAGTAGCCCAACAGGGTTTATGTACCTCGTTAGTTAGCACGCTGTATTAAGCTGTCACAAGTGGTATGTGTAATTCAGAAATCCCGGCATCGAGCCCGCAATCTTGTAAGGGATTTCCACCCGGCACTTCACCTAAGTCAATGCCTAGCGAGTGATGCTCAGCTGAAACCCTTAATTATTTATTTGTGTCTATAAGTTCTTTAATTCTGAATGATGTACCACTTATATCACGCCCCTCTCTTGGAATCCCCCCCCCCCCCGGTCACACTGAACCAGGAAGCAGGCTGGTTTGCAAAGTTAAAATATTTATTTTTGTATTGCACAATACATATCACACTATTTTTAATGGGTATACAATAATCACCAATATGGTGATGTCACACTAAACAATCTCTTTAATCACAAGGAGCAATGATGGGAAAAGATAATGTAGCACAGAAATAATACCTTTGTGTGTGTTCAATCAAATGTCAGGGTGGTTACTATTTCCCCCTGTACACCTTCAATCCCCCTAATATGCAATATAAAGAGATAGAAGGAGAGAGAACAGGTTTCAGGAAGGCAGAATTCAAGCAAATATTTCAATCCCAATTTCCCCCCAGCAAACACCAGAGAAAAGCAGAATTGATTGCCAAACTTGTCAAATATGGTTTTAAAGTTGGCTTTGAATGAATGGGTAAAACACTGAAAATGGTTTTAATTCATTGAAACGGTTGAAATTCTAATGGGAGCCACTTTGTATGGATTCAGACAAACTTAATTTTGAGGTCGGGTGCAATGGAAAGCTATTTTACACGTTATAGATTTTGGCCAAATGAAAAATTTGCGGCAAACTTTTCCACGTACGGTAAGCGCGATTGCGGGAACACTATAAGGTTTGGGATGCGGTTGTGGGTTCTTTAGAAAGCTTAGGATGTTAGCTACAAGTAAGAAATTATGAACATTTTCGTGGAGGTCGTTTTTTCAGGTAGAGGCAAAATTGTAAAACAAAGAAGCGCTTTTTAAAATAGAAACAGGATTCTTTACACTAGGGATGGACTATGAACAAACAAACTACACAACAGCACAACCACCAGACCAGGACGTCACCGATCAGGTTTTTGCCCGCCGATAGGCTTGCTCTCTTCAGATGAAATATATCAGCGCAAAGAGGTTTTTAACAATATTATGACAGAAGGATTATAGGATAGGAGAGAGTTCAGGAAAGACAAAAAGGATTTCTAACAATACAGTTCTGGATATAAGATTTGATTTGGATAGGGAGACTATGGACAGTACATAGGCTAGTGACAATCCTATGCTATGGATACTCACTACCAATGTTTTGAAGGGAACCGTCAAGGATTCTGGTTCTGGTCAGGGATATTTTCTGGGACAGTCTGCTGGGCACACCGGACTGGATGGGTCAGAGATCAGCAAGGCCCTCTGGACAACACACAACAGGAATGGACAGCAAGGCACTCTGGTCTACACTGCACAGCATGACTGGACTGGATCTGCAATGACGCTCTGGTCTGCACAGCACAGCACGGCACCAGATTGGGTTTTAATCTGCTCTGCTGGTTATGAAGAAATTCTTTGGCAGGCAAGCAGTTACAGCACAGCCTGGCTGCTTCTTTGGTTTCCCCTTCAAGCTGAGGGATGGGTTCCGGAAGTTAGGCCCAGCTGAAAGTAGTTCAGCTATGCTCTGAGCCTTTCTGCTTGCAAAGTTTCAGGATTCTGGAACAAGGAGTATGGATGGATCTCCTTCAAAGTGCTTCACCAAATTTGGGGATGGTGGGTGGATCAGTGTGTCTCTAGGTCCTCAGCTGTCTCTATTTATGTGTTTGATAAAGGCGTGGGTAAGCTCAATTATCCTAGGCGCACCCCTGGGTAGTCTATTGGCTAAAGTCTGCTCTCTCTCTTGATTGGAGGGGAAAACAGAGCATCATCATGATGATGCGGTTTATGAGACAGGGAAAACCTCCCCTTTGCCTTTTGCACATAAAATCTATTTTTGATATAATACATCTTTACATGTGTACAATCTTTATACAAATGACATACATAGAGCACATATTTTGTGGAGCAACCCCTCTTCCAATCCTCATTGCGGTGCGATCTTGGATCTGGATTTGACACATTTTTGCACTTTTTGTCTGGGACACAACATCTGATTTGTCCACAATTTTGTACATATGTGCGCATGATATCTGAGCATAATCGTATGAAGTTTCATGCTTCTGACATAAATGCAATTGCTACAAAACCAGAATTTTCACTGTGCCTTCCCTGAACATTGCACAGATGTCTGGCTCCTCTTAAAATGTGCACAGAAATATCACATTAACAATGCTATTACTTTTATAATTTTTACAAATTTGCACAGTCCTTTATTAGTCTTTTTCTAAAATATGCTTTCTGTGCTTTGTGAATCCACAAATGGTCGTCTGTCCCGCCTCCTCAGCTCTTTGGCAGGTCTGAAGCAATCTGCCCCCTTCCTTCTGAGAGAGGCCACTTTGACACTTTCCAATCTGCATATCCTTTCAGCCAAGGAAGGTTCATTGTCTCCTCCAGGAGCAGCCCCAGTACCCCTCCCCTCTTAATCCACACCTGAATGTGAGTTCGTGGTCTTTGGTGGGAAGCAGGAGAGATGTCTTTTGTTGGGGAAAGCTGGGGAAAGCTTGGGAAAACTGTTTTGGTGACTGAGTTCAGCTAAATTCACTGTCAATTTATAACATTTTCTTAATTTAAAATAAAACTTAGAAATTTTAATCAAGCAACGAGAACTCTAATTCCAGTCTCTAAACCAGGGAGATTAAATAGTTGCAATCTGTATTACTTTTGATAGCATGTCACTTAATTTATAGGCATTTGATTTCAATTGCACAAGTTTAAGCTTCTAATGAAACTAATGACAGCTGTCATACAGGCGGCCGCTGGTACTGCACCCATATTTTGACAGATTTTCACAGGCAAGCACACTTTTTACTGTGGATATTTGGATGATAGATTCTGCTTTTCCTGACACTGTGTGTTCATAATGATTCCTTAAATGAAGTAGAGGGTAACACCCAGCAAAGATATTGCATGTTTTGTGGTGTTTTGGTCCGGTATTTTGTATTTTCAGCCACCTAGAAAAAGAGATTTAAGAGCAATTTCTGGGTTTCTTTCAATAAAACACTGCCTTTCCTGCAGTGTTCATTTTTACTTGGTGGGCAGCCCAGTAACATGTTTCGGCAGTGAGGTCTCCTTTCCACTACTGACAACAGACAAAGTGGATTTGGCAGCCATCTTTTCCAGTTGCAAAGCGCAATTTTCATAGGTTTGGCGCTCATAGTGCTTTTGTGGCCATTTTTGAAGATTCTTTCACCATCAGCACACAGGGATGTCGCAGGGCAGAGCCTAGTGGGTTAAAACATCCCACAAGCCCCCCTCGCGTTTTGACTTTTCAATGCCCGTCAAGGGGAAGTCGCGAGATTGGGATGTTCAGTTTTTTTCTTTCTGGTCCAAATGGCAAAACTCGTCTGCTTCTCCCATCAGTGGTGGATCGACAGGTTCTCCTCGCCGGTTCCGGATGAGAGTATGGAGCGATACCCCAGGCCCCTTGGATCTTCCTTCCGGTCCCTGAGTGGTCATCCTCGATACTTAGGATCCATGGTTTCATTCCTAGGATGACAAAACAGAGCATATTTGTAGACATTTCCCCACCACTATTCATGTAGTGGGGCAGACGCATACATTTGACATATCATAACAATCCTTTCTATTTGCAATTTATTACTAATTATAACAAATGGAATAGTTTTATAGTTGGGTCTGGAAGGTCCCCCTCTGGGTTTCCAGATGAATCCTCTAGTTGCTGCAGAGTATGCCTAGGATGGCAACACTTCAGTTGGTTGATGTGGACCCACTTATCTTCCCCTTCTGCCAAACTGCCTTTGGAGATACAGATTTTGTAGGCGACTGGTGAGATTTTGTCTACAATTTCAAAATGTGCCTGCCAGATATGAAGAAATTTGCGCTGTTGGCCTGGTTCCTTTGGAAATTGTATAAGTAGACCCAGTCTCCTACTTGGTATTCTTTTCTAGTAGTCTTTAGGTTATAGTGGGTCTTCATACTGTCTGCAGATCTTTCTAGATTTCGCTGAGCATAGGCAAAAGCATGTTGAAGGTGTTTTCTGAGATTTTCAACATACTCATGAGTTGTGTAGCCATTGATCAAAGTCTGCTCTTGGGTTCTGTAGAGCAGATGCTGGGGAAGCACCACCCTTCGACCAGTCATCAGCTCAAACGGTGAAATTTTTGTTGCAAAAGAAGCAGTAGATCTGATGGCCATCAGGACAAGTGGTAGTCTGATGTCCCAACTTGGCCCAGAATCTGCCAAAAACTTTTTTAATATGCTCACAATTGTCTTATCTCCCACATCTTTGTCATCACTTTGCTAGTGAAGTGGCTCCTCGGTCTGACTCGATCCTTTGGGGTAGTCCAAAACGTGAGAAGATGTGGTTGATCATCAGGGCAGCTGCTGTTTCTGCCTTGCAATTTGGGGCCGGGAGACATTCCACCCATTTAGTGAACAAGCTTGTCACGGTCAACATGTACTTGTTCCCACTAGAGGAGGGAATCGCGGGCCCGATAAAATCGACTTTTAAATCTGACCAAGGCAGTATCATCCCCCTCTTTTGGAGAGGCACACAGTGTGTGAGGGATGGTAGCTAAAATTGTGCACACACAAGACACCCCTTCAAGTATTGGTCAAGGTCCTGTCCCATGTGTGGCCAGTATGCAACCTCTCTTAAGATTTCAAGTGTTGTATGACACCCCCCATGACCGGCTGTGGCCGCATCATGGGCGTGACTTAGCATCAGGCTTCGGAATGAGGTAGGGACCACCCACTGGTCATGGCCAGCTACGGATCTCCTTACCAACAAGCGGTCTTGGATTCAGAACATTTTTGGACATTTCATCAACACTCTGAGGTCCTCTTTCCCTATGTAATCGGTATCCATCAGGGGAAAGTTCTCAGGGTCCTCAATGTGTTGATAAAACTTACCAATTATTGGATCTCCTTTTTGAGCCGTAATCAAATCAGCATCTGAGGTCTCCTTACTCCATTGTGCAGTTGAGAGTACATTGTGAGCATTTGTCTGGGACCTAGTGATAATAGTGACCTGGATTTCCCCCAACAGGGACTCGATCTCAAGTAGATCCCCTTTAATGGCTCCGGTTTTGGCCAGCAGATCAGCTAGGTCATTTCCAGTTTTGTCTGGTCCCTCTACTTTAGAATGACCCTTGATCTTTTTCCAGTAGATGGTCATCCCATTCGAGGTGACCAGATCATCAATATTTTGGATTCATTTCCCATGTTTCAATGGTTTATTAGCACATAGCATGCCTCTGGTTTCCCAGTTAACCAGGTGCTCCACGAACCCGTTCCGTACATAACCGGAATCTGTGATTATGACCAGTTCATGGAGTTGATGTTGGACAGCAATGAGGATGGCTTGATGTACAGCCCAGCCATCAACTCTGCCACTTGACTTTTTCAGGGACCTATTTTGTACCCAGCGGAGGGTTCTAGGGCAGGCATCATTCACCCATGCATTCCCTATGCCGGCCACAAGTTCTTTTTCCCTGTTGTTGTGAACATGGTAGGAGCACCCATCCACATAGTCAGTGGGCATTCCATCACACTTGTCTTCTTCAAAGACTTTGTGTGGGGAATTAAGGTATGCCTCCATGTTGTCCTTGATTTTAAGACTTTTGTCCTCGAGACAGTTTTCTCTGGCACAATCATGCAAGTCAGCCAGAGCTTGCGCGAGGGGACTCTTCTTGTTTTGGCCATATCTGACCTCCACAGGAAGGCCTTGCATTGACAGAATCCAGGAAGTAATTTGGGAATTACTCACATTTCCGACCCGGATTCTGTCACTTTGGAGATATTGCAGAGGCTGGTATGGAGTCTCCACTATGATGTGTTCCCCCTGGATAAACGGGGCGGTAATTCTTCAATGCCCACACCGTTGCCAGGAGTGCCTTCTCACAATCGTTGAATTTTTCCTCCACAGAGGATAAAGTTTTACTCACATAGGAGATTACTTTATTGACCTTGTCATGCTTTTGGTATAATACTTCAGTCAAGCATGTATTTGAGAACTCTGTCTCCAAGAAGAACTCCTTGTTTCTGACAGGGCAAGCTAGGCAAGGCGCTTGTGAGAGGCTTCTTTTGAGTTGTCTTACTGCCTCGGCTTGCTCTGGACCCCACTCCCACTTGACCCCCCCTGCCAAAGATGGATCAGGCGTCTTGTGATCTCTGCGTAGTCCTCAATGAACTTTCTGCTGTAATTAGTTAGTCCAAGGAGGCTCCTTAGTTCCCGCAGAGCTGTGGGGTCTTTTAATTTCTGGAGTGCTTCCACTTTCTGTTCCTGGGGACAGAGACCCTGAGGAGTAATCTCATGCCCCAAGAAATTGACACGGGTTCTGCACCACTGTGCCTTTTGAAAGGAGAGTTTTGCTCTGGCAGCCCTCAACTGTGTCAGAACATATCTATTTAGAAATCCAAGCCTGGATGGCCACACACAGTCTTTGCCTTAACGACGATAAGACAGAATTGCTCATCGTAGGCTCCCAGGCTCGCCTCAACAAACTGGACCAAAGGTACCAATCCTTTACCATTGATGGCAACATCATAAAAGTCTCCAAAGAGGTTAAAACATTAGGTGTATACCTCGATTCTACCCTATCATTAAAGAAACAAATAAACTCTACCATCTCAGCTACCTCATACACCAATAAATTGATCAATGCCTGTAGGCCTTTCCTCTCCACCTCTAGCTGCCTCACCCTATCTAGAGTGCTGATATTGTCTAAATTAGACTATTTCAACACACTCTACTTAGGCACTACCACTAAAAATTTGAACAGACTCCAGATCCTGCAAAATAATGCACTACGATGTGCCCTCAACCTCCCGCGCAAGGCGCACATATCCACGGTTAGAAAAGAAGTCCACTGGCTCCCGATCCGTGACAGAATTAAGCTAAGAACACTGGTCATCACCCACAAGTGCCTATCACATACTGCCCCACGATACCTTTCTGACAAATTCGCTAGACACTGCCCCACTAGACCCACCAGAACACCTTACCTACACCAACTAAAGATCCCTAATTATAACCTAAAAACAGCAGGGGGCTCCAGTTTTCCAGTGCTTGCAGCACAATGTTGGAACACCCTCCCAACTACAATTAGATCTGAAGCCGCATTCTGGCCATTCAGAGCCATGGTAAAATCATGGCTACTAGCCTAAACAGCCAGACTCTCACCGACATGACTAGCTAGCTGCCGCTCTCTACCTGTAGTAATATTCACTCCACCTAAAGCCTACTCAGGACCAACCTGTAACCCGGTCCACTTTAGCCACTGTAACTTTTTTTCTTTTTTGCATATTCTCTGTACATACTTTTCTTGGTATATTCTACTCTTGTATGTAACATTCAGAGCCTGGACTAATGTACGTTCTGTCTGTTGTACTATGATGCTCGTGTAACGATATGTAACTCTGCTGTACACATGATTATGCGCCCAGTTACCTGAGGGTTCGGATGCGCTTTATAAATAAACAAACTAAACTAAACTAAACTAGAAAAATGTTGAATTAATTGCCGGAGTTGATGTATCCAAAGGGAGACCGAGTCCATGTGTACTGCTGCCCCCCGAAGGTGAAAGCCAGCTTGTATTGGTCCTCCCTACTGACAATTACAGTCCAGTACCCATTGGTCAGGTCTATTGCAGTGAATACCTGTGACCCCTGGATCTGGGCCAGCCCTTGGTCAATGTAGGGAAGAGGCCATCGGGAAGTATGGAACCGTTTGTTGAGCTCCCTAAGGTTGGTGCAGAGTCCCCACTGGCCGTTTGGCTTCGCCCAGCACTGGATTATTAAAGGTGCTGTGGACTGGACAAATTATCCCATGGGACTGAAGGGTCTTAATTATTTCAGTGAGGGACTCCATTGATGCGGGAGGCAAGCGATATTGCTTCACAAACACTGGAGTCATGCAAGGGTCAGTGGGAATTGTTGTAGTGTGAATGTCGGTGCGACCACAGTCATATGAGTCCAACGCAAAGAGATCTTGAAAATCCAAGAAAACTTGTTTCAATTGTTGCCTTTGCTGCAGAGTCTCACGGGCATCAGCTAGGTTGACTCTCTTTTCAACCATCTGCCTGAAGTGTGGAAAGACTTCCGGTTTTGCTATCTCCACGTCCTCCTCCAGCTGGGTGGAGAAATCCCTGGTCAAAGTACTGATTTGGACTGGTGGCTTCAGGTGGGTAAGGCAGTCCTTGCGGACTTGGAAGATCACCTCATCCCTCCTGAAGTCAAAGGTCACATCTTCCTTACCATAGGGGCAGGAAGTGTACACCAGGAAATTCCCCCCATGCCAGGTGAAGATCCTGTCTGGTGTTTTGTCATTGTCGCTATCACTGTCAAAACAGTCCTTGGGGATTGGTCCTAACAGTGAATTACCTAAATCTATGGAAAAATGTCGGTCATCAACCGCCATTCCAATAATGGTGCCTGCGGCTAGAATAATACTCTTTAAGTCGCTGATATCCACCTCTATTGGAATGGTGTCATGTTCTATATTGACTAGTGGTGTTGGGTTTACCCCCAACCCTTGCTGTTGGAAGTGAGCATTTAGATGAACATAGGCCTCTGGGTTTTTCAGTTTCGGACCTCTTTTAACTTTCACTTCCAGTGAGAATTGTCAGGTCCGTTCTGGCATGGTGACTTCTCCAATTTAATTTTCAACTGCATAAATCAGCAGTTGAGCTGACCTAAATGCTTTCTGTGGGTCACCAAAGCCCATGGGATTATCTGCTAATCGGGACCAAGCTTTGAAGTTTATTAGGTCCAAACTAATGGCAAAGCGATTGAGAATGTCACTGCCTAAGTAAAATGCAGCAGGAACATCTCGCACGACCCAACAATTATTGACTATGCTCTTGTTGCCTATGGAAATATTGAGCATACACCTGCTAGGCAGGAGATGTTTGGAATTGGGGGTTTCCAGGTCCATTTCCCATTTGTCTATCAGTTTAAATGTGGGAATGGCTGGATCTGTTGGGAGTTTGCGGAACATGGCTTTGCTGATGAAGCTCTTACCGTTGTTCACACATACTCGGGCGAGAAGAGAGTCCTTCCCTTCATTTAACTGAATAGGGATGAACAAATGCTCTCCAATTTTCTGAATATCAGCCAGGCTTTGAGCTGATAACTCATCTTTCTGGACTATAGAAGTGGGATTTTCTGATTGTGAATTTGTAAAGAATTTCAGAGTGTTTCCTTCCAGTGTGGAATGGCACCTAGACTGGAAAGAAGGTTAATTTTCAGAAATAGAGAGGACCCCCATCACCAGTCTGTTGTCATACTGCTATTAATGTCACGTCTGGGATTTGGTTGTTCTGGAAGTGAAATTCTATTTGGTCAGGTTTATGTTCAACCATATGGCATGTGCCGTTTAAACTAACATGGTTGACACTGTTTTAATTTTATTGGTCGGCTAGTCTGGGTCCAGAGGACCTTGTTTACACAATCTATAAGGGGTAACAATCTTCGCAGGATATCATTCCCTAGTAAACACAGTGTGCCCTCTGGAGTCACAACTATGACCGGGTGCTTCACCTTGTGTCGCCCAATTTTAATGTCCAAATCCGCAGTTCCCTTGACGGGAATTTCCTTCCCGTCGAAGTTCTGAAGTTGTCCAGGAAGAGGGGTGAGAGGAATATGGTATTTCACCCCCCTTCCCAAATTCAGTTGGTCAAAGGCCCTTTTTGACAGAAGGGTAGCTTGGGATCCAGTGTCCACCAGCGCCAAAATTATACACTGCCCCTGTATTTGTACTGGGGCATAGAATCTTCCCTCCTTTTCCTCCAGGGGGCAAAGAAAATGTACATTTTTGGACAACTGGTGGGTTAGTTTCTTGGTTTTGGACACTGATAGAGAGGTGATTTGGGCGGATTTCTGTTTGGTGTCTTGGGAATCCGAAAGAAAGAGGTGACAGCTAGATATGGGGGAAGTTTCGGGTTCCCCTGTTTCTGGTTCTGTTTTTTTTTCTGGGATTTTCATGCTGATGATTCTGGGGATTGATGATGGGCAGTGCTATTTCAGTCCCCACATCTACCCAGTCTGGATTTGAATCCTTTGGGACCCATTTTTCTTTGGGAGGAGTTCCCCTATATCTGAAGGAGAAGATCCTTTTCCCAGGATCCTCTGAGGATCCCTCTCCTTCAAACTGGAAGATTTGCACCTCGTCCACAAAATGGGCCTTTTTGGGCTCTTTATTTCTCCTACCCCCCTCTGCTCCTTGGGATGCAGACTTTCAGGGGCAGGAGATTTTGGTTCTGGTTACTGGGTTTCCAGGGGCATTTTACAAGTGGGGAGGGAAGCTTCCTCCAAGGCTTTACACCCCCCTTCCCCTTGTGCCTCCTCCCTGGGAACCGGTGGGTTGTCGGGGTTCTTCCCCCGTCATTGCTCTGGAGCACCAGGTCCTGGATTTGAGGCATTCTGCACGGCCATTCTCATCTGAGGGTTCTGTTGAGCCCTCAGCATGTGACGAAGACCCTGTGGCATGTTTTGGACATGGTGCTCTAGTTGTGACACCCGCTCTGGCTGGTACGGGGTCCTCATGTCTCCCCTGGGCTAATCCCGGGAAGGGTAGCTATCCCTTCTCCCAAAATACCCCAGGTAAGGAAAGTTTGGGTACCCCTCCACCCTTGGCCTCCCCTCTCCCGAATTGGGCTGTCTGGGCTCAGGAAATTGGGGAAAGAAGGATGGATTGTTTTGCGGGTTAAAGTTTTGCAGTAACCTTGGGAAGAAATTCTGTCCAGTATTTGGGGAATTACTGCCCTCCTGGGGGAAGTGGGGAAGGAAGTTCCCTGGGTTAGCTGCTGTCTGGTTGGATCCCCCCCCTTGGACTGGAGGAGTCCACACATAACCCAGGATGGGTCTATTGCCCTTGCAGCACAAGCTGATGTAGTCAGAGGAGTTAGGGGTCCCATTTGTGGGGTTGCCTCCCTGGCTCCCTGTTTGTGTTTGGCCCGAGGGCATTCTGGGTTTGGAGTTGTTTTGATTCTGTGCAGGCAGGTTTTTAGGCCCCTCACATCTTCAAATCTAAAATGGGGGTAACCTTCACCTCTGCCACCTTAGCAGAAGCAGGGGTGTTGGTTGTTTTGGGGCTTTTGGGATTATTTTTGTTTTCCACTGGCTTTTGCACCTCATAAATGTGTGTGGCTTGTTCATTGACCCAGTCTAGTGATCTTTTCACGTGAAAGTCCCTCACTAGCAGGGTCATGATGTACTTGGGGAGAGCATGCAAGAAAGTATTTACAAATTCTTTGCTGTCAGTGCACACCCTTCTGGGGGTCTGCGCAAAGTCACGCTTTAATTCTTGAACAAATTCTTGTGGGGCCTGATCTTCCCCACATTGCAAGTTATAGGCTGCCTTGCGAGCCTCCTGAGGATTCCTGTGCACAGAAAAATGTTTCAAGATGGCTGCCCTATAGGTGGACAATCTGGAATGATTCTGATCCTCCAGCCCCGCAAAAAAGAAGCTGGAGTACTCGGGAGAGAAGGTCCACTTTACATATTGAATACAGCTTTGGCTGTCCTTCAAATGGAAAGTCTCCATCATTTGTTCAAAGAGCTCAAGGTGCTCCCAAACTGAATATTTCACATTCTTATGATAGGGTGTGATAATGCTCCTAATGGCTTTAATTTGTTTTAGGGGTTCCTTGAGCAAGGCCCTCTTGACCTTGGTCCACTCATCCTCTGACTCAGAGGCACTGCTACCAGAGGTGCCTGTCTGGTCTTCTAGGCTCTCCCCGTTTCTGTGAGCTTGGGAATGGCTGGCAGAATGCTGGGGTCTAATTTCTTGAGTCCTGTGGCGCTCAGAGGAGTCTTCTGATTCCTCCTTGCTCCCAGGATTTGATGAGTACCCCTTACACGGTCCTAGCTGGGCAGAGGTTTTCAGGATGCCCTTAGTGGGCCTACTCTCATGGAGTTCCCCACTAAATTTTACCATCTGGTCTCTGGGTAAATGGTATCTTTGAGGACCCATTTCTCTGACTCTCCCCTCATTGGAGTCTCCCTGATCAGAAAATATGGCCCTAGCATTTGGGAACCCACACCCAGATGCCCGCCCATCCATTCCTGGGAGGTGCTGATCTATGAGCCCCATATTCCTCATTGGAATGAAGTCTGCCTTCCCCGTGGAGATGAAAGCCTCTGGTACTAGGGTTCCTGAGGTTATGCTCAGGTGTTTCCCTTTCCCAGCGGACCTCATCTCTCTCAGCCTCTGCTCCCTGTTGCCATGCAAGAACCTGACCTTTTTGGTCCTCTATCAAGGCCTTGCTAGTCTCTATCAATTGTTCTTGCATAGCTACCTGCGGTGGAGCCTGTCATTTTTCTCAAAGACAGCCTCATCGTCTCTCTGTGCTTCCTTGTCATTTTAGAGTACTGGCCCAGTTTTTGCTGCAGGAGGGTTACCTCCTGGGTCCTGTTCTTACTGGCCTGGTCACTCTTTGCCAGAGCATCTTCCATCCTTCTGGAGTGCTCTAACAGTTTTGTGTAATCTTTTTGGAGCTCACCCAGTCCCTGGAGGGCCAGATGATTTTCTTCCATCTTATCTTTTAAATAACTGACCTCCTGGCCTAAGGTGTCCCTTTCCTGAATGAGATTGTGCCCCTGTGCAGCCAGGTCATCCCTCTGTCTTTGGAGCGCACAAGCTTTCTGGTGCTCTCCATCAAATTCTGTCTGGGTGTCAAGGTCTTTCAGGATTAATTTATTATTCTCTTCTTTTTCTTGGTCTAGACGGTTTGCAGGGTGACTACCTGCTCTGCGTATGCTCTATTAAAATGTATTTGCTGTTCCAGCTTTTTCTGGCTCTGTAGTAGAGAGTCCAAACTTTCTTGGCACTCTTTCTGCAGGGCCAGTACTTTGGTATCCTGCTCTGCCTTCTCCTGCTGCAAGATATCCATATCTTCTTTTATTTTTATCAGGTACTGCCTGGTTTCATTTCCTGATTCATGGCTCCTTTGCAGCCTTTGCTCTGCAGAGTCCGGATCAGTTTGGGCTTTTTATAATGATTGTAGTTGCTTGTTTGCCAGATCTAGGTTTTCAGCATATTTGTCCTGTATTGCTCAAATGTGAAGGTACAGATATGCCGCTATTTTGGCAATCATACTTTGCTCTTCTTTTACCTTAGGGCCCATATACAGTTCACTCAGTGCCATATGTAATGGACCGTGATCCTGCCATATATTTAACAGTGGCCTGTTCTTTAATTCCCTGCAACCAAAGATTCTGATCCTGCTCTGTTCACCCCTGACGAATAATTTGTGCAGTAGGTGTTCTTTTGCCATTTTGATTTCTACCAAGGTCGCCATTCTGGAAATATTAATCTCCTTTCTGACTTACAGGAGTTCTTTTATTTTTGCAAACAGACCAAATTCCTTAGAGCGTTCCTATTGAAGGGTCCTTTTCACAGTGTAGCACAGTTTGGTAGCCCAACAGGGTTTATGTACCCCGTTAGTTAGCACGCTGTATTAAGCTGTCACAAGTGGTATGCCTAATTCAGAAATCCCGGCATCGAGCCCCCAATCTTGTAAGTGATTTCAACCCGGCACTTCATCTAAATCAATGCCTAGCGAGTGATGCACAGCTAAAACCCTTGATTATTTATTTGTGTCTATAAGTTCTTTTATTCTGAATGGTGTACCACTTATATCACCCCCCTCTCTTGGAACCCCCCCCTCCCCCGGTCACACTGAACCAGGAAGCAGGCTGGTTTGCAAAGTTAAAATATTTATTTTTGTATTGCACAATATATATCACACTATTTTAATGGGTATACAATAATCACCAATGGGGTGATGTCACACTAAACAATATCTTTAATCACAAGGAGGAATGATGAGAAAAAATAATGCAGCACAGAAATAATACCTTTGTGTGTGTTCAATCAAATGTCAGGGTGGTTGCTATTTCCCCCTCTACACCTTCAATCCCCCCAATATGCAATATAAAGAATAGAAGGAGAGAGAACAAATTTCAGGAAGGCAGAATTCAAGCAAATATCTCAATCCCAATTTCCCCCCAGCAAACACCAGATCAAAACAGAATTGATTGGCAAACTTGTCAAATATGGTTTTAAAGTTGGCTTTGAACGAATGGGTAAAACACTGAAAATGGTTTTAATTCACTGGAATTGTTGAAATTCTAATGGGAGCCACTTTGTATGGTTTCAGACAAACACTAGCAATGATTAGAGAGTAATAAGCAAGTTGAAAACTTAATTTTGAGGTCGGGTGCAATGGAAAGCTATTTTACACGTTATAGATTTTGGCCAAACGAAAAATTTGCGGCAAACTTTTCCGCATGCAGTAAGCACGATTGCGGGAACACTATAAGGAGTTGTGATGCAGTTTTTTAGAAAGCTGAGGATGTTAGCTACAAGTAGACACTTACATTTCGTTTCTAGCTTAAAGTATGAAGACGTTATGAACGTTACCGTGGAGGTCGTTTTTTCAGGTAGAGGCAAAATTGTAAAACAAAGATGCACTTTTTAAAATACAAACAGGATTATTTACACTAGGGATGGACTATGAAGAAACAAACTACATGACAGCACAACCACCAGACCAGGACGTCACCGATCAGATTTTTGCCCGCCAAGACGCTAGCTCTCTTCAGATGAAATATATCAGCGCAAAGATGATTTTAACAATATTATGACAGAAGGATTATAGGATAAGAGAGAGTTCAGGCAAGACAAAAAGGATTTCTAACAGTACAGTTCTGGATATAAGATTTGATCTGGATAGGGATGACTATGGACAGTACATAGGCTAGGGACAATCCTATGCTATGGATACTCACTACCAATGTTTTGAAGGGAACCGTCAAGGATTCTGGTTCTGGTCAGGGATATTTTCTGGGACAGTCTGCTGGGCACACCGGACTGGATGGGTCAGCGATCAGCAAGGCCCTCTGGACACCGCACGACAGGACTGGACAGAAATGCGCTCTGGTCTACACTGCACAACACGACTGGACTGGATCTGCAATGGCACTCTGGTCTGCACAGCACGGCACCAGATTGGGTTTTAATCTACCATTCTGGTTATGAAGATAATTCTTTGGCAGGCAAGCAGTTACAGCACAGCCTGACTGCTGCTTTGGTTTCCCCTTTAAGCTGAGGGATGGGTTCTGGAAGTTAGGCCCAGCTGAAAGTGGTTCAGCTATGCTCTCAGCCTTTCTGCTTGCAAAGTTTCAGGATTCTGGAACAAGGAGTATGGATGTATCTCCTTCAAAGTGCTTCACCAAATTCGGGATGGTGGGTGGGTCAATGTGTCTCTAGATCCTCAGCTGTCTCTATTTATGTGTTTGATAAAGGGGTGGATAAGCTGAATTATCCTAGGCACAGCCCCTAGGTAGTCTATTGGCTAAAGTCTGCTCTCTCCCTTGATTGGAGGGGAAAACAGAGCGTCATCATGATGATGCAGTTTATGAGACACGGAAAACCTCCCCTTTGCCTTTTGCACATAAAATCGATTTTTGATATAATACATCTTTACATGTGTACAATCTTTATAAGAATGACATACATAGATCACATATTTTGTGGAGCAAACCCTCTTCCAATCCGCGTTGCGGTGTGATCTTGGATCTGGATTTGACACATTTTTGCACTTTTTGTCTGGGACACAACATCTGATTTGTCCACAATTTTGTACATATGTGCGCATGATATCTGGGCATAATCGTATGAAGTTTCATGCTTCTGACATAAATACAATTGCTACAAAACCAGAATTTACACTGTGCCTTCCCTGAACATCGCACAGATTTCTGGCTCCTCTTAAAATGTGCACAAAAATATCACATTAACAATGCTATTAATTTTATAATTTTTACAAATTTGCACAGTCCTTTATTAGTCTTTTTCAAAAATATGCTTTCTGTGCTTTGTGACTCCAAAAATGGTCGTCTGTCCCCGCCTCCTCGGCTCTCTGGCAGGTCTGAAGCAATCTGCCCCCTTCCTTCTGGGAGAGGCCACGTTGACACTTTCCAATCTGCATATCCTTTCAGCCAAGGAAGGTTCATTGGGGGTCATTAAGAGTTTGGAGGCAGCCATGGCGCTATTAGTGCCATGGCTGCCTCCAAAATCGGTCCGACTCCGGTCTGGTGAAGGGAGTAATTACCGGTCCAGTCCGAGGTCGGCGGGATCAGTAATTCCCCATTCACCAGACCCATGCCCCATTCCCATTTGAGCCCCCATAGGGCTCAATGGGAAGGGGGAAGGTGGCAATAACGGTACCGCAAATTGCGGTACTGTTATTGACCCCGGTATCCCTTTGCAGGTCCCGTTCATAACGCTTGGTAAAACCAGATGTTAAGGGAGGGACCCGCAAATGACCTCGGAATAGTGTGCAAAGGGATTACCGGCACTGGTGTCATTAACGGTGCCCGGTATCCCTTTGCGCCCAGGTCGTAATGACCCCCATTGTCTCTTCCAGGAGCAGCCCCAGTGCCCATCCCCTCTTAATCAACACTTGAATGTGAGTTCCTGGTCTTTGGTGGGAAGCAGGAGAGATGCCTTTTGTTAGGGAAAGCTGGGGAAAACTGGTTTGGTGACTAAGTTCAGCTAAATTCACTGTCGATTTATAACATTTTCTTAATTTAAAATAAAACTTGCAATTTTTAATCAAGCAACTGCAACTCTAATTCCAGTCTATAAACCATGGAGATTAAATAGTTGCAACCTATATTACTTTTGATAGCAGGTCACTTAATATATAGGCATTTAATTTCAATTGCACAAGTTTAAACTTCTAATGCAACTTATGACAGCTGTCATACAGGCGGCTGCTGGTACTGCGCCCATATTTTGACAGATTTTCACAGGCAAGCACACTTTTTACTGTGGATATTTGGATGATAGATTCTGCTTTTCCTGACAGTGTGTGTTCATAATGATTCCTTAAATGAAGTGACGGGTAACACCCAGCAAAGATATTGGATGTTTTGTGGTGTTTTGGTCCGGTATTTTGTATTTTAAGCAACCAAGAAAAAGGGATTTAAGAGCAATTTCGGGGTTTCTTTCAATAAAACACTGCCTTTCCTGCAGTGTTAATTTTTACTTTGTGGGCAGTCCAGTAACATGTTTCAGTAGTGAGGTCTCCTTTCCACTAATGACAACAGGCAAAGTAGATTTGGCAACCATCTTTCCCGTTTTCAAAGCACAATTTTCATAGGTTTGGCGCGCATAGGGCTTTTGTGGCCATTTTTGAAGATTCTTTCACCATCAGCACATAAGGATGTCGCAGGGCAGAGCCTAGTGGGTTAAAACATCCCACAAAGTCGACGGTGAATAGGTGTCTTATTCAAATCGATAATCGCTAATCGATAACCATCCTCTGCTAGCAAGTCTACTCAAAACACTCCCGGCCGGCCCATAGAGCCGAGGTTTGCTCCGAGAGTACTTTAAGACAAGATAGCTGCACCTTGAGATGTATGGGGGTGCAGATTTATTACTCCAACACCAATCCATAAGGAAACTCAATGGTTTGGCACAGGGAGTCCGTTTAATGACAAGTACAAATAAACGGGGAGTCATGGCAATCAGCAGTGATGCGATGGTCTGTCTCGCTTCAACTCCAACCAACTTTAAAAAAACCACATCATTTATACTAAATACTTGTCATAAGTGACGTGTAACACTCAAAAGTTAATAAGCATTTCTATTGGTTCAGAAAAGGTAACTTTAATATAGGTGCTATATCTGTATATGGTAATGGAGTGAGGGGATTAGGTAAATGCTGCCAGGTGGGCGTCTAAGCCCTTCCTTCAAAATGACTACTGTAGACATCACTAAAAGTACAACGTCCCATTGGTTCTACTACTATAGGACCCTAGATTGTGTGGTCCATTGTGATTGGGTTGGCACCAACCCCATGCATACATTTCCACTTTACTTAGCAGCACGCAGAATGGTAAGCCAGGTGCAGGGTGCCCCCTCAGCTACCCGGCCTTCCTCCAATTAAGGTTACAATCAATCATCACTTCAACAACAATGTGTCAATTATGTTATTGTGGTTGGCCTCGAAACTGCATCTTCTGTCTGTGAAAGTTCTGATATCTCCTCCTGGGTGGATGCCAAGCGTAGATGTGAACTCGTGCTTCTCTTCGCTCAGATGGTGACGTGATGCGGACACCGTGAATTTTCCTAGGTTCTCTCAATTCGTGCATTTCATTCTTATTCGGCTTCCCACCTTCCTACACTTCCTTATCTTGACCTTTCAGAGACAGGATATTCTGTTCTTATGTTTCAATTAGATGAAGCTACTGTTTGTTCCTTCTATTGGTATCACCTTGGCTCTCTTGACATGAGTTGCATCTGCTGAGTTTCCATTCAGCCATCTTTTCTCATTTTACTAGAATGTGAATCTTGTCTTGTTGGCCTCTAGTAACTTAAATTGATTCTGCTTTTCGTGTAAGGTGGAATCACACTTACAATAATGTGCTTCGTTTTGAGGTAGATTATGTACAATGGCGCTTGCTGCGCTATTCTTCTACTTAGCATAGCAAGCCGCAATGTTTTCTTAGCTTTCTTGCGGTTTCAAGCATATGTACAGGCATTAGCTGGTTGAATATCTTCATCCTGCTTACAGCTTAACTCTCTTACGCTTTGATAGCTTTCTATCACTTTAAGCTCACCATCTCTTTTCTCATGGCATTTCGTCTCCTTGTGTCATTCTTGATTCGTCATTTGTTCTATCTGTGAAGCCGTCCTGGCTCTCGTGATGTCACCATTTCGCAATCTTCATTTCGTCTCATTTGTTGGTAGGGTTTTCTCAATGGATACCTTACTGTCCATGGTTGTCTGGGTATTGGTACTTCAATAGGTTTTGCTCTTCTGATGGGTACTGGGCAGAGCCCTTCTGAGGCTCTCTGATGGTTTAATGGCTTATCATACGTCACATATTTTGGTGTGAACGTTCCTGGTACTTTAAAATGGGCGATGGGAGTGCAGGCTTTATTTGGGACCTCCTCTACAAACCATCTACAGGCAAGCATGTGTGATTCCCACTATGTGCTACCTGTTGTGGCAACTGAACACCTGTTACCCTAATTTGGACTCTCTTGCTTCCACCCTCTATATCCCCTTACCACCAGGAAACACATGGGCCATGTCAACAAACGAGCACAGGATCACACCTATTTGATATGGAGGATTTGCTGCAATTCCACGTAGAATCATAAGGCATTGCTTGCCACACGTGGTGGCTCACAACTTTATCGGAATCTGCGGCTGTGAGAATACAAAGCAAGCATATATTATCAACATGTCTGGCCTCAAGTAAGTTGGGGGCCAGGAGACAGGCAGCAAAGGCAGTGAATGGAAACCAAAGCAGAATACATGCTTCAATTTGCATTCATGCCAATATAAAATCATTTCATGTCTCTGCCATAGAGTGTCTCTAAAATGTGCTCCTTCTTACTTGTGACACGGAGGAAGCATTAGCTGAGGAGGATGGTGTAGCGGCAAAACAAGATAGCAAGGACAAGTGGCTTGTTTTCCAGGCACAGAACCCACTCCTCAGGATGCCTCATACACAATTCATCTCTGGACCCACATACCATACAAACATTGAGGCTGGGGTATATACTGTGGGTAAATAACCAAGATATCATAGATGGCATGCTTAGCCTGGAGCTTAGCTGCGAGAGCCCACTGGGAGAAGGGAATCCCCCTTCTGTACCTGCTGCACCTGACCCACAACTGACTACCATAACTGGTTACAGGAGACAGGTAGAGACTATCGTACATGGGCCTATGACTCAATTGTTACCACATCTCATGGTTTGGGTATGTTTGACATTGTGGAAATTGCCCTCAGCAATTTGACCGAAAAATATTTGATCTTTTG
Source organism: Ambystoma mexicanum (assembly GCF_040938575.1). Taxonomy (NCBI): domain Eukaryota; kingdom Metazoa; phylum Chordata; class Amphibia; order Caudata; family Ambystomatidae; genus Ambystoma; species Ambystoma mexicanum. The sequence continues at coordinate 771,390,608 of NC_090933.1, read as the reverse complement.
TCCAAATTGGCCTCCATTGTTAAGGACGCGGGGGACACCCCCCGCACCTCATGTTCAGCTAAGTAGGTATTAACCTATTTAACCTATTTGACATAAATAAAAAAGGTCAAAAAGGCCTTATTGGACCGGATGCAAAAAAAGTTCAATTTGGACCACTCAGAAAAGGTCAATTTTGTGGGGTGTGGCTTGGCGCCAATGGAAGCGGACGCCTAGCGTGAGCTCTCCGCTCCGGCGATATTTTATAATATAAATGTGCCTGTAAAATACCTTGGTTATGCTGAATAGATGCCCCATAATGCTTTCCCGAATATTTCTATGGCTTGCTGCTGTTTGCAGAGAAGTAGTGCAACAGAATTGTTGTCTCTCAGGACCTCTCTGGGCCTTGGAGCCGCGTCATCCCGCGGAGTGGGTGGCCGACGTTCCAGTCAGCTGGTCAGCTGCTGTGACGTAGGTGGCTCGCATCACGTTGGGAAGCATCTTTCACCACAACAAAGGTCCTTTTATGCCTTTACTATCCAAGCCTGAATAACATTAATAGACTGCCTATTCTACATTTTAGGTGTTTTTTCCAGTGGGTTTTGTATATTTTCATTACCTACTTTAATGACTGTCCATATCCCTAGGTGTTTCTGAAGAAAATTACCAAGAATATATCCTCTTCTTCCCCCTTCCCTGTATTCCACATATAAGTACTATTTCTCCTCTATAAGTTTATTTTGAAACCAACACATTATTGGGTTGAATCTCAATAATTATCACTGAGAGCCTGATTTTTTTCTTTTTTATATATTTCTGGCCAGCTCTGTGAGGAGGAAAAGGAAACATTAGAGGAGGTTTGTGATACAGGGAGGAGAGGGTGTGCGATTATTATAGATTTTTACTGTTTTATATATCCTCCCACACATATATTATGGCTACTAAAAAAGAACAATTTAAAGAGGCCTCCACATTGTCTTCTGCAACCTTAAAAAGACATAAATGTGAGTCTCTGACGCCCAAAGAGGATGATGTAGACCCTGTCATGCAGACTATTTTGTTGGGAATAAGAGTTCTTAATCCCTTTATGGAGGACACCAATACTAAACTGCAGCAACTGGATAATAAATGGTCTATTTTCGAATCCCGAATGAATGAAGTGGAAAGGAGAGTCAGTGACGCAGAAGATGCCTCTAATAAGGTGACTAATTTAGAAACCACAATAGCCTCATTAGAACAACAATCTTGAAAATAGGAATAGAAGGAATAATCTTTGCATTGTTGGCCTTCCTGAAGGAATTGAAAAGGACAATACCATTGCTTTCTTATATCTGTTTCTTCCTCAAATTCTCAATTTACCAGCATCTGTGCAGCTTAACATTCAGAGAGCACACCGTATTAGTCCTAACAAACCATCTCTAAGCACCATTCGTCCACCAAGAACCTTTATACTAGCCCTCCTAGACTTCAACCACATCACCCTTATTATGGAAAAAGTCAGACAACTCAAACAAATAACATGGGAAGGTAGTAGAATTTACATCACTCAAGATGTCTCCAAGATAACAGCGGCGAGAAGAAAATAACTTTTGGCATTCTGAACTGCCCTTAGGCAGCTTAATGCCAGATATGGCATTCATTCACCCAGCTACCTTAAAAGTCACCTTAAATTCGCAGTCCTCTACATTCCAAAATGCTGTGGATAAAGAAAATATATCCAATCTCACAAAAGGAACGATATGAATACTTCTAACCCCATTACTTGGATGATTTTTTTATGGCATTGCATTATTATTATTTTTTTGCATCATATATTTTGACCTCTTTCGCCGGAGCGGTGTTTGGCAGCCCTCTTCTTTTTTGGCTACTACCCCCCCCCAGTATACTACTTTTCGACATGAATTGGTGTGGCTGGTTCCTGTTAGCCACTGTTCTTTTGACCCTTTTTGGATATTTTTCTCTTTTGCCGATTTTCATGTCTTAACTGTTTGTGGCTCCCTCTTCCTTACATATCCCTCCTTACATGTATCCTGCTGTTCTGCTGGTTACTTCTTCATGTTCCATGTCAACAGGCCTCATTGAGAATATATATTTTACTGTGTTTTTTTATTATTGTTTATATCTATACTTATGAACCTACTCTCCAGTTCGATGCATCTTAATAAAGTTTCTTGGACTGTCAAAGGTTTGCATAATCCGGTAAAAAGGCAAAAGGTTCTTACACATCTCAATAGATTAAAGCCCTCATTTGCATGTATACAAGAGTCAAATCTCTCTTGTGAAGATGCAACCAAACTCAAATGCCACTGGGTGGCTGAGGTCTTTTCTAGTCCTGCAAATCGAGAAAAAAAATGGTGTCATCACACTCATTAATAAAGCCCTTAAATGCAAAGTAATATCTACAGAATCTGATAATTTAGGAAGATGGGTTATTCTCAAGTTATTAGTCGACTCAACAATATACATGATTCTCAATATATATGACCCAACATCTGCTGATCCCTCTTTTTGGATGCATTTTAGAGATCATTAGCTTCTATGCAATCCCAAAATCTGATTGCATATGGAGACTATAACCAAGTCATTGACCGCTTTATGGAAAGGAGATCTGATGTGGGGTACACCAACACTACATCTATCATGCAATTTATTAATTTTATATCTGAAGTTGGCCTTAGCGATGCATGGCGTGGTCTCCACCCTACAGATTCTGAATGTACCTTCTATTCTACGCCCCACAATTCCTTCTCATCACATGATTATATTTTAATTCCCAACTCTATGGTTAGTCTCCTCGTTGATGCCCAGATAGAATCCATTACGATTTATGACCATGCACCAGTACATATTCAAATTGCTTCCCCAGAAAGCTCTTCTTACTCCAACAGATGGAGAACTATAAATTAATGAGTCATTTACACAGTTCATCATACAAGAACATAATAATTTTTTCGCTGAAATCAAAAATCAAGACACTTCTATTACCATTTCGGTATTTCGCCATTCAATGTTTTCTAACGTTTTCTCTTTCATTAACCACTTAAGTGTCAAGGACGAGGTATCTAGTATCTAGTATCTAGTCCTTGGCAACAGGGAAGTAATCCCAAGGATGAGATACTTCGCCCTTGGCACTTAAGGGGTTGAACACCTAGAAACCCAATTCGCCCATACTACCTCTACCTCTGCTCTAAAAGAGATGCTAAAACTAAGACTTCAGTATAACAAAATCATCACGCAATATTCATGTACCAACCTATTTAAATATAAAGCAAAGATTTACCAATTTTTCCAATATAAATAGCAAATCGTTGGCCACTTACCTCAAACTTAAGAAAGAAAGACCAAAAATTGTAGTTATAAACAATCAATTAGGTAACAGGAAATTGTCAGATAAAGAGATCGTTCTAGCATTCCAAAAATGTTATTCCAATGTATATACCTGTGAAGCCCCGCCCAATAATCCCGCTGTTAAAGACTTCTGCATATATTATCCCATAATTCCTATCCTAGCTCTAACCTCTTATCACTTAATGTACCTATATCTCTCCCTGAAATACATTTGGCCATTGAAACTCTAAAAAAAGGAAAAGGCCCTGGACCGGATGGTTTCCCTATACATTTTGTCACCATTTTTTCTGATCTATTGGTCCCAAAGCTTAAAGAACTCTATTCTCATTTTATTTCAAATGGCATGGCCCAAGGCTCATTTCTAGAAGCTATGCTAATTGTATTCTCCAAACCTAATAAAGATCCTGAACTCCCCCATAACTATCGTCCTATTTCCCTTATCAATACAGATTGCAAGATTTACTCCAAGATTCTAGCCAATAGACTCCTGCCCTTTCTACCTAATCTTCTTAAACAAGATCAAGTAGGGTATGTAAAAGGTAGAGTATCTTCCTCCAATATCAGGCTTTTTCTAAACATCATTGACATACTGCACAAATCAAATGACCCCCATGCTGCAATTGCGCTTGATGTAGAAAAGGTGTTTGATATATTTGAGTGGTATTTTATGTTTGCAGCACTTGGGTGGCATGGTTTTGGTCCCCTGTTCCTCTCTATGATTAATGTCCTATATTCTAATCCTTAAACTGCAGTCTTTGTGAATGGTTAAGTGTCCCCTTTCTTCCCCTTATCCAGAGGCACTCGCCAAGGCTGCCCTCTATCCCCGATTCTCTTCATTCTAGCGTTAGACAAGATGATAACATTCAGGGAATTTCAAAAGGTAATTTACATACCAAAATAGCGGCTTATGCCGATGACGTACTCCTATTCTTAAAAAGCGACAGCAAAGTGCCCAACATTTACTACACATAATCTCTAGGTTTTTGAAAGCTTCAGGCTATAAACTTAACATAGATAAGTCAGAAATTCTTCCCCTTAACATTCATTGCACACCCGATCACACCCGTACGCTAGGTATGAAATGGTGTCCCCAGGGGTTCAAATACTTGGGCATCCACATTTCTGCCTCCAATAACAGTATTTTCAAACACAATTCAGACATCTTATTAGCTAGAGTTAAAGAGAGTCTATCCTCATGGTGCCCTCTATACATTTCATGGTGGGCCTGATTGGAATCTATTAGAATGATAGTTTCCCCCATTATCCTTTACTTCCTTTATATGTTACCAATCCCCCTTTCTCTGTCCCTTTTTAAATTGCTTGATTTCTGTCTTACTAAGTTCTTATGGGGGAAAAAGAAACATAGAATTTCGCTTAATAAACTTAAAATATTCTGATCTCAAGGTGTTGTACGTTTCCCCGACTTCATAAAATATCACATGGCTTTTGTTATCAAACAAACACAGTGGTGGTTTTCTCAAGATGAAGCATTTCGTATACCCAGATGGGTCTGCCTGGAAAGAGCTATGGCGTCTCCAATATCCCTTGCTGACCTTCATTTTATTAAAGGAAGAATAAATATACTAAATATTCTTGTTTATGCCAATCCATCCTATTTCTTAGGCTATATATGTTCCTAAATATTGCTAAACAGTCCACCTTCAAATCTCTTTTCATTTCGATCAACCCCTTGATTAAAAATAAAGATACATACATTTTTTGGAATGGAAGCCATGGCCCTCTAAAAGGCATAAGATTTTGCAATAAACTTTTTTCACATGGTACTCCCATTACATTCAATGAGTTTACTGCCAAATTCTGTATGCCCGAAGCAATTTCTTGCCATTATCGATGCAATAGTAGAACATGTTGAGTTATTGATGCTATCCTTAATTCACAAAGAATACTTTATATGTTGAACTTAGAAACTACAGCCTCGATTTACTATAAAACTGTACAGTTGACTTCAATTACTCCAAGAATTGATTGTCTTCACAATGATTGGAAACATGATTGCCCACTGTTGAATAATCAATTCTGCTGGCCCTCTCAATGGAAATATATCTCAAAGATTACAGTATCTGATAGCCTAACTCAAACCCTTTTCTTTTTCAACCACTGTGCCTTCATTACCCCAGTCTCCCTTTTCAAATGTGGTTTTTTAGCCAATGATAATTGCTGGAGCTGATTACATTCTCAAGGTTCTTTTAAACACATGTTCATACAATGTCAGCATGTTATACCATTTTGGATCTCTGTGTGGAATACCATCGATTGTATCTTTAACTTTCATCAAGATTTTTGTTTTGATTTTCTCATCCTAGGCAGTTCCATGTTGGATACTAATCTCAGTAATAAACATGCATACAATTTGTTTGATTTATGTTTAATGGTTGTGATTCAAATTATAACTACACATTGGAAACACCCAAGTCATATTAATTATAATTTTTGGTGGAACTCTATGTGCAATATTCATAGATTAGAAAGTTGTAATGCATCTTCCCCCTATCTACTTAGTAAATATCCGTTGAAATGGCAATACTTCATTGATTTCCTATCTGTTGGTAATCCACATTACCATACTGTAAATTATTATCCAGCATATGTTACTTACTATATTTGTACCCACAATATGCCCTTCCCTCTTCCCTTCATCCTCCTGTACATGTCTAGTCTTGTTTTTGTCTTCCTTTTTGTTTTTGTCTCCCCTTATATTTTAAAAGCATTCAATTCTGCATTGTATAATTTGATATAAGGATACTTGGCTTACAAATGCATTAATTATCCATAACTTCTTCTACGTTTGCTTTATATGCCATAATTATTGTTGCTTATATCAATTGCCTTGAACACCTAATGTTTATCAATAAAATCTTTTAAAACAAAAAAAAACAAAAAACAAAGAAAATGTCAATTTGGTCAAAAGGTCAAATGTTTTAGGTCAAATAGGCTATTATACATTGCAATTTGTGTGTGAGAGGCAGATGCCAGTAAAAGCATCCCCAAAAATGATTATGAACTTGAAAATCAGAGCCGACAACTGGGAGCCGGTTTGGCTGATTTGAAAGTACGCAGGGTATGATGAGCCATCATGATGCCATCCTTGGTGAGTATGGGAATGCCTTAATGCCTTGCAAGAAATACACAACCTGCTTTCCCCATTATAATTACAAAAGTTGCAGATGCTTTGGTGGCTCAACTTATGAACATCTACCCTTATGCCTGCAGAAATTCCAGGAGCCACCTTGTACAGTACTTTGGCCCTGGCACCATTTTTGCTGTAATCCAACAGTTATGCATATCGGTAGTTTTGACAAATGCCACTCACAGGGTGACAAAACTCTCATGCCCGCACATGCATCAAACTCTTTCGACTCAACCATTTGTGATTTACACTGTGTCGAAATATAGCACTGATCTGGGGGAAAACAATGTGTGGAGACATATCAGTATGCAAATGAGGCAGAGATGATTGTAGTGGTGCACTTTCAGAAAACCTGGCTCGCTGTGTGAAAGTCTCACAACACATTGTGCTGAATGGAATCGTCTGCTTTTACAGTATCCTCCCTCGGATGCTATGTAAATAGGGTGCAATGTCATCATGGTCAAAGTCACACTGACGCACGGGCAAAGGCTGAAGAGATTTGATTTGATTTTTATTTACAGAGTGCCGGATTGGCCCAGAGGATTCGGGGCGCTATCCAAACAGGGTACAAACAAGATCGCAAATTACACAATAAATACATCATACAATAAATGCTCAGGCCGTGGGCCCTTCAATCAATGAGGTTTGTGGGAACCAGACATTTTACTTATACTGAAAAACACACATCATTAAGGACAATCCTGACGTTAGAAGTGAGGGGGCAGTTCCACATGGCCTTCCAGGGGCTCAGGAACGCAGGTGGGTTACTCTGCCCGCATATCACAACAACGCAATCAAATGGTTCAGTGGCTTAATTACCAGCAAGAAAGTGTATCTGAATTCAAGACAATGTTACCATTATTGCCATTTCAATCGATTATACTACATCTTTTCAAGCAATTATGAGAAGGGGATTCGGAAGTGGGATGATATCACTTTCGGCCACTGTTTTGGGCAACAAATCATCAAATCTAAGGCATGGCTCTACTGGCAGAGGGGTTATATTACGTTGGCAGCTCAACCAAGTGGCCATAGCTAATTAGCTAATGGAGTGCCAACGTAATCCCCAAAGGCTCAGGCCATTTCCAGGATTTGGCTGTCAATGCTTAGGACCAAAGATGAATAGCCCAGCCGTGCACCACGGACTCCCCTGGGCATATTGAGCGCCCACTAATGCTTATGAATTGAATTTCTGTACAGATGCCACACGTCTGCATTTTGATTCTCAGTGCCATAGTTGTGGGGAGGGCGTGTATGGTAGGAATGTTCCGAGCCTGCGCATGAGCAATTCTGGCAGCGTCTCAAGTCCTGCGCCACACTTTGGCCAGATGAAGCATGTGTGATGGTTCATACTACTGGGGCAGGAGGAGCAAACTGCCCCAGACCCCGTGCTTGCGAGGGGCCTCGTGGCCCCTTATCCTAAGCAGAAGGCAGCACAATCCTCCCGTGTCCATTATTCACACGGGGGACTGTGCTGTCTCCTCTCTGCCCCTGTAATGATTTTGCTGTGTGTTGCGAAGCCGTTTGGCTCCGCAACAAACAGCAAAATAATGGGAGATAGCAGGGCTCAGAAGTGAGCTCTGCTGCCCCGTTATTCAGCTGACAACGTGGACGTTCTGAATGACAAGAGAGGACTCCTCTCCTGTCCGTCAGTGTGTTCACGTTGCTCAGCCTGACCACGCTGTCTGATGGACGAGGAGTTCTCTCCTGTCAGACAGCGTGTCGGAGTAAAGGGAGGGCCATCCGGCCCACGTGGCTGCATGGGGGCGTTTCAAGGGTGCATGAAGGTAAGGTAAGTGTTTTTTATTTTAATTTAAATGTATATATATATGTGTATTTAAATTAAATGAGTATGTATATGTGCATGAATGCGCGTATATGTTGGTTTGTATGTTGGTGTCAATGCTGTGTATGGTTTTATGTTTGTGTGCATGCAAGGAGTTGTGTGACTGGTGGATGAATGCTTGGGTGAAAGTGTTGTATGTGAGTGTGTGCGCCAGCCCCCACCCCTACATTTAGCAGACCTGCGGGCCACTTAATTAAGGGGTGTGGTCATGGCACAAGAGGTGCACCTAGTCTAAACTTTTGGGGGGCGATGGAGTGGGATGTTGGAAGACGTTGCGAGAGCTTCAGAGCCTGTGGCAAACCTACTTGTGTGGCACATCTAACATCTTTCTACATTCGAATGACACTATTCTGGTGAAGCTTCAATGTTACCAGCAGCTAACTCTCGCCTTCATTTCTGACACTTCACACTTAAGGACTACTGTGAAAATGAGATGTCTCATGTCACCACTTTCCTTCTAATCACTCCCCTGGCATGCAAGTGCTAACCGCACATCACAATTTTAATTACCTAAAAATGTATATTTATGAATGCAGGTGCTAACAGTGAAATGTTTTATGTTAGTAATTGCAGCACCTTTGTTAACAGCTAACAGCAAAGCCCAGGCACCGTTTATCGTCTCTGTCTTGTTCCGTCTGGTCTGTTGGTCAGCCCAGCAATGGCTGGATGACAGTTTTGAAAACGGATAGTGAGTGGAGCCAATGTGGGGCCAATAACCCCATTCTGTTGTCAGTCTCCCCACTGAGGGATGACATCTGGGTCTTTCAGCTTTTTCAGTTGAAATGGGCCCCCAAGCAGCTGCCCCCATGTTGGCAGTCTTATGGCACAGATACCTACTGATACTCTGCAGCTTTTAACCACCTCACTATATTATTTTGACTTCATTATTGATTTAAGCACTCCATAGGTGCCTTGGCCTATTTTTCCAATCTGTAAAGCTAGGGGTGCCCCACAAACATCGCAAAGAAATGGTCCCCCACCAACCCTGCCACATCTTCAAACAGCCCTGCTCCCAATTCCCTCCCAATACCCTGAGCCCAGCTAGAAAGCTGAATAGCTATTTCACCTTCCATCTGGTAACTAGTTGTACCTTTCACCTTAGAGCTGCTTACTTTCATAATGCAATGCTAATCAATGGAGAGGTGGGCCATCTAAAAGCTGAGACCAGAAGTTAAGACTTTGGGTTTATCAAAGTTAGTCTGTTGATATCACATAGATAGGCATTTGTACTCTGCATGTTTGAGGCTGCTGCCGCTCCATAACGAGAGCTATGGGCTGGCGACACATCGAAAGAGGCCTTCTGCCTCAAAGTGGGAGGGCTTCTGCCCTCCCTAGCAAGGGCTGGGCCCACCCAAGCAGCCAGGTCAAGTCAACAAAACCCAACATTTCGGGAGGGGGCTAGAGCCTGATCCGCTCAATGGTGTCGCAGGTGAAAAACGAAGATAGAAAGAGACGCTACCGGCAGAGCAGACGGTGGACGTTCCGAAGAGGAGCGGAAAAGCCGAATTTCGAGTCCTGGAAAGAGCAGGATTAGAATGAGAATTCAAAGAAAAATATATGCGGATGGTCTCCATCATAGATATTGTTAGTGGACTCGACCCGGTCCAGCCAGCAAAAATACACACTCCGGGAGCCGCCAATTATTACCAAGACCAGGGACCGGATATACAAAATTGCTAGGGGCAAATCTAAATGGTCCCTTAGACGACATAAGGTGGTGAGCATCCTCTTCGAAACATCAGAGCAATCTGGAAAAGTGGACACAGAAGTAGAGGGGCTACACTAAGACGAAAAGAAATTAGCGAAATAAAGCTATCCGTCTGATGGTTGGACCTCAAGAAAAGAGTAATGGGACCCCATTGAAAGCCGATCCCTAGAAAAAACCTAAAAGAAGACAAACATAATTGTACATGTCAATGGAATCTGGTATAATTTTACCCCTGAAGAATTTCCTTGTTAGTAGTATGAAAGTGTGAAAGGAATGAAACATGTCGGGTATGGTATGAATGCAGTATGAAAGTAAGCATGGGTGATATGAACACAAAGTGAAATGTTTTATGGACTGGGATGTACTTCTCTATGAAAGAGGAGAGCAAGCAACAGATCCTTATGAAATTACTATTCTTAAAATTGTTAAATAATGGAGTACTACAGGATATTGAATGTGCACAGCTAAATTGAAAACATTTCGGGAGGGGGCTAGAGCCTGATCCGCTCAATGGTGTTGCACCCTACGTGTCTTTCACTGAAGTCCTGTTAAAAACAAACATTGGCAAAACCAACAGTTTTGGCTTGTGCATAAGTATTAGGTATTTGCCAGACAATGCTATTAGATGCTCAGGAACTCAAACCAGTTTGCATCTGCTACCATCAACAGCCACTTAATATCAATACAGCAGTGCTTTTAACATGCCCAAACTGTAAGCATTGCCAATGCTTGTTTTGCTTTACCCATGTTGCACAAGACTATGCATTTAGGTTAAAGCAAACATACTACTTGGCTAAATTGGCGCACATTGAATTTAGGCCAATCAAGCCAGTAATAACACTTAAAGTGCACAGTCAGCCTGGACATACTTTCTGTGGCATGGCATGTTTCCTGGCTGGGAGTGCATACATGGTAATAATGGCATATATTGGTGTAGTCTGCATAGACCACATGGGAACAACTAGCATGAATATAGTTTTATGCTAGCATATGATGTGTGCAACAGCAGCATGAAATGTATTGGAAATTGTTCCTGTGCACGGTTGGTGACTTGCAACTATTTGGTTTTTCTGTGTGCTTCCATAAAAAAAACAATAGCAAACTGTATGGATTTCTACGCAATTATACAAGAAAGTGCTGTAAAATGCATAATTGTAATGCAACGTTTCAAACGTTTTCTTGGGAGTGAGAATCCCCCTCAAATAACCCTTGTTTGGTTTGGGCACCCTCACTGAACTCTGTCGATCCTGCATAATTGGCACAGACATTTAAGCTTCTTCATTTCAGAAATTCACCAGCCTCCACTGTACATCATCTATCTGTCACTTTATATGAAGTGTGTTTTAAGGCGAGGCGGACACAGTGGCAGGGTGCTCCTTAATGCTGACATCATGCACCACATGCTGCCATGCCATCCTATATATATTTATACATATTATGCAACAGTTAGTCTGGCATAAACCTTTCTTCAGCAGAGAAATCAACTTTGCTGTTGTTGATTTGCAGTTGTAGTAATAAACCATATTTGGATTTCTCCACACAAACTTAAGGGGCGATTTCTCGAGTCCCCTGTTCGCGAAGGTGCTGCCGGTGGCCCAGTGCGTAAAATCAAAAGGGGGCCTCACCAAATGGTTTTGGCCCGGGCCTCACCACATCTTGTGACAGCCCTGCGTACTAGCGGATAGGCAGTGCGGTTTATGTCTAACACCACACTTTGTGCAGATAGATGGTGGGTTTTTCTTTAAGTGTTTTGTCGAGAAGAAAATACAAAAAGAACTTGAAAAGAGGTTCACTAAAAAGAATGGTATGGTGTCAGGCACCAACGGCACATCACTATTGGATAAGAAACTGCCAATGCACTGAATGGTATTCATGCTTCAAGCTGTGAAGGACTACCCCACCATCAACCATTCTCAGTGGGCAACTGCCATAATACTCTTGTTTCACAAAATGTCTTGCCTTCTCAGCTGATAAACAACCTCTACATCATGATGCCATTTGTTGGTTGCTTGTCCATGATGTCCCCACTTTGCCAAGGTCCTGAGTCATTCCTTTATTTTACATAGTGGCATGTCAGAAACTCTGGGACAGCCGCAGCAGCAGGACTATTTAACCCTCCATTATACAATAGAAACTCCACATTTGGCTTCAGTTTCTGCCTTTGCAGGAACCAACTGGCCTAACACTGGGGAATTAAGAGTGCACACATCTTCTATCACACATAGGTGACACCAGGTGGGAATACACTTCATCATGTTCCCTCCACAGGTGGCAAGTTACATATGTGCTATGCTGCCATGGCCCATTTTCATTCATTTTGTGTTTCCGCCGCTCCGTGTTTCTCCACCATACAAATCCTCCAGCATTGGCACCCACATGCATTTTTATGCTGGCGGAAATACCGGAGATCCCTATTGGGTCCGCCTGGTTTATGAGCCATTGTAAATGCTGCCTGCCATGTGTGCATGGCAGCGGTTACTTCATTTGGACTGTGGAGTGCAAGAGGCGGAGTACACGCTTGCACGCTGCCTTTTGCCCTCCGCGTTTGCACTCTGCTGTACAGGAGGGCAGAGCATCCTCTGACGGGCCCATAGGTCAGAACTCACCCTCTAGTACCTGTAAGACATGACAGCTGCACCTTGAGGAGGTTAGGGTGCAGGATTCACTTACTCCGACACACTTCAATAAGGAGAACTCAATGGTTTGGCAAAGGGAAGTCCGTTTAATGACAAGTACAAAAATCGAGAAACAAATGGTAATCATCAATGATGCGATCGCCTGTCTCGCTTCAACTCCCAACGTCTTCATTCAGACAGCAAGTTTTATGGGCAAAATTCATCATCATTTGTCGTGAACAACTCATAAGTTTGTCATGCAATTTCTGTTGGTCGGAAAGGTAACTTAAGTATAGGTGCAATATCTGTATATGGTAACAGAGCATGCAGATTGGATAACTCTTATCGGGTGGGCGTCTACGCCCATCCCACTACATCACTTGTGATAGATGTCACTACAACTACAACGCCTTATTGGTTCTACAAGCTATAGGACCCTAGATTATTTGGTCCATTGTGATTGGGTGGGTTACACCCCTAGACATAAATCTCCACTTTAATTAGCAGCATGCAGAATAGACACCCAGATGCGTCGTGCCCCAAGATTCACCCTGCCTCCCTTTCATCAATCAGTACCTTTAGGGCTATGTCTCAATTAGCTGGCTGAGGATGGCCACAAAACTGTAATTCTTATCAGGAAAAGTTATGGCATCCTCGGGTTCTGGATGACATCAGACGTTGGTACCTCTTTGTCCTTGGCTGGTCACGTGTCTGTTCACCGTGAATCTGCTTCATTTCCCTTCTTTTTGTATATTTGATTCTTTTTTCAGCCTAGCCACCTGCCTGGGCCCTCTTATCCCGACCTTCACTGGCTGGCAGTCATGCTCTGACGTTTTGAGTCTTCAGAGTAGCCACTCTCCTACCTTCCTGGAGTTGACCTTGAATTCCCAAGCATGAGCTACTTCTTGCTGAGTTTCGATTCTGCTCTTCCCTTCTGGCTTTAGCTGGAATATGAATTTCGGCCTTGGTGGCCCCTTTGCAGCGTGGGCTTAGTTCTGCTTTACAAAATGGAGTCGCACGCGTATAGCGTGCTTCTTTGAGGTAGAGATATAATTGGCGCATGCCGCTCTAAGCTTCTACTAAGCATTGCAAGTAGTACTGTTTACTTAGCTTCTTGCGTTCCAAGCCTATTTACATGCATTCAGTCACTTGCACAATTCGAGCCTGGGTATGTTCTTTGTGCTGCAATGTGGTATCTTCTTATACGTCTCTCACATCATTATTCTTTACAGTTCGTCCTTGTGTACCTTCTTTTGCTTGTCATTTTATCGCACATGTATGTCACGTCTGGGCTCTTATGTCGTCACCAATTGCCTTCCATTAAGGCTCTGTGGGCCTCTTCGGGGACAGTCTGTAAGTAGTCTTCGTTTCGTGTCATCTGCTGGCATGTTTGTCTCAGTGGATACCTTGCAGCCCACGGTTGTCTGGTTATTGGCGCTTCAATAGGTATACATGTCCTTCTGATGGGTACTGGACAGAGCCCCACCGTGGCTCTCTGTTGGTTCATTTGCTTCTTATATGTCACATATCTTGGCAAGTATGCTTCTGGCATTTCGACATGAGTGGCTGGGGTGCAGGCCATATTTGGGACCTCCTCTACACACACCCCTCTGGTCAGTTTATCAACCACTTCTTCTTCTTCCTTTAGATTATTCTTGCTTGGTTCTTCCATATCCAATTCTTCGTCATCTGGGTTTGTACATGACTCCTTTCAAACTTCCTGTTGTTTTTACGTGTTCGTCTTTGTTCCAGGTCATTAGCTAGCATTGCCCATTTGGTCTGCAGTAAAACCATTTCCCTTCATACCTTCTTTGTTTTCTGGGGTATGCAAACTTTTTTCCTTCTGGCGCAAATTCGCTGGCCTTCACAAATTGTATTATTTCCTGTTAGGTCTCTGGGCTTCCATCCTGGTTCGACATCGACCATAATTTTCATCCCAATGGCTTTCTTCGCCGTTTTCTGGCATTGTGTTACGATTATCTTGATAACACAAAATCCTAGTAGTATCATTACTAGCAGTGCTCCCAGAATTTTGAATATGTCTGCCATCCATTGTCGGACCCATAGAAACAGTGTTCCAAACCAGCTGTCATCATCCACTACGTCAGTTTCCTTGATCATCTGATTCTGCAGATCTGCCAGCATACTTATGGCTTCTGTTAAGGTTCCATTTTCTTCATCATGTGAAGATATAAATGTGCAACATGATTCTCTGATTTTTGTGTAAACACCTCCATCCATCGCTGTGATCATGTCAAGTACATATCTGTTCTGGAGGGTCATCAATCTGATTGCTCTCAGTTCTTCTTTGATTGCATTGAATCCTTTTATGGTAGTGTTGATGGTCTGCAATAACTCCCATCTGGTTATCTGCAACCATTTAGCATTCACTCCTTATTTGGATGTGCGGTAAGAGCATTGTTGTGAATACTGTTGAGGTGAGGCTAAACAGCCTGTGCTCATATGGTATTGCATGAAATGCTTCTTCTGATTTGGCAGAAAAGTAATTCTCTCTTTTGATTCGGGATACCAGTTCCACAGACCTCCTCTTCCTTAGGTGAGTATCTGCTTTTGGGAAACTGTCAATGTTCAGGTAACTTTTCGGGATCACTAGTGCAGGAACGTGGACGTTCACTATTGTGCATATACCTCCCCAGTTTTTCAGCAACCCTATGTATGCTTTGGATCCACATGCCCAGTAATGATCCATAATTACTGTGGTTCCGAGTGTCATACCTGGGGCTTCAAAGATCCGTCCGCAGTTCTGATTCTCTCCCATCTTCCTTGTGCCATTATTCCTAAAGCATAATTTCGGGCTTTCTAGTGGCACTATCTGCAAGGGTTCTCCTCTATCTTCGACCCATGTTAGCAACTTCACCAATTGTGGCCATAGGGGTTTGCACAGTTTTTGAGAGTTTTCTATTGCTTCCTTGCAGGCTCAAAGGACTATCCATGCTCGGCATATCACTACTCCTGCTTCCCATCCATCTGGGGAAAACACTGTTTCCCAAATTTGCATCTGGCCTCTATTTCTCCATATTTGCGCTTCTTTTGGAGTTTTCCCTTGAACGTTCAGTCTTGGATTTGTCTCCCATCTTGTTCCTGTTCCTTGTGCTTTTGGCTTTGCATACCTAATCACGTGATTCCTGGTGTGAGCTCTGTTTCTTGTCTTGATGTCTTGGATATAGTCGTCTTCATCAGGGTATGCTGTTTCTGTTGCCCATATCAGTGAGGCATCCCTCCCCATGAATTGTCATCTAGTGTTGCACATAGCTACGTGTGACAAACAGTGTGCTGTTATGACATCAATTTCTACAGCCACGAAGATCTTGGACTTTCCCAGGCTGTACGGTAGGAGTTCACAGACGTAGCATTCTCCTTCAGCTTTTCTTCTTCCGACCTCTTTCATGTGTTGGTACCAAATGTTGGGCCTCATTACACGGTAGGAGGTAACCATGCTGCTAGTAGCGGCATGGCTACTCCCTTACCGGGTACCGGGTCTGGGTAGGCGGTATGAGGATTTACCGGGTCATTCGGACCCTGGAGGACCCGGTAAGTCTCCATTCCAAATACCATTCCCATTTGAGCCCCCACAGGGCTCAAATGGGAATGGGGAAGGAGCTAATAACGGTACCGCAATTTGCGGTACCGTTATTAGCTCTGATGTCCCTCAGCGGGTCCCGTCCTTAACGACCAGGCATTAAGGACGGGACCTGCTGAGGGACCTCGTAGTAGGACACTAAGGGATTACCGTTACTGGTGACCTTACCGGTGCCGGTAATCCCTTAGCGCATACCGTGTAATAGGGCCCGTTGTTTCCTAGATGTGCTGTGCTGTCTAGGTAATCGTTTAGTTCATTGCTGTCTTCATATAGGTTTCTCTTGATTCTTAATGTCTTTTTGAAGTTAGCTATAACTACCTCTCTAAATGCGTCTATGTGACTTTTTCTGGCTGGAGGATTCTCAGGCATGCTTGTTGGAGGAGCAGGCTTCATTACATGTATCGCTGTGATAGGAGAAGGTTTTGTGTGTCTTTTCATCTCCTTTTGCAGTCTCCCGTAGGGCTCCTTTAACCACCATCGGTGAATCGTCTGTCCAACGTGTGGCCTCATCGTGGGCCTGGTGCTCGTAGGAACTGATGTGCTTGCTGTGATAGTTGCTGTGGTTCTATTTTTCAGTTCCTCATGCACTTTCTTTTCTCTGGCTATAAACGGGAACAAATGGTCTATCAGCATTTGTATCTTTGCAGCGAATTCTTTTGTAGCAGTCTCTGTCTTTTTGAGTGCTTTGGTTATATCCTTTTTGGTTGGCCCTTCGCTTGCTTCCTCTTGGTTACATCCACTATTTTCTGTAACTGGTTGTTTGGTAGGCAGTCTCTTATTTTCTGTTGCCATCATTTGAGGTTCCGTAGCCATTGACACTTGCCCTTGTTTGTGTGCATTCAGTGTGTGTGTGCGTGTGGTGGTCATTGCTACGTTTTAATTCATTCCGTGCTGACCCTGTCTCCAGCTTTTCTCTTCATTCGTTACCTCAAATGTGTATGAATCACTGCTAATTACATTTAATTTTAGTTCATTTACTTTATCGTCAGATTTTCTGGGAATTTTATGGGAATCGGAATGACTATGTAGGGTCTGGGTGTTTTCGTGGGATTCGTACATACATTATCTGGTGGGTGCACTGAAATTGGAGTGCTTCGTGCACCAATAAAGAATGCAGTTCTGATTGTTAATGACAGAAAAACAATAATAACTATACATATGCACATTATCGTTCGATAAGACAACAGCATTTTCTTCCAGGGAATGGGGGGCGCCCCCCCGCTTGTGGGAGGACTAGGTTACTGTTCTGGGCCCCCATTTCGATCATATCAATAGTTAAAGTTCTATAACAATCTCTTCTTTTCATTTACTCCTTATGGTCTTTCAGGAGGTCTTGGACGTAAAGTGTCTTGTGCTTCATAAGAGTCCCCCTCTCGAAGGTGACGATTGTCTCTGGTTGAGGAATGTAGTTCCCTTGTTAGAATATGGAAAAAGATTAGACTAGCCTCTTTGGTGAGTCACACTCATTGAGCATATTCAAAATAGGTCAATTCCCAGTCCACCCCCCGAATTTGCCTTAGTCTGGAAAATGCGACAAAGATAGAAAAATTGGAAACAATAGAAAAAAATTGAAAAAATTAAAAAGATGGAAAATGGAAAATGGAAAAATGATACCATTCAAAATAAAATCGAAAGATAAAAAATTAACATAAAATGAAAAATTAAAATAACCGAAATGGTGAAGTTCTCTTCTCTGCTCTTTTCGATCTGTCCCACGGCGGAAAGTTTCACTGGAATCTCCTCAGGTATTCTCGCCGAACATTGGATAGCTTCATCTGGAGCATGATTCTGTGGAGGAGTGTGCCCATATGTGCGACATTAGGTGGGTCTCTGAGGAAGGTGATGACGTCAACATCTGCAGGCCTTCCCACCATTTCTGGCTAGTCAGTGACTAGACAGAACAGGACATTGTGCGCCAGGCGACTGTCTTCGGGTGACAGGGACATTTGTCCTGCTTGGCTGGGTTCTGGATCACAGGCCTTTCTTTCGACGAAAACAGTCTCTGCACTTTCCTGCTGCGTGGATTGCGACCAGGTGATTTAGCTTGATCCACACTTGGTTCAGGTATTAATTGTTTCTTGGATCTCTGATGAATGCTAGGGTATCCGTGGGTCTTCCGATGAGTCCTGGGCACTCCTCTATGATGCGAAAGAAAAGCGTATAAGTGAGTTTCATCTATTATCACGTGTGGAGGAAGCATCTGTGTCAATATTCCCGTACTCAGGTAGGACAATGAAGGCTTCTGCGATGACAGTCAGTAGTTGCCAGATCACCTTCTTGTTGGCAGGATCTTGGACAAAGTCTGTGATGCTGGTAACTCTCCCTACAAACAATGGATATGTCTCTAGTATTAACTGAAAACAGGACAGCACATCCCTTGTGATATTTCTGTTGGGGGATGTCATACGTTCTGCAAAGCAAAGTCTGGGTGTTGGTTGATTCAGGTGACTGTGTGATGTTCTTAACTTTTGCTCTTAGTTCATCAAAGTCTCGTTTGCTGAAAATGCTTGGATATGGCTTGATTCAAAAGTTCGTATCATCAGTGTGATGTGGCTTAGATGTGCTATTCTCTTCTTTACCCTGCAACTAGAATGCACAGAGTGTTTGTTATGTCCTTATCCCCCTTTGCTTGGAGGAACTGTCCAGTTTAAGCCACAGCTTGCATCCGGGTTCTTTGTCTTGATTTTCCTGCTCATGCGTCCTTCTTCCTCGTCATAGCTCTCGTCTGCACGTGCTGAGGTTCTTCCCCGTTGTCTGTAGGTTCTTCACGGTGGGGTGCAGCTAAGGGGATCTCACCGATATAAGGTTTAATGTCATTTAGGAAGATCCAAGCTCTCCTGCCTTGCAGTTTCACGGCTGAGGGAGTGCAGTCCTCCACGATGAACGGGCCGTTGAATCTTGGCTTGTCCCACCATTTCCTTGTGTGGTTTCTCACAAGAACTGTGTCACCAGGGAAAATGATTTGCGTACGTAGTCCTTGAGCTGTGTCTGTTTCAGCATCTCCCTCTGGGTCTGGTGTTGTGCTGCACCCTTTTTGTCGTCGCTGCAGTTGGTCTGAAATGACAGCGAGGCTTGATGTCATGCAGTTCAGATATTTTGACAATTCGGTTCCCAAGACCTCTCGGGTAGACTGGGCATCACATCTAGCTCTATCTCAAGAGGTCAGGGGGGTCCTTATTCTCCTTCCTGTGACTATCTCGTGCAGCATGAGATGATGGTCAGAGCTGGTTGGTTCCGAAGTACATACAATGCCAGTGGTAGACAGTGCAGCCATCCTTTCTTTAGAGTAAGCTTCAACTTGGCTATCCTCTCCTTTAGCAAGCCGTTGAGCCTCTTGCATATGCCATTTCCCTCTGGATGATACGCCGACAAGAATTTGTGCTTTATACCAAGCAACAAGCTAATCTGTTCAAAAACTGTATTTACAAAATGAGCCCCATTTTCTGATCTCATCACCTCACACACCCCCCACCTAGGGAATACTTCCCTTACCAGGAATTCGGCAGCACAGGTTGAGTCTGGGTGTGTACAGAGACCTGCTTCTATCCATCTATAGAATGGACACACCACTACAATTAAGTACCTGTACCCGTTGCATACTTGAATCATGTCAGCATAATCGACGTGCAAGTGCTGAAATGGCCCATTTGGCTGGGGATGACTCCTCTCACTCCTTTTAATGTGTGACCAGTGGTGAACTGCTGGCAAATGATGCGGTTTACTGTAAAAAATGCACCCTGCTCTGCTAAATTCGGTATGAACCAGTCTTCTGCGAGCGTTGCGGCTAGATTTTCTTTTGTCATATGTAACGGGTAGTGTAATTGTTCTAGTGATATCTTAAGTAGGGCTAGAGGCATTACTGGTTTACCAGTGCTGTCTTGTATCCACAATCCATCTGAGGGGTTTAAAGAACAACCTTGACGTTTCCACAGGTTCTTTTTGTCCTGTGGTGCCTCCCCTTGAAGCGCCATCAATTGAGTTTGCCCCATATTGCTATAAGCCTCTGGAGTGGCTCAAGCTATCATCATACGCTCATGGGTGCGTGCCACTTCTACGTTCATGATTGTCTAATTTTTGGATGCCATACGCTTGGCTTCCGTGTCTGCTGCGTGGTTTCCGCGGGACAAGAAATCTGTCCCGTGAATATGGGTGGTGCATTTCATGACCGCTATTCCCACTGGGAGCTGTAGTGCCTTGATCAGCCTGTCCAATAAGGCTGCATGCTGCACTGGCGTGCCGTCTGCTCGGAGATAGCCCCTCCTCTTCCAGCGTGCTAGTCCTGCGTGCACTGTGGACGTCACATAGGCAGAGTCACTGTACACCGTTACTTCCTGGTCTGCATGATTCTCTATGGAAAGTATTAATGCCAATAATTCTGCAGCCTGTGATGAATAATAAGATGGTATTCGTGCACTAACGAGTACTTGAAATTCTCCATTTGCCATATGTTTTATTACGGCAACGCCCGTATATCTTTGTCTGTCTTCTTGGTCGATTCTCGAAGAACCGTCAATGAAAATGATCTCACCTCCCGCCAGGGCATTTTCTTTTACCCTGGGGATTTCATCATAGAATTCTTCTTGGTTTGCGCAGTCATGTATTGGCTCACCTTCAGTGACTGGTTCAGCTATGAACGAGGCTGGATTCACTGTTTTACATCGCACTATTTTGATCGATGGATTCGACATGATCACCTCATAGGCAGAGGCCCTTTGAGATGTCAATGTAACTTTTGGTTTCTCTAATATGGCAAATAATGAGTGTTCAACATATAATGTCATGGAGCATTCCATTACAAAAGTTGTTGCCTTCTCTATGGCGAATGCTGCGGCAGCTAAGCTTTGTTCGTATGGGAAGTGGCCTCTTATTACTGGGTCCAGATTCCCACTGTAATACGCCAGGGGCTTGTACCCCAACGAGGTTTCTTGAGCGAGTACTGCCGTCATAACATTGCCATTCGTGTGCGAGAACAGGTAGAATTCCTCTGCATAATTAGGAATCCCGAGAACTGGAGTTGCGCAAATTACTCTCTTTAGTTCTGTGAACCCCTCTTTCATCACTTCAGTCCATTCAATTTGTTCTTTTGTCTTCTCGGGCCTATACGAACTGTAATCGAAGACCCATGCCCTAACATAGTTGCACAGGCCTAGGAAGCTCTGCATTTGTTTTATCGTGAGCGGCTTAGCCGTGTTCATGATAGCTTCAGCCCTTTCTTGGGTGATCCTTTTCCCCTCATGCGAGATTAGCTGGCCTATGTACAATACCTCTTGTTGACAATATTGTAACTTTTCCTTGTCAACCTTATATCCTTTTTCAGCCAATATATTCAGAAGCTGGATAGAATCGTGCCTGCATTGTTCTTCAGTGGTGCTGCAGATCAGAATGTCATCCACATACTGCAAAACAACACTGTCTACTGTGATGTTGCCTAGGCTCATTTGCAAGACTCTGTGAAAATGGATGGGGATTCACAGTACCCCTGCGGCAACCTCGTATTTTCCGGCGCATTTATCTAAACGTGAAGGACGTCAGATCTTGTGAGTCACGGTGCAGCAGGATTGAGAAAAAAGCTTTTTTCAAATCAATCACCGTGAAGTATTTCGCCTCGATCGGTATGTTACACAAGATCGTAGATGGATTAGGGACTATGGGGAACTCGGCTTCAAAAATATTGTTTAATGCTCTTAAATCTTGGTTTAAACGCCACGACCCTCCCTTTGATTCTTGATGGGGTAAATCACCATATTGCATGGTGATTCTGACATCACAAGGATGCCCTGCTCCATCATGGCGGAAATTGTCTTCGCAATCCCTTCATCCGTTTCTCTGGATATGGGATATTGTCGTGCCCTTGGTAAAAATTGATCCTGGTTTCAATTTAATTTTCACTTCTCTGCTCCTTTCAGGAGTCCTACGTCATAGGGTCCTGTAGTCCATACTGAAACGGGCACCTGGGCCATGTCGTCATCAAAGTATGCGGGGCGGATCAGCGCCAACATCATTCTCTGTGGCACTTCTTGTTTGACCCAAAATATGAGACTTACTTCCACCCTTGTCTCTTCTGAGTCAGGATGTTCTTCGAACAGGTCATCGTCAGTGACGTCAGTCACTTGGTACCCTTCTTCAATGGCGATAATTACACACCATTGTCTGCGTTCATCATCGCACCCTTTGACCATTGCTACCTACCCTCGAACTGCTGCAATATGTATCGATAAGGGAAATACTTGTCCCTCTTCTTCATGCATAGGTATCCTTGGTCTGAATAGAAACTCATCAGGGGTTCTCATAGTTCTATCTGCGAGGCCTGGCAATCCCATCATAAGCACACGCACGCCAAATGCGAAGACTTCTGGTTCTAATGGTATAGCTCTCATGGCCATATGTCCGGAGTACGCTCTGACCATTTCGCATACGTTAGAATAATGCATTCCTGGAGTGGAGCATACTATGCCCTCTTCCGTGAACGATAAAGTCATATTCAACTTTGTCATTAAATCTCGACCCAAAATGTTTACTGGGGTCTGGCATGAATATAACAAGGGCATATTCATCTCACATTCCGCCACAGAGACTGGGAGATTGTCCGTAAAGGGAGCTCTACTGTGAGCTCCTGTAAAACTCTGAGTGTCTATGGCCGGGCAGGACAAAGATAACTTGCCTTCTCGTATGCACAAGCGTGTTGCACCCGTGTCAGCTAAGAAGGAATATTCTTTCCCCCTATGATGACATTTACCCTAAGTTCCCTGTTAGGGTCTGGTGTCACTGATAGGATAGAGCACATCAGAGTTTTCTGTGAGCTGTCCTATTGTATATCTAGGTTTGGTCCACTGTATACTTGTGGACTTCCCCATTACCAGGGTTGACTCCCCCTCCAGAGTTAGTGCCCTGCGACATTTGTGGCGGTGCCTGTTGGGATTTCCCCAGTGGCAAATCCCCCATATTTGAGGGTTGAACCCCTTGCGGTGTACCTTGCTGCAAGCCTGGTGCCTGCTGCTGCACTGTGTGATTCTGTGCACCATCTTGTGGGACGGCAGGCTGATTCACCATGCCTGTTCCTATCCGTTGGCCATTTTGCCAATGCCCTGGCTTCTGCACATGCGCGCCACATGTCCTGTCATTCCACACAGCCAACACACTGGCGGTGATCG
This sequence comes from Ambystoma mexicanum, assembly GCF_040938575.1. Taxonomy (NCBI): domain Eukaryota; kingdom Metazoa; phylum Chordata; class Amphibia; order Caudata; family Ambystomatidae; genus Ambystoma; species Ambystoma mexicanum. The sequence continues at coordinate 771,367,215 of NC_090933.1, read as the reverse complement.
GGCCATCTGTCCATCTGGCGTAGCTGGACTGCCCATCTCTGTGTTCTGAAAGCCACCTTGATTAATCTGAAAACCTCCATGATGACGTTAAAATCCTCTCTGATTACTCTGCCATCCTTTTCCTCTAAATCCCCTAGACCTCGGGTAAAATCCTGAGCTACCCTGGTTATTCTGCAATGGTTCAGTCACTGGTTGCGCGCTTGGCTCAGCTGGGTTTGTCAGCGTGGCTCCCTCAAGAGCATACTTTGAGAGTTTCTTTTGCACCAGCTTCGCTTCCTCACCTTTACAAGTTGCCTCCTTTTTTCGGTTCTTTTCTTGCAACAATCTACAGTAGTGTGCAATTGTCAACTGCATTTTGGCCCACGGTTTAGCTTCTACTCCTACCAATTTCTTGAGCTGTTTCTGCACCGGTTCTGGCAACCCTTGGCACAATATGTGGTAGAATACAGGGATAGATTTTGTCCAATATTCATGTGTTTCGAGTACCCACTCATCTTGAAAATTCCGAATATAAATCAAGGGATACTCTGACTCTTTCATTTTCCGAGTTATTATAGCTCCCATGTTGGAAGTGTCTGGGTACAGCACTCGTAGCACTTTCCACACTGCTGCTCTACAATTATTGAATGGTGCTCCGTCATGGGTAGTGTTAGTTATGGTTACCCCAGGGTACCCAGCCCGCTTCCATACATCATCTGCTCTCTCACCCAGTATGGCCATCAGGAGACTGTTAATGTCCCCTATAGCCAACGTGACACCCCCTGTCATTTTTTCTAACTTGTGTATCCAGTTCCCGGCTCCCGAAGTCAGCGTTGGAAGCTTGTTTTTTAAGTTCTCTCGTTCCATGTGTGGCCATGGAATATATTGTGGTCTTGCGCCCCCCTTTTCTAGCAGCAAGAACTGAAATGCACAGTCTTCCTTCTCTTTCCCCATAGCTCTCCTGTCTATCGCTGGGGTAGCATTCCTGCATCGCCGTCTACCTGGCAATGTCCTCAATCTGTCTACATAGGCAGGTTCTGGCACTCCCCTCTGACCGCGGGGTATTCCCTCATGTCAGCCAGGCTGCGCAGCGAACCCCGATACCCTAGGTGCGGACTCGCTAGTGTCTGACCATCGTACCCCTTGGTCCCTTGGGAGCCGCTTCTCGCGTTGTCTCCCTTCTTCGTGTGTCGGACGCTGATTGTTACCAGTTCACGCAACTCCTTGGATCTTCTTCATTTTTACTAATTTCTAGCCAATCCAGGAACAGTCCCCTGCTCCCACTACTTCGGGTGACATTCTCAGTGTCATACAGCTGAGTGCTTTCCAAGTGCTCATCTTCCCTTTCCCCTTCGGAAATCTGCGCCAGCCCCATTTCATTGTATATTTTATCAATCATTTCCCCGATGCTTCTGGTGTCGAAGTCATCCTCAATATTTGGCCCACTCGTACCTGGTACCGAGTCATTTGCAGGAAAGAATTCTTCTATACCTTCCCATTCTACAACAGGATTGGGTTTTTTAACTTCCAGCTCCAAATATTCCAGTTCTCGTGCTCTCTGTCTGCATTTACGTTATTTTTCCTCATCTACTTCCTTGCGCTTCCTCGCTTCTTCTCTAGCCTTATCTACTTCCCTCATCCTTTCGTTTCTACGTTCCTTTGCCCTTCTAACTTCCTCCTCTTCTCTTCTCTTCACCCTCTTCTCAGGTACTATTTGCTCTTCTTCCAACCTTTGCTTATTCTGTCTGTACTGGTCATAGGCTGCCTTCTGTTTGCGATCGAGCTGTTTCTCTTGCTCTTCGCGATATATTAGTTCTTGCTTCAGCCTACCCTTTCTTTTTATTCTTTCGTCCCTCATTTCCTTCTCATTCTCTCTCTCCCTTCTTTGCGTCTCATCAGACTTCTCTCTCGGTCTCACATCATCACTTCCTTTTCCATCAAGTTTCAACAATATCTGTCCTCCCATCCATTTGTCTTTTGCAAATGCTATCTCATCTATTCTGTCTTTACTTCCTTTCCATTTCTTTCCCTCTCTCTCCTTAACGAGAGGTGCACAACTCTGTGCCTGGTCCTTCCCTTCATCATCACGTCTCTCCTTGTCCCTCGGGACTGCGGAGGCAACTTTAATTTCCTGGTCCTTCTCTTTGTTTTCGTCACTACTGTACGTAGGTGACTCATATGTGGGGTTGCTATACCCCATGGTTGCTTTTAGTTCTCTTAGCGGGTAGAGCTCCTCTGACTTACTTCCCTCGATGACTGGCTAAGGCGGGGCTGGTGAAGCGTTAGGCGTCTCACCCCCCTCCGTGCATAGGTTTAATATCCAGTCTGCGGGTGGTTCTTCCTCCTTCGCCTGTTCGTTCAAACATCTTCCAAAGTTCTAAAACAGCGAGGCGTTTCTCTAGCTTTTCGCCTGTATATGTGGCATGTAGGTAAGTCATCATGTGTTGTAAGACAGCTTTAGATAAGGACCCATTTTGTGGCCACGGCATTAACATCTTGTGGGCGGTACCCTTAACCCACTCAGTGCTGTACTTTTTTTAGCTTAGGTGCATGCTTGGGTAACTGCTTACACATATGTGCAAGTGGGGTAACCTCCTCCATTCTCAATTTCGTTATTAACAATACTTATGCAGTTTTTTTCTTTTTCTTTTTCCTTCTAATAGTATGAGCGAGCACCAATACGCAAGCTCCAGGCCAGGCTTTTCCAGCCAAAATTTTATACTACCAGTTTACTCAAGAACATCAATTCATCGGCAATTCCCTCTTAGTTACAGAAACACATAAAACCCAAACTTCATTTCAAACAATCAATGATACAGTTCTTTACGTTTGACATATAACAGGATCAATGTTCCCTCTAAGCTGTGCTCATGTGCACTTGCCCAGCATCCTTCTTCGCTCAGAAGAATTTTAGCAGCGCACACAGACAATTCCCACCTATTTAAACAAGAGTTAATAAGGCACAAGCCACAGCAGGCACCTAATATTTGCTTTCTCTCAAAAGGACGCTAAATTATACTAACTATTCTTGATATTCTGGGGTAACCTATTGACATTGCTGTACTATGCAAGCTTGACCGTTAAAAATCTTAAAAACACTAAAAATAGAATGCACACACATGAGTTTAAAAATGAATATGAAAAAGTGGCTTCATGAACAGAAGATATAACTAAGATATGATATGGTATGATATTTTATTTCTATGGTGCTCGTACACAAGTGTTTCAGAGCGCGACAAGACAAGGGCGGGGAACAGGGGAGAACAAAACAGCGATCTTACTAGGCCCAGTGACATTGAGAACGCGCAAGTGCATGGGAGAGGGGGAGGGGAAAAGTGCATGGAAGGGGGGAGAAGTGGAAAGTGTGAAGCAGAGGAGAAACAGATAAATAACAATAAATAAATAATAAATGCATCAAACAGTTTTAGTGCAGCCAGCAATTTGCAAGTGCTAGGTTTAAGGCAGCAGACAGGGTAGGTCTGATAAGTGCAGGAAGAAAAAGGGTGGGGCTGTATGGGTACAGATACAGACCCCAGTACAAGAGGTGCTCCGGAGGCAGTGCGGGAGGGTGGCAGGGTGAGCAGGTACCTGGGTCAGGAGGACAGAGGGTGGCCAGGTGCACTGTGCCAAGAGAGAACAGATCAACAGAGGAGAAGGGGAGCAAAGGCAGAAGAAAAGAGAAAGGTCTTGAGGTGCTTCCGGAACCAGAGATTGTTCTCCTCGAGTATTAGAGTGGCAGGGAGGCTGTTCCAGAGGGAGGCCCCAGCCGAAGCCAGAGATCTACCCCCAGCTCGTTTCTTTGAAAAACGAATGACCCTGATGGAGTTGGAGGTAGAGGAGTGAAGAGCTTGAGAGGGGAGGTATTTGCAGATGGATAGCTGAAGGTATTTTGGACCCAGGCCCCAGCACACATTAACTAAATTATCTTCACTCCCCACCCAGGATCCTATTCTTGACTCTATCACATGTATGACTCGAACTCTGCCCCTGGCCACCTTCAGTTATTACCAGACAACCTTGACTCTGCCTACCTTAGCTCAGCAAAAGGTTACCAGACTTAGATACAAGAATTTCTATTACTCGTGGTGCCTTAGTAAAAGCATTACCCATATTATGTAACCCGAGTGTCAGCTCAAATATCGGGTACTGACTGTAAGTAAGGAGACTACTAGGATATTTAACCTCATCCCATGCTTCCTATTCTTTGTACATGTGCCACACAAGCACTTTGAAGAGCCCCCCTTTTCACTTTAACACATTATAAAACTCAAATATTCATTTTAAATGTCATGCTCAGCGTCTCCTACTTAAGAATTGCTAACATTACCCTATGAGTGGAGAGCAACATTGCAATATCCTTTACTTGGTCTCTAAGGGATAATTGGTATGGACTCTGCCTGGCATTCTTCATATTTAAAATAAGGACAACAATATTCAGATAACTAGAATGCTTTTCACACACTGGGCAACCTTTCAAAATGTTCAGAGTTCCATGAGGGATAGACCTTAACAAATTATATGTTCGCTCGCTCCTATACAAATATGGTTTCCCTGAGCACCTGTCGAAACCTACTTAGCAATTGAAAGATGGGGTATGTTGTAAACAATCTGAATGCACTTCATATTAATTGTGCACATGCAGATTTATGACATTTTCTTAAACTGCACATAATGTCATCATGAGGCTTTAAATTGTATTTGCTTGCAATGTATTGTGGGTGTGCAAATATCCCAGTTAAAGTTTTACTTCTACAATCCCTCACTTTTTACAGAGCCCTGTCAACTAATATTGGAGGCTAGCACAGGAGCCCGGGAGGGGGAACGGGTGGAAGGGAACAGGAGAACACTCCTTCGGGGTGAAGAACAAATCAGCAACTTTCAAAAAACAAATCAGATATTTTGGCAGTACAGTACAGTGAAGGAAATGTTTGTTTGATAAAGGATAGGAAACTATAGCAATCGCCAAGGGAGCAGCACCTTCTATTTCTTTCTATGCTCAGCTGCTGAGGACTTTTCAATATATTCATGGGTTTGCATGTATTGCTTCTTGCATCCCCACCCATCTTGTTTAACTGATAACAGGGAATTTCAGAATAGGGGTCCCTAGTTAAAGAAGTTAAAGAAGAAGAAACAGCCTCTTTTCTAAATCTGCCTGCTTCTACACTCTGCCCTCTGCAACTCATCCAGAGCATGACTGGGAGACTTGTCCTTGGCCTCACGCCCAGGGATAGTATCTCTCCGGGACTGAAATTTCTGCACTGGCTCTAAGTGGCTGCGAGGATTAAGTTCAAAACCCTCTGCATCGTCCACAAGGCCTTCTGGGGCATTGGGCCTCAATACCTTCAACTCTCTCTTCCTAAATATCTTCCTTCTGAAGCTCTTCGTGCATCCACCTCCAACTCCCTCGGGATCAGTCGCTTCTCCAAGCAACAAGTGGTAGATCTCTCTCTTCAGCTGGGGCCTCCCCTGGAACACCCTCCCTGCCTCCCTGAAACTTGAGGAGAACCATCTTCGGTTCCAGAAACACCTTAAAACCTTCCTCTTTGCTTCTGCTTTCTCTCCCCTCTCCCTTGCTGAATTCCTGGCTGATACTGTGACCGCACTGGTTACCTATACACCCTTCTGTTCTTAGGCCCAAGCCCTGCCAGTTGCATGCCTGCACTGCCTCCATGGCAACACCTGCGTCTGGGGACTGTTTTCTGTATCCCTACAGTCCCCTCACTAGCACTTATGTCTGCACTCACCCTGCACTTGCCACCAGTTGGCCTTTTTTTTAAATAAATGTATCTCGTTATTTATCTAGTTTATTTTATTATCCCATGTACTGCACTTTCCCCTCCCCCCGCACTTTTTCCCTTATCCCCTTCCCTTGCACTTGCGCAATGTGATCACACTTGGCCTAGTGAGATCGCTGTCTGTCTTCCCTCTGTTCCCCCTCCCTTGCCTCTTCGCGCCTTGAAACACTTGTGTATAGGCACGTTATAAATACCATATCATATCATATCATATGGTACTAATTAAATATGTCGGAACTGTGAGCATTGCTGCTATTGACTTAAGGGCAAATATATGTGATTTTCTTCAACGGGGCCCCAGAAGAAACCTTGTAGATTTTTGCCCTGTAATTTTACTTCCTATGTCAGGGTTACAATCAGGGCTCCAATACGATTTTACTCCATACTTGGAATTAAAAGATTTTTCAGGGAGTAAGAATGTAATTGCTTTTGCCACTAGGGATATTTCATGCTTCTTAAAATATGTTTTTTCCCCTTAAAATTCTTCTTGAGATCACGCAGTAATATTATTCGGGTTCCTACCAATTACACTGCTCTTTGTTGGTCACTGATTCAAAAAGAGATCAGCGGAACTTTGTGGGTAGAAGCAGGGGGTAGATTCCTATATGTTTATGGTTTCCCATTTTTGTTGGGTCCATTGACCTGTTTTTAGTGAAATAGTATATGCCTTCTAGCTGTAAGGCTGGTTTTGAGTAAATGTCACAACTCACAGAACAGCATAATGTAGATAGTAAGCAGAGGCACAGGAATTCAAATCATCATATTCTGTGGTGCAGTTATTCTGATGCTATTATCATCCTTAAATTATGAGAGGCATTTTCTCCTGGCCCTTGAATTAATCCATTTAAGTGGCACATGAACTGCTATTGGCATGTTTCCTGACACATTCCTTTCAGTTGCAATGATTCCATTTGGAAAATATCAAAATGTCTGAATTTTTTGACAACCACATCAGTGATTAGCGATAATTGTTTTTTGTTATAAACATGAGTTTATTCCCAATGGCACTAGCCACTTTCTGCATTGTCTCTGAGCAGGGTTGACACATGAATAGCCACAACTAAAGCTATTGTTTATCCTGAGCATGCAAAGCTAATTTGTGCATACACATTCTCTCTGCACAGGAGTACTTTTTGTAGGTACTATGGCATATCTTAAAGTCTTGGACTGGTTGATGAGCTCTCCTTATAATCACACATAAAATATTTGATTTTTTAGCCTGTTTGCAAAAAGAGTTATACGATGCTCCTTTTACACTGATTTGCAAAGAATTGCGTTGGTTGGCAAGGGGACATTTCCTTCCAAACTCTTCGGAGATGGTATCTCACTAACTACACATGCTCACAAAGAGGCTTACATCGTTATTCAGTTGAGCACATGGAAAATAATGTGCGCACGAAGGCTAATCATTTCCACACTTAGGGAAAAAATAATTAGAGGGAACATTGAACAGGACACGTATGACAGACATTTGACAAACTAGACGGACACCAGCTGGACACACATATACCTGCCTTCTAATCAATACCCTGACATGGGGTTTACACGAACTCCATTTGTGCCGTCTTTAATCGTCACCGTAGCCTAATCATCCCCTAGTATGTGGGCTCTGAGTTCACGTTTCTTCTGACCGCTGTATTAAAGCGCAGGAACAGGAGGAATGCTTACTTTTTTCTCTCCGGTGCCCTCCCGGTAACCTTACTTTTTCTCTCAGGTGTCCTCCCGGTAACCTTACTTTTTCCTCTCGGGTGTCCTCCCGGTACCCTTACTTTTTCTCTCGGGTGGCTCCCGGTAACCACTTTTTTATCTCGGGTGTCTATCCCGGTAACCACTTTTTTTTTATCTATCATACTCGAGTCATTAACCCCTTATATATATATACAGTCTTCGCTACATCTAACTATTTTTATTTTTTCTCCACCACCCTCCGTTACCTTTCCTTTACTTGTTCTAATGCCTACAAGACATTTGCCAAAATAATGAGTCTATTGTTTCACTCACCGCTCGCATCTTTTACTCACTGGAACTTCGGGACCACCAGCCCCTCCGTCGTTAACACCTCTTGCGGTCTTTTCGTCCGATCCGCTGCCCATGGGAATGAGAAGGGTTATGCTTGGAAAGGCAGGTTCCTTCAGACCTACTGCAGATTTGATGGATTTTCTTCTATCATTGTCCACGGGAAGCTTCTCAGTCTACTCAGGCAAATGGCGAAGGACTTGTGATATTGCCAAAGGCCTAGAGTTACTTTGTGTCATCGGTCTATGGTTGTCTTAATATAAATCAATCAATAGTTGATGGTCGAACCATCCTCTGCTACCAAGTGTACAGGAGCGCATAGCATCCTCTGACAGGCCCACAGGTCAGAACTCACCCTCTAGTACCTGTAAGACAAGATAGCTGCACCTTGAGGAGGTTAGGGTGCAGGATTCACTTACTCCGACACACTTCAATAAGGACAACTCAATGGTTTGGCAAAGGGAAGTCCGTTTAATGACAAGTACAAAAAACGGGGAAACAAATGGTAATCATCAATGATGCGATCGCCTGTCTCGCTTCATCTCCCAACTTCTTCATTCAGACAGAAACTTTTATGGACAAAATTCATCATCATTTGACGTGCAAAACTCATAAGTTTGTCATGCTATTTCTATTGGTCAGAAAGGTGTCTTAAGTATAGGTGCTATATCTGTATATGGTAACAGAGCATGCGGATTGGATAACTCTTATCGGGTGGGCGTCTACGCCCATCCCACTACATCACTTGTGATAGACGTCACTACAACTACAACGTCTTATTGGTTCTACAAGCTATAGGAACCTAGATTATTTGGTCCATTGTTTTTGGGTGGGTTACACCCCTAGACATAAATCTCCACTTTAATTAGCAGCATGCAGAATAGACACCCAGATGCGGAGTGCCCCAAGATTCACCCTGCCTCCCTTTCATCAATCAGTACCTTTAGGGCTATGTGTCAATTAGCTGGCTGAGGATGGCCTCGAAACTGTAGTTCTTATCAGGAAAAGTTATGGCATCCCCTTGGCTGGTCACGTGTCTGTTCACCGTGAATCTGCTTCATTTCCCTTCTTTTTGTATATTTGGTTCTTTGTTCAGCCTAGCCACCTGCCTGGGGCCTCTTATCTCGACCTTCACTGGCTGGCAGTCATGCTTTGACGTTTTGAGTCTTCAGAGTAGCCGCTCTCTTCCCTTCCTGGAGTTGACCTCGAATTCCCAAGCATGAGCTACTTCTTGCTGAGTTTCGATTCTGCTCTTCCCTTCTGGCTTTAGCTGGAATATGAATATCGGCCTTAGTGGCCCCCTTGCAGCCTCGGCTTAGTTCTGCTTTACAAAATGGAGTCGCACTCACATAGCGTGCTTCTTTGAGGTAGAGATATAATTAATGCATGCCGCTCTAAGCTTCTACTAAGCATTGCAAGCAGTACCGTTTACTTAGCTATTTACATGCATTCAGTCAGTTGCACAATTCGATCCTGGGTACGTTCTTTGTGCGCAACGTGGTATCTTCTTATACGTCTGTCACATCATTATTCTTTACAGTTCGTCCTTGTGCACCTTCTTTTGTTTGTCGTTTTATCGCACTTGTACGTCACATCTGGGCTCTTATGTTGTCACCAATTGCCTTCCATTAAGGCTCTGTGGGCCTCTTCGGGAACAGTCTGTAAGTAGTCTTCGTTTCGTGTCATCTGCTGGTATTGTTTTCTCAGTGGATACCTTGCAGCCCATGGTTGTCTGGTTATTGGCGCTTCAATAGGTATACATGTCCTTCTGATGGGTACTGGACAGAGACCCACCGTGGCTCTCTGTTGGTTCATTTGCTCCTTATATGTCACATATCTTGGCGGGTATGCTTCTGGCATTTCGACAAGAGTGGCTGGGGTGCAGGCCATATTTGGGCCCTCCTCTACACTGCCATGCAAATGACCAAAATGTGGTCAGAGCCGTTTACATTGAAGTCACCTAACGGCTCCCCACCGTCAAATTACGAGCTCCAAGTAACTGAGCTCCACTGTGTTTTTATGAGTGAAAAAGCAGAATTTTCTCATATGTACTAATACCGAATAAACCGAAGGGAGGTCATTTTAACTAAATGTGTACGTTCCACATAGCGGATGAACGTGCAAACTGGTCCACATCATGCTGTTGATTCGTTTGTGAAACAAAGCTATAATTGCTGGCGTAATCCCGATACACCTTTCTTTTTGCACTTCATAGCACAACGTGAGTACATTTTACCCCATTTGTGCATTTGAAGTAGCGTTTGCAATTTATACCTTTTGAATCTACCTACTTTTAGCTCATGTAAAAAGCAGGCAGATTCCATAGGAATGCAAAGCATTTGCGCCAGCATGAAAATGTCATGCTGGCATAAAAGATGTGGCATTTTTATAGCGGAGTGCCTAGTGCTGACAGAAATGTTCATTCCAGTGCGTGGCGCCACTCCACCCTACAAATGTTTTATAATGTGGAGTAAAAAGCATGTGTACAATATTTATGCATGCATTTTACGAGTACTCTTTACTCTACTCCATAACGGATATGAACGCCACAGTGTTTTCAGGCATCATAACATTTTCATCACCTAGGCACTAAAGGAAAAAAACGAGCATGCCATGTAACTGCAATACTGCACGTGGTACTCATGCCTCTGCATGCACACTTCTATTTCACCCTACATGCAGGCTTTTAAAATGAATAGAATGCATTTTCACCGCCGTGAAATGGATTGGATGGCATGTAAAATAGCAGTGGTGCACACTGCTCCTTTTTCATGAAAAGAAAATGTGCAGAAGGGTCAATAGAGGCCCTTGTGCTTGTTACACCTTCCTATATGTTATCTCCTAACAGATGATTCCCTTTTCCTAGACATTAGAATGCACAACCTGTTTGTGACAATGCCATGAACATTACAAAGCCTATGCATGCCACACCAGACCCGGGACACCCAATTATGCACAGCGTGGAACAAAGGCAATAGACATGTACATTTGCTTGCTTATTTGGAAACCCTAGCACAGAACCTTTTTGCATGTCAAGGCCACAAGCTAGCTCCATGGCTGCCGCCAAACTCGTAATGAGGCCCATAGTAAATTAAAATGTACAAACATTCCCCTGTGCAATTTAATTTTGCCAGAACAAAATAACACAGAAAGGCGAAATATCACAATAATTAATTATGTACCTCACCCGGAACACTTTATTTATTCTGGCCTCTGGAGTTTAAAAATAAGACACAATCACACCAGCTGTTGGGATTTTGGAGCAGTATATGTTGATACACAGGTGCTGATATAGGAAAATATTTTCAAGGGATCATTATTTGGGGAGCAATTTTGTCAGCCTCTCAGCGCATGACTAACAGGGAGTTACTGTTATATTAGTTGTGATTAGAAGACCATGGGCTTCATTACAACTCCGGTAGCCGTGTCGGTAAAAACGACAGCAGCCGCCGAAGTTGTGTATTTTTTCCGGCGCTGGAAAAAGTTACTCCCCATTGCCATTTGAGTCCCATAGGACTCAGTGGGAATGGGGAAGACGGTAGCACCGGCAGGTCAGAGGGCATCCAGCCTGCAAACTTGTACTCTGCCACTCCGGTAACAACGGTGCTGGTAAACTTACCGGCACCGTTGTTACCGGACCAGCAGGTTTGTAATGAGGCCCCATTACTTTTTTAGGCCTACACTACAAAAAAGGTATGGCTCAGCACCCATCGACGGAGTAGATGAGTGCAGAAGCGCACAGATGTGTGCTGGCGCACTAATCCTTAATATAGGGCCTCATTACGACCCTGGCGGAATGGGTTTAATGGCGCCAGTAGAGCTGCCGGTGCCGTTAAACCCATTCCGCCCTATCACGAGGTCCCCTTGCGGGACCCGCTCTGGATGTCTGGTCAGACCAGACGTCCTTTGCGGGTCCCGCAAGGGGACCAGGGAGCTAACAACAGGCCCGTTATTAACGGGCCCCTTGTTAGCGCCCCCCCATTCCCATTGAGCCCTATTGGGGCTCAAATGGGAATGGGGATGGTCCGGGTTCCCTGAATGGGGAAATACTGGGCCCTCCAAAGTCGGAATGGCCCGGTATTTCTCCATTCAGGGACCACGGACCCGGGCCTGGAGGCAGCCATGCCCTTGTTAAGGGCATGGCTGCCTCCAAACTCGTAATGGGGCCCATAGTATTGACTTATCCCCATGTACAGGTTGCTGCTTCCAGTTTGGTAATGTATTGGTTAGGAAGACCAGGATCTGACAGGTGACTCCTCCTCGGATAGGCTGGATGGCAGTAAGAGGAAGCAAGGCTTTGCAAGCATGTGTAGAATGCAATGAAGCTGGTGACTGTGACTTCAGCTGACTCAAAGCGCCAAAGAGAGTAGTAGGGAGGGTCCTCTGAGGAGCAAGTGAGTGAAGGATTTAGAAGGTGGAATGTCTGCTCCTTCTGAACGGGCGAGCTTCCAAGAATAGCCCTGTTGATGCAGCCTGGGCAGGAGTGCACTACATCCGGCTCCATGCTTCATGTACAATGACGCATTAAGAACCTGAATCTCAAGAAATGTCAACCTACCATTCCCCAAATCTTGCTAAAACAGCAGCTGAAATGGCATGTTTGGGTGCAGGTCCACCTTTCTGGATCAATTTTGGAAGATTGTGTATGTTGAGCGATCTACACCTGCTGGCATTTATTACATCCAACCATCACATTTCAAATGAAGATGTTTATTCCACAATGTCAAGCCTAACCCTTGCCATTATACTCTCAGCACCTTGATGAGAATGTCTATGTCCAACCTAAGAATAACTATCTAAATGAAAGTTAAGAAGAAGTTAATTAAAAACAGCAATGACATCCACAGAGAGTTGCATAATGGGCAACTCTTTATTGTTTAGGATAAATGGGACAACACAACATCATTTCTCAATCTAACCAAGAATAACACCTAACTCGTCCCTAAATATAAATGAGTGTCTTTTCACAGAAATTGTGAGAGTTACTCTGGTCAGAAAGAACAAGATCAAATTACATTTTTAGTTCCAGCTATTAGGTGGCGCTTTAGCGACACCCATAAGCCGCAACTATTACATTAGAGTACAGATAGGGAGAAATGGCAGATGAGGAGGAACGGCATCTGGTCATTGCATCGAATGCAATACCATCAAATGCCTTACCATCGAAACAAAACATTTTTTTTAAAGGTAAAGGGTTTAGTTTAATTATAATGGGTTTTAAAGGTTAAAAAAGGGGAGTTGGAGGGGGCCCATTAAAAATAAATAAAATTAAAATGCATTCAATGTTTTTTTTATCGATGCTTTTTTTTAGATGAAATGGTATGTGGATGGTAGGAATTTGATGCAATGACTATAAACCAGGAGGGACACAAAGCCTGCAGCTGTTTGGTTATTTGCCCATCCACTGACTGCCCATGGCCATGCTAATCCCTATGGTTATTCCCACACAGATCTTGTCCCTCTTCACCCAAAACAGGGAACTCTTTGAGCTTGCTATATTTAAGACTTACCATCAAACTTTGCAAACAACGTGCCTGCCAGTGTTGTCTCAAAGCAGTCTTCTGAGCGTTAATGACTTAATTTGAGATATCAATGTGCTACTGGTGTGGTCAAAATTTCTTAACCAGGTCTGCCTTCAACCACTAGATTTATAAGCAATCTGCATGCCCTTCACTGAAGCCCTGTTGAAAACAAGCATTGACAAAGCCAACAGTTTTGGCTTGTGTATAAGTATTAGGCATTTATTAGGCATTTGCTAGGCACAGCTATTAGATGCCCAGGTACTTGCACCATTTTGCACCTTCTACCATCAATGGCCAGTTAATACGACTATGCCAGTGCCCTGTAAGTACATTTCTCATGCCTACACAAAAGCTCAAACATTTGCAATTGCCAATGCGTGTTATGGGATGGTGCCATTCATATGCTTTTAGCGCACTCAGCCTTAGCAGATGAGAAGCACCCTTTAATATCAAATAAATCAGAACAGCACAGCACTGAAACGCTTGACAATTCGCCTCTGTACAAGAGTACCAGCAACAACCCCAGGTGTGTGTATCTGTCTTGCTGGGCGGCATTGGTGAGGAGGTGCTCAGGCGCAATACTTCTCTAATCACAGGCAGCGAGGGCCCTTCTTTTGGAATATCGTCAGTACCTTAGGGCCAAACCCCAATTAGTCTTGTGGCATTTTGCACTACTTTTCAAATGAGTTATTGAAACAAAATCAGGAAGAATATTTACTTTCTCAAAGAGCAGGAATATCAGTGTTCTTTATTTCACGGGGAATAGGCTGCATTCTCTGCAGGATTTGTGCTTGACAGGTCTTATGACGAAATGTCCAAACTTACACATGCGCTGTCTGTGCATGCGTACAGCCAGTGCGGTCCGACCAGGAAGTGGATATTTTGGCTTACTGCACAAAAACCCAGACTCATTTAAAAGTGGAAAAGGTCGCTTTAATGTGACAGGCCAAAGCTTACAATCAAAACGCTTAACTGGCTCCATGGCCTAACAAGCTAAATAGCTATTTGAACAATCAATTAAATAACTTAAACATTTTCCATTTTCCCCCCAACAATTAAATAATTAAATAACCAATTACCTCCCTAATGATCCCTTGGATCCTACCGTATCCTTGCCCCTTTTCCAGGCGTCCCGCTTTCTCCCCAGGGGCCATGCCCCTCCAGGCTCAATACCTGATCCCCCGGGGTGACCTGCTTGTGCAAACAGCGCCACCCCATCCTTTCCCGTGTCATTCCCCCATTGTGCTTCCCTCCCCCCACATCAAAAGGGGCCATGCCCCCGGCACCAGAAAAACCCTACCCCGAGGAGTTCTTTCTGCCCCACCCCCCCCCAAACTTTTATACCTCAAACTTTTTACCCAGTCTCCCAGCCCAGAACCTAAGAAGAGCCACACCCGTATCCCTCACCAGATCATTTTCCCCAGCAAAACTAATCCCCCCATCTGTAGGCCCATAGCTTTCCCTCACCCCAGCCAACATAGGAAGCAACTAATCCCAGCCCAGCCCCCCAAACCCGGACATCTTACCACAACATCTTTATAGTTGCACCCCAGTTGCCTGCCAACAACCCTTTTCTCAGCTTCTTTCCCCGCCCACTTAACCCTAGAATGTCCCAAAAACCAGATTTTTGACATCTGACCGGACCTCCTAGCAGCATCTGAAAAAGAAATTACAAAATCACTTACAAATCAACAACATCCTAATAAATGCAACACTCTTGCTACCTACTGAAAAAATTCTATAAAGACCTTCCGTTTGCCCCGGTCCCTGACATACCCTTTGTATCTCCCTTACTCCCAGCGTCCCAACCTTTTCACCTACTCCTCTTAATAGCCCAGCCTGCTACTTTCAGATGCTGCACCCCTCCTGAATGAATGAGTTCCAACCTCCTAACCTTTCCCACACCACTAGTAACACCTCCTCAGTACCCTATCCTCTCTGGCCATCTCCTTAACCTTCTCCGGAAACACCTCAGGTCTTCTCCTACCGTCCCCCAATATTTCGCCCCTTTCCCTAACCTTTATACAATACACCTAAACCCACTTAGACCCCCTCTTTCCTCTAAACTATTACCCCCCCTGCTCCCCCTTTGCCCCCCCACCTTCCATCACCTTATTTGTATTGGCCCTTCGTTGCCCCCCCTGCACCGGGGGCCCACGTGCACCCCCGTCCATGCAGGCCCTTTGCTTTATTGCTCCTCCCGCCACTGCACCAGGGGCCAAACCTGCACCCCCGTCCATGCAGTCCCTTCCTTATCACTCATTTCCAAGATCCTCGCGTCCATTACCACCTGTTTCCCCCTGCACCAGGGGCCCTAGTGCACCCCCGTCAATGCAGGCCCCTTTTCTTCCTTACTCCTCTCCACCGCTGCACCAGGGGCCAAACCTGTGCCCCCGTCCATGCAGTCCATTCCACATAAATTCCTCTTCCAGCACCTTGCTTCGTTGCTCCACTTCTTTCCCCCAGCTGCAACAGGGGCCCTAGTGCACCCCCGTCCATGCAGACCCAGCTCATCACTTCCCCCAGCTGCACCAGAGGTGCTCCCGCACCTCTGTCCATGCAGCCTGAAGCTTACTCACCTTGTCGTGCGGCAAGCGTGAGAGCTTCGCCACCGTCGTCCATGCCCTCTAAACGACGGCCACTGCCCCTTAACAATTTCCACAGTTACCTCCCCCCTGTGGCCCTCCCCTACCTACGCTTCTTCCTCCTCACCCTTCTCCTACCCCCTTTAAGACACCCCCAAAAACCTTTCATCAAACCTTGTACCCCCCTCCTTTTACGTTAAACTGAGCCCGAACTACCAGCCCACCCCAATTTACCTGGCATGCGGTTCTTCCCCCCCACCTCCTTGCCCCGCTCCTCGCCCTGCCCCACTGTCCCCTGCATGAAAACAATCTGTAACTGGATGCCGACCCGCACACTTGCTGCACTCGTGTTTAAATTTGCACATCCACCTCGTGCAGCCTTCTTTATTGAACGCCCAACATGCTGTCGAGGGCTGTCCTCCGCCTCCTCCCCCCGCCCCCTCATGGGCGGGGTGACCAAGAAAGGGCCGGAAAGGCACTGGCAGCCCACTCGGCGTATGTAATGTCGGGGCAGGCCTCGTTGGGGCCATCCATTGCAGCCAAAGATCCATGTCTATCTCCCCCCAGACCGCCTGACTGTCCTCTGCCATTCTCGCTCTAAATTCCTCATCATACCTTACCCAGGCAAAGCCCCCAAAGCTCGTAAAAGCCTTCCTTATTACGTCCATATATTTAAGCAGGACCACGCAACGCTCCGGGAATTTTTCGCAATACACACTGGCATAAATGATAAACGCCGACGTACAATTCTCAATGGTCACCGGGACCCTCGGGCGTGAAGCCAGTTCCCTCTCTTCCTCCTTAGACCCCTCTTTCGCTCTCACCTCCCTATGTAGCAATTTGAAGACATCCACAAATTCACCTGCCTGTATCTTCTCCCTGGTCGCCGCCATCAAATGTGCCCCCAATGGTTTTGTTATCCCCATGTATGGCAATTTCTTCTCCTTTCCTTTTACTTCCACCTCTTTATCTTTACCCGCCTGCACCTCGAGCCCCAATGGCTCCACCACTTTGTCCGTTTGGACCTCCACTGAGCAAATGTTCTTCTCAACCCCTTCGGCTCCAATGGCCTGCACCCCAACCTCCTTCATCACACCTTGAAAACCACCCCGGTCATCCCCCAACCACCTATTTGTAACCCCTCTCTGCCATGCAGATGACCATTCCCTTTCCCGCTCACCTCTTTCCACGTCTGCCACCTGCGGCCTGGCATCCACACCGGTGCTCCTCCTCTCCATTCTTAGAGGGCTCCTGCTGCGGGGACAAAACATGTCAGCACAATCACCCAGCCAATAATTCCTTTGACCCCTTTCACCCCGACCCCCCTGTACTTCCCTTTCCCTATCCCACCTTGAACTTCTTCTCTCCTCCACCCTTTCCCTTTCCGCCCTGTAATCTTCAAATTCCCATTGCCCCCCGTATTCCTCCCAACTAACTTCATCGCCCCTTAAATACCATTGAGGATGCGAGCTCCTGCCCGAGATGATTTGCTGATCTTCTTGCGAGCCCGGGGCGTCCGCCCCGCCACTCCCCTGACGTCTTCTCGGCGGGGTTGTGGGAACCTCTGCCTGGTCCTCTTCTCTTGGGCGAGGCGTTCCGACCACCCTGAAATCCTCGTTGCTAGGGGCTGTGCTGCGCCCTCTAGGCTCTCCTTGCGTTGACCGAGGAGGGGCCGTACCGAAACCCTCACCCTCCATCTGTACAGCGGGGGCTGCGCAGCGCCCTCCGCCCCCACTCCTCCAATCCGGGGGGGCCGTTCCGCGCCCCGCCCTACCCTCCTCAATTGACGGGGACCTCTCCCTCCTTCTCCCACCTGCGCTCTTCTGCAGGTATTTACCCCCTCTTCCCCTCTGCCCTGACACCCCCGCCTGTGCCCCACCCCTGCCCCCACTGGTGTTCCCTCGGACCCTACCTTCTCGAGCGTTCCCCTCTTCCCTAGAGCTATCATACCCTTCCTCCCTCCCTGGCTGCCCCCCCGACCTCCTTAAACCCCCATCTCCCTCCTCATCTTCCTGCCCCTGGATTCCCAAATCTCCCCTCTCCCTGCCATAGGGGTGCAAGCCACCACCGCCGCCAACGCACCGTCTGCCGCCGCTCTGCGCTGCGGCCGGCCCCCACCACTCTCCTCCTCTCCCGTAACTTCCCCTACCGCCCCTTCCAATTGGGCCTTAGTTGCCCTGCTAATGATTTCCAGGGCCTTCTTCAGGGCCCCAGCATCCACCAGCCCCTTCTTGCTTGCCCCCCGGCCTGTCATTGTGCACACTAATCCGCGTGTGCCCAAAAATATGCCCCTTTAAATCAAACTACGTACTCTACGCCCCCGAGCCGGGACCTACCCTTGGACTAGCACCCTGGCCCTGAGAAAACCTTGACCCTAAGTTAACCAGCCCCCAGAACCAAAACACACCTTGTGTGATAACCTGTAAAATAACCTCCCTAAAATTGATAATTAATAAAAGAAAAATTAAACCCAAAAATATCCTTACCTAATTAGCTATTATTACTGTTAAAGTCACTATTATGCTTGCCTTATGCTAATTTGTAAAATTTATAAATTTTTTTTTTTTTTTTTTAAAACCCTATTAAACTAAATG
The DNA here is from genome assembly GCF_040938575.1 of Ambystoma mexicanum. Lineage (NCBI taxonomy): Eukaryota > Metazoa > Chordata > Amphibia > Caudata > Ambystomatidae > Ambystoma > Ambystoma mexicanum. The sequence continues at coordinate 771,348,724 of NC_090933.1, read as the reverse complement.
TATCCTTGAACCCCCTCCCTCCCTACTACCTAGCAAAAACCCGGAAAAAGGGGCCACAAAAAACACTATAAGAAACAAGCACTAATTAGTGCTTGCTAACAGCAGCGCACACTGCCACCTGGCGGTGCCCAAACAGCACCGCACTTCTCCCACGTACGAGGGACACGGCCCCTTTAACTGCGCTGCCCTGCCCACCAGACCGAGACAAACGCTCGCTATCAGCGGGAAATCCCCACTGATGAGCCGCGGAAAAACCGCTGCAGTTCTGCTCCCTCCCTGGCCCTAAAACCCACGCACAGCACGCCAGCACACGGATTCAGGATCCCCCCCAAATCCCCGCCGCAAAACCACGGAGCCCTCACGCCCCCCGCTCACGGGATAACCCCGGCGCGCCCACGGAAGCCCGGAGACACGGTAAGACGCGAGGGGTGTCTTATCTACGGCACCCCTCCTACGCAACTCCTAACCAAAAAGTAAACAAACTTATATTATATATATATATATTTTTTTTTTTTTTAACAAAACCTAACCGCCCTCCTCTGATATTACTCCCCTCCTCACCTGCTCTAAAACGCCACCTAGGCCCCAGGCACTACAGGGAAGGCTCGGGAGCAGGCAACAGGACTTGACAATCGCCAAGTCCTAACCGTCGCCTGCCTCCCGAACCTTCCCTGAGCCCTTAAATACCCCCGGAGGGGCTCTCTGCACCCCACGGCCACTCGCTGGCCGTGTGCAGCGCCAAAAATCTCCCCGGGGGGAAACGCTTCGCGTTCCCCCCGGGGCCCCCCTTGTGAGGTGGAATGGACTGGAGGCCTTCACTGTGCTCGCAGACTACACGCTGGAAATCATGTAAGGAGTAGGTAGGTGGTGTTGGAGGTGTGGAGGCCAGGGGATTGGAAGGGCCTTCCCGCACTCAAGCGGGCAGAGTGATGAGTTTGAGGCAGGGGGAGTGGCGGGGAGATTAAGACGGGTGCTGTGGTCTCCCCCACATTCCATAGAGATAGAGTGGAGTGAGGGAGAAGAGGAGCGGGTAAAAGGGAGTCCGAGAGGAAACAGCGTATGGGCGCAACAAGTGAAAAGGGCATCTGCACATAGGGATGCTGGAAAAGTGGCTTGGGATGTAAGCACATGGAACCGCTGCGCTGACTGCCGCCATGCTGCTTTCCTTCCGAGTTGCCTTTCCTTCCATGTAGCTCTGGTCACAGAAGGCAAACACGTTGTCAGGAAGCTAATGGCCAGTTAAATTAGCTCATTGCCTGAGCACCCAGGGCTTTTCGAAAGTGGAAGCTCGTTAAGCCTGTAATGACTGTCAAGCTTATAAAGTCAAATGACAAAACAAGAAGATTTGTTCAGCTCTCAGAGACGATGGATAGGTCCAGGGCAAGCGAGCCACAGACGAATGAAAAGAATGTTTACATGTTTTACACATTACAGGCTCTGAAACAATACGGACAGACATTGAAGACAGAGGCAGAGCATGCAAGCTTTTCATAAATAATAATAGTACAAATATTATTCACGAATTTCAAGACTGCAGAGTCACTCTACTTCCCGATGGAGTGTTCTGGGTCCACTTCAATTCCCTATGTGTCCCAATGAAGGTCGAATTGAGTTTGTTTCCATTGATTTGCGTGACAACTCATGCGACTACGCTCTGATCGATACGTGGATGTATTTTTGTAAACCCAACTGCATGCAGGACACAACCTGCGCACAGGTACTTCCAAGATTAGCCTGCCCTCGAAGCACATGTATTTGCTGCACAATGCACTGCATAGCGTGACAGATGTCACTGCAATGTACATAGGGATGGTACTTAGGTAGTGTGCAAAGCATGAGGACTCTAAATAGTTAAAACACTTATCATAGAACATTGATGGATTGTAATCTACTCCATTTAAACACAGAAACTTAAGGAAAGAAATTGCAGAACAGATCTCCGACTCTTCACAGATCTGTGGCTTTCAATGACTCCCTGTAATCCATTAATTTGATCTAATAGGCATCGCTTATTAAATCCTATTCCTCTCTAGCAGGGCCATCCCTATGAATGGGTGGTCTGTGCCATAGCCCAGGGCCCTGGGCTCATGGGGGCCTTGCAGCAACTGAATGCTATAGGCATACAGAGTAACCTGGGTTGTTTTCTAGAGGGTCTGTGCTAATACTCTGGAGACAAATACATCACGTTCCGCCCTCACCTACCCAGTGGCACAGCAGACACTGCCCAGCAGGTCCCCCGTGGGGCGTCACAAACATGTGACTATTTATTACTCTCTTTGTTATGGCAGAACATTCAAAGTGTAAGCTATTTGGAAGTGATAATTCCTTTAAGGAACCATTGTTTTGGACCAGAATTCTTAATATTTCGGTGAAAAGAACTGCACAAGTCCATCCCTACCCTGTTTTTGGGTTAAATAGCAAAGCACCTTGGAAACCCTCTGCAAACTATACTAGCATATATCATCAATATCTCCCTTACCCCATCTAACACTCATCAACCACGCACACACTCCCCCTCATTCTGAGCAAGGCTCACTCAGAAGTTGCTCACACTCCAGAGATAACAAACCTCATCTTATACAACAACACTGACACCCTATACAGCATTGAACATGTTTTATTCCATCCTCTTCCCATTTTTTTGACATCCTTCTATCCCTGGCTACCCCATCCAACATGCTGACTGGCCAGGAAGTGCAAGGGATGAAGTTTCAATCATCCACAGGAGCTATTGGCCAGGCGGCATCATCCTCTCTCCCAGAACAAGCTTGCTTGAATCAATTTCCTGTGGTTTCCCTTTATCAAATAAGGCATTCATCACCTTCCACCTCATCTACATACCAACCTACACGAGTGACTCTTTCATTGACAACATCTCCAATGTACTCTCCTCTGTCAAATTACCACACACACATAATGTCTTCCTCTGAGATATTACCACCACACTCAGTCACACTCAAAGCATGCTATTCGCACTGACCAGATCAATTTATGTACCTTAAGACTATTGTGCTCTCCCCCTTCCACAGACAACACCCTAGACCAAGTCTTTACATCACCCCCTCATCATTTCACAGACCGTTTCTGATTCAACTGGTCTGAAGATGCTACTATACCACTGTTGATCACCAACTCGACCACGGCTCACAAAGGAGCATCTAAATACCCCCTCAATCATCTGAAACCTTCCTGGTGAATGATCTAGAAGCAAACTTCATGGACATACATGCTATAAAGAATGCCTCGGTCCTCCTAGAATTAGTCAACAACTCTGTTATGAAGCTGGTGCCCACTAACAATCAGCTGGTCTAAGACAACACCATCTATTACTTGGTACCGCCCTAAGCTCACCTTCAATCAGAGCCCTACAGATGCACAAAAAACGTAACCATTGAGATCTCACCAACCTCAATTCTTTCAGCATAAACCGTAAGGTTCTAATCAATGATGCCAAAGCCGCTTACTACACCAGCACCATTGTGGCAACCTCTAACAGAAGCAAGGCCGTCTTTCAAGTAGTAAAGCATTGTAGCAAGCCCTCATCTGAGATGACTGCAACTCGGGAAAATGCCTTGGAATCAGCAAATTTTTAATTTAAAAAAATAGATACAATCTGACCAATCATCAAATCAACCTCACCCCTTGTTAGCCACCCTGCAGGCCAGCACTCACTGCCCCTCTGGAACTACTTCCCTCTTCTCTCCTCCCTGACCTCCTAAAAATGCTTGCATCCTTCACTTTCTCCTACTCTGACAACATCACCTTGGCGTCCATCAATAAAAAAATGGACACTAGCCCAACGCTCAAATCACTCTTCAGACTCATTAATGCCTCCCCCACAAAAGAGTAATTCCTGGAAACCCTCATGACTGGTTTCATACAACCTCTTCCTCTTTTAAAAGAACTAACCTTAAACCCAAATGACCTTGCTAAATACCGGCCCATTACGCACCTCCTGTTTATCGTGAAAATCTTGGAAAAGTTGTTGCTACACAACTACCCAGCAGAATCTAACAACTACACCTGCTACAGGACTTTCATATGTGAATTCTCCTCAAGTGCAGTATCGAGACAGCCACCACCCAGGTGGTGGATGAAGCCCTCCAAATCATGGATAAAGGTCACTCATGCCTCTTCATCCTTCTTAACCTCTCAGCTGCATTCATCACTGTTGGCTACCTCATCCTCCTCTCCCTTTTCAATGACAGGATGGGATTCAGTCTCACTGTCCTGAATTGGTTTACATGCTACTGTAAGCGATATTCAATCAACACTACAGCCAAGTCAATGCCTAGTCTGGGATGCTGAGGAAAACCCTTATTAATGTATTTTTATGTCTAGTTCAGTACTCTGGATGACCACCCTTGTATAACACCCCCCTCTTAGAATCCCCCTGACCAACAAGTAGGTTTGTTTTGCAAATTAAAAGGTTTATTTGAGAATTTAAACAATATATATATATATCACACTTTATAATAAATTAATATCTGATAGTACACTTAGACATATGATGTTGATCAACAATGGGTAATCTGGCACTAGCACACTTCTTTACAATCAATGAGGAGTTAGTATAGGATGGATAAAGTAGCAAAAATACTTTTATGATTTCAAGGGAAAAGCAATGAGGAATAAAATGCAGTACAGAAATACTTGATATGATTTTAGCAAAAGATAAGATAATCACTTTTTCTCTGGCAATTCACCCCCCTCCCCTATGCAATGTAAGAATTGGAAGGAGATGGAAAGAGGAGCACACAGTTCTCAGGAATGCAATCAAATACAATACGAAATTCAATTCCCACCCCAGCAAGCTTAGAGAAAACAGGTATGAGTTTTAAAACACAGGCCCAAGTGCTTTGAATGTGGTGGCAGTGAAGTGAGAAATATGCTGAAAATGCTTTTAATTCCCTTTAGGAGGTTCAGGGTGAGTGAGAGATACTTGGGATGAGCTCAGGCTCACTTTAGCAATGATTCAGGGATGGTTATTAAGAGGCAAACGAATTTTTAGCAAAGGAAAGCAAAAAACTGCTATCTTTTTACAGGTAAAGAAATAAGGCCAAATCGCAGCAAAATTTGCGATTGCGTAAATTTCGTTCCTAGCCCAAACGGTTCCAGAGATACGGACGATTACATAAAGGTAGTTTTTCGGATTTAAAGTAAACTCAAAATGACAGGTGATAGCTTGCAGCTGCAGAATTGACAGGTGACAGTTGTGCAGCTTTAAAACTGACAGATGACACAATTTCTAGGAGGCAGTTCTACTTAGGTTAAAATAGTTTCGATTAGATTATTTTAACTAAGAGATTGGTTCTGCACAGTTCTGCTAGGTACTCACAATATAAATTTGAAATAGGCCTCGCCACGGATCTGGTCAGGTTTTGGACTGGACTCTGGTTCTGGTCTCGGCACTTCACAGTGATCTGGGTCAGCTCTCTGGTTCTGCTCACAACGGTCTGGGTCACTCTGGATCTCTGGTCTGGTCTCTGGCAATTGTTCTTGGCAAAAGAATTCAAACAGCTCGCCCGGCTGTGGAATAGTTTGCAAATGATTTTAAGGTTGCTGAGGCCTGCTGAGAAGAGTTCTCAGTTTGTGGGTTTAGGCCCTTGCTTTAAGTTCTGAAGTAAAGTTCTGGTCTTTGGAGATTGATGGATTTGAAGTCTGGATCTCTGGATGTGAAGTCGTCGGTCAGCATGCTCCGACGCAAATGGAATTGAATGTCTCTACCTGTCCCAGCAGTCTCTTTTTATGTGTTTTGAAAATGGGTGTGTGCCTGGGCCTAGCTAAGCCTGCCCCTCTCTACTTGTCATTGGCCCAATTCTCCCCTCTCCCATGATTGGGGGAAGGAAATGGTTTGTCATCATGATGAGGTCTGTTTATGGGTCAGAGGATCCTCTCCTGGTCAGTTTGCCCACAAATCTATATTTGATTCAAATACATCTTTCCCAGATATACAATTTGTTGAAATTACATGTGCACATTATATATTCCTTATGGTCCATGCTTGTCCGCCTCTGATCTTCCTGGGGGCTTGCATTCAAAAATGACAACATTTTGTGCTTTTTAACTGGTTTTGCAATATCAGACATTTACCCAAAATTACACACATGTGCGCAAGGAGTATGGACATTAATTGATGAAGTGTCAGATTTTTAACATGCAGACATTTGGAGTGAGACCCTATTTTCCGCTAGCAACCCCCCAGAATACACCACAGGGTCCTAACGCCTCTCAAAATGTTCACAGGAAAATCACAAAAATAATGATATTACTTATATAATTCTGACAAGTCCGCACTATGAGTTATCTATCTTTTTAAAAGTATGCCCTGGTCAAAAAGGGGTGTGGCTTCCCACATCACAGGGTGGAATAACTGGTTTATCCACTTCCCCCAAGCCAGCTTGTTCACAGAGGCACAGCTGCCCCCAGTTTCTCCCAGGAGGAAGCTATTTTACGACGCCCCCAATATAACATTTGCCTGAGTCAAGGAAGTTGCATTGTTCTGTTCTTTCCAGTTCCCAGGTGCTCCACCCCTAATCTAATCAGAGAGGTGACAACTCCTTTTGGCAAGGGGCAGCAGGATGCAGCTAGGCCTGGGAAGAGTGGCTGAATGTCAGACCAATGTAGCACTTGATATGGAGCGACTTGCCTCGTCGTGTAGATGACGAAGTCTTCCAAATAATGTACCTGTCTGGCTATTAGAAATAACAACCAGAATGGTCTATTACTGGAAAGACAGGAGACCGATGACCCAGGCGCCGTAGAAGTGCAGACACGGTTTACAGGAGGACACACCACCAGCTGAAAACAAGGAAAGTATCAGACTTTGCATAAACAATAAGGACAATACAAAACAGCATACACGGAATAACACTAACCTGCTAACTCATGTAAGAAGTTAACCGGCTGGTAATGCTGACACCTGCAGTCTAAGCAAAGAATACGGCAATGAGTAACTTATCAATAAACATCAACAGAATAACTAGGAGTCCCTAATTACTTTCTTAGTCTTACCGTGTTGGACTCCTGTCCAGTGGTAACAAGGGTCCAGAGGGGCAGAGGAAGTTCGTAGCAAACCTCAGTCGCGAGGTTAAAGAAGCAAACAACCCACAACGTACACCTACGGAAGTCTCTAGTCCGTATACTTGTGAGGGACAAAAGCAAGGAAGTTCAAAAACCAAAACGAAGCCAAAATCATTCAAGGTGAGGTAGTAGCGTGGAAGCAAATCAAGGCAATGTCCAATAACAATCCAATGTCGTGCAGGGAGCGAGCAAAGCAGTCCAAATCAGTATCCAAGGCAATATCCAATGTCAGGCCAATGTTGAGCAGGGAGCGGGCAGTGCAGACCAAATCAGAATCCAAGACAAAATCAGGGACAGTCCGAGTTCAAGATGAGGAAGGCAAAAAGATCAAAAGGCAAATTCCAAAGAGCACCCAAAGCAGTCCGAAGTCAAAACCGGGAGGACCAGGAAAAACTATGATCAGGAAACAGGAATCGAATCCAAAACGCCACCGAAGAAAGTTCAGAAGCGCCGTTGATTGTACACGGAGGAGCTTATGAAGACTGTATCACGTGACTTGGTTTGCGTGATACCATCACAGCAGGACGAGTGCTCCTGTAGTGTAGAGGACGCCAGCGTTGCCAGGCTTCCTTCCAGGCACCGCGCTGCATCCGGGGTAAGTGAAGCACTCGACTGCTAGGATACACTTTAGTTTTGCGCTGGAGTCTTTGATCGTGGATGCGCCGGTGAGCAACTGGCAACGCCGTGCTTTCTTTGGCAGCTAACAGACTGGAAGGGCAGAGAGATCTAACAGTATCCTCCCCCAAAGAGGCCCTCACCCTTCGGGCAGACCAGAACTGGGACACTAGAGCTGGAGCATGTATATTACACGCCGGTTCCCAGGTACGATCTTCCGGACCGTACCCCTTCCAATCCACCAGGTATAACCGTCTACCCCTGCGTATCCGTGTGCCCAAAATAGCGTTCACTTCATATTCATCTGAACCATGAACTCTAATAGGAAGCGGGCGAGATGGAAGCCTGGTAGAAGGATGGCAAGGTTTAACAAGAGAAACATGAAACACCGGATGGATTTTCCAGGTAGATGGGAGCTTCAACCGGATAGCCACCGGATTAATGACTTCCGAAATGACATACGGCCCTACAAATTTAGGTGTTAGAGCTTTGCGACCTGGTATTCGCAGGTTACGCGTGGACAACCACACCTTGGTACCTATTTTGTATTCCGGGGCCGGAGATCTATGAGTGTCCGCCGTTTCTTTAATTTTTGCTTGAGCTTGGAGTAAATGTTGTCGAACTTTTCTGCGTGTTTCAGACAAATCCCTCACACAAGCCAGAGATGCAGGGTTATTCAGTGGAAGCTCAAACTGTATAGGAAGGGCTCTAGGATTCATTCCATACATAGCAAAGAACGGAGAAACACCTGTCGCAGTATGTATAGAGTCATTATAGGCGTATTCAGCAAATGACAGAAGCGAGACCCAAGAACCTTGAAGCTGACTGATAAGACAGCGTAGGTATTGCTCCATAGTAGCGTTTACGCGTTCAGTCTCCCCATCGGTTTGTGGGTGATATGCACTGGAGTATCTACCATCAATACCTAGGGTAGAGGTTAACGCTTGCCAAAAGAGAGAAGTGAATTGTGAACCCCGATCAGTAATGATGATTGATGGAAGACCAAAACACCTGAATACATGCTTCAGAAACAGGCTCGCCAGAATAGGAGCTGTAGGGATTCCTTTGCAAGGAACGAACAAGGCCATCTTCGTGAGATAGTCAATGATAACCCATATCGTGTCATAGCCTTCCACCAGCGGTAGTTCCACAACAAAGTCCATGGAAATCATGGTCCATGGCAGTTCGGGTATGGGCATAGGCCGTAACAAGCCTACTGGTTTGCCATGAAGGGATTTGCACTGGGCGCAAACCGCACAGGTTGACAAATGGTCTGCAACATCTTTTGCCATACATGGCCACCAACACCAACGTTTTAGTAAATCCAGAGTCTTCCGGATACCCGGATGGGCGGCAATAGACGAATCGTGGCACCATTGCATCACCTGTTGTCTAGTAAGAATATCGGGTAGATAGACCTTCCCATCTTTATAAGGGAGGGACTGCACTATCTCCAGCCCCAGAGTGGATATTTCCGTGGGAGATGTCTCCACCCAATCTCGAAGCTTGTCTATAAAGAACGGTTGGAGGGTACAACCACATACCACCTGGTTAGGTAAAAGTGGAACCCCATCCATGTTACTGGGCTCAGGACTACCATGGTTACGAGAAAGTGCATCAGCTTTAGAATGGAGGGCTCCTGGGCGATACGAGATAGTGAAATTAAACATTGAGAAAAACTTGTGCCAGCGAGCATGCCGAGCTGTAGTACACTTAACGGACTGGAGTGCAAGCAGATTTCTGTGGTCGGTAAAAACCCTGCAAATGGTGCCTCCATACCATGAAAGCATCTCTTACTGCCAACAACTCTCGTTCTGTGATAGTGTAATTCCTTTCATATGAGGTGAGTTTCCTGGAGTGATATGCAACCGGGTGAAGACCGTTTGTCTCGGGGCATAATTGCGACAGTATCGCTCCAAGAGCAATACCTGAGGCATCTGCTTCCACAATGTAAGGCCTTGCCGGATTGGGATGCTGGAGTACAGGTGCAGTAGTAAATGCAGTCTTAAGACTTTCAAACGCCTTTTGAGCTTCCCCATTCCAGCAAAAAGACTTTTTGGAACTGGTCAAAACCGTGAGGGGGGCAGCAATGGTTGAGAAATCCTTAATGAAGCGTCGGTAGAAGTTAGAGAACCCCAGAAAGGACTGAAGCTCTTTCAAGGTCACAGGGGTCGGCCATTGCAACACTGCTGATACCTTAGAGGGACTCATTTGCACCCCATGGTTGGTAATGTTGTAACCTAGGAACTCCACCTCCTGTACATGAAATATGCATTTTTCCAATTTGGCGAATAAGTGGTTTTCTCTTAATCGCTGCAATACACTGGTTACATGTGATATGTGTGTTTCCAGAGAGGGTGAATAGATCAAAATGTCATCCAGATAAACCACCAGATAACGGTCCAGCATATCATGGAACACTTCATTGATGAAATACTGAAAGGTCGCCGGGGCGTTGCACAGCCCAAAAGGCATCACGCAATACTCAAAAAGCCCATATTTGGTTTTGAACGCGGTCTTCCATTCATCTCCCTTTCGAATTCTCACTAGGTTATATGCCCCACGCAAGTCCAGTTTAGTGAACACCACTGAACTTCCGAGTTGATCCAGTAAGACAGAGATCAGCGGGAGTGGATATTGATTTCTTATGGTAACCGCATTCAGAGCCCGATAATCAATACAAGGGCGTAGGTACCCTCCCTTTTGGGGACAAAAAATAAAGTAGAGGCTGCCGGGGACTTTGATGGGCGAATGAAACCAGTTTCTAAGGATTTCTCAATATAGTGCTTTAGGATTAAGTCTTCTTTGGGTGTCAAAGAGTATATTCACCCGGATGGTATCTTTGCCCCAGGTACCAGTTCTATTGGACAATCATAAGTCCTGTGGGGTGGCAGAATGTCTGCTGCAACTGAATCAAAAACGTCCTTGTATTCTTGATATTCTTTTGGTAAAGCTGTGTTGATAACAGCTCCCACAATGGAAGCGGTATCAAGCAAGGCGCGACTAGGTTTCGATGAGTCGGGAGTACTTTCCAAGCAGTTGTTTTCGCAATGATCAGAAAGGAACATCACCTCCCCCGATTGCCAGTCAATTACGGGGTTATGTAACCGTAACCAAGACAGTCCCAATATGCACTTAAGCTGCGGAGCCGCAATGAGATCAAAAGTTATATTTTCATTATGCCCGGAGCTAGTGGTCATCATCAACGTGGCTGTACACTCTGTTACGGGACCTGAAACCAATGAAGACCCATCAACAGCACTCACGGTTTCAGGAAAAGGTTTAATCACAATAGGCAATCCCAACTCTCGAGCATAATTTTCGTCCTTATAACAGCCGGTAGCCCCCGAGTCTAGGACGCCCAAGACCTCTTTTAGACCACCTGTGTCAGAAGAGAGAGTAACCGAGAGGTAATAAGGGGTGGAAGAATTAGAGTCCATGGAAGAAATGCCTGGCAGCTGGACCCCTTCTACTGCCGAGCTTTGGCGTTTCCCTGCTTCTTAGCTGGTTTCTTTGGACAAACACGCAAAAGATGATCTGAGGCCCCGCAATAGAAACACAATCCGTTCTTCCGCCTGTATTCTCTCGTCTCAGGGGAAAGAGGTCCCCGTAATACACCTATTTGCATAGGTTCCGAAGGACTAGGCGTAGGAGCGGGGGGTGAAAAGGACGTGGGAGGAACAGTTTGTTTTTCCCCTTTTCTTTCCGCTCGTCTTGAATCGATTTGTAATACCAAATCAAGAAGTTCAGGGAAGGTATTTGGCACAAGCGGAACAGTGGCCAGGGTATCTTTCAGGGGTTCTGAAAGGCCTTTGTAAAACAGGGATGCCTTCTTATCTTCAGGCCATCCGGTCTCTGCCACTAGTTGATTGAACTCGGCCAAATATGCAAGAAGAGGCATCTCCCCTTGCTTGAGGCCCAATAACTCTAGATCTGTAGCTTGAGTAGCATATCGTGTATCAAACACACGACTCATTGCCTCTATCAAGGTGTCACAATTGTACAGCAAATGACTGCCATCCTCTAGCAATGGGTTAGCCCAGGCGGCCGCTGTACCACCCAAATGGGACAGCAAAAAGGCGGCCTTAGTCGTAGAGTCAGGAAAGGAAGCAGGTCTACAGAGGAAATGCAACCTGCATTGATTCAAAAAGGTCCTGTAAGATTTAGGATCTCCATTGAATCGTTCTGGGGGCGCCAATGGGAACTGTGCCGTCATGTACACTGGCCCAGTCCCTGGTGTTGGTGATCCTACACCTTACCCAGATGCCATGTCAGATGGTGGTAGTTGTGCGCCTGGGGATTGCATACCTGCTTGTAGCTCATCGATCCGTCGTTGGGTGACGGAATGGGCAGCAGTCATATCATTACGAAGGTCGGCCTCTAATTGCAAAATAGTTGTCAAGGTCTCGTTCGCATCCATATTAATGGCTTCTGAATCTGTCAGACCAATGTAGCACTTGATATGGAGCGACTTGCCTCGTCGTGTAGATGACAAAGTCTTCCAAATAATGTACCTATCTGGCTATTAGAAATAACAACCAGAATGGTCTATTACTGGAAAGACAGGAGACCAATGACCCAGGCGCCGTAGAAGTGCAGACACGGTATACAGGAGGACACACCACCAGCTGAAAACAAGGCAAGTATCAGACTTTGCATAAACAATAAGGCCAATACAAAACAGCATACACGGAATACCGCTAACCTGCTAACTCAGGTAAGAAGTTAACCGGCTGGTAATGCTGACACCTGCAGTTTAAGCAAAGAATACGGCAATGAGTAACTTATCAATAAGCATCAACAGAATAACTAGGAGTCCCTAATTACTTTCTTAGTCTTACCGTGTTGGACTCCTGTCCAGTGGTAACAAGGGTCCGGAGGGGCAGAGGAAGTTCGTAGCAAACCTCAGTCACGAGGCTAAAGAAGCAAACAACCCACAACGTACACCTACGGAAGTCTCTAGTCCGTGTACTTGTGAGGGACAAAAGCAAGGAAGTTCAAAAACCAAAACGATGCCAAAATCATTCAAGGTGAGGTAGCAGCGTGGAAGCAATCCAAGGCAAAGTCCAATAACAATCCAATGTCGTGCAGGGAGCAAGCAAAGCAGACCAAATCAGTATCCAAGGCAATATCCAATGTCAGGCCAATGTCGAGCAGGGAGCGGGCAGTGCAGACCAAATCAGAATCCAAGACAAAATCAGGGACAGTCCGAGTTCAAGATGAGGAAGGCAAAAAGATCAAAAGGCAAATTCCAAAGAGCAGCCAAAGCAGTCCGAAGTCAAAACCGGGAGGACCAGGAAAAACTATGATCAGGAAACAGGAATCGAATCCAAAACGCCACCGAAGAAAGTTCAGAAGCGCCGGTGATTGTACAGGGAGGAGCTTATGAAGACTGTATCACGTGACTTGGTTTGCGTGATACCGTCAGAGCAGGACGAGTGCTCCTGTAGTGTAGAGGACTCCAGCGTTGCCAGGCTACCTTCCAGGCACCGCGCTGCATCCGGGGTAAGTGAAGCACTCGACTGCTAGGATACACTTTAGTTTTGCGCTGGAGTCTTTGATCGTGCATGCGCCTGTGAGCAACTGGCAACACCGTGCTTTCTTTCCCAGCTAACAGACTGGAAGGGCAGAGAGATCTAACACTGAACAGGTTTCTCCTGTCGGGGGTAGTTGTCAGGCAGAATCCAGTTTCATTAAGCCAGGTTTCAGCTAAATGTCACTTTTTGTTCCCAGTTTTCTACATTCAAATCAAACTGACAATTTTTACATATACATTAAATAATTACTTCCTTCAAGTCATTTCAGAATATGGTTTTACATTGTATCCACCTCTTAGCAAGTCTTTCCTTGGTCTGGTTTTGTTTCATTTGTTCAGTTTTACACAAAAGTATGGTGGTTTTAAAACGCCGGCTTTCTGATAGTGGTGAGTACTGGTAATGCAACCATTTTTGGGATTAAGAAAATGAATTCCCCACAGTTCTGAGTTGCTTTTTTTGGCAATCAGCATTGCCATTCCCAATGGTTTCAGGCTACTGTGTGTGTAGCCCAATGGTGGTTTTAGGCAGTGCCCTCCTGTGCTCACAACATAGGCAAAACTGGGTGGCAGCCTATTCTTCATGTTTTCCCTGTGCACTCTCTGGGGAGTTCTGGCCATCATGATGTTTTCCATGCCAGTACTGCACAGTTTTATGGTAGGGCTTGTATGCATGGGTAAAAACATCCCACACTACCTATCAGGCAGAAACTAGGACAGGCAGATGAATGCATAGCATTCTAACCTACTATCAGTCACCTGTCGAATCCACCAAGGCACCATTCTCTCAACCTTTACATGGAGCCTCTGGGCGCACTCATAAATCCTGATATAGCCATGCACCAGTGCACAGGTGATTCTCAGCTCTGGATATCGACTCCTTACTTAAAAATGAACCACTCCAAGACTGAATACATCCTCATCAGTCCCCCCACTAAACAACAACTTGTCCAACAATGGCACAATGATATCGACCCAAGAGGATTTCATCCACACCTCTTTGATTCAGAAACATTCTTAGGCTTCACCATTGACAGTGCCTGTGCTTCCAGAAACACATAGCCAAGACAGTGCAAAAGGCCAGGCTCTAAATGCCTCATTATGAATGTCTATTCTGTGGAAATTTGACTGATGATCTCCGTCCTATGAAAACTAAATTGGCTTCCTCTCCAGGCCAAGTTACTTTTCAAGACCACATGTATCATCTACAAATCAGTTACAAGTAGCACGCCAGCGTACCCGGTGGCTAAGCGCCACATATCTGGTGGTACATACTCCTCGCACTGCAAATTGACCAACCGGCATGAACCGACAACTCAACCTCAACAGGAGGACCCATAAACAATGCTTCTCTTGTCAGGCACCCGCCTTCAGAACGTCGACCCCTGTCTCCACTCAGTTTCCCCCACAATTCTCCAATTCCGCAAAGTTCTCAAAACATGGTTTCAACAGTGTGTCACCAAAGACTAAACCTGATCACATTATGTGTTGTTTTGTTATTACAGGTAAGTCAACCTATATTTGATTGACTCCTGTGGCTCACACGAAAGGGGGCTAATGGAGTGGGTGAGGGAGGGGATCATGTGGGATAGACCCCCATTTCAAGAAAAAAATGAATACTTGCAAGCTTCGTGATTTGACCAAACAGAAGCTGAAGTGCTTGTATTCACATTAAACATATTGAACCAATACCAATGGATGCACAGACTAACTCGGAGAGGACAACTCACAGTATGGCACTATTGTAAAAAGACACCAGCCCAAATGCTGGCTACCCACATCCTGTACAATGTTCTGTTGCTCTTGACGTATGTCTGTGCTTAAAACAATAAAATAAAACTAAATATAATAAAAACATGTGACCTGGGCCTTGGTCCTACTTTGTTTAGCACTGGGGTAGCATGCAGTCACTGAACTATTTAAATAAAAAAATAAACCAAACAGGACAGCTGGAGGATGGGTGCGGGAGCTTTCCTTTTCAGGAATATCTTCTCAAAAGACTATTCTGTCTTCTTTTCCCTATGATACCAGACCATACCACCATCATCACGGTTTTAAAAATGTTCTTACACTTTAGTGGAATTTTGTAGGCTAACGCTGTCGGATGCGAACAAATAATTTCTTATATGAACTGGACTACAAATGTGTGCCAAAATTGCTGAATATGAGTCCTGTCACGGTCTGAGGTGACTGGGTCAAGGCCATTGGTCTCAGGCAAGTAGATCACTCCGGCATGGGTCGGATTGAACAAAAGACTGCTCATAGACACAGGATATCATCCTAGGGTTCATAACCCTTTACCCCTGGCCTAAAGAGAAAAGACCGTAAGTACATCAAAAAAGCCACTGTGAACTAGGTTGCTATTGTCACAAATCATTCTCTGGCATTGATAGGGAAGATGGACTAACATTTCCATGAATACATGTGTTTGCTTAAGGCGGGAGGTGTGTCGGAAGGCTTAGCCTATACCTTCTCGATAGTTCTACGATAATGTGGTTAGTATTCTGAAAAGGGAACGGGTGTGGAGGGCAGGTCAAGTCAGTAGGAGGGGAAGGTTTAACTGATATAATGTGTTCTGTTTGTCTTGCAAGCAAACTAATGCATCTGCTTTTGTTCTTACCATCACCAAAAACGAGAATGCACGTCTTATTACTCTGACGGAATACTGCAATAGTCTTTATTTGGTCTGAATAAAAATCCAGTACAATAACTCCAATTAATCGAATATGAAACAGCACCACTGATACTTGACCCCAAAACATGGCATCACACCTCAGATGGCCTGAAGTCACTTCAATGGCTCGTGTTTGGGAAACATCATCCAATAAGTACTCTCTCATTTTCTGAATACTCACTGGCAAAGACCCATCCTTTCAGAACAGCCACATTGTCAAATATGTCGCAAGAAAATGAAATGCCTGAGTCCATCCCTACCCAATAACCCAACAATCCCTAGGTTCAAAAGAGTGAGACATGGAGGAAGATCAGTTACCGCATTAGCAGCTAGACATTGGAATAGCATTCGTCTTACCCTGCACAATGATCCAAAGTACATGAGATTCAAGGGGAAATTTAAATCTCACAAAACAATTTGATTAGCCCAATTCGTGTCCCTCCTCCAATGATAGAAGCTGAAATCCTACCTTCCAGGATCAGAAATTCGCTCCTAACTGCACTTTGTGTATATAAAGGCACTTTTACCTCTTCTTTGAGCATTTTCTAACCATTTGTCCTCACTATACAAAGACAGATAAACCCAAATTCGTATCCTGTGGCCCTCTGACAGGTTGTCCCTAGTGTATGGCTGCATTAAAGAATGTTATACCACTATTCTCGCCTAATGTTAATGCTCCTTACTGGAGTGCATTACAAGTTCAAAACCCACGTCATCATGTATCCAAGATTGTATACAGTTGTTTTATTGAAGTAAATTACTTTGTGGTAATTCACTTAAACAAAATAACTTAATGGGGAAGTTAATCTATATAGGGATTAAGGAGTATGAGGTATGGGAGATGGTAACGGTGGGGCCGGGGTGGGAGGGTGAAAGTGGAGTATGAGGAAACCTCGACATTTAAAAAAAAGAAAAACAAAAAAGAACACAAAGTAATTTTGTCGATTTGAAGTACCAGAAAGCAATTGCACCCCATTATAATTGAATGCTCTACTATCTCTCGCCCATAAGATCACCCTGGCTTGGCCACAATGTGTGTGCACTCTTATTGTTCTCATGTTACACTTTAAGGGGGTAATTCATGGAATTAATGTGCACCGAAAAAGCGCGATTCATGGAAGCCGCTGCGCGTGGCTTACCTCTGACCTGCGCCGAATCCGCGTGTGGCGCACATGTCATTGCAACATACTGAAGGCTGTGCGCGAGACGCCCAGTGAAGGCACACACCGGCCAGCGCACACACCTAAAAAGGCGGTAGATCACTCAGAACGGGGAACAACACGTGAAAATGTGGGCGTTACTGGGGAAGTGCTGCAACAAAATCCTTGCAACGCCCGCACATGCACTAACAACACGTATTCATGAAATTGAACAGGGGAAAACCTGCGCGCCAAAAAAGACGAGCTAAGCCGGAAGCACGTACGCCAGCCAAAAGCAGGCATAAGCGCCCCAGCGCAGCATAATAGTGCGTGCAAATAACAAACAAGCTCATACCGCTACGATGAATGTACTGTTCCTCGCAGCAGTGGTTGCGGGACACCGCAGGAGGAGGAAGCCAAGCCCCGCATTTTGTTACCCAGCACCAGCCTTTTTGGGATGCCTGGTGACCAGGTCAATGGCAGGTATAGGTTTCCAGCCCATATCATCCTAGACCTGGTCACTGAGTGGGAGGATGACCTCACATTACCCACCCTGTGCTCCCAAGCACTGAGCCCCTTGGAAAAGTGCTGAATGTAATGCATTTCTTGGCCACTGGGTCATTTCAGCAGAAAAGTGCCATAGTTGGGGGTGTCTCACAGCCCACGCAGTCACGCTGCCTACACCAGGTGTTGGCGATCATGACTGCACACCCCTCAGTCCGCAGGCACATATACATGCCCAGAACACCCGCAGAAAGGCAGGCCGTGGTCCAGGACTTTTCCTTGGTGGCACACTTCCCCAAAGTGATTGGAGCCATTGATTGCACCCATGTGGCTCTACGTCCACCTAGGGCCACTGAGCACATCTATCGCAACTGTAAGCACTGGAACTCCATCAACGTGCAGGTGGTATGCAATGCCAATGGAATAATCACCTCTGCCTAAGCAAACTATCCAGGGTCCACCATTGATAGTTTTATATTCAGAATGTCACCCCTAAACCGGGACCTGGAAGCTGGGAGGATGGTGAGTACAAATGCCTGTGCACATGCATGCATGTCACACACAGAGAAATGGAGAAACCCAACTAATCAAAACCATTATGACCTCCCCAGGGGACAGTACCTACCCTCTGAGCACCAACATGATGACGCCAATACGGAACCCCACCACACCACCCGGACTAAGATACAGCCCAGCCCATATCCGCAGTCCATATTGCAACCCGTGGCATAGTAGAGCGCACATTCGGAGTGTTGAAGTCATGTTTCCGCTCCCTTGAGCACTGTGGTGGGCAGCTACTATATGCTCCACCAGTAGTGTGCGGGATCACTGTAGCAGCATGTGTCCTGCACAACGTTGCAACCCGGCGGGGTGTACGGGTGGACATGGTGGTGCCCCCACATCCCCAACCACATGCACTGCGCCTGCGCATGGGAGGGGAAAGGGCACATGGCGAGGCAGCCCGTACCCAGCTTGTGGCTACATTATTCACCTAAAATCCCAACCCTGCGGAGTGTACAGAGGCCTGGCACATAGCAGGTGACAATTGATGATGCGAAAGGGACAGTGAACTGTCACAACCTTACCAACCTGAGAAAGTGTCCCTGGAAGTGTTACAATGTGTACATCCCTAGCTACTTAAAGAAACCCAATGCTGTGTGACCAGAAGGCACACATTCATGCTGCATAATCCACTACCCCCTTGCAAAAAAACACAACCAAATACTGGTGTCACGTAACCCCTCCCAAAGCCCATGCCACCCGCCCAACACACCATGCCATGGCATGCAATGTGAAAGCAACCAAATAAATGCACAACACATGACACAACTGTCACAAAGTGCACCGTCAGAAATGGAAACAGGCCACAGACAATTCCCTCTCACATATCAAAATGAAACTGTACACATGAACATATATTTACCTGCATGACAAATCATGAATACAGGACCCAACAGTGGCAACGTCAGACAGTGACCAATCACAATAGCCCACGTGTCACAATCTGAGAAAGCCACCACATTCACCCCTCCCATCTTCAGTGTGTTGCTGGTAGGTAAATGTGGCAGGGTACTGCATACAGCATGAACTGCACGTGCAATGGAGAGAGGCAAGGTAACACATGAACAAGCAACATGTAAATATGCATAATGAGCAATCTTAAAAGCAAAATAGATATCAACAATGCAGTGGAGCAACCAAAGGGCTGTATACACAGTTTGGAGTACAGACTGGCCACACAACTGATGGAAGCCCAATGCCTCTGTGTAAGTTACTGTCACACAGTACCATCCTTGCAAGCTCATGGAAAGGGGAAGCAGGAGTGACATATGTGTCTGGACCCCAAGCCTCAAGCACAAACACAAGACAAGCCTGTATGGGCCCAGCTGGAACACACAGTGGATGCCTTCGGATGCCACACAAAGCAACACATTGTCACATAAATGCACAATAGACAGAAAAAGTGAAAAAAGAAAGAGAAAAATACAAATAAAAATAAAAAATTAAAAATTGGGCATTGTTGACCGGGGGGCCACCACCCAGGAGGGAGGAGGTGCAGGGTGTACCTCAACACCCATATGCTTGGATGTTGAGAAAAAAAAAAACTCCATGGGCTCATGGCCTGCACGGCTAGCAAATCGTGGGAGAACTGCTGTCGCTGTCGTCACCCTCTGGTGGAATATGAGAAGGTGTGTGTGGTATGGGAGACAGACCACGCAAAGCCCTGGCATGGTCCTCCATGGTAGCAAGCATGCAGGTATGAAGGGTTTGGTTCTGCAGGATGATGGTCCGGAGGTCCCCATGTAGCACCTCACATGTAGCACGGAGTTCTGCTTGCAAGGCCTCATGTGATGCATGGACCTCCTCACAGGTTGCCTGGAGCTCAGCTGAGATGTTGCGTGTTAGCTGCTCCAGCTGCTGTTCTGACCGGCTACTACGGGCCATCTCAAGTGCACCCAGAGTAGCTCTGAGGGAGGTGTTATCTTCCCTCAGTGCATCCCTGTGGGCCTGTGCCTCTGCAGATATGGCTGTGCGCAGAGCCCCCAGTTTAGCCTGTCGGTCCCTGTTGGCAGCCAACATGTCCTGCCTGTGTGAGCGGCACGTGGACTGTGTTGCCTGCTGCTGGAGCTCCACCTGCCTTTCAGGGGGGAGAACGGAAGTGGCCACCCTTTCCATAACCTGAGCCATCATCTCACATGATGCCCCCTGTTGTTGTGCAATTGCATAAATGGAGTTCTCCCACACAGTATTGCCCGGTAGTGCACGGCCACCGCGTTGCTGGGCACGACGCCTGTGGGACCCAAGGAGACGTGCACCTTGCGGGGCTGGCGCTGCCTGTGGCTGTAGGGCTGCATTCCTCCTTTGATCTACTGCCCCAGGAACAGGAGCAAATAGTGTGGCGTGTGACCCTGCATCTGTAACCACCAGAGGCTGACAACCCAACACGAATGGCCCATTGAGGGGTCTACCCCCAATGCAGGTGCGTTGGACAGAACAGCATCCCTGCAACAAACACTCACCTGCGACGGAACATGTGTCTCAATGTCTGATTCAGCACCTGAGCCATAGAGATCATCAGAGGTGTACCCAGAGACACCCGTGGACAGGACGGTCTGTAGGAGCAATGGATTCTTGTGCAGCACCATGACACGTCCTCCACTGGTGGTTGGTGGGGGCTCTGAGTACTCCTGCCCTGCGCCATCCTCTCCTCCTCCACAGCTTCCAGTGCCTCATCACCTGCACAAAATGAAAAAGAAGTAAAGAACAGACACGTGAAGAGCATAGCCTACACACATAGGCATCACGATGTTGACATCCAATACATTAATCAGACATTTCACACATGACACAAACTCAGCCATGCATGCAGTGGCAATGAAGTGGAAGGGGACCCTGAAAGCAGACACTGATTACTCTAAAATGGATAAGCAACACATGTACTGCAGGGTTCATACCCCGTGCATCACACATACGCCTGTGAGTGGCTTGGACCATCCACAAATATGACAGATGCCAGCACAAAGATGGCACGTAGCATAGCCATGGCAGAACAGACAAGGACACCCAAATGGGAGTGAAGCACTACTGTTCCCCATCCATGTAAAATGTATTTCATCAAAGAAAACATGCAAAAGAGTTGGAGTTAACACACATGTGTCACACGCTGCAACAACGCCAGTGTGTACAAACACAGTGATGGGAGGCACATGGATACATAAATTGTAGGTCACTTTGACATGACACAAGTCAATTGGCCTGTTGAAGGTTGAAACAGGGTTCAGAAGTGAGCGGGTGCAGTACATGTGTAGGTCCTCAGCAGTCAATAAAGATACAAAAAAACG
This sequence comes from Ambystoma mexicanum, assembly GCF_040938575.1. Classification (NCBI taxonomy): domain Eukaryota; kingdom Metazoa; phylum Chordata; class Amphibia; order Caudata; family Ambystomatidae; genus Ambystoma; species Ambystoma mexicanum. Next base: position 771,327,334 of record NC_090933.1, on the reverse strand, counting down.
TAATTACAATGTTGTGTCATGAAGTCAGTTTAAGGGCAAGTGCAGTCATCATGTGCAAAGTGTTTGCTGTGGTAAGTAGGGATACAGTGAACCCCAAACCCAAGGGTGTTGGAAGTCTTGGAGGCACTACATGGGTCATATATGGCAGTGATGACTACATAGCCTGACCAGGCACTCGATCACAACACATCACCCAAGCAACATACACATGGCCTGGACACACACGCATGGACACTCACTGGACATTGTCTCAAGATCTGGGAGGTCTCCCACGCCTTGGATCTGATCCTCTCCAGCAATTGCCTCATATTCTGTGAGTTCATCCTCCTCTGGTGGTGACCCACTGCCAGCCAGCAGAGTAGAGGCATAATTACAAGCCAGCTTGTTTTTAGATCGGCATTTGAGGTCATTCCAACGCTTCAAGCAATCATCAGCTGTGCGCTTCACAAATCCTAAGGAACTAATGTGTTCCGCGATGCACTGCCAGTGGGCCCTACACTGAGCAGGCGTAGTTTTTCACCCTGCAGTCACCAGCATGTCGCGGCTGTGTTCCGACACGTAGCCCACAAGTGCGTCCAGTTCCACATTATTGAAACTCTACTTCCTTGACGTGCCGGAGGGCCGAGCCGTGTCTGGGGTCCCAGCCTGTTCCACAAGAGCAAGCTTCTTCCTCTTGAGAGGTGGTGCGGACCCTGAGTGGCTTACACTGCTCTGGACTGTAGGGGCTGAAGCGCAGGTGGACTGGCCACTGGAAGCAGGCACTGGCATGATGACCAAAGGTCTCACTGCAGGAATTGGCTGCTGGGTGCTGTTGCCAGCACCAAGCGACACAACTGCCTCAGTGTGAATGGCCAGGACCAATACTGTCCCGGCTGGGTGACTCACCACTGGGGTGGTGTCAGCTGCAGCTGCCCCTGCAATCTCCACAACCTGGCTGCTTAGGGCAGTAGATGAAATTGCTGCCCCAAATACACACGGTCTGGTGACAACAACTTTCACCACCACATGTGGCTTGGACTTCGTGACACGGAAGTCAGCCTGTGAGTCATCGCATGCCTGTTCTGTGACCAATCCGGGCGGGGCTAGCAGGGCCTGAGCTGGGATGGTGTCAGCTGCAACTCCCTGTCCCACGGGAGGGGGGCATAGCTGTCCCTGAATGGTCCAGGACACACTGCCCCCTTGGGCCACCCTGCCCACATCACCCACCGCTGACACCTTGGCCCCCCTGGTCATCCTGGCCACATCCCCTACCACGGACACCTCTGGGAGGTCGCACAGATTTGCCTCCCTTACCACTTTGTGGCCTCCCAACCATGGCACTGATGTACTTGTGCGAATGGGAGGTGCAGAAAATAATTGTCCTGGGCAATTGGGGTGAAGGGGGCAGGGTACTAGATGGAATAAGTACCCCTGTGCTCCTGCAAGGCTGTCTATGACCCCTGGGTAAAAATTACGGGTCACACACGCTCAGGCACACAAAAAACAAAAACAAACGTGCACATGACCCCTCGGTAGCCCACGTGCGTGGAAATAAGGTCCCGCAGTACGCTGTGGCACCCAGAAACACAAAAAATATGTACGTGTGGAACATGCAGGCTACTATGACCTTGTGAATGGGGTACGCGACACATGGAGGCAACCACAGTGGGAATTATATGTGTGCGACTCACTGTCTGCCTGGAAAAAGTAGGAAATCACACGCAAATGTGCGTGTTGGCAACTCCCCCGCCAAAACAAGAAGAAGTAAGCTCTGCCGCAGTAAAGAAGAAATACGCACTGCAACCGCTGTGAAGTAATTGCGTGTAAACCCACAAGAAGTAGAAGAATCACACGCTTGCTCACCACAATAAGCACATACAGCAAAATGGTGTACAACGCGCACCTTTAACCCGTGCGGAAAGCAATGACTACGCGTGTCACGTCACTTACGCGCTTATGCGCTAAGGGCCTTTCCTCGAATTACATGCTCACGTGCTGTTTTTTCACATGCCGACTCACTCTGTATCAAGCAGGCCACGCGACAACACACGGAAGACCACGCTCCTGCCCAGAAGGCCATTTACCTGCCCCCCAGAGCCCTGAGCAGCCTCCTACGAGCCTCCTACGAGCCATCTGCTGTTGCCAGCCTGCCTGCTGCCAACGTGCCCTGCCATTTGGTGCCTGCACAGAAGCCATTGCCAGGGGTCTAGTTGCTGTGACCACCCCTGCTGGAACAGAAGCCTCCCAACTGGTGTACCATCGCTCCACATTGACCTACAGCAGCGACTGAGGAAGAGGGCGCAGACGGCGCTATGGAGCAGAGTGGCGGGGATGCCTCCACCAGGTGGGGACTCAAGGTCACCCTCCCAGGACATGTCATCTACCGGGAGTGAGGGGACTGGTGCCGCGTCCAAGGCCAGGCCTGCCGAGGAGATGCCCAAGAGGCGGAGGTTCGAAGTGGGCTCCTCGGCAGCGGTAGGGGTAGGTGAGCCCACACAGGGGCTGCCCTTAGCCGAACACGGTGCGGAGGCATTCAGGTTGGTGGTGGTCGAGGAGGAGGAGGATGAGGCTGCATCAGACCCACACATGGGGCCTGGTGGGGGTGGTTCCACTGGTGCAAGTGGTGCAGTCCAGGGACAGGGGCAGGAGGCAGCACAGGTCACCGCGGAGGGACTGTGCATGCTCCTGTCCCTGATACTGAGTCTGCATCACCATGCACCAGCAGGGATGCCCCATCCCAGGCACGTCCGCAGGTAGGCCCACATCAACTGGCACTCCTCTACCTGCGGACGTGGTGATCCATGACAGGGTTGAGCCCGTCCTAATCGGTGATGCGTTGCACACACGCGACATTCGTGATGATGTGCGTGCTTCCTGGGGGGACCATGCACGTCATCACGAACAGATGTGTGTCAACGTGGGCCTGCTGGATGGCTCATGGTTGGGGGTTTCCTCCATGTGTAGGGCGCTCTTGCGACCCTTACCTCATCTTTACTCACTATGCGCCAGTCGTCCTCCATGCCGTGTTCCGGCCCACATGCCACCAGGGCCCCCTCTGGACCTGTCCAAGCCACCACAGCCACGCTGGTGGAGATCCCATCCCTGCCACAGTTGGGAGTCGGAGTCCAGCAGAGGTTGTCACCCCAGCAACTGGACCCCAGCCAGTGGAGGATGTGCAGGCACCATCAATTAGGGCACGTGCACCACGTTTCCATCTTCCATGGGGCAGTAGTGGTTGCAGAGGCAGTTGGCATTGAAGCAACAGCAGGCTCGACATTGGAGGCATCAGGCCTCGGGCCATCTACATCACGGGGGCAGGCATCGGCCGAATGGCCAGAGGACCCTGGACTACGTGTGTCTTCCGTGTGGCAGCGGTTGGGCCAGCAGATAGATGCAGATCAACGGCAGGCAGAGAGGGCATGTCTCACAATGGTCAGGGCGGAGAACTCCATGAGCCAGGCATTGAGGCGGACAGCGTTCCTTGAGGAGACTCGCAGGGAGTTGGAGGAGATCATGGCAACATCCCTGGGAGCCCTCGAGGACAGTGTCCAGGCCCGCCTCCGGGACATCAACATAGAGTTCGATTATGCCCTGGCCAGAGACATCAACAACAGGCGTGAGCCCACAGAAATGTATAAAAGGTGCTTCCCACAAATAGTCCTATTATTGATCTATATATTCCAGTAAGGAGGACATGGGCAAGATCATGGACATACAAAGGAATAATCGCATTGGTTGAACAGAAGGGAAAGGCGGGTCACTGAAAATGAGGGCAATGCAGGCCAATATCAACGATAACTGCAGATTTTGAGAGGCTATGTGACAATCTGAAAAGCTTTATATAGTGATGCCAAGTAGCAACAATGAAGCAGAAGTTGCATTTTGTCTTGCACCCTCTTTAATAACAATATGAGGAAGGTACTAAATGTGCTGCTGTAGACCAAAGATCTGGAGTCATACCCCCTTGCCTCCATGCCTCGGAAGTGCTTGATAGAGCTGCATTGACCTTTCTATTTCAGACAATGACAACATTCAGACAATGCTTAACATATGTCGATGAAAGGAAGCACAAATGCCATAATCCCGCACTAACAATCAACTCCATATGATGGACATAACATTAAGAGCAGACAAGGCACGTATGCCTCTTGTTGCCACTTATCTTTTAAACAACAATTTCACCGTTGCCAGTTGCATTAAGCCGCAATGAGAGCATCTTGTGCGTATCTTGTGAGTATACAACCATTGGGCAACAAAAAGGTACTATGCAAAGATGACAGATAGGTTGCTCTAAGCACTCCTGAATTTCCAGCATTCTTAAATTATAAAAAATGTTGGAAGAAGAATGGACTGGTTGCCCTATGACTAAATGCACCCCACAAAATTTGCCTAGTGTCAGTATAAAGCTAAGACGCTTTGGCTTTAGAATAAACAAGTGCTTTGGCTGTATAGCTGGAGACAATAATTGGACTGATTGTGGGAAACACTTGGAACTACCTAGCACAGTTGGAGAAACTCAGCTTATCCATGTGGTGAAGAGTTGAACCTATTAAGATGATGGTGGCTGTTAGGCAGAATCCTGTGCAGTTCCCTTAGGGAGCACTACAGACGATTAAGACTACAGTTGAGAGCAATAAATCCCCTTTGGTATCAGTCTGTACTACAAAGATTTAGTTGGTAGCTGTGGCTGAGCAGTCAGATGTATCCCAAGAGGGAGATGAGCAGTATTCAGAGTTTACACAATAGGCCTACTGTACTATGATACAAGGAAACACTGACCAAAGCTTTGTATTAAAAAGTATATATATATATTTATTTTATACACTTCTAATAAAACAGATGTATCACAGTTATCAAGCAAGTTAAATTAAGTCAAAGGAAAAATATACACACTCCCTAGTTAAATTGTAGACCAAGTGAACAAGAGTGAAAACTGAGCAAAACGGCACAGTGAAAACCACACACAAGGGATGCTCTAGCAATTTCTCTCAAGGGAGGGAAAGCACAAGTTATATAGAAATAGTTTCTTACACACCCTAGCAACACTCCCCATAGGTTTGTGGACCAGTTTAAGCAAGACAGTGCATCAGTATAGAATATACTTAAATGAAAACTGAGCAAAATGGCATTTCACAAGGTTTAGAAATGGGAAGAAAAGGGTAGTTATCAGAAGCAGGTGCACCAACACAGTTCGAGTTGAGAATCAATCTAAAGAAGGCAGATCTAACAAATGTAGCCTGAGTCAGTAGGCCTGTGCTAGAGTCAGTGGTACAGGGCAAGGGCCCAGGAGCAAAATGTTCTTGTAGCTGCAGTCAAGTCTTTGGTTAACGATTTTGAAAAGGTGGATGAAGAAAGCGAAAGACAATGTTAAGAGAGAGGGGCGGCCAACCCAACAGGTAGGTAAACGATTTAAAACACCTTTAGTGCTACCGCGAAGAAAGGGCGGCTTGGCAGAGCAATGTACCTTTAAAATGAAGAAGTGGCTCCTGCGGTGGCGGTTGTTCCTGGTAGTTCCTGCAGTTCGGGGGATCCAGCAGAGGAAGAGAGACTCTCGTCGTGGAGGAAGGTTCGAGTTACTGCACTACCCAGGGATGAAACCAGCCGCGGTGTTGCCCGACGAATAAAAGGTACACTCCTTTAAATCGCAGTCCAGGTGGACTGGTGCCTGGCTAGCCAGCCTCCGAGTACTGGGTACTGGCGATTCGACCAAGGCAGGTCCAGGAAGTCGATTGGCAAACTGGTTGGCCCGGAAATTATTCTACAGGGGAAACCCCACACTTTGGTGATATTCCCTCCTACTAAGTGAGGATATAAGATATATTTTTCTACAAAAGGAAGGAACAATCAACATATTCACCTCAGATAGCAATTTCAAGACACAGTCCTTAAACAAATATAGGCTGTATTCTGTGTTTCAAATCATCATCAGAAAACATTTTCTTCACAAAATATCATTTATAATATATTAATCTCTTGTTAAGCACAAGTAATACAAAAACTCTTTAAAAAACATATACACATCACATAATCATATACATGATAAAAAAACTACCACCTCACAGTATCAAAACTAGTATGCTGAAATATTCAACCAGCACACCACACTCATGGCAACTCAATCAATCTCATTTTCCATTGTGTGACAAAGCCCAACTTATATAAGTTTCTGTCCTCTGTGTTCAACGTAACCGGACATTCATCAGGGGCAGAAGTAGTCCTGCGCTTTAGGTAGAGTCTTCCCATTAATACACCAATAGCTATCTCTGAGGATAAAAACATAACACAAACGTATCACTGATACGGGCATAATAGGTTCAATTTATACACCATAGCCAATCCCCCATCACCAAAAGGGTGTCCAGTATACAGTAAATCATATATCTGAACCATGGTAACAAGAATTTCATGTCTTGTACCTCATAAGTCAAACACATTCTGACTCTTCACTACTAGAGTAGGCAGAAAACACTATAGAGTACTATGAATAGTCTATTCGCAAACCATAATTAGGTCTTTCCAATTTATAATGACAGGGCCAATACCCCAATCATAGGTAGTTGTAACCTATCAAATAACGTGGGAGTCGTATTAAGGTTAAAGATTTCATAAAAAAAGTTCTAGGCAAAATGCTCATACAACCCTATGAGTCTGCCTAACCCTGGAAGTTCTTACCTACCATGGGCTATTTCAAAAGTCCTCCAATCTGCAATCAATTCAACGTCCTGCAAAATAGGACCTCTTCTCTCTATCAGGCCGAAATCCCACTGGTTCTAAAATAAATAAGAACCAAGTAAGACCCACATAACGGAAATACTGTCAGTGAAACACACCATACCCCAATCCTCAAATTCTCAAAACAATATGTCATAGAACTCACTTATTACGGGAAAGTTGCACGTCCAATCATCCAGTTAATGTAGACAGCTGTAATCCAAAATACGGCAACCAACGGACAAATCCTATACAATGCCGGCGATCAGCCGTTCCAACTAGACCACTGCGGGAAACATCCGACTCCGAAATCCCACTCGTTCTAAAATAAAATAGGAACCGAGTAAGACCAACATAATGGAAACAATGTCGGCGAAACACTCTCTGACCCGATCCTCAATTTCACAGAACAATATGTCCTAACACTCACTTATTACAGGAACGATGCACACCCAGTCTTCCAGTTAATGTAGACCGTTAGAATCCAAATACGGCAACAAGCCGACAAATCCTCTACAATGCCGGCGAACCGCCATTAAAGTTAGATCATTGCGGGAAACATCCGCAACGTCATGACGAAGACGTGCTCAATGACGCGCGATGACATCGCACGTCATGACGTCCGCCCAAGTCAGGCAAAGTCAGGCAACCGTCAGGGCAAAGAGGCTCACAAAATACAACGCGTTCATGAAGGGCCAAAACAGAGTTTCCTCATATCAACGCAGCGAATTCATAAAGCTAAAGGACAGAGTGCCTCACAGTATTAAAATGGAACCCTGATAGGTCAATAGAACACTATTAGACCGTCAACATCCAGTACACAGTTCTGTCCCTGATGTAAAAACCGGGTCACCGGGAACACACAGAGACAATAAAGAGGAACCCTCATGGGGCGGGTGTAAGTCTGAATGAAGCAACAACCAATACACCCAGCCATCGCCTTATGTCAATTAACATTTTTTCTTAACTCCTGAGCCTCAAAATAAATCAGGTAACCACCAGAAAGTGCAACAATCATATGTCCTTGAGGGACCCAAGGTGATCTTATTTAACATTGTGCCACTCAATATTCTCATTCAAACCTGTAATGTGACTATTGCTGAGAAAAATTAACTTCTGCTCCAAATTAATTAATTTCCTGTTGATTTCCTCTTGGGATCTACCCCTGATCTTTTTTAGTATACACCATTTAAAATCAGAGAATGAATGTCCTTTCTCATCGAAATGTTTTACTAACGGAGCTTTATCAATATGGTTCTTTAGGCAGCTCCTATGTTCGATCATACAAGTCTTGCACTTTCTGTTAGTTTTACCTATGTAAATTAAATCACATGGACATTTAATCATGTAGATCACATTTTCCGTTTTACAATCTTTTAAAATCCATTCATAAGGTAGTCCCATATCGACAGATGTCATCTTCTTGGTAAGGGGGCACATAACGCATTCCCCACAAGGATGATGACCAATTACTTGTGGTAAACCCCACAACGTACTTTGTGCAACCTCTTTACCTCTCTCCTTTTGTACCTCATTTTTCATTACAAGATTCCGAATGTTGGTACTCTTTTTAAAGGCTATCAACGGCAGAGGGCTGTTCATAGTTTTTTTCCAATTTTTTCGTATGATGTTCTTAATCTTATAACACATATTGCTAAAAGTGCTAACAAACACCAGTGGGGTATCTTGTTTAGCAATGTCTTTATTTTTCTTTTCCAAAAGAGCTCCCCGGTTATTATTGAACGCTCGTTTGGCAGATAGCCTAATGACCTTTCTCGGGTAGCCCCTGTCAATCAGTTTGTTCATTAAAATATTGGCCCCAACTTCATAGTCATGTCTGGTGCTGCTGTTACGTTTCAACCGCAGAAATTGTCCAATGGGCAGGTTGTCCCGTACATGTTTGGCATGATGGCTTCTGTAATGCAATAAAGCATTTTTGTCAGTGCTCTTGACATACGGTTTCACCCCAAGTTGGTTATTGTGGTGGTAAATTGTCAGGTCTAAATAGTTCACCTCCACCGAGCTCATGACAGCTGTAAATTTCAGATATCTATTCTGATTGTTTAACCACATCAAAAAATTGTTGGCTTCGTCCAATGAACCATGCCATAACATAAAAACATCATCGATGTATCTTAGCCACTGAGTTATCTGTTGTTTGAAAGGATTGGTTTCCGAATAAATCACTGTTTGTTCGACCATGTCTACATATAAGTTAGCCAAATTCGGAGCCATGGCAGCACCCATGGCTGTGCCCTCTATCTGAAGGTAGAATTGGCCCAAGAATTGGAAAAAGTTGTTTGTCAACGCTGTTTCTGTACACCATAGGATAAAGGCGTTGCTAACAGGATGGTTATCTTCCCGTTGAAGCAAGGTCTCCTCAACCACTTCTAAGGTGGCTCGTTGCGGAATGTTTGTATATAAAGATTGAATATCCAAACAAATGAGTATATCCTGGGTATACCTAAAATTCATAAGGACCTGATGAGACCCCCTGGTAGACCCATCGTATCCGGTGTTAATTCCATCTTGGAACCTTTATCGAAATTTGTAGATATCTATTTACGTCCATTCGTAATGAAAATGAAGAGCTATGTCCAAGACACTAGAGATGCTATTGGGAAAATTGAAGGGCTTAATTTTGAGCATACCCAGGATATACTCATTTGTTTGGATATTCAATCTTTATATACAAACATTCCGCAACGAGCCACCTTAGAAGTGGTTGAGGAGACCTTGCTTCAACGGGAAGATAACCATCCTGTTAGCAACGCCTTTATCCTATGGTGTACAGAAACAGCGTTGACAAACAACTTTTTCCAATTCTTGGGCCAATTCTACCTTCAGATAGAGGGCACAGCCATGGGTGCTGCCATGGCTCCGAATTTGGCTAACTTATATGTAGACATGGTCGAACAAACAGTGATTTATTCGGAAACCAATCCTTTCAAACAACAGATAACTCAGTGGCTAAGATACATCGATGATGTTTTTATGTTATGGCATGGTTCATTGGACGAAGCCAACAATTTTTTGATGTGGTTAAACAATCAGAATAGATATCTGAAATTTACAGCTGTCATGAGCTCGGTGGAGGTGAACTATTTAGACCTGACAATTTACCACCACAATAACCAAATTGGGGTGAAACCGTATGTCAAGAGCACTGACAAAAATGCTTTATTGCATTACAGAAGCCATCATGCCAAACATGTACGGGACAACCTGCCCTTTGGACAATTTCTGCGGTTGAAACGTAACAGCAGCACCAGACATGACTATGAAGTTGGGGCCAATATTTTAATGAACAAACTGATTGACAGGGGCTACCCGAGAAAGGTCATTAGGCTATCTGCCAAACGAGCGTTCAATAATAACCGGGAAGCTCTTTTGGAAAAGAAAAATAAAGACATTGCTAAACAAGATACCCCACTGGTGTTTGTTAACACTTTTAGCAATATGTCTTATAAGATTAAGAACATCATACGAAAAAATTGGAAAAAAACTATGAACAGCCCTCTGCCGTTGATAGCCTTTAAAAAGAGTACCAACATTCGGAATCTTGTAATGAAAAATGAGGTACAAAAGGAGAGAGGTAAAGAGGTTGCACAAAGTACGTTGTGGGGTTTACCACAAGTAATTGGTCATCATCCTTGTGGGGAATGCGTTATGTGCCCCCTTACCAAGAAGATGACATCTGTTGATTTGGGACTACCTTATGAATGGATTTTAAAAGAACATACAAATTGTAAAACGGAAAATGTGATCTACATGATTAAATGTCCATGTGATTTAATTTACATAGGTAAAACTAACAGAAAGTGCAAGACTCGTATGATCGAACATAGGAGCTGCCTAAAGAACCATATTGATAAAGCTCCGTTAGTAAAACATTTCGATGAGAAAGGACATTCATTCTCTGATTTTAAATGGTGTATACTAAAAAAGATCAGGGGTAGATCCCAAGAGGAAATCAACAGGAAATTAATTAATTTGGAGCAGAAGTTAATTTTTCTCAGCAATAGTCACATTACAGGTTTGAATGAGAATATTGAGTGGCACAATGTTAAATAAGATCACCTTGGGTCCCTCAAGGACATATGATTGTTGCACTTTCTGGTGGTTACCTGATTTATTTTGAGGCTCAGGAGTTAAGAAAAAATGTTAATTGACATAAGGCGATGGCTGGGTGTTTTGGTTGTTGTTTCATTCAGACTTACACCCGCCCCATGAGGGTTCCTCTTTATTGTCTCTGTGTGTTCCCGGTCACCCGGTTTTTACATCAGGGACAGAACTGTGTACTGGATGTTGACGGTCTAATAGTGTTCTATTGACCTATCGGGGTTCCATTTTAATACTGTGAGGCACTCTGTCCTTTAGCTTTATGAATTCGCTGCGTTGATATGAGGAAACTCTGTTTTGGCCCTTCATGAACGCGTTGTATTTTGTGAGCCTCTTTGCCCTGACGGTTGCCTGACTTTGCTTGACTTGGGCGGACGTCATGACGTGCGATGTCATCGCGCGTCATTCAGCACGTCTTCGTCATGACGTTGCGGATGTTTCCCGCAATGATCTAACTTTAATGGCGGTTCGCCGGCATTGTAGAGGATTTGTCGGCTTGTTGCCGTATTTGGATTCTAACGGTCTACATTAACTGGAAGACTGGGTGTGCATCGTTCCTGTAATAAGTGAGTGTTAGGACATATTGTTCTGTGAAATTGAGGATCGGGTCAGAGAGTGTTTCGCCGACATTGTTTCCATTATGTTGGTCTTACTCGGTTCCTATTTTATTTTAGAACGAGTGGGATTTCGGAGTCGGATGTTTCCCGCAGTGGTCTAGTTGGAACGGCTGATCGCCGGCATTGTATAGGATTTGTCCGTTGGTTACCGTATTTTGGATTACAGCTGTCTACATTAACTGGATGATTGGACGTGCAACTTTCCCGTAATAAGTGAGTTCTATGACATATTGTTTTGAGAATTTGAGGATTGGGGTATGGTGTGTTTCACTGACAGTATTTCCGTTATGTGGGTCTTACTTGGTTCTTATTTATTTTAGAACCAGTGGGATTTCGGCCTGATAGAGAGAAGAGGTCCTATTTTGCAGGACGTTGAATTGATTGCAGATTGGAGGACTTTTGAAATAGCCCATGGTAGGTAAGAACTTCCAGGGTTAGGCAGACTCATAGGGTTGTATGAGCATTTTGCCTAGAACTTTTTTTATGAAATCTTTAACCTTAATACGACTCCCACGTTATTTGATAGGTTACAACTACCTATGATTGGGGTATTGGCCCTGTCATTATAAATTGGAAAGACCTAATTATGGTTTGCGAATAGACTATTCATAGTACTCTATAGTGTTTTCTGCCTACTCTAGTAGTGAAGAGTCAGAATGTGTTTGACTTATGAGGTACAAGACATGAAATTCTTGTTACCATGGTTCAGATATATGATTTACTGTATACTGGACACCCTTTTGGTGATGGGGGATTGGCTATGGTGTATAAATTGAACCTATTATGCCCGTATCAGTGATACGTTTGTGTTATGTTTTTATCCTCAGAGATAGCTATTGGTGTATTAATGGGAAGACTCTACCTAAAGCACAGGACTACTTCTGCCCCTGATGAATGTCCGGTTACGTTGAACACAGAGGACAGAAACTTATATAAGTTGGGCTTTGTCACACAATGGAAAATGAGATTCATTGAGTTGCCATGAGTGTGGTGTGCTGGTTGAATATTTCAGCATACTAGTTTTGATACTGTGAGGTGGTAGTTTTTTTATCATGTATATGATTATGTGATGTGTATATGTTTTTTAAAGAATTTTTGTATTACTTGTGCTTAACAAGAGATTAATATATTAAAAATGATATTTTGTGAAGAAAATGTTTTCTGATGATGATTTGAAACACAGAATACAGCCTATATTTGTTTAAGGACTGTGTCTTGAAATTGCTATCTGAGGTGAAACTGGTTGGCCCACCAGCTCAAGGGAAGAAGGCTCTTGCAGATGAAGATCTTCTCTCGTCGTGTGGAGAATAGTGGTGAGACGCTGCAGCAGGGCTTCACCGGTGGTTCAGTCGTGGCAGATGTCTTTGGGTTCTCTCCTCTTCAGCTTCTTAGTTCCAGTGGCAACGTCTTGCCCTTCCAATTCTCAGGACCCTGCTTTTATGCAAAAATATCCCCATTCATACAGCCTAGCTGTCACTCACACAGTGGAGTGGTCATCTTGGCGGGAGACCCTCCAGCCTATCAGGATAGAGTGCGACATGGGTTGCTGAGGCAACCCTGTCCAGGGGTCCTACTCCCCCTCCCACACAATGGACCCACCCCAGACTCAGTGGTGCCGAAAGGAGGGCTTCTCGGTAGAAGCCCGCCAAAAGGACGAACAAAGGATCCCCGACCTGGGTTAGGAGTTTAGAGAAAGACACGAGAAAGAAGTTATATTAAAGTTATGCAAAATAAAACCTAGTGGAGTCAAGTTAATATTAAAATGCACCGGCGGTATGTTAGAGGCTGTCAGAAAAAGTGGTAGCCTCGAACAATGGGAAAATCCCATAGGGAAATATTCGCGGTCGAATATTTACGGTATTAACCACTGCCACCAGCCAGAAACTTTAGAGAGAGGGACTGTACAGTACCCTCTCGAAAATGAACCTAAGGCAAAAACTATTAACCCTTTCCCCAATACCTCCATAGTAAGATGGCTGTACTGGTTTCGTTCATAGGATTTGACTAGTAAAGTCAATTGGGACTTTACATGCCCTGGGAGACAGTAGTCAGTCCCAGGGTATGGAGTCTATGTTTGGGTGTCGTCACGACACCCCTGTGTCACTGCACAGAGGGTGCTGTGTAACACAGGTGAATAAAGATGGTTCCTATGGGGTTGAGAAAATCCCATAGACATTACACACAACAAAATAGCCTAGAACACACATAGAGTGGGAAAAAGAGTCTCACTCTTAGCAGGAAAAAGAAACAAACCCTTCAAATCCAGCAAAGCTGCTGGGGGACTCTGTAGGTAAGGGAAATTAGCCATAGAATGGGAATTCTCCCTAATAGTGGCCCCAAAGTTTAATTATGTGCGTGTAATAACAGATGAGAGGGACTGTGGATCTTGAATAGGTAAACAGCCTAATAAGGACATAACCATACAAGGTAGTGCAGGATCATGATTCCCTGCATGTCTAAGTGAGCACACATCTATGTTGGCTCATGGGCAACAGGCATGCATATATTTCCTGATGTGGATCACTTTTAAGTATGCTGACAGACAACATCATAATCTATATTGGATAATAATGGATTCTTACCTGTCCTGCGCGAAGGTCGCCCCATTTGCTGTACTTCCTCTGGCTGTATGACTTCCAATTGCTCTACTCCTTGATGCAGATTTTTTGTTGTCGGCATGTGCATGTGTGCTGCGTGTGGCAGCGCGTGATTACAATTTTTCCGGTGTTGATTGACAGTGGGCTGTTTGTGAACTCTACCCACTCCTCCTGATGGGATTTGTTAGGAGTTGACGTTGTGGAATGATGTATGTTTCTCCTTTTAGCAATCACTTGTGAACGGGGGTCTCAAGCATTTGAAACCTTCATACACATCTCCCATTGTTCATCTCTGACTCCCTGCGCGCGCTTTTCCCTGCTTGGTCCGCAGACACTGCGACTCAATACATACATTTGCATACTCCAGTCCAACCGAAGGATGGCTGTCGTGGAAACGAACATTTAACTGCCTATCGAAAGGTGCTGAGCCAGGTAACGATTCATCGAGCTTGAAAAAAAATGGGGTTCTCACCTCACTTAAACAGTAATTTCCCGTATATATGCAAGGTCAAAACATGGCTAAAAATGCCCTGTGTGTGTAATTACAGCAATTACTCTTTAAGCATAAGGACTGATCTATTTGCTGTGCATGGGCAGCTTGCTTCATGGTGATGGACAAGCGAGATTAATATCGAAGGAAAGGGCGCTGGGATATCTTGAGGGAATACACGGACCTCCACTACGGCCGTTTTATATCATCAGACCAATTATTCAGCATTAGATGAATCGCAGGTTTAATGCATCATGTTGCAGTCAATGTATTCCACAATTGCATTTTAATTAAATTTCACTACACTACCTCTTAGTGGCCACCACATCACCCAGAAAAAAGTGCCCGGAAGCTCTATTTCAAGGCCTTGACAGTTATACCATGTCGTGTAATGATAAATGCATCCGTTTAACTATATCCATAATGCTATTTATAGCATGCATATTGCACACTCATTGATATTACACATTATCCTTATTTGACGCGTCATATTGATATCATAAGTATCGTTATGTATCAACGCATTGGTTGCTAATGCTTTCGGCGTTTTGAAAAACGTAATAAGCATTAATAATTTCCAAATATATCTACAACATGACATGCATCTGCCTAAAGGATATATATATATATGTAGAGATGCATTATTTTGACAGTATATTTATTAAATGTGCCATTAACGGAAACATGTTAGGTGAATATGTTAAGCTTAATGAGATTGGTATTTACGGTGCTCGAGTCAAATATTTGCCACACGACGGTAGCAGTCATGTAAGGTGAGAGAAGCACAACGAAAGCTTACATACTAGCAGTATATTCAAGAAATATAGTAGCGTTTGTTCACTATAAAAACATGAATTGATAAACAGTGTAAGAAAATACAGTTTTACAGAGCAGCAAAAACTTGGCACCAACAAAATACTCATATCTTTCAAAGATGCCAAACAGGGGTACACTTTCACTCGCCCATTCAGTCAGTCACTCACTCGATCACTAGCTCGTTCTTTTCCTTCCTCCCCCTCATTCACTCACAAGTTCACTGAAAAAAAACCTACAATAATTCTACGAATGTAAGGTAACAAGAAATGAGTGCCCGCTCAGAGACCGAAGCCTTAATTGTTTAACAAGCGGGTCGTGAAGCTAATGCAGCTGGACCTAAAGGGAGCCTGCAGAGCAAAGGGGCTCTGTACTTGTTAAATGTTAAAGGGCCGATTCATGGAACAAATGTGCGCCGAAAATCTTGGCGCAAGCCAGCGCAAGCGTGAAAAAGCAAGCGCACGCGCATGCGTGCGATTCGTGGAAGGGCCTGTGCATGTTCACTGCGGGATGTGCGCCAAATCCGAGCGTGGCGCGCACGGGGCAGACGTCACAGCAACATCCCGAACGCTGTGCGTGATGCACACAGGGAAAGCGCACAACGTCGGCGCACACACCAAAAAGGGGACGGGACACGGGACGTAACACACGGAAAGGGGAACAACGCGTGAAAAAGAAGGCGTAACTGGGGAAGTACTGCAGGGAAATACATGGAACGCCCACACACACGCGAACAACACATATTCATGGAATTGAATACGGGAACCCTGCGCACGCTAAAAGACGCGCACAGGCGTCAACACGTCCGCCGCACGAAGGCAGGCGGAAGCGTCCCTGCGCACAGTATGAAAGTGCGCGGAGACAACAAACACGTATATACAGCTACGATGAATGCCCCATTTGTCGCAGCACTGATCGTGGGACACCGCAGGAGGAGGAGAATAGCCAGGCCTGCATTTTATTTTCCCCAGACTAGCCTTTTTGGGATGCCTGACGACCAGGTCTATGGCAGGTATAGGTTTCCAGCTCGTATCATCCTAGACCTGGTCAGGGAGTGGGAAGATGACCTAACATCCCCCACCCTGTGCTCCCAAGCGTTGAGCCCCTTGGAGAAGGTGGTCAATGTCCTACATTTTTTGGCCACTGGATCATTTCAGCGGACAACTGCCATTGTGGGGGGGGTCTCACAGGCCACGCAGTCACACTGCCTACACCAGGTGTTGGCAATCATGACTGCGCGCCCCTCAGTCTGCAGGCACATATACATGCCCAGAACACCCGCAGAAAGGCAGGGCGTGGTCCAGGACTTTTACAGGCTGGCACACTTCCCCTAAGTGCTCAGTGGCATAGATTGCACCCATGTGGCCCTACGTCCACCTAGGGCCACTGAGCACATCTATCGAAACCGCAAGGACTGGCATTCCATCAACATGCAGGTTGTATGCGATGCCAAGGGAATCATCACCTCTCTCTATGCAAACTACCCTGGCTCTACCCATGACAGTTTCTTATACAGAATCTCCGCCCTGAGCCGGGCCCTGGAAGCTGGGAAGCATGGCGACACATGGCTCCTAGGTGAGTACAAATGCCTGTGCACATGCATGCATGTCACACACAGACAAATACACAAACCCAAATAATCACAACCATTATCACCTCCACAGGGGACAGTGCCTACCCTCTAAGCAACCACATGATGACGCCAATCCGGAACCCCACCACTCCACCCCAGGTAAGATACAACGCTGCCAATATTGCAACCAGGGGCATAGTGAAGTGCACATTCAGAGTGCTCAAGTCACGCTTCCGCTCCCTTGACCGCTCTGGTGGACAGCTACTATATGCACCCCCATTAGTGTGCAGGATCATTGTGGCAGCATGTGTCCTGCACAATGTTGCAACACGGCAGGGTGTACCGGTAGACATGGTGGTGCCCCCACATCCCAAACCACAGACACAGGTGCTGCCCATGGGAGGGGAAAGGGAACGTGGCGAGGCAGCCTGGACCCAGCTTGTGGCCACATTTTTCACCTAAACTCCCACCCCTGCGGAGTGCGCACAGGCCTGGCACATACCATGTGACAATCGATGATCACAAAGAGACAGTCATCTGTCACAACCTTACCACCCTGAGAATGTCGCCATGGAAGTGCTACATTGTGTGCATCCCTAGCTACTTAAACATAACGAATCCCGTGTGACCAAAAGGAACACATGCAAGGTGTTAATCAACCCCCCCACCCCTGCAAAACAGGCTATGACAATCCCTGGTATGTCACCCAAACCCTCCCAACCCACATCACCCTTGTCTGCCACACCATGACATGGCATGCAATAGCAAAAGGCCAACACATGACCAATAAGATACTAAGTGACATGTGGTAAATGGAAAGCGGCCCGAGACATTGACACCTGACATGGAATCAGATGAATTGACTGACCAACAACCTCCCACACATACCAAGTCATACACACATGCTTTCCACCAGTCGTAGCATGAACACAACACTGAATGCCTGTTCACATGCACATTGGGCAAGGCAGAATCGCTACTCCCGAACCCGTGTGCTGTGTGTGTCCTGCAACACACTGCTCAGCACACAGCACAGTGAGCAGCCATTGCGTTGGGGATACACCCTGAGCATCACATGTAAAGGACAAACAAAATAAATAACCAATTGACGCATGTACAGGATCCCCAAATGGTAATAGATCATGCGCTGCAGGGACACAGCGTGCCTGAGAAGTAAAACTGGGTGCACCTGTGGCCATGGAAGGGTGGTGGTACGTGTGGTGGAGCATTGTGCAACTGTGTGTGTCAGTAGGGACATGCACTCAATATATGCATGTGAAATCAAGTGACCCTCAGTGTCATGTACACATCACATGTGAACATTGTCCCTGTGTACACCCCAGCATGTCAAACCACACCAATCCCCTGACACCTGAAAAGTCAACACAACACAGGAACAGGCAGTGACCAGCAAAACACATCATGTACATAGTACCCCACAATTACAATGTCAGAGTGCCCAAAAACTGTAGACCAAGCCAATTGTCCAACAACAGAAGGCCCTCGCTCATTTACACATCACCATGACCTTCTGAACAACTGTGTCTGGGGTATGTAGCCTTCTTCCTTCAAGTCTACCTGGCTACAGGATCACCCCACCCCTTGGTCTCCATGTTCCACCTTGCGTGTAAATAGGGTCCAGCCCCCTCAGAGGCCACTTTGACTGTTAAAAATACCAAATCGCAGAGAACTCCAAGGAGCCAAACCCCCAAACCAGGGAAAAAGCCTGTAGGCACCAGAAAACCATGGAAGAGTCTCCAGTAGATGACTTGAAGTAGCAGAAAATGTCCAAGCACATGTCCAAGCAGAATGATAGAAAAACCAAGGTAGCACAGTTCAACAATGGTTCAACAGGATGGGTACAATTTTCTGTACATTATATACAATGAGCATGCAACAACTGATGGGTAGTGTCACAGCTCTGGTGTCCAGGCGCAGGAGTGGCACGAACCATCCACCCCCTCCATGGTCTGGGCACCTGCAAGGTCAAACTTACACAGGCCTCCGAGACCCTGGCGGGGAAGGATGGTCAGGGATCTGTTGTTTGGACAGGCATTGGTATTCAGGATAACCAGAAAGAGGGGCAGGAGAGGGGAGTTGGATTGGCAAGGGAAAGTAGGCAGACTACAAAATACAACTATTGACAATAAGACATACTCAATCAGAGAAACCATGTTCATCATGCAAATTGTACCAAATGAGTCAAATGCAAGCCAAAGAGAGACTTATCTCTGGGGAGAGTGCTGGCCTCCTGCCAGCGCACTCTCAGGTCCGGTAACAGGAGCAGTTTAATGCTGCAAAGAGAGTGTGAGTTACTAATCTGTGTGTGTTTACAACACACACACACACAACACCATTCATGCCCCAAGTGACTTCTCCACAAACAAACACTCTTGTCTGCTGCTTTGTACGTATACGTTAGCTTGCCCCCGTGATGGTTCACACACTGTCAATGCAGTAAGGCAGGCGCACATGGGCACGCGGGAAATGGAAGACCAATGTGTCAAGAATAACACATGATACAAATGTCCCTGGGTGAGCTGCTAGATGTGCATAGCGAGGTGCGACCTCAGTACAAGTCGTATTCTGGCAGCCACGGATTTCAATAGGTAGTGCACGTGGAAATTTGCACATGCAAATGATATGCACTGCACACGAGTCTGTGCCTCGCTGGGTGTCCCTGTGCCCTGTATCAGTTTCTGGCTAGAAACGCTACTGCGCTAATAACTCAGCTTCAATGGAGCAGGGGGGACTCGAGGATATGTTCGACGGCCCCTGCGTGCGCCCCTGACAACTCAACACATTTTAGCTGTACTGTGCGCTTCCACAACAATGCCTGGCCATGCTCCCCAGCACTGGCACAGCTTAGCATGCATGTGCAAGTGGCCTGGTTGAAGGTTGGCTGCTGTGTGGCCCCTTGTGCTCCTCACCTTGCTTGGAGCTCCTGCTTCTGTCGGAGGTCTGAGCACAAGCCCTGTGCTTCTGCTTGCACACACATGTGCACGCCTGCACCACCGAACGTGGCCAGGTTTCAGTAGTACCTGGCCCTGTGTCTGCTGGCAAAGGTAGTCTGGAGGCTCATTTTCCTGCAGAAAGGTAATAAAAGATAGTAATAAGGCTGGAAAGTTCCCAATGTGTGTGTCTTCATGCTGGTTGTCACTGGGCCATGTTAGAGACCTACATCCAAACTCCTCCCACCATCAGTGTGACTTTGACAGGCAAAGGGTGCAGGCTACTGTCTACAGCATGAAGTGCATCAAGCACTTATACAGGCAAGAAAAGAACATACATCAAAATCCACATCAATTAATGGAGATATCAATCATGTACTCCCCCAAATTGATTACAGACATGGCGTGGATAAAACCCACTCAATCCCCACTAGGGGTGTTAACACACGTAGTACAGCAGCAGACAGGCCACAGATATGATGAAAGTCCAAAGCACTTGTGTAAATGGTTGTTACACCGAACCATCCTTGCGAGGCCATCGATAAGGGAAGCAGGAGTGGCCTATCTGAGTCAGGACCCCAAGCTGCAAAAACAAACACGAGACAAGCCTGAAGGGCCCAGCTGGAACAGACAGTGGATGCTTTAAAAAGCCACAAAGCACCACACCGTCACATGAATGCACAATAGACAAGCAATTTTAAACTATATTAACTAATTAAACTAACTATCAAAAACCATATTAACTAACTAAACTAACAATAAAAATCAAAAATGGCCACATACCACCTGGGTGAGGGGGCACCCAAGAGGGGGGAGGTACAGGGTACACCTGAACACCCACATACGATGATGTTGAGACAAAAAAAAAACTCCATGTGCTCAACACCTGCACAGCCCGACCTGTGTGGGAGATATCCCATCGTCCGAGTCACCCTCTGACTGAAAAGATTGACGTGGCACAGTACCCTGACCATGCCTAGGCGCAGCTTGCCCCTCATCAGCAGCAAGTCTATGGGACGGGTGAGTCTGGTTCTGTGCGGCGATGACACGTATGTCAGCATGTAGAACCTCGCGTGATACGCATGCTTCCTCTTGCAAGGTAACACATGTAACATGGCCTGGCTGGACAACTGGTACAACTCCCGGCAAGCACGTAGTTCAGCCGAGATGGTATTCTCTAGCTGCTCCAACCTCTCCTCTGACCGCCTCCTCTGGGACATCATGAGCACAGCCAGAGTAGATTTGAGGGATTCATAGTCAATCCTCATGGCCTCCATGTGTGTAACGCTCACCTGACTCCCACGGAGGCGCTGGCCTGGTTCGCGCTGCTGTGACCTCTTCTAAGGTGATGCGCAGGGTTCGGAAGACGGACTGGACCGGGCCCCCCAAATCTGGCTTGTCTGGCTCGCAGAAGTATCCTTCTGTAGGCGAAAATAGGGGTTAACTGTCTGCGGGGTAATGCAATCGGCCTCCCACTTTCCCCTCTCACCCTCCTCGAAACCCTTCTGTGATTCCTCGTAGCGTCTCACCTTAGGGTCTGGAAGGATGAGCTCTCCATCCTGCTTCTGATGCAGGGGCGCGTTGGTATCCAGTTACTTCACTGGATTTTCGGATTGGTGAGAACCAAACTTGCTTGGCTTCCAGGTAAGTTTTTTGATAAGAGGTTCCCCTTGTGTCCATGCATTAATGTACTAGTGCTAGTGTCTTTTCCCCATAGGGGCCGGGGTACGGAATGCCGGGGAACAGGCACCGACCCGAGATGAGAGGTGAAATCCTTGTAGAAATCAGGTAAGTCTTTAATGAGCGTTTTTTGGTAATGTCTTTTCATTCGCTCATTAACGCTGATGTCTCTTTTCCCCACCAGGATGTGGCGCGGACCCGAAATGAAGAGGGAATGAATCAACACTTATTCCCTTCTCTCTCTCACCTTTTGTTCTGGTCTTTTTCTCCCTAGGCGCTGGGGCGTGACTGCGAATCCGGATGATCGCTGCTGAACATGGAGGTGCCCTGTAAAGGTGAGTGGAATGCGGCGCTGCAGCGATCGACGCGATGAGCTTTTAAATAAAAGTCTTCCTTTTCAGGATTGTCGGCGAGATGTCTCCGGGATGCGGATTTAGCAGGTAAGGACTTTTCCTTCTTCTGTTCTCTTCTTCTCTTCCTTTGCAGGTGATCCAGGATGCTGGCAGGCGTGGCAGAAGTCAGGATGCAGGAGCAGACACGGTGAGCGTCCAGCTGCTAGATGCAGAACAACGCGAAGCACGTGTGGCTGTTCGGGTGAGGTTTAAATAGCCTTGGAAGAAGTTCCAGGTATGTATCCTTCCTCCAATCATGTATGTATCCTTCCCTGACCACGCCCGGATGGTAAATTAGTCCCACAGGTAAAGTAGTTCCTTTCAGGCCTCAAGGAGGCCGGGATCCTGCAGCATGGTCTGCATCAGGTAAGTGCACCCAAGCACTCCCATAATGAGCCTGGCGCCTATGGCGCCAGAACTGATGTCTTTTATGAGCCTGGCGCCTTAGGCGCCAGGACACTGTCCAAAGGGCCCCTATATGGGGTTGCTGGGTCCTTCCTTAGGGACTGGATGTCCGCTTGCGGGGACGCTGGGCTTGAACCGGCTCCCCGGGAGCGGGCATCATGACAGCACTCCCCCCCAAGGCCCCTCCCAAGGTTGTTCCCTCCGGGGGTTTTGGTTTGTCTGGGAAGAGTCGGTGGAATTTCCTGACTAATCGAGGTGCATGCACATGGTCGCTGGGCTCCCACGACCTCTCCTGAGGTCCGTACCCCTTCCAATCAATTAGGTAGAACAGTTTTGACCTAAACATTTTTAAGTCTAAAATGTTCTTCACTTCGAATTCGGGCTCCCCATCTATTAGAATAGGTTCTGGAGGTTTGAGTAGTTGGGTTCCGGGAACCACTGGTTTCAGAAGTGACACATGAAAAACAGGGTGAATTCGCATACTAGCTGGTAAATCAAGTTTAACAGCCACTGGGTTAATTATTGCCGTAATAGAATAAGGTCCCAGATATTTTGGGTTAAAAGTTCGAGGCCCTTTGAGAGGTAAATGTCTGGTAGCTAACCACACTTGATCCCCAATCTGACACGGAGGTGCTTCACTCCGATGTAGATCAGCATTCTCCTTCTCTTGGCTTGTTGTAAATGCGTAGTTGCCTCTTTGAAGGCTTGGGTAATTGTAGAATGCAGATGTTTTACTGCAGGCATTCCGAGGTTCTGAGGTGAATCAAGGTTTGAGGTTCGAGGGTGATGCCCAAACAAAGTATAAAAAGGACTGTGGCCAGTTCCAGAGTGTACCGAATTATTATATGCGTATTCAGCTATCCAAAGAATGTCTTTCCAGTTGCTTTCAGATTGCTGTAACATACACCGTAAGTACTGCTCAAGGGTCTGATTTGTCCTCTCGGTCTGACCATCGGTCTGAGGGTGGTGACTGGTCGATAATCTTACATCGATCTGCGCCATTTGACAACATTTGCGCCAGAAGTGGGAAATTAATTGGCTTCCCCGGTCAGAGATTAGTATAGATGGGAATCCATGTAGCCGAACAATATTTTCGAGGAATTCTTTGGCTAGGACAGAAGCTGAAGGTAAACCTTTCAAAGGAATAAAGTGGGCCATTTTGGAAAACAAATCCACAATTACCAAAATAGTATTGTACCCCGAAAAAGGAGGCAGGTCCGTAATAAAATCCATTGATAGGGTGTGCCAGGGTGCGGGCGGTATGTCTAGAGGTTGAAGGAGACTGGCTGGTCTTTTCTTTTGACTTTTATTTTGGGCGCAAACACCACAGGACATCACAAAAGATTTAACATCTTTCCGCCAAGAGGGCCACCAAAATTGTCGTTTCACCTTTTCCTCTGTCTTGGCAATACCGGGGTGTCCCTCTATTAATGTATCATGATAACCGGAAATAACTAGTTCGTGTAATTCCTTATGTGGCAGGAATAAGCGTCCTTGGAAATAAGGTAAACCATTATCTATGGTAAAGTCTCATCCCTTTTGTATCCAATCCTGTAAGGTTGTAGGGTCCAGGAGTTGTTTCACTCTGGCTTGAATGTCTTCAAGCGTCTGTAACGAAGTCATGCATAGAATCCTCTGTTCGGGAATTATTGGTACTGGTTCTGAGTTTGTATCAGATTCTCCCATTCCAATTCGGGATAAGGCGTCTGCTTTGCCATTCTTGCAGCCAGGTCGATAGGTAATCACGAAATCAAATTCAGCGAAAAACAAAGCCCATTGGAGCTGCCGTGATGACTGAGCCTTGGCTGTTTTCAAATACTGTAAATTCCGGTGATCAGTGATCACTGTGATGGTATGTCGAGCGCCAAGCAAATAATGCCGCCAGGCTTTAAAAGCGGACTTAATGGCTAACAGTTCTTTGTCCGTGATTGCATAATTAACCTCGGGTACCGAGAATTTTCTGGACCAAAATGCTACGGGATGCAGTTGGTTGGTTTCAGGATCTCATTGGGACAGGACAGCTCCCATGGCTAGGCTGGATGCGTCAGTCTCGACGACATAAGGGAGATCTGGACGCGGGTGTTTCAATATGGGTGCAGAGGTAAACTTAGCTTTTAAATCCTGAAAGGCCTGCTCGGCTTCTTCAGACCATTCAAAATGTTTATTTTTCCTCAAGAGTGCAGTAATGGGTTGTACCACGCGTGAAAATTCCAGGATAAACCTGCGATAGAAATTGGCAAAGCCGAGCATGCTTTGAACCCCTTTTACAGAGCTAGGTGATGGCCATTTGAGGATGGCATCCACTTTTCTTGAGTCCATTCAGACTCCTTTGGGTGTCAGGATGAAACCTAGAAACTCGACTTCTGTGGTATGGAAAACACATTTCTCCAATTTAGCAAATAGTTTGTGTTGGCGCAGTTTCTCATGTACTGCCCTGACGTGTTTTTTGTGATCAGATTCCGAAGAGGAGTACACCAGAATGTCATCGATATATACGACAACACAAACATCGATGAGTTCCCGAAGGACATCATTCATGAAGTATTGGAAGGCAGCCGGCGCGTTACACAATCCGAAAGGCATCACCTGGTACTCGAATAATCCGTATTTAGTACGGAAGGCAGTTTTCCATTCGTCGCCTTCTTTAACTCGTACCAGATGATAAGCCCCCCGGAGATCTAACTTGGTGTATATGCAAGCGTCCTTCACCTGGTCAAGGAGTTCAGGGATCAGAGGCAGAGGATAACGGTTTTTAACCGTTATCTGGTTCAATGCGCGGTAATCGATACAAGTTCTAAGGTCGCCTTCTTTTTTGCCCACGAAGAACAAAGCCGAGGATGCCGGGGACTTTGACGGGCGAATAAAACCATTAGCTAGGTATTGATCCAAATATTGTCTCAAATGCAGGTTCTCAGGTTCGGTAAGGGCATAAATCCTGCTACAAGGGGGTTGTGCACCGGGCACCAGATCGATTTGGCAATCGTACGATCTGTGAGGAGGTAACGTGTTGGCTTGTTCCTTTTGGAAGACGTCCTGAAAGTCTTGGTATTCCGGAGGTAGTTGCATGGAGGCAGAGGTTACAGATGCTAGATTAATCTTCAGGTTTTCTGGGTAGCAGGTTTGTGTACAATCCGGGAAGGTTATTCTCTTAGCTCGCCAATCAATTTGAGGATTATGTGTCTCTAACCAAGGGATTCCAAGAATAACCTGAAACTGTGGAGCCTTGATTACATCAAACACAACACCCTCCCGATGGCCATCTGGACCAATAAGAGTCACCTCAGTAGTGGAATGTGTTACCGGTCCAGAGGCAATTTCAGTTCCATCGACTGTGGGGATGACATCTTTGCTGGTTTTAGGACGGAGAGGGAGGTTAATCCTAGAGACCAATTCACGATCCACATAGTTTCCAATAGCCCCACTATCGATGTATGCCTTTATTGCATGCAACTGCTTAGGCTGTTCGGGATCTACGAGAACCATTGGCACAATGAAATGCAAGGTCTGAGAGTTAGTTTTCAAGCTCGGCAAGAGGACCCCTACACTTGTCGGGCGGAGTCGTTTCCCGAAACAGAGTCTTCATGGTTTTTATCAGCGGCTCCTACCACCTTTCGGGGCAGTTTTGCCGGGCAATCTCGTAGAAAGTGTCCAGAATTCCCACAATAAAGACATAGTTTTAACTGCTGCCTCCTTTCACGTTCCTTTTGAGTTAAGGTTCCTTTAACCCCTCCAATTTGCATAGGCTCAGAGACATCAACTCCCTTGGGATTAGCATGGGTCTTGACCATCACCCGGGTCTCAAACCTGGACTGATCTGCTTTTCTGTTTTGAAGTCTGTGATCCAATTGGACCACTAAGTCTATATACTCTGTGCATTCTTGGGGCGGATTTACAACTTGGACCAAGACATCTTTAAGTTCTCCACGTAGGCCTCGAAAAAACAACGTGACTCTTTTATTCTCTGGCCATCCCGTTTCCACAATTAGTCTATTAAAGGTTGCAATATAGGTTAGGCGGTACTGATTGCCCTGTCGCAGGGATAGAAGTTCGTCATCCAGAGCCTGCCCCTGAGAGTGTCGAGCAAATAACCTTTCCATGCTTGCTTGAAACCTTTGAAAATCACAGAGAATCGGGTCATCTTGAGTAACCAGTGGAACTGACCAATCGGCAGCGCAGCCGCTGAGAAATGACAATACAAAGGCTACCTTGGTCTGATCATTAGGGAAGGCCCCAGGTCTGCATAGGAAGTGCAAACGACACTGATTCATGAATACGGCAAATCATTTGGGGTCTCCAGCAAAGCTTTCGGGTGGGGCCAGCGGCATGTTTCCAGGTAGATTAATCACAGGGTTACTGGAAACCACAGGAGCGGGGTTCCTCCGGAACCGGGTAGATGAGTTTGCCCAGCTTGACCTTGCAAAAGCTGTCTGGCCAGGTCATCAGTTCTTTCCTTTGATATTATTAATTCCCTCCTGAGGGCATTAGTCTCTTGACGAGCGGCATGTACTTCGGCCCGTAATTCCCCCAGTAATTGGGCCAACTGATCAGTCTCAGAACTTTCCATAGCGCCTGGGTGGGAATTTGTAGGATGGCTTCACGTTCTGTAACGCTCACCTGACTCCCACGGAGGCGCTGGCCTGGTTCGCGCTGATGTGACCTCTTTAAGGTGAGGGCCAGGGTTCGGAAGACAGACTGGACCGGGCCCCCCAAATCTGGCTTCTCTGGCTCGCAGAAGTATCCTTCTGTAGGCGAAAATAGGGGATTAACTGTCTGCGGAGTAATGCAATCGGCCTCCCACTTTCCCCTCTCACCCTCCTCGAAACCCTTCTGTGATTCCTCGTAGCGTCTCACCTTAGGGTCTGGAAGGGCGAGCTCTCCATCCTGCTTCTGATGCAGGGGCGCGTTGGTATCCAGTTAATTCACTGGATTTTCGGATTGGTGAGAACCAAACATGCTTGGCTTCCAGGTAAGTTTTTTGATAAGAGGTTCCCCTTGTGTCCATGCATTAATGTACTAATGCTAGTGTCTTTTTCCCCATAGGGGCCAGGGTACGGAATGCCGGGGAACAGGCACCGACCCGAGATGAGAGGTGAAATCCTTGTAGAAATCAGGTAAGTCTTTAATGAGCGTTTTTGGTAATGTCTTTTCATTCGCTCATTAACGCTGATGTCTCTTTTTCCCCTTAGGGGCCGGGGTCCGGAAATGCCAGGATGCGGCGCGGACCCGATATGAAGAGGGAATGAATCAACAGGTAAGTCTTAACATGGAGATTTAGCTTTCTTTATTCCCTTCTCTCTCTCACCTTTTGTTCTGGTCTTTTTCTCCCTAGGCGCTGGGGCGTGACTGCGAATCCGGATGATCGCTGCTGAACCGATCTGCTTTTCTGTTTTGAAGTCTGTGATCCAATTGGACCACTAAGTCTATATGGAATGCGGCGCTGCAGCGATCGACACGATGAGCTTTTAAATAAAAGTCTTCCTTTTCAGGATTGTCGGCGAGATGTCTCCGGGATGCGGATTTAGCAGGTAAGGACTTTTCCTTCTTCTGTTCTCTTCTTCTCTTCCTTTGTAGTTGATCCAGGATGCTGGCAGGCGTGGCAGAAGTCAGGATGCAGGAGCAGACACGGTGAGCGTCCAGCTGCTAGATGCAGAACAACGCGAAGCACGTGTGGCTGTTCGGGTGGGGTTTAAATAGCCTTGGAAGAAGTTCCAGGTATGTATCCTTCCTCCAATCAGGTATGTATCCTTCCCCGACGATGGTAAATTAGTCCCACAGGTAAAGTAGTTCCTTTCAGGCCTCAATGAGGCCGGGATCCTGCAGCATGGTCTGCATCAGGTAAGTGCACCCAAGAACTCCCATAATGAGCCTGGCACCTATGGCGCCAGGACTGATGTCTTTTATGAGCCTGGCGCCATAGGCACCAGGACACTGTCCAAAGGGCCCCTATATGGGGTTGCTGGGTCCTTCCTTGGGGACTGGATGTCCGCTTTCAGGGACGCAGGGCTTGAACCGGCTCCCCGGGAGCGGGCATCATGACAGCGTGTGCCTCTGCGTGAGCAGCAATTGCTTGACGCAAAAACACCATTTCAGCCCAGCGTGCCCTGTCTGAGGCCGCCATGCCCATTCTGAGCGAGCGGGCCGTGGACTGTGCCGCCCGCTGCTGGAGTTCCACCTGCCTAGGAGGGGGGAGCATGAATTGGGCCACACGTTCCATGCTCTCAGCAATGTTATCAATTGCTGCCCCCTGGTGTTCTGAATTGGCAACCATGGCTTGCTCCCACTCGGTATGTCCCAGTGGCGCGCGGCCACCATGTTGCTGGGCTTGACACCTGCGGGGCTCAAGGAGCTGACGTCCTTGTTGGGCTGGCAACGCCCGCGGCAGTAGGACTACATTCCTCCATCGACATGATGCCACAGGCACATCAGCAACTAGTGTGGAGGGTGACCCTGCGTGCCGATCCACCACAGGTGGAGGTCCCACCACCGTCTGGCCCCTCAGTGCAGGTGTCGTGGACAGAGGAGCATCCACATCAGAATCACTCACCCCTGACGAATGGACCCGATGCACATCCAACTCGACATTGTCATCAGAGTGATCCTCCTGGTTAGACTCATTGCCAGCCCTAGACACGATGGTCTGGAACACAAGTGGGTTCTCATGGTCTACCACCCCACGATCGCCACTTGTGCTGGGTTGCTGGTGTGATAGCAAACCTGTGCCTGGCATGACAACACCATTCTCTTGCTCCATTGCGTCATCATCTGAAAAGTGGAGAAAAATTAACATTAGTACACATGTCAGAAGCACATAACACACACACACATAGACATCATATAGACAGCCAACACATGTAGCAGACATGTCACACACAAATGAGAACCTGGCATGCATCCAGTGGCCTTGATATACAAACACATCCCAAAAGCAGAAATGGATGTGTCCAAATAGCAAAGCCTGCACAAGTACAAAATGTAGTATATGAACTCCATCAGACACCACCTCTGTCAGGCACATGTCACAGGCAGAAAATACAGATGGCATCTAAGAGACGCAACACACCATAAGCATTTCAGAACTGCAAATTGACCACTGCTGCAAGTGCATCCAAACACACTATGACACAGGTAACATGCATGTAGACATGCATCACTAAAGCAGGACCAACCATAGTAGCTAAGTGGGCCTTGGCATACATATACTGTACAACAGTGAACCTTCTCAATCATGCCAGTTTCACATAATGTGTCAAAGCAGAA
The DNA here is from genome assembly GCF_040938575.1 of Ambystoma mexicanum. Classification (NCBI taxonomy): domain Eukaryota; kingdom Metazoa; phylum Chordata; class Amphibia; order Caudata; family Ambystomatidae; genus Ambystoma; species Ambystoma mexicanum. The sequence continues at coordinate 771,297,747 of NC_090933.1, read as the reverse complement.
ATCTCACCAGCATCAAAGTCAATCAACTACTTATTTTTCAGTCAACGGGCCTCATTACGACCCTGGCGCTAAGTGAAAAACGATGGCGGTAAATGGTTACCGCCATCGTTTTCCGCCAGGTCCGATCATGACCCGTGACCGTTAACTACGATGCCATTAGCGGCATCGTAGTTAACGCCACCGCTAACTGCGCTAAGGGTGCGCGCACGCGACCGGCCACACCGTACTTAGCGCCATGGCGGAAAGGTACGCAAATGCCGACCCAAGCGGACATGCACCTAACGCCATCACCCAGCCCATTAAGAACCTTACCGCCATGGTGCTAATTACGCCATCGCGAACCAACCATAAAGGGCCATGTAAAGTGAATGCAGCTGCCACAGGTGCACAGAAACAGCACAGGTGAAGGCAATACAGACTCAGGAAGTACAAAAAGAGCACACCCCACCCCTTCCCACACCCAGTCACACTCCACAATGATACCAATACGACTAGCAATGTTGGGGCTGGAGGACCTGATAGCAATGCAAGTGCTACTACAACAACAACAACAACAACAACAACAACAACAAGCTGCACAGAGGAGACGCAGGAGGAGAAGGAGGGCAAGGCAGGCCCAGCAAACATCAAAGTGGGTTTCCATGCACTAGCCGGCATACTCGGTTGCATTGGTGCCATTGACTGCACCCATGTGGAATTGGTGGTTCCACGTGCCATGGAGGTACCGTACCGCAACTGGAAACAGTTCCACTCAATCAACGTGCAAATGGTCTGTGACTCCAACAAGATCATCACACATTGTTGTGCCCGATTCCCCGGATCAACCCATGATTCTATGGTCCTAAGGAACTCCACAATACCACGCTACATGGAGCGACATGCAGGCCCAAGATCCTGGCTACTCGGTGAGTCCAATGTCATGGAAGTGGGCAGGTGAATGACGTACCGATGCATACTCCACCTGGCTGAAGGGGGGGGATGATGCATACTCCACCTGGCTGAAGGGGGGGGGAATGATGCATACTCCACCTTGCTGTGAGCAACACAGAGAACGGAGACAGAGGATGGCCACTCACAATGCACTCAACCCCTCTGCATACATTGGGTGATGGCATGAAAAACAGGCCATGGGAGTCATGAGCATATACTGGTTGCATTGTGTGAATCAATTAGTGCATGTAGAAGTGAGCCGAAGTAGCAGTTGGATGCAAGCCATGGTGGCACATCATGTTCTTGATCAGACAACATGACTGACACATACATTCTCGCCTACATACAGGTGATGCAGGCTATCCTGAAGAGGTGGCTCCTTACACCAGTCCGGAACCCGCAGAACCAGCATGAGGAGGACTTCAACCGTGCACATACACGTACTCGTGTGGTCATAGAGCAGACATTCGGCCTATTGAAGGCACGGTTCCGAAGCCTCAGCAGGTCTGGTGGGAGACTCCTGTACCACCATGAGAAGGTGGCAAAGATCGTCATGGCATGTGTCATGCTACACAATATTTGCGTCAGACGGAATGTGCCCCTGCCCCCTGACGCAGGACTGCAACCACCTGACGATGAGGATGAGGAGGGTGCCGATGGGGCAGCACCCCATGGAGGAGGCGACGCACAGGAGGGGCGTGCAATGCGCCAAAGTATCATCGACCTCTGCTTCTAGCACACACGGCTGGTGTGAATCACATGGAGACTGCACTTGGGGCACTGTGTGTCTCTGGGACATGCACACTGTGGACTGTACACCAATAAAGCACACATATGCAATGAAAATGTCCACACATTTCATTCCCCCCTGAACACCCCAACACACCCCCTCCCCCCTGAACACCCCAACACACCCCCTCCCCCCTCCCCCCTGAACACCCCAACACACCCCCTCCCCCCTCCACCCTGAACACCCCAACACACCCACTCCCCCTGAACACCCCAACACACCTCCTCCCCCCTCCCCCTGAACACCCCAACACACCCCCTTCCCCCTCCCCCCTGAACACCCCAACACACCCCCTACCCCCTCCCCTTAAACACCCCAACACACCCCCTCCCCCCTCCCCCCTGAACACCCCAACACACCCCCTCCCCCCTCCACCCTGGAATCCCTACGAAGGTTCAGTAGTGTCTGTGCAGCAGGGTATGCAGTAGTCCTGCTCGACTGTCAAGCCACTAATGTGAATCCCCTCCCCTGGCCCCCGGGGCACCCCTGCCCGTGCTGCGTAGATTGCGCCCTGATCTGCGGATGGGGCTGCTCTGTGCCGAGCTGGCTGATGAGGACGGTCCGGCCTGCACATCTGGACGCATGTCCCTGATGGTCTGGACAAGTTCTGTGAGGACATTGCGCACAGCCGCGAGTTCCGTGCATATGTCCTTTGTGGAGGACTCTATGGCAGCTGTGACTCGGTCTGCCAAACTCTCCATGCCATCCCTTGGCACCCCACACTGTGCAACATGTTCGTTGAGGAGGGCGGATAGCTGCTGCTGGCGGGTAACTATATCCTCAAGTGTCTGCTGGTTCCGCTGGCCCATGCCCAGTGGCATTTGCATGTCCATTGGGCTGCTCACCTCAGGCTGGGGGGATGGGGTGGCTGGCCAATCCTCGGCCTCCGACTGCCCCTGTGTGGCATCCGCCTGCAGGGGGCTTAGGGATGTGCAGGGGGAATGTGGCTGGGCAGTGGGCCTTCCCTCATCGATGACCTCGATGCTGCCTGCCTCACTGTCGGAGGTTGCCGCTATAGCAGCGATTTCACCCAGGGTGCTGCTTGCAGCAGAGCCTGTCCCTTCAGTGGGCACGACTAGTGACATGTGCGGTGCTGCTGCTGGGTCTGTGTTTGCTGTTGTGGGGGCTGGCACTTGCCTGTCCTCTTCCCCAGGCAGGGTTTGTGGCTGCTGGTGTGTTTCCTTCAGGACGGCTGAGGTGGATGCCTGTTGCCTGGCCCTCTTGGTGGATCTGGATGCAGTGTTGTCCTCTTCCTGGAGGTCTGTGCCAGATCCTGTGGTGGAGCAAAGGAGGGATAGTGTTATTGATGGGTCCGCGGACATTGGCCGTGCATTGTGAGGGATGACATCTATACAGTGGGTACATGCAGCACATTTCAGGCAGGGGCATATAGGTTTTGTGCCTTTTGTGTGGAGGTAGCATGGTGGTATGTGTGTGCCAGCAGTTAGGGTGTGCATGCTGCATGTGTACAGGGTGGAGTCTGGATGTGTCTGTGGACATACACCTGCCGATGTGTTGCATATGCACTATGGGGCTACATGGTACTTCACATGATGGGACTTTGCTGAGTTTAGCATGGCTTGCTCTGGCCACCTACCTACATCTCCTGAGGTCCTGAGGTCGGCGCTCCTCTCTCCATCCCTCCGACACCATGGATGCTCTCCATCCCGATGGTGGATGCACATATTTCCTCCCATGCTTGCAGCTTTATGGGCGAATCGGATCCACCCCCAGTTGACTTGGCTAGGTTCCGGTTAGCTGAGAGGATGCTTCGGACACGAAGCCTCAAGTCGTCCCAGCGCATTCTGCACTGCTGGGCAGTGCGGGGTACGGCCCCCACTGCACTCACACGCTGTGCCACTAGGGCCCATATGGCCTTCTTTTTCGCTATTGCCGGCCTTGTCATCTGCGCGGAGAATACAGCTGCAGCATTTTCTTGCAGAGTCTCTGCGAGCATGGTTAGTTCCTCCCTTGAGAAAAGGTCTTGGCGCTGCCAGTCACATGCTTTTTTAACGGCTTTGGGCATTTTTACTTGGCTAATTGGGTGGGTGTTGGGTGTGGATAGGTGTCAGGGTTGGATCAGGTATGGTTGTGGAGGATGGCAATGGATTGTGTTTTTCAAGATGGCCGTCGTGCAGTTTCCCGTTCCGCCGCGATGACGCTATTTCCGGTTCCGCCTATTTACGGTCTGTGTGGCGGTAGTGCTCCTTGTGCGGCGTGCAATGGCGGTAAGGGCCGTTTTTGCCCCATTTACGCCATGCCGTACTTTACATTAACGCCATGGCATAATGCACGTGCCCGATGGGTCGGAATATGCCGCACTTTACGCCATCGACCCACGGCGTAAACGTTGATTACGCCATGGCGGTAATGTTCGGTACTTACCGCCAGGGTCGTAACGAGGCCCAACAAAAAAGCTGCAGAAGCCACTTGTGTAAATGCACACTTTCACAAAGACATAAGTGAGTGCTGGCAATGTTGCACTACACAACATTGAAGCTGTTTCCATATGTACATGTGAAAGTGTTCAAAAACACACATTTCCCCATACACCTGTATTGTGAACATGACCAGCATCCAATACACCAAAGCAAGCAGCTACAACCCTGCTTGCTTGTATGTGGAAGTGCATACATACACACGTGAAGGAAGCTCCACAGTCATTACAACCCGATTGGCAGGCTACATTCAATCAGCGCCCTATGCCAGTTGGTATAGGGCACAGATTGACCAACCAATTCATCTAAACCGCCACTAGGGAGTTCCAATACTGAGTATATGTGACACAGGATGCACCCGTCGCATTCATGACATAGAAGGGATGAAAAACAGGCCATACATCAGTATGGGCAGTGGCGCTGGTGGATTGAACCTAGGGAGTGCCAGGTAGAACAAGGACAGAAGCCCTGACTTGTGTCAGTGTCTGCTGGGTGCCCTGGAATGGACCCTGCACAGCAACATCCGCTGTGCCAGGGTCATTGACCGGGACTGTCCTGGATGGTAGACTCACAACCGGGGTGGTGTCGGCTGCATCTGCATATAACATATGAAAGACTCTGGGGAATTCTAATGGCCCCGAGATTCGTCCCCTTAGCAAGGCTTACTACTGGTTCCAAACTAGAGAATCTTGTGGCTCCCATATGGGCCTTCCTTAAACATGCAATTCACCAAATTGAAGAACACCTTAACAAACTAACCAATTATGCCTTTGGGTAATACATATACTTTTAATATTTTATTAAATTGACATTGATATGAACATATTCATTAAGTTATAAAATTCAGTTATAAACACTGAACTCCTAAAAACACATATTTGATTCCATTACAATTTTATAATTCGCAAAGTGCAATTAAACCGTGAGTCAAAAACTCTAAAAACCTTATGTCACAAACTATTAACATGAATGACCATTTGTTTGTAGAAAATGAGAAGACCCTATGAAGTGATAAACACTCCCAATGGATACCGAAGACAGTCCCTATTCTAAAGGGTACTCTCTTTCTACACCTTATGTCCTTATTCAGTGAATCCGCACCAGAATTGGTATGCGGATCTAAACAGTTCAATACTTTGTTATTAGATGTTGGCTCATATACAATATACAAATGATCCCGACATGTTTCGTTCTCTAACGATAGTCGGTACAATTCAAGAACATCTTTAGGGGTAGAACATGGTGATTTCTCACACAAAAAAACAGGTCTTAGCTCCTTAAAACACCATACATCGACCAGATTGTATTTTCTTCGTGGTGAACTTCATGCAACCGTATCCAGATTCGCATTTGATGCTAATGGACGGATGGGTAAACTGGTCTTCATAGTAGACACTAACCAGACCTTCGTGGAGCCGTTCACATCCGTCTGATAGTAATAAGCCGCACACGCTACTGGGTTTAATTGCTTTATTACTGGGTGGCCGCACTGTCAGCTGTGATCAAAGTGAGGGGAACAAACACATCGTCTGTGCCTTGCATGGAGGTCACTGCTTCTCCCAAATGCAAAAGCAAATGCCGTGTTTCTCGCGTCCGCCTGAACCACGTGACTGGTCACAGTGGCGCTGATGGATTGAACCGAGGGAGTGCCAGGTGGAACAAGGACAGAAGCCCTGACTTGCGTCAGTGTCTGTTGGGTGCCCTGGAATGGACCCTGCACAGCAACATCCGCTGTGCCAGGGTCATTGACCAGGACTGTCCTGGATGGTAGACTCACAACCAGGTGGTGTTGGCTGCATCTGCCCATGCACTTGCCAACAACCGGCTGGTCAGAGCAGCAGATGACATTACTAACCCAGGGACATGTGCCTCGGTCAGGGCAGCCTTGCGTGCACCTACGATGTGCCTCCTGTCCTCCTGGAAATCTTGCAGGGACTCTTTAGGTGCCAACGCAGTCTGCGCTGGCAGACCCTGAGCCTGGGTGGTGGTGTCCACAGCTGCACCTGCAGCTACCACTACCCTTGTGCCCGTGGCAGTCGATGAAATGGACTGCTGGGTCACATGGGTGTCAGTGCCAGATGCAAGAACTGCATCTCCCGGAGCCGCAGGGGGTGGTGACATGACTGCACCAACACGTGACACAACATCATGCCGAAGTCGCGCACCCCTGCCTCTTCCCCCTCTGCAGCCACCCTGGACACCCTGGAGTCCCCCTACTCCCTGGTCACCCCGGCCACGTACCTGACCACGCACACCACATGGAGTATGCCCAGCTGAGGCGCCCCTCACCTTTTGTGGCCTCCCAGCCATGGCACAGATGGAGTAGTGCCGGCACAGATCTAGTAGTGCCAATGGGAGGTGTACACAACAATTGTCCTGGGTAATTGGGGTGAAGGGGGTGGGATACAAGATGTTAACAGCACCCCTGCACCTGCAAGGCTGTGTGTGATCCCGGTGATAAAGTGATGGGTCACGCAATGCTCAGGCACCCCAAAACTGCAGTAAAACCATGCATGCAACCCCCATTAGCCCACGTGTGTGGAATTAACCTCCTGCAGTACGTGGTGGCACACAGGGACACGAAAAACACGTACACGTGGGACACGCAGGCTACTATCACCTCAAAAACGGGTACGTGATACACAGGGGCACTCGCAGTGGGAAAAATAGCATGCAAGACTCACCATCAGACTAGCGTGATAATGAAAAACACGCGTAGCCAATACCCCCACGAAAAGAAGAGATACGTCCTTGATCTGCTGTGAAGTTGTGATGGTGCATGAAACAACATGAAGTAGCAACACACACGTCGGTCTCCACGAAAGGCACGTACAGTGAACTGCTGGCCCCGCTCACCTTTAACCCGTGCTGAGGCAAACGCCTGTGCGCATTACGTCACAGACGCGCTTACGCTCTGGATTACACGCATTAACACGCGTACGTGATTTTTTTCCACATGTGGATGCACCCGTGCTGAGGAAAACGCCTGTGCGTATCACCTCAAATATGTGCTTACACGCTGACGTGCAATTTTTTCACGTGCCAAATCACTCCGTATCAAGCTGGCCACACGACAACACACGGAAGACCACGCTAATGCCCTGAAGGCCATTTTCCTGCCCCCCAGAGCCCCGAGCACACTCCCACCTGCTGTCTGCTGCTGCCTGCCTGCCTGCCTGCCTGCTGGCCACGTGCCCTGCTATTTGGTGCCTGCACATCAGCCATCTGTAGGGGTCCAGTTGCTGTGACCACCCCTGCTGGAACAGAACACTCCTGACTGGTATTCCATCGCTCCACAGTCCAGCCCCAGGACACAGTTGCCCACCCACACCTGCCTCGCATGTTGCCATGTCTGACACAACACAATCTGGCACCAGTGGCAACCCCCAGCAGAGAGGCAGAGGGCTGCCAGCTTCACTGCCAATGAAGTTGGCATCCTGATGGAGCAAGTCCTGGGGCATTATGATGCCCTCTTTGGAAGTTAAGGCAACAACAATGAAGGACGGAAGAGGATATGGAAGGACATCGTGGCTGCCATCAACGTGGAGGGGGTGGCAGCCCGCGACATGCAACACGTCCGGAAGCAATGGGAGGACTTCAGGTCCAGGACCCTCAGCAAGGCCCGGCGCCTCTTGAAGGCAAAGCATGCAGAGGGGTGCCGGGTCGGCCTTACCAACATCCAGATGAGGGTCCTGGAACGCATAACCCAGCCCTCCACCTCCAGATCCTTCAGAGGCAGACCCGTCCGGAGTCGAGCGGTAAGTGACCATGCGTACTGATTGGACGCTGTGCATGTCGAGGTGTGGCAGGAGTGTGCAGGTTGGACATATGTCTTGGAAGGCCCATGTATGGATGTGTATGTACAGGGACATGATCCTGCCGCATGTGAGTCCAGTCATGTGTGAGGCACATCAATGGTGTATGTATTTGAATACATGATGCCCAAATGCATGTGTCGGTACATAACTGTTTGAAATTATGTGTATGTACTGTGGCATGGTTGTGGTGTGACACATGGATGCTTATCCCACCTTCATGTATGTGCACAATGTACATGTGTGTGTGTGTGTATTTGACATGTGTGCCACTGTGATACACCATGGATGCATGTGACACCGACATGTAGAAGGCTGATTGGCCGATGTAACATGGATGCCGATGATTTAACTGCGACAGGTGGTGGAGATGTACAGATGCATGTATGTCTGGTGGCGTGTGTGCATGTGTTTGGCACTCCCTGTGTTGCATGTGACGTCAGGCTAACCTTCGGATGCTCATGCTGTTGTATGTGTATGGATGGCGCTGCCTGCTGCAACATTCCTGTTAATTTGCACATGTGTGTGGGTTCAAATGATAGGTGTGTTGGGGATTGGTATGCCATGTGTGAAGTTTGACACTGCCACTCATGTGCAACCCTGCAACTGTCATGTGTGTATCAGACCATTGTACAGTGCCCTGATGCCTGTGTTCTGTCTTTCCCTGTCTGCAGCATCAACTGATGAAGAGGGCACAGACGGTGCTGTGGAGCACAGCGGCAGGGATCGCACCGCCAGCCGGAGACGCAAGGCCCAGCTCCCCTCCCAGGTTGTCATCTCGTCGGGGAGTGAGGATTCTGGTGCCGCGTCCGTGGCCACAGCTGCCAAGGGTAGGTCCAAGAGACGGAGGTCGGAAGTGGACTCCTCGGCAGCAGAAGGGGCAGCTGAGACCCCACAGGGGCTTATGGAGGAAGATGGCACCGAGTCATCCAGGTTGGTGGAGGGTTTGGTTGAGGAGGAGGCCGTGGAATGGCCACACACGGGGTCTGGAGGGGGGATTCCACTGGTGCTAGTGGTGCAGTCCAGGGGCAGGGACAGGAGGCAGCACAGGCAGCCGTGGAGGTTCCTGTGTATAACCCTGTCCCCAATCCTGTGACTGCATCATCCCGCACCAGCAGGGATGCTTCCATCCAGACCCGTTTTCAGCAAGGTGATCCGCTAACAACAACTGGCCTTCCTCTCCCTGTGGACGTGGCAATCCGGGACTGTGTTGAGCCTGTCCTGGCTGGGGTGGTGTCGTGTGAACTTGGCATCCGGGATAATGTGCAGGGTTCTCGTGAGAACACTGCACGTTATTTCAGATGCCTCGTTGACCGCGTTGACTGGCTAGGAGGGATCACCGGTGCTGGGTTCCTCCGTGTGCTGGTCCTTCTACCGACCCCCTCCTCAACTGAACCCCATATGTGCCAGTCGTCCTCCGTGCCATCTTCTGCCCAAGTATCACCTGGGCACCCTGTGGACAGGCTGGTGGAGGACACATCCCTGCCACAGTCATGAGTCGGAGGTCCAGCAGGGGTGGCCACCACAACAACTGGACCCCAGCAGGAGGAGGACGTGCAGGCATCATCAGGCAAGGCACGTGCATGGCAGCAGCAGGCTCAAGGTGGGAGCGATGATGGCTCAGGGCCATCAACATCAGAGGGGCAGGCATCGGCCAGAGGGCAGGAGGACCCTGGATTGGGAGTGTCTTCCGTGTGGCAGCGGTTGGGCCGGCAAATAGATGCAGAGCGGCGGCGGGCAGAAGAGGCACGGCTCCCTATGGTCTGGGCGGAGAACTCCATGCGCAGGGCATTGAGGCAGGCTGAGTGCCTCGAGGAAATTTGCAGGGAGTTGGAGGTGGACTTATCCCTGCAAGACCTCAGGGCCAGGGAATAGGCCCGCCTCCAGGATGTTGAAGTGGAGTTCGATGATGCCCTGGCCCGGGACATTAACAAGTGAGCCGTTGGACTTGCTCGCCGCCTTTGTAAATAGTTCTGTAGGTGTAAGTTTCCTTTCTATTTTTTTTCCTTTGGGGCGCATGGACTATGCCCCACCTTTTTGTATATAGTTATTAATTAGGTAGGCTTTTTGGTAGGTTTCATTTGGATTGTTGGGCTCATGGACCCTGGATTTTTGCATTGTACATAGTTCTGGACTGGATTTCACTTCATTTACTATGGAGGAATGGTTTTCTTATTTTTTTAACTTTGGATTTAATTTAATGGACAAACACTTTGGAGCCATTTTTATTTGGATTTAATTTGACTCAGCATTCCCATTTTTTAATTCCTTTTGGACATCCAGGCTTTTGTTTTTTATTTCTTGTGTGATTTTCTTTCATTCCTTCGATTTTGTACATAATACATTTTTTTTTATACTTCATTTGTGTAGTATTCTCTCATTGGTTTCGTGCATGTCACGATGTGGGTTTTCTCATTCATGTGCCCCCATTGTGTGTGTCTGACGGACATGTATTGATGTGCATACTTGTCATTTGGGATCTATCATGACATGGGGATTTTAATATGGAGAGGATGGAATGCTTGGTTGGGTGTTTGGACTGGGGTGGCATGGGGTGGGATTTGGGTGGCCATAAGGGCCATGGGTCTGGAGTGTGATGACGTGTCGGGTGGGGGGCCTGCTGGCAGGTGCCCATCACTGCTGGGTGGGTGTGGGGTGCAGGGGGAGATGAGTCGGGGCCTGCTGGCAGGTGCCCATCACTGCTGGGTGGATGGGGGTACTGGGGGACATGAGTCGGGGCCTGCTGGCAGGTGCCCGTCACTGCTGGGTGGGAGTGCAGGGGGACAGGGCTCATGTCCTGTGGTGTGGATTGCCTGCAGGGCATGGGGAGGGTTTTAGGGTAGTCCCCTGTGGTGTGGGCTGCCTGCAGGGCATGGGGAGGGGGGAAACCGCACACCCGGGAGGGCCCACGATGCCAAATCGCATGGGAAACTCCCCACACCCCCCCAAAATACACATTCCCCGCTCGCCCAAGCCCTATCATGTGTGAAACTCCCCGCGCACCCCTCAAATACATGTTCCCCGACCGCGCCAGGCCCATCGCATGTGAAACTCCCCACACACCCCCCAAATACATGTTCCCCACTCGCCCAAGGCCTACCGCATGTAAAACCTCCTGCGCACCCCCCAAATACACATTCTCTGCTCGCCCAAGGCCTATTGTGTGTAAAACTTCCTGCGAACCCTCCAAATACATGCAGGCGCCACATCCACCCTGGACATGCCCCGCAGGCAGCCCACTCACCATCCCCATGCCCCACAGGCAGGCCGTCCACCCTGGCCATGCCCCACAGGCAGCCCACTCACCCTCCCCATGCCCCACAGGCAGGCCATCCACCCTGGGCATGCCCCACAGGCAGGCCATCCACCCTGGCCATGCCCGACAGGCAGGCCACTCACCCTACCCATGCCCCACAGGCAGGCCATCCACCCTGGCCATGCCCCATAGGCAGCCCACTCACCTTCCCCATGCCCCACAGGCAGGCCATCCACCCTGCGCATGCCCCACAGGCAGGCCACACCACAGGAGGGTGCTTTTTCTATGCAATTGACCTGGCGCGAGCGGGGTACGTGTATTCCGAGGTGTGCGCGGGGAGTTTTACATGCATTTTCACTGGCGCGAGCGGCGTACGTGTATTCCAAGGGGTGCATGTGGAGTTTTACACGCATTGTCACTGGCGTGAACGGGGTACGTGTATTCTGGGGCGTGCACAGTGAGTTTTACACGCATTTTCATGGTTGGGGGCTGTGTGCTGGTCCACTGCCCTTTGTGCCAGGTACTGGATTTGTGCGATTTCTTTGGGGCACAGGGCGGGGTTGGGGGCGTAACTGGCACTGCTGCAGGGTTGCTGCGCCACTCCGCGCCACGGCTGCTTATGGATGTTTTAATCCATGAATACGCTGTGCGCCTAAATGGGTTTTGGCGCATGCGGCTGGCGCAGACTGCCGCACGCACACTCTGTGCGCCAGCCGAGTGCGCCACTTGTGCGCCGATTTCTATGAATTACCCCGTAAATTTTAAAGGTATTTGTACCGTGCACCGTCACCAAAGGAGGTGGTCCCCAGGCGCTCTGGCAGATCTGCAAACGAGAAGGCGGGGTGGGTTAGTAGGGTGAAGAGGGAGTAGGATAGTGAGAGGAGTGGTGTTCTGTTGGCAGCTTCATCTCAGTATACACTGTGTGCTGAGCTTTGGTGCGAGTATCAGAATGATGTCAGACCTCGTGTGCTGTTGGTGCAGTTTATGTGTTGTTGTGGTGTGGTGAAGTGCATGCGGCTTGTAGTGCGAGAGGTGGTTGTATGAGATTTTGAGTGATTTAAGTATGCAGAAAGTGTGAGCTTTTTTTGTTAGTGGGTTGTATGTTTTGCAGCTAATCTTCAGAGTATGGCTGAATGCCTAGATTTCGAGAATCCTGCATGGTGCGGCAACAGCTAGGTTTGAGAGTCCTGCACAGTGGAGCGAGAGGCCCACACCTAGCAGAACAATTGAGTATAGTACCATACGCAGCTGGATTTGATAAACAATTGAATAGTTCAGTACAATCCTAAAACACATCTAGACTTGAGAGTCATGCACAGTTGGAGAGAGGCCCACGCCCAACAAACCAAATGAGGTTTTAGCTTGGCGCATTCCCTGTTGTATTTTAATGAACTTTGTATAGTGTTGTATTCTAATGAACTATGTGTAGTGAGGGTGGAGTGTCTATTGTCTTCTTAGGGTGTCGGAGCAGGAGTTGTGGTGTCCTCTTTACTTACTATCTGTGTGAATTTGTCTGCTGGAACTTCGGGTGTGGTACAGGCCAAAGTGCTTCCGTCTTGGTCTGTCTATGTGTTCAGTCTTAAGTGTCCTCTTCTTGTGGCTATTTCTCATTATGTCTTATTGTATGTTGTGGAGTGCATTCCTTGGGTTCTGTTCATGTTTGTTGTTTGGTGGGAACCGGGATTGTTATCTTTATTCATCGTTGATTTAGCAGTGTGGGCGTTCTTGTGGGCAGTCTTCTAGTTATGCATTGAAGATCCAGGATTTGAGCAGTTTCCTGAATACGAGGTGGTTTCTTGTGTTCCGTATATTCTTTGGTAGGTCATTCCAAGTTTTCGGTGCCTGGAGAGAGAAAGAGGATCCTCCGAGTTTACCTCTGTTGTACGGTTTCGCTTCCAGGTGGATGTCGTTGCTTGATCTGAGCGTTCTTGTTGACTGGTGTAGGCATAATTTATCTCTCTGGAATTCTGCGAATTGGTTGTGTATTGCTCTGTGCGTGATGCACATTGATTTGAATTCTATTTGTTGCTTTATTGGTAGCCAATGTAGTATTTTTAGCATGGGTGTGATGTGTTCTCTTTGGGGTAGTTTGAGAAGGAGCCTGGCTGCTGCATTTTGTATGCCTTGTAGTTTTTTTAGAAGTTGTTCAGGCATAGACAGGTATAGGCTATTGGCATAATCTACTGTGGACATGACCAGAGCAATGATGCAAAGTGTTTTGTTTGCAAATGACAGAAACAGTAGGATTCGTTTTGCCACTCACAGGAGAAAGAAGCATTTCTTGAGTAGAGCGTTTACTTGTGGCCTAGACCGAGATTGTTGTTCATCAGGACCCCCAGGTTTTTTACAATCGACGATGGCGCTGGGGTCGTACCGAGTTCTCTTGGCCAAGGGATGTAGTCGATGTCTCCTCTGTTTTTTGTCACAATCATTATCTCTGTTTTGCCTGGGTTAATGTTGAGGTGGTTCAGGTTCATCCAATTGAATGTATCACAAAGGCAGTTCGCTAGTGTTGTGTTTTCATCTCGGTGTCCTGTATTTTGAAGATTATTTGTGTTGCATCGCTGTAGTTGTAGCAGATGAGGCTGTGTCTTTTAATGATTTTGATTATTAGGTATAGATAGATGTTGAATAAAACCAGGCAGAAAGATGATCCATGTGGTACTGCGCATGTGGAATCTCTTGGGTTGGTCTTGAAAGGTTTCATCCATACGGGTTCCGTTCTGTTTGTTAGGAAGGATTTGATGGGCAGTGCCTGTTATTCCCAGTCCTTCTAATCTCTTTATGAGGATGTTGTGGTTGACTGTGGTGAATGCTGCAGATAGGTCTAGAAGTATCAAGGCAGTACTGTTGTCCGAGTCTGCGTTTGCTTTTAGGTCATCCCATATTGAGAGGAGAGCTGATTCCGTTCCTCTCATTAATCTGAAGCCAACTTGTGCCTGGTCTAGTAGGCAGTACTCGTCTATGAATTCTTGGGTAGTTTTGTAAATGTGTGTTTCTAGCAGTTTGCACAGGATATTAGAGATGGGTCTGTAGTTGGATAAGTCCTCTATGTTTCCAGCTGTGTGTTTGAGTAGCAGCGTGATGTACACCGATTTGAAGGCTTGTGATACTTTGCCTGTTGAGATCGAAAGTTGGAGGACATTCCTATGGTATTGCATGGGAGTTCCTTCTTTCAGAATAGATTTGTATTCTGAAACAAGAGTATATGAATACTCGCTCCAGAGTATATGAATTGGAAGTGCCATGGTAATGACTTCTTCATTTGTGAAGATTGCATCAAGTGTATGCCCTGCCAAGTGTGTTGCTCCTTTGACTAGTTGTTGTAGATTCATTGCTGCTAGTTGGGCAGTTAAAGATTTTTGTGTGATTGTGGTTTCTTCATTGATTCAGATGTCGAAATCTCTGATTATGATCAGAGGACTGTGCTTGATGGCTAGGATGGTGATTGCTTCCGTGAAGGTGTCTATGAAGGTTGCATCATAGATTGGTGGTCTGTATTTCAGTATGAATTTCAGTTTTATTTTGGAGTAGACTGATAGCTGTAGTATTAAGGATTCACATTTATTGATGTTTAATGGATCTTCCAGTTTGATAGCCAGGTGTTCCACGTGGATGATTGCCAGCCCCCCCACCCCCTTTTAGTTTTCCTGTTTGCTTGAATGCATTTCAAGTTTTCAGGTAGGCAGTTGTTGAGGGTGATCTTGTAGTTGTTGTCTAGCCATGTTTCAGTTACAAATAGGATGTCGATATCTCTTGGCCAAATATGTGGGAGTGACGGAGCCTAGCGAGGGAACCCACACCAATGCAGAAACTTTCTCTGTAGAATTCAGTGAAGAGCCACATAGTTTATAATCAATTTTGTAGTTTAAAGTGTAAACACATCCTTTAGAGTCCAAGTCACCAGCAGAACACATGGGTATTTTCATGATGCCTTTGCCCACTATATGCCAGTATGAGAACATATTTTCATGGTGTCTGTACTCATACATTTCCATACTGGCTGCACCAATAACCCTGCATAAGAACATAGTTATGTTTACTCTCACCGTAAAGCCAGTAATTATACTATAAGAAAACATGCTCTTGCTAGCCCCACACATGCCCCTTCCCCCATGTGAGGATGGTCATCAAGTTGGTTTGACCCTGAACACCAGTGAAAAGAGTTATGCCACAGAAAGGAACCATGTCCTTGCTGGCACACAAATACCACCCCTCCAACCCACGTCATCTAACAGCACCCATCATGTTGGCTTTGCCCTTAATACCAGTAAACAATATAATGTGACAATAAGAAACCAGTAAAATATACCATTTCACTGTAATAAAACATCCATGCTCCAATGCCTTGGGATCCAAGCCCTACACACACATACATTCATACCCTTTTACCCACCAGTCTCCCATACAGCTTCTTTCACAATCATTCAGATGGGCACCCTGAACATTCACACTGTGTTCTCATTCACACATGCACTCATAATCATAGACGCAGACACACGCTTGCCTAAATGCATGCATACATACACATCTGACAATCTAGCCTTCACACATACAATTTTGTTTTCCTTTTTCTTACCCGTTTCCCAACAAGCCCTAGCTCGACGTCCCTCTTCATTCCTCCGGCAGCCACTCTCCATGAAGACAGAAACATGAATTAGGTAGAGCTTGTGAAGTGTTAGGCAGACTCCTGTGCAGTGCCCTTAGGGACCACTACACACAATTAAGACTACAGGTGGCAATACAAGTTTTACCTTTGGTACAAGCCTGTACTACTATGTTAAAGTGGCAGCAGTAGCAGAGCAGCCAGGCCTATATCAAGAATATATGAGCAGTAGCAGAGATTACACAAAGGGACCACAATTACTGTGACTCAAGCAAACACTGACTCAAGGTTTCAGGTAAAGAAATATAAGTACATTTATTTTTAAACCATCTGTTATCAACACAACACTTCTATTATTTCAAAACCACACGTAAAGTACACTACAAACAACCAATTCACTTTGGTACACTCTTACTCGGGGTAAGTACCCTATGTTTCAATGAACCGGTGTTGTGAAACAAAAGACGTTACAGGGAATCCACTTGCGATCACTTTTTGACGGTAATGACAGTTCGGTCTTACTAAAGAAACGCGTATCCGCGGCAAGAAATGTTACCGGGGCAAAAACACATTTAGCACCTGAGTTAACCAGAGAGAGTTGGGAGCAAAAATCATAGGCAATACTTTTGTCAAGGCAGACAGAATCAGAGAACAATATGTCAATAGGCCAGAGCCAGTGTCAAGTGGAACCGGGTTCCTGTGTTGAGGATCACACAGTCGGACAGTTCAAGATTCAGCATTGCCAGGAGTACTTAGATATTGTCAACAGAGGAAGCAAAAGTTATAAGAAGGAGGGAAAACAAGGGCAAGCCTTGGAGATGAAGAAAAGGGGTTCACCCTGATTCCTCAAACAGAACACAGTACCTTATTCAAAGAAGAAGTGGGTGCCACAGCGGTTGTTCCTGTTGGGTTCCTGCAGACCTACGGTTCCTGGAGCTTCGGTGCGAAGGAGGACGTCTGAAGGGGTCTGCACCACACAGGGATGAAGCCGGCAGCAGCGACAGTGAATAAAAGGTGCGCTCCTTAAAAACAGGAGAGGCTCTTCAGATGGTTATCCGGACCACTACAGCAGTGTGCAGCGATTGCGACCAAGAAGAGGATCCTCTGGCCGTGGAAGATGAGCTGGTTATCCCCACCAGACTCAAGGGAAGAAGACTCCAGACAGGATCTTCTCTAGTCGTCGAAGGGTAGATAGTTCAGGACTGCAGCAGGTCTTCACCGGGACAGGGTAGTTGCAGCAGCCATCTTCTTCTCTGCTTCTCTACGGTTCCTTGTAGTTCCAGTGGCGACTCTGACTTCTATCCCAAGAGACCTGCCTTTTATGCGAAAATCCCCCATTCACACAGCCTGGCTGTCGATCACGCAGCAGGGGGGTTGTCCAGCCTGGACAACCACCTCAGCCAATCATGGCAAAGTGTGACTTGGGTTTCCTAGGATACCCTGTGCAGGGGGTGACTACACCCCTCCCTCACATTCAGCTCACCTACACACCAGGTGCCTGGCGGACGGCTTCTTAGCAGATGCCCGCCAAAAGATGGTGAACAAAGAAGGCAAACCTGGTTTGCCGCGCAAATTAAAACACAAGAAGGACTTTAACAAAAAGAAATGGCGAATACACCGAACCGGAGCCAAAAGAAAAAGTATTTGGTCAAGCGGGTTTAAGTTCGAGGCTAATATAATAGCCTAAAACAATACCTCGTTTATATAATATAATCGTGGTAGAAAAGTTAGGGTAGATACCACTGCCACCAGCCAGGTCTAAATGTTAAAAGAGTGAAACAATGCTCTGGGAGGTACAGATACAAAGGGATATGAAGTAACCCTTTCCAGTACTCCATGTAGGATGGGGTGTACTGGATCTGTGGTTAAATGACTAAGTAAAGTTAATGGCAACTTTACCCTTTTCTGGGGGACTGTAGTCAGCCTCACAAACGAGTTGGTGGTAAGTCTAAAAAGGACAACCCTGTGTCATTGCACGGAAGGTGCTGTGTAACACATAAAAGAAGGGGACTATTGAAGTGGTGTACTCCAGAGTCCACAATCACAAAACAGGTAAAAGACACATGGCAAAACATGGGTAAGAGTGGGGGAAAAGCTCACACTCTTACCAAGTGGAAAATTAAACTCCAGAAGTCCAGCAAAGCTGCTGGGGGACTCACTAGGTGAGGGAAATTAGCCATAAAATGAGTATTCTCCCTAACACTCACTCCCCCCCCCCCAGACCAAAGGACAGGAGGATTTAATCCACTCCTGGATGGTTCTCATACCTCTAGTCGGTTATAAACATCCTGGAGAGACCCTCAGCATTTTGGTGGTGACTTCCTGCTCTGTGCTCAATGGAAAAATCAAATCCTTGCAGGCAGATTGACCATCTGAGTAACTTTGGGTTTTCCCCTTTCATTTGCATCAGCCATCTCAAGGGTTGGTGGTCAGTCTGAATGATGAAGGTAGATCCATACAAGTATGGTCTAAACCTCTTCAGTGACCACACAATAGCAACACATTCACGTTCTATTGTTGCCCACCTTGTCTAAGGATCCTTTAACTTCCTGCTGATGAAACAAATGGGGTGTTCCCTACCTTTCTCATCCAGTTGACTAAGGACTGCACCTATACCTACTTTAGAAGCATCAGTTTGTACAATGAAGGGTTGGTGATAGACAGGAGTTCTTAGGACTGGAGCTTGGCAAATGGCTTTCTTTAGACCTTCAAAGGCTTGATTGCACTCCTCATTCCACCTGACCTTTTAGGGAATTTGGGAGAGGAGATGACATTCAAGGGAGAAGCTATGGTCCCATAGTTCTCTATGAAGTTCCTGTAATACCCAGTGAGGCCTAAGAAGGCTCTCACTTGGGTTTGAGTAGTAGGGGTGGCCCAGTTTTGTACAGCTTGTACGTTGCTAGGCAATGGCCTTATTTCACCTCCTCCTACCTCATGTCCAAGGTAGACCACTGTACACTGACCAATTTGACTTTTATTTGCCTTTATGGTCAGATGGGCCTGTTCCAGAGCCTGCAATACATATCCTTGGTGTTCAACATGTTCTTTCCATGTAGGTCTGAACACTGCAATGTAATCCAAGTATGCCATGCAGAAGTCCTCCATCCCATTCAGAACTTTATTGACCATCCTCTGAAATGTAGCAGGTTCATTATTTAGTCCAAAAGGCATTACCTTGAATTGGTAGAGGCCAGCTGGGGTGGAGAATGCAGTTTTCTCCTTGGCATGGTCTGTAGGGCTATTTGCCTATAGCCTGACGTTAGGTCAAATGTGCTGAGGTACTTGGCTGCACCAAGTTTGTCCACCAGCTCATCTGTCCTAGGCAAAGGATGGGCATCAGTCTTTGTGGCTGCATTTAGAGCTCTATAGTCCACGCAGAATCTCAACTCCTTGGATCCTGCCTTTGATACAAGTACAACTGGGCTAGACAATGGGCTAGTAGAGGGCTCTATAACCCCGAGATCAAGCATCTTGTTGACCTCATTCCTTATATGTGTTCTTACATTGTCAGACATTCTGTACCCCCTGCTTTTGACAGGCAAACAGTCACCAGTGAGTATATCATGCTGGCCCCAAGGGTTCAAGCCTGGTGAAAGTGAGAACAGGGAGGCAAACTGATTTAACAGTAACTTGCACTCATCCTGCTGGCCAGATGTGAGACTGGAAGAGAGATTAACTCCTTCCACTTGCTCATCTAAAGGTAGGCCTCTGAGGAGGTCAGGCAGAGGTTCACTCTCCTCCTCCTCCTGAGCTGAAGCTAGAAGCAGAGCTCCTATGTCAGGTCTAGAGACATGAGCCTTTAAACAGTTGGTGTGAAAAACTCTGGGAGTCTCCTTAGAAGTCCACCAGATAGTTCACCTCTCAAAGTTTACCCACAACCTTGACAGGTACTATCCATTTGTCCTGCAAGGCCCTCTGCCTTGTGGGGACCATAACAAGCTGGTCTTAAGTAAACTCAACCATGATAGCCTTCTGGTCATGCCAATGCTTGACCAGAGCTTGACCAGCCTTCAAGTTATCACTTGCCTCTGCCATCATGTGTGACATTCTCTCCGGAGACCTATCACATAGTCAGTCACTCTGACTGGCTTGGGGGAAGGAGCACTCTCCAACCCCTCCTTAATCAGGGCCAATGGACCTCTGACTGGATGGCCATAGAGAAGTTCGAAGGGACTGAATCCTACTCCCTCCTGAGGGACTTCTCTATATGCAAAGAGAAGGTATGGCAGTAGAAGGTCCCACTTTCTTCTAAGGGGTTCTTCTATCATGCTCTTCATAGTTCTGTTAAACCTCTCCACCAACCCATTGGTTTGGTGATGGTAGGCAGTTGAGAACTTGTAGGTGACTCCACAGGTTTTCCACATGGCTTGCATGTAGTGGGACATAAAATGTGATCCCCTGTCAGATATCACCTCTTTAGGAAAACCTACTCTGGTAAAAATACCAAGAAGGGCCTTAGCCATAGCCCGGGCCGTAACAGTCCTCATAGGTATGGATTCAGGAAATCTAGTGGCATGGTCCATTGTCACCACGATGAACCTGTTGCCTGAAGATGTGGGAGGGTCAAGAGGGCCAATAATGTCAATCCCAACCATCTCAAAAGGAACTCCCACCACTGGGAGAGGCACCAAGGGTGCCACATTCTTGGCTCCACTCTTGCCAGAGGTTTGGCAAGTGTGGTGGCTTCTGCAGAATTTGTCTACTTCTGAACCCATTATAGGCCAGTAGAAGTAAAGAGAGAGCCTTTTCTTGGTCTTCTTAAAACTTAAGTGACCAGCCACAGGTATCTCGTGGCCTAACTGCAGAAACTGGAGTCAGTTCGCTAGAGGTACTACACGTTTCTTGCAGTCTCCAGGAGTTGACTCAGTTGGTTCAGTGTAGAAGAGGCCATCTTCCCAGTGCAAGCTATACTTCCCAGACTCAGTCCCATTGAGCTGAGAAGCTGCCTGTAGGCGAAGACCTTCAAGGGTAGGACACTCTCTTTGTCCTTTGCTGAAATCTGCCCTGTTGGGTCCACCTTCTGCCAGTAAAGACTGCAGCTCAGGATGGTCAACAGGGTCAAGATCTCCTACCAATGTAAGCTCCTCTTCTAGATCTGATTCCTCAGTATCTAGTTTGACCATACAGGGTTGAACCTCACACTCAGCCTCAGCTGGTGTGGGAGTCACAGGTGTGACTTTGGGCAGTCTAGGAGATGTCCTTCCGAGCACAGGAGTTGCTGGTTTCTTGCTGGCAGACTTATGTTTCCCCTTTGTCTTTTCTTGGCCTGTAATGGCAGTAAGTCCTGTGGGCTTGGGGTGATAGTTTCCTCTATCTTGTCCCCAGGAGAGCCTCTCAAGGTTCTCTCCCTTGCAGACCTTGTGAGCTCCTGCTTCCTTCTGCTGGGGGGCCTGGGGGTACTAGACACAACTCCAAGAATTTTAAGGTCATTACTCAGCAGGACCCTTCCAGGTATGTTATTTTGCACACTAACAGGTATTCTGACAGTCATGTCATTACACTGGATGAGAGCTGGTAACTGGAGAACCATTTGCACAGGGCATCCAGCTAACTTGGTTAGGTGTTTGGGTGCCTTAGCAACATCCTCCACCTTGCAAAAACATTCATCAACCACAGGTATGCTGGCTCCAGTGTCTCTGATGGCAGGGGTTTCCTGACCATTCACAAGCACACTATCTTTGTAATACTCTTTAGTATCATCTGGGATTGAGTCACAGACATCTAAGTTCTGTTGTTCCCAAAGACCCAAGGACACTAAAGAAATACCAGCTGAGACTCTCATGGGCTCATCAGCTATTAACTGAAAGTTTCCACTGGCTATAGGTACTTCATCCACCTGGGAGAAGGCTAAGGAGACAGTGTTGATACCTGAAGGTTTACCCTTACACCTGGGATCTCCTTTCACATGGGCAGGTAACCCACAAACAAAGCATTTTCCAAATGCTCTCTAGAATGGGGGTTTGTTCTGACCTCCATCTGGTGTGGAAGCAGGTGGTACACTAGCCTGATTCAGTTTTCCCTGTGGCTTACCCGGGTTATGTATGGGGCCCTCTTTTGGATTGGAATTATTGGAATTCTCTCTGTTGTCTTTCTTTGGCTGTTTCCCCTCATCCTTTTTCTGAGTAGCCCCAGAATCCTTGTGAGTAGCCCTGTTGGCAACCCACAAATCAGCAGCCTTAGCTAGCTTCTTAGGATCTATCTCCTTTGAATCAGCGAAGTGCTGTCTAAGCTCAGGAGAGCAGACATCAAAAATAGACTCCAACATTACAAGATTCCTCAAACCTTCATAAATGTTCACTTTGTAACCCTTAACCCAACCATCTACGTTTTTCAAACATTCACACACCCAGGTAGCCCAAGGGGTACCATTATGCTTTTTGAGGGTTCTAAACCTCTTAAGATACTGGGAAGGGGTCTTCCCAAACCTAGCTATTAATGCTAGTTTCACACACTCATAATCCTGTTTATCCTCCTCCCCCAACTCCATTACAGCATCACTTGCAACAGGGTGAAGCCTAGAGAAAAGCCAAGGAATCATCTGACTCCCTGAGATACCTTGAATCCCATGATTGTACTCACACATTGCTAACCAATCCAAAACATCAAGTTTA
This sequence comes from Ambystoma mexicanum, assembly GCF_040938575.1. Classification (NCBI taxonomy): domain Eukaryota; kingdom Metazoa; phylum Chordata; class Amphibia; order Caudata; family Ambystomatidae; genus Ambystoma; species Ambystoma mexicanum. The sequence continues at coordinate 771,275,301 of NC_090933.1, read as the reverse complement.
GTCTCATACATACCAATCATTTCCTTTGGCATACAAGGTCTCTTAGGGCTGGAAGACCTAGAAGACTTTGGGAGAGAAGTATTTTCTACAGACAATGTCTTCATCTCTAGTTCATGATTCAGCTCCATTTCTCTGAGCCTTAACTCTTGATGTTTCATGGCAGTTTGTGCATCAATACATTTCACTTCCAATTCAAGTCTCATTTTCTCAAGTGTAATAAACTCAGGAGTAAGTGTAGGACCTGTGGGGGTCCCTGTGGACAGAGGTTGTGCTTTCTGAGCAGGCAAAGGAGTTGTAGGGTTTCCTAATAAGGACTCATCTACTTCTTCAAAATGAACACTCTCAGAATCAGAAACATCAGTATCCACATTTGCTGGAGGGGTAGGCCCTTCTGACCCACTCTCCAGACTTTGTTTTCCCATTAACGTTGCAATCAATTCAGATTTCTTTCCTTTACCAGAGAGACTCCTCTCCCAACACATGGTTCTCAGAACCTCAGCAGTGTAGTTTAAGAGACCCTCTTCAGTGTAATTTTCCATATTTGACATGATTTCTCAGTTAAATAGAATTAGTGGCGTTAGCCTTGTGGTTAGTTGAACCCAAACAATAGCAGCACTCTAAGTGTAATCATTCTACTTCCAAATCCACACCGCTGACACCAGTGTTAGGCAGAATCCTGTGCAGTGCCCTTAGGGACCACTGCACACAATTAAGACTACAGGTGGCAATACAAGTTTTACCTTTGGTACAAGCCTGTACTACTATGTTAAAGTGGTAGCAGTAGCAGAGCAGCCAGGCTTATCTCAAGAGTATATGAGCAGTAGCAGAGATTACACAAAGGGACCACAATTACTGTGACTTAAGCAAACACTGACTCAAGGTTCCAGGTAAAAAAAATATAAGTACATTTATCTTTAAACCATCTGTTATCCACACAACACTTCTATTAATACAAAACCACACATAAAATACACTACAACCAACCAATTCACTTTGGTACACTCTTACTCAGGGTAAGTACCCTATGTTTCAACGAACCGGTGTTATGAAAGAAAAGACGTTACAGGGAATCCATTTGCGATCACTTTTTGACGGTAATGACAGTTCGGTCTTACTAAAGAAATGCGTATCCGCGGCAAGAAATGTTACCGGGGCAAAAACACACTTAGCACCTGAGTTAACCAGAGAGAGTTTGGGGCAAAAATCATAGGCAATACTTTTGTCAAGGTAGACAGAATCAGAGAACACTATTTGACGGAAATTCAAGAGTCAATAGGCCGGAGCCAGTGTCAAGTGGAACCGGGCTCCCGTTGTCGAGGATCACACAGTCAGACAGTTCGAGATTCAGCGTTGCCAGGAGTACTTAGATATTGTCAACAGAGGAAGCAAAAGTTATAAGAAGGAGGGAAGACAAGGGCAAGCCTTGGAGATGAAGAAAAGGGCTTCACCCTGATTCCTCAAACAGAACACAGTACCTTATTCAAAGAAGAAGCGGGTGCCACGGTGGTTGTTCCTGTTGGTTTCCTGCATACCCACGGTTCCTGGAGCTTCGGTACGAAGAAGGACGTGTGGAGGGGTCTGCAGCGCACAGGGATGAAGCCGGCAGCAGTGACGGTGAGTGAAAGGTGCGCTCCTTAAAAACAGGAGAGGCTTTTCAGATGGCTATCTGGACCACTACAGTAGCGTGCAGCGATTTCGTCCAAGAAGAGGATCCTCTTGCCGTGGAAGATGAGCTGGTTATCCCCACCAGGCTCAAGGGAAGAAGACTCCGGACAGGATCTTCTCTAGTCGTCGAAGGGTAGATAGTTCAGGACTGCAGCAGGGCTTCACCGGGACAAGGTAGTTGCAGCAGCCGTCTTCTTCTCCGTTTCTCTTTGGTTCATTGTAGTTCCAGTGGCGACTCTGACTTCTAGCCCAAGATACCTCCCTTTTATGCAAAAATCCCCCATTGACACAGCCTGGCTGTCAATCACGCAGCAGGGGGGTTGACCAGCCCGGACAATCACCTCAGCCAATCATGGCAAAGTATGACTTGAGTTTCCTAGGATACCCTTTGCAGGGGGTGACTACACCCCTCCCTCACATTCAGCCCACCTAGACACCCAGGCGCCTGGAGGAGGGCTTCTTAGCAGAAGCCCGCCAAAAGACGGTGAACAAAGAAGGCAAACCTGGTTTGCCACGCAAAGTAAAACACAAGAAGGACCTTAATAAAAAAGAAATGGCTAATAAACCCAACCGGAGCTAAAAGAAAAAGTATTTGGTCAAGCGGGTTTAAGTTCGAGGCTAATGTAATAGCCTAAAACAATACCTCATTTATATAATATAATTGCAGTAGAAAAGTTAGGGTAGATACCACTGCCACCAGCCAAGTCTAAATGTTAAAAGAGCGAAACAATGCTCTGGGAGGTACAGATACAAAGGGATACAAAGTAACCATTTCCAGTACTCCATGTAGGATGGGGTGTACTAGATCTGTGGTTAAATGACTAAGTAAAGTTAATGGCAACTTTATCATTTTCTGGGGGACTGTAGTCAGCCTCAGAAATGGAGTTGGTGGGAAGTCTAAAAAGGACTACCCTGTGTCACTGCACGGAAGGTGCTGTGTAACACACAAAAGAAGGGGACTACTAAAGTGGTGTACTCCAGAGTCCACAATCACAAAAACAGGTAAAGGATACATGGCAAAACATGGGTAAGAGTGGGGGAAAAGCTCACACTCTTACCAAGTGAAAAAATAAACTCCAGAAGTCCAGCAAAGCTGCTGGGGGACTCACTAGGTGAGGGAAATTAGCCATAAAATGAGAATTCTCCCTAAGATGAAGAATGTCCATTTGGTTTATAGTAGTACATAAAATTATGTGGGTAATTCCATCGCAAAAAGGGTAACTTGCTAACCAGATTTTCCTTTTCGTTAACTCCAAATCAAACAGTATAGTTTACATGTGCCCTGCTGCATCAGTAGCCTGATCTACAGTGCCTGCTCTACTCATGGCATAGAGCAGTTTCAAAGGTCACAAGATACCCACTGACAGCCGCAGTGACAGCCAAGTCAGTCTCTACAGGGCAGAGGCGGCATTTAAGATATACCCCCTGTACCAAAACTACGATGAAAATATGTAACCTATGATAGTAAAATTGTAAACTGTAAAATAAAGCTATGCCCGAGTTAGGCATGGTGCATGGTACTACTTATGATCATGGCAGCCACATCCCAATTGATATCATACATGTGTCTCCTCCTATGAGTCAGCTCTGCTGTGGAAGGTGAGGTTTTTTCTGGTCAGCCGGGTGGAGACTGCTAAATGGCAGGACAGGAACCTGGAGGACCAGACCACTTCTTTGATCTCTTTGGAGGGCAGGTTACACCCTCTCCCAGAGACAGCCGCACAGCAGGCAGCTGTCCTGGGTTTAGGTATCAATGGAGCAGACCCATTCAAAAGGAGTAGCCTCACACCAAGGTTCTGCATCTCTAAAGGCCTTTGTATGTAGTGACAATGGTAGGGGCGGGATTAGAGTAGGCAGGAGTGCTCTGGTCAATGGAATGAGACTGCCACCATTTTGTTTCTTTCTATCTCTTTTTCTCTTTCCTGTGCCCTCCTCTTCCTCTGGAGCTTTGGGTGTGACATTAGAATGGCAAAGTCCACTCCGTTCAAGAGCAGAGGTTGTACCACTAAGACAGGCTAGCTTTAGTCCAATCACCTGGGGACCTTTGCCTTTAAAAGAAGGGGTCTCTCACCCTTTTGGCAGATCCTCTGAAGACAACCTACTGACTCTCTCTAAAGCACCTTAGAAGAACTCACTGGACTTCCTTTGGGAAAATTGCACTTTCCAAAGCCTTCAGCCTGAGGCGAAGAAGAAGCCAACAAAAACATAAGAAATATCTGCCTCATACCCACCCATTGGGTGTACACCTTTGCTGTGGACGAGGATCAGGACCTGCCACTCTGACTCTGAACGGAACCATCCTATGCTTGAAGACCAGACCAGCTGAAGCTCCCTGTTCTACAGCACTGAACTGGTCACTCCATGTTCATTGTACCTTGAATGAGAGGGAAGACACCAGAGCTGGCTTTTATGTTCCTACATCAATTTGAACCATTGCTTGTACTTCGAACCCGCTCGAAGCTGAATTGTGCACTAGTTGAACCGGGACCTACTTGGCCCGAAAAAAAACTGCTTGATGCCTGGACCCAATCCAAACTGCTGAAGAGTCACACGCTGACTGGCCAGTGGTTTCAACCATGGCTTGATCCACTAAGTCCTCAAACAGCCGCCACACCGACCCACACATTGACGACCCCAAGATCATCCCTTCAATGGCCGTCGTCCGCTGACTAGAAATGGTGGAGTATCATGTATCGGGCCCAACTCGGCCTGTCCCAACCGCGTAGAGATCCTGTGACTGCCCTGACCTGCATTGTTGAGAGTCACCCTTTGACCACATAGAGCAACCCCATTTGCCCCTACTCCACGCCTGCTTGCTGCTTGGACCCACATGATCCAAAGTGCCTGAAATTAGCTTGATCCATTTGCACCAACATCACCAACCGACTCAAGAATCGAAACAAGGTACTGTTGACCATGAACTGTCCCCTCAGTCCACTGGGACCCTAGAGACTGATTATGTAACCTCAGCACCGTCCTTCACCTAAGGCATATCCTTTTGTGGTTAATAATTCCCTATCACCCCTGTAACTAGGGGGCTACGTTCACCAGTCTGCTGCCTCCTCTTTGTCTTTGAAAGGGTTGGGATTTTGTACAGTGTTGTCTATTTCATCCTTTTGCAGGTGGAGTGTTTAATTAAAGTAAATATTTTAAAAGAATCTTGACTAGACATTCCCTTTATTTTGGACTTTGATATTGTATTGTTTGGGTCACTACTGAATCCCATTTGCACCCCTCTTAAGAGCATAACCTTCCATCAGCCCACGTTCTCACAAAAGGCAAAGCAGGTATATCTCTTAACTGTCCCAGTTTTACCTTTATGATTGTGATGTGTTTTCGTTTGTAGAAAGAAGTGTAAGCGCCGAGTGGGACATTTTACCCTTACCCATCCTTGTACTCCGGCGGAGCAGAATTCAAGTCATTACACAGGCCACCTCTTGCCACAGATGACAGGAAACACTATTGATGAGGAGAAAATAAAGTTGGAGTTGGGAGGACAGCAATGTCTGTGGTGGAGGAGAGTTCTGAAAGGAGATGTACAGAATAAATGATCAAAAAAACACAGACAGGGAGAATTTGCAAGGACCTAAAAAAGGTGTTGGGCATTGGGAGGCTGACAAGCAGTGTAATTAAAGTGAGAGGTAAGGGCAACATATGCTCTCAGCAATGCGAAAGATTTAGGAATAATGAAAGCATGAATTTATTATTTTGTGACTTAAAAAAGATGAATAACAAATGTGCATGAATTTTGCTCACCATGCTTCAGTTGTAAATATAAACATTTCAAAATTAATTGCTCCAGCTAATTAGTGTGCTGTAGGCTGTCTGAGCCTTCTCCAACTCAGAATGCTTCGTTAGAAGATGCCCATTAGCACTTGCTAGAAGGAATGTTTTCTATTTCTTGAAGGGCACCCAAAAGCAGCTAAAATTATCACGTTAGCAGAATTTATTCCAGATGGAACTGTAGATTCACAGTACTGTACTTTGATGCAATTACTAAAATGACTCAGTGGGGCCCACCTCACTGACTTGATGAACTGTTCGGATTATCCATTAATAGTTGAGGTGGAACCATTACAAAGACAGGATCAAGTGGTTCTGGACCCTCACAGGGAAGAGGGGACTGGTGCCCGGAAGTAGCCTAGTATTCCACCTACGCCTCTCATTATTGATATAACAGATACACAAAACAATTCTCGAGTTTCAGATACCCATCCACCTATGGTCCCGCATAAAAGAGGGAAACAACTTAGGAAGACAAAACATCAGAATGTGAAGATATGTAAATTATCTAGAATTATTCTAGAAAATTCCTTTGAAATTTGAGTCCACCAGAAAATAAAAATAATATAATACGGTGGTCAATAAAAATAACTTTGAGAAAGCTAAGGAGTTGGGCCATTAGGTGAATGGGGTGCCCCTGGACCTAACTGCCAAGAAAGAGATGGGCACTGTGAAGTGGGGGTCAGAGATGGAGATGGGAACCATGATTCATTTAATGGGTGAAAGGTTACAGGTGGGTTTGGCACTGATTCTAAAGAGCCAATTTAAACAACATAAAGTATTGATTGCGGATTCCATGAGGACAGTGGGGAGAGTGAATGCGTGCTATGAGGTGCAGATTGGGGGACTGGAGAGTGTGGAAGTCCCCGTCCCTATAGATACAATGGAAGTGGCTGTAAGAATAGAAAAGCCTTTTGATTCCTTGGAGGGATGCTCCAACTATAAAACTCTCCCAATCACTCCACAATTATTTAAAACAATCTCCTGCCCTGCAGAATGTCGAATTAGGCCCACTAGAAACAGGGAAAAAGGGTTAGATGAGCCGGACAATTGGATACAATATCCATTGTGGGTAACACCATTTTTTATCCAACAGGGTCGGCCCCCAAGCGGACAGATAAGATCAAGGCATTTAGTCTCCTAAGGGGAGCCCTATCAGAAGATCTGCAAGTCCAGTCGGGGGGGATTTGACTGTACAAATGCCAGTAACCAGCCTGAAGATAAGAGGTCAGGCAAAGGTGCTACATCTCTCCAGGGATGTGGGCCAAACAAATTGCTATTTGATCTAATTGGCAAGGGCAGAGCTTCTTTCCCTCTCAATAGAAAGAACATTTTGGCCCTATTCACTGAATTCCCACGGCTGAGGCTGATTACGACTAGGGATTTGGAAAGGGTAGAATTTGTGTATGATAACAGAACTGACCTAGTAAGTCTAGAAACAGTATCAGCAATTGTAAATTAACTCATTTTGTCTAAATCCGAGACACTGAGTTTGGAATATTGGTCTCACCCTGTGTACATGGTGGAAAGGTCTCTGGTGAACAGGGGACCCATACACAGGGCTCAAACAGTAGAAACGTAGTAATTACTGTGAATTAAAGGAATGAGGCTGGGCGATTGGCTGTGTGGGTTCCCACTAGTATTTCCATGCAAAGGGGGGAAATTGATTGTTCCTAGATTGGGTCCACCCTAAACAAGAGGGGCGAGACTGACTGCCTTTGTCATCCTCAGTCCTGATGATTAACTGAACATGATCTCTTGGAATTCAATGGGAAATTGCCATTTATTTATGAACCCGGATTTGGAGAACTATTTGAAGGACTTTAGCATTATACTTATACAAGAATCTTGTCTATTAAATGATCCTGTGTTTGATGGAAATAAAGTATTCTCTCAATGTGCCATGATGTATAAGGAGGGCATGCCCCTTGGGGGGCCTCTTGACTGTTATAACATCTATCCTCCTGGACTCATGTTAAAAATAATTTATAATTCTGACACAGGCCATGCGTGTGGTGATCCCTTTAGCTGTTGAAGGCAAGGGACGAGTTGGTGGTAGATCTATTTCTTCGGATGGGGCCTCCCTCTGCAACAGCCTCCTTGCCACTCTGAAACTCGGGGAGAGCCATCTTCGGTTCCAGAAGCACCTCATGACCTTCTTTTGCTTCTGCCTTCTCTCTCCCTCTCAACTGCTGATTTCCTGTCTGATACTGCACTGGTCACCTGGCTACACTCTGATTATGGGCCCAGGTCCCTACCCACCCAGTTGCATACCTGCACTGCCTCCCAGCAATGTTACCGTTGCTTTAAATTCACGGTGATGGTTGCTCATCGGGATGAAGTACTCCTACAAAGGGACACCAACATTAAATTGTTACCGTTACCTATACTTGATTCGAGTAACCGGTCTGTCATGTGCATACAGTGTACTCACCTATTGCTGTAGATGCACAGCCATAATGCGTCTAAAGATTTCCAATGAAACAAGGACAGTCTCCAAATGGAGGTGAATATCTAGTCACACTGGGGGTCAGGTACGGATGTCAGTTCTCAATTAATGATGTCTGCAATTCAAACACAGAATTCTGTTAGCGCTACGTCTATGGGGTGGCACATTAAAGAAAATGTCTCCACATGAGACAAATTCAAGACGTCACAATTTAGTATGGGCAAGAGCATTTCTACTGTCTACTGTAGGTGATATGATCTTACCTAAGGACTGGAGTAGGGACGCCGGATACTGCTGTGCGTAGTGTCCATGCAAAAATCATGTAGAGCAGAGTGGTGTGTCACGTGACTATATGCAAAAATAACCCATGACATACTGTCAACAACTAGAGCGTAGTCTATGTGTTCTTGTGGGGAAACGGTTAATTACTGCATGTGATGTATGTGTAACGTGCGTTTGGAAAAGAGTGGTGTGTCACGTGAAAAATCACGTGACACACTCTGCAAGTAAACAAGTAGGTCCATGAACTGTCAGCGATCAGTCCAATTCTCTACTCCATAAGGAGCCAAAGAAGCGTCCTGTTGTCATGGTTACTGACTCATAATGGTTCCATACTCTGTTCACATCAGTACAATCAGGTTTCTCTGTGTGTGGCGATAGATGGCCTCGTTAATCAAAAACTAGTCAAACAAAACTGTTCACAATAGATACATGCTAGATAGTCAGACACACTCATGGTGGTCAGTGGGTAATCCAGTGTAACTATGTTTTAACCATAGTGTTGGTTTCCATATGCTCATCGTGCGGACCTTGCTCATAGTATTGATTAGGACCATTGTTCCCATGTAGGTACTCGCCATGCTACACTGCACTAGACTCTTACTCTAGTGTTTATCTTAGACATGTGTATAGTAAAGTGTATACAAGGTTACACTAGGACGACCACATACAGCTATCAATGTACATTCCTGCTAGGTCTCTCAGAGTGGCATGATTCAAAAAGAGTTGCTGTTATGTAATTAGAGGATAAGATGGATGAATGAAGGTACTCACCAAAAGTTAACAAAAAGAAAAAGAAAACTGTAGTCTTAAATAAAACAATTCAATGAGAAGTCCTCATTTCAACCTTTTGGATGTACTGTGTCCAATAGGTTGATCCAATACATCTCTCTCTGTGTGAGTAGTGTATTGTAGTCCCCACCTCTTGGTGGTTTTCTCACAACTTTCAGGATGGCAGGCACTTTGAATTTGACCTGTCTTTCAGACGTTTTGGGGGCCCTCGTTTCACCAGCTGGAGACAAGCCCCGCCCACAAACCCGGAAACGTTGACAAATAGGCACTGCCGCGCGCACCAGCGCGCGCACCGAGAAGTGCCCGGAAGTGCCTGTTTCGCCTGGGGAGAGCATGCTGTGCCTGCCGTGCTTGTGATCACCGCGTTTCTGTGGATTTTCAAGTGGACTTTCATGGACTGATTTAAGCTTTTTTCTCTTGCTAGGGTGAGGCATTTAGTACCTGAATACCTGAATATGCATATATACTTTTCAAGTATACATTAAGTCCCCTAAATATTCATATATATCTCTCCTAGAGACAAGCCCCGCCTACAAACCCGGAAGCATTCACAAATATGCACTGCCGCGCGCACCAGCGCGCGCGCACCGAGAAGTGCCCGGAAGTGCCTATTTTGCCTGTTTGTCCTGGGGGTCCGGGGCTCGGGGCCACGAAATGCTGTTTGTGTAATTACGAGCATCGAGGGAGAGAGGTGAGAGAGGTTGTAATTGGTCCTCGTCATAGAGGTAGAATGAGAGGTATCGCGATTGAAATATCAATTTGTATCTCGGGTTCTGTCGAAGGGCTTGTTCACTTCGCCGCATAGTAGCAGGTGGCAAAAAAAAAAAAGAAAATAGTCCTGTGTCCTCTCTGGTGAGAGGGTGTTCCTGTACGGGGAGTATGGTGGGAACCCTAAGGAGTGGCACAATACCAACACAGTGTGGGGCCCATAAAAAAGTGGAGAAGCAAAACACAAGAGGTAAATTGACGAGGCAAAATACAATCATTGCAAGTGGGTCTTTTGTATTTACACAGACAATAAATCCCTTAGTGATAAGTCCCGTCACCCCCTAAAATTAATGATAATTATACTAGGGGTGCCCTGGGGGTGTTTGAGAGGGGCAAATGGGAACTAAGTGGTATAGATTTTCCGCCGCTAACAAATGTAGTTAGTGATCGGATAATGGCACAAATGGAATCATTCAAGAAGACAGACCTCCTTGAACAGACAGCGCAGAAAAGTTTCTTAAGCATGCAAGAAATACCGGTAAGACCGTCGGTACTAAATATGGATGATTCCCTGCCGTCCACACTTCAGCCGGACAGGTCCCTCCTGGCCCCAGCAGTAAGTGCGGAGTTAGACAGAAGGGTCAGGCTGTCTACTGGCCTTTCCACTCCTGCGAGGGCTAGGGGAGGTGGACTTGGAAATGTACACCTACACAAATCCACTATTGGAATAATGGACGAGTACGAGATCTTAAAAAAAATGACCATTATGACGTGAAACAATGGCCATTTTTGAGGTGGGGAAATGGGCATTGGCAAGTCAACTCCAAACAAATGCTCTAGCCCGACCAACTCTGTTCCCCCTAGGAGTCATGAGACTGAGGAACTGATGTATACCCAGCCCATCAAGGAACTGGAAGGGGGTGAAATCATCCTAACCAGGATACTCAACCTCCTGGATAAGGGGCACGAAAGGACTCATGGCGAGATACAGGAGTTAAGATATATGATGGTAGAGTGTACAGAAAAAATGAGTAGGCTGGAGGGATTTGTATATGCCTTAAATATGAGTAAAAAAGAAACGTCTACAGACCCCCCTAAGAGTAATAAGATGATGCTTAATAAAGGCTCCCAAACAGAAAAAGAACCTTGCTAAAATGAATGTAATGGGAAAATAATTTGGGAAGATGCTAATGAATTGAAAAGAATGATACTAATTAACCAAGATAAAATTAAAAATGTGGAGCAACAAGGCGAGAGGCTGCGGGGGAAAACAGAAATTAATACAGCAATGACCACAGAGCAGAAAGTAGGAAAAATGCTGGATAGTCCATCAGCACTACTGAAGGTGATGGAGGATGAGGATGCCCAAATGCAAGTAAAAAATCAGTAAAATGGAGGTGATCAGAAGCAGGAAGAAGAGACACTGTATGTGTATGTCGTTTCACGCAGAAAAAAGAAAATGAGAGCAAGGGCCCTGAAGAGAAGAGCCAAGAGTGAGAAGAGGAGTACTACAATGGAGTCTAAAAAATCAAAAAATCAACCTTCTCCTAAAATGAAAAATACCTCCTCTAACATTAAAGATATATGTAGCCTATCAGTAGAGGGAGGCCAACTAGGCTTCACCCAGTTAAATGAAGAAAGCAAAATAGCTTTGGAGGTGAAGGAAATACGGGATTAACAAGATTCTTTCAGAATTAATGAAATGGACACTACTGTTGGTACCCAATCAGAGAATAACAGTAAGGAATATGGAGAAGCCACAAATACACTATCAGAAGCTATGAATCATAAAGGGAAAATGAGCAAAGCTAATTCCAAAAATAAAGGGTCCAGGGCAAATAAAAAAAATGATAATAAAAAAATACAAAAGAAACAGAACGGAAGTAAAGTCGAAATTATTAAGGAGGAAAGGAGCATTCATCAATTTTTTGGTGTAAAAAATAAGCAAAAGCCTATAGCCGACAGAGTCCCCGATAAGGTGGAAGAAGCAGAAGAAGTCAAAATACCCAGTAAGGCAGTAGATAGCCAAAAAGATCTTATTAGCTCTAAACAGTCTGAGGAGACGAAATCAGCGGGAGAGCATGGTAGTGAGGATACAAATAGTAGTGAGCTGCAAATGATACCTACTGAAGATATTATAAAATTGGTACAAGAGGCTCTTATCAAAATTCTGCAGAACCCCTCTACATTGAGATCTACTCCTTCATCTGGACCATCGTCATTTGCTCATAAAGGTTGTGAGTGACAACAGCAGAGATTTGTTTCGCAAGGAGTTGTGGACGAAAATAAAAATCAGGAGGAGCAGGGACACAGGGCCCAAATGAAGGAAGCTGGTCCTGATACACGAGAGATCGTACAGAAACAAGGGACGGTTCTGATAAACACACAGGAAGGTGGGAGGGACTGGGGAGCGGAATGTAAGGACGGGGGGGCCAATAGTAAATAAATCTAGAAATTAGCCTAAGGATTTTGAAGACCGGATTAGGGAGATAGCCGAAATGTGGAACATAAAGCAGGGCCATGAACAAGGCAGGGAGTACAATTGTGATAAGGAAGGGAAAAGGGACAACGAGAGAGGGAAGAATAGGGAGGGGGAAACTAGTAGAAACTCAAGGATAGAGGTGCAAGAGCAAACTCTATATAGTGCTTGGCCAGAAGATCAAAGAGAATGGAGAGAGCCGAAATGCGTGGATGACCCTAGCGACATATTAAATTTCATGCTCACAATAGGAGGTCCCTCCTCATTGCTCAGAGGACGGATACTCTCCCTGTTCAATGAGATACCCCGGCTCTCCCTAATGACATCAAGTGATATTAAACTCATTGATTACATACACCCTACACAATACGATTGTGTTAGGATTGTGTTCTACTCAAGAGCTACATATGAACTGGCACTTACGGAAGGAGTGGCACTTCAACGATTTGGGTACGACATAGTAGACTTCAGTCAGGGCTCGGGGAAAAAACAGGGAAGAGAGATGGGAGGATATCCCAGTGAGACGCAAGGGAGGAAAAATTGAGAAGAAGAAAGAAGCTTGACAGTAGAGACTCATTTAAATGAGATGGCTGAGTTAAGGCGGCTTGCACTGACTCTGCAAGAATCAATCTCCAAAATTCAAGGAATGAAAGATTCGACCTAGAGTATGGCAAAACTCAGCCTCCTATCATGGAATTCTAGGGGATCGCGAGCCTTGCTATACTCTTATGATACATGTTCGGTGCTCTCTACCAATTCTGTCCTATGTATACAAGAAACGTGGGCGGTTACCCCAATAGTATTAGATGGTTTTACTGTATTTCAGGAACTAGCACAGAAAAAGCTAAAGGGGAGACCTTCAGGGGGTCTCTTAATTGCTTTGAAGAACAATATTGACATTAAAACCTTAAAATGTTTTAATATAAGTAAAGGATGTATAGCCACCCTTGTTAAAATACATTGCAGGAAGCAACCCATACTCCTCTTAATTTTAAATATATACTGGCAACCTGAAGGTGATCTAAAGGCATTTATCGATGCCATAGACACTGTAATACAAGAATGTCAGGATATGAATGAGGAATTACACATAATCATGTGTGGGGATTATAATTCTGAAATATGCTTGGACGAAGGTAGAAATGAGTACAGTCTGGTTGTAAAATTGGTGAAAGAATTGACTTGCGGAAATGTCAACAGGGGGACATATGGACCGTCTTCCTGGGAGGTTGGGGCCTGCAAGGAGTAAATGACTTAATGGAAGACTCAATGGACAAAACAACATGGTCATGGTAAATGGGCATCCACTATAGATTATATCTTTGTTAGTACCAACATTTTTAATCTTGCCCGGGATTTTGCTTTGATTGGTACAAAGGAGAGTGATCTTAAAATGTTAATAATGACATTGTGGGTAGACACGTATGAGGGGGGTGATAAATACTATAACGTAAGAGTGGAAACGAATACCAACTTGGAACAGAATCTCCTGGCATAAAACGAACATCGAGAAAGTAAATGTACTATTCCAGGCAGATTTTGAAAATAATATGTATGCCCAAAAAAAAACAATGTACTGTTACGACTCCTTTGGATATTACATCGAATCCGTAATCAGAGATAAAGCGGGAATCAAATATAAGGTAAAAAGTACGGGAGGGCACAAGCACGCATACTTTGTCGAAATGAGAAGACTTAAGCAGGGAAGAAATCGTGAAGTCTCTGGTTTTCGTAGGAATTGTGCAAGCCCTCCTACAATGGAGGAAGTCCAGGAACTTCACGAAATACAAAATAATTGGAAATCGAAGTTAAGGTGTATGAGCGCAAAGCTCCTTCAGGGAGATGCAGAGGCTATGCTAACAGCGTTGTACGATGTAAATACCCTCAGATTCTGGGCACTGGTTAACATTGGAGGGCAAGCCCAAACAAAAGTTCTGACAACTTGTGTTAATGCAGAGAAGTGGGAAGGACACTTTAGTAGCCTGTATCCTCCACCAACTGTGGTATGGGTCCCGTTACCAGAGACTGAAGATGCCACATGGAATATTCCCTTTTGTGTTAAAGATATTGAATATATTATTGTGAAAAGCTCTCCATCCAGGACCCCCGGGCCAAACTTGCTCTGCAACAGGGTTATGATAGAGAAAGCTAACTTATGGGCCAAAATGTTATTTTTCTTTTTTAAAGACATCATAAAGAAACATCTAATTCCAAATAGCTGGAGAATGTCTTACATAGTCCCAATTTACAAGAAAGGGGACAGGGCTTTACCAACTAGCTATAGGCCAATAGCCCTTTTGGATGTTGATTCCAAAATATTTGCAAGCCTAGTTTTAGAGCGTATTCGGAACTGGATGGATCTGTGTAATATTCTGTCGCCCTTTCAGTTTGGCTTTAGAAGGAATGTAGGTACTGATGCAGGAGGTCTTTTAATAAATATTATGCAAAGAGCGGCATGGACCCCCGGAAATCTCCCTATCTACTTGGCGTCAATTGACTTAACATCTGCTTTCGATTTAGTCGATAGATCAATATTGTGGACAAAATTAACACACCTTGGGATGCCTGATTCTCTATTGTCAATTGTTTACAACATGCACCAGGACTCTAGAATTAAGATCCGACTTAGTATGGAAGGAAATTTGTCCCAAGAAATAAGGGTTAAAAATGGACTTAGGCAGGGCTGCATATATGCTCCAACTTTATTCAATTTATACTTCCCCGATATAGGAGAGAGTTTTAAAAAATTGGTTGTAAATTCACCTAAAGTGGATGGAACCAAGATCCAGTGGACTGCCTATGCAGATGACGTGACTCTCTATGATCACACCCCCATAGGCCTCCAATGACTCTTAACTGCTTTTAAAGAATACATTATCAAAAATGCACTAAAAATGTATTATTCAAAACAACGATTGTTTGTTTGTCAAATAAGAAAAAACAAAAAATGAACAGTCTATTTCTAAATCACTAAAAGTTACCAACAAGGAATGTAATAAGATATCTAGGCTACCCAGTTTTTGGAAACAAGAACAAGGCAAACTTTAGGGCTTTATTGGAATCGAAAATCACCCCTATGGTTTCTCAACTACGTAAAGTTGATGGAAAATATGGTAAATTCTCTTTATTGCCCTGTATTCGCGTGTATAAAAACAGAATAGTGCCTCAACTGTGCCATGGATTAGAACTTGCACCGTTATGGTGCCGGATGGAAGTAACTGCATTTGAATCCAAAATCGTAAAAACGATGGTACATTGCTTGCCAAAATGCGTGGCTTTGGTAGCATTAAGATATGAGCTTAGCTTGCATTTGATTAGAAGTACCATAGAATGGTGCAGAATGTCCCTATTCAGGAAGCTGTTAATTAGAAAAGATACTACTCTATATGCTATAATGGGCAGATGCATTAGGAGTGGCGCTCCTACATCAAAGTACCTCAGGGACATGTTGGAAGAAGCAAATGTAATTCTGGACAAATTAGGGATCCATAGAGATACACTTATTATGAACCCAATGAAAATAAAAAACTCTTGCTTCATTCCAATTGGAATTCAACTGTCCAAGAGGTTAAGATGACTCATTTATATAACTATATGGTCTCGGAATATAAAACAATGGGGGAGTTTGGACCATATCTATTAAAATTTCCCGATAAAACCTGGAGACATGAGTATATGAGATTTTGCTTCAATGTGCTAGGTACGGGACAAATAGTAGATATTAGAAGTGGTCAGAGTAAGGGATATTCCTTTTGTAGATTTTGTAAACAAAAGTAAAATCTGGAGACATTCATCTACTGACCAGGTGTAACGGACTTAGGAACAAACGTATTAGTCACTTTAGCATGTATGTACCAAATACAGAATGTGTTGATTTAGATCTTTTGTGGCTCGATATGTTACACAGTAAAAGAATCAAACCACAGATTGCCGTAGTCAGGTTCTTAAAGACCTATTGTTGTCTTTAAATAAAGGGTAAATGGCCTATTCTACAGGGCATGCGATCAAGCATTTAGTGCAATTTTTATGAATGGAAAGTATCAGGATATGTTATAAGGGACATTCAGAATTTGTGTAAACGATTTTTATCTTTTTTTCTTTTAACTGTACAGCGTTGGAAAAACTGAATTATAGGTGGGAAATATGAATTTCGTAAGGAGGAAAATATGTTATATAAAACTTGTATTAATGATGCTGTTATGTAAAACCTGTATTAATTATGCTGTTTTAAACCACAAAGAAATCATTTGTAAAAGTTACTATAACTGTAACTATAAACAAATAAAAAAAAAAACTTTCAGGATATTAAACTGTATTTGTGCAATGGAATGTCTTAATGCTCCAAAATGTCTAGCAACCAGCGATTTAACATTGTTGCAGCAGATGTTTGATTTGTGTTCGGTCCAACGTTCCCGGGCAGACTGTGATGTTTGTCCTATGTATAGGAGGCCGCAAGGGCATTTTATACTGTAAATCACTCATGTTGTTCTGCATATAGAGAGAGACACGTGAACACTCACGTGACACACCACTCCACTGTACGCGCTTTTGGCATGGACACTACGCGCAGCGTTATCTGGCGTCCCTACTCCAGTCCTTAGGTAATATCATATCAACTACAGTAGACAGTAGAAATGCTCTTGCCCCTAATAAAATGTAACGTCTTGAATCTGTCTCACGTGGAGATATTTTCTTGAATGTACCGCTGCATAGACGTAGCGCTAACAGAATTCTGTGTTTGAAAACCAGATGTAATAATTGAGAACTGACATCCGTACCTGACCCCCAGTGTGACTAGATATTCACCTCCATTTGAAGAGTGTCCTCATTTCATTGGAAATCTTTAGGCGCATTATGGCTGTACATCTACACCAATAAGTGAGTGTGCGCTGTATGCACAATACAGACCGGTTACCCGAATAAAATATAGGTAATGGTAACAATTTAATTTTGGTGTCCCTTTGTAGGAGTACTTCATCCCGATGAGTACCCATCACCGTGAATTTAAAGGAACAGTGACATGACACCATGTCACGCACAGTAGTCATAACTCCACGTCTATGGAAATTACAATACAGGTACCATGCGCATAATGGGGATACTGTCATTAAGGTTACAATTTGATTTACAGCTAGATGTCCCAGTACTCATCGATCACGGTGTACACACTACAAAGTGTATATAGTCCATAGCAGGGCCAATATTGAGGCATACATAGGTATTTACTAAGGTCAACAGATTGAGCTGAACTTTTTGTTTAAGATGATTGATGATATTTGAGTTATCAAGTTTATACACCCGATTGTTTCCTTCTAAGATGAATGATGGTACCCTATTTATCAGACCTATACTCCTAGTTTTAGAAATAGGACCATTCCAGTAATGTGGCGCCTACATCTCTGACACTGATTGTTATACTGTGATAATCTTGAAGATAACAGAACCCTGACTTGTTTTTTTGTATGTACTTTTACAAAATCATTTGATCCGGAAGAAGAGGTCTATACCCGGAAACACGTTGAGCCTCAAAAAGTGTATAATCAAGATTTACCCCGCCTGTTGTAGGGGTCAAATTGTCATGTGAATTTTTTTATGCTTACTACATTTAAATTAATGTGTATGAACATCACTATTTGATTTTGCGAACTTTAAGAAAATCGCAAGTAAAAATACAATACTTGGTATAAAGTGGTTGACTGTTTAATTTCATCTGTATGGTGTGCAGGGGACGGGAGTGTCACAAGTGTCATTTTTTTGTGGCAGGTGATTTAAATTCTACCTGGCAGGACCCGGCATTGAAGAGGATGACGACGGATTGTTAGTGAAATGTCCTTCCTCTAAGAAAAGAACCCAAGGGATAGCCTGGAATCACTTCATTAAATCTTGGGGTCTGACTATGTTAAATGGACAAGTTAATGGTGACCCCCCCACGCAACCCACTTTGAAAAATGGTGTCTAAACTCTATTATTGAGTATGTATTTGTGGATTGTGTCCTATTTGAATATTGTAGGGGTTTTAAAGATTTAGATTCTATTTTCGGTGATCATAATATGATGACGGTTGATTTTATGATTTATGACATATGGTGGGATAAGATGTTGGGCGGGCCATTGAAAGTGAATATGACTGAAACCAGGGTGTTTATGTCAAATCATGATATTAATGTGTTTAATGATAGTCTCTTGTGTGACTGGCTTGCTACTTCTCTGGAATTGAAAAAGGTCTGCCTTCAATGAAATGTCCTTCCATGAATATGAGCCGGAGAATATAGTTGAGATAGTGACCAGTACTAGAAGCCCAGCCTAGACGAAACAAGCAAGGGGGAGGCATATGCACCGCTGTGATCCTCCCTCGATGGAAAAATTGAAATTTTTAAGATCCCTTATTCAGAGATGTAGGGACCCTGATGTAATGACATTACATTTAGAGGAGGCAGTAAAATAGTGGCCAGGGGATTCATGTGCAAAATACACACATCAAATAGCTGGTGCACATTACAAATGGAAAGATACACATTCTGGCAATGGCACGTTTTAAAATGGTAGACTTCAGGTTAAACAGGTCATCTGTCCAGTTTGCATTGTGTACATGCTAACCTGAATTAACCGATTAACACCCCTTCCCATTAATTGGTAACCAGTATTTAACTAAGCAGTGCAAAGCAGGCTCAGTTGACATGTAGACATTGAAGTGTTTTGATCTCATTCAACATTGCACAAACTGCGAGGAAAATATGCACTTTTGAGAGAGCACCACTGTGTGCAGGAAATTATTGTTTCAAATGTATTTTCAAAACTATTCTTTAAGGGGAAAATACTGAGGCCAGATCGGGTGATGGCACATCAGGAAAAGTTACAGGTTCTAGTGAGATTGGCATAGATAGCACTTAAATTCAGGAGATAGAAGGGGTGTGGGCAGACGAACAGCAGACAGATAAGCAGGGGACTGGCAAGAGTTGTGCAGTGCAGAGGGCAAAGTTTTCCTGGCAGACAGCAGACTGAGGAGACAGGCTGTAGACGAGGGAGCAGACATCCTGGCAGAGATGTTGTGTCCTTCTATCTGGATTGCCTGAGTGTGGGGGGGGGCAATACTTTTACATACTGGCAAGACAACAAAGAGGGGTTTCCCGTGATAACAGCGCAGAAATCTCGCTCACACCCAAGATGAACATACCTATGATAAGTGAGGTGCACGTACGAATGGATGCATTTTCACACAGACAGAAAGGGTTCTTTTCATATTTGAAGCAAATGGTTTTCTAAGAAGTACGTGTTTTTGTTAAGCGTGGCTCCTACTATATCTCACGAACCAAGGTTGGAGTGGGTTGAATACATTTTATTTTGTCATTGAGCTGTGTTCATTTTGAAATTATCTTTCTTGCTGTTTATTCTTGCTGCTGGACATTCACACAGATAATTATATCACTGTTCAATGTTGCTTTTCATGATTGCTAACTTTATTTGCCATGATAAATTTACACTATTAAAGTCACTGCGTGTTTTTATACATTTTATGGTGTTTGGTGTCATTTGATTTATTGTGGGTCCTGTAGATGGACAGCGTGTGAGTGCAGCATTTCAGCTGTGCATGTTTACAGCTGAATAGATCTGCCAAAGGCAGTAGCAAAGCCACGTAGATAAGTCACTGGGGGTGACAGTCAGCACTCTCAAGTTTCCTAGTGTAATAATACTGGCAACCTGTACTGAGAGTTGACCCTAAATAGAATACAGATGTTAGAAGGGAGCATTGTCACATCATATAATGCATTCTCATAATAAGGCCACACAACTTTACCATTGTGAGAGAATACTACCAGATTAGGTATAGCCCTCTGACAAAATCCCTAACAGAGAATAAAAAAGGGGGACCAGCTGGTTATCCAAGGGTGAAGAAATAAAAGTTGCTAAACGCAACTATAACAATTGGGAGATTAGCCATCATTCTATAATGTTACAAAATGATGGAAAGGCAATGTTAAAACAATTGAATCAGAGGAATTAGTTGGGCATTTAGCAAGTTGTCAACACCCTAGGGAATTCTCAAGCCTCTATAAAGTTGAATCCTATCCCAGAGATAAAATCGGTGGAACATTTTGAGACAATTTTTAAAAAGGAAAAGGGGTTATATCCCACCGTAGCAGGGGGTAAAGTGGTTGCAAGTATACACTCAGTCCTTGTATGTTTTTACCTGGTGCTGGATGCAATATTAATAGCAAGTGTATCTAGGACAGCAGGGCCCAATGGGCTGAATAATGGTATGTTTAAGGCTGCCCTGGCACTTTGGGCAAATATTCAGAGAATGTTTTTTCTTAATTATTGGATTCAAGTGTGATACCTGATTCATAGCATACTTCACGTTTGCCAATTTATAAAAAAAGGGGAGCAGAATAATCCTGTGAACTACAGGGATATCATGATTAGGGATGCAACTCAAAAGATATTCACATCCTTACTTTAGCAGCATCTGGAAGCCTGGTCAGAGGGGGTTGGCAGACTGAAAAAAAAACAGGTTGGTGTTCAACAATCTCAAGGGACACCCATGAATGGTTGTATTATTAGGCTTCTATAAGATTTGGCCTGGTCAAAAACCTATAGTCATATTTTCATCACCTCTATGGATCTCTCATCTGCCCTGGATTCTGTTAATAGAAATCTTCTTTGGCATAAACTAGTGAGATGGGGGATACCAGAGGGTTTGTTGAGACTTATTGTACTCTTACATTCCAACACAAACATTCAGGTGAGGTCAAACAATGAAGGTTCTCTATCATAGAAGACAGTGATGAATACAGGCCTTAGGGAGGGGTACATCCTTGCCCCCTGCCTCTTTAACCTCTATCAGATATTGACGACAATATTCTCCCAGCTTTGTTTACATCTCCACAAATAGTGACAGTGAAACTTTTTGGGATGGTGTGTGCAGATGATATTGTGTTGTTTGACTACATGGAACGCGGGTTGCAGGATTACATTTCTGCATTCGCCACCCATTCGAAGAAAAATGTCTTAGCCATCAACACAGAAAAAACTAAGATTATGAATTTTTATAGTTTTGATAAACCAGTAAATGATTCTTGGTTTTTAGATACACAGAAGTTGCAAGTTTCAGAGAGTTTTATATATTTGGGGTTCTGTGTTTTTAACAAACCCTCTAAAGAGAGGTTAATTGGTCATCTGAAAAATAAAGCTGATCGTTTGGGTTCACAGATGCGCGTGATTAACAGAAAATATGGGAAATTTATATGGTTAATTCTTTACATGGTTTTTATGTTGGAAAAGTGGTGCCAAAATTATTATATTGGTTAGAGGTGAGTCAACAGCGGATAGCCAGAGTAATGCATCTCTTGGTAGGTATAGGTTTGAGGAAGGCATTGAATATTCTGAACTGTGTCCCAATAAATTGAATCAGATATGAATTGGGTTTAATCTCCCCTCGAGCTAGGCTCAAGTGGAAATATCTGGTTCCCATGTCTTAGATCCAAGGAAAAATTCTCTATATGAAGACATGGGTTATCTGATAGAGAGGGGAACAAATATTAGTCTGAAACTGAGTAATACACTTGAAAATATTCAATTGAAATTAATGGTCATTAAAAAAAAGCCTGGTATTTTGCAAATTGGAGTTACACCATAGAGACGCTTCACAGTTATCCCTCTATGCAACAACTTGAACAGGAACATAAAAGGGCTAGTACCCTTTGGATCTACTTAAATTTATTCCCAAATAAGAAAGGGTGAAATCTGTTTTTAAGGTTCCGTTTTAGCATTCTTTTAACAAGGGAAGTTTTAGTACGAAGGAGGATGCTGCCAAAGGATCTTATAATATGTAGATTCTGTAATGATCCTTATAGCGTTGAAACTTTAAAACACGTTGTGGTAGTCTGTCTAATGTTATATTTTAAAAAACTGTTGTATTTTAGACATCTTATTTATAATCCGGATTTTACAGATTATGAGAATGTATGGATTTGCTTATTGTCTGGTCATTCAAACAATGGAAATCTCTTACTGGTAAACTTTTTAAACACCATCAACTTAGGTTGGGCTGGACTTATTGTATATGTTGAGTTCTTGCTACACTAATAGGTTTTTAATTTTTTTTTAATGTCCACAACTGCTTGCCTTTTAGAACCTTCTTCTATGTCTTTTTATTGACGGACGTGAAATGTGTACTCAGTGTATCACAAATGATATTGAAGAGCCTATAAAAAGTACAATATTTCTAAATATTTCCTTTTTTATATTTAATACAATTCAGAACAAAATGTTGTCCTTCGCTATGCTACTCTCTGGACCATATCTATGATCTCTGTTACTATTCCTGCTGTAAATCTTGTATAAATAATGTAATGTAATATGTGTACCTATCTTTGTAACACTCTTCTGTAACCACCTTTCTAAACATGCGCCCTGATGCCCTCGGGCAGGTTGCGCAATACAAAAAAACAAATACAAATACATTCATGATTCAAAATAACTTTCTGTGAGGAAATTTTACAGATTATGTTTGAATGTAAAATGTATGTTTTAGATAGATTATTAGTACCATCTGGCATGGCATGCTTCTGCAGATTTTTATTTATTTATTCAAATGTTTCCAGCACTGTCCCTACACAGAGGGTCTTGGAGTGCCTTACAAGGTACAAAGGTTGAAAAGGTGGAAGTGCAACAGAAGTTGCACAATGTTTTCAGGATAGTATAGAAAATAATTACAAAGATTAGGACATACATGTGGC
Organism: Ambystoma mexicanum; assembly: GCF_040938575.1. NCBI lineage: Eukaryota > Metazoa > Chordata > Amphibia > Caudata > Ambystomatidae > Ambystoma > Ambystoma mexicanum. The sequence goes on along the minus strand of NC_090933.1, from coordinate 771,252,410 downwards.
AGCAGGGGTGACGGGTGGGGTTTTATGTGGGGAAACAGGTATGTTATGAGGCTATTCCAAAAAATGGTGATGGAGGGTGTATTGCAAATGTGAAGAAATAGGGTGTTCCATGTCCTTGGCGACCAGTTGGTAAATACATGTTGTTCAATGCATGTAGGTTTGCAGAGGGGAATGTGTAAGAGGTGCTGGCTTGCTTGTCTGATATTTTTGTGGATGATGTGTTTGAGTCTGTTGTGAGGTTGCATGGGATTTTGTGGTGGATGGTTTTGAAAATAATGCAGAGTCCTTTGAAGTTAATTCTTTAGGGTTAGGAAGCAGTTGATCTGGGCGAGAGCTAGGGTGATGTGTGAATGTTTGGATAGGTGGAGTATGCGTCTGACTGCTGTGTTTGTATGACTTGCAGGGGGCAATATAGCTGTTGGGGGGGTCCAGTGAGGACAGTATTGCCACTTGGAGAGAACTAGTGCTTGGTCTGAGGTGTGGAAGTAATCAGAAAAAGGATGTGTGTGATCTTACGTAGGAGGTTTAGTTGTAGATTGCACGTTTTTGTGATAGCAACTTGTGATAGCAACTATGTGGTGTGTGAAGGAAAAGATGGAGTTGATGGTGAAGACAAGGGATTTTTCAGGTGTGGAGAGTGATATATGTCCAGATTTCCTGCCACTGCACAAATGTAAACCCTCCCCCTGAAAATAAGAGGCTCAAGCTCCAGCACACAAAAGCCCACACATTGATACAGTATTTATAAACATGAACACATGCACCCATACATCATTCACACAATCTCTCATTCACTCGTACACCCAAACAACATACACAACCTCACATGCACATCCAAATAATACGTACTCATTCAGCCACACTAATTCAAGCGTACTTACAGACACAAGCCATTGCATGCATGCATACATGCATACACACATGCATACTTTTATTTCCTTACCTGCATCCACAGGTGGGACTTTGCTCTACATCAGGCTCCCACAATGGCTCTCCTGCCCCTGTGCAGCACAAAACAGGAACCACGAGATCTCCAAGGCTGTTTCTGCACATGCACGGTGGAGCTATAGAGTGGCTCCAGCTCAATTCCCCTGGGCCTGTGATTGTGCCTAGATGTGCAGGAGCAGCCCATTTGTACATTCCACCTGCAGCACCCTAGTCTGCATCTCCAATGGAATATGCCAGACTAAGGAAGCAAAATGCCCCAGACCAAGAGCGTTCTGCAGCTGAGGGAGATCTCTGTATTTTAATTGGGCTGGCGTGGCTGGCGTGGCTCATCCATAATGTCACCCTGGATTCTTTTAGGATGTCTGTCTTTGAATTGGAAAATTAGCATGTCCACGAAGACCCTTACTTCGAGACTGTTGTGGTGTGGGTTTACTCTCGCTCGCACACGACACTAGGCATACAATGAGGAAAGGACGCAGAGCTTCTCGGAACATGAACTGTTTCATTCAACTGCATATCACGACTGCCCCTAATCCCGCCCCTCACACGTAACTTCCCCTCCCTTGTCCTCCCGCCTCCCGTGTCCATGGGTACGTCAACGTGACATCTCCGCCCTTTTTAAACAGCCACTAGACCTTCACAACAGGTGGGCGTCTAGGATGAGCGGTTAGCCCTTTTCTTCATCAGGCGGTGTTCCTGGCTTGCTGGGGACGTGCACCTTTTGGTTCCGGGGGGCTGTCTCTGGATTCACAGTCCACCTGGTCTTCTTGATCAGATTCCTCACTGTCTTTGCGATCTCCTTGATATGTGTCATCAGATGCATAGTCAATGGGAACAGTCACTCGCCCACTCAATCGCCAGGACCCTAAAGATGGGATTCACTTGAAATGAGAAGAAATTTGGGTGACGGCCCCTCTGGTTCCTTGTGCGGTGATGATGGATCCTTTCTTGGCTGTGACGAGCAAAGGTTCCTCATGAAAGACAGAAGTGTACTTATGAGTGTTGTTGTTTTACTGCCACAACATCACACATGTCGATCTGGGGCACACAAGCCCCTCTGTGAGCGTCCGCATATGCCTTCATTCGTTCCTTCGCAGGAATGTCTCGTTCTCTGATCTCTCGACCCAGGTCAGGTTGTTTGTCTGTCCATTTGGCTTGAGGGATTCTCGTTTGGACGTCTCTCCCAAACAACACTTCAACAGGGGTGCTCCCAGTGGTGCTATGGGGAGTACCCCGGTAGTCTCTCATTAGTTGATGTAAGACCTGCTCATATGGCTGTACTGTGAGCTTGGCTATCTGTAGTGCTCTCTTTTAGTTGGCCATGAAGCGCTCTATCATTCCATTTGCTTGAGGCCATAATGGCGTGACCTTCCTGTGATGAAACCCCATATAGCTCGCAAACTGCGCAAACTGGTGTCCATTGAAAGGGGGTCCGATGTCTGTCTTGAGTACTTTTGGAATCCCTTATGCAGAGAAGATGCAATCTTGGGCCGCAGTAAAGGATATGAGTTGGGCCTCCAGATATCAGGAGTATTCGTCCATCACTGCGAGTACATATTTCCCGCCTTCAATGGGCCCAAAGAAGTCAGCAGTCACGGCTTGCCAGATCCCCTCCGGGAGTTCCGACATGTTCAAGGGCTCAGGGTGCCGTTTGGGAGTGATGAGGCTGCATGTGGGGCATGACTTCAGGATGTCTTCCACCATGGAGTCAATGTGGGGAAACCAGACTTTCTGGTGAAGCATGCGCTTGGTCAACACAATTGCCCCGTGGTTCTCATGCGCAAGCTCGATGACCTTCTGCAGGGATGATGGAATTACCAGCTCTTCAACAGGAGATGATCATCCGAGAGCGTCAGCTCTTCTCTCACATTCTACTTCTGTGTGTACAGCGTCCCCTGTGGCTCACCCTCGCTCTCTGGCCCTCCTCCACATACCAAAGTCAAGTCCTTCACAGATGATTTTGCAAGCAGTGTCATTTTCCGTTTCCCGGGCTATCATCTCGGTGTCTACCCCATACGGGGTGGCTCGAAGTATGAGATATCAGATATACCTGTCCACTACTGATGGTTCCGGCATGCACCCACCCTTGGGCCTCCTGGAAAGAAAGTTTGCGGGATTTTCGCCTTTCCCTGGCTAGTGAGTTATCTCGAATGAGTACTCCTGCAACCGCAGCCCCCATCTGGTTATGCAGGGAGGCATCTTTGCTTGTTGGTTGCCATACAGAAACAGCAGTGCCTGGTTGTCCATTATTACTCTGAAGGGCTTAGCATATAGGAAGAGGTGAAAGTGTTCACATGCCCACACTAATGCTAGCCCTTCTTTCTCAGCCTGAGAGTAGGCTTGCTCTGTGGCGGAGAGGCTTCTGCTGGTGTATGCGACAATGTGGGTCTGAGAGGGGTCTCCTGGATCCACTTGGGCTCCCTGTCCAACCAAGCTTGCGTCCACTGTTAGTTCGGTCTTCCAACTAGGGTCGTAATAAGACATGTTTTCCACCTTGGCAACTCTCTCACATATAATTTCGAAGGCTTTTTGACACTTGTCAGTCCAGTGAAATGTGGCATCTTGTTTGGTTAATAGTCGTAGGGGCTCACTTACTGAGGCAAAGTCTTTGATGTAGCGGGTGCAGTAGCTGGTGAGCCCTAGGAATGAGCGCAGCTCTGACACGTTTGCAGGGGGTGAAGTTTCATTTAGGGCGGCTACCTTTTCCGGATTCGGTGTAATGCCTGTCTCTGAGAAGATGTGCCCAAAGAATCGTAGCATACTTTTTCTGAATTTGCATTTGTCGCGATTTAGCGTGAGATGGGCCACTTATAGCACTTTGCAAACCTTCATCAGAGCTTCATCATGTTTATTGACATCCGTGCCGAACACCAAGATGTCAACGCTATAATTAATTATCACAAAAGGGTACCTGGTTGATGCCTTACTCTGCCCAGGTGGGTAATATCATGAGTAGAACAGAATTGAGTAAGGTCATGAGCGTCTGACTGCTGAGAGCCGGATGAACACACTAATTAGTATCAACCACCTTTCCGTGGTGGGTGTCAACTAATATGAATAGTTTGTGACAAATATGTGACAGGCCAATTCTGTGGGCTGCAATAGGATTTTAATTAAACACCCACCACGGAAAGGTGGTTGATACTAAGGAGTGTGTTCATCCGGCTCTCAGCAGTCAGACTCTCATGACCTTACCCAATTCTGTTCTCATCGCTATAATCAAGACAGTTCAGGATGTGCTTGATGATGTTGTGTACCTCAGCCTGAAATATTTCTGCTGCTGAGGATACCCCGAAACTCAGCCTCTTATAGTGGAATAGCCCCAGATAAGTGACAAATGTGGTGATATATCTGCTCTCGGGGCTCAGCACGTGTTGGTGGTATCCCTTTTGTAAATATAATTTGGAGAACACCTTGGCTCCATTTAGTAGGTGGATCATGTCAGTTATGCGTGGGGCCAAAAGCCTCTCCCGCTGTATGGCTTGATTGGGCTGCCGCATGGTCAAGCGTAGCTGGATTGCTTCAGATCCTTTCTTGGGTACAGGCACTATTGGGGACACCCAGGTGGTGGGGCTTGTGGCAGACTCGATTATGTCCTGTTCAAGTAATTTGTGCAGCTCATCTTCCACCTTTTTCTGAATGTTTTGAATTTTGAAGCATTTATAATCGCGCACACAACAAACCGAATCGTATCCTGGCGCAGATGGAACGAAAGATGACACATAAAAGGCCAGAGGGACCGATTAGATAGACAGTACTACACAAACAGCAACAGTGATCAGGAACACAGATTTATTTACAGAGATACGTTTTTAGACCTGCTCTGAAGGTCATCAGGGAATTGGCTTGTCTCAGTGATAACGGAAGACTATTCCATAATCCGGGCCCGGTTACTGAAAAACACCGATCTCCCCTGGACTTATAATTCATCCTAGGAATTACAAGGAGGAAGTGGTCCTCCGACCTAAGGGTGCGAGTAGGTTGATATCGTCTCCGTTTGTTTGTTAGATATGCTGGTGCCATGTCGTGCAGGCATCGATAAACCAAACAACCGGTCTTAAATTTAATCCGATCTTCAACTGTCAACCAGTGTAATGATCGACGAAGACCAGATATATGAGTATTTGTAGATACACCAATGTTGACGGGGATACCTATATAGTGCTGTCCTATGGGGCATATGGATTGGTCTATGTGGAGTTTCACCTGCCTCTTTTTTAGTTTACCGATGCCCTTTAATATCTGGCGATAGAGATTGTTGATCATCTCAACAGGGTCGATGTACTTGTGGACCATGATATTATACAGTATGTGGAGGAGTCCCAGAGTCTGTCTAATTGTCCCAGACATTTGAGCAGTGCCTTTGCACCATAGCCGTATATGTCCACTGTTGCGGGGTGTAGTTTCGGCCTTTGGGGTAACTCCTTGAAGAACTTTTCACTAACCACGTTCACTGTGGCCCCCGTAACAATGAGGAATTCGGTTGGCTGTTCATTCAGCTTGATGACCAGAGTGGGACTGTGCGCTGTGGCGGTGGGATTGCCTAACGCATATACGTATGCCTTCTTCCTTTGGTCACTTCCGGATGAATTGGGGTCGGAGTCGGACGGTGATTGTTCTACTAAGTAGCGCACGTGGCGCCTTGATATGCGTTCAGGTCTTGCTCGCATGATGTAACTTTCTCCGGTCTCTTCTCTCCCTCCTTTGTCTTTCCTCTCCCAAGTCTCTTTCTCTTTGTTCTGGGTGTGACTGACCTGGTGGCCTTTGTGAGGTTGTGCCGGGAAGGTTTGCTGGCGGAGGGTTAGCCCTCACCTTGGGTCTTGGTGGCGTCTCCCTGGCTCTGTCTTTTCCTTTTTCCCGGAAGAGTCTGCACACTGCTTTGAAGTAACCTTCTTTCCCAAACGTGGCACAATGCTGTCCAATGGCTGGACAGGGACCGTCATGTGGGTATTCAAACCCACATTTGTAGCAGAAGAGCTCCTCCGACCTCCTCTCTAGCTGGAGTTGAAGTATATTTTCAGCTGGTGTGGGGGTGTTGAAGCTCTCTACCTGAGAGTCGATGGGCCTCTCGGCCCGGGCCAGTGCTAGTATTTCTTCTAGCTTGCGTGCCTTTTGTAGCAGCTTCCGCCCAAATGTTTGCGACTCACACCCTGCAATGATTTGCGATCGCAGCGCTTCAGTGTTGGAGTAGTTGGTGAAATCACAGTGTTTCATTTTTGTGTGCAGTCGCATTACGTAGGCATCCATTGTCTCACCTTTGGTTTGTTTGGTGCTATGAAACAGATGGCGCTCATAGTCCACGTTTGTATGTGGGGTGAAGTATGCAACCAATGCATCATTTAGGTCCTGGATGGAGTCGATGGAATCCAGTGGCATCTCGTCAATGATGACGCGCGTGGAGGAACCCAGCGTGAGTTTCAGAAGACATATTTGACATGCATCCGCTATGGGCCCTGTGGCCCCCATGTATAGCTCAAAGTCTTGTATCCATCTGGCCCATCTGGGGCCCATGTTACTGGTGTCTGTGACTTCGAAGGCACCAGGCATCTGGGCTGCCAGCATGTCAGGCAGTCTATAAGGGGCTTGTTCCTGCACCTGCAGACCTTGTGCAGGTGGTCCTTGACCATGGGCCTTTGCCCCTTCGTTATCTTCTTTATCAGACATTTTCTTGCACACACACTGACCTTCTGTGCTGGGTGTCTACCCCACTGGCTTCTTCCTCGTGGTCACCGTGAGGATGCCGGCTGTGTTCTGGGCATGCACACTCCTGTCTACTACAGGCTTGTAACGATGGCCCGCCTTCCCCGGCACGAGCACCATCCTTTTTGTAAGGATATGATCGGGGTCTGCCAGCACCTGTAGGCCCCCAGCTCCTGAGGATGGCTGCCTTCTTGGCACGAGCACCATCCACTCTACGTGGCAGGAGAGTGGGGCCTTAGAGCCCTGGTAGCCTCCGCTGTTGCGGGCCCTGTATGCCTGGCCCTTCTTGGCTGATTAGGGCATTGACCGCCTTAATTTCCAAGTGGCCTTCCCAAAGCACTGCTGTGGCCCTGGGGTGAGGTCGCTGCCACCCTTAATGAGTGCCTCCGCTCACCCCAGCAGCCCGGGCCGCCTCTCTGCTTCCTGTATGGGCGGGCTAGCATCCCCTCCTGGTGCTTCCATTCTCCGCCGCCCGGCCTCGTCTAGAGTGATTTCACATGCGAGATGATGAGCAGCACCTCCCCGTGACCGCTCAAGTTCCCTGCGCATCACCGCGCACAGTGTAGGCTACTTTGCTGCCCGCCTTCGTCGCCAGTGTTGTGGTGAGGGTTTACTCTCACTCGCACACGACACTGCAGGCATACAATGAGGAAAGGACACTGCGCTTCTCAGAACACAAAATGCTTTATTCAACTGCGTATCTCGACTGCCCCAAATCCAGCCTCTCCCACGTAACTGCCCCTCCCTTGTCCTCCCACCTACCATGTCCATGGATACATCAACGTGACAGAGACTTGGCTAAAATGCTGTGCAGGGAAGGGAAGCATTCCCTCCCAACATTTGTTACTCACATCGAAATTCTGATGCTATCTGAATCAGAATATATGGTTCAATGTTACACATATTTTAATGTTAGAGAGAGTGTTGTATAAAATTAAATGAACACCAAGCCCAGTGTGCATTATGTAATTAGTGATTCAGGCGTACAACGATTTTCTCATAGAGATATGTGTGGTCATTCTTATATTCCCAAAATGCTCTTTGATTTTATGCAAAGCAGGCTCGAGCCCTCATTGTATTATGTGCCGCCTTCCTCTTCCTCATATGGGCATTTTGAAAGAGTACAATATGTGTGTACCAGACTGGCCATCTTGGAACAACAGCCTTCTTCCAGAAATGTATGTATGTTGTTATTCTAGTTTTTGATAATGTGCTTTGCTCAGTAAGACAAGTCATATGTTCTTAAATATACTCTGGAAGTCAATTTTAGCACAATGAATCTCCTTTGTTCATTTTCTTTTTATTGTAACAATTAGTTTATACAAACTTTAATTACAAAATTACTTGCACACATTATCGTCAGTCCAATTCTCCTAATTGTCTACTAACTCGCACAAGATCTCTAAAATTTCACAGAGTACTTAGTTTCTGTACTAAACCCTAGCGCATTGTCCACAGTGCCCTGGTTCAATTGTCATTTACAATGATACTGTTCAGTGGTTGATTCTGACACCAATATCTTCTCTAAGAAGTCAACCACTGCACAAGTTTGAGCAACATTATTTCCAGACAAGATCCTAAACCACCAATCCTCCATATCCTCATTTAGGGGTACAAATCTCCCCAGATAAAGTGGTCGTTGGTTGATTAGTTCATCACATTCAGTGATCAAATGTTTTGAAGATTCAATTGCTTTTTTGCAGAATCTGCATTGATTGTCCTTTGTTTCTTTGTCATGTTTGATCCACAGAATCTCTTTTGTTCTGTATGCATTTAGCCGAAACCACAGACAATTGTTACTATGAGATCTCAAAGGAAATCTAGAAAGATATTTTGGCAAGTTGTCAAGCCTGTTTGTGGACACTCCTGTATAAAGTGACGTTGCCATGTTATTGCATAATTCATTTTTGTAAATCCAATTCCACATTCTTCGTTTTTTTTAGCAAGTTGTGGAGTAGCCATCACGGTTTGCTATTGTATATTAGCACCTTCTAATATCTTCTTTATTTTGTTGGCCCATATCAATAGGATTCCTGAATGCAGGTTTTTAATTGATGGCGCTAAAATCTTGTAAACTGGAGCGATGTCAGTTAAGTACATTTTTCGTAGGGCTGCAAATGATTTCCATTGTATGATCCCATACAAAGGCTTGAGCCCAAGTTCATGTCTTATTGATACGATGGAGATATTGGATGATAGTCTCAGGACACGTCTCCAGAACTGTCCCTCTAAAGATGCCCAAATTCGATTATTAATATTCCATCCTGCCATAGCACCAAATTTAATTGAGGGAATGACTTTCTGGGTATAGAAGGTCCTTATTGGAGATAACGTAAATTTTCCATATTCGGTGTGCAACCTTGTACCTTGGAGAGTTAGTTCTGACATTCGATGCTTCAGATCTATTACCCAGTCCCATTCTCTAATTGATTTGTTAATTTGGACACCCAAATATCGGATTGCTGAGACAGTCTCTATCATTTCGTCAGCAACAGTCCACTTAAAATGTTTGTCTTTCTTTTGACTCATTGTGCCAATTGTGAGGATCTTCGATTTACCGACATTGATTACGAGATCGTTTTCCTACAGATAGGTTTCTAACCTTGTTAGAAGCCGTTGTAAGCCAATTTGAGTTGAATCGACCAGAACAATATCATCTGCATATAAGGCCCAGCTGACTTGTTGGCCATTTAATTTAGGTGGAAAGCAGTGCACTTCCTTTAATGCCACTGCCATGTCTGAAATAAACAATTTAAAGAGTAGTGCTTCAAGGGGAAAGCCCTGTTTTACACCCTTAGTTGTGCCTACTTCGTTTGTCAGATCACTGCTTTCATTGGTTCTGACTATGATGGTCATTCTTTCATGTAACACCATCAGCGTCAGTAATTTTGCCCAACGTTTCTGCCAATTGATAGTGTCAAAAGCTTGTCACATGTCAATAAAAGCTATAAATAGCTTATTTTTCTTTTTGATAGCTTCAAGCTTCAGTAAATTCAATATCATTAAATTTACTTCTGTTCCGACTCCTTTGGTAAAGCCGGTTTGCCGGCAATCCATCAGACCACTTTCACTTGCCCATGCTGTCAGTTTACATTGCAAAAAAGTGGCAAAAATCTTACCAATAATGTCCAAAAGGGAAATAGGGCGATAGTTGGTAGGATCTTCCTATTGCCCTTCTTAAATATTGGGACTATTGCCACCGTTTCCCAAGAAATTGAATTTCCTTTGAGGTTGATATAAGCAAGAATAGATCCTCAATACATTTAGCCCATAGATCTTTTTTTTTTCCTTCAGCATAATATTTGTCAAACCGTCAGGTCCTGCTGCCCGAGAGTTTTTTAGATGTTGGATCCTTATCGCAATGTTTTCACTTGATTCACATACATCCCACGTCTCTGTGCAGTCTACGATGTGTGTCCCTTTCGGTGTTCTTATGTCGTTGAAGACCTTTTTAAAGTGTTGTTCCCATGCTGAGCTATTTATTGCATCTGCGAGCCTTGCATCTTGGATCAACGATCCCTTGTTCAGAATTTTCCGTATTTCTCTTGATCTATTTTGGGTGACAAATTTGAGAATAAGTTCTGCGCGTTCTTGATCTCTTATTAATCTAAAAGGTATTCTTAGTTTTTGAGCCTTGGTTTATTTCTACCAGGCAGATGTATTTCCTCCCTGTAAATACCCTGAACCTCAACCATGTTAATTCCAGTATATCATGATCACTGTTGGATGTTTTCTGAATGTTTAGGTGATTCATTTTTGGCCATAATGAAGATAAAATCCATATGTAATCTAAATTTTTATGGCTTGGTTCTCGATGCCAAGTATGACCAGCTGGAGCATGTCCTTTAACTTTTGCCGTTTATCATCTCACAGTTTCTCACTTTCAGGGCTTGTTTCCAAAGTTCACCTCTAGAGACTTTCTCATGGGACATTGATGTCCTTGCATTTGGACTCTCGAACTAACAAACATGTAGATCTCAGCAAATTATTATTGCAAGGTCTGAAAATGCTGTTAGACAATGATCAATTATTGAAGTTACTGAATTAATGTATCGAGTTGTTGAAATCATCGCTGGATTCCAGTATGTATTAATCAGTAACAAATGAATCAATTGATCAGAGTGAGTCTGTTGCAATTGAGGCAATGTTCCTTGTACAAAGAGATTTGGATTGTGTGTTTGCATTATTTCCCATCCATAAGAATTGTTCACCATTGTCAACAATGCAGAAAAAGGGCATCCTTGCTTGTTTTTTTCCTGCTGCATTTAATAGGATTGTGTAACCGTCTTTCACCGGAGTCTCGCATAGCCATGTTTCTTGTAGGCATACAACAAAATTATTTGTCAATGGTAAGGGAAAGTCTTGAAACAGGTGCTGAAAGCCTCTTGTATTCCATGAAATGAAACCACACAGTTCCTCTCTGCAAGACTGAGCTAGTTACGCTTGCTTTACACTTTGGTATCCACACATCTTTGTGTTGGCAATTTGCTCCGACTGCTTGGGTACATTTGATGCCTTTGGAGATTTTATGTTGAAAGGTTTCCTCAATGCCTCTCTAGTCTTAGTTCATTTGTTGATTTGCTTCCGTTTATTTGCATAGGACTGTCACCTCAGGATTTGTGCTGACCCCTCTCGACATGTATATCAAAGCCATATGATAGGAGCTCGTCCTTCGCTGCCAGGAGGGTTTTTTCCACTGCCATTGCCCTTATGTGAAGAAAAACTTAATCTGAGGTATCTTCTGTGATGTATTCCACAATCACTATATCCTCTGAAGTTATTATATGTAGTGATGGAATGTTATGCAGTAACCGTATCACGTTTCTTCTATTGAGATTTGCTTCATTTTCACCTGGGAAGATATTTTCTAACCGTATCTTCCACGTGGTGGCACTATTTTCCATTAAGTACACTGGCTGTTCTCTTTATTTTAGTGCAGTTTGTTTTTGCCACTGTGCTGTCCTCATTTTTGGGTTTAAGTTCAAACTCATTTTATATGCCACTTTCTCTTTGATGACTGAGATTCTTGGTAGAGTTGAAATAGAGCCAGAACTGGTGTGTTTTAACTCAAAAGTCTTAAACTGGATTAGCTTTTTATTGGGTGCAACTGAGAACACGTGGCCTGTTTCTTCTTCTGCCCTGAATCAAATCTTTTGGTAATTCTCATGTCGACATTTGAGGAACTTGTTGGAATCTTGTCGTACTCAGATTCAATAGAATATGTCGAGAGGTTACATAAATCTATCGAACCATCACAAGAAGCGATCGAATGATCTTCAGTGTCACGCCTTGCCCTATTAATTAGGATTTTGTATATGTATTTTAATCAACTGTTCACTTTGGTGTAGCTCTTCATCCAAGTTGGTGGTTGTTGGTAAATGCTCCCTTGATTTTTTTTCTTCTTGGTTACGCTTAAATAGACACAACGTTTGTGGAGTTGATACATTTCTTACAAAGTGTTTAGTTCTTGTCGGATTTCTCTTTTGGACACTTTTGGCAACCTTTAGAGGTACTTCCGTTGACTTTGAAGCTTTTACATTTCTTGGCGTTTGCACTTTGTTTGTCAAAGTTTTGGCTGGCCCAGTGAAAATTCCAAATGTATTCATTTTTGACATGCTGGCTTCTGCGTTTGGGATTTTCAGATTGGTTGACGTTCCCATAATTTCTCAGACTTCAGTTTTCATAGTAGTGTTTTGCCCTACATTTTCACACATTTTCTTTAAAGGGAAAGTCAAGTCTGTTGAGCCACTAGTTGTAATGCTTGGTTTTATTGGGATCAATGCAACTTCTTCTAATCCTTTGTCAGGTTTTTCTTGACTGGCTTTTTTGTTTTCTAACTGCTTGCCTGTCAGTACCTGATTTGCTGCCTGTTGGATATCCAACTGATTCTTTTATGAAGCTATTTCTATTTTTTCTTGATGCTCATCATGATTTGTTTTATCAGTGTCGAGGCTGGATAAACTCGCTATTGGATTCGCTGTTACAGCTTCGGCTCTACTCTTTTCCCTGTGTCGGAACCATTTCATGCATTCCAGTACAGCGTTCATCAAGGTGGCATTCTCAGCATGCTCTCTTGTCGCCAGATCTCCCAATCGATAATCCCATTGTGTAGAAAGTTCTGCTTCTCTTTCTAGTCTTTTCTCTAAGGTGTCATTTATTTGTTCCATGTTTTGCAGTTTTGCATTTAGATTGCTTAATTGCATACCTTGATTTTTTTATGAGTCATTCAAAGTTTCATATAATTTCACAAAGGAGATAAGTGCTAGTGATGTTGCTGCTGCACATTGTTGGGAATTTGGATCCCTGCTGCTACTGATAGATTGGCCTTGTTGTTGTGATCAGGCTCAGTCTCTTGAGTGTGTGTGCACTTTATGGAATTTGTTGATTGTCTGAAGCTGGTGTCAACTTACTGATGTTTTGAGGTCTGTTTGGCCCCTTTTGCTGGTGCGGCCCATTTGAGCTGTTTGCAGTCACTTTTTTCACATTTGGTAATAATACTTTATTAAATAAGATCAATCTTTTCAAATTTGGTGTACTTGTCTTTTCCCGATTCATTGTTTGTGTTGAGAAACTGGACACATTTTGCATGTCTCCTTCAACTAGCACATGTTTTCCTTGTATTGGCGTCTTGTTTCCAGAGGGGTTGCTAGAGCTGTTAATCAGTTTGTCCTTGATTACTTGGTAATCGGCTTGCAAACACTCGGTCAGGCATGACTCTCGACCGACTAAATCTGCTCCAAGCGTTTTCTGAAATGGTATTATAAGGTTGCCATTTTCATCGTTTGAGCGGTCATTTGGTCCCGCAGCCGCTGTGCATCATCCGTCATCGGACCAACTGTGGTGCACACAGTTTCAATTTGTTTACTTATGTTACTGATGCTTTTTCGTTTCTGGGCTCCGATGTCTGCAGAGATAAGGATTTTATCGCTTGCCGCGCCGATCTTGTAGCTGTTAGCTGGTTTACAAACCATTAGCGGGTTGATTGTTTTTTCTGTATTAATTTCGGGCCGCATATGCAACGTCGATCCAGCAGTTTGTGTCACTGTAAGCACATTTGGCTCTAGTTCGTTTTGTGGTTGATGGTATGCAAATATCAGCTTGTCAAAATTTGCTCCTTGTACTGCATGTGATTTTAACATGTTCAAATGTTCCTCTGCCGAAAGTATAGGGGGGGACGAAAACAAGCTCATTCTTCTGTGTTCAATCTGCTGAAACTTGTATTTCTAACAGTTCAAGATCCGCGATATCAAAAGGTGACTGAAAAGAGGCAGTATTTACTTCAATTACATTTCCATGATTTGACGAAGCGGTGAGGGTGTCTTCAATATTCATATTCACCGGTTTTGAATTCGAATTTTCTGCCTGCGCATGCGTGTGTGCCGCGGCGCTGATGTTTACTCCCGCCTTGGTCACGGCCCACGTTGAAATCGGTTTATCAGATGTTATAGCCGTCTCAATCAAGGGTACACTCGTACGCGCACACGCTTTTGCTAGTAACGACAGGGTGGGCAACCAATAACTCAGTTTCAATGGGCTATATAGGGTTCGCGGCACTTTAATCCCCCTGCTTACCTTAGATATTTGCAGCATTTGAATTATCCATGTGGTTAACTCGCTGATCGTGTAGAGTCCGTTGACGTGTCTGTGGGCCCTCAGCTGCATCCATCACTCGTCTCTGCTCCTTGCTATGTGGCGGACTGGAGCAGACGGGACTCACCACAGGACTCTGTGTGGTGCTCCGCGGATGTTAACACCTTTTAAGGTGGAGTCTCTAAAGAAAGTCTCTGAATTAAGTGCCAGTATAACCAACCAAGAAGTCAAAAGCATGTCGCAGGAGCTTCTCTCAACAAGAGTTCTGGGGCAGACTGGGACTTACCACAGGACTCTGTGCACGTTAACACCTTTTAAGGTGGAGTCTCTAAAGAGAGTCTCTGAATTAGTCAAAAGCATGTCTCAGCAGCTCCCCTCAGCAAGAGTTCTGGGGCTGACTGGTACTCACCACGGGACCCTGCGTGGCACTCTGTGCACGTTAACACCTTTTAAGGTGGAGTCTCTAAAGAGAGTCTCTGAAAAGGGCCAGTATAACCAACCAAGAAGTCAAAAGCACATTGCAGCAGCTCCTCTCAGCAAGGGTTCTGGGGCAGACTGGGACACACCACAGGACTCCTAGCTACTTTACTATTTTCTCTGGTCACGGAGTTGTAAGCAACAGCTTGGCTGGCTGTAGCAACCATGAACCTGACAAGTCAACTCTCACCCATATAAAGATAGACAGATAGAGTTACACAGAGAGACAGAGAGTGTTAGGAAGATCAGGGAGAGAGAGTTGGAGAGAATGTTAGAGAGTTGCTAGATCAGCGTTTGATATGTTGGGTACACATAGTTTTATTTACTTGTTTCCAAATCTCCATATGGAAAACAGATAATGGAAGCCTTTCATTTTCCTCGTAATTTATGTCAGATTAATGTCCAGCGGGTATACTAACGGTTGAACATTGATGAAAACTACAGTGCACTGGCCTCCTTAAATGAATAAAGAGGATGATAGACATTGCATATCAGCTGCCACTGAGTTTGTTTCAGAAAAGACCATCCAAATATATGTTTTGACTGTAGGTGTGGTCACAAACATAATTCAATTCCGTGTGGTCACAAACATAATTCAATTCCATACTGATGTAAGCCTGCATGTGCAAAGAGGAATTTAGTGACTTGGTACTGACATACTCATCTTGAAGAGTTTCCATTTAAGAAAACCTGCAGTATGTGTAATCAACTTTGTGCATTGTTGGAATGGATGCCAGGTAAGTAGATGATGTGAGACACGGCAGGTATCTCAAGCACATGACATTTTTCTGTACAAAATCTGTCAATACATTGTCAAGGGTTTTGACCCATGTTGAATTATTAGACTGGGTAGATGTGGGGATGAGCTGTCGCCGGCCATCATTCTATCCCAGAACCAGGAGAACTGCATAGTTTTGCACACAACAAAATAGTCCCCTGACCTGCCACCCACCAGTGCGAGCGTGATGGGCCAGAAGTGCCATGGGTGAAATGTGTGCCAAAGGAAAAACAGCAGTGCCGGTTAGCTCAGAAAGCGCTTTGAAATCACCTTTGTTTCTCTGAAGTGCAAGCTAAAAATGCCTATTTTAAACATTGCAAGACATTCAAAAATCTCAATGAACACCAGCAGACATTTGGCAGAAGGTAGACATGTGTACATACAAAATCTGGAAAGAGTAAGAGCCCAAAACAATGTTTATAACAAAACTGGCTGAGCTGTGGATGTCAGCAGCTGAAGTGAAATTGGACTGAAAGACACTAAAATCTAAATGTTTAAAATAAATGAGTGACCTACTGTTGAGTGTCACATAGTTTGCAACTGTTAAATGTCATAGTTTTGAACTTAGAATCAGCGTTCTAGCTGCGTGTGCAAACATTGTAAGTTTGATTTGGATGAAGAAAAACTGGGAACCAAAGTGACATTTAGCTGAAGCCTGGTTTAAGAGAGTGAATTCTGCCCGGCAACTACCCCCGACAGGAGTTGAAACTGATTGAATCAGGGGAGGAGCACCTGGGGACTGCAGGAAACTAAACAAAGCCCTGTCCTTGGCCCAGGCAAATGTTAAATTAGGGGGGTCGTAAATGGCTTCCTCTTGGAAGGAAACGGGGAGGGGCACTGCATCTGTGAGCAAGCTGAGCTTGGGGGAAGTGGATACACCAGAAATTTCACCATGTGCTTTGGTAAAACCACACCCCTCGGGGCCAGAGCATAATTTTAAAAAGATGGATAATTCATAGTGCGGACTTGTAAAAATTATATAAATAACATCATCATTCTTGTGATTTTTCTGTGCACATTTTAAGAGGTGTTAGGACTCTGTGGTGTGTTCTTGGGGATAGTAGCGGAAAAAAGGTTGTTACTCCAAATTTATGCATGTTAAAAATCTGACACTTTATCATCTGAAACCCATATCCCTGGTGCACATTTGTGTAAAATCTCGAAAGGTTTAGAGGTTGTTATCTGGATGAAAAGGGCAGAATTCTGTCATAACTGGACACACCATCTTACAAAGACAGGGATCGGATGGTTTGGTGCTACAGAAAATATGTTAATTGGACATATAATATTAGAAACATGGTACATAGATAAATATGTATTTGGATCAGAAATAGATTTGTGTGAAATTTGACAAGCGGAGGATCCTCTGACCATAAACCTACCTCATCACTCTGACTCACAACCCAGTTCCCCCAATCAAGGGAGAGAGGAGGAACTGGCCAATGATAAGTTGAGAGGGTTGAGCATGCAGAATGAGCCGACCCACCCACTTTCTAAACACATAAAAGGAGACTGTGCCGGACAGGTAGGGACATTCAATTTCCATTTCCTTGCGGAGCACGCTGACAGACGACTTCACATCCAGAGATCCAGACTTCAAATCCATCAACCTCTAGAGACCAGAGAGACCAGACCCAGACAAGATCGCTGAGAGCTGACCCAGATCGCTGTGAGCAGAACCAGAGAACCAGTACCCAGTGGCGAGAGAACCGCAGCCAATCCTGACCCGATCCGTGACGAAGTCGCATTCCTGTCCAAAAAATAGTGTGAGTACTCAGCCAGAACTGTGCAAAACCAATCTCTTAGTTTAATATAATCTAATTCAAACTATTTTAACCTATTGAGAACTGCATCATAGAAATTGTGTCCCTTCTTTTGATTCAAAGCTGCAAAACTGTCATCTGTCATTTTAAAATTTCATTTTGAGAATCTACCGTCACAAAATCGTCCGTATCTCCGGAACCGTTTGTCCCAGGAATGAAATTTAACTTTCATCTTAAAGCTAAGTTTCTAGGCTTTCCAACGAGCCTAACGTCTTTCTACTCCTTATACGTCCTCCGTAATTGCGCTCGACGCATGCAACTAAATTGCCGCAATTTGACATTTCGCTTCATTCCAGCCACGTGTAAAAACATTTGCCTTTTGCTTCCATCATAGAATTCTGTTTTCAACTTGATAACCATCCCTGAATCATTGATAGGGCTGGCCTGAACTGATTTAAAGTATCTCTCACTCACCCTGAACCTCCTAGAGGGAATTAAAATCATTTTAGCATATTTTTCCCTTCTTTGCATACCACATTTAAAGTACTTTGCCTGTGTTTAAAATCATCCTTGTGATCTAAGCTTGCTAGTGGGGAACTGAATTCGTATTGTACTGTGATTGTATTCCTGAAGACTGTGTGTGTTACTTCCACCTCCTTACATTGCATAGAGGGGGGGTGAATTGCCAAAAGGGGAAAAGTGATAATATTATGTTTTGCTGAAATCATATCAAGTTTATTCCTGTGTTGCTTCTTTTCCACCTTGCATTTCCTTGTACCATATAAAGCATTCTCAGCTACCTTATCCTCTATACTACTCCTAAGTAATTAAACCAGCGTGCTAGTATCACCTCATCCATTGTTGATCACTCACTGTCATATGTCTAAGTGTGATATCAATTATTAATTTATTATAAAAGTGTGATATATATATATATTGTTTAATTCTCAAATAAAGCTTTTAAATTTGCAAAACAAACTTACTTCTTGGCTCAGTGGGGTCAGGGGGATTCTAAGAGAGGGGTGTTATATAAGGGTTGTCAACCAGAGTACACAAACTGGACATACAAATATATAAATAAGGGCTTCCCTTGAGCAATTACAGACAAGGCACTGACTTAGTGGGACTGCTTGATTGGAGTCTTTAACAACATATTGAAGCAAATTTGCAAATCACAAGACATGAATTTAATTCCTAATATGTGGGCACTGAATAAAATCATGCTCAACATTGTCTGACACATAATCCTTTGTATTTGAATTGGTATTTATTTGTGTTTTGTATAGGCAAACCTACCTTGGGAACACGAAAATGGTGTACTCGCGTAAAAAGACCAAGATGGGTACATTTTCAAGACAATGCCAGGGAGAGTGGATCTTAAGTCACATCTATGGATTCCCTAACATAACAGAGGCCCTTATTACGAGTCCGGCAGAAATCGTGCCGGAAAAACGACAGGTAGCTGCCGAACCTGTAATGATTTACTGGCGCCTGCCTTGCCAGAATAACTGGGGCATTATAGCCCCAGCGGTCCGGTAAATCAGGTGCCGGTAAAATGTTGAACCCCATTCCCGTGGAGTCCCATAGGACTGGAGTCCCATTGGACTCCACCGGAATGGGGACCGTGGAAGCACCGGCACCATTAATAACTGTGCGAGTGCCGGTGCTTCCGCGAAAGTCTGCTGACGGGTGCTGTTCCGCCCGCCAGGGTCAAACCTAAATGGCAGAACAGCACCTGCCAGCAGACTCGTAGTTTGCCTGTCCGGAAACAACGGTGCCTGTAAGCTTACCGGCACCGTTGTTTCCGGACAGGCAAACTTGTAATGAGGGCAAGAGTCTTCAATTCGATTTTGAACTGCAGGAGCATGGGATTGATCCAGATCGCCACTGGGATGGTATCCCAATATGCTTGGGGATATCAGTAGAAGGACCTGTATGGTCTTCTCCATACATGCCAGTTTAATTCTCCAGCATGGGGTCTGGCATGGATTCACATGCTCACGAATATTCCCCGTTGTCAGGCTGGGAATCCTCAATACAGAAAAAATCAGTATCAGTTTCGTTTCTGATCTGTCTTTCTTAGTAGTAACCAATCACTGGTCTCTGGGTCATATTGCCCCTGCCAATGACTGCCCTCTCCCTTAGCCCCTCCCCTGGCAGCCATCCTCATATTTTTACCGCACGTTCAAGTGATGGGAGTCCTTGTGCTATAGTTCTCAAACTTTTACTGCGTTTTGTGATTTTTCAAAGAGTTTAATCTCATTTTTTTGGTCAATCCAGCCTCAAGCTCCATCGTTTCTTCTTCCGATCAACGGGGACCCATTTCGGAATTTTCTATTCCACTCCAGCGTGAAGTTTTCATCGAGTACCCTTCTTGGAGGATTCCAGAAGACCTTGAGGCCTACCCCGAGGACATGGCCCAGGACAAAGGAAGATCGACGCCCGGATCCAAGCTGTTCAGCAACTGCCCTGGATGCGGATTGCAGAATGTGTTCAAGGAGGACGAGCATTCAAGATGCCCCTACTGCCTTCGCGAAGACAAAACGCACGTGCAGAAGGACTGTGCGTTTTGCAAGAACATGTCGGAGTGGACCATGAGGGATCGGCGGATCTGCCTCACCAACTGGCTGGAAGGGAAGAGCCCAGAGGTAGGTGTGAAGAAGAAGAGGTCCGAGCGGTCCTCTAAATCCTTTGAGGGCGCTCTGGCGACGGGGGGGCCCAACAGAAGGCTAAGCACTGTGAGTCCGCGGGCACCGGGAGCGCTTAACGGTCGGGCTCCTCGGCTGCCAGGCAGGGCACACTTTTGTCGTGATGCCTACCCCCGGAGCACCAGGCCAGGCCCAGCACCCCCGGGAGCAGGCATCATGCCCCCGGGTAAAAGCCCAGCGGCCCCTTATAGGGGCTCTTTGGACTCTGTCCTGGCGCCTTTGGCGCCAGGCTCATGTTGGACATCAGTCCTGGCGCCATAGGCGCCAGGCTCATAAACAAAGGTGTTTTGGTGCACTTACCTGATGCAGACCATGCTGCAAGATTCAGGCCTCCCTGAGACCTGAAAGGGACTATTTTTTCATTGAGACTATTTTGCCACTCGGGCGTGGCCAGGGAAGGATACTTACCTGGAACTACTTTGGGGGCTATTTAAGCCACCGCCAGACAGTAGCTCACACTTCGCGTTGTTCTGCATCCAAGCAGCTGAACGCTCACCGTGTCTGCTCCTGCATCTGGTCTCCAGCCACGCCCGCCTCGATCCTGGAAAACCTGTAAGGAAAGAAGAGAAGAGAAAGGTGAAAACCAAGGATTTTATCAAACTTCTTACCTGCATCCGGAACCTTCACGCCAGCGTTCCTTACTTTTCGGTCAACGATGGCCTACCTTACTTCCAAGGACGCTTATTTTTGCCAGAAAAGGAATTGCAAGAACTGGTTATTTCCCGTCATCATGATACCCTGATGGAAGGACATCCTGGCATTGCCAAAACTGAGGAAAAAATTTAACGACAATTCTGGTGGCCTTCCTGGCGAAAGGATATTAAATATTTCGTGATGTCCTGTGGAGTTTGCGCCCAAAACAAAGGCCAAAAGACAAAACCCGCCGGTCTTCTTCAGCCTTTAGACATTCCACCAGTACCTTGGCACACCTTGTCACTAGATTTTATCACGGCCCTGCCCCCTTGTAATGGATACAATACTATTCTGGTTGTGGTGGATTTATTTTCCAAGATGGCCCATTTTATTCAGTTGAAAGGATTACCTTCAGCTTCTGTCCTAGCCAAGGAATTCCTCGAAAATATCATCCGTTTGCATGGATTCCCGTCCATACTAGTCTCTGACCGGGGAAGCCAGTTTATTTCTCATTTTTGGAGGAAGTGTTGTCAACTGGCACAAATCGACGTAAGACTCTCAACCAGCCACCACCCACAGACCGATGGTCAGACGGAGAGAACGAACCAGACCCTTGAACAATACTTACGATGTATGTTGCACCAATCGGAGGGTAATTGGAAGGATATTTTATGGGTGGCCGAATATGCATACAATAACTCGGTACACTCTGGAACTGGACAAAGCCCCTTTTATACCCTATATGGACATCACCCTCGTACTTCAGACCTGGACTCACCTCTGAGCCCTGAAATGCCCGCAGTGGACCATTTGCATTCCATGATAACTCAAGCCTTCAAGGATGCAACTGCACATTTGCAAAAAGCGAAAGGGAAATACAAAAAGAATGCGGATCTGCATCGGAGTGAGGCGCCTCCATACCAAATAGGGGATCAAGTATGGTTGGCTACCAAACACTTATTGCTCAAGGGACCTCAAACTTTTAATCCAAGGTATTTGGGCCCTTACTCGCTCAAAGCTATAATTAACCCAGTGGCAGTCAAGCTCGATCTACCAGCTAACATGCGGATTCACCACGTTTTTCATTTGTGTCACTTTTAAAACCAGTGCAACCAGGAACCAGATTAATAAAGCCACCAGAACCAATCCAGATAGATGGGGAGCCTGAATTTGAGGTGAAGAACATTTTGGATTCTAAGATCTCAAAATCAAAACTTTTCTATCTAATTAATTGGAAAGGGTACGGGCCTCAGGTAAGGTCTTGGGAACCCAGCGACCACGTACATGCACCTCGGCTGGTAAAAAGGTTCCATCGGAATTTCCCAAACAAACCGAAACCTCCAGAGGGAACAACCTAGGGAGGGGCCTTGGGGGGGAGTGCTGTCATGATGCCTACCCCCGGAGCACCAGGCCAGGCCCAGCACCCCCGGGAGCAGGCATCATGCCCTCGGGTAAAAGCCCAGCGGCCCCTTACAGGGGCTCTTTGGACTCTGTCCTGGCGCCTTTGGCGCCAGACTCATAAAGGAAGCTGTTTTGGTGACTTACCTGATGCAGACCATGCTGCAAGATTCAGGCCTGCCTGAGACCTGAAAGGGACTATTCTTTCATTGGGACTATTTTGCCACTCGGGCGTGGCCAGGGAAGGATACTTACCTGGAACTACTTTGGGGGCTATTTAAGCCATGCCCAGACAGTAGCTCACGCTTCGCGTTGTTCTGCATCCAAGCAGCTGAACGCTCACCATGTCTGCTCCTGCATCTGGTCTCCAGCCACGCCTGCCTCGATCCTGGAAAACCTGTAAGGAAAGAAGAGAAGAGAAAGGTGAAAACCAAGGATTTTATCAAACTTCTTACCTGCATCCGGAACCTTCATGCCAGCGTTCCTGAGAAAAGACTTTCATTTAAAAGCACCGCGTTGCTCGCTGCAGCACCACATTTCACTCACCTGTCCTTGGGAGTTCTTCTGGCTCCACCGCGACTGTCTGCAGCGGTCGCCACATCTCTGTGCCTAAGGGAGAGAAGAAGAGACAAAAGGTGAGCAGA
Source organism: Ambystoma mexicanum (assembly GCF_040938575.1). Classification (NCBI taxonomy): domain Eukaryota; kingdom Metazoa; phylum Chordata; class Amphibia; order Caudata; family Ambystomatidae; genus Ambystoma; species Ambystoma mexicanum. The sequence goes on along the minus strand of NC_090933.1, from coordinate 771,229,771 downwards.
AGGAACATATGAGGAAAGCCTAATTTTCCACCATAACACTTACCGGTCTTCTGTTGGTGGATCATTCCTCATTTCGGGTCGGCGCCTCTTCGTTGGCAGGTACCGCACCCCGGCCCCTATGGGGAAAGGACAAAAGACATTATTGGAGGGATATAAAGACATTAAGAGGGATCGCCCCCATCGCTAACTCACCTGAGTTTACCATCGGCAAGTCAATCCCTCAACGCATCGCCTTCATTCTGCACCTGAAATAAAGGACAGATCACAGGTTAGGAAGGCAACAGAAAAGGAGGCGTAACACTTGAACTTTGAACTTTTGTAATCTTCATACTTACGGCGTTCCGCTCGGAAAAGTCAAGTGGATTTTGCCAGCGCCATTCTGAAAACCAGTGAAGTAACTTTACAAACACGCGCCCCTGCACCAGAAGCAGGATGGAGAGTTCATCCTTTCAAACCATAAGGTGAGCTTCAACCGGGGATTTCGGAGGAAGTTAGAGAAAAACGAAGGGGGAAAAGGGGGAGCAAGCACACTATTCTGCAGACTGTTAATCCCCTTTCTCATCTGCAGAAGGTTATTCCTACGGGCCAGACAAGCAAGATTTGAGGGTCCTGTTCAGTCGGTGTTCCGAGTTCTGAGCATCACGCTCGAAGAGGCCACAGCAACCCAGACCAGACCAGCGCCTCCGTGGGAGTCAGGTGAGCGTTACAACTTTCACCGACGCCATCAACCACGAGCCAACGATCTGGTATAGGAAGAGAAAGTCAGAGAACCCGGCTAAGTTTCTGGAGAAGACCCGGTCGATCCCGACTGAAGGCTCTGATTCACCCGGCTAAGGCCTCTATCGAGGGAGTCGTGGTGGCCCTGGCGAAGCCTGTGGAAGCTACCCCAGTGGAGGTGACCTCGGGCCCAGAGTTTCCCTGCCACTGCAGAGGGAATCCTCTTTTCAGTCCATCGATAAGACCCTGTGAAGACCTGGGTGGAAAAAGAGGGGGGGCGGTGGCCGTTATGGACACGGATACAGCCTCTGAGGAGGAGCTGGTTGAAGTCGTGAAGGGCCTCAACAAGAGGTTTGAGGAGGTCCGGTCCCACGGGAGGAATCCCAGGGAGGTGGACGAAGAGAGCGACGGTGGTGCCAACGAGGCTCCCGTCGAGGAAGTGCAACCATCACACCCGTCGCAGCCAGTGCGCGAGCCTCAGGACAACTCGTGGCCATTTTGATGGCAATTCAAACCTTATGCATGGAGATAAAGACGAGGTTGCCGCTACCCCCAATGGACGACCCAGCAGAACCAGGCCTGTTGGGAAGCCCTCCAAACAAGCGGAGGAGAGTTCATCCCCCTCCGCCCTTCCAGCCCTTGCGGCCCGTTCAGCCTTCATATCCTTCCCCTGATCCTAGGGATGACACGGGAACAGATACGGCCACGACGGGGACGGAGGACAGCGGTGGTGATGATGGGATGGGCCTTCCATCACCACCCCTCGGGCCTCCCCACCCGACGAAATTGGCTCCTTCCACGCCATGATTGCCAGGACATCTGAGCTTTTCCAGCTCTGCCCCGAAGAACAGAAGATTGAAGGCTTCCTCTATCAACAGTGCAAGGCCAAGAGGAAGACGGTACTCGCAGTGCCGTTGCTTGACGACATCTGGGACGAGGGACTTGCTCTCCTGAAGAACCCGTCCACGACGCCTGCTAAGAGGGATCGGTACGAGAAGAAGTACCGGGTCCCCGAATCCGCCCCTTCATGCCTTAGGGCACAGCCAACCCCGGATTCGGTTGTCTCAGCGGCAGCCAAGAAGAAAGCGGTGGGGGCGATGGCTTTAACTTCAACCTCCCCACCTGACGGCGAGAGAAAGAAACTGGACGCCATGGGACGACGAGTCATCTTGTCTGCGGCGACAACAATTAAGGTGGCAAACGCCCTAGCGATTGTGGCCCAATACGACAGGGAGTTGTGGTACAAGATCGCTCCCCTGCTGGACTTCCTGCCAGACGACAAGAAGGTGGAGGCCCTGGAGATCCTACAGGAAGGTGAGGTGGCGTCGGACCACGCCGTAACGGTAGCCATGGACATTGCGGACACCGGGTTCCGCCAGTTGGGCAACAGCGCTTGCCTTCGACGGCGGGGATGGCTCAAGGCAACATATTTCCACCAGGACGTGCAAACCAGAGTTCTGGATATGCCCTTTGATGGGAACAACCTGTTTGGGAAGACAGTAGATGAGTCACTTCAGGCCATCAAGACCGACATGGAGACGGCTCGGGCATTGGGAGTTTTACAGCAACGACAGCCACCCTTTCAGAACTCCAGAGGCAAGCAAGGAACCTCCAAAGGATTTGGTGGTGGCTCCTCTACGTACTGCCAGGCAGCCCGTTCCTCATCGCAAGAGGCCTACAGAGGGCATGGCAAGTCAGGAAGATCTCGTCGCCATCACCAAGGAGGCCAGGGCGGCAAGGCTGCCTCCAAGCAGGACTGAACCGGCTGTAGCGTCGGGCCCCCACCTGACCGCCCCGGTGAGAGGCCGGATGGCGAAGTTCGTCAGCGTGTGGGAGTCCATTTCCACCGACCGTTGGGTGCTGGATGCCCTGGCCCACGGGCACACTCTCGAATTCCTAAAGAAGTGCCCCCGCATTCCTCCCGTGGCCAGGAAGGAAAATCACATCCCTCATCTGCTGATAGAAGTAAGGGCGATGCTCAAGAAGGGATCCATCAAGCTAGTCCCCAAGAGGCTCCTGGGCTCCAGAGTATACTCAAGATACTTCCTCATCAGAAATAAGACAGGTGGTTGGTGCCCCATCCTGGACCTGCGTCCGTTAAACAAATACATCAAGACCCAGAAGTTCCAGATGGTCACCCTCCAGCACATGCTGGGACAGCTGGAGGAAGGCGACTTCCTATCGTCGCTGTACTTGGAGGATGCTTACTTCCACATCCCCATTCTAAAAGGACACCGAAAGTTTCTCAGATTCGTAGTCCAAGGACGGCACTACCAATTAAAGGCCTTGCCATTCAGATTGAAGTCGGCGCCCAGGGTATTTACCAATTGCCTAGCACCAGTGGCGGCCTGGCTGCGCCTGCAGGGGATCCACGTTTACCCCTACCTGGACGATTGGCTCATCCGAGCAAGGACAAGGGAACTCGCTGTCGAGCACACAGTGAAGACCGTCCAACTGCTTACGGATCAGGGATTCTCCATCAACTTCCCCAAATCCCACCTGGTTCTGTCACAGGTTGCACTGTTTCTGGGAGCCAAGCTTGACACAGTGGCACGATTGGCCTCTCCATCGGAAGAAAGGAAAAAGGCCATCCTGGGCAAAGTGCAGCACCTGCTGGCCGTGGACATGGCCAGGGTGAGGTCCATCAAGTCCCTTCTTGGCATGATGTCCTCTTGCATCTACCTGGTGCACCTATGCAGGCTGCGGATGTGTCCTCTACAGGAGCTCCTCGATGCCCGTTGGATGCAAGCGGCGGGCAGTTTCGAAGACAAGATCCCACTCAACGAGGTCTTCCGCCAAGCAATTCGGTGGTGGGGCACCCGTGCGCATTTCTCGAAAGGCATGCACTTTCAGACCCCAGCACACCAGGAGACGGTGACGACGGATGCCTCCCTGGAGGGATGGGGAGCGCACACCAGAGATCTTCACGCGAGAGGTCTTTGGCTCCTGGAGGAGAGGTCACTCCACATCAACATCCTGGAGCTCCGAGCAGTGTTCTGGGCTCTCAGGTTGTTTCTCCCGTCCTTCAAGGGCAAGGTGGTGAGGATCTTCACCGACAACACCATCATGATGTTCTACATCCGGAAGCAGGGAGGAACCAGGTCCCCGGGCCTATCCAAGGAGGCCCAGGATCTGTGGCTTTGGGCCGTTGCCCAGGGGATGTTTCTGTTGCCCTTCCGTCTAGCAGGGATAAAGAACACCATCACAGACTCATTCAGCAGGGAGCTGCGCTCGTGCCACAAGTGGGAACTGCATCAGGACCAAGTGGATCGACTTTTCCGACGATGGGGCAAACCACAGATCGACCTGTTCACGACGGCGGCGAACTCCAAGTGCCAGAGGCTCACCAGCAGGTTTCCCCAGCTGAGGAGCATGGGCGATGCTTTCTCGTTCCCCTGGGATGGCCTGTTCCTGTATGCATTCCCCCCACTGCCGTTGCTACTGCGACTCGTCAACCAACTCAAGAGGTCCCAGTGCAGGATGATACTTGTCGCACCGGTGTGGCCGAGACAGATCTAGTTCCCGGACCTTCTGGACTTGTCAGCGTCCCCCCCAGTCAAACTATCGACAGACGCAGATCTTCTCTCCAGAGAAGGAGGCGCCATCCTCCATCATGACCCGGGGTCTCTGAACTTGCAGGCCTGGCTCCTGCGGCACTAGAGTTTGGAGGGTACGATATCCCGGACACAAATGGAAGAGGTTCTCTGTCTGGTGCCATGCACAGAAGATTAACCATCTGCGAATTACGGCCCCTCAAGTGCTGCCATACCTGCTGTCGCTGGCCAAGGCGGGGCTGGCTCATGCCTCCATCAAAATACATCTAGCACCTATCTCCCATTGCACCAGAACTACGGGACGATCATCTCTGTGGTCTCATCGCCTGGTGAAGGAGTTTATGAAGGGACTGTTCCATTCATTCCCGCTGGTGAAGGCACCGGCCCCGGCGTGGGAGCTCAACGTGGTGCTGACCAGGCTCATGGGGGCGCCCTTCGAGCCTCTGCATTCGGCACTGTTGAAGTTCCTGTCGTGGAAAACAGCATTTCTTGTGGCGATCACCTCCGCACGATGAGTGGGAGAGATCCAGGCCCTATCCTGCAAGCCTCCATACTTGACTTTTCACGAGACCTTGGTGTTACCAGTTTTCTTCCCGTCACCTTCATTGCCGGCCGAGAGGGCTTTGTACTCGCTGGATGTAGCTAGAGCGCTGAAGTTCTACGTTGAACGCACAAAGAGTTTTCGGAAGACAAAGTTTGTGAACTGTTTGTGAACTTTGGACCTGTGAACCAAGGGAAGGCCCTCTCGAAGGCTTCCATTTCCATATGGCTCTCTGGCTGCATCATGCACTGTCACTGGTTGGCAAACCGACCTTTGCCCAGCCTTCCGAGAGCCCATTCAACCAGAACGATCGCTGCTACCACAGCATTCTTGTCTGGTGTACCCCTGCTGGACATCTGCAGGGCTGCTACGTGGAGGTCGACGCACACCTTCACGAGATTCTACTGCGTCGACCGGGATTCCAGGGAGGAGTCCAGGGTCGGCCAAGCAGTGCTGCGCAACCTGTTCACCTGAAGGTGGGCCTGGTGAGGAGGTAAGAGATGCTTAATGTTGAGTTTATGTAATGGCTAATGTTGAGCCTCGCCACCTCCCATGATTGTGCATGTGTGTACTGCTATGTATTCTTATATACATGAGCATGTGAATCCATGCCAGACCCCATGCTGGAGAAGGAACAAGTCACTTACCTGTAACTATTGTTCTCCAGCATGGGTCTGGCATGGATTCACATGTGAACCCTCCCTCCTTCCCCTCTGCGGCTCTTCACTTGATCATACTGCCACTTTTCGTGCTACCAAATCTGAGGATGGCTGCCAGGGGAGGGGCTTAGGGAGAGGGCAGTCATTGACTTTGGGCAGTATGACCAGAGACCAGTGATTGGTTACTACTAAGAAAGACAGATCAGAAATGAAACTGATACTGATTTTTTCTGTACCGAGGATTCCCAGCCTGACGACGGGGAATATTCATGAGCATGTGAATCCATGCCAGACCCATGCTGGAGAACAACAGTTACAGGTAAGTAACATGTTCCTTTCAAGCCTTGCAATAGTCTGACTCATGAATGAGTCTGTGCTGCCAAAGGTATATTTAACAGCAAGATAGGCAGGCGTTTGGGTGGTGTGTGCCTTGTATATGATTCAAACAACTTTGAAGAGAATCCTAGTGGGATAGGTAGCCAGTTTAGGTCATACAAAATCAGGGTGATGTTGATGAATTTCCTAAAACCTGTTATGAGGTGTGCTGCAGTTTGATGAGGGGTCAGGTGTGCAGTAGGGGTCAAGCAAGAAGGACATTTCCCCCATCAATGTGTGCAATGAGGAAGGTCTGTACCAGGATCCGCATGCCCTGTGGCGGGAGGAAAGGCTTAATTTTGTAGAGCAGCATGAGCTGCTTCCAAGCAGTCTGAGCCCTTTTGTGAATGTGCTGCTGGAAGGAGATGCTGTCTACGATGGCCCTTGGTAATTCTCTGTTTCTTAGCAGCTTCTCTAACATCTCATTCAGTATCGCTTTAGGTGTTGTTTTGTTTGAGGCTCTTGCCATCAAAACCATGCAAATATACAATGGCAGTTGATGAACACTGTGTCTGCATCTACAGACTCTGGGAACAGGTCATGTCTTTGCTGGAAGTAGACTGGGCTTGAGCATGTGTGTCACAATTATGGTGAGTTGCCAATATCTAGAGATATCTACCAATACCTTGTCATGCATATCGGCTGGGTCTTTGGCATGCTCTAATGGTATCTGCTACCTGCAAAGAATCTTTAATAGTGCCAATGTTCTTTGGGCCTAAAGAGATGAGGGCTATCCGCTGGCCACAGACTATTCAATTCGCAGAGTTTTATTGCACTCAGTCTACGTGCCAAGTTGCCTCTGTTTCTTATCTTTCAAACAGTCTGCATGATAAGCCCTAACACACAAGCATCTCTCTAACTCAGCACCAAAATATCTTGCAGAGTCCCTCGAAAAACCAATCTGACCAACCTACCCAATCCACACATACACAGTGCCTAAAGATTCCTAGATTTAAGCAACAAAAAGCAGGGGCAATAGTTTTCCAGTATTAGCTGCCAAACTATGGAACTCCATGCAATTAGCTCTAAGTGCAGAACCATCATTCTGGAGCTTCAGGAAAAAATTGAAAACTTGGCTTTTTGCACAAGAGAGGCAATAAATCTGCAAACCCTCTATGTCAATACGGTATCAATTTATTTATTTTAAAATGTGTTTATTGGCATTTATAAGCATACATTAATGCATAAAACCATTGTGCATTAGTTGCAAGTATACATTTGCGCTTGCAGTTATAGCAATCTGCCAACATAGTAAACAAACAAAACAAAGTCAAACAACAGAACAACAGTTCCCCACGCATATTAACTAGGTCTTAGAATGACCAGTTCTGTGGTCAGACCAGGAATATTGAACTATATGCTACGATTAATGTCCTACTACCTGTAATACCGTCTAAGTACTGAATTGTTCCTTTCTGTCTCGTAATAACACTGTAAACCTTATGTAATGCGCCCAGATACCATTGGATTAGGTGTGCTAAATAAATGAACAAATAAACAAATATATCATTTGTTTTTATGACTAAATCTCAATTTTCAGTTCATTTAGTTCCTTCTAAATTTAAGATTTTTAATTCAGCTACCCCACTCAGGTTAGTGGCTTGCAGCTCATCATCTATAAATGCAATTATTTATGAACATTGTCTTCCTGCCCAGTGTTTCCCTCCACAACTTGTATTAGATTGCCACCTTTTACCAAACAATTGTGTACTTGATATCTTGGCTGTGTATAGGCTCTCAAATAGAAACTTGCCCTATTTAGACAATGTTTTATCAGAAGACGTAACACTAAATTTAGAGTTGAATTCCTCACACCTGAAAATAGTTGATGATCTGAACATCTTGTTTGATCCTCCTACTCACAAATAGCAAAGTTACCCATACCCATGGTCACTGTCTTGATCAAATGTGTTAGCTAAATCTTCACTTAGAAATACTACAGCTAAGCCTCTTATGTGCTATGATCATATTGATTTAAAGCTTTCACTTGGTCTGAAATATGAGGAAACCAAAACCTGTGTATAGCCTCCTAGTGAAGAGATGAAAGGAAGTCTGCAGACTTGCTCTTTATAACATTTTGGTGTGTGTCAGATTAATTGTTGATACTGGATTAATAGCCTTTTAATGGTTTCAGAGAAGTTGAATTACAAGCATTGCACAGCAATTAATCAAATGGCTCCATTAAAATGAGTTTCCTGATGTATTTAATCCAATCATGCTAAGTGGTTTGCCTAATCACTCACAAAAAAAGCCAAACAATCTAGCTGTCAGAACGAAAATGACAATCTTCTTTCAGTAAAGCTGATAAAGATAGTGGGCCTCATCACGAGTTGGGCGGTAATGCCGGTGCTATTACCGATGGCACTATTAGCCCTACCACCAAACCCCCTGGCGCTATTACGGCCGGATCACGGGTTTGGCAGAACGATTAGTGCCCATTCCCCATTGGGCCCATTGAGGAATTCCTCATTCCCCATTGGGCCCAATGGGGTAATTCGCCCTATTACTGCCGGCAGATTTCCCGCCGGCGGTAATAGCGGTGAAAATCAGCAAAGTTGTCGCAGATTTCTCCGCCATGGCCATGTTCTAGTGGACCCTTAAATGTGGAGGTAAGGAGACTGCAGAGACCACAGACATCCGTGGACAAAGGGGAGGTCAGACAATCAGGTTTCATGGGTGTGGTGTACAAGAAGACTGGGTAGCACGAGTTATCTTTGTTGTGTGCAGTGAAGATGGCTATGGCTTTCAGGAAGCAGAGTGTCTGGATGGTGGGTGATTCTTGGATCCATTGGTTGAAGGTGTACTGTGAGCAGTGCGGATTAACTGTGAATCTTGGATTTGAAGAATTTGAGGTTTCCTGATGTGGAGTTTGAGAAATGAAGTGGGCGGACTAGCTTCCATTTTGCAGTGCGTAGGATTACTTTCAAGCATCCAAAACATCATTATAGTCCACTGTGAAGGCAACCGTTTGGGCCATGTCACCGGAATTTCCTTTGCCATGAAGGATATGTTTGCAAAGTTAATGGAACTGTTTCCACAATCGAAGAATGTTGTTTCTCGGATAGCTCAAAGACAAAAGTGGAAAGGTTCTTATTTATTTAGTCCACAAATCAAGAAAGGAAGGCACAATGTAAACTAAGATGTATGTGCTTTTTGGCAAGATGTTGGTATGATGTCTTTTCACAATGAAAACAATAAGTTTGATATTGTGAATATTTTTCGAGGAGATGGAGTGCATTTGACTGATGACAGAAATCAGATTTTTCTTTTGAATATCCAAAATGCATGTAAACAGTTTTTGTGAACACTTGAAATATGTTGTGAAAATATGTAGAAAATAATTTGAAGTAGTGAAAATTAAGTTCAGTAGAGCATTTGTTAGTTCAGTATATAAAACCCCCAAATTTTTTAAAAATGAAAACATCTTTTCTTTTATGAACAACAAGTTAATTGATTTTAATTCCCCCATCCCACAGCTTCAATTTTCCAGGGGTCCATGCACTATTATACTGTCCTCTGACTTTGCAGGTCGCATAACGTCCTGTCATTTTCTTTTTTAATTGCTATTTTTCAACTGTGAAAGGTGACTCCAAAAGGAACCTTTTCTTTTGTCTTTTCTGGGTTTTATATTTTTGGGGATTTTGTTTTTTTGTAGAAAAGTTGAGGCAATAAGGTGGGGGAGGGAAGGGAAGGAAAGGAGGGTATGGGCACCAACTACAGATATGGATGGACAGGTGGAAGGGGAAGATGCTGCGAGTGCCTTCAATCTAAGGCAGGGCACAGTGTTTCTTGTGCTCCTTGACCGAAGCCTCGAAAGCGCTCTGAAACTGCTGCCCCCTGCAGAGCAGTATGTCGCAGTACATAGAGACAACTGTGACCCTTGAAAGGTAAGGATCAACAGCCTTCTGTATGGCTTGTGAGGCAGTCAGTGGGATCCTCTGCCCCACAGGAGTAGCCTGTGTGGTGGCTAAAGCTATTGACGAGGATAGGGTAGAGGAAGATAACCTACTTCACCCTGAGAAAGGAATAGCCTTTCTCAGAGCACCCAGGTGGTTGAGTGAGTTTGGCGCTTCATGGAGGTGGTCACGAAGGAGTACTGCCAGGGTTGTCCACAACTGGGTATGACCCCACACTAATTGCATTTCACCTGGACAGCCGAGCTTTCAGTACACCCCCAACAGTGGTAAAAAACTGCCACACCCATGACTCTCTCCAGGTGCTGTAGGTAGGAACTTCCTATACCTCATCTTCCTGTTCCTTGTCATCCTCCTCTGCATCACAGTGCATGTTCCCCTGTCCAGGGCCTCCAGCTGGTGGTTGCCCCTGGGAAGGAGGGATGGCCATGACAGATGCCATTGGAGCAGGTTGCAAGTTTCTGATAAGCAGGTGCTCTCTGGTGCTCTCTCCTGGATTGCCAGATTGCGAATGACTAAACGTAATGGGTGGGTCCCTTGAGAAGAACCGTCCATGGACCGCGCAACTCTCAGCAGACTATTGAGTCAAAAATAGGCCTCGGCAAGTTGTAATAAATTGACAGATCAACTAAGAATGGGTCTTGGAGCTCTGTAAACTTCCAACTTGAAACATCCACTTCGGAAAGCCAAACGTTCACTAAATAAATGCTTGGTTTACACCTGTGCTCCTCGAAGCTCCTTCCAAAAAGCATACCTCGGAACTGTTTTGGAAAAAGAAAATCTCCTGCTTCTAAAGCCCTCTTGCCCTCCTTGGCCAAAGACTAAAGAAGGGAAATCCATGTTGCCAAAGCCAGCATCTACACCTCCAGAATCAGCAATGCCAAATCCAACTCCTGGAAACTATTTACAATTCTCCGGGAGCTAGAGATTCCCCACCTCAGCCAGACCTGACAGTTGACAGTTGTTGGTGTGACAAAATCTAAGATGCCCTCACTGGAAAAGTCAACTGCCTCAAAGAAAAAATCCTCTCCAAACAACTTGCCATGCTTGCCAAACCACAACCGCTCACAACACCCAGCACCTTACCAACCGGACCTGCACCCTGTTCAACTTCCACCCTGTCTCAGTCCCAGACGTCACCAAGATCATCAAAAGTCTCAAAAGTTTGTTCTGCAAAGGGGACACTTGCCCAGCTCCAGTCATTAAAGACTGTGCTGTGACACTTTATCCAGCCATTACAGCCTTTCATCACAGCCATTATGAATGCTTCCTTCTCCACCAATTCAGTGCCAACCTCCCTAAAGGAAGCATGGGTCCTACCGCTGCTCAAGAAACCGACCCTCGACCCCTCCATACACACAAATTATCGCCACATCACTACGGTATCTTACCTCTAGGAGCTTCTTGAATCACATAGTCTACATCCAGGTTCAATAGTATCTCAAGGAGAATAATATCTTGAGCGTTCGCCAATCAGGATTCCGCCTCAAGCACAGAACGGAAACTGCTTACTTGACCTGAAAATTCAGCTCAATGCCCTCAAGGACACTGGAAAATCTGCCCTCCTGATGACGCTGGTCCTCTGTGCAGCATTCGACTTGGTAGATCACCAAACTCTTCTGCTCAAAACTTCCCTTGACAGCTAAGTCTTCATCAATGACTTCGCCGCATCTACTCTGGACTCCAGTCACCTGTAGAGTTCCCCAATGTTCCTGCCTCTCTTCCACCCTCTACAACAGTTATACAAAACCCCTCTTCGAACACCTTGACCTACTCAGCATATCTTAAACAAACTACACTGATGACATGCAGCACCTTTTCCCCCTCTTTGGTTCATACACTCAGGACTCAGCCACCACCAACTCAGTGTATGAAGTCGTTCAAAACTGGATTGCATCTCACCTAGTGCCTCAATGATGACAAAACCAAAATCCTCATTGCCGGCACCCACTCCACACTATGCAACATTGACCCAGACTACAAGGAGTTTACCATTGACATAAACCGAATCCCCACCTGCACAGTAGCCAAAACCCTTGGCGTCTACCTGGATTCCAACCTTGACCTTTTGTGGCAAGTGAATGCTATTGCCTCATCAGCAGCCTACACAGCCAAACTGCTACATGCCAGCAAGCCTTTCCTCTCCACTCCCAATGGCCTCTCCATTGCAAGAAGCATCACAGGAGCCAAGCTCGACTATTGCAATGCCTTATTTATCAGCTCTTCCGAGCGCCATCTGAACAAACTTCAAACGATTCAGAACAATGCTCTCCAGCGGCCATAGGTCTCTCCAGATCTGGCCGGATTTCAGAACCCAGAAAAAACACTGGCTACCCATCCGAAGAAGGATCAAATTGAAGACACTCTCCCTGGTCCACTGATGTCTCTCCAACACAGCCCTGACCTACCTCTCAAACTGCATTGAGTATTACTCCACCTCAACCTCTTAGATCTGCAAACTCTCATTTCCTCAACATCCCCAACTTCATTCATCTCTTGGTTGAGGGTAAGAGCTTCCCAGTCGCGGCGGCAAAACTTTAGAACACTCTCACTCCAGCACTCAGAAAAGAACTTGCCTACTGGACCTTCTGCCGAAACCTAAAGACCTGGTTTTTCAAATAACTCCACTCCCCCTAAGATTCATCATTGATCCCAACGCATTTCCTTAATGTAACTAGCACCTGGATTCCCGAGGGTTTTGCACGCTGTAAGAAATGTAAAAATAAATAAATAAATAAATAGATTGAAATGCTGTTTTAAACTGTCTGCGGTACACGGACCCCATCCGCAGACTGGTCATTATGCTGCACGAGTGCGGTCACATGATGACATCTGGAGGCATCCGCATCTGGAGCCATCCGCAACACCAATGGGTGTCCACAAATCCCATCGAGCAAGAGACGCCAGCACATGTGCAGGGATGTCGCAAATGGGGCACCCTGTACATGGACTAATTAAAAGTGTGTCATGCAAGACAGAACATGTCCAGGCATGGCACTGTGTCCACGGACACCCCTTTAGTGAACGGACTCACCGAACAGTCATACAGTCCACGACTATTAATTGGGTTTTTTAAGAACAAGAAGGATTTGATCACAGAATAATATAAGATATTTATAGTATGAAAAATACATTTATTTATGAAAGGGATGGGATATCGGAATGGGAAACATGAATGGGAGAATTTGGAATTGCTATAACGTCATCATCATGAAGGAAGGGTGGGAAGTTTCATAAAACCGTCTTTCATTTATATTTTGTGAATTTGGTTGGGCTGATTGCTGGGGTCAGGAGGTACAGATACAAGTAGGACAGTGATAATAAACATTTCTTATAACATGATTTTTAACATAATTTAAAAGCTCTTTAAAGTCATTGCTAAATTCATCCAATTTTGCTGACAAGATCATGATTTCATTGTGTACAGTTTGGATTGGGATTGTGGTTTTGATTAGTGGTATTCTCCATAATTAATTTGTGGTGTAGTTTCTTCAAGCAAAGTATGTATTATAAGAAAATAAGACATTACCATTTCAATGAGCTCTGTATAAATTACATTATTTGTTTATCTTGAAAGATGTACTGTTTACCATTAGAGATTTCATCATCACTCATTTCTTCTTTGGGGATGTTTTCTTCTAGACACTCAAGTATCTTTGCCATTTCTGTCAAAATAAAAAATGGAGATATTTGCTTATGAGAAATGTTTATATAATGGGTGGCAATAATAGAGAAATACATACACTGTAATTACTATTTGGGGAGAGGTTGTGTTTTGAAAAAAGCTGCTTGTTTATCTCAGTCTACATGAAGAGTTGTGCTGAACTGAACAACACATGTCCTACCTTCCCTCGTTCTCACAGGTGTCTTGACGAAAACGGTCCCTCACATGTGTGGGTGCACCAACCTGGGCGCAAAGGGAAAAGGCTAAACCACTGGTTTCCCAAGTGTGTCAACAGAGCAAATTTTGCAGGAATTTGCTCATGTGGACAACCTACAGATTTGGCTCTAGGGTGTCGCAGCTAGGAAAGAAAACAGGGAACTCCATGCATTTCTGAAAAGAAGACACTGGTGGGAATCCACAGAGGTCTGACTTACGTGAATCGCACGAGAATGTATTACCCACAAGCCCCGGAAATGTCAGAAATTTAGGGAAAAAAACAACATTTTCAGACATTTCCTACCTCAAAACCACCGAAACACGCTGCAAACAACACATGTCCTACCTTCCCACATTCCCACAGGTGTCCCGATGCAAACAGTACCTCACATGTGTGGGTGCACCTAGCTGGGCCCAAATGGAAAAGGCTAAACCAGTGGTATCCCCAAGTGTTTTGGTACAGCAGGTTTTGCAGGAATTTGCTCATGTGGACAACCTACATATTTGGGCCTGGGGTGTCACAGCCACCAAGGAAAACAGGGAACCCCATGCATTTCTTAAAAGAAGACATTAGTGGGAATCCACAGAGGTCTGACTTGCACAAATCGTCCCAGAAATTATTGCACACAAGCCCCGGCAAAGTACAAATTTAGGGGGTAAAACAACATTTTCAGACATTTCCCACCTGGAAACCACCAAAACTTTCCAACAACAACACATGTCCTACCTTTCCGCTTTCCCACAGGTGCCCTGATGAAAATAGTACCTCACATGTGTGGGTGCCGCTACCTGGGCGCAAAGTGAAAAGACTAAAACAGTGGTAATCCCAAGTGTTTCGGCAGAGCAGATTTTGCAGGAATTTGCTAGTGGACAACCTACAGATTTAGGCCTGGGGTGTCGCAGCCACCTAGGAAAACAGGGACCCCATGCATTTCTGAAAATAAGACACCCGTGGGAATCCACTGAGTTCTGACCTGTGCGAATCTCCCTAGAATGTATTACCCACAAGCCCCAAAATTCTGAAATTTAGGAAATAAAACACCGTTTTCAGACATTTCCCACCTGGAAACCACCGAAAAACGCACAGCCAACAACACATATCCTACCTTCCCACGTTCCCGATGAAAATGGTTCCTCACATGTGTGGGTGCACCTACCTGATGCAAAGGGAAAAGGATAAACCACTGCTATCCCCAAAGGGTATGTGGAGACAACCTACAGATTTGGGCCTGGGGTGTCACAGCCACTAAGGAAAACAGGGAACTCCATGGATTTCTGAAAAGAAGACACCTGTGGGAATCCACAGAGGTCTCACTTGTGCAAATCGCCCTAGAATATATTACCCACAAGCCCCAACAAATTCCAAAATCTAGGATAATAAAAGCAGCTAAACAAAACAATAACAACTGGATTAAAACGCATCGCATTACACTACTACAAGCAGATGCAGAGACAATTCTAGAAACCTATAAAACGCACAACCTCCGAGACCTATGGAATTTGTTGAACAACAACTCAGCACATCAACAAAAACTGACAGAAAATGTGACAGAACCACGATGGATCCAACACTATACGAACATATACAAAGCCCGGTCCTCAGAAACCAAAAAAGAATCACAGATACAGAAGACAAAGTGGACAGTAATCTGCAACCACCAAGACATTCTAGAAATGATACAAAAACTAAATATATCCTGTGCTCCAGGCCCTGACTGGACCTCAAACGCGATGATCAAGAAAGACCCACACTCATGGGCCAATCTCATGAGCAACATCATGACACTCATAAACAAGCTCAACCGGATACCTTCATCGTGGAAAACTGCAACCATTGTGCCCATCCATAAACAAGGACCTAGAGACAACCCGACAAATTTCCATCCAATTGCGCCTCTTGACCCCCTAGGGAAGCTGTTCGCATCGATCCTTTTAAAAAAACTCAACCAGTGGGCAACTGATACACAACGATTTTCAAAAAGACAAACTGGCTTCACCCCAAACGTCGGCACAAACATCATTCTACTTCTGATAAATCTGATAAAACATGAAACAATTCACAACAAAACAAGAATCTTTGCGGCCTTCATTGACCTTCACATGGCCTTCGATGGAATATCCCGACAAAAACTATGGAAAAAACGTGAAAAATGGAAATGTCCTAATGACATCTTGGGGCCAATTAGACAACTCTACTCAAACACCTCAATAACAATAAGACTCACAAGAGAAGGCCATACAACACTGAAAATACCTGCTGAAAATGGCCTAAAACAAGGATGTCCTCTAGCAGCTACACTATACAACCTCTTTATCGCAGACATCGAGACTCATCTCCAACCTGATGCCCTCAACCCCCCAAAGGTCAACTCAACACCAGTTAAAATCATGACTTACGCGGACGACATCATCCTGCTGGATAAGACACCCTTAGGCCTCCAAAATAGTCTCTCTCAATTAAACCAATACATGAACCTCAATTAATTTACTATCAATACAAAGAAGACAAAAACCATGCAACAGAGCAGAACAACTAAGAAAAACGAAAAACAACTAAAAATCTATTTAAACGTTAACCAACTCGAAGAAGTGTAACATCAATCCAAATCCGAAAAAGAATGGACAGCGAAACTAGAACAAAAGATCCAATCTCTGCCAAGACAAGGATGCATGATCCAGCGAAAGTACGGCAAACACTCATTCAAACCCATAACAACATATTACAAACAAAAAGTGATTCCAACAATAGTTTATGGAACAGAAGCAATGATAAACGCAGCGGATTATGACTGGACAAAACTAGAAGCTTCCTTTTGGCGCAATATTCTACATCTGCCACCTTCCTTCCCTATGCCCAGAATCAGACACGAAGTAGCCGTCCAATCCATCAGCTCAATTGTCCTGTGGAAACACCTAGATCTATACCACAAGCTGCTCACGGACGAGAAAACACCGGCAATCCAAATCCTAAGGTCTCACCACGGAGCCATGAACAACACGATGCTTGCTAAGTGGAAAGACAATCTCGAACGACTCATGAAAATAGAAGAAATCTCCCATGAAAAGCTCATGCTACGCCCTCAACATGCAAAAATAAAAATAATGAGAAACGATTGGATAAAAACCACCGAAGAAAAAACAAAATACAGTATGAATATACAATGTAAGACAGACATCTGATAAATCAACAAACTCCCAGCCTACCTGACCATCTTCCCTGACGCCAAAATGCGTGCAATATATCTGAAAATCCGAAAGAACACAATACCAACCCGCTTCTACCTAGCCAAAACCAGACAAAGCCCTCCAACAGAACATTTTTGCCGTTTCTGCTCAGACCCACAAAAGTCAGAAATGCTCTTCCACCTACTAATGGAATGCAACAATCTTTCTGAACAAAGATCCAGACTTGGCACTTACTACAAGATTAATAAACAGACGATGGAGACAGAAGAAAGATGGACGGAGATGCTCAATGGCAGATCAAACAAACTCATTCTCACAATATGCCAATTTCTACAAGAAATACTAAATCTTGGCAAACATGCAATGAACTAAAAGAAAAACTGTGCAAAACTGGAGACAAATGAAAAGTTTAAAAAATTTAACTATAACATTTAAAAAAAAAATTAAAATAAATGGAAAGTAAATGGTGCCATTTCAATAAATGTAAAATTAAATGAGGTGCCAATTCAATCAAACTTTAACTACCTGTGATAAATGGTATAGTTCGCAATTCTATGCATTTCAGCATGCTGCTCTTTAAAATCATAATCTCATTAATTTGTAACCAAACTGTTTTCACAGGAATAGGTACAATGGGCTATGATCTGATGAGATTATAGCAGAGTATTATGAAGATCATTTTGATAATATATGCTTTTGTGAAGGCTGTAATTACTTAAACTGAATTTGAAAATGAGAGAACTTTTAAAAAGAGTCATTTATGTTCCCGTAACAATAATGCAAAAGTAACTCCACTACTAAATTGCATAGTGAGATTCAAATGCAAATTGAAAGGAGAGGGGTGTTTATATGTGCTCAATACAGTCTGAAAATTATTTTCTCAGGTTGGCTGAGCGAGTTAAAATATTCTGTGCATGTTAAATTGGAAACCTACTTCCCTAACCCAGAATTTGCAGATCCAAGTTATTGCAAGCGTAGTGAAAATTGCACACACATTTAAGTAGCACACATCACCACATTTATGAAATGATTATTTGATTCAAGAATGTATTGGTATCGAGTGATTATACCGAATTTAAAATAGAGAATGAACTGTTAACGAATCATAAATAACGAAAAAGAAAAAGAAATTCTTTAAAAAACATATGACCCACTAAAAAATATTTTCACTATTCTTTTTGTTATTTATTCTTCGTTAACATTTCATTCAGTAAAGTCAGAGTAAACCGGAGAATCCCTTGCAAAGCGATTCCTCTCCTGGGGAAAAGGATACAAAAGGGAGGCACAGCCCCTTCAAACCCAAACCTGGTAATCTGACGTCAAGGACCTGCACCTTATGGGTCAAAACTCATGTCCAAAACCATGTGTTACTGTGAAATATCGAACTACTCTGATGGTTTAGCTACTGAGACAAAGAAGCTCCCGAGAACGCTACCAGTGAGAGCAGGAAAAACCCCAGACTAGCCATAGTCAATGGAATGGATGTGATGTCAGGGCAGACCCTACCATATCAGGGCATCAGAAACAAACATAGGCAGAAGGGTACTGGGAAGGATACCACAGAGAGTACTAGAGAGAGAACCAGACAGAGCAGTTGTGGTGAAGGGAGAAATAAAGAATCAGAGAGAGATAAAAGCTTAGAGAAAACCTGAAGGCAAGCCGGTGAAAATTGAGCAAGAGACATGAAGGTTGTGGTTCAAGGGAACACATGAGGACCTCTCACATGCTGAAGGGGTTTTGGCTGTGGAGAAAGCAGAAACAAAGAATGGAATAGGCACCCTGCAAAGAGGCAGAACACTGACCGCAATGAAACTGAAAGCTGGTGGCCGGTGGGTAAAGGCCAGCCAAACAAGAGAAGGAGTTGACCAGAAGTACATTCTTCATAAGATGCAGGGAAAGGCTCCCACCAGTCGGTCGAACGTTGGCTGTACAGAAGAACAGAGATTGGGTCATGGTGACAGAAACTCTAGTGGGTGGACCATGCAGTCTAACAACTGTGCAGAGACCGCTAAGCTAACCTCATCTGTTCACACAGCTACCTACCCAGACCTGAACAGTATCCAGGGAGATGGTGGTTAGACATTCTATACAGGGAAGGAAGGTTGAGTCCCTGGTCCGCTTCCTGACAGCCAGCTGTACAGGGCCCAAAATGTGAACCCTGGGGAGAGTGGGAGAAGATGATTGGCCATCATCCGAAATTCGACCAACACAGTGAAGCATACCGACCCCAATACAGATAACGGACATTAAGAAAAGTCTGTGACAAAGTGGAGGAGCTGTTAAAGAAACTCTTTAGATGTTCCATTACGCTTAAGGAAACTAGGGAGCACAGGGAATAGTATGAACTGAGAGAACCTACCTCAGCGATTGGAAAGACACGTTGTCCAGGAACCCCATGCCCCAACTCCCTGAAACATCATAAAAGGGGGTTATCTTATCAACCCAGAAAAGTACCACAAAGGGGCCTAAGAGGGTTGGATGCTCTGGGATAGTTTATGCTGTCCTTCTCTATCCGAACATCAAATAGCTCGAAGGAAGCCCCTGTCAAAAGAGAGAATCACTGTACCCCAGAATCTTATAGGGTGGAAGCATAGAGACATACCCCAATTGTCTTCTGTTGTTAGTCTGTTACACAGTGATTATTGGGTGAAAGCAGGGCCTGCCAAGGGTCACTTATTTTTCAGCTCATGCCTTAACCTTGCTTTCTTCAAGATACAAAGAAAACCATTATTGTTGTTATATTCTTCACCCCTGAAAAACCAGACAAATCAAGAACCTTTTGAATATTGAAGCCATAAAGAAACAGGGAAGACAGTACACGATTTTGGTGATATAGTTCCCTGGCCAGTTCCACAGGAGGGGGGCACTAGGGAGTTGAGAGAATCTCCAGGAACAGCTTCATCATCCGATTGCGGTGGATAGAGAATTTTACCTAGAGACTGTGAAAATATCCCTAAGGGAGTTGCAAACCTTATAAGGCACACGAGAAAGACTTTGCAGAACCAGCAAGGGGAAGGAAGTCATTCTCTTAGCCCCACAAGAGCGTTATGTAATTGTTCATTTCTGTTAGGTAACGGTAAACCCAGAACTTTTGTGGAACTTTTGTTTTGAGCCACATCGAAGGCATTTGGATGCTTTTCATTCAGGAGGAGGGAGTCATTCTTTCTCCTGGATCATGAACAGTAGCAACACTGTATGGTATTTTGTTCTAGTGACAAGGATAGAATAGGAGGCTTTGTGACCAGAATGGTGCCTTTTTCTTTCGACGCGCATAGAGTAGGGATAGATAGGTTGGGTTTTCATTTAATAAATGTTAATAACAACCACTATTTCACCACTAGGTCAGTCTCTTCATTCCTTGTCGCCACGCTACTTATAATCTGGAAATGTGAAATCAAGGATTTCGATATACTGACCGGCAAGAGGTAGAAGTATAATTAGAATGTTAATGTCAATGATAATAGATCACAGAAATTAGTGTTTGTGTGTGAGAAATAGTAAGAAAATTACAGGCTGGTCATTTTCCTTTTTGTAAACCTGCTGTCTCTGATTGTGTAGCATTGTGGTGACTTCCCTTGCCTAAAGCTGGAGACCACCTTTCCTGCGAAGTCACCTCTAATTCCTTTCTTGAAATAAGTTCGAGTTTTGATCAAACTGCCTGTTTCATGCCCAGAATTGTGGGGTAGGACTATACATGAGAGGGTACGAAATCTGGGTGTCTACCTAATGAACAACCCAAACATCACAATATTAATATCTTAAAAGCTCAAATGTAGCATTCAGCTGTAGAGAAGCCTATTGTTAAAATGCTTAATTACTGAGCTAAAGAACTCATTGCCTATAATGGAAGATAAGCCCTGGTATGGACAACCTTGCTGAACTAGCCATGGTGCAGTTGTATTATCACAATGTAATCTGCAGCAACCTTTCCAAATAGAGCAGGTAAAACAAATGCAAAGTCAGGAGCAAGACTGACTCTTCATCTGAAAAAGCAAGATCACATATAACGTAACTAAACAAATGTCAATATTTCATGGAAGCAGCCGGTCCTTTGCACCATGAATAATGCCTGCTAGAGAAAGGGCACAGGATATCTTCAGATGCTGTGTCTCAATCTGTGCATGCCAGGTACCTCTAACATCTCTACAGGCATTCAATCTGTCAACCAGGTTTTAGGCATCAGGGTAAGGGCCCTATGAGTTCTAAGAACTATGCCCTTGAATGTTCACAATCCAAACTTGAGATCGGAAGCAAAACATCTGTTCTTTAGAAGGTCTCTGAAAGTCACTTTGCTCAAATAATGTTTTGACTGAGGATCTGCGCCTATGAGGTGCAGCAACATACAAGCAATGCATAGGGGGCATTCAGGATCAGCCTGTGTCAACTGTACTTGCCACAAACCTAGTGTTCAATTCAGTTATCGTCCCTCACTCATGACCGCTCCTTTCTCCCACTCAACTAGAAACTGCACATCAGTATACAAGACATACTACAGTATTTCTCTATACCTATTTTTCTACTGCTCTTGACACATGTACTAACATATTTCACACTAGTATATACCGATTTGTAGCACTTTGCTCACAAAATAAAATGAGGTAACATGTTTCATCACATATAATGAGCAGAAATAAATTAATAAAACGATCATAAACACAACATGTATCAGATACAAAGCGCAAAGGCAAAAATGTCCATGTGTCCTCTTACTTAAAACACCCTTTTCCAATTGATTGAACTATATAGTGATTTAGGTACTGCCATAGACCAACACTATAGTACCGAAGCAATACAAAACACATCTACAGCAAGGGGGTGTTTAGAAAAGATTAACTGTGTATGTATGTACTGTGGTGAAGTCCAAACTGATGGTTGGAGGATAGATGTTTTTGAATTAGTCATAACTACAGGCGTTGCATTGGGCAACCCTCTAGGCCATTGATTTTCAGCCTGCCATGCCATTACAGAATTAGAAAGATCAAATCAGCCGTGGTCTCATCAAGAGAGGCAGACCAGTCTCAACTGCTAGGTTAAACCTCTTCCGCACAAGATCCCCAGCAACCCCAGACATGTTTCAGCCTCATTGAGCGTTATTTATGAGATGACAGATGGGTCTCCAGGCACAACGGACTCAGACCCCGCATCCTGAAATACCAATCCCACTAGGGGTTACAGTTGAAAAACTGAACATTGATGTATCTATATCTGGCTACCTTCCAGCCATGAACTCTGTTCTACTGGATTCAGGGCATTTACTCTGAACTGTGCACTCAGAGATGCCCCCAGTACCTCTTATGGAACAATATGCTAGCGGCTGGTGGAAAAAGAGCATGTAACAATGATAGGCTTGCAATATACCATCAGGGAACTGCCCCATTCAGAAGATCCCATGACCATGCGCACAGCATTCATTGTCTTCTGCACCAGCAACCCACACCCTCAAATGTCACAGGCAGCCATCTCTGGATTACCACCATCTCCACTCCTTTTTCAAGCAAGCATCACAGTGCCCTTATTCTCCCATTAACAGCCTTCCCATCTGACCTATGACACCACTCGTGTTTTTTCGCTCATCTGTTGGCTTTGTTTTTTCTTTGCGGACGTTCAGTGGATTTATTGTTTGGGTCGGTGAGGAGGTCAATGCTTTGGGTGATATGGGTCTTTGTTTGTCAAGGTTCAATTTTACTGGTATCATGCAGAGTGGTGTGTTTTCTTTCGGCATGTTCTGAGATGTAGACGCTTTTTGTTGTTGGCTTTTGAGCAATGCCATGAGTTCTTTGGTTAGTTGGGTTTGTTCTTCTCTGTCTCCTCATGCTATCTCAAATAGTCTTTGTTGCCAGATGTGGGATTGTTCTGCTTCGGAATCTAAGCGGATTTCTATCGTGTTTATAAAGTCTTCTCTGTGTATTTGTTTAGTATGTATCATTATCAAGAGTGTCGCTTGGTCTCGTATATTGTCTTTTGTTGCTTCATGTAAATTAAGGAAGGGTATCATTTACTTTCCATTTAAATCAATGTATTTTAATAACCCCTTCCCAAACCACCCCCTTTTTGAGACTTTTTCATACTCATGTTTGGTTAGTCTTTGCAGGCATGACGCCCAGGGGAGTCCCAGTCATCAGCAGTTTGCCTTCCACAGATCCACTTGTGGACAGGAGTCATCATCTAGAACAGGAACCTTCTCTTCTTCAGCCATTAAATTGGTCTTCCCTTTTTATCCATCTAATAGGTGTTCATCCGAGTATCAGAATACCTTTACTCTGTGCTCAAATTGTTTTTAAAATCCCCATAGTTCCCACCTTATGTTATAATAAAGTCACAGTATATGATTGGCCAAGTTCATTCATTGGCCTTTCTCATTGATCAACATGACCACAAATGAATATATTCCAGACAACAATCTGAATAAAGATTTAAGTAATAAAGCAAAACAGTATAATCAGAATTAAAAGTGAGTTTTAGCAGCATTTACGAACAGCAGAATATAATAAGAAGAAATAATGATGAACACAATGCATTTTTCCATTCCAAAATGGCGGATGCGATCACATGGACAAGTTAAACAGGTGATCGCGGCACCACTGAGGAAAACATTCACCGAACAAGGAAGAAGCCGGTTAGCATGCCGCTTCTCCCTACAAAAGAACGATAAATATGAAGTCACAAGAAAAGAAGGTAAGAAGCCTCCAAACCCGTATATGTAGGTAAACAAGTCCATCCTTAGAAAAGCTAGTTGAAAATAGTGCAAATGCACCATGAGCGAATGGACTAAAATATTCTTTCACTCATTCCTTCCAGGCTCTGTTATCTGGAACTAGCTAACTTTGGTGAGACCCAAAGTTCATCTAATTCGTGAAAAGGAAAAAATACCTGTTGAGAACAAAACGTGTTCTTATTGAACTCATTATAGAAAAGCAGGGAATGGGGATTGACATTTTCAATGGGGACTTACCGGTCCCGCAAAGGTCAGACTAGACCACAATCTTAGGACGAAACAGAGAAGGTTTATTGAACATTTTAAAATACTTGTATTAGTTTTTGTTTTTGCTCTTCTGTTTTACAGACATCAGCCATACTGATCTGTTCTTCATTCATGTGGCAGAAGCCTGAAAATATTTCTGGGCTGGTTATTTCTGACGTACCTTCTAAATGGGTCGAGAGGGCTTTGATTATGGTGTCAACTGGGCGATTGATTCCTTGGTTTCTAGGTAATTACTAGTGACTTTGAATAATATCTCATCTTGCAGCATCTCACAGGTAAGATCCTCCACTCCATTAGGGCACAGGGAGTACACCATAAAATCCCCTCCTTGTCGAGTATAAATAGTTTCCGGTCTGCTACCACCAGTATTGGAATAACACTCCTCTGTTATTAAATCAATCATGGTATTAGCTAAATCCACTGAAAGGTTTCTGGAATCAACAGCCATTATAATGGAGGTATCCAGGGCTAGAATTACACATTGGGGATCATTATTATCAACTAATGTTCAAATGGTGTCCTCTTTCAAATCTGCTAATGACGGGGAGACAGGCATTGTTGTAGAGAAATAGTTTTTAAGTCAATAAAACTTCTTCATTAAACAAGGTCTGTGCCTTTCTGATCTTTATTGGCAATGTGTGTTGTTGAGTACTTCCTACAGTAGTAATCTCTTCTTCAATTCGAGCTTCAGCAGTACAAGGTAGTAACTGATCTAATCTAAATGCTTTTTTTTTTCTAATTCATGGAATTCCTTCGGGTTTCCCCAAATCTTGGACCATCCTTTGTTATTAGTAGGATCCTAATGAATTGCAAATCATTGTAATATGTCATTGTCAATATAAAAGTCAGAAATAACAGCTTTATAATGTATCTTTCTGTTTCCAATTTTGATCTCCAGCATACACCTGTTGGAAAGCATACGTTTTGATCTCCAGCATACACCTGTTGGAAAGCATACGTTTTGATCTCCAGCATACACCTGTTGGAAAGCATACGTTTTGATCTCCAGCATACACCTGTTGGAAAGCATACGTTTTGATCTCCAGCATACACCTGTTGGAAAGCATACGTTTTGATCTCCAGCATACACCTGTTGGAAAGCATACGTTTTGATCTCCAGCATACACCTGTTGGAAAGCATACGTTTTGAATCCATCACATCACGCCTTGATTTCTACTTATCCATTTCATTAATTGTCCGAATTTTCAGATCCTTCTGTAATTTCTTAAGCAATCATTCGCTGATGAAGCTTCTTTCTTGAATTAAACAAACTTTGGAAAGCACTGGTTCCTTACCTTCATTGAGTTGACTAAAGAGGAACATTAGTTCCCCTTTCCTCTGTATTGGTGTTAAACTGCTGATCTTGTCTCCTGAGTTATCCCCTGGCTGATCTTAATGGCTCCCTGGGGCTCTGCTGCATATATGATTTCAATGTATTTCCCTCCAAAGTTGAGAACCACTTGTTATTTGGAAGATTTGTTCTCAAAGGTTCTGAGGAAGTCCTTTCATTATCAACTTGTCCTTTCACAGATATGATAGTGATGTCTGAAACTTGATTCGGTCACAATGTTTTTCAGTCAAGTGGCAGGTGCCGTTCAAACTAACATAATTGTTGCTATTCCTCAGATTCATATGTGGCGAGTCTGGGTCCAGATCTCCTGGTTCACGTAATCTATGAAAGGCAAAGGCCTCTGAAGTAAATCGTTTCCCAGTAAAACACATGTGCTCTGAGGATGCATATCTTTGTGGGTGAGCCTATGTCACACTATCTTGATTTGTATTTCAGCAACCTTGTGTACTTGGATCTCCATTACATGCAAATGTATGCATCCATCAAGGAGATGTTTGAGGGCAAAACAGTGACTTTTCGCTCTTCCTTGTTTAGAGTTTCAAGTACTTCTCAAAATATAAAGGTCACCCGATACCCTGTTTCTATGAGAGCCAATAGGGCACACTGTCCTTGAATGTAGTAAGGATTGAAAAACATTTAATCTTTCATTTCCAACTTACAAAGAATGTGTGAGTTAGTGGACAATTCATACCGGATTTTGTTTATATTTGGAATTTTATGAGCATGATGTTAGGCATCCACTGAGGGTCATGCCACTAAGGGTAAAGCTCATGTGGGCTGGCCAAGGACTCTAATTTGCCAAGAAGACTTGATGGATCGACTGGGGGACACTGGAGGTTGGTTTGCCCACTGTTGGTTCAGGTCAGAGGTGCCCAGGAGCTGCAGGTGAAAGGACTCTTTGGGTTGGGTTCATGAGCTGTGTGCAACCCTTTGCGATGGAGAAATGAAGGATACACTAATGCAGACCTCTTCAGGACACTTCACAGGACAGTGGAAGATGACATCCAATGACAACCATTGCTCACAGGTGACAGAAGGCGTCCTTCCATTTGCGGTTGAAGTTGACCTTTCAGAGCAGGATCCCTTGTTGCTGGGACACCAAGAGCTGGCAGCAACCTAAGTTCTGGCTAAAAATACAGAACGGCAAAAATTCTAGCAAAGTTGACCACTGGAAAGCTGGTCAGTTCACTGGGTTGTCCAGGGACACCTCTAAAGGCACAAGATGGCTGAATCCTGGGCAACACATTGAGACTGGATTCACAATCCAGGGGTTGAAGCATTGCACAGTGCCTTTGCAGATCAGGTAGTCCAACAGGGCTTTGCCAGGCAAGATACAGCAAGGGATACTAGTCCTCTCCAGGAGTCTTCTTTGGCTCTTCAGTCAGCTGTTCTACACAGGATTCTTGGCTCCATTGCTAATATGAAGAAATTTCAACCCCTCCTGAGCCACAAATACCAAGGCATCACTAGAACACAAAACCTGGGGCTTTCCCAGACATGTGCATAACCTTTTATAGGATTTCCTGATATGCCAAAGCAGGAAGAACTTGCAAACAACAATATGGCCAATGAACAAATGAACATCTTGTGGCATGTGCCATTTTAGGGACTAGCCATGTTTAGTAGCAATACAGGGTAAACGTGAATGTGCACACTAGAAACAACTGGTAAAAATAGAATTTCTGCCACCAGCTTGTATTTAGGCACATATAAAAGTAACCAGAAATCCCAAGTGTAAAAGACTAGGGTAATACAAAAGGATCTCCATTGCAGTGCATTGTAAGATGCTGTGTGCAATGTTAAAAAAGTTACAAAAAGTAAAAGTCAAAAGGTAAACATACTTTGCCAGTACTGATAGTCTGAAGGACTGATCAGTTTCCCCATAACAACATTTGCAAAAGGCCATGGGGGTGAAGCTGAAGGTGTAACTTCCCTGTAGAAAAGACAGGACAGGTTTAAAAACAAAAGTAAAACGTTTGGGGGCCCCTAGAACTATTTTGGGAAGTTGCCAAAAGAGAAATCTTTCCAAACACTTGTACATCCACTTTACTTTGGTCACCCTGGCCGTATGCCTGTGCCATTTGTAAGGTGAGCTGAGGTATTTCTTCAACTGCTGTGTCATTATCCCTTGCTAACCGAACCCTTTACTTCATAGTAATGTTTTATATTATTAATACAGATGATCAAATTCAACTTTTATCCTTCACAATATGTTTTCAATTTGTCTCTACTCTCTTTCAATTGCATTTTTATGTACACAATGTCATCCAATAAGCAATTAATATAAGTGGCTTAATTAGTTATTCTGACCTTTAACTGATCATGAGTTTGTAGACAGTGACTACGAATGTCATTAGTCTTTAAAAGTTCTCTCTCTAGACATTGTTTAGCTTCTCTGCGCACTTTCATTTAATTTTGTATTTTGTATTTCCTGTCAACAGGAACCATACAATTCCATGCACTAATAAACATCACACATGTCTGATCTTATGCACATTTTGTGTACACACTGTTGTTTCTGTAGCCATAATAGTTGCTCACACAGAGTCTCAGTCAACTGTTTGATTTCTTGGTCAGACTGATAATTAGCTTTTTGCATGAGTAACAATTCTCTGAAGCTTTTTGACCATTTTATGTAAATTAGTGCAAATGATGTAAGTGTTCAGCCAACATGCCCTCTACCAACTTAAGGTGAAAGGAGAAATGAACATAAAGATTCACAAACATCTGCCCCTCCTCCCTAGCAGGGGAGGTTAAATGAAGATTTTGAAAGGATGAATCTAGCGGGCTTTCTGGGGCCCAAATATCGGTTCCAACATGATGACCATATATTTCATTTTATTTTTCGGCAGCCATTGGCGATGCGGGAAATATCTGGTTAATGCATGATCATGAATCACATCCAAAACTGCCCTGACATCCTGTAAAATCATGGACGGAGTGTACATTTGATGTCAAGTATGACCTGGTCTATTTGACAATCAAAATCCAGTAACCAAATAAACAATCTACCGGGATTTCACTTAAGCATCCACTATTCAGCAACCTAGAAACCCCCGAATGCCAGTTCACAATCACTGCCTGTATACTCTATGAGACTATGCAACAGGAACCATACAATTCCATGGACTAATAAACATCACACATGTCTGATCTTATGCACATTTTGTGTTACTCAATGAATGAGTTCGTGAAAATCAGTGATACCATCAACCTAATTCCTTGGACAACAAATCCCCATTTCTGTAAGATACATTTTGATTAATATGTTAATAATTAGGTTGTTCATTAGGTGGGCAAACTCATGTCATACCCCCTACAGTCCTACCAAACAATTCAGGGCAAGAAACAGGCAGTTTTCACAAATCTGAAATATATTTAAACAAAGAAATCACAGGTAAATTCACAGCAAAGGTGGTCTCCACCTTCATTAAGGTGAATTCACCCCAATGTACACAATCACAGTCAGCAGGATTTCAAAAAACGAAAATTACCTGCCTACACGTATCTTATTATTTCTCACACACATGGACTCATTGCCATGATATATTCTAAATATATATTAAGTTCTAAATAACACTAAACATTCTAATTGTACCTGCTGCTTGTCAGTCAGCGTTTTCCCCACAATGCTACACAATCACAGACAGCTGGATTGCAAAAACAAACCTACGTCTTACTATTTCTCACACCCAATCACTCTTTTTCATGATCATACATATATTTTTTAAGTAATATATATAATTACGTTCTGAATAATAGTAGACATGCTTGTTGGTCAGTATATTGAAATCCTTGACTACACTTTAAAATATTGTCAAATTATACATAGAGTCACATTTGCAAATTAATAACAAAATTTGCATTCCCCAATCACACGGATACATGCAGAATCAAAGAACCATTTTGGGTTTCATATTCCTCACACAAATGTGGTTCTGTTGGCTAGGTACATGTTTGTGCAATTTACACTATGCTTACACAAACTTGGATCTGCACATTTTGGGTTAGGGAAGTGATCTTTTACATTTAGAATGCACAGACTATTTTGATTGAGCAATTCAACTTTAGAGAATGGTTTCTGATTGCATTGAACACATAGAAATACCCAACCCCTTTCAAATCAGATATGAATCTCACTGTGCAATTTTAGAATGATGTGTAGTATGGGAGTGACATTCTCACTATTTGTATGGAAATACAAATATCTCCTTTAAACTTGGTTTCAATTTTGAATTTAGTTCAAGTGACTTCAACCTTCACAGAACAAATATCAAAAACTGCCCCTAATTAGGCTCTCTCTTGGATGTCATCATATTGCAGCCCAATGCAACTCTTTAAACAGATTACGATTTTAAAGTGTGGTGTGCAGAAATGCACAGAAGTGCTATCTATACCATTGTAAACACAACTCCAAAAGGTATTTTAAGTTGGATTGAATTGACATCTCACTTAAGTTTACATGTACTGAAATTAAACTATTTATTTCTCATTTAAATCAAGGTATTTTGAGAACACCTTTCCAAAAACAATCTATGTTCAAGTCTTAGCAGGGAAATAGTTATAGAACTAATATATCACTTCTTCTGGGGACATCTCATGCTCACATTTGGTTAGTCTTTAGAGTCATGAAGCCAGAAGGAATCCTCAAATGTTCACAGGGGAGTCTGAGTCATCACCAGGTTCCCTTCTGCAGATGCCTTCCTGGATCAAGAACATTCTCTTCTGCATCCCTTAAGTTGGTCTCCCACCTTAATCCATCTGGAGGAAATGGAGTGTTCTTTCCTAAAGCTCGGCCCATTGTCCCATTGTCAGAATCCCTCTCCTCTGTACTTACATTGTTTTTAGAATCTCCGCCGTTCCTATCTTATGCCATAATTATGTCACAGTAGTCTTCATTGGATGATTATTATTTTTATACTTGTGATAAAAAAATGGTCAGGGCCAAAACCACTCCAAATCCTTTTGACAGCAATTTAGTTTTTCTTCCATAATTTATCATAGTAACATGAAAAGTTAATAAAACCAATATGATCGGACTCTGTTTTTACTGAATCACCCATGGATTTTCTGACACAACTGTTTGCCATGTTGCTTCATAAAATGATGTTTTAATTAATAAAATCGTAGATAGTTCAAATCAAAGAGGAGTCTTTGATCTTTGAAACACCATGTGTTTCATGTTCTGCGGTCCTGTCATTGAAAAGCTATGAATAGTATTCACTTTCTGCGTGTGAAGTCAATGGTGACCATGTGCTGCCTTAAAATCAAGGGGATACATGCTGAAAATTGCTCTGTAATTCCAGTGGGAGCCTCAAGAACAGTACATGAGAACAGCTCTTTCTGAGGCCTTGATTAATAATTAATGTGAGTCAATTGACCATTTATTTTGTCTCATTGCATTAGTCCAAAGCACATGCGTTATGTTATGATGATCAGGGTCACCAGGTTGCCTATAGGTTGCAATCTAGCATTATTTTACCTTTGGGGCAGGCATAACATATCATAGACACCAACCATCTTGTACTTCCATAACTCAATCTTGTGTGAAGCTCATAGATTTTATATCCTTGGAATTTTAGGGTGTTTTTCTAACATCCTCCCCTGGAAGATGTCCAAAGAAGAAATAGATTTTGCTCCAATTTGAAATACAGGTCAACCTAAAATCAGTAAAATGTCAGCTGAATTGAATACTGTGTTATCCAAACCAATTGAACCAGCGCTTCTTTCTTTTCTTCATTAATTGTATCATTTTTATATTCAACATAATTTCACATGATTTAAATGAAATGCCTTGCACAATAAAATCCACTTATCAATTAGTTATACTCTATTTGAAAGCAAATAAAACATTAGTTTAGAAAAACACAGATGAAGACATTGCCTGTCGCATTGTTTGACATACTATTTTAGATGAGCTGGGGGTAGATCTCTCGCCGCAGCAGGGGCCTCCCCCTGGAACAGCCTTCCTGCCTCCCTGAAACTTGAGGAGAACCATCTCCGGTTCCGGAAGCACCTCAAAACCTTCCTCTTTGCCTCCGCTTTCTCTCCCTCTCTACCCTGCTAAAATCACTGAACCTGTACTGAATCTGCAACTGGGCCACTCACCGATCTCATGTCCTGGCCCAGCCACTCTTCCTTGCACTGCCTACATGCACTACGGGACTGTCTTTGTATCCTACAGCCCCTTCTTCCGGCACTTACCTTTGCACTTGCCACCAGCTGGCCCTATTATTTATCTCGTATTCTATTAACCATGTACCGCACTTTCCTTGCAATTGCCACCAGCTGGCCCTATTATTTATCTTGTATTCTACTAACCATGTACTGCACTTCCCCTCTCCCCTTCCCCTGCACTTCTCCCAGGCCCCCTACCCTTGCACTTGCGCAATCTGAATGACACCTGGCCTAGTAGGATCGTTGTCTGTCTCCCTTTGTTCCCCCCTGCCTCATCACGCCTTGAAACACTTGTCTATAGGCGCGTTACAAATGCCATATCATATCATATCATATCATAACAGTGTAGTCTAGGTTTACTATCTTGCTGATTGAAATTTGCACACGTCAGTCTGATTATTTTTGGATGTGCAGTTCCATTTCAGCAAATACATTTTCCATGAATACAGATTCCACTTAAAGTTAATCAAACTAACAGCCTCATTACACGGAAGGCGGTGAGCCATGGCGCTATTAGCACCATGGCTCATGCCGGTAAAATACCGGCACTGCCTTGGCGGAAAGGGGATTTACCGCCCCATTCCAAGGTTGGCGGGGCGGTAAATCCCCCTTCCGCCATTGCCCTTCCCCATTCCCATTTCTGCCCCATAGGGCTCTATGGGAATGGGGAAGGCGCTAATTACGGCACCGCAATTTTGCGGTGCCGTAATTAGCTCCGAGGTCCCTTAGCGGGTTGGTGTTTAACGCCTGCAAAAAGCAGGCGTTAAAGCACCAACCCGCTAAGGGACCTCGTAGTAAGGCGGTAATGGTTAACGGTCACCGTTACCATTAACGGTGGCCGTTAACCATTACCGCCTTCCGTGTAATGAGGCCCTTAGGGCCTCATTACACGGTAGGCGGTGAGCCATGGCGCTATTAGCGCCATGGCTCATGTCGGTAAAATACCGGCACCGCCTTGGCAGAAAGGGGATTTACCGCCCCATTCCAAGGTTGGAGGGGCGGTACATCCCCTTTCCGCCATTGCCCTTCCCCATTCCCATTTCTGCCCCATAGGGCTCTATGGAAATGGGGAAGGCGCTAATTACGGCACCGCAATTTTGCGGTGCCGTAATTAGCTCCGAGGTCCCTTAGCGGGTTGGATATTAACGCCTGCAAAAAGCAGGCGTTAAAGCACCAACCCGCTAAGGGACCTCGTAGTACGGCGGTAAGGGTTAACGGTCACCGTTGCCATTAACGGTGACCGTTAACCCTTACCGCCGTCCGTGTAATGAGGCCCTTAGTCTTTAGGTGAAATGTACACAATGGCTCAATATGTTGAGTATTATGTTTCATGTGATCTGGTATTTAACTAAATCTCACAGGTACACCCTTGATGTGGTGGCGAGTATGAATCATAAATCAAAACTCAAATGTTGCATTTTTCAGTTTTCATTCTCTGTTGGTCTTTTATTTCCCTACACTTTAGGCATCTGCCTCACACTTAGAAGTGTTTGGCATCAGTTTGCTTTGGTGAAATAGTCTTGGGTTCCATTTCATCGACAGTAAAAGCACCATTTGCAGTGAAAATCTATTTATGGCAAATGTGACTTTGCCATAGATTGCAATTGCTCACCAATTTTGGAAATTTAGTTGTAACTATATTCATTTCTAGTTCATGATTGCCAAGTTTCTTCTGCTGTACGCACCTAGAAACACTGGTGTACAGGCGTGTTATAAATTACTTATCATATCATAAAAAATGATACTCACGTCCACCTATAAATAATCAGTATATTAGCCACATCAAATATAATAGAATTGGCTTTTTGCAAGAGTAATGGAAAAACAGACACAGTTCTGCGTAAATCATTGTTTATCAGAAACTTCCCTGACAGTCCACTTTTCACTTCTAACCTGATTTTAAAACAGATGTCTATGGAATCAAAAGAAGAGATAAAGCAGGCCATTCAAAATCCCCTTCTTCAATGTTTTGTAAGCATCAGTTTCCTTTTTAGAGAGGAAACTGGGGCCTGGGGCCTAAATACCTTCAACTCTCTCTTCCTAAATATCTTCCTTCCCGAGCCCTTCGCTCATCCGTCTCCAACTCCCTCAGGGTCAGCCGCTTCTCGAAGCAACGAGCTGGGGGTAGATCTCTCTCCGTGGCAGGGGCCTCCCTCTGGAACAGCCTTCCTGCCTCCCTGAAACTTGAGGAGAACCATCTCCGGATCCGGAAGCACCTCAAAACCTTCCTCTTTGCTTTTGCTTTCTCTCTCCCTCTCCCCTGCTAAATTCTTCACTTAAACTGCAATGAATCTGCAACTGGGCCACCCTCACAGCCTCGGTCATGGGCCCAGCCACTCTCCACTTGCACTGCCTCCCTGGCAACCCCTGCACTGCGGGACTGTCTCTGTATCCCTACAGCCCCCCCTTCCCAGCACTTGTCTGCACTTACCTTGCACTTGCCACCAGCTGGCCCTATTTTATTCTACTTACTTTGTACTGCACTTCCCCTCCCCTTCCCTTTGCACATTTTCCCTTCCCCCTACCCCTGCACTTGCGCGGTCTGAATGACACCTGACCTAGTAGGATCGTTGTCTGTCTTCCCCTTGTTCCCCCCTCCCTGCCTCGTCGCGCCTTGACACACTTGTGTATAGGCGCGTTACAAATGCCATATCATATCATATCAATGTGAGCTGTGAATCCATTAACAGTAACAGTAATTTGTTTCCACTGGCAAATATTTAAAAGGCCATGATACATGGCAGTGAAATATAACAACTTGACCTCTGTAAAATAATAACTCTTTTATATGTGTGATGTTAGAAAAAGTATAGTTTGGACACATTTATGACCAAATCACATTTATAATGATTCTAATTGCAAAACCACCTTCATTTTATTCCAATCATGCGTGCCCATCCATCTGTATATCAAAAACAATGTCAGCTTCACATGTAATATAAGGTAATGTAAAATAATAATTGTTTATAGTGCACCTGTTGATGGCCCTTGTCTGAGTGGATATTGCTTAATGTGCCCATTCCTGGGTTTGGAGACATTCTTCTGTGATAGTAAGATGAAGGGGGTTGATTGAGAGGGAGTTGAAGGAAGTGTAATCAAGAATAACACAGTAGATGGTAGGTAAGGAAAGGCAGTTACGCAGGGTGGGAGTATGCTTGTTTCTTGTTGGTTGCATGTGGACTCAACTTCTCTAGATAGAGCACAATCAAATACAGAACATATGAAGTGTATGGTTGTGATGCTTGATTGATTTTTGAAAGATTTATAACATGCTGGAAACAGACCAAACTGTGTAATGGCGCTGATGACTTAATGCTAAAAGATTTAACAGAGATGCAAGAGTACCCACATTCCATCCAAAAGGCATCATTTTCTGACCTACCAGTGATGATCAACTTAATTTGAACAGAAACGTTTTAAGAGCTTTACAGAACTTAAACAATGAGTCCAAGGTCCTGATTTCCCTAGGTAGGCTCTTCCAGAGTCTAGGGTCAAATACAGCAAATCATCTATCCGTTCTCGACACAAATGAAGATGAGGGGATAGGTAGCAGGGCATCATCCCCTGAATGAAGGTATCTGGAGGGTTGGTAATGCTTAACCATATCTTTCAGGTAGTCTGGTGCTAAATTATTCAAGCACTTGAACACCAAACATGCTACCTTGAATTTAATGCGGTCCTCAACAGATAGCCAGGGGAGTAAGCGACAAGAGGGGGACACATGAGCAGTTTTCTTTAGTCCATAGATCAAGCTAACTGCTGCATTCTGTGCTCTTTGCAATCGATTGTCTAAGTGGGCATTTGTAAGTGTTCCCACTACCAAAGCGTGATCCTCTTCAGGAATATAGGGGAGAGTTTGCTGAAGAAGTGTTAGGGAATAAAAAATAGCCTTCACCTTGGCCCCAACCTGGCTTTCACTACCCATTATTACTTCCCAATTCTGTACCAATTTCCTTGCTCTCTGTTGTGACTTGTATTTGCCTTTCCTCCTGTTTCTATGTGAGCTTGGAAATGATACGAGTGCCTGGATGCTGTATGCTGATAGAATGTTATGAGCTGTGGCTTTTGAGAGTGACAGTTGAAGAGAGCCTGCCTGAGAGAGAGGGTGCCCTTTTGGGATAGAAGAGCCAGGAGCCAAGTGGTTAAGGTAAGTCCTTAGCTGGTTCAAACGTACACATCAGGGTAGGTAGGACACACAGGTGGTACATTACATGAGGACACATCCACCAGCCTCCTTCTGTGTCTTCAGTCACACTCTCAACTGCCACTCAGAGAACCTCTAGACCACAGCATTCTCACAGTCACAGGCACACACCACATTCCAGAATGCAGCTTTGCATGGGAAGCAGGATCAAGGGACAACACCAGCAGACCAAGTCCCAATGTTCTCCTAATCCATGAGGGACAAACATTAGTGTTCGGCTTTCTCCCTCTCAAAACTTCAAAAGGAGAAACACCTGTTGTGGAATGTATAGTGAATATATGAGCTATTCTGTCTGTGTCACTGCCCTTTTCCAATATCCCTCTCACCATTATATCGTTATGAATGTGTTAGGTAAGGTTTGCATATTTCTGATACATCTTCTAGACCTGTGTCAACCCCAGAAATGTTAGCTTGGACTTGGTAATTATTTTACTCTCTGTCCTCCGGGCCCTGGTACCTGCTCACCCTGCCACCCACTCGCAGTGCCTCCGGGCCACCCCTTACACTGGGGTCTGTATCTGTACTCATACAGCCCCCCCTTTTCTTCCTGCACTTATCAGACCTACCCTGGCTGCTGCCTTAAACCCAGACCTGTGTACAAGAGCGATAGAAATAAAATATCAATATCAATACCTTGTCCCTAGGTGAGTGGGAATCTTTTTCCCCCTCTCACACAGTCTTTTACTCTTTTTATGGGTGACCTTTTTATGTTTTTACATAGTGTATCATTTGAGTTATAGTTTCCTGTAACTGTGGACTGACTGTAGTGTACTATGGCAGCACACAACATTTTAAATGCAGTGGCTTCATTTTTAATGATCTTATTATTTCTTGGGTGAACTACTGTTACCAAGAATTAAAGTGGGTTTGACATCCCCTTTACATTGATTTAAGTGAGTCAGCACATACCACCTTATGTGGAGTGCTGGGGGATACAATGTATTCCTTTTTTACATAGCTGGTAACATTTTTGTTACAATTGCAAGTTTACTTGACTGGTTGGTTGCAGCGGTTTTACCTTTATGACTTTTAAGGCCTGATTCACAGAGCGTTTTCCTATGGGATTGCACCATTATAAAACACTTCTGTGAATTAGGCCCTTAGTCCTTATTACTCGCAGGCTGTCAAATCTCCCTCGCTAATGCACAGAATGGCCACCATTCCGCTAAAATGGTGGGCTCCTTTTTTTCTATTTCCCATTTTCATGTTGTTTCTGAGATCTTCGCCTGCCATTCTCTGTGGGAAAGACTTCAGTGGAAGTTTTGTCTTTGGCTGTAATACTTTGTATTCCATGTCAAGCCTCCGGAGTGTCTGAGAAGGTAGGAAGGAAGGGAGGAGTCCAAACCTTTGCAGCCCTTCGTCTTTCACATTGACTGAAAGGAAGCAAGTCCCACTGGGGTTGGCTCTCCTGATTGGACAGCCAGACCACCCCTTTCCGTAAACTGCAGGTAGAGTTAGCAAAGGTTCTGCTTCAGTTCCTGATAAATACTTCAAACCTTGAAGCTGCTGACAGGTCAACCGCTGTAGCTGAATCCAAAGAGGAAGATAAAGAAAATACATCTGTAGCACTTTCCAACTACTCAAGAGCCTGCTGTGTATCCAGAGCCTAATGCAACCCTTCCCTCCATTTGACCTGAGAATCACAAATGTGATGACTCCTACCCAGAGGCTGATTAAATCCACTAGACTGAAGAAGACCTAAATTTTTAGTCATTTCACAACGTGCTGCGACTTTTCTGGGCTGCAACGCCCAATACCCTGGGACCTCGAGCCTGAGTGCAATGCATTATCTTCCAAAGTATGAATCCATCTGAAGGTTTGGTTGACTCCTGCTCGGTCTTCAGAGACACAATTTAAATCCTTGAAATCCCAGTACCAGAGTGCAAGTCCAGATTAGTGAAGAGGTTCTGACCGGCAATATTTGTTCTTCATCTGGCTGTTCTAAAAAGGTGCCAAATCCACACAGCCACGAGAATCCATGAAGAAACATTTGCTGGAAGCCTACGCTGATGACTGCTGCTGCAAGTATCCATCCAGTGTCCGTTTCTTTCATCTCGAGTGCAAGAATCCAGGGTCTGGGTCCTGTGCTGCTGCATCCTGAAGGCATCCACTCTGAAACTCTTATTTTCTCCTAAGGTACTGTGCTAGCTTTGGTAATACTTACCTTAAGTCTTGTGAGAATCCTGTGAAGCTGAGGGGATGATTTGTGTGGTTGGGAGTTTGTCCATACTGCATGCCCGGGCTTACTGCAGGAATGCATATAGGGAGCCTTCTCTGAGGTCCATGAAAGTGTTTTAACTAACTCTGAAGCTAATACTTACTTGTTAACGAAGGTATCCTCGGGAACTCTGACTTTCCTGCAACTGAACCATATGCTGTCTTGTCTTCAGCTGCCACCTAGACCACCGGGGTCCCTCTTCTGCCTCTGGAAAACTCATGCTATAGACTAGGAAAACACTTTAATGATAAGGATGCAGTCTGGAAATTGTAACAAGCATACAAGTACTTACTTGCCAATTAGTGTTGTAACTGTAACAATTGCTAGTGCACACCCCTACTAGTTAAACAGTGTCCCACAACTGTTTAAGCAGTCACATATACAAGTATATAAGTTGCTTTACTTACATTCTAAAAAGTAATAAGTGTTGGTACTGTTTTAGTATTCTTAACCGAATGAGTGTAAAAGCTCACTAATAGGGTTTACCTACCCTGAAATATATTGTGTATGTCTTAAAGTGTACCCTTGGGTTTTGCTTTCCCTGCTCTGCTTTATACAGAGCTAGAAAAGTCTCTGAGTTAATAGTTGCTTTGAGTTTCTGATAACCCCTCTTAAAAGTATATAGGTCTTACTTACCTTGATTAGCTGCTTCTCTTCTAAACTTGTAACCATGGGTTGTGCTTCCCTGAATTGCTTTGGTGCAATTTTAAAATAGTCTCATAAAGTTACTTACCTTAGAAACTGTATTATTCACTTCTTAAAAGTATACTGGGTATAGCTAGCTAATAGGTAGCCAATAGTTATGTATTAATAGGTCAATTCGAAGTGCTTCAAAGTGACTGTTGAGCTGTAGTGGACGGAGGATTGCCCTGACCTGCTTCTCTACTTTACTGCAGACTACTAAACTCACCATCTGCGAATGGAAGAACAGCCGTTGCCGCAACTTGGACTTGGGAAATTAACAT
Source organism: Ambystoma mexicanum (assembly GCF_040938575.1). Lineage (NCBI taxonomy): Eukaryota > Metazoa > Chordata > Amphibia > Caudata > Ambystomatidae > Ambystoma > Ambystoma mexicanum. The sequence goes on along the minus strand of NC_090933.1, from coordinate 771,191,047 downwards.
CAACTTGATTTGACCCGCCCTCTTACCCGCCTCCCAGCCCGACCCCATCCGCATCACTTCCTATATCTTCTACGGTGCGCACGCATCTCGCGCTCGCATCCGAAGTGCTTCAAAGTAACTGTTGGGCTGTAGTGGACGGAGGATCGCCCTGACCTGCTTCTCTACTTTACTGCAGGCTACTAAACTTGCAATCCGCAAGAGGGAGAACAGCAGTTGCCTTAACTTGGACTTGGGAAATTAACATCAATTAAACCTTTTTGGGACTCAGTTATTGCAACTGCTACTTATGCATTGTTATCTCGAGAGCCGCAGCTTCACCGCGGCTCTCAGTAGTGCATATGCACACTCTGCCACAACCTTACCAGAGCGTAATTCTCCTTCTTTTTCTTTTGTAGCTTGCTTTGACCCACCCTCTTGCCCACCTCACAGCCCGCCCCCCTCTGCATCACTTCCTATATCTTCTACAGTGCGCAAGCATCGCGCTCGCGCATCCGAAGTGCTTCAAAGTGACTGTTGGGCTGTTCGGCTGGGGAGGCGTGGGTGAGTGGGCCAATTTGGATGACATGTGTATGTTCTAAAACAGTGTATAACCTACCATTATACTGTTGGTTGGTGAGTGGCTGGGTCTGGCAGTGTAAATTGTTAAGGTCGCCCACATTCATATTCATTATGTTAGTCTGAACCAGTTCCTGCAGTAGCATTGCACTCTCCACCCCAGATCAGTGCAGGCTCTGGTGGTATAATAGAAGTTATACTTGTGTAAGGCTGATTCTATAAGCGCCGACCGATATAATGGTTAACGGTCTGCGTAGTGGGAGAAAGCTGACAGGAGTAATGAAATCTCCTGTCAATGAATGCTTGGTGCCCAAACCACTTGTTAATGGAGTGGAAGTTTCCGCCTCCAATTTAATGGAAAATGAAATTAATATCTCTCCATCTGTAAATTTAGTCTCTTCTTTGACAGATGAGGAGCTTAATGCTTTAGCCCATCCCGTGTCTTCCCACTTCTTCACAAAATCTGGCTGTTTCACCTCTTTTTAGTATCTCTTCTCTTTCTCAACTTTTATTTTTTTCTTTTGCAGTAACTTTAGACAATTCCCTCCCCAGCATTGGCATATGCCACTTGCATACATTCCACACTTTTCCATCCGTGGTTCCCACTGCCCCATGTAGCACCTCTGTCACTTTATATAGTTGAGACCACCCTTGTCCCACCTTGAATGCAGGTTTGATGCCATCCCACTCACCACACTTAAATGCTCTCTCACTAACCGCTTTGCCATCATATTTTTATTTGTGTCTATTCTCAATGCGCTCTATTATTACTTCGTATTTCTGTACCAATTTCCTTGCTCTCTGTTGTGACTTGTATTTGCCTTTCCTCCTGTTTCTATGTGAGCTTGGAAATGATACGAGTGCCTGGATGATGTATGCTGAGAATGTTATGAGCTGTGGCTTTTGAGAGCACATCCTGTGTCTTCGGCTATTTTGTCACCTTCACACTCCTTAAATAAGCAAGAAGAGGCCTTGGTTCCGTTCGATGCAGAGAACTTTCCTACCCTAGTTAACAATGATTTTGTCTTCAAATCAATCATAAAGTCACCAGCGGCTGTGGAAATAACCCCTCCTCAAGATCTAAGCGAAACCAAGGTGCCCTTAAATAATCCAATATCACTTCCACAAAAAAAGCGTTCTCTATCCATCAAAGATGCATATAAACTTTCTCCAAAAGGATGGGAATCCGACTATGAACAGTTGGATTTAAGTCAAGACAGAGAAACAATAAAGAAAAAAATGGTTGTTGAAAGGTTTAAAACCCAAATTGCAGATTTTTCAATGCTAGCTCCTGCAATTGAAACGGAGTTAGGGAAGCACATCAGACTATCGCAAGAGCCCTCTACTCCTGTTACTCACAGGAAATATCGTGTAGATCTTGTTTTTCTGTTTAACAATCAGCCTAATTACTCATATTCTGTGCCCCCTCTCTACCCTGCATTTAAAGAAAACAGAGAAATTGGGAGTATATTTACACCAAGAATTGCAACTATCGCTGCTACTCACATGCAAAATTGCAGTTCTCCTATTTCAGAGAAATCTGTTAGCAAGTCTAACCAATGTCCAAACAGATCTGACTGCACACTGCATTCCGAATCTGCTTCAAAAACTCCAGAGAAATTAGACTTAGGACCAAACTTGGATCCCAATCCTGCGAATTAATATAGCTCTGAGGCTTATCCTGTAATTACAAGGATCCTTAATCTGCTTAATAACGGTCATGAACAGACACACGAGGAAGTGAGATTTCTCCATCTCCAAATGTCTGAGATGATTGCCAAATTAAGCAGAATTGAGGGTGTTCTTTTTACTTGTGATGCAATTTCCATTTTGTCACAACAGCAGGGCCCTACGACAGACACCATATCTACTGCCACCCAAACAAAAACATTTGCGGAGGTGGTGAGTGTAGACTTCACCCAAAATTCCATCCTGTCTCGAGCGACGAGGTCTCATTGCCGCAATTGGTGGCTATAAATGTGATAAAGATTGAAGGACTGATCTCAACATTAAATGAAATGACGACCAATCAGGCAATTCAATCAAGAGATAAAGTTGCAGATTTTTCGGTACCGCAGATGACTTCGGAGTTGTTAACTTCTGATAGTCCCTCTGTGCTAACTGATCTTATTGACCTGATTGGCGAAACAAATGAGTTGAGAACACCCGTCAACACAACTGACAAGGCCATCTGCCCTGTAGATGTTCCTACTATAAACCTTACTAGAAAACAAAAACAAACCCTAGCCAGAACAGAAAAGCGAAAGGCCTTTGTTAAATAAATTAAAGGAAAGGCAGAAAAAAAACTAAAAAACCAGCCCTCAGCTAATCTGGACAAACACAACACACTTATAAAAGATATATGTAATCTATCAGGTGGGGTCATTACGATTGATCTAAACCAACTAAATGAGGAATCAAAAGTAATGTGAAACCTTTCAAAGCCAAATCAGCAGGCTTAAAAAGAGAAGGGCCTCTAAAGGTGGTGAATGTTTCATTAGGAAACAAAGAGATGGCTGTTGCTAATTTGAATCTGAAGAACAAAGTAGACAAAAAAATAAGCGTCAAATCAAATAATACAACCACACTGCCCATGGGAGAAAAAGATCCAGTTACAATTGTTCCAGTCCCGGTGACTGCTCCAATTGTGCATAAAAATCAGCTTTGTCAAATTTCTACCCCCTGTTAGGGGTAAAGAAAACTGAGAAAGTGATTATAGGGTCAAATAACGAAAAACCTATAAAGACTCCAGTTAGTTCTGGAAAATTGAAGGAAGTCGAACTCCCCCCTTTGTCTGTAGATCCATCTAACAAACCGAAAGAAGGAGTTGGCCAACAAGCCAAGCAAAAGCATGAAGGGAGGGCTCCACAGATAGTTCCAAACTCAAATGCTTTAATACCGAGCCGGGAAGTGAGCAGTAAGGATTATGAGCGAGACTCTTCACCCCACACCTCTTGCCTTAAGCCAAATGAGTTCAAATTAGCCACCTTGATGGAATGGGAAAGTGATTCAACACAACACGGTCATGCTCGACTCAACCGATCCTTCCTCCAAACCATTTTACAGGACAATACTGCTTTGCGCATCATAAGATCTAACGACATCAAATAGGTAAAACTAGCTTCTATAAATAACAATGGAATGGGGGAGCATATTGAGGATATAAAGTCTATTGGTCTCAATCCATTGCGATTTGTCTCAATTGAGGAAGCTACAAGTTATGTTGAAACCCCTCTTCCTTCTGTAGAGATATGTCCACCTACCATTTCACAAAATGTTGTACAAAATATTGACGTCAACTCCATGAAACAGCTATTGACCTTTGTGTCCACTCTGAAAGGGTTAACATGGATGGAGTCCGGTATAGAACCACAAGACCCGTTGACGAGTGTCTCAAGAGATCCTTAGCTCTGATGAATTTAAGATTATTTCCTGGAACTCCTGTGGTTTAAGTAATTTTAAATCTTGGTTTAGGAACAACCAACAAAATAAGCCAGATATAATTCTACTACAGGAAACAATGTCCCAGCTGCCTTTTACTGTTGAGGGTTATATGGCATACACGCAAGAGGCAATCCAGGGTTTTGCAGGAAGACCGTTAGGTGGTTTAGCCATTTTAATAAATACTGCATGTAACTGCTCTACAAAACTTGTTACAAGCTCAGCAGCATTGTTGGCTATTCAACTAAATGTAATGATAATCCTTCAAATGTCACATTATTGATTAGCTTATACTGGAACAAATGTACCACTGTTATCTGTTCTGTTGGAGGAACTGAATCTCCTGTTAGAGTCTGCTCTGATTACCAATCTTGGAGAAAGAATAATTGTTGATGGTGATTTCAATGCCTTCTGTGACACTGTTGAACCTTTCACAGACGACTTGAGGTCCCTACAATAAGAACTGTCTAGGAAAAATGGGTAAATATGGACACATTTCTTTTTGGAATGGGATATTCAATTACTCCCTACTATGATGGAGCCATTTAATTACACGTGGCATGGGGGCGACATGAGATCTATGATAGATTTCTTCTTCATATCATCGGGCCTCTATCGGTATACCTCCCCCTTTAAAATTATCAATCCAGTGTTCGGGGATCATATGATGATTATTCTAACGTTATCTATTCCTAATGCCCGTTTTTCTACAGACACCTTATTAACAGTGCTTGAACCCGATCGTCATGTTTTGACAGTGCGTTGGAATACTTCCTTCTGTCACAGGTTTATCAAATTGATTGCATCAGACTGTGAAATCATTACTACTTTAGTTCCAGGTGGTCCCTCCTTTTTCCAAATCGTAGCCAAAAATGTTACTCGCAGACACTTCCATCTATATAGGCTTGCGCTCTCAAGCAAGAGGGATTTTCCTGCAAAATCCACACATGGCCATTTCTACAATTTGAAACTTGCCAACTTAAAAAAAGCAAAAAAATAATGTCTTCTCGAATGATGTAAAAGAACATACAAGGAACATTAAACAATCTTACAAAAATAAAATGGTATGGATGAGAAGAAAACTATACCGTGTGGACAATCAAAATATGATTTATCTCTTACTAAGACACGATACTAGACAAGTGTGGTCTACTTTGCGATCCCTGACTACTGCCTCCTCAGCTGCCATAAGCTTGGTTATTACCGTGGAGGTTTGGGAGAATTACATTAAGAAAAAATATGTACTGCCTCTTCAATTTGCATCACTTAGAGGGAAAGTGCCCAAACTTGAACTTGGTATGTAACCAACATGGTCTATTGCTGACATCATGGACGCCATACAACAACTAAAAAACTACAAGGCTTCTGGCCCTGATGGCTTGCCCGCATGCATATATAAAGCGGCTCCTCAGTTTTGGGCCCACCTTCTAAAATTACGGTTTGATGCAATTATTCAAACAGGTATTGTCCCTATGTCTTGGCAAGCTGCCCACATTATTCCCATTTATAAAAAAGGACAACCCGATTTTCCTGGTAACTACCGCCCCATCGCCCTCACAGACGCCTCATCAAAGATCTTTTCCTTATTGATACTCCGCCGTTTACAATTCCATAATGACCAACAAGTCTTACTATCTCCTAATCATGTGGGTTTTCGCAAACTAATTGGATGCCCATTGAATGCCACCATTTTGGTTCACATATGGGCCAAAACACTTTATTCCAAAATGGGCCCTGTATACATCACCAGTTTAGATTTAACTGCGGTGTTCGACAGTGTCATTCGCGAAATAATTTGGAGCAAAATGCTAAAACTTGGAATACCCACTTATCTGGTTGCCCTCATTGCCTTACTACACCAAAACTCTAAATATCGAATTCGGCTGAATAATGAGGGGGCGCTCAGCAACTCCATTTCCACTGAAATAGGCGTCAAACAGGGCTGCAATATGGCGGCAGTCCTCTTCAATTTGTATTTGCAAGGAATTGACAATCTTTGAAAAAAATCAGTGACTTTTCCTGCTAAATTAGGATCCACTAAATTAGACTGGATCGGCTTTGCAGATGTCCTCTTGTTTCTTGATAGAACCCCATTCGGCCTATGAGAAAAATTGAACTTGTTTTCACAATTTGCATCAGCACATAACCAAACAGTGAACCCGGCAAAATCGTACATTTTGATTATTGCTAATGATAAGCAGATTTTGCTTCGTCATTATTGGTCACTTAATGGGATTACTATTAACTATGCTCCCATGATACGCTACCTAGGATATCCACTTACTGATACCTACTCCCTAACTATGTGGAAAAAGTATTTGGAAAATAAGCTAAAACGCCTGACTTCATAGATGAAAATAATACACCATAAATACTGCATGTATTCATTACTACCTCTTATTCAGTTCTACCTGCTTAAAGTGAAACCTATACTGTTATACTGCTTGGACATATGTGCATTTTAAATTGATGCTATCCTTGATGTTTTGCAGGGAAAGTTGTGGAAAACTGTGGAAAACTGTTTTAGGATTAGCACCATCTATCCCAAATGCAATCTGTCTTGAAATCAATTTACTGCCCTTATCTGCGAATAGAAAATGGAGAAGCATTAACAATTATCTCAAAATGCTTGACCCCCCTAAAGGTACTATGTATGTCAAGCTTAACCGAATCCCTGCTGATCCCAATATTCGTTCCCTTAACTTACTCACTAATAAACTAAAGTTGATTTTGAATCAGATCAATGAAACACCTGAATCGATGTGCATGTGTATGCCAAGCCCAAAGAAAACATTTGAAAGGTATTATTGGTGTCTTCTGTCAGACAAGGTTGGAACTTATCCCTCATTTTATGAATATAGATTTTTTTGCCAAAAATGGGGTGATCGTCCAAAATACTTGGTCCAATTTCCATCTGCCAGTGCAAGAAAAATATATCTCCGTTTTAGTTTAAATCAATTTCAAACCTATGAAAGAACCAAATTGTGGAATTGCTGCCAAGTTATCATAGGTTCATATGTCACTTTTGAAACGCAAATCAAGCCATAGAAACCTTGAAACATTTAGGGGCCGATTCATGGAACAAACGTGCGCCGAAAATCCCAGCGCCAGCAGGCGCAAGGAGGCGCAAGCGGGAGAAAGCAAGCGCACTCGCACGCGTGCGATTCAGGGAAAGCGCTGCACTACTTTCCCACTGGTTGTGCGCCAAATCTGTGCATGGCACATGCTGGCACACACGTCTCCAAACAGCGTGCGCTAAGCACACAGCGAAAGCGCACATAGCGCAGCGCACACAACGAAAGTGGGCGTAACAGTGGGCGTAACACGCAGAATGGGGAATAACACGTGAAAAAGAAGGCGTAACTGGGGAAGTACTGCAGGGAACTACACGGAACGCCCACACGCACGCGAACAACCCGTATTGATGGATTCGAATACGGGAAACCCGCGCACGGCAAAAGACGCGCACAGGCATCAACACATCCGCCACACGAAGGAAGGCGGAAGCGACCCCGTGCACAGCATAAAAGTGTGCGCAAATAACAAACACGTATATACAGCTACGATGAATGCCCCATTTGTCACAGCACTGATCGTGGTACACCGCAGGAGGAGGAGAATAGCCAGGGCATGCATTTTTTCACCATGGACAAGCCTTTTTGGGATGCCTGATGACCAGGTCTATGGCAGGTATACGTTTCCACCCCATATCAACCTAGACCTGGTCAGGGAGTGGGAAGATGACCTAACATCCCCCACCCTCTGCTCCCAAGCATTGAGCCCCTTGGAGAAGGTGCTCAATGTCCTGCATTTTTTGGCCACTGGGTCTTTTCAGCGGACTACTGCCATAGTGGGGGGGTTTCACAGGCCACGGAGTCACGCTGCCTACACCAGGTATTGGCAATCATGACAGCGCGCCCCTCAGTCCGCAGGCACATATACATGCCCAGAACACCTTCAGAAAGGCAGGCCGGTGTATAGGACTTTTACAGGGTGGCACACTTCCCCAAAGTGCTCGGTGCCATAGATTGCACCCATGTGGCCCTACGTCCACCTAGAGACACTGAGCACATCTACCGAAACTGCAAGCACTGGCATTCCATCAATGTACAGGTGGTATGTGATGCAAAGGCAATCATCACCTCTGTCTATGCAAACTACCCTGGCTCCACCTATGACAGTTTCATATACAGAATGTCTGCCCTGAGCCGGGCCCTGGAAGCTGGGCAGCATGGCGACACATGGCTCCTAGGTGAGTACAAATGCCCGTGCACATGCATGCATGTCACACACACACACAAATACACAAACCCCAATAATCACAACAATTATCACCTCTCCAGGGGACAGTGCCTACCCTCTGAGCAACCACATGATGACTCCAATCCGGAACCCCACCACACCACCCAGGTAAGATACAACGCGGCCCATATTGCAACCAGGGCCATAGTGGAGCACACATTCGGAGTGCTCAAGTCACGCTTCCGCTCCCTTGACCGCTCTGGCGGGCAGCTACTCTATGCATCCCCAGTAGCGTGCAGGATCATTGTGGCAGCATGTGTCCTGCACAATATTGCAACACGGCAGGGTGTACCGGTGGACATGGTGGTGCCCTCACATCCCCAACCACAGGCACAGGTGCTGCCCATGGGAGGGGATAGGGCACGTGGCAAGGAAGCTTGGACCCAGCTTGTGGCCAGATTTTTCACCTAAACTCCCAACCCTGCGGAGTGCACACAGGCCTGGCACATACCAGGTGACAATCGATGATGACAAAGAGACAGTCAACTGTCACAACCGTACCACCCTGAGATTGTTGCCATGGAATTGCCACATTGTGTGCATCCCTAGCTACATAAACACAAGCAATCCTGTGTGACAAAAAGGCACACATGCAAGGTGTGAATCACACAGACCTGCAAAACAGTACATGACTATCACTGGTATGTCACTCAAACCCTCCCAAACCACAACATGACATGGCAAGCAATAGCCATACATCAACACAGTACCAAATAGGTACACATTGCCATGTGAAAAATGTGAATGGGCATCAGAAAATGATGCCTGACATGGAATCAGATGAAATGACTGCCAAAAACCTCCCACCCAAAATAAGTCATACCCAAATGCATTCCAAAAGTTGTATTTTAAACATAACAATGAATGCTTGTCCACATGCAAAATGTGCATTGCAAAATCAACACTGCAGCTACTGTATGCCGTGTCCACCTCCTGCAACACACTGCTCAGCGCACAGCACAGTGAACAGCCATTGTGTGTGATGCATACCCTGAGCATCACATCTAATCGACACTACATAAAAAAAAAATAGGCATGTACAGGATCCACAAATGGTCATAGAACATGTGCTGCAGGGACATGGTGGGCACCAGAAGGCAAACAGAGTGTATACGTGGACATGGAAGGGTGGTTGTACATGTAGTGGATCATAGTGCAAGTGTGTGGGTCAGTAGGGACATGCACTCAACATATGCATGTGAAATCAAATGACCATCAGTGTCCTCTACATATCACATGTGAACATTCACCATGTGTATACCCCAGCATGTAAAATCACAACTATCCCCTCACACCTGAAAGGTAAACACAACACATGAACAGGCATTGATCAGCAGAATACATCATGTAAATAGGAAAGCACAATTACAATTTCAGGGTGCCCATCACACTGCAGGGCAAGACAACTATCAACAACAAAACACCCCCCCCTCACAAATCACCACAACCCACTGAACAACTGCATATGGGTTATTCATCCGACATCCTTGAATTCCACTTGGCCACAGGATCACCCTTCCCCTTTGTCACCATCTCCCACCTTGTGTGTAAAAAGTTGCCAGCACCCTCAGAGTCCACCTAAATTTGCAAAAGCACAACATCCAACAGAACCCAAAGCAGGACAACACAGAAGCCAAGCAAATAGCCTGCAGGCAGTAAAACAAACCAGAACAGCCTCCAGTAGATGACCTGAAGTAGCAGTACGCCACAAAGGCCAAGTACTACCACAATGATGTTAACAACCAAGGTAGCACAGTAAAACAATGTCACAACAGGATCTGAACCATGTGTGGCACATAACATAGAATGATGCACCACGAACGGATGTCTACTGTCACAGCTCCCGTGTACAGGCGCAGGAGTGGCACGAAACAACCACCCCCACCGTGGTCTGGGTACCTGCAAGGTCTAACTCACACAGGCCTCTGAGACCCTGATGGGGAAGGAGGGTCAGGGATATGCAGTCGGGACAGGCATTGGCATACTGGATAACCAGAATGAGGGGCAGGAGAGGGGAGTAGGATTGACACAGGAAAGTAGGGAATGCACCAAAATGTAGTACACACATTAACACATACACAATTAGATCAAACTTGTTCACATGCACATAGCACCAAATTACTGAAATGTAAGTCAAAGAGAAACTTATCTCTGGGGTGAGTGCTGGCCTCCTGCCTGCGCACTCTCAGGTCCGGTGACAGGAGCATTTCAATGCTGCAGAGAGAGCCACAGTTAATAATCTGTGCATGCCCAAAACACACAAACACACCACCAAATATTCCCCAAAGTAACAAAATACACTACAAACAGACAAACTTGTGTGGATGCTTCATACCCATACGTAACATTACCCCTCTGATGGTTCATACACAGTCAATGCAGTAAGTCAGGCACCGGTGGGTGAGTGGCAAATGGAACACCAATGTATCACGATTCACACAACATGCAATGTTCCTTGTGTAAGCAGACAGACGCATATAGCAAGGTCTGACTTCAGAACAAGTCCTGTACCACCATGACCAAAATAAAGTAGCCAGTGCATGTATCAATTTCTACTTGGAAATGAAATGCACTGCACCTGAGTCTGTCCCTTGCTGTCTATCCCTGTGAGCTGCTTCATTCCATGTCTCGGAACGCTACATGGCTAATACAAGTGCCTCAATGGACCATGGTGGACCGGATGGTATATGCCACTGCCCCTGCAGGTGCCCCAGACAACTTTCACATCAACTAGCCATCAGTCCACTAACACATCTGAGCTGTATTGTGCGCTTCTACACCAATATTTGTCCAAGTTCACCGTCAGTGCTGCTACTAAGCATGCATATTTAACTGGCCAGGTGGAAGGTTTGCTGTGTTGTGACCCTGTGCTGCTCACCTTGCCTGGAGTCCCTTGAAACACGTCATCGATTTTCGGATGTATGATCGCAATCCCTGTGCCTCTGCTTGCGCACATGTCGGCAGCACCAAATGTGTCATGATTCCAGACGTCCAATGGCTCATGTCTGCTGGCAAAGGTGGTCTTGAGGCTCATCCCCCTGCAGAAAGTGCATGAAACACATGATTAATGCTTAATATTCATCTGTGTGTGTCTCTTCAGGCATTACATGACTGGACCATGTAAGAGACATAGATCAGAAATTACACCATCAGTCTGTCTTTCACAGCAACAGTGTGGAACACACTATCTATGGCATGATTTGCAACAAGCACATGTTCATTAAAGATAAGAAACATACTACACAATGCATAGCAATGAATGTACACATGAATCATTAAACACCCCATCTAGCAAAAGAAAAACAGTGGACAATTACACCCCAATCATCCCCACTAGGGGTGTTAACACAAGTTCCACAGCAGCAGACATGCCACAGATATGACAGTCCATTGCCCTTGTGTAATAGGCTGTTACACCGAACCATCCTTGCGAGCCCATGGATAAGGGAAGCAGGAGTGGCATATGTGAGTCAAGGACCCCAAGCAGCAAACACATACACAAGACAGGCTTGAAGGTCCCAGCTGGAACAGACAGTGGATGCTTTCAAAAGTCACAAAGCACCACACCGTCACATGAAAACACATTAGACTAGCAATTTTAAACTATATTAACTAATTACACTAACTATGAAAAACCTACTTTACATATTTAAACTAACTATCAAACAGAAACTTAACTAACTAAACTAAAAGAAAAATCAAAAATGGCCACATACGACCCAGGGGGGGGGCACCCAGGAGGGGGGAGGTACAGGGTGCTGCTCAACACCCACATGCGGTGATGCTGAGGAAAAAAAACGCCTGCACAGCCCGACCTATGTGGGAGATAGATTGTCGTCCGAGTCTGGCTGGAAAGGAGGACATGGCACAGGAGAATGACCACGCATAGCCGCAGCTTGCCCCTCATCTGCAGCAGGTCTACCAGACGGGTGAGCCTGGTTCTGTGTGGCGATGACATGTAGGTCTGGATGCAGAACCTCCTGTGATACACGTGCTTCCTCTTGCAAGGTAGCACGTGTAACACAGAGTTCCTCCTGCAAGGCCTGGCTTGACAACCGCTGCACCTCCAGGCAAGCATGTAGCTCAGCCGAGATGGTACGCTCAAGCTGTGCAAACCTCTCCTCTGCCCGCTCCCTCTGGGACATCAGAAGGACACCGAGAGTGGATCTGAGGGAAGCATGTTCCTTCCTCAGGGCCTTCATGTGTGCCTCTGCGTGAGCAGCAATTGCTTGACGCAGAGACGACATTTCAGCCTGGCGTGCCCTGTCTGAGGCCGCCATGCCCGGCCTGAGCGAGCGGGCCATGGACCGTATCACCTGCTGCTGGAGAAGCATCTGCCTAGCAGGGGGAGCACAGATTGGGCCACATGCTCCATGCTCTCAGTGGTGTTCTCCATTGCTGCCCCCTGCCATTCAGAATTGGCAGTCATGTCTTGCTCCCACTCAGTATACTGTGGTTGCGCGCGGCACCCACGTTGCTGGGCTTGACCCCTGCGGGACCCAAGGACCGGGTGTCCTCGTTGTGTAGGGACCGCCCCCGGCTGAACGACTACATGCCCCCGTCGACGTGATGTCCCAGGCACATCAGTGACTGGTGTGGAGGGTGACCCTGCGTCCCGATCCACCACGGGCAGAGGTTCCAAGACTGTCTGACCCCTCAGTGCAGGTGTTGCGGACATAGGAGTGTCCACATCAGAATCACTCACCCCTGACATATGGACCTGATGCTCATCCAACTCGACATGGTCGTCAGAGTGTTCTTCAGGGCTGGATTCATAGGCAGCCAGAGACAAGATGGACTGTAGCACTTGGGGGTTTTCGTGGCCTACCACCCCACTTACCCCACTTGTGCTGGGTTGATGTAGTGATAACAACCTTGTGCCTGTCATGACAACACCATCCTCCGGCTCCATTGCGCCATCATCTGAAAAATAGAGAGAAAAAAGGTCAATACACATGTTAGTAGCACATAACAATCACACACACACCGACACCAAACACATCAGGCAGACATGTGACACACAAAATAGAACCTGGCATGCATGCTGGGTCAACTTGAAATTGCTTCTGTGATCAGAGCTGTTGAAAGGTGGCAGTTTGCATTGAAGTGGGTCTATGCAGTGCAACAAATATGTATGTCACTCACTACCTACATGTACAAGGACTTCATGGTGTGTGTCAGAAAATGTGAAGGCAGTGCAAGGTCAACTTCAGGCATCACGTGCAATGTGCATTCAATGGGTAGCATATCTACAAGCAAAGCACCCCTCCACCCAAGTGCAAAAGCAGGGATGCCTAGCATGGTATCAAAAGGCTGACCATAGACATGTGTATTGACAGACAGTGTTGACTAGCGTCAACAGCTTCATGTGAGTCAAGTGACAACACTGCAAATGATGATGGGACAGTAAGCAGGACACATGCTGAAACCTCTGGAGTCCACCCACTTGTGAAGAAGACACTACACCAGTTGGACAGAGTCATTGTCCATTAAACAGGCTGAGGCCTGTGACCCACACAGATTGTCAGACCCTAAACATGTGTGCAACGCGGTACTGAGCCACAGTTGACATGGGAAGGCAGGTGAAATGCCATGCAATTTGGGTCATCATGGACTTGTGTAACAGTGATCATCCAGTCATGGACACATATGGGCATGCGTGAAATACACATGGAGCATGAATGGCCACTCATGTCCCTGCGGGGCATCTGATCTCTGCACAGTCCAAGTGAGACACCCTGCATCAAGTACTAAGGATGTACCACAATGGATATGTCTGGCAGATTGGCCGCTGGATGTTAGAATGTACACAGGAGGGAAGTAACCAAGGGCAATATTGTAGCAGGCCAGTGCTAAAATGGAATTGGGGTGCAGAGCGGAGGGTTGAGGGGCAAGGGAGCATGCCTACATTGGCTACCCCCTTGCAGGCAAAGGACAAATGCACGTCAGTCATGCTATGCATAGTTCCTGGGCTGAGAGGAAGCTCACCCCACGCTACATGCAGAAGTGCCAGTGAGCTGGAACATGGACCGGAGGGGCATACTGGTAACCAGCATGTGACTAGGGTGCAAAAATGGTGATGTGGACAGTCCCCGTCTGCTCCACATGTCCACCATCCAGCAGAGTAGACATGCATTAGGGAAGTATTGCATTACTCGCACATCATAACCATGTACACGTGACATGTAGTGGCAGTCATGCACAACACATCACAAAACACATGTCCTCGACAAACACGCATCAACACTCACCGGACGCGGCATCAAAGTCCAGCATCTCTCCCACTCCTTCGACCGTTTCAGATGGTATGAACTCCGCAACGAGTGACTCATGCGGAGTGAGGTCTTCCTCCTCCGGTGCAGGCCCACCGCCAGTCACCAGAGTCAAGTTGTAATTTGAGGCACGCTTAGCCTTAGCGCTGCGTTTGAGGTCATTCCAACGCTTTTTGCACTCTTGCGCTGTGCGCACCTCATGGCCGAATGCACTCACATGTTCCGCAACTTGTTTCCAGTGAGTATCATGGTGGGCAGTCGTAGTCTGACAATTAGCACCCACTAGCATGTCAAGGCTGTGTTTCTGCATGTAGACCACGAGGAAGTCCAGTTCCTGGTTGCAGAAAGGCTTCTTCCTCGACGTGCAGGAGGTCATGGCTGTGTGTGGGGACCCAGCATGTGCTGCAGGTGCAACCTTCCTCCTCTTGGATTGTGGCGCAGACCCTGGCTGGCTGATGCCGCCGTGATCATTATGGCCAGTGGGACCGGTGGATTGAGCCAAGGGAGTGGCAGGTGGAGGGATGACCAAAGGGCTGACTTGTGTCAGTGGCAGTTGGGTGCCCTCTAATGGACCCTGTGCATCAACATCCGCTGTAGCAGGGTCATTGACCGCAGCTGTCCTGGTTGGCAGACTCACAACCGGGGTGTTGTTGGCTGCATCTGCCCCTGCACTTGCCAACACCTGGCTGTTCGGGGCAGCAGATGACATTACCGTCACAGGGACACATGTCTTGGTCAGGGCAGCCCTGCGTGCCCCTACGGTTTCCCTCCGGTCCTGTTGGAAATCTTCCAAGGGCTCTTCAATCGTCAATGCAGCCTGCGCTGGCAGACCCTGAGCCTGGGTAGTGGTGTCCACAGCTGCACCTGCAGCTACCACTACCCTTGGGCCCGTGACATTCGATTAAATAGACTGCCGGGTCACAAGGGTGCCAGTGCAGATGCAGAAGCTGCATCTCCTGGAACAACAGGGGGTGGTGGCATAACTGCACCAACACATGGCACAACATTGTGCTCAAGTGGCGCACCCCTGCCTCTTCCCCCTCTGCGGCCACCCTGGACACACTGGAGTCCCTGACTCCCTGGTCACCCCAGCCACATCCCTGACCACGCCTGCCACGAGGAGTACGCCCAGCTGAGGCGCCCCTCACCTTTGGTGGCCTCCCAACCATGGCACAGATGGAGTAGTGCTGGCACAGATGGAGTAGTGCCAATGGGAGTGTACACCACAATTGACCTGGGAATTGGGGTGAAGGGGGTGGGATGCAAGATGTTAACAGCCCCCTTAACAGCAAGGCTGTATGTGACCCCGGTGATGTAGTGACGGGTCACGCTATGCTCAGGTACCCCAAAACTGCAGTAAAACCATGCACGCAACCCTGCAGCCTACATGCGTGGAATCAACCTCCCACAGTTCGCAGTGGCACCCAGTAACACAAAAAACGCAGGCTACTATGACCTCGAAAACGGGTGCGATACACAGGGGCACCCACAGTGGGAAAAATAGCGTGCGCGACTCACCGTCTGACTAGCGTGATAATGAAAAACACGCGTAGCCAATACCCCCGCCAAAAAAAGAGATACGTCCTCGATCGCTGTGAAGATGTGATGTCGCGCGAAACAACACGAAGCAGCTAAACACGTCGGTCTCCACGAAAGGCACGTACAGCGAACTGCTGGCCCCGCTCACCTTTAACCCATGCTGAGGGAAACGCCCGCGCCTGTCACGTCACTTATGCACGTAGGCCCTTTCCTCGGATTACTCGCATTCACACGCGGATGTGCAGTTTTTTCACGTGCGCTGAACCACTATGCCCACGTCACGAGGGAAATGCCCGCGCGTGTAACGTCAGAGAAGCACTTATGTGCTAAGGGCCTTTGGTCCAATGAAAACGCGTATGTGTGCTGACGCGCTTACGTGCAAAGGGCCTTTCCTCCAATTACACGCTGACGTGCAATTTTTTCACGTGCCAAATCACTCCGTATCAATCTGGCCACGTGAAAACACATGGAAGACCACGCTCCCGCCCACAAGGCCGAATTACTACAGCCCTGAGCACGCTCCCACCTGCAATCTGCAGCTGCCTGATTGCCTGCTGCCCACATGCCCTGCTATTTGGTGCCTGCACGTCAGCCAGGGTTCCAGTTGCTGTGTCCACCCCTGCTGGAACAGAAGACTCCTGACTGGGATACCATCGCTCCACAGCCCAGGACCCAGTTGCCCACCCACGCCTGCCTCGGGGGTCGCCATGTTGGGGC
This sequence comes from Ambystoma mexicanum, assembly GCF_040938575.1. Classification (NCBI taxonomy): domain Eukaryota; kingdom Metazoa; phylum Chordata; class Amphibia; order Caudata; family Ambystomatidae; genus Ambystoma; species Ambystoma mexicanum. The sequence continues at coordinate 771,174,221 of NC_090933.1, read as the reverse complement.
AAACACCATCTGAGACCACTGGCGACCCCCAGCCAGAGAGGCAGAGGGCCACCAGCTTCAGCGTGAAGGAAGTTGGTGTCCTGGTGGAGCATGTCCTGGGGCATTATGATGCCCTCTTCGGAACATCACGCACCAACAAGGAAGTACGGGAGAGGATCTGGGACGACGTAGTGATTGCCATCAACGCAGAGGGGGTGGCGATCCGCGACATTAAGCTTGTCAAAAAGCGCTGGGAGGACTTCAGGTCCAGGACCCTCCACAAGGCCCGGCGCCTTGTGGTGGGGGGCCGGGTCAGCATGAGTGACATCCAGATGAGGGTCCTGGAACAGGTATGCCCAGCGCTCCACGCCCAGATCCTTCGGAGGAAGACCCATCTGGAGTTGAGCGGTAAGTGGCCAAGCATTGGTGTGTGAGACAGGGCATGTTGCAGTGTGCTGGTAGTCTGATACTTGCCTGTATGTGTGACATGGGCCATGTATGGATGTGTGTGTGCAGGGACATCATGGTCATGCATGTGAGACCAGTAATGTGTGAACCACATGGTTGGTGCATGAGTTCCAATGCTACATGGGGAGCAGTATGGCAAATGCACACATGAAAGCATGCCAGTGTCTGTTCTTGCACATGGTGGGGGTGTGAGGGATGGGTGCTGCTGTCATGTACATTTATGGTGCACATGTGTGTGTGTCTGAGAAGTGTGTCTGTGACTTCGATACGCCATGGATTCATGACACATGCCCATGATGATGTGTAGATTCACTCATGCAGTGCGGTCACCATTGTATGCACTGTGTCTATCCACTGTGTCTGTGGTGTACAAGGCATGATGCATGACCCCCCGTTGATGTGTGTCCATGGGATCAGTGTGAGCCATGATGCATGTGAGTTTGAAGGCAACATTTTGATTAATAGAGGCCCTTGTACATGGATGCTGAAGTTGATTGCAGGCGCCATGCCTGTTTCTGCATGTGTGTTGCGTGCATTCACCCTTGTGTTGTGGAGGGACAGGATGGAAGTGACGTTAGACACTGCCACTCATGTGTTATTGCTTCCTGTCTAGGGGAATATTGTACTGTACCCTGATGCTTATGTTCTATGTCTCCCTCTACGCAGCGTCAAGTGAAGAAGAGGGTGGAGATGGCGCTGTGGAGCCAAGCGGCGGGGATGCCTCCACTGGGCGGCGACGCAAGGCCCAGCCACCCTCCCAGGACTTGCCATCATCCGGGAGCGAGGGGGCTGGTGCCGCGTCTACCACTAGGGCTGTGGCAGAAGGGCCGGGTGAGCCCACACAGGGGCTTGCAATGGTGGAAGACGGTACAGAGACAGCCAGGTTGGTGGTCTCCGCAGAGGAGGAGGAGCCCGCTACTGAGCCGCACATGGGGCCTGGTGGGGGTAGTACCACTGGTGCAGGCGGTGCAGTCGAGGGCCAGGGTCAGGAGGCAGCACAGGTCACCGCGGAGGGGCCTGTGCATGTCCCTGTCCTTGACCCTGTGACTGCACCACCATGCACCAGCAGGGATGCCCCGTCCCAGGCCCGTCCGGAGGTAGGGGAGAGTGCCATGTCATCTGCCTCTCCACTACCTGTGGACGAGGGGTCCCATGAACGTATGGGCTCCATCCTGATTGGTGTCGCGTTGCGAACGCGTGACATTCGTGATGATGTGCGTTCTTCTTGGGCAGAGAACGCACACTATCACGAACAGCTGCTTCGCGACGTGGCACTGTTGGGAGGGTTCCTGGTTGGTGGGTTCCTACATGTGACGCGCACTCTGGCGGACCTCTCCTCCTCTGTGGAGACTATGCGCCAGTCGTTCTCCCTGCCGTCTTCCGGCCCAGATTCCACCAGGGCCCCCTGTGGACCTGGCCTGACCAACACAGCCAGCTTGGTGGAGATCCCATCCCTGCCACAGGCAGGAGTCGGCGTCCAGCAGTGGTGGACACCACAACTGGAGACCAGCTGATGGAGGATGTGCAGGCATCATTGGACAGGGCACATGGACAGCAGCAGCAGCAGCAGCAGCAGCAGCAGGAGCAGGCTCTAGGTGGGAGCAATGATGGCTCGGGGCCATCAACATCAGGGGGGCAGGCATCGGCCAGAGGGCAGGAGGACCCTGGAATGGATGTGTCTTCCGTGTGGCTGCGGTTGGGCCAGCGTATAAGTGCGGAAGAGGCGTGGCTCACCATGGTCAGGGCGGAGTTCTCCATGCGTCGGGCGTTGAGGCGGGCAGAGTGCCTCGAGGCGACTCGCAGGGAGTTGCAACAGGCGATGAGTGCCTCCGTGCAAGACCTCGGGGCCAGAACAGAGGCCCGCCTCCAGCAAATAGACATGGAGTTCGATGATGCCCTGGCCGAAAACATCAATGAGTGAGCCGCAGGACTTGCCCGTCGCCATTGTAAATAGTTTATAGTGTTAGGTTCCTTTTTTTATTTTGGGGCTTTTGAACTATGCCCCAAACTTTTGTAAATAGTTTTTTTGTTAGGTAGGTTATTAGATAGGTTTCATTTGTTTCGTTGGGCTCATGGACCCTTGAAAATTGTATTGTACATAGTTGGACGTTGGATTTATTTGGACATTTTAATTTCATTTCACCATGGATCAATGGATTTACCTTTTTGCATTTCATTTGGATTTGGTTTGGTGGACAGAGAGTTTTGGCCATTTTTCTTTTGGATTTCTTGGATTTTTTTGAGGAATTTTTTTTATTTTTATTTGGACATGCATTTCATTTCATGTTTGCCATTATTTTATGCTTTAAGTACTTTCAATCAGTTTTCATATTAATACATTTTGATCTTTTACTTCAATGTGTGGGATTCACTCATTGGGTTCATGCATGTTGACATGTGGGTTTACTCAATCAATGGCAACCTGTGTGTATGTGTGTGTGACGGACATGTGTTGATGTTCATAGTTGACTTTTGGTTTGTGTCATGAGATGGGCATGTCACTGCTGGATGGGTGAGTGGGTGGGGGGACATGAGTGGGACATGAGTGGGGGCCTGCTGGCAGGTGTCCCTCACTGCTGGGGGGTGGGGGTGCAGAGGGACATGAGTGGGGGCCTGCTGGCAGGTGCCCCTCACTGCTGGGGGGTGGGGGTGCAGGGGGACATGAGTGGGGTCCTGCTGGCAGGTGCCCCTCACTGCTGGGGGTTGGGTTGCTGGGGGACATGAGTGGGGGCCTGCTGGCAGGTGCCCCTCACTGCTGGGTGCTGGGGGTGCTGGGGGACAGGAGTGGGGCCTGCTGGCAGGTGCCCCTCACTGCTGGGGGGTGGGGGTGCAGGTGGACATGAGTGGGGGCCTGTTGGCAGGTGCCCCTCACTGCTGGGGGGTGGGGGTGCAGGGGGACATGAGTGGGGGCCTGCTGGCAGGTGCCCCTCACTGCTGGGGGTGGGGGTATAGGGGGACATGAGTTGGTGATCATATTGCAAGGTGACATGTGGCTTGGCTGGGGGGCATGCCCATGGTGGATGGGCTGCCTGCGGGACTTGACCAGGGTTGCAGGGTAGTCCCCTGTGGTGTGGGCTGCCTGCAGGGGCCGTGGAGGGGGTAGAGGGGACACCTGGGAGGAACCACACTGCCATTTCACGTGTAGGAGTCCCTGCCCACCACACTGGATACACGTCCCCCGCTCTGACAGCAAAATCGTGTGTGAAACTTCCCGCGAACCCCAGTAATACACGTACCCCGCTCGCACAGGGCCAATCGCGTGTGCAACTTCCTGCGAACCCCAGTAATACACATACCCCGCTCGCACAGGGCCAATCGCCTGTGAAACTTCCTGCGAACCCCAGTAATATACGTACCCCGCTCGCACAGGGCCAATCGCGTGTGAAACTTCCTGCAAACCCCAGTAATACACGTACCCCACTCGCACAGGCCCTTTCGCGTGTGAAACTTCCTGCAAACCCCAGTAATACACGTACCCCACTCGCACAGGGCCAATCGCGTGTGAAACTTCCAGCGAACCCCAGTAATACATGTACCCCACTCACACAGGCCCTTTCGCGTGTGAAACTTCCCGCAAACCCCAGTAATACACGTACCCCACTCGCACAGGCCCTTTCGCGTGTGAAACTTCTCATGAACCCCAGTAATACACGTACCCCACTCGTACAGGGCCACGCTTGCCGTGTGCTGTGTGGCGTCCATGTATACTGGTACAGGGTTAGCGCAAACATTTGCACTGGATTAGGGATTTTGATGGCTTTTCCCAGCGCGAGGGGCACTCTTGGGGGCGTAACTGGCACCCCTGCAGGGTTGCTGCACCACTGTGCGCCACGGCTGGTTTTGGTAGCTAAAATTCATGAATACGCTGTGCGCGGAAATGGATTTTAGCGCACGCAGCTGGCGCAGACAATCGCACGTGCACACTGTGCGCCTGCCGCGTGTGCTACTTGTGTGCTAAATTCTATGAATTACCCCCTTAGTGATCTATTGTAATTCATTTAAGGTTCCACCTGATCGAATCTTTGGGTTGAATCCATGCATTCAAACTTTCAGTGTCACAGAGTCACTATGGAAACGTTGCATGTGGGGTTACAATCTACATATGTCCTTGAAACTAATTGAATTGGTAATTATAGAAGCAAAACTAGATGATGTGATGTTATTTTTATAAAGGTAATGAATTCTTAGATTTGTGTATTAATATGGTTTTGGCTTTGTCAATAATTTTATATCTTGTTTCCATTGCAGCTGCTGCTCAATTTTTTTAAAATCTTCGTTATGTTGCTTTGTATAGGTTTTATCGTTGTAATATTGTCATATTGTATTCTGTTTAATTATGTTTATTACTGCAATTTGTCATTTGTAAATGGTTCTATTTTTTAAACCAAAAACAATAAAAAAAAAATAGGTCAATTGCTTAGCTTGAAATACATTATGTCTTTCTTAAAGTGTAATTGGGTTTTGCTTTCCTTGAATTGCTTAGTGCATTCTAAAATAGTAATTGAGTGTTCGTCCTTATCATTGGGTAGTATAAGGCCCCTCCAGAAAGTTTATGAGTTGATTTACTAACTCTAAACTATGTCCTACAAAGTATCATTGGTTAAAAGGTGTATACTCGTAACTGGGTTGGTTTATTAAGTGATTTTTGTAACTGAGTGTCACTGCATGACTGACAGGGTCTACTACCCTTGATTTACTGGTGGTACAGCCTTATACAAAGAGTGGAGCTTATGTACTGCCTCAGATATTTTTTTTTCATGAAGTCTTGGTAGGACTTTAGAAAACCTGTCCTAACAGAATGCTCTCCTTGATTACACATTTGAACCTCCTCACAATGCCGTTTGTTTGCGGATGACATATGAAACTATTCTGTACTCACGTTTCTCAAAAATGTTCTCATTTCTTTAGAAACTAACTGCACCCCGTTAACTATAATCAACAGTGGGCATCCTTCCCTTTTCAACATATAATCATGTCAGAAAAAACTGTTGTTTCATTATGAAGTGTGTAATGAATTTCCATCCAATTATTTTCGTGATATCATAAAGGCTCAGCATTTTCCATGACACATAACACGCTCAGCTGTTAGCAGATGAGCATAAAGCCTAAACAAATGGACACACCAAATGATTTTATCCTATGCCCGAGTCTTCAGCTAGCTGTTTTTTGTTACATAAAACAAACACTTCCTTTTGTACTTGGCTCTTGAATTCGTTCACCCAGGGTCTGATTTACAAAAGCGTTTTTCAAATGACAATTTCCATTAAAAAACGCTTTCTAAAGCAGGCCCGCAGTGTTCGACATACTGCTTCGAATAATGCCATTGGCTTTCTCAATCTGTGAACGCTGATTGCATGTGTTATGTATTTGATACACAAATACATAACACATGCACCTCTGTTCTCAATAAGAATGCTCACCCTGCTAGCATTGATCAAGGGCTAGGATGCATCTATAATAGTCTCTCTTCTATCCTCTGTTGAATTCTGTCTTCCGTGTGCCATCTAGATCACAGATAACAACATAGCGTAATTAAAGAAACAGTACTCTTTCAATAATTATTTTACAGAATATAAGTAGCAGCTATTCATTCAATGAAAATAGCTATTTATTATGCTTACCGTTTGCATAGTAGTCTCTGCGTGCTGATTTCTCGTGGCAGAGGTGGTAGGTGCTACAAAACTAGAACACGTGGACTCTAAATTCTGAAATCATAGATTGTGTTGGTTCTTGCGGTCCTGTCTTGCTACTGGTGATTTCTTTGCTGTGCATTGCCTTCCTCTGATGGGCGACATGTGGAATAAGGAGCGGATTTGTTTCTCTTGTCTTCAATGCATTACTTCTTGTCTTTAATAGAATGTAACCCCTGTGTAGCAGCCCTGCCTCCCCTACTTTGCTTACAATAGTTTATTTTGTCCGGCATTGTTGGCATTTCTGCCAACAAGTTTGTCAAAACTTGGCCCTCGTGTAGAAGAATGCAGCAGGTGCATTTAGCACAATTTTTGCGGCCTAGATAATACACAATTGATGAAACGGGTTTAGTCCGGGTTTAGTCCAATCCGTATCATTTACAGATATTTTCCATGCACCCTCCTTCGTGTATACAGATCCGCCAGAGCGCCTCGGGACCAATTCCATTGGTGATGGTGCGCTATATTAATACCTTTAACATAACATAACATAACATAACATAACATAACATGCAGCAAAAACAGAATCAGACTGTTTTAATTGGGAATCGTACAAAAATGTCGACCTGGGAACTGCAACGGCCGAAAATGCAGACTTTTTGTTTAACCACCCCCTTACACCAAATATATATGTGGGGGGGGTTAAGAGTATAATATTAATTTTGGGGGAGGCTGCGGTGGTCTCCCCCTGCATAGATATGTGGTGTAAGGGGTTAAAAAAAAAGAAGTCAGCATTTTCGGCCATCACAGTGACCACATAGATCCTTTTATTTGCAATGTCTGTTGCCTAAAACGAAAAGAAATGTAATAGATATATTTATTACGTTATTATTTTTAAGACTGGTTGTGTACACGCTTCTGATGTACATATGTATCTTATATGTGTATTTGTAGATGTCATCTTTTTGATTTGCATAACTTTGTATAAGGATGAGTCGTGCAAAAAGAATCGCAAATAAAAAAATAAAAAAGATACATTTATTTTTGTTTTGCAGCAAACATAGTACATACATTAGTATGCATGTTTTCCTTAGTGTAAGTGTTTGTAGACAATACATGTTGTGACAAAATATGTTTTCGCTGTTCTCTATTATCTAAGATATTGTTCATTTTCTTTCAGCACCGATGAAAATATTAGATAACCTGTCCTCATATCCCTCATATCCCTTACTCTCCTGCATACAAACATGAGCATTATGTAACAGTGACTATTTTTTAGTTACTATTTTACTACTTGTCATTTTCATGCACTAACACTTGTCCATTGGACCTTTTCCTAAGTGAATCGACACTTCCAATTTCTAATATTCATTTTAATATTTCTTCATTTACATATTTGTTTAAAAATGCATCAATGGATGGTTGCAAGCAGCACGTGTGCCGCCCAGGTTTAAATATGCAAAAATGATCAGGCCCATTGCTTGAAATGGAAAAAAAAATACTTTGGGCACCAAGGAACCCATCTTCTGTGGCGATGGGGATGGGCTAGGGCTAGAGATGGGGCAGGCAAATGATAGGCTTGTAAAAGTGTAAAAAACAAAGGACTAAAATAACACTGCTTAAGAAGAAGAAGTCTTTGAAAGTATTAAAACGTGCACAAATCACACAATAAACAAAGCTGGAACCATCAATAATTTTAGTAACATGTTGCACAAAAAGATCATGGTTGCAGCACTATTTACTCAATCCTGAATGGAAGGGAACTACTACCAGCAGGCAGGGTATTGTGAGTCTAAAACATCAACTAAAACTGTGAAATAAAATTGATGATATGATCACCTTAATGTAGACATTATTTAAAGCTGGAGCAGGTTTATGCATAACTCCCATTTCTAATCATCCAAACTACCCACCTTAGAAGGGGTATGCCACAAACCAGAGCCCTTCCACGGCACTCACTCATTACTGTGTCTGCAGCCATCGAACATTAAGCACACTTTAAAGTGCTTAAAGTCAAACAAAAGTAAAACATAAACTCGTGCAGATTTCTTTTGAGCCTAGATGCTCGCCTCCCAAAAGCTGGAACAGTTGACCAGTGTCAGGATTCAAGCTCTAGTGAGTTTAGAAGCCATGGGAGTGAGCTTGTGAATGCGGATTGGTGAAATGTCACTAAGAAATGTTGGTTGAACCAAATTGGGACTGTGAAGATGAGGTCATCATCCACAGATATACTACAATGCACAGAGGGAATGCAAGCAATACTAACAGAAAGCAACACATCAAAAAGCTCACATGAACACAGACATTGGGCCTCATTACGAGTCTGGCGGTAACCGTGCCGGAAAAACCGGCAGGTTACTGCCCGACTCGTATTACCATTCCGTCTCCGTGATTCCCGGAATAACTGGGGCATTACGACCCTGGTGACCCGGAATTCTGTAAATCCCCAATCCCATGGAGACACTCCATGGGAATGAGGAAGTGGAAACACCAGCAACATCTCGTGATGGTGCCAGTGTTTCCACATCCGCCTGCAGGCGGGTGGTGTTAAACGCAACAGGTCAGACCTGGCGGGAATGACACCTCATGCCTGCACAACTCGAGATCACCCTGTCCGGAAACAACGGTGGCAGCGGGTTTACCGCCACCATTATCTCTAGACCGCGTGACTCATAATGAGGCCCATTGTCCTTTCGCTGTTGCAATAATATGACAAATTACAAATATTCACCCTTTATCCCACATGACCTCTGTGCATACGTAATTCTCTGAACTCTGTACATTGGACCCCCTACTTAGAAAATCTCATACATGATTTGAAAGAACAGTGAGTAAAAGAAAAAATCCATGCTTAGACTTAAAGTACAAACAGAACAGATTATCTAAACTTCAGAAGAATGAAGTTGCTATGTGTGGTAAAATAAGGGGTGCATTCAACAGCATATTTATTACTAACCCACATACCACGTAATCTTTGAATAATATATTAAAGCTGAATCGAAAACATAATAGCCAAATAGGTGTTATTTTAATATTTAGCTCCAGATCTGCATGAGAAGCTTTATACAAGAAACACAAGAACGCTTATACAATGGTGTCCCTAGGCTTCTTTTGTCTCTCTATTTTACGTAGTATTTGTTTAAAGCAGCACATAAGCCAGAAAGGAATGAGATGACATAAATTAAAACAGGGGTCAGATTTATGAGAGGACTTTGCATATGGCAAGGCAGTGCTATTCAAATTGTCAGTCTTTGCAGATATAAAGTCCCAGGCAGTGATGTGGAAAATACACAGGGTGATTCGCAATTGCCATTCCTAATCGCAATTGCTACAGGAAAACATTTCTGGAGCGTAAGATAGAGGAGGCGGATAGAATGCATTCCATCCTTCTCCGCGCCTCATAAGGAAACACATGAATACTTTGGTTTGCGTATGCAATTGCTGGTCAATGCCTGCCAAGGGCAATCTGTAACCATTCGTTGTCAACATCAAAGTCTTGCACTTTTCTATTCATTGTCACCACTGCTCTGTTAGGGAACAAGGGGTTTCGATGGCAACTGGCATTGCAAGTACAAGGATGTAGGAACACTGTCTTTTGCCAGCATCAATGCTTAAATTGGCTGCTGAGCGCAATGAGGTACACATGCAAAGGCCTAGACAGCACAAAGTAGGTGATGGCTAGAAGGATTAGAATTAATCACAACCTCTGGCAATTGCTCTGGAGAACCCTCCAGTTCGTCACCTGCCAAGACATTACGGAACGATAAATACCATATGCAAATCAGGTTTGTTCCAACCCCAAAAAGAGCAGTTCAGACCAACTGCTTGGTCACATCCCTTCTGCACGAGATCACAAGCAACCCCAGACATGTGTCAGCTTAACTGGGCATCATCAGTGATGTGTAGCTTGGATCTTAAGGCCCAGCAGACTTGAGCCCTACGTCTGGGTATACCCATCTCACTTTGGGGTGATTTAGACAACTCAAAAGAGGTGTTGGTTGGAATGTTTAGAATTACTCTTAACCTTTGGCAATTGCTCTGGACAACCCTCTAGACCATTGCTCTTCAACCTGCCAAGCCATTACAGAAGGGGAAAGGCCATATGTAAATAAGGGATATTCCAGTCTGAACTGCTTGGTCATATATCTACTGCACAAGACCACAAGCAACCCAAGACATGTTTTGGCCTCGTTGGGTGTCATCAGAGAGGTGGAGCTTTGGTCTCTAGGCCCAGCAGGCTCGGTACCCATGTCTCGCCTGGCCTGTCCAACTAGGGGTGACTTAGACAACATCAAATGAGTGATGACTGGAAGGTTTAGAATGCATCTCAAAACCTGACAATTGCTCTGGACAATCCTCCAGACCATTATTCTTGATCCTGCCATGCAATTACAGACGGGGGAAGACCATATGTATATCAGGCTTGGTCCCACCCCATGAGACGCAATCCAGCCAAGCAGCCTGGTCATGTCCCTTCTGTACAAGATTACAAGTCACCCCAGGCATATTTGAGTCTCACTGGGAGCCATCAGTGAGCTGTAGCCTGGGTCTCTTTTAAGGTTTGTAAGTGTCAATTTGGGTTGCGTGCAGGTTCCATGGCTCGTTGCCAAGAATTGGTTGAGGGGTGAATTTCAGTCGATTGATCATCATTTACGAGTTCCTTCATGAGAGCCAGTTACGAAGATCTGGCTGGTGAGCGGTTGAGTTTGATTTCTAGACAGTTGATGTATCATTGGCATAATATCAGCAAGTGAGAGCTGGGTTACAACACATTTTAAGAGTGGGATTATGTGGATAATACAGAAAAGGGTTGATAAAATGGAACCTTCTGATACCCGACAAGTGATGTTGTGAGGGGGGTATTTAAAAGTATGGGGGAATATCTGCTGTTTCCATCCTGTTGGAGAGCAATGATTTCACAAACCATTGCATGATTTCCTCCATTCCTATATCTGAAATTCCCTTTAGAGAGACATTGTGGCTGATGATGTCAAATGCATCAGAAATATCCAAAGAAATTAGGGTTCTCGGTGTGCCAACTGCCCCTTTGTTCTTTAGAGTATCCTAGATGACTGAAAGGGTTGGTGTTGTTGCTCTAATTTGTCTAAATAAAGAATGCAACAATACAATCTGCCCAGAAAGCTACTGTTCATGGTGGTTTATCGTGTCTGCGCCACAGATTAACCCCATGAATGGACAGAAGGAAAACAAGCAAGGAAGATACAGGAACCACCATTATCATCTCAGTGTGAGGTGAAAGAGCAGCACTCTACAGCAACCCACTTTCTCCATAAACCACTGCGTCATGCCAGACTTTAACTGCATGGGTCGCGGCCTAACCATGTGACATAGGCCAATTCTTCATCTTTATTTACCCAGGGCATCAAGCCCATCGAGTGGGTAAGTGAAGGACAGTCAGGCAAAGGTAGCACCTGTTTACCTGATAACCTGCATTGCTCTTCTTGCCCTAACCCAGGATTTCCCCCAGACCAACTAACCTGACTTTCTGATGACCCTCCATCACTACTGGCAGCTGAACACACTTTGCCCTCCTCAGCATTTGCTTCTGACATCATTCTGATACAGCTACTACATCCAAATATAATAGGTTGTGCGCTAACCATGCGTTCCCTTTACATAATGATTGCCTTACCTAGACACTCCCAATCTCTATTACCTTATGTATCTTTCCTTTTAACTTTCCAAGGATCTCGAGTGATCCATGGCCCAGTAACTTTCAAGTGATTGTCAACCGCTGCACCATCCTGTCTCCTTGCTGCTGACTGTGTAACTAGTAACTCTATTTTGAACATGTGTAACTATACTTGGACACTGTGTCAGCACAATGATCCTGTAAAACTGCACTTTGCCCATCAGTTCGTTAATTTTCACCCTGTATAGCTGCACTTTTACAGCCAAGCAGTTGTAGGGTTCTATGTGATTGTCTCGAATATTAAAGGCTGCACACAAAAATGCCGGATTTATTTCGCCCGATTTTGTGCTGCCATTAATGTTCAAAATACATCAATCCCCCCGCCCCTTGATATCGGGGGTTTCACCCACAAACTACCATTCTCACTCTTCCCCACCCCAACCCTGCCTCACACTCAGACACACCCCTTTTTCCCAGCCCTGCCTCACATACAAACACACACTCACACCCCCTCCCCACCACAAACACTGTCCCCTTTCACACACACATGCAGGCAAACACACAGTAACCTGAAACCCATCTTCCCCTGCCCATGTCGTCCAGCCTGTCAGCCCCTGTGTGCACTCTTATCCGGCAGGGGCATGACAGTTAAGATTTAGAAAGAGCACTCTGAGCCTTCTCAGGTCGGTCTTTCTGAATCGGTCTTTTTCATTTTCGGGAAAATGAAAAAGACTTTTGCACTTAATATCCTACCATTATCATTTACTTCTACACACTCAGCCTTATGCTCACTACTACGGCCCTGCCTTACTCTCTGGTATTATTTGCTCACCTCTCCCTGACCCCCTCTACTACTTCCCTCCTTTCCCTCTCCTTCACCCTCCTGTCCAATCACTGTACATTGAAAACTTCCACAAAAGACATCCTAGCAAGTCCTTGCGCTACAACCTAATCTATACCTCTCATCTCCCATTCAGCAGACCCTTCTTTCCACCAACCTGCTCTCTGATTACTTATCTCTCTCTTGGGCCATGAAACGCCCAATCTCTTTATAACAAGTCTTCTTTCATAGATGATCGCTTTGAATCCCACAACCAACAAATTGTGTTCACATCTGTCCCTGGCCAGTGGAACATCACTCATGACACAGCCATGCTCAACACCATTTACATTGGCACTGCTACCTTCTCTCACTCGTGTCAGCAGGATTGGTGTAGTAGAGGTGTTAGTCCCATGCTCACTTCTTGAACCCTCCTCACTTTCTGCACTTTCCTTTGAATGTACTGCTACACATACCTTTACTGATAATCTCTCAATATCCACCGATCTATTAGCCTTCTGGACTCCTACATTTGCTGCTCCACGATCTTGACCCTTTTCTTGATGCCCTTCCATCTGAGGCTCCTTTGGACATTTTACGGAACTTCATCCCTCCAATGATATCCTCCTCCCACAACAAGAACTCAAATGTCGCTCTTGAAGCATTCATTAACTGCACTCAATGACAAACCAATACAGGCCCATGGAAACTTCATTGACCTAGTCTTTCTTTAACCCTTTCTTTACTCATCTATCCAATACATTGTTCTTTCCTCATATTACCATCCTGCCGATTCACTCATTCACCACCCCTTGTCTCCTCTATCGAGCAAGATTTTCTCAACTTCGATTCTGTGCTCAACTCACCTTATGAAAATCACTTCCCATTTAAAACCTTCCTGCTGTGAGCCCTTGAACCAGACCAAGGATTTCCCCAGAGGTTCACCCTCTCAGAACCAGCATTAATTTTTACCTATGATGCTACCGAAAAAAACTATACCCCGACACCAAGCTCCTACAAGTATTCATCTCAAAACTCTGATACCGCCCCGACAATCTTCACTACCAAAAAAGCCATGCTGTCCCCCTGTGTTCTCTCTAATTCCTCCTCTGTCTGCCAACAAATGTCCCCTTCTCATCCAAGATCCACGAAGCTCTAACTGCCATCCACTCTCTTTGTTCAATTCTTTAGTATAGGTTGCCCCCTCTTCTTGCCCCCTCTTGGATGTCCTTTTCTTTGATGGTTAATATGATTCCCCTTGATTACATTGTTACAACAATTACAATTGTTACAAGGCATTGTTCCCCGAAAGGATTTGTTTTTTGCTTTCCCATGACTGAAATCAGACTTAGTCAGACAATCCCCTATTGATCTGCTTTTGTTATACGCAAACAGCGGTGGCTTCGGAAAGCAAAAAACAAATCCTTCAGGGGAACAAGGCCTTTCCAACAATTGTAATTGTGGTAACAATGTAATCAATGGGAATCATATTAACCATCCAAGAAAAGGACATAAATTCCTTTAACACACACTTCAACATGTGATACCACCAATGTGATATATGGAATCAAATGCCCCTGTGGGCTATTCTATGTAGGGCTGACAAGTAGGAAAGCGAAGACAAGGTGGGGAGAGTACAAATCCAACATCAGACAGCAATCAGTTAAATCACCAGTGGCACAACATTTCAAGGAACTAAACCATACAGTGGCACAGATCCAATTTGTGATTCTTGAACACGTTACTTTACCAAGAAGAGGGGGCAACCTATCCAAAAGACATGAACAAAGAGAAATTGCCGGGATAGAGAAACTAGATAGTATGTACCCCCACGGGATGAATTTAGAATGGGATTTGAGTTTTTTTTAATGAATGGACAATAAAGTTATGGACATTGAAGGGTATGGTGCATTATAATCAGCAATAATCTGCGATGGACCATAAATAAGACGTGTTAGCATGAGATAGACATGACATGAACTCTTAGACATGACGTAAACAAACAGAATCACCTGGGTATTGTTTGTGACAGGCATGTAATTATTAGTGTGATGTAAATGAATACAAGCGGGAACCTTTAAACTGTACTCATTAACAATTCTTAATTTGAACAAAGTGGATGTCAAAGTATGTTATATTTTAAAATCGAGAATGCAAATGATTATAGTTGGAGAAATAACATCCTTCTCATAAAGCAGGTATTAGAATGAACTCAAATGAAATCTGTATTATTGCAAGTAAATACTAAGGATTCCACAAATATAGCAGTAGTTACACCAGCGCTGGCATTTATTAGTAAGCGGACAGTATGGAAATACTAAAGTCTACATTAATTCAAACATTTCCAATAGATTAGTGAGATATCACTAATGTATTCTGGGCACTGAGCATGTTAGCAACCTGAATAAACAAACTAGTTTAACTCACCCAATATGGAGGACGGCTGAGCACAAGCAGCAAAGGGGTTAAGGACACAAATAACGGACAAGATACAGAGTCGCTTAGCAGCCACCCAATACGAGTGCAGAGGGAGTTCCAGGCGGCTGACTGTACGCGTCCCAATTAGAACGCAAAGTCCGATTACAGGTAAGGTGCGAACTGATAAGCTAGTTAAAGGAACTACTGGGGGCCGATCTGGGACAATAGCTAATTTCGAACACATATGTCTTTTCAGAAATTGGAATGAGGAAAATCATAACGATACGAGTAAACAACTCTCCTCGAACGCGCTACCCTGAAACAATACAGATTGTGTTCACCAATACAGCGAAGCAGGTAGGAGTCTCTGCCTTTTTCTGAGATATACAATTGATGCCATAACTCTATTTAGATATATGTACATACAATTGACCATAGACCCCTGTAATTATTCACAGCAGGGATCATGAGTACTGCTGAAAGAACAGTAGGAAGCCTGCATCCAACATGTGTATGGACACAAAAGAAACAAGGTGAGTGTAGTGAACAAAACACAGATGTACAAGTCTATCCGGGTGTGGCCACTTGTGGGACCCAGCGCCTACAAAGCGACTGATCCCACAGGGTGCCACGGTAGATTAGACACTAGGAGAGCAAGATAAACTAGTAGCCAATGTTGAGTCCTAAAAAACATTCCCTTTCTTTACAGAAGGGACACATGAATTTGTACATAAATGTGGGACAGAAAGCAGGAGATGACCTTGACCTTTGTGAAAACTCCAAAAAAGATAGAGTGTCTTACAGGTCAGTAAGACAGTCTGCAGTGATTTACTATACATTAAGAGATCATTATCAATGAAAAGATATTGTGAATTGGATACTAATACTAGTTCCATGTATCACTTACTTTCAGAAAGAATTGATTGAAGTATAGATATCTTCACCTGAAGAAGGGCTCATTGAAGCCCAAAATGCGTAGTGAGAATTAGGAGGTGTCCTTGCAAGACTTTCCAACTGGATTAGAACACCCAGACAAGAACTAATTAAGATATCTAAATGAAGATAACACTGGATTTCTATCACAAATGTATTAATGTATTGAACATTGATGGCAGAATTTTGTAATGACATTGAATTACAATCTCATTCATCGTTACTGTATTGAAAACTATTGAGAAAAACTATTGATTGAAACTGTGATGACTTTAGTGAGAAAAATGAATTCATGTTTTTTACATTGGCCATAAATACATATATATTTTTGAAATACTGGAATTTGATTATTTGAATATTTACTCAATCATTGAGTTGAAGTGTGCCCTTGTTTGCCACCTGTTCAATACAGGGGAACCCTTGTTTTGAATAGTTGTTAGCCTGGTAGCTCAGACTTAACAAAGAGCACCTGAGAATTATTTACCATATTTTGACAAACTTACTTTGACCTTGACTTGCTCATGTAAATAGAGTGCACCTTCACACACAACCTTTCTAGACATTTCAATAGTGTCTAATAAAATGGCCAACACTACAACAAACAGAAATAGATACACTGGGTAAAACACACTGCCTACATAATATTGTTCAAAAGATCTCAAACATTACTTCTCCACATCCAGCAAAAACACTACCCACCTGGTAGATGGAGATTAAGCAGCCCAGCTCCTATTAGTCCTGGCCACACTTGGGTCTCTTCCCAAACCGCCTGAAAACTGAAAAAAAAATACATTGCACACGTAACTCAATACTCTGCCCCTATTCAAGCACAACTTCAAATATACACCGTAAGGGTGCTACTAAACACTTCACCTAATGACTAAGGGGGTAATTCATAGAATTCAGCGCACAAGTGGCGCACGCGGCTGGCGCACAGTGCGCGCGTGCGAATCCCTGCGCCAGCCGCGTGCGCTAAAATCCATTTCCGTGCACAGCGTATTCATGGATTCCAGCCACCAAAACCAGCCGTGGCGCACAGTGGCGCAGCGACCCTGCAGCAGCACCAGTTACGCCCCCAAGAACGCCTCTCGCGCAGGGAAAAGCCATCAATATACCCAATCCAGCGCAAAGGGCTGCGCTAACCCTGTACCAGCACGGCAAGCGGGCTACGTGTATCACTGGGGTGCGCGGGAAGTACCTCACACGATTGGCCCCGTGCGAGCAGGGTACGCGTATTTCAGGGGTGCGCGGGAAGTTCCACACGCGATTTCCGTAGGGTACGCGTATCTCAGGGGTGCGCGGGAATTTCCACACGCGATTGGGCCCGTGCGAGCAGGGTACGCGTATCTCAGGGGTGCGCAGGAAGTGCCACACGCGATTTCAGCAGGGTACGTGTATTTCAGGGGTGCGCGGGAATTTCCACACGCGATTGGGGGTACGCGTATCTCAGGGGTGCGCAGGAAGTGCCACACGCGATTTCAGCAGGGTACGTGTATTTCAGGGGTGCGCGGGAATTTCCACACGCGATTGGGGGTACGCGTATCTCAAGGGTGCGCGGGAAGTGCCACACGCGATTTCAGCAGGGTACGTGTATTTCGGGGTGCGGGGCAAGTTTCACACGCGATTTCAGCAGGGTACGTGTATTCCAGGGGTGCGCGGGAAGTTCCACACGCAATTCCATCAGGGTACGTGTATTTCAGTGGTGCGCGGCACCTGCCAGCAGTCCCCCACCCATGTCCAACTTATGTTCCCCACCCCCCCCACCCCCCAGCACTGTGGGGCACCTGCCAGCAGGCCCACACCCATGTCCAACTCATGTTCCCCACCCCCTCACCCCCCAGCACTGTGGGGCACCTGCCACCAGGCCCTCGCCCATGTCCCATCCATGCCCCCCCGGACCTGGGTCCCACCAATCCCCAATCATGTCCGTAATGGCCATCCTCCCCTGCCAAAAGGCCCAACCAACTATCACATCCACCCACATATCAAAGGCAATTACATGTTACACACCCAATGTAAATAATGCAAATGAACACATGTCTGTCACACACAATGGCTGAAAGTGAATGTTAAAACACCCAACATGACATGCATGAAAGCAATGAGATGATACGACACATTGAAGGATGAAAATAAAAATGTATTTAAAATCAACTTGAATGGAAATGAAATGAGAAAAACCACAAAGCAAAACAACCAAAAGAAGATGAATGTCCATGAAAAATAATCAAAAACACACAGCACAATCAAAATAAATGGTGTCCAAAGTCACAGTCAGAAAAGTAATCCAAGTGTAAATGATAAACAAAAACCATTGCTCCATGGCGATGAAAAAAATCCCAAAAAAAAAAAAATCCATTGAAGAACTATTTACAAGATAATCCCGGGTCCATGAGCCCAACCAAATGAAACCTAACTATGACAACTAACTAATAACTGAACTACATACAAAAATGTGGCGCATTGTCCAATCACAACCAAATAAAAAAAAAAAGAATAAAGGAAACCTAACACTAACTATATAACTATATACAAAGGCGGCGGGCAAGTCCAGCGGCTCACTCTGTGGTGTTCCGGGCCAGGGCATCATCGAACTCCTGTTCGATGTCCCGGAGGCGGTCCTGTTCCATGGCCCCGAGGGTCCGCAGGGACGACGCCATCTCCTCCTCCAACCCCCTGCGGATTGCCTCGAGGCACTCGGCCCGCCTCAGGGCCCTCCGCATGGAGTTCTCCGCCCTGACCATTGTGAGCCGTGCCTCTTCCGCCCGCCGCCGCTCCGCACCTATCTGCTGGCCCAACCGCTGCCACACGGAAGACACTTCCCGTCCTGGGTCCTCCTGCCCTCCGGCCGATGCCTGCCCCTCCGATGTTGATGGCCCCGAGCCATGATGCCTCCCACGTTGACTCCGCTGCTGCCTCCAACGCCACTGCCTCTGCCAGCACGACGGCATCCAGGCTGATGGAATCCACCGACGCCGTCGTGCACGTGCCCTGCCTGATGATGCCGGCACATCCTCCATCTGCTGGGGTACAGTTGCTGTGGTGTCCACCCCTGCTGGACCTCTGACTCCCGACTGTGGCAGGGATGGGATCCCCACCGAGCTGGCTGCATTGGTCAGGGCAGGTCCACAGGGGGCCCTGGTGGCATCTGGGCCGGAAGACGGCAAGGAGAACGACTGGCGTATAGTCTCCACAGAGGAGGAGAGGGCCGCCAGATTGGCCGACACATGCAGGAAACCCCCGAACATGGACGATCCCAATTGGGCCACATCGGCACGGTGCTCTTCGTGATGACGTGCGTGCTCCTCCTGGGAAGCAGGCACGGCATCACGAATCACAGCCATGCGCATCGCGACCCCAATCAGGACCTTCTCCATACGGCCAGGGGTCCCCTCGTCCGCAGGTGGAGGGGAGTCAGATGACATGGACATCCCCTCTACCTGCGGACGGGCCTGGGACGGGGCATCCCTGCTGGTGCATGGTGGTGCACTCACAGGGTCAGGGACAGCGACATGCACAGGCCCCTCCACAGTGACCTGTGCTGCCTCCTGCCCCTGCCCCTGGACTGCACCACTTGCACCAGCAGGGATGCCCCCACCAGGCCCCAGGTGCGCCTCAGTGGCGGCCTCCTCCTCCTCTGTGGAAACCACCAACCTGGATGGCTCCTCACCGCCTTCCGCCGTAGCAGCCCCCTTTGGGGGCTCACCCACCCCTTCCGCTGCAGCCGTGGGGGCATCCCCGCCACCTTGCTCCACAGCGCCGTCTCCGCCCTCTTCTTCACTAGCCGCTGCGTAGAGGGAGACATAGAACACAAGCATCAGGGTACTGTACAATGGTCCCCTAGACAGGAAGCAATAGCCGATGAGTGCCACTGTCAAAGTACACTTCCATCATGTCCCTCCACAACACATGTGTCAGTCCAGGCAAAACACACACAGTGACAGTCATGGTGCATGCCATGGACATTTCCATACATGTCCAATGGACTCTCGAAACATACAATGTAATGGAACTCACATGCATCATGGGTCATGCCTATCACATGCACACACTTCACCTCAGTCACATCCATCTGGCCCCGTACACCCCAATCACAGTGGATACAAGGATGACTAGGCTGCATCAGTGAATCTGTACATTGTCACAGACATGTGTCATGCATCCATGGCATTCACAAGTCACAGACACGCAGGTCAGGCACACAGACATGCATACCATATATGTACCTGGCATCAGCACCCATCCCTCACCCCCACCCATGTCCAGGAACAGAGACTGCCATGCTCTCATGTGTACAATCTGCATAGGGCTCCCCATGTCGCATTTAAACACATGCAACAACCGTGCGGTTCACACATTACTGGTCGCACATGCATTACCATGATGTCCCTGCACACATACATGCGTACATGGCCTATGTCACACATACAGGCAAGTATCAGACAACCAGCACACTGCAACATGCCCTTTCTCACACAGCAATGCTTGGCCACTTACCGCTCAACTCCAGACGGGTCTCCCTCTCAAGGACCTGGGCGTGGAGCGCTGGGTGTACGCGTTCCAGGACCCTCATCTGGATGGAACTCATGCGGCCCCGGCCCCCCTCCACGTTGATGGCAACCACACAGTCGGCCCAGATCCTCTCCCGTCCTTCCTTGTTGGCACGGGACGATCCGAAGAGGGCATCATACTGCCCCAGGACTTGCTCCACCAGGACACCAACTTCGGTGGCAGTGAAGCTGGTGCCCCTCTGCCCCTCTGGCCGGGGGTTACCACTGGTGCCAGATGTTGATGTGCCCGACATGGCAACCCCAGGGGCAGGAGTGGGTGGGCAACTGGGTCCTGGGGCTGGGCTGTGGAGCGATGTTATCCGAGTCGGGAGTCTTCTGTTCCAGCAGGGGTGGACACAGCAACTGGACCCCCGCAGATGGCTGATGTGCAGGCACCAAATGGCAGGGCACGGTGGCAGCAGGCAGCCAGGCAGGCAGGCAGCAGCAGATGGCACGTGGGAGGCTGCTCGGGGCACTGGGGGGCAGTAATTCGGCCTTCTGGGCAGGAGCGTGGTCTTCCGTGTGTTTTCGCGTGGCCAGCTTGATTTGGCATGTGAAAATCCTGCATGTTAGCGTGAAATTCGAGGAAAGGCCCTTAGCGCGTAAGCGCGTCAGCACGCGTACGCGATTTCATTGGACCAAAGGCCCTTACAGCGTAAGCGCGTCTGTGACGTTTCGCGCATGGGCGTTGCCCTGGCAGGGCTTGGAGATCCCGCGTGCCTTTAAACTGCTCTGTACGTGCTTTTCGTGCGGTGCGTGTGTTTTCCATCCGTTGGGGTTCACACGCTATTACTTTACTGCGGGTGTTGGCTACGCGTTCTTCTACACACAAGGCAGACGGTGAGTGGTACCCCGCTTCCCCCCAGACCGGATCGCGTGAAGCGAACCCCTGAAATACACATAGCCCGCTCCCCCAGGCCCGATCGCGTGAGAAACTTCACGCAAACCCCTGATATACACGTAGCCCATTCCCCCAGGCCCGATCGCGTGAAAAACTTCACGCGAACCCCTGAAATACACGTAGCCCGCTCCCCCAGGCCCGATCGTGTGAAAAACTTCACGCGAACCCCTGAAATACACTTAGCCCGCTCCTCCAGGCCTGATCGCGTGAAAGACTTCACGCGAACCCCTGATATACACGTAGCCTGCTCCCCCAGGCCCGATCGCGTGAAAAAGTTCACGCGAACCCCTGAAATACACGTAGCCCGCTCCCCCAGGCCCGATCGCGTGAAAAGGTTCACGCGAACCCCTGAAATACACGTAGCCCGCTCCCCCAGGCCCGATCGCGTGAAAAAGTTCACGCAAACCCCTGAAATACACGTAGCCCGCTCCCCCAGGCCCGATCGTGTGAAAAAGTTCACGCGAACCCCTGAAATACACGTAGCCCGCTCGCACAGGCCCAATTGCTGTATGTTGCCACTTTTGTAATGCGCAGGGACGCTACCGCCTGCCTTCGTGTGGCGGACGTGTTTCGGCTTGTGCGTGTCTTTGGCTGTGCGTGGCTTTGCCCTATTCGATTCCATGAATACGTGTGGTTCGA
Source organism: Ambystoma mexicanum (assembly GCF_040938575.1). NCBI lineage: Eukaryota > Metazoa > Chordata > Amphibia > Caudata > Ambystomatidae > Ambystoma > Ambystoma mexicanum. Next base: position 771,152,230 of record NC_090933.1, on the reverse strand, counting down.
GTGCGTGTGGGCGTTCCGTCTGCTTCCCTGCAGTACATCCCCAGTTACGCCCTTATTTTCGCGCGTTGTTCTCCATTCCGCGTGTTACGCCCCGTGTCCCGCCCACTTTCTGGTGTATGCGCCGAGGTTGTGCGCTTTCACTGTGCGCGTCGCGCACGCCTTTCGGGATGTTGCAGTGACTTGTGCGCCATGCACGAGTTTGGCGCACATCCCGAGGTGTACACGCGCAGGGACTTCCATGAATCGCACTGTTTTTTTCCGCTTGCGTCTGCTTGCGCCTGCTTGCGCGAAGATTTTCGGCGCACGTTTGTTCCATGAATCGGCCCCTAAATGTCCTATCCAAAAAGTACAGTGCACCATCAGGGTCACACTCCAACACAAATGGTATAAAGCCATCTTCTTAATTGGAGCCTCTTTAACTCTACACGTATTCACCCAAACCTGGGGAAAACCTCAATTCGTATAGCGTGAAATTAAATCTACCATGCTCCCTTGTTCAAAAAGAAAATTCTCTCTAGATTGCTCCCATATTTCTCCAGTACAACCCTGGTATTGCCATCATTAAGTATTGATGGACATCAAGCAGAAAATAAATTGCTGTGTTCCCCCTAAAGCCTTGCAGCTCCCACTCTACCGTCTGGCATGCATTTTTAAATGTTATATACTGTCACATTAAACCCATTGCACAAACTCTCAATTAGAGAGTAGCCACTATTACAAACTTGACGTTGTAGTGGCTTTACAGAAAAGCTTTTATCTGCCTTTCTTGTCATTCGTTATTCGCTTTACCGTCTCAGTACCAAGCTAATCCACAGATGCTTGCGTTGATGCTCACAGTCAAAGCAGGTAGCAACAACATAGAGAAGGGACTGATCATTCACATACAGCAGAGCAATACATGACTAAAAAATGAGTGCCATCTTGACAGAGGTTGCGCTAAATGGGTTTGAGTCCAAAAAAGGCATTTAGAGCTCCCGCCTCGCGGACCAGGGTTTTCAAAAGTGGACCCTCCAATGGTATTTTAGAAAACTGAACCTGTATATCGCCCCCAAAACGGCTGTATGTACCCTGAAAAAAATGTTTATACATACATTGATGATCAGATTACCACAACACAGAACCGAATACATTCCAATTTCACACTTAATAGTTAGTAGCCATATTGTTCAGAAAACCAATGTGGAAGAAATAGCAAAACATGGTCCAAAGAAGTCAACATGGGCAGGGATAGAATATGTTAATTGTGTCAGGGACATATTGTGCCACTCGATGCCCTCGTTAAGACACATGATATGACTGTTGGTTTTTCAAAATAATTTCCTGTTAGAAAGTCAAGAGTCTTTGATTAATCAATTCCTTATTGGGACCATTGATTTTCTTTAAAATAACCCACTTAATGTCATAGTTGGACGGTCCCTTTTCTATTTAATGTTTAATGAGGGGGGCCTGGAAAATGTTCCTGACCCAACTACGATGTTCTATCAATCTTGTCTTACATTTTCTGTTTGTTTTACCAAAATATCGCGGCCTACAAGGGCATACGATAATCTACACCACATTATCACTGTTCCGGATTATTTGTTCCTTGATAACTAATTTCTCTCTTAGACCAATATCTACTTCCATGGTCTTCATTCTGAAAAGGCACATAGCACATTGTCCACAGGCCAAATGACCCACCACTGGGTTTGTACCCAACAATGTGGATTGTTTCATTATCTTTAAGGGTTTATCAGTAATATCATTCCTCGTGACCATGTTTCTGTTTTTCTGACTCCTCTTGAAAGCTACAAACAACATTGTTTCCTTCTTCATGAAGATCTTTTTCCAATTTTTCATAATCATGGATTTGATGCTGTACAAAAGGTCAGAAAAAGTATTCACAAAGGCCAATCCTGTTCCCTTATTATCTTTTTGGGACCTATCTTTCAAAAGAGCCTCTTGGTTGTTATTGTATGCTCTATTAGCTGAGTTTTTGACCAATCGACTTGGATAGTCTCTAACTATTAGTTTCTCAGCCAAAGTATTAGTACCGACTTCATAATGCTGTTTCATACTGCTATTCCGCTTATGCCTCAAAAATTGCCCAAAAGGTAAGTTAGCCTTAATATGGTTAACATGATGGCTTGAGAAATGAAGTGCATTCCGGCCAGTAGGTTTGTTAAAAGGTTTGACCCATAGTTTATCTTCATCTTGATAGACAGTGATGTCTAAGAAGTTTATTTCATTCTTACTGATATCTTTGGTGAACTTAAAATTGTTCTGGGAATTGAGTCACATCATAAATTCATTGGCTGCAAACAGGGAACCCTCCCATACAGTGAAAATGTAATCTATAAATCGCAGCCATTGTGTAAAATGTTTCTTCAAAAGATTACTGTCGTCATACACTGTCTATTTCTCAAAGTATTCAACATATAAATTGGCCAAATTAGGGGCCATGGCTGCCCCCATAGAAGTGTCTTCTACTTTTTGTTAAAAAACAACCTGGAATTGGAAGACATTTTTTGTCAAGGCATTTTCCACACACCAAAGGATGAAAGTATTATTGACTGGATGGTCATCCTCACTACCCAATAATACTTCTTCCACTACTTCCAAAGTAGCCCTTTGACGTATGACTGTGTACAGGGATTGGATATCTAGGCATACCAATAAATGAGTGTTAGTATCAAAAATACTGCCTTTGATCTTATTAATAGCATCCTTGGTGTCCCTCAAATAGCTCTTCATAGCCAGAACAAAGGGTCTTAAATACATATCCACATATTTGGAGAAATGTTCCAAGATAGAATTGACTCCTGATAAAATGGGACGATTCAGAGGATCTATAAGGGACTTATCTTATATAAGATATAGAACACTGGGGTACTCCCATTGCTTTCCATCAAATGACCAGCCTCTTGTTTGCCAATCTTGCCATTCTCCAGATCCCTAGTAACTTTATTTTGAATATCTAGGATCATACTGGGTGAAGGATCCAGGGTCAAAATGAGATAACTATTTACATCAGCTCGAAGTCTCATACATTCGGTGATATAGTCCTTGCGATTCATTACTACAATCATCCCACCCTTACCCACTAGGCGTATGACGATATGTTGATTTTGGAGTAGCTTCATCATCAGATCCCTCTGGTTTTTACTGAAATTGGAATGGGTGTTCCTCTCTTTATCTTCCAATTTCTTTACCTCTTCCAATATCTTTCTTTCAAAAACCAAAGATTCTGTTGAATGAGTATGATATGGAGGGGGGGGGAGGTTAAACTAGAATGATTCCTAAGACCCCTACAATTTTCAGATATATAGTTGGACTGGTCTCAACAAAAATTCCTTTAGGTGTAGCTGACGCATGAAGGCCTGAAATTCTGATCTAAATTCAAAAGGGTCATGTTGTTTGGTCACCACAAAGTTCAAACCCTTGTTCAGGGCTGCTTCCTCTTCACCAGACAATACATAAGTAGACAAATAACCACTGTTGTTGACTCTTTGTGCGCACATGCCTATTGTTCCATGTTTCCCGCTGTTGGCTCAGATCTAAAAAAGAGTTATGTCCCTTTCTGGATCTGTTTCTCCCTCTATTGCTGTGGCCCCTTGGTGGTCTACAGTTATGTTCAACTGCTGCGGTACTCGTACTGGCTAGATTGCTACCATTATCTCCTGTTCCATCCTCACTTCAGCTATACCATGTATCATGCAAATTGACCCATCTAGTGCGACTCTGGTCACCATAGCTGTTCCCAAACTTATGGTTGTCTGTAATGTATGGGAAGGCTTTTTCATGTTTGAAAGACTGAATGTCCTTCACCCTTTTTATTCTCTTCAATGTGGTGTCATTTTTAAATTCACTCACTTCCTTCAGATGCAGTTCCAATTTCTTCTTAAAAACATGTAGATCTAATTCTTTTTTATATTGTCCTGAATTTTATTTAAATCCACTTCTATTTGTTTAGACATTTCATTGGCAGTATCCATTATAAGAATGAGCCAATCCTGGCCACATTTATTCGCTATGTAGCTCCATTTGATTCTTTAAATACCCAAGCATGATGGCTCATTGCAGTTCTGTTCGTACCATACGCTTTCTTAATTGTACACGTTAATTCCATTGGTCATTATCAACAGGTGTCTCGTTGTTGTCAGTTCCAACCAGGGCCAAGCAGTTTCCAACAGTTTGAGAACATACTCCTCGCTATAAACCAGACATTTGTCTGAACGTGTCGGAATTTTTACTGTAGGTATTACCCAAATTCCCACTGCCACTTTTTCACACACCAAGGGCTTCTATTTACTGAAATGATCTGGTAATTAATCCCAAAACCAACAAAACCTTCCTCCCTACTGTCTGGGAAACCATATACTAGATAAATATGAAAGAGAGAACTGCAAAACACATATGAAACAATTTGGTATTGGTGATTCCTGTCCCAAATCCCTACATTTGTACAATACACAAGGTCATAACAAAACATATACTTTTATTGTAAAACTTAAAAAGAAGGTAATATTGCACAATATGTAACATTCCATACAGTATCCACTGGACATAACAATCAATTCAAAGCATTTTACACATAAAACATCAATACTTGATTGTACACAAAACACATACGAGTTCGGCGGTAACCATGCCGCTATTGGCGGCATGGCTGCCGCCGAAATCATGTCGGGGTCCGAGTCCTCGGAATGAGGACTTACCGGGCCATTCTGAGTTCGGAAGGCCCGGTACTTCCTCCCTCCAGGGACCCGGACACGGTCCTTCCCCATTCCCATTTCAGCCCCCATAGTGAAAGTGGCCCCTAGGGGTCCCTCGTGCTATGGAAACAAGGCAATGACCATACACGAAAAGATGCGCCAGATACGAGGTTTCAAAATCCCAATGCTAGGGTTTATTGCAAGCAAAAGATAGTATCAATTGGTCAATTCTGATCTCACGCCCCGCGACGTGAGTTTCCTAGACCTCGAGGGACGCAAGAGAGCGAATTACGTACATCAGTTACATATATACAAAATGCATATCATACAATCAGCAAAGTCATGTTCAACACCCCTCTGTATTAAGTTCCTTTGAACTCGGGATGACGATGGACATATCCGACGAGTATGACGATCATAATGCTTTCGATGTCTATTCTAGTAACAATGTGCAATTTAGAAAGTGCGGAGGGATCTTTTAGAACACGGTGGTTCTGTTCTTGGAAGCAATCTGCACACGGGGGAAGAGCCACATTCCAAGCTCTGCTATCTATGAGGTACTATTCGTGTCCTGGGAGCCGACACGTTCTAAGGGGTTTTGCGAAGGGGGGCCGTAAGAGAAGCATAATTCAAGCCTTTAACTGTATTATTCTAACATATTCTACCATCGTACGAGACTGGCTGGCAGCTGTGAAGTGATCAAATGCCCTCCAGCTTCCTCCCAAGGCTACAGAGAGGGAGCGTGGGCATTCCTTTCTGGGCTAGTCATGAGCAGTTCAGCAAACTCTTCAGTACCCCGACCTTGTCCTTTCATATTCAGACAACAATGTTAACAGTTGAGCAGAGTAAGCAGAATCCACAAGAATTGCAAGCTGCAAAGCAGTTTTTAGACAGAAAGCAATGAGCAATGGTTAACAAGCAAAATGGCGATTCTGCTACGTTTAAAATGGCCGCTTGTTGGTCAAGCATAACAGTCTATATTTCTATAATTCGGTGCATAAGACGGTTGGCCCACGGCCATCAAGTTACGTCTATCATTCAAATGAAGGGTATTCATTTTTCCAGATTGACAATAGGGCTGAATGGGAATGGGAGAGGGAGCAAACAACGGGCCATTACGAGATGGCCCGTTGTTTGCTCCCTCTTCCCCTTGCGGGACCCGGTAAGCACGCCTGGTTTTCCCAGGCGTGCTCACCGTGTCCCACGAGGGGAATTCGTAATGCGGCGGTACGGAGTGAACGGCGCCGGCACCTTTTACGGCGCCGTTCACTACGTACCGCCAGAGTCGTAATGAGGCCCATAATCCTCAGAATAAATACACTTTTGGCCCAGTTGTGTTATAATATGAACAGCCCGACTAGTTTCAGTCCCTAAACTTGATTGATGGAACCTTCTTCAGGGTCTCAAAAGCCACAATTTATATGTTGACGGATGCGCAAACTGGTCTCCACAGCGTAGCAACCACACCCAAAAAACGAACAGATAAAAAAGCAAGGACAGACAAGTCACCATTTACGTTAGTGTATATAACCTTCCACTTCACTAAAGCTCTTATCTCAACCGTCATACCCAGTGGCCGCGACTAATTCTCAAGCCTAGTCCTAGCCTTGGGCTCTCTCTCTACTCTTTCAACCCTCAACAAAAATCTGAACTCTGCTACTTGCAGTCTATAAAACGTCTCCCATTCCTCTGACAACTCTGCTAACAGACTTTACACTGAAAACTTTAAAATTCTCTTCTTGTGGCCTTTAAATTAATTCAACCTCTACCTTTTCCCAGATTGCTGAATCCATCATCCGCCACTCTTCTACTCACACCCTCTGTTGCAACTCACTTCTCAATTTCCGTATTGTTTCCAAATTTTGCTCTTTTGCCTAAATGTGCCCCTTTCATTGAAACTACCTTATTCTGGATATACAAACTAACAGCACTACTTCACCCTTGCATTTTGCCCTTACACGTCATCTGCTCTCCTTCATATGAAACAGTACACCAGCACCACCCATGTTTGCTCCTCCCTAATGTTCCTCCCACCCTGCTGTGATTTACTGCAAATATATGTATACAATATGAAATAAGTATGATATTTGTTAGTGTTGTCGATGTCTTTACTCTCCCCTCCTTCATTAACATAATTTCACATACTTAGGTTTTTCTTAATGCTCAGGTAATGTACCTGGCAAGGGATCTTTCCAGCCACTATTGTTTTCCCATGTACAATGTTTTGGTTAAAGGTACTCCCTTTTATTCACTAAAATACAAATTGAGTGCTAAATAAGAATCATGGTTGTCATGTACTCCTGAAGTAAATTGTTGGTAAATTAATTTCACTTACAGTTTTGCTATGTGCGGAAAGTTGGAGATAGGGCAGTAGCTCACTGTATCCACTGGATTATAAGAGACCTTTTTAATTGAGGATTCATGCAAGCAGATGTGAAATACCAGTCCATCTTCAATGGTTGAGTTGAGAAGTGATTTGAAGAGGTATGCAAATTCTCATTGTTGTGTTATGGCGCAGACAATGTTAGACAGGCTCAGATTCACAGTTGATGCTGCTAATTTGCTGGAGTTGACTTTGGTGACACATTTCTGTTCAATGAAGGGACACACATTTCACAGGTGTGCTTTAGTGGATTCCAGTTGCTTTGATGTTTGATTATTGAGAGTCTATAGTTTTGGTCCAGATGGTGTTTAAACCTGTAATATTTAGTTGATTAATATGGAGTCAAAGATTTTCTGTGATGTGGACAATTGTCTGTTACAAGCTGTAGGGCTCTGGAACTCTTATAAAGCATGGACATTTTCTTCTGCGTGCACAGTGGACTTTTTTGGCCCTTTGGGATATGTTGGAAGTAAATGGAATTGTTTGACTCAAGGATTTTTTCCCCACAGATATTCCTCAGGATGTAACAAACTGCTCACTCAGTCCTTTGTTTATTTCCATCATTTTTAGCCATGAGCATGGAAAATCAGGTGCGTCTTGCCTGATGAGGCTTCACTCAGATTCAGCTTTCACTCCTGTGAATACTTTTAGAAGTGTGATACTGATTTCATTTTGATTTTAGAGCAAGAGTGCTCCAATATGTTGGGGCAAGGATAAGTGTAAGTGTATTTGAGTGCATTCTGTCATATAAATCATATATGAAGTAGAATTGGCAGCAACAGTAATGTCTGATGCTAGTATTGAAACAGCAGGAGAACTGGCAACTAAACGTTTTTTAGGTAATAATCACTACATGAAGATGTGCACCACCTGGACAAAAAGCTGTTCAACATGCTTTAGTGGGAGACATAATGTAACTGAATATGTGTAACATTTAATTCATTCTATTGATTTGCACTACTGGTGCAAAAAGCTTATCTCAGAGGATACATCTGAGTTTATCCTGGAAGATATTGGGGTACCTGCACAAATTCATCATGACATGCATCAATTGGGTTACAGTCTAGATGATATCTTCTCTTTGTTGACAGATCCCAGAATGTTTGATCTGATAACAGTACGTTGGTCTGATCACCATGGAATTCCTTTTTGCTTCCTAGTCGAACAATACAATATCCAACACCTAAAACTGCTCTGGGTCATACTTAGGACTGGTAGCATGTTATCAGAGCCAAAATTGTTTCCTCTCACAAATATCCTGATATATATTTTAGATTGGATGTAGAAGTGATTGCCAGCTACATTAGATATTATTGCACAAGAACTTGTAAAAGAAATTAATCTGTTGCAGTGCAAGCTTAGAATCCTTCTGAGACAGTGAGAAGATCGTATAACCAGAATTAAAATGTCTGCTCAAATTAACAATTACATCCCAACGAGAATGAGATGCTGAAAGCCCCAAAGCATCGTTTTGAGAATAAGATCGATAATGCACCAAATGTAGCTAAATAACCTTTATCCGCTTTGAATGAGCTCAGTGGTTTGCCTGTGGCTGCTTCCATTATTAATCTTTGGAAGATCTTGTATGCAACCTTGCTAAATCATTTGTTAAAGAAATTGAAATAAAATCAGACCTGAAGTCTATCAAATTCCCGATAAAGCTCATCATGGGCCTGTGACTTCGAACAGACCTGACAGACACGTGACTCATTCAGATTGCTTGGCGAAGAAAATACAGTTCATCCTCTTACTTCATTTATGTGCTCAGGCTCAACATTGGACTTCATGCCAACTAGTAAAACAAAGGATATCTTCACTGCACCGATCTAATGCTGAGCAGCAGAATTGTTCTTTTGGTATGGAAAAAAAGGTTATAAAACACCTTCCAGAAAGATCTCAGATGCTATAGACCTAGACCAATTTTGCCCCATTTATCAACTGTCCTACCTTGCAAAACGACTTGAACTCACTTCACCTGAACCTGTAACTATGGCCCCAGGGTATTACCTGGCCCTGTAATGCCCCCCTGCCCAAGTAATATTGCCTAAGAACTGCCTATTGTCCATTAAAAATTGGAAAGATGCAAATTGCTTCAAGAAAAGTCAAAATATGATATGATATGAAATGATAGGTTATTTATAATACGCTTAATACCCAGAGGTTTCTCAGCGCGGGCCTGGGGATTGAACCTGTGTGGCTCTGTGTTGTCTTGCAAACCAAGAACTGTCTTCAAATGTGACATTATATTCCTTATGGCCTGGCACTTTTGGCTCATGTGCAATTCCTGTGAAGCACGTCAGCAACCTAGGGATTGTTTCTGATTCTAGCCTGATTTTAAAGAAACAGGTAGCCCTGGTTTCTAAACATATTTTTCTTCCATTTTAAAAGATTAAGGAATCTTCTTCTATATTTATCATTCCCCCCAGATGATTACTTTAATCTGCAATGGTCAGTCAATTAAGACACTGGTGGCCAATATGAGGCAGAAACAAGCAATCTTTATCTAAGACCTTTCCCAAATCTGAAAGATAAATATTGGAATAGGCAGCGGGCGATACGTAACTCTCCCTGACTCAGTCATCAGTGCTTATCTTTGTGTACAGCATTCCGTTGTGGTTAAGTCTAACTTGGATTTTGGTATTCAAAACGAGAGGAGTTATTACTCTGAGGAAATCCTCTGGGGTTCCCTATTTGAGCCATTTCTTCCAGAGGAGATCTGTTCACACAATCAAACACATTATTAAGATTAAGGCAGGCTGAATACACCATCCATTTTCCCTTTTTACTAGTCTGTTGTTGATTGAAGGAAAAAAGGAAGGATCCATTTGGGGTGGTTAACAGATAACAAACGAAACCTGTGTGAAATTTTTTAAGTCACTCATTAGATACAGTCAATGGTTCTAAGTCTCTTAAATCAGGAGGCAAAGATGTTTTATACTGACATCTATTAATGCAATCAGGTGATTTCTTTTTCGGAGTCCATTCTGTTCCCCCATTTTAAATATCCGGACAATATAGGACAAATTCAAAGAAGAAGGCACAATATCATTTGAGAGATTTTGCTGAAACAATGGGGCTCATTATGAATTTCTTGATATCCCACAAGTAATTCCGATGGGATACCAGTGAACTACTGTATCATCTATGCCGCCCGATATCCCGGTGTTACTGGGATATTACGGGCAGCGGAAATGCCAGTAACTCCCTATTACATGGACTACATGGGATGGGGATGCCTGAATCACTAGCACCATTAGTAATGGTGCCAGTGATTCTGGCATTTATCTGCCAGTAGGGGCCTGATCTAACAGCAGGTCAAAACTGCAGGTAGATCAGAGCAGACTTTTAGTTTGCCTCTCCACAAAGGAACCGGTATACGTTATTACTGCCACCTTATTTCCAGACCGACAAAAATGTAATGGGCCTAAATAACTCCAAGAGCTCACCTCAAACGCCCAGATTCATCTTCATAATTATATTTGATACACCACCTGGACCCGCAGCACCTGAACTCTTAGATTTCTTAATTAATTTAACAATGTCTCTGATATCAAAGTCAGGCAACCAAGCAGTGTGTGGGAGCATGTACTTTACCAAAATTATGTAACCAGGCATCTTCAAAGATTGTACTTAATTGGAAGTCATCTAGCTCTTTTATCTCTTTGTTTACTACAGCCAAAAAGTACTAGGAATTCTTCTGGAAAATTGTTTTTAACATGTTTTTACTATTCTTTTGCACAGTAAATAGTCTGTTCAGTGCCAGGCATTTTTAAAAGATTGCCTTAACTGTTTCCTCCAAATATACAATTCAAGAGATGGCTTATTCAAATGGTCCAGAAATTCAGACTGTTGTCGCTGTACTAAATGGTCATAACTATAGTTTCACTGCTTAGACTTAGATAACTTTTCCTGTGGCTCTAGAACATATGTTTTTTTAACATTCATAAAAAAAGAATAATTTGCCGGAGCAAGAGCATCACTTGTTTCCATCCCTGTGAAGTTCACTATAGAGATACAAATGCCTCTACAAAAGGCTTTTACCATAGAAGGATGCCACCACACTTTATGGCCCATTCTCCTTACTTTCAACACAGCAAGTTCTTTAACTTCCTTGATTTCATTGGTATGCCCATCTACAGTAAGAATAGGTGCATCATGATAATTGATCACATTTCTCCACATTGAATTTCTGTCTTGATATGTACAATAATTTTGAGGCATACAAACACACTTTAAAAATACTTTTCAGAATCAACCAAGCCAGTGAATGTTCTTTGGCTTGGTTGATAAACTTCATACACTTCTCCTACACCCGGAGGTGACTTCAATCACAAGGATATTATTTGCATTTATATATTACACTGTTCTACTTTGCAGATTCAGAGTTGCAGAAAGGAAAGGTTAAGGGGAGCAAAAAGGTTAGAACAGTTTCTCAGTAAATGTGCGGACAACAAAATCCTCCAATGAAGTCTAGATAAGTATTTCCCAGCAGTACCAGTAGGCAACCTTCCACCTAGGAGGGACAAACACTATTAAAGTGAATGGATTTAGAAGAGTGCCTTTAGTGAGCCAGGACAGCCAAGGTCATTTAGAACACAGTCTATGGATCTGATGCACTTCTTGAAACAAAGTCTTGCACAAAGTTAGAGAGTTCAGTAAAATCACTTGTCAGGTAACAAGCTGTTAAACCTGCGAGAAGGAAGTTTAAATCACCTCGAAAAGGCAAGCCAATGCAATTCCCAAGAGAGTAATGTGCAGCTAAAGGCAATAAGGCAAGTACCCCAAGCCTAAACAGTACCTCTTGTTAGTAGAAGAGTGGTCCAGCTAGATTCCGTCTTGCTACAGCGGTGCAGACACTAGTTTCTGAGCCTCAGTTGTGGGGACAAGAGGCAGGACGTCTGGAGGGCTCCTGCAGCAGTACCTGGGATGTCATCAGCAGCTACGCACTGTTTTCGGTTCAGCGACACTTCACATTTTCAGTGCTTATTAAACAGCACTGATGCGGATCTCGGAGAGTGGTTGAACTTCCTTTACTCCTTCGGTCCTGCACTCTGGTGAGGGGAGTCTGGATCTGGAGGTCCTGCTTCTGGAGGGTCCTTAGGAGTCTCCGAGAGCTTCTAGTCAGATTCATTCTGTGGCAGACATTGCACTCGACTATGGACACTGGACCCCTGACATTGGGCTCCCAGAGCAACAGAGAGGCACAGCAAGTTGGGGATGGTGGTCCAGTAGAGTTCGTGTTGGGTTAGTTGGTCCCACTAACCCAAGGGGAGAAGTTGTTCCGTCCGGAGCTTCGCCATCAAGGTGAAAAAGGAGGTCAGCACAGCAGCAGGGCTTCACCAGGCAATTCAAAGGTCCAGGAGGTGGCAGCAAGTTTTGTTCATGGTTTCTTCGTCAAGTTTTTATCCCAGTGGTCGACTCTGCCTGTAGTCCGAAAGCCCTCACCTTTCTCCCATTCATGCACAGCCTAGGCTGTCGGATTAGTTGCATTCAGGCATTCCTAAAGAAAAAAGACAGGGGAGTTTTGGGACCCTCCCTCACAAGTTCTCATTCCAGACACACTGGAGCCAGGGATGGGATTCAGGGCTGAATCCCGCCAAAGGCAAGACAAACCAAGAGCTCAACCCTTTCTCAACGCAGAGGGTAAAACCCAAGAAAGACCTTACAAATAGAAAATGGCAAGAAGACAGGGGCAATTTTGACAAAATGGTCACCCATGGGCGCTGTACTGCCAACCTGTGGTAGGAAAGCACAAAGGTAGGATAAATTAAACCACTGCCACCAGTCATTTAAAATAGTGAGGGTAACATAAAAATGTTACATGAGAAAGCAGGATAAGGGGCTACTAGTTAACCCCCCCAGCACTCCACATAAGATGGTGCGTGCTGGACCTACAAAGAGAAAAGTAAGTAAAGTCAATTTCACTTTACCATTCTTGGGAACTGTATTTTACAAAAGAAAAGGTATTTAAACCATATGAGATATCCCAGTGACACTGCACTGAAGCTGCTCTGTGTCACCATACAAAAAGCAAATGCCTATGGAGCTTGTCAGACTCCAAAAACTCCAAAAACTGTGAAAACACAAAATCCAAATCAGGTAAAAACACATGAGACAGTGAGAAAAAGGTCTCACTCACTCCAGGGTTAAAATGAAATAAGTCCCAAGTGCAGCAAAAGAGCTGAGGGTCTTTAGGGTTGAAGGGAATTAGCACAGAAATGAAAATTCTCCCTAACACTCGTACCCCACAGACTAAGGGACAGGAGGATTTAATCCACTATTGGATGAATCTCTTATTCCAGCCGGTCATACTTTCTCGAGAGACCATCAGCATTTTGATGATTACACCCTGACCTTTGCTCTATAGTACAATCAAACCCTTGCAGGCTGATTGACCATCTCAACACTTTTGGGTTTCCCCCCTTCATCTGCTTTAACCATCTCAAGGATTGGTGGTCAGTCTGAATAATGAAAGTAGAACCATACAGGTATGGCCTAAACATCTTCAGTGACCACACAATAGCAAAACATTCACGTTCTATGGTTGTCCACCTTGTCTCATGGTCCATCAGGTTTTTCCCTGCCTTTCTCATCCAGTTGGGTCAAAACTGCACCTATGCCTGTATTAGATTAAGCTGTCTGTACATTGAAGGATTGGTTATAATCAGGAGCTCTCAAGACTGGTGCTTGACATGGGGCTTTCTTCAGTCCTTCAAAGGACATATTGCACTCCTGATTCCACCTGACCTTCTTGGGAATAAAAGTGTTTTATTGTTCAATCGATTCATGTGTTTTTTTTGTGTCTTATGTTTGTGTGTCCATAGTATCGTAACTTAGCCACAATTGCCCTGAGATACAAGAGCAGGGGGGGCATAGTGATCCACACCCCCGAGGTAGATTTGGAGACTAGCAAGTGGTCACCCATAAGGGGCTAGGCCAGAGGTAATCATGTTTCAGTATGACAATCTGAAGGTTGCCCCCTCAGGAGATCAGGGATAGGCTCACTCTCCTCCTCTTGATCAGAGGCTAAGAACACAACTCTTAGTTCTGGTCTGAAAACATAAGCCTTCAGACGGTTAGTGTGATAGACCCTAGGGGCCTCCCCTGGGTTGCCCAAGTCCACTAAATAATTGGCCTGTCCAAGCTTGCCTACAACCTTGAAGGGTCCAATCCATTTGTCCTGTAAGGCCCTCTGCCTTTGTAGTCACCATAACCAATACTAACTGTTTTGGACTGAACTCCACCATGTTGGCCTTCTGGTTGTGCCAATGCTTGATCTGAGCCTGACCAGCTTTCAGGTTTTCAGAAGCTTCTCTCATCATTAGTGCCATCCTATTCCTGAGGCCTAGCACATAGTCAGTGACTCTCACTGGCTGTAGGGAAGGGGCAGTTTCCAACTACTTAATCAGGGCAAAAAGGGTCTCTGACTGGATGACCATACAGATGTTCAAAGGGGCTAAAACCCGCCCATGCTTGAGGGACTTCTCTATAAGCAAAGAGAAGGCATGGCAGTAGAAGGTACCACTTTCATACTCTTCATGGTATGGTTAAACTGCTCCACCAACCCATTGGTTTGGGGATGGTAGGCTGTTAAGTACTTGAAAGTCACTCCACAGTTTTTCCACATGGTCTGCATGTAGTGGGACATAAAGTGTGATCCCCTGTCAGAGATGACTTCCTTAGCTAACCTCACCATGGTAAAAATACCAAGGAGGGCCTTCGCGTTCTCATAGGTATTGCCTGAGCAGTAAAGTTCTCATAGGTATTGCCTCGGATACCTGACAGCATGGTCTACCACAACCAATATAAATCAATTGCCTAAGGAAGTTGGAGGGTCTAGGGGATCAAAAACATCAATCCCCACCCTCTCAAAAGGGACTCACACCACAGGGAGGGGCACTTAAGGTGCCACATTCTTGGGTCCATTCTTGCCAGATGTCTGACAAGTGTATCTACATCAGCCCCCATCTTGGGCCAGTAGAAGTACAGATATAGCCTCTCTTTGGTCCTCTTTGATCCTCTTGAAACTCAAGTGACCAGCAGAGGGATCTCATGTGCCAACTGTAGGAATGTTTGCCTCACCTCCTGGGGCACTACCAGTCTCCTGTAATCCCCTGGAGTAGACTCAATAGGTTCACTGTAGAGGAGGCCATCCTCCCTTTCGCTGTACCGCTAACTCTCTATGTTGTACGTGTCCACAGTGTGCCCAGCATGGCTCAGCTGCTTTTGCATTACGAACTGAACTAATACTGGTGCCCTCTCACTAGCGATATCGTCCTGCATTAGCCATTAGTATGGTTCTAGCACCTAGCCCCCTCTTCCAACTAGAAACGCCCAGCCTGCCTATCAACACGATTTAGCCAACCCAGCTTGGGTCTATCTCTTTGCACCTCCAAAATTACACAGCGCAACTACAGCAGTGCCAAATTAAATTATTCACAATTGTCCTTATATGCACTAACAGATTGGGCTGACAGATGCCTTGTTAACCATTGTGTTACCTAAACACTTTTTAACTGCATCTCTAGCACAATGGCCCAGCAACTCTATCTGCCTTTTTAGCGTTTATGCTGCCTAGTGTGCTATTAGCCATTGTATTGCCTAATATCTTTTACCTGCTGTTTGTGCCCTCCCCGTCTTTGACGTGCAAAAGAATAAAGCAACACACACCTGATGGGGAATATGGCAAAGAGAGCAGGCTGCGAGAGTTCAAGGCAAGGTTTATCTGGTGAATAGTATTCAAGAGATATCTGAGAGCGCTCTGCCCAAGTTATCATCACATTACATTTTATAGGGTAAATGACGCAACTAACATAAGATACTACGTTGGTTCTGGATTGGTCAGTTCAATCGATGTCTCAGGTGGGGTGGCATCTCTTCATCCGGGTTGGTCGCTTGGTTGGCGGAAGGATTGATGTCAGTCATTTGTGCTCCGCATGGGTGAAGGTCAGGTCGCTGGGAGGCAGGATGGTCACTATCTAAGCAACATAATATATTCTCAAAAAATGCATGCACTAAATAATAATTGTTCAAAAGTCCTTCAGTAGTTTATCATGTCTCTATAAAAGTCACACATATATCTATACTATCAATAACAAAGGATTATACAAGTCTTAGGTTAAGGGTCTTGACCGCTATAATACACTGGTTGAAGTTAAGGTCCGTACACATAAGAATCTCTGGTATGTGGCATTTGTTAGTGGTAGGCAACAATATACTGCAGCAGGGGTCTAATGTTAGTTGGGGATCTTTTGGGTGGGCATCATGGCATGGTCAGTGGTCTGGCACATGAAAGGAATATCTTGCAGGGACACAGGGTCACAATGGCAGTATGTTTCCACTGGCAAGGGTGCGGGAGGGGCAACGACATGTTTGTGGAGATGGACGAGCTATCTATCTGCATCTTCGGATGGCACGAATGTGCAACAGGCCCCCCGATTTTTCGGCAAACACCACCGTCCATCGCCCTGAGGAGATCTCTAACATATCTGTTTTGCATTGTCATTAGGCGTAAGGCGCGCAGCTCTATTTTTATAAAGTTGAATCCTTCTTCAGTGTCATTGGCCAGTTGGATGAGCTTCCAGCGTACTATTTGCAACCATTTGGCGTTTGCTCATGCTTGGAGCCCTGGTGCTAACAGTGATGCAAAAAATTTCTCTGCAGAAGAGAACAGCTTGTATTTTTGCGGGATCTCAGCAAGGAGTTTTGATGATTCGGACGAAATGTAGTTGGATGATCTTTTGCTTCGTGACAACTTTGTTTTCAGCTCGTATTCTGAAAATAGTTCATAAGATGGAAGTTCTGTGTTTTCTTGTTGGGCCGCTGCCGATGGACCAGCCAATTGCCCTGCTGCCGATTTGTCAGCCGAATCTCCTGCTGCCAATCTGCCAGCCGAATCCCCTGCTGCCCGTTGGATATGGCTTTCTGGTATTACCATCAGTGCTGTATGGAGAGTGGCTAAGGCGCAAGTACCCTTCCAGGATGCGGGTAGATGCAGGTATGCTTGCTTGCCGCAAACCCAGTACATGTCCATGAGGGCTGCAGTGCCTTTTTTCATGTCTGGTATTATTACTGTGTTGTTGCATTTTCTTGCTTCCCCCATGTTCACCTTTCCTTCTCCACGGAAGCATAGTTTGTGCGGTATTTCTTTCTGTGTTTTAATGGGCTTTTCCAGCGCTGTAATCCATGTTAGTTTAGCAACATGCTGTGACCAGATAGGCGTGCACACTCCCTTTATCCTTTGGAATGCATCTTCAGCCAGCCCCCGGAGTGCTTCTGCTCTGCACTCAATAGTTTCATCGTGCCATTTGTGCTCTGCATACCTCGTCCCCTTTATGACAAGAAATGGTTCTCTGAGGCAAATCACTCCTTGACGCCGGCTTGTGCATGTTCTCTCACTCTCCATTCTTTCTAGGCTGACGGTGTGTGCCTGGAAGGTGCTTTTTATCCTACACAGAACCAAATGAATTAAACACTGAGCCTCCGACAAGGGCACTTCCTGCGGTATATATATTTGTGGTGTCCCTGATGCATGAGGAATGAGTGAACAGACATAGCAGCTTCCATTTGTTGCTTGCTTTGCCGTAGCACTCATGTCCGAGTGCCATTTGTTAGATTGGTCAGAGTGGCGGGGGTCTTCTATTTAATCTAACCCCAGGTCATGATAAATGTCGTATCTTTTCCCTCCCGCACCCATTTTCCTTCTTCTTCCCTCCTTGTTGCTTCTCACCCTTTGGTAATGTATTGGAAACATTCCAGCCCAGGTCGTGTCATTGCTATTGAACATGGCATGTGTACATTCACTAGTGGTAGCAGCGTAATGTGAGGTAGGTTCTATAGCTGCCTGTGTATATGCACTTGTATTAGCTAAGTCTTTCGGACAATAATAGAACGCCATCATATTCATTTGATTTTTAATCATTACTCATGTTTATGCCAGGACGTAACAATGAGACAATTGTTGGACCTGCAATGGCGGGTTCCGAAGGTTTGCGTTACATTTGTACCGTTAATACCAATGTTATAAGTTTCTCCCCACCTTGTCTTTACTCCAGTCCATATTAGGGTGGAACCTTCTCGTATCATATTAGCCCCGCTCCCCCCTTTGTGCAAATCATTAACCAGAGATAAGAGAGTAAAGTACCAGGCCATAAAAAACAGCATCACTGAAAACAATATTGCAGCACATTTCAAAACACATTCAACATTGCTAAACCTTTCTGCCCTGATGGCATCCCTATCACTATCTAACATAATTGCATTCCCCGCTTGTACTACGTTGGGCCATTTGTCACCTGCAGGGGCGATACAAAGTTGTTAAGTCACCGTAATATGTACATTTATTTATATATTTACATTTCGTATTTACTCATTATTTCCATTTTTCAACTTCATTTTTATATGCATTTCTTAGCCCTGTGTTTCACTTACGTCCTCTGTTCTAGGCATTTCTATCGTGAGGGAGAGAGAGAGACAGAGAGAGAGAGAGAGAGAGAGAGAGAGAGGAAATAGAAAATTGATAAGAACATATGGCAGAGCAAACCAGAGGGCATAACATCTTTTCATGTTCCTTCTTCATTAAATCACATTGTCATTGTTTCTCAACATCGTTTGTAGTACCAGTTGCACATTCCTGTTCGATCTGAGGGAGTGTACTATTGCGTGCCCTCCTCACATCTGAGAGGTGCACCCAATATTTCAGTGACTTAACTTTGACGGCAGTGGGTGTACTATATATGACCTCGTAGGGGCATTGAAACCTAGGTGAATTCCATCTCCTCACAAAGCTTCGGACGTACACCTGTGACCCTGGTGGTCTGTAGCTGGTGTGGTAGTATCAGTTGCCACATTATCAGTGAATTGTGGTGCTATTTGGCACGCTATGCTGCGAACTGCGTGCGTCAGCTGAGTTAGATATTGCCTAAATTCTTCCCCCAGCACTGTGGCAGCCTGTGTACGTCTGACACTCTTCTAATCGGGGAGAGAGGTGTGTGTATTCGCCGCCCAGTCACAAGTTCATGGGGGCTCAGATGGTGGACCTTTCATGGTTGCGTTCTGAGTTGGAACAGTGCTAGGGGCAGGCAATATGCCCAGTTCTTTTTAAGTGTGTTGCACAACTTTGATAATTTGCTCTTGAGCACGTCGTTGATATTCTCCACAACCCCATTGGCCATCGGATGATAAATGGAACACAGTTTGTGCTTCACCCCCAAGAGTGTCGTCACTTCCTTGAAGAGGTCATTCACAAAGTGTGTGCCATTGTCTGACCGTATCACATCACATATTCCCCACCGGGAAAACACTTCTCGTACTAGAAACTTCGCCGCACACTTCGCATCTGGGTGGGGACATGGACCCGCCCCCACCCACCTTGAGAAGGGACACTCCACCACAATTAGATATCTTGCTCCGTTACATCTCTCTCCCATGTCGGCGTAGTCAATATGGAGTTCTCTAAATGGCCCTACTGGTCGTGGCAAGGTGCCTCGCAATGTCCTCAGTGTCATCCCTGAATTGTATGTTTGACATGTCATACAGTCTATGACTAATTTTGACAAATGCTCCTGTAGTTTAGGGACAAACCAATGTTCCTGAATGTCTGCTGCAATGTGTTGTTTCGCCACATGGGCTGGGAAGTGCAGCTGTTGGAATGTTACTTCTAGTAATTCTACCGGCATCACTACTTTTCCTGTTGTCTCTTGTCTCCATATGAGGTCTGTGGCTGATTGTTTGCACCCCAACTTGCTCCACAACTCCTGCTCTTTCGGTTGTGCTCTCCTCTGTAGTTCTATCAGATGTGCTATGGGTGTGTTACTATAAGCTTCTTCTAGTGGTCCTGTAGTAGCTGCTTTTACAATGCATTCTGTTGCTGGTGTTGTATTGAAATACGAGGCCTCCTTCGCTGCCGCGTCGGCTGCCGCGTTCCCCAATGAGATCGCATCTGTGTTGTTGGTATCGGCCTGGCATTTCACCACTGCCACTACCGATGGTTCCGATAATGCGTCTATCAATTCATTCAATAGTGCAGCGTGCTGTACTGATCAGCCATCCGCTCGTCTGAACCCCCTCCTACGCCAGCGCGATAGTCCTGAATGAACAGTGGTAGTTGCAGATGCTGAATCTGAATATATCGTCACTGTGCATCCTTTGGCTGTGCGTAATGCTTCAATTAATGCAGTTAGTTCTGCTGCTTGTGCGGAGTAATGGGATGGGAGGCGCTTTTGGACGATTGTTTCATAGCTGTCTTCTTCCATTCCTACTACTGCCATCCCTACATGTTTTTCCCCTGTTTCCGGATTTATTGATGCTGAGCCATCGATGAAGTATATTTCTCCTTCCTTCAGGGCATTTTCACTTGCTTTGGGAATATCATCACCCTCCCCCTCGTACGTTTCACAGTCATATTCCTGCATGTCCTCCATTGGGCATGGCTCTGTTATGAACGTTGCTGGGTTTACCGTTTTACACCTAACTACATGTACATTGGGGCTAGAAATTATTATTTCTTATGCTGTTGCTCTTTGTGTTGTCAGTGTCGACTTTGACCGCTCAAGAATTTCAAATAATGAATGTTCGGCATATAGTGTTACTGAACATCCCATCACAATTGTGGCACTCTTTTCAATGGCGAAAGCGCAGCTGCGAGGGCCTGTTCGCACGTGAAGTGACCTTGCATCACCGTGTCTAGTGTTCCACTGTAGTAGGCCAATGGTTTGTGGCCTAATGATGTTTTTTGTGTCAGTACTGCTGTCATCAGTGTTCCATTGCAGTGTGAGAACAGGAAGAATTCCCTCTCATAATCTGGATTCGCGAGGACTGGAGCATCTGCAATGAGGTTTTTTAGTCTAAAGTACTGGGTCATCATGTCATGTGTCAATTTTATTGGGGCTCTGTTCTTCTGCGCTTCTTTTAGTGCTTGCAGTAATGGACGTGTGTATGCTGCGTAATCAAGGATCCATGCTCGGCAATAGTTACATATGCCAAGAAATTTTTGCATGTCCTTCACTGTTTTTGGTATGATTATGTTGCGTATTGCAGCTGCTCTATCTGGCAGTATTCGTTTCCCGTCTTTTGATATCAACTGTCCGAGGTATCCAACTTTGGCAAAGCAGTATTGTAATTTCCCTTTATCCACCTTGTACCCCTTTGTAGCTAACACGTTTAGTAGTGTTATGGAGTCTTCCCTGCACTTTTCCTCTGTTTTGCTGCAGACGAGTAGATCATCTACGTATTGTATAATGGTGCTCTCTACATTTATGTTCCCAATATCTTCATGTAGTACCCTGTTAAAAATGCTCGGGCTTTTGCAGTACCCCTGTGGGAGTCTGCGATGCTCATATCTGTTGTTTCCCAGTGTGAATGCTGTGAGGTACTGTGATCCTGGATCAAATGGTATAGAGAAGAAAGCATTCTTCAAGTCAACCACAGTAAAACATGTAGATTCTTTGGGTATACTGCACAGTATTGATGCTGGGTTAGGCACTAACGAGAATTCTTTTTGGATGACGTCATTGACTGGGCAGAGATCTTGGATCATCATCCACGCCCCTCCTTTTGCTTTTTTGATCGGGAAGATTGCCGTATTACATGGGGAGTTTGGCGGCACTGTGATACCTTGGCTCAGGAGTGCATTTATTGTTTCCCTAATTCCTTCTTCTGCTTCTCCGGATATTGGGTATTGTTTCACTCTCGGCGGTATGGCACCTGGTTTGAGTTTTATCTTTATGGGTTTCACTTCATGCAGTAACCCTACATCATGTGGGCCTGTAGTCCAAATTTCTGGCACCACCCTTGCCATGTCTTCCTCTAATATTGTTGGTGGGGCACTAACACTGGCCATAAGCGGGTTGTGTACCCCTCTGTACTGGATCATAATGTCACATGGTATGCTTATTTCCATTATTATCTCTCAATCGTCTTCGTTATCAGTGAATAATTCTTCATCAGTTATGTCTCTGAGCATTATGTTGGGATCTATACATAGCACAGTTCTCCACTCGCACCCATGCGTGTCCAAGCCTATGACCACAATACGTTTACTCGATACCTGAACTGCCTCAATGTCTATGGACATTATCGTGCCTGACACAACATCTACACTTGTGATTGGGCGAAATATAAAGTCCGATGGTGTCCTCCACTCTTTTCTTGTTATTTCAGGCACTACTCGGGCTAACACCTTGATGCCATAGATAAACATGTCTATATCAATGGGTATCCCTCGCACTACAACCTAATTCATTATTGTACTGACCATCAACATTGCTCGTACTGGGCACACTCCTGGTGTGGAACACACTATCCCCCGTTCTGTAAATGAAATGGTCATATTCAATTTGCTTAACAAATCTCTTCCTAACAAGTTAATTGGCGTGTCTTCATGGTACAGTAAGGGTGTGCGCACTGTTTTTCCCCCCACCGTTATATCAAGATCTTTCGTGTAAGGAACTTTTAAAATATCCCCAGAGAACCCCTGCGTTTCCAAATTCCTGCCTGAGAGCGGAAACCGCCCTTCCATAAGGCATGATTTTTCTGCTCCTGAGTCTACCATAAAGATAAACTGCTTATTTCCTATCTCGGCCCCCACTAGTGGTTCCTCTTCTGCACATAGGGTGGTAGATAGGACTGGACACGCAAGTGCTCCCTGTGGGCTGTCCTAATCTGTGTATCTTTCTTGTCCTGGCACTGAAAAGACATTGGGCCTCATCACGATTTTGGCGGTAACCCTTAAATCCGGCGGTCGCGCTATTACTGCCGGATTTAAGGGTCCGCCGGCGGTAAAAGCGTGAAAATTCCCCATTGAGCCCAATGGGGAATGGGGCATTCCCGAATGGGCTCAGTGGGGAATGGGGAATTCCATTGCCGCCAAACCTGTGATCCGGTGCTAATACCGCTGGGGGGTTTGGCTGTAGGGCTAATACCACCGGCAGTAATACCGCCGGCGTTACCGCCCAACTCGTGATGAGGCCCATTTTCTCCAACCACTGTTACACCACAGAATGGTGCAGGTGCACCATTCGCAGCCGTTGTAAAACTGTTATTGCTGGCGTTCCCTACAGTGTTTTGTCATGCTATGGGCTGTGATGCACTGAGATGTGGCTGTGGGGGTGGCTGTCTTTGTTGCATTTGGGGTTCATTATAACACTGGTCCTGTGGTCTTCCACTCCCCTTTGGTAGTCCATAGGGACTACCTGGGTGTGGGCAACCCCATACCTGTTCATTGTCCATGGGTGGTTGCCCTTGGAAATACCCTGACGGCCGCATTCTGCAATCTCTTGAATAGTGTCCCCATCTTCCACAATTCCAACATGACCCTTGCTGTCCCCCTCTCATCCCTTGCCCACCAAAACCTCTGTTTCCCATACCTCCAAACCCCCCTCTCTGGCCGAGGTACCCACCTCTTCCTCTGCTTGGTCTTCCTTGCCACTGCGGTCCCCTCTGTGGTTCTTCTCCGTTCCACTGTCCTTGTTCTCCTGCGGTCCACAGCCCTGCTATTCCAACTGGTCTGTTTCCCACACTTTCATCCCCCTCATTCTCTCTATCAGCAGTTACTGGCGTTTATGGCGGCGACCTTCACCAAGTTGTTCTGCACTAGTTTTGCTTCGTCTGCCAACCTTTTTTGTGCTATCTCCTTTTTTCTCTCTTTGATCCTTCTACAATGGTGTACAATTATACTCTGAATCTCTGGCCAACCCTTGGCTTCTATCCCAGCTCTTTTATCCAAGGCCTTCTGTACCTCCTTCGGGAGCCCTTTTTTTTATAATAAAGTAGATCAGGGTAGTGGATTGATTTCACACCGTACAAGTTTCGCTTCTCCACAAATCTTGCACTCGCAGTATGAATTGCGTAGGATCCTCATTCTCCTCCATTGTACATTGCATCACTAAATGTAAATCTGGAATATCTGGAAACGTGTGCCGCAATGCGTCCCATACTTGCGCTCGAACATTGTTGAATGGCGATCCATCGTGGCGGTCACAACTCATTGTCACTCCTGGGAACCCTGCTTTTTCCCACACAGCGTCTGTCTGATCACCGACAGCAGACACTAGCAAACTCTTTACATCACCTATTGCTAATGGTACTCCTGCTGTGTTTTTCTCAAATGCATGTATCCATTTCCCTGCCCCTCCCGCAAGTGAGGGGAGGAGCTTCAACAGGTTGTTTTTGTCCATTTGGGCCCATGGAATGTAGTGTGGCCTACCTGCTCCCTTATGTATCAGCGGCATCTGCAACTTTTGTTTCTTTCCTGTCTTACTTACCGTCCCTTTCTTTATCTTACTCACCAACATGTTCCCTACTCGCTGCCTTAATCTACCCTGCCATCGTGGTGGCGATGGTTCGTCAAAATCATCGAGCTGAGATGATAATGGGGATCCCACAGCTGCTGCTCCCTCTTCATACTCATGTAGATCACTCCATACCTCTTCTACTTCTTCTTCTTGCTCACCATTCTCTTTGTGACCTTCCCCTAGCTGACTTTCTGGGGTGGCTGGGTGTATAATTTTCACTGGTTTATCATTCAGGTGGAACAAAAACACTCCGGACCGCCATTCTTTTTCTCACCCCTGTGATATATGTGTTCCATGAGATGATATGGATCGTGCTGGCTCTGATGTTGCTGGCGCCAACTCCCCTGTTGTGCTTAATGAGGGTGTAGGATCTGCTACAGATAATGGTAGTACTTCCCCTCCCCCAGGCAGCCTTTGGCCCTTATCACACAATGCTCTCAGCCTTGTTATTTCCATCTGTGCATGCGCTAGCTGGCGGTCTAGATCTCCAGCTAATCGCGCTAAATTTACTAGGGGCGCGCTCGTTGGGCCATACAGGCCTCCTTTGTCATATGGCGGTGGTGCGGTAGCTATTGCTCCGTTAGAGGGAGTGGGGGTGGGGTATGGCGGAATGTACAGAGGCTCGCTGTATCCTACTGCTGGCCTTGTCATTAAGGGGTATATTTTGGTTGTGTCATTCTCAGCTGTGGTTGTTGTGCACTCACCCTTCAGTGTTCCGCTTACCTCTTCCTGCGTTTTCTCCTTTTCAATTGCCTTCCCTGTACTTACCTATTTCCTCAAACATTCACCACAGATCTAGCACTTCCCTTCTGTTCTGCAACTGTTTTCCCTTATACCTCGCCAATAAGTGCGTGGACACTAAATCTAACACCCCTTTTTCGAACGACCCGCCCTCTGGCCACATTGGTGTCACGTTGTCCCCTTTAATCTCTGTCACCCACTGATCGTGGCATTTTTGTATTCTATCACTATATTGTGGGAGGTGTTGGCAAATATGAGCTAGTGGTGTTATTCCTCCCATGATGATGTTTCTCACTTCACTTGTACGCGCACTTGCACCTGAGACCTCCCTTCTACTCACCTCCTCCAACCACTGGTCCCCTTATAGAGATCAGCAATATGTCAAGTGTTTCTCAATTATTGGCAATTATTGTGTTCCAATATTCAATGTTACCTTTGTCCCTATTGCACTTCTAACTTCAATAGTTCATTTTAGCATGTATGACTTTTTACCAATAAATCACTTGCAATATTTCAGCATATGCGACACAAAACTGACAAAAAGCAAAAACATATAACACATAACATGCACATGCACTACCTGCGCACTTTTATTTCTCCTTTGTTCCTGTACCTGAACACCTCTTCCCATTCCCAGTTTTACCTACTCTTCTCACTCACTCCCCACCTCTTACACCCTCTTACTTGTTCCGAAGAATTCTTGCTTACACGGAAAAAGAATATTCTAAATAACTACTCCGAGTCTACTCAATATACGAGACCCCTACTATTTTCTCTTTATCTTCACTTATTTATCTGCACTGGACGATACAATGCTACGCGATGCCGCTTTCTACCCCGTTCGTGCTAGGATACCTCTTCTCCTTTTCTTCTCACTTTTTCACAAACCCTAATGGCCATATAAAGGACAGATCAGAAAAGGCTCAACATCACTCACACAGTCCCTACTCCTGGCTTTAACCCACTATCACCTGTTCCCGTACTTTCCCCCTTACCTTTTCTTGGAAACCTTCGCAACCTGCACTCACGTGTTCGGTCAGGTAATCCGAGGGTCACAGTTCTCGGTCTGACCCCAGTCAGGTCCGCACCCCAACCAAGCCGTGGCCTGCCTCAATGAGCAGCTTTTCAGACGGGTATTCGTCAACCGGGAACCCTTGACCCTTTCTTGTAGTGTGCACAGGCTGGTCGGCCGCGGAGGCGATGGTTTTGCTGGGGAGCGTCCCGGATCTCGCCGCACGGTGTGGGCCTTGAGGCACCTCGCCAAATCACGTCACAGCGGGTCACCAAATGTTTGCGCCCTCCCCGTCTTTGACGTGCAAAAGAATAAAGCAACACACCCCTGACGGGGAATAAGGCAAAGAGAGCAGGCTGTGAGAGTTCAAGGCAAGGTTTATCTGGTGAATAGTATTCAAGAGATATCTGAGAGCGCTCTGCCCAAGTTATCATCACATTACATTTTATAGGGTAAATGACGCAACTAACATAAGATACTACGTTGGTTCCGGATTGGTCAGTTCACTCAATGTCTCAGGTGGGGTGGCATCAATTCATCCGGGTTGGTCGCTTGGTTGGCGGGAGGATTGACATCAGTCATTTGTGCTCCGCATGGGTGAAGGTCAGGTCGCTGGGAGGCAGGATGGTCACTATCTAAGCTAACATAATATATTCTCAAAAAATGCATGCACTAAATAATAATTGTTCAAAAGACCTTCAGTAGTTTATCATGTCTCTATAAAAGTCACACATATATCTATACTATCAATAACAAAGGATTATACAAGTCTTACATTAAGGGTCTTGACCGCTATAATACACTTGTTGAAGTTAAGGTCCGTACACATAAGAATCTCTGGTATGTGGCATTTGTTAGTGATAGGCAACGATATACTGCAGCAGGGGACTAATGTTAGTTGGGGATCTGTTGGGTGGGCATCAAGGCATGGTCAGTGGTCTGGCACATGGAAGGAATATCTTGCAGGGACACAGGGTCACAATGGCTGTAAGTTTCCACTGGCGAGGGTGCGGGAGGGGCAACGACATGTTTGTGGAGATGGACCAGCTATGTGCTTAGCTCATGCTGGTTCACATGCAGGACAGTGATCTCAGAGGAAGAGCGATGTGTTACATTTATTATGTGTTGCAAGCATCTCCGGCTTCAGCGTGAGAATGGACCCACAAAGTTTTCCAGTCAGAGTGAGAACGAGGGTGGGGGCCCTGTGCCTCGCGCGCCTCGCCGTGCTGCTGCGAGAAAAGGGAAGAGAAGTGTTTTTGTACAATCGCAGTGAGGCCTAGTCACCAAGATGGAGTCAAAACGGGGTACAGAAATGGATACCCCGTGTCCTGCTCAGTGGTCCCATCTCCGCAAAAGTCAACCAAAGTTAACATTGCATAAGGGCAAGGGGCGAACCCACTACTTGAGGAACTTGGTCCGAGTACTGTACTGAGAAGTAGAGGACGCAAGGGGCCTGATGGCCCCTTGCTCCCACACACTGCCCATTAGTGTTCATGCTGCCCAGTCTACTATTAGCCATTGTATTGCCAAATATCTTTTATCTGCCTTATTAGTGTTTATGCGACCCAGTGTACTATTAGCCATTGTATTGCCTAATATCCTTTACTTGCCTATTAGCGTTTATGCTGCCCAGTGTACTATTAGCCATTGTATTGCCTAATATCTTTCACCTGCTTCTTAGAGTTTATGCTGCCCAGTGTACTATTAGCCAATGTATTACCTAATATATTTTACCTGCCTAATAGCGTTTATGCTGCCCAGTGTATTATTAGCCATTGTATTGTCCAGTGAGTCTAACCTGTCCTTTTAGCCACTGTACTGCCCAGTATCACCACCCACTCTACTAAGCGCCTAGTCTTACACATACTAGTTTTGTTCTGCCCACTCTATGTCTAACATAACAGTGATCTGCACTTCCACAAATCAAATGGCCACGTTACATACAGTAATGCTCACAATGGCTACCTTTCTCCCACTATTTCACACTATATCACCAACTAATTTTTTACCTCCCACTCAGGCCAAGATCTCACCTGCTGATCTTAACACACCCACTCTTCCTCCACCTCCTGCCCACTCACCCCGACAGAATGGATCCATCACTTTGCATCCCCACCCACACCACTGATCCCATGTACACTCACCATGAGGAATGCTAGACTAGGGTCACTCTTCCTTCCAACACAGTAAAAACCAGTCTAACCCCCCCTCCAGGTCACCAGCAGGCCCGCACCCACACTGGTCAACAATCCCTTGCCTACCCCCCATTTCCCTACTGAGATCAAGGCATCATCTACTACCCCTTCCCCAAGACCACAATTGCATCCGTCCAACACACCGGACATCAAATGAGCTCTTATTAACGTTCAATCCCTAGTTGCCCACGCTCCAGATATTGCAGACTTCATTACATCTAACCAATTAGACTTTATAGCCATATCAGAAACATGGTTATATCCAGCTGCAGGCCTTTCCCTAGCACTAGCCCTCCCTGACAACTTTACTATTATTAGAGCAGATAGAGCCAAGGGAAAAGGGGGCGGTGTCGCCTTCATAGCCAGAACTAACTCTGGCCTTAGAGAATTCTCAAGTTCTCCC
The DNA here is from genome assembly GCF_040938575.1 of Ambystoma mexicanum. Lineage (NCBI taxonomy): Eukaryota > Metazoa > Chordata > Amphibia > Caudata > Ambystomatidae > Ambystoma > Ambystoma mexicanum. Next base: position 771,123,511 of record NC_090933.1, on the reverse strand, counting down.
CTACCATCAGCCAAGCTCCTTTCAGTTAAACTTCCGCTCTCTGCTACCCGCACCCTACTTATGCATCTCATTTATCGACCCTCCAGCCCCATTTCCTCATTCGAGGAAGACATCTCTGCCCTGCTAACTCAGAATACTAAACCTGGTTCTCAAATCATCCTGCTTGGAAATCTGAACTTAGGTCTTCACAACCCCAAATATGTGAATGCCACAACCCAGGAAAACACTATCTCACAACTTGGCTTCAAATTACGTATTAATGAACCTACTCACATTAAAGGTAGAGCTCTGGATTGGATGGTAGACCTCAATTGTTCCACCACCGTCCACAATAATGAACCCTGTGCCTGGTCTGACCACCACTGCATCACCTTTGCCATGCAAGAGAAAGTCCTCCTTAATTCTATCATAACCATCGCTCCCCCCACTATGTCCAGTAACAAACATAACTTAACTTTTGCCAACCTACGGCCTCTACTACAACCCCTTACCCACCTACCACAGAACATTGACAAGGACCTCATCTCATTTGTAGAAATGTACAACAACACCATGTATCATCCAATAAACAAAATTGCACCACTCAAACTCAGAAAGAGCAAACCTTCAACCAATCTAAACAAATGGTTTTCAGCACACCTAAAATTGCTACGCAATGCAAAAAGAAAGGCTGAATCCATCTGGAGAAAGACACCCTCCTCCCCTAATAAAGAAAACTTCTCTGCATCCGCCTTGAGTTACAAAGCTGCCATTCTCAGCACTAAAAGAGAAATCTGTAATGATAGAATTCAGAATGCTAAGTCAAGCTCGAATGGACTGTTTAACATATTAAGAGAACTACCCAGCAGAAACCTGCCTGGAAGACACTGCCTGGTGTACAAACACCCAGAAAGCCCTTTCAGACAAAATTGCCTTACTACAAGCAAAAATAGAACCAAAAAAATAGCCTATCTATTAGCCCTAATAACCCCCAAACTCCGAACTTCCAACAACTATCGTGCACCCCTTTTCACTTCTCACCAGTTACCATCAAAGAAGTAGAAAATATCATTTTAGTGATCAAACCCTCTAATTGTCAGGGAGATCTATGCCTAGCCCCAATTATCAAGGATGGAATTAGCACCATTCATAACAGCCTTGATTAACTCTTCCTTCAAAAACTGTGTTCTCCCCAACAACTTCAAAGAAGCATGGGCCATACCGCTTCTTAAAAAACCCAATTTAGACCCTAATATACCAACCAACTTTAGGCCCATAACAACCATACCTTTTCTCTTAAAGCTTTTAGATCGTGCTGCCTATATCCAAATACAAAAGCACTTGGAAGACAATTTACTAGCCCTTCGACAGTCCGGCTTCAGCCCAAGACATGGTCCGGAAACCACTCTAAACCAGATCTAAAACTCCACATGGATGAAACCAAAGACAAGGGCAAACTGGCTATCCTCCTTCTATTAGACCTCTCTGCAGCATTCAACCTTGTCGACCATAAAATCTTGACCAAACATCTAACGGCAGCTGCAGCTTTCTCACCAAATGCCGCAAGCTGGATCGAATAATTTCTTTCAAACAGAACCACCAGAGTTCTTGCGCCTTCAACATCCTCAACTCCATTACTCATTTACTGTGGAGTACTGCAGGGATCTTGCACGTCTCCCACGCTCTCTAACATATTTACAAAGCTCCTCTTTGATCGCCTTGACAATCTGGGTGTCACCTACACAAATTGTGCAGATGACACCCAGGTCCTCATCGCACTCTCGGGATGCTATGTCAAAGATGCCAAATTGATAAACAATATTTATCTTGAGATTCAAGCATGGATGGCGGCTCACATTCTTTATCTAAACGACGACAAGACCAAACTCTTGATCATCGGTTCTCAAGCTCGACAAAACAAATTAGACAAACGCTACACAGCCTTCAATATTGATGGGAACACCATAAAAGTTGCCAGTGAAATCAAAACGCTTGGGGTTTACCTAGACTCCACATTATCGCTCAGAAAACAAGTCAATGCTACAGCCTCTTCAACGGTTTACACAAATGAACTCATAAATGCCTGCAAACCATTCTTATCAACCAACAGCTGTATTACACTAGCAAGAGCCCTGATCCTCTCGAAGCTCAATTAATGTAACACCCTATTCTTAGGTTCCTCTGCATGGAACATAAATAAACTCCAGGTCCTGCAGAACAATGCATTGAGATCTGCCTTGAATATCCCACGCTCCTCTCATATATCATCCTTCAGGTGGGACATTCACTGGCTACCTGGGCATCACAGAATCACATTACAATCCATAGTCACCTCCTCCTCTCCCATTAATTGTGGCACTCGCTGGGAAGTTCTCATGGGTTCCTTCAACTCCTCTAAAGTCATCATTAATCTCTACCTTAATGGCACTGTCATGGTCCAAGGAACTCAGACCAATCTCCTCCACTTTGATAGGCGCTTCCCTCGCCTCATCAATTTCCCCTCATCTCCTGCTGTTCCCTCCTCTCCCCCCTTGGCTACCTTGCCCTCTCACTCCTCCTCCTCTGACCCTTCTCCGGCTCTTTCTCCTCCGCAGGGCATACCTCTGATCTGTACCCCTCCCCGGAAGGTCTTTAAGGCTGGCAACTTTCTTCTTATTGCCACTCCCAATTCTCACTCTGCTGTCAAACACTCCTCTGACATCTGCCACCTCCTTGAAGAACTAGACCTTGACCTTGACTAGACCTTGATGTCCTTGGTCCTACCAAGACATGGTTCATGGCCAGCTCTGTCATAAGCTTTGACAGTCTCCTCCCTGATGGCTCCAAGATCCTCTCCGCACCCAGATCCTCCCGGTCCGGTGGGGGGTAGCCCTGATCTTTCCTGAGTGGATTTCTGCTTCTATCATTCCCACTCAGACCTATTCCTCTTTTGAATGCTTTGTCTGCAGGCTCTCTTTATCTCCTACCCATTCTCTTATTGTTGCTACCATCTAACTGCCTCCTGGTAAAATCACCTAATTTCTCTCTGAGTGGCCGGACCACTCCGGCTCCCTTCTGGCATCTACCACTCAACTTCTCCTCTTCAGTGACCTCAATACTCATTTAGATTCTCCTTGTTCCTCCTATGTACTCTTCCGTGACCTCTGTGACTCCCTCTCCCTGTCCATCCTTCCCTCTGGCCCGACTCACTCTGCAGGACACAGACTCGATGTCTTGATCTCCTCTGACCTCCCCTTCTCCATCCCTCTGACCCCTCCTCTCTCCTGGAGGGATCACTCCATCCTCTCCTCTTATCTCCCACTCTCTTCCCCCCAAGCCAAGCCTACCCCAACACTGCCACCTACCTTCTCGGACATCCGTCCCATGAAGTGTGTGTCAGTTGAGGCTTTCGCTGGCACATTCTCTCCCGCCCCCTCCACCTCTGGCTGTCTCACATCCTGACACCGCCCTGTCTCTGCTCTACTCTTCAATTTCCAATACTCTTGATGCTCTTGCCCCTGTCATGAGGATCCGTTTGAAGTCCAAAGCCAAGTGCAATTCCTGGTATGACTTGGACCTAGCTACACTTAAACGTAAGTGTAGGGTGGCTGAGAAGAAATGTAGGGTTGCTCTGACAAACTGGCCTGTCGCCTGCTCCAAAGGCATTACCGACTCTCTGTCCTCACCAAGAAAAGAGTACACATTCAAGCTCGTGTCTCTGCGGCATCTAACAACTCGGCCAAACTCTTTCAAATCGTCAAGGAGCTGCCCAACCCTGCTGCAATCTCTACCCCTCCTGTTGCCACCCAGGCTCTTTGCAATTCCGTTGCCTCTCACTTTATCTCAAAAACCCAGGACATCCTGTCCACCGTCTCCACCCCTGCCCCTCTTCTCCTCTCTCCTTCTGTGCTTGCTGACCCTCCTTCAGCCAAACCCCCCACCCTCCTTCTCATCCTGTCCTCTTTTCTCCCCTGATGAGGTCGCTAGACAAGTCGATCTATGAAAGCCTTGTCAAAACAGGTTCATCCCTGTTCCTCTAAAACCATCAAGGACCACATTGACACCCTCGCCCTTGCTGACTTTTGCAACCACTCCTTTGCCTCAGGATCCGTCCCTTCCTCTCTGAAGCACTCCCTTGTGCATCCTCTTCTCAAGAAACCCACAGCTGATCCTTCTTATCCGGCTAACTATCGCCCAATTTCCATTACTACCTTTCTGGGCAAACTGCTGGAAAAGTTGGCCATCTCTCAGCTTAACCTACATTCTGATTCGGTTGGCTGTCTCCATGACCACCAGTCTGGCTTCAGAGCTGCCAGAAGCATGGAAACTGCTCTCCTGAACATCCGTGAAGATCTGCTCTCCAACCTTGACTCTAAGATTCCCTCTGTCCTCATCCTCCTCGATCTCTCCTCTGCCTTCGACACGGTCAACCATACCATCCTGCTCAACCGTCTCCATGATAACCTGGGTATCACTGATCAGGCTCTGGCCTGGCTGACCTCTTTCCTCTCTGATCGACCTTCCCAGGTCCATCTTGGGTCCTTCCTATCATCTATCTTCCTCTCTACCTCTGGTGTTCCCCAGGGGTCTAACCTCTTGCCCTGGCTTTTCAACAAATACCTGACAACTCTCGCCCACTGCATTGCCATTTTCTTCTCAAATTTCCAGTGCTACGCTGATGACACTCAACTCATTTTCAGACTGTCCTCGGCCACCTCCTCTCCCTCTATCATATCTGATTGCCTAACTGCCATTCAAGATTGGTGTGTCGCCAATGATCTTTGTCTGAATGCCAGCAAGACAGAGATCATTCTCATCGGCACTTCTTCACCATGCTTTCCCCTCTCTCTCTGGCCGGCCTTGCTTGGCCCTCCTCCTAGTCATCTTTGACTCCACACTTTCCTTCTCCGCCCACATCTCTGAGTTCTCTAAAAAGTCAAACTTCCTACTGCACCTCCTCAGAAGTACTCTTCAATTCCTCTCCTTCCCCTAGAAGCTCATGGTCTCCCAAGCTCTGGTTCTCTCTAGGTTGGACTATTGTAACAACCTCTTTCTAAATCTACCTGCCTCTACTCTCTGCCCTCTGCAACTAATCCAGACCAGGACTGCAAGACTTGTCCTTGGCCTTAAGCCCTGGGATCGTATCTCTCCAGCTCTGAAATCTCTCCATTGGCTCCCAGTTAAATTCAGAGCCCTCTGCATTGTCCACAAGGCTTTCTTGTGCCTGGGTCCAAAATACCTTCGGCTATCCCTCCACAAATACATCCCCTCTCGAGCTCCTCGCTCCTCTACCTCTAACTCCCTCAGGGTCAGTCATTTTTCAAAGAAATGAGCTGGGGTAGATCTCTGTCTTCGGCTGTGGCCACCCTCTGCAACAGCCTCCCTGCCTCTCTAAAATTTGAGGAGAAACAATTCCGGTTCTGGAAGCACCTCAAGACCTTCCTCTTTGCTTCTGTCTTCGCTCCCCCGCTTCCCTGCTGATCTGTTATCTCTTGGCACCGTGCACCTGCCCACCCTCTGTCCTCCGAGCCCATGTACCTGCTCACCCTGCCAACCTCCCGCACTGCTTCCAGGCCACCCCTTGCAGTGTGGTCTGTATCTGTACCCATACAGCCCCCCCCCCCTTTTTTTTTCTTCCTGGACTTATCAGACCTACCCTGTCTGCTGCCTCATACCCAGCACTAGACAATTGCTGGCTGCACTACCACTGTTTGTTGCCTTTATTATTTATTTATTTATTATTATTTATCTGTTTCTCCTTTGCTCTGCACTTTCCACTTCTCCCCCTACATGCACTTTTCCCCCTCCCCATGCACTTACGCGTTCTCCATGTCACTGGTCCTAGTAAGATCGTTGCTTTTGTTCTCCCCTGTTCCCCTCCCTTGCCTTGTCATGCTCTGAAACACTTGTGTACGAGCACAATAGAAATAATATATCAATATCAATATCAATATCACACATACATGTCTATCTAACACAGCCCCAAAATACCTATCAAACAAATTCTCTACACAGTCGGACGGACCAACTAGATCTGCTTATCTCAACCGACTCACCATCCCAAAATACAACTTAAAAACCGCAGGAGGCTCTAGCTTCCCAGTGCTAGCAGCCAAATGTTGGAATTTGCTCCCCCCAGCCAGTAGAGCAGAATCTTCCTTCTGAGCCTTTAGTGCCAAGAGAAAAGACTGGATGTTCTCCCAGGGCCTGCCTTAGCACAACTTACCACCAAGGCTTGCCATACCTTAATGTTCATAATTTTACAGCTAGCTACATATTTTTGTAAATTCTTTGTTACCATGGTTCCACCCTGATCTTGCAATCTATCTCTAAAATTGTAAAAACCTATTGCAATTATGCAACCAACCTAATATTGCAACCTGTAAATTCTGTTTACAAGTGTTCCTTAAACCTATTGTAACTATGGAACCTACCTGATATTGTAACCTTGTAACCTTGTAAAACGTTAGTAACCTTGTAAATTTATCATCTGTATTGTGTCCTGTAACATACCATGTATCTAAGTAAAAGCTCCCAGATACCCCTGGGTTAGGTGCGCTATAGAAGTAAATAAACTAAACTAAACTAAACTCCCAGTAAAGCCTATGCTTCCCTGGCCCTTGACCTTCCAGCTGGGAAGCTGTCTTCTGACACAGACCTTCTAGAGAGGGACACTCTCTTTGTCCTCTGCTCAAGTCTGCTCTAGAGGGCCCACCTTCTGCAAGTAAAATGCACAGCGCAGGATGATCTCTAGGATCCATATCTCCAATGCAGTGAAGGGTTTCTTCCAGCCCTGTGTCACCAGTAGCTGTTTCCACAGAATTGGGCTGTTCTTTCCACTCAGCATCAGCTGGGGAAAGGGTCATTGGGGTGACCTGGGATAGTCCTCTCGAGGATGGCCTTGTTTTGTGCACAGGTTTTACTTTCAGACCTTAGTCTCTTTTCTTTTCTTGGAAGTTGAAGAGCGGCCTTCCTGTGGACTGGATGTGTTGGATGAATCCTTAACCTCGAACTGGGAGTCTCTTAAGGTTGCCTCTCTGGCCAATCTTGTTTGCTCCTGCTTCTTTTTGCTGGGAGGCCTGTGGGTACTAGACACTACTCCAAGAGCCTTCAAGTTTTTCTCCAACAGGACTCTCCTGGCACTTCACTCTGTACACTAAAATGGAACCTAACAGTCATGTTATTGCACTGGATGAGAGCTGGCAGAATAGGAACCATTTGGATAGTGCCTCTGACAAGTTTAGTGGGACCCTTGGGTGCCTTAGCAACATCGTCAGGTTTGAAAAAAACTTTCATCAACCACTGTTATGCTTGCCCCAGTGTCTCTCATGGCAGTAGTCTCCTGGCCATCTACAAGAACACTGTCCTTATAATATTATTTGGTGTTATCTGGAATGGTGTTATACACATCCATGTTCCGTTGTTCCCACAAACCCAGGGACACTAAAGATACACTGGCTTGTACTCCAATGGGGTCTTCACCCAGTAGGTGAAAGTGTGCAATTGTCATTTGTGCTTCTACCCCAGGGATGAAGGCTAAGGGGGCTGTTAGGAAGAATTCTCCAGAATGGCTAATTTCCCTTACCTACTGAGTCCCTCAACAGCTTTGCTGGATTTCTAGGATTTATTGTTTCACCTTGTAAGAGTGTGAGCCTTTTTTCCCACTCTTACATGTGTTTTGCTGTGTGTTTCACATTTTTGTGTTCATAGACTGTGGAGTCTCACCTACTCCATAGGCATCATCTTGTAACTGTGTGTCACACATCACCTTCAGTGCAGTGACAAAGGGTTGTCTTTTTAGACTTCCCACTTTAAACTCAATTTTCTGGGACTGACTACTGTCTCCCAGAACATGTAAAGTTGCCATTGACTTTTACTAGTCTTTTTAAATTTACAAACCCAGTACAAACTATCTTCCATAGAGTACTGGAAGGATTAATAGTGATCCCTTTTTGTCTGTTTGTCATGGAATATTATTTCGTTCCCCTTTCTCTAAGATTTGGCTGGTGGCAGTGGTATCTACCATTTTTATTTTACCGCGAGCTATGAAAATAGCCTCGGTAGTGTTAGAGGCTATGGTGGTAGCCTCGAACTTTAATCCGCTGGACCCCTTTTAATTTTATTTGGTTCCGGTTGGGTTTATTCACCATTTCTTTTTGGAACAGTCTTTCTCGTGTTTTACTCTGTGCGCCAAACCAGGTTTGGTTTCTTTGTTTGCTGTCCTTTGGCGGGCTTCTGCACAGAAGCCCTCCTTAGGCGACTGAGTGTCTGGGTGGACAGGATGTGAGTGAGGGGTTCGAGGCCCCCTGCACAGGGTCTCCTTGGAGACCCAAGTCACACTCTAGTTTGATTGGCTAGGTGACTGTCCTGCCAGGACACCACCCTGCTGTGTGATTGACAGCCAGGCTGTGTGAATGGGGGAAAACTCCATAAAAAGCAGGTCTCTGGGACTTGGAAGGCAGAGTCGCCACTCAATCGAGAGAACCAAAGAGAATCTGAAGGAAGAGGGCTATGCAACTACTGAACCTCCTGGTGAAGCCCTGCTCCGGGTCCGCATCACCTGAAACTTCGACGACAGGGAAAATCTGCAAGGAATCTTCTCCCCTTGAGCTGGTGGGACCAACCCAACCAGTTCGCCAAACGCCAAGCAGGCCTCCCTCTCCTGGTCGAATTTGCTGTGCATCGCTGCAGTGAACCGGATAGCCAGGAGGACTGGACCCTGTTTGGGTTTTAAGGAGCGCACCTTTTATTTGTTGCTTTGCTCTGCTGCTGGTTTCTTCCCTGGGCAGTGCAGGACCATCCTGTCTTCCTCCTTCTTGTCAGTCCGACAGTCGCTTCAGGAACCGTGAGCCTGCAGGACTTGCCAGGAACTTCTGCCTCAGCTGCAGCATTATTCTTCTACTAAGATACTGTGCAAATCCGGTCGTTCGTTCCGTCCGACCACGGTGAAAGTGTTTGAAATCTTTCACCCATATGAGGGCTTGTTCTTCTCTACTCTTTTGAATAACTTTTCCTCTGACCAACTTCGTTTTGAACTCTTGGCAAAGACTTAACCGCAAACTACTCTGAACTGTGTGATCATCTGCAAAGACTCTGAACCATTAACATTGGCCCAGGCCTATTGATTTGAATCCTAGTTGTAGTAAGCCTTTTCTAGATTTCCCTGCCTATTACTTGTTGGTGTTGTTGATTTTTGAATAACCTTGCCTTTCCTCCCCTTTTAAATTACTGGAGTGCCATTTTGCTCACACTTAACTTTGAGCTTAACTTGTCCAGAATTGATTGGGTGTTGTGTAGTATATTAAGATTGTGATTTTATGCCGCTTTATATTAGTGAACTATTTTATGCTGTAAATAAATGTATTTTCTTTTACTCAGAAAACTTGAATCAGTGTTTGTTCGAACCATAGTAATTGTAGTCCATTGTGTAACTTCTGATACTGTTCGCTTTACTCTTGAGATAAGTCTGGCTGCTCAGCCATCGCTACCACTTTACTGTGCAGTACGAGCTTGTACCAAAGGTGAATTTGTACTTACACTTGTAGTCTTAATTATGTGTGGTGTTCCCAAAGGGTACTTCATATGATTCTGCCTAACAGAGGCAGTGTGAACCCCTGAGGGTTTACCCTTACATCTGGGATCCCCTTTCACATCATATACAGGCATACAAAGTCAATTTTTTGTAACAGTTCAAATACACTTTAAAATTATTTTCTAGAATCAAACAAGCAAGATAATAATCTTTGGATATGCTTCATACACTTCTCCTACACCCGGAAGTGACTTGAACCACAAGGATATTATTCGCAATTATATATTACACTGTTATACTTTGCAGATTCAGAGTTGCAGAAAGGAAAGTTTAATGGAAGCAAAAAGGTTAGAACAGTTTCTCAGTAAATATGAAGACAACTAAATCCTCCAATGAATTCTAGATAATTTGTTCCTAGCAGTACCAGTAGATAAGCTACCACCTATGAGGGACAATCACTATTAAAGTCAATGGATTTAGAAGAGTGCCTTTAGGGAGCCAGGACAGCCAAGTCATTTGGAACACAGGCTACAGATCCGATGCACTTCTTGGATCAAAGTCTTGCACAAAATTAGAGAGTTCAGTAAAATCATGTGTTGGGTCACAAGATGTTAAACTTGTGAGAAGGGAGTGAAATCAACTTGAAAAGGTAAGCCAATGCAATTCCCAAGAGAGAAAAATGCATCTAAAGGCAATAAGGTAAGTACCCCAAGCCTAAACAGTACCACTTGTTAGAAGAAGAGAGGTCCAGCTGAATTTCCTCTTGCTACAGGGGTGCAGACCCTGGTTTCTGAGCCTCAGTCGCAGGGACAAGAGGCAGGACGTCTGGAGGGCTCCTGCAGCAATACTTGAGATGTCATCAGCAGCTACGGGCTCTTTTAGGTTCAGCGACACTTTGCAGTTTCAGCGCTTATTAAACAGCACTGATGCAAATCTCAGACAGTGGTTGAACTTCCTTTACTCCCTCGGTCCTGTACACAGCAACGGAGAGGCACAACAAGTCGGGGATGGTCATCTAGTGGAGTTTGTCTTGGGGTTAGTTGGTCCCACTAACCCAAGGGGAGAAGTCATTCCATCCAGAGCTTCTCTGTCGAGGTGAAAAAGGAGGTTAGCACAGCAGTAGGGCTTCACCAGGCAATTCAAAGGTCCAGGAGGTTGCAGCAAGCTTTGGTCATGGTTTCTTCATCGGGTGTTTCTCCCAGAGTTCGACTTTGCATGTAGTCACAAAACCCTCCCGTTTAAAGTAGGTTTCTCCCATTCATGCACAGCCTAGGCTGTCAATCACAAAGCAGGGTGGCTGTCCAGAAAGGACTACAAGCCAGCCAGCCAATCAGGCCTAGTTGCATTCAGGCATTCCTAGAAACAAAGGAATGGGGAGTTTTGAGACCCTCCCTCACACCCTGTCCTTCCAGACACAATGGAGCCAGGGGCGGGCTTCAGGGCTGAAGCCTGCCAAAGGCAAGGAAAACAAAGGGCTCACACCTTTCTCGATGCACAGGGTAAAACCCAAGAAAGACCTCACAAACAGAAAATGTCGAAAAAAGAAGACAGGGGCAATTTTGACAAAATGGTCACCCATATGATATGATATGGCATTTATAACGCGCCTATACACAAGTGTTTCAAGGCGCGACTAGGCAGGGGGGGAACAAGGGGAGACAGACAAACGATCCTACTAGGCCCGGTGTCATTCAGATTGCGCAAGTGCAGGGTGGGGGGAAGTGAAAAGTGCAAGGGGGAAAGGGAGAGGAGACGTGCAGTACAGATTTAGTAGAACAAGAAAAATAATAAGGGCCAGCTGGTGGCAAGTGCAAGATAAGTGCAGACAAGTGCTTGGAGGAGGGGCTGTAGGGATACAGAGACAGTCCCACAGTGCAGGAGTTGCCAGGTAGGCAGTGCAGGGGAGAGTGGCAGGTCCACAGACCGGGGTAGGTGAGTGGCCCCGTTGCAGATTCAGTGCAGTTTCAGTAATATTAACAGGGGAGAGGGGGAGAGAAAGCGGAGGCAAAGAGGAAGGTTTTGAGGTGCTTCCGGAACCGGAGATGGTTCTCTTCAAGTTTCAGGGAGGCAGGAAGGCTGTTCCAGAGGGAGGCCCCTGCAGCGGAGAGAGATCTACCCCCAACTCGTTGCTTGAGAAGTGGCTGACCCTGAGGGAGTTGGAGGTGGATGAGCGAGGAGCTCGAGAAGGAAGATATTTAGGAAGAGAGAGTTGAGGGTATTTTGGCCCAAGGCCCCAGAAGGCCTTGTGGACAATGCAGGGGGTTTTCAACTTAATCCTCGGAGCCACTGGGAGCAAGTGTAGCGATTTCAGTCCTGGAGAGATACGGTCCCTGGGCTTGAGGCCAAGGACAAGTCTTGCAGTCCTGTTCTGGATGAGTTGCAAAGGGCGGAGAGTAGAGGCAGGCAGATTCAGATAGAGGCTGTTACAGTAGTCCAGCTTTGAGAGAACCAGGGCTCTAGAGACAGTGAGCTTCTGGGGGAAGGAGAGGAAAGGAAGGATACCTCTGAGGAGGTGAAGCTGGCAGTGTGACTTCTTAGAGATGTCAGATATGTGATGAGAGAAAGAGAGTGTGGAGTCAAAGATGACCCCAAGGTTTTTAGCCTTGCAGGAAGGAGCAGGAAGAGGGCCAAGAGAGGCCAGCAAGAGAGCTGCAGGGAAGGAGGGAGTGGGTGTGCCGATGAGTAGAATCTCAGTCTTACTGGCATTAAGGCAGAGGTCATTGTCGGCACACCATTCCTGGATAGCAGAAAGACGGTCAGAGATGAGGGAAGGAGAAGAGGAGGCCGAGGGTAGCCTGAAAATGAGCTGGGTATCATCCGCAGAGCACTGAAAATTGGGAAAGAGAGCGGCGATGCGGTGGCAAGAAGTGCCAAGTACTGGTTAAACAGCCAGGGAGAGAGGTTAGATCCCTGGGGGACACCACAGGGTGCTGTACTGCAGCTGAGGGCTCAGCCTTCAGTAGCAAAGCATAGTGGTAGGAATAATTAAACCACTGCTACCTGCCATTTAAAGTTGTGAGGGTTACATACAAATGTTTCATGAGAAGGTAGGATAAGGGGCTACTAGGTAAACCCCCAGCACTCCACCTAAGATGATGTGTGCTGGACCTTCAAAGAGAAAGGTAAGTAAACACAATTTCACTTTACCATTCTTGGGAACTGTAGTTCACACAAGAGAGGGTTTTTAAACTGTATGAGAAATCCAAAGAATTTCTCAGTGGCACTGCACTGTAGGTGCTGTGTGTCACCATAAGTAAAGCTTATTCCTATGGAGTTTGTCAGACTCCAAAACAGTGAAAACACAAAATCCAAATCAGGTAAAAACACATGAGAGAGTGAGAAAATGGTCTCACTCACTCCAGGGTTAACATTAAAAAGTCCTAAGTCCCGCAAAAGAGCTGGGGGTCTCTAAGGTTGAAGGGAATCAGCACAGAAATGAAAATTCACCCTAACAGCATCACACCCTGAGATTTCCCTCCCCTTAATGACATCACCACGTGCTGATCAGAAGAATAGCTGCAAATACAAGTTTTAGGTTTATACTGATTGCTTGAATATAAAGCGAGTCACAGTCCTGCACCAAGGCTGCTAGACATCATCCCATTGCTCCCTGCTTGGTTCCCTGACCCTCCCTATCTTTTAACTTACTTCGTTCCAAGTCTAGTTAAAAGAATCCTCTGCAAGGCACCGCTGAGATTTTAATTTTCTGCTATTTAATTCTTATTTTACCACTACATTTTAATGCCATAGCCTCCGCTCCTGGTGTTATGGATGAAACCCTGCTCCCATGGGAACATTCCTTCCTTGCTTTTCAACCTTGAGGTTCTACATTAAACTTTGCCTTTGTGCTCGGTGAGCCTTTCTAGTTTGCATATGTTTTCTGAATTCAGCCTTGTTGCGTTTTCTGAGGCCTGGAAGGCCTGGCTAATTTTTAGCCATGATGTGGCATCCATTTTAAAGAAGATAGCTCCCTAATTATGAATTTTGCTTTTTGTCCAAAGAGTGCTATGTTAGCTCTTCATATATAAATGGATTCAGTAAATATTCTTTGTGTATCAGTGCATATTTGATCTAGTGTTCGTATTCTTCATGTTGAGTGCATATTTGTTACGTGTGTAGTGGATGTGCATTTTGTGGTTGCAACATTTGCATTAGTGAATCTGTCCTGATTTTTGCTTTATGTGTCTCTTACCCCTGTGGTCATAGTGGGGAATAAGGACTGGATGTCTTGGTGCAGTAGGTAGTGGTTTTGAAATACATCCCTTCTTTATGTTTATTTTGGGCCTATCAAAACCTACCTGAACTGTGCAAAAATAAACAATAATTTATCCTCTATGTGCATATGTGCTGAAATCCTGTGAACACATATGCTCTGAAGAATAAACACCCAACCCACTTATTGCTACATGGGTGACTATTCTTTGCAATCTCTGTGCTCTCACACTCATATATATCTATGCTTTGGAACAACATCCACCTCTGTTCATTTCCATGCCCACAACCCTTGCACCGAAGAATGCCATGAAGACACGTTTTCATGCAGCAGTCCACATGCCCAACATGATTGCCACTCTGACTGCACCCATGTAGTGTTGGCGGCCCCAAGGCATCTGAAGGGGTATACCACAACAGGAAGCAGTATCACTCTCTGAATGTCCAGGTCACGTGAAATCCTGGCTTCCTCTTTAGACTTTGCTGTGCCTGCTTCCCTGGTTCCACCCATGATACCATTGCCCTGCAGAACAGCATAGGCTGAGTAGTGGGGGCCCCCCGTCGCTCTTATTCCTATTACCCTATTCCCCCGAAAGAATAGTACAGACAGGTTTTTGTTTGTGGAAAAATTATCGGCCGTAGGCCTGTTTATTTTCTACAGAAAATAACACCAAATAATAATCATAACAAACACAGAATAACACCAACTCGCTTTTTGGGCACTTCGTGTCCAGGGGTTGTAGATGCCCAGCCTTCTCCTCGGCTCGTCTTAGTTACCCTGGGGCATCCGTTCCTGGACACGTGCCGCCGCCTACGACTTTCTTCTACCGTGTACCGAAGAAAGTACTTGGCGTTCCTGTACCTTGTTCTGTCTCCTTTCCTTGCCTTTTTTCTGCTGGGTGGGTTAGGTGGCAAAACGTTTCCTTCTCCCCCTTTTCCAGGCCTTAGGAGCTTACCCGAGTGAGGTGAGCTCCTTGCCTGGTTGTGCCCATCCTGCATTTCCTTGGGGTACTTATACCCCCCTGGCCCTTTGTTGTCCCTCTGGGGGGGGCTGGACTTCCTCCTGCCCCCCTGTTGCTTTCCTCACACCTTTCCCCCATCCGTGTGGGGTTTCCCTAGCAACGCTGAGGGTGGGGGTGCCGCTTGGCTGCCCCTCCCCTTGTATTTCGCGCCGTTCTGTTTCCCCCACCCTGCGCCTAACCCCCCAGGCCCTCCATCGTGCCGTACTTTGTACTGCACGGGGCCTGGGGCATAGGCTGAGTAGTGGGGGCCCCCCCGTCGCTCTTATTCCTATTACCCTATTCCCTCGAAAGAATAGTACAGACATGTTTTTGTTTGTGGAAAAATTATCGGCCGTAGGCTTGTTTATTTTCTACAGAAAATAACACCAAATAATAATCATAACAAACACAGAATAACACCAACTCGCTTTTTGGGCACTTCGTGTCCAGGGGTTGTAGATGCCCAGCCTTCTCCTCGGCTCGTCTTAGTTACCCTGGGGCATCCGTTCCTGGACACGTGCCGCCACACCTGAGTGGGTGCCGCCTCGGCCGCGCTCAGGTCCCCCCAAAAACGCGCTCCTAACTGCATCCTCGCGCTGCTAAGGCTCTGAGAATACTATCTGAAAATTGTCCCATCCCTTATCTCCGGAATGTTCTGTGATAAGCCATGCTTTATAAACTGGGGCCCTGTACTCCTACGATAACTTTCCACTGCCTTGTTTAGCCTTTTCCTTGTAGTTTCAATGGCCTGCATCCTGCGCGCCCCGTACCAGACTCTGCGTGTAAATATCTCAGAAATTTTGGTTTCCCACCAGCAATGGGCTATAGCCCTTGATGGCTCGCACATGTTGCGCATCAATCCGCCCCTATCTGTTTTGGCCAGGTCACTGCCCCCAAGGTGGATTACCTCAACCCCCCCAAGTTTCTTTGCGCCTTTCGCTCCCAGGCCTCTTGCCCATGCTGAAGTGGCTTGCCCCTGTTCAGAAACGGGTGGGTCCCAAATTCCGCTGCATCCCACCCTGCTCTTGCAATCTTGCCCAACCCCTCATTGCATTCCTTATCCGTGTGCTATTTGTTGGGTCCGTCACCCCGGCCACCTTTGTGGTATATGCGACCGCAGACAAATGTGCTGCTGCCCATCTTTTCCTTTTACCCTGGGCCAATGCTTTTTTAACAGCAATCACCCCTGTTGGCCATTGACATTTTACCTACGTCTTGTCCTGTTTCCGCTATCGCCTATTAACCTGCTTTTTGTACTGCTTACCCGTTTTGTACGTTCCTGTCCTGATTCTCTTTGACTCGCCCTTGGTTCCTTTGGTTTTACTTATTTCTCGGACCTCTTTGTTGCTATTTCCGCTTCTCCTCCCGTGGCACCCATGCCTTTTCGGGTGTGGGCGTTAATTTCTTGCCATGCACCTGGCCATATTTACCTTTTCCAGCCAAACCTATGGCTAACCCTTTCCTTATTTCCTGTGCTCATTCGTGGAACCCATGCCTTTCCCGGTATGGGCGTTATTTTCCTGCCAACCCGTGGCCATATTTTCCTTTTCCAGTCGGCCTTGTGGCTAACCTTTTCATTATTTCCGATGTTTCTCTGGGGAACCCATTCCTTTCCCAGTATGGGCGTTATTTTCCTGACATACATGTGGCCATCTTTTTCCTTTTCCAGTCAGCCTTATGGCTAACCTCTTAATTATTTCCGGAGCTTTATTCGTGGAACCCATGCCTTTTCCCGGTGTGGGTGTTATTTTCCTGCCATCTACGCGGCCATATTCTCCCTTTCCCGATGCTTTATTCGTGTAAGCTTAATGGACACTTTGACATTTCCCCTTTCCTGCCCTTCCTCTTGTGCTCCATGCTCCCAGCTATGCTTTTCCCGCTATCTCCCCTGCCACCCCTTTTGCACCGTTGGTGGTCTGTTACTTTGCTACTCTGCCGTCCTCTCTGTGTCCCCTATTGACTGCCCCACAAGTTCTGTTCCCCTGACCTCAAAAGATTCCTTGTCGTTATTATCGTATCCTGATGTTTGTACCTGTCTTTGCTTCTATCCTTATTTTCCCATTATGCCCAAATGCTTTGTAGACCTTTAAGACTCTCTGTTGGTATGTTACAAGTGACACCCCGTCTTCTGTGTATTTCTGCAATATAACAATGTACAATCTTTGGAAAGCCGCCCTCCCATTATAAAAGGGTCCTTGCTACTGGTGCCCTTTTAATAATCCCTTCTCATCCTCCTTCATGTCCTCTACTGATACGTTTTGCTTCACTTTCTCATCCATATACCATGATTGCGCCTTCATGGACCGGCCTTGGGCGTCCTTAACGACTGAGGGCCTGCCATATTTCGCCATTACTGCTTCTGCCCCTTGTATTGCTACAGTGGTGACCCCTCCCGGTGTCACCGGTAAGATGGTGGTCGTTCCCTGGTGAGTAGACCCTGGCGTACTTCCTTGTGCCACCCTCTGTCGTATGGGAACCCCGTTGCCCACTGGTCCAGGCCCCCCTTTTCTGTTCGTTATTGCTCACTACTCCCTTCCTATTCACTCATGCCTTTAAATGGCCCCCCTCTCTACCTTTGCTACTTTTTCGTCTCTGAAGACGTTACCCATTGCTTTTCCCTGTGCCTCTTGTGCTTCTTAACCTTCCCTCCACGGGTTCTGGGCGACTTACCCTGAGCCGTGCTGCATGCTTTTAACCTTTTTACCAATTTTCCCCCAACTCTGTTATCTCTTTTTACCGTACCTTTCCTTTGCCTCCTCAACGGCGCCTCCGGCTGCTCCTGTGCCCCTCTCGGGTCTTCTCTCGGCCTCCTTTGGCCTTGTGGTATTCCTCCCTGCTGCTGCTGGACTCCTTTAGCAGCAAAGGCGACCTTGCCCTTGCCTTTTCATCCTTATTCATTACATCCAGCACCCATTGTGCTCCATGCTCCAAGGTTCTGGGCGACTTACCTTGAGCCGTGCTGCATGCCTTTCACCTTTTTAGCATTTTTCACCCAACTCTGTTATCCCTTTTCACCGTATCTTTCCTTTGCCTCCTCTACGGCGCCTCCGGCTGCTCCTGTGCCCCTCTTGGGTCTTCTCTCGACCTCCTTTGGCCTTGTGGTATTCCTCTTCGCTGCAGCTGGCCTCCTCTCGCAGCAAAGGCGACCTTGCCCTTGCCTTTTCATCCTTATTCATTACATCAAGCACCCATTGTGCTCCATGCTCCCAGGTTCTGGGCGACTTACCCTGAGCCGTGCTGCATGCCTTTAACCTTTTCACCATTTTTTCCACAACTCTGTTATCCCTTTTAACAATACCTTTCCTTTGACTCCTCAACGGCGCCTCCGGCTGCTCCTGTGCCCCTCTTGGGTCTAGCATGTTCTTCTCTGGCTTCTGCGACTCTTCCGCCACTTCTCTTGCCCTCTTCTGTCCTTGGGGTACCGTGGCTTCCTCGTTGCTGTCCGTGGAATCCTCTAGCAGCAGGGGCGACATTGCCCTAGCCCTTTCTTCCTTTTGCATCACATCCAGCACCTATTTGGCCCCATGGTCTTTTTCTGCCTTTTTGGCCCATGCGCTGAATTCTTGCGCTCTTCTTGTTCTTTCTTCCGTCATTCCCGACTTTTGCCTCTTCTGGCTTTCCTGTAGACTTGCCTTCGCTCGCCTTGTTCCTCCTGTCTTGTTTCGCCGGGCCCCTGTCTGGCTTCCCGTGTTGCCTGTTCCGACCGTTGTTCTAAATTCGGCACGTACTGCCCCTTTAATGCTTACTGCTGACTGCATTTACTGATTGTGCCACGGGTGCTTTTAAAATATGGAACGCTTCACGAATTTGCGTGTCATCCTTGCGCAGGGGCCATGCTAATCTTCTCGGCGTGCCTTTCCTTTCCTCATGTGCTTAATTGTCTCCTGGGCGAACGCTGCCCTAACCAGCTTGATCTCCTAAATGCGGGCTTCCCCGGCAACCCCATACTGATTGTCGGATCCACCGTGCCTGATGCGGCCCGTGATATCACCCTCGACACAGAAAGGAGAGAAGTCCCCATGCACACACAGGGAAAACAGGGGCAGCCTCATCAACTCGGTCCCTAATATTTACCTCCATTCGTTAACTTTCCTTATTTTACTACATGCGCATGGCTACCAATAACACCCTTGACTCCCACTTCAGGCCAGAGGGCGCTACCACTCCATCCTCACTCCTAAGTACTCCAGGAGCCCCTTTCCCACGACAGTTTTAAACAAGTGCTAGTCACTGGTGCGCCCATGGTGCCGTGGTCGCAAAAGGGGGCCTGCCATCTAAGCAACATTTCCATCCAAATACCTGCATAGCGGCCATAAACCGCCGTGGCCGCAAGAGGGGCATGCCATCACAGCAACTGTGTCATAAAATGTATGCATATCGTCGCGCCACATGCGACACCCTTTTTAAAACCCCCCTACCCCTAAGGCCCTCCATCGTGCCGTACTTTGTACTGCACGGGGCCTGGGGCATTGTTAGTTGGCTCCCTCTCGGAGCTGTGAACTGACCTGACGCTGCCCCCCCCCACCCCCCATGCTCCTGGCCTGGTCCGTGTCGTCCTGCTTCCAATGTGTGCACTGCACGCACACTGCGCTGTCCATTCAGTGACTGGCCTGTTTTACGTTCTCGTGGCAGCATTCGATCCTTGCCAGCTGCTGCCTGCGTGCGAAGCTGAGGGTAAATCGGACTGTTTTTATTCGTTTGCCGCTTTCCTGGCCCATTGGCCATTTTTTGAAAAAATACATTTCGTTATCTATTTTTTCTGTTTCCGTTGGCCAGTAGATTACTTTTTTTTAATTTTTTTTTTATATATAGCCCTTTTAGAATTTTGGCGATCTTCCAGGGGTCTGGCCCGAACCTCCCCTTTCCGATTACTGGTCTGGGCTCTCCCCCTTTTCCAGGCCTTAGGAGCTTACCCAAGTGAGGTGAGCTCCTTGCCTGGTTGTGCCCATCCTGCATTTCCTTGGGGTACTTATACCCCCCTGGCCCTTTGTTGTCCCTCTGGGGGGGGGCTGGACTTCCTCCTGCCCCCCTGTTGCTTTCCTCACACCTTTCCCCCATCCGTGTGGGGTTTCCCTAGCAACGCTGAGGGTGGGGGCGCCGCTTGGCTGCCCCTCCCCTTGTATTTCGCGCCGTTCTGTTTCCCCCACCCTGCGCCTAACCCCCAGGCCCTCCATCGTGCCGTACTTTGTACTGCACGGGGCCTGGGGCACACTTCCCGGATAAATGGAGAGAGCGCAGCTGGGCAACAGACATGAATATTGAATGAGTACAGGTGCCATCACACAAACCGATCTCGCAACAGCAGTGAAATGCCATTTGAAGGGGGTTCATTACCACAACTGCACAATGCATGTCCTGTCATGGTCCTGCACATGCAGGACCTGCCCTCTCACATCACACATGACAGCCTACTACCCACAGGGCTCAGGCATGCTTGACAATGCACTAGCAAGTCACCAATGCATATTGTCCCTACTGGAAAGCAACACACACACACATGACTACAGGAACCACAATGTGAAATGATACGTCCCTATACATGGAGGGACACAGTTCAACACTGCAGAAATACAATGCAACACTGGCAGGAAGTAATGCCATGTGCTCAGGTAACCATGTATGTGAAGCCGCTATGCAAGACGTGCAGACAACACAAACCTGCAGATGTACAACTGATCACCCATCAGGGCACACGCATGAGAGTAGCCCACAGGCCGAACACAGGCACCATGGCATTCTGCCAAGCCAATCCTAGACCCTGAAAGCGATGAGCGTTGTCCGTGAGCTGTGTGCATGGTGTTATGCAACAATGCAAATGCTCCCCCATAGTGAATGACTACACATGCAAGTACTGTCATGGTAAATCATGTTGTGTGGCAATACTTGCAAATGGCATGCACAGAGTGTCTATCAACATACTGTTGTAAAAGGCAACCCATCCGCAATCCTCTGTGACTGACACCTATGGCCTTTGCCCTTGCAGGTGACTCTGGATCCCTCCAGCTACCATGGCTAATAACACCCGCGAGGTATCCACAGATGCCACAGCACGTGGCCTACAACGAGGCACACGTTCAGACCAGGCTTTGTATTGAGCAGACTGATGCCTGTTGAAAGCTCGTTTCCAGTGCCTACACCAGACCAGATGGGCCTTGAAGTACAGGCCCAAGAAGGTCGGACAAATTGTTTTTGCCTTTGCCATGCTGCATAACATTTGCCTCAGGAGGAAATTCCCCCTGCTCCCTGATGAGGACATATCACCCCCAGGAGAGGAGGACTCAATACCTGAGGGTGCTGTGCTGCCACTCAGTGAGTGGGAAGGGAGTACGGATGGACGTCTGGTTTGGCAAGAACTCATGGACAATTCCTTTTTAGCACATTGATATCCACATGCTGCGCAACTCTGTATTTAGTCACGTTATGAATTAAACACATGCACACAATGACGAATGCCCTAGCATTGCTTCAAGTGAACTAGTATTTAATGATCAAATGTGAAAAAACCCTCCCTGCCCACCTCCTCCCCAAAACACCATGCCCACCATACCCTCCTCTCCCCCTACCCACTCCCCGAAACACCATTCCCAACACACCCTCCCCACCCAACTCCCCCTCCCAAAACACCATCCTCAACACACCCTCCCTATACACCCCTCCCTTGTGACTGTAAACTAAATGTGCACAGTGAATGTCGCTACCAATGCCTCTTGGCCTTGACAGCTTGCTCTAGCACCTTAGGTGTGAGTTGGCACAAGGAGCGGTGCCTTGGGGTTCTGAGCAGTGATCCCTCTGTGGGGGTGACCGAGTAGTAGGACTCAGACCCCTGGTCCTGGATGTGTTGCAGAGTCAGCTGCATGCATGAGTTGAGGGACTCTGAACAGGCCGACAAGCCTTCTGTATGTTCCCTCGTCCTCTGCCCAACCATAGTGATGGCAACAGTGGTCTGGCAGGGGGAACAAGAAATCCTCTGGCATGATCCCTGGAGGCAATCCCTCCTTGCCTGCATGTGATCCACCTGCTGGGCCACCAGTTAATCCATTGAGGCCTAATACTGCCCAATGGAATCCAACCTTTACGATATGGCTGCCATGGTGTGGTGTTCCGGAGGTGGTGGGCTCTGAGAAGAAATGGAGCTGAAATTGGGCAAGCAGAAGCCTGTGTCTTCCTCCTCCGCATGGGTGGAGCCGTCACTGCCTGACTCTGGCAAAGGTTCATGCAGATCATGCACGAACCACGCTGCTGACGAGGTGGTGCCATGGTCCCGATGTGTCGGTGTTGGTGTGTGTAGAGCATCCTTTTCAATTGCCACAGGGGCCGACTGTGTAGTGGCTTTGGCTGTGCCTGTATTGGCTTCTGCCGTACCACCTGCATTGCTGCTGGAGTTGCATCTGGGCACTGATGTGGGGCTGGTGGTTTTCTCCATACCTCCCAGAGTGGCCAAAGCTGTGGTGCTCAGTGGCCCTGCTGGCTCCCTCCTGCTCTTCCTCCCGCTGCTTTTGGGTCTGGTCTATGCACGGGGCAGTGGAGGTGTCCTGGGCAGTGGAGGACCCAACCGCTTCGGCGTCAGTGGACTGCATACCTGTTGGATAATGCCATGCTGTCAGTCATCTTGCATACATTTTTAATGGGCTAGCAAGACATGCATGCAACATTGGTTTTGTTCCGATTAAACACCTTATGTATGATGGCCTTGGGTGGCTTTAGGCCAATGAGTGCTGCTAGTGCTAGGTGGAGGTAGTGCACGCTTTGAGTGAACACAGTGCATGCATGTGCACATTGCAGTGTGGCTTTCCTAGATTTCTTGTTGTTTTGAGGGTGCTGGGGGTTCACTTGCTAACATCGACTCTCATGGCACACATTGGTGATTCTCATGTTTCCATGCGTTGGTATTCATATTTCAACATCAGTGCTTGTGCATTACTACATTCTCCCACCTCCCCTGGCACATGCACATACTCACTGTACATTTGCAATGATAACCATGTGTTTGCCCATTCCCTTGCCCATTGTGCTCATCTATGCTGGGGGAAGCATGCTTTCGGCCAGTGCATTCACATATGGGGGCTGATAGACATACTGCCATCCCAGTGGCTTGCTGCTCCGGCCTCCTCACTCCCAATCCCCTCGATCCGTTCCATGTGGAGGATAGAGCTGGCCTTCTCCGCCCACAGTGTCAGGGTGAGGGGTTCCACATTGCCCCCTCCTGTGACTACACTCTTTATCCTGTGGCAGGAAATGAGGCTCCAAACCCTGGCCTTTAGGTCGTTCCACCTCTTTCGGAAGTCTTCCGAGTTACGTGGGACGATGCCCACTGCCACCAGCTTGTGCCTGATCGAGGGCCATATGGCAGACTTCCACTGGGTAGAGGTCTTGTGCTGCCTGCTGCCATGCAACTCCTTAGCGTGGGTGACTACTTCATCTACCAATGCCTGGCATTCTTACTCAATTAATTTATACTTTTGCAGCAGCATCTCCTGGTGTCTTGCCTTTCGTTTCTCTTTTGACATTTTCCTTAAGTATGATGTCTGGATGGCAACAGGAAATGGGAGATTGAGAGTGGCTTTTGTTTTTAAAAATGGCAGCATTCATGATTCCTGTTCTGGCAATGATGTTATTTCTCTCGGCAGTAATACCGCTGGCTGTGTCAACTATAACGGTAATACCATTGTATCTGGGTAGAATTACCGCTGGATACTCATTTTCAGTGGTAACTCCACTGGGCACAATTTCCGTTACCACTAGTGTTGTGTGTGCAAACCCACCAAGTTGTAATATGGTGGTAATACTGCCGGACACCATGGCAGCAACGGTAAGGCTCTTTTGCTGAACCCCTCCTCTTTTCTCTATACACCTGCCCTCTAGCTGACACTATTTCTTCTTTTGGTCTTTCTCACCACCTCTATGTTGATGATGCTTAACTTTTTTCTATCTTTCTCTTCTTTTTCATCTGAAATTCAAGCAACATTCTCATCTTGTCATTTGGCCATCAATCTTGGATGGCCAACCAATACCTTGTTTTAAATTCTTTCTTCAAAAACGTGGGTTCTTTTCTTTCTTGCTTTTCTATTCCCCCTCTGCTGCTCCCTCCTTCTATTTCTCCCACCGCCCCAACCGATCTGCCACTCTCTTCTGTTGCTCGCAATATTAGGCTTTATTTGTATTCTTCTCTATCCTTCTATCTGCTTGTGACTCTTTTAATCCTGCACTCTCCTCTTTGCGCTGGCTCTCCTTCCACTCTCGACTCGTTCAATTTTCTGGCCCTCATCTTCAAATCTATAATCTAACCGCTCCCTATTTTACTTCATTTGTTTTGTTCTATTCTCCAACTCAATCTCTTCGATCTCAATCTTTATTTCTCCTCACTGTTCCTATGCCCCCTTGAGCCCAATCCCATTTCCACTCCTTTACTCTGATTGCCTCCCGTCAAAGGTTCTTCACTCTCTTTCTTCTTTTCCTCTGTTCCAAACTCATCATAAAGAACATCGCTTATCTTCCTAGTCTCTGCTGGAATTCTCCATGTTGACATTTGTTGCACCAACCTAATCTTGTCCAGTGCTTTGACGTTAATGGCTATATAAATATAAAATGCAAATATGGTGGTAACAGTAATTGCCGCTGGATTACCATCAAACTCATAATGAGGTGAAATGTCTGGTATTGGTTCATTGCTTGTTAGCTTCTGTTATTCTTAACTAGGGTCTGCAAGGCTTCAAAGGGGTCCGAGGCATGAAGTGCCATCTTGGAATTGCTTTCAGCACGTTCTGGGGGACTCTGGCATTCTCTGTCCTCTCCTTTCTGATACCTCTTGTACCGTGTTATGGGAGATGTTGCACAGGATCCATAATCGCCTTTGCATCTGATTCTCTCTGAGTTGGAAGTGTCATTTTAATAGGGATGTCATTTGGAAGTTGGAAGTGTCATTTATAGGCAGTGCTCAACTGCCTATAAGGTGTTTCTCGCTTCGGTTTGCTGACCTCTGTGAATGCTGTCAACACTCTCGGGGTGTTGAAGCTCTCCCGGAATTATTAAAGAGGCCTCCCCCTGAGACTAACGAACTGCATTTCTGAGGGGCAGCAAGCCAATGGCTACCTCCACATCCACCAACTGCTAGGCACATCAGGTAGCCCCCTCTCTGTTGGCTTGATTTCCCCAATTGTCAGGATGTGGAGTGCAGTTCACTCACCACAATTTTCAAAGTTTGAAGATCAGGTTGTGTTGGAAGGCCTTTGCATATTTGGATTGAGTTCTTATGCCCTCTGAAGAGTTTAAAAGGTTCCTCGAAAAGAAGAGACATCTTTGGTTCTGCTCTTGATCCATTCTTTAACATCTTTGTTGGGAAACCCCATGTGGAACTATAAAGACTGGTGGCCAATGGTCTCTAAATGAGTTCTTAGCACGCATCAACTATTTTGAAATGCTGACTGGCTCATTTGATGGCTGTCGCTTCATAACAGTCTGCTTTAGATGTGTAATTTTCCTACATATGCATGTTTGCAGTGTGCTCTATCAGCTGCTGGGGCTGGGGTGGAGTCGAGCAGGAGGTCTTTTTGAACCTACCAAAGGTCTCAAGTGAGTTTTGCATCTTTAAGATTAAGATCAAGGTTCTGGCTACATTTTCCCAAGGAGCCAGCAACGTGGTGGTGTATTGGTGCTCCTATCATCTAACCAACTCATGTAATTGGTGCATGTTCTCCAGATTTTTAGGTTATCTCTGACCTCTGTGGCGCCTGATTCAAAAATATATTTTTGCCACATCTAAACAGTCAACAGTTTTGTTCCTTCAGATGAAGGCCGTGCCCAGATGCAGAGGGATGGACCACTGTCCTTGTTAAGATAAGCCTCTTGCATTTCCATGGCCATGTGCCGTTGATCATTTTGGTCACTCCCTTATCCTAGGCTTGAGCTGACTCGACATTGAATGTCTCCATAGTCATTTCTGCTCTTCTTCCTTTTTCCAGATTTGCAAACAGGCACAGGTGACTTGGCACGCTGTGTGGTACTTTCAGTGAATCTCCAGCTGATGGCTTGTTTGGTGTTAGGACAGTTGGGCATCCCAGGTCTTGTGTAATTGGTTGCAGTATTCCTTATTGAATCAGAGGTCCCATGCACTCGTAAGGCAAACTGATCCCATTGCAATCCGTGTTTGTGCAGAGGTTTCTAACAGAACGTGGATCCTTTCGTGGAGGATATAGTATATATGGTTCCTTTTTTTGGCAGATAATCTTTCCCATCATACAACGATCACGCATGAGACTACTATTTCTGCCCAACATTGGGCCCACATCCTGGTATGTTTTCACCTCTTGTGCTGTCCATCGATTTTATGCAAACCTCTCTCCCCCCAGCGACAGCAATGCTCAGTGAGTCTGAACCCTTCACCCTTGTCCCATCACTTAAGCCACTTGTTTGTCTGCGTTATTTGTCCACCTGCTTGTATTGCCTTCTCCATGGCAAGGCGGATTTCCTTGAGGGTGCCCTGTGCTGGTGCTTTTCTTTTAATTAATGTTATTTATCATCAGTAGTGGGGGTATCTGTCCAGTGGAAACGCAAGTGGGGGGCTGAGCAGGTACATTTCACCCAGATTACCACACGGCTGCTTCAATTGTGCAATTATTACACATTTCTATTGAACCTCACCCACTCAGCTTTATTTTCAATGAGGTAATGGAATATTGCTGAAGTCTATGCAAGGCCTGATGACATTTAGAGCAAGTTCCAGCTGAGCACATGCTCTTTTCAACAGTGCAAACACTAATGAGTTCATGTTATTTGCAGCAACGATCACAGTTATGCCTTTCGATGACAGTATGTTTCGGCATAATTAACATATCTGTATTATTCAGCGCCATGTGCTTTCTCCAGAATTCTACTACCAGTTTATACAGTCAGTTCGTCAGTAATTGGGGAAGCATTATTTTTACGAATACTAATGCACATTTGCTGGCTGTATTGTGTGGATGGATGCGCTGCAACTCTGAGGGAAAGGCAAGCCATTAGGAGCTGCTTGGCTCCTCCTGGGAGGCCGCGCAGAAGTGCTGTATCCGCGAAGCGATCAATTCCGGGCAAGGCTGCTTCCTGCTTCCTGCAAGCTGCGCAACGGCTCTTATATAGAGCAGCGCTCATAAAGCGCAGACGGAAACGCTGCACGTCTTTCAGTAACCCGTCATTAGAATTTAATGAAACATCATTAAAACACACATCTGCAGTTGTGAGGATTTTTCGTGCTCCCTGGCTTTGTACACGTTTAACATTGTGTACGCTGTTTGGGGGAACTGTTAATTTTCATGCTAGGTAAGTATCACATACTTTGAAAAGAAATATAGAAATATGAGATGAATTCGAAATTGTGATAAATAATGTACTAACATTCTCATCATGGACATTGGCAATCCCGTGTGGCAGACGATTTTCCCTTTGCCACAATATCATATCCTGAACCAGGGCGACGCAACTGTTACACGTATATTTCTTTTCCTTCTCGTTCATACCTCTAAAAAGAAAGTCATTGCATGATGGTTCTCTCCCCGCATGTGGAGCTAGACACACATCTCACCGTATGCAAACATTTAGCCATTCTAAGCACCATTGCTGCTGTCCTGCCAGATGGGCACTGAATGTATACCAATTAATGATATGATATGATAGGTTATTTATAACGCGCATAATACCCAGAGGTTTTTAAGTGCGGACTCGGGGATCGAACCTGTGGTGCTAGTGTCATTTTGCTTCAAGGCGAGCTCGTTGCCACTGAGCTATCCTCCCGAGACAAATGGTGCCAAGAAACAGTGCCTGCCCCAGGATCACCAACGCCCTGCGCGGGCGCGGCAAGCTCACACAATGTAAATTGTCATCATGGCACTTTACATTGTGTGAGTTGGTCGCGCCCTTTTGTCAGTCAATGAAGGGCACCGCCAACTCACACAATGTAAAGTGTCATGAACTGGCCGCAGCCTTTTATTTGTGGCACCCCTGTGTGACCGCACCACTTGATCGCCCCTTGAGATGGATCTGCCTAGAAAGGAAGTGCTTCGGCGTGTGCGTTGCCACAGGTGGAGTATGGATTGTTCTCTTCAATATTGTGTGAAACAATACAACTGTATGTTTTTTGTAGCAGTGGCCAGGAAAATAACATGCCATCCCTCACCTAGACACATCAATGTGACGCCACAACAGGGATAGATGCTGCTCTTGCTATCAATAGGCATGCTGGTGTATTAGCTTGGCGCCACAGTGTACTCCAAAAGTACTATTCCTACATGCACACTCCCACACACTAAATCAATTAAGCCTTGGGTATTGTCCCCGAGTCCACATCGCTATGTGGGCCGAGCCTAGTTGAGGCTCCCGAGTGTGGAGGACTAGAAGACATGACGTTGGGGTTAGGGCGGGGGGTGGGTACGTGTTTCCGGCAGTTGCTGGTTGTAGAAAATAAAGAGAAGTTGCATGGTACTTCGGCTCTGTGTGTTTATATGTGAGCCGCCTGCCCGCACTGCGCTAATCCCCAACAAAGGCGACGAGGGGTACCCGACCCACTCTTGCCTAGGCGAGAGGCCTGCTGTCGGGCAGTACAGCGCGTCGGCGCGCCTCCCCTGCTCGAGCGGATCACAGCAGAAGCCGGGCCTGCTACGCAGACACGGAAGAGACACGTGTCATTAGCGGAGCACTCGCAGCGGTACACGCGAGTTACACACCGTGGCCGCTACACACGGACAACGCCACGCTCACATCAGTGCAGCGACACGGAAGCCAACACCAGCACGGGGGGCCCCCATCACAAGGAGAATCTCCCGCGAGTGTAAAGCGGAAGCGAGACCCGACACGCTACCACGCCCACCAGCTGCTGCACACGCATCGGTCCCTGCTGGGGCGAGAAGGCAGCGTTTTCACAAGGCAAGCAATAGAAAGATTGGAGAGCAAGCAACCCCAGGAAGACCCCTACAGGCACCAGGAGAAGGGGCCATCCTCACAAAAGGTTCCCCACCTACAGTAAGAACATTAATTGCTACAAATCACGGTACCAAACATAAACCAACAATGTCAGGCACAGCCCAAGCCTCTGCATCATCATCAGGGAGTGCTGACAATGCACAAGGAGATGGGCAACCGGCACAGGCCGCAGGGGGTACAGCACAAATCATGCACATGCCAAACCCTTTCGAAATAAGAGACACATCAAACCTAGGACCCCGCTGGACCACATGGCTGCAAGATTTTAAGTTCTAGCCGGGGCCATAGGACTGAAGGATGATGAGAGGCTCAAGAACACACTATTCATGGCGGTAGGCCCAGCAGTGAGGGACATCGCGGGTGAATTGCTCAACGTCGAAACGGTGACTTATGGTGAACTTCATGACAAACTCTCCCAATATTTCGCACCGCATACCAATATTGACTATGAACGCCACATATTCCATACCACAAGACAAGAAAAGGGCGAATCCACGGACAACTTTGTCATGTGACTCTGCATCAAATTGAAACACTGTGAGTTTCACAGGTATTCAAATGAGGAAGCTCTGAGATCGCAGGTCATTGCCGGATGTCTATCCCAACCATTAAGCAAACAATTCCTGCAGAAACAAAGATCCCTGGACGAGATTGTGGCGCTCGCTCGCAGGGAAGCGGCTGTAGAATCCCAACTGGACAACTTAGGCAAAGTCACCATCCAACAACCCACGAGCAATCCCAACGTCATCAACAGACTGTACACAGCCCCTAGCCAAGGTGGCAAACGCCCAGAAGCCACCTGTTACAGGTGCGGTTATGAATATCCGCACACGGGGGAATGCCCCGCCATGGGACAACAGTGCGCCTCGTGCGGGGGCATGGACCACTATCGCGCCATGTGCAAGAATGCACCAGGCCCCACCACGAACAGGCAACGCACCCAGGACAGACGGAGAACAGCGCGACGAAGCCCAACCAACCTAAGGAGGGAGGATGACCAAGATACACCCAGGAAAGAGGACAGAGACCGCAAGAGCCCACCGCTTCGCGAATACAGGCGGTCACGCGAAGGGTCCAGACGCTCTCAAAGGAGACGCTTTGTCCATTACATTGAGATGAGCTCCCCCACCAGCAGCGACACACCGTCGTCGGAGGATGACCAGAGGAAAAAGGGGTATGTATGGGCACTCAACAACAACAAGGCCACCCAACACAGCCCAATTCACACGTTGCACGTCAACAACACCCCGCTACAATTCCTGATTGACACGGGAGCAACCATCAACATTATAAGTGAACAAGCATATGAGTCGCTCACCCCACCACCGAAAATCAAGCAGACCACGGTAGACATCTACCCATATGGAGCGACAATGCCATTACCATACAGGGGCGCGATCACGGCTTGGTGCACACACAAGGACCATGCAGCGAAAATTCCCCTGCATATCATAAAAACCGAAGCCAACAGCGGGTGCATCCTGAGTTTCTGTACAGCAGTAGAAATGGGACTAGTACATATCCTATACCAATTGATGGCCCATAAGTACTTTGCCAAGCCGGAAACCATTGAGCAAACATTCCCCAAGCTGTTCAGAGGTCTTGGCAAACTGAAAAACAGGAAAGTCCACTTGCACATCAACCCGAACATTGAACCAGTGGCACAACATTATCGCGGCATACCGATCAACATTCAAAGACAAGTGGAGGAGGAACTGGACAAACTCATCAAAATGAACATCATTGAACCAGTTGCGGGCCCCACACCCTGGGTATCGCCCATTGTCCCCGTCCCAAAGAAATCCCCTGATGGATCCATACGCCTGTGCGTCGACATGCGCAGAGCCAACGTAGCCATTGAAAGAGAAAGACATCAGTCTCCCCGAATAACAGATATGAAACTGGACCTAACGAAGGGATATCACCAGATAGAAATAGCCCCAGAATGCAGATACATCACCACGTTTGTGACCCATCTCGGCTTATTCCAATATAAACGACTCAGCTTTGGCATCTCGTCGGCAGCCGAGATATTTCAGGAGGAGATACACAGAGTGATCAGACACGTCCCCAATTGTCTGAACTATTCCGACGATGTACTTGTATTCGGCAAGACCCAGGACGAACACGACAGAGCATTGCACAGGGTGTGTCAGGCCCTGGAAGAAGCAGGACTTACGCTGAACAAGGCAAAGTGCAAATTCTCTAAAGGAGCGCTGAGATTCTTTGGACACATTTTTTTGGAAAAGGGGATGCGCCCAGACCCGGACAAAGTCACAGCTTTGACCTCAGCCCCGCCCCCGAAAAACACGTCAGAGCTGCGTTCATGTTTAGGATTAGCCAGTTATTGCTCCATATATCTGAAAGGACTACGCCACCATAAGCAACCCTCTACGGTTACTCACCCGTAAAGATACATCTTTCACCTGGTCCCAGGAGTGTCAGAAAGCATTCGAGAACATCAAGATTGCCATCTCACATGCAGAAGACATGGCATACTTCGGCGCTGAGAGAGAGACAGAAATAATCGTCGATGCCAGCCCGGTAGGACTCAGGGCCATACTCACCCCGAAAGAACTCATGGACCCGCCCAACATTTACATCGTGGCCTATGCCAGCCGGAGCCTCACCGCCACAGAACAGGCCTACTCCCAAGCGGAAAAGGAGAGCTTGGCAGTAGTGTGGGCCTGCGAATATTTCCAATTATTCCTATTCGGAAAAGAATTCACAATAGTAACTGACCATCAGGCACTGCTGACGATATATGGCGACCCGAGAGCACGAATGCCCCGAGTATAGCCAGGTGGGGCCTGCGATTACAGGACTACAAGTTCAAGGTGGTACACTGCCCGGGTAAGGACGAAAACCCGGCGGACTACCTGTCCCGACACCCCACAGGACCGGCAGAGTCACAACCATACATAGCGGACGCTTACATAAACTATATCATATATCACTTGCAGCCCCTGCCGGTAGGATGGCCGGAGCTAAACATGCACTCCGAACAAGATCCAGCCCTCCGAATCGTGAGACACTACCTACAATCCAACAAGAAAACACTGATGAGACAACAAGCGAGGACCAAAGCGGAGACCGTGCGCAAGGACGTCAAATGGCTCGATCAGGTGCGAGATGAACTAATAGTGGTCGAGGATCACATAATACTCAAAGGATGTAAAGAGGTGATCCCAAAGGAGCTTCGGGAATGGACAGTGCACTTGGCACATGAGGGCCAGAGAGGAGTGGTAGCCACCAAGCGCCTCCTCCGACAAAAAGTCTGGTTCCCACAACTCGACAAACTGGTAGACAACATCGTAGGGGGATGCCACATCTGCGCACAAGTAGCGCCACCCCCACACCCCAACCCACTACAAATGTCACTGCTGCCCAAGCAAGTATGGGAAGAACTCGCTGTGGACCTCTTTGGACCCCTCAGGGATGGCACCCATGTGGTAGTCCTCATGGACGAACACTCTTGCTTCCCGGATGCACAGATAGTGGAAAGCAGCGCAACCGCCAGTGTCATCCCGGCCCTGGACCGAATGCTGTCGGCATATGGGATACCCAAAATCATAAAATCGGACAATGGCTTCCACAACTTCGCCAAATACATGGACTTCCAACACCGCAAGATCACCCCGCGATGGCTGCAAGCAAACAGCATGGTCGAGAGGTTCATGGCCACCCTCAAAAGAACTCTCCAAATAGCAAGCATCCAGAACAAACCATTCGAACAGGCCATCAACCAATTGCTGAGAGAATACCGACACACACCCCATAGCACAACAGGGATATGCCCTGCGGACTTAATGTTTAGAAGACCAATTAAGACGAGACTACCAGAAGATCCCAGAACACCAGAAATGACAGCGCTGGAACAAGAAGCCAAAAATAACGATGAAACAGCCAAGGAAAAGATGAAAGAGGCCGCTGACCGCAAGAAACGAGCGAGATAAACACCAGTGCATGTGGGAGACGAAGTGTGGCTTCGGCAACCGAAAATGAGAAAAGAAGACGCCACCTTTGCGCCCACCCCACTCATCGTGACCCACAAGAAAGGCACAATGATTACCACACAAGGAAATGACTGCTCATCAGTAACAAGAAACGTATCATACTTCAAGCGTGTAGCCCCCACCTCAAGAGGGACTGTGGAAAGGAAAGCGAAAGTGAAGAAGAAAGAATGCGGGACGAACCATACCAAGGAGATGGCGAGGAATCTGATGGAGAGCAGAACACTGAATGCCCAGCCCAGGGGTGTACAACACCCCGAAGCTCAAGGCGTCCACAGAGGAGCCGCATGAAGCCACTCTGCCTCATAGAAGAAATGCGGTAAGGACGCTGATGCTAAAAAGGGGGGAGATGTCCACGAGTCCACATCATTATGTGGGCGGAGCCTATTTGAGGCACCCGAGTGCAGAGGACTAGAGGACATGACGTTGGGGTTAGGGCGGGGGCGGGTACGTGTTTCCGGCAGTTGCCGGTTGTAGAAAATCAAGAGAAGTTGCATGGTACTTCGGCTCCACGTGTTTATGTGCGAGCCGCCTGCCCGCACTGCGCTAATCCCCAACAGGTATAAGGCCACCTTCCAGATGATTGATTATGAGTTGATACCACAGGTGCAAAGTAAATACATGCCCAGTGACCTCGTTAGTTCAATGCAATGGTCCATATAGTGTTCAATTTGGTTATCTCTTCCGTGTACGAAATGGCGGAAAAACTACTATATCGTCCCGACCTTTCATAATGACATCTGGCATCAGAAAAGCATAATCATTTGGAGAGCCTTCATTCAGTACTGCTTCCCCCTGCTTAATTTACAACGAAGGCACCAGCATTATATAACCAGACCTATGCAGGTTGGGGCTGCTCGGGGTCTCCTTTCTGATGACAAAGGTCACTAACGAAGGACCTAGGATCCAATAGCACCACCACAAGACTCGAGAAATGCAATTTCCTGATCCTGGAGAGTGATAAGGATCAGGAGCCCATACGAGGCCCGCTAGCCCACACTTGTTAACGTCTGGCTTGTCTAATACAACTTCATATGTGAGTGTCTATCATGGCGGACTGCTCTGTGCCCTTTTTAGCCACTACACTGGTTGATTCAGAGGCAGCAGGTTTGTTTATGGATGAAAAAGGCAGGTGGGCAAGAAAAGTCAAAGCGGAACATTGAGCTTGCAAGAAAAAGATTTTTGACTCGGAAGGCAGCAAGAGGCTGAGGGTTCTAGGTACATTGTCCACGTACTCTACGATAATGGTAGATTAAAGAACGTTTTTCAGTCACACTGCGACAACACAAAGAGTATAGAGACACTGCTTAAATTGCAGATTTATTAAGTGAGAAGGTGTACAGCCTGACACGTGTTTCGAGCAGTCCTTGCTCTTCCTCTGAGGCTGGTACATGGTAAATATAAAGTAAAATCCCACAAAAACAATAATGTTACGCAAAAACACAAAGAATATATTAAAAAAAGGAAGAAAAATAAACTATTTAAGATAAGAGGTATTTCATTATACCATTAAAAGTTAGATGGCATGATATGGACAATTTTATCTGCATGATGGGGGCATTAAAGCAAAACCAAAAGAAGGGATGATTCCCCAATGTGTTAGCACAGGTATGTGAAAGATATTATTTGGCAAAACACAATTTCCATTTTGAAATGATCCAGACAAAATGCGTGCATGGGTGCACATAATCGTAAGTTCATAACCAGTCAAAGTATATATAAAAAAGTTATAAATACCATGAATTTAGTGCATTGTGGATGTAGCGGGTAGTTTCCTCATAAAAGAGAAAAAAAAGGGAAAGAAGAGCAACACATTTTTGTGTGCGAGTGAGAGGCGATGTAGACAGAGCTGCAACAGTTACTTTGAACCACTCTTTGCGTTCACATTTGTAAAGTTAAAAATGACCAAGGTAAATAAGGTTGGATTTGCTATGGATGAGAACAAAATCAAGTGCAGCAATTATTTAGTTAGTATTCGACCCGTACGTGTAGCAGATGTGAAAAGAGGATTGGAACAAGGCGTATTCATGGAAAGTGGAGTCCCGGCAGTTACGAAGAGAAAAATAAAAAATACCATTATGAGAGTTCCAGCCGTGGGCCGTGTTATTACCTATGTTAAAAGCAAGTTGCAAGACCACTACAGTCTGACAGTGGTCTGAGGGACCATAGAAAATCACTTAACCTGGTAGTCTGCTATTGCAAGCGGCCGAGTTCTCACGCGGGCGCCAGTCTGCTGACTAATGATATCGATACGTGTTTCTGAGTGAAAGCGCAGCTGCCCAAAATGGTGAGATAATGGGGGCGCCCGAGACAACAGAGTATGTACGTATCAACCAAAATATGATCAGGTATCACGATCAAGATCTAACAGTATAGTATCCTCTACAGCTAGCTCTGATCCAGATAGTGAAACAGAGACACAAGCTCCTGCTATCTCTGAAAGCAGACAGGAGGAAACAACCCATCCCCACGCAGACAGTGGAGATGCTACTGAGGACGAGATTACCCCTCGACCACCAACTGCAACCAATGCTTTTTAGAACAGATCAAGCGTTACAAAAAAGGGAACCGGCAAGCTCTACTGGCCAACGCCAAAAAAACAGTACAATTCCAAACACCGATTGTAACCAATATGCCAACCCCAAATACACAACAAGGGGCACCAAGGGCAACAAGCAACACCGGCGCAAACGCCCCAGCAGCACCACGAAGGTTCACCAGAGCCTATCATCAACAACAATTGATGAACCAGAACCATTGACTCTTGTGTGTAACCTAAGCAAGCATCACCTCTCACTTGCTGAATATACCGTACTCAATAAAGGCTTATCTTTTGCACCTTCTGGACTCAATAACTTTGTTAATATCCAAATAGATATTTTTAAATTTGTCCGGAAACTCAAACTTAAAAAATGCTTTGCCACTCAGATTAAGAAATTGAAACCTAAAGAAATTATAGCAGCACCATCTGAAATCACGTTACAAATTATGCTCAATACTCACATTCTGATGTCACTAGAAGATGACAATATACAATCAGAACCGAGTATATTAAACATTCTAAGTGATCTAGACTTCGAACAACAAAACTTGCATATTAAGGAACTAAGTTTCAAGTCTAAATTCACACCTATATTTGCTCAAGACAACATTATCGATACATTATTGTTTTTGTGGGATTTACTTTATATTTACCATGTACCAGCCTCAGAGGAAGAGCAAGGACTGCTCGAAACACGTGTCACTTAATAAATCTGCAATTTAAGCAGTGTCTCTATACTCTTTGTGTTGGCGCAGTGTGACTGAAAACGTTCTCTAATCTTGTTTATGGATGATGTGTCGGGCAGAGTCTGAAACATATCTAGAGAAGCCAGGGCCTTATCATATCGCTAGTATCCAGCCTGTCAGTAAGCAATCAGAAATCCTGTCTATGAATATCACAAAATGTCAAGAAAGAGTCTCTTTCAATTTAATAATCCAGTGATTTCAGGGCTGGTTTGGTTTAGAAAGCATAATCCATACATCACCTCCACGCATGTACCTTCTTTTTGAGTTCTGCACACTGCGTACACAAAATCTTGCTTAATCCGATTTTTCAGAAGCATATTGCAAACCTCATCCAGGTTCCCATCAAGTACCCTGGATACCTGAATGTGTGTCAATGAGAAGCATGAGAAAGAAGTACCTCCTCAATGCCCGTAAGATTGTGTGATGGACCACAAATGCCACAGTATTGATGTTCACACAGATATATGTCTTGTCATTTCCTTAGAAAGCGGATCTCAAGGAGTATATCTAAATGCACCTAAAAAATGATATTATGACTGAAAACAGTTCACTAGATGAAGCACCTTTGCTGTTTGTCCCTGTAAAGGACAGGACTAAACTTTTGATATGCCCAGAATATCACAAGATCAAAAAGATTCTGATCAAAGATAAATAAACATTACCAGCAATTTCAGATATGTCGGACGAATTGCATGGGGCCTTGCACTATATCAAACTAGATTTGTGAGGAGCCTATTGTCTGATGTATATAAGAGCCGGCAATGAGTGGAAGACTACCTGGGATTTATCCCTGCCCCTGTACAGGCAGAGTGCTTGCTGGATTTGGTATAGCAAGCAGGCTACCTTGTTTCAAGTAGCTGTCTTCCTGCCAACTAAGGGACGGTTATTTTACATGTCTGCTTATTGTTGACTTCTCCATCTTTCTGCCCTTTGTTTCTCTCTTTTATGGTGCCACTGTGAGGGTGATTTTAGTGTGCCTTGTAGGAATTGGCTATTTCTAGAAGGGGGATGTTTGTTGGCCCTGCTACTTTCAGAAGCTGTAAAACTATGCTGCGGTTTGAGCACCATTTACTTGAGCCACAGGGAGAACGCTTCATACTGTTAAGTATAAGGGATCATGGCATGTTCCTACCATGCTTTACCTGCTTCATCCTTTATCAGTTATTTGTCCCCTGACTGCACCATGCCATCTCTCACTGCAACTGTAAGAGTTAGAATATCACTCCACTCTCAAACCAACATTTGACATTGACATCACAGCCCCTCTATACTTCAGTATACATGCGTACAGATGGTCAGGCCACTACAGTGACTACATATCCACCTGCAGCACCCATCTGCAAGCTTAGAATCTGAAAACGCATCCAATTAGGAAACACCAACAGCCTCCAGTGCTGAATGTGAAATTATAGCCATAGACTTTATAGTAGAATTGCCACCTTGCAGTGTTTGCGCAGCTACTATGGAAGTGGAGGATTCCTTCACCAAGCTAGTATATATTTCACCTCTCTGTAAGGTGCGCTCAGCATTGGAAATAACCGAAGTTGTTCTACAAGACATCTTCAACGTTGGAGATCATGTCTGTTTCTCATTTTATCATCCAACCATCTTCCTGCTTGTCTGCTTAATATGAAACTTCAACTGAAATACTTGGGACCATTTTTTTTATCATTTGTTAGGCCAAGCCTGTCCCATCCAGGCTACACATCCTTGTCACCT
This sequence comes from Ambystoma mexicanum, assembly GCF_040938575.1. Classification (NCBI taxonomy): domain Eukaryota; kingdom Metazoa; phylum Chordata; class Amphibia; order Caudata; family Ambystomatidae; genus Ambystoma; species Ambystoma mexicanum. The sequence goes on along the minus strand of NC_090933.1, from coordinate 771,085,841 downwards.
GGAAGTGAATCCATTCAGTATGTCATGTGACCCACTTGAAAACGTTTTCTCCTGAGAGGGCTGTTGAATGTAGCAATCCTCTTCCCCTGAATAACTACTCGACAATGTATTCCTCACAATGCCGTGGCCAGAAGCATGATGCACAACGTACACCTCCTTGTTAGACAGGACGTTCCATCACCAGCCCACAGAATCGAATGAATGAAGTTTATCTCGGTGCCTAACAATGCCCCAGTTGCCTTATCTTGCTCTTGCCTCTAGTTATTCACTACTTCACTTTTTGTCTGCCTGCATCCCGATTCCTCCTCAGTATTGTTGTTGTTTGTGCTAGTTTTCTGTTTCTCATTGTGTGTCCTGTATTTCAATTCACTCCATCCATGTTCCAGTAAGCCCATTCTACCAGCTCGTTTTCATATTTCGCAACCCATCAGTCACTGTCAAAGTGGACTCAAAACTCCACCTGTGCTTACTCACCAGCAGGCTTCAGATATCCTATGATGTATTTTCGATCCAGGGGGTTTTGTTACTATAGGATTGGCCTTCCTTTGATGGGCACCTGCCTTCCAGCTGCCTCCCATCTGGCAGCAAGGTGGCTTCTAGAAGGGATAGGCTGTATCTCTCCATGCCACCCCATCAATGATGAGCTCATGTGCAACCATTCACTGTCACACATCCAGTTGTACGCACCCAGTCGCATGACCCCACGCCATGTATATTCCCTTATGCTACCAGGTATTGTTGGCAGCTTCCCTGCTGTAAGGCAAAATGTCCCTTTTCCCTGCAGACTAAGCCCGTTCTTCGATTTTCCCTGGCAGCATCGGTGTCTGTCTCTGTGAGCGCCCCGAGGCCTTTAGGTTAGTGGCACTATACAAAAATAATATAGATATATAGATAGAGACATGATGGATTAACAGAGGTGTTCCATCTCAGAATGTTGTCCATGGTGTGTCTATGAATCACAGTCATTACATACATAATATCCTTCCATGTAGCAGCATATATTAGAACAAGCATCCACAGCTGCCCCCATTGTCATATGTGGTAAACGTTGACTGTGTTCCATATAATTTGACCAGGGTTTGCCCATATCCATGGACAGGAATCATTGATTGTTTTCTGTTTATTTTATTTTTTTCAACATTGATATTTTTATTAATTTTTTAACAAAAAAAAGACATCAGTATTTGCAAGACATAATATAGCACAATTCATTCTTTGCATAGTCTGGCTTTCGATTAACCATTTAGTAGAAGGGTGTATTGTTTGGGAGGAAAAACAGAGAGTGATAACTGGAAGGTTTAGAATTAATCTTAAACTTCTGGCAGTTGTTCTGGGCAACCGTCCAGCCCATTGTTTTACACATGCCAAGTCATTAAAGGAAGGGTAAAGATCATATGTAAATCAGGCTTGGTCTCACCTGCAAAGGGGCACTCCAGCCCAAACTGCTGGGTCACATCCCTTCTCTACAAGACCAAAAGCCTCCCCAGTAGCTTGGGTCTCTAAACTCAGCAGGCACACACAGGCACAGGACCCACGTCTGGGCAAACCCGTCCCACCCAGGATGACAAAGCAAAAACGAAGAGGTGATGGCTGGAAGGTTTAGAATTCATCTTAAACCTTTGGCAATTGCTCTGGGCATCCCTCAAGGCCATCGTTCTTTGCCTGCCAAGCCATTAGAGGAAGGGGAAAGATCATATGCAAATCAGATTGGTTCCACCCACAAAGAGGTAGTGCAGTATAGTCTCTATTTTTCAATACCTCTTCAAGGGACCCTAACGCCAAAACCCAACCCTTTTAAAATGTAAATTCATTGCAGCCTACGCCCAATGATTCCCATTGACCTAAACCCTCAAAACATCTAGATAATATACATTGTATTAAGCACAATCAGTGTGAATTGTGAGAAGGTTGCATTAAGGATATGCAATGCATGGCAGTGTAGAGATCTCTGCTACCGGGCTTGGAAACGGCATGCTCTGTTCCCCACAAGCTTATTTGATTTGATTTGATTAATTTGTAATGTGCAGTAACATGCAGAACAAACTGCATCTGGGTACAGATTTTATCAACAAATTTTGGTGTGTGGCGAGGATAGGCAACAAGATTATTTAAATTATTATTTATTTTAAAAGATGGGGTTTTAAGGTTTTTGGAAAAATAAGTAATGTGTCAATTCATCTCAGTCGGATAGGAAGAGAGTTTCAAAGATGAGTGCCAAGGACAGAGAAATGCCTGGCTCTTCTGTATGCATAGCAAGATGTGGGAAATGACTGATAAGACTGAATCCTATCAGACAAGAATCAGACAAGTATCTTTGTGCCAGTCCATGAATGCATTTTAAGATCAGGCATTATATTTTAAAGTCGTTCTTCTGTTTGACTGGCAAGCAATGGAGAGATCTCTGAAGTTGGAAAATAGAGGACTTGGATACCTGATAGTTAATGCTAAACAATGCACAGCCTATAGGTGGTAGAGCTGCCAACTTGAAATGTCTGCTAGAATGTCGTTTGTGTAGTCAAATTTACAGTTGACCAATGCACAAAACACAATTGGTTGGTAAACCGCAGGAACATAAGGAAGAGCAAAGAATAGTAATCTGAGTGTATATAAAATAGACTTCAATATCCCCCAACCAGATTTCCACATCCCAAATCGGACTGCAAGTAGCAGCGAAGATTAATTGCTTTTTGAGCAAAAAAAGTTGGAAGTTCATACAAAGGAAAGGGAATGGCAGCTGTGATGGATTATTAAGCAAATGTTTAGGTCCAAATAAGATGATCTCTGTTTTTGATGGATTTAGTGGACATGTTTTAAGGCTCATCCATTGTTTAACTTCCAGCATGCAATTGACAATATTCTGAAAAGAATCCGTAGAATAATTGGCATGCAGATAAATCTGCATATCATCAGAATAATAAGTATACCCAAGGTCAAAATATGAAAAAATAGACTTCAAGCCTGAATATAGATATTGAAAAGCAAGCGCGACAAAGAAGAGCACTGAGGTACACCACAAGAAATGGAGATCTGATTGGAAAGACAAACTACAAGTTTGATCTATTGGATATGGGCCTTCAGAAAGAAGTGTAACTAGACCAGTACCTGTTGTGATACACCTAAAACTCCCGACAGCCTAGAAAGAGACTCGATACCCATAACCTTTTGCTAATATACAGAGAGATTTGGTTTCATTATCATATGAATAAATATATTTGAGTAATTGTTTACAGTGCTGATATACATGTTCCTTTTCATATAAAACTGTTTATATCTTCACAATATACAATTTGTTAAAGGCATTCCCATATTTTTAGAGTAATTCAAAGGTGTGGAACTCCACTGAGCAGACATTTGCTACTAAGCGGGAAACAAGCCCTTATCTGTAACAAGTTCTGCTATCCGTGTTTTGCATGATGTCTCTTTTTTCCATTGATTGTTTGTTTACAGGGGATACACTGGTATTTCAGAGATGCAAATATTTCAGTAGAGGTTGTTTCAACCATTTAATGCAACACTGCTGCTTTTGTCTGAATATTGCTAACCATGTTAATTCACAGTTGTAAACCACACATTGTTGAAAATCAACAAGGAAGAACGAGAATAAAGCATAAACCAACAAACCAGATCATGTAATAGGAGTATACAAGAAAAAACACCTACTGCTGCCCATTACCATACGTTGTAAACCTTTATTGTGTGCAATGTTATTTGATCAGAAATGTACATTTGTAAACCACACATTGTTGAAAATGCACAGATAAAGTGAAAAAGGGATGAACAAATGAGTCAGACCCCTAAATGTTCATGTCCATGCATGGTTATTCCTGTTTTTCCAAACTCTTCTGGATCTGGTAGAGTCATTTACGCCCATAATGCCATGTACACCAACAGAGCATTGTTATCCATGGTCTGTGCTTGAGCCCTTCAGCATCACATGGTATCAACGGTTAACCATGGTCAGAATCCTGGCTAAACCTTGGTCTTCTATAGACTTTATACATTGTTGTACATGCTAAAACCATCAACAACTATGGTTTGTCCAAGAACTCATGAATGTCACAGGACGGATAGGGGAAAAAAGCTTGCAAGCACTGGGTTAATCTGCCGAACATGGGATCATCATACATGTAGCAGGGTTCAGGGGCACCGGCAGATTAAAAGATGTCAAGTCTGAATACTATTTGATCTAAGTTGTTGGAAACAAATCATTCTTTAACATGGATTGCACTAACTAGTTCACTAGAACCTTCATTTAAAATATTGAACATCCTATTAATTAAAGTTTGAATAGAAGTAAACACATTTTTAATTAATTCAAGGAAGCCATACTTTGTTTTGGGGAACATTACAAAAACAGGTGGCTGTAAACTAACTCCCTGTGCTAATTAATGCAATCATAAATACATTGATGCAAGTGTATTTGAGTGTCAGCACTACAGCCAACACACTTTCAATGCTTAGGAAACAATGCAAATATTGTTCCACTGAACTTAAAAGACAACTTGCCTTAGACTTAGCTAAATAATCTTAACATAATCAATATTAATATAGTTGTTAATTGGTGTTTAGATGGTTTTCATTTCTAACGATGAACAGCACAATGTATTTGCTAAAAAATCAACAGAATTCATGTATATTCTTTCTTTAATACATAAAAACACTGCGGCCCTTTCTCGAAGCGTTTTTTCCAATTGGGCTTTTCCATTATTAATTTGCTTCTGTGAATTTGTCCATATATGTTTATTCTACTAAGACCCCTTATTTATGGAATAGGTACCCTTTTACAGTACACAGCATGCATCCGAATACATAGATACTATTTTAAATTAAAATGTCAAGAAGCAAGAGACGTTCATTCCGATCAGGAAGCTTGGAATGATGCTAGTGCTATCAGGTAATGTCCAGTATTCCAAGCCCTTGGAATCGCTCAGCACACCCTTTGATCCCCCACCTCATCCTCCCTTAACCTCTGTGGTGACCCCAAGGGGTAACCCATTCCACCACACTCCCTCATCTCTTCATGGCACACCGGCCGTTCTCCCTTTTGGGTATCGAACCTCCTAAAGGAAGCCAATGGAAATGAGGAAGGGACTCCATGTAGTTTCCTTTACAAGAAAATGCCTCACAACAGCTATCAGTAAAATATACATATTACCAACACAGGAAGAAAAACAATACATTATTAAGCTATTTAACACTGTGGAGCAGAACAATGAAAGACACATTTACCAGGGGGAAAAACATCTGAATTACAGAAAGTAGGCAATTCAAAAAATTGATAAGCGAGAATGCAGCAACATGCGTGAGCACACACTGGGATAGACGAGAACAAGAGAGGGATTACACACAAGGAAAGGAGAGAAAGAATCAGGAATAGGAAACAGTATTATGACAAGTTGGACAATAAAAAAATACAATAATAACCATTATATCATGAACGGTAAAAAACATTTCATGGAGTTATGGAACCTGGAACATTCATGGTGCTAATTGCGGAATCGATTGGAGAATTAGTAATGATAGAATTAGAGAAATATAGAACAAGAACAATAATTAACAAAGACTTGCCATGTTGTCTCATATTTCTGTATTACGGTAGAAGAGTTTGCTAAACATTTTGCTAATCTGTTGATATTGCAGACGATATTGCACCGAAACATTTAATAGGAATAGTTTGAAAATGTTTTTAATTGGCAGTAGTAGATAAAGTTGCGAGCTGGTCAGGAGTTTTATTGGCTTTTCTAGGTTTGTTCTTCAGCTGCCACAGCACTGCAAGACTGAGGTGCCTTTGAGATCCTAATGTTCATTCTTGGGCCGGGGTTTGCCCTCCAGGCTAGTGGGTTCTCTTTGGGGATGACCTTTATTTCTACACACCATTCCTCTGCTTCCTGCAGTCATGATGACCCGGGTGAGCACTTTACGGTTTGCTCACCAATACTTCTGGATTTTCTCATTTCGTCTCCATTCTCTCTCCTCACACAGCTTCTGCTTCTCCGACTACTTCTGCTACTCACATTTCGTAATTTTTCCAATTTTATTGTTGAACTGTTTTCGATTAATTACTGGATAACAACTAGAGCAAGCATCACAGTTCTTATGTCCGCTTGCCTCCCTACATGGCCGCCTCATCCCAGTTTGGCTATCCTTTGTAACCTGTTCTATATTACACCAGTACATGTTTTTATGGGGTGTTTGGTTCATCAAAGGAGTGGAGGTCATGGGAATTGTATGATAGAGCATAGTCTCAATTATAGGGGAAATGTTCTCTCCCTTGAGAATAGGGACGAAATCCTCAGATTCGTCACAGAGTGGAGAGTGATTGGGCTTGATAGTGTGTAACACTTCATGTCATTCAATCACAGAATGTATACACCAGACGTAATAAAAACAGATACTTTATTTTTGCAAAAATCTGAGCAATGAGTCAAAGACCGACACCAAAAGACTATCTAAGTATAGAGTCTTTCAGAATCGTTGCATGATCCCAGATGTTAGGCCAACCAACAATGTCCATGGTCAACGGGAAAGCCTTAGGAAACAAAATGCACAGTTCTGGAGTTAGCGATACTTTCACTACAGTGTTCATCCCACTGACAAACTTAATCTCCGCAGGTTGAGGCACAGTCTTCAAGCGAATGGAAATTGTGGTTCAGCACCATCAATTAGCAAACACTCTGAAATGTTCTTTTGGTCCAAAATTAACACTATTTTTTCCTCCTCAGGCATCCGTCCCAAATAGTGACAAAGGCAGACTGGCTGCAAGCAGAATATATGAGGTCCAAATAAGTATGATGTCTGACCACAAGAGTTGTTGAAATAGTACTTGGGTACAGTGCAGTCTTTTGGTATCTGATAACGCAGGCCCTGCCACTCAAGATGCAGTGGCAGCCCTACACATGGCAATACACTGTGCAGAGTCCCAACGTGGCTCATGATGCTCAGTACCAGCCAGCAAATTATAGACTCTTTCTGTTATCATTGTCTGAGCATCCTTCACTCTCACGTCTCTAGTCTAATTCCGTGTAAGGCCGAGTCATAAGGCTATACAAACAGCAATACCTCCTATATACCTGCAATTCAACTATGTCTGTTGAATCAAGGGAAGGAAGTACCGATCCTTCAGTTTGCTGTGGTCTACAGAGAAGGTAGATTTCACAAATGTCTGCCTAAGCTTTGCCACCACATGAGTCTTGGTATATTGCAGCAGCAGAGCTTTCTTGTGGGTTTCTTCTGGTCGTCCTCTCCACCACTTACTTTGGGGACAAACACCATGTTAGAAGATGTGCATTTGACAAATTCCTGGTTAGATAAAAAATTTCAGAGCAGAGCATAAACTTGGCTTCCGCTCTAATGGCTGCATCCACTCAAAATACATGTAACCATTCAATCACTCAGAGAATGCAACATTAACACCTTCCTAGGCGTCTTACTGGAAAAAACTCAAGGTCTGGTTTCCACTGGATATCCAGATGTCCTATCCATGCACCAGCCAGATCTGGTATTGGCCAGCCTCAGTCCCTCCTCTCAGGAAAGGCAGAGTCTGTGACTGTACATAGCCATATCCCTATCAATTTCAAATAAAGGGGAAGCGAGAATGCATGCTGAGTTTTAAACACAAAGGTGTCTTACAGGGCAATGCTTGAGAAACCTGCTCGGTTTATGACTTAGACCTACATCACTCAGTCTTCACTGCCAGAAACATGCTGAATTTGCAGAGTTAACCATTCTCCACAATGTGCATGGGGAGCAGGATTTCTTTGAGACACCCTAACTATAAAAAAAAATCCTGTTGTTTCTCAAGGGCACCTCACAGATTCACATCCATCCTCAGGTGTACTGTGAATCCAGACTCACAGATGGAAAATATCATCACAACAGTTGGGGACCAGCAACAACTATTCACACCTACCCACACAGGTACATCATTAGGACATTCAGTCTCATAATGTATAAAGTGAATATTAGAATCTGGCACTGGGTACTCATTGTTAGAGAACTCGTATAGAAATAGACAGATGTTCTGTGTACAGGCGTAGGCCTTTTAACACCCAACGTCAACTTCTTCTTGGATAGCAAAGGCTCTTTTTGGAAGAACATTGTTAAAATGAAGTCATCCTCTGGTTGCTGAAGATTGGCAGTATCATCCCTTTTTGGCAACAGAACCTCAGTGCATTGAAAAGCTACTTCCAATTTAGAAATTATTTCTTCTCACTGCCACTTTGTATATAGGCAGAAGGAGGTCACCTTAATGGCACAGGCCAAAGCCTTACTGTTTTCAGGCACTGCTTCCTGCACCAAATTGATTTCCCTGGGTGATCCCAATCATAGGCTGAAACCCAGACAAAGAAATTTTGAATGTGTGCTTTTTTTCCTTTTGTTAAATTAAACGTTTACAGTTTACACCAAACGTTCACACTAATGGTAGGAACAGTTTTTCGTTTGACTGCAGACCATCTCCCTTGTCATGGTCACAGGCTATCGAGGGATTGGGGGCAGCCTAAACAAAAGTTGAAGCTTGTTCCTTTGTTCATTTTTCTATGACGTTCCTAAATATCTAACACACGTCAATCAAATTATTGTTTCTGGTAAGGGTGAAGTGGTGCAGTGGTGGCATGCACCCAGAAAGATAATGTCCAACCTGGAGACAAATGGACCAGTTGCACCCTGGATACAAACAGAGCAATTGAGCTCTGCGTAGAAGCAAGTTCAAACACATAAATTGCACACTGCTTACGAATGGAGCAACGCCATCTATATATTATCCAATCTAGAATGAGTTACATGCAAACAGCACCATGAGTCTAATAGATTTCAACACTTTTCAAATGAATAGTTTCAGCACCATACACACCTACAGACATGCAGCACCAGCAAACAAAGCAACAGCAACCTGCAAGCACATTGAGCAGGACCATGTTGTGACAGACAAGCAGCTGCCTGCATTCAAAAAGAGTGTGTACAAGCCTTGTGCATAAATGGCATCATCATTCGGCAAGATAGTGTGGCAGCCTCCTACCCAGAAATAGAGCAAACACAGCTTTATACCAACTGAGCAGTGGTGGCATGCATACCAACAATGTAGAGGCACCATCCATCAGTGGCAGTTGGCGAATGCTTAAATTGGAGTGGTGTTAATATTTCCCACAAATATATATGTGTCACTGGGCGTAGCAAAGGAGCCCAAACCAACCAAGTGTGGCTTGGGGAGGGCGGTGGTCTCTCCAAAGAAACCTTTTTAATCATGGGTTGAAATTATGCATTATTCAGTATACTTTCAGTGAACAATTGGTTAAAAGCAGCTATATATAAATTGGTGCCCCTAAATACATTGTAAATAACATTTCAAATGATGAACAACCCGGTGGCTCATGCAGTAGCAGTCCTTCTGTTCCACACGCACATCTCCCCCATATTGAAAAAGCTTCATTGGCTGCATGTAGCAGCAAGGGTTTGGTTTACATCGCTATTTCTAGTCTTTAAGATCCTGCAGAACATCGACCCATGGCATCTTTCCAGTAAATTCCATTGAAATTCTCCCTCCCGTAATTTAAGGTCACAGCATCTATTTCTTTTGCCTGAACAAAACCTTAGGCAGGAGCGAGCCATGGGGCGATCCTTTCAAGTTCTGGCTACTGAGCTTTAGAACCCCCAGATCTTTGGGTTGTCAGTGATCTTCTAATTTTCAGAAGGAAAATGAAAACTGTCTTGTTCTGCTAACTTTCATATGTGCACACACTCTTTTTTGTGCTTGTAGAGCACCTTGATGCCTTAGCCGTTAGCGCTATATAATACGCATAGTTATAGTTACAGTTATGCTGACTTTTCCCACAATACAAGCTATTATGAAAAAATGTTTGAGCTGGCTCTCCCCTTACAGTTCCATGTTGTCAGCATCAATACATGCCAGTAGTCACATATTAGAACATATACATTTTTGCTTTACTCATTATGCCATTAATGATACTACAAGAAATCTTGTCCAAGCTCGCTCTGCCAATATATGCCTCATGTAAGAATGTACTCCTATTTGTTTTGCTGATAAAAATGCCATGCCATAATAAGACTGGGTGAACCAATGTAAGACAGTATGGCCACCTAAGAATACTCATAATGTTGGCTTCATCCTGGTTTCGCATCAAAAAGTGTCATCCAATTGTAACAATAATGCAAGCCCTGCTAGACAGATACCACTTGTTATGTCTGCTTTACCCTTTTTGGCCAGTAACAAATGTCATGCCACCGTAACAAATTATAGCCAGACTGGAGGCACCAAAGCAAGCCAGTCTAGCCACATAATACTAATCATGTTTGCTTTACCATTGATGCTCAGTAAAAAAATTTCATTCTTCAGGAAGAATACATAGCTAGACGGGCTGCACCAGGATTTTCCAGTCTGATGTAATAACACTTATCATGTTTGATTTACCATTGATACTCAGTAGACAATGCCATGCCACAGTAAGGAAATCTACCAGCAACAAAGCATTTCTAACCACAAACAAACTCTTATATTTGCTACTTTACCCTTAATGCGCAGTAAAACATGACCAGACTGGCTGCACCAAAGCATGTCAGTCTATCCATGTAATTATACTCATATTTGCTTCACACTTGATGCTCAGTAAATGATACCAAATCACTGTAAGAATGCACAGTTAGACTAGCTGTACCAAATGCCAGTACAGCCATGTAATAATACTCATGATGTTTCCCCCTCTGTCCCCTGCCCAAATCAGTGTCCTTCTGCAATGCACAAGCACACAAAAACAAACACATGCACATTCAGTCACTCATTCACATGCACAGTATTCACTCACATAATCACGTGCACTCTTAAGCAATAAACTTGCACATTCACATTCGCACCGGTACACCACACAATTGCTTATTCACATACGCACCCATGTTTATACACACATACAATCATATGTGTTTCTTTCCTTACTTTCAGTCCTGTTCAGGACTCTGCTTCAGACACCACCTCGCACGAAGGCCCTCTAGCTTTTGTGAAGCATGAACAGGAACCAGGAAGTGTTTTCTGGTTCAAGCATATGCTGCGATGAGCCAGAGAGCTTATGGAATAAGGCCCCAGGTTGTCTGAATGTGGGGGAAATGCAGGACCCCCCTACTTACATTCAGACATGCAGTTCCTTAGCTTACATCCCCAATGGGTCATGCAAGCCTTGGGAAGCAAAATGCCTCCAACTTTACATAGCTCAGTGGGCATGTGTATTGCAGAACCCGAACTGTGAAAGGGAAACATAGCAAGCAGCTGAGGGAGCACTCATGTTTTGACTGGGCTCATCCAATTTGGGTGGCAGGCAGTTCAATCTGGCTTCCATAGTAAGCACTACACTAAGACTGCACGCATGCATGTCTCTAACTTTCGCTCTAATGCTCACCACTCCAAAAGCTTGTCTATACTCATCCTTTCTAAACATTTTGCTCCTTTCCACACTGTCAACCATTCGTCTCTCCTACTAACCCTCCAGGACCTCGGGTTTTGGAAATCTTCTCTTGCCTGGATCACATTCTATCTGGTAGGGCGATACTTTAAAATCTCTTGAAACTTGCAAATCTCTGACCTCACCCCTCCAACTGTCAGCATTCCTGATGGATCAGTCTACCCATGTTCTCTGTCACTTCAACCTACCGACAACATGCTCATTTGCTCTGCATTCACAAACACCCATTTTTCAAATTCTTTCTCCTAGTCTACAAAGCTATCAATGGTCTTCCTTCTCAGTACCTTTCTGATTGTATCTCAGTTTACTCACAATCCCACCAATCCTCCTCTGCACTGAACCTGACTGTCCCACACCCTCCCTGTGCCTCCTCTTGCTAACAATCAAAGCCAACCCAACTGTGTAGCTCTTCTAAACTTGGCTTTAACTTCACATATTAACTAAAGAGCAGTCTGCCGATGCCCTCTCTCCCATCTTCCCTACATGAGCCAACTATTACCCCCAGTGAAGTGTAATAATGTAATTGTGCATATATAAATAGTTTGAAGTACTTGCTCTGTTAGGTCAATGTTACCTTTGTAAGTCACCTGTTTTTCATTTATATGTGTATATATTCAGTTTGTTTGGTTTTGTCCCTGATATATGCCCTGCTTTTTTATACCCTCATAGACTTGCTCACCACTTGTTCTCATCTTTGTCTTATTACACAGACACCCTTCATGGAAATGCCCCATCATCTGTAAATGTGTTATTGTAAGGAACCACATCGCCTGAGTGACAGGTAAAACAGTCCCCCATGTGCGTTATTTGAATGGGGGACAGTGCTACCTGCTTCTCAGCAGGGCATGTCCCCACCTATGCTTTTAGTTTTTGTTTTGCTAGTTGTGGAGCCCTTTCGGCTCGGCAACAAACATAGTGGCTAATAATGGTAGCCAGTGGGGCATCAGAATACTGGTCCCGTCGGCTCTCATTATTATGCCAGCCACTTAGACAGACTGCCTGACAGAAAATGAGTCCTCTCCTGCCAGTCAATGTGTTCACATTGACTATACCTGCAATGTGAACATGTTGACTGACAGATGATGCCTCCTCTCCTGTCAGGCAGGATGTCTCCATGTCAGAGAGCAGGGGGGTGCCATCAGGTCCTCCCTGTGGCTGCACAGGCAGTATGGAAGGTGCACAGAGTTTTGGATGCATGCATGAATTGTATGTATGTTGGTGTTTGTTTCTATAAATGTGTGCATGCAAGGATTTGTTTGAATGATGTGCAGGTGAAAGTGTTTATGTGTGTGCTTGCATGTGTGTCTCAGCCCCCACCTCTAAACCTGAGGGCGGATAGCTCAGGGGCAACACGTTTTGTCTTGGAAGCAAGACAATGCAGTGCAACACAGGTTTGAATCCCGTTCCCGTGCTTAGAAACCAATCTCTGGTATGAAATGTGTTAAAAAAGAACATTTATAATAATTATAATAGATTTAGGGGTTGGGGCTGCTAGGGACATGGTATTCTTATTTGCTTTACCCTTAATGTACACAGTACCATGCATCAAGGGTAAAAGAAACGGTAAGTTACGGGTTTTAGGATGATAGAATGGCATACACTGAATATAGGCCATTCTTTCCACGTAATAACACACACCTTTGCTTTACCTTTCATCCACAGTTACTGTGTGTCAAGGGTAAAGCAAACAAAGCAAGTGTTATTGCCTGGCTAGGCTGTTTAGATTAAATATAGGTCAGTCTAGCCACTTAGAAACATTTATCTGTGCTTTACCCTTGATGCACAGTTACTTTGTATTATTTGTAAAGCAAACATGACCAGTGTTATTACATGGCTTACAATGGTGGCTCAGTCTAGCCCTCTGTTCTTTGTGTTTCATGGATTTTTTGTACTTTGCATCAAGGGTAAAAGCTAATGTAAGTCTGAGTACTTGGTACAGTAGCCTATTTTGGTGTAACCAGTGTAGATATACTTTTTCTGTTGCATGTTATTTTTTACTGTCTAGAACTTTCTTTTATTTTAATACTGGCATATATTGGTGCGCCATGAATGGACTGACATATGTATGGGCATAGCTAGCATGAACATGTTTTATATGCTGGCATATGTTGTGGGTAACGGCATAATGAAACTGCAGCAGAAAAGGGCCCTGTGCGCTGCTGACAACTTGCATCTATTGTTTGTTTTCATGTTCTACCATAGAAATTTACTGAAAACTGTGTAACATTTTACCCAATTTTTCAAAGAAATTGCTGTAAAATCTACCATTTTAACCCATCATTTAAAACATATCTCGGGAGAGAACACCCAGAATAAACTTTCTGTAGTTTGGCACCCACGTTGCACTCAGCCGCTCTTATATATTGGGCCCATACGTTTATGCCCCTCCAGTTGAACATTTCACCTGCCGTCACTGATGCCAGGGCTATAGGCAAGTTATTACTTTGACCGGTTAAGTCATGCTCAAAATCCCATTCCAGTGAAGATCCTTTCCGTCTGCAGCTCACTTCCTGCCAAGAGAACACACACAAGTTTACGTTTGGTCAGAGTTCAGCAAAAGATGTCCTCTGCATCTGCCTGCATAATGTATGTATTTGAATTCTTGAGGTTATACAGGTACTTACACCATAGGTCTTCTATTGCCATTATATGTCCTTGTACTCCAATCACATAGATGGTATTGCAATCATAGAGCCAGCTATTTCTATTAATACCTGGCATATACGGTTAGTACAAGCACTTATGCACATTTCTAGCCATGCAAATATACATGCATCTACTCATATAATAATAATAAACAACGACTAATAGAAAATTCTTGTGAAATCAAGCATTCTTTCACTTCTCATCAGTGCACCGGTTGATACTCATAAACTTTACATTACACTTGCTGCAGCATTTAAAATTGGAATTTAAAAAATGAAAGCTTACAAAAAATCCACAAGTTACCTAAGATTAGCTGTGGTAGCATTTCAGATTTATGCCAGGTTGCACAAAAAGTTGTTTACAGTCATGTACCTCTGTTTTGTCAGTCACTATATTGTCTGTGATATTTGCTTCTTTGTGATTGTACTACTTAGAATTCAATTTCTGTGAGAATCAACAAGTATAGCGGTTTTTCACTTTAACACATGTCAAAAGCTTTTATGAGCATTGGTTACATTTCTTTTATGAATCATGTAGAAGTTATATATGAGGAATACATCTCTTTTTGGCATAAGACATTACAGCGTGGCTGTACAACATGTGGCTATCCAGATGTTTTGGACTACACAGACTTTGAACCTTCTCCCCCAATCATGCTGGCAATGGCTGAGAGGAGTAGAAGTCCAAAACATCTTTGGGTCACTGGCTGTGCACCCATAATTTACAGGAAGAAAGCCTCTTTGTAAATCAAACTTGTAGAGTTTAGAACACAAATGAGACTTGACGCACTATAACAATATAAAAGTTCAATAAAAGCATGCCATGTGAAAAAAGAAAAGCAGTAATTTTAAGTGATTTTGAGTCTCAAGTTTTTTCACAATAAACTATAACGAGGAAACATAGATATTATTTACATGTACCCCTTCCCGTGTTTAGGCTTTCTGCTGCACTGCGCCCAACTAAGACCATACACCCCTGCCCAACTTTACTCCACGTCTCTCAGACTCAGGATTCCGCACTTTCAACAGGCTCTGTCTCTCTTGGCTGACTACATCCATTTATTCCCATTTTGCATCCTTTGTTTCGGCTCCATATCAACATAAGGACGTTCTTAAGTCTGCGGGGACTAGAACGTTAGTGCTTCAACTCTATTAATTCAAGCCTTTTATCTTCCATGTTACATTAGTTGAAAGAGTTTCACGGATCTCTATTGCCCAATACTTGGAGAAGACAGTGTGTTCCACAGTTGAGTGCACTAGAAGTACTTTTTGAGGCCAATTGTTAACTTTTGGTTAGGTCAGAAAACAGTCCTTTTAAAGGAAGCTACCAGAAAATAAGCTGTCTGCCAACTGGACACAAACGTGAGGGAAGGTTGGAGTGAAGAATGTTGGTTTCAATGATATCAGGATTCTCACGACTTGTCCCTCCATGAGAAACACCTAGACGGGTCTGTAATATGAACGTTTCAGGCAACATAACTACATTTCTACATCTGGTCCTGTCAAATGGTAAAGTTTGTATACATGAAATATATGCAAGTGGTACAAGAGCATCTTATAACAATGGTGAGAAAATGTTAAATAAAAGAACTCAAGCTCCTTCTCATGGTTACAGCTCTGGTGTTAATAGTGGCCAAAATGGAAATAAGGTAAGTTACCACCTGCTGCAGTCCATCTAACTCCCATCCCTTGGTCTGGAACACCATTAAATGATGGCAAAATCCTAAGAGAAATTTGGAAACACTGCCTGAGCATAAACACCTCAGTAGAGTAAACACACTCGGAGAAGGTTTTTTTATTGTTTAGCTGTGCATTTGTGCAATAGAGTAATGGCTAAGGGGAACCCTGAACATTCATGGGTGGGAAGCAACAACATTCCTAGTAGCTGTAGTGGCATATACTGTTTACATCATTGCTGTTTTTGCTATTGTCCAAAATAATCCTGACTACAAAGGTAAAACGGAGTAATGGGTCAGGCATTCCAGCACTACATTACCTTTGTCGGTGTGGTTTAGGCTATGGGCCTTGCCAGCTTGTGTTGATGGGCATTTAAAATGTTTGCTAACTCTTTAGAGGTGGTTGGATTACAAAATAAATAGGAAAATGTTTTAATTTGTGGGTTACAGATCTAGATTTGCTTACGTCGTTTGAGGTACTGTTTCACAGTAAAAGTCCAACCTTGTATTTAAAATCAAATTCATGTAAAGCTTACTTATGAACATAACTGTTATTAATTATGTGGCCTACTTTGTAGTTGGTTTTCCTGGTAGTGCTGGACGTGCAGCTGAATGTCATCAACGGCACATGATAAACCCAATGGGATGCCATTTGCGTGATAAGCACTGGGCAGCGTCTCTAAAGATGGCTGAACGGATATCTTGACTGGACACCACAAAAAGTTTTCAGTACAGTTGTGAAACAGTGTGTACATTCGGCATGACACACAATTTTTTATCTCTCTCACCCTTGTATTGCTTCGGCTATTGTGATGAATTGGGTGTATTCGTCACTTCTGCCCAAGGAGCGGAAATGCCCTTTGAAGCTAGGGAGGTGAGCCGACTCCACAAGACCCTCCATAGGGGTCTGGGCAAGTGGGACCTCACTGGGAGACCCATTCCCACAAGTAACCCCCTAGGCAAAGCACCATATCTGCATATATGTGACTTCCTTCCTTGAAAAATATTGTGTTGCGTTTCTATGTTGCTTCTGGCAATGTTGGATCAAACAAAGACAAAGAGAGTATTTCTTTAAGAAAAGACTTGTATTTAACTGAGACAAGTGGATCATGAGAGGGGAGAGAGTATGGTGCAGAAGAGAATTCCCCTAATGTAAGCACAGCTTGGAGAGGAGGAACTGGAAGTAGCCGCGGAGCTCTCGACCATTGAAAAGGTTCAGAAAGTCAGCCCAAGATGCCGGAGAACCAGCGACGAAGATAACAGGGAAACCATTGTAGAGGCAGGGAGAGAAAGCCTGTCCAATGTGGTGGTGTGACCACAGTCCTACAATGGTGGGCCAGGCATCCGGTGAACAACGCTGAGACCATTATTGCAGGGAGCGCTAACAACTCACAGACATGTGCAGCTGTGGAACGCAACCTCTTGCTGAGACACCAAGACTAAGACGTGAGTGAAGCTATAGACAGAGGAGCCAGAAAGCCAAACCGATTACCAGTGCGAGTGCCGAGCCCTGCAACATCACCTCGGAGAAACACAGGTACCAGGCTGAAAGGGAAACACTGGAGGGCACCGGGCAACCTGAGAAGTAGAATGCCTGAAAGCCAGGAAGCCTACCCTCCCCTAGTAAGCCAGCATAACTGGAGATACGAAGAAAACATAAAGAACGTAATGAAAAAGTATTGTTGGGAAACAGAGGGAAAGTGGGAAAGAGAACTCAGTGAATGAGGGAGAAGACCACCAGACTTAGAAGTTATAGAGTGGAGAGAACAGTACCTGATACAATGTTCCATGTGTTGTGCATTAAGACTGTCAAGTGAACATAAAAAAGAGAAACATAAGCCAATAGGAAGAACCCAGGAGAGGTAAACTCCTAATGGAAGTAAAAGTATAGAAAAGGTTGAATCTCAAGAAACTGAAAGGCATACACTTAAGGAGAGAGTGTGAGAAAATATATCAAGGAGAGACATTCTAAACAAGCCAGTAAAAAGAATATAAAACCCATGAAAGTTTGGGAGGAGCTTTTAACCAGAGACATTTCTATCTCAAGCCTCAAGGGAAACACAACAAAAACACTGAGAAAAAGCCATGAAAAAAGAAAGCATAAAGGGGAATGACCAGGAGATGAGAGACATTATTTTGGCCTACTTTAGTTATTCACATTAGTGGTAGATATAGATTATAGATTTAGGTCTGGATGGAGGACATTTATTTTGGACTTCCTGCTGACAAACAAGCACCTTGTGTTACTTTAGTCTGGCAAGGAAAACCCCATAGCAACAGGTATATTTAAGCCTTTTTTATCATTTCATTAAAAAGATCCAACTCCTTCGTCTGACCCACCACAGTGTCCTTTCACAGTTTCCTTGATGCACTTGCGCATTTGGATTTACTCTTCACCATTTTAACTTCTGTGTAATCTATTATGCTTGCACCTTCTGGGCAGCCACTGTTGACCTCTGAAATATGGGGCTGCAGAGGGAAAGTAGTGCTTGCTCCTGAGCATGTTTTTAGTGCCCACCTGCGGGAACCCTGTGCTTGACTTCAGCCTTAGCATCCATTTAATACTGTAAGGTGATGCATCTTTTCTAGCCTTTACCAATAATTTTTAAAAAATGCATGTCATGTGTAATTGAACATAAAGGGGATTACTTAAAACTGTGTATGTGTGTTGATTAGAAAGAACTCCAATGATAATGGGGCTACACCAATAAAACCCATGAGGTTCTGGCTATTTTACATATTAAAGAGCATTTTGAAAACATACAAATGACCAAAGAGCTGTTGTGGCAGAATATATCTGTTATCTTAGGCCAACACTATGCCCATTCTGTGTAGACATGATTAATTGCCCTGATTTCTAGATTTCTGCCTACAGCCAAGCAACACCACATGACAGCTTAGTGTGGTACTTTTCATTTCTGTATCATGAAATTATTTGGTATACGGTTCACTGTTGTGCTATATTCCATAGAAGTGATATGCTAGGTGAACACTATATCATGAAAGGGTGCAAAAGAATCTACAAGGTTTGGTGATACCCCGACTCCAGCTGGTGCATGAATCAGTTACCATCATGCAAACTTGTCTAGGTAGCACCAACCTGGAGTCGGGTCAGTGTGGTTTTATATTAGTGATTTCTTTATGTAAGCTGCCCCCTCTGTGTATGGGGCATCCATACTTCTGACAACACCATCTGACTTGTTGTAACGCTCTCTCCAAATCTCAGCTGCCATTTGTGAACCTGTTTATCTTGTGCATATTAAGACCTTGTTTATCCTCCAGCCTGGGTTGCTGAGTATTATTGTTCTCTTGTCCCTTATGCAATACCCTCATTTTTCATCACCACATTAGAGCTTTCTATCTGTCATATAGTTGTAAGACTGATTCATTAAATACCTATTGGGTATGTTACACATTATAACTTTGCCCCCCCCGGACGAATCCACACGAAACCTTGCAAAAATAGTATATGGCCCTCTCAGATTGATTCTGCAAAGTTTGATTGAGGTTTTGTGCAGGGGCGAAGAGTTATAGGGAGGTCCCAAAATGTGTGTTTGAGAAGACAGACAGCTTGAGAAACACATGTGGGTTATTTGGTGACTGAAACCGAGTTTGGTTAGTGTAGGGGAGTGGAATATAGATTATATGGGGATGATTTCATAGGTGAAAAATAGGGTTGGCAATTGGGGAGTTCAGGGTGAGTTGTGTTATTCCAATATTTATTCTATGTCCTTCTTATTTGTGGTTTAATTATTCTGTGGTCGTTGTGGCCACTGGTCACAACCATTATAATACTATTAGTATAGTAATTTAATATAGGCACTGGTTACAACAGTTATACTATGTGTATAGTAATTCTAGGTAGTGTAGGGGCAGTATACAGTATTTGTAACATGGTGACATAATACAATTGAAGTGCAAGTAGTACTTATGATTGCTATACAACTGAGGGTATATGTTGAGTTTGTTGTACATGGTAATGAAGGAGAAATCTTTGTTTTTTGTCTGTGAATAAAACACAGTATAATATGTTAGGCAGGATAGGTTCAAATGTTTCTTTTCATACAATCTCACATATTTGTGTACTTTTTAGACCCTCATAATCAGTACATTCGAAGTACTATGTTTGGAACAACATTACTGGGTGTTCTTCACAGTTGCTGTTTCTGTTTGCATAATCATTGGGTCATAGGGGAAAAAGATTCATACAGATAAAAATAAAATCTACTATATACTCTGTTTTAGCGTAATAGAAGTGTTGTTGCATTCAAACCAACCACTTCTTTTTTTAATGTATGCAGGATAGCGACCTGCAGTTGTTGCAGCACCAGTGTTGTACATTATTCCTACTGCTGCAAAGGTTTTCTTGCCAAGAGATACTTGCCCATGTGTGAAGCTAGTAAGCTTTCAGCTGTTTTTGGTACCATCTACTTTGTACCTTAAAAACATTAGTATCAGATATTGGCTGGGTTTATGTGCATGGTAGAACAATTGTTTGAATTGCAAAAAGTGCATAAAATGGCATGATTTGCATTTTACAACAGATGATGAAATGGAATGGAATCACAATTTAGTATAGATACATACGCAAATCATTCATTAGGGAAGTGTTCTTGTGAAACATGGTTGCAGAGAGTGCATGTATGTTTCTACGTTTATGAAATCTGGAAGATTTCATTTATAGATATGTTTTTTGGTTTCCAGTACTTGCAATATGTACATTAGACATTCTTGTGGATCTTCCTGTGTGTGTATGGTGAATTATATTGTTCCTGTACAATGGTCCAATCCTTGCCTTATTCCTGAAACATTGTAAGGGTTGTCAGGATTATTTGTGGCATTTCTTTGAAAGGTGTGCATTTGCAAACACAACTGGTCTGAGCTGTTCAAGTAAATGTATTGAACAATTGGTGGAAATTGGAAGAGAAGATTGATTGCTGCATTTCCATAGCAATTCATACCAGTTGTGTTGGAAAATTCAAATGGACCAGAGAGTTCTGTCTCACTGTCATTTGCTGGGTCTCTACTCCTTTTCTATCTTCTGATGGATGTGCAGTTCTGTTTGCACTAGACAGTTTTGTAGTGGAACTGCTTGATGGTGCAGCAGTTGTTTTTTTGTTTCTTTGATGGCATTGTTGGGTCTGTTTGCATTAATTTTCTTTTTTTAAATGTTAGCTTATTGGGGAACACGGTACATATCTAGATGAGTAGAGTGTACGCAGTCTTTTGTACTCTAGGATTCTAAGAATGTCAGCCTTGACTTTGTTTGCATCAAAATTGACTAGGAATAGTGCTTTGAGTGTACGTAGACATGAAAGTGCTACATACCACATAACTTCTTTAAAGACTGTACTGCCAATGTCAATCAGTGCCATCACATAGAGTTGCTAGTTCATTTTCAAACAGGAGGTGGAAAATGTATTCTACGTTTTGTCTGAATCTGGGGTCTTCAGAATAAATTTGTAAAGGTGAATATTCTGACATTCTGATGCACTAATTTGTCTGGGTCTTTCTTCATATCTTCCTTCTTTTCTTGTATGAAAGAGTAGAGGAAATGAACGTGCTTTGACACTTTTCTCCCATATGTTCATTGGAGATCCTTTGGCTTGACACATTTGATATGTTTCTAATGCATCATCAATGGTGTCTATGGAGTGCATTGGGTGAATTCTATACTGGGTATTGTCAAGCTTTGTATTGAAGTATGTGCAAACTATTGAGTGGTCAGTTATTTTGTATTTATTTTCTTTTGGTAAATATAAAGCTAATTGGAACCATTGGGATTCCTCATTGTACTCTATCGTGTAGGCCATATCTAATATTTTTGTGCTCTTTTTATATAGAGTTCTGCAACAACATACACATACTTAGTCTGGTATTTCAGCAGATGAGTTTTGAAAGGTTGCTATTTCTTTTTTGTATGTGTGTGTTAGGAGGTTGGTGTTCATAAGGTTTTCTTTCACTCATGTTTTCTAAAGTTACCGAATTTTCTAAGTGATTTTCACTTCCAAAATATTTACTTTGGATTTGCTGTATTTTTTGAAGGCGGTCTTTGGCTGTTCCATGTAGGAGTATGTTATTTAAATGCTGCAGTTGTAAAGCAGGACTTTTAGCATAATATAGTCTCTGCACAAGTTTTGTATTGTGGAATGGTGTGTTGTTAACATTTTGATGTGGTGGAAGGTGCTTTTGTAAGCAGTTCCTGAAATGTAGGCTAATGAATGTCCTTGCAGTCCAGTGCAGTCCATGGTTTTTTGTTCTTGTGTATAAGCCTCTTCATTGAAATATGGTTCTCTGCTGCTTGTGTGGATCCATTCATCAGTACAGAAAGTTGAAAAGATATCTATATTGACCTTGAGCATGTTACAAAGTACTTTTTAGAATAATATAGTCTCTGCACAAGTTTTGTATTGTGGAATGGTGTGTTGTTAACATTTTGATGTGGTGGAAGGTGCTTTTGTAAGCAGTTCCTGAAATGTAGGCTAATGATTGTGCTTGCAGTCCAGTGCAGTCCATGGTTTGTAAAGTTTATATTCTACGTTTGTCTTTTAGTTTTACATACTGATTCAGGCATTGTCATAAAGATTTGAATGATTGTTGGCGTACATTACACATTGAGCTGCATGACCATTTGCACACTGGACGGATTGTTTGGGCGAAAGAAACAGTTGTTTGCAAGTTTGTTGGGGATGTTTTTCTTTAAGTGTGTCTTGTACCATATTGGTGTCTCCTACCATATCATACTCTAGGCCACTACTGTTTATGGCAATTGTTTTTTTTTTGTTCTTGTGTATAAGCCTCTTCATTGAAATATGGTTCTGTGCTGCTTGTGTGGATCCATTCACCAGTACAGAAGTTTGAAAAGATATCTATATTGACCTTGAGCATGTTAAGAAGTACTTTTTGTAATTTACTGATTAATTTAGTTAGTGGTTCCATGTTGCTTGAAATTAATATGAACAACTATTTTTTTAATCAGAAATGGGCTGTCAATTAGAGCTTCAAGTATTAGTCTTCTGTAGTAATTTTAAGTGTAGAGCATGACTTTATTGTGAAGTACAGTTGAAAATGGTTTGTAAAATAAACATTTTTGGGGGATGCTTTACTCAAGCTATGTTACCATTAAATATAGGGTTAGATGTAGTCATAGGTGTGCTTTTGTTTATACATTTTGTTACGTTATAGTTTTTGGAAGCGGGGCTTTACTTTTTTAGTGGTTGCTGGATTAGTTTTGCTGGATGTTATTAACAGTTTTGTTTAAATATTTTCTATAAATGGTTTTAGAGGGGGGTGACTATAAGGCTTGCTTTTATTCTTATCTGCATTATTTTTTCTTTGTTTTCTGTGGAGTTGCTTTTTAGTAGGCATTCTGTTCTGTCTTTTGGAAAAAAGAAAGTGTGATTTTGAAAGTTGTGCAATATATATGTATGTAGTATGAATGGGTGTGTGAATGTGATGGTAGTGATGCATACAGGGCTGTGTGATTGTGTAATGGGATGATAGTTGTGGGTGAGAAGGTTGTAAGAGTAATGGTGTGTGTAGAGGTGTGAAGGGCCTGGGGTAGTAAGAGAGTGGTGGCATGAATGAATGCATAGGGACATTATGATGTTTTGAGGAGAGTAGTGGGTGTTATAAGGATGTTGTTTAGATGAGAATGGAAAGAATGTGCACATTGAAATGTAATGAGTAAGAGTGAAATTGATGATTTGAAAGGAATACTGTAGTCTAATATATAGCAAATGTGCATTGGTATCATAATGAAGAGATTAATGTTTTCCTGTAATTATAAAAGAAGGTTAGTGGGTATATATGGTAATGGTGAAGTACTTTCAGTAAGAGAGGTTGTTATTTATGAATGTAGCCGCAGTTGTTGGGAAACAGAGTTAATAAAAGTGTGTTCTGGATAGTCTAGTGAAGTATGTTGACTATTGTGTTAGAACAATTGAAGTATGAGTAGTGCTGTTTGGGAGATTAGAAGGAAAGGGGGAAATGTCTGTAAGGAAAAGGTGTATGTGTAGATTACTTTAATGCTGCTGAGTTTAATAAAAGAAGTGCTGGGTTTGTGGTGAAATGTATTTGTAATATGTTGCAGTATAATTAACAAATAGGGAGACTGTGTCCTAGTGGTAATGTAATGGTGCATTGTTGTTGCAGCAGTGTTTGGTGGCGTTTACTAGAGGTTGGAAAAGAAGAGTACTTCATATGTAAGGTGAAGTGTCATATATAGATACTTTGGCAGTACATACATATTGATATTGATATTTTATTTCTATCGCGCTTGTACACAAGTGTTTCAGCATGTGTAAGCAGGTTGAGAATGGTGGCAGTGCAATGGGTGTAATGATTGAGGTTGGAAAGTGCAACAATAATATGGAATGAAAAATGGAAAATTATGACTGTGTAAAAAGGTTTACTTTAAGGAACATTTTTATGAAAGATGGAAAATGCATATGAGCATTTATAGCAGCACTTCTTATAACTATTTTGTAAAAGAAAATACAAGTGGAGGTTAAAGATTTGCAGAACATGTTTAAGGGGTACTTGGTGTGTGGAGGTTTAATATGTTGGCAGTGGATGCATACTTGCAAACATGATCTGTTGCAATATGTAAGTGCTTATAAAGTCTTGTTTTTTTCTTTGCATTCTGGGATTTGTAGTTGCAGTTTTACCATTAGAAAACTTGGACTACAAGTCTAGAATGTGTGTTAGCAAGTATGCATGTACATGTACTGTGAAGATATTAAACATGCACACACTAGGTGGCACTTACAATTGTTGTGGTCATCTTTTGCATCTTTTTGTTTCTTTTCTATAGAAATTATACACAGTGCTGTTTGAAATGCATGTATGCATTTTTCAATTTTAATTGAAATGGGTTCAGAAATATATTTTTTAAATGCACAGCATTTTCCATTCCATATAAATGGTATACTTTTGAATCATCTAGTGTAGTCCTGTGTTTATTTTGCTTGTTTACATTCTGGGAGTTGTGCAAAATGTGTTATGGCAGAAGTGGTATTACAAGTCACTGAATGCAGAGAATAAAAAAAAAAATCATGATTTCATAACCCTCGATAGATTGGAATGGGTTACGTTGGTTGGTATGAATGTATTGCCAATTGAAATCTTACCAAGTGCCATTGTAAAATATAGTGAAATCTTTTCAAGCTGAATTTCCTTTTTTTTTGGGAAAAAGTAGCACACAGTGCTGTTATAAATGCACATATGCATTTTGTAAGTTTCATGGGAGTGCTTTTAAAAAGAAAGATTTTTACATGTACAGCATTGTAAGTAAGTGTGCTGAATGATGGAATTCATGGCATTTGGTAGAGTGGTTGCAAAAGAGAATATGTTGATTGAGAAGCTTATTACAAGGTAAGTAGAAGCAACCCTTTATATATATTTATGAAGATGTTGAACAGAATTACTTATAGGCATACCTGTACTACGTTTTGTTAGATGCAGATCTTGTTAAATCGGGAAATAGAAATCTTGGACAGTTGCACAGTAGATTTTGATGCAGATGCCTTTCATTAACGGGAGATATGTACTCTGAGAGTTCAAGTGTACATTTTAAGTGTTGGAGTTAGATGACAGTGTTGGAGTTAGGTGACAGTGTTAGGGGTAGAGGTTTGGATGTTATTGGTGGATGGTTGTGTGAATCTTTGAAAGTAGCCAATCAGGGACTGTTGACAACATGAAAGTGGAAAAGGTAGAAGGGCTGCTCCTGTGTTAAGAGGTACGCGGACACCGCAGTAGTCCGCAGATGGCACATGTCACATCCGGGTCTTTTGAGGATGCCTGGAATGGACAGGGCACTGTGGGGATTAGCCAATCAAGTTTGCTGGGTGTGGTGAACAGGAATAGAGGGTAGTAGGAGTTTTGTTTGCAGTAGTTGTGAGAACAGTGATAATGACTATGGCTATGTGTTTCAGAAAGCAGACTGTGTGGATTCTGGAGGACTCTCCAATTCAGTCATGGAATCCTTGGAAATATTGAATTGGCAGAAGTGCAAGTTTCCTGGCATGCAGTTTGTGACTGAAACTGGGCAAGCTTGACTTCCTTCTATGAGAGTATGGCTCATTTTAAAAGTCTAGATATTGTGATTGTCCAGTATGGAAGGGACATTTTGGGGTTTGTGACTCCAGTGTCTTTGCAAGTTGCTCTGAAGGATTTATTTAATAATGGTGTATTTGCTTTTTTGTATGGTTCTGGAATGTCATCTTTTGAGATGATAATATCAATTATCAGGGTGTGAATTATTTTTGTCCAGATGGAATTCCCTTCACAAATATTGGAAACGCAATTTTCCTTTATAATGTAAGGAATGCATTGAAGATGTTCGTGTAACGAAAAAAAAACAACATAAAAGCAACAAAATAATTAAAGAAATTCAGAGCCACCACTAAAGATTAAATAACTTGCATTTTATTTAATTCCTTCCCTGCCCCGTTCATTTGAACGATCTGTATGCAGACACTGCGGTAGTTCACAGATGGCACGTGCCACATCCGGATCTTTTGAGGTTGCCTGGCATGGAAAGGGGCCTGCGGAGTCCGCGGATGGTCGTGCTGTCTGCAGACATCGGGGATCAGCCAATCAAGTTTCCTGGGTGTGCTGTACAGGCAGATAGGGTAGCAGCAGTTGTGTTTGTAGGAGTTGTGAGAGGATTGAAAATGGCCATGGCAATGTCTTTCAGCAGGTAGTGTTTGAATTTTGGGGGACTCTTGTGCCTACTGGGTGAAGGTGTATGCTGAGCATTGTGGAAGAGCCAACAATCTTGGATTCCCTGAAATGGAAGTGTTCTGGTATGGAGTGCGCTGAATGAAGTGGAAGAAGAAATAAAGAAAATTTGTGAAATGTTTTCATAGTTCAGTTTGTAAAACTAAAAATGAAAAAAGTATAAAAGCCAAAAACACTAAAAAAGCTTCTTTTAAGAGCCACCCTTTTTGAACGCAAAGCAATTAAAATGATTTCAAATGTGCCACGCCCTGAATTTTTTAGAATTCCGCAGACTACCATGCTGTTCGTGGATTATGGAGGCTGTGCAGGGGCTCTGTGACTTTTATTATTAGTACTTTTTTTCAACTCTGAAAGGTGGCTCTTAAAGGAATGATTTTTTGTGTTTTTGTGATTTTGTATTTTTTTAGTTTTTAGTTTGGTTTTCAGGCGAGAAAAGGTAGGGAGGGAAGGGAGGAAAGGAGCACCAACCACAGGGATGAAGGGGCAGGTGGAGAGAGGAAGATGTTGGGTGGGTTTCTCATGTTCCTTGACCACAGCTTCGAAAGCACGCTGAACCTGCTCCCCCCTACAGAGCAGTGTGTCACAGTACATACATAGTACTATGAACTTTGAAAGGTAAGGGTCAACAGTGTTTTATATGGCCTGTGAGGCGACCGCAGGGATTTTCTGCCTCACAGGAGTATATCTTGTGGTGACAGGAGCAAACAATGAAGATTGGGGAGAGGGTGTCAGCCTCCTCCTCCTCCCTTTGAAAGGTACCACCTTTCTCACTGCCCCCTCGTGGTTCGACTTGGTGTGGTGCTGCATGGAGATGGTCCCATAGGAGTACAAACATGGTTTTCCACGACTGAGTACAAGCTTCACTCAGTGCATCAAACCTTGTGTGCCTGAGCCTTTGGTACACCTCTTACAGTAGTGAAAAGTTGCCACACCCAGGATTCACAACGGGAGCTGGAGAGAAGGACTTCTTGTACCTCATCTTCATTTTCCTCTTGTTCCTCTTCCGTATCGCCACGCCTGCCCCCCTCTCCAGGCCTTCCAGATGGTGGTGGTGGGTCCTTTCAGAGTGGCTGCCTTGGGACCATACGACTGTCTGTGGACTATCATGCCACAAATAGTGCTTAAAAAGTTATCAAATTATGACAGATCAATCAAAACGTTATCTAGGAGCGCTGCAAGGGTAACGTCTCAGCTTGAAACAACCTAGATTGGCCAAAAATGAAGTTTTAAACTGTCAGGGGGTACGGACATGGTCCGCGAACACTTCCATAATGCCGCATCGGTACGGTCACATGATGACATCCTCAGACATCTGGGAGCAAGATGGCTGTTCCCGGACACTGATAGGATGGGCGACAATTTAGCATGTGCGCCTGTGTTCGCAGGACAAGGGTGCTGTCCCCAGACTAATTAAAAGTGTTTCACGTGACAGCTGACATGTCCTGACAGGTGTGATGTCCAGGGGCACAGGGGACGAGGTGCGCATGCGCACCGGTGTTCGCAGGATAGGAGGGAGTACCCAGACTAATTGAAAGTGCACCACATGAGAGCGGACACGTCTGGACAGGTGCCATGTCTGGGGGCGCATCCATTTTTGGTATGCGGAAATGACCGGACAGGCGCTGTCTCTGGGGACCAACTAAAGGTGTGTCATGAAAAACAGACATGTGTGGACATCGCTCCTGTCCGGCGGTACCTCCATTTGAGTGTGGATATCCCAGGCAGTTCCACTGATAATTGGGCTTTCAAAAATAAAATGGTGATTTATTTAATATAAAAAACATACATTAATTTAACAAAGAGATGGGGAATCCAAATGGGAAACATATATGGAAGAATTGGGGATTTCTGTACAATGTTCATGAGGGGAGGAAGGGAGTCAGGTTGCATCATAGCGTCTTTTATTTAAATTGAGGGAATTTGATGGGGTGATTTGTTTGGGAGAAGGTGAACAGGTACAAGTATAGCAGTGATAGCAAACATTTTCCTTTATATGAATTTTAACAATGAGTAGGACCTGAATAAAATTATAATTTAGTTCATCCATTTCTTCTGATAATTTCATTAGTTAATTATGTACATTTGGGGTTAGGGGCTC
Organism: Ambystoma mexicanum; assembly: GCF_040938575.1. NCBI lineage: Eukaryota > Metazoa > Chordata > Amphibia > Caudata > Ambystomatidae > Ambystoma > Ambystoma mexicanum. The sequence continues at coordinate 771,057,214 of NC_090933.1, read as the reverse complement.
TGTGTTTAATTATTCCTCATATTCTCTCAAATGGAATTGGGCTGTGGTTTCTTCATTACAAGTATCTATTGTTAAAAAGAAACAAATGTTATAGTAAAATGTCAACAAATTACATTTGTTTTTTGTTCAAACAAATGTACTGCAAACTATTAGAGATGTTTTCATCTGTCATTTCTTGTTTGGGGAAATTCTCCTCTAACATTCCATTGTGCTTGCCATTTCTGTTCAAATAAATAATTAGTGATTTTTCTTTATAAGATAAGTATATATAACAAATCATAATAATAAAGAAATGAAGAAAGTGTACTATTTTGTAAGAGCTTTTTTTAAAAATAAGTGCCTGGTGTCTTGCAGTCTGTAAGTAGAGTTATACTGAGATGATACTGTGAGTTGTACAGTTATGCTTTGTGGTTGATGCATTCCATTATATTGGGCCTCATTACGACCCATGCGTTAAGGGTTAACGCCGTCGTTAACCCTTAACGCCTGATTCTGATTTTAACAGCTGCTTTTAGCAGCCATTAAAATCCATGGCGCTAACCTGCCATGATGCTAATTACGCCACCGTAATTTACGGTGGCGTAATTAGCGCCTTCCCCACTCCCATTATGCCCTATGGGGCAAAAATGGGAATGGGGAAGGGAAAATGGGAAATGGGGATTTACCGCCCCACTCACCTTGGAATGGGGCGGTAAATCCGCCATCCACCATGGTGTAAATGTAGTTTACACCATGGTGGTAAAGTTGGCGCAATTAGCGCCTGGGTCGTAATGACCCCCATTGTGTGCTAAATGAAAACATAGTTGTACATTTGGAAGTGAAGATTTTCTATTCACACTTATTTTTGGGTGTAAAAAATATACCTATCACAGTTTTATGTATTTGTGTTTGTCGGTTGAAAGATACAACAGTGTAATATGACCCCTGTGCTTTTAGGCATTGTGAATGCTGTCCGCCATTCGCAGACATTTGCGCAGTCTGCAGACTTTGCAACTGTCACCTGGGGGAGGTGGGGCTCAGTATAATGGAAGGGATATGCACTAATAAGAACCTATGAAATTCAGTGAAAACACATCGCTAATGGGACGTTATGGTTAAGTTGCACTAATAAAAACCTATGAAATTCACTGAAAAACCTTTGTTAAAGCGACGTTCTGGTTAAGTTGCACTAATAAAAACCTATCAAATTCACTGAAAAAACTGTGTTTAACGGACATTATGGTTACAAACCTCTGAAATTGCCAGTTATGGTAAGCTAAGCAACCATAACTCGCGCCACCACCATGTACTGCTAAGACGAACACCCAAAGGTGACATCGCAAATGATGACATCACTGATGATATCACATATCTGGGCAACTTTTTGTTCACTTACAAATATAGGCCAGGTGTTTTTCTTCACTGACAGTCAGAATATCAATATTAAAAAGATGTTTTATATATATAGACGTTACCCTTGACATATGTTTTTAAAGTAATTGTCTTAGGGTTTGGCCTTAGCTCATGCTACACATACACAGCAGGTCTAAAAATACGATTAATTTGTATACATGAATATTCATGTTAATGTTATTAAAATTATCCTGTGATGTTGATGCTTTATTCCTTACTTGAGTTTCCCTGTGTGTGCCTTACATTTGTATACACTGTGGCTCTTCATATATATAGTTTGTACTAACGGAGGTGTGTAGTAAGTATTCAATTGTTAGCTCTTTATTCCATAATTAACATTAGTCGAATATCTAATAGGATTAAAGTTATAATTTTACTGGCCAAATTTACCAGATAAACAATACTGTACTTCTATGGTGCATGGTGGAGACATTGCCTATGTGTATGTATGAATATGTTCCTGTATTAACAACAACACTCCAATATATTTTCTTTAGATAAGTACGTTTTAATACATTAAGTAGTTTATTACAGATCTCCTGATCACCCATGACATATTGTCACCAACATTATAATCACAACCCTTTCTAAGGACTTTTCATCAAAATTTATTTCATATATGATGTCATCAATGACATTTGTGATGTTATCTTTGATGTCCTGGGTTGCGTCTTAGCAGTGCACGGTGGCGGCGTAAGTTGTTGTTGTTTAGCTTTCCATAACTGGTGAATTTCTGAGGTTTTACTTGTAACCAAAATGTCCCTTAAAGAAGGATTTTTCATTGAATTTGATAGGTTTTTAGTAGTGCAACTTAACCGTAACATCTGTTTAACAAGTTTTTTCAGTGAAAAAAATAAAGAATGTATATATATATATATATATATATATATATTTATGTAAAAAAGACCAAACTGCAATGACGCTGTTGACGGCGGCACTCCTCCATCGTTTTGCCCAAACAAACACACAAGATTCATGCTTGATTGATGTGAAAAAAGTCCTTTATTCTTAATAGGTGGACAAATGAAGAGTACAAAAGTGAGTACATAATTATGTGTTTCACCCAAAGCGGGCTTCATCAGAAATCCATCCAGTAGTTTTATTTAAAACGACCAAAAAGTAGGTCCCAAAAAATGTGTGATATCTATGTCCGCTCCGCGGAAACACTTCCCTGTTCGGTCCGCGGACAGGACCTCAATTGTCTTGGCAGCATGGTGTCCGTGGACATTGGATACGCCCACTGATTGGATGATGAAAAGCGTGAAGTGCGTCAGATTTTTGGAAATGGCCGACATCTTAGATTCACAGACATCGACCGGTGTCCGTAGACATCGCGTTTAAAACGTATAAAAAAACACATCATTGCACTTGTCAAACTTATCAAATAATCTCTGGGGAGGTGAGGGGTGATGAGGATGGGATATATGGCTGCAAGAAGCAAAAACACTGGTGTTTTTAACCACGAAAAGTCTGCAAACGGTTCGGATGTTCTTGAACAGTCCTGAGAAGTTCGCCGACACCTCAGCATTACAGGGCTGGTGAAAAGAAGTTCTTGGATGGCTTATAACTTTGGCGCTACTTAATGAAATTGCATGAAATTTTGTAATTCCATTCCTGACCTGATTCTAAATGGTTTTTGATGAATCTACACTTATTTTGGCAAACTGATAAAAGATCTAGATAATAATGTTTTTGCTAAGTTTGGTGGGATTTTGTTAAGGGGGGCAAAATTAGAGGGGGGCAAAATACTGTAAAGGCTTATAAATGAGCTGCAATTTGACGAATCTACACTTATTTTTGGCAAACTGATAATAGATCTAGATATAAATGTTTTTGCGAAGTTTGTTGGGATTTTGTCAAGAGGGGGCAAAATTAGAGGGGGGGTCCCAAAATATCGAAAGACTTATAAATGTGGTGGCATTTGACAAATCTACACAAAGGTTTACAAAAAGATTATAGATCTAGATATAAATGTTTTCGTAAAGTCTGAATGGATTTTGTTTTTTGACAAGTATCATAATGTAGGTACAAAAAATAGTGATATACCTTTGGTGACTGAGGTGTGGCCTGTGGCAATGGGCAGTGGCCAGATTGTCCAGGTCATGGAATAAGGTCATGATCGGACAATAAGGCTACTGGCCATGACCACGAGGGACAACACATGGGGTTAAAGTGGCCATGTCCACCTGGGACTGGCTTTGTTGGAAAGTTATTCGAAATTGGGATAGGTTTGAAAGGGAAGAAACATGTGCTTGTGGTAATATGGTCATAGGGTTCTCTTTTCGCCTTCTGCAGGCTGCCATGGAAAGCAAAGAGGGGCCCTGTACGGAACCCTGCCTTCCCTTTCTATGGTGGCCATCTTAGAAAAGGATTTTCCTTCATCCACCGTGATGCCTATCAAGAAAAATCCTTTTTTAGCACCCTATGTTCCCTAATGGCCTTCAACCCCCATTACAGAGACCTTTTTATACACCCTCACTTCGCTTGGGCTGATAACATGGGCTGCCAGGCTGCTCTCAACCGTTCCATCCCTGGAACGTGGGATAAACGCCACAATATTGCAATTAGCATAACACAGAACGCAAATGGAAATGTTGGAAAATCTTATTGAGTCTATGTACTTTACTGAGAAATATAAAGTAGATGTTCTATTTTTTAACTGTGAAAGGTGGATCCTAAAGGAACAATTATTTTATTGTCTTTGTTTTTGGATGCATTATTATTTTTGGCAGGAGAGCTTAGAACGAAAGGTGGTGAGAGAAATGAGGGAAGAGACACCAAACACTAATATGGAGGGACAGGTGGACAGGGGAAAATGTTGCTCGTGTGTTATTTATAAGGTAGGGGGCAGTGTTTCTCATGCTCCTTGATTACAGCAGTGGTGGTGTCTCTTGGGGAGGAGGGATGGCATTGGCTGATTCCATTTTAAGATAAATAACAGTTTTGCTAAAAATGTGTACTGTGTACTAGATTGTTAATGGATGGGTAGGAATAGGTGTTGGAGCTGTGCAAGGGAAATTTTGAAGTTGAAAGTTCCTAGATCAGTAGAAAATGCAGTTTGGAACTGTCATCAAGCATGGATCTTATCGTGAAGTGAGTACGGGTTCTCGGTCATGTCATCATGCTGCACACAAGCGTATGGTCATGTGGCACTGTCCGGAAGGTCCACAATGAAGTCAGATGTTCGTAGACGTCTACAGATGCAAAACTAGTTGAAATTGTTGCAAGAAGTGTATAGAAGTGTTAAAAATGATTCTAGAAGGTGGGAAATGGCAAATGTTTGAGGTGACACTTTGTAAATTGGACACAAGTATTGCTATATTGGGTAAGTATGATATTAGTGAGTTGTAGGAAAATAGAATGCACTGGTAAAAACCCAGGAAATTCACTGAACAAACTTTGGTAAAGGGACGTTATGGTTAAGTTGGACTAAAAAAAAAACCTATGAAATTCAATGAAAAAACTTTGTTAAGGGGACGTTATGGTTAAGTTGCACTCATAATAACCTATGAAATTCATGAAAAAACTTTGTTAAGGGGATGTTATGGTTAAGTTGCACTAATATAAACCTATGAAATTAAATGAATAAACTTTGTTAAATGGACGCTATGGTTAAGTTGCACTAATAAAAACCTATGAAATTCATGAAAAAACTTTGTTAAGGGGACGTTATAGTTAAGTTGCACTACTAAAAACCAATGAAATTCAATGAAAAAACTTTGTTAAGGGAACAATATGGTTAAGTTGGAGTAATAAAAACCTATGAAATTCAATGAATAAACTTTGTTAAAGGGACGCTATGGTTAAGTTGCACTAATAAAAACCTATAAAATTCAATGAAAAAACTTTGTTAAGGGGACGTTATGGTTAAGTTGCACTAATAAAAACCGATGAAATTCATGAAAATACTTTGTTAAGGGGACAATATGGTTAAGTTGGAGTAATAAAAACCTATGAAATTCAATGAAAAAACTTTGTTAAAGGGGCGTTATGGTTAAGTTGTGCTACTAAAAACCTATCAAATTCTGTGAAAAAACATTGTTAAAGGAACATTATGGTTACAAGTAAAACCGAAACCCCCCTCAAATTCGCCAGTTATGGTAAACTAAGCAACCATAACTCGCGCCACCACTGTGCGCTGCTAAGAATAACACCCATGACATGAACGATGACATCACCAATATTGGTAACATCACTGATGACATCACATGTCTAGCCCCTTCTTTTTATGTTCACTGAAATATCTAGGCCAGGTAAGTTTATTCACTGACAGTCAAAAACTTAAAATTCTAAAGGTATTACATTTGTAGACGTTGCTATTCTCACATGTTCTTACAGTGCTTTCCTTAGAATTCAGTCGCATCTTACGACGCACATACATAGGGGAGGAAGTAGGCCTGAAAAACAGCAATCATTTCTATGCGTAAAGATAATCATGTTGGTTATAAAACAGTGGCTCATCATACTGCCTCTTGTTTACTTACTTTACCTGTGTAAGCCCCACGTTTGTATACATTGTGGTCTCTTAATGTTTTGTGTGTAGTAGTTCAAGTATGTAGTAAGTGATGCATTATTACCTACTTAGTATATGTTTCACATTATGAAAATGTGTAATACTGTAGCATTCACCGTTTTACTATCCGACATTGGAAAATTAGAAATAATTCATCTCTATGGTGTATGCTGCAGCCAATGCCTATGTTTTCGTATGAGTAGGTTCCTGCACTATAAACAACAGTGCAACAGAATGTTCTTTGGAGCAATACATTGCATAATCAAGTATATAGTTCATCACACATCTCCAGATGAACCCTGACACTTTTTTGCCAACATTACATTCACGACCCCTTTTAGGGACTTCCTATGAAAATTATATGCACATGCCATATCATCAGTGATGTCATGAATCATCTTTGATGTCATGGGTGTTATTCTTAGTAGTGCACGGTGGTGGCACGAGTTATGGTTGCTTAGCACACCATAACTGGCAAATTTCAGGGGTTTTTCGGTTTTTGCTTGTAACCATAACATCCCTTTAGCAATGTTTTTTCACTGAATATATATGTATATATACATATAGCTGTTCAGGAAAGGGTGAAATTGTGAATACCCTGGTGCCAGATGGCGTCTCTAGATGGTGGCCTGCTAAAGGCCACCTATTGGAAGTTTCCACTCCCGGGGGATATCTTCTGGCCCTTCTTCCTGTGTGGATTGCACCAGGCAAGGCAAGAAGGAGGCATCTGTTCTGACAGTTCACCCTACGATTCCTTCCAGGACAAGGCCATGGTGTTGTGCAACGCAGGTGCGCAGGAGACGCTGCCCATCGACACATAATAAGTTGTGCCTACCTACACGCATCCATCCAAACCTTTAAGAACTGAGTATCGGTCTCTCTGTGGCAAAGCCCTCGCAGGACAAGGCTGCATTGTTGTGTGATGTAGGTGCGCAGGAGATGATGGTGTTGCAGCGCAGAGCGCGATGACGTGGCACAGCCGTCGACCTTCAGAAACCGAAAGGTAAGAAAGGTGTGGGAAGGGGCATCAGCCATTAATGCTCTCTATTAAACTTCCCAGCCTTTGCACGTACTTCCACCTAACGATCTCGCACAACGGTAGGCTCTCCCGTCCAGCGGTTAGCCGTACTTGGTCCTTGGTGTCCTTTCTCTTGGTCCCCTAATTTGCGGTTACTACTGTAGTTTTATCTGTGTCCTTGAGACTCTCTCCCACTCTCTAGGTCCCTCTCTAACTGTGGTTACTGTTGTACTGTGATCTGTGTCCCTGATGCTCTCTCCTACTCTAGGACCCCACCCCACTGGGGGTACCATGTTTACTGTTGAGTGTACCTGTCTGCCCTTTCTGTGTGTTCCCTACTGGTTGACCCCCCTCAGCACATCCTGCATTGGGCTGCAAGGGCTGTGCATCCCTCCTCTTTCTCTTTCAATCCTTCCTCCCCTACTTCCTACTTGCACCCACCATGCTGCTTTCCATCTCGCTTATCTTCTTCAACTGCTAAAATCCTATCCCTCTCACTAAATCTGGAAGGAAGAAGTTCAAGAGGGACATCCTTGTCTCCAACCCAGGCCTCCCTATCACTGATACCTACATAAGTGCTTCCTCCAGTCAGACTCTTACCGATATCATCTTTGTCATTTCCTCTCCATACATATGGATGCCTCATATGGTCTCTGTTCTCTCTCCTTTTTCCTCCTCTCCCATTAATGGTAACACCCGGTTAGAGGTCCTCTTGGCCACCTTCCATTCCTCCAAGACCATCATTAATGTCTATCTGAATGGCACCTTCTTGGTCCAGGGACCTCAGCCCAATCTCCTCCTTTTTGATAGGGGTCTCCTGCAGCTTATCAACTTCCTTCCTTCTCCCTCTACTCCTACCAGCACCTCTCTAGCTCCTCCAGCATCCCCTCCTTCCGACACCTCCCTGGCGCCAGCCTCATCCTCTCTGGCTACTTTACGATGCTCCTTTTACCTCCTCTGCCCACTCTTGGGCACCTCTACCACCACTGCAGGGTGTACCTCAAGCCTGTACCCATCCACAGTAGTCTTTCAAATGTGGCAACCTGCTCCACGTCGCTACTCTCAACTCTTGCTCTGCTGTCAAACACTCCTCTGACATCTGTCACCACCTTGAAGAATTTGACCTGGATGTCCTCACTCTCACCAAGACCTGGTTCACGCCATCTCTGTCACGTGTTTTGACACTCTCCTCCCGGATGGCTACAAGATCCTGTCTGAACCATGAACCAATCGTCTCAGAGGTGGAGTAGCTCTGATCTTTCGGGAGTGGGTCCCTGCTTCTGTTATTCCTACCTAGCCTACTCCTCCTGTGAATGCCTGGTCTGCCAGCTCTCTATCGCTCTTGGCCTCTCTCTCTGACTGCAGCCACGATTTACAGGCCTCCTGACAAGGTCACCCTCGTCCTCTGTGAGTGGGCTGACCTCTTCTCTTCTTTCCTTGCCTCTACCTCTCAACCTCTCCTCAGAGACCTCAACATTCACTTGGATGCTTCTAATACCTCCTCTGGGGTCTTCTGCAACCTCTGGGACACTCTGTCTCTTCCCATTCTACCCTCTGTGCCAACACACTCTGCCGGGGAGACCTTGGATGTTCTCCTCTCATCGGACAGCGCCCTCTCAAACCATCTCAACACTCCTCTCTCCTGGACTGACCACTTTCTGCTCTCTTCACACCTGAAGCTTGCTGTCCTCAAGCAAAGCCCAGCCCAGCACAGCCATTACCTTCTTGGTAACCTGACCCACGAAGCAGGCATCAGTGGATGCCTTTGCCGCTACTATCTCTGCTCCTCTTACGCCTGCGGCTGGCTCACACTATGACACAGCCCTCTCTAACCTGCATATTTCTCTCTCCAACATTCTGTATGACCTTGCCCCTACCTTGAGAATCCATCTGAAGCCTACCTCCAAGTACAACTCTTGGTATGACTCAGACCTCACCACCCTGAAACACAAGTGTAGATTGGCTGAGAGGAAGTGGAGGGCATTGGTCGTATCTCTTGACAAACTGGCCTGCTCAAAAGGCAATACAGATTCTCTGTCCTGTCCAAGAAGATAGCCCACATAAAAGCCTGCATCTCTGCAGCCTCTAACAACATGGCTGAATTCTGTAAAATCTGCAAGGAACTGGCCAATCCTTCTGCAGTCACCACCTCTCATGTTCCCTCCAAGGCCCTCTGGATGGCTCTGGCTTCTCACTATACATCCTGTCCTCTTTCTCCTCTTCCTCTCCCTCTACCTCTCTCAGCCACCCTATGGCCACCTCTCCCACTCCACCTCTTTTCTCCTCTTTCTCTCTGATCCCACCTGACAATGTTTCTAGACAAGTCCTTTCGATGAAAGCGCCGTCCAAACAGGTGCTCCCTTCATCCTTCAGAACCATCAAGGACCACATTGACACCCTTGATCGAGCCTTGGCCAATTTCTGCAATCACTCTTTTGCCACTGAAACCTTCCCTCCCCCCCACAAGCACTTCCTTGTGCACCCCCTCCTGAAACAGCCTTCTGCCGATCCTACCTGTCCAGAAAACTACTGTCTGATCTCTATCACTCCTTTCCTGGGAAATATGGATTGAGTCTTTCTTAAGTGAAAGGACCATGAGGGTATTCTCCCCCTCAGCAGCGGCAGACCATATCCCCATTACCTGCGGCGTGCCCGAGGGCTCATGTGTCTCCCCCACACTATACAATATATTCACTAAGCCCCTTTTCGACGATCTGGAACTTCTTGGTATCACCTATACTAATTATGCTGTTGATACTCAGATTCACCTCCAATTTTCTGGGGATTATGTTAAGGATTTGGCCTTGGTGAATAGAGTGTATCTCATCATCCAGGCATGGATGGCAGCCCACGGTCTATGCCTGAATGATGACAAGACTGAGCTCATCATCCTAGGCACCCACCCCAACCTCAAGAAACTAGGCCAGGATTACTCTCTATTCTTAAACACATTCCTTTTTGCAAGCCCTTTGCTCAGCCACCTCCAACGCTCTTAGGGTCAGACACTTCTTCAGGCAGAGAGTGGGGGTAGATCTCTCTCCTCTGCAGGTGCCTCCCTCTGAAAGGGCCTCCTTTCCCCTCTCAAACTTTAGCCGGACCACCTGAAGTTCCAGAAGCTGCACAAGACCTTCCTATTTGCCTCAGCTTTCTCTCTCTCTCCCATGCTGACCTACCTGTCTGCTGCACTGACTTGTTGCCTGGCTAGCCCCAGATTCTCACAGGTTACCAGACTCCTCCATGACCAGTAACCCCTGCACTGCCTCCAAGCCTACTGCTCACTTAAGGGCTGTAACTAGAACCCTACAGTCCCCTGCCTTCTTGCACTTACGCAGAGCTATGCTGCCTTGGTTGCACTTACTTAGAGCAATTCTGCCCTGATTGCACTCCCCCATTCTCTCCCCCTGGCTCTTTCCCTCTCCCTCCCCCCTGCACTTTGCATACCACATTTGCACGCTCTGAATGACACAAGGCCTAGAAAGATTGTTTATTTTGTCCTTCTTCTGCCTTCCCTCCCTCCCTTGTCCCTTGTCCTGTTGGGCCTAAAAACACTTGTGTACAGGCGTGTTGTAAATGACTTCTCATATCATTATAATATCATAAACCTGTCCAGGGAGGTTGATTTTGCAGAGAATATTCCTATGAGAATCATACCATTCATGCTCTATACATTGGTTTTCAAAAAATCCACCCTGACGATTGGTGTTTATGTGAAGGGTCTGCATCCGTTAGAGTTACGAACTCAGAGTATAGCCCATCTCCTGTTGTTAATTGACTTCTATCACCCTTGCATGCAGAGCCTTTCCTCTACTCCTAGTGGAATGTACTAGGCCCAACCATTCGAGGCTGTGGTGGAGGTAGAGAAAAGCATATGCCTGTCATTGTGCATCAACGAGAAAGTAGACAATAAAGCCCTGCAGTGGGCTAGCCACCCTCATTCATCCACAAAGACCTGATTCACTACTGGCATGTCATTTATAGTGGGACTACTGTTGAACCTACTACCTACCCAATATACTATAAAGCAATATAAGGTACTTTAGATAAATGCCCCACACTTAATGCACATGTTCATAAATTGATTCTCAATAAAGAGCATTCAATGTAAACTCTCACATTCTCCCCTGCCAATTGCATTTCTTTTTATTGAGAGAAAAATGTAATAGAAAAGCATTGCAACTAAATCATTGCAACTAAATATTTAACTACACATAACATGCTCAGTAAGAGAAAGGGTATCATGGAAAACGTTGCTATAATTTTTCAAACTATATTTCCACTCCAAATGAAACAGCCAATTCATAAAAGCATTTTTAAAGACTATCTCCTCTTCAATTCCTACTAGAAACGCTCATGAATTGAACTGCCTTACAATACCAGCCTCTTTGTCAAAATGGCATAACAATTGATTGAACCCATCTCTCATACTTACAAAAGATCTCTATGATTGCAGAGAGTTGAGAGCTGAAAGCCTATAGCTATAAGAAGGCTAATTGGCTTTGTACAATCCAAACAAATCAGAATAATCTACAGAGTCTGGAAAACATAAAATACAATGGTACATAGCACCTAGGAATCACACCATGGTCTCTAATGGTTATAGCAATGCCTTAAAAGAGATATAGTTTCGATTGGAATTGACCCTGAGGCAAAAAACAGGCCAAATGTGAATAAAATATTTAATTGGTTATTGAGCTCCTGTGGGTAAGGGTGCTTCTCTATATTACTCAATTAAAAAAGGATTAGTTCTCTCTATAACAGCAAAAGCTCTGAGCCTTTTAAAAACAAAACATCCAATTTCAATGCTGCAAAATCGAGGGCAGAATAAAGGACCAAAAGTGAGTCTGATCTTCCTCCATATACCAGAATGGACAAGAGTGTCCTGCTTGCTTAGATCTGCCCTCAGCTATGCTATGCGTCAGCTCCCCAGTCCGACAGTGTCTTTTGATGAATCTGAACAGCGGTCTAAAATATCCCCTCTAAGATCATTGCTCTATATAGGTTCTGGTTTGTTTATTCAAACATCTGCCCAGAGAATATCATAACACAATCTTCCTGGTTAGTTTATTCAAACATAGCATAACAAAGCTTTTCTGGTTTGTTTTTTCCAACAGAGGTTCAGAGAATTTCATAACAAAACTCTTCTTTCTAAGCTTTGCCCAAAAGTCATGTTATTGTAGTTGGTTGTAGTCCATCTGAACATGTTTTATAATGCACTGGACCAACAGGTACTGTTTACATGAACACAACTGTCACTGGATTGCAGCCCAGACTCTTTGTTTACCTTATTCTCTGTATGTTACAAAACATTGGATTCCTTGGTTTACAGCCTGGACATCTCGCAAGTCAGTAAAGGATGGTGAAATGAATAACTTGCAGAATACAATTCAAATGTTTCACGTTACAAAATGTACCTATTGAGAATCCACCCCTAGCCCCTTGAACACAAAATATACTTTTGGCACCATACATATTTACACATGTGCAACCGCTATAACAATCACATATACAGATTACATATTTCAGATGGCAGCTATTCCTCAAAACCCCATAGCTGTGGGATCTTGTCTCTTCTTTTCACAGAATTTCGCCCTTTTCAATAGAATACAATGTCCATTTTTTAAGCAAATTTCTGCAAATGTGCGCGTTTAACATGGGCATAAGTGTATAACATTTCATACTTTTAGCAGCAAAACATTTTGAGTAAAAATCACATTTCTTGCCCTTTCTTTCCAGAACATGTCATTCGATTTTGCCGCCATTTGAAACGTGCAGCCAAAATTTACATCCACAAATCTGTTATTTTCATAATTTTCACAATTTTAAACAGTAAGTTATCAGTCTTTTTAAAATGTGTTCTTTGTCCTTGTTAAGCAACATATGGTTGTCTCAGCTCCACACCTTGGTCTCTCCGTGGCAGCCCAGGAGCCATCCCCCATGTTTGCTCCTTGCAGAGGCCATTTACAAATGTCCTCATGCCTCACATTTCCTTAGCAGCAGCTGTTCATTGTTCCCTTTTGCCTCTGTAGTCCAGGTTCTTTCCTAACCCTATAATTATCGCTTTGGTGTGATTTCCTGCTTGAAGGAAAGGCCTTCCTTCTGTGAGGAAACCTGTTATTCCGGTTTGGTAGCTTTAGCCAGGCTGGATTTAATTGTTAATTCTGTTGCATTTTCCCTTAGCTTAAAACAAACTTGTGATTTCAAAATAGCTAGAATTCTCATTCAAGATTTTAAACCATGGGATCAAAACAATTACAAGATGGGTTACTATCAGCAACAGGCCTCTTTGATTGTGAACATTTGATTTCAGTTTATACATGTTTAAAGTTTAATCCTGCAGGCTCTTAACAGCTGTCCTCCCTGCAGTCCTCCCCTGCAAAGAGATTTTTGACATCCACAGACAGGCCACTTTTGCTGTGGACATCCCTTTATGCTTTCAGCTTTTCAGGACCTTGCACGTTCACAATGATTTCTTAGACTAAGTGAATTCTATCACCCAGCAAGAATTTTGGATGTTTGAGGGTGTTTTGTACCAACATTCTGCAGTTTCATCAACAAGAACAAGGGATTGAAATCACGATTTTGGGGTTTCATTTAGCAAAGCACTGCTTTTTCCTTATGTACACCATTTTTACTTGTTGTGGAGCCCAGTGACATATTTCAGGAGTGAGATCTCTGTTCCACCACTGACAACACGCGTGGCAGATTGGGCAACCGTCTTTTTGTGCATTGCAAAGCACAATTTTCAGAGGTTACGGCGCGCACCAGGGTTTTGGGGCCATTTTGATGTTTCTGGCACCATCATAACACAGTTATGCCGCCTAGCAGAGCAAAAGTGGGTTAAAACATCCCACAACATACTTACATATGCACTGTAGAAGTAAACCATTAAGGTGGGTAATGATGCTCAAATTCTATAATAATAATGCGACTGGGTAGGGAAACATGTATTGTGTATCTACATTTATTAATGAAAGTAAAGGTTAATATATTTTGAATATGTAGCTAATTAACATGACATGAAATGGTAATAATCAAATCCAAAATATTTCTCCAAACCAATGTTATTCTTCAGGGGAAAATGTTATTGCTATATTTCTAATAAGTTGTCAAATTAACTGTTGGGGGCTGGATTGAAAATGCTAACAGTGAATTGGATATTTGTCCAACTGTGTACTTATTTCTCAATTCACAAAATGCATGTGTAGCTGAAAAAAATAAAATATATATATATTGTCAACCCCTCAAAAAATGGTTCTAGTTTAAGTTATTTTGTATGGCCTATCAAGCTATTGGGAGAAACATGCACATAAACCTTGCTTAATAACTGAACTGATGTATTCCTGTGAGGTCTGAGCTCTTCAGACAGCAGTGTCCTGCATGTATCTAGATTTAAACACAAGCACAGAAGGGGGGTCAGATTCAGACTGGCGATCTCCCTGACATACCTGATTCTCATATCTGGATGCCAGCCTCCCCTTGATCTCTGAGGTCCACCCAAAATCACTTCCCCCCATCCCATCACCAATTTCATACTTTTGAACTAGCAGGAAAGCCCAAATGGCCTCATTCCTGTTGGGGGAGAGGTGGTCTTTCCTGCCCCTCTCACCACTCCTGTATAGATGGATCTCACTTCTGCTGAAGGGGAGAGACGTCCCCCCTCTTGCCCAACTGTAATCTGTGTTAATCACCTACTAATTACTGACAAGGAAAGCATGTAACCAAGCCTTTTTGAAGTGCAAAGACTCAATTTTCGGTAACCCACCAGAAGCCATCTTTTGCTAGGCCTGAAAATGATCTCTAAAAGCCTGTCTTTCCCTCTGCCCTGTGCCTCAAACTACTAGCCCAGGCCCCCACCCCACTGTCTCCTGCCAGCTTCTCACAAACCCTCTTCTCACAGAAGTTCAGCCATTCATTGTTGCAACCTTTAGTGCTGTCCCAGAACAGATGAGCTTGCTGCACCGTGTGAGACCAGAACAGGCCCTGGTCTGAGTGCCCATTCATCTCCACTAACCTGCCCATGCCCCTTCTGATCCCCACTCTGCCAAGCTGTAATCCACCAGGCCCATATCACTCTGCTCTTTGATATAGATACACATCTGATCTCTTGTAGTGACCAAACGAAGACACCAACGAGGGCATTGAACACAGACACTCATATATTCTTTCTAATCCTAACACTTGTCTATTCGTATCATGGGGCATTAGGCAGAACAAAACCTCCAAGATGGGCACCTGGGTTGGGGACTCTAGGCTTATGGGTACCAGGGTACAGAGGGTAGACTGCATACCTATAACTTGTCAATGAACTCTGAGAAGCACCCACATTCCTACCAGACTTTTATGTTTGTCGTTTGGCTCATGCTCTCAGATCCTGTCATTGTAGATTAGCTAGTCAGGGAAAGTATCATTTTTGTTAGCAGGACCTTCACCTCACGGAGATGAGCCCAGCTGACCCATGTGCTGCGGGAGTGACACCCAAGCAACAGCCAATCCTATGTGGTCATTGCCTACACATCTATACTGTACTAATGACTCAACCCAATTGTTTTGTAGAATTGTGTACTTGTAACATGACGTCATCAATGACGATTTTCTATCTTATAATGTGCTGCCCATGTAATGTTTGGTAGAGCGCTCTCTGGGCAGCAGAATTCAGAGTTCTACTTGCAGCCTACCTCTTGGTCTCATTTCCTATTTGGGTGTGTCCATTATTATGAGTTTTGGATATTGTGACAGGGAATGGGCACCTTCATTTGGTGACCGTCCGACATGATATTCCTCGACGTCCCCCGTACTTGACGTCCCCCATACTGCGGCGAGATCCAGGGCTTCCCCGGTCGATCCCCACCTACGGCTGACCAGATTCAAACAAAAATACATATGCAGCAAAGAAGGTTTTGTGGGTCCCGGCTTTGCGAATACCTAAATGCTCACCGGAGCCGGGCATGGCCACAATGGGGAGGCCCCCACTTGTGGGTAGACCGAAAACATAGGCTCTCAGAATACCATGGGCACGTGAGTATTGATTGCAAGGGGAAGTAAAGGAGTGAACGGGGAAGGTATGGAGCACATTAATTAAGGGGAACACGCAAGGTTTGGGTTGAATGTGACTGAATGGAGTGATTGTTGAAAACAAAGTGCTTTTTTTCTTTTTCATGGCCATTAGGTTTTTTATACAAAGGAATACAGTGAGAAAATAAGAGGAGATACAGAACCTAGCTTTGAAATGGGGTTGAAGGTGGCTCCGCGAAGCACTGTCCCAGTCAGTGCTGGAAATAAGTGAGGAAAAGGAATAAAGTAGGAGCCTCGTATATTTAGTAGGCTCAGAAATTAGTTGTTTTTATTATCTATACTGTTCTATAACTCTTGTTGAGGAAGGCCCAGGAGAGGCAAGGGTGATGTGAGTGTTGAGTGTGGGAAAAGAAAACCCAAGGTTGAGTAAAAAGGGGATATGGGGCATATGGGTTTATTATTGTGTTTTTCATCTTCTTTGTTTGATGTTGTCAATATAATTGTTGGTTTGTCCTGTGAAAATGTCCAATGATTTTTGTTTTATGTAGCTGACATGAAAACGCATAAGTAGTTTTTTAAGGTAAACAATTGAAATCTGTGATTGATACGTTAGAGGTTAAAGTGTCACAGTAGAGGAGAAATAAAACAGAGGGAAAAGGTCTTTTGACAAAAATGGGTCTAGATAGCCACTTTCACACACTTGCAAGCATCTCCCTTTGTACAGTGATCGAATAAAGAAATATAATGGGCAGTGGGTACCTGAAATAAAGGGGAGGGGTCACCTCATATCTGGCCAGAAGAAGGGTCTTTTGATAAAACGATATTTGACCATGTAGCAACCTATTTAATGGCAAAGTACAAGGTGAAACCGCTCCAAAATAGATGAGAGGTGCTAGATTTGTGGATTATGTTCGAGGAAACACCCCCTACAAATAAACAGGAAAAGGAAATAGAGCCTGTAGCCGTGCCAAACAACGGAGGAGATAAGGGGAAAGAAAGGGAAGAACCAAAGAAAATATATCCACTGCTTACAAGACCCGCAGAAGTGTACGCAGACCCAGTGTATATGCCAGGGGCCAGCTTGCCCCAAAAACCGGTCTCTGCACTGACTCCTCTATATGTTCCGTCAAGTACAACTCCTACCACCGCAGGGCCCACCACCCGAGATCTAGAAATAGTGTTAACATCTTCCCAGGCAGAACTGGCCTGATTACGAACACTGTGACACAACACTGCCCTTATCCGGGTGTGAGCAACCACCATTACAATCCCCACTAACAAGTAACCCTGCATTACCAGAAGACAAATGGATGAATTTCCTTTTTAGAATAGACAGCACCCCAATAAAAGCAGTACGGGTAGAATGAGAAGGTGAGATGGAAAGCATGGGATATGATACAGTAGCCTCAGAAAGGGATGAAGAATGTTGGCGTGACTTTGATGAGGCCAATGGAGGAGTGGCAGGAGGTGTGCAACAAATGCAATGGGCTACTACACAAATAACAGCAACAGAAGAAAGGTGGGAGGGAAGGCTCTTAAACAGGTTAGGGAGAATGGCATTGGCAAAGAAGAAAGGAGTGAAGGTGGATAAGGGAAAGGTGAGATCAAAATTACAGATGCCCCTCATCCACAAGGGAGCGGGAGGACCTCATTATGTGCCTTCGGCACTGATGGACAAGAAAAATCTCCTCAAAGCACTTCCAGCGCTTTCAGGGGGTGCGGGAAAGTGGATATATCCATTTCAAAAGAATACATCAGGAGTGCCATTAGCAATTGGGGACATAAAAAGCCTTTTAATATCTGCAGTGGGAGACCAAGCAGACGCAGTGTGGGTGAAGGCGGGTTTCTGGGAGTGACCATGGGAAATTACATGCATGACGTGACATCCTTCAACAATGTGTGGACACCAGTATGGCAAACACTGCAGAGGACTTTCCCTGACACCCCAAGGAGGATGCTGCGCAGTTCATTCTTCGGGTGCAGGAGCTGTGGTGGGCGGAGACGGGCACGGCCTGGGACCAGTCCACCTCCCTATTCTATTTTATCATTAAGTGAGGCCTCCCAAATGAGGTACAGAAAGCCCTTTATAGAATTGCTGGGATCGAAGCCAAGGGGTAGCCAGAAATACAAAGCATTATAGTACAACACTGCAGGAAGATCAAAGAAAGGGAAAAATAATAGCTCAGAGGAGGTTAGCTGATGAAGCAAAGCTGGTACAGAGTAAGTTAGTGAAGGTTGTGTCAGTAACTTCTGCACTGCCCTCAGAATGGCAGGGAGAATAATGAGAGGGGGCACTCGTGCTAGTGCTACAGGCTAGGATGGCAGCTACATGGGTAGACAGCGGCCAGGAGCAATGGGGTGGAGAGGAACGGCACATGGGACCTCAATGGCAGGCAAGACCGGCAAGAGGAAGCAGTGGGTATCGAGAATAGCAAGGAGGGGGTGAATATGCATATGGAGGACAAGGACCAAGGGGGGGGGGTCCTGGACCATGTTGGTTGTGTGGGAGGTGGGGAAACTTTGCAAGGGAATTTTGTATGTGACCTGTGGCCAATTAACAGAATGCCAAGAGGTACAGTAGTGAGCAATAGGGGTATACTGCACCCAGACACCTACCACATCACAGCTAATGGTGCACCAGCACCTTATTAAGGAGCATGTGTGCTAAATGAGAATGTTTTCTCTTGCCTAAGAACGAACCAGTAATGACCCCAATAAAAATAGAGATTAAACCAGGAGCAGTGGTGCCCAGGGTCAGACAGTACCCCCTATCAAGATAAGCAGAGGAGGGGATAAAGGACACCATATACGCATTATTACAGCAGGGCACCATTGTCCCCTCAAATTCCCCATGCAATACCGTGATTTATATCATTAAGCAAGCAACAGGGGGTTCCTGTCCTTCACCCACTCAATGACATTGTCCTAAAGGAGTTCCCTCTTGCTCCAAATCTGGCATCCATTTTATGCAGCATTCCAAAGCAAGCCATACGCTTCACGGTGGTAGACTTGAACAATGCCTTTTTCTCTGTACCACTTGACCCAGGCTCCCCATACTTGACAGCAGTCACTCTAGGGTCTAGGGGGCAAAAGATATGAACACTGCCGATTACCCCAGCGGTATTGCTAAAGCGAAGATCTCGGCAATATTGATGTTCAAAGCACCACCATTCAATACATTTATGATCTCCTGGTGTACAGTGAAGGGGAGGAAACATGCAGGAGAGACACTGTCACTTTGTTAACATTACTGGCCCACAAGGGGTACAAGGTAGATAAGAACAAACTTCAATACTGTTTGGCAGAAGTGTTGTATCTGGGCCAATTAATCTCCAAAGATGGTAAGAGAATAATGCCGGACAGAGCAGCGGCATTGCGGGCAACAGCCAGACCGCACACAGTAAAAGACATGTAAACATTCCTTGGTATATGTAATTACTGCAGGGCATGCATCTTTGATTCTACTACTTACACACGGCCCCTATAACAAGGCTTAAAGGGAGCACAGAAAGAAAACACAGTCATAACATGGACACCTGAAATGCTTATTGCTTTCACAGCATTAAAAGAATGGATATGCACCGCTTCTGTCCTTGCCACACCTGATTATGAGGGAGAATTGTTCTTGTTCTCACTTTCAAACGGAACACTGATTACTGCAGAACTGGCATAAAAGACATCCTTGGGACCTACTACAGCGGTACCTTCGATTCAGTAATGTGGGGCCATTTCATTTGCGAACAAGCTCTTGCAGCAGCAGCTGCATTCGCAATTGAAAAAAGTTCCACAATTCTGATGGGATGCTCCGTCACAATATTTGTTGAACACTCTTTGTTTTTCATACTCGAACGATCAAAATCCACACTCACAACACAAAGGGCCACTGCCTATGAGATTATCATCTTGAGCCTGAACGTTCATGTGATACGCTGTAAAAGAGTGAACCCAGCCACATTCCTCACAGAGCCATGTACATTAGAGGATATACAAACACATGATTATGCCACTTATGAGGGAGACGGAGACGACATTCCCAAAGCAAGTGAAATTCTCTTGAGTGAAGGAGAGTTATATTTTGTAGATGGGTCAGCATCTATTGGTCCAGAGACTGGTGAAAAGCATGTTGGTTCAGCAGTAGCAAGACTGAAGGAAGGGGAGTACAAAGTGTTAATACAGAAGAGGTTGCCTATGCCTTATTCAGCTCAAGCAGCAGAATTGGTAGCACAAATTGAAGCACTCCATGCGGCCAAAGGGTGTGCAGTGACAATATACACAGACTCAGCATATGTAACAACCACGGTACATGCTGTACTATCTATATGAGGAGAAGAGGGTTCAGAAGGGCAGATGGGTCACCAGTGCAACATGCAGGATCACTAAATGAGGCAATACTGGCAGCTTAGCAATGGTACCAATGTTACATCAGATGTGGGTCTCTTTCTGATTTATCGCTCACATGCTTTCAGTGCACATGAAACGTCAAGTGTTGATGGTCAACGGCGCAAAAGGTCACTAACTAATGGTAGAAATAAATTAATACACAGACGGAAGCAGCAAATAATACGATGCATATCACGGGTTGGGGTTGGATAAGGTAGAGGATCTTCATGATCCGTACCAGTCTAACAAGTGGTACTCTGATATGAGCCCCACAGGGAAACAGGCCACAAACGGTAGCTGCTATGAGTGTTCACTGACACATCATGCATCAGGGACTCCTTAGGTTTTTGTGCCATAAGAATCACTCCTAGTGGAAGCCCAGTGTCTCGTTCATCTCGCACTATGTAGGATAAGAAGCACCTTCGAGGCACACACAGTAAAACTACAACTGCTTCCTCCTGATGAAAAGCTGTGCAAGAAGAAACCTGAAGGTGCAACATGCTTCAAAGAGCCATTCTTTGCAATAAAAGGGACAATGTTCGCTGAAAGCAAATGGCAAGATGCAATAGTACCTTCTCCTCCCCACCCCCCTGTTGATTCCACTCTCCCTTGGCACCATGCACCTGGCCACCCTCTGTCCTCTGTGCCCAGGTACCTGCTCATCTTGCCACCCTCACGCACTGCTTCTGGGCCACCCCCTGCACTGGGGTCTGTATCTGTACCCATACAGCCCTCCTCTTTTCTTCCTGCACTTTCAGACCTACACGGCCTGCTGCCATAAACCCAGCACTTGCTACTTGCTGGCTGCACTCCCATTGTTTGTTGCTTTTTTATTATTTTATTATTATTTTTGTTTTTTTCCTTCTCGCTCTGCACTCTCCTTTTGTTCCCCCTTCCATGCACTTCTCCCCCTTCTCCCTCTACCCTGCACTTGCACGTTCTCAATGTCACTTGGCCTAGTAAGATCGTTGTTTTTGTTCTCCCCTGTTCCCTTTCCCTGCCTTATCGTCTTCCACCTGCTGATCTTCTGTGTGTGCGAGTTGGGAGTATGATCCTGTGCAGAGGAGATTCCTAATAGTGTGATGATGATGGTGACTGTGGGCAATCCAAATACGAATGGGAAAATGCCTCATGATACTAGGGAAGCCCAAGTCCAAACAGGTGAAAGTTATGAACCCAAATATCGCATGGTGGCCATCTACAACACAGGGGATATAGTAGATACTTAATGGCACACAGCCCCCATCCAACAGCCCCAAGATCTAGATAACCACAAGGAGGTGTGGGTTGGCCTGGCAGGGTATGGGTGTTTCATTTACATGACATGTACTCCTGAAGAATATGCATGGCGTGGGGAACGTTTAAGAAGTGTGTGCCGTGCATGGATGCCAATAAAAGGTACACCTGCATGGGATGAAGAAGTAAAAAGGGCAGAAGAATATAGACGTACTAGAGGTGGGTATTCGTTACTTTAGGAGTAACGAAAGGGGGGTGTTAGGGAAGAGGTGGTCTTTCCCACCCCTCTCAGCACTCCCATATAGACGGATCTCACTTGTGCTAAAGGGGGGAGACATCCCCACTCCTGCCCAACTGTAATCTGTGTTAATCATCTACTAATTACTAACAAGCAAAACATGCAACCAAGCCTAATTGAAGTGCAAAGACTCAATTTCCGGTAACCCACCAGACGCCATCTTTTACTAGGCCTGAAAATGATCTCTAAAAGCCTGACTCTCCCTCTGCCCTGCGCCTCACACCACCACCCCAGGTCCCCACCCCATTGCCTCTTGCCAGCTTCACACAAACCCTGTTCTCACAGAAGTTCAGCCATTCATTGTTGCAACCTTTAGTGCCGTCCCAGAATAGATGAGCTCACTGTGCCATGTGAGACTAGAACAGGCCCCGCCTGGGTGCCCATTGATCTCCACTGACCTGCCCATTCCCCTTCTGATGCCCACTCTGCCAAGCTGCAATCCAACAGGCCCATGGCCCTCTGCTCTTTGATATAGATACATATCTGACCTCTTGTAATGACCAAACAAAGACACCCACGAGAGCCCTAACCCAAGACACTCATATATTCCTTCTAATCCTAAAACGTGTCTATTCGTATCATGAGGAATTAGGTAGATCAAAACCTCTAAGATGGGCACGTGGGTCAGTGACTCTAGGCTTATGGGTACCAGGGTGCAGAGGTTATAATGCATACCTATAACTTGTCTATGAACTCTGAGAAGCACCCACATTCCTACCAGACTTTTATGATTGTCATTTGGCTCATGCTCTCAGATCCTGTCATTGTAGATTAGCTAGTCAGGGAGAGTATAATTTTTGTTAGCACAACCTTCACCTCACCGAGATGAGCCCAGCTGACCCACGTGCTCTCGGGAGTGACACCCAAGCAACAGCCAATCCTACGTGGTCATTGCCTACACATCTATACTGTACTAACGACTCAACCCAATTGTATTTTAGAATAGTGTACTTGTAACGTGACATCATCAATGACGATTTTCTATCTTATAATGTGGTGCTCTTGTAATGTTTGGCAGAGCGGTCTCTGGCAGCAGAGTTCTCTGCGTGCACAATTTATCTTATATAAAACTTTGTTCTACTTGCAATCTATCTCCTGGTCTCATTCCCTACTGGGTGTGTCCGTTATTCTGAGTTTTGGATATTAGGCGCCTTCATTCCTAATTAAGATGAAGCCTCAACCCTGCGCTTACTGATCCTCCTCACCAAGAGACACAGCAAGGATTGAAATGCCACCTGGCATTTAATGCCTTTCTCCCAGTAATATAGATGAACAGCCATCCAATGACATATCTCATGGTGCCACGACCCTTTATGCATTTGACTGTCCCTCAGCAGAGCGGTGCTTGCTGCACAGTAACTGTTGCATGTGTTTCTTTCCAGGGTCAGCTCATCCACAATAGGTGATGGGGCATCGATCCACCACTCACTACGGATGAGCTAAGCCAGCCCAGTGAAAACACGGAGCACTCCCCAAGCTGCAGCAAACTGCTAAAGGACCACTCCTGGGCTGGCTTTAACTGTCAAACAGAAAAACAGTTTCACTTTGACACTTTCTTTCAGTACCCCAGAGTGCATGTCCAATGCACCATGGAAGACCAGCAGCTTTTGGTTTTTGACACCTTGCATGGCCCATTGTGGATGAATGCTTGTGGAGTGCAGGCTTGAATGTGTACAGGGGCCCCTCTTGAGCCTCCCTGCACATTCAGGGGCCCAGGGACAGCATGAAAGAGGCACTTCAGCACCGCTGTGCATGCCCTTAGGAAGCAGGAATCACTATCTGTCTCTGGTTTTCTGTTGAGTGGTGCCCGGGGGCCAGTGGCCCCTTGTGGCATGTGGAGTCCAGACTGGGTGTACAGGTAAGAAAGAAATGATCTATATATGTATGTATTCATGTATGCTTGTATGCAAGGGCTTGTGTCTCTGTGTGTGCATGTCAAAGAGAGAGTATATGTATAGGTGAGCATGTGAATGTGTATAAATGTAGTATGAGTGCACATGAGACAGTGAATGTGTATGAAGGGATGTTATATGAGTGCTTTGGTGCCTGGCCAGGGGTTAGGCCTCTGATTGGGGGTATCCAGGACATGTTTTCTTACTATGGCATTAGTAGGATGAATTTTATTATGTGACTAGACTGGCCTATATTGGTGCAGCCAGTCGAGGTTTATTCTTTATATGGCATGGCCTGTTTTACTGGGCGCCGAAGGTTAATCAAACATGATAACTGTTGTTATATGGTTAGAATGGTCTACACTGGTTCAGCCAGTCTGGATATTTATTCTTACTGTAGCATGGCACTTTTTACTGGACATTACGGTTAAAGTAACCATGATTGTTTTTATGTGACTAGACTTGCCTACTTTGGTGCAACTAGTCTTGATATATTTCTTTACTGGTGCATGGCATATTTACTCTGCATGAAGGGTAAAAACAGCATGATGAGTGTTATTACATGGCTCAACTGGCCTACATTAGTGAAGCCAGTCCTGATATATTTTCTTAATGTGACATGGCAATTGTTACTGCATGTGAAGGATAAAGTAGGATAAAATAGAGTGCCCAATATTGATGCAGCCAATCTGGATATTTTTTTTTATTGTAGCATTGCCATTTTCTACTGTGCTTGAAGGGTACAGCAAACATAAATTGTATTACATAGCTAGACTGGCCTGCATGGGTTCGGCCATTCAGGATATGCTTTCTTACTGTATCATGGATTTTGTACAGGTCATCATAGGTAAAGAAAACATGATACGTGTTATTACATGGCTAGATTGGGCTACATTGGTGCAACCAGTCTGAATACTTTTGTGTTACTTTTGCATAACTTTTTTAGTCTTTTCAATGTTACGGCCACCATGATGAGTGTTATCACGTAGCTATACTGTCCTACATCAGTGAGGTCAGTCTTGATTTTTACTATGGTATTGCATTTTCTCCCAGCAAAGCAAAAAGGAGTTTGTTTGTGTATGATAATATTCGCATATATGGTGCAGCCTTCGTGAACGTGTATGGACAAAGCCAGCATTATCATGTTTTATACTTGCATATATTGTGGGAAAAGGCATCAAGAAAATGTGCTGGAAAATGTTCCTGTGCATTTGTGGTTACTTCCATCTATTGAATCTTTTCATGTGTTATCCTATAACACTGAAAGTAAATGTTGTGTTTCTTCACCCCATTTTTCACAGAAAGACTGCTGCATGTTTGGTGCTAAAAAAAAACAAAATGCATACAAGGAATGGCATCCACAAGCATGGCAACTGCACATTCATGCATTATTGAGCCAGTGTGGTTTACACTAATACCATTTTGAAAATCACAATCCATGAAATAGCACACCCTCCTGTAGCCATCCAGACCTGCAAACAACACAGAATGTTTCAGGAGAGGGTCAGAGGCTAGGCTGCCCAAGACTGCATCTGCAAACTAAAATTCAGCAAGGGGAGCTGGTGGTGCTTGCTGTTGAGGTGGTTGCACACCATGATGATCTCTATGGGGCCAGGTATTGCAAAACACCTGGCCAGTGCAGGACAGCCATCTGGCATATGATCAGCCAGAAGGTGACATTGATGTCTACTGTCCCCGGGTACGGTGAAGACTAACGTAACTGCTGGAATGACCTGTGGGTTAGGGTCCGAGGACTGCTGTCCCAGCACCAGCAGAGGAGCATGGCTAACGGAGGACGGACTGTGGAGCCACTGTTACTCACCACATAGGAGGAGAAGTGTAGCTTGGTACTGGATATGGAGGGCATCGAGGGAGTTGGAGTTGTAAAGAATCAACCCCCAGGACATGTGCATGCATCAATCACAGCCTAGCTATCTGACAGTGTACTAATGCCACCCAAGTGAGTCAAAGGAGTGGAGAGGGCAGCCACGGGACCCATCAAAGTGTCATGCACCACACACCCATTGCGGGAGCACATCAGTGCCCCATAGGGACCTGCCAGTGCCCTGTACCCAGCACTACCCAATCCGAATAGCACCCGTGGAGGTGATGTGGGTGCATGGGTATCAGAAGCATGAATGGCAGACAGCAGATGCCCCAGCACAGATCTCTTGCCATCCACACAAACAGGACAAATACAAACTGTCCATGTGACACACCCCCATATCTGCATCCGTCCCCATCATTGTGAACCCACTTGCAAACACCCCTGACCAACCAAGTCCATCAGCCCAATTGCCCGGGGGCCTTCTCAGCACCATGTAATGTATGCAATGCATGCCAAATCACGTGGTGGGATTAAACCTGACCAGATCTCCCCTACAGGCACACAAGCAATGCCAGAGACATCTGAGGATGAAGAGGCGACAGGACCATCTGTGCGTGTTACGTCCTGGTACCACCACCAAAACCACCCCGCAAAAGGGCAGACATGCCACACAAATGCAGATGTCAAGACATGACACACAGCATCACAGCAGGACATGGCCCACAACCCTCTAACAGCCCATCAGGAGCCAGGCAATGCCAGCCTCACCCACACCTGCAGCTGTGGACACTGCCACGGAGGACATGCCACCTAGTCCAGTGCAAGGAGCCGCAGCATGACAACTGCCAGTATGGTTGCACTAACGGCATTTGGCCAAAGATGGTGAAAGACAGCTCGGCTCTTGCAGAGGCCACCCGCCAAAGCAATGAGCTGGTACGCCAACAGCTTCTGGGGGCCAGCTGCATCCCTGATAGGTCAACAACATCAACAGGGGACTCCCAGGAGAGCACACCTGGGTGCCAATCCCTGCACCAGCTGCGTTCAAGATCACCGGCTGGTGGGAGTGGGGAGAAGAGGTCATAGACATAGACATTGACGTTCAAACATTTGCCTGGAGTGGCCATGCAGTGGAGTTGGTGGTGGGAGGGGGATAGTGTGCTGGGGAGTTGGTGGTGGGGGGAGGAGGGGCTATAGTGTGCAGGAGAGTTGGTGGTGGGGTGGGGGAGAGGGGATAGTGTTCTGGAGAGTTGGTGGTGATGGGGTAGGGGGTATAGTGTGCTGGGGAGTTGGTGGTGGGCGGGGAGAGGGATAGTTAGTGGACGAAGTTATATTCAAAATAATTGAACATCATTCATGCAAGGACATTCCTGATTGTGTTCATGTGCAGTTTATTCACAGTGCTGTAAGTGGGCTTGAGCCAGTGTACTGTACTAGAAGAAATTGTCTATTAGGGCCTGCAGGGCCAGTCTCCCATACCTCACGTCATTCCTGGGAGTGGCTGTTCTGGCTCCTGCCTCATACTGATCATCTGTGTCTTCCTCTGGGTGTGGCATGTCTGCGTCTGTGGGTAGTGGCACATTCCTCCTAAGGCAGATGTTATATAGCATTTTGCACACTAGCACAATCTTCCCAACTTTGACAGGGGCTTATTTTAGGGCACCACCAGTATGATCTAGGCACCAGAATCGTGCCTTTAGGAGTCCAAAGGTGCGCTCAATGCACACATGGGTCCGGCTGTGGGCATGGTTGTAGGCAGTCTTGTGCAATGTATGTGGGTCACGTACAGAGGTCATCAGCTACCCCAGCTGCGGATAGCCGGAGTCACTTGCATGGGGTGGATCACAAACATTGGTCATGTGTCATGCCTGGGGATGGTCTCATGCAGTATTGGGTATTGGTCACTGTGTGCATGCATATGAGCCCATGCTATGTGCATATGTGATATATGTGCAGCCTTTGTCAATGGCGAAAAGCATTCCTTTGCCTGCACATGTACCCTGTGGCGTCATGATGTTTGTTCAGTGCTGTGTCCCTGATGGCTGTTTTGTGGCTGAGTGCTGCTCTCGTGCATGGGCCATACTGGGTTGCCTGACATCCCACCCACTGTTCTAGGGGCAGTTGGTCTACATTGCCAGGTGGCAGCACAGAAAGACCACCACAATCCATAGGATCATGGAGTCCTGGGTGGAACCTGGGTAGAGGGCACAGAGGTGGGTGATGATGAGGTTAGGGTTGCAGGTCACCTGCACGTTTAGGGAATGGTAGTGCTTCCAGTTCCTGTATATGGCCTAATGGCCAGAGGTGCCACCAACGCAACATGGGTGCAGTCAATGGCTGAATGACATTCAGCAGTTGGGCTGTGGCATAGAACCTTTCCCTCGTGTCGTTGACCTGTGCCTGGGGTTGGGCAGTGCAATATGGTGGTTCACTTGCTGTAGGAGGGCATTCAGCACCTGGCCCAGAACTGCACAGAATGTGGCCTGTGCCATGCTGTGAATCATGCCACAGAGTGCTGTAAGGTGCCTGCCCCCAGGAACTGCAGCACTGCCACCAGCTTCAGCAGTTGGGACTGTAAGGAACTCATGGTGGCAACAGTAAAGACAGACACAAGTGATCACATTTCAAGAGTGTTTATTGAACTTTATAATAGGTGAGATGAACACCTAATCTAAACCTAAATCTAAGATGGGAGCAAGCTGCGACCATCAAATAATAATAAGGCAGTGCTAGTGGAGTCTTGTCAAAATTAAAGGGGCCTATACTAAAAAAAGTAACGATTGCCAATTCTTATTACTAAATTACATAAAGAGTGTGGGATAATGTTCACCAGAAAAGAAAGAAGTGTTTGCAAAATGATAATCAGGATGGCATGGCTGGGTCTCCCTTCCCCACGTTTAAAGCATGGGACAAGGAAGGGCTCTCGAGCACAGCACACTCCTGGGCCTCAACAGCATGAGTTTTACAGTTTTGTTCAACAATATCAAAAGCCCTTCAGAGGCTAAGTCTTTTTCTTGGAAAAGTCTCTTACAACAAACTAACAAACAAAAAAAGGTTATTTCGGTACCCTTGTACCTTGGCCAATTGCTCTTTGCTCCTTGGATCTTCCTCCTCTGGGCTCAGATCCCTCTTGCAACTTGGGCCTCCCTCTGTCAGGTTCCCTATGTCCTTTCTGATATTGCTTGCAATATTCAAATGTCCTTTTTAAACACGTTCCTAGTGCGGACAACACTTGATCGGTTACACTCTTGTCGACGCAATATTCAAAGGTTTATTACTCTTGATTCACATGGTCTTTTACCTTGTGCAATTGCTCTTTACCCCTAGGATCGCCCTGCGCTGGGCTCAGATCCTCCTTGCAAAGATGGGCCTCCCTCCGTCAGGTTCACTACGTCCTTTCTTCAACACAGTTCATGGATTCCTAATACAGTTCATGTATTTCTCAGCTTCATTCCTTTCTCCTAGCTTACTTTCGGCATCCCTCTCTCGAGTTCACATTTGCCAATTATCACAGTTAACAATCGTAGTGGAAAGTGGGGGTCCCTTCCCCTAGCTTTCTTCTGGTAACGGGTCAGAGGCGTTTGATTGCACAATGGTTTTGACGTGACCGTTGTAGGGCCATTCTGATGCCTCACACCACCCTTTCCTTCTTGTAGTTTTCCAAACAGGTCCCGGTCAGAGCCTTTTGAATGAGTGCCCACACAGCAACTGGACCTCAACTGGCCTTTCTTTAAAGTTCAAACATACACACAAGATCTTCTTCTTGCAAACATCTTGCGTTCAAAATCAAAAATGTTGCTACTGGCAACCTTGGGCTCAATGCAGTTCGGTTTTCAATCCGTTTCCTCCGACTCACCGGCTGTGCCGAACCCACCGGGCTTCTTTGTTCTCTAGAGTAAAGGATTGTACCACGGTAGCCAGCGTGCCTCTCCGACTGCATTATCAATGCGGGAGGCTGCCTTGTACCATTGACCTCTGCTGCTCCTCATGCCAGCTGTAATTCTCGGTCCTATGATTTCCCTTTCGGAGGCTTTGCAGGTCTGAGTTGAAAAGAGCAAGGGCAAATCCCCCTTTGCCGTCCTCCTTGGTCTCGCTGATTTTCTTCTCCCTTTGTACTGCTGGTTTGGGGTAGTTGTCTCCTTGTGCATTCTGCCTTGCTCGAAGTGTGCCTGGTTATTGTCAATTGCCAGACTCTGCCTGATTCGAGTGTTGGGACATGTCAGGTAAATGGCTCTGTTGTTAGTCCGTTGTCCGTTATCCTGTAGGAAAGTGTTTGTGTGGGTAAGGGGGAGGGAGGTAAAGCTTCTAGATAGCCTATAGGGTAGGATGGGGAAAAGGTGTTACAGGGAAGAGGATACTGTGTGTCTATGTCTTTCGGGATTGTGTCCAGCAGATCGTGATGGTCTCCCTGTTGAGGCGGTACAGGGTGACCAACTGGGTGTCGGTGAGGGCCCAAGGTGATGGCCTGACCCTGGGGATGGATGCTCTCTTTTCTTGGACAGTTCTCCTCCTCCTCATATACCCCCATGTTCCCTGTGCCCTAGCCTGGTTGTCTTGCATCTCAAGATCCAGGCGGAGCATGAGCAGCTGCCTGCCCCAGCCTGCAGCAAATAATCGCAGCATGGTATTGGAAACAATGTTTGGGGTAGGGGTGTGCCTTATCTAGCCCTCTGGGGTGGATTGGGAGCACCTTTGGCTTCATTTCTGGCACCTGTGTTAATTTATCTCCAGCTGGAGGCTGAAGGTAAATCTCAGCTGTATGAGCGCCAGTTTTCGGTTCTTATACCACTGTACATGTACTTGTGATAGGGCTGTAATTGCGCTTTGTGTTTTATTTATTTATTTTTATTTATTTTTGCATTTGTACAGCGCACCTAGCCCAGAGGCATCTAGGCGCTCGAATGTGGTCTTAAGAAAGTGGTTACAGTTTGACATATCTTAAAAAGCATACATTGTTACAGGTATTGCAATAAACATCATAATTGAAGCAAATTCAGAGAAACACAATGACAGGGTTGCACAAAGAATTACAATATTTACATTTGACAGTGTCAGTACATAACCTCCCAAAATAAACTTACAGTAGATTATTGCTGGAGGTCAGAACTAAAGAGGAGGGTTTTAAGTTTTTTTCTAAATGACCAATATGACTGGTCATTTCTGAGTTGGTGTGCAAGAGCGTTCCACAATTTAGGAGCTATTACTGGGAAGCTGGAGCCTCCTGCTTTCCGTCTCTTGAATCTAGGTATGCTGAGTTGATGAGTGTATGGACTCTGAGTTGGTCTGTTATGACTGACTTTGCTAATGAGGTTGCTGAGATATTTGGGCGCCTTCTTTGCCATGCATTTGTGCGTCATGGTCAGAATTTTAAATTTGATTCTATCCTGGACAGAGAGCCACAGAATATTCCTTCTAGTAGCGGAGATGTGCTTGTGTCTAGGGATATTTAATGCAGCTCTTAAGGCATTGTTTTGCACCGTTTGTAATTTTTTGACATTTCTAGAGCTGGTTCCAGCGAAGAGAGAGTTGCAGTATTATATGCTTGACAGTGTTAATGCTCTTGCCAATGTAATGGTATTTTCAGGAGAAGGAAAGGGTGACTAGCTCTGATTAATTTGGCTGCGTACATAGCAGAATAGACTACTGCATTGGCTTGTCTGTTTAGTGGGAGGGCAGAGTCTATGTAGACTGAGGGTTTTTATCTCACTGGCTACAGGGATAGTATTGCCATCAATGATGAATGATTTGTACTGCTGGGTGAGGTTATTGAGTTGTGGTGCCAATTATGATAAGCTCTGTTTTATCATCATTAAGGTATAATTCATTACTAGCCTTCTAGGCCTGGGTAGCGAGGTATATTTTTTAAAGTTTTTTAGAGTCTGTGTCATAGCATCCCGTAATAGGTATTAGAATCTGGGTATTGTCTGTTTAGTTGGTTTACAAGATACCCATATTGTCAAGTTTGTCAAATATTGTCTATTAATGCCGGCTGTAATTGCGCCGACTGTGATAGTGCCGGCTGTGATATGATATAATATGATGTGGCATTTATAACCCACCTGTGTACAAGTGTTTCTATAATAGAGCCGGCTGTAATAGCACCAGCTGTAACAGCAGTGACTTGGGATCTGGCGGAGCTGTATTGGTGGTGCTAATTCCGTTACTGCCGGATTTAAGGGCTACCACCCAACTCGTGAGGAGGTCAATTATCTGGAATGTGCCATTAATTACTTTTCACTTAACTATCTGAACACCGCATTAATCTAAACAGTACCTACTAGATGGAATAATTAAACATCTACTTCTGCTACCCATGCATCCCCTACAGACAGTGTTCTGTTCCATCCCAGCTCGGTTTGCACTTTATATATCTTCTATGTACATAAATCTGTTGGAAAAATATTTAAGCTGGTACAATGTATGGGTTTCACACGGCAAGCTATCCTTCTAAAATGGGGACTCATCCAGAGTTCCTTTCTGGTTTGCATAATGTGTGCAGCCCTCTAAGCGTTCAGGCAGGTTGGTTGCAAACATCTGGCTATGATGACAACATATGTGGTAAACAAGTTGGTTCAGGCTATATATAAAAATAGTTCTTCCCCACAGCTCTTTTAATAGTGCAGTTTAGACATCCTCTTGATTTCTCTCCATTCCGGCGCCACATCTGTTTCATCAGGCATTACATGGGGACTAGTATGGATGTATTCATCACAAAGGTATTATTGCTCAAACTAGCCTGACCCCCAGACGAACTCTCTGACTAATCCCAATTGGGTCTGTTTTTTTTTTATCCACAAATTGTTCCCTTGCTTTCTTCTACATAAGGAAACTCTTGCAAACGCTGACTTGAAGGAATGTCAAGCGAGTCTTGATCATTTGTTGCAGGCTTTTTATCTGTCACCATTGCAGGAGACACTATTAATAATTTGCTATTTTGCTGTCAGTAGCGATATAGTTTCTGTCCCCATCATGAAAGGGCCTAAACAACACCCCCCACCCCTTCCCCCAACAGCTTTAAGACTTCACTGATGGCACAGAAGAAATCTTAAGGATTCATTTTGATGTATTTATTTTCTGTCCATGCACTTATCTTCCTTTGTTTCAGAGGCATTTTTTGTAATGTTTATTACTATAAATAACTAGCTTTGCCTTTTAATTTATATGGTGTTTTTCGATGGATGCATTAAGGCCTAAAGGCTGCATTGATTCGAAATGGAGTCATTCCTTCTTTAATCTCATATGTGCCCAATAAAATGCTTCGTCACCTAATAAAACGAACAGTCATGCAAGCATATTAAAGAGGTTGCTGCACCAATATCCATCTTCATCACACAATTCATTTCTAGGAAGTGTTGGCACGCACACTGTGAAGTTCCATACATGCACAATGCTGTATCATTGCATTCAGATAAGCGTAAGATCATTAACGTGTCAGCTAGCTCATTGAACTGTGCACTCACTGCAGAGATTTTCGGCCGCGCTGCAGCTCAAAGGTTTAGATCCCAACTACGCCTCCTCAGCTTTTTATGCTTCTGAGAACAATATATTGAGCACTATTAATTGTGGCTACATTCTGACTTGTCATATACAGTGCTGCCACAAGAAATATACCGTGGTAGCAGTAGCTATATAGAAATAAGCTATTGTTTATCTCGGTCTACTTTAGAGTTAATTTGGGCATTGAACCTTGTAGTTTTTATTGTATTTATTTTTTATTTTATTTTATTTATTTGAATTTGTATAGCGCTCATCTGCCCAGGGGCATCGTGGCGCTTGTTACAGAATGCTCAGCTTGGTACAAGACAACATAGTATATGGTAGTTACATTCAGCAGAGGAGTCCATTATATCATTACATCATGTTCATTGCCTTAAGTCAGTCAAACATATGTGTGACATACAGTCTACAAATGTGGGAGGGTGAGAAAACAGGCTGGTTAGTTAAAGAGTATGGTTTTCAGTACTTTGAGGAAGGTGGTGTTGGATTTTTCATCCCTTAGGGCGGTGGGTAGGGCGTTCCAGTTTTTGGGAGCTAGGTGTTGAAAGCTTGACCCACCCGCTTTACTTCTTTTGAAGGTAGGTACGTATAGCTGGTTGGTTAGGTAGGATCTGGCGGGTCTAGTGGATGAGTTGATGGTGATGCACTCCGACTACAGAAAGAAATGTTGCAGTTGAAGCACAGAGGTTCAACCCCACTACGCATGACAGGACCTGCCTACGTGGTGGAGGGGTGAGCATGGGAGCCAGCTGCCAGCATGGAGCAGAGGCCTTCCTCTGGGAAAAGGGATTCTGGTCCAGAGCATGCAAGGACACAAAATGGGCAAGTTTGCATGTGTGTGTGCGTGTTGCATGTTAATGGTGTGTGTGCATGTGTATGCATGCATGCATGCTAGGTTGTGTTATGTATTATGTAATGTGGGTGAATGAGTGAGTGTATGATGTATTGGTGGATGGATGCTCTTGTGAATGAGCGAGTGAATGGTGTGGGTGAATGTTGTGTGAATAGGTCTGTGCATGTGTTTGTGCTGGGCCAGCCACTGAGGAGCTGATTGCGGGTTGTGAGGGGAGGGGAGTGCTACCATGCCTTTTGTTAATGGGCATCCATTCATGATACACCAAGTATGTTATGTGTTATTATGTGGCTAGACTGTTATTTTGGTGGCATCGGTCTAGCCATTGTGTATTGTGTCATAACATTATTTACTGGGCATTTATAATAAAGCAGCATGTTGTGTTATTACATGGCTAGACACGCATTCTATTGTTGCATGACCTTTTATTCTGGGCATCTATGACAGATAAGCATGACAAGTATTATTACATGGCTAGACTGTCATTTTGGTGCAGCTAATATAACTAGTTAATATGGAATGACATTTCTTTTCTGAGCATCTGTGATAAGTTAAGCATGATTTTATTATGGAGCTAGGCTGGAATTTTGCTGCAGCAATTTTGAACATGTTTTCTTATTGTGTCATGGCACCTTTAATGGCACACCCAACAGGAGTATGTCCTTACGCTGGGATACCGCCATATAGCAGAACCAACATGGACATGTGTTGTTATGGTATCACTTCCGGCATTCTGTGCAAATCAAACATGAGCATGCTCTTAAATGGGATTACTGCTGTATATTGGTGCAGCCATCATGAACATGCATGAGCACCTTCAGCGTGCAAATGGTTTATATTGGAATATATTGTGGGTAATGGCATCATGGAAATGTATTGGGAAATTCTCCTGTGCATTGCTGGTGAGTTGCATCTATTCAATATTTGGATTAGAGTTACTCCACAAAACCAATTGTAAACTGTCTGGATTTTTAGCCAATTTTTCACGGAAATTGAGCTGTATAAGTCACCATTGTAATCCATTATTCAAATAAATGTCTTGGTGGGAGGTTTGGTAGGGCGGAATCCCTCAAACTCCCTTAGAATTTGTCAGTTTTCCTCGCTATGCTTGGTCGCTCTGGCATATTTGTTGGAACCCGGGTTTACCGATGCCACCCTCCTGCTAGACTAGATTGGGAATGCTCTCTAGGCTAGACTGGAAGAGACGCACAAACGCCTGCCCGCCCTGCATACAAACAGGGGCCACGGAGGCGGCCGGTACCCAACTTGGTCAAGGTTATGCATATGAACGGATGTCGTATGGGAAAAGGACTGTGAGTGTTTTACAGCCCTGATCTGGACACAGACATTGAGACTCCCACACACCCCACCTAATTAGAAATAGGGAAATTTAGCACCTCACTTCAAGACAGCAATGCCAATTAACAAACCCACTAACATCTTCACCCTCTGTATACACCTCTCCAATTCTAACCAAACACAACCATAAACCTACAACAAAACAATCTGCACAAACTTTACTACATTGCAACAACAAAACAAAGCACACATGGACCCGCACAACAGTACACAATGTCTTCCGACAGTATATCACCCTAAGCCCAGCCAAAGGAATTCCGGGCTGAGGCTGCCAACAGCACATCACTGCTCACTTACACTTCTCCAGCTCATCCCACCAACTCCCCCCCCACCCCTCCCTTTTTATCAGAGCCACCAGAACGCCAGGGGACCACTCCGGTGGTGATAGTGCGCAGTACAAATATCCTTCAACATTAACATTAACATTTTATTGCGATTTTTGGGCAAAGCCAATTTGATTAATGTTTTTACTTAGATGAGGGTTTGGGGTGGAGGGTTTTAGCACAATGGGGCAGACATACTGGCCATTTTCTTTCTGAGACATGACATGTTTTTACTCATGAAAGTGGGAAGGCCAATATGATGTGTATTCTTATAGGAGAGGGTGGGGCGTTTGTGCAGTCAGCAAGTAAATGTTTTCACGGTGTGTACATGGTGGAAGAAGACATTTGTACAGCCAAGCAAGGAAATGGGTCCATACAGCATCGTTGCATGTTTTAGTAGCAGTGAAGTTAAGGTCAACATGAAGAGTATTCTTACATGGTGGTGTCAGTGGGCAATCATTTGTGTAAAAGCAAATACATATTCTCTTCCTGTGGCAGGAGATTTGTACTGCCATCCAGGGAGTAGCCAACAGGAGAATAATCATACATGAGGATACTGGCATATACTGACGTGGACAGCATGAACATGTTCTCTTATGACATAATTACATTGCAGAATATTACTGGCCATGCACAGAGCTGGCTGGTACATTTGGGTGTCAGGACTCGGGAGCCAGTCACAGTCTCCTTGTTTCTGTGGTAGATGAAAGATTTAAAATTTGATTGAAAGACATTCTTAGATAGTTCACCTAGTGTAGTGCATGGTATGACCCAGCAGCACTATGGTCCTCATATGCATTGCATGTGCATGGTAGCCCTGGCTGGCACAGAGTGTGGCACAGGCTCTGCTTTTGTTGCCGAGCTTGGGAGGGTGGCCCTCAGAATGGCTCGAAGGGGGACAACATTTTATGTACACCACTGTGGAACATTGTGGAGTCTACTGCTCTGTTTTGGGAATTCATTGGATAACAAGCCCAGGGATTTATTGTCAGTTCTGGGGGCAAACTCTTAAATATTGCAAATGTTCAGATGCCCGGTGGTTACCAACAGAACAGAGTAGCATTAGTTGTGGATCATTTATGCATACTACAAACATTGTACATCCAATTGAAACACTAAATTCAACACAGTAGAGAAATATATATTTGTCCCGAACCGTGATACAGTGACTGATAAATCCCACCACAGCCCCAATGGAAAATAAGTCAAGCATGTGCCTGTAGACATTACACCAATTTAAATATTCATCACCATATTGTATACTTTATTTCGGCTTTACGCCATAAAAGCTACAGCATAACACAATTCCACATTGTCATTGCCTCCTCAGTTCCACACATTTTAAACAATTTAAAAAGAGGCTTTAAAAATCTAGCCCTTAGGGTCGTACACCCTTCACACAAAAGCATAACATGACTAATAGTTTCCACTCCATACCCACAATCAGGGCAAATACTGGAACCAAGGACCTACGTACATTTTGCCCCATTCAGGGTAGACATTCAAAGTTTAAAAAAAATGTTTACATGCATAGGATGGAGAGACTAAGGGCCTGACTCATGGAAGTGTTTTATAATGGCGCAATCCCATAGGAAAATGTTCCCTGAATCAGGCCCTAAATCCAGAAACTTTTCATACCCAAAATTTACTTCACATTCCAGATATTGAAAGTCCATAGATAACTGTAGGCATGAGGTCTCCATGCTATGGCAACACAGTTTGATTGCTGCCTGTTTAACAATAGCTTTGGGATTAAAACCAATTGCAGTGCGATTATCCCCAAACTCTCTGAGACCTAAAGCACTCAGCCAGCACCTTATGTGCATGAACCAGGGAAGTGAGTGCCCACCATTGACAGACATTACATGCATTAAACCTGCCTTATATCCAGAAATACCTGGTGTCCCCCAAGTCCTTACCTAGTACATTACTGGTCTTAGGCAGATCTCATCAGGTATTAGTCTGGGATCTGTCTCTATATGTAGCACTGCATTAGGAGTACTAGAGGGGAGCACAACCAACTTCTTTAGGAACAGATTCCAATGATTGCAAGGTCACGAGCCTTACAATGTGCCCAAATATCTGCCCCATATATTATCGAGGCTTTATGTTGACATTTAGAAACCTGTAGGGCGGGTGTTATAGCACCACCACCATTCCTTTGGGCAAAATCTCCTCACTGCCCCGCTATTTCTTTCCAGTACAATATTAGCCTTTGCAATGTAGGTGCCCTAATGGTAGTTAGTAGCAAACCTGAGGCATAAATAATAATCGTAGGAGGCCACCTGTGTGAGCCTATTACCATCAACACTGATGTTTAAAAGGCACCTCTTCGTAGATGCTGGTCCACAAACCAGAGCCTAAGTCTTACTCGTTTTGATTTCTAGCCCCAATTTAAATATGTTATGTTATATGTTTGGTAAGGTGCACTGACACCACCCAGGTGACCTCTTGCCACTGTGGTAGCCAGGTCAGGTCAGGCTGAATTGTAAATGGGAGAGCTAACATTAAGCTGATAACAGGAACGTTTTTAGGGTATTACTGAATTAATGATGATCGCCAAGACTTCTCATAAGGAGCGATAGTGAATACCATAATAAAGTTGCATGCACCAAAAAAGCATGCTTACCCAGACACCTATAGCATGTTCTGAGCATTGCAAATAACAGAGCACAATCTGATCTCAAGTAGCAAGCAGAGATGTTTTCTTAAAATGTATGTTGCATATTATGGCCTGGTTACATTGCCCTGTGTCTTATGTTCTATTCTCTACAAGTAGCCAGTGGAGTGATCAGAGAATAAAGATAATGTGAGCATTATGCCATGTCTTAGCGGGCATGATGCTGCCTTTTGTAACCTCTGGAGTCTACTGAAGAGGTATTTAGGTATGCCCATATATACACTGATAGAATAGTCAATATTTGGCAACACTAATCAAATAGTGGCCTGAATTCTATCGGGAAAGTCTAGGCATCAAAATATTATTTTCAACATTTTCAGAGCAAAACAGTCTATTTTTAGAACTGCCTGAAGTAGTTGTTCCATGCATCGGCTCCAGTGTTCGTGGAAAAGCTTTCCACGAACACTGGTGCCAACGCAAGTAAACCGGTCCGTAGCTCAGAACAGGGATTAACCCGTGATTCATCCGACCTCAATTTGAGCATGAATAACTTGCCCTAAGATAATTTTTCTTTTGACAAAGTCCCTTGAGAGGCCGAAACACGTGTATACAACCAATGGGGCAATGAAAAAATAAAATCTTTGCTGACTGCAATTATACTGACTAAGGACAATTATTTCTGGGGCCAACTAGATTTCGGTGGCGCAGCTATGGTGTCTTTCACAGACTTTGCATAGAAACTAAGGAGGGGGGGACTGGTCCTTCCTTGAACCACCACACCAACGCAACGCCATACCAATAGGTGGTACATTGGGGTCGCCGGCATAAGAAGCTGTACCCAGAACAAACCCCCAAAATAAACTACGGCACTTATCAATGTTGTAAGGGGATGTAAACCATTATAATCTGCATGCAGATTAAATTTACTAAGCATCATGACATTCTGAAGAATTTGATTAAAATAATGGATAGCACCAAACAAATATGCAAACATTTACACTTTTAAATGTCAACACCTATTTCTTTAGACAAAATCATGGTTGAAAAGAGGAGTTCTATAGAGTGGTCATGGGGAAGGGCAGTCAGGAGGAGGTCAATCCTTAAAGAATACGATTTTTTGCAAACAGAATGTAAATATTCCCTTTCCTGACTTGTCCCTGTGTAAATCCATTCATCAAAATGCACTTAGCGTGCTATATCGACTTAAGGATGTATCTTGAAAGAGTGATTCATGTTGACACCACAAACGACTGCAAATATTTTGTAATTACAAAATGAAAGGCATAATTACTTCCAAATTTCATAGTCATCTATATACTTGATTTATTGAGAAGGTAAGTTCGCCCACTGTTCAATTGAATCTGTCATATCTAAATAAAATCATATGTACACATTAATTACATCAATATTTACTTTTTTCTTATTTCCAAAATGATCATTTATGTTATAATGATCAAACTTCAAACTCCTTCCTTTGTATATTTCATAATTTAACTTAAAAGGACATTTAGTCAAAATTATTAATGGCTTTTGATAGAAATGTTAATTTCGTATTGTTACATTTCTCCTCTTTTCCAAAAAACACTACAATACTACACAACATTGATTTTCATGGTTTCTCTGTTCCTCTATTGTTATGCAAACATGAAAATAAATTCTACTGTAAACCCTTTCCCCCTTTTTATTAAACAGCTTCTTCCTAATAAGGATCCTCATTGGTAAGTGAGAAAAAATATAACATTTCATAGAAATGCTAATTTCGTATTGTTAAATTTCTCCTCTTTTATAAAAACGCTCCAGTACTGCATAACATTGCTTTTCAGGGTTTCTTTGTTCCTCAATCGTTAAGCAAACATGTAAAATACATTCTACTGTATACCCTTTCCCCCTTTTAATTAAAAAGCTTCTTCCAAATAAATACCCTAATTGGTAAGTGATATAAAATATGTATTCATTTTTGCAAACATAGTATATCATTTGTACTTTTGTAATATACTTCTGATACAGTACAATTCTGTATTCTTCCTTTTATGTCTTCATTACCTATTTGAAATTGCTGGAGGTATATACACGAATACATACTTATACTATGTATTTGTTGTATTTGTATTTCCTCACTAATGCTCTTATTTTCTGTAATGACAATACTTTATTAGCCTCATTTCAGCATTGTGAAGATAAATCCCTGTTGAAATGTTTGTTAACCCGTGTGCTAATCATCCTCTTGCTCTGTGATGTTTTCATAGACTGTTTTTCTAGTATTGAGTTCAACAATTGTCAAACTGCCCTGCAATACACTTCAATATATGGTACATTCAATTCAAAAGTCATAACCTGCTTAAACCACAATTACTCATTTTTATTCTGTCCAAATATGAAACATTCACCCTATGAAGTTACAATTTCCCTTTTGTAGGTGAACTTAATACAGGAATAAAGATCCCAATATGAATTACATTCAACTCCCTGACCTCCCTGGTCCCACCACTAATCCATCCCCCATAACAGGTGGTCTGCATACTAGGTGGTCATCTGTGGACTAGATATCGAAAATAAAGAAATGTTGAAAAATAGGAATTACATCAGTCATACCAATAAGAGGCAAATCCAATGGTGGAGAAATAGACCTCTGTAAATAATTGGGACATGACGTTCAGTTATACTCAATGTTTCATTAAGCCAGCCTGAACCGCTACTGGGCCTAGGCTGTGACCAAGTGGCCACTTTAACCCCACTGTAGATCCAAGAACCATCGGGCATTCCCTGTAGGCAGGGCCAGTTACCAATTTCCTCAGGACATGACCTTCAGACATGCCCCAGACCACTCCAAGCCACTTGAACTGGTCATTGGGCATCTCCATGCAGACCACACACCGCCAACAAAAAGAAACCTCAGAGACAATTGCAAAATATATTACCAACCATGATAACCCCTCTCCTCACCCTTTGCAACCTTACGGGAATCCCATGAAGCTGCAATATATATCCTTTTTAAGTGTTGCAATGTTCACAGATCCTGAAACACATTCCACAACCTGTTGTTTTGGACCGTGAATCCCAAAACAAACTTACAATATATTATCCCATTTGAAGGCAGTTTGCACAGTGACCACCTCTCACTCCCTCTGAACTGAAGGTGGACGAAGGTGCTGCAGTATGACCCTTTTTTTAAAAATGTAGTGGCACAAGATCCACAAGCCTTGCAGATGTTCTCAGATTGCATGGGAAGAATCTTCTTCTTTTCTTCCTTTATGAAGACAACATCCCTTTAAGTCCACCCCTTACCCTTTCAAGGATAGTGAAGATTCCCAGAGAAAAAACAAATTACAATTTTTCATGGCTTTTGTAGCACAGGGTCTGCAGAACCTTGAAAAGGGTTGTGTACAACAATGCTTGCTGTCGGAAAAACATATTCTTGCTCCCAACCAATCAGATTACATGTTTCCCAACTACACAATACACTTATCTCCAAGGTTAGCAATTGCTGATATCCCGGAAGTGAGTATGTGGCCTGAACCTAGATATCAATAATTCTATTTTGCCTATTTTTCAGCAATTTAGATAAAAACCACACAGGATGGATTTAAACGAACTTTGTAAAAACACCATTTCCAGACCCTATGACCACTCTTCATGGGTGTTTGAAGCACATTTGTGTAGTGGCTCAGGCTGAAGGCACTGCTAACATTTAGTCCATGTAAGTAATGGCAAAAATATACATTTTGGGAAGCTTCATCTAGCATCCCCCCTTGATGAAACCACATGCAACTATGCAGATCCAGAGTCAGATATACTGTGAATATCTATAAACCCTGAAATACAACACTACGATGCACACACATTCAAGGTTAATGCA
Source organism: Ambystoma mexicanum (assembly GCF_040938575.1). Lineage (NCBI taxonomy): Eukaryota > Metazoa > Chordata > Amphibia > Caudata > Ambystomatidae > Ambystoma > Ambystoma mexicanum. Next base: position 771,015,140 of record NC_090933.1, on the reverse strand, counting down.
CATACTCATAATGGCCACTCCTCCTGGCCTTTATCCAGCCACAGTGGCCACTTTACCCTCATTGCCTGTCTGTGGCCCTTGCACATAGACTTTGGCCATGTCCAGTGTCATGTTTACTGGGCTTGTAGCAATCCCACAGGCACCACCAAGGTACAAAGTATAAACAAAAATGAGTTGCTAATTACTGTTGGGACATATTGCACCCCACTTAGGAGTACCAAGGTCTGAACGTAGGCACTGGGCCTGGGTATAGGACACTTAGTGGCTTCATATGAAGCAATAGTTACATTCCGATCCATTCCCCAGTTAGATGCACACTTAAGTTATAAACAGTAATTCTACCAATTTTGAATATACATTCATCAATTTAGTGAGGAGCAACGGGATACACACCCTGGCTTAGTGTGTCAATAAACCAAACATCTTTCAGCCATCCTATCTGAGGAAAGTCTCCCCATGCTCAACTCGAGAGAATGTATTTGTTTGTCAACATTCTCTTGAACAACTTAATATTGCTCACAACTTTGATCGTCGGTAGCTCTCAGCTCAAATAAAAAGAATCACAATTCACTGTGAATCACAATCAATCCTTGTATTGCATGTTTTATACACAGCCTTAGGCTTGATGCGTTTTGGTCACATGACATTCTTCAGAAGCATCTTTCAGGCTACAAAGGAAATATATGGGTCAGGTACCATACCATATGTATTTCATTGTTCATCACATTTGTGTGAGTAATTAAACATCCTTCCCAAAACCTTATTTTTAAATATTTGTTTTACAAATAGGTTTATTATTTTTAGAAATTCTGGGTTTCTTCAATATCACTCCCCTACTACTCTATGTAAATGGTATTTAAAGGACTACCTGTAACCTTAAATGCATCACTTCAATATGTGTGGTTATCTCCCTGGAGGAAAGACACAGAGGGATTCAATAACCATATGTGGCCTCAATTTAATTATTTCAAGATGAGGCAGAAATATCACCACCACCAATCTGTAATTTTCAGAAAAATGTATTTACCTGGGTGAAGAATCAATCTTCAAAGATGATCTGCCTACAATGTAAAAACAGATAAGATTCCTAAATCTCTTAAGTCTCAAATCAAAGTGGAAACTGTATCCAAATTCTTAGAGATACAAATAACAAAAATAGAATAGAAAGTCCCTTTAGAAATCCCTACCAGTTCACAATCTGTAACTTTCACCTAGCAGGAGATATTCGTTGTGGTGGATGACAAAAGATGCTATCTCTACTAAAAAAGGGTTGAGACTCGCTCCTCGTTCATTATGTGATGTGATCATGGAAGTACGCAATGATGTCATAGAAATATGCCATGATCACATCATCACGGTACGTGATGTAAACAGTCCGGGACCATTACATATTGTGAACTAGTAGGTATCTCTAAAGGGATTCTATATTCAATGTTTGGTATTCGTATGTCTAAGTGATTTTTGGAATAGTTAAATTCAATATAAAGTCCCAAAGTGATCCTCAATATCTAACAAACCTAAGAGAAATTCTCGAGACTGAGAAAGCATTGCTGTTAATGAAATTCTAGACATTACCAACACTTGGAAACATGCATCCAGTCACTGAAAACAGGTTTCACATTTCATTATACTGAATTCATGTTTTGTGTATATAGCTATAGCAATTTCTAATAGTCTACCATTTAGCACTTTAAAGAAAGCAAGTCATATATTGTAGTGCTCTTCTTGAAATTGAGGTATTTTTCCCACTCTAAAAATAGACAGAAATGGCTAATTACTCATAGCAATGCTTCAGATATATTTGACAGATGACTAGAAAACAAATGTAAAATGACCACATTCACATGAGTGTCTTGTAGTATGCTAATGTCTCTGCAGTCAGAGCCAGGAAATGGAACAGAAACAATGGAAGGAGAGAATGTGGCTCATGATGAGGTGAGAGAAGGTGGAGAGTGGTGAGTGAAAAACAGTTGAGGAAGGAGGACAGACTGGATGCTGCTCCATGTGCTGGTGGTGGGGCATAATGACACTGCACTTAAGAAGTGAAATAAATACCTTCAACATCTACTTATTCAGTGTCATGGACACTACAATAATGGCGATGAGGATTGGATGAACGAATATGCTGAAGAGGCAGTATTTGCAGTAAGTGATGCATTAAAAGAACTGGATATACCCAGAGACATGCTAAAGATCAATGGGCAACTTGTTGAGATGATGATTGAGTCAGGTGCAAAGTATACCCTGCTCCCAAAAAAAGATTTTGCGACTATTTCCAGAGAAGGAATTGATGGAAGAGGACATTTGGCCAGTAGCAAAGGATGGTGCGAAGATAATTATGGTAGGTTGGTTCATGGGAAGTTTTAAGTTTAAAGGAAGAGTTGACTCTGGAAAGGTTTAAATTAGAGCAAGAGAATCCATTCCTTTGCTAAACTGGCTCCTGCAACAACAAAACACTGTAATTCAAGCTCAACCCCAATGCATGTGAGACAGTGATGTACTGTCATGATAATGAAATGCAGTAATTTTTCAGCAAGAGCAGCGGTTGATCTGTACTTCTCGCTGCTCCCCCTTCATATCTTCCTTACAGCACTCTTCTTTCATTTTCTGACCCCCTTTTGTAGCACTTGTTGCCATTTATGACACTGTACTTAAGAGGAGAAACATTAAACATCTACATGTTCAGTGTTATGGATGCTACATGTCTCTTGTTCGGAAAACATTGACATCAGTTGGCATAATATACCCGAGTTCAGAACTACATCTGACCATTATACTTTGCATGTAAAACACAGAGGTGGTTAGTTTAAATGCAGGTTGCCGCTCTTTTTACCCACTTAGCAAGCCCCGGCCACCTGGTGGCTTCCTGGTTGCCGCTCTTCATCCCTACTTAAGGAGCATTCTAGCCTCTTTTCCTTTGCAGATGGGCAGCAGGTGCAAGTGGAGCTAGGTCACAAGGCCTAAGCCCCGCCTACCTGGTAGTCTTCCTGGTTGCCGCTCTTTTCCCCCACTTAGTAAGCCCTGCCCACCTGGTGCCTTCCTGGTTGCTGCTCTTTTTACCTACTTAAGGAGCCCTCCAGACTCTTTTCCTTTGCACATGGGGAGCAGGTGTAAGTGGATATAGGTCATATGGCCTAAGTACTGCCCACCTTGTGCCTTCCTGGTTGTGCTCTTTTTCCCTACTTACCAAGCCCCGCCCACCTGGTGCCTTCCTGGTTGCTGCTCTTTTGCCCCACTTAGCAAGCCCCACCCACCGGTGCCTTCCTGGTTGCCATTCTTTTTCCCTACTTAAGGAGCCCTCCAGCCTCTTTTCCTTTGCAGGCGCAAGAGGATCTACCATGGCCTAAGCACCACCCACCTCCTTAGCCCTGGCGCATCCTTCCTGCTCTTAACTCTTAGATCAAGGGCGTCTCTCGCCTGGGCGTCCGAAGTGAAGGACAGGCAAAGAAAAGGGCAATTCCTGTTTGGACCTGTTCGGAGCCATGGCACAACCCACTGCTCATATAGCAGGTAAGCATGCACCAACATGTGTTTACTCCCTCTGTCCCCACAGGACATCCCCACCCCTGTGGTCCCCCTGTGATGTTCCCTTGTGTCCCCAAACCCCTTCTTGCACACAGGTGTTGCCTGTTGTGCTTGATTCTTGTATCCTGCTCCCCTTCCCCTACAGCCTACTTCTGCAGCAGTCTGTCCTGATACATTCTGGCTTCACCATCACAGTCTTGTGGTCAATGCTGGATTTGACTTTTATGGACTTCATTGATTCATGGTGCACCACCCTTTCTCAACTCTCATGCTGGACTTCCTTTGCATCTTGTACCCCTGGTGACCCTGAATCATGTTGTTCTCATCTTCATCTTGTATCCTTGCTTGCAACATTATGTGTTACTACTGACCTCTGCAATTGTATTCGCTCTCCCCTCTTGCTTCTCCACTCTTTTTGACTGCTTACTCTCTGTTCTCTCCTCCACTCCCTTTCTCCCTTTTCCTATCTCCTCCCCGTACTTTCTTCTATGCACTTACTCTATCAGAATTGTTCCTGGACCTAGTACGATAGCAACCTCGTCTGTCTCCTCCCCCATCCCCTCACTTGTCCCCCCTAACCCCACCAGCACTATTTGAAATGTCGTCAGGCCTAGTACAATAGTCGCTTGCTTTGTTCCTCCCCTCGCTTTCTGCACCCCTCTCCCTCAAAAAATGTTTTCCACTCTACCAGAAATGTCATCAGGCCTAGTATGGTAGTCTGCCTGTTTCCATTTCCTTCCCACTCTACCCCTCCCGTCCTTATCTATGTCTTAGCTCTTGTACTATCTGAAATGTTGTCAGGCCAAGTACAATAGTTAATTTCACATCCTTTCTGTTCATGGCCTGTAAGAATGTAATTGTATTTTCCCTTGTTCCCTCCCTTGCCTTGAAGCTTTTTGAAACATTGTGTATGGGAGCTATATAAATAAACTATCATATCATATCAATGATATTTGCATTAAATAATGAACAACAATTACTCACACATATACAAAACACCTACTTAATACTGCTTAAAAAGAAATTCACACACTAAACATCTGCCTGCAGAGTTCATTCTTTCTAACATATTAGTTAGAATACACCAATTGATGTATAGTTACTTCAAAGAATAAAATACACTGGAGGACAATTATAAGCAACACCTTTCCTTACTTTCATGTTTAAAACTTTAAAAATAAGGCATTCTGTTTGCCCTAACCACAACATAAAAGAATACATTTAAAGATATTGCTCCACACTCCAGGAACTGCGCCACACTGAATACTGGTGAGAAAGTTGGTATTCATTGTATTGCCCTTTATGCATAACACGTGTTTCGACACCCCAGTGTATTTTTCAAATCAGGGCTATTAGCAAAGCTACAACAAACTATATATATTGTTCATGTGATAACATTCACAGAGTAAGCATATATTTGAGGTCAACATGTACAATAAAACAAATATAGGAAAAGGTCATAATAAAAGAAAATGATCATGGTGTCGTGTAATCACAGAGAAATAAGGAGGGGGGAGAGGGGAGGAGGTTGACGGTAAGTACAAGAAAAAACACAGCATGGAAAAAGGAATAGAAACAACACGTTAATAAATGCTTTAAATCAAATGTTTAGCTCATAAAACAAATTATCATTTGTCCTTTGAAGATAAGTTATAAAGAGTTTCACCCGTTGGGGCCTTACCTATATTCCAAATCTAGATTTTCCAATTTAATGAAACAAACAGTCACGGGATAAATCCCCCTATTGAAAATGGTGCCAAAAATCCTGAGTTAACCAGCAGTTGCAAAGCATGTAAATTTCCTTTTAGTGTCATATATTATGTGTAAATGAGCAGTGATGTTTCATCTATTAAGGGTAGTCAAACAATTAGCAATTGAAGTAAGTGCACATAATGATTAAAAAAAGGGGGACAGGGTACTTGACTGGTAAATACTGCAATCGTGCAAAGAAAATGCAGCGGTTGTAACAGCGCTATAGTTGCACTCGTAGCCTAAACACTGATTTAAAGAATGGACACGGCGATGTGAATGCTTCCGATAAAGCCGCATGGTGTACAGCACTATGGATTGTGCTGGTGCACATAATATTAAAGTATAAGCGCTATGATTGTGCTCATGACATAAACGCTGGCTTTTAGACAAACACAGCAAGGATACAGCCATGCGGTACACAGCGCTACAATTGCGCTTGTGCACAATATCAGGGTGCAGGGTGCAGGGTTGAAGTGCCCGTTTACCTTCGAGAATTAAGTTGACCTGGAGCTTACCTCTGAGTCACACACAATATCCTGTCGTCTGGATAAGTCTGTGAACCGCTAGTCCTGAGTTTACAGGGGTTGTCTAGGCAAAAAATCTTTTACCTTATTTGTATGCATCAATTGCTCTATAAAGCAATGGGTATGTGCTTAGATAGTAACATCGATGGTCACGAATGAAGCAAGGAAAATATATGTATAATACATGGCCAAATGGCTAGTAACAGCTATAATGCTGGTAATGGATGCGGGTCCTCATAAGGGGGATGTAGTGGGGAAAAATTGACACATCCCTGGTTACATTACCCAAATGTGAATATTCCAAAACATCTATCACACACAGTTTGGACCTGCATGTGTCTAATCAATGGTGAATATGATGCCAAATCCAAGTTGGTTATACTGAAAGATTTATAATAGTTTGTGACCCAACCAATACCGCTAAAAATGGACCTGTGGTCCCGACTATTTATTTTTTACCAAAGGTGCATAAAACATTCGATAAGATACCGGATGGAAGACCCATTGTTAGCAGTATTGGTTGGGTCCCAGAGAAAATTAGCGAGTTTATCGACAACATACTTAGTCCAGTTGTACCTGTAATTAGAGCTTTCTGTAAAGATTCTACTGATGTTATCAAGAAACTTCAACTCATTAACTGGAAGGATAGATACAAACCTGTTACCTCGGATGTCCGAGCCCTATATACCTCGATTAGGCACGAGGCAGCCATTGAAACCATAGTTTACACATTTCATGGGGAAACTGCTTCACATTACCATTACGTGACCATGTTGAAAGAAATGCTGACAACAACTCTGGAAAACAATATCTTTTTTGTTCGATAAAAGATATTTCAAGCAGAAACAGGGAGTGGCCATGGGCATTAAATATGCACCCGCTCTTGCAAACCTTTTTATGAGCCAATTTGAGGACAAATATGTCTACACAGACCAAAATGCCCAAGACAAAAGTGTGATGTGGACCAGATTTATCGATGATATTTTGCTTATCTGGAATGGTAATGACCGAGAATTAACCGAATTTAAAGATCGTCTTAACAGCAATACAGAAGGGATCTTCCTCTCAAGACCATCGAGTGATACCAGTCTAGATTTCTTAGATCTCACTATATATGTGATGGATGGCCAATTATTGATGAAAACTTTTCGCAAAACAATTTAGGCAAACTCAACCCTATTCGCATCGAGTTGTCACCAAAAATCAGTAATAAGGAATATACCAAAGGGTGAATTTGTAAGAGCCCGGAGAAATCGTGGTAACACCAGTGACTTTACTCTTGAATGTGACCTTCTTAAACACAGATTTCGCCAGAGAGGCTACAACAAAAAGTATATAGATTTGGAACATGCAAAAGTCGAGACTATGACCAGGGTTACAACCCTAACACCCACAAATCGAAAAGGAAAAGAAGAACAAAACAAAATAAGCTTCATCACAACTTTTTCACACAACAACTTTGAAATTAGAAAAATATTGAACAAAAATTGGCATTTGCTCAAACTCGATGACCACCTCAAAGACCTTATTGATGAAAAACCGAAACTAATTTTCAAAAAAGCCAGATCCCTGAAAATCATTCTCGGCCCATCCCTACTCCCCAAATTACCTACACCAAGACCAGAACTATGGTTACCGAATTTATTCACAGGATTCAGGAAGTGCGGATCATGTGCCATGTGCAAATTAGCACATAATAACACAGAGACTTTTTCAGATTCAAGAGGAACTACTTTTTTGATCAAGGACACCATCAATTGTCGCAGCAAATACATAGTTTATGCCATAATATGCACATGTGTGCGTATATATATTGGCAGTACTATAAGGGAATTTAGATACAGAATACGGGAACATGTTTATGCTATGAGTAAATTTGATTCAACATTACCACTTGCCCAACATTGTCAAATGAATCATCAATTGGATGAAAAAATTAATGTGAGATTTATTGGACTCAGACAGGCTTCTCTGGGTGAGAGAGGTGGAAATAGAGAAGTCCCCCTACGCCAGATGGAAGCCCGCATCATTTGCAAATTTAGAGCAACTGAGTTTGGCCTGAATCAAGACCATGAGATGGCGTATTTTCTTTAAAAATTCCAATGTTTTCACTGACATGTAATATGTACTAATACACGATATTGTATTATATATATATATATATATATATATATATATATATATATATATATATATATATATATATATATGTAGTTATGGTTAAGTTGGTGTTTCCATAGGAAGAGCACTTTTTGGGTGGCTTATAACTTCGCTCCCCCTGGACGAATCCTCACCAAACTTTGCAAAAAAAGTATATGGCCCACTCTGAATTTTTTTGCAGAGTTTAGTGAGGATTCGTCTAGGGGGGGAAAAGTTATAGGGGGGGTCCCAACACTTTTTTTTTCCCCATAACTGAATGGGAAAAAACTTTGCGCACGGCTACAGCCCGAACCGCTGGACGGATTTACACCAAATTTGCGGCAGGAGCGGCGGCCTGGTCCCGAAAGCGTGCTTTTGCAAATTTGGTGTAAATCTGTCCAGTAGTTTTTTTTAAAAATGACCAAAATGTAAGGCAAAAAAATTAGTGATATCTGTGTTCGCTTCACGGATGGACTTCCCTGTTCGCTCGGCGGACAGCACCCCGATTGGCCCAGCGGCTTGCGTCATGTCCGCGGACATGCGATGTGTTCGCTGATTGGGCGGCGTGGTGCGTGATGCGCGTCAGATTTTCTGTCGCGCCCGCCATCTTGCATTTGCGGACGTCCACAGACAGCGTGGTGAAAGTTTGTTCAAAATGTGTATTTAGTAGAGTGTGTTGGTGTGTAGAAGTCTTTGGGGAGGATGGGGGAGTATGAGATAGGTTCAAAGTTGTATTTTATATATGTGCTAGTCGCTTTTGTTGTGTTCGATTTGTCTGCGGACAACACGGCTGTTCTGGAATGTTCGTAAATAAACAGAATGAATTCGGTGTCAACTTGAAAGTGTTCTAAGAACACTCACGGGGTCTTGGAATGTTTGCAGGGGGTGTTCGTTGGCAAGGTAAAAATGTTTTAAGAACAATCTCAGTGTCCTGAAATGTTCGTACATAAAGAAAATGGGGGTGTCCTGAGGACGCTGTTTGTATTGTCCTCTGGCAAGTTGAATGTGTCCTAGGACCTTCCCCCTGTCCGCGGACATAAAAATGGTTGCAATGCTTGCATCTATGGGTGTGATATGCTGCGGTGGTTGTGGCCAGGGTATAGAATGTTGGGTGCATGGGCATTTGGCCATGCACCCAAGAGTGTATGCCCTGGCCACAACCACCGCAGCATATCACACCCATAGTGGCTTTTAACTTTGGATCAAAAACTAATTTATAAGGAACAATGTTATAAGCTTGTATGGGTGTGATATGCTGCGATGGTTGTATTTATCTTGTTATACATACTATTTGGTTTAGTAACGGGAGTCCATGTTTTTCTTGTTCATTTCTGTAATAAAAGAAAATAGCATGTTAGTATTAGTATTTTATAATGACTTATTACATTGTACAATCAACATTTTCTTCTTTTTATTGACCCTCATATTTAGTAGATTACAAACCAGAGTACTGTGCAATTTGCAAAGTTTCTGTGTTTGTTGCTAAAATCATTGGGTCTGTGGGAGAAAAAAAATCCATGTTGGATTTAAAAAAAAACCTTTTTCTGTTATGCTACAGTTTATTTATTTGTTTGTTTTCCGCGTTTACTTGTTCTTTCTGCCTAATGCTTTATGCATTGGATTGTTTCAGTTTTTGTGAGCAGTAAGATATTAGGTATTTGTTTGGATATTGTAAAATTTTGGCCCAGTCAGATACCAGTAGGCGTATTCTAACTGTTTATGTTTTGATATAATTTCATGGTATTGATTTATCTGTTTGCATATTTGTAAATTTTGGGACAGTTAGATACCAATTGGCGTATTCTAACTGTCTACTTTTTGCTCTATTTGAGTGGTATTAATTTATCTGATTAGTTGTTGTAGAATCTTTGGGCAGTTAGATAGGTTTTTAAATATTGTGACAGTTTATATTTTTTTACTACAAGTGTACTTAAGGTTTAAGTACAGTTCAGTTATCAAATTTTGGTTTTAAGAACATTAAATACGCGTTTGTAAGATTAGCTGGTAATCTCTGCTTTAGAGTAACGGTACTATCATTACATTCAAACCATCCACATTTTTTTTTATATATGCAGTGTAGTGCCCTGAGTTGGTTGTGGCTCCTGCGTGGTAGATTATACCTATTGTTGTGAAGGTTTTCCTACCAAGTGATATTTGACCATGTGTGAATCCAGTCAGCTTGCAGTTGTTTTTCGTACCATCTGCATTGTAACGTAGAAGCATTAGTATTAAGTATGTATTAGTAATGTGGAGCGATTATCCGAATTGCAGGTAGAACATAATCTACCGTGGTTTGCATGTTGTACTAGTTGCTGAAATGGAACGGATTCACAATTAGGTATTGATATATAGACAAATCGCTCATTGGGGATTTGTTCTTGTGTCACATTGTTGCAGAGAGTGCATGTATGTTTCCACATGTATGAAATCTGGAAGATTTCATTTATAGGTATGTTTTTGTTTTCCAGTACTAATAGTAAGTACATTAGAAATTCTTGTGGATCTTCCTGTGAGTTTATAGTGAATTTCACCATTCCAGCACAGTAGTCCAATTCTTGTCTTATTCCATGAACAGTATACGGGGTGTCAGGATTGTTTGTTGCGTTTCTATGAAGTATTAACATTTGCATACACAATGGGTCTCTAAAGTGTAAGTAAATGTTGTCAACAATTGCTGGTATTTGAAATAGAATATTGATTGCTACATTTGCGTAGCAACTTACACCTATTTCATTTATAAGTTTAAATGGACCAGATAGTTCTGTATCTGAGTGATTTTTTTTTAGTTTGTCTTCCTTCTTTGACAAAGTACTTGATTTACTTTCCCTAATTGGTTCTTTTTTGCTTGTGGTACTTGATGAAGTTTTAGTTTCTTTTAGTCTCTTTGGAGGATTTGCAGTGACATCCTGTTGCATTTCTGTTTGATTTAGTTTTCTTTTAGAACATTTTCCTTTTTGTGGCCAGGATATGTTTGTAGATGGGGGGTGTATAGTGAACAAAGTCTATTGTATTCTAAAATGCAAGGAATATCAGCGTTTACTTCACTTGCATCAAAGTTTATCAGAAATAGACTGTCAATTGTACATATGCGTGACAGTGCTACGTAGCTTATGCCTTCTTTAAAGACTGTGTTACCAATGTCTATCATTGCTTTGTCTAGAGTAAGACCTTGTGATTTTTGAATGGTGACTGTGTATGCAAGAGTTAGAGAAAATTGTTTTCTGCGTACATACATGTCTTTGAAGAGAAGGAATCGAGCTGTTGAGCGTCCTATTCTTTTTACTTCTGAAAGTTTTTCAAAGAGAATATTGACAAACTGAATTTCGTTGTCACATGGGTATGTTTGAAAGCCAACAACTTTACCCAGTGCTCCATTAACTAGTCCTTGGTCCACGTCAAGGTTATGTTTAAGCATTACTCTGCAATTTAAGGATAATTTTAATATCTTTTCCAAGCCTGCTGTGTTTGAGATTGATTTTTCTAAACTATTTAGTCTTGCTGTGGCTTGGTCACACATGGGTAGTGTCATTCCATGTACATCTAGTTTGTCTGTGGCGCTAATTTCCATAATTGGTTGCATTTCTTTGCTTAACATTATTTCATTGAATTTGAAACACCTTGCAAGAGTTGGCATTAAGGCCATACAATTGACATTTTTGTGGGCTAACTGTTCCATAACATCTGTAGCACATGCATTATCACCATAAAGTGCATGAATGTGCCGGGTTTTCAATATTGCTTCTGCTTCTCTAGAAAGTATACCAACTCTGATACTTTTTAAGATGTTGGCATAAGTGAGATCTGCAGATTGGCGCATGTTTTCTGTTAATTCTCTGTATTGGAAATGTTGCCAAAGGTTGGCATTTCCAATGCTGCCAACAGTTTTACGGCAGAGTTTGTGTCCTAATGTTTTAAAAATAGGCTCACCTTTTACAGGTGTCAATTGAAGAAGATCTCCGAAAACAATGATGTGTTTTCCTGGAAAGAGCTCTTCATAGTTTGTTTTGAGTACTTCTTGTAATCTGAGGTGAATCAAAGCCAACATTAGGTTGGAGACCACGCTCACTTCATCTATTAGTAGCATTTTCATTTGTTTCAATACTCTGCGTACTTCCATTGCAGCTTCTGCAGAAAGTTTGTGATAATCTAACTTGTTTTGGTGTTCTACTGGCAGGAGTAGTAATCGGTGTAAAGTGACACCACCTATGTTGTAGGCAGCTAAACCTGTGCGGGCAGTGACAGCAGCTGACAGTTTGTTGTTTGTCAATTGTTGAAGGAACTTACTGATGATTTTGATTAGGAATGTTTTGCCAGAACCAGCTTCACCACTGACATACAATAGTATAGGTTTGTAATTTTGGCAGGTGCATTCTTTGTTTTCATGTTGCACACCATGTGCAATTTCTTTTGTTATTTCTTGAAAAATGCTACTTTGCTCTTTGTTTAGTTTTGATTGTAGTGTAGTTAAGTCTTCTTTATCTTCATAGTGACACATGGTGTTTTCTACTTCTATTATAGCTAATTCTGCCTCATTTGTTATTAGTGGTTGTCCCAGTGGTTCTTGGCTTCCTGTGACAGAAGGTTGACTACTGTCAGGAGTGTCCTTATCTAGTTGGGCCTGGAGTTCCTCTTCGTGTTGCTGTTCATTGTGCAACATTGTTTTGTACTGTGCAAAGTTTACATCAGTTATACTGCTTTCATTGGCTTTGAAAGCGTCTTCATATGAGTCATAGGTATCTAGTATTTCTTCTTCTTTTCTCCATGGTTTGAAGAGTTGTAGCAGGGACCTGTAATATATTTCTTTATGTTGAGGAGTCTTTAATGACAATTTGATATGATTAATTCAATTTGGTTTGGTGAGTTTTACTAAGCTGCCATCACAGTTTGTCACTTTGTATTTACGGTTTTGCTCATCAGGTTTTATATTATTTTTGTATGTGTAGTTTTGGGCTATGTGGTATAGACACATGGTTTCCAAAGTGGTACTCCTGTTTGGGTAGTATGTGTCCAATAAATAGTTTTTTAAAATGTCTTGGCTGTTGGGATCATGTTTGGCTATTGTTTCTATATCTTCGTATGATTTTAGAACTCTTTTTCTAGATTTAGCTGGACCAAGACTTAGCCATACTAAATTTGCAGATTTACCATACAATGCAGTACCAGTTAATCGATCAGCTGCTTCATAGGATCCACATTCTCTATGGGACAGCATTTTTATGCCCAAGCTGTATAATTTCTGAGACACTGTTTTATCTGATGACAGGTCATTCCAGAGGTCTTGGAGCACTGTCTTTTCTGATTTGGTTAAGTATGCTGTGACATATCGTGCAACTGCAGTAGAATTGTCTGCAATGTAATGCACTCATTCCACAAGTGGGCAATGATTTCATTGTAATCATTGATATATTTTTCTTCTTCTTTTCTTTTTGTGCAATATGTATTTTTAGGTGACTTACCTTTAACACTATGTCTAACTGAAGACATGAGGTTGTTCACTTGACCTGTATTTGTAACTGGTCTAGGGAAAACAAATCGGCATTTGGTGTAGTATTTCCCTTTGTTTTTGTATTTGCGACGACAATATTTGCCACATTTGTGTCTTTGGAATTGTAAGATTTTTGCATGAAGATCACTATTTGTGGATTCTGACGGAATTTCACAAATGACATATTTTTCAATAAACTGTAAAACAGTGGCATCACTGTCTTGACCAAATTTAGGAGCATCTTTAATCCATAAAAGCATGTGGACATGTGGCGCTCCTCTGGCTTGGTATTCTTTTCTCCAAAAGAAGTGTTGCACTTCTCCAAGGGGAGGAACAGTTTTATTACAAATAAAATGTAGCATAGCAATGAAGCGATGGTGAAAATATCTAGAAACATTAACAGGATCTTGAAAACAAAGTTCTCCAGGTGTTAGTATATCTATGTTTGTTTTGTTTTCGTTTGATATGCGTAGGAAATCATGTAAATCTTCCCATGCATATTCTGCGCAACTTAATGTAACAAACCAAGTGGGTGGGCCAAGGTTTCTGATCATACAACGTACATCTCCATGTGGTCGAAACCAGTACTCTTTAGTAGCTTGCATATTTGCTAATAGATTTGTAAGATTTGCCTGTAAAACCTCATCTTTTTGTTGAACTTTTTGTAATAATTGTGTAGCTGTCATATTTTGAAAGTGTGATCCTGATTTTAATATGTGTGCAACTCCGTAACATAAAGTTGCTAGTTCACTTTCAAAGAGTAGGTGGAATATGTATTCCACATTTTGTCGAAATCTGGGATCTTCAGAATACATTCGTAATGAGCGATATTCTGATGCTGATATTTGAACAGGTCTATCATCGTATCTTCCTCCTTTGCCAGTAGTAAAGAGTAGAGGAAAAGCATGTGCTTCTATACTTTTTTCCCATATGCTGATTGGTGATCCTTTTGTTTGACACATTTGGTATGTTTCCAGTGCATCTTCTATGGTGTCATTAGAGTGCAATGGGTGAATTGTATAATGGTCTAAAGTGTTTGCTATTGTAGCAGGATCTAGTAGCTCAAATTGACCAGTTTCTTGAATTATTTCAGTTGTATCTTTCAAGTTTTCTTCGATATTAATTTCTTTGTAATAATCATTATTCTTTTTGAGATATTGCAGGGCTTCTCTAACTTTATGTAAATCTACCAGTTGTTGCCAAATTTTTTTGTCTTTTGTAGGTACTCCATTTACCAAGATAATTAAAGATTGTTGCATTGTGATGTCATCTTTGATGTCCTGGGTGTTAGTGTTAGCAGTGCACGGTGGCGGCGCGAGTTATGGTTGCTTATCTTACCATAACTGCCAAATTTCAGGGGTTTTTCGGTTTTACTTTGAACCATAACATCCCTTTAACAACGTTTTTTCACTGAATTTCATAGGTTTTTAGTAGCGCAACTTAACCATAACGTCCCTTTAACAAAGTTTTTTTACTGAATATATATATATGTAGAATTGCTTTGTACCTCAGTATAAAGCTATTGGAGTGCACTCCAGAAAACAGACCCACGTGAAAATTCCACACTGGACCCAAAGTTTCAAAAAGACCAACAAAGCTCCAAGCATCCAAAATATTCTTTAATCAATTTGATGCCATGGACAAGAGAAAAGTGGACGAAAAACAATGCGGTTTGCAGCAAAACTGACCGCTTGATCACGTTTAGGGTACAGAAACAAAAGAAGGACATTTAAACCTGCGTGCTCTCTATGGTATGCATGGATAGAGTAACGTGCACAGTAGTAAACATGCATTTGCACAAAATCCGCCATGTTTAAACATGTTATAAACCCAAGTGGGTCGTGTAAAATACACTAAAATACATGTAAACACATTTGTTGAGGGCACAAAATAGACTAGCAATGTTTCTCTTATCTCAACATATGTAACATACACAATAAGCATTATTATGTTCACAGTGTGCGCGTACTATGCATTTATTGTTAGTTTCATGCTGGGATTCCCACGTGATGAGCCCTCTCTTAATATAGAGATGGTCATTGACCATGTGTATTAATGCGGACATATTAAACTATATCCGTATTGGTTTATGCATCAACACGTGTATGAGCTGCGTAGTAGGTGCGTGAACAAATGGCCAGTTAATTTTAAAATAAGTGTTTGTCGTAAGCCAGGTTAATTGGCAAGGTGACAATAATTATTCCTAGAAGTTCAAATACAAGATTCTAAGAGCAATATCACAACGTATGTCGTGGGTTGTATTGGGGTATTTGTCCAAACGAATACTTATAATCTAGGCATTACCTGTTTAAAGTGCAAATGCCTTTAGACTGCCTGTGCAAATAATATATATATATATCTTTGTGACCAGTACATGTGATATTAAGCAAACTAGATGTTTTTTATTATATATCTTTCAGTATAACCAACTTGGATTTGGCATCATATTCACCATTGATTTGACACATGTAGGTCCAAAATGTGTGTGATAGATTTTTTGGAATATTCACATTTGGGTAATGTAACCAGGGATGTGTCCATTTTTCCCCACTACATCCCCCTTATGGGGACCCGCATCCATTACCAGCATTATAGCTGTTACTAGCCCTTTGGCCATGTATTATACATATATTTTCCTTGCTTCATTCGTGACCATCAATGTTAAAATCTAAGCACATACCCATTGCTTTATAGAGCAATTGATGCATACAGATAAGGTAACATTTTTTTATCTTTTTTAAATAATATACTTATCTTGCAAACCCGTGGGACTGTTGCCTAATATTCCATCAATAATGTGCTTTACCGACAGTATTGTGAACAATCCCAAAACATGGCGCTCATTATTTTGCCTGACTTTGTGTATGGGACCTAATAGAAATAGTTGTAGCACTAGGGTTGCCTTGACAACCGCTGTAAACTCAGGACTAGCGGTTCACAGACTTATCCAGACGACAGGAGAATATGTGCGACTCGGAGGTAAGCTCCAGGTGAACTTATTTCTCGAAGGTAAACGGGCACTTGAACTCTGAACCCTGATATTGTGCACGAGCGCAATTGTAGCGCTGTGTACCGCACGGCTGTATCCTTGCTGTGTTTGTCTAAAAACCAGCGTTTATGTCACAAGCACAATCATAGCGCTTATACTTTGATAGTATGTGCACCAGCACAATCCATAGTGCTGTACACCACGCGGCTTTATCGGAAGCATTCACCTCGCCATGTCAGTTCTTTAAATCAGTGTTTAGGCTACGAGCGCAACTATAGCACTGTTGCAACCGCTGCATTTTCTTTGCACGATTGCAGTATTTACCAGTCAAGTACCTTGTCCCCCTTTTTTTAATCATTATGTGCACTTACTTCAATTGCTAATTGTTTGACTACCCTTAATAGATAAAACATCACTACTCGTTTACACATAATATATGACACTAAAAGGAAATTTACATGCTTTGCAACTGCTGGTTAACTCGGGATTTTTGGCACCATTTTCAATAGGGGGCTTTATCACGTGACTGTTTGTTTCATTAAATTGGAAAATCTAGATTTGGAATATAGGTAAGGCCCCAACGGGCAAAACTCTTTATAACTTATCTTCAAAGGACAAATGATAATTTGTTTTATGAGCTATACATTTGATTTAAAGCATTTATTAACGTGTTGTTTCTATTCCTTTTTCCATACTGTGTTTTTTCTTGTACTTACCGTCAACCTCGTCCCCTCCCCCCTCCTTATTCCTCTGTGATTACACCACACCATGATCATTTTCTCTTATTATGACCTTTTCCTATATTTGTTTTATTTTAAATGTTGACCTCAAATAAATGCTTACTCTGTGAATTTTATCACATGAACAATATATATATTTTGTTGTAGCTTTGCTAATAGCCCTGATTTGAAAAAGACACTTGTGTGTCGAAACACGTGTTATCCATAAAGGTCAATACAATAAATACCAACTTTCTCACCAGTATTCAGTGTGGGGCAGTTCCTGAAGTATGGAGCAATATCTTTACCAGCTTTCTCAAGGGGTTGGGGTCAAAAGCCCCTTTCTGACCCACACCAACTGTGACATTTGTTTGAATTGCAATAATAGCCAGGCACATGGAAACGTCTTTAGTTGGCACAAAACTCAACCCCAGACTTGTGGTATAAAAGAATACATACCCGTAGTGTTGACTATGCACATGTTAACCATGACACAATCAAATTACACTTGAAGCTTTATTGTCTGTAACATTACAGTTGCAATCGCCAACAGATGTCTTAACTAGTTTACAACATTGACTACGAGGCAAGGTTTCATGATTGGCAATACTTCACTGGCAAAAACTAAAGTGCCACAACATTCGCAACACAATGCCAAAGGACAACACAGGGTAAAAAGGCAACGTTCTCCCACCTACATTTATGAACCTGTCTAAAAGTTCCAGTTCCTAGCCTACAATTGACCCTATTGTACATTTAAAATGCCCCATAGCCACCTACACTGGCCACTACCAAAATGACAAAATAAGCAAACTCTTTTACCAAGGCGCTGAGGATGCTGAAAGACTCTATTTCTTCAAAACACTGCAAGATGACATTTTCTGTGCCAGTATAATGTGAACACGTGGCCTTGCCTCTGGCCAGTCTCCGTGGCTACTTTATCCTTGCACTGACGATGACAATACAGTTTTCTGTCTGTCACACCCTAAATTAAAAACAATGCCATGTGCACTTCACACAGTCCACATAATTGTTAACAATACACCAGGCAGCACCCAGTAGCAAGTACTTCAACAATCACAATACAGAGTACAAATACAACGCTCACCTGAATCTACAAACCATTATAAAAAGTACAGTTCTTAACATGCAAATAATCCTACTGAGCACTTTCAAGCTCTGAGTCCACGTGACCGTGCTACTGCCACAACGTCCACAGAGTGTTTCAGTTTATAAATGTCAGCAGACACAACCATCATTCCATGGCGTACATGTTTCTGTGTCCTTGAAGTCTGTGAAAAGCATTACTTTTTTGGCCATTTTCCAAGATATATTCCATACTGCCCCACATGCCCCCTCAGCGTTTATTATGTATACAATTATTGCACTGCTCTCTTTCACTAAACATGTTACCATGCTCTTCACTATTGTCAGTATTCGCTAGCACTTGTCGACTTCATAAAAAAAACAACTGAGATCTTGGCCATTTTGAAGACCTATCCCAGCCCTTTCTGACAACCAGTCAGCCTCCCTGAAGTTCTTTATTACATAAAAACTGCTCTTTTTCAAAATACTTTTCAGAGAAACGTCTCTGATATTGTCCATGAACAGAAAGGTCGTTCATTTCAAATAATGTGACTATCGTCAAGTTTCCTAAAGGACCAATCAGTGCTTTACTTCATTGCAGGCAAACAATGTTGGCCCCCACTCCTCGCACATATTTGGTGAAAATCCATCAAGCGGTTCAGGCAGTAAGTGCAAAAGACTGTGATACTGTTTTCTTTCCGGTCACTACTGGTTTACCTTCACACCCCTCTTTACAGCAAAGCCTTCCCTCACTGCACACTCCCACAAAAGGCAAAGGAGGTATGTATCTCTTAACTGTCCCTGTTTTACTTTTATGATTGCATTGAGTTTCGGTTTGTAGACGTGTGAGGGTTGAGTGGGCCATTTTACCTCTACTCATCCAAAGCAGATTCCAATTAATCACTGCATCTATCCCAGTCACTTCTGATTAGTGGATTAAATATGAACATTTGTTTTAAAAAATCAGGGGGAAAATAGGCCAATCGCAATTATCATGTTTTGTAACATGAGGATCAAAGAATATCTGCAGATGTCCATGGATCTTCACCCAGTCCATCAAAAGGATTTTGTAAACATATCAAAACATATAAAAGACAGATCTGCGGAATATAAAAGTAATTTGGCTTTTAAAAAAACTAAAAACCAGTAACGGATTATCGCCAAATATAAAAAAGCGTTTTTTCAATATCATATGTCCGCTCCTTGATAATGTTTGGTGGCCCCATGAATGATGAAAGAGAAGGGGGGAATACCGCCCACAAGCGTGATTGTCTGTATGTGAGGAACATATATAATGCTCCTCAGTAGTTTAATATTCTGAAATGTCTCTGCTGTGATGCAAGCAGAAGCAACTAGTTACTACCTGTCGGATGCCTAGAAGAGAGGTATTCTACAGTTAATTTTGGCATTTAGGTTACTCAGCAGTTGGTGGTGAAAGAGAGGAAGGGGGACAGAGAAGTTTCTATCTAGCCCTGCCTCTCCATACTGCTATCCCTAGTTAACACTGGTGGGCCACCTATCTAATAGTGAAAAGATTAAGAAAACTAGTTAAAAACACCTCAATTTGTAATCTCTCAATTGCAAGCATTCTATGTTTGATTATACTTCAAGCACTAAATGCTTACTTCCTTGCTTGTTTGTTAGCAGTTGTGGTGTTGACAGGTGGAGCCCAGCAAGGGCTTTGTGTATTTGTAACTAAAGAAAAACGAGAGAGCTAAAGTGGAGGCAAATCTCCACCAGTACTTTGGCAATGGCTGTTTTATTGGCCAGTACTGAGGGTGAGTGTGCCATAGTTAAAGGAAAAATACTCTCATATGAGTGGTTAAAATAAACATTTCTATGAAGTCTCAGCTAGTGAGGGTTGATCTGTTGATTTATGGATCTCCCAGCTGCTGAAAGACGTGGAATGCCGAGGGAAACCTCCCGCTGTCTCCATGTGTTTGGTCAACCGGTTTTATTGGGCTGTCTAGTTCGTGCCACCTTCTTCAGGACTGTCTTCTAAGTAGGTTGTTGCGTATATCGGGTAACAGTATTACTGGAACTCTGGATACATTTCCAACATATATTTATTGGGAAAGATCTCACCTCGGTACTGGATTGAAATAATTGAAAGCACAGTTTAATATATTTCAGGGTGCTTTTGTGGCAACTGAAAACAGCTTTAAAAATAAAAAATAAAAACAGTATAAAGAAATATTAGAAGATGGGATTCGCCAACAAGAACAAAAAGATATAGACATAGGTAAAGAAACTCCCCAGGGCAGTCAGCCATCCCTTGTGGATAGCCAGGAACCTCTCAGAGAACTGATTATTCAAAATAAAGCAGACAAATATCAGTGAGGCAGAAAACACAATGGTACAAATCAAACAACCTAAAAAAGATTTATCAGTAGCTGTACCACTCTCAAAAGATGAACAAATCAGTATTTACCTAGAAGTCACTGAACAAATAGAACATGGATTGAACTGTGAAAACAAAACAAGCAACAGTAATACGTAACATTGATGTAACTTTGTATCTAATCCAAATTCTCCCAGCCGAGGAACAAAACAAACTAGACTATCAAGAATTGTTGGCAGAGACAGAATTTGAAGTAGGCAAAATTCTATGGCAAAAGAAAGTTACCCCAGGAGATGAGGTAACAATGTTTTTTTTAACTTAATGCTACATTTCAGTCACCTCAGAATGCATGACGTTTTTAAGACTAGGTATGAAGAACTGTTTGTAGAAAAAGGTTTTAATGTATTTGCTGATGAATACTGTTAACACCAGTCAAAGGCCATGCAGTCTTCAACACATTAGCTCAAAAAGAATGTCATACCAGACTGTGCAGCAGAGGAAATGTAAAACTGTTGCATCATGCTGGTCAGAGGTAATATAAAATATGCATCTGGCAACAAACTCTACCCATGCTCAAATACTGAGGAACATCATAACTGGTGACCAACAACTGCTATTTGGAACAAATCACAGTACAGAGAACTAGGAGATATATGTTCATTAATTATTAACTTCTACCAAAACACATAAAAGGATTACCAAGAATTCCTTATGAACTTCTTTGAATTTCTGGAGAGCGGAAGCATTTCTGTAAATGGAATGTTGGACACTGCATACACGTGGACACAGGCATGCAATATCTGCAACTACGTTTCACAAGCCAATGTTTCAAATGAGAAATGTCTGAATATGCTGATACAAAACTGATAGTGTACCATTGTTGGTAATTCCATCAAAAATGCAATGTAGTTACCTCCACTCAAAAGTGGAGGTAAAAGCATCTGGGTAATGGAAATCAAGCACAGGTGCCAATAATATCCTCCAAAAGTGTATTTAAGGCCCACACCCTCCCCAAACACACTCCAAGCAACATGCAGCCACAACCACCAGAAGTGAATTACTGCATCCAAAATATGCTGCTGTTCATTGAGCTCCAGCTGCATGCAGGGCAACCACATGGACGGATGCAGGCTGCAAAAAGACAGAGGAGATGTGTGTTGTGGAGTTAGCCCATACCACCTGTCTGTCTGACCCCCTGGCCTCTGACTGATTGACGATAGGTCTCACTGTATCACTTGGACAGGAACACCATGGGAGAGCTGCTGACCCTCATAGAGGCAGATCTCCAGAGCACCATACACATCAGAACTGTAATCCCACTACTTCATAAATTGGTCTCTGTCCTCCACTTCTGTGCTACAGGTGCATTCCAACAGACTGTGGGGATGCTGCATGGCATGTGCCAGCCGACATTCTCAATAGTGCTTCCATAAATGTTGGACGTGCTTATGAGGCATGCGCATTGACACATCTCACTGTCCAGAACCCGGCCCAGGTTAATACAGCAAAGTCAAGATTCTATGCCATTGCCCATTTCCCTAATTTCATAGCAGCACCTGACTGCATACATGTGGTATTGGTGACCCCCACCCCCCGGCAGTGGAGCCTGCATACATGAATCAAAACAGTACCATTACACGAACATTCAGATGACCTGTAATGAAGATCTGACCATCGGCACTTATGTACACGATGATTCCCAGGTTCCACACATGATTCCATGGTCCTTAGGAACAGTACCTTCTCTGCATCTAAGGACACACACCGAGAACAGCGAACCTGGCTCCGGTGTACGAAAGACATCTGATGATGATGCAAAGGCACACAGAGAGACAGGCATCAGATCACATGCAAGGAAACTACATATCTCATTAGCCTTATCCCATGTCGCACTCAGTTGCCCATTGCCCTAAATTAAATTAACCCTGGGCCAAGAGATACCCGAGAACATACTGCATATTCCTGCATGAGCCCACACAAAGCCACTACAACCCTGCCACCCAGTGTGCAGTACAGGGAGTCAGCCCTAGCTGCATTTTGATAGACAAAGGCCACCGGAACAATAGTAAATTAAATAAGCATGCAGGAGCAAAATTGTAATGCTAAACACTCTTTTCCCTACCTTCTGTAGGTGACTCAGGCTACCCACTACTATTGTAGTGGCTGACACAAATGAGGAACCCTGTTATACCTCAGGAGACAGCCTACAATGAGGCACTCATAAGGAAATGCATAGAACTCACATTTGTCTACTCAAGGGAAGTCTCAGGTGTCTCCACCAGACTGGTGAGGCACTAATGTACATTCCTGAAAATTGAATAAGATTGTTACCATTTGTGCTATTCTGCACAATATGTGCATACACAGGAATATACCCATACCTCCTGATGAGTACAATGCACACACGACTCAGATGGTGAAGAAGATGCAGGTGAAGACAGGGCGCCTCACAATATATGTGAGGAACTGAGGGAAGGACATATGGTCGACAGGCCATCATTGACAACCATTTCTGAAAGCACATATAGACACTTGTCAATGTACATTTAACTTCAACTGTATTGACATGTATCACTCGAATGAAATAACCACTGGATCAAATGGCTGTAGTTCAAATTGATTTATTGTACAACTGTGTACCTTTTCCCCAACAAAATGACCCTCCCCACACCTTCATCCCTAACACTAGCAGTCTCCATAAACCCTCATAACCAACACCATTCACCTCCCACACTCACATCCTCAGCATCATCCCCTTCCCATACTCTCATCCCCAACACCATCCCTCTCCCCACACCCTCTTCCCCATCACCATCCCCCTCCCCACACCCTCATACCCAACACCATCCCCCTCCCCACACCCTCATCCCCGACACCATTCCCCTCCTCACAGCCCTGTCGTCTCCAGTCTGTCCCATTAAAGGATCCACTACATCCTCCTCTTGTCCTCTTTCTATGTAGGCATGGTTGCACAACTTGTTCAGCACTTGGAGCGACCTTGTGGCATGATTGCCACTTATCTCTCAGTAGAGGTAGTTGACACACAACTTGCAGGTTCACTGCCTGGGAAGTGCTGCTTCGTAAAGTTGATTTCCCTGGCCATTGTCTTATGTGAGGCAGACATTTGTTCAGCCAGCTTGCGTACCCTCTGACTTATTGGGTAATTGCTGGCAGTTGATTCTGTTGCATGTTGGCGCACCTACCTGGAGGCATCCATGACTGCATCATGCATTGACTGGTAGTGTGCCAGTTGCTCCTGGGCTATCTGTTGCATTTCCTTGGGTGCTGCTTGATCTGCCATCTAACAGATGGCATTTAGGATGTGTTTCTGCAACGGCCTGCAAGATGGATGGGGGCACCTTCCCTCAATGCCAGATGCCTGACCTGCTTGCTCCTTGTCACCTTAACTTTAGGAATCTGTGTCCTCGGGATGGTGATAACACTGCATGGCAAGAAGACAAGAGGAAGGGCAGGACAGTATGGGCGTTGTGCTGGGGAAAGGGGGCTGAATTTGATGACATCTGCCTCATAGGGGAAGCTGCAGAGATTGAGCCAGTGGTGACAGACTCAGGTGCCGCAGTGTCAGTGGGAGTGGTGGGCTGGTCCTGTGCTTGCATATCGTTGGCCCTTGGGTGGGTGGCTCTTCCCTCACAGCAGTGGTGGGAAGTGGCTCAGTGGCGGGAGGCCCTGCAAGCTTTGTCATCGCTGGAGTTGGTGGCACGATTGTTGCAGGTGTAACTGTGTCCCCAGAGGTGGCAGATGCAGTACCCTTGGACAGGGGTGTTTTAGGTATCATGTGGGCACTCCCCTTCCTGCGTGTGACATGTCCTGGGCCACTGTCTGGGACTGGTGTGCCGGAGGTGCTGCTGCCTTCAATGGGGTGTTGGGTGTGTCGTGTGCCTGTTAGGAAACAGGAAATAGTGCATCAGTGCCTTTATGCACTTTAGTAGGGTGTGCTCTCATGTAGTGTTCTATGTACTATGGGCCCGAGTGTGCTAGCGACCCATAGGGGCCTGCTTCATGTTGCAGACAGTATGATGGTTCACTGGCTTGATGGTTGTGTGTGCGCATGGACAATCGGGAATGTGTGCCTTGCTTGGATTGTGATGTTATGTGCTTCACCATTGTGCAAGGTCACTTGTGCCCATGTAGGGCAGGCACAATGGTGCTTGCATATCCTGTTGTAATGTCAGCTGAGAGGTGTCCTGCTAGCTACAACAGTCTGATTACGACATTAGGTGGGACACAATCTTCATGGAGGCCTTTCAGCTACTGGTCTGTTGCCCTAGTTGTGAGGATTGCACACACAGTGGTTTAGGAACACCTAAAAGTAAAGAGACTGACAAAGGTAGGAGAGGGAAGGAAGGGCAAGTCCATGTGTAGATTTGCAGACAATACATAAGAAGTGAAAGAGTAAGTGGGATTCAAAGGAGAGCCAGGAGATAGGCTGAAGGGATATAGAGCAAAGCGTGAGCAGAAAAGGGATACAAATAGAGGAATAGAGAAATTTGAAAATGGAGAGAAGATAGGCTAGGCTAGAGGCAGGAAGACCAATCAGAAGAACAGAACAGTAGTCAAGGTGTGAGAAAAAAAATAATCTTAGTGGCACTGAAGATAAGAAAGGTGCACACCGTCTGAATATTGTTGAGGGATAGACGACAAGGTTGAGGCATATTAGAGATGTGGACAAAAAATGAGAGCGAGAGAGAGAAAGAGAGAAGAGTCAAAGGTAACACCAAGATTATGGGCATGCATAGAAAAGGGAATTAGGGAACAGGAAAGGAAATGGGAGACTGGTACGAAGAGGTTGGACAGTATTAGAGAGGACATTCTGAATTTAAGTTCTTGCGGAGTTGAGATGTAGGAAACAGGAATTCATCTAAGATTGGCTAGAGAGTACGCAGGCAGTGACCCTAGCATGCATGGAGTCAGATTAAGATGAAAAAGATAAATATCTGGGAATTGTTGGAAGTAAAATGGCGAAGAGAGTTAAAGAATTATGCAATATTAGCATGAGAAGTGTTATAGATTGTATGTATGTATGTTTATTGTTTATTTTGGTAAAAGAAAGCATGCCATAAAAACACAAGAAATAAGCAAACAACAATGTTACAAACGAAAATCTAAATGATTGGGTTCAAGCATACCCCCCATAATAGAACCCTTAAAAACAGAACCACAAAGTTCATAATTCACCAAACCTTAAAAAAAGGCTCTCAAAGACAAAGCACGTTTAAAAAAAATCAGCCAACCCCACCTGTACAGATTCTGCCCGTAACAAATGCATTGTTGACTCATAACATCGAGAACATAAACCATGCAAAAAAGGTTTCAATGTGTGCTCCCTTATTGCTGTAAAAGGGGGGCAGAAACAAATAAATTGCCCAGTCTTCTTAAAGTGCCCCACAGATCACACATGATTGATCCACGCTCCACTTAGACCAGGCCGCCACCACGTCTCTTAAATGAATACAATAAAACGTGCATTTGAAACAAGAATGCGCTCAGATGACTGCTGAGCCCAGCTCAGATTCTGCAAACAAGGGGATGTGATGATTGAATGTTTCCTATTGGCTGGTCTCATAAACTCCATGGACTCTCTCTTATCCCAAATAAACTGGCATACATTTATCTTTGCAAATTTTACGGCCCTAATAAATGAAAAAGCAGTAGTAGGAAAACGCTGACCCACACCAGCATCCACTAACAAATCTTTTACATTCCTAAACCAAGGGATCTTTAAATGGGGATCACTAAGCACAAGAACGCTACTTCCTGGGTGAGACTAGCTTTAGCATTGCCCCAAATTCTAAACCAGTACCTGGCAGGTAAATATGCAACTAGATCGCCAGAAAACTAGCAACCCAGTTCTTCGTGGACTGCAAAATTGGGAGCATACCCAGGTAATCCCAAAATGCTCTTAAACAAGATGTTCTCAATCACCTGGTTAGGTTCAGTTTTGCCAAATCACCACAGCTCCATACCATATTGTGCCACAGAAAAGGCTTTGCCATGTAAAACTGAAGAGTGAAAAGAGAAGCAGTGCAAGAAAGGATCCTTGCGGGACACCATGTTTCAGTGAAAAGGAGGAGGAGGATTTACTAGCCCAAGTAACTGAGAAGTAGCGATATGAGAGTTAAGAAGTCCTGATCTTTCCTGAGTGGATTCCTGCCTCTATCATTCCCTCTCAGACCTACTCCTCTTTTGAATGCCTTGTCTGTAGGCTTTCTCTCTCGCCTACCCATTCTCTTACTGTGAATACCATCTACCGGCCTCCTGGTCAAATCACCTCATTTCTCTCTGAGTGGGCAGACCTCTCCTCCTCCCTCCTGGCCTCTACCACTCAGATCCTCCTCCTCTGTGACCTCAATATACATTTAGACTCTCCTTGCTCCTCCTCTGTACTCTTCTGTGACCTCAGGGACTCGCTTTCCCTGTCCATCCTCCCCTCTGGCCCAACTCACTCTGCAGGGCACACACTCAATGTCTTGATCTCCTCTGACCTCCACCTCTCCATCCCTCTGACCACTCCTCTCTTCTGGAGCGATCACTCCCTCCTCTCCTCTCATCTCTCCCTCTCTTCCCCCCAAGCTAAGCCTACCTCAACACTGCCACCTACCTTCTCAGACATCCGGCCCATGAAGTGTGTGTCAGTTGAGGCTTTTGCCGCCACATTCCCCCCCCCCTTCACCTTTGGCTGTCTCACATCCTGACACAGCCCTGTCTCTGCTCTACTCTTCAATTTCTGATACGCTTCATGCTCTTGCCCCTGACATGAGAATCCGTTTGAAGTCCAAAGCCAAGTGCAGTTCCTGGTATGACTCTGGCCTAGCTACACTTAAACGTAAGTTTAGGGCGGATGAGAGGAAATGGAGGACTTCATGTTCATCCTCTGACAAACTGGCCTGTCGCTTGCTACAAAGGCAATACCGACTCTCTGTCCTCACCAAGAAGAGAGTCCACATTGAAGCTTGTGTCTCTGCGGCATCTAACAACTCGGCCTAACTCTTTAAAATCTGCAAAGAGCTGGCCAACCCTGCTGTAGTCTCTACACCTCCTGTTGCCTCCCAGGCTCTTTGAAATGCCCTTGCCTCTCACTTCATTTCAAAACCTCAGGACATCCTGTCCACCCTCTCCACCAACACCCCTCCTCTCCTCTCCCCAACTGTGCTTGCTGACCCTCCTTTAGCCACCCCCCACCATCCTTCTCGTCCTTTCCTCTTTTCACCCCAGACGAGGTCGCTAGACAAGTCTGATCTATGAAAGCCTCGTCAAAACAGGTTCATCCCTGTTCCTCTAAAACCATCAAGGACCACATTGACACCCTTGCTCCGGCCCTTGCTGATTTTTGCAACCACTCCTTTGCCTCTGGATCCTTCCCCTCTGAAGCACTCCTTTGTGCATCCTCTTCTCAAGAAACCCACCGGGGATCCTTCTTGTCCAGCTATCGCCCAATTTCCATTACTCCCTTTCTTGGCAAACTCCTGGAAAAGTTGGCCATCTCTCAGCTTAATATTCATTCCAATTCTGTTGGCGGTCTCCATAACCAACAGACTGGCTTCAGAGCTGCCAGAAGCACGGAAACTGCTCTCCTGAACATCCGTGCAGATCTGCTCTCCAACCTTGACTCTAACATTCCCTCTGTCCTCATCCTCCTTTATCTCTCTTCTGCCTTCGACACGGTCAACCATACCATCCTGCTCAACCATCTCCATGAAAACCTTGGTATCACTGACCAGGCTCTGGCCTGGCTGACCTCTTACTTCTTAGATCGACCCTCCCAGGTCCAACTTGTGTCTTTCCTTTCATCTATCTTCCTCTCAACCTGTGGTGTTCTCCAGGGTTCTAATCTCTCGCCCTGGCTTTTCAACCAATACCTGGCAACTCTTGCCCACTGTATTGCCACTTTCTGCTCAAATTTCCAGTGCTACGCTGACGACACTCAACTCATTTTCAGGCTGCCCTCTGCCACCTCTTCTCCCTCTCTCATCTCTGATTGCCTAACTGCCATTCAAGATTGGTGTGCTGCCAATGATCTTTGTCTGAATGCCAGCAAGACGGAGATCCTCCTCATCAGCACACCTTCACATCCTTTCCCCTCACTCTCTGGCCGGCCTCCCTGCGAGGCTAAGAACCTCGGGGTCATCTTTGACTCCACCATTTCTTTCTCTGCCCACATCTCTGAGGTCTCTAAAAAGTCAAATTTCTGACTGCACCTCCTCAGAGGTACTCTGCCTTTCCTCTCCTTCCCCCAGAAGCTCATGGTATCCCAAGCTCTGGTTATTTCTAGCTTGGACTATTGTAACAGCCTCTTTCTAAATCTACCTGCCTCTACTCTCCGCTCTCTGCATCTAATCCAGAACAGGACTGCAAGACTTGTCCTTGGCCTCAAGCCCTGGGATCGTATCCCTCCAGCTCTGAAATCTCTCCATTGGCTCCCAGTGGATGCAAGGATTAAATTCAAAACCCTCTGCATTGTCCACAAGGCTTTCTGGGACCTGGGTCCAAAATATCTTCAGTTATCCCTCCACAAATACCTCCCCTCTCAGGCTCTCCGCTCTTCTACCTCCAACTCCTTCAGGGTCGGTCGTTTTTGAAAGAAACAAGCTGGAGGTAGATCTCTGTCTTTGGCTGGGGCCTCCCTATGGAACAGCCTCCCTGCCACTCTAAAACTTGAGGAGAACCATCTCTGGTTCCGGAAGCACCTCAAGAACTTCCACTTTTCTTCTGCCTTCGCTCCCCCTCTCCCCTGCTGATCTGTTCTCTCTTGGCACTGTGCACCTGGCCACCCTCTGTCCTCAGGGCCCAGGTACCTGCTCACCCTGCCACCCTCCCACACTGCCTCCGGGCCACCCCTTGCACTGGGGTCTGTATCTGTACCCATACAGCCCCCCGTTTTTCTTCCTGCACTTATCAGACCTACCCTGTCTGCTGCCTTAAACCTAGCACTTGCAAGTTGCTGGCTGCACTAAAACTGTTTGTTGCCATTATTATTTATTTATTGTTATTTATCTGTTTCTCCTCTGCTTTGCACTTTCCACTTCTCCCCCCTTCCATGCACTTTTCCCCTCCCCCTCTCTCATGCACTTGCACATTCTCAATGTCACTGGGCCTAGTAAGATTGCTTTTTTGTTCTCCCCCGGTCCTCCTCCCTTGCCTTGTCGCGCTCTGAAACACTTGTGTACGAGCACGATAGAAATAAAATATCAATATCAACCATTTGAGAACAGAACCTGCTAGAGCAGAAAGAGATGGGGGAGAAGAAAGTAGTCAACAGTGTCAAAGGTTGCAGAGAGGTCAAGAAGGATCAAGATAGAGGAATGCTTGGCGAGCTAAAAGCAAAGAGTTAGAGACAGAGAAAGGCAGTTTCTGTACAGTGGAGAAGATAAAATCCAGATTGACAAGAGGAAGCACACTGTCAAAATCATGATAAGCAGAGAGTCCATCATGATCAACTTGTCAAAGAATTTTATAAAGAGGGGAGGAGAAATGCGTTGAAAGTTGGCAGGAATTGAGGGTTCGAGGGTTTTAAGAATAGGTTGAACTACTATATGCTTAATAAAAGAGGACAGACAACATGAAGAGAAATGAGAGAGATTAAGAATAGTAATAATGTGAGAAATGAAGGATAAACCTCATCACAGATTCAGAAACCATTGGCAATGACATGCCCCTTCAAAAAAAGGACATAAAACGAGAGCTGACCTCCATTTTTTATTACATTTTGGCAGACTTAGAAGGGCAACACTTGTTTATCAATGTCATACCTGAACGTAGGTTACTACTAAGTGATGCAGCATCCAATGCCATACTATCTCATCACATTTCTAACTTACTGGGACCTGTTTCGGGGTCTCATTGGTGGCTAAAGAGTTTCAACACATCATACAGAGTGTATTGGCTCACTTAAAGGATGTGCTGGATGCCAACAATAATATACATACCTATGCCTCCAATGCTGCAGAACACATTGAATGCCTTGCAAGTGTATTATCCAAACTTCAGAGAAAAGGCTAACTCTCGATAATTCTAAATGTGAGTTCCTTCGCACAAAAACAACTTCCTTGGCTATGACTTTCAAGCCTCTGACCCGCTAGGCAACCCAGCCAAGGTCAATGATGTACACCTAGCAGCAGCTCCTGCCAATCCATCTGAAGTCTGGAGTTTCTTGGACATGTACTGCTAATGTTTTATCAAAAATGTGAAGTTTTTGTCAGAACCTCGCCACGACTGTACCACAAAAGATGTGGTCTAGGCGTGAACTGCTCTTGAAATCTCTGCAGTTCTGAGCACAATCGCTACACCTGCTGCCAATGCCACCATAACATTTCCCAATCCAGCTAATCCATCAGAGATTGTACTATACTGACAAAGACAATAAGAATGGTCTGAATCTCCTCATGACACACAACCTCGTGGCCCTCATTGCTACTCCTGAAACTCAGCAGGCAATCCTGGCATGTCCTGCTGGGGTACATGGACTACAATGTATAAGTCTAGGGCCTAGATTCAACCATTGGCTATCATAATTGACCATAAACCTATGGATTCAAAAATATTTGGGATGTGCTCTTCACTCCATAGCACATAATGCAAAGCGGCTATCCGACCTTAAAGAATATAGTCTCTTTGATCTATCACCTGGGGAGGATTATCCAATTGTTCATGCCATTCCATTGTAGAGGCTGGAGGGACACATGGAGAATGCCAGGCAGTGGGAGATTACATTCTCATGGTCTCTAGAGCATCAACACCAGATTCTATGACGATTGCCAGTTTGGTTAATACTTCTGTAGCAGATTAATATTTAGTCATGCTGTGGATGGCAGTTAGTCCGGTCAGTGGAAAAACGTGCTCCAGTTTAGAAAATGCCAGATGGCAGAAGCAACAAAAACACTCCTAACCTCCGGAAGTCAAGCAGAAACTGGAAGCCATATTACTCTGTGACTGATGTGTGGTAATACTGCCCTTTTTAATCTTCATAGTGCTATATCTGACACACAAAAGGCTACAAGGTTCAACTAAGCTCTACGTTTGAGAAACAATGTGGTTCCCATACCTTGACACTACAGTGAACATCATGGTACCGGGGTGTGTGTATAGTGCCAGGCAACAACCCTGGCAAATTGACCTCCTCCAATTCCCTCAAAACCAAGGTGTGAGGAGTCAAGGACTTTGGCTCCATCAACAAAGATACATACTTTTTTGGTAATGATAGTGCAAAGTTCCAGATTTACTTAGGTGGCTCCACTGCAGTAGGATATGTTAAACACATATTAGAGAAAATATTTGAAACACACAGACTGCTGGAGGAATTACAATCTGACAATGGGCACTCTTTTCAATGGAAAGGGTTCCAGGAGTCCTTTACTTCACTGGGGGACCATACACCAAGGTGATCGATTCATGCATACCTGGAACAAAAGATTCCACATTGTCGAAGGACAAGGACCTGCATCAAACGATCACTATATACATTCTTGAGGGAGTAGCAAGGAGTGGGGTTCCACTCCTGCATGCCTCAGCAGGTGTGGCACCACATAAAACCCTCACAGGAAGCTAAAAACAAACACTGGCAATGCCAGCAGTTTGAGCTTTTTTGTAGGCATGGGAAAGGCACTTGCCAGGCACAGCCATAGTGCTATTAACTGTCAGCTGATTGTAGCAGGAGCACAATTGTGCAGGTACCTGTGCATCTAATAGCAGAAGTGCCTGGCACATGCCTAGTACGTATACACAAGTGAACACTGTTGACTTTGTCAATGCTTGTTTTTAACAGGATTTCAGTGAAGGACACACTGCTTATAGAGTGGCTGAAGGCAGACCTGGTTAATATATTTGTATTTCTTCCTACCCACAAAATATACACCATGCCCCATACCTCCCAAATCAGAGTGGCACAGTGGCGTGCCAGTATGCCCAACGATACCCACCACAGCCTACCCCTACCCTCCCGCAAAGTCTAACCTTCCAATCCTTCACCTCACCACGCATTCCCTCTCTCACCTTCCAAAACTCTGAAATATACATCCCACTCCACCCTTGCCCAACCCCTCTTTTTCCCCTTGCTCCAACCTCCACGCAGCTCTCGCTCGACACAAGCCAGAGCGGCATGTTGGAGAGTGTGAGTTGAAAACATTGACCCTCTGAGCATCCCGCACCACGCTCCTATCCAGTGAAGCCAATCCCCACTCCAACAACATTGCTATCCCCTCACCTTCACCCGCATGTCTCGCCTCTACCGAACAACACAGCCCCCCCGCCCCGCGCTCCAATTTCCCTTCTCTAAGTGCAGCAAGAGCAGCCCAGGCCAAAACCCCGACCTCAACAACCCCCCACCCCAACTCTCACCCACATCCCATGGACTACCTGAAAGACAACAAAAGGCCCAAGCCTCAGACCCCACTCAGCATCAGCCGTGCTCCAACCCATATCCCAATCCTTGCCCTCTCACTATAGCACCCAAATCTCCCCTCGGGCTCCCAACCCGGTCCTAGCACTATTCCCCTCCCTGCTCCCCCTCTGTCTAAATCCACTGCCCATGTCCTCCACTGGTCTCCCCTTGCCCAACCCATCGCCACCTCTCCCCATTCCCTCTCCTTCATTAATCCCCACCTCACCCCAAGCAAGCTCATACCGCCCATCACCCTCACCAAACCCCACCAAATCTCTTGCATTCTCATCAACGCCAGATCAGTCTAGAAAAACAAATGTAACATCTTTGACCTTATCTCGGACACAAACCCAGACATCCTCTTCATCAATGAGACCTGGTCTGCTGATTACTATGAACCTATTGCACAAAAGGGCTTCCACCCTGGCTACGTACACAAGGCCTTCACGCCTGGCAACAACCTGTTTGGAATAGATCAAGAAGTGGGGGGACTAGCAATCTTACACAAACACCAATTTCCTCTGCTAATCAAGGACACCTCAGCTAGCACCACAGACTATGAATCCGTTCCTGTAAAACTCCAACTCTCACTCTCCACTTCACATAGCTTCCACTCATTTACAGAACCCCTATCTACAACAAAATCTTTGCAGACACTCTCAGCGATTCTCTGATAACTACCTTCCATCTACTTCCAGCACTCACCATCCTAGGTGATTTCAACATCTGGTTTGACTCCCCTTTGAACCCCATGACCCGCTCTCTCACAGACAACCTATAAGCCTTCAACCTGACACAACATATTTCTCTGCCCACCCGCACTGCAGGCAACACCCTCCACACGGTCTTCAGTGCCACAAACATCAAATCCACACTGTCTTCACACCTCGTAACATGGACCGACCACTCAGCAATCTTCTTCTCCCTGATCTTGAAAACTCCCTCCTTAACTCACCCCCAGCACTCTCTCTCCAGGAAACAACCCCCCCTCCATTAAAACTCTTCACCCACTGGCTCTCCAGCGCCCTAACTCCCCTCACCCCAACAAAACAGGCCTCCCCAGAGAACAGGCGCCCACACCCAGGTGGTACACTACCAACCTCAAATCTCTAAAAACCCTTAAGCACTGGCTGGGATGGACCTGGAGACCAACCCTACCACTCAAAACAAAATTGTCCTAGCAAGACCAACAAAGGCCCACAGATCAGAAATCAGAAAAATCCAAAAAACATTCTATGGTAAAAGAAACATGATCTCTTGCAGCACAAGCAAGGAACTCCATTGAATCATCAATTAATTCAAATTGCCAAGCTGCTCAACACCCTACTCCACCCAACTCCCAAACCCTATGAGATGCCTTATCAGAACATTTTCACATCACTTTCTACAGACATTCTGCCATCATCTCAAGAAAATAAATAAATGTCCCTGGCCGTTCCCTGCCCACCTCCCATTCCCCGTCCAAACTCCCTACCAATGCAGACCGTTGCCTCCTTCTCTTTGATCTCACACCAGGAGGTCCGCTCGCTCCTAGCACAAAGTCACCCATCAGGATCCCCTGAGGACGCTTGCCCACACACCCTCCTCAAAAACATCCTAACCTCAACCTGTGCAGGAAGTGTCAGGAGTCTTGAAAACCTATATCAAACCCCTTGTAAAAAAAAAACTATACTCGACCCACTCCTTCCCCGGAACCACTGGCCCAACACCCGCATAAGAGCAAAACTCATGACTCGGTCACCTCACTGAAGCCAACAACCTGCTTGACCCTGCCATTCAGGCTTCAGACCCCTCTGAGTGTCCGTTTGGGATACCTAAAAAGAATAGCGGATGCTGAAGGATGTGCTGTACTCATTCTTCTTGATCTCTCTGCCGTCTTCATTACCATTGACCACACCACTCTCCTAGACATGATACTCAATTTGGGAATCAAAGACCCTGCCTTCAATTGCATCTCCTCCTTCATCTCTAGTCGCTCGCAAATCATGCTCCACCACTCTTTCACCTCTGCATCCCAATCAGTACCAAAAGGGGTCCAACATGGAACATCCCTATCTCCCCTTCTCTTCAATATCTATTTGAACCCACTCCCTGCACTCATCTGCTCTCACAATCTCACCAGCTACAACTATACAGATGATACCCAGATCATCCTTAAAATCCCCAAATCACTGGGCTCACCCTGCCCAGATCTGTCATCATGCCTCTCAGACATTGACTACTGGAAGACGACCAAACAACTAATCTTCAATCCTGGAGAAAATAAAAGAAATCCTAGTATATGGGTAAACTGCATTCCTTCCCCAACCTATCCACTGGCCTCAATCTCTAGGTTCCCAACTGACAACCTCCACCTCAGTGAAAAACATTGGATGCACACTGGACGCAGATTTATCACTCTCCCAACACATCAATTCTGTATCCAGAACCTGTTGCATCCACCTACACATTCTCAGGCATATCTTCCCATACCTCACATATCCTCACTGATTCTCTGCCACCATCTCCATCATCCTCTCCCATCTTAGACTATGCAAACTGCCTTTATATTGGTGGACTGGAGTTCCAGCTAAGGAAACTGCAAAGAATCCCAAATACTGCAGTACTCTTGCTCATTGGCCTCCCTCCCAGAGAACACATCAGTCCTAAACTAAGAGTCCTCCACTGGCTCCCTGTTGGTCGATGGACTACCTTTCAAGCCATGCGCATCACTCACTGTGCCATCCACAACACTGGCTCAGAATTCCTCCAAGACAAACTCACTCGCTACCACCTCTACAGAAAACTCAGATCGGGCACAGCCTCCCTCCTAGTTGTCCCCCATTACAACTCTACCAGACTGGGCAGATCCACCTTCTCTGTCCAAGTTCCGACCATCCGGAATTCTGTGACCCTCCACATCTGCAAAATTGACAATTATCTGCAATTCAGAAAGGCCCTCAAAACCTGGTTCTTTCCTTCCTCCTCTTGAATCTTCTTGCACTCTATGATGCGATTGACGCACGCACATAAGCACTGGGCCAAACCCTACAACACACCCATCCTCCCAATCCACCGCAGATGCTGGCAGCATTCACAGTGGCACACAATGATAAACTTGGCCCCCCAACTCCGAACCACAGATAAATGTATATCACTCCCCATCCCTTTGGGCCCCCTCCCACTGCTCAAGCTCCCAATCTAGGGAGCCCTCATTTGGAGAGACCAGCCAATCGCATTGGTCCAAGGAAAAGCAACATCATAGATGTACTCCATCAGAGCCGAAGGTATGCATAACATGCACCACGTCTGTGGAGAAATGCTGCAGGCAAGGCCAACCATCCATGCACTATGGAATGCAGCTATAACTATGCAAATCCAGTCTAGCAGCTTGCACAGCCGTCCACACTGAAACACCAGATGTGCCTCAACAACTCTGCCACTAGTATACAGCGACAATCTATGAAAAACTTCAGTCTAGCTGGGCACACATCTAGTCTCCTGCACTAGCACTCTATGCTAAACCACCAACAGCACCTGCGCATGTGCCTGACCGCTGGGCTGCTTACTGGAGCCTTGACAGCCGTGCTAAGCCCTAACCTGGCAGAATGCACACACGCATCTTAAAGTGAACTCTTAGAATCAACCATACTCGGACTTTCGTCCCCAAGTGCGTTCCACCCACAATGTAAATTGAGGCCCTACTGGGGAAGTGGCGCTATATAAATGATGAATACAATACTATACATGGTGCTTCACAAACAAAGTGTACAGTGTTCTTTCATGGTGATGGGCTCACTGTTATGTTGGGGTAGGAATATTACGGATTATTACGTTCCTAAAGAGTTCTGTGCATGATGCTGCCTTGCACAGCAAAGGGTAATAAGGACTGCACATGTGAAAAGGTCAGGTCCTGGCTATGAGCTCAATAAAACGTGAGTGGGCGCTCATGTGTATCCTAAACTGATCACGGGAAGCGGGCGTCACGCGAGACCCTTCCATGCCCTGTCACAGGAATGATTCGGAGACATACCGAGAAAATGTGAAAGGGATGCATGTTGTCTAGTCTCTTCCCCTTCTGGACATTCTTTAGGAAAGATATTCTATGATTCCAAGTGATCATCTTGTCGGGAAAATAATGCAAGTGATGGGCTCTGGGAAAGCAGCGGCCTCCTTGGATGTAATGCTTGTAAGTAATTTGTAATGCATCTCTTCCCGTCCTCCTTGACTCAGCTTCAAGTCTCCAGCGTGTGATGCTTTACATTTCCTAGAAAATGGCACAGCAGTGTCGAATAGTCCTGCTGCCCGGCCCCCTCCTCTCTGCCTTGGAAGTGTTCCTCCGTGAGAGCGCACCAGGAGTCCAGCACTGTGCCTGGCTCTGTGTGTGCTCTGAGCCAATCCTGCAGTGCCCAATCACACGCTGCAGCATCAGCGCTTGCTGGAGAATGCGATCAGGGCGCTGGGGAAGCTCTTGCCTCCACACACAGAAAAGGACACCAATTAGGCGATGCCAGTCACCGGCTGCATTAAAGGATGGCCCAGCCCATCTGCAAAATAGAGGATTCCAAACATTTCACAAGCGTTCATGATTCTGTTACACTATCCTACTTGTGTACTTATTTGAGTTCATATTTTGCAGACAAAATAACTGTTTCCCAGAATCCGCTTATACTAGCGTTTTCTTATTTTCCCTAAACATGGTCCTCATGGAAAGATTATCCATTTAACAATATTCCAAACTGGATTTTGCTCCTCAAGAATCTGCTCCTTTTTCATGGAACAGAGTGTTGATGTTGAAGAGCCCAGATATGTACTTACCCCAAATTTTAATTAAATATAAATTGCACTTTCTCAAATACTACCCAATTTACAAAGATTTACATTGCAGAAAATAAGATGACCAATGCATGATAGATTTTCTCCAGATACTCGATACCTGATTCACCTCAAATAGAGAAAATATGGACACTCGGGAAGCATTTTGAGCTGCTCCTGTGCAAATGAGCTGATTCCCAAATAACTGCACAATAGAAAATCAGGGAGGCCCTTGAGCATTTTTTATTTGCACCTTTTACCTGATAAGAAAGACTGAAACTGGAGCAAATCTGGAGATTAAAAAATGTACAAAAAATACAATAATTTCACATTTTACTTTTCTGTTGTATTTAAATTTAAACATAAGTTTGCAGTTGTGTTTTTGTGCATGTGTATACATGCACATCGTGTATCCGTTCAGTTCTGTATATTTCCATGTTGTGTCTGTGTGTCTGTATGTTAGTGGTCCAATATCTTCTGCATGCCTCTGTACAGTTTTTCCAATTCACATGTGTGTCTGTGTGTGAGTGTTTGTGTATGTGTTGTGATAGTGTCATTCGTATGACTTTGACAAGTGGACTTCTGCCCTGCAGGAGTACAAGGCTGAGTAAAGGTGAAACTGCCTACTAACCCCCGACACTTCTAAAAAACAAGAATGAACCTAATCATAAAGGTAAAACAGACGCAGTTAAGAGATATACCGCCTTCGCCAGTTGTGGTTACTTAGGCCGTGGGAAGGCTATACTCTCAAGAGGGGTGTGAATGTGATCCAATAGCAAATCAAACAGAAAAGTATAACAGTCCAAAATAACGAGAATGTCCAATCAACGTTCCATAAAAATGTACATACTTTAAACACACCATCAGCAATAATAACTAAATACAAAAACACTGTGCTAAACCCATCCCTGTGGAAAGAACAGAGACTATGCAAGATAGAAAGATGCAGAACTCTGTTTAATGGAGCAGAGAGGAAAAAGGCAATGATAAAGACAATGGTTTAATAAATGTTATGTTCTGGTGAAAAAGAGGATGAATGGTGACCTAGCCAGTCTCTACGGCCCAAAGATGGCCAAGGGGCGGTTAAAAGTCAACACTACCCTTTGCTGGTATTGAAGATGAACAATACTTCCAGGGGCTGCTCCTGGGGTTCAAAGTGGCTTGAATGTTATGGTTGTGTTGTTCCAGGCGGGGAGCAATGTTGAGTTGGGGTTGACGCTGCCCATGAGTTCAGAATTGATGCTTACCAAATTTACAACCCTCGGTACTATCATTATTATTCATGGCCAGCTTTATAGAAAAATAATTGTACTCATATGGCACTAAAGAGTCTGTCAAAAATTAACTGAACTCTAGGATCACTAAGCAAGGCGACAATGGGCACTCCACTCCTTTTAAGTATTGGATAACTATTTGCAACATAGGTAAAGAAAGCATAAACAAATACTTTTACTGGCAGCATTTGATCCTTGTTCCAGGAAATTCAAAGTGCTTCTTCGTTGGCTTGTGCAAGTACAAAAATACTTGTGGAAAGTCCGTTCATACAGGTTTGCTGGTTGCTTAGTGTAAAAAAAGCAGTGTGCCTAATCTAGTTTTCTATATGCTCTTGTCTAGCCATGGTCTTGGAACACGTCTGCATGTGTTGCTCTTCTTCTTCTTCTTCTTCTTCTTCTTCTTCTTCTTCTTCTTCTTCTTCTTCTTCTTCTTCTTCTTCTTCTTCTTCTTCTTCTCACGCTGCACCACTTGCATTTTAGGCAAGAGGTCCCACCTCTGCAGGGCTTGATGTTTCCCAGATAATTCCAAGCCTTCTTCCGTACCAACATCACAGCTTTCTTTGTGACTTCCTCTACATTAAATGGACCATTAAAGCAGGGTTCATGCAAGTTTCTGCTAAAGTTTTGTAATAGGGCCAGATCATCTGGCTAGAGGAGAGCGGCTCTGAGCAGTTCATGTGGTTCCACTGATGCACCGTCTTCATCATTCTTCTTCAACCTCCCCTGCTGAGCCTGTAGCTGTTGATAAATAAAAGAAGCACTAGCCATCATCGCAGCGAGACACTCATGCATTTCATTACCCAAAACAACAGCAGCATTCTGGGCATCCCTCATCCCTCAGTGCTAGTGCTGTAGTAGGAGGAGCAATTGGGAGGCGCATGCACCGTTCTGTCACCACCTCATGGGGAGTTAAATGGTGGTCAGAGGCTTGTTTTTTACACAATGCGAACAGGGCTATGGGTAGACAGTGAAGCCACCCCTTTTTCAGAGTCATTTTTACTGATCTTTTCTTTAAACAGGCCATTGAGACATTCACAGAGCCTGTTCACCTGTGGGTAATATGCGCAGGAAAACACATGCTTAATCAGCAGTAGGACCATAATATGCTTGAACACTTTGTTTACGAAGTGCGGTCCATTGTCAGACTGCAGGACTTTGCAAACCCCTCGTGGGAATACCTCTCTAAGAAGGAATTTAGTTGCACAAGTGGCATCTGGATGGGCGCATGGACCGGCTTCGATCCATCAAGAAAATGGACATACGACCACTAGCATATACCTGTAGCCGTTACAATGCTTGTTCACGTAATCTATGTGTAACCATTGGAAGGGCCCATAAGGGCGGGTTATTGCTCCTCTAATAAATCGCAATTTGTGTCCTGCTGTGAAACATTGGCACACAATACAGTTATACATACAGATGTCAACATGGTCTGGCAGGTTGGGACAGAACCAGTCTTCTGCTATCTGTGCTGGAAGACTCTCTTTACTTGTGTGGGTCGGGTAGTGGAGCTGCGTTAAGGCTGTCTGGAGCAGTGTGAGGGGCATGACCAGCTTTCCGGTGCTCTCTTGTTGCCACATTGCACCTGTGGGGGATACTGAACTTCCTCCTTATCCACAATTCCTTCTCTTCTATTGATGTTCATCCCTGTGACTCCAATATCTCGGTACTGGGCAATTAATTAAACCCTTCATGCATTACCATATTACATGCCCAGGTGTGCCTATTGGGAGGAGAATTCAACTAATTTATCTCTGGAAAGTATGATGCCTTTTTTGCTTCTGTTCTGTGCCTTCATTGCTATGAGAAACTATGTCCTCCACTCTCATGTGGACTTGCCATTTCACTACCGTAATGGTTGATGGGAGTTGCAGTGCACCTATGAGTCTGTCCAATAAGGGCACATACTGCACTGGCATACTGTCCATGCGTCGGAAGCCCCGTCTTTTCCATCATGACAGTCCTGCATGTACAGTTGACGTCATGTATGCAGAGCCGTAGTACACTTTGATCTCCTCACCCTCATGTGTTTCCAGTGCTATTATGAGTGCTACTGCCGTCCCAGTATGACCTTCCCCTGATGTCTGGTCATGCGTTGAGGACCCATGAATAATGATTACTTCAAGGGCATTTTCTCTGACCCTTGGCATGTCATCATAGTGTTCCATCTATTTAGTGTAGTCATGTACGCAGTTTCCCTCCTCCACTCACCCTGCTATGAATATCATTGGGTTCACAACTCTACATCTCACAACTTTTATTGCTGGGTTTAAAATGATCACCTTGTATGCAGATGCTCTGTGTGTGGTGAGTGTGCTTTTGGGTTTCTCAAAAATGGCAAAGAGGGTATATTCCACGTAGAGCATTTTACTACAGCCCATTGTGATACGTGCAGCTCTCTCAATTGCAAAAGCAGCTGCAACCAATGCTTTTTCACAAGGATAATGTCCTCTCATCATTGGATCCACTGTAGTAGGCTATTAGTTTGTGCCCCAAAGTAGTTTTCTGTATGAGTACCGCTGTCATCAATATTCAATTTGAGTGCAAGAATAAATAAAACTCTGTACTGTAATCGAGGGTATCCCAAAACTGGAGCTGTGCATATTACCCCTTTCAATTCATCGAATGCTTCTGTCATTATGCCTGTTCACACTAGTTTGCCACCACCCTATTGAGCTTCCTTAAAGGATAGTTCCGGGACTTTTTTTTTATTGTCCCTACGGGTCGGCCATGTGTTTGTAAGCATAAATCGGTAGATCGTAGGAAACTTTCCTATGGACCTTACCCGACTTTTCGCCCATTATCGCACTCGAAATCAGCCTCCATTTTGTGATAATCCTATCATTCCGCCGCATCGACCTGGCTCACCTGCCTTTGCGGCACTAAATCAAATCCCCCGCCCCTGAAACAGACTTTATCAAAACATTCATATTCCCCGCCTCTATCCGTGACGTGACTGTGCTGCGTAGGCAAACGCGCCCAGGCGTCTTCTACGCGACTCCACACAGACCCCGGAAATCAACACAGATCAGCTCACAATACAGCGCACCACAATTCGGAATATGAAACTGTACTTTGAAATCAAACCGCAAGATTGTAAATGTGGTAAAGTACATTTATTTGACATCAAATGTTTAGAGAATATTCAGCGATTTGCATTTTTATTTGCTCATGTTCCAAAAAGTTCGTATTGAGGAACGCGATGGTCCTTTGCTGTACACAGGGTCTTAGAGCATCTCACAATACAGCACCACAATTCGGAATGTGAAACCGTGGTTTAAAAGCAAACGGCAAGATTGTACATTTGGCAAAGTACGTTTATTGGACATCAAATGTTTAGAGAATATTCAGCGATTTGCATTTTTATTTGCTCATGTTCCAAAAAGTTCGTATTGAGGAACGCGATGGTCCTTTGCTGTACACAGGGTCTTAGAGCATCTCACAATACAGCACCACAATTCGGAATGTGAAACCGTGGTTTAAAAGCAAACGGCAAGATTGTACATTTGGCAAAGTACGTTTATTGGACATCAAATGTTTAGAGAATATTCAGCGATTTGCATTTTTATTTGCTCTCGATCCAAATTAGTTCGTCTTGAGGGAAGCGATGTTCGTGTGCAGTACACAGGGTGTTGGTTTACGATAAAAATAAGCTCTTCTGTCGCACTGATAATCGCATGGCTGTTCCAACAACGAGGCACTAGGCCACCACAACGGTAGGTATGTTGCATCTAACCGTTAGTACCGCGTAAGGGCATACTTGTACTTGGCGATCGTCCCATAAAATGGTCAGGGTGGTAACGTTGTTCACGCGGAGAAGCAACTGGCGGCTGTAGAAGCCGTCCGCCGGTGTCTGGTACTCGTGACACAGACAGTAGTGAATGATGTACCTAAAAACATAAAAAATGAAATTAGTCTCACCATCAGATCCTTATTAAAATTATTCATTTCATAGCGAGGACAGCGCTACTGGGTGTACACAAGTGTTTAAAGGCGTGGCGAGGCATGGAGGGGGGGGAGTGGAGTACAAGGTAAGTAGCATAAAATAATAAATAAATAGGGCCAGCTGGTGGCAAGTGCAAGGTAAGTGCAGAACAAGTGCTGGGAAGGGGGGGCTGTAGGATACTGAGACAGTCCCCCAGTGCAGGGGTTGACAGGGAGGCAGTGCAGGTGGAGAGTGGAAGGGCCCAGGACCGAGGTCGCAGACAGTGGACCAGTTGTAGCAGGGGAGAGGGAGAGAGAAAGCAGAAGCAAAGAGGAAGGTTTTGAGGTGCTTCAGTAAAAGAAGATGGTTCTCCTCCAGATAGTGCGCGGTAGAAAACACTATGCCACATAGAACGAACAAGTACAACTGAACCCGTCTTTAAAGCCACTGTATAGTAATGAAATTGCGGTATAAACTCATCAAAAGTTACTTACATTATATTTGCATTTTCCATTGTGTCTCTGTGTAGGGCAGACCCGAAACACCACTCCTTCTTTGCCGACGTTACTTCTTCTAATGAACGTGGCTCATCGTTTCGTTTCTGAAATTTTATTCATTATCTTTTCTTAGTCTTTCAGGATGGTCCCGGCCTGTCAAGGTCAAATCACAATAGAACCTTATATTGGGTCGTGGGCCGTTCCGCCACCCGAGCAAAACATCAAAGCAGCTGACCTTCACTTTGAGCGAGCACACATTTCTAGTTAGCTCCAGTTAGTGTAAGGGCATCTTGTCTGCGTGCCTTTTTTTTTATTGTCCCTATGGGTCGGCCATGTGTTTGTAATACGGAAACATTCTATAATTTTTGTAAAAATGATTTATATTACTGTTTGGTTTAATTGCAATGGGCCTGCAACATGAGGAGACTCGAGAGAACAGACAATCGAATTACAATCATTTAAACCGTGATGTGTATTTCTCAATGAGCTCTGCTTTAGGTGGACATGGAACAGAGGCAATGTTGGGTGGCAATGCAGTTGTCCCCTGCATAGGTTCGTTCACCACTCCATGTATGTGCCTATCGAGGACATCTACGATAAGTCTCTCAATAAACTCATATTGCATATCCTCAAACACTGGTTTGATCACCCATTGTTTACTTCTTTTAGTGAAGGCCTTATTGTAGCGAAGCGTCCCTAAAGTTCCGGTCGTCCTACTTTGTTGACGGCCAACATTATGGTTATGTGCCAAGACCGCTAGAAGAGTCCGATTTATCATGCCTTCCATGCCAAAATGCAATCTTTTGGGCCTGTACTTTAGGCACATATTGTGGAACACCTCCAAATCTCCTGTGTGGCAGAATTCCGTGAGTCCCCTCAAATCTCTTGTTATAGTTTTATCAAATACAATCTTTTCAATGGCCTTGTGAGTGGGTGATGAAGGAATCAACCACTTCTTCTTCCGTGCCTCCTCTGTGGACAAATGGCCATGTTCACATTTGTGGAAATGCTCATTTGTCGACCATTGATGTACGTTGCTACAGTGCAACATTACTGACCGCCATTTTTCCAGTAGAATTTCCAACGACCCTTCACATGTTTTTGAGCTCCACCAAAGATGGTTGCTGATTGACTTGGACCACTGTGAAATACCTTGCATATCTTTTTTTTTTCCTGCAGCCGACAATTTTTTATTGATTGTTTTTGCAAGATGCCATACGTCAAATTGGTGATTTATATTTTTGTACTGTTCTCTCATTGTCTTGGCAATTGAAACGTGTCTGTCCGTGGCTATCAGGTCGATCACCATTCCCCGCGATTGTAGTTCTTGCAATGATGCTACAAAGCCAACTTTCTCCA
Organism: Ambystoma mexicanum; assembly: GCF_040938575.1. Classification (NCBI taxonomy): domain Eukaryota; kingdom Metazoa; phylum Chordata; class Amphibia; order Caudata; family Ambystomatidae; genus Ambystoma; species Ambystoma mexicanum. The sequence continues at coordinate 770,970,337 of NC_090933.1, read as the reverse complement.
TGGCCACTGAGGATGTACTTTGTGACACCTGCACGACCACCGAACTCACAATTTTCTTACTTTCCATGTCCTGAAAGTGGTAGGTGCAGTACTTGGCTGAAAATCCTGGACTGTCGCATTGTCCATCACCGGCTAGCCTGAAGCGTTTGCCCGCGAATGTACTTTCCATTGACATTTTTTCCATTCTCCAAGCTTCGCTGATGGCTGGAAATAGATAATCGGTTTGGTATTTGTAGAACTGACTTTTCGCAATGAAATGGATTCCCACAAACTGAAAGAAATACTGTAACTTTTTAAAACTTGAACCACTAAAAAGTGCGGCCGCTGCACAAAGTAGATTGCCTGCTGGCAGTTGCCCCAGCATGGGTTGTGCAGACCATGCGAACGGATGATATTGTGTACAGGTGGCATGTATTTTAAGGTTAGTGCCTCGAATTGCACGAGTCACATTAATCAATGGCTCCCCACATACTTCCCCACCAACCCAATGCCCACATTTCATCATCATAATAATATCCATCAAACAGCTATCGAATACAATGAATTTGGCCTCTTTCCTTATACTGTCACTCTGCATCCCAGCTGGTTCGGCCTGTAACGTTGAGGACATGTCACTCGCATGAAAGGTACAATCTCTGATATCGTCTTCCGCTATGCTGAGTGATATTGATGGTGTTTCATTGTCGTCCACTTCATTCTCTTCCATTGCAACATCTGTTCCTTGTCCGGAGATGGGAGAAAAAAACAATGTCTTCAACTTTCGCGTGCTCTTATTTTTTGCGGGTGTGGATTCTGTGAATTGATCTACGACTGCATCCAAACTACCAGGAGGACATTCACTATCAATGGCTGATGGTGGTATAGCTCCGTTGTCAATCACTTCATATTCTTCCCATTGGCACGATGCATCTCCAGTCTCAAGTCCCTGCCAAAAGGTTTGACAAGCAACATCTCTCGTTCGCTTCACTGTCTGTGTAGATCTAGTTCTTACACCCACTCGCAACTAGAGGACAGATTAGAAAAGGGATGTTCAGTTTAAACACAACTTACAGTATTGAACTATTGACAGGGAAAGACAACATAATATAGTGAACAGGACACTAACCTTCTTTTGCTTTCTTTTCTTTGAAACTTTCTTTCCTCGAACTTCAACATCTGGACGCTGTTGCTCCGACTCGTGTGTGCATGTCTCCACTTCCTCTCGCGCTGCAACGACTATACTTTCATGATAAGCACATCCATCACTCACTGAGGCTCCATCGACTCGCTGAAACATAGAACTTTCATTAGTATGTATAATAATATTGAAAACACAAAATGTACTTGGGGACCAATACCCATACGTACATCTCAATAGCAAAACACGAATGAACGCATTGTGTAGAACATTCAAACGACAATAGTTCACGCATTGTTGATCTAGTTAGATTGAACTGTCAAGATCCATACCTCGGGCTCCGCATAGACTTCCATTGATGATATTATTGAAGATGACGCTTCAGCAACTCCCTGAAACACAGTAATTGCATTAGTATGGTTTTCTATTTTGTTTAAAAGAACATAAACTTTCTGCAGGCGTCAACGGCTCATCTAAATAGACCTGCACAAATGATCAGTTGTCTAAAATAAATAATGGATATCTAAATATGATTCGATTTGCTCCATCGTTGGAAGTGTCACCACCCAGAGATCTGCATCAACTACTAGGGGTGATGTTCTTGTTGAAGAAGCTCCGTCAGCTCCCTGAAACATAGTACTTGCGTTAATAAAGAAGGAAGTATAGCGGATGTAATCACGTCATTTGATCTCGCATGATTGATCTGTCAGTATCCATACCTCGAAATGCATAAGAACATCAAGGGACGCTGTAACTGTGGTGCACACTTCTGCAAGCTGTTGCGCCGACCCGTAACTGCATGCTCCCCCTTCCTCTTGGACTAATGCTCCATCGACTCCCTGAAACATAGGACTTTCATTAGTAATGAACACAATATTGAAAAAAGAAGACACATAGGAGGGCGACGACAGAAGGACATACCAATGGCTAAAAACGAAAGAAACATTGTGTGTAACAATCACGCTACAAGAATGCAAGATCTGATGATCTCCATCGATGGAACTGTCCGGAAACGTACCTCGAGCATCTGAGTGACATCTACGGTTGTCGTCAATGCGTTGGACTCCTCAGCATCTCCCTGAAAGACAGTACTTGCATTATTTTGGATAACAATAATTATAACTGAAAACAAAGACTAGAGGACGAGTACTGTGGTGTACCATTAGGTAAAATAATTACACGATCAATTAAAACTATTGATTTACATGCCTAAAACAAGTCAGTGTCAGAATAGCTAAGTAAGATTACCCGATAGGCGCTTGAAGTGGCTGATGACTGCAATAACGACACGGATGGAGAATCTTCAGCCTTCATATTGAGTGGATACATAAATGGGGAAATTATTGTTAGCTAATGCTACACACTACCGCAATGCCGAGAGATAAATACGTAAACTTGACTCACCAGTGGAGGGATGTGGACGAATAGAGTGGGAATAGCGGTTGAGAGCAATTTTCGCCTCGCTCGCGGTGTTTTCGTCCTTATTAGCAATGATGTGGAGTACATGTCTGGGCTAAAGTGCCTGCTGCAGATGCGGTATCGATCACCCCTCTTGTCCGCAAAGACTTCTAGGACTCTACTTTCTATCTCAGAGGCTGGATATCCGCAATATCGGACCCATTCTCTTATCTGATCTATTGTCTTAGGGAAAACATGCATTATAGTACCTTCAGATTTGTTATGGGTCTTCGAAGGGCAACCGCCAATGGAACAGGCAGGCATTATGGAAAGTTCTGAAAAGTAAAGATCAACAATTCTCTATGAATACCAATGTGTTAAAACATTAAATGACACATAAAAGGTTCAATGCAAGGTCCGTTTTGGTTCTTGGAACTATACATGTTATTCACATGCGGATAAGTATTTCAATAACTTTCAAAAAATAGAAAAAGTAATTTGACTAAACTCAGAACATGTGACTAGTTCCTTGCATGTACTGTCGTGAACGAAAAGAAAACATGGATGCAATTTGATGACTACTAGCAAATAGATATAAATTAAAAAATTGGACGCAAAATGATTATGGTACATGGACTTACCTTGACGAACAAACAGTTAGATGCAGGGATCAGAGTAGTTTCTTGTCGTAGAACAGGGAGCAGTTCACAGGTTGCAAACTGACGAGTTTGCTCAAAGTGGTCACGGAAGTTCACAGAGACGAAGAGCAGATAACCAGCACCTTCACGGGTTGACTAGCAAAGCGCAAAGAAGTTCTCATTAGAAATATGAAGTGGGTTATAAAGAATTCGAAACAGGGGTGTGTTTGTGAATGAATGACGTGTATATGTCGTGGCATTATGCGGTCTGCAGGGGGCCGTCCAGCGTGAGGGGGGATGCTTGGCAGGAGACACGGGGTCTGGAGGTAGACATGGGAACAACAACCCATGCTCTATAGACCACTTTGAAGTGTACATGGTCTTTGGCACCTCTTGGCCTTTATCGCTCCCTGACAGCTCCACTTGCCAGCACAAGTACCCCGGTGCGAACTGCCTTTGATAGGGCGGGGGGTGGATCGGGGCGGTGGTCGTGCAGACAAGACACAGGAAGACTCGTGAATGGAGACACACTTATGTGGATTGCAGGGGGCCGTCCAGCGTGAGGGGGGATGCTTGGCAGGAGACACTGGGTCTGGAGGTAGACATGGGAACAACAACCCATGCTCTATAGACCACTTTGAAGTGTACATGGTCTTTGGCACCTCTTGGCCTTTATCGCTCCCTGACAGCTCCACTTGCCAGCACAAGTACCCCGGTGCGAACTGCCTTTGATAGGGCGGGGGGTGGATCGGGGCGGTGGTCGTGCAGACAAGACACAGGAAGACTCGTGAATGGAGACACACTTATGTGGATTGCAGGGGGCCGTCCAGCGTGAGGGGGGATGCTTGGCAGGAGACACGGGGTCTGGAGGTAGACATGGGAACAACAACCCATGCTCTATAGACCACTTTGAAGTGTACATGGTCTTTGGCACCTCTTGGCCTTTATCGCTCCCTGACAGCTCCACTTGCCAGCACAAGTACCCCGGTGCGAACTGCCTTTGATAGGGCGGGGGGTGGATCGGGGCGGTGGTCGTGCAGACAAGACACAGGAAGACTCGTGAATGGAGACACACTTATGTGGATTGCAGGGGGCCGTCCAGCGTGAGGGGGGATGCTTGGCAGGAGACACGGGGTCTGGAGGTAGACATGGGAACAACAACCCATGCTCTATAGACCACTTTGAAGTGTACATGGTCTTTGGCACCTCTTGGCCTTTATCGCTCCCTGACAGCTCCACTTGCCAGCAAAAGTACCCCGGTGCGAACTGCCTTTGATAGGGCGGGGGGTGGATCGGGGCGGTGGTCGTGCAGACAAGACCCGTTTGCCGCAGGGCCTCACCAAGGAGAGGCCATCTAACTGAATGTAAGAGGATGGCTGCAGGATCTACTACATGGAATGCAGGGGGGTGAGTTTATAAATACCTCACCCTCCCAGGAGAATATACACTAGATTCATTTAAAAAATCAAAACAACCATTGTTAAAATATATGTTGGGCTTTATTTTAGATTTTAATTAAACATAAATAATAAACATTACACATTGTAAAGTTGAGGTTGCAGCACATCGAGGGAAAATCCGCGGTATTGTCCACTGTCACTGGGGAAATGTTGTCTAATGGCAAGTACCGCACAGGCAGGTATTACTCTCCGAACGCGGTGTCCGAGCCTCCCGTGAAGCCACCAAGTGAAGCAACGATAGGCCACCAGCCTGTACCACCTGTGAAAAAAAAAGATGCAAACTGTATTAAACTGACCAAACTTTCTTATCAATGTCGATTCAGGTAACACATGTCATTTTTCTTAGAAAAAAATTATATCTAGAAAATGCACTATATGGAACAAATTTACATGCGTTCGAATGATATGTAAATGTAATTTTATATGTGGGAGACGACCATGAAATAGTGGTGGCATCACTGACATCACAAACAGAGTATACTTACTCGTTACTCGGATTACGCGGACGAACAGTGCCGCGAAGTTCGTGCATAAGCACCATCATCATCCTCAACACGGTCCGTGAGAGGCAGGCTTCCCTGAACTCTGGCAGCTCGGTGATGCATTGCGGACTTTGCTCGCCTTCCTGCAGACTTTGCTCGCTTTCCGAAATGTAGGCCAAGCACCCGGAATTTTCACGGCAGCAGCAGTTCTCCTCCTCAGTTGGCATTAGCTCGCACCGATTGCACGTGCACCAGGTGGAGACGCCGTCCATGCGACATGGTCCAGGCTCTTCATCCGTTGACTGGTCCTCCCAACTGCCGTCCGAATCCCCATCGTTTTCGCGTGCTTGACTTTCCAGTAGTTCTTCCTCGGTGTACTCGGGCTCGTACATATACGGCATTATTGTGGCCATTGTGCGGTAAAGATAGTAAAATAATTTACAGAGATGGTACAGGTGTTCACACGGGCTACAAGCGGCGAAGGTAGCTGACCAGAGCACTGAAACGAGTCACAGAATACTCAAAGTAACACAGAGAGAGGAATGGAATCGAAAATCTGCTGCTGTGTGTTGTGAAACGGTCTGTTTATACTTATTGGGGAAAGAGGCGTCCTGCCATTTCCATGGCAACACGTCAATAGCTGAGGCGCAGCGATTGTTGACACGAGACGTGCTTGAAATGGGCAGTACGCGTCTGCTGATGTCAGGCTCAGGGGCGGGGGATTTGATTTAGTGCCGCAAAGGCAGGTGAGCCAGGTCGATGCGGCGGAATGATAGGATTATCACAAAATGGAGGCTGATTTCGAGTGCGATAATGGGCGAAAAGTCGGGTAAGGTCCATAGGAAAGTTTCCTACGATCTACCGATTTATGCTTACAAACACATGGCCGACCCGTAGGGACAATAAAAAAAAAGTCCCGGAACTATCCTTTAAATCCATTTATAAGGGGTCTAGTGTATGTGCTGAAGTCGAACACCCAGGCCCTTCAATAATTGCAAAGACCCAAGAATTGCTGCATCTCCCTCACACTCTTTGGCTGCAGTGTTTTCATAATCGCCAACTGCCCACTCGGGGGTCACCTTCCGGCTTTTCTGTGATATTATCTGTCCAATGTATAGAACTTCTTCCTGGCACTATTGTAATTTTGCTTTGTCCACCTTTTATCGCTCCTCTACCAAGACTGTCATCAAGTGTATTGAGTCTTTTTGACACTGCTCTTTTCTCCTGCTAAATACCATAATGCCGTCCACATATTGGATCACTGTGCTGTCTAGGGGCCTCATTATAAGTATGTTGGTAAGGCAACAACAGTGCCGGTAGCTAAACAAAATCTCCTATCACTGCACTGAGTGTGTTGAATTGTTCTTTTCTTGTATTAGTGGGTGATTGAAACACTTGTGTATAGGCACGTTACAAATGATATCATATCATATCATTTAAAAAGAATGAATTGTGACAGGATAGCTCTATGTTAGTGCCTTTACGGAAGTCCTTTTGTTTTTGTGTTGCCACAACATAGTTGGCTGATGTAATTGTCATGATCTCTGCTTCCAAAAGGTCAGGGTTTTCCCAACTCCCTTGGAAGCAGATCCATAACCCAGGTTCCGAGTGCCAACCAGTCCCAATTGGGACCTTTTGGACCCAGTCCTGGCGCCAGTGGCACCAGGCTCATAAATATGCCCAGTCCCAGCGCTGGAAGCGCCGGGCTCATAATGCTTGGGTGGACTTACCTGCAGCAGACCATGCTGCTTACTTGCCTGCCAGTTGAGCCTCTGATCCTCTTCTGTTTGGAACTACTTTTCCTGTTGGGTGGGGCAGGAGCCACTCCCTAGATTCAGAACACTGGAACTCTTCTGGAAAGCAGGAACTCTTTTCTTACCTAGGCGTGGCTGTGGAAGGAGACACCTAAGCACTACAGGAGGCTATTTAAACCACACCCGATGGATGAATCTTGCTTTGTGTTATTCTGCATCCTCTGCAGCAGAACGCTCATCGTGTCTTCTGCATCTGATCCTGGGCATAAGGAAAAAGGCTTACCATCCTGAATCCAGTCTTCAGCAACACCTATAAAGACAAGAAGAACAGGTTAGCATTACGGTCTTCAGTGACAGCTCTTCACTTACCTGGTCCATCGGCTGTCACCAACGCCTCGCGCTGCATTCCGGCATCTGAAAGACAAAGGCTTACCTACTCTTCGTGCGCTCCAGAGGTCTTCACACTGCATTCCGGCATCTGAAAGACAAAAGCTTACCAACTCTTCGCACGCTCCGGAGGCCTTCGGCGCTGCATCCCGCATCTGAAAGACAAAACAAGGTGCGTTTAAAGACATTGGGGAACTTTAATACTCACGTGCCATTACTCCTTTCCACATCTAACCCAGTGGGTATTCCGGCACCCTGCAGCCGCTCCGAACTTGTACCTGCAAAATAAAAAGACAGTTAGAGCGCATCGTGAAGCAGGCAACAAGCGCTTACTTACGTGCTTCCAGGCGCATCTATTCATCGCACGGGCTCCATCTTCAACTCACTTCAGCCCGTCATCCGCCATCGCCGAAACCCTGCAAAACAAGAAACATCATTACTAAAGACTTTAAAGACATTAGAATTACTCGAAACTTACCGTTCGTGCAGTAAACGACGGACAGCAGTCCTCTGAAATCAAGAGGCCTGCTTCCCTTATCCAGTGAAGAAACTGGTTACAGCACCCTGCCCCTAGGCAGATGGAGAGCACGGCGTTCACTTACCTAAGGTGAGAGCGTTAACCTTTGGGGTTCTACAGGAGAAGAGAAAGGGAAGAAGAGAGAGACATTCAATAACCCAGTTCCTTAATCCCATATTTTCGAGACTATCGACCAGTCACCACCCTCAGACTGACGGACAAACCGAGAGGACCAATCAAACTCTGGAACAGTATTTACGCTGCATGCTGCAACAAACTGAAAAAACTTGGAAAGACATACTTTGGATAGCCGAATATGCCTACAATAACTCTGCCCATTCGGGAACTGGGAAAACCCCGTTTTTTCTTTTGTACGGCAGTCACCCTCGAACCTCGGAGTTGGATCCCCTCCAAGATCTTGAAACACCAGCAGTAGACTACCTGCATTCTACAATCACCCAAGCCTTTAAGGAAGCTGTTTCTCACCTTCAAAGGGCTAAAGAACAATACAAGAAAGGAGCAGATCAACATCGGAAGGAAGCCCCTCAATATCAAGTAGGGGATCAAGTCTGGTTATCCACCAAATATCTACCTCTAAAAGGGCCACGCACATTCAACCCAAGATACCTTGGTCCCTATTCCATCACTACCATAGTAAACCCAGTAGCGGTCAAGTTGGACTTGCCCCCGCACATGAAGATACATCCGGTCTTCCACGTCTCTCTATTAAAACCCGTGCAACCTCAAACCCGACTAACTAAATCTCCAAAACCTATCCTAGTTGATGGAGAACTCGAGTTTGAAGTCAAAAGCATTCTGGACTCCAAGATCTCCAAATCTAAACTATTTTACCTAATTGACTGGAAAGGCTACGGCCCCCAAGAGAGATCCTGGGAACCTGCTGAATATGTCCACGCTCCTCGCCTAATCAAAAGATTTCACCGAACATTTCCTGACAAGCCAAAACCCCCGGAGAAGCCCGGTTTGGGAGGGGCCTTGAGGGGGGGTACTGTCATGATCTCTGCTTCCAAAAGGTCAGGGTTTTCCCAACTCCCTTGGAAGCAGATCCATAACCCAGGTTCCGAGTGCCAACCAGTCCCAATTGGGACCTTTTGGACCCAGTCCTGGCGCAAGTGCCACCAGGCTCATAAATATGCCCAGTCCCAGCGCTGGAAGCGCCGGGCTCATAATGCTTGGGTGGACTTACCTGCAGCAGACCATGCTGCTTACTTGCCTGCCAGTTGAGCCTCTGATCCTCTTCTGTTTGGAACTACTTTTCCTGTTGGGTGGGGCAGGAGCCACTCCCTAGATTCAGAACACTGGAACTCTTCTGGAAAGCAGGAACTCTTTTCTTACCTAGGCGTGGCTGTGGAAGGAGACACCTAAGCACTACAGGAGGCTATTTAAACCACACCCGGTGGATGAATCTTGCTTTGCGTTATTCTGCATCCTCTGCAGCAGAACGCTCATCGTGTCTTCTGCATCTAATCCTGGGCCTAAGGAAAAAGGCTTACCATCCTGAATCCAGTCTTCAGCAACACCTATAAAGACAAGAAAGAACAGGTTAGCATTACGGTCTTCAGTGACAGCTCTTCACTTACCTGGTCCATCGGCTGTCACCAACGCCTCGCGCTGCATTCCGGCATCTGAAAGACAAAAGCTTACCAACTCTTCGCACGCTCCGGAGACCTTCGGCGCTGCATCCCGCATCTGAAAGACAAAACAAGGTGCGTTTAAAGACATTGGGGAACTTTAATACTCATGTGCCATTACTCCTTTCCACATCTAACCCAGTGGGTATTCCGGCACCCTGCAGCCGCTCCGAACTTGTACCTGCAAAATAAAAAGACAGTTAGAGCGCATCGTGAAGCAGGCAACAAGCGCTTACTTACGTGCTTCCAGGCGCTTCTATTCATCACACGGGCTCCATCTTCAACTCACTTCAGCCCGTCATCCGCCATCGCCGAAACCCTGCAAAACAAGAAACATCATTACTAAAGACTTTAAAGACATTAGAATTACTCGAAACTTACCGTTCGTGCAGTAAACGACGGACAGCAGTCCTCTGAAGTCAAGAGGCCTGCTCCCCTTATCCAGTGAAGAAACTGGTTACAGCACCCTGCCCCGAGGCAGATGGAGAGCACGGCGTTCACTTACCTAAGGTGAGAGCGTTAACCTTTGGGGTTCTACAGGAGAAGAGAAAGGGAAGAAGAGAGAGACATTCAATAACCCAGTTCCTTAATCCCATATTTTCTATCTGCAGACATCTTACCCTTCGAGTCAGACATACAGTGAACAGAGGTCCAGCCCAAAGAGCCAGCCGTGTGTTACACATCACCTTTGAAGATACGGTATACGCCCAGTCAAGACCGGCGCCTCTACGGGAATCAGGTGAGCGTTACAGTAATCTAATTGTGATATTTGGCTAAATATATGAATTAATAAATATATTCTTAACTCAAACCAGCCTGGTTGCTAGTCCATTGTGGCACCGGATATTTGTTGGTATGTTGTGGTTGAGTGCGAGACAGGTTGGAAGCCTTATCAAAAATAACCTGAAATAAATCAAAGCACTTCATTGTGCGCCACATTCAGTGTCGGGGAAGGAGCTCCCTGACTTCGGTGTGATCATGTAATAAACCACAACAAGGAACTGATAATGCACTGGCATGACCAGAAGGCCACACTGACAGCCTATTCTCTAGGCTGGTGGGTGTGGATTATGGAGCCTGTAAAACCCAGTGCTCTTCCGGACAAGCGGACTGGGCCTTACTGTGTGCTAGAAAAGGTCAGTGAGGTGAATTATCTAATTGACATGAAAGGACCTAAACAGATGTGCAGGGTCTTTCACGTCAACTGGCTAAAATCATATTATAGGCGGGAAGACTTGGTCATGGCATTAGTAACTGACGGAGAGACTGAAGCGACTAATCCCCTCCCAGACCTCTTGCATACTGAAGCCACAGATGGGTCAATTGAAGGTGCCAACTTTGCAACAGACCTGTCACAACAGCAGCTGATAGACTGTCGCCGGCTACTGGGACAGTTTGATGGTCTTTTTTTCTGACTCCTGGGCACGCAGATTGGTGCACCCATGATGGGGACACTAGAGACAGTAAGCCGGTGAAGAGTAGGATTCACCAGATGTCTGATATGGTCAGGGACACCATCAAGGAGGAAGTTTCCAAGATGCTGCCCCTTGGAATGATAGAGCCATCCCACAGCCCCTGGGCTAGCCCCTAAAAAGACCAGTGGTGGAAAGACTGAAGTCTGAAGTTTTGTGTGGACTGCTGGGTGCTCCATTCTGTCACAAAGACAGATGCTCACCCCATTCATCAGGCAGATGAGCTCATTGACAAGCTCGGCCCTGCCAAGTACATGAATACCTTTGACCTCATGGCAGGTTATAGGCAGGTCGGCTTGACAAATGGAGCGAGAAAGAGGTCAGTATTCTCAACCCCGGAAGGACATTATAAGTTCATTGTTATGCCCTTCAGATTGAAATAATGCCCCTTGCCACTTTTCAGCAGATGGTTAACCAGGTTTTGTCTGGTCTGGAAAACGTCAGTGTCGCCTATTTAGACAACATTGCTGTCTTCAGCCATACCTGTGAGGATCACTTATCCCTCATGAAACAAGTGCTTCAGGAGCTGCAGAATGCAGGTCTGACTATCAAGGCCACAAAGTGTCAGATAGCACAGGGCACAGCGACATACCTAGGCCACCTGGTCCGTGTAGGTAAGAAACATCCTCTCGAAGCAAAGGTACAGGCTGTGAAAGATTGGGACATCCCCACCACATAGACACAGGTGAGAGCCTTCCTTGGTCTCACCGGGTAAAACCGGTTGTTCAGCAGAGGTTAAGGGACCATTTCCATGCCCCTGTATGATGTAACTTCCAAACAAGATGCTGAAGCAGGTAACTTGGACCCCCGCATGTCAAACCTCCTTTCAGGATTAAAGGATGGATTGTGCAGGGTTCCAGTTCTGAAAGTGCCAGACTATGGTTAGGAGTTCATTATCCAGACAGACCCCTGTGATTTTGTGATTGGAGAAGTGTTAGCACAGCTGAACTATGAAGGGGTAGAGCAACTGGTTGCCTACATTAGCAGGCTGTTGACAAAAAGGCAAAGGAAATGGACTGTCATACAAAAAGACACATACCCTGGTTGTGTGGGCCGTAAAGAAGCTGAATCCCTACACCTTTGTGCCTCACTTTACTATCCAGACAGACCACCAGCCTCTGCGATGGTTAATGACCATGCAAGGAGAGAACTCTAAGCTTTTGCGTTGGGCCATATCCCTACAGGGATTAGATATGGACATCCAGCACAAGCCAGACTCCCAGCATGGAAATTCAGATGGCCTCAGCTGGTAGTTTTGCCTTGATGACAAACCAGACCCTCAGTAGGGTGGTGGTTCACATGCTAAGGCTGGGGGCATGTGAGGAATTTGACCATTCGCACGGGCAATGTGCGCTGGCCTGGGCTTTTTAAAAAAGTTTTGTAATTAAAAAGAATGATGGGAGACAATGCTTGGGGCTATTCTGCACACATGTTCCTCTGCTCACCGCACAACAAACGCAAAGTCAAGTGTACTATAGGGACTAGGTAGAGTCTCTCCCAGGGGTTATTCACCCAAGAACAGGTCATTGGGCTGTGTTTGTGCTGGGAGTGAGATTCCCAGACCTCCCCTTGTTTTACTCTATGGACACAGCCTACAGGTGCAGTCCTCCCTATCACATCTAGATGGAATGTGGCAGCCACGAGTACATCAAAGCATCTCAGGATGGGGGAAGGCAACGCCTTCCTCCGGGCAGGGCCAGCCTAATAAAATATCAAAGGCCCCATGGATCTGCCCTCTCTATTGTCTAACATTCTGCTGCTGGCCGCGCATAATGATGAGAGTTAATTGAAACAGGCCTGCGATAGGCCTGAGCACAGAACTAACAGAATGGGTCAGGGCAATAGCTCCTGTTTGATATGCAATGGTTCAACTTGAAGCTAGCTCCCACCCCTCTGTATGAAGGGCAGTGAATGGCATGTCTGGGACATTTATTTAAAGTAGGCAACCCCTGCTCTGGGGCCCTCTTTCAGAGGGATGAAGTATGAGATTTGAGGGAGACAGAAGTCTGTTCTCACCACAAACCTCAAGGGAGACCTGTGCTTTGATCAAGAGTCATAGAGAGCTCAATTACCCAGAGAGACACTTTGATCCGCAACAGATAGGAAGATGTGTAGGACTTAGAAATGTATGTTGTCATCCCTTGCCTTTCCTGTTGCAAAGCACTCTGGTTACGACCTCACACATAACAGAAGATTGTTGATGGGGATCCAGGATTGGTTCCTTAAGGAAGGCGTAGCCTGCACCAATCACTGGGGCCCATTTGGCTTTTAATGAGGGCTGAGCCCCTCACTTCGCAGATCATATGATGACTTTGAAAGGAGTAAGAAGAATGACTCATTTGGACCCTGGTTGAAGGCACAGTTTTCCTTACATCTTCCGCCAGTGAAGGCAGTCCAGTATTCCCAAGAGGGTGGCAAGATCCCTCCCCTAAACATCTCCCAGGGAACCTAGGGAGATACAGGACTCAGAGGACCCATCCAGCAGCTCCAGAACTGGTACCCAGCCAGAACATAGCGGTCCCTGCTAGGCTCTGCCAGCAAGCTTCGTAGGTGGGAAGTGCCATAGAGTCTCTGAACAAAGGACAAGCCCGTTGCCTGCAAACACACTCCTCAGCTTTGGGCCGTCTGCCTTAAACAATGGCACACACCCTGCAAAGAAGCTAGGAGGAGTGCCACAATAAGCAAAAACCAGTGTCCATCTTTTAAGGACATTTTCGAGACAGTTGAGTCCTTGAACCACGACCAGCTGCATCACCCACTGTTGTCACACTGCAGTCTCTGAAGCCATACGAGATGCCTCAACCAGCGTCCCAGATCCACCAACCAGCAAAGAGACAATTCTTGATCCTGAGCCACTGTGTAGGCCAGCCTGCAGCCGTCCGTTCAGCCTTGCTTGCCGAACTGCTTGCTGCCTGATACCCGCATCTCTCTCCTATCTTCACCTCTGTTGCAGGAGCTGCAAAGAATCCTGGAACCGACTTGACGCTGTCAAGCATCAAGACCAACTCAAGCACCAGGTACAATGTGGTTCTGTCCCCCTAGTCCTTCTCCAAAGCCCCCTAGTGGCATTTACGACCGCTTGCTCCCTTGGTGCTGAAACCAAATAACCATGAACAGTTAAGACTGATTTCTTTACTGACTACCCTCCTGTCAGTATCCAGAGTGCATCCCCATCTGTCTGAAACTGTCTGTCGTCTGTGTTCCTTTATAGAGTGGGTTGTATCTTGTAGTGTGCTACAACTGTCTGTTGCATTAGTAATAATGAAGTAGATATTTTTATACAACCTTGACCGGACAATCGATTTTATCATTTGGTAATAATTGTATTTTCTCTGTGTTGCAACTGTCCAATGATCCACAACCTTGTAGAGATAAGCCTGACGTTCCGTCCACGAAACCAAAACTTGGACACGGAGGTTCATAATTTACTTTGTTTAGGATCTGTTTGGATCACTTGTGGTGCACTAGAGGGTGGGGCTGATTGATGGTTTAGAAACCGATATTCATCCCTGGACTACTGTGCCCTGGAAGTTGATTTGTCACATACTCAAATAGAAGAATGCATTTGCCAACATTCAGTGGTTTGGAAACATTGTCCTGGAGACATTCCAAGTGGCATGTACAGATGCCATTGCTATGCTGTGGCAACTGGAAGGGCACCCAGATTAATCTCTCTGAAGCATATTGTGCTTTCTAAAAGGCAGGTCTGGCTAATATCTCTACCAAGTTCTAGGTAATGCCTATATCACTAAGTTGGCAGCGCTTGCACCCAGACTCTCAAAGATATCCTAGAGTAGAAAACCTCAGTGTTCCAAAACTAATGTTCCAGAACTCAAGTGACATATTTTGTGGCTCTTACAACGTATTAGATGAACTTTGTAAAACATATTAGTGCCCGGCGAGGGAGCAATCAGAATGAAAGAACCATTCTGATTGGCCCTCGCCGAGGCATTACCCGGCTGGGAATCCCTCGGTCGGGATTCCACTGCCATTGTCCCAGGCAGGGGGTGTGGCAGCCCCTCAGTCAATGAGGAGGATCGAAGCAGGACCATCCCTTCTCCGAGCCTCCCCATGGCTGGGAGGCTGCCTTCGCTCCCCGCCGGGACTCAGGTAAGGCATTTGTTTACCTTCCCCTTTCCTTCCTCCTCCCTGCTCTCCCCACCCCACTTACCTTCTTGCTCCTTTGTCCCCGGAGGGGATGATGGCAGCCTCCAGCCATGTGGAGACTCTGAGCTTGGCCATCCGTTTTCCCTTTCCCGGCGGCCATTTTCTTGGTCGTTTTTTAGTTTTTCTTTTTTCTGTCGCAAAACGCTGCAGTGTTTCGGGACAGAAACAAATGCTTTTAGTGCCCCGGTCACGCGGATATTGTGGGCTGGTGTACTAATAGCTATATGCCCCTCACAGCGGGGGCATTACCGACTCTGGTAATGTCCCAGGGCCTTCGTTATAACTATGGGCCCCGGGGCACTACCTGAGTCTGTAATGCCCCAGCCACTCGGGGCATATTGCTTAATTATTGGGATTATTGTGGTATCAATGACCGAGTTTACATCGAAGAAGCCCCCCATGGTATTATGCTGCTCATCAGAATACGAGAATCCCTTTTTGTGCTGAATGATGCCGGCTGTGCAGCCTCACATTGAAGTCTCTTCAGTTTATTAGGGGATTCGAACTTTCAAATTTATTTGAACAGATAATAGAAGCCTTTTCTGTAATAGCTCAGCAATTTAGGGAGATATTAACCCAGGCATTTATTACCAGAAGTGGGAAATTATTGTATTGTTATTTAGGCCATGAAGGTTTTCGACTCTACGTCTTTGTGGCTCCTTCACCTCCAAAAGAGAACGCAAGCCCTCTGACGTGGGTAATGAGCTTAAATGAGGAACAATCACAGACTGTTACCATGGATAGCTCACTTGAAGGATTGGACATGGCAATCAATCTTAACCAAGGACGTTTCCGTGCCACATTAAATTAACTTTCTAGATTGTTCTACCTTAAACCTCTTAAGTGCCATTGAGGTTCCCCCCCCCAGTGCCAATGGGTTTTTTTTAAAATCGCGGTATTCACCGCCCAAACCCGCCAACATTTCCCCCCTCATTAACCCCTTAAGTGCCACCGACGAGCCGGCTCGTCGGTGGCAACCTGGAGCAGTTTTTACCGACGAGCCGGCTCGTCGCTGGCATTTAAAGGGTTAATTGAGCGAGTAGAACTAAGACGCCAAGGGCCTAGTTCACAGAAGCGTTTTACGCATGTCATGTGTAGGAAGTCCATCTGCCGCCTTTCCTCCCATGAATCTTTTTTGCAAATGTGGTATTTGTTTCTGCTTGATTGGGAAAATAGAGACAGCAAAACGTTTAGTCAGGCTGATTGTTGAATGGAAAGAATTGTATTATAAAAACAAAGATAAACAGAAGTAAAAAATGTGTAAAAAGAACTGGAATAAAGTTGTAGATGCACAAATAGGTGAAAAGTAGAAACAGAATATACAATACATTTGTATTTTGAAAGAGAGAAACAAAGTCCAACAAATGTGAAAAAACAGGACCTTCTGTATAGCTAAAGTCAGATGTTGCCCGGGGAAACAATTATTGAAAATGATGATATCGACATTAACAGCAGGTTGTTGGTGACAGATGGCGAGTGTCACAGATCTACTGTTCAATCTTTACTGGCCAGAAATGGAGAAGTACTGATGTGGTTACAAGCTTTATATCTTGGGGAATACTTTATCCTACCACGTCCTTTCATCGCCGGATTTTTCAAAGCTTGCCACTTCCACCTTTCATCGCCGGATTTTTCAAAGCTTGCCACTTCAACGTGCACTAATGTTCATCAAATTTTTGGGGCGGAGTTTGGGAAAAGGCAGATAAGGTTTGGGGGGTTATGGAATAGGTAAAATAGGTGGCGGAGGGGGAGGGGTTTGGGGCAGAACCCACACCCCCAAAAAAACGATTCGATGAACATTTCCACGTTGAAACGCCAGGCTTACTTTATTTATGAAATAGTGTGCCAGAATAGTATAGGCATCCTATTTTCTGCACAGTCATTTCACTCTCCAACAAAATGCCGAGTCATACAGATCGGATTTCTCTATGACCATGCTATATTGCTTTTTCTATTTTTTGTTGTGCTGAACTGTGTGAGCTTTTCGTGCCTTTTGCAGTCCTCTGCCCTGTGGTTCTGAAGTTTACTTCTCTGACTGCACACTATTTAGTCCAGGCTTTTTAACCCTTTCATTCATTCTATACCTGCCTTCATCCGCTTCATGAAAATTTTTCTTTTTTAATTTCCACATGTTTTATTTTATAGTGCTGCTCATAGTTTTCCAGGTGTTACTACAGTTGATTCGCATGAATTCAGTCAGAAGGTGATACACTTAGGGCAGACATGCTTACGCGTGGAAGAGAAAATACTGAAAGACCACGTTGTCATGCTTGATCTTGTGCCATCATGAGGCAGACATTTATATGGGAGCAATATGACAAGTTATTTGGCATACTATAAGGAATATTATATTCTCAGCAATTGTAGCAGCTCCAGCCATATTTTCAAATCCATCATCCAACACACCATGAACCACCAATTAAAACATTCACATACCTCTAGCACAGCACACACTTGAAATCACACATCAAACGGCACACCCTTCCAGCACCTAACTCAACCCAAAACACTAAGCCTCCACAGAAAACGACACCATTGACTCACAAAACATTCCCATACAGGCTCACACAGCAAAACAATACCAAACCCATGCCAACTAAAATGAAAACCTAACACACAGTAGCATTTCTTTCCGAACTGGAGCTACCAGCAGCAAAGCAAACGCTCTGTTGTGCTCCCCCAATCGATCCCACTAGCTATCCCTCTTTCCTTTTCAGATCCGACTGAGTGCCCAGAGACCTTGAAAATGGCAGCGATGCGTGATATACATCCCGATAACGTAACATAACAACAATAAGGTCCATACAGTACAAAGGAATAGAGTCCAGCCATTCAATTGGTCCCCTATATGTTATCCCCAGAACCTTCAATCAGTAATAATTTTCCATCTTCCAAGCAGTCCTTTCCATGACTATATTTTATGATGATATTTTAAAAGTATATTATTATGGAGCCCTAACATGTTACAAAGAGCAGACACAGCGTATGTTTTTATATGAATTTCCAATTCGTGATGCAGCTGTATTTGTCCAAATCAACAATACTCCATCAGATGAAATTCCTAAAAGTCTTTTACTCAACAACAACTGTTTAAATGAATGTACTCAGCAAATCTGAATACTCTAACCGATTTCACCCATGTTCTGCCTTCGTGTTTCTAGAGACTTCACCTGGACCTTGTTAAAAGACCCTCTGTAATGACATAGGGCCTCATTACACGGATGGCGGTGAACCGGTAAAATGCCGGCACCGCCTTGGCGGAAAGGGGAATTACCGCCCCATTCCAAGGTTGGTGGGGCGGTAATTCCCCCTTCCACCATTGCCCTTCCCCATTCCCATTTTTGCCCCATAGGGCATAATGGGAATGGGGAAGGCGCTAATTACGGTACCGCAAATTTTGGTACCGTAATTAGCTCCCTGAGTCCCTTTGCGGGTTGGTTTTTAACGCCTGCAAAAAGCAGGCGTTAAATCCCCCAACCCGCAAAGGGACCTCGTAGTAAGGCGGTAAGGATTTACCGGTACCAGTATTTTACCGGTACCGGTAAATCCTTACCGCCATCCGTGTAATGAGGCCCATAGTCTACATAGCACAAGAGTTAGACCACTAGGGAGATTCATTGAGGAAAAATAAACAGGCCCATGAATCTACTAATCTAGGAAGCCCAAATATTCATCAGACACTGATAATCCTCCCCTAATTGACCCTCTATATAACTTCATTGTTTTTTTTTTCTTTCATTCATATAAAGCCTGTAAAGTCACGAGATCCAACCTTTTTGCTGTAATCAAGGAAAGAAACATGAGAGTGAACATAAAAAGGAGTGTGCACACAACAGGTGCATTGCAAATCAATCGATTTAAATACAATGACTTGCTCATAGCTTACAAGGAGGAGAGTCACCCGGACAGCTTTGCTACTCTCATGAGCATTCTTTCAAAGTTTCGTTTGCTGATTTTGGACAAATTTGTGCTAATTTCTGTGCAAAGATACACTACTTCAGTAACCTTCAGGCCACTTTAATCTGGTTAATTGAAAACGAAACTTGTGACCTCTTGACATTAAGTATATATCCCAAAAACATGCCACTTCTTTTAGCAAGCAGATATTATCTGGGGATTAAAACCAACAGATGCAGTTTGTTAATTCCCACATCATCTGCATTTCATACAACCACAGCTTCCTTCCATCCTGGAAATGAAAAGAGGAAAATATAAGGGCAATTTACAATGAACTGTCCCAAAGCTTCTGTATTTAGAGAGAAAAGAAGGGAGGGCAGAGGGAACGTATGATGTGTACTGTGAGTTACCCCAGCAGTAAGACATTGTTCTCTATTTAAGAATAAAGGGGCGTTTAATTCTCTTAAAACACATCAATAATTTTGATCAAATTCTTTGGAAGTGTCATCAATGTCAGTCACCCAGTCACCAAAATGAATTTGATCCACTGTGGAGCACACTCATATAAAACCATGGTGGTCCTCACTCAGTACCTGTGATACATGCCTGTGCCTGTTATTCATAAGCACTGTCATCAATTGTTGTAATCATTTTAATTAAGCAGCAATATTGGATAATATGAATAGACCAATTTTGAGATTATTACTTTTTTGCAACACACCAATATTTCTCGGGAGGATAGCACAGGGGCAACACACTTGCCTCGCAGAACAACACAAGTTCGATCCCTGGGTCTGTGCTTAGAAACCTCTGGGTATTATGCGCATCATAAATAACCAATTATAATAATGATAATAATTTAGATATTCTGGTATGACATAACCCTTCTAGATATTCCTAATAACTGTATGCAGAGTAGGGCATACATAGTTTTCAGATTTCTGAAACAACTCTACATGAATACCATATTGACCAGCATCCTTACCTACTGGCAAACAAAGAGTTACTACATGAACTTCGTTGAACAAAAGGAAGTCCAAAAGCATCTCTTTTGCTATGTCCAAGAAGGCTGAGATCTCTAGTTCATCTAGGAATTGTTCATTGCGATTTTTGTTTATCTGAAAAACCTATGTAACTGAAGCAATAAAGTTCAGTATAATATTGCTTAAACAGTCCCTGGAAATGTGGTCAATTATTCCCTGGTCATATTATTCAATCTTTATATAATCCTGATAACAGTACCTCTGTGCGCTCATGCCACTTAAGTTCAGTGTTTGTATTTTCTATGTCCCGAATCAGAATCCCATTTGCATAGATTTTGAGTACAAAGTTAGTTCTTCATAACTATTCTAAAAACTGCCTTTTCTGCTGCCATTTTTATTGGCATTTTGCTCTATTAGTAAGGAAAAAGAAAGAGAGGAATAACTCATGCCACCAAATCCATCTGTCCAGGGCCTTTAAAGTTCCATGCAGGAGCTCCTTGGACTACCTGCTCCTTCATACCGGTGTAGGTCAAGCCTGCATTGAACTCCTCCTCCTCTTGAAACCCTGCCCAACCAACTATGACAATGCTCCCCTTTGACAGCAATTTCTATGACAGCTTCCCCACACCAAAACTCAACTGTTTTCTGACCATCGGCATTCAAGTAACTCTGGGCCTCATTACAAGTATAGTGGAGCAGGAGAAAATTGGTGATAATGGAATTACCACCAATGTTCCTGCTCTGCTATACTATGAGTATGGCCCTGAAGTGGATGATTTAGCTCCTGGATCATGCTGGAGGTAAATCCATCAACTCTTTGCTGAGAAATCTGCAGAATTGTCGGAGTTACCGCTATGGAATTACCACCACGATAATTCTGCCAAAAAAGCCCCATTGAGTCCTATGAACTAATAAAAAATCTGGATTTACACTGGCACCCCCACCTGTAATCCTGCAGTAATACCGATGGCTCAAGTGGCAGTAACAGTAATTCACTATATCTGGTGGTATCTGGTCGGACATACCACCCAGATCCCACCAAACTCATTAAGAGGTGTTTCTGCATTGCACCCCTGTCCTGTTTGCTGCCCTTGATAGCACATGCCCCTTTCTCTGTCCGGTCACCTCCATGGATGAAGAACATAGGATCAATGTTTCTTGACTACGCATTGAGAGGTCGTTTCTATCAGCAGCAAGCTCTCGCCAGGTAAGATGGTCCACATGCCAGCAATGGTTAAACAAGTTAATTTCTATGAGATAAACAACCTTCACTTACCTTTGCCTATTAATATGAATGCCACCATTTACGTCATTTCTACACTCAAGTTTCAAATGTGATCAAACACAACACTGCAATCATAATCACACTTAATCGTCTATTCGTGAAAATGGAATGATGAAATTCTTGCTTAACACACCAACTCCCTTCACCAGCATTTCTCCAAATCCCCTATTCAGACATGGCTCTGTCTCATCCAATCTCCAACCAACAAATATATGCCCCAACATTCAATACTTCCCCAATATTACTGCAACAGCACAAAAGCAATTTTCCCCAAATAAGAACCACACTAATCGATGTAAAGCTATTATATGTATTTCTTTATTTCATTCAAAAATTAAGTTAATACATGTAATTGCAATTTAAAACGAGCACAAACAAATATGTGTGAGACCAAACAGCCTCTGTGGCACGCTAGCCCTCAGGAAGGCTCACATCACATATCATCCAGTTACAACTATTTAGGAACCAGCCCCACTCCTCCCCCATGCTCTTGACATGGCAGTGTTGCTGATTGGCCAGATTTAGGTGCAGCCAGCAGAGGGTAGAGCTATCAGGACAGACTCACTTGTCTTCCCAAAAATATATGTGTACCACTGCTGTAGATAATCAGCATTGTGTGCCTGCACTACATAATGCCTGCTTCCCATTACAAGGTTTCTCCTCAGCAGCTTAACAAATCTGTGTTCCTTTGCCTATTGAGCTAGCCGTATCCCCGAAGCGTAACCACCAGCATTCTACTTCTCAAGATAAGTACTGTCAATACAGTGAAGTCAGAAAATGTTATTCATTTCATTGCTGTAGCAGTAAGCAGACATCCTGACTTGCATTGCTTCACTATGTCAGGACCAGAAGGGAAGGGGAGTATCTGACAAGACACCCCCTCTGTACCCAGTAGTAATGTAGAAAGAGTGGATGCTGTGACACCCACATTAAACGCCCGATTCATGGAATTATTTGCGCTTGAAATAGGGAACTTGCACGCTAAACTGCGTGCAAAATCCCGTTTGTCAATTCATGGAATCGAATGTGTGCGACTTTTCCTGTACTTGTGTGGATATTGTGCATGCTCGGCATGGCTCTGTGAGCCGTAGAGCACCTTGCGTTAGACACCACGTAGAGCATGAGTATGGCTTGTGCAGAGAGTTGGGAAGGGGGTACAACACAGAAAATGGGGAAGAACATGCAAAAAAGCAGGCATTATGAGGGACGGCCCGCAGGCAGTCCCTCGCACACCCACAATTGTGCAAAATGACAAGCATTATGCAACCATCCGTGCAGCCTCTTGGTATAGTAATTGTGAAAACATAAAAATTGATATGAGGCTGGGAAGCCCAAAGAAACACACCAACACAGGTTACAAAGAACATACAAGTGCTTTATTTAAAAGCTACAACAGTTACCAAAAGTCAATTGACAAACGGATAGCTATTCGGCTCTCAGAGTAACGTAACGAACTTCAACGAAGGTTCGATGCATTAGTAGAGAGACCGTACATTGGAATACTTGGGTTTTTATATTTTTTTTGTCCAGCCCTTGGCCAACCCCCTCGCGGGTTAACCATTCTTGGGACCAGGTCTAGGGTTCCTTGCCAGGTCAATCCTATAATGTATGCATTTTGATCAGTTCCGCTGATACAGTTGTTCATTTACACATAGGTCAGTGATAGGACAAGGTCTCAGTTCGCGACCCCGACAAGTGGCCTGCAGGCATAATAATTATTCGTGTATGCGGAGGTCACAATGCCCAGAATCTCACTCAGAATGTTATTCAGCCTCCATTTTGATGTTCAGGGTGACTTCTACTTTACAAGAGAACCTAAAATGGCGGCTAAATCCAAGATGGCGACTTACACAATTTTTCGTTATGGTCAAGACCTTGCCGCGGAGTCTATTTACACGATATTTTAGACAACTTGGTGTAGGCCAATACACATTCAAATACTGCGATAGGAGGCATAATATCATTTCAATTCCAACATAATGACCATGCAAATCCATCGATCTCTACGCTACCCGAAGGCAGGCGTAAAGACACGTGCATAGGAATCGCAGCACACAGGTGGGATTGCAAGTCAAATTTAGGGGAGCAGGTACGCAACCAGGGATCCGATCTTACTTAGGGGTGCGCGTACACAGTGTAGTGGGGTATAGGATTGGTTTACGGGGGTTCACACGCAGATTTTCCGAGTATAACCCATTTACGAAGTATCATACGAATGTTGTCAGGGTGCCGGCAACAGTTACAGGGACCCTGCGCAGGGTCCCTGAGATTCAGTCCTGCTTGTGGGGGACCCAATGCACTGTTTGAAGGGTGCCTGTATTCATGCCCGGGAGAGCACGCAAAGGTAACTGTTCCGGCTGTTTAGTCTTTGCGTGGTGCGTGTCAGGGGCGTTCCTGGTGCGACTTGCAAATACGGTTACTTTGCGCTGTGAATTCCATGCATTCACGGGGTGAGCATTTGTTATTCTGCACGCCGGCTGTGTCGTTCTCTGCATGTGGAAATTGTGGGAGAAATGCACACTTTTCCATGAATCGGGCCCTAAATGTCAACATTAATGACGGCAGAAAACACACTCCATGAGCTGAGACCTGGCAAACGACAGGGTGGCTGACTGGCAATGTAAGTGGGATAGATACTGGGTATACCCGTTAGTGATTGAATCTGTATGCAAAACTGCAGCTGAAAAATATGTTCTGTAGCAATGTGGTTGTAATGCTGCACAGCAAATTCAGTTATCATCTACTTCCGATAATGCTTTGCCTGCTGTTCCCAAGTTACTGCAGACCTTGGAAACCCTGCTTTTGGAGTGATGCCCAACAAATTACAACGTCGCCTGACTCCTCGGGGCCTCTCCTCCTCCCACCCTTTGTAAGCGTGCATCATTCAGCGGCATCAAAGATTTCTGGACACACAGTCAGTTTCAGTCCACAATCGCATCAAAGATTTCTGGACACACAGTCAGTTTCAGTCCACAATCGCATGACAAATGATACTGTAAGAAATACTTAAAGGTTCCATTAGTAAGCCACGAGACAAATAACTTTGTTATGTGAATAATAAAATGGTTTTCAATTATTATTATACACATATGGAACAACACAATGCAACATATGATGACTTTTTTTTTGTGAAAAGCCTACACTGAACTGAATTAGTTCTAGAGCAATGGCAGATACGGCATAGTAGTGACACTTATTTAAGTGGCAACGCTTGGATTTGAAATTTCAGTGGGCAGTGGGCATCGCTCCACAATGTTGATTATACATTGGTTCAATATTATAAGTTATATATAGTTCACACTAAAACCCTCTAGCGCCAAGAGAGTCCAATAGCGACAATCTTTCCTGCTATGCATCTGTCAGAAAACAAGTGGAGCCCATGTGGCTAATACCACTGCAGCATGTGTTTATATACTTGTATATACAGGGAGGTGTTATTTTTTAATAACAGACGTAAACATGTGTTGATCGTAGATTGTATTTTGGATCAAACATATCCAACCTCCAGGAAGTATCTTGTTGGTGTTCATGCTTAAAATGACAAGCTGTATTCGTTCATCGGTGTAAAATGGAGACAGAATAGGATAACCCCAGATGGGGAAATTGTATCAAATGCATCAAGAACTGGTGGTCCAGTAAGGGGGTGTCCTCCTATTACAAACCAGAACAAAATCAAAGTCCATGGCTAGGATGGCTATTTCTTGTCCAAAATGATATGAGAGGTTATTTATAAGGCACTTAGTACCCAGATGTTTCTAAGCGCAGACCCGGGGATCGAACCTGTGTTGCTCCATGTCACCTTGCTGCCAAGGCGAGCATGTTGCTCCTGAGCTATCCCCCCGAGATACTGCTTTGGACAATCAAGAAATGTTTGTGTCTGCTATTAAAAAATGACACCTGCCTCTAGTGAGTGTTACTTTGAACACATTTGTATAATAGTATAATACTATATAAACACATTTTGCAGCAGGATTAGCTGACATGGGTGCCACTAGTTATCCAACAGATGCCTGCCAGGGGCCAGTTTACAGAAACCTTGAACTGGCGCAAGTGCAAAGTTGCACGGTATTAGCACTAGGGCACAGTTTGCCGTGTTCTAAAAACACGAGGGCAAACTTTGTCCTGGTGAAAATATGCATCGAAACAGTATCTTTTTTGCACGTGGGCAATGTTTACCCTGGTGCTTCTATCATTTCAAACTGCACTTGTATTGGTGGAATGGTTTTCTAATATGTTCCAGTGTTTTCCAAAAATAGGCAAACTTTGCCATAGTGCTAATACCGTGCAATGTTGCACTTGCGCCAGTGCAATGTTTCTGTAATGTGGCCCTTGGTAAGATAAAAGCCTGCATTCATCCATAGATCCATAGATCAGCTCTGCTTCAAGTGTTACAAATATCTGTCAACATTGGTGTTTCTGAAGCTTAACAAATACTGTTTGATGGATGACTTGAAAAGTATGCAATGAAAACAAAAATGGGCTTCATTACCAGGATGGCGGTATTGATTTTTATCCGGTGCCCAGAAAAGGGCAATTACCAGGTCATTACGACCTTGCCGGACCCGTTAATTGCCCTTTTCTGGGCGCCGGTAAATTGCATTCCCCATTCCCATTTGAGCCATATAGGGCTCAATGGGAATGGGGAGGGTGGTAGCAACGGTACTGTTACTAACGGTACCGTTGCTACCATCAAGCTCAACCTGGTGGCTGCAAGGGCACCCGCGAGCAGAACTCATAGTATGGTGGTACGGTAGCAACGGTGCCGGTAGCGATACCGGCGCGTTGTTGCCTTACCGCCATACCCGTAATGAGGCCCAATGTGACAAATGTATAGAAACTCCTCACAGAATTATGTTGCAGTTGCATTTTCCTACTTCAGAATGAAGGTTACCAGTGCCCTTATGGACTGTCATGTATCTCTGCCATGTTCCTCCTTATGACGGCTCCATGACCATGACCACAAAACAGGCGACCTTTTAACCCAAAATATTGCAAGCCGAAAAAATGTCCTCTCCGTTTTTCAACTGTATTTTTAAAAATGTAAAGGCCCAAAACAGTGGGCATCATCGTGAGTTTGCTAGTCCGGAAACAACGGTACCGGTAAGCTTGCCGGTACCGTTGTTTCCAGACCGGCAAACTACGAGTTCTGCGAGAGGGTGCCTTTCAGCCCACCAGGTCTAACCTGGCAGGCGAACAGCACCCGCTCGCAGACCTTGACGGGTACACCGGATCCATTCTTGAATGGTGCCGGTGCAATCGTCCTCCCCATTCCCATTGAGTCGAATGGACTCAAATGAGAATGTGGAGTAATATTTTCCAGCTTTGGGAATGGGCAATTACCGGGTCCGCCTGGGCCGTAATGCCCCGGTAATTGCCCATTCTCAGAGTCATAATGAGGCCCAGTGAAACGATGTGGATAGGGACCTTTTCATAATATTGTTTTTCGTCATGCGTCCTGTTATAGTGTGTGATATGAAAAACATCAAATTTCCACCGAAAAACCCTTTTATGTGTAAAAAGCAAATTATTTGATTGTTTTAGTTATTTATTTATTTAAATGTGTGTCCTGTGCAGGCCTTACCGAGAGGGTCTCGCAGCACCTTACACAGATCAAAAAGGGAAAGGTAAAAAAGAAGTCACACAATAATAAGGACAGGATAGGAAGATCAGGGTCGGTAGAGGCTGACAGGAGTGGTGGTCTGCCTGGATTAGGTGAGGGGAAGTCGGTATGTTTTAAGGGCTTTTTTGGAAAGTCATGAAGGAAAGGAAATAACTCAGACAGTTTGATAAAGAGGATTTATTTTGTGCATCATTTTAATTGCCGTATTAAAATGAATTTGTAAGACCAAAGTGAAATGCACTGTCATATATCACTGCCATTCTCCCCTTTATGATGGAACTAGTGGGGCTATTATGACCTCAAAGGTGGCCCACCTGTTAACCCCAAAGCAGTGAAGGCAAGTCTCACACAAGAGAGAATACCACCCGCTAGGGAAGAAAGACCCAAGTCGATCTTCTATGGATAACAAGTTTTAATCTCACACGCAGATGAGAGCGACAGCGAAGATCTCTGCTGCCACGAATGTTCTGCCAAAAAGCAGTACACGCAGAATCTTATAAAGAAAAACATTGTCATACATGACACAATACATAGGGTAGAATCACGCATGGCTGGTTGGTGTGTGGCCTATGCAGGATCCGCCTGCCACATAAGGGATGCCAGGCCATTGGTTCCAGCCCATTCCGTCCGTCTTCCATCACGTGGGTGCTGCAGTGATCATCTTCTTCTCACGTCGAAGGTCAGAAAACAAATTAATTATACGCCTACCATACGACTACTTTATTACTTATACTGTGCACTTGGCAGACCTTAAGATGGGCACAAAGGAGGCTCTGTAGCACTCTAACCTTCTCACACACATTTCAGTCACTCCCTTCCACGCCATCTGGCTCCAAGGTCTCCACCCTCATTTATCGCTCACATCACCTCGCAATACAAATCACACGATTGTCGCTTCAGCAATGTGCTCTGTCTGTCCCCTTTGAACATCTCAGGACTGGTTACTTTGAGGTTGGTGGTGAAAGGGCACCTGCTGCCATGGATTTCAGAGGTCTTAAGTTTTAGTCAGTTATACGGGCTATAAATCGTGGTTGCCTGGGGATGGGTTGGGTCATGCTTTGGTCAGTGTGAGATGACAAGCACACACAGCGCCAGCCTGTGATTGTGACCTTGTAGGGCACATTCTTCTCAAGCATCTCTGCAACACTGTTAGGACAATGAATAGGCGTTGTGGTGGTTGGGAGTGTGGGCTGTACTCATGGGAGCTCAGGCATGGCTGGCCATTCTCTTGTCTCGCGATTTGGGCCTAGTGCTGGCGATTATGCATATACCGCGCAGGCCTTCCCTTCTACCTATGGTTACTAATATCTATGCAAAATAGCAACGCTGCTTGCACCCTACACTACTCTATGTGGGATAATTATATTTGATCATATTGAAGTGGGGTCCTTTTTGTATTGGGAGGTGGTCCTTTCACCATCCCGCCTACCCCCTGGCAGATCATAGTGCTTTATTGAATTCATATTGCCTACTCTAAAGCCCCTTGGGATGTAGGGTTGGCTGCCCCCTTCCCAACAGCAGTTAAAAAAAAGTCCATCTATTCAAAAGACATTTTACCACCAGAGGACCAAGAATCAGAGTGCATTTCGCTGCTCGTGAAACAAAAAAGACCCAATGTAAAGTTTTCAACTGCGTTCACGTAAATAGTGATTTGGGCAAAAAGTTGCACCACCTGAAATATACTTTATTAAGTGGACAGAATTTCTTAGCCCAGCTCCTAATCAAGTGTCACTTAAAGTGTTACACATAAAGACATAGAAACATGCAAACGTGGAAATATCACACATGAGTAAACTGAAAACTCTACCCACCACATCCCTTAAAGACCTATAGGGGGAAATGAGTACACACTTACTCTATGCAGTAAGCTCTTTCTGCTAACAATAGCATATCAGGATAATGTGTGCATTGTGTGGTGAAGAACATCCAATGGGAGAGGCCAATGAATGCTGCTTGTGAAGAAGATGCTGGAATATGGAGCCAGGGAGGAATAAGTATGAAAAGTAGAGGGCTGAACCACTGCAATGTCAGCACATTGTGTTGTGTGTCTTATTTCAACCCATGCCAATGCGCCACACTACATCCCTTTGCCAATAGGGGAAAGAAAACAGCCAAAAATGGAGGCGATAACCCCCGTGTGTGCCAAATCTGCAAAAGTGTGCATTGGTTCAAAAACCACAAAAGAGCTGCACACCCTGCCACGCAAAGGCAAATTTGATGTCAAAGTAAGAACTCCCTGCGAGAGAATGCCAGTGGGTGTTGTTACCTGTCATATGAATCAATGCCACACAAGTGGGCTAAAATCTGAAAATGCCCTTAAATACAGCTTCCTAATCAATGGCAACCTTCAAAGTGCTGTTTTGGTGCTAATTTCAGTCATTTCCCCAGTGAGCTATTGAAAGTTGCTGAAATCAAAGATTCTACAGGTGGCTCAGAGAAGGCCAGGCCTCACTGACTGACAGCTACATCAGAAAATTAGCTGTCAAACCCAGTTTAAAAGTGTTTCTGTTTCCTGATTAAAATTGCAAAATCCGCCTATTTAAAGCATGTTTGTGAAGGGCTGATTTTTTTAAAATGTCCAAATCCATTATAAACTGTGCTTGCATTTTATATGTGAAATGAAAAGACTTTAATTTAAAGGAACCCAGTCTGGAGCTAGTCAACTATTGAATTCTGATCTGACAGCCCAGCCTGGGAAAGATTCACATTTCAGCTTGACACTCAATTGCTACAGGAAGGCTAATGGCTGCTTAATGGTTCCCGCATAATGAAAACAAAGAGAGCATCAGACATTTGTCTCTGGCTGAGCCAAGAACAATGGCAAGCTGCCCAACTGATCTCTACAGGGGAGCTTCTCTCTCCAGGAAGGAGAGGCACAGGATGCTTCACTCTACACCCCACCCTGATCAAAGGGATCTGACAGCTGTTGTTTGTTGAAAGGAGAAAAAGAATACAATTCTGAACTTCTTGGTGTGTAAATCTGTATGTGTCGAGATCCACCAGGGGGCGCTGAGATGTCTTGAAGCATCTCCGCTCGTCTCCCCAACAGGGCGCTGATCGAGGGACCTGAGCCCCCCCCGACACCCCCGCAGCGAGACAGCGACACCCCCCCCCACGTGTGAAGGTGCCGGGCACCCCCGGCCCAACTTTGAAAGCCGAGTGTGGACCAGAGCCGGAGCTCTGGGCCTGCGAACTTCGAGGGCGTGTGGCCCCTCCCCCCTGCGGCCCTGCGGCTCCGCGGAAAGCAGCGTCGGGCCCGGAGAAGACGTGCAGAGGCCCAGGCGATCGGGGCCGAGGGCTCCTGCCCTGACCAGACGGCCGTTCGTGACGGCGAAACGGCCCATGAGGTGGCACCGCAACAGGTCAAGGAACCCCTCCAGCGGGGAGACAGCAACGACACAGCACCCCACGAGTGGCGGGGGAGTGGCCCCCCCGAGGTAAGGAGACCCACCCCGGGGCTGGGCACCCACCGGGGGAAACAAAACCCATAAGGGGGAAGGAGGAGAGAAGCCAGGGACTGCCCACGCAAGCCCCGGAAGCACCCTGAGACTGAGAGGGGCACGGGGCTCAATCTGAGGCACCCACCCCCCGCAAACGCCGCAACAGGACAGCCTGCAAAAAACACAACAAGCCACGGCCCCCAACTACGGGGACAAAACAGCGGGGAAAATCGGAGAAAGGGAAACCACCGCCCTCGACAGGGGAATTGACTGGGGCTCCAGCCCCCCCACAACCTTGCCCCCACCCTCGGCCGCAGAGCTACCAGGGGCCCCCGCTCCCCCCAGGACGCAAAGGAGACGAGAAGGCCCCGCTGGCCACTATCACTCGGTGGTAAACACCGGGGAGCAAGAGCGCCCAGGGAAGGCCTATGACCTGGAGGGAAACACTGCAGAGGTTTCGGCGCCCGTCCCTTGAGCCCCCTACAGCCCCTGAAATGGCCGCCCAAACGCAGCAAGAAGCGACAGATGCCAACTCGGTCTCCATGGGCATGGCGGCCCTGCTGGATGAAATTAGAGGATTCCGTGCAGATATCACCCTTAGGCTGGACACCCTAGACAAAAAGGTGGACAATATAGAGGACAGGGTGCAGGCACTGGAGAACACTACAACCTCCAATGACATTTTCGAGACTCAATTTGACATGCGCCTGTCGGAGCTTGAGAGAAGAGAGGAGAAATGCTCATTAAAAATGGACGATTTGGAAAACAGGGAAAGGCGCTGCAACCTACGTTTCCTAGGCTTCCCGGAGCAAGATGGTGAAACTCAGGCAGACATTGTCAAGGCAGTCAACGCGGTGGTGAGAGTCCTTTTCGACGGGGCTAATACTAACGAACCCACTATTGACAGGGCCCATAGAGCAGGGGCAGCCTCCAGAGGCCCCAGATCTGTCCTGGTCCGCTTCCACTACTTCTCTGAGAAAAGCAGGATCCTCGAACTGGCTCGCAGGAAGGGCCCGGTGGAATGGGAGGGGTCCCAGATCTCGGTATATCAGGATCTGTCGGCCTTCACTCTGGCAAGACGCCGCCTGTGTTCCCCTCTGACGAAAATGCTCCAAGCCAAGGGAGTCCGATACAGGTGGGGGTATCCTTTTTCACTTTCTTTCGAATTCGAGGGATATAAGTATACCCTGATCACCGAAGATGACATCCAAAGAGTGACGGGTGAACTCCTAGACAGTTCGGGCCTGGAACCGGGAGACCGAGATCCGGAGCGCACCCCGAAGGGCCCAAAAAAGAGCAACGCTCCAAAGGAGAGGCGCAGAGTACGAGGCCAAAGGAAATTCAGGAGAGTGGCACCAGCGTCGCCGGACCCTCAGAACGGCTGAATCAAACTACTGGAAACCGATGAAAATGTTATCCACTTGACTATGCAAAGGGGGGATGTTGCTAGATTCTACTTCCTTGCATTCATCCCGAAGTGGGGGGGGGGCTCGATTGGGTGTGTATAATGAGGTAACGAGCCCGGAGGGGGGAGACATGGTTGGCCGGTTGTGTGTCCTCGGGACGATGCCTCAACACAACCAGGCGATCTGGGGGGAGGGGGGTGGGGGGAGAGAAGAGGGGAAGTTGGGTTGTTGGGGGATTTGTTATGTCACGCCTAAGTTTGGGGATTTGATCACACCCTGGGGGTCGTCACTAGCCCCCTGCGAGGTATTGAAACAACTAGGGAGTAACGGCACTTGCATCCTTGAAATTGGAGTTATGCGCTTCAGAACGCGTCTTAATGGATGACACACTCCAATCCTTGTCAGTGGGGTCTCTAAATGTCAGGGGGCTCAACTCACCCACCAAGAGGTCGCTGCTCATGCGGGAATTCACGAGGATGAAACTACAGTTCCTCTTTGTGCAAGAGACCCACTGGGTTCGGGGGAAGGAGCCCAAGCTCAAGGCTAAGAACATAGATCAGGTATTCTCAGCCTCTACCCAGTCCAAGAAGAGGGGAGTAGCTCTGCTGGTGTCCCCAGGGGCTCATTTTGGGTTCAAGGTGGCACAAACAGACCCGGAGGGTCGGTATCTCATGGTAAAAGGCGATGTGCGGGGTCGTTTGTTCACCTTGGTCTGCATATACGCCCCAAATGAGTCGCAGGACGTCTTCTGGGAAGGCATGAAGGGGACAATAATGGCATTCACGGAGGGTACCCTCCTGGTGGGTGGGGACTTTAATATGGTGCTGTGCCCCGAGAGGGATAGAAAAGCTGTGAACCCTTGCCCCAACATTCGTCTCCACAAAAAAATGGCATCAACCTTCCGGGAAGTGAATGGGGAATTGGGATTGTGTGACACGAGTACACCCAGGAAAGGTCTAAACCCCGACTACACTTTTTATTCTAAGCCTCATGAAGTCTTCTCGCGCATAGACTACATTTTGGTAGACTCAACTATGCAAGGAGAGGTCTCCAGCGCGGGGGTGGAAACCGTCCCCTGGACGGACCATGACATGGTTAAGATTAGGATTGGCCTCCCCCCTACTCCTGCAACCAGCACCCGCTGGAGTTGTAACGACCTCCTTCTACATGACAAGGAAACGCGCCAAACTCTTCTGACAGCCATAGAAGATTATTTCGCCCTGAACGACAACGGGGAGGTAGGCACTATGGGAGTATGGGAGGCGTTCAAGGCAACTATCAGAGGTACCTTGATAGGCATAGGGGCAGGGAAAAAAAGGGAGAGGGAACGGGAAGAGAAAGACCTGAAATCCAAGATAGGGGCCATACAACCGGGTGGGAAGCTGAAAACACAGATGTTCCCCGGGCAGTGGGAGGAATTGCAGAAGCTGCGTACTAGACTGGCTCACCTTCAAGTAGGGCAAATGGAAAGGAAGCTCTCTTTTCTGAAACAAAAATATATGGAAAAAGGGGAAAAGGCCGACAAGATACTGGCCTGGAGACTTCGCGAACTGAGGAACAGCAGAAGAGTGAATTCTATCCGCTCTGCGGATGGTAACTCGACTGCAAGGGACTCCAAGATAGCGGAACATTTCAGGCTATATTATGAAAAATTATACAGCTCAGAATACAAGGGGGATGGGATAGACGTTGATAGATTCCTGGATTCCCTCCCTGTCCCGGGCCTGCTTCCGGACAAAGCTGACACTCTGGAAATCCCCATTTCCCCGGAAGAAATAATCGACACTATCTCCTCCTTAAAAAGTGGTACGGCCCCGGGAGACGACGGCTTCTCAGTCAAATTCTATAAGACCTATAGATCCACACTCGCCCCCTTTTTGGCCAAGCTGTTCAACAGTGTGCTTAGCCAGGGGTCCCTCCCACCCTCAACGATGTCAGCCCTAATAGTGGTCTTACCTAAGGAGGGCAAGGACCCAACCTTATGCCAGTCATACCGCCCCATATCGCTTCTAAACACCGACGTCAAAATTCTGGCGAAACTTCTGGCGAACAGATTGGCAAAGTTCCTCCCTACCCTGGTCCATGGAGATCAAGTGGGCTTTATCCCGGGGCGCCAGGGGTCAGATAACATCAGAAAAACCCTCGACCTGATGCATGAGGCAACCAAGCAGGGAGTGGAGGGGTACCTCCTTTCACTCGACTCGGAGAAAGCCTTCGACCGGGTCGAATGGCCTTACATGATCAAGGTTCTCAGGAAAATGGGATTGGGAGTTAACTTCTGCAGGTGGGTCGCAGCACTATACATCTCGCCCTCGGCGAGAGTATTAGTTAACGGGGGTACATCTGACCCTTTTTCCCTTTCCCGAGGCACCCGGCAAGGTTGTCCCCTGTCACCCCTCCTATATGCCCTGGCCATGGAGCCCCTGGCTATAGCGGTTAGGAACGACCCGGAAATTATGGGTATACAATGTGGTGAGTGCGAGTTTAAGCTCTCCCTTTTCGCAGATGATATACTAGGATACCTGACCAGCATTCCAAAATCCCTACCGAAGCTGTTTGATCTCATACACTTATTTGGCTCCTTTTCGGGGTTGAGAGTAAACACATCCAAATCAAGCATCATGCCAATGGGCCCAGGGGAACTAGATATTGAGAATAAATCCGACATTCAGGGGGTTAGAATCGAACGAGAATCCACAAGATATCTGGGCACCATCATCCCCAGAGACCTGTCACAACTATATCAATGGAATTTCCCTGGAATCCTTGCCCGGGTCAGTAGCGATCTCAAAAGATGGGCCCCCCTCACGCTTTCCTGGCTTGGACGCATGGTTTCGGTTAAGATGAATGTTCTTCCACGCCTTCTTTATCTCTTTTCAGCTCTCCCCGTCGTGATACCTGAGGCCTTCTTCGAGGCACTCCAATCCCGTGTCCTTCACTTCATTTGGAATGGCAAAAGGCCCAGGGTTAAAACTTCCACTCTGACCCTCCCAAAATCCCATGGTGGCTTTGGCCTCCCCGATTTCCGGCTTTATTATAAAGCAGCCCAGCTCAGGGTGATGTTGGAGCACATGCGGGACGATATGCGTACATTCTGGACGTATGTCGAAGACACCCATGCACATCCGAGGAAGGTTAGGGACTATCTCTGGGCCTCTCCCAGGTCAATCCCCCCACAACTCAAAACACATCCTACCTTAGCAGTCCTCTGGACGCTATGGAAACCCAGCAAAGCCAACAATTTGATATCTACATGGCCTTCGCCTCTGTCATCTCTCTGGGGCCCGCCCATCGATCTGGATATGAGAGGTTTTCGGGACACGCAGGCATGGTCTGACATGGGACTGGAAAGAGTCTCCCAGCTTTCACAAGAGGAGGGCTTTATTGAATACGACAGTTTGACAGAGGCTCTGGTGGATAGGCCCCCCACGATTTTTGAATTCCTGCGGTTGAAAGGGATACTCACCCAACCAAGGTGGTCCGAGCAGCTTAGTCGTCCCCTCACCCCATTCGAACTTATTCTGGCCAAAAGTAGATCCCGCAAGGGATCGCTATCCAAGCTTTATAGTGTGCTGATTACAGCGGACCTAGAAGGCAGACAACCCTTTAAGCGCATATGGGAAGAGAGGATGGGAATGTCAATAGATGATCACACCTGGAGGGCGGTTTTTAAGTGCATCTTCACGGGTTCCCTATACACAGCAGCTATGGAACACAGCTTTAAGATCCTTCATTCATGGCACCGCCCCCCGGCTCTGTTGTCTAGAATGTACCGAGATGTTTCCCCCCTCTGCCCCAGGGGATGTCACCAACGGGGAACCTGGTTTCATATGTGGTGAAGCTGCCCGTCCATACAGGTATACTGGACGGAGCTTCTTAGCTGGATCAAAGACATCGAGGGTTATGGTCCATCGCTGCACCCGCTGGAAATCCTACTGGGCTCCCCCATGCCTGAGTCAGAGGTGAATGCCTTCCCCAGGGTCATTGGCGCCATGCTGCGGGCAGGGAGATTGGCGCTTGCGCAAAAATGGAAGAGCGTCCTGGCCCCCTCCAAAGAGGAATGGCTCTGCAAGCTCAGGGTGATTTTCAGCTATGAAAAACTCTCGGCAATAGCAAACGATACCATGTCTGACTTTGTCCAGGAATGGACAGCAGTGCTGCTGCACGATGACTGTATTACTATGCGATTGTAGAGGGGCGATTGAACAAGCGTGTAAACTATTGGTTGCAAGGCGCGGGTCCCCACGCTCCCCAGAGGGTTGGTCTTGCCCTGGCTCAATCGCTTCATGGTCTTACCCCACTGTCTCAAGGATCACTTTTATCTGTCTAATGCTATACGAATGTTCTTCCCTATGCTTAATGTAGTTGCATCTTCCCCAAAGCTGGCGTGACAATTGTTTGGGGGGAGGGATCGGGAGGGGGGAATAGGGGTAGGGAGTTAATCAGAAAATGTTCCTGACAATGTGATTTCTTATGCATTTATTGTTGAGGTGATGGGCCATTTGGCCCTCCCTGGTTTGTATAATGTCAATAAAAAACAAATTTAAAAAAAAAATCTGTATGTGTCATTAAGTTTGAAACTATTTAACTGTGCAACCTAAGGGAGTATAAATCTAGAAATTGGTAGATGTTACCCTAATTTTAAGCCAATGCTTTTAAGACATTGATGAAATCTGTAAGACTTAAGGAACCAAAGTTATGAAAAAATCCTTATGGTAGCGGAACTATTAATGGGGCAAGCCTATGATTGTATGTACATGATCCACTGATAAGTGCCCAGAGGTGTACCGAATTAGAAATTATTAAACCAAACTGTTATGATTAAAATTGATGAAATCCCATAGAATGAGAATGAGAAAGACAGCTCTTACAGAGATAGGAATTGGACGACCAGGATAAACCATAAAAAATGTAATGCATGTGTCTGATTTTAGTGGAGGGCATAAATGTAAAAATGTGTATTTATGGGAAAGCTAAATTGTGGCCAAAATCAATGTGGGAGTTCCTAAATCGCATCATAAAGTTGACAGCTCTATTCAGACTGCCAACCAGGACAAAGCATGTGCCTGCAGCCTCTCACAACCGTGGGGGTGTGTTTTTGAAAATCTGCCCACACCATAAAGTGGGGGATGGCATTTGACAGTATAAATATAGGAACTTCACAACACATACAACACTGCTTCCAGAACCCATCCAGATTTCCATGCAGCACCTTGTTCCAGAACTCTTCATCTTGTAACTGACTCCAGAATTCTTTGAAGATCCAGATTTCTTTGCAGACTCCAGACTTTAGCATTGCTGAACTGTTGCTAGCTAGACCCAATTTCAAACATCCTAAACTTGAAAAATAATTCTAATTCAGCTTGGCTTGCTACCATTAAGGCTTTCCCACTGAAAATTGCATCCTGTCCAGCGACCAGAAGGGCCTATCCAAATCCAGTCTGAGGTGCAGTCCAAAATTGACCAGAACCGCGCCGCTGATCCAATCCCTCCAGAAGTGCCCTGCTGCCAGTAGACCTGATCCGACCCAATGACCAGAGCTGACGGTCCAATTAATTACAAAGGACTGTAAATATGAATAGGAAGAACAGTGACCCATAGTATATCAGCATTTTATTATTCCAATATCAAACCATCTCATCTTTAAATTCAGAACCCTAGTATCATTAGAATACTTCTTGCGCTGATTTTTCTCATCTGTGTTACAAAACCATAAATCCTTAGTGATTTTGAGAAACTAAAGAAAATCCCAGAAATTGAGTATCAACCACGTGAATGGTTGCGCTGGCCATGTAGCTGTGAAGATTCATGTGTGGCCTCCTCTTTTTCATAGTCATTAATATAGTGTAATAAAACTTATCTGTCATTGTCAAAACCAAATTCCTGCTTCATTTTCGTGCCTATTTTGCAAAAATGCCTCTCACTAAAACTTCCATAACTTCTTCAATTCTAAAGATAGAAACGAAATTTCAACTCTCACTGATACCTAAGGCACGTAGCTACATACAGAACTAAAAACCCAGACCAGTGTATTTGACCCATTTTTTTCCAATATTGCATAGTAAACTTTTGCAGCGAATTTGCAAATTTCAAAGGTTTACACGTGTCTGTGTCCCATTTCAAAGTGCTTCTTCCATCCCATTCTGATCTAAAGTGTGTACTGTTGTTTATATTATAGCTTATGTGTGTTAGGACCTGTTTAGTGTTGCTTTCCTCAGTAATTCTATCCATTTAAGAATTTTTGCACCCTTTTGCATTATTTTACAAAGCAATTTTCACCTGTCAGTTTAAAAGTGTCATTTGCCAAAAACGTTTTTTTCTCTTGTTTGGGGGGAGGGAAGATTGTACCTAAACTCTAGACATTGGGCCTCATTACAACTCTGGTGGTAGCTGTGCCCTTATTAAGGGCACGGCTGCCGCCGGAGTTGCATTTTTTCTGGCACCCGTGAATGGGCAAGAACCGGGTCATGCCGAGCTCAGTGGACCCGGTAATTGCCCATTTGTGGGTGCCGGAATCAAGGGCCTCCCGAACACCATTCTGCCCCACAGGGCTGAAAGGGGATGGGGAGGTTGGATGCACCGGCACATACAGAGTTTTGCCGGTGCATCCGACGTGCTTGGCTCGCGGGTGCCGTTACACCCACCAGGAAAAACCTGGCGGGTGAAACGGCACCCACGAGCAGAGCACCCAGTATGGCGGTCCGGGAACTATGCTACCAGCATGCTTACCGGTACCGTAGTTCCCGGACCGCCACGGTTGTAATGAGACCCATTGTCTTTCATTCCTGAATTCCTGCTGATTACCTACATCTGTGTAGGATTGCTCCTTTGTATTTAAAGAAACTTTGAAGGGGGAAATAGTAACCTAAACACAATCTGTTGCCAAACCAAAACTGTTATTTTTCTTGTGTTCTATTCTGCATCATTATAAGTGAATTCAATTGTTTGCTTATTTTCTGAATTGTATTGTCACCCCTTGGTGATTGCTGCCCCATATATATATATATATATATATATATATATATATATATATATATATATATATATATATATATATATATATATATACATATAAAAATGTATGTGTGATTTGAATATTAAATAAATAAAATAAATATTTCCCTGGTTCAGTGTGACCTGGGCGGTTTTTTGAGATGGGTGTGATATGAGTGGTACATCATTCAGAATATTGAATTTATAGACAAAAATAAATAAGGGTTTCATTGCACACTACATGGTAGGCGAGACCTGGGTGTGTGCCTGATTGAAATCGCTTACAGTGTGGAGGAGCCACTGTTAGGCACTGTGATGGAAGTACACAAAGCAAGCAGAATATGAGCATCCTGAGCATAGCCCATGTGCAGGTTGCTGCTTGTTCATCCAATGTCACGAGGACCAAGGAGTGTCTCGTTGGGTGTTGTACACATAAAATTTAGCAGTGAAAACTATTGTCAGAAGTGAAAATGCTGCAGCCTTGCAAGAATGAAAGATCACATCCAGGAAAAGCACATCTCTGCATCACTTCTCAGTGTACAGTAGTCTATTACATAACTATCGCAAAGAAGAGACTCGTGCAACATCTTAAAAAGTAGGAAATGGGAATATTGTTAGTGCAGGATTGCATTTCCAGGTGGGTTGAGCGGGCACAGCTTATTTAAACAAGAGTTATTCAGGTTTCTCTTGTATTGTATTATAGGTTATTTGGTCCTGTTACCAGATTTCGCTGCATTCGCAGAATGGAGTGATATGTAAGATTAGTGGAATGTTTATCTGGCTATGGTAACCCAAACAGCTGGAGGGACCTGTGTGGATTCCCACATTACATTCTTTCTTTATTTAGATCTGTTGTTTTCTTCTTTCAATGTTGAACAATAATACTGTAAATCTACACTGGCAATACTAGCTGCATGTTTGTCTGGGTATGGTAACCCACAGGTGGCCCGTGGTGTCTTAACATAATTTGGGCTATAATGTCTCTTTGATCCCTTGGGTCCCACTGTAATTAATACTTTAATGTGATTTTGCTCTCTGTGTTTCCATTATAATTCAGTTCCCTTGAAGTCCACGTGGGCCCTAATGTAATTTAATCCCAGGTGTCCTGGAGTATTTCGTGCTATACCATAATTGGGAATCCCCAATGTAGCCTCTCTTCAGGAAGTATTCTCCATCACTATTGACTTTGTATCTTCGTTTTATCCAGTGCTGCATGCTCTCTACCTTTCTCCACCACCATCATCTAGGACCAGTCGCTACACACTTCCTACTGCCCGTGGGTGGTTTGCAGACACTGAAGATCCCCCTGTGTTGCCCCAATTAAGAGACTGTTACAATAGTCAAGTCTCGAGTTTAATAAGGCTGACGCCGGGACAGATCTATTAGTGACTGAGATAAAAGGCCTGATTTGATTAAAAAGTCTGACAACCTAACCATGTGATGTGATACGTGAGACTGCATACTCAATTCAGCAACAAATGGACAC
Source organism: Ambystoma mexicanum (assembly GCF_040938575.1). Lineage (NCBI taxonomy): Eukaryota > Metazoa > Chordata > Amphibia > Caudata > Ambystomatidae > Ambystoma > Ambystoma mexicanum. Next base: position 770,930,183 of record NC_090933.1, on the reverse strand, counting down.
GCAGGGATTTAACACAATCCATGACTATAATCTGGTTGTTTGCGATGTCAAAGCTCTTATACATAATGTCCAATTTTTTAAGCCCTGGCCCAGTGGCCTCAATGAGGAGCTATGTCTTGTTGTCGTTGAGTGCCAAAGAATTTGGGCCCATCAAGGACTGGATTGCAGCACACACCTGGTTAATGGTTAATGGTTACATGGTTGCCTGACAATTTGATGACCACCTGGGTGTCATCTGCATAGTTGGTGTACCGGACACCAAGGCTGTCAAGCAAATCCAGCAATGGTCTTATATAGACGTTGAAGAGAGAGGGAGATATCCACGATCCCTGCGGGACACCCACACTGATGATGCTAGGAAGAGATTGTGCTTCCTCAAAAGCTACTCTGGAGACCTGAGAGCCAAGAAAGGAGGCAATCCAGTCAAAGGTAAGGTCGGAGCAGCCTACTAGGCCACCTCAACCGGTCGTCAAGAATGACATGGTTGACTAGGTAAAAGGCAACAGACAGATTAAGTAGCATCAATAGTACTGGATGTCCTTTCTCTACCATGTCCCTCAAGGTGGTTTTAAGATCCAATAAGGCCGTTTCTGTTCCATGCAGTACTCTAAATCAGGACTGGTGGGTGCCTAAGATGTTGTTCTTCTCCAGGAAATCCTGTAATTGAAGATAGGCCACTTCATCCAGGATTTTGAGCAGGAACTGGCAGTTAGTTATTGGCCGATAGTTTTTGGATAAAAGGAGGTCAAGAGAACTGTTCTTCAGGAGGGGAGTAACTCAAACCTCTTTAAGAGAGACAGGAACCACACCCGCACTGAAAGACAGATTCACCATTCTGGTGATACATGGTAAAAGCAAGTCAAGAGATTCTTGAAGAAAATGTGCTGGGCAAATGTCCCCTTAGATGATGTAGGTCTTAGGTTAGCTACTATTTTTAAAGTTGAAAACAGTTGATCGGAATCGGGGGCAATAGGAGCCAGTTTGTGTTTCATCAGGGCATTTGTGCCAGGTAGCTGTGTGTGAAGAGCCTCCTGGTGGCCACATATTTTATTAGAAAATTCCTCCTGGATTGTTTGGCACGAGGCAGAGTCTCGTTTGATGTTAGTGTTGTCAACACTCTTGCCTTCAGCTTCCTTCAAGATTTTGAACATTTCCCCAGAACTGGATTCAGCATTGTTAATTCTACAAATGAAATCTATTGATTTGGCCTACAGGATGGCATTTTTAAAATTCTTGACAGATATTTTATAATTTGTTAGGGTCAAGGGTGATGGGTTTCCATGCCATTCACTTTCCAGAGCTCTTTTCTTCAGCCTAAACTGAAGAATATCATCATTAAACAAGGTGTTTTTCAGAGTCTCTGTTTTAACTAGTTTTTCTGGGGTCGTACCTCTATAACAGAGTAGATGGCAGAGGACAAATGAGAGACTACGGTTGTGATGTTTTCAAATGAATCTGGAGGCAGCAATTTGGGTTCCAGTTGTGAAGAGAATGCACATGTAGATACATTTTTAAAATTGCAACACTTTTTCCGAGTTCTTAACAGCTTTTCCAGGTGAACAGGTGCTTCAAGGAGACACCATGAAATTAACCGTACAATGATTGGACCATGGGCAGCTGGAAGAAGTGGTGTTCAGAATGTTTAACTGATGAGTAAGAACCCAGTCCAAAGTGTGACTGTCCCTATGGGTTGGTTCTATGATCCATTGGGTATTACCCAACAGTCTGTCAAAAGCAAATTTAGCGGCTTATCTCGGTTATAGTCAGCCCAATAGTTAAAGTCCCCAATGATGATGACGGGAGACTTAGATTTTGTTATACTGTTAAGAAGAGCCAATAATTCCTCTTCAAATAACGGCATATCCTTGGGTGCTCTGTAGATGGAAAGAATACTGATAGAGACGTTGGAATTTATTTTTACCTTAGTATGTAGGCTTTCACATCCTGCTAATCCTGGATGCTCCACCATATGACAGTCCCAATGTTCTCTAATGAGGATTGCTACCACTCCACCCCTCTGGTCAATACGATCAGCCCTCGGGATTTTATATAGTGCATTAACCCCACTAACCTAACCCACCCACCTCTCTCTCAGATTTGAGACAGTGGCCATCATTACGACTTTGGCGGTAGCCATGCCGCTATTGGCGGCATGGCTGCCGCCAAAATCGGGTCCTGGTTCCCAGAATGGGGAATTACTGGGCCATTCTGAGTGCGGAGGGCCCGGTAATTCCTCCCTTCAGGAACCCGGGCCCGGACCTTCCCCATACCCATTTCAGCCCCCAAATGGCTGAATGGGAATGGGAGAGGGAGCAAGCAAACAACGGGCCGATTACGAGCGGCCCGTTGTTTGCTCTGTTGGGTATTTTGTGGATATTTGGGGCTTTGCGGTATTTTCTTACCGCCAAAATACCTTTAGCAATAATCACTCTCTGTATTCATATTGGGTCACACATAACAATAATACATTGCATTATTTCAGAATTCAGACCTATTTAGATGATGTGCGCGGTAATTTGCGTGGTTGGTTTATTTGTGGCCCCAATATCCAACATCCCTTGTTTTTTATCTAGATTGTTCTTGATCACTAGAGAGACCTCATGCCTACATTTTAGGGATACCACATTTTCAGTGTTAGTGTTGTGTGCCACCATGGGCTATTGTGGTATTTTTGTGGTAATTTCCACTACCTTATATACGGTATGGAACTATGTCCAGAGAGTCTCTCTTCCCGTTGGCTCATGTACCTCCAACAAGCTATGCTACAAACAGTCACTCACAACTGTCCATACTGAATATAATCATGCACACATGTTTTAAAATTACAATTGCACTGTTTAAAAATCTACCCACGTTTAAACCTTTTCCCATGCAAAATGAAAGAGAGAAATAATACACACTAGCTATCTGTTTTCAGATATTTTTGTATTATAGAATTTTTTTTTAAACACAGTTTAACTTTTTTTACAGAAATAAATGAAATGGTACAACATTATTTGTGATAAAATGAACAGAGAGCTGCGAGAATATATTCAATTGGTAACATTAAATATGCTGATAAGTGACTGGGATTCCCTCGAATACACTGACTGAACAGTTTCGCACACTTTCGCACAGCTCCCACATGCTTCTGTAATTACCTTATCTGTTCAGCATGAGTTTTCTCCGGCTATTCTCTTTCTGAATTTGGCTCCCTTGAAGATTAACCCCAGTGAAAACAAGCGCCTGCCGTTCTCAAACCGGGGTTATTGTAAGTGCCTGGAACTCTCAGCTTTTACAGCAGGAATGCCTCAGCCAGGAAACAGGTCCTTCTCCCAGCTCTGCAAGATCTCGATTGATCTCCCCCTCTCCTCAAGCCTCCCCAGCAAAACTCTAATCACAGCGTCTAGCATGATACTTGCTATGACGCTGCTCCAATCAGAATCAATCATGTCATCTCCTCCCTCACTACACAATGGCTCGCTTATACAGTGGCAATTGTAACAAACTGATTTCCTGTTCCTTCGAGCTCTTTGCTTCCTGTAGTTATGTGGAAAGAGCAGCAGAGAAAAAAAAAATGAATGTGCGTTTAAAAGTTCCCTTTCAGAGTAGGCCTAATTCTGCAGTGGAGACATATTTTTATTAGTGGCTTATGTTAAATGAAGTTTTATTAGTCAGGTTAGTTATTAATAAGGTTAGTTATTAATTTTCAAATGTGTCTCTTGCAACATAGGCATTTCAGGTGAAAACTAGTGTGCATTTTGAATGTGCACATGTGTGCTTTTAACTGTAAAAATAGATTTGCATCTTATATGTAAAAATCGTTTTTGATTGAATAGCCTGTCTTTACTTATATGTCCATGTTACTCTGGCAACACATATAGCAATGCACCACACCCATGTGGTGGTGCTGCATCAAAAAAAAATTGCTACCTGTGCAGTAGTGCTGTACTCTGTGCTGTAACATGCCAAATATCCTTACAGCTCCCACTTCCCCTCGCGGGACCCACTCTGCACGTCAACCTGATGTGCAGATCAGGTCCCACGAGGGGACCACGTAATCAGGCGGTACGGGGTTGACGGCACCTTTACCAGCGCCGTTAACCCCTTACCGCCTGACTTATAATGAGGCCCAGTGTCTAGAGACCATGCAAATGGCAGACATGTTTGGGAAAAACCCATGTACCTTAACATTACATAACACAATAGAACATCACACGTACAGGCTCATAGAAAGTACAGTAAAGCACAATACATTGGAATGTTAGTGGTTAGAAGCCTGTAAGGCACTCAATGATCACCCTATAGTACTTACCTTAACTGTCCTCTTCTGTAGATGTGCTCCTCTCGCAGCCAGTGTACTAGTAGGTAGCACACCATGTGAGGGAAATTCCCAGGTTTTTTTTTTTAAACATCTTTTTATTGAGAGAGCAGGTTCACAACACAACTAAACACAAAATAAATCAAAACATATTTCAAATTGTTGCATCATTCAAAGTTATACATGTGTCGGGTAACAAAGCAGCCAATGTAGGGAAAGCAGACAGTGCACATCAAGGTGTGGATATGGGCGTTACCTCAGAGTCAGAGCCCAAGCCACACAGGTAAAGGCACAACAGTGTCCAAATGTCTTTGGGGTGACAGGATGACGGGACCGACAGTACAAAGAGTTCCTCATCATCGTTCACCATACATAGGTCTTTTAGGAAAGTGGCTCTGGATGGAGCGGCCGCAGACTTCCAACACTTAAGAATACAACGCTTGGCGACAATGCATGAAATATTAAACAATCGTCTCGTGATTTCCTTCACCTTGCCGATGTCTCCCAATAGGTATTTTAGAGGGGACAGAGTCGCCGTGATCGACGTGATGTCTTCAAGAAGTTCTGCGACCTCCCCCCAGAACGCCACAATCAATGGACATGCCCAATACATATGATAAGGCCCTGCATCGGAGGCGTCACATTTAGGGCATACACCTGTGCAATTGTCCACAAATTTAGCCAGTCTAGCCGCGGAATAATGCAGTTGGTTTAAAGGAAATTCCCAGGGTTAACGGAGAGATCTGGATGTCTTTAATGGTGCACACAGTGGCAAACACTGTCTCTGCTTGTTACTGAAATGACCTGATAATGTTAGGCAATTACTAGCCTGGGAGTAACGTGGATGAAAATCCTCAAGTAAGAAGCTGGAAGTAATTGCTCTGTCATACTGCCCAAAATCAGTAAATTTGGTGATATTACCACCAGCAGTAATACTGCCAAAATCTACCATGGACTCCTATGGACTGCAATTAATGGGGACTAACACCCCTGACTGCCACTTGTAATCTGGCGGTAATACCACCTGACCAAGTGTTGGTAACGCAAATGCAGTTTGGGGGTATGACAGCGGATTTTCCAGCCAGATCCTAATAAACTCTTATTGAGGCCAATTGTGTGGTGCCAAAAAACTGGAGAGCAAAGCAAAGTTAAGCTCATGAGTTGCAATGCAAACAGAGGAAAATGGTCCTCAAAAACGGCCCATAAGAGTATTGGTAGGATGCTCTACAATCTGGAGTTTAATAGCCCCATTGAGCACAGGGTTCAGTACAGCAATCAACACATGGCACCTCAATAATCAGGAACACTTGCCTTTTACATACTGGGTAGACAGAAATCACCCATCTGAAGAATGTGAATACAGACCATGCAATATGCCAGGATTCACACAGGCCCAATGCACTACCACACACTTACCAGGAGCGTAACACATGATTATTTATCAGTGCTGTGACCCTGTAAGTATAACAATTGCAAGTGAAAAAGGCAGTAAAACCACCCGCACCTGGGTGGTTTTTCTGCCAGCATGAAGATACCGATTGGCGGAAAACCGTAGTGCAATTTCAAAGGACAGTGGGAGAGCAACAAAGACACTTATATCCCTTTCCATGCGCCCACACACCATTCAAATTGCTTGAAAATCCCCCAGATCATTAAAATGAAGCCTAACATACACATTGCTTTCATGCTTCATTTTAGTGATCTGAGGTTTCAGAAAATGACCCTCTTAGATTCTTCAAAGATATGATAGGTTATTTATAACACTTAACACCCAGAGGTTTTTAAGCACAGACCCGGGGATCGAACCTGTGTTGCTCCGTGTCATCTTGCTTCCACGGCGAGCACGTTGCCGCTGAGCTATCCTCCCAAGAGTGAGTGATTTAAATACTCAGAAAGCCAACATGTTGCCCGTGTGACATATTGCATTCCATCACAAAGTAAGTCAAAACGTATGCCAGTGCATGGATGCCAATACTTCTGAAGTCTCTCCCTGATTTATTGTGATGTTACTACCTTACACTTTGCTAGAACTTACCATGTCCAGACTGGACACTGTTCTACTCTAAAGGCTGGCAATTTTCTTTCCCCTTGGGATATTTGTATCCAATGATAGGACTTAGCTGACAGTCCATGCGCAATCTGATCCTCAAAAGACCAAACGTTCCATTGGCCTGAAGGGTGGGAGGCAAAAGGGTGATGAGGCCTCTGCAACGGTGGTGTTTATTGTGTCCCTTCCCCTTCTATTCTGTTTTCCCTTTCTGAAAATGGCTGCATCTTTGCTGAAGCAGTGAGAAGCACATTGGTCCTTGGCCATCTCACCGCAGTCTTGTGAGTTACTGTGCTCTCACATGCCAAAACCATGAGGCAGAATCTCACGGCACAATCCTGCTGAGCTAATGGGTACTCCAATGAGAGATTGTAGCGAAGACAGGGACTTCAACAAGTTAAACAGGAAAGGACACCTTTACAGGGTTCCTTCAGTGGCGTTGCTGCCCTGCCTTTTCTGGGGCGTTGCTTGTAATGCCACTTGAAGATTCAGGGTTGGGGTCGCTCCCACCCACACATGTCTATACCACAGGCTTGTAGCATGATCCATTCAGCACTCCTACAGTTCCCTATCTGAAGTCACCTCACTTGATCACTCCCCTCTTTTCCACACACTGGCATGTGTGAGTGCCGTGGCATCCACCTGTCTCTTACACGTGTGGTGAAGGAGAGAGGTAAGTTGGATTAAGCTGCCTTGACTCTTGTTGCAGCATGGAAAAACACCTCGAGTAAATAGGTTTTCCACAATCTTAACCTCTGTAAAGTTTCAAAATCTTTACCTTTTGTAGTGAGGGCCCCAGTCTGCGCAGTGAAAGAAGGCTGAAATGCAGTGAAAAGTATTAGAAGGTATTAGATTGCAGAGTCCACCAGAAGCGAGCGTCAGGACCGAGACGTATCATGTCACTGGATATGATTGGGGTCGCAGCATCTCACATCACGCCTGGTAGTGAAAATTAGTCAGGCTGAAAAGCTGTCTTCTGCTTTTCTCTTTAGCTCTACAGGTGTTAGACACAGGGGGTGGGTAAGGTGGAAAGGACCAGTGAGGTACAGGGAAGCGGGGGTTCCCAACCAAAACTCACACTCTATCAGCACTCTTGATTCCCTAGCGCATATCCTTTCTGAACACCCTTTTCTACCTCATAGGTGTAATTCCCAACGTGCGCAGCAGCTTTTAGCAAAAATGTGTCCCCAATGTGAATTTAGTCTGTCATTTGATCATCCAGAAACTTTCTTTTTAATTACCACTCAGGATGCGTTTGAACCTTGACAAATTTGTCATCCTTGCAATTGTAATACCATTGTTCCCTCTGACACAGTTTTCGATTTATTAAATGCAGTTAATTCTAAAAGTAACTGAATGCTCAAAATGTGTTCAATCTATTCTTGAGATGGTTGTTCACCTTGAATTGTGTTGCCCATTTTGAACAATTCCAAACTGCACACGCCAGCCCGATGGGCTGTCCTTTCTAAGCTTTGTTTGACTTTCTGAACAATGTTTTCCATTCTGAAACTGTGTTTTCAGTTCTACATTTCGTTGCCCGCTCTGAGTTGTGTTAGCTGCTCTGAATTGTGTTGCCTGTTTTGAATTTTGTTTCTCATTCTGAATTTTGCCCCATTTCTTAATTTGTTTTCAAATTTTGCAGATGTGCATAGAGTGCAATCAGTGATATCCGTCAGCCGCATGAATATCTAGTCAGTACCGTGCGAGGCGCGGCGGCCGCCATTACACATGAAACTGTTGGAGGTCAGACCATTATACTTATTGTGTGTGTATGACCATTCCACTCCTGCAGCCCGTCAGAGAGCCATCTTTGTCCTAATAGCACTTATTCTGTGAAGGCCCTTCTTAGTTGAGAGATGGGGCTGCAGTGATACCTTGTAGGCATGCGTGGTCCAGAAGCATAAATCACTACAGCACACACGTGGAGGTGATGTGTCCGGTGGTCGGAGCGTGATGCAACTGTGGTTGTAGGGGGACCATCACTGACAGTGATACACTGGTGTGTGCCGGATGTGTGAGGATGAGGTCACCCATTGAGATTGGCGGCTTGCTAAGACCATGCTAAAAACAGGGGTCACAATTAGTCATTAGCAAACCAAGCGAAACTGTATAGGCTCTACTATTCGCACACTTCAGAAGGAACTTTATCACTACATCAATGCTAATAATCCGTAATTACTCAAACCCTCTACCTCTAGTCTGATGGAACCCTGCTACCTCGCATCTAACATACCCTATCTCTAACTAGTGCCCATACTTACTGGTATCTATGTAAATTTGTAAATTGTATTTGATGAAACTCTGTATAACCTTTGTATAACTTGTATATTCTGTAATACTGTGTATTTCTGTATCATTTCTGTAACATTGTAAGTCTCGCATATTCTTCTACTGCGCCCGGTTACCCCTGGGTCTGGCGCGCATTACAAATAAATAAACAAACAAACAACCAAACTATTACGTTAAGTGAGTGGGACTGCCCCAGATTCGTGGGCCAAATGTGTCTGGCGGTGCCGGACTGTTGATGAGAAACATGCTCTCATGGTAGGAGTCACAGCTGGCCAGGTGGAGTGCCCCAAGATCGATTGTCACAGATAGTGGATGGCTGGAGAAAAACCCACATAGCTGATAGGGCGACAGCAGGAGCACCTTGAAGAAAAGTAGCAGTGCGGTGTGGAGATCGCTGTGCTTGAAGTGTCAAACACAGGAAAACACTGTGAGCTGTGACAACGACAGGGAAGCTGTGTTCTTTGGGTGGCTGTTTCCTTAACTGCAGGGATGACGAGAGGGCTAGCGAAGAAACAGGGACCCATGGACTCTGATACTAGTACCCCCTCAAAGGACCTTCCAGGGATGATATCCCCGAATGGAGCGGCTATTGACGGCCCTACACTTTCGGCCCAGCTGGACCCATTGATGGTAGCAATGCAAAATGAGTTTGCGTCCATGACTTCCAAATTAGACGACATAGTGTCCAATATCAATGCCATTCAAGTTAAACTTGATAAAGAATGATAAAGAATTCAGGGGCATAACACAGGCAAAGGTGAGGATCACTGACATCAAAGACAAAATGGATCAACAGGGCACTGATATTCATTTTATTAAGAAATAATTAATGGCGGTCCGACTGAAATGCATGGATTTGGAGTCTAGATCAAGAAGGAATAACATACATATAGTCGGTATTCCTTAGAATGCCTTGAAAAGAAATGCGGAACAGTTTGTAGAAGGAATGTTGCAGACACTAACTGGAAATCATCAATTCTCTCAGAATTATTTAATGGAAAGAGCACACCGTACATCACAACCAGTGTCTATGCCCGGAGAGCCAACCTGCACAATCATTGCAAAATTGTACATTTATCATGATGGAGATCTGTTCCTCAAAACAGCTAGAGAGTGCAGAACATTACAGTATGAGTCCAGTAAGGTCTTCATATATCCTGACTTTTCAACTAATGTACACGCCGCCCGAAGGTAATTCAACTATGGGAAGCACCTCCTACAGGAGCATTCAATTCCATATACAATGCTCTTTCCCTCTAAGCTCAGGGTGCAACAAGGGTGGCACCATCATTTCTTTGGTTCCCCGGAAGAGGCTTGAACATACATAGAAGCATTGATTCCGTTGAATCGCCGTCTAAAGCTGAATACCTAGACCCAAGGCGTATCTTGAATGCAAGTCAATCGGACTCAGTGGGGGATTGGGTTAAAAGTTGGAGCAGCAATTTATTGTCATGTGAAAGGCATGGTCGCCATATGTTTGTGGGATTGTGGCTCAGTGAATTGTTCTTCCTTATGCAATTCCACACCGTTGCATCAATCTGCACCAAATTTTCATAGTTACCTGTTAGTATCCTCTGGACATTACTGGATACATAACATTTGGAAACACCACCCCTTTCCCTGGATTTCCGCACCTTCACACATAGACGGTTGCCTGAAATGGGCAAAACATTGATGTGGTGGTGGAAGGACCGTTCTTGACATCAGGAACACAACTCAGGTCTCAACCACATTTCAAGGTCTTAGGATGCACGTTTTCCAAGATATTTGCACCCCAATACACTGTAACAAACTGTACCACACCAGGATTAGGCGATAGGTGGAGAGAGAGAACAGAAAGTACCAGTATGCAGCATGCATGCCAACTCTCGCCTCCTTCAACGTCTGCTCCAGGGTATGTCAGCCAGCCACTCAAACCCATTCTCAGTGCAGTTTACTTCAAGGTGTAAAACACATCAAGCGATAAGCAAATCGGAACAGTGACCTACAGGATCAGTGATGTCCAACAATTGATGAGAGTGTTGTCATGTCTGTCTAGACAATGGGTACTTTGTGCTAGTTTTATATATACCCCTTCCATTTTGTTTTGGTATCATTCCTTGTTATGAAGTCCCTGCCTGAACTATCTGCATGAAAGGCCACTGTCTGGATGTGTTCAAATAAAATTAAATAAATAAATCCTCGGGTGATTATTTCACCTCACTTTCTCAAAACTAAGTTCGCCAGTGAGCATTACATAGAATCACAATTTCCCGTTCTGTTTGCCAGAATATACAGTAATTCTTCTTCTGATTTTTGTTTCCTTACAGAGGGCCAAAACCCTGCAAGTAGGGTTTATATTGTGTGAATTGATATAACTGCCCAAAAGGGCCCTTACCAGCCTCAAGCCATTGTTCCGTCTCATCTAGACAAGCATTTGCTTCAGTAAGGTGTCTTGTTGATAATTTGCTCTTCTTGTTTGGGTGCATCTGATCGACTTGTGAATCATCTGGTTAGGCTATTTGGCAGTTTTGAATTCATCATGAAAATAATGCTTCAACAATAAGTTAAAACATGAAATACTACAGAGTGGTTATTCCAAGGATTGCGGTTCAGTCATAGCCAATGCTGGCATTACTCAATGGGCAACTGTGACACAGGTCCTCATACTTATGATTAACGCTTGCAGGTCTGTACTAGCATCTCCATACTCCATACATCCATGGTTTATTTCTCCAGAATGACTGTTGTATTTATGTTTCCTTTCTGCTTACAGGAATGACTTTCTCATTGAGCTGAAGAGTATCACTATTTTATGGTGGGGTTGCTAATGGATGATAGCTTCTTTTAGTACTTTTTGTGTGAGTGTCGAGACGGAGTCCATTTTGTATCAGGAGGAGGATTCAAAAATGGCAGTCACTGCAGCTTCCGGTGAGGATGTAGAAGGTTGCGCATGCTCGAATGCAAAGGCAAATCACCTTTTCGGAATATGGACAGTTGCCCTGTCCTATCTGTCACTTAATCGGGAATTGATATGCAGCACTAACATCAAAAGGTATCATACAGAGACATATGTAAAATGACAATCCGCCATTTCAAAATAGGCCGACATTCGTCAGCACCTTTATAGTGTTTTGTTGTTTTAGCAGAAGCAATGGCATAGCAAAAATACTTTGTCAGTAAGCTGGGTAATGGAGAGAAGATTGCACCTATTTTTAAAATGTTGGCTGACTATTGGTGCCTCCTGTTTGTAAGGGACATAGACATAGACTGGTCGAAGTATGGGAGTTGCAACACTCTAAACTGTCTTTCAATGAAATAAACATTTCCTCCTGTATTTTCTTCCACCATTTTTTTCTTTGTTGTCCCTCTTAGTTTTTTTCCACTTGTATTCCAATTCTCTCGCTCTTGTCTTACTAATAGTCCCCTGTGTAATTTAAAGTGCAGTATGCCTTACAGAGAATACCTACATATGAAAATGAACTGCTCGTTGGAAGAGACATTTTTTGAGAAACTGTACAAGATTACTAATCAACAACCAATGCTATATCAATTAAAATGATTAATACCTTTAGCCCCTTAAGAACGAAGAGCAAGTATGTTCGTTCTGAAATCCCATAAAGAATCATTGTAGTATCCACTCACTTCCCAGATTAGTTGTTAATGATAAATCATCTCAAGGTGGAGGTCCACTTAACAAATTCTGGCATATACCTCTAGGAGACGAGGATCTAAGAAAAAAAAACTGCATGTGAGAATTTCTGATGACATATAGTAAGTAAGCCATTATCTTTAAAAGACATGTTGGTTTTAGTAAGAAAACACAGGGATAACCCGACAGGCCTATGCTGCAGACATTTCAGAGCGTAGCAAAGCGAGTAACTGTGGTAGGCAGCAGGCCTGTGATGAGGGTTGGGCCACTGATGCGTGATAACGAGGGTGGCAGCAAAGTGTAAACCCAAGCGGGAGAGTGACAGCCTATTGTCGAAGTAAATGTATGTGCATAGTGTGCAATCAGTGATATCCGCCAGTCGCGTGAGTCCCTAGCCAGTACCGTGCGAGGTGCGGCGGCCGCCATTACACATGTAACTGTTCAGACCATTATACTCACTCTGCATGCGTGGCCATCCCACTCATGCGGCTCGTCAGAGAGCAGTCTTTGTCCCACCGGCACTCATTCAGGGAAGGCTGTGCATAGATGAGAGATGGGGCAGCAGTGATATCGTGTAGGCAGGCAGGATCCAGAAGCAGAAATCACTACAACACACATGTGGAGGTGATGTGTCCGGTGGTGGGAGCGTGACGCAACTGTGATTGTAAGGGGACAATCACTGACGATGATACACTTGTGTGTGACAGATGTGTGAGGATTGGGAGCCTGGTAAAACCACACTGAAAACGAGGGTCTCCATTTGTCATTAGCGCAACAAGGGGAATCACATAGGGTCTACAATTAGACGAAGTGAGCGGAACGGCCCCAGATTCATGGCCCAAATATGTCTAGCAGTGCCGGGCTGCTGATGGGAGACTTGCCCTCATGGTAAGATTCATGGTAGATAATCCAAGAATGGATTGTCGCCCATCTTCTATGTCTGAATGATCAGAATACCAAAATCCTTCTTGTCGGCATCCAAGCCCTGCTCAACAAACTTGACCTAGCTTACTGCTCCTTCAAGATAGACATAATCACAATCCCAGTCTCAACAGCTGTAAACACTTTGGGAATATACCTAGATGTATTTAAATACATAAATACAAAATTCTGAGCAGCCTGGTAATTGGGTCACTTTCAACTCCACCACCCCACTCCTGAGGTAGGACCAGCTATGTTTGTATTGATATTGATATTGATATTTTATTTCTATCGCGCTCATACGCAAGTGTTTCAGAGTGTAACAGGGCAAGGGAGGGGATAGGGGAAAACAAAACAGCGATCTTACTAGGCCTAGTGACATTGAGAACGCACAAGTGCATGCGAGAGGGGGAGGGGAAAAGTGCATGGAAGGGGGAGAAGTGGAAAGTGCGAAGCAGAGGAGAAACAGATAAATAACAATAAATAAATAATAAAGGCAACAACAGTGGTAGTGCAGCCAGAAATTTGCAAGCGCTAGGTTTAAGGCACCAGACAGGGTAGGTCTGATAAGTGCAGGAAGAAAAAGGGGGGGGGGCTGTATGGGTACAGATACAGACCCCAGTGCAAGGGGTGGCCCGGAGGCAGTGCGGGAGGGTGGTAGGGTGAGCAGGTACCTGGGCTCAGAGGACAGAGGGTGGCCAGATGCATGGTGCCAAGAGAGAACAGATCAGCAGGGGAGAGGTGGAGCAAAGGCACAAGAAAAGAGAAAGGTTTTGAGGTGCTTCTGGAACCGGAGATGGTTCTCCTCAAGTTTTAGAGTGGCAGGGAGGCTGCTCCAGAGGGAGCCAAAGACAGAGGTCTACCTCTAGCTCGTTTCTTTGAAAAACGACTACCCTGAGGGAGTTGGAGGTAGAGGAGCGAAGAGCTTGAGAGGGGAGGTATTTGCAGAGGGATAGCTGAAGGTATTTTGGACCCAGGCCCCAGAAAGCCTTGTGGACAATGCAGAGGGTTTTGAATTTAATCCTTGCATCAACTGGGAGCCAATGGAGAGATTTCAGAGCTGGAGAGATATGATCCCAGCGCTTGAGGCCAAGGACAAGTCTCGCAGTCCTGTTCTGGATTAGATGCAGAGAGCGGAGAGTAGAGGCAGGTAGATTTAGAAAGAGGCTGTTACAATAGTCCAAGCTAAAGAGAACCAGAGCTTGGGATACCATGAGCTTCTGGGGGAAGGATAGGAAAGGCAGAGTACCTCTGAGGAGGTGCAGTAGGAAATTTGACTTTTTAGAGACCTCAGAGATGTGGGCGGAGAAGGAAAGGGTGGAGTCAAAGATGATCCCGAGGTTCTTAGCCTCGCACATGGAGGTAGGAGGAGGAATCTTGAATGGCAGTAAGGCAATCAGAGATGAGAGAGGGAGACGAGGTGGCAGAGGGCAGCCTGAGAATGAGTTGAGTGTCGTCAACGTAGCACTGGAAATTTCAGCAGAAAGTAGCAATGCAGTGGGCGAGAGTTGCCAGGTATTGGTTGAAAAGCCGAGGCGAGAGGTTAGACCCCTGGGGAACACCAAAGGTAGAGAGGAAGATAGATGAAAGGAAGGACCCAAGTTGGACCTGGGAGGGTCGATCTGAGAGGAAAGAGGTCAGCCAGGCCAGAGCCTGATCAGTGATACCCAGGTTTTCACGGAGACGGTTGAGCAGGATGGTATGGTTGACCGTGTCGAAGGCAGAAGAGAGATCGAGGAGGATGAGGACAGAGGGAATGTTAGAGTCAAGGTTGGAGAGCAGATCTTCACAGATGTTCAGGAGATCAGTTTCCATGCTTCTGGCAGCTCTGAAGCCAGACTGGTGGCCATGGAGACAGCCAACAGAATTGGAATGGAGGTTAAGCTGAAAGATGGTCAACTTTTCCAGGAGTCTGCCCAGAAAGGGAGTAATGGAAATTGGGCGATAGTTAGCTGGACAAAGAGGATCGGCTGTGTGTTTCTTGAGAAGAGGATACACAAAGGAGTGCTTCAGAAGGGAGGGGAAGGATCCCAAGGCAAAGGAGTGGTTGCAAAAATCAGCGAGGGTGTCAATGTGGTCCTTGATGGTTTTAGAGGAACAGGGGTGAACCTGTTTTGACGAGGCTTTCATAGATCGGACGGGTAGAAAAGAGAAAAGGATGAGAAGGATTGTGGGGGGTGGCTAGAGGTGGTGGGTGGCTAAAGGAGGGTCAACAAGCACAGATGGAGAGGGGAGCGAGGAGTGTGGGTGGAGATGTCCTGGGTTTTTTAAATGAAGTGAGAGGCAAGGGCATTGCAAAGAGCCTGGGAGGCAACAGGAGGAGTAGAGACTGCAGCAGGGTTGGCAAGCTCCTTGTAGATTTTAATATTGAACCCTAATAGGCTGCCTACCCCAGGTTAAGCGATGTCCCTATGCCCCCCTCGCAGGGACATAGCCTAGAAAATGTCACATCTTGTATTTAGAAATTAAACCTCCTATTATTGGAACATTGAACAAAATCATTGGGGAGTCACATTGTACCTGATATATCAACTTCTTTCAAGATGGCTAACAAGTGAGCTTGCCAGATAACATGATGGCTGACAAGTTATTCAAAAAATAGGCATGTTATTAGAAACAGGACATAGATCATTAACAACCAAGTTGTGAACTACATAATAAAGTCAATATTACCTGGATGTTTTTCAGTGAAAAAGATCTGAGTCAGAGCGAAGCACATCAGATACACTTTGTTACCATGCTTTAATAAAAGACTGATGAATGGATGAAAGGTGTTGAGTCTGGATTCTTTGGGACGGGCATTGTTCGAGGTACAGACTGTTCATCATAAATTGACAGTGCATGGTAAAAATTAAAATTGGAAACAAAAGCACAATTAAAAATGGTGCATACTAGAATTAACAATTATAGTACTGTCTGCTTGCAAAATCAATCAGGAATGCATAACACCCTCTAAACCTAGGGTGTGCTTTACTGAAATTGGATGCTGGACCGCAAAGAACTGGCAGAGGTTAAACAGGGAGAAGACTGAGGTCCCCACAGTTGTTCGATCTACAAATCCTCTGTCCTTTTGGTACTCTGAGTTTTGGCATGACTCTCTTGGCCTCTGCCCGGTTACCTGTGTTTGCATGAAAGTCTGGGGATGAAGCTACTTCCTTCCGACTCATGCGAGGCCCCTTTTGCTTTGGTTGCAATGCCGGATTTCTCAGGATGAAACTGCTGAGGAAAGTTCTGACATTCTTGCTGCCTGTATAATGACCTACGGTAGACACTGCCTCTATTATGGGCTCTCTGGACAATTGCAACAGCATTTACCTGGGGCAGTCTGAAACCCGGGTCCAGAAACTCCAGATTCTTCAAGCTCTCTAATTCTGCCCCACTGCTGGCCAAGCTTCACTGGCTTCCAGTCAGGAGCTGTTTTAAATTCAGGATCCTGTGTATTGTACACCGCACTGTCCACGCCGTAGGTCCTGTTTATCTTCTGTCAACATTTACTGGCTATGTCCCAGCATGCAGGCTTTGATCTGCTTGTAAAACCCTTTTAGAGGTATCGCGTTTCTGCAGGTCCAGGTCTGGGGGATGTTCCTTTTCCACCTTTGCCCCAAACGTTGTTGAACTCTCTCCCGCAGAGCTTTGCGATATTCTTCATCATTTGCACTTTTGAAAAGCTCTAAAGGCATTTCTATTTTAGGGTTTCTGATAATAGTGCCTTTCTAGTCTACTCCTTGCACCCAGATGCCTTTGGACCTTGTTTCTTTACACTTTAAAAATATTAATACATACATGCATACATCTCAAACCTGCTCTATTAGCATGAGTTCCCTGTTGCCTTTGCGAAGATGTGGTTTCATCGTACCAAGTCCAGTCCATTTAAGGAGAGTACTGTCCTGATTATGAAATTTGTCAAAATGACATGCTATATGATAAACGTCATCTTTGCACTTGACAACTATTATATGTTCCAGAACATGAGGTCTTATTCTTCCTTTTGGTGCTGCCAATGTAAAATATCTCACATGGGCATATAAAACCATAAACTGCAAATTCGGTGTTACAATCAATGTGATCTTTACAATGATGAGTCCAATTGATACCATTCACTTTGAAGTACTTTTAATGATCTGTTTGCAAATAATGCAAGATCCACACGGGTAGCAGGTAGATTGCTGTTGAAACCAATTCATGTGTTCAAGGTGCTAAAATGACTACAAGTGACATATGTGGTATTATGCACCCGTTCTACGGGCAACACAAAGGGGTAATGGCCTGGTGGCCCGATTTAATGGTCTAAGTGAAGCGAGGGCGATTAACGGGAGCCCTAGGCCATTACCCCTCTGTGTTGCTCGTGGAATGGGTGCATAAACAATTAGCACCCCGGGTTACCAAAGCGGTAACCTGGGGTGCAACAATAAAAACATTTTTTCATTCATTGGACAGGGCGCCAAGCGTGTCTGGTTTAATAAATGAAAATCCTTTGCTGAAATGGCTGCCATGGTTTTGGAAGTTGGGTCTCTATATGGAGTGACAAAGCAAAAAAGGAGGGCCGCTGCTACCGCAGCGGCGGGCATTAGTGCCACAACAATCAAGTGAGAGGGACAGGGGATGGGGGTTGGGGAATAGATACAAAAAATGAAACATGCAGGAAGATGGCACTGCAGGGCGGCAGCCGGCGGGTTCTGTCGAACGTAGGCTGAGATCCGAGGTTTCAGCCCATGATTCACAGAACCTGATTGGCTGCGTCCCCCACCTCGGGTGCTAATCCCCAATATTTTTGCCTCATTTGTAACAGATCTGTCCCCTAGAGTTTAGAATGGACTGCAAATAAACATTGAAACATAATGTGAATGTGTTTTTAACAATATTATGGATGTGATTTGCTTGTATGGCAAACATTGTGATAAATCTGAGCTTAATCTGATCACATGTCTTCTTTTTAGATTTTACCCAATCTTGTCTCAACATCAAATCCATTTTGTGTTTGCACTTTTAACCATTTCATAGGAATATCCTCTCCTTATGAAACATGAACTCATTTCTTTACTCACTGCCTCAAAGTCAGCAGTGAGCAATCAATTACGTTTAGCTCTTAGGAATGCTGCTTATGGAATATTTTTGATGTTACTCGGCAGATGGAAGAATAGACATGCAGAATAGTGTTACCTGATGTTGGTTTATGGTACATTTTTGTATGGATATGACCGTTGGCAACCATTATATACAAATCCACAAATTCTATATGTTGCCTGCTTGAATGTATACCAAAATGCAAGTTAAGATCATTACCATTCAGACATTCCTGAAATCCATGCATATCTTCCATTGTGCTATACCAGAGTATAACAAGTTAATCAATGTACAAATGCCACATGGTAATGTTATCATTCAATTAGTTGTTTGGGTTATTGAGGAGATAAACTGCCTCCCAAAAGCCCTTCAGAAGGTTTGCATTGGGGAGCAAAGTTAGTGCCCATTGCAGTGCCTTTCAATGTTACAAGACATGCCAATGAAAAAAAGTAATTATGATTCAATACAGAATTTTAAACTTCCAAGAGCATTTCAGTATGTTCTCTAAAAGAGGCGACCTGTTTTGCAAAAATAATTGTGCTACTCTGATACCATCTTCATGTTGAATAACAAATAAAGATAAGTTATCAGAATGAAATTGTCTTCCCACGGTGTGTTTTGCAATCTATTCAAGACATATCTCGTGTTGTAAGATAGAATGGATAGTAGTTACATATATTTATATATATATATATATTTATTTTATTAGAGTGCAATTGTCATCACCCTATAGTTACAGTGAAACCTAGGATACATTCACTTTGTGAGAAATGTATTGCTAATAAAGTTAGACTTTTTAGAGTTAACTGTATGAGATTTTCCAAAGATGTTTGGAAAGTTTGGAGAACCTTTGTGCATCAGTTTAAAAGATATACAGAAATGAATAAAGGTAGTGATTTCTTTTTTACCTTTTGCATTGGTTTTCAATAGGACATTCATTGAACAGGCACTTAGAATAAACCACTGTACAGATTTAGTTTGAAACATGTTGGTCAACAAGCACTGCAGAAGTGCCTTTTGGCGGTTTGGTACAAATCCATGCAGTAGTTTCCTTCATTCTTAATTTGGTGGAACATGGGATGGCCCAGCAACAAAAATGTTCATTCATATCCAATATTGTGCATTTCAGCAAGTAAAGCTATTCAGAAATGGAAAGGTACCATATTTGTTTCACTAATGCGACCAATTATTGTAAGAATTCTCACAATAGAGACAAATTAAAACATTATGTGGATAATATTAGGAAGCGGAAAGGGGATGTTTGCCTTATGTGGAAATGGGGAGTTGAGAAGTTGTGATTGACTGCTGTGGTGAGCTAGCAAAGCATTCCTATACATTTGTTTTTCATCAATACAGAGGAATTGTGATGTTCTCTCAAGAATGTCTTTTGTAGTGAGTTATTGGAATTAGACCTGATTGTGAATCATGTTTTTAAATCTGGTGGGAATGTGTACTTTTTTGCTGTAAATGTGGTAAGTTTTTGCAGTAACGTTTTGTGAGAAATTATGGGTATACAAAAATCCCTTTCAAAATGGATGTTAAAACACCAAATATTGCACACATTCTCGTTCCAACTCCTCATTATCACAAAGTGGCCACTGGCCATGTCCGCAACTCATGGCGGCCAATGGGCCATGATCTGTAATGTAGAAAAATCCCATGGCGCGTACCTTAGAAACATACTGATAATACTGATTATGACATCTGCAAGGATATGATAAGAAAATAACTTTAGTAATGCTGTTAAAATATAGCATAGCAAATATTTGAAATGCAATTAAAAAACGTTTATTAAGAGAAAGGTAATTTGAAATACTTCGACACAACCAAACCGTTTTAATTCGGTGAAAAATTAAGTGGTGTTAAGGTGATGGATTAATGCAACAAAAGCCTTGAAATTTGGCAAGCATTTGAATCTATGCAGACTTAACTCTGAGTCCCCTGTGGTACAGCCCATGAGCACATGGATGACATCATAGAATACATCACTTATGCCATCACCAATGGCATCACTGAAAGCTAGGCACACTGATTACATCACAGGTGAAAGAACTTTGTATATCATGGGAAAGTTAGCGGTCAGAGTAAAACACTTCGCTTGGTCTATTCCAAGACATATAACAAACATACTGTAAAGACGTATGTGCAGTGCAGTCTATCAGAAATGCAATATGCCCATGGACCTGTTATGGAGGTAAATTGGCGACTGAGACTCACCTCAGACCAGGCCCAGTGGCTACTTTGGGTGACTCGACGGGGCATGACCAAAGGCCATGCCTCAGGCTCTCTATGGGTAAAGTGGCCACTGAGCCTGAACAGGCCTTGTGACAACTTTGGATGACTTGGCATGGCCTTCGGCCATGCCTTGGACAATGGTTTTAGGAGTGTGTCGAACTGGCCCATTTGAAGTAGTGTACAAAGCTTTCCTCCACTAGCACGATTTTGCAACTATCTGAAGTTATAAAGATTCCTATGGTTTTTTTTCTATGTACACTGACAGTGGCTTTTTTTGTCCACACAATATTTTTAGGGGAAACAAAGGTACCACTAACTCTTGTTTGTTTGTTTGTTTTATTTATTTATATAGCACTCCAGACCCGGGTGTAAAAGGGTGCTTTAGGATAGGTTACAAGGCATAGTAAAAAAAAAAATTACAATGATACATTTGTAAAGTTATATACAGTATATACAGTCAGAGGTAGTTAGAACATACAGTTGCAGCATTTATGCATGTACAATATATACCATTTGTAGTGGGCTAAGTCAAGCTAAGGTTGTTTTTTATTCAGTAACCATCCAATGACAAGTTTCCTAAATGGTTGGAAAGATTTGGTCAGTTTGATGTTCAGAGGCAGGGTGTTCCAGAGTTGAGAGGCGAGGACCGTGAAACTCGAGCCGCCAGCTCTTTTAGATGTGAATCTGGGCACTGTAAGGCATAGAGTGTTGGATGTCTGGTAATTCTAGTGGCTGGCTTCATGGTGAATTTGCTCGTGAGGTAGGGAGGAGCTAGGTGCTTTAGGGCTTTGTAGGTAAGGCAAAGGGTTTTTAAGTCAATTTTTTGTTGAATGGAGAGCCATTTGCATGAGGTTCTAGTGGAAGAAATGTGCTCATGCCTAGAAATGTTTAGTGCTGCTCGTAGCGCATTATTTTGGAGAACCTGTAGTTTATTGATTATAGATTGGTTGGCATCTAGGTAAAGGTTGTTGCAGTAGTCTAACTTGGATTGTATGAGAGCCCTCGCCAGCGTTGTGCAGATACTGGTGGATAAAAATGGTCTGCAGGCTCTAATTAGATTCCCAGTGTAGGCGGTGGCTGAAGCGGTCATGTTTACTTGTTTAGTGCGGTTGGTATTGGCGTCAAGATAACAGCCAAGGGTTTTCACATTTTTAGCAATGGGGATAGTGTTGACATCGATAATGATGTTGGTGTAGTCTGGGCTAAGTTTCTGTAAGTTATTAGGTGATCGGATAAGGAGAAGTTCAGCCTCCTCATCGTTCAAGCAGAGGCCATGTGTGGCCATCCATGCCTGAATGATGGAGAAGATTTCATTGATCCTAGAGACGTCAACGCTGTAGTTTCCAGAGATGGTGAGGAGTATCTGGGTGTCATCCTCGTAGTTTGTGTAGGTGACACCCAGATGGTCCAGTTTGTCAAAGAGAGGCTTTGTAAAGATGTTTTAGAGGGTGATGGAAACGCAGGATCCTTGTGGGACGCCGCAGGTGATTGGAATGGGGTCTGCTGCTGCCGCGGATGAAAAAACCATCATGGTTTTGTTGGTCAAGAAGGACTGTATCCACATGACAGCAGAGGAGGAGAAATGGGCAGCGGAAGAGAGGTGGTTACAGAGTATTTTATGGTCGACCAGGTGGAAGGCTGCTGAGAGGTCTAGGAGGAGTAGAATGGCAGCCTTGCCTTTTTCTTTAATGTCATCAATCTGACTTTTGAGGTCCACAAGGGCAGTTTCTGTTCCATGTTGAGGTCGAAAGCCAGATTGACGAAATCCTAACAGTTGGTTGGTCTCTAAGTAATCCTGAATTTGCAGGTAGGCAACTCTATCAAGGATTTTTAGCAAGAATGGAATCGTAGTAATAGGCCTGTAATTTGTGGGAATGGCTGGGTCTAGAGATATTTTTTTTAAAAGAGGGAGAACCCATGATTGTTTCAGGTTATTAGGTACTGAGTTGGTGGAGAAGGATAGGTTTATTAGCTTGAAGATGAAGGGGGATAGGTCTCTTGCTGCATCTTTGATGATCTGGGCAGGGCAACTGTCCCCTTTGCAGTTTGATGGTTTGAGGGACGTTATAATTTTTTGGACTTCTGCTATGGTTACCTTTTTAAATGTGAAACCAGTGGTGGTATTAGTGGTAGTAGAGTAGGTATGCTTGGGGTGTGGGGGTTGCTGTTGGAAAGTTGAAGTCGCTTGGCCTCAATTTTCGTTTGGAGGCCAGTAATTTTATTAGCAAGGGCATTTTAGATGCTTGTGCACCAAGGTTTGTCTTTCATAGACGAATCCGTTGGAGGGTTAGGATTTTCTAACTCCTTTAGTATGGTGAAGAGTTCTTTAGTGCAAGATCCTGCATTGTTTATTCTGAAGTTATAGTCTTCCTTCTTGGTGCGGATTATCTCCTGTTTGTAAAGGGAGGAAATGGTCATGAGATTGGATTTATTTTCCGCTGATGGAGTTGTTTTCCATAGGGTTTCCATCTTGGCTTTCTTTTTCCTAAGTAGTTTGATTTCAGGTGTGTACCAAGAGTTCAGATGAGCTCTAGGTTGCCTTTGCGTAACTTTAGTGGGGCAACGGCGTCAATGTCTTTGGTCATGGCATCATTGTAGGTACTGACTAGTAGGTTGAGGTCAGTGGTGGCAGGGAGCGTATTTAGGATAGGGAGAACCAGTGGTGTAAGGGTTTCCACGGTAATGTTACGCTTGTTTCTGGTCAGACAGGCTGGTGCAAGGGGGCACTGTTTGGGGTTCTGGTTGTTAATACTGATGTCAAATGATATGAGGAGATGGTCAGTACATAAGAGAGGTTGGGGGGTGTTAGGCGGAAACCTGTGCAGTTCCCTCTGGGACCACTGCAAAAGATTTAGGACCACAGGTGTTTGGCAGTAAACCCACTTGGTAGCAGTCTGTATCACACAGATTCACTTGGTAGCTGTGGCTGAGCAGTCAGACTTCTCTCAAGAAGAGTTAGGCAGTATGTGGAGTATACAAAATAGGGCAATCTACACAGTAGAACAAGCAAACACGGAACAAGGCTTCGGTGTAAAGATATAAAGGTATTTATTTATAACAACACATCTATGGAAAACACTCGGGCACTAATACGGCAAACAACTTCAATCGCAATTACTATAAGAAAAAGATCAATCCCCCTAACAATAGTTCGACAAGTCTAGGTTCAACGGCACCACTTATTTGCAGACAGAGGTGAATGCTTTAACCTAGATGGCACTCTAGTATTCGTTAGGACGGGAGAGAAAAGGCAGGTTATGAAATCACTCGGCACCAACACTTTTACGAACAAATGCAAGGCAAGTAGTCTACTGCAGATCACAAAGTTCAGAGGCCAGGCCCACTCGGAGAGAGGCAAGGCGATATGTCCCAAAAAGTGTCTCAGTGGAAATGCGCTTCAAGTCTTTATCGCAAATTGTTATGGAAAGATTGGACGAGTTCAGAACAGAAAGTTTAAGAAAGCTTGGAGGCGACCCAATGGAGAGGCGAGGATTAAGACACCTCACTCTATCCGCCAGAAAGGGAAGCCAGGCGGACACGGTACCTTGCTTGTGGAGAGACAGCTCCGGCGGGGGCAGTTGTTCCTGGTGGTGGATGCACGTCGGGTCTTTGCCAAGAGAAGAGATGATCTCGTCGTCGAAGGAAAGTTGAAGATCCTTGCACCACCAGAGAAGAGACCAGCTGCGGAGTGCTCCGTCACAAGGCACCACGTTTTGGTCGCGGTACATGGGTAGTGGCTATCCGGTTGCCGAGGTGCTCTGCACGGGCAATTCGACCACTGCGTCCTGGAGCGAAAAAAAAGCAAAGGGGACTGGTTGTTCCCACCAGTCAGGGGAAGAGACTCGCCGGCGGGGAGATCTCCTCTGTCGTCGGGAAGTGGTGAGTCGATTCAGCAGGGCTCCACGGGAGGTGTCGTCGTTGCAGGTTGGCTCAGCTTTACCCTCGTCAGATTCTTAGGTCCTGTGGCGACTTCTGAAGATCCAATCCCAAAAGCCCTGCTTTTATGCAGAAAACCCCCATTCATTCAGCCTAGCTGTCAATCAAAACACGCTAAGTGGTGAGCGGGGTGGCTCACAACTTGGGCCAATCACACCAGAGTGCGACTGGAGTTGGCAAGGCAACTCCGTACAGGGTGCCTAAACACCCTCCCACACCCCCTGTGGTACCCAGACAGAATGGCACCACTTTGGAGGGCCGCCAAAAGTGGAACAAAGGGCTCAACCTTTGGTTTAGGAGTCACAGAGACGAACACAGACGCCATTTTAAAAACCGTGTTCTGGCAGAAAATACCACCCGATAGACTTATATAAGATAAGTAAACCAGTGGTATGTTAGAGATTAACGAGAAAAAGTATTAATCTCCAACAATGGGAAGAATCCCATAGGGTTATATTCGGGGTCGAATATAACAAGTAGTTTCCATTGCCACCAGCCAAAACTCGACGAGGGGGGACGGGACAGTGCCCCCTCGAAAACAGACCCATGAGTAATCAAATTAACCCTACTAGTATGTCCACAATAGGATGGTTTGTACTAGTTCTGTTAGTAAATTTAGGTCTAGTAAAGCCAAAGGTGACTTTACATGCCCGGGGAGACAGTAGTCAGTCCCTGGGTATGGAGTCTATGATGGAGGTCCGCTAGGACGCCCCAGTGTTACGGCACGGAGGGTGCGGTGTAACACACATAGAAAAACATATGAGACCCTATGGAGTAAAAGACCCCATAGCCCATTGAACACATTGACATTCAAAGGAATTACACACATTCATGTCCAAGAGTGGGAGAAAAAGAGTCCCACTCTTGGCAGGATGGAAAAAAACAAACTCCAGAAATCCAGCAAAGCTGCTGGGGGACTCACTAGGTTAGGAAATTCGGCCTAAACAGAGAATTCTCCCTAACAGGGGGCTTTGCCGGTGATATTGCAATTGTGGGCAGCGAGCCAATCGATGGTTCGGCCTTTCTGATGGGTAGGTAGAGTAATGAGTTGAGTAAAGTTGTGTTCAGAAAGGGCTTAGCAAGGGAGGACTCAGAAGTGTCATTCGGGTCATTGTGCCCCAGGTTAAAATCACCTAGAATGATGTTTTGTGAAAGAGGCTTAGAGTTCTCGGCTATGAGAGAGGTGATGTCTTCCTCGAAGGTACCTGTAGGACCTGGGGGTCTGTATATTAGTTCCAAAGTGATAATACTCTTCGGGTGGTTTGTATTTTAATGGTGAGGTGCTCGCATGATTTGAGTGGAAGGGAGGTAACAGATCTAATGCCGAGTGAGGATTTAAATATAATAGCTACACCCCCTCCGCGAGCATTGGGTCTGTCGGCCCTGAGGATGGTGTATTTGTCGGGAACCGCAAGGGTAACATAGGCACCTGATGCATCATGTAGCCAGGTTTCTGTAGTGGCAAGGAATTTGAGATCTGCTGAGAGGATGATGTCAGTGATTTTGGAGGGATGCGCAACAAGGGATCTGACATTAAGTAGAGCACCTTTTAGCGAGGCGATGTTGGTGACGTTGGTGGTGATCTTGTTAATGGCCTTAGTCCTGAATGTTGCAGGTGATTTGCTAGGTGAGATGTGAAGTCTAGAGCCTAGTCTATTATTATGGGTCGTGAGGTTGGGGTTGGCTATGGGCCGGTATTCTGGAGGCTTGAGGGGGTTCAGATTGGTATCAGTGAGGACATATTTAGTGGTGTTGGGAGAGTTGGATAGGGGGTTGTCTGGTGTGGCGCTGCCTTTGGCGGTATGGTATGAATGGGCACTGCGGGGGAATGGTGGCAGGGTAGGCAGGAAAGGTGTGGGACAGGGGATAGGGTGGTATCTCAGGCAGCCGAGTTTGACAAGTCCATTGCTAATCAATATGTAGCTGTTTCTGCTGCAAGGCGTATTGTGGTGCATGACAACAAAAGGGAACATGATGAGGATGAGCCAGACGGGCATAGTTGTGACTGCGATGTAGGTTGGGCTGTTGAACTATGGGTGGTGATAAGCGCTGTGGGCTGGGCACTAGCAAGTGAACGCAATGGGCTATTACAGGAGTAGGGCATATGCAAGTACGACTTGGGCTGTGTTTTTAGCAGAGTGTGTAGATTCAGGTCTAACAAGTAGCCTGATTCAATTGTGCAAGTGACATGCGAAGATAAGCAGATTCAATTTTGCTAGGGCAGTGCAAAACCCAGGACTCACCCGGCTAACACAGGTTAAATCGACTTTGCTAGTAAAATACAGCACTAGGTAGGTTCCGTTTTGCAAGTAGAGTACACAAATGGGCAGATTCAATTTTGCTAGGGCAGTGTAAAATAGGCTAAATTGACTTTGCTAATAAAATGCAGCAATAGGTAGGTTCAGTTTTGCAAGTAGAGTACACAAATGGGCAAATTCAATTTAACTGGGGCAGTGCAAAAGTGGACATGTTATGTTTTGCTGAGAGAAGCATTGGGCATTCATATAGTTCACGCAATAGGCACCATATGAGGCATAAAGTAATTGTTGACACTATAGGACAGATAGCAGGCCGTGAGTCGAGAAACGGGGGCAGTAGAACTGCGGAACGCTTGAGGTTATAAAGGGCACTAGATGAGATGATAAAGGGGGCTATGCGCGCACCATTGGCAATGAGTGGGGGCGTATTGTGTAAGGATGGAGGAGCGCATGTCTCGTGAGTGGAGACTTGGTAGGAACAATCAAATAGCAATCAGGTAGTGTAGGCTAACAATTCTAGTGACAATGGGTTACACATGTGTGCACGGATCAATAGTTTGGGTGTGCAAGTTAAAAAACGTTGGGTCGGATGGTAGCACGTGGCTGGAGTGAGGTCACTCGGTACAGAGCAGCAGCTAGGGAGGGTTGGAAATGTTACCTCAAAAAGGGGATCCAGAGGGTCTGGCTAACGGCAGTGACGGCATCAAACAGCCATACAACAGGCGATGGCCTTGATTCCTTGGGCCTTGGAGAACGTGGGCCGGCTTCGCCTGCTGGCGACCAATGGCAGTGAAGAGGGTTCAGTAGCCTATCAGCAGAGAGCACTGGCTACTGCTGGGAGCCTTGTTAGGCAAAGGAAGCTCCAGGCAACAATGTGCGGCCATTTTGCAAGTGTTCGGTACCTCATGTACCTGGATGGGGTAAAAGGCACAAAAAGTGCTTCTTTTGGCAAATTAATGCTGGTCACTGGGTTTTCATTGCAGGGCTTCCATGGACGCCCGTGTGCAATAATGAGAAGCTGAAATTGCACATTTGCAAGTAGCGTGAGCTGGCAAAAACTGTTAAAAACAGTGGCTAAAAACTATTGCACACATGTGGGCAAAGTAGTTCACATAAGTACTAGTAAGCATAACTCCATTCGTAAAGTTTATTTCTGGCTAAAGTACTTCCGGCAGAAGAAAAACAACCAAAGCTACATTTGCAGAAAACTAGCCACTCATAGTGCACCTTAAGTGGCTATAGGCAGACTTCCATGTATGAAGTACACATACATGTCTGTAATCAGCCTGACCTTTCATGCTCTCACTCTCTTGGTAACTGTCTCTTTTCTTGAGAGTTGTGTATTTCTTTTTTGGTCATGGCATTAGCAACACTTGTTTTAGGGTAGTGGATGTGGATTGCCTCATATGTTCTGACGCATGATCTAAAAGATGTTGCCTAATTTTGTCAACTTTAGCCTTGAAAAGAAACCGCATGGGTCAAAACACGTGTCGGCTGACCATAAACACTAAATAAAAAAACACTTAAGTTAAATCCTTTTGTATAGATATCCATCAATCCAACTAACAGTGCAATGTAACCAGGTACAAACTAGTGTCTCTCTCAAAAGAGGTGTGGGCAGCACCTCTACTCAACCGTGACCATGCAGCTAGATAAAAGCAAACAACTTCTAACAAAAGCATAAAACAAACCGAGTGAAGCACAAGTTGAGTCCAGAACCTACTGCCCATTTTCTTCCTTATTTACCTCATATGTTATATGCCATAATTCATGATTCATGCACAGATTGCTGGAGTTGAGTGGAAGGGTATTCCCTCTCAAAGTAAGAAAGACCACATGGGAGAAGGTGGTAAAAATCAGCTATAACTGGAGTGAACCACAACACACACAGACCATGTGTTGCAACATGAGCCAGACATGCTTGTGAGCCTCAGAATGCAGGTACGATAGGCTGTGAAACCCAGGCCTCCAATCTGTATGTCCCAGGCTTTAGCTCACTATTAAAAACATCCTCAAACTCTGAACTCTAACTTCAACACTCCAACCTCTAACCTCTAAATTCTGACATATGCTATACAAACACCAATCTCCATAACATTTCTTATACTATAAACTGTACTATATTATACATGTTTCCTTTTCTTAGATGAAAAATAGCAGGAGATACAACTGGGATCTTGCAGTGACATGTAGTAGTCATTGAAGCAGAGGAGTTATGCACAGGTGCAGGTGCAGACATTGTACCTGAATAGACTGTAGCCTGAAGTAACCCCCCTCATATCAACCACCCTACAGATCTGCTACCACCACACCCTTCAGGTCCTCATACAAGAGAACATGGAAAACATAAATGAGAAGTAGTGGGAATTGCAAGATCAGCTGGACCATACGTAGGTCAAATTCCAATTCTTTATTTCAGCAGAAACACCATAAAAGAATATAGCAGCACAAATTAAACAATGCAAAATACATATATGTAAAATTACCTAATACATCATCTGTACATTTGTTAATTAAAACATCACTAGTACAAGCAACTATACATACGTAAAATCCACTGATGGACTTTTATAAATAGTTAAGCATTATTACTCATTAGTACTCATTAGTACCCGGCAGGGGAGGTAGCAGTCTCACAGCCAGACGAAATGCCTCACAGCTGGAGGCCGCCATTTTCCTCCGCCGGGCAACAAGGTAAGTGTGGTCTACCACCTCTCCCCTCCCACCTCCCCATCCAAAGAATTCCCTAGACACCCCACCCCCACCCCCACGTATCTTCTTTTCAGTCCATTTCGGGAGCGGACATGCTGGGAACACTTCTCTCCCCAGCGCATCTGCTCCTGATCTCCAAATGGTTGTCAGGTAAAGAACAAAGGGACTACACATAGTCCCTTCTGTCCTTTGTATGACAGCCATTTTTTTGTTTACTTTTTTTAATGGGTGGCGTAGACAGAGAAAAGGGACTATGTGTTGTCCCTTCTCCTGTTTCCGTGGGACTCATTGACTCCTACCTAAAAGATACAACCAATATGATACAGATTCTAAACAAAGTGAAACTAATCAGCATACTGCATCCTAGCAACCATGGATGTTGAGGCATTGTATACCTCCAACCCTCGAAAAGAGGGTTTGGAATCCCTGAGGATCTGCCTAGATAAAAGAACAGACACTACCACCACGCCGACAAATTTTATTCTAGAATGTGTTAGGTTGGCAGTGTCTGAAAATGTCTTCCTCTTCCAGGAACAGCTCTATAAATAGACAAAGGGGGTCAGCATGGGGGCAAATTTTGCCCCTGACGTTGTCAACCTCTACATTGCACAATATGAAGTACACCACATCACCTCCAGCAGCAATCCATACAAGGGCAATATCGCCCTGTGGTGTTGCTATATTGCCAATGCCCTGCTAATATGGACAGGGACGAAAGACGATCTTATCTTGTTCCATCAATGGCTGAATAAATGCAATAGACACATCCTTTTTTATCATCCAGTGGGACTACCATGCGGTGGTCTTCCTAGACCTTCACATGTACAGGTCTCGAGATATCCTCAAGACTGAGCTCTATCATAAACCTACTGACAGAAAGAGTTTGTTACATTTTTCGAGTTATCACCCGCAAGGATTAAAATACAACTTACTCCACGGACAATTCTTGAGAAGAAGGAGGAATTGCTCTGACAAACACAAATACGAATAACATGCAAACGATTTACAATCTATGCTCCAAAGTAGGGGATACCCGAAGTAATCAATCAGAAATGGTTGCAAAAGAGCAGCCAACATAGACCGAAATGTGTGCCTGATCTCGAAGACCAAGACACCGTTGGATCGAATTGTGTGTGTCACTACATACAGTCCACTAAGCAATTTAACCAAGAGTGCAATCAACAAGAACTGCCATCTCATCAAAAATAAAGGCACTTTAGACAAAAAAAACAGTTTTTGCCTTTAAAAAGAACAGGAATTTAAGGGATACACTGGTGCATACCTACATTGAACCCACGAAGGAACCAAACACCCTGTGGAATTTACCCCCAGTGATAGGCCATTACAAGTGTGGCCACTGCGTTGCTTGTGCCTTCACAGATACCAGCAAGACTTTTAGTCACAACAATTTCCGATGGGATCTAAGAACTCATACCAATTGCAATAGTACATTTGTCATCTACGTTATCAAGTGCCCATGTGACCACTTGTGCATTGGGAAAACCACCAGACCCATAAAACAAAGAATCCCGGAGCACAGGTCTTGCATCAAAAATAAAGTATCAGACAAACCCCTCGTTGAACACTATACCAAGATGGGGCATTCAAACGAGGACATCAGATGGTCAATACTCCAACAGCTCACCCCCCATAAAAGAGGAGGAGACATGAACAAGACCTTGCACAGTTGGAACAGCACTGGGTGCACAGCTTTAAACATCACCTCAGAATGGAAACATTTCTGGCACCCATGATTTCCTTTGTCAACAAGTTTTGACCCATCACCACTGTTTTGTTGAAGATCGCTTTTCAAACACACAAATCAGAAGTGAATTCTACCCAGCAAACCAACCTTGTCTCTGGTTGATGTGAATAGCTTTGGCACTCTGATACCCTGCAGGTCATGCCAAACAGAATCCAGGCAGATTGCCGAGCTATGGCACTCCACAGGACTGCCATATAGGGTTTTTCCTGTGTACCTATTTTACACCAATATCTGTTTGACACTGGACCAGTTTTCCTAGTACACTGAGCGTGTCTAGATGTTTTTATGAATTGTCTATATCACTATTCCATGCATTTGTCGATGGAGAGTACTGGCAGTAGACAGCAAATGTTCCGTACAGCAGTAGATAGCACTGACTTTAGGTTGATTTGTATTTCACATGCTTCAGCTATAAAATATTGTTAAATCCAGGACTTGATTGAGTTGTCATATGCATTATTTCTATTAACCACATGTGCCCACCCGTTGTTATGCAGTTGGGCTAAGCAGGGCACATAAGACAGCCCCTGTGATCTAGGTGTCCAGGGGCAACACATTTAGACCATATTCTCTGCTCCATCATTACTCCTTGCATATGTTTATAGAGTATTCTGAGAGTAGATAGCAGACGCTGCTTCAATATGAGATTATACTAGCAGTCCATACATTTGACTTTTTCTGACATCGTTTGGATTCCAAATAGCTGTGCAGGATGTGATTCATTTGGTTCTTACATTATTTCCATCATCGATTTTGCCCCACACACCCCCAAAATCCCCCCTTTTTTCAAGTGTAAACATGCTGTTTTTTTCAAAAGGAGTGTTTTCATAGTAACTAACATGCTATTCACGGCATTTGCCGCAAACATGCCATCACTGTTATGTTGATGCCTAGTCATTTTACGACTTTTGTTGACCGTCAATCGTGTATGCGGTCGACACACTGCATACGCACGTATCAACATAGGCCACTCAACCACTGCCCATTGGACGTTGCCTAGCCAACACGTTGTGTTGTCAAAAGTTAACCAAAATGGCCACCGGAGTACGTGGCTAGCATTTTGTGTCTCCATGGAAATGCTGCATGACCGCACAGCACTCGGGCTAGGTCATGAGCTCTTTTAAATCGCTCTCACCAACTGTGGCCTCCAGCACCAGACTTGCGCTGTGCGCATGTTTTGTTCACAGTAAGAAACTACACCATTTTGGCTTGCTTTTACATTTTTATCAATTTATCACCATGGTGTTGATCCCACTGGGTTCCAGCTCTAAGGGCATGCACAATATCATTGCACAGTATCATTGCAGCCATTATACAACAGAGGCATATATATAGGTATAGTTTCTTAAGCACTACGACTAGAACGTCCTGTAAGATATTTTGTCTTATTGGGGTAAATTTGGGGTTTGGCAGTATTTTCTTCCCGTAAAAATATTGGCGGTAATTTGGTGGTGAATTAGTCTGGCATTTAGATTGGGTTTGGCCTCATATTATTTTAGTGACCATACCTTGTTAGCTTATATTGGTGGTATATTGTTTTGTGGTATTTAGTGATGAGCATGGTTTTCTTCCTTATATTATAACCCCATCATAAAAACAAAACCTTCCTTTCTATTAGAATACCTCCCAGTGGTCTATAGAGAGCTTTGGACCTATGCACTGTTATACCCAATAATTTTATCCAGAACGCCATCTACAGTTTGTGGCTGGTATCACTGGCTCATGGATGTCCAGTAATCTATATGTCCCCTCAGACTCTTTCCCATAAGCATGCAATGAAGGCACACACACACACGCACACAAATCTGCTTTGTCACTTAATATTATTAGCTCCTTCTGGGTTGTTATTTTACCTGTAGTAGTAAATTGACAAATGCACTACTGAACAAAAATGAATCCCCCCTGTGTACTTTATATATATAAATAAGTTCACAGATGCACCAATGACACCAAAATCCCATTTGTTTTTATATACTCTCATTATATTATATACAAATATTATTCACAATCATTACTTCTTACCATGAATACATTGCATCGTCATCTGGAATACAAAAGGAAACAAAATAGAACAAGCAGATCTTTTGAAACATGGATTCATTTTCCCACATCCTGTATATGGCGAAAAATAACATGCAGTGACTTCCCTAACCTTTCTACACTATGATAAAATTGTAACCAAACATACAACGTGCAAAACAATCCTCACTTGGCACAAAGATTACCAAAATTAGCACTTCTTTGAAGTTCTTAGCACGGCCTTGCTCCACTCGCAAAGGCAGTCCCAGTCAGCACAAAATGTTTCTGTAACTCAGCAATGATTTCTCCCAGCCAGCGCTCTGTAACCCCTTGGAACTCCGTCTGTCTTCACAGCCCAGTCTCCACTGACTTCGCTCCGCAAGTTTTTCCATTAGCAAAACTCAGAGCATTCCCACTTTATTTACATGGCATGCCTGCAGACACTTTCATTCAATCAGGTTAAAAAGAATGTTTTCTGCGCCACCCTTCATTTCCAGAACAGTTAAATCCTTGCTCACTGAGTAACTGTTTCATTTATTTCCTGCTGCTCATACTTTCTGCCCTCCACAAGCTAACACACAAAGGAAGAAAAAAAATGTGTGCATTTAAAATGCATTTCAGTAGTGTCCCCAACAACATGTATACTGACAAAAAACAAATTACACAGCCACGCTAGTGGCTGTGTAGTTATGGTTAAGTTGCTGTTGCCACAGGAAGAGCACTTTTTGGGTGGCTTATAACTTCGCTCCCCCTGGACGAATCTACACCAAACTCTGCAAAAAAAGTATATGACCCACTCTGAATCTCTTTGCAAAGTTTGGTGAGGATTCATCTAAGGGGGGCAAAGTTATAGGGGGGTCCCAAAACTTTTTTTTTCCCCATAGACTGAATGGGGAAAAAACTTTGCTCGCGCCTACAGTCCAAATCCCTGGACGGATTTTCACCAAATTAGGACCAGGAGTAGCGGCTTGGTCCTGAAAGCGTGCTTTTACAGATTTGGTGAAAATCCGTCCAGTAGTTTTCTTTAAAATGAACAAAAAGTAGGTCATAAAAAATTAGTGATATCTGTGTTCGGTCCGCGGACACACTTCCCTGTTCGCTCAACGGACAGTGTCCTGATTGGCCAATCGGCTTGCGTGATGTCCGCGGACATGCAACGTGTTTGCTGATTGGACGGCGTGGAGCGTGAAGCGTGTCAGATTTTCAGTAGCGCCCGCCATCTTGGATTCACCGACGTCCGCGGACAGCGTGGTGAAACTTGGTTTAAAATTTGTATTTAGTAGAGTGTGTAGGTGTGTAAGAGTGTTTGGGGAGGGTGGGAGAGTATGAGATAGGTTAAATGTTGTGTTTTTTATGTGGTAGACGCTCTTGTTGTGTTTGATTTGTCTGCGGACAACACGGCTGTTCTGAAATGTTCTAAATAAACTAAATGGGGGGTGTTCTGAGGACGCAATATGTGTCCGTTTTGTTCGCAAGCAAGCTGAAACTGCTCTAAGAACACTTGCGGTGTCCTGAAATGTTCGTAAATAAACAAAATGTGGGTGTCCTGAGGACACTGTCTGTATTATTCTCTGGTAAGTTGAATGTGTTCTAAGAACACTTGTGGTGTCCTGAAATATTCGTAAATAAACAAAATGGGGGTGTTCGGAGGACGCTGTCCGTATTGTTTGTTGTCAAGTTTAAAGTGTTCTAAGAACACTTGCGGTGTCCTGAAATGTTCATAAGGGGTGTCCGGAAGACGCTGTCCGTATTGTTCTCTGGCAAGTTGAATGTGTTCTAAGAGCACTCGTGGTGTCCTGAAATGTTCGGAAATAAACAAAATGGGTGTGTCCTGAGGACGCTGTCCGTATTGTTCGATGGGAAGTTGAATGTGTTCTAAGAACACTCGTGGTGTCCTGAAATGTTCGCAAATAAACAAAATGGGTGTGTCCTGAGGACGCTGTCCATATTGTTTGATGGGAAGTTGAATGTGTTCTAAGAACACTCGTTGTGTCCTGAAATGTTCATAAATAAACAAAATGGGGGTGTCCTGAGGACGCTGTCCGTATTGTTCGTTGGGAAGTTGAATTTGTTCTAAGAACACTCGTGGTGTCCTGAAATGTTCGTAAATAAACAAAATGGTTGTGTCCTGAAGACACTGTCCGTATTGTTCTCTGGCAAGTTGAATGTGTTCTAAGAACACTTGTGGTGTCCTAAAATGTTCGTAAATAAACAAAATTGGTGTGTCGCGAGGACGCTGTCCGTATTGTTTGTTGTCAAGTTTAAAGTGTTCTAAGAACACTCACGGTGTCCTGAAATGTTCGTAGGGGGTGTCTTGAGGACCCTGTCCGTATTGTTCGTTGGGAAGTTGAATGTGTTCTAAGAACACTCGTGGTGTCCTGAAATGTTCGTCAATAAACAAAATGGGTGTGTCCTGAGGATGCTGTCCGTATTGTTCGATGGGAAGTTGAATGTGTTCTAAGAACACTCTTGGTGTCCTGAAATGTTCATGAATAAACAAAATGGGGGTGTCCTGAGGACGCTCTCCGTATTGTTCGTTGGGAAGTTGAATGTTTTCTAAGAACACTCGTGGTGTCCTGAAATGTTCGTAAATAAACAAAATGGTGGTGTCCTGAGGACGCTGTCCGTATTGTTCTCTAGCAAGTTGAATGTGTTCTAAGAACACTTGTGGTGTCCTAAAATGTTCGTAAATAAACAAAATGGGGGTGTCCCGAGGACGCTGTCCGTATTGTTCGATTGCAAGTTGAATGTGTTCTAAGAACACTCCAGGTGTCCTGAAATGTTTGCAAATAAACAAAATGGGGGTGTCCTGAGGACGCTGTCCGTATTGTTCGATGGGAAGTTGAATGTGTTCTAAGAACACTCACAGTGTTCTATAATCTTCGTAAATAAACAAAAGGGGGGTGTCCTGAGGACGCTGTCTGTATTGTTTGTTGTCAAGTTTAAAGTGTTCTAAGAACACTCGTGGTGTCCTGAAATGTTCGCAAATAAACAAAATGGGGGTGTCCTGGGACGCTGTCCGTATTGTTCGTTGTCAAGTTTAAAGTGTTCTAAGAACACTCTCGGTGTCCTGAAATGTTCGTAGGGGGTGTCCTGAAGACACTGTCCATATTGTTCTCTGGCAAGTTGAATGTGTTCTAAGAACACTCGTGGTGTCCTGAAATGTTCGTAAATAAACAAAATGGGGGTGTCCTGAGGACGCTGTCCGTATTGTTCGTTGTCAAGTTTAAAGTGTTCTAAGAACACTCTCGGTGTCCTGAAATGTTCGTAGGGGGTGTCCTGAAGACAATGTCCATATTGTTCTCTGGCAAGTTGAATGTGTTCTAAGAACACTCGTGGTGTCCTGAAATGTTCGTAAATAAACAAAATGGTGGTGTCCTGAGGACGATGTCCGTATTGTTCTCTGGCAAGTTGAATGTGTTCTAAGAACACTTGTGGTGTCCTAAAATGTTCGTAAATAAACAAAATTGGGGTGTCCCGAGGACGCTGTCCGTATTGTTTGTTGTCAAGTTTAAAGTGTTCTAAGAACACTCGCGGTGTCCTGAAATGTTCGTAGGGGGTGTCTTGAGGACCCTGTCCGTATTGTTCGTTGGGAATTTGAATGTGTTCTAAGAACACTCGTGGTGTCCTGAAATGTTCGTCAATAAACAAAATGGGTGTGTCCTGAGGATGCTGTCCGTATTGTTCGATGGGAAGTTGAATGTGTTCTAAGAACACTCTTGGTGTCCTGAAATGTTCATGAATAAACAAAATGGGGGTGTCCTGAGGACGCTCTCCGTATTGTTCGTTGGGAAGTTGAATGTTTTCTAAGAACACTCGTGGTGTCCTGAAATGTTCGTAAATAAACAAAATGGTGGTGTCCTGAGGACGCTGTCCGTATTGTTCTCTAGCAAGTTGAATGTGTTCTAAGAACACTTGTGGTGTCCTAAAATGTTCGTAAATAAACAAAATGGGGGTGTCCCGAGGACGATGTCCGTATTGTTCGATTGCAAGTTGAATGTGTTCTAAGAACACTCCAGGTGTCCTGAAATGTTTGCAAATAAACAAAATGGGGCTGTCCTGAGGACGCTGTCCGTATTGTTCGATGGGAAGTTGAATGTGTTCTAAGAACACTCACAGTGTTCTATAATCTTCGTAAATAAACAAAAGGGGGGTGTCCTGAGGACGCTGTCTGTATTGTTTGTTGTCAAGTTTAAAGTGTTCTAAGAACACTCGTGGTGTCCTGAAATGTTCGCAAATAAACAAAATGGGGGTGTCCTGGGACGCTGTCCGTATTGTTCGTTGTCAAGTTTAAAGTGTTCTAAGAACACTCTCGGTGTCCTGAAATGTTCGTAGGGGGTGTCCTGAAGACACTGTCCATATTGTTCTCTGGCAAGTTGAATGTGTTCTAAGAACACTTGTGGTGTCCTGAAATGTTCGTAAATAAACAAAATGGGGGTGTCCTGAGGACGCTGTCCGTATTGTTCGTTGTCAAGTTTAAAGTGTTCTAAGAACACTCTCGGTGTCCTGAAATGTTCGTAGGGGGTGTCCTGAAGACAATGTCCATATTGTTCTCTGGCAAGTTGAATGTGTTCTAAGAACACTCGTGGTGTCCTGAAATGTTCGTAAATAAACAAAATGGTGGTGTCCTGAGGACGCTGTCCGTATTGTTCTCTGGCAAGTTGAATGTGTTCTAAGAACACTTGTGGTGTCCTAAAATGTTCGTAAATAAACAAAATTGGGGTGTCCCGAGGACGCTGTCCGTATTGTTTGTTGTCAAGTTTAAAGTGTTCTAAGAACACTCACGGTGTCCTGAAATGTTCGTAGGGGGTGTCCTGAGGACGCTGTCCGTATTTTTCATTGGGAAGTTGAATGTGTTCTAAGAACACTCGTGGTGTCCTGAAATGTTCGTCAATAAACAAAATGAGTGTGTTATGAGGATGCTGTCCGTATTGTTCGATGGGAAGTTGAATGTGTTCTAAGAACACTCACAGTGTTCTGAAATCTTCGTAAATAAACAAAAGGGGGGTGTCCTGAGGACGCTGTCTGTATTGTTTGTTGTCAAGTTTAAAGTGTTCTAAGAACACTCGTGGTGTCCTGAAATGTTCGCAAATAAACAAAATGGGGGTGTCCTGAGGACACTGTCCGTATTGTTCGTTGTCAAGTTTAAAGTGTTCTAAGAACACTCTCGGTGTCCTGAAATGTTCGTAGGGGGTGTCCTGAAGACACTGTCCATATTGTTCTCTGGCAAGTTGAATGTGTTCTAAGAACACTCGTGGTGTCCTGAAATGTTCGTAAATAAACAAAATGGGGGTGTCCTGAGGACGCTGTCCGTATTGTTCGTTGTCAAGTTTAAATTGTTCTAAGAACACTCTCGGTGTCCTGAAATGTTCGTAGGGGGTGTCCTGAAGACAATGGCCCTCATTAGGACCCTGGCGCTAAGGGGTTTGCGCCAGCGTTAGCTGCGCCGACCCCTTACCGCCAACTACGAGTTCCCATAGCGCCATGGTCATTTTTCCGCCCGCTTTTTGCGGGCGTAAAAATCCATGGCGCTATGGGACCTCGGTGTTAATTACGCCACCGTAGTGTACGGTGGCGTAATTAACACCTTCCCCACTCCCATTGAGCCCTATGGGGCCGAAATGGGAATGGGGAAGGGTAAATGGGTCAATGGGGACTTACCGCCCCGCCGACCTCGGAATGGGGCGGTAAGTCCGCCATCCGCCATGGCGTAAAGGGACTTTGCGCCATGGCGGAAAAGTCCGCCGATGGCGGAAAAAATCCGCCAGGGTCGTAATGAGGGCCAATGTCCATATTGTTCTCTGGCAAGTTGAATGTGTTCTAAGAACACTCGTGGTGTCCTGAAATGTTCGTAAATAAACAAAACGGTGGTGTCCTGAGGACGCTGTCCGTATTGTTCTCTGGCAAGTTGAATGTGTTCTAAGAACACTTGTGGTGTCCTAAAATGTTCGTAAATAAACAAAATTGGGGTGTCCCGAGGACGCTGTCTGTATTGTTTGTTGTCAAGTTTAAAGTGTTCTAAGAACACTCACGGTGTCCTGAAATGTTCGTAGGGGGTGTCCTGAGGACGCTGTCCGTATTGTTCATTGGGAAGTTGAATGTGTTCTAAGAACACTCGTGGTGTCCTGAAATGTTTGTCAATAAACAAAATGAGTGTGTCCTGAGGATGCTGTCCGTATTGTTCGATGGGAAGTTGAATGTGTTCTAAGAACACTCTTGGTGTCCTGAAATGTTCATGAATAAACAAAATGGGGGTGTCCTGAGGACGCTGTCCGTATTGTTCGTTGGGCAGTTGAATGTTTTCTAAGAACACTCGTGGTGTCCTGAAATGTTCGTAAATAAACAAAATGGTGGTGTCCTGAGGACGCTGTCCGTATTGTTCTCTGGCAAGTTGAATGTGTTCTAAGAACACTTGTGGTGTCCTAAAATGTTCGTAAATAAACAAAATTGGGGTGTCCCGAGGACGCTGTCCGTATTGTTTGTTGTCAAGTTTAAAGTGTTCTAAGAACACTCGCGGTGTCCTGAAATGTTCGTAGGGGGTATCCTGAGGACGCTGTCCGTATTGTTCATTGGGAAGTTGAATGTGTTCTAAGAACACTCGTGGTGTCCTGAAATGTTCGTCAATAAACAAAATGAGTGTGTCCTGAGGATGCTGTCCGTTTTGTTCGATGGGAAATTGAATGTGTTCTAAGAACACTCTTGGTGTCCTGAAATGTTCATGAATAAACAAAATGGGGGTGTCCTGAGGACGCTGTCCGTATTGTTCGTTGGGAAGTTGAATGTTTTCTAAGAACACTCGTGGTGTCCTGAAATGTTCGTAAATAAACAAAATGGTGGTGTCCTGAGGACGCTGTCCGTATTGTTCTCTGGCAAGTTGAATGTGTTCTAAGAACACTTGTGGTGTCCTAAAATGTTCGTAAATAAATAAAATGGGGGTGTCCCGAGGACGCTGTCCGTATTGTTCGATGGCAAGTTGAATGTGTTCTAAGAACACTCGAGGTGTCCTGAAATGTTTGCAAATAAACAAAATTGGGGTGTCCTGAGGACGCTGTCCGTATTGTTCGATGGGAAGTTGAATGTGTTCTAAGAACACTCACAGTGTTCTGAAATCTTCGTAAATAAACAAAAGGGGGGTGTCCTGAGGACGCTGTCTGTATTGTTTGTTGTCAAGTTTAAAGTGTTCTAAAAACACTCGTGGTGTCCTGAAATGTTCGCAAATAAACAAAATGGGGGTGTCCTGAGGACGCTGTCCGTATTGTCTGTTGTCAAGTTTAAAGTGTTCTAAGAACACTCTCGGTGTCCTGAAATGTTCGTAGGGGGTGTCCTGCAGACACTGTCCATATTGTTCTCTGGCAAGTTGAAAGTGTTCTAAGAACACTCTCGGTGTCCTGAAATGTTCGTAGGGGGTGTCCTGAGGACGCTGTCCGTATTGTTCATTGGGAAGTTGAATGTGTTCTAAGAACACTCGTGGTGTCCTGAAATGTTCGTCAATAAACAAAATGAGTGTGTCCTGAGGATGCTGTCCGTATTGTTCGATGGGAAGTTGAATGTGTTCTAAGAACACTCTTGGTGTCCTGAAATGTTCATGAATAAACAAAATGGGGGTGTCCTGAGGACGCTGTCTGTATTGTTCGTTGGGAAGTTGAATGTTTTCTAAGAACACTCGTGGTGTCCTGAAATGTTCGTAATTAAACAAAATGGTGGTGTCCTGAGGACGCTGTCCGTATTGTTCTCTGGCAAGTTGAATGTGTTCTAAGAACACTTGTGGTGTCCTAAAATGTTCGTAAATAAACAAAATTGGGGTGTCCCGAGGACGCTGTCCGTATTGTTTGTTGTCAAGTTTAAAGTGTTCTAAGAACACTCGCGGTGTCCTGAAATGTTCGTAGGGGGTGTCCTGAGGGCGCTGTCCGTATTGTTCATTGGGAAGTTGAATGTGTTCTAAGAACACTCGTGGTGTCCTGAAATGTTCGTCAATAAACAAAATGAGTGTGTCCTGAGGATGCTGTCCGTATTGTTCGATGGGAAATTGAATGTGTTCTAAGAACACTCTTGGTGTCCTGAAATGTTCATGAATAAACAAAATGGGGGTGTCCTGAGGACGCTGTCCGTATTGTTCGTTGGGAAGTTGAATGTTTTCTAAGAACACTCGTGGTGTCCTGAAATGTTCGTAAATAAACAAAATGGTGGTGTACTGAGGACGCTGTCCGTATTGTTCTCTGGCAAGTTGAATGTGTTCTAAGAACACTTGTGGTGTCCTAAAATGTTCGTAAATAAACAAAATGGGGGTGTCCCGAGGACGCTGTCCGTATTGTTCGATGGCAAGTTGAA
The DNA here is from genome assembly GCF_040938575.1 of Ambystoma mexicanum. NCBI lineage: Eukaryota > Metazoa > Chordata > Amphibia > Caudata > Ambystomatidae > Ambystoma > Ambystoma mexicanum. The sequence goes on along the minus strand of NC_090933.1, from coordinate 770,888,678 downwards.
TGTGTTCTAAGAACACTCGAGGTGTCCTGAAATGTTTGCAAATAAACAAAATGGGGGTGTCCTGAGGACGCTGTCCGTATTGTTCGATGGGAAGTTGAATGTGTTCTTAGAACACTCACAGCGTTCTGAAATCTTCGTAAATAAACAAAAGGGGGGTGTCCTGAGGACGCTGTCTGTATTGTTTGTTGTCAAGTTTAAAGTGTTCTAAGAACACTCGTGGTGTCCTGAAATGTTCGCAAATAAACAAAATGGGGGTGTCCTGAGGACGCTGTCCATATTGTTCGTTGTCAAGTTTAAAGTGTTCTAAGAACACTCTCGGTGTCCTGAAATGTTCGTAGGGGGTGTCCTGAAGACACTGTCCATATTGTTCTCTGGCAAGTTGAATGTGTTCTAAGAACACTCGTGGTGTCCTGAAATGTTCGTAAATAAACAAAATGGTGGTGTCCTGAGGACGCTCTCCGTATTGTTCTCTGGCAAGTTGAATGTGTTCTAAGAACACTTGTGATGTCCTAAAATGTTCGTAAATAAACAAAAGGGGGGTGTTCCGAGGACGCTGTCCGTATTGTTTGTTGTCAAGTTTAAAGTGTTCTAACAACACTTGCGGTGTCCTGAAATGTTCGTAGGGGGTGTCCTGAGGACGCTGTCCGTATTGTTCATTGGGAAGTTGAATGTGTTCTAAGAACACTCGTGGTGTCCTGAAATGTTTGTCAATAAACAAAATGAGTGTGTCCTGAGGATGCTGTCCGTATTGTTCGATGGGAAGTTTAATGTGTTCTAAGAACACTCTTGGTGTCCTGAAATGTTCATGAATAAACAAAATGGCGGTGTCCTGAGGACGCTGTCCGTATTGTTCGTTGGGAAGTTGAATGTTTTCTAAGAACACTCGTGGTGTCCTGAAATGTTCGTAAATAAACAAAATGGTGGTGTACTGAGGACGCTGTCCGTATTGTTCTCTGGCAAGTTGAATGTGTTCTAAGAACACTTGTGGTGTCCTAAAATGTTCATAAATAAACAAAATGGGGGTGTCCCGAGGACACTGTCCGTATTGTTCGATGGCAAGTTGAATGTGTTCTAAGAACACTCGAGGTGTCCTGAAATGTTTGCAAATAAACAAAATGGGGGTGTCCTGAGGACGCTGTCCGTATTGTTCGATGGGAAGTTGAATGTGTTCTAAGAACTCTCACAGTGTTCTGAAATCTTCGTAAATAAACAAAAGGGGGGTGTCCTGAGGACGCTGTCTGTATTGTTTGTTGTCAAGTTTAAAGTGTTCTAAGAACACTCGTGGTGTCCTGAAATGTTCGCAAATAAATAAAATGGGGGTGTTCTGAGGACGCTGTCCGTATTGGTCTCTGGCAAGTTGAATGTGTTCTAAGAACACTTGTGGTGTCCTAAAATGTTCGTAAATAAACAAAATTGGGGTGTCCCGAGGACGCTGTCCGTATTGTTTGTTGTCAAGTTTAAAGAGTTCTAAGAACACTCGCGGTGTCCTGAAATGTTCGTAGGGGGTGTCCTGAGGACGCTGTCCGTATTGTTCATTGGGAAGTTGAATGTGTTCTAAGAACACTCGTGGTGTCCTGAAATGTTCGTCAATAAACAAAATGAGTGTGTCCTGAGGATGCTGTCCGTATTGTTCGATGGGAAATTGAATGTGTTCTAAGAACACTCTTGGTGTCCTGAAATGTTCATGAATAAACAAAATGGGGGTGTCCTGAGGATGCTGTCCGTATTGTTCGTTGGGAAGTTGAATGTTTTCTAAGAACACTCGTGGTGTCCTGAAATGTTCGTAAATAAACAAAATGGTGGTGTCCTGAGGACGCTGTCCGTATTGTTCTCTGGCAAGTTGAATGTGTCCTAAGAACACTTGTGGTGTCCTAAAATGTTCGTAAATAAACAAAATGGGGGTGTCCCGAGGACGCTGTCCGTATTGTTCGATGGCAAGTTGAATGTGTTCTAAGAACACTCGAGGTGTCCCGAAATGTTTGCAAATAAACAAAATGGGGGTGTCCTGAGGACGCTGTCCGTATTGTTCGATGGGAAGTTGAATGTGTTCTAAGAACACTCACAGTGTTCTGAAATCTTCGTAAATAAACAAAAGGGGGGTGTCCTGAGGACGCTGTCTGTATTGTTTGTTGTCAAGTTTAAAGTGTTCTAAGAACACTCGTGGTGTCCTGAAATGTTCGCAAATAAACAAAATGTGGGTGTCCTGAGGACGCTGTCCGTATTGTTCGTTGTCAAGTTTAAAGTGTTCTAAGAACACTCTCGGTGTCCTGAAATGTTCGTAGGGGGTGTCCTGAAGACACTGTCCATATTGTTCTCTGGCAAGTTGAATGTGTTCTAAGAACACTCGTGGTGTCCTGAAATGTTCGTAAATAAACAAAATGGTGGTGTCCTGAGGACGCTCTCCGTATTGTTCTCTGGCAAGTTGAATGTGTTCTAAGAACACTTGTGATGTCGTAAAATGTTCGTAAATAAACAAAATTGGGGTGTTCCGAGGACGCTGTCCGTATTGTTTGTTGTCAAGTTTAAAGTGTTCTAAGAACACTCGCGGTGTCCTGAAATGTTCGTAGGGGGTGTCCTGAGGACGCTGTCCGTATTGTTCATTGGGAAGTTGAATGTGTTCTAAGAACACTCGTGGTGTCCTGAAATGTTCGTCAATAAACAAAATGAGTGTGTCCTGAGGATGCTGTCCGTATTGCTCGATGGGAAGTTGAATGTGTTCTAAGAACACTCTTGGTGTCCTGAAATGTTCATGAATAAACAAAATGGGGGTGTCCTGAGGACGCTGTCCGTATTGTTCGTTGGGAAGTTGAATGTTTTCTAAGAAAACTCGTGGTGTCCAGAAATGTTCGTAATTAAACAAAATGGTGGTGTCCTGAGGACGCTGTCCGTATTGTTCTCTGGCAAGTTGAATGTGTTCTAAGAACACTTGTGGTGTCCTAAAATGTTCATAAATAAACAAAATGGGGGTGTCCCGAGGACGCTGTCCGTATTGTTCGATGGCAAGTTGAATGTGTTCTAAGAACACTCGAGGTGTCCTGAAATGTTTGCAAATAAACAAAATGGGGGTGTCCTGAGGACGCTGTCCGTATTGTTCGATGGGAAGTTGAATGTGTTCTAAGAACTCTCACAGTGTTCTGAAATCTTCGTAAATAAACAAAAGGGGGGTGTCCTGAGGACGCTGTCTGTATTGTTTGTTGTCAAGTTTAAAGTGTTCTAAGAACACTCGTGGTGTCCTGAAATGTTCGCAAATAAACAAAATGGGGGTGTCCTGAGGACGCTGTCCGTATTGTTCGTTGTCAAGTTTAAAGTGTTCTAAGAACACTCTCGGTGTCCTGAAATGTTCGTAGGGGGTGTCCTGAAGACACTGTCCATATTGTTCTCTGGCAAGTTGAATGTGTTCTACGAACACTTGTGGTGTCCTGAAATGTTCGCAAATAAACAAAATGGGGGTGTTCTGAGGACGCTGTCTGTATTGTTAGTTGTCAAGTTGAAAGTGTTCTAAGAACTGTCGCAGTGTCCTGAAATGTTCATAGGGGGTGTCCTGAAGATACTGTCCGTATTATTCGCTGGCAAGTTGAATGTGTTCTAAGAACACTCGCGGTGTCCTGAAATGTTCACAAATAAAAAAATGGGGGTGTTCTGAGGACGCTGTCCGTATTGTTCGCTGGCAAGTTGAAAGTGTTCTAAGAACACTCATAATGTCCGCTGACATTAAAAGATTCCATAGGCCATAGTTGAAATGTTTGACACTATGGGTGTGATATGCTGCGGTGGTTGTGGCCAGGGCATAGAGTGTTGGGTGCAAGCCATTTGGCCCTGCACCCAACACTCTATGCCCTGGCCACAACCACCGCAGCATATCACACTCATAGTTGCTTATAACTTTGAGTCAAAAACAAATTTATAAGGAACAAAGTTATAAGCCACTATGGGTGTGATATGCTGCGATGGTTGTACTTATTATAATATACTTACTGTTTGGTTTAGTAACTGGAGTACATATATTTCTTGTTGATTTCTGTGATTAAAGAAAATAGCATGTTAGTATTAGTATTTTGTAATGACTTATCACATTGTATAATCAACATTTTTTTTTTGTACCCTCATATTTAGTAGATTACAAACTAGAGTACTGTGCAATTTGCTCAGTTTCTGTGTTTGTTGTTAAAATCATTGGGTCTGTGGGAGAAAAAAAAATCCATGTTGGATAAAAAAAACCTTTTTCTGTTATGCTACAGTTTATTTGTTTGTTTTCAGTGTTCACTTATTGTTTCTGACTAATGCTTTATACATTGGCTTGTTGCAGTTTTTTGGAGCAGTAACATATTATTTATTTGTTTGGATATTGTAAAATGTTGGAGCAGTTAGATACCATTAGGCATATTCTAACTGTCTATTTTTTTATATATTTTGGTGGTATTGATTTATCTGTTTGGATATTGTTAAATTTTGGGACTGTTAGATACCAATTGGTGTATTCTGACTGTCTATTTTTTGCTCTAATTTAGTGGTATTCATTTATCTGATTAGTTGTTGTAGAATCTTTGGTTTACTTATGTACTGTACAGAAAATATGCATACCTGTAGTTTGTGTTCATGCATATGGATATGCATGGAGCTGCAAGTAGAAATCTTGGAGACTTGTACAGTATTTCTTGTAGATGGTGCTTGCCAATGATTTGACACTTGTACTCAGAGAGATGCACAGTACATTTGCAGTGCTGATCTATGATGATGCAGTTAGATGTAGAGGTCTTGAATGTGATTGGTGGATGGTCATGTGACTTCTTAGCTACATCCAATGAGAGAATGTGACAGAGAGTGAAGTGGAAATGGTAGAAGGGCTGTTCATGTTACGATATGTCCGCGGACATGGCGGTAGTTCGCGGACATCGGGTGTTACATCCGGGGATTTTTGGGTTCAGAAGTCATGCAAATGAGAATGAGTACTGAAAGGGATTGGTCAGGAAAGTTTAGTGGGTGTGCTGTGCCAGGAGAGAGTTTCTAAGATACTCTTTTTGCTGAGAGAAGAACAGATAGCTATGGCTGTGTGTTTCAGAAAACAGATTGTTTGGATTTTGGGAGACTTGTGGATACATTGGTTGAAGGTGCATGCAGAAACCTGTGGAGTAGCTGTAGATCTTGGATTCCCACATGTGGAAGTACACTGACATGGAGTATGTGGAATGAAGTGGTTGGACTTGTTACCTCTCTGTGCTACTTTGGAGACAGAGCAGCATCCAGATATAATTATAATTCATTGTGGAGGGAACAGTTTAGGACATGTGTCTGGAATTTCTTTGCAATTTGCAATGAAAGAAGAACTTGGGAAGGTCATGGACATGTTTCCAAATTCGCAAGTAATTTTTTCACGGATTGTGCAGAGACAAATGTGGCTTCGTTCTTCTTCATTTGGTCCACAAATGGAGAAAGCAAGGCGCAATGTCAATAAGGCTGTTTGTGCCTTTCTACGAGATTTTGGCATGTCCGCTTTTCACAATGAAAATATTATGTTTCATAGTACATACATTTTTCGCAGAGATGGAGTACATCTAAATTATGCTGGAAATCAGATTTTTCTAAGAAACATATAAAATGCATTGCAACCTTTTTTAGAATTACAGCATCCATTTTGAAGTAGGTGTTGAATATTTATGATTTTTGAAACACAAACACCTCCCAAAGGTTCTTTTCAGAGCCACCACTTCCTCCCAGAGAAAATTGCAATGGTTATGATAGGGTAGCTCCCCAAAATGTTAGATGTCTGCGGACTGTCCGCGGACTTCTAAAAAATACAAAGGGCCCTGCTTCATTTATTTTCACTTCTATTTTTTAACTGTGAAAGGCGGATCTGAAAAGAGCCTTATTTTTTTTTATTTTTGTTATTTTATATTGTTTTCTGTTTTTTATACACAACACACTAGGAGAGGAGGGGAAAGGAGGGGAAAGGGGGGACACCGACCACAGGGATAAGAAAGGACAAGCTGAGAGAGGAATATGTAGAGTGGGTTTTATTTGGGTAGTGAGCATGTCTTCTCGTGCTCTGAGACGATAGTCTCAAAAGCACTACGAAGTCGCTCCCCCTGCAGAGTACTGTGTCGCAGTACATACACACAACTGTGACCCTCGAAATGTAAGGGTCATCAGCATTATGTATGGCCTGTGAGGCAGCTTGAGGAAGACGCTGTCCCACAGAGGTGTTCCTTGTGGTGACAGGATCAGAAACGGAGGATGAAGTAGAGGAAATCAACCTACTACGCTCCTCGCAAGGTACAACATTGCGAATGGCCCCAGAGTGAAATGACCTTAGGTGTCGCTTCATGGTAGTGGTCCCAAAGCTGTACGAACCATGCCTCCCTCGACTGAGTACCATTTTGCACTCATTGCAGGTGACTCGGTTCGCACAAGCCTTAGGACCATCCCCATGAATGGTAAATAACCATCACACCCAAGACTCACGCCGAGTGCGGGTAGTAGGGATTTCCACTACCTCATTCTCGTCATCCTCTTCTTCCTCCTCTGCATCCTCACTCCTGTTCCCTCTTCGGGCCCTTGTGGAGGTGGTCGTGGTGGAGGGGGTGGGGGTGGTGCTGAAGCAGGTGCAGCACCAGGTGGCAGTAGTGCAGCCTGGGATGCCATCACGATGATGGTGTAATCTGCAAGTTGCAGGAAAAACAGCTGTGCTCTGAAGAATAGCCAGAAACACAATGAGAATAAGCTCTAGGGCGTGGTCTTTTATAGGGGTGCTTGTATGCGTTTTTGCGGATATGCGCGCTGTCCGCGGACAGATCGAACACAAAAAAAGGTTCAAAAACTTTCAAAAAGTATGTAGAAACTCAGGTTTAGTATGTGGGACTTGTGCTATGGTGAGTTTTTATTGAGAAATATTGTGGATTACTTGAAAATGTACTTTTAAATTGTTCGGGGACACGAACAGTGTCCGCATTCAGAACACGCGATCAGCATGGGCGTGGTTACATGATCGCTTCGCGAACATGTTCGCGAAGGAAGCGGCTGTCTGCAGGACACCAAATGCACGGACATTAGTTTGCGCATGCGCGTTGATGTTCTACGGACACTGTTCGGGTCCTGAAGTAATTAAAAGTGCGTCACACGTCAAACGAACAGTTACGGACAACCGTTTGTTCTTAGAACAGTTTAACTTCCTTGCGAACAATACATACAGACATAGCGTCCTCAGGACACCTCTATTTTCATTTATTTACGAACATTTCAGAACACCGCGTGTGTTCTTAAAACAGTTTCAACTTGCTAGCGAACAGTACGGACAGGTATACTGTTCTTCAGGACACCTCCATTTTCGTTTATTTATGAACATTTCAGGACACCGCTTGTGTTCTTAGAACAGTTTCAACTTGGTAGCAAACATTATGGACAGGTATAGTGTTCTTCAGGACACCTCCATTTTTGTTTATTTACGAACATTTCAGGACACCACGTGTGTTCTAGAACAGTTTCAACTTGCTAGCGAAGAGTACGGACAGGTATAGTGTTCTTTAGGACACCTCCATTTTCATTTATTTACGAACATTTCAGAACAACCTCGCTGTCCGCGGACACCTAAATTGTTTTTTTTATTTTTTAAATGAAACTAATCACAACAAAATATAAAAATGTAACTTTATTTAACATATATTGACAATTTATGTCAGAGAAGGTGAGGCAGAAACAGAAACAAAAACAGGAGAATTAGGGGTTTCAACATGATTGGTATCAGGTGAAGAAGGGATGGAAGTCTCATAAAAACGTTTTGGGTTATGGAGAGGGTTTGGGGATAACTGGCTGGGATATGGTGAGGGGGGACAAGTACATGTGAGACAATGGTATGAGGTTTTTGTTTTAAAATGATCCTCAACAAAAGTTTTCAAATTATTAAAATTGCTCAACAATAAATCCATTTTTTCTTTTATGCTGTCAAGAGTGTTATCCGTAACAGTTTCTTTAGAGGTATTTTCTATTTTGCTATGCTCTGTACAAAAAAATAATAATTAAATGGTTTATATTGTGTGTACCATTAGTTTCACTATCTTCTGACATTTCCTCATGTGGGAAATACTCCTCTATCCATTCCAGAGTACTAGAGATTTCTGTGAGAAAAAAAAAGATAATATATATTTTTTTTTCTAAAACAGAAAGTTTATAAATATATGAGTAAAATTAAGTACACTTACTATTTCAGGTAAGATATGTTCTGAGTACTCTGTAGGTCTGGTCTTGCTCTTAGTTGTGGAGTGTCTGTGAGGTAATTTTGTTGGAAGCCAATTTATCTGCTTTTGGTATATTCCATTTTAGAACATATTTGCCCTCATTACAACCCTGGCGGTAAGTGAAAAACGATGCCGTTAAATGATTACCGGCATTGTTTTCAGCTAGGTCCGATCATGACCCGTGACCGTTAACTACGATGCCATTAGCGGCATCGTACTTAACGCTGACGCTAACTGCACCAAGGTCGCATGCACGCGAACTGCCACGCCGTAAATACCGGCATGGTGCAAAGCTACGCAAATCACGAACCAAGCGGACATGCTCCTAACGCCATCACAAAGGCCCTCATTACAACCCTGGCGTTAAGAGGTTAACGGCACCGTAAAAGGTGGTGGCGCCGTTAACCCCTTAACGCCTGATTACGAGGTCCCTTTGTGGGTTGGCGATTTTAACGCCTGCTTTTTGCAGGCGTTAAAAACCAACCCACAAAGGCACCTTGGTGCTAAGTACGGTGCCGCAATTTGCGGCACCGTACTTAGCGCCTTTCCCATTCCCATTGAGCCCTATGGGGCAAAAATGGGAATGGGGAAGGGCAATGGTGGAAGTGGGAATTACCGCCACGCCAACCTTGGAATGGGGCGGTAATTCCCCATTCCGCCATGGCGGAGTCGGTAAGTTACCGGCATGGACCATGGTGCTATTAGCACCATGGTCCAACGCCAGGGTCGTAATGAGGGCCAAAGCCGTTAAGTACCTTACCGCCATGGGCTAATTACGCCATCGCGAACCAACAGTAAATGGCCATGTGCAGTGTATCCAGCTGCCACAGGTGCACAGAATCAGCACAGGTGGAGGCAATACAGACTCAGCAAGTACAAAAAGAGCACACCCCACCCCTTCCCACACCCAGTCACACTCCACAATGATTCCAATAGGACTAGCAATGTTGGGGCTGGAGGACCTGATAGCAATGCCAGTGCTACAACTACAACTACAACAACAACAACAACAGGCAGCACAGAGGAGGCACAGGAGGAGAAGGAGGGCAAGGCAGGGCCAGCAAGCCCCACCAGCACAGCCAGTGCCACCACGCAGGCAGCCCACAATCCCACGCATCGGAGCCAGTCCATTCAACCTCACCGCTGAGCAGATCCACACCCTGTACCATTTGGACCGGGACACCATCACCACCATCGTAGACATGACACACAACGACATCGTCAGCATGATAGAAACACCCACTGCCATCCCACCCCTACTGAAGGTAGTGTCCGTGCTCCACTTCCTGGCCACAGGCACCTACCAGCACACAGTGGGGCACTTGCATGGCATTTCACAACCATTATTCTCACGTACACTGATCCAAGTGCTCGATGCCCTCCTCAAGCACACAGACGACCACATCTCATTACCACGGTCTGACCAGGAGGTTGCAAACACCAAAGTGGGTTTCCATGCACTAGCCGGCATACCTGGTTGCATTGGTGCCATTGACTGCACCCATGTGGAATTGGTGGTCCCACATGCCATGGAGGTACCGTACCGCAACCATAAACTATTTCACTCAATCAACGTGCAAATGGTGTGTGTCTCCAACAGGATCTTCACACATTGTTGTGCCCGATTCCCCGGATCAACCCATGATTCAATGGTCCTGAGGAACTCCACAATACCACGCTACATGGAGCGACATGCAGGGCCAAGATCCTGGCTACTCGGTGAGTCTCATGTCATGACCATGGAAATGTGAAGTGGGTAGGTGATCGATGTACCAATGCATACTTCACCTGGCTGAAAGGGGGGGGGGGGTGATGCATACTTCACCTGGCTGAAAGGGGGGGGGAATGATGCATACTTCACCTGGCTGAAAGGGGGGGGATGATGCATACTTCACCTGGCTGAAAGGGGGGAGGAATGATGCATACTTCACCTGGCTGAAAGGGGGGGGGATGATGCATACTTCACCTGGCTGAAAGGGGGGGGAATGATGCATACTTCACCTGGCTGAAAGGGGGGGATGATGCATACTTTAGCTGGCTGCGAGTAGCAGAGGCAATGGAGCCAGCTCATACCCTAAAGCAGCACAAACGTCAGCTGACACCTGTAAACATAATGCCTGATGTAAGCAGCCCTACCATGTGAATGAAGGTGTGTCCCAAACATGACACAACCATCTGCAAGTGCATCGTACCGATTCAGACCACATTGGCTTCAACGAAATGCACCTACATGCACGGCACCAAACACCATCAACTGAAAGCCCTGTCCCCCATAACTGCGCACAAAGGAGGCACGTGACAGACAGAAACATCAATACACCATTACACAGACAACAAGGGCCACAACATTTCCCTATCAACATCAGTAGTGCTCATTGGGGTCATTATGAGGCTGACAGCAATGTTGCAATGATGTGAGCGTTGATATCACGGGACACGTGCCAGGTCACCAAAACAAACGCCATGAACGAACACAGTGGATGGGCACTCACAAGGCATACATTGGTTGATGGCATGCAAAACAGTCCATGAGAGCCATGAACATATACCGGTCACATAGTGTGAATCCATTAGTGCATTTAAAAGTGGTACAAAGTAACAGTTGAATGCATGCCATGGTGGCACGTCATGTTTTGAATTAGATGTCATGACTGACACATACATTGTTGCCCACATACAGGTGATGCAGGCTATCCCCTGAAGAGGTGGCTCCTTACACCAGTCCGGAACCCACAGAACCAGCATGAGGAGGACTTCAACCGTGCACATACACGTACCCGTGTGGTGATTGAGCAGGCATTCGGCCTACTGAAGGCACAGTTTCGCTTCATCAGCAGGTCTGGTGGGGCACTCCTGTACTGCCATGAGAAGGTGGCAAAGATCGTCATGGCATGTGTCATGCTACACAATATGTGCATCAGACGAAATGTGCCCCTGCCCCCTGACGCAGAAATGCAACCACCTGACAATTAGGATGAGGAGGGTGGGGATGGGGCAGCACCTCAGGGAGGCGGCGATGCACAGGAGGGGCGTGAAATGCGTCATACTGTGATCAACCAATGTTTCTAGCACATGCGGATGGGGGTGTCACATGGAGATGACAATTGGGGCACTGTGTGTGTCTGTTATATGGTAACTGGGGACTGTTCACCAATAAATCACACATACGCAATGAGCACACATGTGAATTGTGCAAAAAGGAAAAGTGTATTGTAAATGTGATTTTGTTTAACACACCCACTCCTCCCTCCCCCCTGAACTCCCCAACACACCCACTCACCCCTCCCCCCTCCCCCTGAACTCCCCAACACACCCACTCCCCCCTTCCCCCTCCCCCCTGAACTCCCCAACACACCCGCTCCCCCCTCCACCCTCCCCCCTGAACTCCCTGCAAAGGTGTGAGGAAGTCTGTGATGCAGTGGCTGATGTTGGATTTCTCCACGTAGCGGCCACTATTGGCAGCCCCTCCCCTGGCCCCCGGGGCACCCCTGCCTGTGCTACGCAGGTTCCTGCCCGATCGGCGGACGGGGCTGCTTGGTGTTGAACTGGCACCCGAGGAGGTGCCTGGCTGCTCATTGGGACGCATGTCCTGAATTGTCTGAACAAGTTCGGAGATCACGTGCCGCACCGCGGCGAGTTCAGCACATAGGTCCTTTGTGGAGGACTGTATTGCAGCCTTTACTGTCTCTGTGCATTGCTCCATTGCTGCCCTTGCACCCCCACATTCTGCCACATGCTCAGTTAGGAGGGAGGAGAGTTGTTGCTGCCGGGTGATGATCTCCTACAACGACTGTTGGTTTTTCTGGCCCATGGATATTGCCAGCGGTATTTCCATTGGGCTGCTCACCTCCTGCACACCATGCACTGAGCATGGAGAGCCTGGCCAATCCTCATCATCTAATTGCCCCTGTGTGGCATATTCATGCGGCTGCTTTGGGACAGGTAGGGGGAATGAGGGTGGGCAGTGGGGGGTCCTACATCAATCTCCTCATCATTCCCTGCATCACTGTCCGAGGAAGCTGCAATGGCAGCAGTTTCCCCGATTGTGCTGCTTCTTGCTGAACCAGTCCCTTCTGTGGCCACCATTTGGGGTATGTCTGCTGCTGCTGCTGGTACCGTGCTTCCTGCTGGGGTGCCTGTCAGTGCCCTGTCCTGTGTTTTTGCCACAGATTTTGGCTGCTGTGGGGTTTTGGTCTGTACAGCAGAGGTGGAGGGTTGGTTTGCTGGCACTGTGGTCCTGGCCTTCTTGGCAGGTGTGGTGGCAGTAGTGTCTTCATCGTCGAGGTCGGAATTTGAGCCTGTGGTGAAGCAAAGGAGGGAAAGTGTTATTGATGGGTCTGCGGACATTGAGCGGGCATTGTGATGACTGCCATCATTTTGGTTACTAGATGCGGCACATTTGAGGCAGGGGCATACAGATTGTCTCCTTTTGTGTGGAAGTAGCATGGAGGTATGTGGGTGCCTACAGTTAGGGTGTGCATACTGCATGTGTACAGGGTTGAGGTCGGATGTGGCTGTAGGCAGTCTCCTGCTGAAGTGTTGCATTTACACTATAGGGCAACATTGTGCTTCACATGAATGGACTACTTTTGCACGGCTTGATTTGAGGCACCTACCTGCATCGCCTGATGTCGGGGCTCCTCTCTACATTTCTCCTACCCCTTCAATGCTCTCGATGCCGATTGTAGTGGCACAGATTTCCTCCCAGGCTGCAATTTTATTGGGGACTCTGATCCTCCCCCGGTTGCCATGCCAATGTTCCTGTTTGCAGATAGGATGCTCCTAACGCGGAGCCGGAGATCATCCCACCGCTTACGGCACTGTCTCGCGTTGAGGGGTACTGTTCCCACAGCACTGACCCGCTGTGCAACTAGGGCCCTTATGGCATTCTTTGCAATGCCGGTCTGGTCATTTGGCTTGAAAACACTACAGCGGCGTTCTCCTGGAGGGTCTCCGCCAACATGTTCAGCTCTTCCCTGGTGAAACGGTCCTGCCGCTGGCGGTCACAAGTTTTCTTCACAACTTTATGCATTTTCTTGCAGGAAATATGTAGCTGATGCTTTTTGCCGGTTCTCAGGGTCGGATGTCCACTGGTTGCGGAGGATGCCAATGGATTGTGTTTTTAAAGATGGCCGCCATGCTCTTTCCCGTTCCGCCGCAATGACGCTACTTCCGGTTCCGCTTATTTACGGTCAACGCTAATTGCGGTGACCGCTCAGATCGGTGGCCGGGGTGGCGGTAGTGCACCTTGCACGGCATACGATGCCGGTAGGTGCCGTTTTGGGGGCATTAACGCCATGGCGTAGTTTACATTAACGGCATGGCGCAATGCTCGTACCCGATTGGTCGTAATGTGCCGCTTTTTACGACTTCGTTCCAGCACGGACACGTTAGTTGCGCCATGCAGGTAATGTAGGATACTTACCGCCAGGGTTGTAATGAGGGCCATTGTATTTAAATGAATGGTTAGTGTGTTACATATATGGGTTACATTTCTTATCTATTACTACATATAATATACTTAACCATAACGTCCCTTTAACATAGTTTTTTCACTGAATTTCATAGGTTTTTATTAGTGCAAATTAACCATAACGTCCCTTTAACAACGTTTTTTCATTGAATTTCATAGGTTTTTATTGGTGCAACTTAACCATAACGTCCCTGTAACACATTTTTTTTTAACGCATTTCATAGGTTTTTATTAGTGCAACGTCACCATAACATCCTTTTCAATAGATGAAGAGCACTAGCATTTTAGGTCCTCAAAGTGGGAAGGCCGGGTGGTAAAAAAAATAGATTTTTCTACCCAAGGAAGGAAAATCTTTCACCAAGATGGCCACCATGGAAAGGCAAGGCGGGGTGTATAAAGAGAACACAACAGGGCATGAGCGGGGGGAGGGGGAGAACAGGGCACACACGGGGCATGAGCGGGGAGTGGGGGGGAACAGGGGAAACACGGAGCATGAGCGGGGGGTGGGGGGAACAGGGAAAACATGGGGCATGAGCGGGGGGTGAAGGGGAACGGGAGGGAGACACGGGGCATGAGCGGGGGGTGGGGGGCGAAAGGAGCGAGACATGGGGCATGAGTGGGGGGTGGGGGGAGAAAGGAGGGAGACACAGGGCATGAGCAGGGGGTGGGGTGGAACGGGGAGACACGGGGCATGAGCGGGGTTGGGGGGGAACAGGGGAGACACGAGGCATGAGCGGGGGTTGGGGGAAAAGGAGAGAGACATGGAGCATGAGTGGAGGGTGGGGGGAACAGGAGGGAGACACGGGGCATGAGCAGGGGGTGGGGGGCAACAGGAGAAACATGGAACATGAGCGGGGAGTGAGGGGTACACGAGGAAGACACAGGGCATGAGCGGGGGGTAGGGGGAACACGAGGGAGACACAGGGCATGAGCGGGGGGTGGTGGGTACACGAGGAAGACCTGGGCATGAGCAGGGGGTGGGGAGAACACGAGGGGAAACGGGGCATGACCGGGAGGTGGGGGGAACAAGAGGGAGACACTGGGCATGAGCAGGGGGCTGGGGGTAACACGAGGGAGACATGGGCCTGAGTGGGGGGGGTGGGGGCAACAGGGGAGACATGGGGCATGAGCGGGGTGGGGGGAAAAGGAGGGAGAGACGGGGCATGAGCAGGGGGTGGGGTGGAACAGGGGAGACACAGGGCATGAGTGAGGGTGGGGGGAACACGAGGGAGACATGGGGCATGAGCAGGGGGTGGGGGGCAACACAAGGGAGAGACAGGTCATAGTGGGGGGTGGGGGGAACACGAGGGAAACACGGGGCATGAGCGGGGTGTGGGGGAACAGGAGGGAGACATGGGGCATGAGCGGGGGTGGGGGTAACACGAGGGAGACACGGGGCATGAGCGGGGGTGGGGGGGAACAGGGGAGACATGGGGAATGAGCGGGGGGTGGGGGAACAGGGCAGACACGGGGCATGAGCGGGGGTGGGGGGAACAGAGAGAGACAAGGGGCATAAGCGGGGGGTGGGGGGGACAAGAGAGAGACAAGGGGCATGAGCGGGGGGTGGGGGGAACAGGGGAGACATGGGGCATGAGCAGGGGGTGGGGGAACAGGGGAGACACAGGGCATGAGCGGCGGGTGGGGGCAACAGGAGGGAGGCACGGGGAATAAGCGGGCGGTGGGGGGTAACACGAGGGAGACACAGGGCATGAGCAGGGGGTGGGGGGGAACAGGGCAGACACGGGGCATGAGCGGGTGGTGGGGGGTACAGGAGGGAGACACGGGACATGAGCAGGGGGTGGGGGGTACAGGAGGGAGACTCGGGGCATGAGCGGGGGTGGGCGTACATGAGGGAGACACGGGGCATGAGCAGGGAGAGGGGGGAACAGGGTAGACACGGGGCATGAGTGGGGGGTGGGGAGAACAGGGCAGACACAGGGCATGAGCGGGGGTGGGGATATACAGGAGGGAGACACAGGGCATGAGCGGGGGTGGGGGGTAACACAAGGGAGACATGGGGCATGAGCGGGGGGTGGGGGGCAACACAAGGAAGACATGGGGCATGAGCAGGGGGTGGGGTGGAACAGGGGAGACACAGGGCATGAGCGGGGGTGAGGGGAACACGAGGGAGACACGGGGCATGAGCAGGGGGTGGGGGGCAACACAAGGGAGACACGGGTCATGAGCAGGGTGTGGGGGAACACAAGGGAAACACGGGACATGAGCGGGGTGTGGGGGAACAGGAGGGAGACATGGGGCATGAGCGGGGGTGGGGGTAACACGAGGGAGACACAGGGCATGAGCGGGGGTGGGGGAACAGGGGAGATATGGGGAATGAGCGGGGGGTGGGGGGAACAGAGAGAGACAAGGGGCATAAGCGGGGGGTGGGGGGGACAAGAGAGAGACAAGGGGCAAGAGCGGGGGGTGGGGGGACAAGAGAGAGACAAGGGGCATGAGCGGGGGGTGGGGGGAACAGGGGAGACACGGGGCATGAGCGGGGGGTGGGGAGGACAGGGGAGAGACACAGGAGCAGGGGGTGGGGGGAACAGGGGAGACACAGGGCATGAGCGGGGGGTGGGGGGAACAGGGGAGACATGGGGCATGAGCGGGGGGAGGGGGGAAAAGGGGAGACATGGGGCATGAGCGGGGGTGGGGGGGACAGGAGAGACACAGGGCACGACCGGGGGTGGGGGGAAAGGAGGGAGACACGGGGCATGACCGGGGGTTGGGGGAGAACAGGGGACACATGGGGCATGAGCGGGGGGTGGGAGGGAACAGGGGAGACACGGGGCATGAGCGGGGGTGGGGGGGAAAAGTAGGGAGACACGGGGCATGAGCGTGGGGTAGGGAGGAACAGGGGAGACATGGGGCATGAGCAGGGGGTGGGGGGAACAGGGGAGACACAGGGCATGAGCGGGGGGTGGGTGGCAACAGGAGGGAGACACGGGGCATGAGCGGGCGGTGGGGGAAACAGGAGGGAGACACGTGGAATAAGCGGGCAGTGGGGGGTAACACGAGGGAGACACGGGGCATGAGCAGGGGGTGGGGGGAACAGGGCAGACACGGGGCATGAGCGGGTGGTGGGGGGTACAGGAGGGAGACACGGTACATAAGCAGGGGGTGGGGGGTACAGGAGGGAGACACGGGGCATGAGCGAGGTGTGGGCATACAGGAGGGAGACACGGGGCATGAGCAGGGAGAGGGGGGAACAGGGTAGACACGGGGCATGAGTGGGGGGTGGGGAGAACAGGGCAGACACAGGGCATGAGCGGGGGTGGGGGTACAGGAGGGAGACACAGGGCATGAGCGGGGGTGGGGGGTAACACAAGGGAGACATGGGGCATGAGCGGGGGTTGGGGGGCAACACAAGGGAGACATGGGGCATGAGCAGGGGGTGGGGTGGAACAGGGGAGACACAGGGCATGAGCGGGAGTGGGGAGAACAACAGGGAGACACGGGGCATGAGCAGGGGGCGGGGGGCAACACAAGGGAGACACGGGTCATGAGCGCGGGGTGGGGGGAACACAAGGGAAACACGGGGCATGAGCGGGGTGTGGGGGAACAGGAAGGAGACATGGGGCATGAGCGGGGGTGGGGGTAACACGAGGGAGACACGGGGCATGAGCGGGGGTGGGGGGAACAGGGGAGACATGGGGAATGAGCGGGGGGTGGGGGGAACAGGGCAGACACGGGGCATGAGCGGGGGGTGGGGGAACAGAGAGAGACAAGGGGCATAAGCGGGGGGTGGGGTGGACAAGAGAGAGACAAGGGGCAAGAGTGGGGGGTGGGGGGACAAGAGAGAGACAAGGGGCATCAGCGAGGGTGGGGGGGAACAGGGGAGACACGGGGCATGAGCGGGGGCTGGGGGGGACAGGGGAGAGACACGGGTCATGAGCAGGGGGTGGGGGGAACAGGGGAGACACGGGGCATGAGCGGGGGGTGGGGGGAACAGGGGAGACATGGGGCATGAGTGGGGGGAGGGGAGGAAAAGGGGAGACATGGGGCATGAGCGGGGGTGGGGGGGACAGGAGAGACACGGGGCATGACTGGCGGTGGGGGGGAACAGGGAAGACACGGGGGGTGGGGGAAAAAGGAGGGAGACACGGGGCATGAGCGGGGGGTAGGGAGGAACAGGGGAGACACGGGGCATGAGCGGGGGGTGGGGGGCAACAGGAGGGAGACACGGGGCATGAGCGGGGGAGTGGAGGGAACAGGAGGGAGACACAGGGCATGAGCGGGGGGTGGGGGGAACAGGAGGGAGACACGGGGCATGAGCAGGGGGTGGGGGTGCAGGAGGGAGACACGGGGCATGAGCGGGGGGTGGGCGTACAGGAGGGAGACATGGGGCATGAGCAGGGAGAGGGGGAGAACAGGGTAGACACGGGGCATAAGTGGAGGGTGGGGAGAACAGGGCAGACACAGGGCATGAGCGGGGGTGGGGGTACAGGAGGGAGACACAGGGCATGAGCGGGGGTGGGGGGTAACACAAGGGAGACATGGGGCATGAGCGGGGGGTGGGGGGCAACACGAGGGAGACAAGGGGCAAGACTGGGGGGTGGGGGGACAAGAGAGAGACAAGGGGCATCAGCGAGGGTGGGGGGGAACAGGGGAGACATGGGGCATGAGCGGGGGCTGGGGGGGACAGGGGAGAAACACGGGTCATGAGCAGGGGGTGGGGGGAACAGGGGAGACACGGGGCATGAGCGGGGGGGGAACAGGGGAGACATGGGGCATGAGCGGGGGGAGGGGAGGAAAAGGGGAGACATGGGGCATGAGCGGGGGTGGGGGGGACAGGAGAGACACGGGGCATGACCAGGGGTGGGGGGGAACAGGGAAGACACGGGGGTGGGGGAAAAAGGAGGGAGACACGGGGCATGAGCGGGGGGTAGGGAGGAACAGGGGAGACACAGGGCATGAGCGGGGGGTGGGGGGCAACAGGAGGGAGACACGGGGCATGAGCGGGGGAGTGGAGGGAACAGGAGGGAGACACAGGGCATGAGCGGGGGGTGGGGGGAACAGGAGGGAGACACGGGGAATAAGCGGGGGTGGGGGGTAACACGAGGGAGACACGGGGCATGAGCAGGGGGTGGGGGGGAACAGCGCAGACACGGGGCATGAGCGGGTGGTGGGGGGTATAGGAGTGAAACACGTGACATTAGCAGGGGGTGGGGGTACAGGAGGGAGACACGGGGCATGAGTGGGGGGTGGGCGTACAGGAGGGAGACATGGGGCATGAGCAGGGAGAGGGGGAGAACAGGGTAGACACGGGGCATAAGTGGAGGGTGGGGAGAACAGGGCAGACACAGGGCATGAGCGGGGGTGGGGGTACAGGAGGGAGACACAGGGCATGAGCGGGGGTGGGGGGTACACAAGGGAGACATGGGGCATGAGCGGGGGGTGGGGGGCAACACGAGGGAGACACGGGGCATGAGCAGGGGGTGGGGGGCAACACGAGGGAGACAAGGGGCATGAGCAGTGGGTGGGGGCAACACTAGGGAGACACAGGGCATGAGCAGGGGTGGGGGAACAGGGCAGACACAGGGCATGAGTGGGGGGTGGGGGTAACACAAGTGAGACATGGGGCAAGAGCAGGGGGCAGGGGCAACACGAGGGAGACATGGGGCATGAGCAGGGGGTGGGGGGCAACACGAGGGAGGCACGGGGCATGAGCGGGGGTGGGGAGAACAGGGCAGACACGGGGCATGAGCGGGGAGTGGGGGGAACAGGGCACACACAGTGCATGAGTGGGGGTGGGGGGTAACACGAGGGAGACACGGGACATGAGCAGGGGTGGGGGGCAACACGAGGGAGACACGGCGCATGAGCGGGGGGTTGGGGGCAACATGAGCGAGACACGGGGCATGAGTGGGGGTTGGGGGGGCAACACGAGGGAGACACAGGGCATGAGCGGGAGATGGGGGAACAGGAGGGAGAAACGGGGCATGAGCGAGGGGTGGGGGGTGACAGGAGGGAGACACGGGGCATGAGCGGGAGGATTTGGGAGCAACAGGAGAGAGACACGGGGCATGAGCTGGGGTGGGGGAACAGGAGGGAGACACGAAGCATGAGCAGGGGGTGGGGTGCACAGGAGGGAGACACGTGGCGTGATCGGGGGGTGGGGGGAACAGGAGGGAGATACGGGGCATGAGCGGGGGGTGGGGGGAACAAGAGAGAGACAAGGGGCTTGAGCGGGGGGTGGGGGGGAACAGGGGAGACACGGGGCATGAGCGGTGGGTGGGGGGAACAGGAGAGAGACACGAGGCATGAGCGGGGGGTGGGGGGGAACAGGGGAGACACAGGGCATGAGCAGGGGGTGGGGGGAAAAGGAGAGAGACATGGGGCATGAGCGGGGGGTGGGAGGCAACAGGAGAGAGACACAGGGCATGAGTGGGGGGTGGGGGGTAACAGGAGGGAGACACGGGGCATGAGCAGGGCTGCGGGAACAGGGCAGACACGGGGCATGAGCGGAGCGTGGGGGGTTACACGAGGGAGACACGGGGCAAGAGAGGGGGGTGGGGGGGCAACACGAGGGAGACATGGGGCATGAGCAGGGGTTTGGGGTAACATGAGGGAGACATGGGGCATGAGCAGGGGTTTGGGGTAACACGAGGGAGACATGGGGCATGAGCGGGGATGGGGGCAACACGAGGGAGACACGGGGCATGAGCGGGGGGTGGGGGGAACAGGGCAGACACGGGGCATGAGCGGGGGTGGGGGGGTCAGGGCAGACACGGGGCATGAGTGGGGGGTTGGGGGGTTACACAAGGGAGACAGGAGGCATGAGCGTGGGTGGGGGGCAAAATGAGGGAGACACGGGGCATGAGCGGTGGGTGGGGGGCAACAAGAGGGAGACACAAGGCATGAGTGGGGGTGGAGGGGCAACACGAGGGAGACACGGTGCATGAGTGGGGGGTGGGGGGACCAGGAGGGAGACACGGGGCATGAGCGGGGGGGGTGGGGAGCAACAGGAGAGAGACACGGGGCATGAGCGTGGGGTGGGGGAACAGGAGGGAGATACAAAGCATGAGCAGGGGGTGGGGTGCACAGAAGGGAGACACGGGACATGAGCGGGGGATGGGGGGAACAGGAGGGAGATACGGGGCATGAGCGGGGGTGGGGGGAACAAGAGAGAGACAAGGGGCAAGAGCGGGGGGTGGGGGGAACAGGGGAGACACGGGGCATGATCAGGGGTGGGGGGGTACAGGAGAGAGACACGGGCATCAGCGGGGGTGGGGGGAAAGAGGAGACACAGGGCATGAGCAGGGGGTGGGGGGAACAGGAGAGAGACATGGGGCATGAGAGGGGGTGGGAGGCAACAGGAGAGAGATACAGGGCATGAGCAGGGGGTAACAGGAGTGAGACATGGGGCATGAGCGGCAGGGGTGGGGGGCAACAGGAGAGAGACACGGGGCATGAGCGGGGGTTGGGGGGGAACAGGGGAGACATGGGGCATGAGCGGGTTGTGGTGGTTTAACAGAGGAAACAAGGGGCATGAGCAGGGGGTGGGGTGAAAAGGAGGGAGACACGGGGCATGAGCGGGGGGTCGGGGGGAACAAGAGAGACAATGAGCAGGGGGTGGGGGGAATAGGGGAGACAAGGGGCATGAGCGGGGGTGGGGGGGAACAGGGGAAACACGGGGCATGAGCGGGGGGTGGGGGCAACAGGAGGGAGACATGGGGCATGACCGGGGTGGGGGAAACAGGGGAGACATGGGGCATGAGCGGGGGGTGGGGGAAAAGAAGGGAGACACAGGGCATGAGCGGGGGTAGGGAGGAACAGGGGAGACATGGGGCATAGCGGGGAGTGGGGGGAACAGGGGAGACACAGGGCATGAGCGAGGGTGGGGGGCAACAGGAGGGAGACACAAGGCATGATTGAAGGGTGGGGGTAACACGAGCGAGACACGGGGCATGAGCGGGGAGGTGGGGGGAACAGGAGGGAGACACAGGGCAGGAGTGGGGGAGGGGGAACAGGAGGGAGACACGGGGCATAAGCGGGGAGTGGGGTGAAACACGAGGGAGACACGGGGCATGAGCGGGGGGTGGGGGGAACAGGCCAGACACAGGGCATGAGCGGGGTGTGGGGGGTACAGGAGGGAGACACGGGACATGAGCAGGGGGTGGGGGGTACAGGAGGGAGACACGGGGCATGAGCGGGGGGTGGGGGTACAGGAGGGAGACACGGGCATGAGCTGGGGGAGGGGGGTAACACGAGGGAGACACGGGACATGAGCGGGGGGTGGTGGCAACACGAGGGAGACACGGGGCATGAGCAGGGGGTGGGGGGCAACATGAGGGAAACACGGGGCATGAGCGGGGGTGGGGGGAACAGGAGGGAGACACGGGGCATGAGCGGGGGTGGGGGTAACATGAGGGAAACATGGGGCATGAGCGGGGGGGTAAAAGGGAGACACGGGGCATGAGCGGGGTGTGGGGAGACAGGGCCGACACAGGGCATGAGCGGGGGCGGGGGGTAACACGAGGGAGACACGGGGCATGAGCGGGGTGTGGGGGGCAACATGAGGGAGACATGGGGCATGAGCGGGGGATTGGGGGCAACACGAAGGTGACATGGGACATGAGCGGGGGGTGGGGGCAACAGGAGGGAGACACGGGGCATGACCGGAGGGGTGGGGGGAACAGGAGAGAAACGGGGCATGACCGGGGGGTGGGGGGAACAGGAGGGAGGCACGGGGCATGAGCGTGGGGTGGGGGAACAGGAGGGAGACGGTGGGGGCAACAGGAGAGAGACACGGGGCATGACCGGAGGGGTGGGGTGAACAGGAGAGAAACGGGGCATGACCGGGGGGTGGGGGGAACAGGAGGGAGACACGGGGCATGAGCGTGGGGTGGGGGGAACAGGAGGGAGACACAGGGCATGAGCGGGGGTGGAGGGTAACACGGGGCATGAGCGGGGGATGGGGGGTGACACGAGGGAGACACGGGACATGAGTGGGGGGTGGGGGGAACAGTGCAGACACGGGCATGAGTGGGGGTTGAGGCAACATGAGGGAGACACGGGGCATGAGCGGGGGTGGGGTGAACAGGGCAGGAGACACGGGCATGAGCGGGGGGTGGGGGGTAACACGAGGGAGACACAGGGCATGACCAGGGGCTGGGGGGCAACACAAGGGAGATACGGGGCATGACCAAGGGGTGGTGGGAACAGGAGGGAGACACGGGGCATGAGCATGGGGTGGGGGGAACAGGAGGGAGACACGGGGCATGAGCGAGGGGTGGGGGGTGACACGAGGGAGACACAGGGCATGAGTAGGGGGTGTGGGGAACAGGGCAGACAGGGGGCATGAGCGGGGGGTGGGATGTAACACAAGGGAGACACTGGGCATGAGCGGGGGCTGGCGGGCAACACAAGGGAGACACGGGGCATGAGCGGGGGTGGGGGCAACATGATGGAGGCACGGGGCATGAGCGGGGGGTGTGGGGAACAGGGCAGACATGGGGCATGAGCGGGGGGTGGGGGTCAACAGGAGGGAGACACAGGGCATAACCGGGGTGGTGGGGGAACAGGGGAGACACAGGGCATGAGCGGGGGGGTGGGGGGAACAGGAGGGAGACACGGAGCATGAGTGGGGGGTGGGGGGCAACACGAGGGAGACACAGGTCATGAGCAGGGGGTGGGGGCAACACGAGGGTGACACGGGTCATGAGCGGGGGTGGGGGCAACACGAGGGAGACACGGGGCATGAGCGGGGGTGGGGAGCAACACGAGGGAGACACGGGGCATGATCGGGGTGGTGGGGGCAACACGAGGGAGACATGGGTCATGAGCGGGGGGTGGGGGGCAACAAGAGGGAGACACGGTCATGAGCAGGGGTGGGGGGAACACAAGGGAAACACGGGCCAGGAGCAGGGGGTGGGGGAACAGGAGGGAGACACGGGCCATGAGTGGGGGTAACACGAGGGGACACGGGGCATGAGCAGGGGGGTGGGCGGGAACAGGGCAGACACGGGGCATGAGCGGGGCATGGGGGGTACAGGAGAGAGACATGGGGCATGAGCGGGGATGGGGGTAACACGAGGGAGACACGGGCAGGCGAGGGGGGTGGGGGCAACACGAGGGAGACATGGGGCATGAGAGGGGGGTGGGGGGCAACAGGAGGGAGACACGGGGCATGAGCAGGGGGTGGGGGTAACACGAGGGAGACACGGGGCATGAGCAGGGGGTGGGGAAAACAGGAGGGAGACACGGGGCATGACCGGAGGGGTGGGGGGAACAGGGGATACACGGGGCATGACCGGGGGGTGGGGGAAACAGGAGGGAGACACAGGGCATGAGTGTGGGGTGGGGGAACAGGAGGGAGACACGGGGCATGAGCGGGGGGGATAACACAAGGGAGACACGGGGCATGAGCGGGAGGTGGGGGGTGACACGAGGGAGACCCGGGGCATGAGTGGGGCTGGGGGGAACAGGGCAGACACGGGGCATGAGTGGGGGTTGGAGGCAACACGAGAGAGACACGGGGCATGAGCGGGGGATGGGGGGAACAGGGCAGCAGACACGGGCATGAGCGGGGGGTGGGGGGTAACAAGAGGGAGACACGGGGCATGAGCGGGGGCTGGGGGCAACACAAGGGAGACACGGGGCATGACCCGGGGTGGGGGGAACAGGAGGGAGACACAGGGCATGAGCAAGCGGTGAGGGGTAACACGAGGGAGACTCGGGGCATGAGCGGGGGGTGGGGGAAACAGGGCAGACACGGGGCATTAGCGGGGGTGGGGTGTAACACGAGGGAGACACGGGGCATGAGCGGAGGGTGGGGGGCAACACAAGGGAGACACGGGGCATGAGCGGGGGGTGGGGGCAACATGAAGGAGGCATGGGGCATGAGCGGGGGTGGGGGGCAACAGGAGGGAGACACGGGGCATAACCGGGGTGGTGGGGGGAACAGGGGAGACACAGGGCATGAGCGGGGGGTGGGAGGAACAGGGCAGACATGGGGCATGAGCGGGGGGTGGGGGGCAACACAAGGGAGACACAGGGCATGAGCGGGGGGGTGGGGGCAACATGAAGGAGGCACGGGGCATGAGCTGGGGTTGGGAGGAACAGGGCAGACATGGGGCATGAGCGGGGGTGGGGGGATCAGGAGGGAGACACGGGGCATGCGCGGGGGGTGGGGGTACAGGAGGGAGACAGAGGGCATGAGTGCGGGGTGGGGGAAACACAAGGGAGACACGGGTCATGAGCAGGGGGTGGGGGGCAACACGAGGGAGACATGGGTCATGAGCGGGGGGTGGGGGGCAACACGAGGGAGACACGGTCATGAGCGGGGGGTGGGGGGAACACGAGGGAAACACGGGCCATGAGCGGGGGTGGGGGAACAGGAGGGAGTCACGGGGCATGAGTGGGGGTAACACGAGGGAAACACGGGGCATGAGCAGGGGGTGGGCGGGAACAGGGGAGACACGGGGCATAAGCGGGGGGTGGGGGGTAACACGAGGGAGACACGGGGCATGGGTGGGGGGTGGGGAAAACAGGAGGGAGACACAAGGCATGACCAGGGGTCAGGGGGAACCGGAGGGAGACACAGGGCATGAGCGTGGGGTGGTGGGAACAGGAGGGAGACATGGGGCATGAGCGGGGGTTGGGGGTAACACGGGGCATGAGTGGGGGTGGGGGGTGACACAAGGGAGACACGGGGCATGAGCGGGGGGTGGGGGGAACAGGGCAGACACGGGGCATGAGCGGGGGGTGGGGGCAATGCGAGGGAGACACGGGGCATGAGCGTGGGTGAGAAAAACAGGAGGGAGACACGGGGCATGACCAGGGGTTGGGGGGAACAGGAGGGAGACATAGGGCATGAGCATGGGGTGGGGGGAACAGGAGGGAGACACGGCGCATGAGCGGGGGGTGGGGGGAACAGGGCAGACACGGGGCATGAGCGGGGGGGTGTGGGCAACACGAGAGAGACAAGGGGCATGAGCGGGGGGTGGGGGGAACAGGGCAGACACGGGGCATGAGCGGGGGGTGGGGGGTAACACGAGGGAGACACAGGCATGAGCGGGGGCTGGGGGACAACACAAGGGAGACATGGGGCATGATCAGGGGGTGGGGGGGACAGGAGGGAGAAACGGGGCATGAGCGTGGGGTGGGGGAACAGGAGGGAGACATGGGGCATGAGCGGGGGGGTAACACGAGGGAGACATGGGGCATGAGCAGGGGGTGGGGGGTGACACGAGGGATACACTGGGCATGAGCGGGGGGTGGGGGGAACAGGGCAGACACGGACATGAGCGGGGGGTGGGGGCAACACGAGGGAGACACAGGGCATGAGCGGGGGTGGGGGGAAGAGGGCAGACATGGGACATGAGCGGGGGTTGGGGGGTAACACGAGGGAGACACGGGGCATGAGCAGGGGGTGGGGGGCAACACAAGGGAGGCATGGGGCATGAGCGGGTGTGGGGGCAACATGAAGTAGGCACAGGGCATGAGCAGGGGGTGGGGGGAACAGGGCAGACATGGGACATGAGCGGGGGTTGGGGGGTAACACAAGGGAGACACGGGGCATGAGCAGGGGGTGGGGGGCAACACAAGGGAGGCATGGGGCATGAGCGGGTGTGGGGGCAACATGAAGTAGGCACAGGGCATGAGCGGGGGCTGGGGGGCAACAGGAGGGAGACACGGGGCATAACCGGGGGGTGGGGGGAACAGGGGAGACACGGGGCATGAGTGGGGGGTGGGGGGAACAGGAGGGAGACACAGGGCATGAGTGGGGGGTGGGGGGAACAGCAGGGAGACACGGGCCATGAGCGGGGGGTGGGGGTTAACAGCCGGGAGACACAGGGCATGAGCGGGCGGTGGGGGGTAACATGAGGGAGACACGGGGCATGACCGGGGGTTGGGGGGAACAGGAGGGAGACATAGGGCATGAGAATGGGGTGGGGGAACAGGAGGGAGACACGGCACATGAGCGGGGGGTGGGGGGAACAGGGCAGACACGGGGCATAAGCGGGGGGTGTGGGCAACACGAGAGAGACAAGGGGCATGAGCGGGGGGTGGGGGGGAACAGGGCAGACACGGGGCATGAGCGGGGGGTGGGGGGTAACACGAGGGAGACACAGGCATGAGCGGGGGCTGGGGGACAACACAAGGGAGACATGGGGCATGACCGGGGGGTGGGGGGGACAGGAGGGAGAAACGGGGCATGAGCGTGGGGTGGGGGAACAGGAGGGAGACACGGGGCATGAGCGGGGGGTGGGGGGTAACACGAGGGAGACATGGGGCATGAGCGGGGGGTGGGGGTTGACACGAGGGATACACGGGGCATGAGCAGGGGGTGGGGGGGAACAGGGCAGACACGGACATGAGCGGGGGGTGGGGGCAACACGAGGGAGACACAGGGCATGAGCGGGGGTGGGGGGAAGAGGGCAGACATGGGACATGAGCGGGGGTTGGGGGGTAACACGAGGGAGACACGGGGCATGAGCAGGGGGTGGGGAGCAACACAAGGGAGGCATGGGGCATGTGCGGGTGTGGGGGCAACATGAAGTAGGCACGGGGCATGAGCAGGGGGTGGAGGGAACAGAGCAGACATGGGGCATGAGCGGGGGGTGGGGGCAACAGGAGGGAGACACGGGGCATAACCGGGGGGTGGGGGGAACAGGGGAGACACGGGGCATGAGTGGGGGGTGGGGTGTACAGGAGGGAGACATGGGACATGAGCAGGGGGTGGGGGTAGAGGACGGAGACACGGGGCATGAGCAGGGGGTGGGGGTACAGGAGGGAGACACGGGGCATGAGCGGGGGGCAACAGGAGGGAGACACGGGGCATGAGGAGGGGGTGGGGGCAACACGAGGGAGACACTGGTCATGAGCGGGGGATTGGGGCAACACGAGGGAGACACGGGTCATGAACGGGGTGGGGGCAACACGAGGGAGACAGGGCATGATCGGGGAGTGGGGGGAATAGGAGGGAGACACGGGGCATGAGCGGGGTGGGGGGAACAGCAGAGACACGGGACATGAGCGGGGGGTGGGGGGAACAGGGGAGACACGGGGCATGAGCGGGGGGTGGTGGGTAACACGAGGGAGACACGAGGCATGAGTAAGGGGAGGTGACAACACGAGGGAGACACAGGGCATGAGCGGCGGTGGGGGGAACAGGGCAGACACGGGGCATGAGCGGAGGGTGGGGGCACAGGAGGTAGACAGGGGGCATAACGGGGGTGGGGGGAACAGGGGAGAAAAAGGGCATGAGCTGGGGTGGGGGGAACAGGAGGGAGACATGGGGCATGAGTGGGGGGTGGGGGAACAGGAGGGAGACACGGGGCATGAGCGGGGGTGGGGGGTAACAGGAGGGAGACACGGGGCATGAGCAGGGGTGGGGGGAGCAGGGCAGACACGGGGCATAAGCGGGGGGTGGGGGGTACAGGAGGGAGACATGGGACATGAGCAGGGGTGGGGGGTACAGGAGGGAGACACAGGGTATGTGCGGGGGATGGGGGTACAGGAGGGAGACACAGGGCATAGGCAGGGGGCGGGGGGCATCACGAGGGAGACACGGGCATGAGCTGGGGGTGGGGGGCAACACGAGGGAGACACGGGTCATGAGCGGGGGGTGGGGGCAACACGAGGGAGACAGGGGGCATGAGCGGGGGGTGGGGGAACAGGAGGGACACACGGGGGATGGGAAGGGGGTGGGGGGAACAGGGGAGACACGGGGCATGAGCAGGAGGTGGGGGAACAGGGCAGACACGGGGCATGAGCGGGGGGTCGGGGGTAAAGGAGGGAGACACGGGGCATGAGCGGGGGGTGGGGGGAACACAAGGGAGACACGGGCATGAGCGGGGGGTGGGGGGCAACACGAGGGAGACACAGGGCATGAGCGGGGGTGGGGGAGTGGGGGGCAACACAAGGGAGACACGGGGCATAAGCGGGGAGTGGGGGCAACACGAGGGAGACATGGGGTATGAGCGAGGAACGGGGGGAACAGGGCAGACACGGGGCATGAGCGGGGGGTGGGGGCAACAGGAGGGAGACACAGGGCATGAGCAGGGGGTGGGGGGCAACACGAGGGAGACACGGGTCATGAACAGGGGGTGGGGGCAACATGAGGGAGACACAGGGCATGATCCGGGAGTGGGGTGAACAGGAGGGAGACACAGGGCATGAGCAGGGTTGGGGGGTAACACGAGGGAGACACAGGGCATGAGCGGGGGATGGGGGAAACAGCAGAGACACGGGGCGTGAGCGGGGGGTGGGGGGGAACAGGGGAGACACAGGGCATGAGCGGGGGTGGTGGGTAACACGAGGGAGACACGGGGCATGAGTGGGGGGTGGAGGGCAAGACAAGGGAGACACAGGTCATGAGTGGGGGGTGGGGGCAACACGAGGGAGACACGGTGCATGAGCGGGGGCGGGGGCAACACGAGGGAGACATGGGTCATGAGCGGGGCATGGGGGGAAACATGAGGGAGACACGGTCATGAGCGGGGGCTGGGGGGAACACGAGGGAAACACGGGCCATGAGCTGGGGGAGGGGGAACAGGAGGGAGACACAGGGCATGAGTGGGGGTAACACAGAGCATGAGCAGGGGGTGGGAGGGAACAGGGCAGACACGGGGCATGAGCTGGGGGTGGGGGGAACAGGGCAGACACGGGGCATGAGCAGGGGGATGGGGGGTACAGGAGTGAGACACGGGGCATGAGCGGGGGTGGGGGGTAACACAAGGGAGACACGGGGCATGAGCGAGGGTGGAGGCAACGCAAGGGAGACATGGGGCATGAGCGGGGGGTGGGGGGCAACAGGAGGGAGACACAGGGCATGAGCAGGGGGTGGGGGTAACACGAGGGAGACACGGGGCATGAATGGAGGTGGGGAAAACAGGACGGAGACACGAGGCATGACCAGGGGTCGGGGGAACAGGAGAGAGACACAGGGCATGAGCGTGGGGTGGGGGGAACAGGAGGGAGACATGGGGCATGAGCGGGGGTTGGGGGGTAACACGGGGCATGAGCGGGGGGTGGGGGGTGACACAAGGGAGACACAGGGCATGAGCGGGGGATGGGGGAACAGGGCAGACACGGGCATGAGCTGGGGGTGGGGGCAATGCGAGGGAGACACAGGGCATGAGCGGAGGGTGGGGAAAACAGGAGGGAGACACGGGGCATGACCGGGTGTTGGGGGGAACAGGAGGGAGACACAGGGCATGAGCGTGGGGTGTGGGGAACAGGAGGGAGACACGGGGCATGAGCGGGGATGGGGGGTAACACAAAGGAGACACGGTGCATGAGCGTGGGGTGGGGGGTGACACGAGGGAGACACGGGGCATGACCAGGGGGTGGGGGGAACAGGGCAGACATGGGGCATGAGCAGGGGGGTGTGGGGTAACACGAGGGAGACACAGGCATGAGTGGGGGCTGGGGGCAACACAAGGGAGACACGGGGCATAACCGGGGGAGTGGGGGAAAAAGGGGAGACATGGGGCATGAGCAAGGGGTCGGGGGGAACAGGAGGGAGACACAGGGCATGAGCGGCGGTGGGGGGAACAGGGCAGACACGGGGCATGAGCGGAGGGTGGGGGCACAGGAGGTAGACAGGGGGCATAACGGGGGTGGGGGGAACAGGGGAGAAAAAGGGCATGAGCTGGGGTGGGGGGAACAGGAGGGAGACATGGGGCATGAGTGGGGGGTGGGGGAACAGGAGGGAGACACGGGGCATGAGCGGGGGTGGGGGGTAACAGGAGGGAGACACGGGGCATGAGCAGGGGTGGGGGGAGCAGGGCAGACACGGGGCATAAGCGGGGGGTGGGGGGTACAGGAGGGAGACATGGGAAATGAGCAGGGGTGGGGGGTACAGGAGGGAGAAACAGGGTATGTGCGGGGGATGGGGGTACAGGAGGGAGACACAGGGCATAGGCAGGGGGTGGGGGGCAACACGAGGGAGACACGGGCATGAGCTGGGGGTGGGGGGCAACACGAGGGAGACACGGGTCATGAGCGGGGGGTGGGGGCAACACGAGGGAGACAGGGGGCATGAGCGGGGGGTGGGGGAACAGGAGGGACACACGGGGCATGAGAAGGGGGTGGGGGGAACAGGGGAGACACGGGGCATGAGCGGGAGGTGGGGGGAACAGGGCAGACACGAGGCATGAGCGGGGGGTCGGGGGTAAAGGAGGGAGACATGGGGCATGAGCGCGGGGTGGGGGGAACACAAGGGAGACACGGGGCATGAGCGGGGGGTGGGGGGCAACACGAGGGAGACACAGGGCATGAGCGGGGGGTGGGGGAGTGGGGGGCAACACAAGGGAGACACGGGGCATAAGCGGGGAGTGGGGGCAACACGAGGGAGACATGGGGCATGAGCGAGGGGCGGGGGGAACAGGGCAGACACGGGGCATGAGCGGGGGGTGGGGGCAACAGGAGGGAGACACAGGGCATGAGCAGGGGGTGGGGGGCAACACGAGGGAGACACGGGTCATGAACAGGGGGTGGGGGCAACATGAGGGAGACACAGGGCATGATCGGGGAGTGGGGTGAACAGGAGGGAGACACAGGGCATGAGCAGGGTTGGGGGGTAACACGAGGGAGACACAGGGCATGAGCGGGGGATGGGGGAAACAGCAGAGACACGGGGCGTGAGCGGGGGGTGGGGGGGAACAGGGGAGACACAGGGCATGAGCGGGGGTGGTGGGTAACACGAGGGAGACACGGGGCATGAGTGGGGGGTGGGGGGCAAGACAAGGGAGACACGGGTCATGAGTGGGGGGTGGGGGCAACACGAGGGAGACACGGTGCATGAGCGGGGGCGGGGGCAACACGAGGGAGACATGGGTCATGAGCGGGGCATGGGGGGCAACAGGAGGGAGACACGGTCATGAGCGGGGGCTGGGGGGAACACGAGGGAAACACGGGCCATGAGCTGGGGGAGGGGGAACAGGAGGGAGACACAGGGCATGAGTGGGGGTAACACAGAGCATGAGCAGGGGGTGGGAGGGAACAGGGCAGACACGGGGCATGAGCGGGGGGTGGGGGGAACAGGGCAGACACGGGGCATGAGCAGGGGGTGGGGGTTAACAGGAGTGAGACACGGGGCATGAGCGGGGTGGGGGGTAAAACAAGGGAGACACGGGGCATGAGCGGGGGTGGAGGCAACGCAAGGGAGAAATGGGGCATGAGCGGGGGGTGGGGGGCAACAGGAGGGAGACACAGGGCATGAGCAGGGGGTGGGGGTAACACGAGGGAGACACGGGGCATGAACGGGGGTGGGGAAAACAGGACGGAGACACGAGGCATGACCAGGGGTCGGGGGAACAGGAGAGAGACACAGGGCATGAGCGTGGGGTGGGGGGAACAGGAGGGAGACATGGGGCATGAGCGGGGGTTGGGGGGTAACACGGGGCATGAGCGGGGGGTGGGGGTGACCCAAGGGAGACACAGGGCATGAGCGGGGGATGGGGGAACAGGGCAGACACGGGCATGAGCGGGGGGTGGGGGCAATGCGAGGGAGACACAGGGCATGAGCGGAGGGTGGGGAAAACAGGAGGGAGACACGGGGCATGACCGGGTGTTGGGGGGAACAGGAGGGAGACACAGGGCATGAGCGTGGGGTGTGGGGAACAGGAGGGAGACACGGGGCATGAGCGGGGACGGGGGTAACACAAAGGAGACACGGGGCATGAGCGTGGGGTGGGGGGTGACACGAGGGAGACACGGGGCATGACCAGGGGGTGGGGGGAACAGGGCAGACACGGGGCATGAGCAGGGGTGGGGGGAACAGGGCAGACATGGGGCATGAGCAGGGGGGTGTGGGGTAACACGAGGGAGACACAGGCATGAGTGGGGGCTGGGGGCAACACAAGGGAGACACGGGGCATAACCGGGGGAGTGGGGGAAAAAGGGGAGACATGGGGCATGAGCAAGGGGTTGGGGGGAACAGGAGGGAGACACAGGGAATGAGCGGGGGTGGAGGGATCAGGAGGCAGACACAGGGCATGAGCAGGAGGTGGGGGTAACAGCAGGGAGACACAGGGCATGAGTCGGGGGTGGGGGGTAACACGAGGGAGACACTGGGCATGAGCGGGGTGTGGGGGGGAACAGGGCAGACACGGGGCATGAGCGGGGGGTGGGGGGTACAGGATGGAGACATGGGAAATGAGCGGGGGGTGGGAGGTGCAGTAGGGAGACACAGGTCATGAGCGGGGGTGGGGGGCAACACGAGGGAGACACGGGGCACGAGTGGGGGGTGGGTGCAACACGAGGGCGACACGGGGCATGAGATGGGTGGTGGGCAACACGAGGGAGACAGGGGGTATGAGCAGGGGGGGCAACATGAGGGAGACACGGGTCATGAGCGGGGCGTGGGGAGCAACATGAGGGAGACAGGGTCATGAGCGGGGGGTGGGGGGAACACGAGGGAAACACGGGCCATGAGTGGGGGTGGGGGAAACATGAGGGAGACACGGGGCATGAGCGGGGTGTGGGGGGTACAGGAGGGAGACACGGGGCATGAGCGGGGGTGGGGGGTAACACGAGGGAGACACGGAGCATAAGCGGGTGGTGGGGGCAAAACGAGGGAGACACGGGGCATGAGCAGGGGTGGGGGGCAACAGGAGAGAGACACAGGGCATGAGCAGGGGGTGGGTGTAACACGAGGGAGACACGGGGCATGAGCGGGGGGTGGGAGGGAACAGGGCAGACACGGGGCATGAGCGGGAGGTGGGGGGAACAGGGCAGACACGGGGCATGAGCAGGGGGGTGGGGGGTACAGGAGTGAGACACGGGGCATAACCGGGGGAGTGGGGGAAAAAGGGGAGACATGGGGCATGAGCAAGGGGTTGGGGGGAACAGGAGGGAGACACAGGGAATGAGCGGGGGTGGAGGGATCAGGAGGCAGACACGGGGCATGAGCAGGAGGTGGGGGTAACAGCAGGGAGACACAGGGCATGAGTCGGGGGTGGGGGGTAACACGAGGGAGACACTGGGCATGAGCGGGGTGTGGGGGGAACAGGGCAGACACGGGGCATGAGCGGGGGGTGGGGGGTACAGGATGGAGACATGGGAAATGAGCGGGGGGTGGGAGGTGCAGTAGGGAGACACAGGTCATGAGCGGGGGTGGGGGGCAACACGAGGGAGACACGGGGCACGAGTGGGGGGTGGGTGCAACACGAGGGCGACACGGGGCATGAGATGGGGTGGTGGGCAACACGAGGGAGACAGGGGGTATGAGCAGGGGGGGCAACATGAGGGAGACACGGGTCATGAGCGGGGCGTGGGGAGCAACATGAGGGAGACAGGGTCATGAGCGGGGGGTGGGGGGAACACGAGGGAAACACGGGCCATGAGTGGGGGTGGGGGAAACATGAGGGAGACACGGGGCATGAGCGGGGTGTGGGGGGTACAGGAGGGAGACACGGAGCATAAGCGGGTGGTGGGGGCAAAACGAGGGAGACACGGGGCATGAGCAGGGGTGGGGGGCAACAGGAGAGAGACACAGGGCATGAGCAGGGGGTGGGTGTAACACGAGGGAGACACGGGGCATGAGCGGGGGGTGGGAGGGAACAGGGCAGACACGGGGCATGAGCGGGAGGTGGGGGGAACAGGGCAGACACGGGGCATGAGCAGGGGGGTGGGGGGTACAGGAGTGAGACACGGGGCATGAGCGGGGGTGGGGGGTAACACAAGGGAGACACGGGGCATGAGCGGGGGTGGAGGCAACGCAAGGGAGACATGGGGCATGAGCGGGGGGCATGACCGGGGGTTGGGGGGAACAGGAGGGAGACACAGGGCATGAGCATGGGGAGGGGGGAACAGGAAGGAGACATGGGGTATGAGCAGTGGGTGGGGGGTAACACGGGGCATGAGCGGGGTTGGGGGGTGACACGAGGGAGACACGGGGCATGAGCGGGGGGTGGGGGAACAGTGCAGACACGGGGCATAAGCGGGGGGTGGGGGGTACAGGAGGGAGACATGGGACATGAGCAGGGGTTTGGGGTACAGGAGGGAGACACAGGGCATGTGCGGGGGGTGGGGGTACAGGAGGGAGACACGGGGCATAGGCAGGGGGTGGGGGGCAACACGAGGGAGACACGGGGCATGAGCTAGGGGTGGGGGCAACATGAGGGAGACACAGGGCATGATCGGGGAGTGGGGGGAACAGGAGGGAGACACGGGGCATGAGCGGGGGGTAACACGAGGGAGACAAAGGGCATGAGCGGGGGATGGGGGAAACAGCAGAGACACGGGGCGTGAGCTGGGGGTGGGGGTTTAACAGGGGAGACACAGGGCATGAGCGGGGGTGTTGGGTAACACGAGGGAGACACGAGGCATGAGCGGGGGTGGGGGCAACACAAGGGAGACACGTGGCATGAGAGGGGTATGGGGGGAACAGGGCAGACACGGGGCATGAGCGGGGGGTGGGGGGCAACAGGAGGTAGACACAGGGCATAACAGGGGAGAGGGGGAACAAGGGAGACAAGGGGCATGAGTGGGGGTGGAGGGAACAGGAGGGAGACACAGGGCATGAATGGGGGCTGAGGGAACAGGAGTGAGACACTGGGCATGAGCGAGGGGTGGGGGGTAACAGGATGGAGACACGGGGCATGAGCGGGGGGTGGGCAGAAGAGGGCAGACACGGGGCATGAGCGGGGGGTACAGCAGGGAGACATGGGACATGAGCGGGGGGTGGTGGGTACAGGAGGGAGACACAGGGCATGAACGGGGGGTGGGGGTACAGGAGGGAGACACGGGGCATGAGCAGGGGGTGGGGGCAACACGAGGGAGACACTGGGCATGAGCTGGGGGGCAACACGAGGGAGACACGGGTCATGAGCGGCGGGTGGGGGGCAACACAAGGGAGACACAGGTCATGAGCGGGGAGTGGGGGCAACACGAGGGAGACACGGGGCATGAGCGGGGCATGGGGGGAACAGGAGGGAGACATGGGGCATGAGCGGGAGGTGGGGGGAAACAGGGGAGGCACGGGGCATGAGCTGGGGGTGGGGGGAACAGGGGAGACATGGGGCATGAGCAGGGGGTGGGGGAACAGGGCAGATACGGGGCATGAGCGGGGGTGGGGGGTACAGGAGGGAGACACGGGGCATGAGCGGGGCATGGGGGCAACACGAGGGAGACACGGTCATGAGCGGGGGCTGGGGGGAACATGAGGGAAACACGGGCCATGAGCGGGGGGTGGGAGAACAGCAGGGAGACACGGGGCATGAGTGGGGGTAACACGAGGGAAACACGGGGCATGAGCGGGTGGTGGGCGGGAACAGGGGAGACACGGGGCATGAGCGAGGGGTGGGGGGAACAGGGCAGACATGGGGCATGAGCAGGGGGGTGGGGGGTACAGGAGAGAGACACGGGGCATGAGCAGGGGTGGGGGGTAACACGAGGGAGACACGAGGCATGAGCGGGGGTGGGGGCAACGCACGGGAGACATGGGGCATGAGCGGGGGGTGGGGGGCAACAGGAGGGAGACACAGGGCATGAGCAGGGGGTGGGGGTAACACGAGAGAGAAACAGGGCATGAGCGGGGGTGGGGAAAACAGGAGGGAGACACGAGGCATGACCAGGGGTCGGGGGAACAGGAGGGAGACACAGGGCATGAGCGTGGGTTGGGGGGAACAGGAGGGAGACATGGGGCATGAGCGGGGGTTGGGGGGTAACACGGGGCATGAGCGGGGGGTGGGGGGTGACACAAGGGAGACACGGGGCATGAGCGGAGGGTGGGGGAACAGGGCTGACACGGGCATGAGCGGGGGGTGGGGGCAATGCGAGGGAGACACAGGGCATGAGCAGAGGGTGGGGAAAACAGGAGGGAGTCACGGGGCATGACCAGGTGTTGGGGGGAACTGGAGGGAGACACAGGGCATGAGTGTGGGGTGTGGGGAACAGGAGGGAGACACGGGGCATGAGCGGGGGCGGGGGGTAACACAAAGGAGACACGGGGCATGAACAGGGGGTGGGGGCAACATGAGGGAGACACAGGGCATGATCGGGGAGTGGGGTGAACAGGAGGGAGACACAGGGCATGAGCAGGGGTGGGGGGTAACACGAGGGAGACACAGGGCATGAGCCGGGGATGGGGGAAACAGCAGAGACACGGGGCGTGAGCGGGGGGTGGGGGGGAACAGGGGAGACACAGGGCATGAGCGGGGGTGGTGGGTAACACGAGGGAGACACGGGGCATGAGTGGGGGGTGGGGGCAAGACGAGGGAGACACGGGTCATGAGCGGGGGGTGGGGGCAACACGAGGGAGACACGGTGCATGAGCGGGGGTGGGGGGCAACACGAGGGAGACATGGGTCATGAGCGGGGCATGGGGGGCAACAGGAGGGAGACACGGTCATGAGCGGGGGCTGGGGGGAACACGAGGGAAACACGGGCCATGAGCTGGGGGTGGGGGAACAGGAGGGAGACATAGGGCATGAGTGGGGGTAACACGGGGCATGAGCGGGGGGTGGGCGGGAACAGGGCAGACACGGGGCATGAGCGGGGGGTGGGGGGAACAGGGCAGACACGGGGCATGAGCAGGGGGGTGGGGGGTACAGGAGTGAGACACGGGGCATGAGCGGGGGTGGGGGGTAACACAAGGGAGACACGGGACATGAGCGGGGGTGGGGGCAACGCAAGGGAGACATGGGGCATGAGCGGGGGGTGGGGGGCAACAGGAGCGAGACACAGGGCATGAGCAGGGGGTGGGGGTAACACGAGGGAGACACGGGGCATGAGCGGGGGTGGGGAAAACAGGACGGAGACACGAGGCATGACCAGGGGTCGGGGGAACAGGAGGGAGACACAGGGCATGAGCGTGGGGTGGGGGGAACAGGAGGGAGACATGGGGCATGAGCGGGGGTTGGGGGGTAACACGGGGCATGAGCGGGGGATGGGGGGTGACACAAGGGAGACACGGGGCATGAGCGGGGGATGGGGGAACAGGGCAGACACGGGCATGAGCGGGGGGTGGGGGCAATGCCAGGGAGACACAGGGCATGAGCGGAGGGTGGGGAAAACAGGAGGGAGACACGGGGCATGACCGGGTGTTGGGGGGAACGGGAGGGAGACACAGGTCATGAGCGTGGGGTGTGGGGAACAGGAGGGAGACACGGGGCATGAGCGGGGGGCAGGGGGTAACACAAAGGAGACACGGGGCATGAGCGTGGGGTGGGGGGGTGACACGAGGGAGACACGGGGCATGACCAGGGGGTGGGGGGAACAGGGCAGACACGGGGCATGAGCGGGGGGTGGGGGGAACAGGGCAGAAATGGGGCATGAGCAGGGGGGTGTGGGGTAACACGACGGAGACACAGGCATGAGTGGGGGCTGGGGGCAACACAAGGGAGATACAGGGCATGACCGGGGGGCGGGGAGACAGGAGGGAGACACGGGGCATAACCGGGGGAGTGGGGGAAAAAGGGGAGACATGGGGCATGAGCAAGGGGGTGGGGGGAACAGGAGGGAGCACAGGGCATGAGCGGGGGTGGAGGGATCAGGAGGCAGACACGGGGCATGAGCAGGAGGTGGGGGGTAACAGCAGGGAGACACAGGGCATGAGTCGGGGGTGGGGGGTAACACGAGGGAGACACTGGGCATGAGCGGGGTGTGGGGGGGAACAGGGCAGACACGGGGCATGAGCGGGGGGTGGGGGGGTACAGGATGGAGACATGGGAAATGAGCGGGGGGTGGGAGGTGCAGGAGGGAGACACGGGTCATGAGCGGGGGTGGGGGGCAACACGAGGGAGACACGGGGCATGAGTGGGGGGTGGGGGCAACACGAGGGCGACACGGGGCATGAGATGGGGGTGGTGGGCAACACGAGGGAGACACGGGGTATGAGCAGGGGGGGCAACATGAGGGAGACACGGGTCATGAGCGGGGGGTGGGGGGCAACATGAGGGAGACACGGTCATGAGCGGGGGGTGGGGGGAACACGAGGGAAACACGGGCCATGAGTGGGGGTGGGGGTAACATGAGGGAGACACGGGGCATGAGCGGGGGTGGGGGGTACAGGAGGGAGACACGGCATGAGCGGGGGTGGGGGGTAACACGAGGGAGACACGGGGCATGAGTGGGTGGTGGGGGCAAAACGAGGGAGACACGGGGCATGAGC
Organism: Ambystoma mexicanum; assembly: GCF_040938575.1. Taxonomy (NCBI): domain Eukaryota; kingdom Metazoa; phylum Chordata; class Amphibia; order Caudata; family Ambystomatidae; genus Ambystoma; species Ambystoma mexicanum. Next base: position 770,849,908 of record NC_090933.1, on the reverse strand, counting down.
AGGGGTAGGGGGCAACAGGAGGGAGACACATGGCATGAGCAGGGGGTGGGTGTAACACGAGGGAGACACGGGGCATGAGCGGGGGGTGGGGAAAACAGGAGGGAGACATGGGGCATGACCGGGGGTTGGGGGGAACAGGAGGGAGACACAGGGCATGAGCATGGGGAGGGGGGAACAGGAAGGAGACATGGGGTATGAGCAGGGGGTGGGGGGTAACACGGGGCATGAGCGGGGTTGGGGGGTGACACGAGGGAGACACGGGGCATGAGCGGGGGGTGGGGGAACAGTGCAGACACGGGGCATAAGCGGGGGGTGGTGGGTACAGGAGGGAGACATGGGACATGAGCAGGTGTGTGGGGTACAGGAGGGAGACACAGGGCATGTGCGGGGGGTGGGGGTACAGGAGGGAGACACGGGGCATAGGCAAGGGGTGGGGGGCAACACGAGGGAGACACGGGGCATGAGCTAGGGGTGGGGGCAACACGAGGGAGACACAGGGCATGATCGGGGAGTGGGGGGAACAGGAGGGAGACACGGGGCATGAGCAGGGGGTAACACGAGGGAGACAAAGGGCATGAGCGGGGGATGGGGGAAACAGCAGAGACACGGGGCGTGAGCGGTGGGTGGGGGTTTAACAGGGGAGACACAGGGCATGAGCGGGGGTGGTGGGTAACACGAGGGAGACACGAGGCATGAGCGGGGGTGGGGGCAACACAAGGGAGACACGTGGCATGAGAGGGGTATGGGGGAACAGGGCAGACACGGGGCATGAGCTGGGGGTGGGGGGCAACAGGAGGTAGACACGGGGCATAACAGGGGGGAGGGGGAACAGGGGAGACAAGGGGCATGAGGGGGGGTGGAGGGAACAGGAGGGAGACACGGGGCATGAATGGGGGCTGAGGGAACAGAAGTGAGACACGGGGCATGAGCGGGGGGTGGGGGGTAACAGGATGGAGACACGGGGCATGAGCGGGGGGTGGGCAGAAGAGGGCAGACACGGGGCATGAGCGGGGGGTACAGGAGGGAGACATGGGACATGAGCGGGGGGTGGTGGGTACAGGAGGGAGACACAGGGCATGAACGGGGGGTGGGGGTACAGGAGGGAGACACGGGGCATGAGCAGGGGGTGGGGGCAACACGAGGGAGACACTGGGCATGAGCTGGGGGTGGGGGGCAACACGAGGGAGACACGGGTCATGAGCGGCGGGTGGGGGGCAACACAAGGGAGACACAGGTCATGAGCGGGGGGTGGGGGCAACACGAGGGAGACACGGGGCATGAGCGGGGGATGGGGGGAACAGGAGGGAGACATGGGGCATGAGCGGGAGGTGGGGGGAAACAGGGGAGGCACGGGGCATGAGCTGGGGGTGGGGGGAACAGGGGAGACATGGGGCATGAGCAGGGGGTGGGGAAACAGGGCAGATACGGGGCATGAGCGGGGGTGGGGGGTACAGGAGGGAGACACGGGGCATGAGCGGTGCATGGGGGGCAACACGAGGGAGACACGGTCATGAGCGGGGGCTGGGGGGAACATGAGGGAAACACGGGCCATGAGTGGGGGGTGGGAGAACAGGAGAGAGACACGGGGCATGAGTGGGGGTAACACGGGGCATGAGCGGGGGGTGGGCGGGAACAGGGGAGACACGGGGCCTGAGCGGGGGGTGGGGGGAACAGGGCAGACACGGGGCATGAGCAGGGGGGTGGGGGGTACAGGAGAGAGACACGGGGCATGAGAGGGGGTGGGGGGTAACACGAGGGAGACACGGGGCATGTGCAGGGGGTGGGGGCAACGAAAGGGAGACATGGGGCATGAGCGGGGGGTGGGGGGCAACAGGAGGGAGACACAGGGCATGAGCAGGGGGTGGGGGTAACACGAGGGAGACACAGGGCATGAGCGGGGTGGGGAAAACAGGAGGGAGACACGAGGCATGACCAGGGGTCGGGGGAACAGGAGGGAGACACAGGGCATGAGCGTGGGTTGGGGGGAACAGGAGGGAGACATGGGGCATGAGCGGGGGTTGGGGGTAACACGGGGCATGAGCGGGGGGTGGGGGGTGACACAAGGGAGAAACGGGGCATGAGCGGGGGGTGGGGGGAACAGGGCTGACACGGGCATGAGCGGGGGGTGGGGGCAATGCGAGGGAGACACAGGGCATGAGCAGAGGGTGGGGAAAACAGGAGGGAGTCACGGGGCATGACCGGGTGTTGGGGGGAACTGGAGGGAGACACAGGGCATGAGTGTGGGGTGTGGGGAACAGGAGGGAGACACGGGGCATGAGCGGGGGCGGGGGGTAACACAAAGGAGACACGGGGCATGAGCGTGGGGTGGGGGGGTGACACGAGGGAGACACGGGGCATGACCAGGGGGTGGGGGGAACAGGGCAGACACGGGGCATGAGTGGGGGGTGGGGGGTGGGGGGAACGGGTCAGACATGGGGCATGAGCAGGGGGGTGTGGGGTAACACGAGGGAGACACAGGCATGAGTGGGGGCTGGGGGCAACACAAGGGAGATACGGGGCATGACCGGGGGGCGGGGAGACAGGAGGGAGACACGGGGCATAACGGGGGGAGTGGGGGAAAGAGGGGAGACACAGGGCATGAGCAAGGGGGTGGGGGGTAACAGCAGGGAGACACAGGGCATGAGTCGGGGGTGGGGGGTGACACGAGGGAGACACTGGGCATGAGTGTGGTGTGGGGGGGAACAGGGCAGACACGGGGCATGAGCGGGGGTGGGGGGTACAGGAGGGAGACATGGGAAATGAGCGGGGGGTGGGAGGTGCAGGAGTGAGACACGGGTCATGAGCGGGGGTGGGGGGCAACACGAGGGAGACACGGGGCATGAGTGGGGGGTGGGGGCAACATGAGGGCGACATGGGGCATGATATGGGGGTGGTGGGCAACACGAGGGAGACACGGGGTATGAGCAGGGGGGGCAACACAAGGGAGACACAGGTCATGAGCGGGGGTGGGGGCAACATGAGGGAGACACGGGGCATGAGCGGGAGGTGGGGGGAAACAGGGGAGGCACGGGGCATGAGCTGGGGGCAGGGGGGAACAGGGGAGACATGGGGCAAGAGCGGGGGGTGGGGGAACAGGGCAGATACGGGGCATGAGTGGGGGGTGGGGGGTACAGGAGGGAGACACGGGGCATGAGCGGGGGATGGGGTAACACGAGGGAGACATGGGGCATGAGCGGGGGGTGGGGGGCATCATGAGGGAGACACGGTGCATGAGCGGGGGGTGGGGGGCAACATGACGGAGACACGGAGCATGATCGAGGGGTGGGGGCGACACGAGGGAGACATGGGGCATGAGCGGGGGGTGGAGGGGAACAGGGCAGACACGGGGCATGAGCAGGGGGTGGGGGGCAACAGGAGGGAGACATGGGGCATGACCAGGGGGGTGATGGGAACAGGGGAGACAAGGGGCTTGAGCGGGGGTGGGGGAGAACAGGGGAGACACGGGGCATGAGTGGGGGGTGGGGGGATCATGAGGGAGACACGAGGGATGAGCGGGGGTGGGGGGTACAGTAGGGAGACACGGGGCATGAGCGGGGGGTGGGGGGACAGGAGGGAGACACGGGGCATGAGCGGGGGGTGGGGGGATCGTGAAGGAGACACGGGGGTTGAGCAGAGGTTGGGGGGGAACAAGGGAGACACGGGCAATGAGCGGGGGTGGGGGAGAACAGGGGAGACACAGGGGATGAACGGGGGTGGGGGGATCGTGAGGGAGATACGGGAGGAAAACACGAACATAAGCTTAGTGTGCAGGTGGCAGATCCCGCTCCTCGGCCCTCCGCAGGCCAACATGTTCTGATGGCGTGAGCGGGGACTGGAGGAACAGGGGAGACACGGGGCATGAGCGGAGGTGGGGGGACAGGAAGGAGACACGGGGCATGAGCGGGGGGTGGGGGAACGGGAAGAAGACACGGGCATGAGCGGGGTGGGGGGAACGGGAGGAAGACACGGGCATGACCTTACTAGCAGGCGGCAGATCCCTCTACTCGGGATAAACAAAGATGGCGGGCGTCTTGCACGTTGCACCGCAGCCAATGGGAAAGCACGTAACATGTCCGTGGACACCACGCAAGCCACTTGACCAATCCCTGTCCTGTCCGCGGAGCGAACAGGGAAGTGTGTCCGCGAAGAAGACACAGATATCACAAATTTTTTCTGACCTACTTTTTGGTCATTTTTAAAAAAACTACTGGACGGATTTTCACCAAATTTGCAAAAGCACGCTTTCGGGACCAATCCGCTGCTCCTGGTCCAAATTTGGTCAGTCTATGGAAAAAAAAAAATTCGGACCCCCCCCTTTAACTTTGCCCCCCCTGGACCAAACTTCACCAAACTTTGCAAAAAATCAGAGTGTGCCATATACTTTTTTTGCAAAGTTTGGCATGAGCGGGGGTGGGGAAAACAGGACGGAGACACGAGGCATGACCAGGGGTCGGGGGAACAGGAGGGAGACACAGGGCATGAGCGTGGGGTGGGGGGAACAGGAGGGAGACATGGGGCATGAGCGGGGGTTGGGGGGTAACACGGGGCATGAGCGGGGGGTGGGGGGTGACACAAGGGAGACACGGGGCATGAGCGGGGGATGGGGGAACAGGGCAGACACGGGCATGAGCGGGGGGTGGGGGCAATGCCAGGGAGACACAGGGCATGAGAGGAGGGTGGGGAAAACAGGAGGGAGACACGGGGCATGACCGGGTGTTGGGGGGAACGGGAGGGGGTGGGGAAACAGGGCAGATACGGGGCATGAGCGGGGGTGGGGGGTACAGGAGGGAGACACGGGGCATGAGCGGTGCATGGGGGGCAACACCAGGGAGACACGGTCATGAGCGGGGGCTGGGGGGCAACACGAGGGAGACACGGGTCATGAGCGGCGGGTGGGGGGCAACACAAGGGAGACACAGGTCATGAGCGGGGGGTGGGGGCAACATGAGGGAGACACGGGGCATGAGCGGGGGATGGGGGGAACAGGAGGGAGACATGGCCATGAGCGGGAGGTGGGGGGAAACAGGGGAGGCACGGGGCATGAGCTGGGGGTGGAGGGGAACAGGGGAGTCATGGGGCATGAGCAGGGGGGTGGGGGAACAGGGCAGATACGGGGCATGAGCGGGGGGTGGGGGGTACAGGAGGGAGACATGGGGCATGAGCGGGGGATGGGGTAACACGAGGGAGACATGGGGCATGAGCGGGGGGTGGGGGGCATCATGAGGGAGACACGGTGCATGAGCGGGGGGTGGGGGGCAACATGATGGAGACACGGAGCATGATCGGGGGTGGGGGCGACACGAGGGAGACATGGGGCATGAGCGGGGGGTGGGGGGAACAGGGCAGACACGGGGCATGAGCGGGGGGTGGGGGGCAACAGGAGTGAGACATGGGGCATGACCAGGGGGGTGGGGGTACAGGAGGGAGACACAGGGCATAGGCAGGGGGTGGGGGGGCAACATGAGGGAGACACGGGCATGAGCTGGGGGTGGGGGCAACACGAGGGAGACACAGGGCATGATCGGGGAGTGGGGGGAACAGGAGGGAGACACGGGGCATGAGCGGGGGTGGGGGGTAACACAAGGGAGACAAAGGGCATGAGCGGGGGATGGGGGAAACAGCAGAGACACGGGGCGTGAGCGGGGGGTGGGGGTTTAACAGGGGAGACACAGGGCATGAGTGGGGGAGGTGGGTAACACGAGGGAGACACAAGGCATGAGCGGGGGTGGGGGCAACACAAGGGAGACACGTGGCATGAGAGGGGTATGGGGGAACAGGGCAGACACGGGGCATGAGAGGGGGGTGGGGGGCAACAGGTGGTAGACACGGGGCATAACAGGGGAGAGGGGGAATAGGGGAGACAAGGGGCATGAGGGGGGGTGGAGGGAACAGGACGGAGACACAGGGCATGAGTGGGGGCTGAGGGAACAGGAGTGAGACACGGGGCATGAGCAGGGGGTGGGGGTAACAGGAGGGAGACACAGGGCATGAGCGGGGGGTGGGCAGAAGCGGTCAGACACGGGGCATGAGCGGGGGGTACAGGAGGGAGACATGGGACATGAGCGGGGGGTGGGGGGTACAGGAGGGAGACACAGGGCATGAACGAGGGGTGGGGGTACAGGAGGGAGACACGGGGCATGAACAGGGGGTGGGGGCAACACGAGGGAGACACTGGGCATGAGCTGGGGGTGGGGGGTAACACGAGGGAGACACGGGTCATGAGCGGCGGGTGGGGGGCAACACAAGGGAGACACAGGTCATGAGCGGGGGTGGGGGCAACATGAGGGAGACACGGGGCATGAGCGGGAGGTGGGGGGAAACAGGGGAGGCACGGGGCATGAGCTGGGGGCAGGGGGGAACAGGGGAGACATGGGGCAAGAGCGGGGGGTGGGGGAACAGGGCAGATACGGGGCATGAGTGGGGGGTGGGGGGTACAGGAGGGAGACACGGGGCATGAGCGGGGGATGGCGTAACACGAGGGAGACATGGGGCATGAGCGGGGGGTGGGGAGCATCATGAGGGAGACACGGTGCATGAGCGGGGGGTGGGGGGCAACATGACGGAGACACGGAGCATGATCGGGGGGTGGGGGCGACACGAGGGAGACATGGGGCATGAGCGGGGGGTGGGGGGGAACAGGGCAGACACGGGGCATGAGCAGGGGGTGGGGGGCAACAGGAGGGAGACATGGGGCATGACCAGGGGGGTGATGGGAACAGGGGAGACAAGGGGCTTGAGCGGGGGTGGGGGAGAACAGGGGAGACACGGGGCATGAGTGGGGGGTGGGGGGATCATGAGGGAGACACGAGGGATGAGCGGGGGTGGGGGGTACAGTAGGGAGACACGGGGCATGAGCGGGGGGTGGGGGGACAGGAGGGAGACACGGGGCATGAGCGGGGGGTGGGGGATCGTGAAGGAGACACGGGGGTTGAGCAGAGGTTGGGGGGAACAAGGGAGACACGGGCAATGAGCGGGGGTGGGGGAGAACAGGGGAGACACAGGGGATGAACGGGGGTGGGGGGATCGTGAGGGAGATACAGGAGGAAAACACGAACATAAGCTTAGTGTGCAGGTGGCAGATCCCGCTCCTCGGCCCTCCGCAGGCCAACATGTTCTGATGGCGTGAGCGGGGACTGGAGGAACAGGGGAGACACGGGGCATGAGCGGAGGTGGGGGGACAGGAAGGAGACACGGGGCATGAGCGGGGGGTGGGGGAACGGGAAGAAGACACGGGCATGAGCGGGGTGGGGGGAACGGGAGGAAGACACGGGCATGACCTTACTAGCAGGCGGCAGATCCCTCTACTCGGGATAAACAAAGATGGCGGGCGTCTTGCACGTTGCACCGCAGCCAATGGGAAAGCACGTAACATGTCCGTGGACACCACGCAAGCCACTTGACCAATCCCTGTCCTGTCCTCGGAGCGAACAGGGAAGTGTGTCCACGAAGAAGACACAGATATCACAAATTTTTTCTGACCTACTTTTTGGTCATTTTTTAAAAAACTACTGGACGGATTTTCACCAAATTTGCAAAAGCACGCTTTCGGGACCAATCCGCTGCTCCTGGTCCAAATTTGGTCAGTCTATGGGAAAAAAAAAAATTCGGACCCCCCCTTTAACTTTGCCCCCCCTGGACCAAACTTCACCAAACTTTGCAAAAAATCAGAGTGTGCCATATACTTTTTTTGCAAAGTTTGGTGTGGATTCGTCCAGGGGAAGCGAAGTTATAAGCCGCCCAAAAAGTGCTCTTCCTATGGAAACAGCAACTTAACCATAACTACTTGGCCACTACCGTAGCCATGTAAATATGGATATATATATATATATATATATATATATATATATATATATATATATATATATGTATGTATATATATGCCATTTTATGGTTATACATATATATATATATAAAGTGCATGCCTTTTTATTGTTGGCAACAAATTGCCACTACATTTTGTAATACAAATATCATTATATTTTGGGTAAATATATATGTTCTTACATATTCCCTCCTTTTCCAACAATTCTGGCTACCCAAATCCACAATTGGATGAAACCCAAATTGTTATTCTTTCTTTTCATCACATGAATCACAATTGAAATAATAGCAACTTAATAAAATTAACAATTAACTATTTCATAATAAACCACTGCTTAATCATAATATCAGTAACATCTCCCAAATAGGTCCATGAGTCTGCATACGCATGTGCATATGTATGTATAGCTTTTATTTTTTAAACGATGTGCCCACCATCAATATTTTACGTGTAATACTAAAACAATAAAATTAAATAAATAAATAAATAAATGACTAATATAATTAACTAAAACAACTAATTAAAATAACAAACATGTGATTCTCCACCACACTCTTTTTCAGTTCTATAGAATAATATTATGCTTCATCACGAATTTTAAAAATTAAGTTCAATTCATTACTGTTCTTTTAAAACGTTTAGCATTTTTATGATTGACAAGCACCTTTATGATGTTCTGATCATCAATTTTTTGTTATCTGGTTCATCCAGTGAAATTCATCTTGGCACCTTTGGATTCTTTTATTCTTTTCCATAGAAGTCATCTCATTGGGCGTCCCTGTTACTTTCTCTTCACCTCCATATTTTGGTGCGGAGGCATTACTTGAGCTTCATCCCTTGGACTCCAGGACTCCGTCATCTCTTGTGTCCTCTGGTCTTGCGACCTCTGACCTCAAAAGATATATTAGTTGTTCTAAATCAAATAGAAGAGACAACTTAAGTATATAGCACAATACCAATTTCACCATTTCTACCAAACAAAATAGTCCAAAACATTCTGCTTCATTCTGAAACTAAGCACATGTTAAAGAGAAAACAAACATATACATAAAACACCATTATACATCAACATATATTTCAACATTGTACCATAATACCATAATAATTCAATCTGCTTCAGCCCCTTATAACAATTTGTATCACCTATGGTATTTTCATTTATATTTATTTCTATAATACGGACCACAACTATTTTTATTTCTATAATGTGGGACACTTTTTAACATCCACTGCATCTTCCCTCCCATGTCTTCAGGGCGCTTAAACTGTTTCTACTTGCTCAAGTCTCCTGATTTCATATTTGGGATGACAGGGCTTGATTTGGTTAACATGAACAAATTGCTCTGTTACCGTTTCATCCTCTGTCTTCAATATTTTGTAATCTACTGGAGACACCTTATCCACAATTTTAAATGGCCCTTGCCAGGCTGCAAAACATTTAGAATTTTTATGTTTAGCTTTTCCAAAATGAAATTTATATGCATGATCCCCCACATTATACTCTTTCATAGACATCTTTCTATCATAATATGATTTTGCACTGTCAGCAGCCCTTTCCAAATTTCGCTGCACAAATGCATCCTCAGTTCTTCCACATATTCGTGAACTGTAGATGCACTTACAAGTGTCTGTTCATGTGTCCTGTATAATAAATGTTGTGGCAGTACCATCTTCCTACCTGTTAACACCTCATGAGGGCTGATACCTGTTGCTTTGGCAGGAGTCGATCTGATTGACATCAAAACCAGGGGTAATCGTAAATCACAACTGGAACCTGCCTCCGCTACACTTTTCTTTAATAACTCCACAACAGATCTGTTGCAACGTACAATATTCCCAGAAGAGGTTAGTCGGTATGCAATATGCAGTTTTCTTTTCACCCCCAGTATCTGCCACACTTTACTCATTAAAGCACTTGTAAAATGACTTCCTCTGTCTGACTCTATTCTTTGTGGTAACCCAAATCTTGAAAATATATGATTTACCAGTAATGTAGCTGCGGTTTGCGCACTACAATCTGGTGCAGGAATACACTCTGTCCATTTCGACATCAAACAAACCACGCTTAAAATATAACCGTTCCCCCTACTCGACCTTTTTACAGGCCCTACATAGTCTACTTGCAAATCTGTCCGTGGAAGGGTTAAGCCTCTTTTCATCAGTGGAGCTCTATGCATTGGTGAAGCGGGTTTAAATTGGGCACATGCAAGGCACCCCCAAGTATATAATTCCACATCCTGGGACATATGTGGCCAGTAAGCATAATCTTTCAGTATCTCTAAAGTCTTTTGTGAACCTCTGTGCCCTGCAGTTATTGCATCATGTGCATGGTTTAGCATTTGCCCTCTGAGTGAAAGGGGTTCCACCCACTGTATCTGTTCTGCTATGGATTCCCTGATCATAAATCCATCCTGTAGCCTAATCCGTTTTTTATTCTTTAATAACACCCTCAACTCTTCTTTTCCTGTACAATCATTTTCAGTTAAATGATTTTGTTCGGGGTCCATCAAATGATTATAAAAGATCCCAAATATTGGATCATCTTTTTGCGCCTTAATCAAATCTTGATCTGGTGTATCATAACTCCATTGCTCTACTGGTTGTTCTACCTCTTTTGGAGCCTTAGAGCGTGTAACTGCATCTAGCTGTATTTCACCAATTGAGTGTTCAATGGGTAGCAACTCTTGCATCACAGCCCCAATTTTGACTAAATGATCTGCTTTATCATTTCCCTCCTTATCTTCTCCTGGAATTTTTAAATGTCCACACATTTTCCTCCAATATATTGTTAAATCATTCTCGGACACTAATTTGGGTTGTAGGTCAAAGGATCGAAAAAAAAGGGTCGACAGGACAAAGGATCGACATCAAAGGGTCGACAGGACAAAGGATCGAATTTTTTTAAAAAAAATGTTACCTTTTTTTTGGGGGGTGTCCCCCCAAAACCCCTTTTTTTTGCTAAAAATTACTTTTTTGCCAAAACGAAAACCTAAAAAAATATATATAATTTAAAAATAAATGTGATCCTTTGTCCTGTCGACCCTTTTGTGTCGATCCTTTGTCCTGTCAACCCTTTTTTTTCGATCCTTTGACAAGACACTGTATCATTTTTCCATGTTTGAGGTGCTTTTTATTATATGTATGCATGCCTCTTGTTTTCCAGCCAGGCAAATACTCTACAAAACTATTTTGTGCATAATCAGAATCAGTCACCAGGACAATTTCACTGAATTTATTATCAATTGCAGTAGTAATTGCTTTATAAATGGCTGCCAATTCCACTAACTGACTACTCCTAGCCCCAATTCTCATCCCTATACTAGGAAAGCCTTCACATTTCAACCAGACATTCCTAATTCCTGATACCAATTGTTTATTACTGTCATTTTCAATGTGAATTGCACAACCGTCAACATATACAGTTGGTAAATTCTTGCATGTCTTTTCATCAAAAGCTTTGTGTGGTGATTGTTCAAACTCCTACAAACTAGATTCCACCTCTACTTCGTCTGATACACGTTCAGCTGCACAGTCATGAAATCTGCTAACCCTTGAGCAACTGGGCTCCTTTTATTTTAGCCATACCTCACTTCTACAGGAAACCCTTGCAATGCCAATGTCCATGAAGTAATTCTGGACTGTGCTAAATTGGCTGACCTATTCATTTTACTCTGTAAAAACTGCAATGGTTGATGGTTTTTCTAAACAATGACCTTTTCTCCTTGAACAATGGGGCGGAAATGCTGCAACGCCCACACAGTGGTCAAAAGGACCTTTTCACATTCACTGAACTTAATTTCAACTTGGGAAAATGCCTTACTTGCATAGGCAATGGTTTTGTGGTTCAAATCATGATTTTGAGATAACGCTGCTGACATACAGTGTTCAGTGAAACCTATTTCTATAAAGAAATCTCTGTTTTTTATGGGATATGCTAAACATGGTGCCTTTATGAGACAATCCTTCAATTTAGCAACTGCCTCAGATTGCTCCTTTTCCCATTTCCAGTGCGTATTCAGCTTCGATAGTTTAGTTAATGGTTGAGTAATTTCAGCATAATTTTCAATTAATTTCCTGTTATATCCCGTCATTCTTAATAAACATTTTAAACTTTTCACATTTCTAGGATCTTTCAATTTCTGTATGGCCTCCACCCTTTTCTTTTGTGGATTCAGTCCATGTTCAGTTACTTCATGACCTAGGAAATTCACATTTTTCTTGCACCATTGTGCTTTCTGTAAAGATACTTTGACACTCGCCTTATGCAATTGGCCAAGTACATGCCTAATTTAATCAAAATGGCTTTTTATCAATTTTCATTTTTTATCAGGACATCATCCACATAAACTATAGTTTTTCTTTCCGCTGCATCAGGCATAGCCTTTTTCAAAAATATGCCAAATTCGCTCCCACTATTGATGTTGTTGGGTGTCTTGACCCACGTTCAAGTTATTATGCTGCCACGTTTGGTGCTGTGGGCTTAGAAAATCCAAGATGGCCGAAAAGCCCACATTTGCGCCAGAATCCAGGAAAACCGCACAGTTTTTGCGCACACCAAAATGGTTGCCTGACCTACCACCCACCAGTGCGAGCGTGATGGGCCAGAAGCGCCATCAGTGAAAGGTGTTGCCAAAGGAAAAACAGCAGTGCCTGTTAGCTCAAAAAGGGCTTTGAAATCACCTTTGTTTCTCTGAAATGCAAGCTAAAAATGCCTATTTTAAACATTGCAAGAGATTCAAAAATCTCACTGAACACCAGCAGACATTTGGCAGAATGTAGTATTGTGTGCATACAAAATCTGTAAAGATGAAGAGCCCAAAACAATGTTTATAACAAAACTGGCTGAGCTGTGGATGTCAGAAGCTTAACTGAAATTGGATTTAAAAAAACTAAAATCGAAATGTTTCAAATAAATGAGTGACCTACTTCTGAGTGTCACATAGGTTGCAACTGTTTAAAGGTCATAGTTTTCAACTTAGAATCAGCGTTCTAGTTGCATGTGTAAAAATTGTAAGTTTGATTTGAGTGAAGAAAACTGGAACAAACGTGACATTTGGCTGAAGCCTGGCTTGAAGAGATTGAATTCTGCCCGGCAACTACCCCCGACAGGAGTTGAAACTTTCCCGGCCACTGCATTCGCAGGCCTGGCTGCCTTCTGCTGTTCCCACCAAAAGGAGATTACACCTCTCTGATTGAATCAGGGGAGGCACACCTGGGAGCAGGAAAACAGAACAATGAGCCTTGCTTGGCTCAGGCAAATGTTAAATTAGGGGGGTCGTAAATGGCTTCCTCTTGGGAGAAACTGGGAGGAGCAGTTCCTCTGTGAGCAACCTGAGTTGGAGGAAGTGGATAAACCAGAAATTCCACCATGTGCTTTGGGAAACCACACCCCTCTGGGCCAGAGCATAATTTAAAAAAGATGGATAATTCATAGTACGGACTTGTCAAAATTATATAATTAATATCATTATTCTTGTGATATTTCTGTGCACATTTTAAGAGGTGTTAGGACTCTGTGGTATGTTCTGGGGGGTAGTAGCGGAAAATAAGGTATTACTCCGAATGTCTGTATGTTAAAAATCTGACCCTTTATCATCTGATGCCCATATTCCTTGTGCATGTTTGTGTAAATTCTGGAAAGGTTTAGAGGTTGTATTCTTGCTGAAAAGGGCAGAATTCTGTCATGAGTGGACACAACATCTTACAAAGACAGGGATCGGATGGTTTGGTGCTACAGAAAATATGTTAACTGGACATATAATATTAGAAAAATGGTACATAGATAAATATGTATTTGGATCAAAAATAGATTTGTGTGCAAATTGACAAGGGGAGTTTTCTTTCTGTATGCCATAAAATTGATGCCTGATTACGCTCCATTCCGTCCCCCAATCAAGGGAGAGAGGAGAGCTTGGCCAATGATAAGTTGTGAGGGGCAGGCTTAGTTATGCCCACACACACACCCATTTTCAAAACACATAAAAAGAGACTGCTTTGGACAGGCAACACATTCACTTTCCACTTTCTTGCAAAGCGTTTTGCCAGACCAGACAATATCCAGAAGGACCATGTCCAGAACTTAGAATCCAGACTTCAGAACTTTTTCAGCAGTGCCAAGAACTTTTGCCAGAACCAGAAACCAGACTGCTGTGAAGTGCAGAGCAGACCTTACCCACAGAGCTGTGACATCAGAACCACCTGCCAGGAGTCCAGTCCAAACCTGATCAGACCTTGACGGCCTATTTCAAATTTATAGTGTGAGTACTCAGCTGGAAACGGGGCAAACCAATCTCTTAGTTTAAAATAATCTAATTCAAACCATTTCCACCTATCTAGAACTGCATCATAGAATTGTGTGTCCATCCTGTTGATCCAAAACCTTCCACAGCGCATCTGTCATTCTGAAACTTTATTTCATTTCTGAAAATCTATCGCCACAAAATCGTCCGTATTTTTGGAACCATGTGGGCTAGGAACGAGATTTAACTTATAGTTATTCCGTAATCGTGCTCGACGCATTCGGAAGAAATTGCAGCGAATTGGTCCAATTAGCTCCTGTCAAAATAGCCGCTTTTGCTTGAACTGCTAAAATTCGTTTTCAACCTGCTAATCCCTCATTAAGCATTGCCAGTGTGACTTGTACTAATCTTAAATAGCTATCACATACCCTAACCCTCCTACAGGGAATTAAAATCATTTTTGCATATTTTTCCATTCTTTACAAATCACATTTAAAGTATTTTGCCTGTGTTTTAAAATCATCCCTGTGATCTAAGCTTGCTAGGGGGGAACTGAACTACATTTGATTGTATTCCTGAGAACTGTGTGCTCTTCTTTCCATCTTTTTATATTGCATAAGGGGGGGGGGGGGTGAATTGCCAAAAGGGGAAAAGTGATTACATTGTCTTTTGTTGAAATCATATCACTTTATTTCTGTACTGCATCCTTTCCATCATTGTTTTTCCTTGAAACCACAAAAGCATTCTCAGTTGTCTTTTTCTTCCTATACCAACTCCTAACTCATTAAATAAGCATACAATTGTAATATTATCCATTGTTGATCACCGTCATATTCTTAAGTGTGATATCAAATATTAATTTATTTATTAAAGTGTAATATATATATATTGTTTAATTTTTCCAATAAATCTTTTAAATTGCAAAACACACCTACTTCTTGGCTCAGTGAGGTCAGGGGGATTCAAAGAGAGGGGCGTTATATAAGGGCTTATCATCTAGAGTATAACTTGTCATAAAAATATATAAATAAGGGCTTCCCTTGGGTGTCCCAGACGAGGCACTGACTTAGTGGGATTGCTGAATTGAAGTCACTTAACAGATTGGGGGCTCGAGCCGGGGATTCTGGATTAGAACTATCACTTGTGCAGATTAATACGGTGTGCTAACTGACAGGATACATAATCCTGTTGGATCACCATGCCGTGTTACACTGTAAAAACAAACCTCAAAGGAACGCTCTAAGGAAACGGTCTGTTTTGCAAAATAAAATACAAATTTCTGTAAGTCAGGAAGGAAATCAATTTCCAGAATGACAACCTTGGTAGATATCAAAATAGCCAGAGAACACCTCTTACATAAGCTATTTGTGAGAGGTGAGTGGGCTCATCAGGACCAAGCGGTCTGATTGCAGGCAATTGCACCCCAGATCACTGAAACAGGGTCAGACACATGGAGAGATCAGGGTCCATTACATGTGGCCCTGAGTGAACTATATATGGCCCCTAAGGCCAAGGATGAGCACAACAAGATTGCCAGGGTAGCGGCATATTTATATTTATATATGGGAGCCATACTGGACAAATGTGCTGAAGGCCAAGATCTGGCAAAGAGGCAACTGATGGCATTAGAGAAGGTCCAATCTGACCTGGTCTCTTCTGAGCAGAGGCTGCAGAGGAGCCAGGAGTCAGAAGATGATAGTAGGCAGTATATCATTAAAATAAAAGAGGATATGGGTATCCTGCAACAGGAAAAGTCTGACCAGGATAACAGATTTCTGGCCTTGCAGAAGGAGTACCAAGAAGGTATGGACGCCCTACTGCAGAGCCAGAAAAAGCTGGAGCAACAACTGGACTTCAATAGGGCATGCGCAGAGCAGGTAGTCACCCTGCAAAGCCACCTAGATAGGGAGAAGACAGAGAGCAACAAAATGATCCTGAAAGACCTGGATACCCAGATAGAATTTGTAGAAGAGCGCCAGAAAGCTGGGGCCCTTAAAAGGCAGAGGGACGACCTGGCAGCACAGATGCAGGCTCTTAATCAGGAAAGGGACACCTTAGGCCAGGAAGACTGCCAATTAAAAGAAAAAATGGAAGAAAATCACCTGGCCCTCCAGGGACTGGGTGACCTCCAAAAAAGAGCATCAGAATTTGTTAGAGCACACCAGGAGGGTGGAAGATGCTCTGGCAAGAAAGGAACAGGCCAGTAGGGATGGGACTCAGGAGGTAACCCTCCTGCAGCAAAGACTGGCCCAGTATTCCAGGACCAACCAGGAGGCACAGAGAGAGAATGAGGCTCTCTGTCAGCACAATGATAGGCTCCAGCAACAGGTAGCCATGCAGGAGAGACTGATAGAGTCTAGTAAGGCCTTAACTGAGGAACTGAAAGCGCAGGCTCTTGCATTGCAACAGGGAGCAGGGGCTGACAGAGATGAAGTTTGCTGGGAAAGGGAAACACCTGAGCATAACCTCAGGCGCCCTAGTACCAGAGGCCTTCATCTCTCCCAGTCCTTGGACTCTGCCACTCCCCATGTCCCCTGGTGCACATGAGCACAGGGCCACAGGGATGGCAGAGTACTATCCAGCCAAAAGCATGGGGAACATAAGCCAGTACCACCCAGGAATGGATGGGCGGGCCTCCGGGTATGGGCACCTAAGTACAGTGCAATTTAGTGGGGAACCCCAGGAGAGTAGGCCCACTAAGGGCATCCTGAAAACCTCTGCCCAGTTAGGTCAGTGGGGGGGTACCCATCAAATCCTGGCAACAAGGAGGAATCTGCAGACTCCTCTGAACGTCACAGGACACAGGAGACCAGGTCCCCACATTCTGCCAGCCATTCCCAGGCTCGCAGAATCTGGGAAAACCTGGAAGATCAGATGGGCACCTCTGGGAGCAGTGCTTCTGAGTCAGAGGATGAATGGACCAGGGTTACCCGAACCAAAAAGGCCAATAAGGCAAAAAGGGCCTTGCTTAAGGACCCCTTAAACGAGATTGTCATCACGCCTTATCACAAGAACGCCAAGTATTTTGTTTGGGAACACTTGGAGCTTTATGAGCAAATGATGGAGACTTTCCATTTGAAGGACAGCAGTAGCTGCATTCAGTATGTCAAACGGACATTCTCCCCAGGATACTCCAGTTTCTTTGCGGTGCTGGAGGACCAAAAACATTCAAGATGGTCCACCTACAGAGCAGCCAACTTGAAAAATGTTACTGTTCACAGAAATCCCCAAGAGGCTCACAAGGCAGCCTACAATTTGCAATGTGGGGAGGATCAGACCCCACAAGAATTTGTGCAGGAGTTAAAGCGTGCTTTTGCGCAGACTACAAAAAGGGTACGCATGGCTAGTAAAGAATTTGTTAATGCATTTTTCCATGCTTTACCCAAATACATAATGACCCAGCTCGTGAGAGACTTTCATGAGAAAAGATCTTTAGACTGGGTCATTGAGCAAGCCACCCGCATCTATGAGGTGCAGAAACAGGTGGAAAATAAGAATCAGCCCAAAAACCTCAAAACCACAGCACCCCTGCTGCTGCCAAGGTGGCAGAGGTAAAGGTTGCCCCCGTTTTAGATTTGGAGATGGGGGGGCCTAAAAACCTGCCTGCACCGAATAATTCACAGCCCAGAAGGCCCTCGGGCCAGTCACAGACAGAGAGTCAAGGAGGTAGTCCCAAAAATGGGGTCCCTCGCTCCCCTGACTATGTAAGTCCCCGCTATGAGGGAAACTGACCCATCCTGGGTTACATGTGGACTCCTCCAGCCCAAGGGGGGTGTCCAGACAAGCACCTGACCCAGGGAACTTCCCTCCTAACTTCCCACAGGAGGGCAGAAATTCCCCAAATCCTGGGCAGAACTTGTTCCCCAGGTATCCACCCAACTTCCAGCCCCAAAATCATCCATCCTTCTTTCCCCACTTCCCTGAGTCCAGACAACCTAATCCGGGAGAGGGGAGGCCAAGGGTGGAGGGGTACCCAAATCTTGCCAACCCGGGGTACTACCTGAGAAGAGAAGGGATAGCTACCCTTACCGGGATCAGCCCAGGGGAGAAAACAGAACCCTGTATCAGCCTGAGCGGGTTTCACAGTTAGAGCGCCAGGTCCAAAATCTGGCACAGGAGCTGGTTCGCGTGCTGAGGGCTCAGCAGAACCCTCAGATGAGCATGCCGGCACAGAATGCACCAAACCCTGGGCCTGGTGCTCCAGAACAATGACAGGGCAGCACCCCGATAACCCACTGGTTCAAAGGGAGGAGGCAAAAGGGGAAGGTGGGTGTAAAGCCTTGGAGGAAGCTTCCTTCCCCACTTGTAAACAGCCCCTGGAAACCCAGGAACCGGAAACAAAATCTCCTACCCCTGAAAGTCTGCCACCCAAGGAGCAGAGAGGAGGTAGGAGAAACAAAGGACCCAAACAGACCCATTTTGTGGAGGAGGTACAGGTCTTCCTATTTGAGGGAGAGGGATCCTCAGAGGATCCTGGGAAAAGGATCTTCTCCTTCAAAGATGGGGGCACTCCTCCCAAGGAAAAATGGGTCCCAAGGGATTCCAACCCAGACTGGGTAGATGTGGGGATTGAGCTGTCACCGCCCATCATTCTATCCCAGAACCAACAATACCGAAAACCCCTGGTTCAAACCCATCCTGGTGACTGCCTCCAAAAAGGGGGGGGGCCCCCAGAACCGGAACCAGGGGAACCCAAAACCGCATCCATAGACTGGGTAGATGTGGGGATCGAGCTGTTGCCGCCCATCATCCTATCCCAGAACCAACAATACCAAAAACCCCTGGTCCAAACCCATCCTGGTGACTGCCTCCAAAAAGCGGGGGGGGGGGCAGCCCAGAACCGGAACCAGGGGAACCCAAAACCATATCCAGTTGCCAACTTTTTCTTTCAGATTCCCTCGACTCTCCACAGAATTTTACCCAAATCGCTTCTCTCTCAATGTCCAAAACCAGAAAATTAGCCCCCCAGTTGTCCAAAAATGTGCATCATCTGTGCTCCCTTACAGAGAAGTAGGGAAGATACTATGCCCCGGTTCAAGTAAAGGGGCAGCATACAATTTTGGCAGTGGTGGACACGGGATCCCAAGCTACCTTTCTGTCCAAAAGGGCCTTTGATGAACTAAAGGCAGGAAGGGGGGAGAATTACCAAATTCCTCTCACCTCTCTTCCTGGACAACTTCAGAACTTTGACGGGAAGGAAATTCCCGTCGAGGGTTCTGCAGATTTGGACATCAAAATTGGGCAACACAAGGTGAAACACCCGGTCATAGTAGTGACTCCAGAGGGCACTCCTGGTTTACTAGGGAATGACCTCCTGAGAAGGTTGTCACCCCTAATAGATTGTGTAAACAAGGTCCTCTGGACCCAGACTAGCCGACCAATACAATTAAAACAGAGTGTCAACCATGTTAGTTTAAACGGCACCTGCCACATGGTTGAACAAAAATTTGACCAAGTAGAATTCCACTTCCAGAACAACCAAATTCCAGACGTGACAGTAATAGCAGTAGGACAACAGACTGGTGATGGGGGGTCCTCTCTATTTCTGAAAATCAACCTTCCCTCCAGTTTAAGGTGGTATTCTACACTGGAAGGAAATACTCTGAAATTCTTTACTAATCCACAATCAGAAACTCCCACTCCTATGGTCCAGAAAGATGTGAAATCAGCTCAGAGCCTGGCTGATGTTCAGCAAATTGGGGAGCAGTTGTTCAACCCTGTTCAATTAAATGATGGGAAGGAGTCTGTTCTCGCCCGAGTGTGTGTGAACAACGGTAAGAGCTTCATCAGCGAAGCCATGTTCAGCCAACTCCAAAAAGATCCAGCCATTCCCACATTCAAACTGATAGAGAAATGGGAAATGGACCTGGAAGCACCCAATTCCAAACATCTCCTGCCAAGCAGGTGTATGCTCAAAATCTCCATTGGCAACAAGAGCATAGCACATAATTGTTGGGTCGTGCGAGATGCCACTGCCGCCTTTTACTTAGGCAGTGACATTCTCAATTGCTTTGCCATTAGTTTGCACCTAATAAACTTCAAAGCTTGGTCCCGATTAGCAGATAATCCCATGGGCTTTGATGATCCAGAAAAAGCATTTAGGTCAGCTCAATTGCTACCTTATGTAGTTTGAATTCAGGTTAAAGAGGAAGTCATCATCCCAGAAAGGACCCGACAATTCTCCCTGGAAGTGAAGTTAAAAGAGGACAAAAATTGAAAAACCCTGATGCTTATATTCATCTAAATGCTTCTCTCCAACAGCAAGGGTTGGGGGTAAACCCAACACCATTAGTCAACATAGAACATGACACCATTCCAAAAGAGGTGGATACCAGCGACTTAAAGAGTATTACTCTAGCCGCGGGCACCATTATTGGAATGGTGGTTGATAACCGACATTTCTCCATTGATTTAGGAAATGAACTGTTAGGACCAATCCCCAAGGACTGTTTTGACAGTGACAGTGATGACAATACAACACCAGACAGGATCTTTACCCGGCATGGGGGGAACTTCCTGGTGTACACTTCCTGCCCTTATGGTAAGGAAGATGTGACTTGTGACTTCAGGAGGGATGAGGTGATTTTCCAGGTCCATGAGGGCTGCCTTTCCCACTTGAAGCCTCCAGTCCAAATCAGCACCCTGACCAGGGACTTCTCCACCCAACTGGAGGAGGCCGCTGAGATAGCCAAACCAGAAGCCTTTCCAGGCTTCAGACAGATGGTGGAAGAGAGAGTCAACCTAGTTGATGCCTGCGTGACTCTGGAACAGAAGCAAAAGTTGAAACAAGTTTTCTTGGATTTCCAAGATCTCTTTGCAGTAGACTCATATGACTGTGGTCGCACCGACATCCACACAACAACAATTCCCACGGACCCTGGCATGACTCCAGTGTTTGTAAAGCAATATTGCTTGCCTCTCACATCAATGGAGTCCCTTACCGAAATAATTAAGAACCTTGAGTCCCGGGGGATAATCCGTCCAGTCCATAGCACCTTCAATAATCCGGTGCTGGGGATATTGAAGCCAAACGGCCAGTGGAGACTCTGCGCCGACCTTAGGGAGCTCAACAAACGGGTCCATACTTCCCGATGGCCTCTTCCCTACATTGACCAAGGGCTGGCCCAGATCCAGGGGTCACAGGTATTCACTGCAATAGACCTGTCCAATGGACACTGGACCTTGCCTGTCAGTAGGGAGGACCAATACAAACTGGCTTTTACCTTTGGTGGCCAGCAGTACACATGGACCTGGACTCCCTTTGGATACCTCAACTCCGGCAATGAATTCAACATTTTCCTACATAAGGCCATGCCCGACCTGGGTGCGAGGGGTAACCTGGCTGATGTAGATGATGTCCTCATCAAAAGTTAATCTGTGGAAGAACACATAGCGGAGATCTGTTATGTTCTGACACAGTTGAGGGCCGCTGGAGCAAAACTTTCCTTTCAGAAAGCACAGTGGTGCAGAACCCGTGTTAATTTCTTGGGGCATGAGATTACTCCTCACGGTCTCTGTCCCCAGGAAAAGAAAGTGGAAGCACTCCAGTAACTGAAAAACCCCACAACTCTGCGGGAACTAAGGAGCCTCCTTGGACTGACTAATTACAGCAGAAAGTTCATTGAGGGCTACGCAGAAATCACTAGACCCCTGATTCATCTTTTGAAAGGGGGGGTCAAGTGGGAATGGGGTCCCGAACAATCTGAGGCAGGAAGACAACTCAAAAGAAGCCTCTCACAAGTGCCTTGCCTAGATTACCCTGTCAGAAACAAGGAGTTCTTCCTGGAGACAGGGTTCTCTAATACGTGCTTGACGGTAGTATTATACCAAAAGCATGACAAGGTCAATAAAGTAATCTCCTATGCGAGCAATACTTTATCCTCTGTGGAGGAAAAATTCAACGATTGTGAGAAGGCACTCCTGGCAACGGTGTGGGCATTGAAGAATTACCGCCCGTTTATCCAGGGGGAACACATCATAGTGGAGACTCCACACCAGCCTCTGCAATATCTCCAAAGTGACCGAATCCGGGCCGGAAATGTGACTGGCTGATTTGCTTGATTGTGCCAGAAATACTGTCTCGAGGACGAAAGTCTAAAAATCAATGACAACATGGAGGCATACCTTAAATCCCCACACAAAAGTCTTTGAAGAAGACAAGTGTGAAGGAAATCCCACTGTCTATGTGGATGGATGCTCTTACCATGTTGACAACAACGGGGAAAAAGAGCTTGTGGCCGGCGTAGGGAATGCATGGGTGAATTAGTCCCCAGAACCCTCTGCTGGATACAAAATTGGTCCCCGAAGTAGTCAGGTGGTAGAGTTGATGGCTGTGCATCAAGCCATCCTCACTGTTGTCCAACATCAACTCCACGAAATGGTCATAATCACAGACTCAGACTATGTACGGAACGGGTTTGTGGAGCACCTGGTTAATTGGAAAACCAGAGGCATGTTATGTGCTAATAACAAACCCTTGAAACATGGGAAGTTAATTCAAAACAATGATGATCTGGTCACCTCGAACGGGATGTCCATCTTCTGGAAAAAGTTCAAGGGTCATTCCAAATTAGAGGGACCCGACAAAACTGGAAATAACTTTGCTGGTCAGCTGGCCAAAACCGGGGCCATCCAAGGTGATCTAATAGAGATTGAGTCCATGCTGGGGGAAATCCAGGTCACTGCTATCACTAGGTCCCAGACAAATGCTCACAATGATCCCTCAACTGCACAATGGAGTAAGGAGACCCCAGATGCTGATTTGATCACGGCTCAGAAGGGGAATCCAATAATTGGTAAGTTTTACCAACACATTGAGGACCCTGAGAACTTTCCCCTGACGGATACCGATTACATTGGGAAAGAGGACCTTAGAGTGTTGATGAAATGTCCAAAAATGTTCTGATTCCAAGACGGTTTGTTGGTAAGGAAATCCCAAGCTGGCCATGATCAGCGGGTGGTCCCTACCTCATTCCGAAGCCTGATGTTAAGTCACGCCCATGATGCGGCCACCGCCGGTCATAAGGGGTTTCATACAACACTTGAGATCTTGAGAGGTTGCATACTGGCTACAAATGGGGCAGGACCTCGACCAATACTTGAAGGGGTGTCTTGTGTGTGCACAATTTCAGCCAACATCCCTCACACACCGGGCGGCTCTCCAAAAGAGTGGGATGACACTGCCATGGTCAGATTTGCAAATCGACTTTATAGGCCCCGTGATTCGCTCCTCTAGGGGAAATAAGTAAATGTTGACGGTCACATGCTTATTTACTAAATGGGTGGAATGTCTCCCGGCCCCAAACTTCAAGGCAGAAACAGCAGCTGCCCTGATGATCAACCACATCTTTTCACGTTTTGGTCTACCCCAAAGCATTGAGTCAGACAGAGGTAGCCATTTTACCAGCGAACTAATGACTAAGATGTGGGAGATACTGGGGTTAAAAGGAAGCTACATATTGCTTACCGGCCAGCCTCTTCTGGTGCAGTGGAGAGATACAACAGAACCATTGTGAGCATCTTAAAAAAGTTTGTGGCAGATTCTGGGCCAAGTTGGGATATCCGATTACCTCTGGTCCTAATGGCCATCAGATCTACCCCTTCTTCTGCAACTAAAATGTCACAGTTTGAGCTTATGACTGGACGCAAGATGGTGCTTCCCCAGCATTTGCTCTACATAACCCAAGAGCAGACATTAATAAATGCCTCCACAACTCACGAATATGTTGAGAATTTAAGGAAATACCTCCAACATGCTTTTGCCTATGCTCAGCGGAATCTAGAAAGATCAGCTGATAGCATGAAGACCCATAACGATTTGAAAACTACCATGAAGGAATACAATGTGGGAGACCGGGTCTATCTATACAATTTCCAGAGGAACCAGGCCAAACAGCGAAAATGTTTGCCTACATGGAAGGGACCTTTTGAAATTGTAGACAAGATCTCCCCAGTCGCTTACAAGATCCGCATCCCCAAAGGTAGTTTGGCGGAAGGGGAAGGCAAGTGGGTCCATATAAATCAGTGAAAGTGTTGCCATCCTAGGCACACTCTGCAGCAACTGGAGGAGTCCTCTGCAATACCAGATGGGGCCGCTCCAGAGTAATTCAGTTCCAACCCTAAAATATCCCACATATAGTCTCTAAAATATTATGATTCTTTAATGAAAATGTCTCCTGATTATATCTTGTTTTTTTTTTAAATAAGAATGTAAATGTCTATTGATCTATAAAATGTATATGCCGCCCCACTATATCAATAGTGGGGAGAAATGTCTACGAATAGGTATTGCCGCTTTGCTTTGTCATCCTAAGAGAGATGAAACCATGGAGACTGACCAAGAAGGACGACCCAGGGACCGAGAGCAAAGATCCGAGGGGCCCGGGGTACCGCCCAATACTCCCATCAGGACCGGCCAGGAGAACTGATCGATCGACCCTGATGAAGGAAAGATGATGAACTTTGCCATCTGCGGAATCGGAAGAAGATGATGCGGACATACCCTCGCGTGGATCAAAACATCCTTTGCACCTGACTCCCCCTCGACTCGAAATCAAAGTGCAGTCGGGCGGGGGGGGGCTTGTTGGGTGTCTTGACCCACGTTCAAGTTATTATGCTGCCACATTTGGTGCTGTGGGCTTAGAAAATCCAAGATGGCCGAAAAGCCCACATTTGCACCAGAATCCAGGAAAACCGCGCAGTTTTTGCGCACACCAAAATGGTTGCCTGACTTACCACCCACCAGTGCGAGCGTGATGGGCCAGAAGTGCCATGAGGGAAACGTGGTGCCAAAGGAAAAACAGCAGTGCCTGTTAGCTCAAAAAGCGCTTTGAACTCACCTTTGTTTCTCTGAAATGCAAGCTAAAAATGCCTATTTTAAACGTTGTAAGATATTCAAAAATCTCACTGAACACCAGCAGACATTTGGCAGAATGTAGTCTTGTGTGCATACAAAATCTGGAAAGATGAAGAGCCCAAAACAATGTTTATAACAAAACTGGCTGAGCTGTGGATGTCAGCAGCTTAACTGAAATTGGATTTAAAACCACTAAAATCGAAATGTTTCAAATAAATGAGTGACCTACTTCTGAGTGTCACATAGGTCGCAACTGTTTAAAGGTCATAGTTTTGAACTTAGAATCAGCGTTCTAGCTGCATGTGTAAAAATTGTAAGTTTGATTTGAATGAAGAAAACTGGAACAAAAGTGAGATTTGGCTGAAGCCTGGCTTGAAGAGATTGAATTCTGCCTGGCAACTACCCCCGACAGGAGTTGAAACTTGCCTGGCCACTGCATCCGCAGGCCTGGCTGCCTTCTGCTGTTCCCACCAAATGGAGATTACACCTCTCTGATTGAATCAGGGGAGGCACACCTGGGAGCAGGAAAACAGAACAATGAGCCTTGCTTGGCTCAGGCAAATGTTAAATTAGGGGGGTCGTAAATGGCTTCCTCTTGGGAGAAACTGGGAGGAGCAGTGCCTCTGTGAGCAACCTGAGTTGGAGGAAGTGGATAAACCAGAAATTCCACCATGTGCTTTGGGAAACCACACCCCTCTGAGCCAGAGCATAATTTAAAAAAAGATGGATAATTCATAGTACGGACTTGTCAAAATTATATAATTAATATCATTATTCTTGTGATTTTTCTGTGCACATTTTATGAGGTGTTAGGACTCTGTGGTATGTTCTGGGGGTTAGTAGCGGAAAATAAGGTATTACTCTGAATGTCTGTATGTTAAAAATCTGACACTTTATCATCTGATGCCCATATTCCTTGTGCATGTTTATGTAAATTCTGGAAAGGTTTAGAGGTTGTGTTCTTGATGGAAAGGGCAGAATTCTGTCATACGTGGACACGACATCTTACAAAGACATGGATCGGATGGTTTGGTGCTACAGAAATTATGTTAACTGGACATATAATATTAGAAAAATGGTACATAGATAAACATGTATTTGGATCAAAAATAAATTTGTGTGCAAATTGACAAGGGGAGTGTTCTTTCTGTATGCCATAAAATTGATGCCTGATTACGCTCCATTCCTTCCCCCAATCAAGGGAGAGAGGAGAGCTTGGCCAATGATAAGTTATGAGTGGCAGGCTTAGTTATGCCCACGCACACACCCATTTTCAAAACACATAAAAAGAGACTGCTTTGGACAGGCAACACATTCACTTTCCACTTTCTTGCGAAGCATTTTGCTGGACCAGACAATATCCAGAAGGACCACCTCCAGAACTTAGAATCCAGACTTCAGAACTTTTTCAGCAGTGCCAAGAACTTTTACCAGAACCAGAGACCAGACCGCTGTGAAGTGCAGAGCAGAGCTGACCCAGAGAGCTGTGACTTCAGAACCACCTGCCAGGAGTCCAGACCCAAACCTGATCAGACCTTGACGGCCTATTTCAAATTTATAGTGTGAGTACTCAGCCAGAACTGTGCAAACCAATCTCTTAGTTTAAAATAATCTAATTCAAACCATTTCCACCTATCTAGAACTGCATCATAGAATTGTGTGTCCATCCTGTTGATCCGAAACCTTCCACAGCCCATCTGTCATTCTGAAACTTTAATTTCATTTCTGAAAATCTATCTCCACAAAATCGTCCGTATCTTTGGAACTGTAAGCTTTCCAACAAGCCTAAAACCGACTTCATATTCCTTATAGTTATTCCGTAACCGTGCTCGACGCATTCGGAAAAATTGCCACGAATTGGTCCAATTAGCTCCTGTCAACATTGCCGCTTTTGCTTGAACTGCTCAAATTCTTTTTCAACCTGCTAATCCCTCAGTGAGCATTGCCAGTGTGACTTGAACTAATCTTAAATAACTATCACCTACCCTGAACCTCCTACAGGGAATTAAAATCATTTTTGCATATTTTTCCATTCTTTACAAATCACATTTAAAGTATTTTGCCTGTGTTTTAAAATCATCCCTGTGATCTAAGCTTGCTAGGGGGGAACTGAACTACATTTGATTGTATTCCTGAGAACTGTGTGCT
The DNA here is from genome assembly GCF_040938575.1 of Ambystoma mexicanum. Classification (NCBI taxonomy): domain Eukaryota; kingdom Metazoa; phylum Chordata; class Amphibia; order Caudata; family Ambystomatidae; genus Ambystoma; species Ambystoma mexicanum. Next base: position 770,822,844 of record NC_090933.1, on the reverse strand, counting down.
CTTCTTTCCATCTTTTTATATTGCATAAGGTGGGGGGGTGAATTGCCAAAAGGGGAAAAGTGATTACATTGTCTTTTGTTGCAATCATATCACTTTATTTCTGTACTGCATCCTTTCCATCATTGTTTTTCCTTGATATCAAATATTAATTTATTTATAAAAGTGTAATACATATATATATTGTTTAATTTTTCCAATAAATCTTTTACATTGCAAATCACACCTACTACTTGGCTCAGTGAGGTCAGGGGGATTCAAAGAGAGGGGCGTTATATAAGGGTTTATCATCCAGAGTATAACTTGTCATAAAAATATATAAATAGGGGCTTCCCTTGGGCGTCCCAGACGAGGCATTGACTTAGTGGGATTGCTGAATTGAAGTCACTTAACAATGTACCGAATGGTGTTCTAGCCCTCGCGTATTGCATTTTATCAAATGAAAATGAAAACAAATTCTGAATATCCTCTGCCATTGGCATACACCAATATCCAGATGTGAGATCTAAGGTAGTAAATACCGTTGAGCCATGCACCTGTACAAGGCCTTGATCAATGAATGGCAGTGGCCATCTGAACTCTGGCACTATTTTATTTAACTCTCTCAAATCTGCACACAGACGCCATTGACCATTTGGCATTAACACATCCAAAATAGGAATGTTGAGGTGCTATGAATCGGCCTGATAATTCCCCGAGACTCCAAGATTTTAATTATCGCTGCCAATGACTCTAAACATGCCAGTGGTAACCGATATTGGTGCACAAATACTGGATTTCTACCACAACCTTCCAGTAATGTGGTAACATGTAAATTAGTTAGGCTGCAATCATATGCATCTTTGGCAAAAACGTCTTTAAATTCCATAAATATTTTTCTCAATTGATTCTTATTCTCTTCACTATCACAAGCATCTGCTAACAAAATCTGCTCCTCTACCATTTTTGAAAATTCTGGGAAATCCTCCAGCGGAGGAATCTCTGTGCTTTCTTCCAACTGTGTAGCTGTGTCTCTCTGTAAAGCTGCCACTTTTAAATATTTTGGCATATTAGCCTCCACTTCAATGTGCTGATTTTCTATTTCATTTTCATTTAAGTCAATTACTATACAATTCTCTTGGTGACAGCACACTGTCTCATTGGAATCATAAGGGTACACAGATTGCATTTTAAATATCCCTTTGGGCTGAGAATCCAGATATTCTGGCAACACACCCTGTGCATGTGCATATCTCTCAGGGATATTTCCAGTCACCATGTTATTGAAATCTGCAGTATAATGTGATTTTTGTATGGCCATTCCTACTGAAGAATTCTCTTCTAAATAAATATCCTGGCACCCTTTATTGTTCACCATAATTTTGGCAGACCCTTCTCCAACATCTATCAATGGGGTGTATTCATAATCCAGGCCCTGCTGTTTCATGGATTCATTCAAGCACACAAATGCATCAGAATCTTTCATTTGCTGTCCATTCTTGCACTTTAGTGTTATAGCAACCTGCTTGGTGAATACAGGAATAGTAATATCCTTCTTCACCTGTAATTCAATTGCATATGGGACCAGTTGTGCACAATGATAAGCCTTTCTCGTGTCTTCGAATTCAGGTGCAGGCGCACCTAGCCAGAACCATATTTTCTGGTTAAGGAAATCTAACACCATACACATTCTGTGCATCATATCATTGCCCAAGTAAAAATCATTTTGTGCTCCACTCACTATCCACACATTGTGGTAGATGGTTTTTTGTCCAATGTTAATCTTTAGCATGCTTCTTCCTGCAATTCGATTTTCAAAATCTGGGTTTTCAAACCAGAGACATATTGGTTTTTAATTCTAAATTTTGGAACCTCCTCTATCTCCATTATTTTCTGCAGTAATTTCTCATTAATGAAACTCCTATCCTGCTCAAGCGCCAAGGTAGATTTAATCACTTTGGAATGGTCCTTGATACCAATGTGAAGCCATGGCTGCTCATCTTCCATGTGTATTTCAGCAAGGGTGGTAGTGTGTTTTTCTGTGTCTGTTTTAGGAATAGTATTCTGTTTTCATTTCTTCTCTTTTAAATAGAAGCGCAATGTGTGCTCATCTATTTCAGTTTGCCATTTCTTCCTGGGATCCAAATAAATCTGCACATATTGTTTTGCTTTTTTGCCTTTTATCCTGACACATCAAAATGACAGTGACACTAGGCACACAGCTATTCTGTAGGTATACCTCCACTGCATCATTCATTTTAGAAACAGTGTGGCATTCATTTATACTGCTGTTTTGCAATTTTATGTTCTTAGGTCTTAATGGTTTTTTGGTTAAGGACCACAGTACCCCATTTACACCCTCTATGAGAAGAGACAATATTTTCACACAATCTGTTCCCATAAAGAATGGAATTTCACAAATAGGTCTTCCTGTTTCATTCTGTGTGTTCCTATCTTTATGTCAACCTCAGTGACACCCACAATAGGCACCTGCTCACCGTTAAAGTTATGCACTGGGCCTTCACTCTGCCTCACCGTGATTTGGTTCTGTGGAGATCTCCCTTCATTGATACTTTTTACCAACTCTTTGGACATAAGTGTCGCCTGTGCGGCTGTGTCAATCATTGCAAATGCATTGCATTTCTCTTCCACAGTAATGGGAGCATATAATCTGTCTTCAACTTCTTTTAACACACACACAAAGTGTGTATTCTCACTGATTTCAGGACTCACTTTTCTCAGCCCCTTCTCACTTTTGGATAAACACATTGGTAAATGAAAGGACATTTTTCACTCCTTTTTGTCCATTTTCGTTTGCGAAACCTCACTCATTTCCCCATATTCAGAGGTCCTTTGGTGTGTGGCCACTGTTCGCCGTTCTGTCCGGGAATCATCAGAGTTCACACTACAATCCTCCAACTGAATATGCGTCGAAACATCACTTGATAATTTGTCATGTCCTATCTCTGGGCATTTGTGGATATTTAGCATGGTATCAATCTTTTTAACTTCCCCAAAAATCTGTGGCTCAAAGAACCCTTCAGGTGACTGATCCATACCCTTCTTTTGAGTACTTATTCTTCCTGCCTGTATTTTGCTAGTGTTTTGATTGTCTATGGAGAGCATTCTAACATTCCCACTTACTCCCTGATCAATTGTATTAATCATGCATGGGTTGTCTCTCTTAAATCTGTCTCTTTGTTCTTTTGGAAATTCATGTTTTCCTTTTTCATTTGTGCAAATTTCCAACGTTTGATTTAACTCCAGGTTAAACCAAACTTCTTTCTTAGATGTATTTGCAATTTCAGTCACATGTTCATTTGCTGGTATTTTCATTGTTAAATCATTAAGCATCTCAGAGTCATTATGCAAAACCAGATCAGAACAATCTGGGCCTCATTATAACCCAGGCGTTAAGGGGTTAACGGCACCGTAAAAGGTGTCGGCGCCATCAAACCCTTAACGCCTGATTACGAGGTCCCTTTGCGGGTTGCACTTTAACACCTGCTTTTAGCAGGCGTTAAAAAACCAACCCGCAAAGGGACGTAGGAGCTAATTACGGCACCGTAATTTACGGTGCCGTAATTAGCACCTTCCCCATTCCCATTGAGCCCTATGGACTAAAAATGGGAATGGGTTAGGGGCCATGGTGAATGGGGAATTACCACCCGCCAACCTTGGAATGGGGCAGTAATTCCGCCATTCACCATGGCGGACCCCGGCATGGACCATGGTGCTAATAGCACCATGGTTTAGCGCCGGGGTCGTAATGAGGCCCTATGTCTTTATAGCATTGCATGTGTCATGAAGATTTAGTCACTTGTTATCGGAAACCACCCGGTCATTGCTATGGCCTTCTGCCCCCTCCTTATATGACTGTTTTTGTGCCATGCAGAGCTTTCCTATTTGTTCAGCCAACATTTTCACTTGGGCCTCGAGACACTGGAATCTTTCCATCGCTCTAGAATCTTCTCTCTGTGGCCTATGTCGATATTGGTTGTTTTCTCCCTGATTTAATCTATTCTGATATCTCTCAGGAGAATAGTTTCTATTGGGGTTGTTTCTGAACTCTTGATTCATGTGGGGCGGGGTGCTTGTAGTCCCCTGGTGGCGGTGATTGATTGTATTGACGTGGTGCATAATTCATACTCTGCCTCATGTCCTCTTTCTCATTTTGTGAGTATTGTCCCCTATGCTGATTCCCATTTTCAGTAAATCGATCCACATATTGGGGTCTATCCTGATTACCATATATCATGGTGTTAGGATCAAATCTGCTCTGTGTTCCCAATGTCTGGTAGGGACCATTATTTCTTTGATCCTGACTTTGTCTCTGATTGTTGTTCATACCTGACATATCAGGCCGATATCCTTCTCGGGGCCTGTCTCCTAAGTACCTAGGGCTAATGTAGCTCTCCCTATTACTAGGATCATGTGACTGAAACATTGTTGCAGAGAGCGGCAACCTCTGTTGATTACCCTTTGTTCAGGTGTCACATTATTTTTGCCTGGACTTTGAGCAGACTCAAGTGATATTTTAGCTGACCTGATCTCCATCACTGTTGTGAGGATTCTTTAGACTTTGGTCTAGAATCTTTCATTTTATCACTCTATCTACCCTGACAATATAGCACTTCATATAGTTTTGTACTTTGGTGTACAATCCATTCAAGGGACTTGTCACGGTCAAATTCACGGACTAACTGTGATATGATGTCTTTCTGCAACCCATGGAAGTAGGCAGTTTTAAACTCATTGGAATTGGGGTCAAAAGATACATCAAAGTGAGAAAAATCTCTTTTTTTAAGTCATGTAAAAACTGGCGAGGGGACGTATTTGGCCCAGCTGTAATTGTGTATGCCACTTTCTTTGCCTCCTTTAAGGACTGGAATGGAGAAAAATGACATCTAATCTCTTTTTCAAACTCTACCCATGTTATGTTCTGCTGTTCATTTAATCCCCTAATGATAGTGGCTGTGGGAGCGTCCAGAGTTAAGTGAAAGTATTGTCTGTATTGTTCTTTAGGTATCTGGAGGGCTTTAAATATATCGTGCACCGCTTCTAAGTGGTCCTCTATACAGCATTCCCCTCCTTTCTTAAATGGTTTGATCAGAGCCTTGATTGATTTCATTATTTGAATAGTGCTACTTGTTGCTATGCATGGAATTGCACTACTTTGTGATTCAACCCTTGTTTTCAGGCATATCGGATTGGTGGCAGCCCCAAATGGGTGTGTCAAATCCCCCAAGGGCGCTGCAACCAAGTTCAGTCACTGGCACAGCCACTGGGGCATTAGCTCTCTGTGTGGAAACAGAATTCACCTCAACTCCATTGAATGTGGTGCCCTGTCGTTTGTCCTGGGACCTGGAGATACATATTTGCTGTTCCAAATCCTTGCACTTTTTAAAGAGTCTAACTGCCTCCTTTTGCAGATAATTGTTTTCATCACCCATCTTATTGATCACATCTTGCATGTCGCTCATTTGCATTTGCCATTCATTGAATTATTTGTCTCTCGTGTCTGTTTCTTGAAACTTTTTAACTATCTCCTGTTCAGCATTTTGAAGATCACTTTCTTTCTCGAAATTTTATTTTTGTAAAATCTGCATTTCCAAAACCACTTCATCTTTATCCTGTCTATTATGATCTACCAACCCTTTCAAATGTTTTAATTCTTGTTCACTATCCTCAAACTGTTTCTTTCTTTGGGACAATTGAGTGTCGAGATCTTTACATTTTGACTGCATGTCCTTTTGACATACCACTAGTTCTGCTCTTAATTTTTCCTCTTGTTCACTAGCTCCATCAAGTTCAATTTTTAATCTGCTAATCAGCTTGGCATCGTTTTCTTTCATTCGCAGAGACCTATTTAAAATGAACCATGTCTTGGCACATAGCCGTATCAGACAATCTTTCTCTTCATGTTTATCAGCAGCATTTAATAATCTCAAAAGACAGACCTGGATTATGCTACCTTCTGCAAAAATGCTGTCTAATGGTTCTTTCTGCACTTCACCATATATGTGGTCATGCCACTCTGTGGTATTATTTGATTACCATATCCCATGTGCATATAGCTTTGCCTCCAGATATTGCACTAACTCTGGGAATGTGGCCTCCATTTGAGACATTCTGAAATTCACTTCTAGAGTCACACTGCTCTCATAAAATGGGTTCCCTTTAATGCATGTATGGTAGCGTGAGACACACTTGCCACGCCCAGGAAGTGCTCTAACTCTACTTTCCTGGCCAACGCACCACTATCTGTAAGATATTTTGTCTTATTGGGGTAAATTTGGGGTTTGGCAGTATTTTCTTACTGTAAAAATATTGGTGGTAATTTGATGGTGAATTAGTCTTGCATTTAGATTGGGTTTGACCTCATATTATTTTAGTGACCATACCTTGTTAGCTTATATTGGTGGTATATTGTTTTGCGGTATTTAGTGATGAGCATGGTTTTCTTCCTTATGTTATAACCGCATCATAAAAACAAAACCTTCCTTTCTATTAGAATACCTCCCAGTGGTCTATAGAGACCCTTGCACCTATGCACCAATAATTGTATCCAGAGCGCCATCTGCAGTTTGTGGCTGGTATCACTGGCTTATCTACATCCAGTGATCTATGTGCTCTTAGGTATTACTGGCTCATGGATGTCCAGTAATTTATATGTCCCATTGGACTCCTTTCCATCAGCATGCAAGAAAGGCACACACACACACACACACACCTGCTTTGTCACTGAATATTAAAAGCTCCTTCTGGGTTGTTATTTTACCTGTAGTAGTAAATTGACAAATGCACTACTGAACAGAAATGAACCTCCCCTGTGAACTTTATATATATAAATAAGTTCACAGATGCAAAAATGACACCAAAATCCCATTTGTTTTTATATACTTTCATTATAATATATACAAATATTATTCACAATCATTACTTCTTAGCATGAATACATTGCATCGTCATCTGGAATACAAAAGAAAACAAAATAGAACAAGCAGATCTTTTGAAACATGGATTAATTTTCCCACATTATGTACATGGCGAAAAATAACATGCAGTGACTTCCCTAACCTTTCTACACTATGATAAAATTGTAACCAAACATACGACGTGCAAAACAATCCTCACTTGGCAGAAAGTTTACCAAATTAGCGCTTCTTTGAAGTTCTTAGCAAAGTTCTTAGCACGGCGTTGCTCCACTCACAAAGGCAGTCCCAGTCAGCACAAAATGTTTCTGTAACTCTTGTGGGGGAGCACAGCCAACGCTCTGTAACCCCTTGGAACTCCATCTGTCTTCACAGCCCAGTCTCCACTGACTTTTTTCCGCAAGTTTTTCCATTAGCAAAACTCAGAGCCTTCCCACTTTATTTACATGGCATGTCTGTAGACACTTTCTTCCAATCCGGTTTAAAATAATGTTTTCTGCGCCACCCTTCATTTCCAGAACAGTGAAATACTTTCTCTCTGAGCAACTGTTTCATTTATTTCCTGCTGAGCATACTTTCTACCCTCCACAAGCTAACACAGAAAGGAAGAAAAAAATGCCATTGTGCATTTAAAATGCATTTCAGTAGTGTCACCAACATGTTTACATGTTATACTGACAAAAAACAAATATCTCTATATATGCCATATTATTGTTGGCAACACATTTCCACTACATTTTGTAATAAAAATATCATTACATTTTGGTAAAATATATATGTTCTTACAGTCCCTGCACCATTGGGAACGCCCTGACTTCCAACACATTATACCAGCCTACGTTGAAGCCTAATCCTTCCAGTGCCAAATCCAGACCTCCTAGCCCAATACCTCCAGCACCACACTGGACCCCAGTAAGACACGAATTTTTTTTCTTGCATATATAATAACCAAAGCACACTTGTGCTCTACCTCTCGGTGTCATTCAGACCCTGACTGAGATATCCAGAACTAGACTAACAGTCACTTGGGTATCCCCCTTTTCTCTTTCTCCAAAGGCACCCTGGGCATACCAGATTCCACTAAGCAAACAAGTGGAACCAATCTCCTACAATTGGAACAGGAGAACAGCTCACAAGCTTCCGACCATAGTGCATTTCCGCACACGTTAAGCCGAGTGAGGTGCTATTCTAACACCATCACTGCCTTGTTCTAATTTTAGCATTAATAGCCTCTTTGAATAAGTAATTCCTCATGAGACCACACCGTTTCTGAACCACTTCTCTCTTGTCCTTTCCTGACAGAGACCACAAGGATACTCCTTTCGTATGACCTGCTTTATCGTCCTGATGAAGGCCAACCACATGCAAGCTTCATTCTACTGCTTATCTTTGGCCAAAACACAGTAGTGTCGGCTACCCTCTTTTTGTCACCAGTGTCCAAACATCAACACTGTTAGTTGTGCACTATGAACATGTATGGTGCTGGCATGTTATCTGTTGATTGAATTCTGCAAATTTATAAAAAGGAAAGAACATGCCTTTGTCCATTAATTCCAGTCAATTTGACTGGACTGTATTTGTATATATGTTGTACTCATTTGTAAAAAGTTTATAGTGACCTTTGTGTTATACAATGATTTACACATGTGCATTAAACACTTGAGGTGAAAACTCCAGCAACTTCCACAACTGTTTGAGAAACAATGTCTTTCTTGCGCGTGGGATCAGAATGATGAAAGTGTGTGTTTTGCTCTCGCCCTGATTACTGTGATATTATATATTTGTGTACCCGCCTGGGTAAATCAGGGCTTAGCCAGGAGCCCTTTTTTGTGATAACTGTTTCCGATGCAGCCATGTTTTAAAAAACTTTTTTCAATGGCCGCCATGGAAAGGGAAAACAGACTTTGTTTTCCCTTCCCCGACAGCCTTTTTTTTTACTTTTTTTCTGTTCTGAAACACCTGAGCATTTCGGAACAGAAAGAAAATGCATTTAGTACCCCAGTCTTACGGACTGGCGTACTAATAGCAATAAGCCCCTAGCTGGGGGGCATTATCACTTCAGGTAATGCCCCCCCCTACTCAGGGCTTATTGCTTAAAAGACTTATTTTCCTAAAATAGACTTGAATAAAAGGGAGATAGCCTTCACATCCTCAAACGCTGAACAACATTTTAAGGCTTCAATGACCAAGTGAGTTGAATGAATATTTTTATACGGCCATAATTGCCTAAGCCACTTGGACCTCTTAACACAATGGGATGGGCATAGAAGGAGAAAATGGACTTCATCTTCAATTTTGGTGTTACAAAAGGACATGCAGGTGAAGTAGAGCCCCTACACCACTTAGCTGAAAAGTTGGCTAATGGTAGGATGCGCACACAATATTTTACAAACAAACATTTAAGGGAGGGGGAAGCTGATAATCCAAATATGCTTCCAACCCCCACTCCTTTTTGAGATACAGATAGACCTTTGATTTTTCCCCCTTCGACAGTTGTCAAACATCACACTCCATGCCCATTCTGTAAAGCATTTCTTAACATAAGCTTTATACGCAACCCCATACTTCTTGGGATTAACCCACAGGTCCTCGAGCCCTAAGTCATTTAACATAGTTTTGACATGCCTAACCCATGTTAGATTCCTACCACCTAGCATCCCACAAACCTTCATGAGACCTTCTCTGAAGGGTGCAAGATCTTCATAATTCCATACACAGAGCCAATATAAAACCGGCTGTAGTTTGATAACATACCAAATTTCAATGTGACCATACTCACACATCACTGGCGTCGATAGAGCACTCAATGCAACATTAAGTAATGATTTCAAAAATCTATTCTCAGCTGTTTGAATGGTAGTACAATCACCATAACCCCTCAGTTCAGCCCCATACACTACAACCAGTATCACTTTAGCCCGATAAATCTTCAGGGGAATAGAAATCACTACAAGGCCAATCGGCAATAGAGTATAGTTACATTTCTAAACTGCACAGGCGGCCCAATCAATTGGACATACAAGGAGTTGCACTCCATTTAAACCAGCCAAGATTGGGTATAAATAGAAGGAATCGGCTAAAGCATGGAAGAAGACCAGTGGTCGAAACACGTGTTGGCTGTTTTGGTTGGGATTGAATTTGGGTGTTTTTGGTAAAAAATTGTGTTCAGAGCAGTGTGGTTGTGTATCCACAGAATTGGAATAGAAAGGGCCTCACCTTCTAAATGAGTAACTAGGTTCTGAATTTCACCACACTGCCATAGATGGCTTAACAAGCTTTTTTCAACTTGGGGGTGACATTTTAATTTGTTGGAGACAATCAAAACCCCAAATAACTGTAGGTTTCAACTGACTCTAGCCAATGGGTTTTAAGACAGAATCTCACCCCCACCTGCATCTTCCTCATGAGACAAGCACAACACATAATATGTGTTTTTAAGTAATTTACGCGAAAGCCCTTTGCAGAACACTATTTATCAAATACACCCAACTGATTCTGCAGCCCCCCTACAGTTTAGGACAATAATACTGCATCGTATGCAAACAGAAGATGGCTCCACTTTCAGCTACCCAAACACGGGCGTCCCTGGTTGCAGCTTGGAAAGCAGGTACTTGCTAAACACATCCCTGTCTAACCCCAATTCATATTGAGACTGGTTAAGTGCATTCACCATTTGGCCCCCAGTGCACCTGATCTGTGTTGTCATAATATAATGTCTTGATCGCATTACCAAGGGTGGGTGGAATACCCAACTCTTCTAGGACATGCCACAAGAGATCCCTTGGAACCGTATCGAAAGCAGTTTGTACGTCCACATATGCTAAATAAAGGTTCAGTGAAGCCAAAAAAACACACTTCCGACATATAAGGTCTAATCTCATCACCTGGTCCACTGTATGAACCCCTAGCCTTAAACCCGCCTGAACATGTGACAGGAGCCCTGAGTCAATCACCCCGTCTTCCTGCCGATGGAGAATCACCCTTCGAGTACATTTTTGCCATTGAATCTATCAGTGAGATGGCCTATAGCTGGATGATTATTCCTTGTCACCTTTCTTGAAAACTGGAATAATGACTGCCTCCCTCTAGCGGCAAATTATTCTGAGAAAAAAAAAAAATGTTAAGCATTTGGTTAGGACTGGAATACAGACCACATGCTCTCCCCTGAATAGATCAGAAGGGATAAAATCTGGACCCAGAGCCTTACCTTTGTATTGTTCAAAGATAATTAAGGTCACCAGTTCCTCAAAGGCCACTGAATATACTCTGACACCCTCCACTGCGCCTCTACTCGTGGAACAAGTTGGCCTTTCGGGGAGCATATTGATTGAAAGTGATCAAATCACACATCCTCCGAGATATTATTCGCCTCAATTTTACAATCTGGCTTGATGGTCATGATTAGCCAGTTTGAGGAGAGAGTAGACCAGGTTTTTTGAGGGGTGTCATCATTTTATAGTTCTCTTATTAGTTTAGTTTTCTTTTCTTTTTTTTATTATTATAAGATTATTCATATATGAATGAGCACTCTTTTTCCCTTTTGCTTTTATTTTGTGTTTCTGTGAGGTAACATCTTATATTGTTTATGTAAATACACGTTTTCATTCCCCGTTAATACATTTGCACATGTTATCATGTGTTATGTTGTTTAATTTACAAGAGCTGCTAGACCAGTGCCACACTGCTTAGGTGAGTAGATACTAGGATGTATGGGTAAAGTAAGGTCTAAGCCACCTCGGCTGTAGTAAACGTGTGCGTTTGTATCGTCTTGTATCATTCTTAAAGCTGATATTCCATTTCTATAGAGAGTTACATTTTCCCTTTCCACAAAATGTCACTGAGTGCATTAAGTAAAATGTAATATTTTTGTTAATGTATTGGTAAAGTGCGGAGCTCTTTCAAAAACGCATGCATTATAAAAAAGAGTGTGTTAAATATGTATACGTTGCTCTAAGAAGAGTACACAAGAGTCATTGAAAAGGTCCGGTTGAAGACATACACCCCACACCACATATTTAGTCCACTTATGCAGTTTTTTATCAGATCTGTGAAGTCATTTTGAGGGGGTCATTATCTTAATATTTCTGTGGATGAATCAAATACTTTCTTTAAAGTAAATGCGTTACATGCTACAACTACAAGTTTTAGGAAAGGAATTATTAACTTACATGTCTGGGTTGAATATGTGTTAAACATTGCTGGCATTTCCTTCAATACCCTAGTCTCTCTGGTAAAGAGTGGCGCAGACCCAAACAGCACTATTGAATGATGGTGCCTACCTATGCATCACCCTCATCTGTGGCAGCAGCAGCAGCAGGCACATGTTAAAAGTCTCTACAATATGCTTTCTCCAAATCTTCATCATCTGGAACAGTAGATATTGTGAAGACTGAGACATGGGAGATAGACACAGAGGTGGAGTTTTCACCTAAGTCACCATTTATTAATTAATACAGGGTGAGACAAACGACTAACTTTCCCTAACCTAACAAATCAAGACTAAAGGAAAATGACCTAGTGTTTGAAAAATATCTGTCCCTCCCTCTAATACAAACAGAAAAAATCATGCAGGGATCATTTGGCTGTTTCAAATTAGCAAAACAATGTACAAACTCATACTGGATACCCTTCCTCTGGATCAGTTGAGGATGTTTCAGACCAAAGTTTGATTGCTGGAAAGTTCTCTTCACTAGCCAAGTTCCACTCCACATTGAATACACAGTTCTTTTAATCCAGTATGTCTTTTACTTGGCAAATCTCAATTTCTAAAAGGTTTCCCACTCTTAAGACACTTGTTAAAGTTTTCACAACCTCTGTTTGGCGAACTAAAAGTAACTCTTTCTTCATACATCAGAGCACAATGTCAACGCAAAAAGTTATATACCCAAAAACACCAATCACCTTCTATCACCTTGCATTTCTTCTTCATAAGCAACACGTTTAGTCAGGATGGATAATACAATAGTTCGTCAAAACACAGTAGTGGAATTGCCACCTCTTTTCCACTGCACCCTTCACAGCCTTCTACCACAGTCACAGTACTTCAATTAATCTACTGCTTGGTACACTCACCTGCCAGAACTAACCAATATAAGTCCCTGTCAGGATGAAGCTTGTACTACTACAAAGTGTACACTGTGGTGATGTTTGCTCCTAACTTGCTCCAATCTTTCCACACTTAACTCCTTACAGGGGAAAGTGGAACTAACAATGGCTTCTTGGGTAAGTCTTTTGACTTGCAACACAATTGGCTTACAACTTATTTTACTGTTATGTTGTCCAAAATAACAATGATTCTCACATTGATCTGTTTGCTATAGGCAATGCAGGTTACAGTTCTCACCCCTGTGATCCTTTCTACAAGGAGGGATTTTCTTCTGCTGATCTCTTGTTACACAACCTATTGGCTGTTGGCACTGTAGTTTAAAACTTTCTTCCACATGGTATCTGTGACTGCTACATTCAAAAGGCCTTGATATCACTCTCAGCTTTCTTTGACTTTGACAATGCAGATTAAACTATCCCTTGGTTAGATATCTACCTTTTGCAAAACTGTATTCACTTGGTTTGATTATTACCCCCTTTTAGCTTTGGAAATGTAGGTTACTATATCATCCTATCCAACATCTCTCTATTGGGAGGTCACATTCACTCTGTTTAATTATTGCGTCCTCTTGGCTTTGGCAATGCGAGTTACAATGTGCTCTTGTTCTACTGCAATGCGATGCAGGACACAGAGAGGTACTCTCTCCTTTGGGACAGCTGGCCTCCACACCGCTTCCTACTGCATGACCTCTGCATCTGACTGAACCTTTGACCTCCGCCTTGTTCTTTACACAGCATTCTTCTACTGTCAATGTGGAGGCTCCAACCTTTGCCTTTTCCTTCTGCTTGTGCTGTGCTTAAAGGTCCTGCTTAAAGGTCCTGCTCAGATGTGGGTCATTATAACAAATAGACTGCACATTAGAGTTGTGCAACTGTAGACCCCTCTTCCTCATTTCTGTACTAGTCTACAATGTTCTTAGCTGTTTTAGAAATAGAACCATACATTTTACAATAAGCCATCAGGACTGTAGGATCATTATGATAATGATAATGTCTCCTCATCCAAGTGCCCTTCCATTTGATCCTCCAGCATAATACCACCCCCATGGTGAGGATCGGGTAGCAGCTGACTTTGCCTGGCCACTTGAGAAGGGGTCCAAGCCAGGATTCTGAGATGATCACCTCTGATTCATCACAATGTATGCATAACAAGAGCTGATTCATCATCAGTATTGTGAGGTTTTCTACATTTCTGGCAACTTGCCCTTCTCTCTCAGATTATTGCCCCTGCAACTTCTAGAGTGTTTAATGTTGGTGATTGTCAGGTGCACATTATTTCAGATATAGTTCTTGACCATTTCTACTGCTGTCCTCCTTGATATGTACATGGGTTTGATTTGCTGCATCATGACCCCAAATTTGACAAAGCCTATGCAAGTTGGTTTCTGTGCTTTTTAGTGAAATTGCCAACCTCCTGTATTAGAAAATGAAGAAGACAGACCTGGACTTGTGCTTCTCTGCTCCCTGGTGACAAGAGGCATAGGAGAAGCTACATTCTGGGAGTATAGTGGAAGTTGTAGGTGGTGCCAGAGGGATATCTCTGTGTGGTGCTAGAAGAGTAGTGCCTTTCTCCAGCTCCTTTCCTGGAAAGTTGTAAGTTAGAACTCTCCTTCTCATGTTCCACAATTTGGTAAAGGATCCACATCTTGTATTGTCCTACTTCACCCACTGAAAGAGGCAAAATAAAGAACTCAATTGAGACCTGGCGAACAGGTTTACAATTGTAAAGCAAGTGAATCCTCAGAGCCAACTATGTATGTGTGTATCCTGGGAAGTGCTGGCCATGGTGGTGGCCAGACCCAATACCCAAAAATATGGGAATTCTCTAATGTTATGACCAGTCACCATGATCATTGTTTTGGGGACATGAACACGAGGGATTATTACATCACTGACTGTAGTGTTATCATCAATGGCAGCAAGTGTAATGTATACAACAGATGCTAAAAGCTAGATCATCTGTTTTAAGGGCTGCTCTTGCCTACTAGTCAAAGTGATGGATGATCTTGCTTCACCCTTGTTGATGTTTATTTTTACTTGTAGAGTACACACACACTGCAAACTGAATTGCTTCTTGTTGCGGGAAGGATGAGGACAAAATAGAGGGTTCCTTGGAGGAGAATGAGAGAACATGTTAGAATAGTAAAGGTTTGACTGCAGCCCTAGGGAAGAAGGTCTATGGCTCTGAAGGGAGGCAACAGCAATTTGCAAATATGAGGCCAATGGGTGAAGACATTTCTGTCTCATTTGTTCACATCGCACGAGGAAGGTACAGTAAGAAGGTTTGCATCTGATGATAGTCGAGCACTTGAAGGTTGATAGCATTAGATTCTACATTGTAGATAGCTGAGGGCCAGTCCATTAATGCTTTTGAAGGTGAGGCACAATACTCTGCATTATGTGTGTGGACCCTACTGTGAGCCAATGTAAGCTTTTAAAAAGCAGTGTGACTGAAGCTTTAAAAAAAGGCATCAGGAAATTTGCTGGATTCCTTTTTAGGGCATTTAGTTTCTCAATCAGAAGGCCAGCATAGAGTGTGCTTCCACAATCCAGATTTGAGTTGACCAGGGCTGCACCTATCTTAAGGTGATTTTCCTGCAAGCAGCAGGGTAGCATCTTTCATAGTAGTTTTATTTGGAAGTAGGAGCTTTTGACCACACCACTAATTTGGCAAGTTTGACTCTAATCAGGGGCCCATATGAAGACACAAATATGTACCATGGATTTTGGTTGGGCATAACTGTCTTAAAAGGTGGAGGGTGCGCAAAGGGTAGGCATGTATTGAAGAAAGTATGAAGGCCCCATCCCCCAAATTGTCGTTTTGGCTCTGTTAAGCTTCAAGAAACAGAAACCCATAAAGGATTCTCTGCTCATCAGGTCTTTAAGGCTGAAGATTGGTCAGATTCCCCAGATATGCATAGGTATATCTGTGCATCTTCTGCATACAAATTGAAAAGATGGTGCTAAAAACCTTAAAATGCTCATTAAGGGGTTGATGTAAATCCTAAAAGGCCATAGTGAGAGTGAAGAACCTTACATGCTTTGCTGGGGGGCAAGGACTGAAGTTGCCCAGACTCACGTTCCACTGTCTGTTGTTAAACGGTGAGGTGAACCATTTGATGGCAATGTTGAAGACCCCTACAATTGACTGTAACATTTCCACCGGTATGGGTTGTTCAACAGTGTTTAATTTTGCAGATAGGTCTACTGCAGTGGTATTCAAACTTTTGTATATTATGCCCCCACCATGGGAATAACGTTTGGAAGTCAGGCCTCCCCTTTTCATTGAGTACACTGGACAGGTCTTGGGTCAATTGGAGAGATGGCACAACTCACCAACACATTTTAGGGGAAACTATAAGCAAGCTGCATGCCAAGAGACTACAAAATCACATTATTTTACATACCTCTCAAACTGTTTGGTCTGCCAATAGAGTGAATCAGATACTTTTTAACGTGATCCCACTGAAGTCAATATGATACATTTGGCGTTTTGGTAGATAACATGTTGTCCAAGAAGTACCACTTTTAAAATGAGGAAGAATGAGATTTTTGCTTATGAGGAAAGAGGGTTGGGACAAAGAGTGAACCAGCAGCCATATGGCCCAGGTTGTTTCATTATGGAATGATGGAGTGGGGTTCAGCATAGGCTGGTCTGAAACAGAATGCATCAAAAAACGAATTACGATGGGTGGTATTTACATTGTAGTATGGCCACAGACTGTCATGTGCCATTATCTTTGGAATGTTATTCTAAGTAATATCCACTGTGTTATTGTCTATCACTCCTATCTGCCATCCCTCCTTTCTTCTCTTTTTTATTCCAGTCATTCAATTCTTTACTCTAGCACCCATTTTCTTTTTTCCCTTAGTTCTGTCTTTTTTTCCCTTGTTCTCAATTGTTTTCTTGTTCCCTCTCCTTCCCTCTTGCACTCTTTTCATTCCCTTCCCCTCCAATTGTGCCATTTCACTCTCTTTGTTATGAATTCTGTCTCTCCTTTCTTCCTTTTAATGTCTTTACTCTTTCTCCTGTCTGTTCTTGCCTTTGCCTACTGTTGTTTCTCCTCTCTATCAATCCCATTATGACTCCCATTTTATCTCCTATGTATTTCTCCACTCTCTTGACTGTCTTGAATTCTTGTTCTGTCACTTTCCTCCTTTCAGGCAACCATTCTATCTCTTATTTCACTGCATCCAATGCCTTTTCCTGTCTTCTCTTCTTTTATGTGGTCTCTACCTTTTCCCTACACAAGGAATAGATGTAGCATCTAGCCTTCAGAGAAATTGTGAGAGAGGAAAGGAGGAAAGAATGTGGGTGTGAGTGAATGGGAGGGGGAGAGAGACACATAATTGGCAGAGTGTCTGAAAAAAGCAAAAAAAAGATGGTGCAAGACCAGGGAAAGAGAGAGAAGAGGGCGAAGCAGAACAGGAAATGAGAACAATACAGAATGAGAAGAAGGGCATAGGAGGGAGAAAAACAGAGAATTGGAGGGAGAGATAGAACAGGGGTGAGAAGAGGGAGAGACAATGCAAGAGAGAGAGACCACCAGAGCAGGAGTGGAAGGGAGATACAAAGTGAGAGGGAGACACAAATAGAGACATGGCAGGAAGTAAACTTAAAGCTGAGCTGAAAGAGGAGAAGGACAGGAGAGGACATTGGATTGGATGGAGTCCAGCTTTAAGGTTGCTTCTTGCCATGTCTCTATTTGCATCTACCTCTCACTTTGTGTCTCCCCTCCACTTCTGCTCTGTTCTCACTTTTGATTTACCTTTCCATAATGTGTTACCTTTCTCCTCTGCAATCCTCCCTTGTCGTTCCTTTACAATGTCCACCTCGGTTCACAAAATGTAACCATTAATTGAAAATGTGGACTGGTGGACAACATGCTTAGTTACTCTGCCTACAACACACTGCACCTGCCATGACTAACACCACCCATTTCCTTCATCTCTCGCAAGAGCAGCCAAGCCGTGTTTCTTGGCTGCAGTGCCTCATTTCAATCTTTCAGATTGGAATGTGTTGGGGAGCTTCTAAAGTGCACCGTTCTTTGTGAAGGAAACACAAACCAGAAACATGGACGAGAACAGATTAGCCATTCCAGAGGTGAATGCTTGAATTGTTCTGCTATTCCAAGAGCTTCATTCTTCAAATGTCTGAGGCAGTAATCTGAAGATTATGAAAGCTTGCAAATAAATGACTTTGTTTTCCTAACTAAGGTATCTTCCTACTTTTTTGGATGAACACTTTTCATATTACCTTTGGCGACCTGTTCTTTTTAATCCAATTCAAAAGGGAGAATTTCATTGAGAGAACTGATCATCAAAAACCCTTCGGCTTTAACTCATAACACAAGATTCTCACACAAAACATGAATCAGGGCTTCATAAAGATTACAGAACAACCTTACCAGTGACTGCTACAACCACAGAAGGATGACAAAAGGATCACGACTATGTTGGACACAAAATATATTGACAAAATATAACTATACATTGATCTTGAAGCCTTCTTTGGACATCTCAGACTGTAGCAAGGCTCTTCTGAGAAACAGGATGGCAGCCTGGCTAGCAATGGAATGGTTAACAACTGAGGTAAAAACTGAGGTATAAACAGAGAAAAGAAGGAGAACTCCAATTGGACTCCAGAACTTGGACGCAAACCAAATCTGGAGCAATGCATTGCATGTTTCAGACATAGAGCAACATCAGCAATACTGGGCAAGAACATTAAACAGCCTAATACCCTGACACCCACAGAAAGATAGGCTGTAAAATCCATGAACAACAATCAGAACATTACAATCAAACCAGCAGAAAAAGGAGGAGCTGTTGTCATAATGGACACCAGTCAATATGTACAGGAAGCACAAAGACAACTTTCTGGCACAAGATATTATGCAAAGCAGCAGGAAGGCCCAACCAAGTGATATCAAAGAGAACACAAGATTGTAAGGACACTTCCAAATGACATCCAGGAACACATGCATGGCCTGGTAACAGGAGAGGATTCTAATATGCAGACAGCACATGCAATAAAAGGCCAACCAGGCCACCACGTTCCTTCTTTTTACCTTCCTTACACATGCTAGCAGTTCATTTCTGCTTGGAAACGATGAAGTCGGGGCACACATATGATGATCACCCACAGTGGAGTCATGCAGTAGGTGTTAATAATTGCTGTTCCACTGCACATGGCAGTATGTGGATCACTTTCGCTCTCCAGAAACACAGAGCCTTCGGGTCCCAGAATGTAGCTGCATCTTTTAGCTGTATTCTGTTGCAAGTTCACCTGCTCTATGTCCATGAAGGAGGGCTTAGGGAGGGGTTCAGAAGATTCCTCCCGCTCTGTGATGTGACCCCTGGTATGGCGCGAAGAGGATTGCCAGACTTTCCCAACCCCTTACCTGGTGGAGTTAGCGATGCGGATAGAAGGGTGAAAGGACACCAGATTGGTACAAGGTAAATTTGCTTCATGGAAGAATATGGCTATTTTCATAGTCCAAGAGCATAGTGACAGCTTCCCAGGGCAAAACCACAGAACACATTAAGCTCAGTGTTTTACAAATGCAGCAATAGCAAGTGATTTTTCACATTCTTCGCACCCTGGTCGCGAGTCCAAACACAAAGCAAGACTGAATAATCAGGGCACATGTGGATTCCAACCTCCAGCATGGATTAGAGACAAACAGAAATTCCAAGGCAAGCACTGAAATCACACATTTGCCATCTGCACAGCACATCCAACAAAGAACAGCGACACTGACAGGGACGTTGGCAAGATGCAGCTCTGGGTCTACACACCTCCAGGTTCACACACCCTGATTCCCACATTTCTGCCTACATGTTGACACCCTAAAATGTGTTTGTTGGGTGCAGCTTTGTTGTGCGTTGACCACACCGGCCTCAAATAGCTGGATTCCATTTCCAGGATCATACCTTGTATATGCCATTTATTCTCATTGATATCAACTGATGTTCTGCCTAACAATTGGTGCCAAGAAAAGAGGTTCCTGTTGACCCCATACAATGTTGCTTCAACTCTGAAGCATTGAAGCAATGAGGGGGCACCGGCTACAGGGCAGTGGTACATTAGCAAAGTAGTATGTGGGCCATCATTCTGCAGTAGCTTAGGATAGTGTGATTAGGATAGAGCAGCATGTGAGCTGCATTAGCAGAACATGTGGCACACTGTCCTTGAGTACCATAGAATGCTAATTGCCTACTCTCTTTCTCATAACAAAGCAGTGTGTATATTACAAATCCATAGCAGTGCCTTTTGACTACAGGATGGATTGGGGTGCACACTCTGAGTTTCTAAGCACAGCAGAATTGGGAGACCTTGACTATTGGGCACTGGGTCACCAAGCACATGTCCATGCTTGGGTGGTTTTCTGAATCTGAGTTGCACCCACCATCCGTATGTGTTCAAGTGTGGCTGCACGCTTTCCACATGGGTAAGTTTTTACTGGCAGGCTTCAGGCACGTTCCTTTGTATTCAAGGCACAACAGCATGTGGTGCTAAAATAAACTACAGTCTGCTTCCTCTGCCACACACACGCACATGCACACGCACACTCTCTCTCTCTTTCTCTCTATCACTCTCTCAAAACGCACAGAGCCAGAATGGCCACCCGATCAGAGAAAGTGTCCAGCGGTGCATGCATACAGGATTATATATAATCAGAATTGGGTGACACAGGAAAGCATTAGGGTACAGCACTGGTGAGGCACGTGGTGCTGTAAGTCAAGATGGACGTGCAATAGTAGAGCACTGTGGGATAACTACCCTAAAGTAGCATTGCATGCCAGAGAGTTGCACGTGCATCCGCAGAGCAACGTGATGGAAGATTGCACTTCGCTTTACTGTGGATGGTAAGGTTTTCTTTTTATGGACTATGGAATGTGTTAATCACATGACGTGCATTCCAAGCGTGGTGTTTGCAGAGCCATTTTTTTGGTAAGTAATTAAAATATAAACAGTCAAGCACACACTGTTCTCCCTTTTGAAAAACGTTTGCATCCCTTTTAACCTTGATACAAACATGTGATCTTATGAGGGAAAACAGCAACTTGTACGAAAAGGCCATTTCTAACCAGATTCCCATTCCATGGTGAATGTAGAAAACAGATGTGCGCATGATAATTATATTATCATAAGCAGCCACGAGACAATCCAGACAGAGAGTGCAACCTTCATCCAGGTGGACAAGAGAGTTTAAGCTCGACTGCATCCTCGGGAGTCCACTGACACACCACCCCAGAGCGCGCGCGCGCACACACGAACACGCACACACGCACACACACACACGCACACAGGCACACGTGCATGTCCTTTAAAGTCACAGGTTAATGATAGTGAAGGAAATGATTAGTTCTAGTGTATGGATTTAATTGACTACTCTAATGGAGCATCATAGGGTCGGGTATAGATGACCTCCATGCAGAATTTCCTGCCACATCAATGCCCAGTAAGACAAGTTTAGGGACTCCCCAGTCAATGGGAGGATAGCTTAGGGGCAACGTGCTTGTCTTGGAAGACAATCAAAACCCCAAATAACTGTAGGTTTCATCTGACTCTAGCCAATGGGTGTTAAGACAGAATCTCACCCCCACCCGCA
The DNA here is from genome assembly GCF_040938575.1 of Ambystoma mexicanum. Taxonomy (NCBI): domain Eukaryota; kingdom Metazoa; phylum Chordata; class Amphibia; order Caudata; family Ambystomatidae; genus Ambystoma; species Ambystoma mexicanum. Next base: position 770,801,210 of record NC_090933.1, on the reverse strand, counting down.
TCTTCCTCATGAGACGAGCACAACACATAATATGTGTTTTTAAGTAATTTATGCGAAAGCCCTTTGCAGAACACTATTTATCAAATACACCCAACTGATTCTGCAGCCCCCTACAGTTTAGGACAATAATACTGCATCGTATGCAAACAGAAGATGGCTCCACTTTCAGCTACCCAAACACGGGCGTCCCTGGTTGCAGCTTGGAAAGCAGGTACTTGCTAAACACATCCCTGTCTAACCCCAATTCATATTGAGACTGGTTAAGTGCATTCACCATTTGGCCCCCAGTGCACCTGATCTGTGTTGTCATAATATAATGTCTTGATCGCATTACCAAGGGTGGGTGGAATACCCAACTCTTCTAGGACATGCCACAAGAGATCCCTTGGAACCGTATCGAAAGCAGTTTGTACGTCGACATATGCTAAATAAAGGTTCAGTGAAGCCAAAAAAACACACTTCCGACATATAAGGTCTAATCTCATCACCTGGTCCACTGTATGAACCCCTAGCCTTAAACCCGCCTGAACATGTGACAGGAGCCCTGAGTCAATCACCCCGTCTTCCTGCCGATGGAGAATCACCCTTCGAGTACATTTTTGCCATTGAATCTATCAATGAGATGGCCTATAGCTGGATGATTATTCCTTGTCACCTTTCTTGAAAACTGGAATAATGACTGCCTCCCTCTAGCGGCAAATTATTCTGAAAAAAAAAAAAATGTTAAGCATTTGGTTAGGACTGGAATACAGACCACATGCTCTCCCCTGAATAGATCAGAAGGGATAAAATCTGGACCCAGAGCCTTACCTTTGTATTGTTCAAAGATAATTAAGGTCACCAGTTCCTCAAAAGGCCACTGAATATACTCTGACACCCTCCACTGCGCCTCTACTCGTGGAACAAGTTGACGTTTCGGGGAGCATATTGATTGAAAGTGATCAAATCACACATCCTCCGAGATATTATTCGCCTCAATTTTACAATCTGGCTTGATGGTCATGATTAGCCAGTTTGAGGAGAGAGTAGACCAGGTTTTTTGAGGGGTGTCATCATTTTATAGTTCTCTTATTAGTTTAGTTTTCTTTTCTTTTTTTTATTATTATAAGATTATTCATATATGAATGGGCACTCTTTTTCCCTTTTGCTTTTATTTTGTGTTTCTGTGAGGTAACATCTTATATTGTTTATGTAAATACACGTTTTCACTCCCCGTTAATACATTTGCACATGTTATCATGTGTTATGTTGTTTAATTTACAAGAGCTGCTAGACCAGTGCCACACTGCTTAGGTCAGTAGATACTAGGATGTATGGGTAAAGTAAGGTCTAAGCCACCTCGGCTGTAGTAAACGTGTGCGTTTGTATCGTCTTGTATCATTCTTAAAGCTGATATTCCATTTCTATAGAGAGTTACATTTTCCCTTTCCACAAAATGTCACTGAGTGCATTAAGTAAAATGTAATATTTTTGTTAATGTATTGGTAAAGTGCGGAGCTCTTTCAAAAACGCATGCATTATAAAAAAGAGTGTGTTAAATATGTATACGTTGCTCTAAGAAGAGTACACAAGAGTCATTGAAAAGGTCCGGTTGAAGACATACACCCCACACCACATATTTAGTCCACTTATGCAGTTTTTTATCAGATCTGTGAAGTCATTTTGAGGGGGTCATTATCTTAATATTTCTGTGGATGAATCAAATACTTTCTTTAAAGTAAATGCGTTACATGCTACAACTACAAGTTTTAGGAAAGGAATTATTAACTTACATGTCTGGGTTGAATATGTGTTAAACATTCCTGGCATTTCCTTCATTACCCTAGTCTCTCTGGTAAAGAGTGGCGCAGACCCAAACAGCACTATTGAATGATGGTGCCCACCTATGCATCACCCTCATCTGTGGCAGCAGCAGCAGCAGCAGGCACATGTTAAAAGTCTCTACAATATGCTTTCTCCAAATCTTCATCATCTGGAACAGTAGATATTGTGAAGACTGAGATATGGGAGATGGACACAAAGGTGGAGTTTTCACCTAAGTCACCATTTATTAATTAATACAGGGTGAGACAAACGACTAACTTTCCCTAACCTAACAAATCAAGACTAAAGGAAAATGTCCTAGTGTTTGAAAAATATCTGTCCCTCCCTCTAATACAAACAGAAAAAATCATGCAGGGATCATTTGGCTTTTTCAAATTAGCAAAACAATGTACAAACTCATACTGGATACCCTTCCTCTGGATCAGTTGAGGATGTTTCAGACCAAAGTTTGATTGCTGGAAAGTTCTCTTCACTAGCCAAGTTCCACTCCACGTTGAATACACAGTTCTTTTAATCCAGTATGTCTTTTACTTGGCAAATCTCAATTTCTAAAAGGTTTCCCACTCTTAAGACACTTGTTAAAGTTTTCACAACCTCTGTTTGCCGAACTAAAAGTAACTCTTTCTTCATACATCAGAGCAAAATGTCAACGCAAAAAGTTATATACCCAAAAACACCAATCACCTTCTATCACCTTGCATTTCTTCTTCATAAGCAACACGTTTAGTCAGGATGGATAATACAATAGTTCGTCAAAACACAGTAGTGGAATTGCCACCTCTTTTCCACTGCACCCTTCACAGCCTTCTACCACAGTCACAGTACTTCAATTAATCTTCTGCTTGGTACACTCACATGCCAGAACTAACCAATATATGTCCCTGTCAGGATGAAGCTTGTACTACTACAAAGTGTACACTGTGGTGATGTTTGCTCCAAACTTGCTCCAATCTTTCCACACTTAACTCCTTACAGGGGAAAGTTGAACTAACAATGGCTTCTTGGGTAAGTCTTTTGACTTGCAACACAATTGGCTTACAACTTATTTTACTGTTATGTTGTCCAAAATAACAATGATTCTCACATTGATCTGTTTGCTATAGGCAATGCAGGTTACAGTTCTCACCCCTGTGATCCTTTCTACAAGGAGGGATTTTCTTCTGCTGATCTCTTGTTACACAACCTATTGGCTGTTGGCACTGTAGTTTAAAACTTTCTTCCACATGGTATCTGTGACTGCTACATTCAAAAGGCCTTGATATCACTCTCAGCTTTCTTTGACTTTGACAATGCAGATTAAACTATCACTTGGTTAGATATCTACCTTTTGCAAAACTGTATTCACTTGGTTTGATTATTGCCCCCTTTTAGCTTTGGAAATGTAGGTTACTATATCATCCTATCCAACATCTCTCTCTTGGGAGGTCACATTCACTCTGTTTAATTATTGCGTCCTCTTGGCTTTGGCAATGCGAGTTACAATGTTCTCTTGTTCGACTGCAATGCGATGCAGGACACAGAGAGGTACTCTCTCCTTTGGGACAGCTGGCCTCCACACCGCTTCCTACTGCATGACCTCTGCATCTGACTGAACCTTTGACCTCCGCCTTGTTCTTTACACAGCATTCTTCTAATGTCAATGTGGAGGCTCCAACCTTTGCCTTTTCCTTCTGCTTGTGCTGTGCTTAAAGGTCCTGCTTAAAGGTCCTGCTCAGATGTGGGTCATTATAACAAATAGACTACACATTAGAGTTGTGCAACTGTAGACCCCTCTTCCTCATTTCTGTACTAGTCTACAATGTTCTTAGCTGTTTTAGAAATAGAACCATACATTTTACAATAAGCCATCAAGACTGTAGGATCATTATGATAATGATAATGTCTCCTCACCCAAGTGCCCTTCCATTTGATCCTCCAGCATAATACCACCCCCATGGTGAGGATCGGGTAGCAGCTGCCTTTGCCTGGCCACTTGACAAGGGGTCCAAGCCAGGATTCTGAGATGATCACCTCTGATTCATCACAATGTATGGCATAACAAGAGCTGATTCATCATCAGTATTGTGAGGTTGTCTACATTTCTGGCAACTTGCCCTTCTCTCTCAGATTATTGCCCCTGCAACTTCTAGAGTGTTTAATGTTGGTGATTGTCAGGTGCACATTATTTCAGATATAGTTCTTGACCATTTCTACTGCTGTCCTCCTTGATATGTACATGGGTTTGATTTGCTGCGTCATGACCCCAAATTTGACAAAGCCTATGCAAGTTGGTTTCTGTGCTTTTTAGTGAAATTGCCAACCTCCTTTATTAGAAAATGAAGAAGACAGACCTGGACTTGTGCTTCTCTGCTCCCTGGTAACAAGAGGCATAGGAGGAGCTACATTCTGGGAGTATAGTGGAAGTTGTGGGTGGTGCCAGAGGATATCTCTGTGTGGTGCTAGAAGAGTAGAGCCTTTCTCCATCTCCTTTCCTGGAAAGTTGTAAGTTAGAACTCTCCTTCTCATGTTCCACAATTTGGTAAAGGATCCACATCTTGTATTGTCCTACTTCACCCACTGAAAGAGGCAAAATAAAGAACTCAATTGAGACCTGCAGAACAGGTTTACAATTGTAAAGCAAGTGAATCCTCAGAGCCAACTATGTATGTGTGTATCCTGGGAAGTGCTGGCCATGGTGGTGGCCAGACCCAATACCCTAAAATATGTGAATTCTCTAATGTTATGACCAGTCACCATGATCATTGTTTTGGGCACATGAACACAAGGGATTATTACATCACTGACTGTAGTGTTATCATCAATGGCAGCAAGTGTAATGTATACATGTAATGCTAAAAGCTAGATCATCTGTTTTAAGGGCTGCTCTTGCCTACTAGTCAAAGTGATGGATGATCTTGCTTCACCCTTGTTGATGTTTATTTTTACTTGTAGAGTACACACACACTGCAAACTGAATTGCTTCTTGTTGCGGGAAGGATGAGGACAAAATAGAGGGTTCCTTGGAGGAGAATGAGAGAACATGTTAGAATAGTAAAGGTTTGACTGCAGCCCTAGGGAAGAAGGTCTATGGCTCTGAAGGAATGCAACAGCAATTTGCAAATATGAGGCCAATGGGTGAAGACATTTCTGTCTCATTTGTTCATATCGCACGAGGAAGGTACAGTAAGAAGATTTGCATCTGATGATAGTCGAGCACTTGAAGGTTGATAACATTAGATTCTACATTGTAGATAGCTGAGGGCCAGTCCATTAATGCTTTTGAAGGTGAGGCACAATACTCTGCATTATGTGTGTGGACCCTACTGTGAGCCAATGTAAGCTTTTAAAACGCAGTGTGACTGAAGCTTTAAAAAAAGGCATCAGGAAATTTGCTGGATTCCTTTTTAGGGCATTTAGTTTCTCAATCAGAAGGCCAGCATAGAGTGTGCTTCCACAATCCAGATTTGAGTTGACCAGGGCTGCACCTATCTTAAGGTGATTTTCCTGCAAGCAGCAGGGTAGCATCTTTCATAGTAGTTTTATTTGGAAGTAGGAGCTTTTGACCACACCACTAATTTGGCAAGTTTGACTCTAATCAGGGGCCCATATGAAGACACAAATATGTACCATGGATTTTGGTTGGGCATAACTGTCTTAAAAGGTGGAGGGTGCGCAAAGGGTAGGCATGTATTGAAGAAAGTATGAAGGCCCCATCCCCCAAATTGTCGTTTTGGCTCTGTTAAGCTTCAGGAAACAGAAACCCATAAAGGATTCTCTGCCCATCAGGTCTTTAAGGCTGAAGATTGGTCAGATTCCCCAGATATGCATAGGTATATCTGTGCATCTTCTGCATACAAATTGAAAAGATGGTGCTAAAAACCTTAAAATGCTCATTAAGGGGTTGATGTAAATCCTAAAAGGCCATAGTGAGAGTGAAGAACCTTACATGCTTTGCTGGGAGGCAAGGACTGAAGTTGCCCAGACTCACGTTCCACTGTCTGTTGTTAAACGGTGAGGTGAACCATTTGATGGCAATGTTGAAGACCCCTACAATTGACTGTAACATTTCCACCGGTACGGGTTGTTCAACAGTGTTTAATTTTGCAGATAGGTCGACTGCAGTGGTCTTCAAACTTTTGTATATTATGCCCCCCCATGGGAATAACGTTTGGAAGTCAGGCCCCCCCTTTTCATTGAGTACACTGGAAAGGTCTTGGGTCAATTGGAGAGATGGCACAACTCACCAACACATTTTAGGGGAAACTATAAGCAAGCTGCATGCCAAGAGACTACAGAATCACATTATTTTACATACCTCTCAAACTGTTTGGTCTGCCAATAGAGTGAATCAGATACTTTTTAACGTGGTCCCACTGAAGTCAATATGATACATTTGGCGTTTTGGTAGATAACATGTTGTCCAAGAAGTACCACTTTTAAAATGAGGAAGAATGAGATTTTTGCTTATGAGGAAAGAGGGTTGGGACAAAGAGTGAACCAGCAGCCATATGGCCCAGGTTGTTTCATTATGGAATGATGGAGTGGGGTTCAGCATAGGCTGGTCTGAAACAGAATGCATCAAAAAACGAATTACGATGGGTGGTATTTACATTGTAGTATGGCCACAGACTGTCATGTGCCATTATCTTTGGAATGTTATTCTAAGTAATATCCCCTGTGTTATTGTCGATCACTCTTATCTGCCATCCCTCCTTTCTTCTCTTTTTTATTCCAGTCATTCAATTCTTTACTCTAGCACCCATTTTCTTTTTTCCCTTAGTTCTGTCTTTTTTCCCCTTGTTCTCAATTGTTTTCTTGTTCCCTCTCCTTCCCTCTTGCACTCTTTTCATTCCCTTCCCCTCCAATTGTGCCATTTCACTCTCTTTGTTATGAATTCCGTCTCCCCTTTCTTCCTTTTAATGTCTCTACTCTTTCTCCTGTCTGTTCTTGCCTTTGCCTACTGTTGTTTCTCCTCTCTATCAATCCCATTATGACTCTCATTTTATCTCCTATGTATTTCTCCACTCTCTTGACTGTCTTGAATTCTTGTTCTGTCACTTTCCTCCTTTCAGGCAACCATTCTATCTCTTATTTCACTGCATCCAATGCCTTTTCCTGTCTTCTCTTCTTTTATGTGGTCTCTACCTTTTCCCTACACAAGGAATAGATGTAGCATCTAGCCTTCAGAGGAATTGTGAGAGAGGAAAGGAGGAAAGAATGTGGGTGTGAGTGAATGGGAGGGGGAGAGAGACACATAATTGGCGCAGTGTCTGAAAAAAGCAAAAAAAAGATGGTGCAAGACCAGGGAAAGAGAGAGAAGAGGGCGAAGCAGAACAGGAAATGAGAACAATACAGAATGAGAAGAAGGGCATAGGAGGGAGAAAAACAGAGAATTGGAGGGAGAGATAGGACAGGGGTGAGAAGAGGGAGAGACAATGCAAGAGAGAGAGACCACCAGAGCAGGAGTGGAAGGGAGATACAAAGTGAAAGGTAGACACAAATAGAGACATGGCAGGAAGTAAACTTAAAGCTGAGCTGAAAGAGGAGAAGGACAGGAGAGGACATTGGATTGGATGGAGTCCAGCTTTAAGGTTGCTTCCTGCCATGTCTCTATTTGTATCTACCTCTCACTTTGTGTCTCCCCTCCACTTCTGCTCTGTTCTCACTTTTGATTTACCTTTCCATAATGTGTTACCTTTCTCCTCTGCAATCCTCCCTTGTCGTTCCTTTACAATGTCCACCTCGGTTCACAAAATGTAACCATTAATTAAAAATGTGGACTGGTGGACAACATGCTTAGTTACTCTGCCTACAACACACTGCACATGCCATGACTAACACCACCCAGTTCCTTCATCTCTCGCAAGAGCAGCCAAGCCGTGTTTCTTTCTCTTACCCGCTTGCATATTGTTTGCAGTGCCTCATTTCAATCTTTCAGATTGGAATGTGTTGGGGAGCTTCTAAAGTGCACCGTTCTTTGTGAAGGAAACACAAACCAGAAACATGGATGAGAACAGATTAGCCATTCCAGAGGTGAATGCTTGAATTGTTCTGCTATTCCAAGAGCTTCATTCTTCAAATGTCTGAGGCAGTAATCTGAAGATTATGAAAGCTTGCAAATAAATGACTTTGTTTTCCTAACTAAGGTATCTTCCTACTTTTTTGGATGAACATTTTTCATATTACCTTTGGCGACCTGTTCTTTTTAATCCAATTCAAAAGGGAGAATTTCATTGAGAGAACTGATCATCAAAAACCCTCCGGCTTTGACTCATAACACAAGATTCTCACACAAAACATGAATCAGGGCTTCATAAAGATTACAGAACAACCTTACCAGTGACTGCTACAACCACAGAAGGATGACAAAAGGATCACGACTATGTTGGACACAAAATATATTGACAAAATATAACTATACATTGATCTTGAAGCCTTCTTTGGACATCTCAGACTGTAGCAAGGCTCTTCTGAGAAACAGGATGGCAGCCTGGCTAGCAATGGAATGGTTAACAACTGAGGTAAAAACTGAGGTATAAACAGAGAAAAGAAGGAGAACTCCAATTGGACTCCAGAACTTGGACGCAAACCAAATCTGGAGCAATGCATTGCATGTTTCAGACATAGAGCAACATCAGCAATACTGGGCAAGAACATTAAACAGCCTTATAACCTGACACCCACAGAAAGATAGGCTGTAAAATCCATGAACAACAATCAGAACATTACAATCAAACCAGCAGAAAAAGGAGGAGCTGTTGTCATAATGGACACCAGTCAATATGTACAGGAAGCACAAAGACAACTTTCTGGCACAAGATATTATGCAAAGCAGCACGAAGGCCCAACCAAGTGATATCAAAGAGAACACAAGATTGTAAGGACACTTCCAAATGACATCCAGCAACACATGCAGGGCCTGGTAACAGGCGAGGATTCTAAAATGCAGACAGCACATGCAATAAAAGGCCAACCAGGCCACCACATTCCTTCTTTTTACCTTCCTTACACATGCTAGCAGTTCATTTCTGCTTGGAAACGATGAAGTCGGGGCACACATATGATGATCACCCACAGTGGAGTCATGCAGTAGGTGTTAATAATTGCTGTTCCACTGCACATGGCAGTATGTGGATCACTTTCGCTCTCCAGAAACACAGAGCCTTCGGGTACCAGAATGTAGCTGCATCTTTTAGCTGTATTCTGTTGCAAGGTCACCTGCTCTATGTCCATGAAGGAAGGCTTGGGGAGGGGTTCAGAAGATTCCTCCCGCTCTGTGATGTGACCCCTGGTATGGCGCGAAGAGGATTGCCAGACTTTCCCAACCCCTTACCTGGTGGAGTTAGCGGTGCGGATAGAAGGGTGAAAGGACACCAGATTGGTACAAGGTAAATTTGCTTCATGGAAGAATATGGCTATTTTCATAGTCCAAGAGCATAGTGACAGCTTCCCAGGGCAAAACCACAGAACACATTAAGCTCAGTGTTTTACAAATGCAGCAATAGCAAGTGATTTTTCACATTCTTCGCACCCTGGTTGCGAGTCCAAACACAAAGCACGACTGAATAATCAGGGCACATGTGGATTCCAACCTCCAGCATGGATTAGAGACAAACAGAAATTCCAAGGCAAGCACTGAAATCACACATTTGCCATCTGCACAGCACATCCAACAAAGAACAGCGACACTGACAGGGACGTTGGCAAGATGCAGCTCTGGGTCTACACACCTCCAGGTTCACACACCCTGATTCCCACATTTCTGCCTACATGTTGACACCCTAAAATGTGTTTGTTGGGTGCAGCTTTGTTGTGCGTTGACCACACCGGCCTCAAATAGCTGGATTCCATTTCCAGGATCATACCTTGTATATGCCATTTATTCTCATTGATATCAACTGATATTCTGCCTAACAATTGGTGCCAAGAAAAGAGGTTCCTGTTGACCCCATACAATGTTGCTTCAACTCTGAAGCATTGAAGCAATGAGGGGGCACCGGCTACAGGGCAGTGGTACATTAGCAAAGTAGTATGTGGGCCATAATTCTGCAGTAGCTTAGGATGGTGTGATTAGGATAGAGCAGCATGTGAGCTGCATTAGCAGAACATGTGGCACACTGTCCTTGAGTACCGTAGAATGCTAATTGCCTACTCTCTTTCTCATAACAAAGCAGTGTGTATATTACAAATCCATAGCAGTGCCTTTTGACTACAGGATGGATTGGGGTGCACACTCTGAGTTTCTAAGCACAGCAGAATTGGGAGACCTTGACTATTGGGCACTGGGTCACCAAGCACATGTCCATGCTTGGGTGGTTTTCTGAATCTGAGTTGCACCCACCATCCGTATGTGTTCAAGTGTGGCTGCACGCTTTCCACATGGGTAAGTTTTTACTGGCAGGCTTCAGGCACGTTCCTTTGTATTCAAGGCACAACAGCATGTGGTGCTAAAATAAACTACAGTCTGCTTCCTCTGCCACACACACGCACATGCACACGCACACTCTCTCTCTCTTTCTCTCTATCACTCTCTCAAAACGCACAGAGCCAGAATGGCCACCCGATCAGAGAAAGTGTCCAGCGGTGCATGCATAAATGATTATATATACTCAGAAATGGGTGACACAGGAAAGCATTAGGGTACAGTCAGCCTGTGTGGACTAGAGTACTGGTGAGGCACGTGGTGCTGTAAGTCAAGATGGACGTGCAATAGTAGAGCACTGTGGGATAACTACCCTAAAGTAGCATTGCATGCCAGAGAGTTGCACGTGCATCCGCAGAGCAACGTGATGGAAGATTGCACTTCGCTTTACTGTGGATGGTACCGTTGTTCTTTTTATGGACTATGGAATGCGTTAATCACATGACGTGCATTCCAAGCGTGGTGTTTGCAGAGCCATTTTTTTGGTAAGTAATTAAAATATAAACAGTCAAGCACACACTGTTCTCCCTTTTGAAAAACGTTTGCATCCCTTTTAACCTTGATACAAACATGTGATCTTATGAGGGAAAACAGCAACTTGTACGAAAAGGCCATTTCTAACCAGATTCCTATTCCATGGTGAATGTAGAAAACAGATGTGCGCATGATAATTATATTATCATAAGCAGCCACGAGACAATCCAGACAGAGAGTGCAACCTTCAGCCAGGTGGACAAGAGAGTTTAAGCTGGACTGCATCCTCGGGAGTCCACTGACACACCACCCCAGAGCGCGCGCGCGCACACACGCACACACGCACACACGCACACAGGCACACGTGCATGTCCTTTAAAGTCACAGGTTAATGATAGTGAAGGAAATGATTAGTTCTAGTGTATGGATTTAATTGACTACTCTAATGGAGCATCATAGGGTCGGGTATAGATGACCTCCATGCAGAATTTCCTGCCACATCAATGCCCAGTAAGACAAGTTTAGGGACTCCCCAGTCAATGGGAGGATAGCTTAGGGGCAACGTGCTTGTCTTGGAAGACAATCAAAACCCCAAATAACTGTAGGTTTCAACTGACTCTAGCCAATGGGTGTTAAGACAGAATCTCACCCCCACCCGCATCTTCCTCATGAGACGAGCACAACACATAATATGTGTTTTTAAGTAATTTATGCGAAAGCCCTTTGCAGAACACTATTTATCAAATACACCCAACTGATTCTGCAGCCCCCTACAGTTTAGGACAATAATACTGCATCGTATGCACACAGAAGATGGCTCCACTTTCAGCTACCCAAACACGGGCATCCCTGGTTGCAGCTTGGAAAGCAGGTACTTGCTAAACACATCCCTGTCTAACCCCAATTCATATTGAGACTGGTTAAGTGCATTCACCATTTGGCTCCCAGTGCACCTGATCTGTGTTGTCATAATATAATGTCTTGATCGCATTACCAAGGGTGGGTGGAATACCCAACTCTTCTAGGACATGCCACAAGAGATCCCTTGGAACCGTATCGAAAGCAGTTTGTACGTCCACATATGCTAAATAAAGGTTCAGTGAAGCCAAAAAAACACACTTCCGACATATAAGGTCTAATCTCATCACCTGGTCCACTGTATGAACCCCTAGCCTTAAACCCGCCTGAACATGTGACAGGAGCCCTGAGTCAATCACCCCGAGTACATTTTTGGCATTGAATCTATCAATGAGATGGCCTATAGCTGGATGATTATTCCTTGTCACCTTTCTTGAAAACTGGAATAATGACTGCCTCCCTCTAGCGGCAAATTATACTGAAAAAAAAAATGTTAAGCATTTGGTTAGGACTGGAATACAGACCACATGCTGTCCCCTGAATAGATCAGAAGGGATAAAATCTGGACCCAGAGCCTTACCTTTGTATTGTTCAAAGATAATTAAGGTCACCAGTTCCTCAAAAGGCCACTGAATATACTCTGACACCCTCCACTGCGCCTCTACTCGTGGAACAAGTTGGCCTTTCGTGGAGCATATTGATTGAAAGTGATCAAATCACACATCCTCCGAGATATTATTCGCCTCAATTTTACAATCTGGCTTGATGGTCATGATTAGCCAGTTTGAGGAGAGAGTAGACCAGGTTTTTTGAGGGGTGTCATCATTTTATAGTTCTCTTATTAGTTTAGTTTTCTTTTCTTTTTTTATTATTATAAGATTATTCATATATGAATGGGCACTCTTTTTCCCTTTTGCTTTTATTTTGTGTTTCTGTGAGGTAACATCTTATAGTGTTTATGTAAATACACCTTTTCACTCCCCGTTAATACATTTGCACATGTTATCATGTGTTATGTTGTTTAATTTACAAGAGCTGCTAGACCAGTGCCACACTGCTTAGGTGAGTAGATACTAGGATGTATGGGTAAAGTAAGGTCTAAGCCACCTCAGCTGTAGTAAATGTGTGCGTTTGTATCGTCTTGTATCATTCTTAAAGCTGATATTCCATTTCTATAGAGAGTTACATTTTCCCTTTCCACAAAATGTCACTGAGTGCATTAAGTAAAAGGTAATATTTTTGTTAATGTATTGGTAAAGTGCGGCGCTCTTTCAAAAACGCATGCATTATAAAAAAGAGTGTGTTAAATATGTATACGTTGCTCTAAGAAGAGTACACAAGAGTCATTGAAAAGGTCCGGTTGAAGACATACACCCCACACCACATATTTAGTCCACTTATGCAGTTTTTATCAGATCTGTGAAATCATTTTGAGGGGGTCATTATCTTAATATTTCTGTGGATTAATGAAATACTTTCTTTAAAGTAAATGCGTTACATGCTACAACTACAAGTTTTAGGAAAGGAATTATTAACTTACATGTCTGGGTTGAATATGTGTTAAACATTCCTGGCATTTCCTTCAATACCCTAGTCTCTCTGGTAAAGAGTGGCGCAGACCCAAACAGCACTATTGAATGATGGTGCCCACCTATGCATCACCCTCATCTGTGGCAGCAGCAGCAGGCACATGTTAAAAGTCTCTACAATATGCTTTCTCCAAATCTTCATCATCTGGAACAGTAGATATTGTGAAGACTGAGATATGGGAGATGGACACAAAGGTGGAGTTTTCACCTAAATCACCATTTATTAATTAATACAGGGTGAGACAAACGACTAACTTTCCCTAACCTAACAAATCAAGACTAAAGGAAAATGACCTAGTGTTTGAAAAATATCTGTCCCTCCCTCTAATACAAACAGAAAAAATCATGCAGGGATCATTTGGCTTTTTCAAATTAGCAAAACAATGTACAAACTCATACTGGATACCCTTCCTCTGGATCAGTTGAGGATGTTTCAGACCAAAGTTTGATTGCTGGAAAGTTCTCTTCACTAGCCAAGTTCCACTCCACGTTGAATACACCGTTCTTTTAATCCAGTATGTCTTTTACTTGGCAAATCTCAATTTCTAAAAGGTTTCCCACTCTTAAGACACTTGTTAAAGTTTTCACAACCTCTGTTTGCCGAACTAAAAGTAACTCTTTCTTCATACATCAGAGCAAAATGTCAACGCAAAAAGTTATATACCCAAAAACACCAATCACCTTCTATCACCTTGCATTTCTTCTTCATAAGCAACACGTTTAGTCAGGATGGATAATACAATAGTTCATCAAAACACAGTAGTGGAATTGCCACCTCTTTTCCACTGCACCCTTCACAGCCTTCTACCACAGTCACAGTACTTCAATTAATCTTCTGCTTGGTACACTCACATGCCAGAACTAACCAATATATGTCCCTGTCAGGATGAAGCTTGTACTACTACAAAGTGTACACTGTGGTGATGTTTGCTCTAAACTTGCTCCAATCTTTCCACACTTAACTCCTTACAGGGGAAAGTGGAACTAACAATGGCTTCTTGGGTAAGTCTTTTGACTTGCAACACAATTGGCTTACAACTTATTTTACTGTTATGTTGTCCAAAATAACAATGATTCTCACATTGATCTGTTTGCTATAGGCAATGCAGGTTACAGTTCTCACCCCTGTGATCCTTTCTACAAGGAGGGATTTTCTTCTGCTGATCTCTTGTTACACAACCTATTGGCTGTTGGCACTGTAGTTTAAAACTTTCTTCCACATGGTATCTGTGACTGCTACATTCAAAAGGCCTTGATATCACTCTCAGCTTTCTTTGACTTTGACAATGCAGATTAAACTATCCCTTGGTTAGATATCTACCTTTTGCAAAACTGTATTCACTTGGTTTGATTATTGCCCCCTTTTAGCTTTGGAAATGTAGGTTACTATATCATCCTATCCAACATCTCTCTCTTGGGAGGTCACATTCACTCTGTTTAATTATTGCGTCCTCTTGGCTTTGGCAATGCGAGTTACAATGTTCTCTTGTTCGACTGCAATGCGATGCAGGACACAGAGAGGTACTCTCTCCTTTGGGACAGCTGGCCTCCACACCGCTTCCTACTGCATGACCTCTGCATCTGACTGAACCTTTGACCTCCGCCTTGTTCTTTACACAGCATTCTTCTACTGCAATTTGGAGGCTCCCACCTTTGCCTTTTCCTTCTGCTTGTGCTGTGCTTAAAGGTCCTGCTTAAAGGTCCTGCTCAGATGTGGGTCATTATAACAAATAGACTGCACATTAGAGTTGTGCAACTGTAGACCCCTCTTCCTCATTTCTGTACTAGTCTACAATGTTCTTAGCTGTTTTAGAAATAGAACCATACATTTTACAATAAGCCATCAGGACTGTAGGATCATTATGATAATGATAATGTCTCCTCACCCAAGTGCCCTTCCATTTGATCCTCCAGCATAATACCACCCCCATGGTGAGGATTGGGTAGCAGCTGCCTTTCCTTGGCCACTTGAGAAGGGGTCAAGCCAGGATTCTGAGATGATCACCTCTGATTCATCACAATGTATGGCATAACAAGAGCTGATTCATCATCAGTATTGTGAGGTTTTCTACATTTCTGGCAACTTGCCCTTCTCTCTCAGATTATTGCCCCTGCAACTTCTAGAGTGTTTAATGTTGGTGATTGTCAGGTGCACATTATTTCAGATATAGTTCTTGACCATTTCTACTGCTGTCCTGCTTGATATGTACATGGGTTTGATTTGCTGCGTCATGACCCCAAATTTGACAAAGCCTATGCAAGTTGGTTTCTGTGCTTTTTAGTGAAATTGCCAACCTCCTTTATTAGAAAATGAAGAAGACAGACCTGGACTTGTGCTTCTCTGCTCCCTGGTGACAAGAGGCATAGGAGAAGCTACATTCTGGGAGTATAGTGGAAGTTGTGGGTGGTGCCAGAGGGATATCTCTGTGTGGTGCTAGAAGAGTAGAGCCTTTCTCCAGCTCCTTTCCTGGAAAGTTGTAAGTTAGAACTCTCCTTCTCATGTTCCACAATTTGGTAAAGGATCCACATCTTGTATTGTCCTACTTCACCCACTGAAAGAGGCAAAATAAAGAACTCAATTGAGACCTGGCGAACAGGTTTACAATTGTAAAGCAAGTGAATCCTCAGAGCCAACTATGTATGTGTGTATCCTGGGAAGTGCTGGCCATGGTGGTGGCCAGACCCAATACCCTAAAATATGTGAATTCTCTAATGTTATGACCAGTCACCATGATCATTGTTTTGGGCACATGAACACGAGGGATTATTACATCACTGACTGTAGTGTTATCATCAATGGCAGCAAGTGTAATGTATACATGTAATGCTAAAAGCTAGATCATCTGTTTTAAGGGCTGCTCTTGCCTACTAGTCAAAGTGATGGATGATCTTGCTTCACCCTTGTTGATGTTTATTTTTACTTGTAGAGTACACACACACTGCAAACTGAATTGCTTCTTGTTGCGGGAAGGATGAGGACAAAATAGAGGGTTCCTTGGAGGAGAATGAGAGAACATGTTAGAATAGTAAAGGTTTGACTGCAGCCCTAGGGAAGAAGGTCTATGGCTCTGAAGGGAGGCAACAGCAATTTGCAAATATGAGGCCAATGGGTGAAGACATTTCTGTCTCATTTGTTCATATCGCACGAGGAAGGTACAGTAAGAAGGTTTGCATCTGATGATAGTCGAGCACTTGAAGGTTGATAACAGATTCTACATTGTAGATAGCTGAGGGCCAGTCCATTAATGCTTTTGAAGGTGAGGCACAATACTCTGCATTATGTGTGTGGACCCTACTGTGAGCCAATGTAAGCTTTTAAAACGCAGTGTGACTGAAGCTTTAAAAAAAGGCATCAGGAAATTTGCTGGATTCCTTTTTAGGGCATTTAGTTTCTCAATCAGAAGGCCAGCATAGAGTGTGCTTCCACAATCCAGATTTGAGTTGACCAGGGCTGCACCTATCTTAAGGTGATTTTCCTGCAAGCAGCAGGGTAGCATCTTTCATAGTAGTTTTATTTGGAAGTAGGAGCTTTTGACCACACCACTAATTTGGCAAGTTTGACTCTAATCAGGGGCCCATATGAAGACACAAATATGTACCATGGATTTTGGTTGGGCATAACTGTCTTAAAAGGTGGAGGGTGCGCAAAGGGTAGGCATGTATTGAAGAAAGTATGAAGGCCCCATCCCCCAAATTGTCGTTTTGGCTCTGTTAAGCTTCAAGAAACAGAAACCCATAAAGGATTCTCTGCCCATCAGATCTTTAAGGCTGAAGATTGGTCAGATTCCCCAGATATGCATAGGTATATCTGTGCATCTTCTGCATACAAATTGAAAAGATGGTGCTTAAAACCTTAAAATGCTCATTAAGGGGTTGATGTAAATCCTAAAAGGCCATAGTGAGAGTGAAGAACCTTACATGCTTTGCTGGGGGGCAAGGACTGAAGTTGCCCAGACTCACGTTCCACTGTCTGTTGTTAAACGGTGAGGTGAACCATTTGATGGCAATGTTGAAGACCCCTACAATTGACTGTAACATTTCCACCGGTATGGGTTGTTCAACAGTGTTTAATTTTGCAGATAGGTCTACTGCAGTGGTCTTCAAACCTTTGTATATTATGCCCCCCCATGGGAATAACGTTTGGAAGTCAGGCCCCCCCTTTTCATTGAGTACACTGGAAAGGTCTTGGGTCAATTGGAGAGATGGCACAACTCACCAACACATTTTAGGGGAAACTATAAGCAAGCTGCATGCCAAGGGAGTACAAAATCACATTATTTTACATACCTCTCAAACTGTTTGGTCTGCCAATAGAGTGAATCAGATACTTTTTAACGTGGTCCCACTGAAGTCAATATGATACATTTGGCGTTTTGGTAGATAACATGTTGTCCAAGAAGTACCACTTTTAAAATGAGGAAGAATGAGATTTTTGCATATGAGGAAAGAGGGTTGGGACAAAGAGTGAACCAGCAGCCATATGGCCCAGGTTGTTTCATTATGGAATGATGGAGTGGGGTTCAGCATAGGCTGGTCTGAAACAGAATGCATCAAAAAACGAATTACGATGGGTGGTATTTACATTGTAGTATGGCCACAGACTGTCATGTGCCATTATCTTTGGAATGTTATTCTAAGTAATATCCACTGTGTTATTGTCTATCACTCCTATCTGCCATACCTCATTTCTTCTCTTTTTTATTCCAGTCATTCAATTCTTTACTCTAGCACCCATTTTCTTTTTTCCCTTAGTTCTGTCTTTTTTTCCCTTGTTCTCAATTGTTTTCTTGTTCCCTCTCCTTCCCTCTTGCACTCTTTTCATTCCCTTCCCCTCCAATTGTGCCATTTCACTCTCTTTGTTATGAATTCTGTCTCTCCTTTCTTCCTTTTAATGTCTCTACTCTTTCTCCTGCCTGTTCTTGCCTTTGCCTAATGTTGTTTCTCCTCTCTATCAATCCCATTATGACTCCCATTTTATCTCCTATGTATTTCTCCACTCTCTTGACTGTCTTGAATTCTTGTTCTGTCACTTTCCTCCTTTCAGGCAACCATTCTATCTCTTATTTCACTGCATCCAATGCCTTTTCCTGTCTTCTCTTCTTTTATGTGGTCTCTACCTTTTCCCTACACAAGGAATAGATGTAGCATCTAGCCTTCAGAGGAATTGTGAGAGAGGAAAGGAGGAAAGAATGTGGGTGTGAGTGAATGGGAGGGGGAGAGAGACACATAATTGGCGGAGTGTCTGAAAAAAGCAAAAAAAAGATGGTGCAAGACCAGGGAAAGAGAGAGAAGAGGGCGAAGCAGAACAGGAAATGAGAACAATACAGAATGAGAAGAAGGGCATAGGAGGGAGAAAAACAGAGAATTGGAGGGAGAGATAGAACAGGGGTGAGAAGAGGGAGAGACAATGCAAGAGAGAGAGACCACCAGAGCAGGAGGGAAGGGAGATACAAAGTGAGAGGTAGACACAAATAGAGACATGGCAGGAAGTAAACTTAAAGCTGAGCTGAAAGAGGAGAAGGACAGGAGAGGACATTGGATTGGATGGAGTCCAGCTTTAAGGTTGCTTCCTGCCATGTCTTTATTTGCATCTACCTCTTACTTTGTGTCTCCCCTCCACTTCTGCTCTGTTCTCACTTTTGATTTACCTTTCCATAATGTGTTACCTTTCTCCTCTGCAATCCTCCCTTGTCGTTCCTTTACAATGTCCACCTCGGTTCACAAAATGTAACCATTAATTAAAAATGTGGACTGGTGGACAACATGCTTAGTTACTCTGCCTACAACACACTGCACATGCCATGACTAACACCACCCAGTTCCTTCATCTCTCGCAAGAGCAGCCAAGCCGTGTTTCTTTCTCTTACCCGCTTGCATATTGTTTGCAGTGTCTCATTTCAATCTTTCAGATTGGAATGTGTTGGGGAGCTTCTAAAGTGCACCGTTCTTTGTGAAGGAAACACAAACCAGAAACATGGACGAGAATAGATTAGCCATTCCAGAGGTGAATGCTTGAATTGTTCTGCTATTCCAAGAGCTTCATTCTTCAAATGTCTGAGGCAGTAATCTGAAGATTATGAAAGCTTGCAAATATATGACTTTGTTTTCCTAACTAAGGTATCTTCCTACTTTTTTCGATGAACACTTTTGATATTACCTTTGGCGACCTGTTCTTTTTAATCCAATTCAAAAGGGAGAATTTCATTGAGAGAACTGATCATCAAAAACCCTCCGGCTTTGACTCATACACAAGATTCTCACACAAAACATGAATCAGGGCTTCATAAAGATTACAGAACAACCTTACCAGTGACTGCTACAACCACAGAAGGATGACAAAAGGATCACGACTATGTTGGACACAAAATATATTGACAAAATATAACTATACATTGATCTTGAAGCCTTGTTTGGACATCACAGACTGTAGCAAGGCTCTTCTGAGAAACAGGATGGCAGCCTGGCTAGCAATGGAATGGTTAACAACTGAGGTAAAAACTGAGGTATAAACAGAGAAAAGAAGGAGAACTCCAATTGGACTCCAGAACTTGGACGCAAACCAAATCTGGAGCAATGCATTTCATGTTTCAGACTTAGAGCAACATCAGCAATACTGGGCAAGAACATTAAACAGCCTAATACCCTGACACCCACAGAAAGATAGGCTGTAAAATCCATGAACAACAATCAGAACATTACAATCAAACCAGCAGAAAAAGGAGGAGCTGATGTCATAATGGACACCAGTCAATATGTACAGGAAGCACAAAGACAACTTTCTGGCACAAGATATTATGCAAAGCAGCAGGAAGGCCCAACCAAGTGATATCAAAGAGAACACAAGATTGTAAGGACACTTCCAAATGACATCCAGCAACACATGCAGGGCCTGGTAACAGGAGAGGATTCTAATATGCAGACAGCACATGCAATAAAAGGCCAACCAGGCCACCACGTTCCTTCTTTTTACCTTCCTTACACATGCTAGCAGTTCATTTCTGCTTGGAAACGATGAAGTCGGGGCACACATATGATGATCACCCACAGTGGAGTCATGCAGTAGGTGTTAATAATTGCTGTTCCACTGCACATGGCAGTATGTGGATCACTTTCGCTCTCCAGAAACACAGAGCCTTCGGGTACCAGAATGTAGCTGCATCTTTTAGCTGTATTCTGTTGCAAGGTCACCTGCTCTATGTCCATGAAGGAAGGCTTGGGGAGGGGTTCAGAAGATTCCTCCCGCTCTGTGATGTGACCCCTGGTATGGCGCGAAGAGGATTGCCAGACTTTCCCAACCCCTTACCTGGTGGAGTTAGCGGTGCGGATAGAAGGGTGAAAGGACACCAGATTGGTACAAGGTAAATTTGCTTCATGGAAGAATATGGCTATTTTCATAGTCCAAGAGCATAGTGATAGCTTCCCAGGCAAAACCACAGAACACATTAAGCTCAGTGTTTTACAAATGCAGCAATAGCAAGTGATTTTTCACATTCTTCGCACCCTGGTTGCGAGTCCAAACACAAAGCACGACTGAATAATCAGGGCACATGTGGATTCCAACCTCCAGCATGGATTAGAGACAAACAGAAATTCCAAGGCAAGCACTGAAATCACACATTTGCCATCTGCACAGCACATCCAACAAAGAACAGCGACACTGACAGGGACGTTGGCAAGATGCAGCTCTGGGTCTACACACCTCCAGGTTCACACACCCTGATTCCCACATTTCTGCCTACATGTTGACACCCTAAAATGTGTTTGTTGGGTGCAGATTTGTTGTGCGTTGACCACACCGGCCTCAAATAGCTGGATTCCATTTCCAGGATCATACCTTGTATATGCCATTTATTCTCATTGATATCAACTGATATTCTGCCTAACAATTGGTGCCAAGAAAAGAGGTTCCTGTTGATCCCATACAATGTTGCTTCAACTCTGAAGCATTGAAGCAATGAGGGGGCACCGGCTACAGGGCAGTGGTACATTAGCAAAGTAGTATGTGGGCCATCATTCTGCAGTAGCTTAGGATGGTGTGATTAGGATAGAGCAGCATGTGAGCTGCATTAGCAGAACATGTGGCACACTGTCCTTGAGTACCATAGAATGCTAATTGCCTACTCTCTTTCTCATAACAAAGCAGTGTGTATATTACAAATCCATAGCATTGCCTTTTGACTACAGGATGGATTGGGGTGCACACTCTGAGTTTCTAAGCACAGCAGAATTGGGAGACCTTGACTATTGGGCACTGGGTCACCAAGCACATGTCCATGCTTGGGTGGTTTTCTGAATCTGAGTTGCACCCACCATCCGTATGTGTTCAAGTGTGGCTGCACGCTTTCCACATGGGTAAGTTTTTACTGGCAGGCTTCAGGCACGTTCCTTTATATTCAAGGCACAACAGCATGTGGTGCTAAAATAAACTACAGTCTGCTTCCCCTGCCACACACACGCACATGCACACGCACACTCTCTCTCTCTTTCTCTCTATCACTCTCTCAAAACGCACATAGCCAGAATGGCCACCCGATCAGAGAAAGTGTCCAGCGGTGCATGCATACAGGATTATATATACTCAGAATTGGGTGACACAGGAAAGCATTAGGGTACAGTCAGCCTGTGTGGACTAGAGTACTGGTGAGGCACGTGGTGCTGTAAGTCAAGATGGACGTGCAATAGTAGAGCACTGTGGGATAACTACCCTAAAGTAGCATTGCATGCCAGAGAGTTGCACGTGCATCCGCACAGCAACGTGATGGAAGATTGCACTTCGCTTTACTTATGGACTATGGAATGTGTTAATCACATGACGTGCATTCCAAGCGTGGTGTTTGCAGAGCCATTTTTTTGGTAAGTAATTAAAATATAAACAGTCAAGCACACACTGTTCTCCCTTTTGAAAAACGTTTGCATCCCTTTTAACCTTGATACAAACATGTGATCTTATGAGGGAAAACAGCAACTTGTACGAAAAGGCCATTTCTAACCAGATTCCCATTCCATGGTGAATGTAGAAAACAGATGTGCGCATGATAATTATATTATCATAAGCAGCCACGAGACAATCCAGACAGAGAGTGCAACCTTCAGTCAGGTGGACAAGAGAGTTTAAGCTGGACTGCATCCTCGGGAGTCCACTGACACACCACCCCAGAGCGCACGCGCGCACACACGAACACGCACACACGCACACAGGCACACGCACACAGGCACACGTGCATGTCCTTTAATGTCACAGGTTAATGATAGTGAAGGAAATGATTAGTTCTAGTGTATGGATTTAATTGACTACTCTAATGGAGCATCATAGGGTCGGGTATAGATGACCTCCATGCAGAATTTCCTGCCACATCAATGCCCAGTAAGACAAGTTTAGGGACTCCCCAGTCAATGGGAGGATAGCTTAGGGGCAACGTGCTTGTCTTGGAAGACGACATGGAGCAAGACAACATGGAGCAACACAGGATCAATCCCTGGGTCTGTGCTTAGAAACCTCTGGGCATTAAGTGTGTTATAAATGAAACTAACTAAATAAATCAGGCCTGGGACCAGAGGGAGCAGACCTACCCAGTGCTTTAGGAAACATCAATATTATTTCACCTTTTCTAACATCAAAGTGGAACATAGTTTGACTCCTTGCAATGTGCTAACATTCTTCTACCAAAAATCAGAGATGGGATGATTTGCCTTCTTTAATTCTTATGCTGCCACATTGAGTCTTGCCACAATGGCACAGCTTTAGTGCGGGTTGGGGTTGTTGAAATGCAGTATCCTCTCAGCCAGCTCTATATTATCTTTTTCAAAACTGATTTGGACTCTCCCATTGTCTGAGGTATAGCTCTCAGCAATATCTGCATCTGTCCTCTCAAATCTGGTCTGATCTCTCCTCATGTCAGAAGAAGTGCTCTCAGTAAGCTCTGTATTTTCTCTCTCTCAAGACTTGATTGGACTCTCGGCGTCTCTAATGTAGAGATTTCGCAAACCTCTGTATTCTCTACCCCGTGTCTGAAGTACAGCTCCCAAAAATCTCTGTATTTACTCTCTCTCTCTCTCTCTCTCTCTCTCTCTCTCTCTCTCTCTCTCTCTCTCTCTCTCTCTCTCTCTATCGTCAGGTCTGCTATTCCCCTGCCATTAATCTATAGCTCTCAGACTGTTCTGAGCTATTTCTGTTAAGTCTGATTTGGCCTCTCCCACTCCCTGAGGCATAGCTCTCAGATAGCTCTGTATTCTCTCTCGCTTATGTCTGCTCTGGTCTCTCACAGTATCTGAGGTAAAGATCTCAGAACGCTCTGTAATCTTCTCTCTCAAATCTGGTCTCAAGGACTATAGCCTTCTGCTTGCTGGCTTCCGGCTTTCTACAGTGCTCTCTAGCTCATCCTCTGTAATCTTTCTTCCTCGCTCACCACCCCATACTAAGGATTTGATCCCTTTTCTTATAAGCCTCCTCATTAGCACTATTTTGCTCAAGTGTATCCCATTAAGTGGTCGATCCTTCACAAAAGTGGCTGGTCATTTTGATGTCATACCCGTTTCCCAGTGCAGCTCCATTCCAACTGTCTCCTAGGATCTCTGTACTCCAGGGAGCTTGTGCCCTTTGCTGACAAGCTCTGCGGATGGTCTCATCACTCCCCACTGCTGTCTTCATTGACTAATGTAGCCCATATAATATTTTCTCCAAGCTCCGCTTTCCTTCACCTGCTCGGGAACTAAAACATGGCTTGTCACTCTGCTTCCCTGCAATTTTCGTTCATGGACCTCTACCAGGGTGCTGATTCCCCTCAAACAAGTATTACCCCATTGGGCTTCCCACTGTGTGTTGGTATCTCTTGTTAATGTGATACCCATGGCCACAGCAGACATCTCCCAGAGTGTTTCAAGGATAGCTCTTCTCCCTGTATGGGGGTGCCTTACGGTTCCAAGGATAGGTCTAACTGTGGTTCCACCCCCTCTTGTCAGCATGTGAAACAATGCAGTGGTGGGAGGCTGGTACATGTGGAGAGGCTTCGTAAAGCCCCATTTACCACTTCCATGTAGCGCATGGCACTGTAGGTGACATTCCCTTTCTCTGGAGATGCTCTAGACTCCAAAGGAGGGAAGGATAGAGTGACTTTCACAAACCCCTAGGACGATGCCCCTTTCTTCTATGATTAACTTTCATGTTGTCTTTTTTCTGGAGCGGGGCTGACTCTGGATCCAGACAGTGTGTTCATGGGCGTCCTGGATGACAATTTTGTAAATGTAATGGTGTTGGCATCATCGAGTTCAAGCACCACATTGATACCCTGCTTCACAACTGGTTTTCCTATCATAGCCTGGCTGGTCATCCGTGCCTTCTTACACAGTTCAAGGCTGGATTATAGATCAGCATTTCCCTGATTGGCCCACCGGGCAGGTTCTGCTTCTTGCCCAGTCTCATGAGAGCCAGCTAAGTGAGATCAGACAAGGAGGTCAAATCCAACAAGCAGGACCAAATTCCATGTTTGCAATTTGTAATAGCTCCTTTAGCCTTGTATGAAGATGTTTTCCTTAATGAATAGCAAAGTGAAGATGTACCTCTAATTCAACATCTCCACTGCTGGCAAGGATAGAAGTCCTCTCTCACCCAACGATGTGGGATAGTTCATCCAAGCTATATGCACTATTGCTGACCTTCCATCACAACTAAACTGAGAGGATATATGTACTAGACGCCAGTGGTTCTCTTACTGTAATCCATGCGGTGCTTTGTTGGGCTAGTGAGGCCGAAGGTAAAGCTCAAGAAGTGATTATGGGAGCAAGAAACACGTAGGAACAATGAAGAGCTAATGAACATGCTATCTAGACAGTGGAGTTGTGCAAATTGGAGATGTCTGTTACTTAAGACTCACTCACACTATAAAGATGCAGGCAGAGCTAACAATGGAACACAGAGATCTAAAATTCATGATTCCTGCAATTTTAGGAGGTTCATCGTAAAGCTTGATACTCAATAGCCTGTAGAAATCAGTAATACTAAGAAAGACAAAGAAAGTGTAAGCATCAATGGAGTTTTTAAACAGAATGCAAGACCCACGTGAAGCTGGCCAAGGAGGGGATATTAAGCTTGTCTTTGACGATGGGTGACCCTAGCCTGTATAGTCCTCTTACTTGCAGATGTTTCTGTGAAGGTTGTGTCAGCCAAATGGGGGCCTTTCATATACCACAACTGATGAGAGAGGCATAAGATCGGATCAGGCAGATGAGGTCTGTGCTCATATTGAAGGCTGTTTCTAGAAAAGCTACATGAATGATCAGGCTGGATATCATATCCAACAAGTGAATTTTCAGAATGCTAAAGCAGCCTGAGGGGCGATGTGTGTATCTCAGCAGGCTGTTAAGGGGGAAAGTTCAGGAGAAACACATTTGTCCTGGAAGCAAGACAACACAGCACAACACAGGTTTGAATCTCGATCCTGCGCTTAAAAACCAATCTATGATATTAAGCGTGTTATAAAAAAACAATTATAATAATTGTTCGCACTGGTGCAAACAAGAAGCAAAAGGAACTCCAGATGGTTCTTGAAGTTTGAACAAGCTTCGGACTGTGTGGCCGAAAGAGGAAAAATATATTTTGGGGGATAAACAACACTTGGGTGCCACCAACAGAGTGGAGGCCCACTATTTGTTTCCCTGCATTATAGCCCATAGCATTTAATAGTCATTTTCTTAAGTATTATTTGACATATACATCAAATGACAGTAGAAACCATTTGATATTAGTGTATGGCTTATTTATTCCTTCGCTTCAAAAAGAGTTGCGTGGGCATGTAGCTACTCCATATTCTAGTCAGGGCTCTTAAATATTCTAGGACAGAAAGAGGTTGGTTAATGAAGACACATACAGCCAACCACCCTAGTATTTGTTGGGAGACTGGCAAACTTTCAATTCAACTCACATAGTTCTGAAAGGAACCTTTGGTTGCTCAAGATCAAAATATTGCAGCGGGTCACATAAAGTTCACAATGATGCAGCGTTCCAAGAACTGTCAAATATTTTCAAAACAGTGGAGTTCTCCAAGCTTTGTTACAGGGGATTTTCCAGCATTGATGTCGAAATCTTGCAACACCTAAACTGCACAATGCAAAATCTCCTTAAAACAGATCCCCACTCATTTTCACGAGAGCAGGCCACCCTTCCTGTCTCATGCATCCTTTGATTAAGGAAATTGTACTCTTGTAGGGAACTGTCTCTACATTTGGAAATAGCATAGAGGTAGTATTACAAAGGGAATAATGTTCTTCCCAACCTGCAGCAATTGCAGCTTGGAGAGGGTAGACAGTGTTTATCATTCAGTCCACAGACATTCTGCAGGCTCCATACAAGAAAGAGGTTCATACCACATGCAATGTAGTTCCGGTAGTGGGAAATGTCAGTTCTAACAGAAAAGAAGGACTTTATAATTAACGATATTTAGAGAAAATGGCCAACTGAAGGTCGAAACAATATCTTAAATTGACTTCTGCATTATTTTCTATGAAATGACATTTTGTATAGATTGCCACTTGAGTAGATGGCATAGTTTATTTTTTATTTTAAATAGACACCATCATTGAAAATGATCATGATGTCTTATTTATATAGCACTTTCGCTTAAAGGATAGTTCCGGGACTTTTTTTTTATTGTCCCTACGGTTCGGCCATGTGTTTTTAAGCATAAATCGGAAGATCGTAGAAAACTTTCCTATGGACCATACCCGACTTTTCGTCCATTAACGCACTCGAAATCAGCCGCCATTTTCTGATAATCCTCTCACTTGCCGCATCGCCCTGGCTCACCTGCTTTTGCGGCACTAAATCAAATCCCCCGCCCCTGAGCCTGACATCAGCAGACGCGTACCGCCCATTTCCCAACGCCAAAGCACGTTTCGTGTCAACAATCGCTGCGCCTCAGCTAATGACGTGTCGCCATGGAAATGGCAGGACGCCTCTTTCCTCAATAAGTATAAACACACCGTTTCACAACACACAGCAGCAGATTTTCGATTCCATTATTCTCTCTGTGTTACTTTGAGTATTCTGTGACTCGTTTCTGTGCTCTGGTCAGCTACCTTTGCCGCTTCTAGGCCTTGTGAACACCTGTACCATCTCTGTAAATTATTTTACTTTCTTTACCACACAATGGCTACAATAATGCCGTATATGTACGAGCCCGAGTACACCGAGGAAGAACTACTGGAAAGGCAAGCACGCGAAAACGATGGGGATTCGGATGGCAGTTGGGAGGACCAGTCAACGGATGAAGAGCCTGGACCATGTCGCATGGACGGCGTCTCCACCTGGTGCACGTGCAATCGGTGCGAGCTAATGCCAACTGAGGAGGAGAACTGCTGCTGCCGTGAAAATACCGGGTGCTTGGCCTACATTTCGGAAGGCGAGCCAAGTCCGCAAAGCATCACCGAGCTGCCAGAGTTCAGGGAAGCCTGCCTCTCACGGACCGTGTTGAGGATGATGATGGTGCTTATGCACGAACTTCGCGGCACTGTTCGTCCGCGTAATCCGAGTAACGAGTAAGTATACTCTAGTTGTGATGTCAGTGATGCCACTACTATTTCATGGTCGTCTCCCACATATAAAATTACATCTACATATCATTCGAACGCATGTAAATTGGTTCCATATTGTGCATTTTCTAGATAGAATTTTTTTCAAAGCAGAATGACATTTTTTACCTGAATCGACAGTGATAAGAAAGTTTTGTCATTTTAATACAGTTTGCATCTTTCATTTTCACAGGTGGTACAGGCTGGTGGCCTATCGTTGCTTCACTTGGTGGCTTCACGGGAGGCTCGGACACCGCGTTCGGAGAGTAATACCTGCCTGTGCGGTACTTGCCATTAGACAACATTTCCCCAGCGACAGTGGACAATACCGCGGATTTTCCCTGGATGTGCTGCAACCGGAACTTTATAATGTGTAATGTTTATTATTTATGTTCAATTGAAATTAAGATCTAAAATAAAACCCAACATATATTTTAACAAAATACTTACCACACCACTTTGTTCAAGCGTTGGCAATAAAAGGAAGGCCGTTTGATTTTATTGACACAAAACATGGTTATAGGTAAATAATCAATATGGTTGATCATAATAAATCATCCTTTTGGGCACCGGGTACAGAGATGACCCCCTCTGGCCCGTGCCGCCTTGCCACCACAGGCCAGCCTGCTGCTGACTAACTGCCAAGGCATCCAGGGTCTCCAGGGTGAACTGCACCCATATATTCTCCTGGGAGGGTGAGGTATTTATAAACTCACCCCCTGCCTTCCATGTACTAGATCCTGCAGCCTGCCTCTTACATGCAGTTAGATGGCCTCTCCTTGGTGAGGCCCTGCGGCAAACGAGTCTTGTCTGCACGACCACCGCCCCAATCCACCCCCCCCCGCCCTATCAAAGGCAGTTTCCACCGGGGTACTTGTGCTGCCAAGTGGAGCTGTCAGGGAGCGATAAAGGCCAAGAGGTGCCAAAGACCATGTACACTTCAAAGTGGTCTTTAGAGCATGGGTTGTTGTTCCCATGTCTACCTCCAGACCCCGTGTCTCCTGCCAAGCATCCCCCCTCATGCTGGACGGCCCCCTGCAATCCACATAAGTGTGTCTCCATTCACGAGTCTTCCTGTGTCTTGTCTGCACGACCAGCCCCCCAATCCACCCCCGCCCTATCAAAGGCAGTTCGCACCGGGGTACTTGTGCTGCCAAGTGGAGCTGTCAGGGAGCGATAAAGGCCAAGAGGTGCCAAAGACCACGTACACTTCAAAGTGGTCTTTAGAGCATGGGTTGTTGTTCCCATGTCTACCTCCAGACCCCGTGTCTCCTGCCAAGCATCCCCCCTCACGCTGGACGGCCCCCTGCAATCCACATAAGTGTGTCTCCATTCACGAGTCTTCCTGTGTCTTGTCTGCACGACCAGCCCCCCAATCCACCCCCCGCCCTATCAAAGGCAGTTCGCACCGGGGTACTTGTGCTGCCAAGTGGAGCTGTCAGGGAGCGATAAAGGCCAAGAGGTGCCAAAGACCATGTACACTTCAAAGTGGTCTTTAGAGCATGGGTTGTTGTTCCCATGTCTACCTCCAGACCCCGTGTCTCCTGCCAAGCATCTCCCCTCACGCTGGACGGCCCCCTGCAATCCACATAATGCCACGACATATAGACGTCATTCATTCACAAACACACCCCTGTTTCGAATTCTTTATAACCCACTTCATATTTCTAATGAGCACTTCTTTGCGCTTTGCTAGTCAACCCGTGAAGGTGCTGGTTATCTGCTCTTCGTCTCTGTGAACTTCCGTGACCACTCCGAGGAAACTCCTCAGTTTGCAACCGGTGAACTGCTCCCTGTTGTACGACAAGAAAGTACTCTGATCCCTGCATGTAACTGTTTGTTCGTCAAGGTAATGCCATGTACCATAATCATTTTGCGTCCAATTTCTTTTTGTTCAAGACAGTACATGCAAGGAACTAGTCACATGTTCTGAGTTTACATTGGTATTCATAGAGAATTGTTGATCTTTACTTTTCAGAACTTTCCACAATGCCTGCCTGTTCCATTGGCGGTTGCCCTTCGAAGACCCATAATAAATCTGAAGGTACTATAATGCATGCTTTCCCTAAGACAATAGATCAGATAAGAGAATGGGTCCGATATTGCGGATATCCACCGTCTGAGCTTGAAAGTAGAGTCCTAGAAGTCTTTGCGGACAAGAGGGGTGATCGATACCGCAACTGCAGCAGGCACTTTAGTTCAGACATGTACTCCACATCATTGCTAATAAAGAAGAACACACCGCGAGCGAGGAGAAAATTGCTCTCAACCGCTATTCCCACTCTATTCGTCCACATCCCTCCTCTGGTGAGTCAAGTTTACGTATTTATCTCTCGGCCTTGCGGTAGTGTGTAGCATTAGCTAACAATAATTTCCCCATTTATGTATCCACTCAATATGAAGGCGGAAGATTCTCCATCCGTGTCGTTATTGCAGTCATCAGCCACTTCAAGCGCCTATCGGGTAATCTTACTTTGCTATTCTTTCACTGACTTTTTTTAGGCATGTAAATCAATAGTTTTAATTTATCGTGTAATTATTTTACCTAATGGTACACCCTTGTACTCGTCCTCTAGTCTTTGTTTTCAGTTATAATTATTGTTATCCAAAATAATGCAAGTACTGTCTTTCAGGGAGATGCTGAGGAGTCCAACGTATTGACGACAACCGTTGATGTCACTCAGATGCTCGAGGTACGTTTCCGGACAGTTCCATCGATGGAGATCATCAGATCTTGCATTCTTGTAGCGTGATTGTTACACACAATGTTTCTTTCTTTTTTAGCCATTGATATGTCCTTCTGTCGTCGCCCTCCTATGTGTCTTCTTTTTTCAATATTGTGTTCATTACTAATGAAAGTCCTACGTTTCAGGGAGTCGATGGAGCATTAGTTCAAGAAGAAGGGGGAGCATGCAGTTACGGGTCGGCGCAACAGCTTGCAGAAGTGTACACCGCAGTTACATTGTCCCTTGATGTTCTTATGCATTTCGAGGTATGGATACTGACAGTTCGATCAAGCGAAATCATATGACGTGATTACATCCGCTATACTTCCATCTTTATTAACGCAAGTACTATGTTTCAGGGAGATGACGGAGCTTCTTCTACAAGGACATCACCCCTAGTAGTTGATGCAGATCTCTGGGTGGTGACACTTCCAACGATCGAGCAAATCGAATCATATTTACATATCCATTATTTATTTTAGACAACTGATCATTTGTGCAGGTCTATTTAGATGAGCCGTTGACGCCTGCACAAAGTTTATGTTCTTTTTAACAAAATAGAAAACCATACTAATGCAATTACTGTGTTTCAGGGAGTTACTGAAGCATCATCTTCAATAATATCATCAATGGAAGTCTATGAGGAGCCCGAGGTATGGATCTTGACAGTTCCATCTAACTAGATCAACAATGCGTGAATAATTGTCGTTTGAATGTTCTACACAAAGCGTTCATTCGTGTTTTGCTATTGAGATGTACGTGGGTATTGGTCCCCAAGTACATTTTGTGTTTTCGATATTATTATACATACTAATGAAAGTTCTATGTTTCAGGGAGTAGATGGAGCGTCAGTGCGTGATGGATGTGCTTATCATGAAAATATAGTCGTTGCAGCGCAAGAGGAAGTGGAGACATGCACACACGAGTCGGAGCAACAGCGTCCTGATGTTGAAGTTCGAGGCAAGAAAGTTTCAAAGAAAAGAAAGCAAAAGAAGGTTAGTGTCCTGGTCACTATATTATGTTGTTTTTCACTGTTAATAGTTCAATACTGTAAGTTGTGTTTAAACTGAACATCCCTTTTCCAATCTGTCCTCTAGTTGCGAGTGGGTGTACGAACTAGATCTACACAGACAGTGAAGCGAACGAGAGATGTTGCTTGTCAAACCTTTTGGCAGGGACTTGAGACTGGAGATGCATCGTGCCAATGGGAAGAATATGAAGTGATTGACAACGGAGCTATACCACATCCAGCCATTGATAGTGAATGTCCTCCTGGTAGTTCGGATGCAGTCGGAGATCAGTTCACAGAATCCACACCCGCAAAAACTAAGACCGCAAGAAAGTTGAAGAAATTGTCTTATTCGCCCATCGCAGGAGAAGGAACAGATGTTGCAATGGAAGAGAATGAAGTGGACGACATTGAAACACCATCAATATCACTGAACATAGCGGAAGACAATATCATAGATTCTACCTTTCATGTGAGTGACATGTCCTCAACGTTACAGGCCGAACCAGCTGGGATGCAGAGTGACAGTATAAGGAAAGAGGCCAAATTCATTGTATTCGATAGTTGTTTGATTGATATTATTATTCGGATGAAATGTGGGCATTCGGATGGTGGGGAAGTATGTGAGGAGCCATTGATTAATGTGACTCGTGCAATTCGAGGCACTAACCTTAAAATACATGCCACATGTACAAAATATCATCCTTTCTCATGGTCTGCACAACCCATGCTGGGGCAACTGCCAGCAGGCAATCTACTTTGTGCAGCGGCTGCACTTTTTAGTGGTTCAAGTTTTAAAAAATTAGAGTCTTTCTTTCAGTTTGTGGGAATCCATTTCATTGCGAAAACTCAGTTCTACAAATACCAAACCGATTATCTATTTCCAGCCATTAGCGAAGCTTGGAGAAATGAAAAAATGTCTATTGATAGTACATTCGCGGGCAAACGGTTCAGGCTAGCCGGTGATGGACAGTGCGACAGCCCAGGATTTTCAGCCAAGTACTGCACCTACCACTTTCAGGACATGGAAAGTAAGAAAATTGTGAGTTTGGTGGTCGTGCAGGTGTCACAAAGTACATCCTCAGTGGCCATGGAGAAAGTTGGCTTTGTAGCATCATTGCAAGAACTACAATCGCGGGGAATGGTGATCGACCTGATAGCCACGGACAGACACGTTTCAATTGGCAAGACAATGAGAGAAGAGTACAAAAATATAAATCACCAATTTGACGTTTGGCATCTTGCAAAAACAATCAATAAAAAAATGTCTACTGCAGGTAAAAAAAAAGAAACGCAAGGTATTTCACAGTGGTCCAAGTCAATCAGCAACCATCTTTGGTGGAGCTCAAAAACATGTGGAGGGTCGTTGGAAATTCTACTGGAAAAATGGCGGTCAGTAATGCTACACTGCACAAACGTTCACCGTTGGAACAAAAACCAACATTTCCACAATTGTGAACATGGCCATTTGTCCACAGAGGAGGCACGGAAAAAGAAGTGGTTGATTCCTCCATCACCCACTCACAAAGCCATTGAAAAGATTGTATTTGATAAAACTATAACAAGAGATTTGAGGGGACTCACGGAATTCTGCCACACAGGAGATTTGGAGGTGTTCCACAATATGTGCCTAAAGTACAGGCCAAAACGATTGCATTTTGGCATGGAGGGCATGATAAATCGGACTCTTCTAGCGGTCTTGGCACATAACCATAATGTTGGACGTCAACAAAGTAGGACGACCGGAACTTTAGGGACGCTTCGCTACAATAAGGCCTTCACTAAAAGAAGTAAACAATGGGTGATCAAACCAGTGTTTGAGGATATGCAATATGAGTTTATTGAGAGACTTATTGTTGACGTCCTAGATAGGCACATACATGGAGTTGTGAACGAACCTGTGCAGGGGACAACTGCATTGCCACCCAACATTGCCTCTGTTCCATGTCCACCTAAAGAAGAGCTCATTGAGAAATACACATCACGGTTTAAATGATTGTAATTTGATTGTCTGTTCTCTCGAGTCTCCTCATGTCGCAGGCCCATTGAATATGTGTATCTATGTAATGTGTAAATTAAAGTGATTGCTCAGTGTACATGCAATGTGTCTATCCAACCTTGTTCATCTGCGCATTAAATTAAACCAAACAGTATTATAAATCATTTTTCAAAAAATATAGAATGTCTCCGTATTTATGGTTCTCTGGGGCTGCAAAGCACGCAGACAAAATGCAAAAATGGAGTGTAAATTTCAAGTCCTGTGAGATGGCCTTACACTGAATGTTGCTAAATAGGAATGTGCGCTCGTTCAAAGTGAAGGTCAGCTGCTTTGATTTTTTGCTCGGGTGCCTGAATGGCCCACGACTCAGTATAAGGTTGTATTGTTATTTGACCTTGACAGGCCGGGACCATCCCGAAAGACTTCTTTTTGGGGGTGTGGGGCAATAACGTAAGAAACGATAATGAAGCCATTTCATGTTCGTTCATTAGAAGAAATAACGTCGGCATAGAAGGAGTGGTATTTCGGGGCTGCCCTACGCACAGACACAATGGAAAATGCTAATATAATGTAAGTAACTCTTTATATGAGTTTATACTGCAATGTAATTACTATACAGTAGCTTTAAAGACGGGTTAAGTTGTACTTGTTCGTTCTATGTGGCATATTGTTTTATACCGCCACTATCTTGAGGAGAACCATCTCCTTTTACGGAAGCACCTCAAAACCTTCCTCTTTGCTTCTGCTTTCTCTCTCCCTCTCCCCTGCTACAACTGGTCCACTGTCTGCGACCTCGGTCCTGGGCCCTTCCACTCTCCACCTGCACTGCCTCCCTGTCAACCCCTGCACTGGGGGACTGTCTCAGTATCCTACAGCCACCCTTTGAGGTATAATACCCAGTTGCACTGTCCTAGCTATGAAATAATTTCCCGACCTAATATATAAAATGAATAATTTTAATAAAGATCTGATGGTGAGACTAATTTCATTTTTTATGTTTTTCAAACAGGTACATCATGCATTACTGCATGTGTCACGAGTACCAGACACCGGCGGACGTTTTTTTTAACCGCCAGTTGCTTCTCCGCGTGAACAACGTTACCACCCTGACCATTTTATGGGACGATCGCCAAGTACAAGTATGCCCTTACACGGTACTAACGGCTAGATGCAACATACAGACCGTTGTGGGGGCCTAGTGCCTCGTTGTTGGAACAGCCATGCGATTATCAGTGCGACCGAAGAGCTTATTTTATCGTAAACCAACACCCTGTGTACTGCACACGAACATCGCTTGCCTCAAGACGAACTATTTTGGATCGAGAGCGAAGAAAAATGCAAATCCCAGAATATTCTCTAAACATTTGATGTCGAATAAATGTACTTTGCCAAATGTACAATCTTGCCGTTTGCTTTTAAACCACAGTTTCATATTCCGAATTGTGGCGCTGTATTGTGAGATGATCTAAGACCCTGTGTACAGCAAAGGAACATCGCGTGCCTCAAAACGAACTTTTTGGAACGTGAGCAAATAAAAATGAAAATCGCTGAATATTCTCAAAACATTTGATGTCAAATAAATGTACTTTACCAAATTTACAATCTTGAAGTTTATTTTAAAAGTACAGTTTCATATTCCCGATTGTGGCGCGCTGTGTTGTGTGAGCTCATCTGTGTTGATTTCCGGGTTCTGTGTGGAGTCGCGTAGAAGACGCCTGGGCGCGTTTGCCTACGCAGCTCAGTCACGTCACGGATAGAGGCGGGGAATATGAATGTTTTGATAAAGTCTGTTTCAGGGGCGGGGGATTTGATTTAGTGCCGCAAAAGCAGGTGAGCCAGGGCGATGCGGCAAGTGAGAGGATTATCAGAAAATGGCGGCTGATTTCGAGTGCGTTAATGGACGAAAAGTCGGGTATGGTCCATAGGAAAGTTTTCTACGATCTACCGATTTATGCTTAAAAACACATGGCCGAACCGTAGGGACAATAAAAAAAAAGTCCCGGAACTATCCTTTAAGCTCTCTACATAGAACATGTTTACATAAATGTATCACCCAACCGTGGGCGAAAAGCTGCGGCGGGATTCCAACCTGGGTCCTGCAGATCCTACACAGAGTGCAGCAGTTAGCGCTCAGTTGTGTAAACGCACAGTACATGCTGTAGCATCTGTTGCAGCACACAACATAGTCAGTGATATCATGTTCGTATAAAGTACAAGGCCCATGTGAAAATGAAAGTAGCATTGCAAAGGCATACGACTCGCATCGTCAAGTAATCGATACGGCGGCTGAGCAGCTGCGTGGACGGATTAAGAAGGCTGCAGCACACAGTAAATGCGAGAGAAGCCACACCCGGATCCTGTGCCTGCATGTCAGCCAATGTGCATGGATACTGTAGGAGCACGCAAACACAGCTGCAGTAACCACAAGTGCTGGAGGGTCTAAATGTGGCGTGGCCACTATCACTTTAGAAGCCCAAGGTGAAACAAAACCATTCAAGCAATGAACACCCATTCCACGGTCTCCACTGTGTGGTATGGCCAGGAACCTGAGTTAATAGGCCCAAGCAGTGTGACCGACTTTAAACACGGTCTGAAGCTGTTACCACCCAGTAAAACCACAGGAATGGGTGACTATGGCCCTCATTACGACCCTGGCGGAGGACCATGGCGCTATTAGCACCATGGTCCATGGCGCTAAGCTGCCAACTCCGCCATGGGGGTTGGCGGACTTACCTCCCCATTCCGACCTTGGCGGGGCGGTAAGTCCCCAATCCCCATTTACCCTTCCCCATTCCCATTTTTGCCCCATAGGGCATAATGGGAGTGGGGAAGGCGTTAATTACGCCACCGTAAATTACGGTGGCGTAATTAACAACAAGTCCCTTAGCGCCATGGATTTTTCCGCCTGCAAAAAGCAGGCGTAAAAATCACCATGGCGCTACGGGAACTCGTACTCAGGCGGAAAGGGGCGCCATGGTTTACGCCGGCATAAACCCCTTTCCGCCAGGGTCGTAATGAGGGCCTATGTCTATTAGCAACCTGTTTTGTTAACTGTTGGTGCTAATTGCAATTGTGTGTAAAAATAACAGCTCATCATGAGCACGTGACCTGTTATTTGACAGAATAAAAACTCCAGGTGGCCGCCAGGGCTTGCTGTAATGGCACGGAAGAAGATGCAAATGGTTGCGTGCAGAGGCGAGTGGGGCGCGGGGTGTTGGTGGGAAAGGACTGGGTGAGCAGCAGGGAAAGTGGGAGTGTACCGTGCTGGTGGGTGGTTAGATTAGTGAGGCCAGAGGGGGGTTCTGTGCAGGATGCAAGCTGCTCAGAGCACAAGCTAGATTTGAGCTACCTGATTGGCTGTCACCCTCCCAGGTGCTCATTTCAATTAAACAATCATGTGCTAGCCGAGCGGATACCACTACCTGATCTAAATGGCCAATCGTGTGTTACTTATTCGCCACATGATTGGCAAAGCATTATAATACTCGAGCAGTGTGGCTCTAAATCTCGTGGAGATGAATGACTGTGAGGATATTTTTGGGGGCAGTGATTGTGATAGCACTAAGTGGGCGAGTGGGTACTAAGATAGTCATCTTCCTGCAAGATAATATGGAGCCTTTATCAGAGGTTGTGGAATGTAATCCCTCCCTGGTCCCACAGGGGGCTGAGGGGTGACAGGGAGAAGTATTGGAACAGACGTGAATAGAGAGAATGCGCAACTCAGCAGCCAGAGCAGGTGCAAGGGCAAAAGGTTAGAATTGGTTATCAATCTCACCAACCTTATCTGACTTTAAATACTAGAAAAATCCCCGGAGAAAGGAAAGGGGTTAGGGGAGGCGACAGGTTTTCATGTTAATTTACAAATAAACCCCACATTTGAGGCATGCATCTTGACAATGCCACGCTAATGATGGTTTCTGTTTTCAAGCTTAAAGTTGACACGGGGACATATCACTCATGACCACCCCTTGCGCCACCGTTTCCGCCTCAGTAGAGTCTTATTGGGTGCTGGTAAGTAAATACATATCATATCGTAATATTATATCATTCACGAAGAGCATTTTAAGGAGTATGCGAAGAGAAAGAACTCAGAGAAGGACAAAGAGAGGG
Organism: Ambystoma mexicanum; assembly: GCF_040938575.1. NCBI lineage: Eukaryota > Metazoa > Chordata > Amphibia > Caudata > Ambystomatidae > Ambystoma > Ambystoma mexicanum. The sequence goes on along the minus strand of NC_090933.1, from coordinate 770,763,658 downwards.
AGGAAGGCAAACAACATTTAGAATTAGGATGCAAGGAGCAGGTGGTTAAAAATTAGAAATTACTCCTGTATTTCTGAAAAATACAAATAAAGTCTGAGAACATAGACACTAATCCCTTATTACTGGGCTGATTATAAAAACAAAATATATGAGCAAATGTGCAGATTTGTTGAGAGATAAGAAAGATTTGCAAAATAAACAATTTGCAGCTTGGAATTCATTTTTCAAAGCACGTAGGTCATAGAACACATGTTCAACCTCTTGGCAATAGAAAGAAATATTGCAGAGTGGGGCGAGATATCTAACGGAACTTAGAAGGACATTGACAGTATCAGAGAGTAAGAATGAAAGAGAGAAGAGTCTGATAACAGAGCAGGTAGTGTAGATTCTATGTCGAAAAGCTGGATTAGGTCACACATGTCAAAGAACATGGGGTTGCCATAAGGATGGCAAACTGCTAGCAATACACTTACAGGAAGAGCTCTTGAAAAAGGATTACCTCTTCTTCCTCTCTCCTTTTTGCCCTAGTTCTATGACTGTGAAGAGAGAGGAGGGAACAACAGAAGCGAAGGGTATAGAAACAAGTGTAGAAGGTAACTGAAAACATAGGAGAGTTCACAGCCCCTCCACCAAAACATGCCCAGCCCTTCCCCCACCGTTTCCTCCTCAGCAGACTCTTACTGGTGGCTGGAAAGACAGGGAAAGGTCATTTGAGTCAAAAGCAAAGAAATCAAACGCGGCTCACGCGGCAATCCCTGTTCGCTATCTTTTCTTGGTCCAGTCCCTTTGAACTCTGAACTCATATAATCGGTAGGAGTAGGGAGTTTGCAACTTGTGAAGTGCATGATATTGAAAGAGAAAGTAGTGTGTCTGCCTTTGAAAAGTAAAGTAAGTGAACAATGTAGATTCGGCTGATTCCCACATATCTCTACCATGCAATTGACTGAAATTGAGTGATCCTGGGCTTGTTTGAAAAGATTGCTTTTAGGGGGTGTAGCTTGATCTGAGCTCCTGCAGGCCTTCCCAGTACTTTATTTAAATGCATTTAATTTGTTAGCCCCTCACTCTCTCTCTCTCACAAATCTCAGGCGAAGGAAGAGCCAGGGATGCTCTATCCTCCATCTTGCCTCTCTGCAGAATGAAAGATAGAAGATCAGGGACAACACTACATTCGGGAGGAAAGCCCTAATGGGAGTTTCCTACCTGCTGGCACAGTTCAAAGCAGATCTAGGTGTAAGGCATGACACCTGAAAGGAATCTAAGGCTAGGTCCTCTCAGTTGGGGGTCTTCTTCAACGGCCTCCATGAAGTTCTCATTCATTTCTCCTCGCCACTCTGCTATGAGCAGAGTGGCGAGGAGAAATAACAGAGGCAAGGAGGCCTCAAATTGATATGGATATCTTGTTAGGGGTGGAGGGGACAGAGGGGATGAGGTTACTGCGAAAGATGTACTTGGTTGAGTTCAAAACAATCGTGGGAGCAGGCAGTAATTCTTTCTAGGGGGAAGGGTTTGGAACCAGTACTGTCGGTTGAGGTGAATGGTTCTCCTCAACTCTTGGATGGCTATATAAATCAACGATTTACTATGGGAGGAATTGAATGAGTGGGCATGGTTTATTGTTCAATTAGTGCTGCCAGTGCTAAATATAACTCCTTAAATGGAAATTCATTGGTGTTGGCAAGGGTCATAGAGAGCTGAAAGGGAAGTACAGACCCTGTCTATGGATGGTGGTCGTAGAATCAGGTTTGCATTTTTGTTAAGTGATTTGAGAAGGAGGGTGAGGGACAATGGAGGATATGATATGATAGGTTATTTATAACGCGCTTAATACCCAGAGGTTTCTAAGCGGGACGTGGGATCAGACCTGTGTTGCTCCATGTCGTCTTGTTTCCAAGGCAAGTACGTTGCCGCTGAGCTATGAGGAGTCAAATAGTGAAATCTAGAAGAGAATGGTTATTGGATGATCGGTCAACAGAGGGGGCAGATTGATTGAAGTGATGATAAGATCTACAGAGTGGTCACAAATCAGTGGCAGACGGTTATTGATGGTGACCAGAAAATAGTCAGAGAGAGTGGTGTCCAGATGTCTTTTGTCGGCCTTGTTCATGGGGTTGAGGCTGATGTCCCTCATGAGTGCAAAGGGCAAGTCACTGAGAGACGAATCCAAACCAAGGAAGAGGTCAACGTCCTGGGGGAAGAGATTGAGGGTTTACGGGGCTGGTAAATGAAGACATGCGTATGAAAGGGATGTGTGTTGTGGGATGTATTAACCCACTTATGCTCTGCCCTGCGGCATCACTGTGTCCTGGTGGTGCCAGAATCATCAAAATGGCTACAAAACCCCTATGCGCGCCAAAACCTATGGAAATTGCGCTCTACAAAGCACAAAAAGATGGCTGCCAAATCTACCATGCATGTTGGCAGTGGTGGAACGGAGAGCGCACTCCTGAAACATATCACTGGGCTTCACAACAAGGAAAAATGGAGCCTGCATGAATGGCAGTGCTTGCTGAAAGAAATCCGAAATCTTGCATTTTAAATCTTTTCTGAAACTGCAGAATATTGGTACAAAACACCCACAAACATCCAATATTCTTGCTGGGTGTCACATTTTACTGAATTCAAGAAATCATTGTGAAATTGCAATATCCTGGAAAGCTGAATTGGACATCAAAACATCAAAACATCCACAGCACAAGTTTGCCTGCCTATGGGATCTGTCAAAATCTGGGCGCAGTACCAGCGGCCGCCTGAATGACTGTTTTCAAAAGCCTGCATTAAAACTTGTACCACTAAGATCTAATGTCTAAAATCTAAGTGACCTGTTATCAAGAGTAACCTAGGTTGTAACTATTTAAACTCCATGACTTAGCGTCTGGAATCAGTGTTCTAGCTGCTTGTTTTAAAATTACAAGTTTATTTAAACCAAAAAAAATGTAACAAATGATATTTAAATTCAGCTTGACTCCAAGCCAAAACCAGTAGAACCACTTCCCCCACAGGGCCAGGCACCTCCCTTCTGCTCTCTAGACCAGGAACTCACACCCAGGTGATGATTAAGAGGGGAGGCGAACTTGGGCTGCTGTTGGAAGAGCACAATGGACTTCCTCCAAGGCAAGGAGATGCTAATCAGGAAGGATGGTAAATGGCCTCTGCCCGAAGGAAGGGGGCGGAGATTGCTTCTGAGCTGCAAGAAGGAGAAGGAGGCGGGGACAGACAACCTTTTGTTGATTCATAAGGGACAAAAAGCATATTTCTAAAAAGACTGATAATTTACTGTGTACAATTGTAAAAAATATGTAAACCCCAGACTTCTTAACCTAAATTTTGGCTGCACATTTTAAGAGGAGCCAGAACTCTGTGCTGTGTTCTGGGAAGTAACTGTAGAAATTGTGGTTTTATACCAAATGTAATAATGTCAAAAGCATGAAACTTCACACGCTTATGCCCATATGCAATGCACACAGTTGTACACATTTTTGGATAAACTAGATATTGTGTTCCGGCCCAAAAGGGCAGAATTCTGTCAAAAGCCGACACAAGATCCAATAATGACGGGGCTTGGAAGAGCATTTGCTCCACAAAATATGTGATCTAGATATGTTATTTTTATAAAGTTTGCAAAATTGTAAACATGTATTGTACTAAAAGTAGATTTCATGTTCAAAAGCCAAGGGGAGGATTCTCTGACTCATAAAACCACATCATCAAGGTGACACCCTGTTTTCTCCTCCAATCAAAGGAGAGGGGAGACTCTAGCCAATAGCCGGCATAGGAGGCACGCTTAGGATAATCCAGCATACACACCCCTTTACCAAATGCATAAAAAGAGACAGTTGAGGACTTAAAAGGGACACACAGATCCAACCACTATCTTTATCCTGGAGAAGCTCCCTGAAGGAGATCATCCATATTCCTTGCTCCAGACTCCAGAAACTTTGCAAGCAGAAAGGCCCATTCCAGTAAATGAACCATTCTCAACTAGGCCTTGAATTTCAAGGGCCAGAAAGAATTCCCAAAAACTTAAAAGGGAACAAAAGGAACAGCCAGGCTGTGCTGTAACTGCTTACCTGCTAAATAATTATCTTCATAACCAACAAGGGCAGATTAAACTCAATCCTGTGCCGTGCTGTGCTGTGCTATGACCAGAGAGCCATTGCCGACCCAGTCCAGTCGTGCTGTGTCATGCGGACCAGAGCACCGTGCCGTCCCGTCCGGTGTGCCCAGCACAGTTTATGAGCAGAATCCCTGATCTTGATGGACCAGAATTCCTGACAGTTCTGTTCAAACCTATCTAGTGAGTAACCATAGAATAGGACTGAGTCACTAGCCCATGTACTGTCCATAGCAATCCCTATCCAAATCCACCCTATCTTATATCTAGAACTGCATTGTTAGAAATATTTTTGAATTGCCTGAACTCTTTATCTTATCCCTACTATCTTTCTTCTGCCCTAGTATTGTTAAGGATATCTTTGCGTTAATATATTTCATCTGAAGAAGGCAAGCTCCTCGGCAGGCAAAAACTTGATCCAGAGGCACCCTAGTCTAGTGGCTGTGCTTCTGTGTAGTATTTGCTTCTTCATAGTCACCTCCTAGTGTAAAGGAATCCTGTTTTGTTTTTTTAAAGTGCATCCCAGTTTTCCGATTTTACACCTATTTGATAAAAACGACCTCCGCGAAAACGTCCATAACCTCTTCAAATTTTAGAAAGAAATTTAAACTTCTGCTTGTAGCTAACATTCACAGCTTTCCATAGAACCAAAAACCGCATCTCAAATCCATATAGCTGTTCTGCAATCGCGATTACCGCGCATGAAAAAGGTTGCCACAAATTTTGCCTTAGGAAATGTCTAGAACGTGTAAAACAGCTTTTCATTGCACCCGACCTCTAATTTCAGTTTGCACATTGCTTATTGGTGTCAAATCATTGCTAGTGTTTGTCTGCAACCAGATAAAGCTGTTCCTATTAGAATTTAAACAATTTCAGTCATTTAAGCCATATTTAGTGTTTTACCTATTCCATTCAAAGCCAACTTTAAAACCACTTTGACAGTTTGCCAATCAATTCTGTTTCTCTCTTGTGTTTGCTGGGGGAAATTGTGATTGACATTGTATTTGAATTCTGCATTCCTGAAACCTGTTCTCTCTCCTCCTATGTCTCTGCATTGCATATTGGGGGTTGAGGGGTGTGCAGGGGTAAATAGTAACCACATTGCCATTTGATCTGAACACACACCCACACAAGTATCATTGCTGTGCTGCATTGTTTTTGCTCATTATTACTCCTTGTGATTAAAGAGATTGCTTAGTGCAACATCACCCCATTGGTGATTATTGTATCCCTATTAAAATAGTGTGAATATATTGTGAATATATAAATAAATATTTTAACTTTGCAAACCAGCCTGATTCCTGGTTCAGTGTCACCGGGGGGGTTCCAAGAGAGGGGCGTGATATAAGTGGTATATCGTTCAGAATAAAAGAACTTTTAGACACAAATAAATAAATAAGGATTTCAGTTGTGCATTACACGCTAGGCGTTGACTTAGGTGAAGTACCGGATTGAAATCACTTACAGTGTGAACTTGGCCAGTGATGCATTCAACAGAAAAGAGAGAAAGTCGGAGGTCTAAGTGGGCAAATGGGATAGCTATGTTGATAATGAGGCCAACAGCACAGCCTTTATTAGATAGGTGATGGCAGTGAGTAAAGGTAGCAGCTCAGTGTGCAAGGACAGATGGCGGTGGGAGGCCTAACAGTAGAGAGGGCCCCAATTTCTTCTCCCACCCCCAGGCCAGCATGTCTTTTTGCAAACCACTGTTATCTCCAGCATGGACCTCGTTATCAGATACTTGCCACTGTCTTTCTTTTTAATTTCAGAGCTCCAGCACTAAAGGTAAAGGTACCAACAGCAGTGAGACCTAAGATACCAGAAAACCACTACTGTGATCACATGTGGAGAGAGCGAGCACTGCTGAAGGGAAACAAAGGAGAAGCATTGCAATGGAGCACACCATAGAAACTGGCATTGCACAATGAAGAGAACAACAAGCTGCGTCCATACACAGCAGCACAGAGAATGTCATATAGCTGCCAAGTTGAGCAGGGAAGCCTGCACACCCTAATAGGGGTCCCCTAGATCCTCAGGGACCAATAGGGGAGACCAATAGGGGAGAAAAGCCCACCCTCCTGGATGAATTTACTAGGAGACCCCCTGAACCAGGGTCCGGGAACATGAACATAAACATTGGCCTTACTGTGCCACCGTCAACATTACATAGCAAGCTGGCACAGAGAAAATTGGTGGAACTTAGCCTCCATCTTATGACTTTTCTGATTCACACAAATGCCATTGGTGGGAGAAGACAGGGCCAGATTGGCCAGAGAGAGCTAGCCACTACAGGCAGAGAAGGAGGGATATAAACAGGGGAAAGAAAGCAGGAAGTTTGGGTTTTTCAGGTGAGGTCAGAGGTAGAGTTGGAAGACGAACAAGAGACCAGCAGGTGGAAGGAAGGAACAGTGGCTTTGGAGTGAAATAGGTTCTAAAGTTTGTCTGTGTGTTTTTATGTGACGAGCGTGTAGGTAAAGTAGTATAAGGAGTGATAGTGATGCAGATGATAATGAGTGGGAGGAGGCTGATTGAGTAGTAGTAGGGGTGGAGGAAGGAGCAGAAGAGTGGTGGAGGAAGTAGTAGTGTGGAAGAGGAAGTGGTCATGTTGAGGAGGTGGTAGTAGTTTAGAAGAGGGAGTTGTAGTGTGGAGGAGGAAGGAATGGAGGAGAAGGGATATGAAATGGAAGAGGCAAGAAGTAGGAGGAGTGCAACTTCATTAAACAAGGAGATTGGTGGAAGGATTCAAGAGGAGTGGTGAAGTAGAGATAGTAGTGATCCGAAGTGAGAGTGAGCATGCTAAAAGTGGCCTGAATCTAAGACCGTATTTATAAGGCACTGGGCAAAAGTTTCATTAGAACACTAACATTTGGATAAAGTAGGGACAGCTGGAACTTCACACAGGGTGCTTGAAAGCCAGCATTTAGACCAGTCTTGTAGATCAAGAAAGCAGTTTAGACATTCAATAGGACCTACAAGTAGTTACAAACAGCAGGGTAAAGGAGGAGTGTCAGATCAAGGTGTAAGGGGGAGGGGTGGCACTAGACTGTACACAAAGAAGTATGAAGACCCTTGAACCATCGCTACAACTTGCAAAGATTTGTGTGCCATCTGTGACAAAGTGTCATGTGGTGGCATCCAAGTTTCAATGTCAGGCTTCACAGTAAGATGGGGTGGTGGGAGACAAAGTCATCTGTAAGAAAGAATGTTTTGTAATAAAGAGTGTGGGCTTTCAAGACAGTGAGGGTGAGCTCAGTAGGAGAGTAGGAGAAGGTTGAGGGAGGAGGATGTGGAGCTTCTTGTCAGCTTTGTGTGGTTTAGGTTGAACAGCAAACGTGTTGACACAAAAAAAGGAGGATCAGGAAAGTGTGGAAAGAAGAAGGAGAGAAGTGTCACCTGGTCACGGTATCCAGTTAAAATTTCAAATGAACAATTTCGAATGCCTTTTTGTCTTAAAAAAAAAGTCGAAAAAAAAAATGTTGAATATATATTTTTTATTTTATATGCTTTTTTGGGTTTAGTTATTAAAAAAAGGGTCAATAAAAAAACGAGGGGTTTGGGGGGAACTCCCCATTTAAAAAAAAAAAATTAAGACATTTTTTTCCCACCATTTTTCATTCGAGAAAAGGGCTTTCGAAATTGTGACATTCGAAAATGTCACTGTAAACCCCTGGGCACCATGCATGAGAGTTCATTGGATCCCAACGCGAAAGAGAAGAAGAGGGCAGTTAAGATGAGAATGAGGATAGGAAGGAGCAAGGTGGTAGAGAAGAGCAGAGATCAAGGAACACACTTTGGTAGGCAGACACATGCTCACAGAGGGATGTTACAAACAGGTTCCAATGAGTAGTATTAATCCACTCTTCTCCAGACAACAAAACAAGGCTAGAATCCTTTGTTCTGGGCAATGGGTCTAGCCTTAGTTCCTATCTCAACAGGGAAGTTGCTGTCTGCAGTATCCTTTGCTGCTTTAGGCCCCTAACTGTGAATGCATGGGAAGAAAGCCCAGAGGAAACTAAATAAGGATGAGGGTGTACGTCCCATAACCCACTTGGGGCCAATAGGAATGTCCAATATGATTTCCACAAGATCTTGGAAGGTGTTGCAGATCCCTTGAAGCGGATAATTTTTGTAGCAAGATTGGCAGGTGGTGGTCAGGGTCTTGTACAATGGCTGATTGTGTGGCAAAGAAATCTATTAAAAAAAATATTTATCTTCCTGTCGTAATATTGTCATATGCTCTGGAAGAAAATCTGAATGTCCAAGATGGTTTCCACCAGTCTAGACATACATTGCAACCCTTCTCTTTGCAGGCATGGGAGAATTTGTTTTTGCTTCAGGGCTCTCAGGTTGTAGTGAGGTTCCTCTGGAATCATAGGATGTGACAAAAACCCTTTAGAAATATATTAGTGAGAGGATACATTTGTTTTTTCAGCTGGACACTCAGGTGGTATATGTCCTCTGGGAAATTGACTGTGTGATATAACCGTCAATGGCCCAAAGTCTGATTAGGCTATTTGGGCAAACTAAATCTTCTCAATTGTATTTGAACAATAATCCAAATATGTTTAATCTAAAATACACAGGAAACTAACTCCAGATCTTGAGTTAGCATGCCAGATAGCCTGATTGCACATCCACAATGTCTTTGCCTTTGGAATATAAAGTTGGGCAGGAGATGTATTTCTTATTTCCGTAGAATTCTGAAGCTTTGCTACCATATAGGGTGGCTTCAAATTAATGCCAGCCTTGTAGCCAAATACATCTCTGTTTACATGTTAGCCTGGCCTAACATTGTAGAGAATGCAGACTGTAGATCATGGGGGGAATATGATCAAACGTTTTGCCGTAGCAACCCGCAAGAACCATAAGCAGAGGAAACACTTTGACATTCCCGTGAACGGAGCATAGCCCTGGGGCAATGCCCAAGACTTAGAAGCAAAATCATGCAGAAAAGCAGCGGGTTCGAATCTCAGGAACCGCACTTAAAACCTTCACTTAAAAACTGAACTCAGGTATGGTATTAGGTGTGTTATAAAAAAAAAAAACCTAATAAATAAATAAGGATGGCTTTCGCCCCACCGATGTGAGATAACCCCAATGGCTGGATAGTCTATGGAAATAGACGCCATGAAAATTAGGTTTGCTCACTTGACGTCTAAAATAAAGCTTATCTATAACTTGACCTTGAACTATAGACACCCAAGATTTCACATTCCTATATTTGTAGTTACTAACCGTAAATCTTGCTTGCATTTCTCATCCTATCTCGTGCACTTCATGCTGCATTTTTAACGGGGATGGGGGCGTGGGGTGGGGGAGGTGTTCTTACTTGCGCTTTCCTAGTTCCGCATTCAGCTTTCCCATCACTCTTTTGGAAGAAACCCTCCATATGCATTTGCCACCTGTTACCGCAGGTGGGAAAATAGACACTACTTAATACATCATAAAAGAACGAGTTTGCTTTTATAAAATAAATAAATGGGGTGCGCTTCAGTTGTTTTTAAGAAATGTATTTTACGTTCGCAAAAAAGAAATGAACTCCAATTTGAGATTTAATAGTAACAATGTAGAGTCCACATTTAAAAATAGAGCGGTGGAAGAGGGTGCATGTGGGCATTTCTGATTTGACAAATTCTTGGTACCGCATTTAAAGTGTTGCTATTATTTTCATGTTGCTGGAATATTGTCTCTGTACATGATGAAGATGTTTTTCTGTTCACATTTCTCTTTCTTAAAATAAAATAAATTAACCCTGAACAGAAAAAAAAAAACATATTATTCAGCGAAAGGTAAACCGTGTAAACGTGTAAAACTCGAGTTAAAGTTTTGACACCAAATAAAGATTAATTCGTCATAACAGAGCAATCTAATGTTATTCACTGCAGGAGTCTTTTGGAGACCTGCTGCATTATAAATAATAGCCTGCAGTCAAAAACCACAATAATTCAGAGTGAGAAACCATTGTGGAGAAAATACCATATTGGTTAGAGTAAATAACACCCATTAAACCAAACTATCCACCCTTCCGAGGTACATAGAAGGAACTCTGCCGTCGCTGATGTAGTGCATTTGAACTTTGCATCCTTGAAAATGCTATGACCGGGACGCAATTACACATGTAACAGACATCACCCGCGAATGACACCTTAAGATATTAGGTGTCGTTGGCATATTCATGGATGGTGACACAGCTGCAAGATCTCCAATAGAAAGAGTGCAATCATGACAATGGGCCTCATCACGAGTCTGGTGGTAACCCTTAAATGCGGCGCTAGCGCTATTACCGCCGCATTTAAGGGTCTGCCAGATCATGACCTTGGCGGATTTCCCCCCAGCTCTGAGCTGGGGGGAAATCCGTGGCAAATTTGTCGATTTCGGCGTGGGCCCAATGGGGAAATGAGGAATTGCCAAATGGGCCCAATGAGGAATGGGCAATAACCGTTCCGCCAAACCCATGATCCGGCGCTAATAGCGCCTGGTGGTTTGGCGGAAGGGCTACTAGCGCCGGCGCAAAATGTCACCTGGGGCACACTGCACCAGCAAAGGGGAGATGCAGAGTGCTGATTGGGAAAGGTACAAATAGGTACTGCATAATACGTCGATGACACCAACAAATGGCGTGGAACTAAGTGATATGTGTCATTTTTCCCCCACTCAACAGTACTCAATTTCTCAACCTTGGATGAATACCAGAGTCAGCGCTGCCGGAATCCGAACCTGTGAATGCAGCAATCTCTTCCCTCAGTATGCAGTCTCGCCACACGTGTTATCCTTCGCTGCCTCGTGCATAGCATTCACCACCTAGGAGCAGCTGTCCTTTTATTGTGTTTTTGGAGGAACCCAGTTGGTAAACACAAGAAACATCCTAACAGATAAGGTGGAGCTGCAACTCGAAGCTGAAAGCATTTTTTCCCCTGAAAATGCATGCGGGTAACCTGTCTTGCACAGAGCCATTGTGCATGATGCAGATCATTTTGAATTGTATAAGAACATAAGAACATCGATGTATTTTGATCTGCTACTGAGCATTCTTTTCTTTTTTCTATACATGTCTGTATTGATGTATTTTCTTATGAAATATTTGTAAAGGTTTAATTTTAACCAAATACAATAAAAACAAGTTAAAAAAAGAACACTGTGTGTGTTTCTCTTGATGCTTCGTAATGAGACTGATGTAGATTACGCTGCAATTGTTCAGCCATGCCATAACTTGGGATTCACTTACTACTTTAAGGGTGGTAGGTTTTGAAATAGGGTATCACACAAAACTAAGGAAAGGTTATGCCAATCATTCTTTTTCGAACTATTATTGAGTTCCCTAATAATCACCCTGCCTGGAAGAACACTCTATTCATTCGTGATGTTATTTTGCCCTAGGTAACGCTTTTGCAACGCCTATCTAAAAGGGATAGGCAGAAGGGAAACTGACCCTAATGCTACAATGAGTTAGTTAAAGCTTATAGTTTTTGGCTATACAAATAATGATAAAAGGCGGTTTATACCCCATTTTGAGGTGTAGCTATATGAAATAATTTACTAACATCCCTGTATTGTTTGCTGGTTTTGAAATAGCACATGGCAGTCAAATTGTTTGATGATAGCTGAGGGTAGGTCAAGGCTAGAGAATAGATCCTAACTCTTTACTTCATAATTTGGGTTACAGCTGTTCCCAGGCGGATGGAATGGAAATATCTTCTCATTGTGGGCAGCTAAAATAAAAGAAAGAGAACCATCCAAGTTTAGGCCCATGGTGTCAGAATGTTTGCACTTCAGCTATGCTGTAAGAGGCTAGGACTGCATCTAAGGGAACGGTAAACATAAATTGTATTGTAGGAAATAAAATGTAAGAAAGTTGCTTCTGACATGACTGCAGTGTCACCAACATGAATTTCCAACATTCGTCAGATGAACACGAGGGCTTCAGTTTTTCAAGTAGAGCGTCTCAAAGAACTTCTTCTTCCAAACCCATTTTCTTTGTTGTACGGACCACTAGAAAAATATCTAACTCTGCTACATGTAGTCTAGGATGAATCTACATTAGCACTCGGGTGGGGGAAACAGCCAATCAGATGGCTAGGAACGCGAGCTTGCACCGCCGGTACAAGCTTGCATTCCAAGCCACGTGACGGACGGCTCCCTCCGCTGCCATCTTCCACTCAACCTCCATCCCATTTCTGCAGCCCCCTACTTACCTTATTTCGGTGCGGCATCCGCTCCTTCCCTTGCCTCCCATGGGCTGTCATCGAAAGGGAAGAGGGGCTCCGTACAGAGCCCCCACTTCCCTTTCCATGGTGGCCATCTTGGAAAAGGACTTTCCGTCCTCCAGCGCGACGTCACGAGCGTCCCGCTGTAGGAAGGAAAATCCTTTTTTTTAGCAGCATGGGCTACCACTTTATCCGGGGTGCTAATGGACTTCATCCCCTGTTTCAGTGGCTGGAATAGGAGATAACGGGCCAGAGTCCTCGTTATCCGCCCTCGCTTCACTCGGCCCGATAACTTGGACTGGCAGGCCGTTAACCCCCATTCCGGCCCCTGCAACGTGGGATGAATGCCACATTGTAACTGGACCCTTAATTCCAACTTGTTGCATATATAATGACAATATCTTTGAAACAGAGACAATCTGCAAAAGCAATCAGTGATGATATTAAAGAGTCAGATCTGATTGAGATTGAACCATGCCTCTTTATTCTGCACAGGTGTCAGTGTAAACATTGCTCTAATTAAGCTGTCTGTATAGGTGGTTTTCCCACTGTCGATTATGTAATCAGCAAATTTGTTAAGGTACCAAACTCACAAGTGTGGCTCAATGGCCTTAGCACAGCCACATACCCGTCTATTGGTTCCATCGGGTCTTGTGTCCTTTGGAAAAATGTGTGTCTTTCGAAGGTGACATTTTTCTTTGGCTCAAAATGTTCCTCGAATTTCTTCACAGCCAAGGTAAATTCATGCAGGTCCTTGTGGTTCTGGAAGACCATCAATTAAACAGCACCCCTCGGGGCCCAGACTGTGCAGCAATAAGGCTTGTTTCCTAGAGGGGTGAAACTAGTCCCCACCCAGGGCCACAATGTAAGTTTCAAACATCTTCTTTCACCTCTCCCATCTTATTGGTGGTGTCGCAGGTCCAGCTAGGAATGGGGGTGGGGAAGGTATCGCTGCAGTAGCCATGGTTGGATTTTTTGAATTTGCTGAAATGTTATCACACCTTCTTTGTTTCCTTAATAAACTGTACTTTAAAACTGCTGGGTTTATGAAATGATATCAGTCATTGTATGTTTTATAAACTGTGCTTTAAAACTGTGTTAATTTGCCAATGTCAAATGCTATCTCTCTTTCTTTGAAATTCCTGAACTGCTGTCAGTCTTTCTTTCTTCCTGCACAATGCTTGTTGCCTGCGTCGTTTTGTATGTAGAAAGTTTCAGCTGATGGGGTGACGTTGTGTGTTGCCTGGGCAACGCGTCACAATGGTGGCCAAGAGAGGAAGGCGCTTGCGAGTTCAACGTCACGCTCGCAACGCTGGTCGGGAGAGGGGGCAGTGCTCACGAGCGAATGTTGCTCATGAGAGTAACTTCTTGCGACGTCCCCCTTCTTTAGTTTTAAGGTTGTTGCTCGTACGCCGCCCCATTGCCCCTCTCTATCTACGTATTTTCACCCCCTCTCACCTTGCTACTGAGGCAGCTCCTTTTTATTCCCTCGGTGCCTGCTGGCGCATGGAGGGGCCTCTGTGCTCTTCCTTCCGCCACCTTGTGCAGACCGGACTTCGCCACCTCGTCGCTACTGATGCGTGAAATGCCGTACACAGGACACAATACATTTAGGAGTAACAATTTTATTTGATACAGAGCACAGAGAGCAGCTAACACCTCTGCCAAGCTCCCCTTCAACTGCCAACCATGTTCCAGAGTGGTTCTGGAATACCTTCAGAATATAACAGAATGCATGAGACAAATAGAGTAAAATGGTTTATATATATTTTCATTAAATTCTGATAGTGTCACAGAAATCATGGACTAAAATCAGTTTAGCTGAATCTCACATGTTTACAGATTGTACTAAAACTTCATGCAGCCAAAATCACTGAATGCCACACCCACCTGCTAATCACTGCTAATCTTGTGGTGCCTCTTTTTGGAGCACTTTATCAACCCTCCCCCTTTCTTATCTTACTTAAGCTGCCGTCCAGTCTCTTTTATTTATTTATTTATCATTTATTTTGCATTTTTAAAGCGCTCACACATCCCGTGGGCATCGAGGCACTGTTACAGGAATTGTTCTTTCTTTTTTGAATTTTAGTTGCTTATACAGGAATTGTTCTTTCTTTTTTTAATCTTAGTTGCTTATTTATAACTCACTTAAACACCCAGAGGTTTCTAAGCGCAGACCCGGGGATCGAACCTGTGTTGCTTCGTGTTGTCTTGCTTCCAAGGCCGGCACGTTGTCGCTGAGCTATCCTCCCAGGTCCTTGCAGTTGGTCAGATGGTGCTAGTGGATCGAGTTCATGGGACCACTGCATAGCCATCCACTCAGTCCTGCCCCTTTTCACCTTTATTAAGTCTTAGGTCACAATGGGTTTATCTCCAGGATACTGGAGAGAAGGGTAGATGAAGAAAATGTCAATGCCTGTTTGGACCTGTTAGGACCTTGAAGTAGCTGGAACCCCTGCATCCCAGTTAAGCCAGCAGCATGTGACCTCTTTCTTCACACCTTCTACCTGGCATTCACTGTTGACCATGTCCACCTCTGGCATCACTTTAGGGACACCAGCAGAGTAAGCCGATACAGCCTTTTGCAGCAGAGGTGGAGAGAGTTGGTCACATGACCTAACATTTTCGACCTTTTACTGCTGACCACACCCACCTTGGGCTACCATTAAGAGACACCAGTGATGTAACCTGATCCAGCCTCCAGCACCAGTTATGGTGAGAGCAGGTCATGTGACCCTACTCATCCCTCCTCCTGCCCACCATCCACTTCTGACTAAACCCACCTCGGGCTTCCCTTAATGGACACCAGTAATATAGACTGATCCAGTCTCCATCCTCCCACCCACCTCGGGCTTCACTGGATGGACACCAGACGTATAAACCAATCCAAGCCACAGCAGCAGATGTGGTGAGAGTAGGTGATGATGTGACCTTGTTCATCCCTGCTTTTAGCAGTCCTCACTGCCTCAGTGGTGTAAGCCAATCCACCTTCCAGAAGCAGGATGTGGTGAAAGTAAATCAACTTACCTCGATCTTTCTCCCTTCTACCTACCATCTACTAGTGACCATGCCCACCTCAATTTTTACTTAAGGGACAACAGCAGCATAAGCAGTTCCATCCTCCAGAAGCAGACCCAGTTAGAGCAGCTCATATGATCTCAATCCCTCTACTTGCCATCCACTGCTGACCACACCCACCTCAGGCTTCCCTTAAGGGATACTAGCTGTGTAAGCTGATCCTCTTCCAGGAGCAGACGTAGTGTGAGCAGCTCCTGTGACCTTGCTCTTCCCTCCTACCCTCTGGCCACTGCTGACCCTGACCACCTCGGGCTTCATATAAGGGTCATCAGCTGCATAAGCCTCTCCAGCCTCCAGCAGGAGACACAAAGAGAGCAGGACACATGACTTCACTCTTCCCACCTTCTGCCTAACTTCTACTGATGACCATCCCCACCCAGGACTTCATTTACATAGTCTCCCCTAGGTAGCCACATCACAGTTCACCCTCAACAAGAGAAATATGAATACAATGACATGTTGCCTGGTTTGGCCTGGCCACACCAAGAGCTGGCGCGCTACACTGCCCACCAGTAGGACATAACAATGTGGCTCTCACAAACCCAGCTCATTCCTACACTGTACACGGACCACATGGGACAAAGCACTTGTCCACACAGCACATACTACCCGGCTAACATTCTCCAAACTCCCGTCAACATCACTCCTCCTTCCCCCTCATGGCGTATACACGCTTTAATGTGAATAATACCCATTAAGCCATTCTACATGCAGCAGATATGTTTGATTGGAGCACCACCAATAAAATCAATGACATCTCCATTGCTGAAATCTGCCTCACACCTGCCTCCTCCTATGTCTTTGGTGTTATTGTTGCACTGATACAGAACATCCACCATGTTGACTGATTGGGGAAGAGGGGAGCAGTAGCAGTCATCTACAAATGTGGCTGGCTTTGTTCGGTACACAATCAATAACTATTAGATTCAATGGAAACTGTCACTTTCTAATTCCCTCTATCACACATGGATTCAGCCACTTTTAACCTCATCTAAAGACCACCTCACAGGTGTGGTACCTTCCTAGATGAAATTAGGGACTTAATTTCGACAGCTTTTGCCTATCATGTGACCAACACCTTCCTTGGTGATTCAGCCTCCACAGGACGCAAAAACCAAAAACAGCAGAGACATATTCCTGTCCCTAGCAAAATTGCCAGACATAAGCCAACGTATACCAGCCCTCAC
Organism: Ambystoma mexicanum; assembly: GCF_040938575.1. NCBI lineage: Eukaryota > Metazoa > Chordata > Amphibia > Caudata > Ambystomatidae > Ambystoma > Ambystoma mexicanum. Next base: position 770,747,075 of record NC_090933.1, on the reverse strand, counting down.
AGAAATTAGGGGGAAAACCATAGACCCTATTACATGCTTTTCCTCTGTCCCAAGCTGTACAGACCTCATTAATCTTTACTAGGCAGCAATCCCATTCTCCTTATCACACTCTCTTGCAGGCCGCAAAGATCAGGATAACCACCCCATGGTGGCATGTTGCTCCATAAAAGACTTTCCAGTATAAGAGCTGGATAATAATTTCTCCAACTTTTATACCTCTGCGAAAACCACCTTGCTGTTAGAAACCGTTAGCTCAACCTCAAAGAAGTTGGCAGAAACATTTGCTACTATAAAATTGGACAGTTGGAAAATTGCAGCACATTTCCCTCATAGAGTTAGAGACCTGACCTACATATTTTATGTAGCTCTAATCTCTGTTAATATTGTATGCACTTTGTTTACACGTATTTGGGTTGTGCCCTTGTTACAAGTATCCCAAGTTATCTAAATCTGTCCTTCACCCAGAAAAAAAACAAAACTGAGTAGAGACTACTGTGACAAGTGTGTGCTATCAGAATGATTTTCATCACTCACGTATTCACTTTGTAATTGGAAGCTTTCCCAAAGAAATCAAGTGCAGGAACACGCATCTTGAGACATTTTTGATAACTGATAACAGTACCAGAAGGTCGTCTGTGTAAACTAAAACCTTGGAAACACAATCCACCAACTGTAATACTCTATCAAAAAGGAGAGGTGATCATTGGGAGTGCTGTTATGCCCCCTTGTGTTACATAAATTCAGGAAACCAGGACCTCATTGCATTTTAGGTAACGCTGCCTCAAAATAATCCCAACTCAGCCTGTCAAAAGCCTTTTCTGCATCAATGCTAATAGCCACAGATCATTCTAAAGAGGCTCTGTAAACGTGAAGACCATTTATCAATTCCCTTATGTTGTCATGTTGTGACTTGCTATTACCCTAATCTGAATCTTATGGATATTTCTGGGCAGATTACTTCCCAAGCACCAGGAATTAGACAAATGTTTGCATAATCCGTGGGGTCTTCATCAGGTTTTGCAATCACAGTTATGCATGCAAATTGCATTGTCTCTGGAATTTCACCTCTCTGAATATATTTTTTATACAGTTTCTTGAGGACAGATGTCCCGATAAGGGTCTATTAGAAGCCCTGATAAGGGTCTATTGGAAGCCCATCTGCACTCTGCATTAGTTGCATAGCTTTAATAATGTTTTTAGTAGTTTATAGCATTCTCCAGGATTCCACTTCCACCGCTGATTGACTAGGAAGGTCAATACTATCCAAAAATGTCTTATTCATATGGTGTAATTTAAGACATCCAAGCTGCAAAGAATGTTATAGAAACCCTCCACATGTTTAGCCTCGGGGTCCATCCCTTACTTATCTATAATGAAACACATTTCCTTCTTGAACAGGACACTAAAGCCTCTGGATATATATGCAGAGCAGCTGAAACTGTCCCTATTGTAAGCTGTATTCGATATATACTTCTTGTGTTCCTCAAGTTAGTGTGTCAACTGTAAAACACAATACCTGCTTGTGTTTTGTTTATAGGAGTAAGGATTTTTCATCTAAGTATTGGAATATTAGCACTTTTGACATTCCAGCTTTTGAACACATTTTTATCCACTTAAGTGCAAGGTTTATTTCAAAGCAACATGTTCACTGAATCAAAATAAACATATGCAGAAACTAATTTACAGGCCAACTCTTCACATGGAAGAGTAAGGGCCTCATTCTGAGCTTCATGGAGCTGTAAAAAAGTGGTGGTAATTCCATTAGCCCTGCTTTTTTTGTTGGTAACGGAATTACCACTGTGTTTACCGCTCTGTGAAATCCCAAGTATTGCTTTAAAGTGAAGATTTACAGGGACGTCATTTCACCGGGGTACCGGAAGTGACATAACACAGCCGTGTCATCTGATGACATCACAGGAAGTGATGTAATTTGCCCCCACCACCAAGAGCCATCACAGGAAGTGATGGCACACAACTTTCAGATGCGTCTAACACCTATGTTTCCAGGCACTCTCATTTCAGCCAGATATAAGAACCGAGGCACAGAGTGAGGCGTTATTTGTCCACAATCACACATTTGTGGAATGTCATTTTCCAGATTCGATGTGGGGCCTATATGTAAAACATACATAATGGTGTAATTGTAACAGGGTAACTAAAATCTCTAATGCCGGCTACAGGCAAGTGTATGAAACATCTATAGATCAATGGATCCTGTAAAAAAAGGCATGGTATCACAAGTATGACACTGACACAAAGTGTAAAATTTGTAAAACCATTATTGAAATTTTAGGGGCTGGAGAAACTCCTACTTTGCCCGATAACTAAGATGGGAGTAGTCTCGACCATCAAACGAAAAATAAAACAGTTCTGGCGGAGTCTGTCAAATCACAAGGACCTATGTTAACAAAACCGAATGCCTGCCCTATCTCTTGTACAAAAAAGTGTATAAAGGCAAAATGTGTGCAAAGGAAAAATCAGTGTTCAAAAGAATAATTGTAGTTGAACCAGCTCTCCTCCCCACATTAGACCTCACAAAGTAAGGCTGTCCCTGTAGGCATGATGTCACACTCTGGCTCGGTTTTCAACACAATAAGCAGTTCCAAAACGTGAATCAAGGCCGCCTGGCCTTCTATGTTAAAGTCTCTTTTCCTGACTTCCAAATAATGTTTCAACAAAAATGTCACGCCGGTCTCCCTCTAACTGGCTCAGATATCGGACAACAAAGTTCACGTAAGTGCGCCTCTGTCAGGCTCAGACCTCTCACAACAAAGTTCACATAGGTCCCTCTCTTTCAGGCTCAGACCTTTCACAACAAAGTTCAACAAAAACCTGTGTGTTAAAGTTCCCCAAGCTTTTTACACTTTGGGTCTCCATCTGTCGGGCGTGGACCACTTTTGGATGTCGAAGACTTTTGAATGTGAGTGGCTTTCTTTGCAGACCACTGCAGGACCACTTCCACTCAAAGTTCACGATTTAACTTTCACTCTCCCCTTCCCAAGGAATTAGTCTTGCTTACTTCACTTTTGCTGTTCATTTGCGTTATCGCTTCAAACAATATACCTTTCACAGAGACTTTCGAGTGAGCTACTTCCTTTTGCCAGACCACTCTGTTACTTAGTGTCACTGATTTCACAGCTGTCCTTACATCGAAGATCATTCACAGGTCTGCCTTTCTTTGAATTTCATCCACACGCAGGCAGCCTTCACTTGCGATATAATTTTACTGCTTCAAACTTTAACACACACCGGTCGCTCAGGTCACTTTCCAACTCACCGGCTGTGTGCGTTTCTTTCTTGGTTTTACGATTTCCAATTCAAGAGTCAAGGTTAGTATGACAGGCTTGGACTTGCCTCCCCAATTCTGTCGTTCACCCGGGAGAGTCACTGACATCCTGGAAAGACAATGTGGGATCTGACTTTCTCCACATGTGTTTCATGGCCTGTCGGAGGCAATGACTTCCAGTAGGGAACTCTTGCGTTTTTTGACCTGTTGCTCTCATCCATTGGTCCACCGCTCTGCTTCAGTATGTTTGCCTTTGTCCCGGAATAATTCTGCTCGTACTTGTGTTCTGCCTTGCTCAGAGTGTTTCTCTAGGTGGGAGGAGAGCTAATTGGTATCAGGTGTATGCACTTAGAATCAAGTGCCTGACTTTGCCTGACCCGCTTAGAGTGACATGTCCAGTACGATGAGTGAAAGTTTATGTTGTTATTCACCCTCTTCCTTGGCCCAGTGTTTGTGTAAATAAGGGGGGGAGGGAGTTCAGATGTCAGAGAATCCTAAAAAATAGGATGGGTTAGATAAACCAAATAGGTGGGAATACCACATCTCACCATCGGCTGCCTCACCCCAACTCCCTGCAAACCCCTCACCCAGGTGATCCTCCTGCACTGGTCCACCCCAGGGGTCTGGATCCAAAGGTGATGGCAGTGCCCTGGCCACCTGAGAGAGAGATCCCCAGGCACTAGCATGTGAGACACCCTCTGGTTTCTCACAATACAGAAGTACTCATTATCCGTGGCATTCATGTGTTGAACAAGCACAGAACAACTATAAATTGTAGAAAACAGAACAGTTGATAATCAGCATGGATGTCACTCAATTCAATGCAACAGGGCCTCTGCGAGAATGAAACTAGGCTCTGGGAAAAATAGTGGCTATGCCAGTACAGTGCCTAGAAAACCACACGTCAGGACTAAGATACAACATGCTCAACAGTGCAGTGGATGCAGTGCAACAGGGCATAGTCTGGATTAAACAGTAAACAGCCCAGAAATATCAAGAACACCTTGCATCTGGCAACCTCGATAAACAGCAGGTAGCCCCATACATTGCAACAAAAATAATACCCTTGAAGTCTAGGATAAACAGTAGGTTGCCCAGTAAGGTGTTGATACGAACAAGCAGCGTCTATTCATGGTCTATATAACACGTCCTGTTCAGAGTGCCACTGAAATAATGCACCCAGAGCCTGGGGCTAGACAACAGACTTCCCAGTACAGTGAACATAAAACCATGCCTCAGAGGTTTGGTGTTAACATCCCAGTATAATTACTACAGCCACGAGTTAAGCGTGTGGGATAAGCAGCCTTTAATCCTGTACACTTCCTTTGTAATAATTCAGCAGGGGTCTGGGTTAAACATCAGAAAATATATTGCTTATGAAAAATCATGCATCGTGAGTCCTGTATAAACAGTGCCTCAGACCAATACAGTGGCACTGAAATGATGCATCAGAAATCGTGCATCGAGAGTCCCGGATAAACAGCTGCTAGCCCCATACAGTGCCTCTGATATAATGGATCAGATGTCTACGATAAACAGCAGACAGCAAGTCCAGACCCTATACATATGCCTTGTGTGTCTGAAATAAACAACACAGCTATAAACAGGGCCCCCAGGCCCGGCTGAAGATGTGTTGGGGCTCATCCTAACTTGATGTTTGAGGGACCACTCTTGCTTAGAGCGAAAAACATCTGAGGTACCCGTGGAGTGCATACATTATAAATGGAGACAAATACAGCAGGGGGTTTATAGCTGCCAATAATGAGGAGACAGCGATCCTGCAGGGGGGCTTAAAGACTAAATGTGCAATAAAAAGCTTTGAATTCTCCTTTGTCAGCAAGTGGCTGATGTAGAGGAACTGGTGTTAAAAGGCAATGAGGTGGGAAGTGTCGGCCTGAAGGGCTCAAACAAACCTTGGCGAGCACTGCAAAGTGCATATTGAATCCCTAGTAGGAAAGTAATACATATATGAATATATTTCTGTGTTATAAGATTGCTGACTGGCACATGGAGGCAGTTTCTGGGGGCCCCGTGAAGCTTGAGGCCCTTTGAAAGGCCCTGACGTCGTCCCTGTGTAACCCTCAAATAACACATCATGAATCTGCAGAAAAAAGGTCAGTAGAGTGAATATACACCCACGTCTCAGGAGTCTGGGATAGAATCTATCTGTGTCTATAAAATGTCACTACCGACAGCGAGTTCTACTGGGGTCAGGTGTATGCGTTTATTTCATTTAAATATGCTGCTGACATGTTTACATTTGCAGTGCAGTAGCTTCACTTTTTGCACGTGTGTGTTAACCATCTATAAATGTACAGTTTTCTAGTATTTCAGTGCTCCATTGGCTATACAGAATCCTTTGCGCGCCCCCTCACGCTTTTCATTTTCTCCCCAGTGGCTGAGTAGTCGCATGCATTCATGTGAAGTAGGAGTGACATGAGGGAAGTGGCATGGAATGTGAAATCATCCTGTTGCATCACGGGCACATTTGTTGGATTTTACACCTTCTCTGTCACACATTTCCTTAAAAATAGCCCCAAGAGAGTGGCTTAAAAACTTTACTAAGAGGGGGAGAGTGGGAGCTGGAGCTACATTAATACTAACCTCTCTTCTAGACAAACAAGGTGCTATGGGAGATGTGCAAATGCGTGACGTCTATTGGGAGAGACTTGAGGGGCATTTGCAGTTACCTGAACGCGTTTCCTCTCGCCATGTTTACTTCAGTTTATGGAACACGCTGGTTGCCAAAGCCATTTCAGGTCCCACCATTGACTCCAGACAGCCGGCCATCTCCCACCACCGGTACCTATCCGCTAAAACCTCACTGAAAGTTTGTATGATTGGATGAGTGAGTAACATTAGTAACAAGCCACACCTCTCTGATCCAATGAACTGGCGGCAGTGTCCCAGTCTTCAGCTGTCAGTTAAATTAGTTCTCTATTATGATTGGTGCGAAGGTCCATCAGTAATTTTTGGTGAGAGGCACATGTGCATATTCTAAATATGAACAGTTTGGTTGTAGAGGTGCACGCATAAGTACTTGATGGTTTTTAATTTGAGGTAAAGGACTCTCGGTAAGTATTAATAAACTTAATAGTGCTCCCTGTTAAGATCTATGCTACTAGATCCAAAATGCTGCCGAGAAAGGGATGGTATCTCGAGAGAACTCGAGATACAAACAAGGGCACAAACAACAACAGCTAAATAGCTGCAAGACACTATTCAATAAAAGTTTGTTGTGACTAAGGAAATTATTCAACACAATATGGTTTTAGACACAAATATAATTAATTACAATTTCAAACAAAAAGTCTTATTGAGGATCTCTATCCTCTAGCTTTTTGATTAAATAAGTGATGCACTGAAATATGGGAAATAATAGAACTTCCCGTCTTGTCCGTAATGTAATACCGCAATGATATATGCAAATTATTGAAATTTTACGTTTTGTTGAGTTTGAGTATTCGAACAATTACCCATAGTCCCTTGGGTCTTTATTACATCTGGGATCTCACTATCCTTCAAATCCGGACTGTAGGTTTTCTTTATATTTATCCATTGCAATGCTCTTTTCCGCAATCTTTCCATCCAAGATGGAGGACCTCCGAGCCTTCCCTAACAGTAAGAGACACTCTAGTCTATATCACATATACACACTTGCAGGCGTTGCGTAGCAAAGGCCGCCAAGCAGGAAATACCCTACCGCTTTCCAGATAGACACGAGGACACAATAGCACTCCTATATGCAGGTAATCTTTGTGCTTTGCCTGTAGTACTAAGATTTAGCGGATAAGATATTGGTTGATAGATTCTGTTCATCCGAAAAATAGTATAATCGACACAGAGATAGCTCTTATTCTATCCAACAGCTACCGAATACTGAAGCGGTTAGCTGCTCTGTTACCGTATTACATACGATTCTTGCAACAGTGCGCAGGAATTTATAAACTAAAAAATACGGCGGCTCCCTTTTCAGCCAAGCCAGACGAGGATGAATTGTATGTGAAGATACTTAATTCACAATACGGAGAAGCCATAGGAACTCCATTTAAGGTACTGATTCATCACTCATTGACCTGCATGTCCACTTTAATAATGTAGAACAAACATGAGTGACATTTCCGATTTCATTGTTTTTACTCTAGCTGCCATTGCACCTCTTATGACAATGTAGAGGAACTGTGGAGGTATTCTACAAGTCCACGGGCAAAAAGACTCTGACTACATAACCTAATAGGTGAGTTAGAAGTTTAATCATTAATAACCATCAACTATGAACAAAGACCCCATTCTTAGAGTGTGACCCAGCGCTTTTTCGAGCTACTGGTCCCCGTTATAAATCGCCGCTGAGGATAGGTAAAATGCAAGTCACAGACTGATCCAACAGTAATTATGTATACATTTTTCGTTGATTACAGGATTTGAATATCATCCATTGCGAACATTGGCCATTACACTGATTGCATCAACAGGTTAGTGGAGCGTCCAAATTTAGTTTTTAGTTTTTCTTCAGTTAATAATCTTCAGAGAATTATGACTAAAATAAATAATACTACCTTCAATTAATCTTTAGAGAAAGAACGAACCAACTGATAACGATACGATAACGATACCTGAAGAAGGGGTCAATTAACCCGAAACGCGTAGTATGAGATAGGAGGCACAACAGCAGCAATCCCCTGTTTAGATATCAGGCTATAATTTGTGTTTAAACAGATTCAAAGTGACTGAATTTATTGGTATTACCAGTGTTAATTTAATGACATGCATATTTGTGGAATCTTTATGTAATTAATTGTTTTTTTTTAATATAATTGTATGCAAATCTATTTACCACTATGATGAACATGCTACCATGAATGGTCTGTATTGAAAATACTCAATTAGACTTTTTGTTTGAAATTGTAATTAATTATTATATTTTCGTCTAAAACCATATTGTGTTTTATAATTTCCTTAGCCACAACAAACTGTTATTGAATAGTGTCTTGCAACTATTTAGCTGTTGTTGTTTGTGCCCTTGTTTGTATCTCGAGTTCTCTCGAGATACCATCCCTTTCTCTTCCATATTCTATATATGGCCATAGAAGTTTCAAAATGTTCTCACGCAGTAGTGCAATACTCATAATACATTTGAAAAGGGATCAAATCCTGTATGGAAACTAAGAGTAGTTTGTTAGGATAATTTCTGAAACGGCAGGTCTGTCTGTTTATTTTTTTTTTAATACAGGGATAGCAAGGGAAACTGCAGAGGTAGCAAGGGAGACCCCAGGGGTCGCGGCGGTGTCCTCCATCGATCCCAAATTGACATCCCTGAAGATTTACCTCCAGCAATGTGCTGGAGGTAAATTCTCCACTTTAAAGACAAAAATGGGCTGAATAACTATGCAATATTATCGGTCACAATAATTGTGCCAAAAACCCCATGGAGTCCTAGGGACTCCTAAAATTGGGACTATCCCCGCCCTACCACCACTGGACCAAGTGGCGGTAGCAGTAACTGAAGTTGGCAGTAATTCAACAGAATTACTACCGACTTACTTCCAAACTTGAAATGAGGCCTTTAATGTTTGTACGTAGCATTAGATAGTTTATTCATGTGAAACTGTCCTCCACTCAAATTGTTTGCAATGCATTTAGATGTAGACAGGCTGCCGTGTTCTCAAACAATAACACATTGGGCCTCATTACGAGTAGGGCAGTAAGGGATACCGGGAACCGGTAAGGAGACCGGTGCCGGTAATCCCTTACCACCCTACTACAAGTTCCCTTAGTGGGTCCCCCCTTTAACACCTGGTCTGACCAGGCGTTATGGACGGGACCCGTTAAGGGAATTCAGAGCCAATAACGGTACCGCAATTTGCGGTACCGTTATTAGCGCCTTACCCACTCCCATTAAACCCTATGGGGGTTCAAATGGGAATGGGGAATGGCTCTTTCAATGGGTACTTACCGGTCCCGCAAAGGTCGGACTACACCGGTAAATCCCCAATGAACCAAGTCGGAGTCGGTACCGGTATGGAAGGTAGTCATGGCGCAAATAGCTCCATGACTACCACCATACTCGGAATGAGGCCCATTGTTTTACTATAACACAAACTGGGAATACATAAAAAGAATTAAGGTGCATCATGATGACCTGGAGTTATATTACAGTGTTAAAATCATGTGTGCATGCTTCATAAATAGTACATGCACTTGAATAATGAAAAGAATGCCTTTTAAAAACAGACTGAATTCTCAATTATAAAGAGTGCATCTTGAGTCACCAACCCCCAACTGCCTTAATCCCACCCATCGACCTTCCTTTTCAAGAACTGTGGCTTGTTACTCCTCCACTTCTTTCTGTGCTCTCCCTGCGTTCATAGTCCCCTCCACCCCAATCACACCTCTCAATGAGGGGCCCACCTCCCATAACTCAGCCACCCCCTCTGCAGCCATATGCACATGCAGAGGGACTCCTCCAGTCATTGGCCTTTCCCCTCCACAGTTTTCTCTGTGCCTCCACTGCTCCATCACACGCTCCAGATACCCACTGCATCTTCTCCCCACCTCCTCCTATGTGGCAGTCCATTTCTCTTTCTCTTCCTCTGCACCCTGCACACACAGTCATTGATAGGGGACCATGTATTCTGTAGCTTTGTGTTCGGCGCGCAGACACCAAGGAATGCTGTCCTTCTGGTTAATCACATTGAGCGAGGATGGAACTGATAAATCTGTCTCCACTGAATATGAGTAGAACCACAACTAGCCCAACACTTGAATAATCCATGGCAATACAAAAGGGAAGCATTTAATGTTTTACACAACGTGTTCACTTTCTTTCCTCAAAAAACAATTTTAAGCAATTGGAAAAAGACCAGCTAGCTGGTTGAGTTTTCAATATGGGCTAGCTCAGTTTTGTTGTGGACTGCCTCAGTTTTCTTAAAAGAGGACCACCAAGATTACAGACCATTACATCCCCATGTCATTAATTTCCACTGTATTTTACTTGAAAACAATGTCAAGTCATGGCGGAAATGTGTGGACAGCTGTTGAAAAGAACAAGTAGATTAGAAATGATGTCCTGAGTTCAGAATTGACTTTAGGTGGGGTTTAGATAAACCAAAATGTACACTAAAAGGCAAGCTTCAAAGGGAAGTGGTGGCACAGAGATTGCTGGAGAGAAGATTCTATGCAGGGCAGAGATGGCAGACAGACCTGAACAGCAGAGCTGCATATGACTCCTGACTGACTGGTAAGAAGAAGCAACAGCTATTCTAATACATTTACCAGAGCAGAGTACATCTGCTTTATGGAGCAAACAATTTCTAATTTCTAATTTTATGCTTGCTTCTAGATTTTTGGGGGTGAATAAGGACGTGTTTTCCCACATGTATTTCTGCATGACCTTTGGCAAACAAGCATGTGTCCATGGTTTATGTTTGCTACTCCAGCTTTGCACTGTTCACTGTCGTCTGGAGAGACACTGTGCTATTGTGTGCAGCAAGGCTGGACAAAGCACATTTAGAAACCTCTAGTCCTGTACAATAACCATGACAGAATAAGTAGATCCAATTATGCACTAGCGGATGCAAGGGAGGAATCCAGCAGTGAACAATAACTGTGTCATCTGTATTTTTATCTTGACTTTAGATTTGTTTAGGTAATTCATCTTAGAATTAATGGACTTTTGATAGTGTTTTAACTAATTCCACATAATGGGTTTATAGTGGATGGGATAGCATCACCTGTCTACTGGATCACCAATTCTGACAGCACTACTGTGAGTATATCTAACTTTTATTTTACAGTGCAATATTTCAGGTGGGGTCTACAGATCACAGTTTAGTTTTAATCTTTAAATTCTGAGCAGTGAACAAGAGAAGAGTAGGATGCTAGGACTATTTTCAACTACGTTATTGATAATATTGGGGACTGTCTATTGTTTGACTATACTTTGTTCAATGTTCTATATTATTTCTACAAGAGAATAAATATATACTAATCTATATATATATATAAAAGTAAAAAATAGTTTGTTTGTGGCTTGGCGAAGCATTGGAGCATGGGAGGCGAAGGCGTATGAGAGGCGAAAGGTGAAGGTGTATGGGAGGCGAAGATGGGGTGTATGGGTGGCAAATGGCACTGAGAGGTGAAGGAGAAGGCAGGTAGTATTCCAGAAGTTTCCAAATTGTTGCTATATAAAGAGGTGCAATAGGCATTTCTGTTACTCTCTTACGAATAGTGCTAGTGTTATTTCACGAGTGGCTGTGTGAACAAGCCATACTTGCTGCTAAATTATTATGTCAATGAAATGGATAATCAGATTCAGGATATGCTGCCGGGCACAGTTACTGAGTATAACTCAATCGATACAGTGGTGGATGCCGACAAAGCTGTAAACTATGCAACAGATTTCCTAAACTCACTCAACCCCCAAGACAATACCACCACATCACCTTCAACTAAAACCTGAGTCACCCCACATGCTGCTTTACAATCCTGACCCATCTAGGCTGTGTGATGGCACAAGACTGTGCATCGAACAATTGCTGCCCAACGGAATAAAAGCCAGGAAGGGAAAATAGAAGATGTATTCATCCCCAGCATTTCACTAATTCCGACAGACATGCCATTCAGTTTCAAGCGCCTACAGTTCCAAGTCAGGCTGGCATTAGGTATCACAATCAACAAGGCACAGGTCAATCAATCAAGTCAACTTGGAATCTCCATTTTTTTTCCTACCGGCAGTTGTATATTGCGTGTTCAAGAGTGGATTCCCCAAATTAGTTGTATATCTTTGCTCCAAGTGGAAAAACTACAAATGTTGTTTATACCCAAGCCTTGCAATGAACATGTACTTTGCTAATAATAAGCTTTAGGTCCATAGTTGTGGACACCGTTGGCATCTTGTCACCCATCACGCTGCTCAGGAATCTCCATGTTGTTCTCACGTACAGTTATACGTTTCAGAATTACTTTTTAAGAACAAAAATGTGTTGTGCAGTTTTTAAAAGGAGACATTTTTTATTAAATAATCGATAGATGTAGTGAATGTTTCCTTTCACCTTTCTTATGGAGCCTTTCTGAAAAAAGTGAACAAATAGTAACTATGAGATAAGGAAATCTTGGCCAACGCTGGGTATGTAAGCTAGTGCTAAATAAAAGCATGAGAACATTCCGTTTGTGTTTCTATTTATTAGTTCAAAGGGACCCACTGTTGCAAGTGTACATGCTTGTTTTAGTGATACAAATGTGTAGGGAAGTTAATAATGAAATATAAAGTTAATCATTTACACAAGAGCAATATGAAGTGGCTCCTAAATGCTCTGGGAGTAGGCCCCCAACAGTAATGCTGTCCAATAGTAAACCTTTCAGGTGCTATGAGGTGGTGGTTTCTCTTGCACTAAGCCCAGCAATCCAACTCTCAGAGTCTTGCATTGGGCGTGGCACTTTTCTCTGACACATCCCCAGGGAGGCCTTAACTGAATTTGTGGTGGAGGTTAGGCTCTGACAAGCAATGTATGATGAAACTCATGACAGATGGTAACCAAACTGGGGCCACAGAAGCTAGAATCTAAATAAAATCCCCCAAACCTTTCATTGCATAATGTCACACACTGTAATCATGGAAGGATGGGTCCAGGCAGAGGTGGCTTAGCGGAAAGATGTATTAGGAGGCCCACAACCAACAAGAGCAGGACTTGCCAGGCCCCCAGAAACACAGCAGCATTGATTGACCCGATAGCCTCCTTCCAACTGCCTTTCTTTGGAACCCTCACGCATTGATCAGTAGGTTACAATGCTCCTGGATTCCATGGCGATAAGTGTGGCGGGTCATAAAAGGTTTCAGATGAACTGTTTCTATATTAAGGATTTTGTTCAATGAAATAAAATTTGGTAACTCCAAGCTATCCCTTACCTATGGGTTTTCCCTACATAGCAGAAACTAACTGGGGTGCTCATTAGTCTTCTTTGAGTCTGAAAGGGAAAACTGTCTTCTGTCCAAATCTAATCTACTCTGTCCCTGCCACTATTCAAAACAACCAAGGCACATGAGGATGGCGTCGTTCTCCTGTGTTCTGCTTCTCAGCAAAGTCACTCTCAGTAGTTGATTCTGAGATAGTTCGTAGCAAGTATTCTGATGAGTTCACAGATTTCAGAAATAGTATTTTTCAGCTGTTCAAACGTGTTCTTAACACTTTGCTTTTCCCTTCTGACATACATTCTCTCTCTCTCTCTTTGTTTAAGATCTGTCTTGCTCTTTCTTGATATTTGGGCCTCATTATGAGTTTGCCGGTATCTTGGTGATAAATCCGCCAGGATACCGGCAAAATGTATTACTGTTATCGGCATTCGATCCGGTGGTATGTCCACTGGATTTAGAGTGCCCGTGTAACTCTCCATTCCATGGAGTCCTATAGGACTCCATAGCGGAGTTTGCTAGTATTATATGTGCCGATATTACCAGGGGCCAGTTAAGAACACTTTCAAAAGGTTTCTCGCTTTCTTTACACTCTTTTTGTATTACTGGGACAAGTATGAAGGTTCCAGCAATGATGCTCACTTGGTTCCCACTTTTAATGGGTCGAATTTGATTCTTCCAGTAATGATTATCACTTGCTTCCTACTCTTCTATGTTACTGGGATGAGTTGTGCCAGTAATGATTCTCAATTAACTTCCACTCTTCAGTATTAATGACTTGACTTCTTCTCCTCTCTATTACTGAGACCAGTATGATTGTGAAAGAAAAGAGACCAAGGCTAATGAGCCGTCGGTGTGGGCCGCACACCCTGATGCACAAGAAGGGTTAATCTATTTCAAAAATGGGTTATATTTTCTTCTTTTCTATTATTTATCATTTCAATTGTGCAAACCTGAAGAAAAAGCATTCAGTCTCATTTGTTGAATTTCACTGATGTTTGATCTCTGTGAAAGTATCACACCTATGTACTTGGCTTCTAGCAAAGGACAAGGATAGGCCAAAGCATTTCGGACCCTCGTCTTTCATCGGGGCCACATGCCCATGCTTTTCACCCAAAATCTTGATAACGTACATTAATAAACAGAAAATACCGATAACACAATGACGAGTATTACATCATTATTTCATTCCCAGAACAAATATACTTTTCAAATAAGTTCACATAGATTCACAGGGCGCCCACAACATGTAACAGTACACATCATCACATATAACATAGAAAATAAGACAAAACAGATACATGCAGTTAGGTTCATAGGCAATATTGGAGCTGCCAAAGAATGTATTACGTTCCTATTGACATTTATTTCAGAGAACTCATACTTCCAATATGGACCAGACATTTATTTACAAGTATATGGGATGGCTATATGGGCCACTATGCCCCCCCCCTTATGCCAACAGCTTCAGTCATCATTTTGAGCAAAAACATATCCTGTAGAACCCAGCATGGAAAGGAAACATAAAAACGTGGTTATGATTTATCGGCGATATTTCTGGGATCTGGCATGCAGATAGAAATTCACTGATACAATTCTTGACAAATATCAATCAGATTGACCAAAAAATCCAGTTTACCGCTGAAATAGGAGAACTGGAGATCCGTTACCTTGATGTGAAAGTAAAAGTTAACAATCTCCAGATAACCACTTCACTCTTCACAAAACCAACAGACAGAAACAATCTTCTGCATCGTATGAGTTTCCATCCAACACTTTACATAATTTACCCAATAGAAGATGATAAGACTGAAATGCATAATCAGTGACCCAGTAGATAGCGAAACTGAAATTGAGAAACTCAGAAAAAGATTAAAGAATAGAAACTATCCAGAGATCAACCTACAGTCAGCAATGGAGAAAGTAAGAACATGATCAAGAGAAGACCTTCTGCAAACCAGTCCTAAACAACCAGCACAGACATTGTTATATGTGTCACGCTTTTCCACACAATGTGTTCAGATCAAGAAACAGATCACCAAACATTGGAGCATTTTGACTAGTGACAATCGCACTAAAGATTTGTTTGCAGCAGCACCAACATTTGCTTACCAACACAACAGTAATTTAAGAGATGTATTGGTGAATACGAGAGCAGGAACTGAGAATACTATCAGAAAAGACAGCAGACAAGGGACCTTTCCTTGTCTGAATTGTGGCAACTGACATAATATCATTAAAGGCAACACAGTTTTGCATCCTCAGACTGGAGAATAGATTAAATTGAAAAGTTTTGCCACCTGCAACACAGAAAACATCATAAACTGTATTAAGTGCCCCTGTGGTTTATGTTATATAGGTGAATCAGGAAGAAAGGTGAGAGTTTGCATGAACAAACATAAGTTCTGCATAAGGAATACAAATCCCAATTCCGCAGTTGCCAAACATTTCAATGCTATGAATCATAATGTAGCGCAGATCAAATTCCAGGTACTAGAAGTAATTGTAAATAAAGGGCAATGCCTAGACATCAAGAAATTGAGGAAACAACAGGAAGCATTTTGGATAGATCAGCTTGACACCATGACACCTAAAGGCATGAATGAAGACTGGGACTTGGATTGCTTTCTTTAGAACAGTACCCTTCAATAACTATGTTACACAGTTTACCACAAGCTAGAAATTACAAAAATGGTGATTTTTAAGAGATAATGGGACTTTTAGGTTACAATCATGTATTATTTGTATTAACTTGAAGTACAACAAAACATCTGAGTATTGCATTGCTATGTAAGAATGAATCACATTCTGACACAAGATTTTTTCAGCATCAAGGAGACATACATATACGCATGCCCATTTTTGAAGCATGATAATACCATGTTGCAGATTTCAACTAGACACATCAGGACAAGGGCATTGTTTTAACAGATATACAGATGAGCATGTAACAGCCCAGCTCACATCATCTACGCATGTGCCACATCTGTTCATAACAGACACAAGATAGACATACAAAGGTTTCATGAACACATTTCAGAAAATGTTAGTAAAAGAAGAAATAGCAGAACCAATGTGCTCATGAGACAGATATGATTGGCAGCATTGCCAATATGATTATACAGTTGAACAAAGGGGGTGGGACTATAGGCAGATTTAACTGAGTACTCTCCTGGTACCAACAGGAGATGACCAAAACGCCAGAGCTGAGTAAATGAAGATTAAATATGTATTTAACTAGGGGGCATGGCTAAGCAGCCGATTTAGTGAGATGTGCCGCTGAGGAGCTCTGGAGCGATCCTGACAAAATCTGACAAAACTAGCATAAATTGGTTTCAAAAGACCGCCAAAGTCTCTCCACAGAGACCGGAACACCTGCTGCCCACCCGGCAAAGCCCCCGGAGAAAATCAGGCAGTGGAAAAGAAGATAGACTGCCGGGGAGGAATCATCCTGCAAAATCAAAATGGCGGATGCGCGAGCTGTGGGAGGACCCCGGCCGCGTAATACAGAGTGAGCCGGAGAATGTACACGATCGGCGAGAAGGACATCGGGCGCGCATAACGCAGAAACTAGTTCAGGGAAGACCCGAGCCTGAGTCAACTCCACGACATGGAGACCAGCGCGACTGGTGGAAGTGGGACGCAGAAGCGGGAGAGGCCCGCAGGCGTAGACAGGGACTGCAGTACACAACCTACGGAGACCAGCGCCGCCGTAGGGAGAAGGGTGGCAAAACAGAGGAGACCTGAGGACGCAGACGGGGATCAAAGCGTACATTCTCAGAACAGCTAACCCCACCCGCGAAACCCAGCGAGGGGGTCAGAGGCGCACGGAGCCGCACCACATAGAAGACGGTGAGGCTGGAGGAAAGAGAACCCCTGTATCAGTACTGAAGCCGAACCCCAGTGCCGGCGAACACCGACATAGGGGTGAAGCTACCCCCTGATACGGTGAGGTGACTCCCGGAGTGCTCATACGCAACGCAGGCAACACGGGGACACATGCAGCAGGCATGGGAAAGGCCCGACCCGAGGCGACATCCGACAGCCGACATCGAACAACAAAAAGCGCCGGGAGAAATGATGGCGTCAAGGATACGAAGGCCCAACGTATATACCTGCCGGAAGTGTGTAACAACCCTATCACAAGGTGGAAGGTGCCCGAGAAACATACGCCGGAGAGACCCGCAAACACCGATGAGCAGGAAGACCAGGGCGGAGGAAGAAACAGGGGCCACGGCACGTGGGGCACAGCCGAGACTAGTACTGGCAACACAGGCAGAGGAAGGTACCCCCCGCGATGCCAAACAAGAAAACAGAAGGGAAAACCAAGCAAGTAAGCATGGAAACCTTTACTAAGGCATCCGGACACAAACTGTCACCGTCAGTGGACAAGGCAGCAGCAGCAGATGACACCTCACACCCAGCGGAAGCCGCTAACGAAGGCACGATACTGGAGGCAATCGCCTCCATGAAAGCATCCCTCAAAAACAAGATGGACACAGCAATAGGGGCTCTGAAAGCATCTCTAGA
The DNA here is from genome assembly GCF_040938575.1 of Ambystoma mexicanum. Taxonomy (NCBI): domain Eukaryota; kingdom Metazoa; phylum Chordata; class Amphibia; order Caudata; family Ambystomatidae; genus Ambystoma; species Ambystoma mexicanum. The sequence continues at coordinate 770,729,352 of NC_090933.1, read as the reverse complement.
AAATAAACTGGATACAGTAATGGTAGATGTGGGCCTCCTCCACCAGGACGCAAGAAACTTAACAGAGAGAGTGACGGCAATGGAACAGCAGGTGCAGCAAAATACGGCAGGGGTTGCTGTAACGCATACACAGATGTCAGAGGTATTACAGAGAATCAAGGTTCTGGAAAGGAGGGTGGAAGATGCAGAGGGGAGAGCGCGGAGGAATCATATCCGCATAATTGGAATTCCGTAAGGTGAGGAAGGCAAAGACCCCATCGAGTATGTGGAAAATATGCTCCTCCAGGAGGTCGGAGCAGGTGTACTATCCCAGGGCTTTGTGGTAGAAAGGGCACACAGAGCCCTGACCGGAAGACCCCAGCCGGGTGCCCCCCCGAGAGCGATGATTGCTAGGATCATGAACTACAAAGACAGGGAGAAAATACTAGCGTTCTCAAGGAGGGGGGGAATCATCAGAAACTCTTTCAAGATCATAATGTATCCGGACTATACGGCTATGGTTCAGAGGCAACTGGCACAGTTTGGCCCAATAACAGAACGCCTCAGGATCGTGGGGGTGAAATACATGCTCCTGTTCCCCGCTAAACTCAAGGTGGTACACCAAGGCAAAACATGTTTCTTCGACTCCACCGAAGAGGCCCATAGTTGGATGGACTCACAAGGCATCTCTCAGCTGAGGCAGAGAAACGCTAGCAATGCCGGAATTATACCCCGATGAGGAGTAACAAAGGCAACCTGGAACAAAGAAAATAAGCATTACATAAGTTAAAAGAAGCTAGAAGAAAGCATAGAGGAGCAATCAGCCCCACTTTAGCTGTGTGGGCTGAGAGAAGCAGCGCCCCCGGGAAGAATGAACTACTACTTTGGATGTCAGTTTTAAGGCATCACGCTGCGGCGAGTCTACCCCCCTCACAGGAGCATGACAAGAGAAGCGGCGGAGCCCGAGCAGGGGGAGGGTGGCTGGGCGTTAGTTTTCCAGTTTCTGTTGCGGTTAAGAACGTTGAATGGAGTGAATGTGCGGCACACGGCACAAACTACGGAAGGACTACCGCAAAGGACATTAAAATAATACAGACAATAAGTGACCGGAGTAACATGGGGCAGGAATCCTGTGACATCAGCAGTGGCTGCATAAAGAGGCAAAGATCCAGGACTAGAACACCGAGGGAGATAGGTACGAGGAGACCAAAGGGCAGGGTGCAAGGACACGGCAGTGGGATAATGAAGCCAGGCAAACAGAGAAGATCATGGGACCAGACGAATTGACAATAGCTACCTGGAATGTGAGAGGACTCAATGCGTATGTCAAGAGACTTAGGGTTTATGCCTGGCTAAACCGGATGAAAATCAAGATAGCGATGTTGCAGGAGACACACCTCACAAGAGACAGACAGGCCAAGGTGGATAAGAAATGGGGAGGATAGATATACAGCGCCACATATTCAAATTACGCACAAGGAGTACTAATATGGATTGCCCCGGGGGTCCCGTTCCAGCTACTCAAGCAGGAGACCGACACAGAGGGGCAGCTGGTATTAGTGCATGGCATGCTAGAAAACAAAGAGGTGTGCCTGGTCAACTCCTACGCACCGAATAATGACGCAACAGACTTCTTCAAAAAGCTAGCGCCCAAGTTGGCGCAATATAGGGAGTCAACGTTCACCTGGGCCGGCGAGTTCAACTGCACCTTGAATCCCCTCCTCGACAGGTCTGATAGTAAACACAAGAAGCCGGGACCCCCAGCCAAAGAACTGCATAGGATCCTGGAGCAGCTACAGCTAGCAGACGTATGGAGGCAGGTACATGGAGAGGGGAGCCGTTATACACACTACAGCGCTCCACATGGAACATTCACACGTATAGACTATATATTCACGGGCAGGGAATCACTACAAGATATCACGGGAATCACCATCAAATCATGCACACTTTCTGATCATGCCCCAAAAGTGGCGACATGGGCACACACCAATAGGAAAGCCCCTATTCCAACATGGCGACTTCGAGCAGAGGCCCTGAGAGAGGGTGAGTTTGAGGAACACCTCCAGGAGGTGATCGATGATTACTTCAAGCAGAACGAGGGCAGTGTTGAGAGTGGCGCCGTATTATGGGACGCATTTAAGGTAGTAATAAGGGGAGCGGCAATAGGAAAAACAGGAGGATTGACGGGAGCGGCCATGAGGGAGTTGAATGAACTCGAGAGGGTGATCGAATTGAGAGAACAATGAGCGGGGATAGAGGGGGAGGAACCGGGAGAGCTGATAGAGCTGCAAACTAAATGTATGTTGCTCTGGGAAAAACTAGGGAGGCTAAACTATGGGATGTACCTACAGTGGTTACACGCGGAAGGGGACAAACCTAGTAGGCTCCTGGCCTGGCTCACCAGACTGGAGAGTAAAAAAGATCCCATAACGGTGTTAGAAGACCACACGTTACAGAGATCAGGGACCAAGAGCACATTAACGCTATGTTTGCGCGTTTCTACGAGCAACTGTACCCACCGAATCCGGAAATATACCCGGAGGACATAGCAGATGCACTGGTAGAAATAGAGTTGCCGAGGCTGGAGGAAGAACAGGTCCAGCTATTGGACGCACCCCTCACAGTGGAAGAAATAGAGACTGTGATCACAGAACTTCCCACCGGCAAAACCCCGGGCTTCCGGGAGAGTTCTACAAGACGTACAAGTGCGCCATTGCCCCGAAACTACTAGAGACATTCCAAGACGCATATGAGACCATGCGTCTCCCGACAAGCCTGTCGGAATCAATAATTGTCCCGATGCTCAAACCAGGGAAGCCCCCCAGGAAATGAGCCTCCTATAAGCCAATATCCCTTATTAATCAGGATGCTAAAATACTAACGGCAGTCCTAGCCAACCGCTTAAAACAGGTAATACCCACGCTGATTCACCCAGACCAAACGGGCTATGTTCCGGGAAGGAACATGCCCTGGAACCTCTGCAGACTTCACCACGTGATAGATGAGACAAATCGACTACAAGACGAGAGCGTAATAGTTTCTTTGGACGCTGTCAAAGCTTTGGACTCTGTGCGTTGGGAATGGTTGGTGAGTGTACTCGCCCATTTTGGTATCGGGGATGGGTACCTCCGATGGATCAGATAATTATTTAATGAACCCAGAGCAAGGGTGAGAACTGGGCGATTCATTTCCAAGGAGTGGAAGATACATAGAGGAACCAAGCAGGGGTGCCCGCTATCGCCAATGTTATATAGCCTGGTCCTAGAGCCATTTGCGGTATTCCTTAGAGCAGAATATAGAGACACCGGACTAGACAGAAATGTGGTACTCCACCAAATCTCGCTTTACGCAAGTAAGCCAACCACAAACCTACCCTGCCTCCTAGAAGCAATCAGAGCCTAAACCAGGCTCTCGGGCATAGCGATTAATAAAGAGAAGTCCCTCCTCTTCCCCTTGGCAGGTCTAAAACACATCCCCCCACATTGTCTGCCGGACCTGGGCCTGACATGGGCGCCCGCACCTTCAAATATTTGGGTATAGGGATACATCATGACACCGGTGATACCCATACATCCAACACGCTTGTCGCTCTAGAAAGAACATGGCGGTCGATGACCTTCTGGGGGACACTCCCACTGGGAATGATGGGAAGAGCAGCCCTCCTGAAAATGGTGGTGCTGCCCCGCCTATTATACTTCCTCACGAACATCCCATACAGCATACACAGGGCCTTTTCCACTAAAATAAACACGATAACGCGTTCATTCCTATGGGGGGTAGGGAGAAATAGGATCGCAATAAGGAACCAAACCTTGCAGAAGGACTACAAAGAAGGGGGTATCAGACTACCAGACCTCGAGAGGTACAACTTAGCAGGGCAGCTGCAATTTGCAGTAAAATGGCTGGGGGGAGACGAAAAAATAGACACACGCATTTTCCAGCCAGCACTGAAACAATATTATCTAAGGGAAATACTATGGGTCGACAGACCCCGGCTCAGAACCCTGACGAACATGCTCAACATTGCAGTGGACTTATTGAAAAGAGTGTGGAAACTCCAAAAGGTAAAAGATCCGCAGTCAGCACAAATCCCTCGAGCGGGCCTGCTGGGAGGGAACACAAATACATTAGCAACATATCGAGCACATTGGGAGGCTAAAGGTGTAGCACAAATTGGAGACCTGAGAAGGGAGGGAAGGTGGGCGGACTTCCACGAAATGGTAGACGAATATGAAATATATGTGGGTCAATTCATCCTACATACCGGCATGCTGAGAAACATTACGAGAATATGGCCAGATTGGGAAGACCAGGATGAAGAGACAGCATTAGACGTATGGTATGACATTGCGGAGGGAACACACACAACCTCCAGGTTATATGAACAGCTACTGAAAGTTAAAAACCCACAGGAGCAACACACGAGGTAGCATTGGGAGGAGGAGTTGGGGAGACCCCCTCAGCAACCAAGAATGGACCAGGGCCCTACGCTACCCAAAAAAGGTATCCAGAAATGCAAGATTTAGGCAGGCGCAGCTATATGTAACGCACAGAGTGTATCTCATACCCAAAAAGATGAATAAAGTCCAGATGGGAGGCCAGAGCGGGTGCCCCCGCTGCTCGTCGGAAGAAGCGGACATGGTACACATGTTCTGGTCCTCCCCAGTGATACAAGAGTTCTGGGACGGGATCAGACTTAAGATAGCAAGTAGCGGACTTCAAATCCAGGCGGAAAACCCCGAAAAGTACCTATTGGGCCTCTTCTCGAGAGGGGGTAAACACGAATCGCATCTGGAAAAGATGAAAGATTTAATAAGTATACTGGCCAAGAGAAGGATAGCAATGACATTGAAGTCAAGGGAGGGCCCGCGTGTAGAAGCATGGTGGTCAGACCTTCAGAAGTGGACGCAGGCAGAGACAGTGGTGTGGACGAGAGCAGTGATAAGATAGGAAGGTGAAACTGCACACAAGTTGACTGCATGGAACACACTAATACAAGACCTCTTTGGCCACCGGGAGGAGGGAAACTCCGAAGATCCCTCGGAAACAGGGGGTCCATAGACGAAATAGAAAGGCCAAGCACGAAGCCCAAGAATAGAACATTATGCGTACCAGACCTGGTGTTCGACCCAACGGGAGGTCCGGACTGAACTAACAAGGTTGTTGGGGAAACTATGAAACTACAGCGGAAGGGCAAGATCCGTACAAAGTGCCAATAAGCCATTTATGTTATGGTTGTTTGTATGTTATTTGTTTTTTTGTTGTTAAAAGAAAAAATTAAAGACATTAAAAAAAAATATGTACTTAACTAAATGGTGATATTCAAAGGGTGTAACAGATATAATTGCCACGAGAAGGGTATGTCAGACTAGTACGAGATTGCGTCTTTTTGCATCTCCATAATGATACGCATAGTGCTTAAATTAATTCTACGTGAATTTTTTTCAAAGGCTAGATACACTACAAGACTTATAATACAAAATAGCTGCTAAAATAGATCCACTGCACAGCAATTCTACTAATCAGTACTCTCCAAGATAGCCGCCACTCTCGGAACTTGCAGACGATTTTGATTTCAAGTTAAGACCACCACGACAATCAGCTAACATTAGTAAGCTATGCACGACGGCACCTGCCTTTCAGTGCTGTGTCGATTGTGTAATGCGCAAAAGAGTCTCTCTGACATGGTAAGCGGGAAGAATCAAGGGTGCTTAACAGAAAGTTTAAATGTAATGAGATACAACGATGATCCTTACAATCACGTTGTTTTGCAGAGTTAGACACGTGCATACAGCAACTTTTTGCACAAACGCGCTTTGAAGGTCAGTGTCTCACGGCCCCATAAGTGGATGACTCCTAGTCACCATAGCAAACTAACGGTATGAATCGCTGCACTATGCACGTTATATTCACACGGAATGTGATTGAACCAAGTCAAATAGATTAATGAATATATCTTACAAGCCGAGGGTTAGAAAGTAGAACGCAACACGAGCTGGTTTAAAACGTTGGTTACTGGTCTCTAACAACACAGGGATTTCAATTAATGGCAAATGTATAGTTTGGTGGATGTTAAGAAACAGCATTCTGCCTGGATAATGATATGGTTATTCAATCTGCAAAAACATGATGCCTACTAATAGTGGAATATGAACCTACCTGCATGTTTCTGTTTTCTCTTATCTTCTATGTTATATGTGACAATGGGAATTGTTACATGTTGTGGGCGCCCTGTGAATCTATGTGAACTTATTTGTTCTGGGAATTAAATAATGGCACAATACTCGACATTATGTTATTGGTATTTTCTGTTTATTTATGTACATTATCAAGATTTTGGGTGAAAAGCATGGGTAGGTGGCCCCAATGAAGCACGAGTGTCCAAAATGCATAGGCCTATCCATGCCCTTTGCTAGTAATCAAGTATCTAGGTGTGATACTTTCACAGAGATTAAATGTCAGTGAAATTCAACAAATGAGACTGAATGGTTTTTCTTTACGTTTGCACAATTGAAATGATAAATAAGAGAAAAGAAGAAAATATAACCAATTTTTGAAATAGATTAACCCTTCTTGGTCAATCAGGGTGTGCAGCCCACATTGACGGCTCATTAGCCTTGGTCTCTTTTCTTTCGTTAACACTTATAAGCACCCTGCACAGTGGTACATGGCAGTGGGCTGCACCCCACAGAGAATAACGAATAACTTGTATACAGAATGTTCGTTGTCTAAGATTTTACTATTAGCAAACAGTGCCCGCTCACCGGCATAAATTATGAGTATGATTGCGCCAGTACTGATTCACACTTGACTCTTGCTATTCGCAATTACTGGGACTAGTATGATTGTGCAAGTAATGATTCACACTTGACTTCTTATCTTCGCAATTACTGGGAGGAGTATGATTCATATAATCGTTACATTTGTTATCCCTCCTGGGTCTCCTGCTGTCCTTGCAACCTATTTCCTTGGGGGTTAGCGTCAACCGGCCTGTCTGCAGGACGGGACACTCATCTCTCGCTGTCAGGACAGCTTCTGTCTTCACTTCAGTATGCTCGCCCCCTCTGGATTGGTTCCGTGATGTCAGAGGATCAGTGGTCTCTGCGCTGTTACTGGACTGAACAGTCCACCATGTCTCAATCATGACACCACTCATGGTTTTGTTTCTTCCTTGGAGTTTTTGTTCCCGAATGCCTCCTGCTTCCAGCTTCCCTTGTGGTCGCTTCACACGCTAGCTATCTGCCACCTCAGCATGCAGGACATCCTGGGTTCTATCAGCTCCCTCTGCAACACTGACCTGTAACTCCAGGTCTTCCTTCTCCACAACACTGGTTTAAAACTCCTGTTTTACTCTTCTTAATGGAGCTCCTCCTTCTCTTTTTATGACATGTAGCTGGGCCTCCGCCACAGGAGGATCACAGTCCTTTTTCTCTGTCATTAGAATGTCCTGAATCACTTGCTCACTCTTCTTCTTCACATTATCTGATGCTTGATTGTTCTACGTTCAATGCACACTCTTCTTCTTCAGTCTATTAGTAGTTTCTTCCATTGACCCACTGGTTTTATATTAGAGTAACAGATGTAGCTTGATCTTCTTGGTTTTTCAGAAACTTGTTGTTTACTCATTGTTTGTGAGTGATTAATTCAGGGAGTTCCTGTGTGGAACACGGGTCCTTGCCCTGAAGGGGGGAGTCTCTCCCTGTGAGGTCCCACTTACCTCTACCACTAGAGAGGGTATTTCGTAGCAGGCTCAGCTCCATAGCCTCACATCCCTTGGGGAGAAGTGACTGAATCCCATGATTCATCACACAAGATAACCATAGACATATATGAGACAGCTTAATAGACAAGAAAGACAGTTGCATTATAGGAAACCTCAACATGTAACACACCTTCTCTTTTACATAAACAGAGAAGGGTCTGTCAGAATAGGTCTAGAACCCTTGCATGAGTCCTTTATTCTACAAACACCAACCATATTTATAACTGAATATGGATGAACTTTCCTAAACCTCTGGGGACCCCAAATACGTGGCAACGCCTTCCTTACAAAAAACAGTGGGCCTCATTACACGGACGGCGTCCATGCCAGTAAAATACCGGCACCGCCTTGGTGGAAAGGGGAATTACCCCCCTATTCCAAGGTTGGTGGGGCGGTAATTCCCCCTTCCCCCATTGCCCTTCCCCATTCCCATTTTTGCCCCATAGGGCATAATGGGAATGGGGAAGGTGCTAATTACGGCACCACAAATTGTGGTACCGTAATTAGCTCCCTGGTCCCTTTGCGAGTTGGTTTTTAACGCCTGCAAAAAGCAGGCGTTAAATTCACCAACCCGCAAAGGGACCTCGTAGTAAGGTGGTAAGGGTTTACCGGTGCCAGTAAAATACCGGTACCGGTAAACCCTTACCGCCTACCGTGTAATGAGGACCATCATCTTCATCTATTCATAATCACCAGGGCAATCTGAATGATGCAGTTTAAGGAATCAAATATTCCTTTCATCCACTCTGTCTTTCCCTTTACTCATCCTTGCCACTCACCCTCATCCCAATTAATACACATTTTCCTACCCTACCAGGTGCTACAAACTGGTCCTTCTCATTAAGACATCAAAAGGCCCGAGCCCTTTGGTGGAATGGGGTATTAATCTGTACACAGCTACTCTTCTCTCTATCTCTTCCTCACAATTATCCCTTTCGCTGGGACACTTTACTGCCTCCAAATTGTGCTTTTTAAAGAGCTCAACTACCCTGTTGGTCTCAGTGTGATTGAATAGGGTTCCATGGTGTTGAACACCTATACAAGTGAGATATGCAACCATTTCCTGGGAGGTGAATTGCACCCTGTTATCCATCAAAAACTTCAAAGAATATCCTTCTCACTTAAAAAGTGTCATTCAGAACCTCTATAGCTCAAACAAGTTTGCCTAGTGCACACCTTCTAATTTAAGTGAGGTGAGAGTATTACGATGCTTAGTGGGGTGCGGGGGAGAATATCAACCTTGACACTGGGTTGTACCAAATTATGTAAAAACAGCAGGTGTCCACAATCTTTGTGGAACACTCCCGTCCCCTGCACACCCTTATAGTTGAAAATACAACCAAATTCTCTTGAGTAATTTCAAAAATAAATCTTTATAAAGGGATGATATCGTCATCCATGGATTGTGTGCCCCTCATGGGGTTAGTTTAGGCAAATGATAATTCAACGTGCAATTTGTCACAGTTTATAATCAACATATAAAACCTAAAGTAAACTGATTTTTACAATACATAGTATTCACAGTAACTATTTTTCATAGTCCAGACAACTGAATATTAACGTTTATACTTCAAATGACCTATAGTAGACAATTTGTACTTGATTTGAACTCCCAATCCAATGTGTCTTATTAGGCAGAGTCCAAGTTTTCAAAGTACTGTATACTTTACGCGTTTCGGGGCGAATAGAACCCCTTCTTCAGAAGATGTCTACTAAACGTGTTTTTCTTCAATTTATCTGTATTAACAGTAGAAAGGTTATTGTTATTTAAATCATAATAATACATCATAGTCCCTGTCTGTCATGACTGCATTTTTCTTAATATATAATCACCTGTTCGTTTCTTAGTGTGGTCTCAATTGGAGATACCAATTCCATCTTGATCGGTATATCTTTGTCAATTCTAACAAAAGTAAAAAAATATGCAAGAAGGGGGTTGTGAGTCCCTATCATTTTGAGAAATAAAGATATAAAATAACTGCAACCATGTGTGTATACTCAAACATGTCCATTAGAGAGAGGGTATAGATGTTTACCTGATCAACAGGTCGTAGTCGGGATTTTGGGTAATTTCCCGCTTTGTTAAAGCTCTATACTCCTGTAGTGGATCTTAGAGATGCGATCAAATGACAACGTGGGCCCTGTAAAGCGGAAAGAGGTTTATCAGGGGCTATATTTATCAATTACCGAAATCCTATCAGATAATTCTATGTGGTGAGTGTAAAGTTCTAATTAAGCTTACCTCAAAGAGGGACGTCTTTATGCATGTATCGTATGTTGAAAATCATACGCACGGCAACTGAACAAAAATGGCCGTTCTGATGTTTATATAGCGTGATGACGTCAATGCGTGTCAACGTCGTGACGTCTCAATGTTTACTTTTGACGCGATATAATATGTGGTATAAGCAGAATAGGGTAGAGTCTTCAATGCTAAATTAGAATCTATATTTTGAACATATATGCTGGTCAGTAATGTGGGTTCCTTGTTTTTTAACATAAAATCTAGAATAGTCTTAAGAATTATCGTCGACTCGTGATTAGAGGAAAAATCCAGCCTGCTCACAGTCTATCTATTATTGAAACTGGATGTCTTTTTTAAGTCAATTAATTACAAACGTGTAGCATTAATGTAGACGTGTGTATACATTTCATTATTTCAAGACAAAAAAAAGGATAAAACAATGAAAATATAAGTTCTAGCAAATATAGATGGTGTTCAGGACACAAATAATCTAATGGTCTAGATATGTTTACCACAAGAGAGACTATTCCTTAGATGATAAGTGAGCTGTGTTTGTATTAGTTGTTTAAAAGCTTCAATTCCCAAAAAATTTTTGTGTTGGTACAGCTGGTCATCAAAAAGTATTCAAAAATATAGCAGATGAGGAAGCTTATAAAAAAACACCCAAATTAAATTCTTCATTCATACCATTGGGGGAAAGACTATTCAATTTTTCAATCCAATGTAATTCTCTCTGTCCCATTCTTCTGTCGTGGTCTCCCCCTCTAGGTCATTTTTTCACTTCCTCCAAAATAATTACTTTAAGTTGAGCTACTGTGTGTTTGTTCAAAGAGAAGTGTCTAGCGACAGGGGATTTGGTACTGTTGGTTCGGATATTACTCTTGTGTTCATTCCATCTTTCTTTAGCTTTCCTGATGGTTTGTCCTACGTAAAAAATACCGCAAGGGCAACTGAGCCCATAGATAACTGATTTGGTATCACATGTGGTGTAATGATTCAATCGAATTTTTTGTCCACTGTTAGGGTGTCTCACATAGCTCCCCTTCATCACATTGTTACAGTTCCCGCAGTTTAAGCATGGGAATGTGCCTGTCATCTTCGTCTTCAAAGTCCGTTGTTTGTCTTGTTTAATCTTTTCTGCTTTCACTAGTTCGTCTTTAAAGTTCCTTCCCCTCTTGTATGCAATAAGGGGAGGTTTTGGAAATAGTCTGTTCAGTTGTGGATCCATTTTGATGATGTTCCAGTTTTTCTTGATAATCCTGGTAATGTGATGACTTTGTGCTGAGTATCTCAAGGTATGGAGAAATGGAATATCCTTTGATTTGTTCTTATTAATAAGCAGATCCTTTCTTTCCAGTCTATCGACTTTATCTTTAGCCTTTTCAATGATGTCACTAGGGTAGCCTCTTTGTTTATACTTCTCGGTCAGTAACTGGTTTTCTTGTTGTAATGTCGTAGTGTCTGACGTAATTCTTTTAAGCCGTAAGAACTGGCTATACGGTAAGTTATTCTTTAGATGATCTGGATGATGGCTTAGGTAGTGTAGTGAGTTGTTCACATCTGTCGGTTTGTGATGAACATTCGTAATAATCACTCCATCTTGTCCAATCCACAATTCAACGTCTAAAAAGTGTAGTTTGGGTTCTCCTACCTCCATTGTAAATTTAATCCGATTGTGAAGGTGATTAATGAATGTCAAAAAGGTTTGTAAGTCCTCCTTTGAACCTCTCCATACGACGAAGATGTCGTCTATGTAGCGTTTCCTTGTAATGGGGTTCTGTTGCCATTGTTGTGCATTAAGTATCTGTTTACTCTCTAAATGAAACATGAACAGATTAGCATATGCTGGGGCCATCGAAGAACCCATAGAAGTGCCTGATGCTTGTAAGTAGAATTGTGATTTGTTTCTGAAATAATTATTAACCAGTATAATCTTACTGAGTTCCAGAATAAACGTTTTGTTGGCTTCACAATTATTGTTCAGCAATGCCCACTCCAATGCTTCCAGTCCGTCCTGATGCGGAATCGATGTATATAGGCTCTGTACATCGAAGGAGACTAGTGTGTCGTCCGCCTTGATGATTGTAAGTGTAGCAAGATGGTTGAGAAAATCCGTAGTGTGCTTCAAATAGGTGCTGGTACTCTGTACTATGGGTTGCAAGGCTTTATCCACATAGGTTGCAAGGGGGTTGAAGACACTATTCGTTCCCGCAACAATGGGTCTCATCGGTGGAGTTTGTAGTACCTTATGTATTTTAGGGAGTCCATAAAAAACAGGAGTGATCGGATGCTCGTTAGTTAGAAATGTTCTAGTTTTCTCAGAGATCCATTCATTTTCCAAAGCTTGATCCAATACAGTTTTCAACATGGCTGTGATGTCTTTAATAGGATCCTGGTCAATTTTAATGTATGTATCTTCATCCGACAATAATTCATTGATTTTAATGTCGTAGTAAGTGGTATCCATGATGACTATAGCACCTCCCTTGTCTGCCGGTTTTAAAGTCAGACTTCGATCATCTGCTATTTCTTTTATAATTGAACTTTGTCGTCTCCTGATATTGTAGTACTTGGATTTTGTAAAGTTTACCCTTCTGAGATCCTTAAGTACTTGTTCTTCAAAAATCTTGATAGTCAAATTATTAGTTTGTGGATCAAAAGAACTCTTTGGTTTAATTTCCAAATATTTATGTTCCTTCTGTGGATATTCCATACCTGTCTGTGTATCGAAAAATACCTTCAGTCTCACTTTGCGTGCAAGTCTATGTAAATTGATTTTTTCTTCCAACAGATTTGAGTTTTGAGTAGGTACAAAAGATAAACCAAGATTCAGTGTATTTATTTGATCATTTGTAAGATTTTTCTGTGAAATATTCACAATTAACTGTTCGGTTTGTGTCTTGGTCTTAGATTTCTTGAGGCCTCTTCTCTTAGCCTTTTTTCTAAAAAAAGAATCGGTGGGGTAATAGTGTTTACACTTGGCAAGAACACTATTCGCAAAATAGACCAGATTTTAACAATAAAAAACCACCTTATAAACCCAGAATTCAAGAACCAACAACAAGTGACCCCAGCAGTGAGATCCCAACAAGTGGAGAAGAAACCATCGACACAAGAATCAATCAACCTTCTACCACTATAATACATACATCTCAAGAAGCAACTACATCTAATACCCCACCGATTCTTTAGTCAAAGGGTCATATAATAGCTCAGAAAATAGAACCAGAAAACCCTCTTTTCTCAATGTTATGCAATAAGCCATCAACTGTCTCATCAAATTTGCTATCGTGGAATTCTAAAAAGTATCCAAGTTCTGTTTCATCAGTCCCTAAAGCCACAAAATGATCAGGATTTAATAAGCTAAAAGGTCAGTATCTGTTATAATCACCACAACTGTGTGTCCCTCTAACTCTCTTTGTTTACCACTATGTTAGAATCTGAAAGTCTGTCTATTTATACACTATGGGCCTCATTACATGTCAGGCGGAATGGGTTAACGGGCTCTGCTAAATGTGGCGGGCCCATTAACACCATTCCGTCTGATTACGAGGTCCCATCGTGGGACCAGGTAAGGACGCCTGATAAAACCAGGCATCGTTACCGGGTTCCGCAAGGGGAAGAGGGAGCTAACAACAGGCCGGTCGTAATCGGCCCGTTGTTAGCTCCCTCTCCCATTCCCATTGAGCCCTATGGGGGCTCAAATGGGAATGGGGAATGTCCGGGTCCGGGTTCTCAGAGGGAGGAATTACTGGGCCTTCCGAACTCAGAATGGCTGGGTAATTCCCCATTCAGGGAACCCGGTAAAGGAGTCTGGTTTGGTGGCAGCCATGGAGCTAATAGTTCCGCCAAACTCGCAATGAGGCACTATGTTTCACTCAAATGACCTTATCAAGCTTGTCCTCCTGTTTTCTTTCATCCCGTTAAAATGGTCCATATCCTTTTCAGAAAAACTACCTTTTCTTCCAATTAAACTTTGTGCATCTGGTAAATCACTGATACATTGCTCTTGTGTGTGTCCGTTCTCCAACTCCCAAATACTGCAATTCCCTTGTGTTTTCCGATTAATATGACCTCTTCCTCAGAACCAGTTTCTTCCAACAGATTCTTCTTCTGTCACTCTAACTTGCATTTCTTTGTCTTGTCCTCCTTCATTTCTACCTTCACCACTCCATTCCTCATCTTGAGGAGTTCTCTACCCAATCTGCAGACTCTGCCACATCATCTTTTTCATCAGCTTTGCATTCTACGCTTGAATCTCTCTATCCTACTATGCTTTGTTCAACCACCCTAAACTTGGCCTCTCCTGCTTTTTGTTCGCTTTCATGCTCCTTTTACCTGGCTGAGTGCTGCTGGAAGAAATTGGGATCTTTTCTTGATCTCAAAACTTTATCCTCTGTTCGCGCTTCCTAGGAATCTTCTCTGCCTTCTCCTAAGCAACTGTACTAGGCTGATCTCTTGACTATTTCAAGTACTCAAGCACATCCGTTCTACACTGTCCTATGACAATTCTTTTTCTTCTCGTCTTCTCCCACAGAGTTTGCTAATTACTTGATGAATAAGGTTGCACTCCTCTGTCCACCTTTCGCTCTAATCCCTACTTATGTCGTCCCTTCTTCTCCTTTTCTTCCTTCTCCCCATTACTGCTTAGTCTTCTCTTACTGTATCTGAAGTAGTTACTTGTCTGGCCGGGGACATTTTACATCTGTCCCCTCTGATTCTTTACCTTCTTCTCTGATCCCCAAAGTCTACCCTGCATTTCTCTTCTTTTTCACTGCTCTTTTTTAAAATTGCTCTATCTACTTCTAATTTAGTCTCTGAAGTTTAATATTCATAACTTCCCTAATTCTAATAAAGCCTTCTCTGTATCTTACACTACCTTCAAACTATCATCCCATCTTCCTATTTGCATTCATTTCTAAGCTTCTTGAGTGTATGGTCTATACTCAAGTCTCTAGACACTTGACTCACTTTCACTCTTACCTTTATATCAATCTGGTGTTCAACCATTTCACTGCACTGACACCACTCTACTTTATGCTACTAACTCTTTCCTCACAGCTTACTATGTTAAACACTCATCTCTTCTGGAACTTCTTGATCTTTCCACAGTTTTGGCACTGCTGATTAATCCACCCTACTCTCTGTCCTGTCCACTCTCTGTTTTATGGGCTCTGTCCATAACTGGTCACACTTACTCTGTCCTCTGGGCTGATCAAACATCTTCAACACATCCCATGCAATGCCAGATACCCCATGGTTTTGTTCATGGCCGCCCTTCGGTTCTCCCTCTGTAAAATGTCCTTACCTTCAATTATTTCTTCTTTTTGCCTTTCCTGTTACTTCTACACTGATCACTCTCAAATTGTTTTTCATTCTCCTCCAGGGAATCTCTTTATTCTTCTCCGTCCACTTGCCTACTCACCAACTAATAATGTTATCCACCTTAATCACGCTAAAACCAAGGTTGCCTTTGTTCTGGCCTCATCTACCCCACTCCTGTATCTCATTCTACTATTCCTTCCTTCTTTCACTGATATCTCATGCTTCTAAATTTCACGTGTCTGTACTTATCCTTTCCCTTCTTTATCATGTGTCTGCCCTTCTTCTAGCTCTTCCTGACCGTCAGCTTGCTCCTCTTCATTCGATCTTTAATTCAACTGTCCCCGTTCTTCTCAGACTGCACTTCCAAGAGTCTATGCTTCCTACTCTAAGTTTGTTTCACTAGCTGACCTATGGGCCCAGCTTGATTTTTCACTTTTTCTGTATCGTATTCAAATGTATTTATGTTATGTCCCCTTATTATCTCTCCTCTCTGGTTTCTATTTACTTGTTTAGCCGCACTCTCACACCTCAATCTCAGTTTCTCCTGGTTGTCTCTCTCCAACCCAGTAACCAGTCTTGATTCCAGTTTTTCTCCCATCTTTCCCCGAAACACTGGAATAGGCTTCCCTTAGCTATACAGTCAATCTCTCTTCCTTTTCAAGTTTTCGTTCTCACCCAAAAGATTAGTTAGTGCCTCTGTCTCTTATATTGCTGCTTATAAATGTCCCATTCTTCTGTGTTTAACTATTTGCTGAAAGTGGTACACACGCAAAATAAATAACAATACAAATACAAATTGACAAAAAAGATCACTCACGGCGAACTGCAAAAATTCAATCCCAAGAAAAGAAGTTTATGAACCCAACCAATTGTCTACCATGCTGACTCTGCAATCCAAGTGTGAGACTAAAAACCAAAATGCTCTAGCAACCAAGATGCCTGTAGACCACACGGAAGAAAGGGGGGAACACCTGTGCTTACTGTGGACACATTCTCTTATGCACTGCAATGTTGGGGCTTTTGGGCACACAAAGTACCCCTGGCAGAAACAATACTAGCCAAACTAATTAGCCCCCTTACCAATTAGTCATGAAACACAGCTCAACACATAGACGGGAACCAGACCACGCACCTCACAGTCACCCTCTCTTACAGTTAGCCCCAAAGTTATCGGGCAATCACCTTCTTCACCAACTCCCATGTCTGTCCTAGCCTGATTGCCTGGTCAAGCCAGGCCTCACTGGCTGAAGCAACAAGACATGACTGCTCCTCCCTGGACCACCAGTGACGGAAGTACTCTCCAGGAGCGATGCTGCATGAACTAGCTAAAACTAAGAAGCAATTATAAAAGCCACCTGTCACAGGATTCAGTCACATTGTGTGGCATTAGTGAGGTGTGGCTTGGGTCTTCACAGAAAAACAGGTTTTGGACCCACACATGGAGATACTTTGCTGACCTGGCTGACATAAGCAAAAGTGAACAATGAAAGCTAGAAGGTTTTGTATTAAACATAAACACAGCTATTGCTCTGGAAAAACCCCAGATCATGTTTTTTAGCCTGCCATGGCATTACAGAAGAGACAGACCATATGCAAATCAGGCTTCATCCTGCCCCAAAAGAGGCATTCCTGCCTGAACTGATAGGTCACAGCCCTTCCGCACAGGATCACATACAACCTGTAACAGGATTCTGTTACATTTGGCATTGTCAGTGAGAGGGAGCTTGGGTCTTTAGGCACAACAGGCTCAGGACCCGTGTCTCTGCATATCTGTCCCTCTCAGAGGGATATAAGCAAAACTGTAGGTTGACGGCATGCAGGTTTTAAATTAATCATAATGACTGGCATTGTTTTGGCCAAACCTCTGACCAACAATGGCCTGGAGGTTTGCTCAGATCAATTCAAGGGGTTGTGCTAAATTCAAAACCTTCCAGCCATCAACATTTAATATTGCTAATTAATGGCTATTTGAGCAAAATAAGCACACAGTTCTAATTATGTAGGTATAATAACACATATTAGCTGAGCAAGCATAGCCATGTTTTCTTATCTTGTGCTATATGGATTGTAATTTGTAATGTAATGTAATTTTTCATTTGTATAGCACCTTTATCCCATTGCCCTCAGGGGACCGTAGTCCAAGTTTGGGGAAATTGATCAGAGGAGTTTAGAACGTGTGTGTGCATTTTGGCCAAAGGGAAGTTAAGTAGGGATGGCCAGGTCCCTACTAGCTACCCATATATAGCTGGCAAGTGGATGGGTGCTTTGAAGTTGACTAGAAACTATGTAAGAATAGTAGAACTCATTATGTGTTCAGCTAGTCCGAATTTATGTCGTGGGGGATAGCTGCATTCTACTGACTGAGGTGTTGTGCAATGTGTCTTTGGGAGTGGTGTATTGTTGCAGATGCGTGCAGGTGGGTGGCCTTGCCTTTGGCTATCTTCCATAAGCATGCAGTGTGATACTGTCTCGCTAAATCAACAAGGAGTGGCTAAATGAAATAACCAGCTACATTCAAAACAAATGCTGCATTGTAATGCACAGCTACATTTAAAAACAGTGGCTAACTCAAATGTGCAAAGTGAACATAAGTGTGCTTTTGGGTGGGGATTCTGACACATATTGGTGCAGCCAGCATAGGCATATTTTCTGACACTGGCTTTGCTGGCAATACGGTGAATATGAACATGACTGAGCTCCTACCTGGTGCTGCTGGTGCATATTGGTGCACCCATCATGGACATATTTTACATATGCAATGCTGGCATGTTGGTGAATAGCCAGCATGACAATGTCTCCTTACACTGGTAAAATACTGCCTTATATTGTGAGCAAATGTACTTGGGAAATGTTCTGGTGCACTGTTGGTGACCTGGCAGCTATTTCATGTTTTCATGTGTTACCTACACTGATTGTAAATGTTATGGTTTTGCTCCTAATTCTTTTATAAAAGGTGTGCTGTGTAATGAACCATTTTATCCCAATATTTTAAAGCATTTCTCAGGGAGAGAAACCACCTTTAATCCGCGTTCTTTTGTTAAGTACTGCCTTGTTAAACACAGAAGATTGCATGCATGGAAAATATTTACACCCCTCCAATCAAAATATTCAACAGCCGCCTCTGCTAAACCCACTGCACAATCCACCAAATAAGAAAGAAACAGAATAAGGAGAGGGGGACCTTCAATAACCTTGTCTCACCATCTCTGTTCACCCAAAACAGGGGGGTTCATCATGTCAGAGCTGCATCATATAACTGTTGTGGTAGCATTTGTGGTGTTATCTCTATTTAAACACAAAGCAAACTAAAATAATAAAAGAAAATCGTAAGCATTGTGAAATGGGAAAATGTGAAAAACTGAACCCCGTCAGCTATAAAAAGAGACCCCTTCATTGATTATCGGCTCACTTCCCCTATACTCCTTTGCACAATTTTATCCAGGATTTTCACACAAGCTATAAAGCACAAGCACGGGCACATTGTGCACATTTCACCTGTAGAGCTGTACAGTTTTAATTCAATTATTACAAATAAAAGCCCAGGCTAGTATCCAGTAGCACTGATGCCTTATGCGTGGCAGAGTGATAGCCATCCTTATTTCCGGAGCATCCTGTCTGTCTGACACCAGCAAAGTAATTCGTTTGGAGTTGCAGTCTACAGGCACTGCATTTGCAGAGAATCTACAATTATGTACTTGTTGCAGAGGGTGGGCTAGCATGTTGTGAAGGATGAAAGACAATAGCTGTTGCAATGATTTGCCAGGCAACAAGGTAGTAGTTGATCATTCCTTGCAGACGTGAAAACACTCGTTCTCCCTGACTGTATTCACAGAGCGGTACATGTGTCAGCAACTGTGCTCTCTGAGGTTCAGCAGTGCTACTAACGGATGTGCAGCGCTGCTCAAGTGGAGCAGAAGTGAGCTGCCAGGCAACAGGGGCAGTTCAGGCATTCTCGCTCGCAATAAATCAAGCATAACACTTAAACCTCACCATTTTAACGTTCAACAGACGCCATTACAGGCAGTCCCACAGTTTTCAGGATCGACCAAAGTCCAGGGACATCATCTGGGGGTCGCCAGGGGTCACAGCAGGGACCCCTGGCATTTCCCATGTGACCCCGGCATCAGCTCTTTGTTTAAAATAGTGTGTTGTTTTCCTTTGAAACTATGTAAAAAAAAAAATGCGCGGCAAGGCAAGCTCCATGATGCCTGCCTGAGGGGTGTGCACAGGGCCATTAGGTGTGCGTTCTCGAGACTCAAGCTCATGGTTGCACAGCAACCATGACCTTGTCGGATCACTCATCGAATTGACGCTGTTCAGCTCCCACTGAAAGGCAAGAGGGCGGTGTGCAGGGGCAAGCTTGCCATAGTCCTAAGAACCCCAGAAGGAAATTGGGGTTGGGAGGCATCATTAGAATAACGAGGGGGTCACATGGAACAGTAGCCTGGCACAAGACTGTGCCGTGATGTGCGCCTTTCTGGCTAGGGGAGGAGGGAGCGCCGATACCCTTCCGATGGGGTGTGGCCTGTGCCTGTGCAGACGCTGCCTTCGGGAGAACCCTGCTGCAAGGTCTTGTGAATATCTAGAGGTGTTTGTCCTCTCTTGTATTTTCGCTCATGCCTATTTCCCTCCAACGGAGTGGAATGCTTTTCTGTGACTGGGAGGAGGAGGAGGAGGGGGCTCAGATCAGGAGGAAGGGGAGAAAGAATGGAAGTTAGAGGGACACGCATGAAGATGTTCCTGCTCCTCTGAAACCTGGCCCTGGCCGTCAACATGGAGCCTCTGCTGCCCAGCGCTCCCATCCCAATGGCAGCCGGTAAGGTGGAAGCTACAGTCCTGCACCCTCCTGGGGCTGCCCCATGCCCAGCCTGAGAAACCTCTCCTTCCCCATGGATGGTAACCTGTTGGCCTCCCTCCACCAACTGTACAACCGCAGCAGCGATCCTCCACCTGGCGTCCCGGACCCCGCGGCAATCATCATCATCACCCTCTACTCCATGGTGTGCGTGCTGGTGCTCTTTGGCAACGCCCTGGTCATGTATGTCATCGCTAGGTAAGGGGAGGGGATACTGGGCCCACCAGCCCCAAACTGATCAGAATGTGAAGGGGAGGGGTGCCTGGCAGATGAAAGAGCATGAGCAGGACACAGTGAAAGCATTGGGAATAAGGCACAATCTATAAGGCAGGTCACAATTCACAAAAAAAGAAGGGACGGTGACCAGAGAAGCCGGGGGCACCCAGAGCCATAGGCAGAGGGTACTACAAAGCAAGGCCTACGCCCTCAGCGCCTAAAGCAGAAGGGTTGGGGTTTCTGCAAGGTGGGTGCTAGCCATCCTCCAAAATACACTTGCTAAAGAGGTAGGCCTACAGCCCAGGACCCCCAGCAGTTATACAGTGTGCCATCCAGGACCTAAAACCTCACCATCAAGTCTGTGCATAAGACTGAAACTCTGGGGTAGTTTGCAGATGCTCTCCAGGGCAACACTGGCTCCTAATGCTGCACCCATACAATGTATACCTGAGGGGTCTATAAACAGTGCTGAATGGGAACGGGTGCTGCTACCTAATGTTGCTATTGATGTGAACTGTATGTGTGTCAAGGAGGACAGAACTGATTCAGGACCCTGTGAGGAGCCCCCTCTAGACTGATCTCAACATCTCACTGCTGGTGCTAAGGTGGCATGGTAAGAACGGTAGTAAGTGTCTGCTGGGCCAGACCCCCCCCCATTGTGACTTATCCCTGTCCCCCTGAGGGTGCTCCGAAAACTGTTCTCTGAATTAATATAAAATCTGATTATATTGCCTCTACAAACTTAAACCTAAATATGTTCTATTAATTTAAGTGTAATTGTGCACCCTGAATACACGTTTCCATTTTCTTCTATGTCAGGTTTCTGCATCCTGTGGAACAGGACTGTGAGCAGAAAGGCCAGAGCACACCAACACCAAGCAGGAGCGGCTTCTATTCCTTTGCACAGAACCTTGAGATGACCGTAACTGCAGTCAAGCCATGGTAAGTGCACATGCTTAAATTCACAATAATTTGGTAATATGGACCTATACACATATTAACGCTACATATGGTGATTCATTCTTGATTGACATGTATATCATACTGGCAGAAGTACGCGTTCTCTGGACAAGCTCTGTAATAAGACATGCTTACACTGATCCTGTAGGTCACTGTTCCTATTCACTCATCGCTTGATGTGCTTTATACCCTGAAGAAAACTGCACTGAGAATGGGCACGTGTGATTAGCTGACATACCCCGGAGCAGACATTGGCGGGAGGCGAGAGTTGGTGTGCTGCTGCACACTGGGACCTTCTGTGCTCTCTCTCCCCACCTATTGCCTCACGTGGCATGGTGCAGTTCTTGCAGTGCATTGCAGTGCAAATATCTTGGAAACTGTGCATCCTAGGGCCTGGACCGTGAGTTTTGTTCCCTGTGTCAGGACCGGTCCTTCTATGATCACTTTGATGTTTTGCCAATTTCAGGCAACCATCTCATGTGTGAAAGTGCTGAAATCCGGGGATAGGGGTTGGGTATCTAAATGTCATGTAGCCAGTAATGTCTGGAGGGTCCTAACAGGTAACTATGCAACCTTTGGTGCAGATTGGGGAAACAGTGTGGAATTGTGCAACAAACAATGCTTTGCCAAGCCACAAACCCACACCATTTTTTGACTTGTGCTGAAATCCAGGGAATGGGGTGGGGTATCCAAAAGTCATGTAGCTAGTAATGTCCAGAGCGTCCTAACTGGTATTGATTCTACATTTGA
This sequence comes from Ambystoma mexicanum, assembly GCF_040938575.1. Lineage (NCBI taxonomy): Eukaryota > Metazoa > Chordata > Amphibia > Caudata > Ambystomatidae > Ambystoma > Ambystoma mexicanum. The sequence goes on along the minus strand of NC_090933.1, from coordinate 770,707,257 downwards.
TGCCGATTGGTGAAACAGCGTGCAATTTCATAAGGAACAATGCTTTGCCACAAACCTACAAACACATTTTTACTTGTATATATATTCAATGAAAAAACGCTGTTGAAGGGACATTATGGGTAAGTTGCACTAATAAAAACCTATGAAATTCAATGAAAAAACTTTGTTAAAGGCACATTATGGTTACAGGCAAAACTGAAAAACCCCAGAAATTCACCAGTTATGGTAAACTAAGCAATCATAACTTGTGCCGCCACTGTGCACTGCTAAGACTAACAACCATGACATTAAAGATGACATCACAAATGTCATTGATGCCATCACTGATGACATCACATATCTGGGCCACTTGTTTTTGTTCACTGACATATCTAGGCCAGGTGTTTTTTTTTCACTGACAGTCAGAATATTAAAATTCAAAAGGTGCTATATATCTAGTCGTTAATCTTGTCATATGTTCTTAAAGTACTTTCTTAGGGTTTGGTCTCAGCTCATGGTGCACATACATTGGGCAATAAGAAGGCCTCAAACACACAATTCATTTGTATGCATGAAGATAAACGTTAATGTTATTAACATTTTGTGATGATGTTGTTTCTTTCTTCCTTACTTTAGTTTCCCTTTATGTGCCTCTGATTTGTATGCATTTTGGGTCTTCATATGTATTGTTTGCACTAGCACAAGTGTGTAGTGAATTTTGAATTGTTAGCTAGTTATTATATGTTTAACATTACTCAAAACTCTGATGAGGTAGCATTCATTATTTTACTATCCAAAATTACAAGATTACAAATACTGTACTTCTATGGTGCATGATGCAGCCACTGCCTATGTCTATGTATGATTAGGTCCCTGTATTAACAACAACACTCCAATACAATGTTGTTTAGATGAGTACATTCTTTAATAGATTAAGTAGTTCATGAAAGGTCTCCCGATCACCCCTGACATCTTGTTACTAACATTATAAACACAACCCCTTGTAGGGACTTTTCATCAAAATTAATTTCACATGTGATGTCACCAATGACATTTGTGATGTCATCTTTGATGTCCTGGGTGTTAGTCTTAGCAGTGCACGGTGGTGGCGTGAGTTATGGTTGCTTAGCTTTCCATAACTGGCAAATATCTGGGGGTTTTCGGATTTACTTGCAACCATAACGTCCCTCTAACAAAGTTTTTTCATTAAATTTCATGGGTTTTTACTAGTGCATGCTATTTTTCTACAACTTACTAATATCATACTTACCCCAATATAGCAAAATTTGTGTTCAATTTACAAAGTTTCACCTTAAAACTCTGCCACTTTTTTCAACTTTTTCCACAGTTCTTGCGTCCGTTGACATCCATGAACATCTAACGTCATCACAAACACTTCTGGACAGTGCCTTGTGACCATGCGCTGGCGTGGGGCTTGATGATGTGTCCACGAACACGTCTGCACTTCGTGAACGGGTCTGTGCTTCATGGACAGTTCAGAACTGCATTTTCTACTGATCCAGGAATTTCAAGCTCAAAATGTACCCTTGCACAGCTCCTACACCTATTCTTACTCATTATCCATTAACAATCTAGTACAAAGCACATAATTGGAACTTTTTGCTACTTTTTCCACTGTTTTTGCATCCCCCGTCATCCGTGAATGGCTGACGTCATCTCGAACCTTCCTGACAGTGCCTCGTGACTCTGTGCTATTCTTACTCATTATCCATTAACAATCTAGTACAAAGCACATACTTGGAAGTATATTAGTAAAACTGCTATTTACCTTAGAAATGACATCAGCTATTGCCATCCCTCCTCCCCAAGAGCCACCAGCACCACCAGCTGGAGGACCTACACAAGAAAAAAAGCACAGTACTTCTTAAGACAATGAAGAGGATCAAAATGATGAGGTAGGGGAAGTGCCTACCTCTAGCACTCAGAGAGAATCATGGGTGGGTCAGTTCTTTACCACTGATGGGAATGTACCAACGGCAAAAGATACCAAAGTAAAATGCACTGAGTGCAATTTTGTAATCAGTCGCAGACTATCTGGACAGTACTCCTACAGGATCACTTCCATGCACCGCCACACCAAATCCAACCACTGCAATGCTCTCAAAAAGGTGGTTCCTTTATTAGCAAGTAGTAGGCTGTCTTCCTCCACCTCATCTTCCTCAACCAATACTGTAACCACACAGACTACTTCTGTGGGACACAAAATCAAGCAATAAAGAGGCTGTTGATCCATATCTTTCGAAGCCAACAGTCCTCTGCATATACTGCAACACACCACTCTGCAGGGAGAAGTAATTTCAAAGTGCTTTTTATGCTGTAATCAACACACACACAACATCTTCCCCTGTCCACCTGCCCCTCCATATTAGTGCTTGGTGCCTCTTCCCTCATTTCCCCCCACATTTTACGTCCTAACGTCTCCTGCAAAAAGAAATACATAAAAAACAACAAAAGAAAGGTTCCTTTAGGAACCACCTTTCACAGAAAAAAATAGAACTAAACAATAATCTTATAGACTCCATCTACTTTACATTTCTCAGTAAAGTACATAGACTCAATAAGATTTTCCAACAATTCCATTAGCATTTTGTGTTATGCTAATGGGAATAATGTGGTGTTCATGGAACGGGGCATAACGGCCCGGCAGCCCAAGTTATCGGCCCAAGTGAAGTGAGGGCGGATAACGAGGGCTCTGGACCGTTATCACCAATTCCAGCCCCTGGAATGGCGGATGAAAGCCATTAGCACCCCGGGATCCTAAGGCGGGAACCCGGGGTGCTAAAAAAAAGGATTTTTCTTCCATACAGAGCCCCTCTTCCCTTTCCATGGCAGCCTGCAGAGGCGAAGAGAGAACCCTATGGCCATACTACCACGAGGACAATTGGTTCCCTTTCAAACCTATCCCTAACTTTCAAATAACTTTACCACACAGCTGGTCCCAGGTGGACATTGCCACGTTAACCACATTTGTTGTCCCTTGTGGCCATGGCCAGTAGCCAGATTGTCCAGGTCATGACCTTATGCCATGTCACTGACAACCTGGCCACTGCCCATGGCCACACGATATACCTCAGTCACCAAAGGTAAATCACAATCTACATTATGACACTTGTCAAAAAATAAAACACACACACATTTGCAAAACCATGCTTTAACTCAGAGGTGCACAACTGATTTTGACAGAGGGCCGAATGTACCTTACATGATGGCTATAGTGGGCCGAAAAAGTAAATGTTGGTGGGGCGGTAGGCGCGGCGGGGCGTGGCAGGGCAGGAGGCTTTTTCAACCCCCAATTTTTATTAAACACATGGAAAAAGAATGCGTTTTTGAGGTGTAACGATTTTTATTTGTATTTCAAACTTACATTTTGTACTACACATGTTCCATTGTTATCATTTATTTCTATTTAGTTATTGCATATCGTCTATTTAATTAAATTATATATATTTTATTGACCGTTGATTGGACATTGTGTTATTTTGGACTGCTATACTTTGCTGTTTGGGTTGCCCAAGAGGAGAATGGCCTTCGTTGAGTCAGGTTTCCACAAAAAGCAAAGGATGTACATCTCCTAACTGTGCCTGTTTTATCTTTATTATTGGGTTCACTCTTGGAGTGCGACACTATGCCCCATGGACCCCAACCAAACACTATGCCCCATAGCTCCTAGCCCTCAACCAAACCCTATGCGCCATGACCCCCACTCCCCAACCAAACACTATGCCCCATGGTCCCCACCCCTCAACCAAACACCATGCCCCATGACACCCACCCCTCAAGCAAACACCATGCCCCATGGCTCCCACCCCAACCAAACACAATGCCCCATGCACCCTACCCCTCAACCAAACACCATGCCCCATGACACCCACCCCTCAACCAAACACTATGCCCCATGGCACCCACCCCTCACCCAAACACTATGCCCCATGGCCCCCACCCCTCAACCAAACACTATGCCCAATGGCCCCCACTCCCTATCCAAACACTATGCCCTATGGCCCCCACTCCCCAACCAAACACTATGCCCCATGGCCCCCACTCCCCAACCAAACACACCCCCCAGCCCATCTCAACATACACTGCAGACATACAAATACAAACGCCCATACAGAACCGACACCCCACCACCCCCCATCTCAAAATACACTGCAGACATACAAACACCCATACAGACCTGACACCCCCATCGCAACATACACTGCAGACATACAAATACAAACACCCATACAGACCCGATACGCCCCCGACCCCCTCATCTCAACATACATACAAAAACAAAAAACACAGTCAGGACAGACCCGAGACACACAGACAAATATACAGAGGCGCCTCCCCCCCCCCCCACTTACCAGACGTGCTGTAATGCTGGCAAGGCTTTTGGCACTACGGCTATACACACTTAAAGATGATCTGCAGTTGTGATTACATTTTATGAAGAATTGCCATCTCGCAAGGGTGTAAGATCCCTGTCTTATTTGATTTGTATTGAATAACATAATGTGGATAATTTCATCTCTGAAAAGGAAATCTGCCAATTGGATTCCCCTTTCATAAAGTCCATGTCATAAGCAGGGCGTGCAGTTGTGCCCTGCTGCATCAGTATCCTGAATCGCAGCACCTGCTCTACCAGTGGCACAGAGCAGGTTCAGAGGTCACAGGTGCCCTCTTGACAGCTGCAGCGACACCCAAGTCTAAGCAGCCAAGGGGCTGCATTTAAAATACACATCCCCGTTCCAAAAATGACATAACCCTGAAGATGTTGTCCTGGTGGCAAATAGAACTCTACAAATAAGCCATATCCGCATTAGGGTGTGATCGCCAGCATATTTCAGAGTTATCCCAGCCACATTTAATCGATTTTGCACATGTGTAAACCCTGGGATGATGTGTATTCCTTCCAGACAAGGTCCACCCCTGTCCAATCTGCAGGCCAGTAACCTCTCTTCTCCAATTCCTGGACACGGCACATCATCATGACCCACTTTGCCCTTTCATCCTTACCCGAATATTTTGCTTTCAACAATGCGTTTCATTAAGCCTTAGCAGCGGAAGAGGAATCACACGGCATAAGCACTCTCTTGTATGTCTTTATTCATCCCAATCGTCCCTCTCTCACTCGCTTCTTCTTAACTCTCCCCATCTCTTTTCTGTATCTCACTTGCTCCCTTTCTCTCTCTTCTCTCACACAGACATTGCTCTGCCAAGGGGGTCAGGGAGCCTGTTGCTTGAAGGGCTGGGGTGCGGCTCAGCCACCCCCTGTAAGAAACACTCCAGGAGATTGCTCCCACCTGCCTCTCGGTTCCATCTGCACCCTCTTACAGTCCTCCATTTTCTCCCATGAGAGTTCTTCCACGTGTGGCAGGTCTGCTGCGGTTCATGCACACCCTCACTCTGCTTTGCACCACCACAGCATGACTGCTTCTCCCAGAGTGCCCACAGTTCTTTCAAGTCCCATTTAGGCAGACAATGTAGTCCGTTCAGGGGGTCCTCATTCAACTGGGAGCCCTTCTCCCCGAGAGGGGTGTCCCTCCCAGTGACGTCCCACTTGCCCAGCCCCCTAGGGAAGGTCTTGCAGAGCAGGCACACCTCCCTAGCCTCACAGGGAGGGGCTCCCCTCTCGGGAGAAGGGACAAATTGTCCAGATTCGTCACAGTCCCTTCACACTTTGATGGATTTAATGCCTGGCCAGTTCAGGTGTGGGCACTTTGGCAGAAGTCAAAACAGCCCATGACCAGATGCCAACCCTGGATATTTTGGTCCTGCAGTAAAGATTTGAGAGCAGTGACCACAGTAATGTTTGTCAAGCTTGTTGATTTCAGGCAGAGACAAATCATGGGGGGGCAGGCCCATCCCTGCTAGCGCTTCTCTCTGAGTGTCCAAAAAGGCACTGATTTCTGTCCTTCCTGTCCCACAAAGACATTCCCGTTTGTGTGACATGCCCACCTGTGTGCCCGGCCTTGCCACGCCAAACCATGCCCCTTCATGGTGTGGCCAGTGTCTGCTTGAAAAGGACATGGACTGGGACGAGAGGGCAGAAGGTTTGAGATGTAGAATGCAAATCCAATCTTGTTTGTCAGGCTGGCTGGCAGCAATGGGCCCAGCAATTGAACCCTGAGAGCAAGAATAACCCCATGAAACATGAGATCAATTTCTCTCTCTCCCACTCACTCACACACGCACTCTCCATCTATGCCCCCTCCCGCAGCAAAGCACCCCACCCCAACAACCTCCCACCACCTACCTAGAGCCCCCCCACTGTAAAATATGCGGGGATCGAGCTTCATTCGGGGCATGCAGGCATATGTCCATTTGAAGGGGCGTTTCTAGGCTTGGCTAACACACATCTCCTTCCACCACAGTGTGCTTTTTTTTTGTCCACAGAAGGAGACAAGAGAAGACTTTATCAGGCACTGTAGGGAAAGAAGTGAAAAGGTATATGCTTGCACTGGAGGTGAGAAAGAGGGGTAGAAAATTAAGTGGAAAACAAAGTTTGCTCATGTTCGTGTCTGAGCTGAAGGTGGGATGCTGGCTTTACAAGACGCTTACAAGGAAGTCGAGGCCCTGCAAGGGGAAGCTCCATTTGGATAAGAGCTGGGTGGTCGTGTTGACACGTGTAAAACAAAATAAATGCATGCGGGTAACTTTTACTGTGGGCAATCAGTGTTTCAGCTGCCTGCTGAGTAGCCAAGAAGCTTTTTTTGAAATCAGGTGGCTGGCAACTGACTCCTTGGCTTGAGATAACTCAAGCCAAGGCTATTAACCTTATCTTTAGCTCCCTTATAATGTATGCTCCCCACCCCCCAGGTGTGGCTCAGACTGCTTTCTGCTCTAAGAAAAGGAGGGGGGAGCATACATTATAATGGAGATAAAGATAGTGTTAATAGCCACTCTAATCAAGGTGCCGCCCTGTCATGAATGTATGACCCCAGCAAGGGTCCCAGACAAATTGTTTTCGTATGTAATGAAATGCGGCCAAGTGGGCCGTATCTCATTCCAAAAGTAAACAGTGTTGGCGGGCTGCATTTTGCAGGGTGGAGGGCCGCATTTGGCCTGCGGGCCGTATGTTGGGCACCCATGCTTTAAGGTATTTGCCAGTGCTCCTTACATGAGTTTGCTGGAAATCCGTCCATGTTTTATTTTTTCAAAAATGTCTCAATGTATGTACATACAATAGTCATATAACATAGCCCCCACTTTTCAAACTCCATTCAGACTTTACACACACATTCAAGGTTGGGTTTATAATCTTTCTGAAAACTTGTGTTCACATTCATCAATCGGCAACAAAGTTATAAGTCATCTAAAAATGTTGAGACCCCCATATAATTTAGCCCCCCCTTGACAAAATCCCACCAAACTTTACAAATACATGTATATTTAGATCTAAAATCTTTTGCAATCTTTTGTGTAGATTCGTCAAATGGCACCACATTTATAAGACTTTACAATATTTTTGGACCCCCCCCTCTAATGTTGCCCTCTCTTGGCAGAATCCCACCACCAAACTTTGCAAATTTTTTTATACCTATATCTAAAATTGTTATGCAGACTTTTGTGCAGATTTGTGAAATCGCACCACATTTATAAGCCTTTACAATATTTTGGGACCCCCTCCTAATTTTGTTCCCTCTTGACAAAACAGCTCCACACTTTCAAAACCCATTCAGAATCAGGTCTAGAATAAAGCCATCCAAAAACTGCTTTTCACCCAGTAATGCAGAAATAGGCATACATGCCCCCGAACATCTGAAGTGTCACGGACATCAGAGGACTTTCCCAGGACATCTGAAGTGTTCGAAGACTTTGGGGATGAAAAACACTAGTTTTTGGCTTCTTACGGCCATATCCCATTAGCATCACCCCCCATCTCCCCAGAGATTGTTTGATGAGTTTGACAAGTGCAATGTTATGTTTTTGTATAGGTTTTTACTGCAATATCTGCGGACACAGGCGGATGTCTGCAAATCCAACATGGCGGGTGTTTCCAGAAAATGTACGCATTTCACGCTTTTCACCATCCAATCAGTGGGCGCGCCCAATGTCCACAGACCTCATGTTGCCTCCTAAACCAATCAGATGTCTGTCCACGGCCCAAACAGCAAATTGAGTCCACAAACCAAACCCAGATATCACACACTTTTTTTAAATTACTTTTAGCACGTGTATGGGAGGAGGTCTTTTAGGCCCCCTCCCCTCCATTCCGACCCGCTTGCACATCATGTTCGTCCAACGGCTACCCATGCGCCTGTGGGAAGAGTTGCCGGATAGTCATGGGACGACCCATATGGATGCGAAGTCCCGCCAGAAGGCCGATTATTGACTCCATTTTGTACCAAACCCGACTCCTTTTTGTACATGGTAGAGCAGGACTCATAAGCAAAACCAGCCTGCAGGGCTGCAGCTCTCCCTTCAAGATCGCACACAGTGAACCAGTTATTTCCCTCACCCTCCTCCCCTCTGTGTCCCTGCAGCAGCTCGGTTCTCGCGGGAGACTAGGCGTGAACACGCTACAAGACAAACACTGTATCTTTTTGCCTTCCTCCGTCCATCACTGACCTGTGAATAACCAGGCAAGACTTTAGGTCTGGGAGAAACAATCCATCGCCACAAACATGTCCCATCACTTGCAGACCCTACATTTAAGATATATGCTGTGGATAACCCCCCAACCTCACTCCTCCTTTGAAATAACAGATGCATACTCTATGCCTTTGTGCCACCCTGTTTCACCCACAATGCTAATCCCCTCTGTAAAGGCTGTAAATCCCTTTCTGTGGTTATGGGGCTGAATCTATGTGATATAACAAAACGATCCTTTATTCATGTATCTAAATCAATGGCACTGTACCCAAAGTTATGATCTATATGTCCGGGTCCTATATTGTTGGTTACACTTGATTTCCTACCAAACACCTACGTTAATGTATGATACGCCAAGTAGCTCGTTTGATATGATGCAAACTATATAATCCAAATGCTCACTGGTTTTTAACACTATGTATATTCACAAATGTGTTCAGAAGGCATGAGATTTTCATGTGTACAATATAAACGGCAAGGCCACGAGGCTAATGTAAATAGAGTCATTTTTTCAGCATGATGATCATGGTAAATGTGAAGGCATAGCATAAAATGTAATCAGAGCTCGTTTATTATTTGTTGAACCTGTAATGGCAATAGCCAGGTTTTATTCCATCCTTATGATTCACATATGATCCCACAAATCGGACGAGAGCAAACTTAATAGACCTCAAGGCCTTCTCTCCCCTCTCTTGCAGCGCCGCACATTCAGCCCCCACCATTCTCCCCCTCATGATGGCCTCATGGCTTTAGGCTCTTGTCTCACTGATGCCCTGATGCTACAAATGTAACCTCTTACCCTTCCACTAAGCCAGCACCAAGCATCCACCTTCCCCCCAGCCCCCTGACACACAATGTCACCATAAACCTGCTCTGCACCCCCAGACTCTGGTTAAAGAAATATGGGCAACAAGCCCCTCACCCCAAAGCCTTTTGCTGTAACAGTTGCATTCCCCTCATCGGTGTACCACCCCAGCTCACCCCAGACCACGAATCCTATGTATGGGACGATATTCCCCTCACCATAACAAACAATAAACCATTCTTTCATGGGATCTAAAGGAATGATTAACAAATGTGACAATATAATATTGTGATTAGGCCAGGCATCTGGGCCCATGGAGTCTCCTTTTTAACATCCAGGTCTAATGTCTAGTAATATAACTCTCATATGTCAAAATGTATAAATAATGTTCATGGTATGTGTGGCCACAAGGGCAAATGTTAAGTAGCTTATATCTTCATCAAAAAAGCGAGTACATAAGCACTAGCTGCCCACCTCTAGCACACCAGAGGGGCTACTTATCAGAAATTATCCTCAAAGTGGAAGTTTCATAAGATTATATCTACCACCACAATCAAGGTAATATTTTTACCATATTTTAATAATTATTTTCTCAAAACATATCGGTAAAAAAGCATAAAATACCATTTACAGCGTTCGTCATTTGCGAAAACCACAATAGAGAGAGAATACCACTTCACATTTATGGCTGTTGTTTACACCAATGTGTTTACAGTTTATAGGCATTCATTGGTTTGCGTGATGTTAGTAATGGTGTGACTTGATCACATTACAATTATACATAAACATAGTATAATGGTGTCTACAACCTGATGTGTTTCTCGGGCAGAGGACAGCACTGTTGCAGTCTAAGCTCATCAGTAGTGTCCCAGGACCCGTCTTCAGAACGCAGTAGGTTAAGAACCAGGTTACACTGTCAACATGGCGCTATATGTCAGTATGGTAACCTATAGAATGGATAAAAATTGAGGCAAATATAAGATTTACTCAATGCATATAAAAGCCTTGTATCAGTGGTGTGATTGTCATAGAACAAAAAAAGTAGCCAACTTGCAAACCTTATGGTAATTTCTTGTGGTGTGATGGGCGAGGCGATTGTACTAGTCAATCTAATTCTGGCGGCAGACAAGTCTGTCCAGGGAGATCAAGCTGTAGATCAATACATAGGGCCTCATTACACGGTAGGCGGTAAGGGTTATCGGTCACTGGTAAGGGTACTGGTGACTGTTAACCCTTACCGCCTTATTACGAGGTCCCTTTGCGGGTTGGTACTTTAACGCCTGCTTTTAGCAGGCATTAAAAAACGAACCCGCAAAGGGACCTTGGTGCTAATTACAGTACCGCAATTTGCGGTTCCGTAATTAGCGCCTTCCCCATTCCCATTATGCCCTATGGGGGCAAAAATGGGAATGGGGAAGGGCCTTGGTGAATGGGGAATTACCGCGCCCGCTCACCTTGGAGTAGGGCGGTAATTCTGCCATCCACCAAGGCAGACACAGTAAAATACCGGCGGCCACCATGGCGCTAATAGCGCCATGGTTACCGCCTACCGTGTAATGAGGCCCATAGTTTTTATCAATAGAGGTGTGACGTTGAGGCAATAACTGTCACAGTTAAATATATAGGTAATAGATATTTACCATTTGATACGGAGGTCAGTCAAATTAGGTTCCATGTGATAATATCCCCGCAACAATATCGCCATACAAAAATGTCTCCATATTTTTGCGGCGATATTACCCCATGGAACCTGTGGGGGACACCCCCGCAATCCCCAGATATTTTTAAAGGGAGCGGGGGACACCCCTGGAACCCCCCCACCCATTTACCCCATAAAATATCCCCACCAAAAATATCGCCTATGGCCGTTCCCGACGACCATATGTACGGCAATATTTTTGGTGGGGATAATATTACCTGATACCTCAAATTATAGATTCCCGCGCTGTACATTGGCCATGAACATAGGTTATGTAGGTGTTTGGGCACTACGTTTCCCACAATGCATCATGGAATCTATAGCGGATGGAAAAATAAATCCATTCCGCGTTGTTTCTATTTATTGACAGTGTATAAGCAACAAAAAAGAGACCACCACTTACTTAGCAGTGAGTATCCCAAGTATTGTATTGGTTTTGTCTCCTGTTTTCTTTATTGGATGTCAACTCACATGTCGCCCGTATCAAGGAGTTAAGTCCTGTATGAGGGCAAGGAGAACAGGGAAAACAGGTCAACCCGCTGTTCGTTTGTAAGGTAGCCGTGTGGTACCTGCATGTGCATGGTATACGATCAGGGCAGGCTTACCTCTCGTGCCGGTGCTTGCAGTGAAAGGGTACCGCTGTGGAACGCGGCTTCATTCACGCAGTGCCTGTGAGTTCGGAGGGTGCACGTAGACATCAATGAAGGACTGCCAGCATTATTGTGTAAGCATCTTTCGCCTTGGACATCGAGGACGGACTACCCATGTGTTGTGAGATTGGGGGCCATTTTGGAGTGGATGAATGTGCTGATTGCAAGCAACAGGAGGCAAATCAATATCTTAAGGAGGACATAGATGTGGAACAGAAGGACATATCCTCTCATGATTACTATTACAACCACCATTATATATTATTTACGTGTGAATATCACCATCCACTGTCATTATTTATACTTTAAGTGACAGCTGATCTTTTTTCGGACTAATTCACAGTGATCAGCTTGCTAGAAAGGAAGCACGCCCAATATCAATAACTTAACAAGATGATTCACAGTATTTATCTTTTGATATGTGTCATAATTATGTTGTAATTAGGCAGACCATATGTGAACGGTCGTGTGGCTTATCAGCCTTTCTGAATGCCACGTAGGAATATGATGTTAATTATGGTGTCGTATATTGAGGATCTCTGGGTCTACTGTAGCCCTAATAAGTATGTGAGCCATTAGTGGATGAAAAGATTCCATTCCACAGCAATATTTAAACCAGATTGGACTGTTTTAAGATTGTAAATCCATTTCTGTTCCAGTTTTTTCAAGGACAGGTCCCTGTTGCCACCTCGTGGGTGGGCTTTTGTTGTTTGAATAACAGACCAAAACATATCCTCGCAGGTATGTTTAGCCTCTGCATAGTGGGTCAAAAGTGGTTTGTCAGGAGAACCATTTCGAATGGCTGAACGATGTTCGCCATTTCGCACTTTGACAGACCTAATAGTTTTATCCACATAGATTAGCCCACATGGGCATTTTATCCTGTATATCACCCATTTGGTCAGGCAATTTGAAAAAGATCTATATTTCCACATCCGACCGTTTAGGTCAATTTGTTTCAAGTTTTTGGTCAGGTGGCAGACTGAGCATTATCCGCATACATAATGTCCACTAACTGTCGCGAGGCCCCATAGTGTGGGCTGAGTAGGTGTCTCATTGTTGTTCATCGGGTAGGTGTGCACTCATTTGTCTCGGAGATTCAGCATCCGTTTGAAAGCAAATCTCAGACAATTAGGTCGAAAATCATCAGTTTGGACAGTTTTCCAATTTTTTAGTATGACCCTCCTTAGGTCATTGCTCAGGGGGGAAAAAGATGCAACGCGTGTGATTCTTTCATCCTGTGTTTTTTTTTAATGTTTTTGCAGGATAACCTCACGGTTGGCATTGCGTGCTCTTTTCATAGATCGCTTGATGATTTTGGAGGGATATTGTCTTTGTCGTAATTTTTCACTGAGTTCCTGACTGTTAGTTTTGAAGTCAGCGATTTCGCTACAATTCTGTCAAATTCTTAGGAATTGTCCATAGGGCAAATTGTCCCATAAACTAGACGGGTGGAAGCTACTAAAAAGTAATAAAGTGTTCTTGTCTGTGGGTTTTTTGAATAGTGTAGTGCCCAAGTGATCTTCCTTTTTGAAGCTCTTCAGATCAAGAAAGGCTATGCTTTCGCTGCTGTGGGACATGGTGAATTTGATCGTTGGGGTTTGTCTGTTGAGCCACACAAGAAAATGATCAAGCTGGTCCTGGCTACCATGCCATAACATGAAAACGTCATCAATATAACGGTGCCATGAGCTGATGTGCTCATGAAAAGGATTGGTCGCCGCATAGATGAAGTTGGTTTCATAATGATCCATGTACAGGTTAGCCAGATCCGGTGTGAATGTGGCCCCCATTGATGTACCTTGTCTTTGTTGATAAAAGGTTTGGTTGCATAAGAAAAAGTTTTTAGTCAGTGCCAGCCTAACACAGTCAATGATAAAGTTAGAGGGCACTGTGAGATCAGCCCTTTTCTCAAGGTATTGATGTAGTACTTCTATGCAGTGGTCCTGAGGGATGTTGGTGTATAATGATTCTACATCGAGGGTGACCAAAATGTCATTGGCCCCGGGGTGTAGACTGGCAATAGTGTGAATCATAGCTGTCGTGTCTTGTATGTACGATTTTATCTTGGCCACAAATGGTCTCAGAAAAGAATCTGCATAGATGGAAAGGGGCTCTAACAAGGAGCCTATTGCTGAGACAATTGGGCAGCCTGGGGGATTAGTCGCATTCTTATGCATTTTAGTCAGTAGATAGAAGGCCGGAGTTGTGGGGTTGGGTCTGGTCAAGAACATAAATTCATCTTTGCAGATCCACTTCTGGTCGTGTGCATGGTTCATAAGGCTCATGATTTCCTCTGTCAATCCCGCAGTTGGGTTGCCAGCCAATTTGCGGTAGCATAGTTGGTTTCCCAATTGTTTATCAATTTCAATGTTGTATGCATTGACATCCCACAACACAATCCCCCCTCCCTTATCAGCAGGTTTCACTACAAAGGAAGTGTTGTTTTCAAAGTCTTTTAAAGCTCTACGTTCTGCCTGAGTGAGATTATATTTTTGCTGGTTTTTCTTCTTAAAGAGATAATCCAATTCTCTTATTACTTTGTTTTCAAAAGTCAAAATCTCGGGGGAGATCATAGCTGGGGTGGGTGTAAAGGACGAGGGAGATTTCAGTCCTGATATGTTGTCATCTGTGATGGGCCCCTCCTTTGGATTGTGGAAAAAATACTTGAGCCTTATCAACCTGAGAAAGTTTCTCATTTCTGTTTCTGTGGTGAATTTATCTGCAATTTTTGTGGGAACAAAAGATAGTCCCTTACTCAGAACACTGGTTTCTGTGTCAGTGAGGCAATGAGAACTGAGGTTAAAGACCGGTATTACCAGTTGGTCTGTGACGGTTGCCACTGTCTGGTTGGCATTGTGTGGATGCTAACCAAGCAGGCGGAAGGGCCCCCCTTATAATAGAAATCATGGGAACAAATGTGTTACCTTTTCCAACTAATCCAACAGCAGTGATTCGGTTTCTTCAGCAGCCCAACCCTCAACTAGTCGAGGAGGCCAATCACAAAGAGGTGCCCAGCCTCAGTTTTTTCAGGGGCAGGGGAATTGAGGGAGGAACAGACAATGGGGCAACCAGACAGTGGCAACCGCCACAGACCAACTGGTAATACAGGTCTTTAACCTCATTTCTCATTGCCTCACTGACACAGAAACCAGTGTTCTGAGTAGGGACTATCTTTTGTTCCCACAAAAATTGCAGATAAATTCACCACAGAAACAGAAATGAGAAACGTTTTCAGGTTGATAAGGCTCAAGTATTTTTACCGCAATCCAAAGGAGGGGCCCATCACAGATGGCAACATATCAGGACTGAAATCCCCCTCGTCCTTTACACCCACCCCAGCTATGATCTCCCCCGAGATTTTCACTTTTGAAAACAAAGTAATAAGAGAATTGGATTATCTCTTTAAGAAGAAAAACCAGCAAAAAGATAATCTCACTCAGGCAGAACGTAGAGCTTTAAAATACCTTGAAAACAACACTTCCTTTGTAGTGAAACCTGCTGATAAGGGAGGGAGGACTGTGTTGTGGGATGTCAATGCATACAACATTGAAGTTGACAAACAATTGGGAAACCAACTATGCTACCGCAAATTGGCTGGCAACCCAACTGCGGGATTGACAGAGGAAATCATGAGCCTTATGAACCAGGCACACGACCAGAAGTGGATCTGCAAAGATGAATTTATGTTCTTGACCAGACCCAACCCCACAACTCCGGCCTTCTACCTACTACCTAAAATGCCTAAGAATGCGACTAATCCCCCAGGCTGCCCAATTGTCTCAGCAATAGGCTCCCTGTTAGAGCCCCTTTCCATCTATGCAGATTCTTTTCTGAGACCATTTGTGGCCAAGATAAAATCGTACATACAAGACACGACAGCTATGATTCACACTATTGACAGTCTACACCGCGGGGCCAATGACATTTTGGTCACCCTCGATGTAGAATCATTAAACACCAACATCCCTCAGGACCACTGCATAGAAGTACTACATCAATACCTTCAGAAAAGGGCTGATCTCACAGTGCCCTCTAACTTTATCATTGAATGTGTTAGGCTGGCACCGACTAAAAACTTTTTCTTATTCAACCAAATCTTTTATCAACAAAGGCAAGGTACATTAATGGGGGCCACATTCGCACTGGATCTGGCTAACCTGTACATGGATCATTACAAAACCAACTTCATCTATGCAGCGACCAATCCTTTTCATGAGCAAATCAGCTCATGGCACCATTATATTGTTGACGTTTTCATGTTATGGCATGGTAGCCAGGACCAGCTTGATCATTTTCTTGTGTGGCTCAACAGACAAACCCCAACGATCAAATTCACCATGTCCCACAGCAGCGAAAGCATAGCCTTTCTTGATCTGAAGATCTTCAAAAAGGAAGATCCCTTGGGCACTACACTATTAAAAAAACCCACAGACAAGAACACTTTATTACTTTTTAGTAGCTTCCACCCGTCTAGCTTATGGGAAAATTTGACCTACAGACAATTCCTAAGAATTTGACGGAATTGTAGCGAAATCGCGTGACTTCAAAACTAACAGTCAGGAACTCAGTGAAAAATTACGACAAAGACAATATCCCCGCAAAATCATCAAGCGATCTATGAAAAGAGCACGCAATGCCAACTGTGAGGTTATCCTGCAAAACCATAAAAAAACACAGGATAAAAGAATCACATGCGTTTCATGTTTTTCCCCCCTGAGCAATGACCTATGGTGTCATGAGCTCTGCTTCCAAAGGGTCAGGACTTACCCAACTCCCTTGGAAGCAGACCCATAACCCCGGTTCCGGGTGCCGGCCAGTCCCAATTGGGACCTTTTGGACCCTGTCCTGGCGCCAGTGGCACCAGGCTCATAAATATGCCCAGTCCCAGCGCTGGAAGCGCCGGGCTCATAATGCTTGGGTGGACTTACCTGCAGCAGACCATGCTGCTTACTTACCTGCCAGTTGAGCCCCTGATCCTCTTCTGTTTGGGACTACTTTTCCTGTTGGGTGGGGCAGGAGCCACTCCCTAGGTTCAGAACACTGGAACTCTTCTGGAAAGCAGGAACTCTTTTCTTACCCAGGCAAGGCCGTGGAAGGAGGGACCTAAGCACTACAGGAGGCTATTTAAACCACACCCGATGGATGAATCTTGCTTTGCGTTATTCTGCATTCTCTGCAGCAGAACGCTCACCGTGTCTTCTGATCCTGTGCCTAAGGGAACAAAGGCTTACCATCCTGGAATCCAGTCTTCAGCAGCACCTTTAAAGACAAAGAAAGAACAGGTTAGCACTACGGTCTTCAGTGGCAGCGCATCTCTTACCTGGTCCAGCGGCTGTCACCAACGCCTCGCGCTGCATACCTGCATCTGAAAGACAAAGGCTTACCGACTCTTCGCACGCTCCGGAGGTCTTCGCGCTGCATTCCCGCATCTGAAAGACAAAAGAAGGTGCGTTTAGAGACATTGGGCAACTTTACTACTCACGTGCCATCACTCCTTCCCACGCCGAAATCAGCGGGTATCCCAGCACCCTTCAGCTTCTCTAAAGCTCCGAACTTGTACCTGCAAGGTAAAAGAGACAGTTAGTGTGCATCGTGAAGCAGGGAACAAGCGCTCACTTACGTGCTTCCAAGCGCTTCTATTCCTCACGCGGGTTCGATCCTCAACTCTCTTCAGCCCGCCATCCGCCATCGCCGGAACCCTGCAAAACAAGAGGTATCATTACAAAAGAACTTTACATAAGTCAAAAGCCATACTCACGTGCTCCTCGGCACCGCTCCACAGCAGCTACGCCTTACGCACTTAAAGACTTTTAAGACATTTGAAGTGCCCAGAACTTACCGTTCGTGCAGTAAACGACGGACAGCAGTCCTCTGAAGTCAAGAGGCTTGCACCCTTATCCAGTGAAGAAAATGGTTACGGCACCCTGCCCCCGAGGCAGATGGAGAGCTCGGCGTTCACCTACCTAAGGTGAGATCGTTAACCTTTGGGGTCCTACAGGAGAAGAGAAAGGGAAGAGGAGAGAGGCACCCAATAACCCCAGTTCATTAATCCCATATTTTCTATCTGCAGACATCTTACTCTTCGAGTCAGACACACAGTGCACAGAGGTCCAGCCCGAGGAACCAACCGTGTGTTACACATCACCTTTGAAGACACGGCATTCACCCAGTCAAGACCGGCGCCTCTGCAGGAATCAGGTGAGCGTTACATAAGGAGGGTCATACTAAAAAATTGGAAAACTGTCCAAACTGATGATTTTCGACCTAATTGTCCGAGATTTGCTTTCAAACGGATGCCGAATCTCCGAGACAAATTAGTGCACACCTACCCAATGAACAACAATGAGACACCTACTCAGCCCACACTATGGGGCTTCCCGCCAGTTAGTGGACATTATGCATGCGGACAATGCTCAGTCTGCCACCTGACCAAAAACTTGAAACAAATTGACCTAAACGGTCGGATGTGGAAATATAGATCTTTTTCAAATTGCCTGACCAAATGGGTGACATACGGGATAAAATGCCCATGTGGGCTAATCTATGTAGGTAAAACTATTAGGTCCGTCAAAGTGCGAATTGGCGAACATCGTTCAGCCATTCGAAATGGTTCTCCTAACAAACCACTTGTGACCCACTATGCAGAGGCTAAACATACCTGCGAGGATATGTTTTGGTTTGTTATTCAAACGACAAAAGCCCACCCACGAGGTGGCAACAGGGACCTGTCCCTGAAAAAACGGGAACAGAAATGGATTTACAATCTTAAAACAGTCCAATCTGGTTTAAATATTGCAGTGGAATGGAATCTTTTCATCCACTAATAGCTCACATTCTTATTAGGGCTACAGTAGACCCAGAGATCCTCAATATACGACACCATATTTAACATCATATTCCTACGTGGCATTCACAAAGGCTGAGAGACACACGACCGTTCACATATGGTCTGCCTAATTACAACATAATTATGACACATATCAAGAGATGAATACAGTGAATCATCTTGTTATGTTATTGATATTGGCCGTGCTTCCTTTCTAGCAAGCTGATCACGGTGAATTAGTCCGAAAAAAGATCAGCTGTCACTTAAAGTATAAATAATGACAGTGGATGGTGTATATATTCACACGAAATAATATATAATGGTGGTCGTAATAGTAATCATGAGAGGATATGTCCTTCTGTTCCACATCTCTGTCCTCCTGAGGATATTGATTTGCCTCCTGTTGCTTGCAATCAGCACATTCATCCACTCCAAATGGCCCCCAATCTCACAACACATGGGTAGTCCGTCCTCGATGTCTAAGTCGAAAGATGCTTACACAATAATGCCGGCAGTCCTTTCTTGATGTCTACGTGCACCCTCCGAACTCACAGGCACCGCGTGAAGGAAGCCGCATTCCACAGCGGTACCCTTTCACTGCGAGCACCGGCATGAGAGGTAAGCCTGCCCTGATCGTATACCATGCACATGCAGGTACCACACGGCTACCTTACAAACGAACAGCGGGTTGACCAGTTCTCCCCGTTCTCCTTGCCATCATACAGGACTTAACTCCTTGATACGGGCGACATGTGAATTGACATCCAATAACGAAAACAGGAGACAAAACCAAGACAATACTTGGGATACTCACAGCTAAGTAAGTGGTTGTCTCTTTTTTGTTACTCATACACTGTCAATAAATTGAAACAACGTGGAATTGATTTATTTTTCTATCTGCTATAGATTCCATGATGCATTGTGGGAAACGTAGTGCCCAAACACCTACATAACCTATGTTCACAGCCAACATACAGCGCTGTAATCTATTATTTGACTGAGCTCTGTATCAAATGGTAAATATCTATTACCTATATATTTAACTGTGACAGTTATTGCCTCAACGTCACACCTCTATTGATAAAAACTATGTATTGATCTACAGCTTGAACTCTCTGGACGGACTTGTCTGCTGCCAGAATTAGATTGACAAGTGCAATTGCCCATCAAACCACAAGAAATTACCATAAGGTTAGCAAGTTGGCTACTTTTTTTGTTCTATGACAATCACACCACTGATACAAGGCTTTTATATGCATTGAGTAAATCTTATATTTGCCTCAATTTTTATCCATTCTATAGGTTACCATACTGACACATAGGCGCCATGTTGACAGTGTAACCTGGTTCTTAACCTACTGCGTCCTGAAGACGGGTCCTGGGACACTACTGATGAGCTTAGACTGCAACAGTGCTGTCCTCTGCCCCAGAAACACATCAGATTGTAGACGCCATTATACTATGTTTATTTATAATTGTAATGCGATCAAGTCACACCATTACTAACATCACGCAAAACAATGAATGCCTATAAACTGTTAACACATTGGTGTAAACAACAGCCATAAATGTGAAGTGGTATTCTCTCTCTCTCTATTGTGGGTTTCGCAAATGATGAACGCTGTAAATGGTATTTTATGCTTTTTTACTGATATGTTTTGAGAAAATAATGATTAAAATATGTTAAAAATACTACCTTGATTGTGGTAGATATAATCTCATGAAACTTCCACTTTGAGGATAATTTCTGATAAGTAGTCCCTTTGGTGTGCTAGAGGTGGGTAGCTAGTGGTTTATGTACTCGCTTTTTTGATGTATCCTTCCTCACATACCACAGCCCCCTTTACAAAAAACGGAGGAAATCTTTTGCTCACAACACTTGTTTACCCGCTTATATCTTCATGACTTGGACCTCTCACCTGACCCTGCACCCATCCAGATTAGCCCAGCTGACCCACGTGCTCCTTGTAGTAACCAGGTCTATGCCAGCCAATCCGAGAGCACCACCCCTACAGCATGGATACAGTCCTGTCCCCTTCATCCTTTGATTTCAACTTAATGTATCCCCTACAGCACACGTCATAGATGGCGTGATTTTGTAATATAATGTGTATTTTCTGATGTTGGAGCAGAGCGCTCTCAGAGTTTGCAGAGTTCTCTGCTTGCCCTATTTGGTTTTAGATAAACTTGACTTTTTATCTTCACCCGCACTTGGTCTCGGTCTCATTCCCTCCTGGGTTGTGTCAATTGTTGACTCTCATTGGGGAGTTATCACTATATTTTGGGGGACGCTCACGTTCACCCGATTTAAAGAGAACTACTGGACGGATTTACACCAAATTCACAAAAACACACCTTCAGGACCAAGCCGCTGCTCCTTACGCAAATTTGATGAAAATCTGTCCAGCAGTTTGGGCCTTAGGTGTGAGCACATTTTTTTTTCTCCATTGTTTCTATTGAAAAACAACATTTTTTTGGATGCCCCTATAACTTTTACCCCTTTGATGAAACCTCACCAAACTTGCCAAAAAAATTCAGATGGGGCCATATACTTTTTTGGTAAGGATTCGTCCAGGGGGAGCAAAGTTATAAGCCGCCCTAAAAGTGCTCTTCCTATGAGTTGAACAACTTAACCATAACTACAAGGCCTGTGGCAGGCCCTGTAGTTATGGTTCCCTAGTTGCTCTTCCTATGAGTTGAGCAACTTAACCGCAGGCCCTCTAGCTATGGTTAAGTTGCTCAACTCATAGGAAGAGCACTTTTTGGGTGGCTTATAACTTTGCCCCCCCCCCCGGACGAATCCTTACCAAAAAAGTATAATCCTAACCTAAAAAGTAATCCGTACCACTGTAAATATAGATTACAGTGATATTGTAACCATATTTTTCTTAGTGTACTGAGGAACAAAGCTATGTGATGCCACTTCCTGTTTTGTCAAGAGGTGAAAGGTCGTCACTTCCTGTAACATCATTTGGGGTGGGGTCAAATGATATCACTTCCTGTGATGTCATCAGAGGTCAAGGGTTGTGATTTCACTTCCGCTACCCCTGGCATTTTGGTGAAATGACATCCCAAGCGAAGTCAGGCGTTTTTCAATACAGGTTCCACAACCTCAGATATCTTTGACACACAGCACCTGTACACTTTCGGGACCAATCCCAGGATCAGGCATGTTTGTTATTAATGCAGATCACGGGCTGGAAAACGGCAAATGTTCAAAAGTTAGGGCAATAAAATAGATGTGAGCAGAAAAACATCAACTGCACGGCATAGAAGGAATGGCGGATGGCACATTTTCACATGCACACCTCCAGCCCCACCTGCTGCCCATTTACGAAGAGGTTTCACGTAGAAGCAAGACACCCCCGGAAGCTCTGCTCACAGAAAGCAGACACGTCTGCATTCACTTGCTTCAGGGATAATGATTCAATTTCTGAAAGCGATGCCATTGTTAAGTGCGCTGGCAAGCGGGCATGTTATTACTAGCCGAGACCATACGAATAAATCACGGCTATTACGATCCACGACATGTGGATCGAAGCACTTCTTAAATGTGTCTGCTTCGTGGTAAATGTTCATACTTTTGTCAGTCACATAATAATTGCAGTAATATTGCACTGGCAGGTAGGGCATGTCTCATAGCCTGTGGGGAAAGAGTGGGGGCTAGTTCTGGAACGGCAAGGATGACGTAACCCCAGAGAGGAGCTAACTGCATGGATGAGATAACTGCGTGAGTGAGGTCACTCTTGGGATGAGGTAACCGCATTGGGGAGGTAATTGCATAGGTGGCTGTACTGATTCTGTGTATGAAGTAACTGCTTCTCAAGAGTTTGCTTTCTTGTATCTGCAACTATCAATGTTCTTCAGTTTAATATGCCTAATAGTTCCCTGGGTGTATCCAAGCACTTTGTTTATCAAGCATCACATTCGTCAAACCACATTTGTCAAGTTGAAAAATCAAAGCAGCTTAAACCATGGCAATAGAGAAGGGCGGGGGTGGGGAGTGCACGAAAGAAAATCACATTTTATAATCTGCAGTTCGTTACAAACGTGGTGCAGCCCTGCCAATAAAGCATTTTTTTACATGGATTATCGATAGAGCATTTCCTTTTTTTAATGGATTATCGATTCTACGATCCCCATAATAAAATGCATAATAAGTCAAAGCAGTGAACACATGTACAGGAGATGAAACCGGGAGCAAATGTACAGAGTGTGTGTTCTTTTGTTTGTGTGTCGCATTCTCTGCTGCTAAACAGTTGTTCTCGCCTCACTAAGGTATTGTTATTGGCTTTATTAAATAATTAGCCCTATGAAGGCCAGGTGCCTCAAATGTTCCAAAACGTCAGGTTTTGCACTTCCATTGCAAATTGACCTTACAGAGACGGCCTGGGAGCCAGCAGCATGGTGGAGATGACCTACCAGCGCATTGCCATGGTTACATTCAAGCATTACTGTGGGGGTGTTCACGCATGCAGTTGACATTGTTGGGCTGACATATGCTCTAATCACAGAACATGCGTCTGATCAGGGTCGCACCAAAGGAAGCGCAGATTGTAGACCACGCAGGAGGTCATGCACATGTTGCCCCCACCTCCCGGTGGAGCCTCTTTTGGACATGCAGTCCATGGAACCATGGATACTGCAGGGAGAGGTGTGCACGCCGAGCCTCTGTGGATCCATCTCAGGTGCAGGGCGAGGGCTCATTGGCGCCGTGACAGGCAGTCTGGCTCTGAATAGGGATGGGCGAAATAAATACAGCCATAGAGGCGGGTATTGCCTATTCCACTTGCGCACACTACTTCACAGCCATCCACACGCCAAAATATGCCTAAGTGACACACGTATTTCAGAAATTCGGGAGTCTGGAAATTTCTTTGCTCTCTAATTGGCTAAAATACTACACATTACTCCAGATCAGTGTAAGGTGAACATTCCAGCCTTCGGATTGGCCAAAATATTTGTGTGCTAGATCCACCTTACACATAACTGACTGAACCAATTGAGCCCAATGAAAGAAGGCGAGGGAGCATCTGCTCCCAATGCCTTGCCATCGAAGCAGCGGGAGGATTGCCCATCCATTCCACAATCTACTTTGCCAGCACTTTGAGTCGCATTTTTGACAATTCATAGTCATAGGCCTGCAGCCCTTCCATGTGTTAGGGACCCCCTTCACCTGGGCTTCAAGCGATGCCACAAAAAGCCGCATATAGACAGTGATGAAGCGGGTCGCTATGCAGCCAACCATGCATTGCCTTCTGTAATGACTCACATGTCGCAAGTACAATGTGCACATTATTGCACAATATGGTCTTACGAGCAAACAAAGAACTTTATCACCCATGGAATACCATCATTATTTTATAAATATTAGAAATATGAATAGCATTTGTGGGCAGTTTTTCTAAGAATGTTCTCTCATGTGTTAATGAGTCTTAGTCACAAACTGCTTAATATGTTGTTAGAATATTCAGCCGCTTTCCAAATAACCCGAACGTCAACTGTTTTGGTCAGATGAAACTTTCCCGAAATTCTTTTAATATTGGGGCAAAAGAATTGAGTGAGATTGGCTAAATTTGTATAAATTCAAGCTTCGAAATTTTGATCAGTCTTGTACTCAGAGGCAGGAGGTTGCTAGAGCAGTTGAGGGTGAGGCATATCATCAAAGTAGGCTTTTGCTGAAGGAGACGCTGACAATTCAAATTGGTTTTTGCCGAGGGAGAGGCAGAAAAATGAAAAAAAGGCTTTAGTCGAGGTAGAGGTAAATAGGTCAGATAATTCTTTTGGTATTAGGGAGGCGAGCATCTCAGTTACCACAGTGCATGACCTACACGCACCTGATATTTATTATCAGTGATTAGGGGATGTGGAGAAATCTCAATGTTGTTTAGAGGCAGGAGAATACATTCTGTGGTTTACTGGGTGTGCCAACCTTATTTGAAGGATGACAAAAAATACTACTTGTGAAGATTACTGATGGAATAACAATGGAATTAGTGAGATACCATGGCCCAAGACTACTGTCTAGCCCCACTGTGTTCCTAATTATTCTGTAGACAGATTTGTGTCAGTGTCAATTTCATTTCACATTAACCAAATCGTAACCACCATGATGTGATGATGTGATACTCTGAGAAGAGTGCACTTTCAGAATAGGAAGCCTCACATGCAATTAAGCACATTAAGCTGTAATGTTTGCCTGTGGATGGCATAAGGACAATGTTCATCTACCGAATTTCAGATTGAACAATTTTCAATCTGGACCAGGGAGAATCATAGAAGGCTGCAAGGAGTGTGTGAGGTACCGATTACCACCCTGAATCCATTAAAGTCCTAAAAGAGCTGGAAGACTTTCTCTTTTCAAGCAGCTGCAAATCAAGCAAATTTACATTAGACCATAGGCAGAAAGAGCAACAGAGCGATGACCAAACACATACAATAAGAAGTACTTTCAAGCGCCCCATGAATCCTAGCTTGAAAAAAAGAGTTTTCTGTTGACACCTTGTGAAGTTGGAAGCAAATCATTGACAAAGATCAGATAAAAGTGAGATACATATATTGGAGAATTGATAATCCTTCACTCTGTTCCCTTCATATAGTCATGACGTTCATTTGATACTTTAATTTACATCAAATAATCTCTTAAAATGATCACTATTTATAAATAACTAAGTGTGATAACTATAACACATATTTGATATTGAATAGGTATGTTTTTTTGCAATGCGTGATATCACAGATGCTGTGAATGTTTCCCAGACTGGTTATTGTTTTTTATTCTTATTTTGAAATATGTGTAACGTGCACTTAACAACATAAATCATGTCTAGGTGCAGATTAAAAGTAGACAACATGGAAGGAGAGACAAAAAATGTGTTACCAGAAGTCAATCCAAACCGAATGGTCAAATCCCCATTAGTGTGTCTCACCTATCCAGATTACTTAAATATGTGGTTTTTCAGCGCTCTGCGAAACTGATATAAAGATTTGAGGACACGTATCTTCAACAGGAGCCCGTTCCACAATTTTAGCCCGTAAACTCTGAACCTGTGGCCTCCTCTGGACACACAACACAGTTTGAGGGGGCAATTTTCAGTAGCAGTTTGTCACTTGATCGCAGCTGTCGAGCTGGATGTTACCATCTGATTTTTTTGGAGAGAAATGATGGGGCCAGATTGCGCATTTAAAAACTAGGCACAACGTTTTGAAATCGATTCAATCCTTAATGGTGTGCCAGTTTAAGGATGGGCGTAGGCTGGAAATTAGGGAGGACTTCCTTACTCTAAGAATCAGCCTCACTGTAGCATTCTGAGCTTTTTCCAGGCTCTGAAGTTGAGTGTGTGGGATGCCTGCCAACAGCCCATTGCAATAATCAAAATGAGAATTCACCAAGGGCACCCACAACCACTGAAAGATTCTCAGCCGGGATGAAAGGAAGAGCCTGTCACAGGAGGCGCAAGGTACCAAATACTGACTGCACCTTGGTGCTCACCTGGGGTGTCCCCTCAGATTTTTCTGCAAGATGCAGCCTAAGCTATTTATTTTAGGGGCAAACAGAAGGTCTCAGCCCAAGAAACGTGGTGGACCCGGACACCTGCTTTGATTGAGAAGGTGTTTAGGCTGTACAGTGCTACTTCCATTTTACTGGCATTCAATAGAAGCCAGTTGGAGGACATCCATCCCCTAACTTCTACCAAGCACCATTTGACCATCTGAAAAGCCTCCTGCACATTCCCTATTTTGATAAACACCTGGGTGTCATCCGCATAAGAGTTGAAGTTGCCCTCATGCATAAATCCATCAGGGGTTGGAGATATAGATTAAACAAAAGGGGGAAGTGATGTGTCCTGGGGACTCCACAGTCCTGTGGGAGGGACTCTGAAGTTGTGATGCTCCTAATGGTTATGCACAACTTGTTCTTACTGTATAGGTACTGTAAAGGTAAGACAGGACTGTCTGTACTGACACTGACACGCTGTCACGCTGCAGCACTAGGTCTGAATAATTGAATATTAATATTCGCTGCTTAAGTGTGCGATATCTAAGTTGAACAACTAAATTGTGACCCTGTGATTACATTGTTGCAACAGATTGAATTGCTTTTGACCAGTATTGACTAGTATTAATACCGCTCTGGGTCCTGCTAAATTGTCTGCATTATTCCAGCTTGAACGTGTATCTTACTGTGTATCACGGGCGATGGAGGATCTTTAAACTCCAGCAGTCTATTAGAAGAGCACTGTAACATTCTGCTGTTTTACTTTTGACTTCTTACCTACCCACAGAAAGGACTATCACGGTCCTTCTCTGCCAACACGCCTTGATTTTAGATAGGCTCGCAAGCACTAGAAGCAGGGCCACTGAATTGGGCAACTACAGTTCCCAGCAGCACCAGCGTCGCATTTTAAGAAACATCAGGTGCTTCAGTGCCGGCGCTTCTACGACTAGCCGGTCTGCGCCGGTCCACGCCAGACATCGGTGTTCGGTGAGACACTCTGCTCTTCTCACTATCCAACCACAGAGAGCTGCAAATAAGGTATGGGTTACCTAAAGACATGGCACCTAGTGTCCCAGGTGAAAAAAACGCACCATTTGACCACAGTGCAGCGGTTTATAGACGCAAGGAAAGAAACACTTGATCCCTCTCCAGTGAAAAAAAGTCCTGACATTGCGCTTGAACCGCTACCTTGGGCCTCATTCCGACCCAGGCAGTAAGGGGTTTACGGCAGCGTAAACAGCGCCGACCCTTACCGCCTGATTCCGAGGTCCCTTAGCGCCATGGAGGATTTAACCCCTGCTTTTAGCAGGTGTTAAAATCCATGGCGCTAAGGGACCTTGTTGTTAATTACGCCACCGTAATTTACGGTGGCGTAATTAACGCCTTCCCCACTCCCATTATGCCCTATGGGGCAAAAATGGGAATGGGGAAGGGTAAATGGGGATTGGGGACTTATCGCCCCGCCAACCTCGGAATGGGGCGGTAAGTCCGCCAACCACCATGGCGTAAACATAGTTTACGCCATGGTGGTAAAGGTACGACCCAGGCGGTAACTTACCGCCTGGGTCGGAATGAGGCCCCTTGTCTTACAACCCCGTGGCTGGCCAAAACCCGACCTCCCACCATCACAAAAGTGACAACCACACAGAAATTGTAAAAAACGACGCTCCCCCATCGTACACTACACCGGACAAGCAGAAAAATGCACCATCGGAAGACATCACTTCTACACAATCAGCAAAATCCATACAAATCAAAATAGGTATCTTCAACACTAGGTCCATGAACATTCATGCTCAAAATACAAATGATTACATACTGCAGGATAAATTAGACATACTATGTCTTACTGAAACTTAATTACAGGAACCCACCATTGACACTACGGTGCCCCCAGGATACAACATCTATTTAAAAAAACTTGGAGATAGGCAAGGGAGGGGAAGTGGCTATAATAGCCAAACAAGACCTCAACTTCTTTCCCTCACCCAACCACTGTAGCAGCAGTGAAACACTCTTTCTTAAAATGACACCCACAAAAAACAGCTGCTTTAACTTTTTTGTAATCTATAGTCGACCCTCACTGACCTCTGATTTCAATGACAAATTAACTCACCTTTAAATGCCTTAAAAGAACCCAACACAGGGACTATACTCCTGGGTGACCTCAACAGGTCGAGAGGAAATCCTCAAGACATGGAAGCCTTATCTCTCAAGAAAGAGTTAAATCTATCGACTTCCTCGTAATAAACAGCGAACCGACAACCAATAAAGGGAACCAACTCGATTGGATCCTTTCCAATAATGTGGAAACCATTATGCTTGGAACGAATCCATGCATTTGGTCAGACCACCATAAAATCGAACTAATACTCACACCCAATAAAAATATCAGGAACTGAACAACGCACCCATCAAAGCTCAAGGAAGGAACTTAAAAAAAATCATGCTTCCTATCCTGACACAAGGTATAAACAACATTATGAACATCACGGCCGATGAGGATTCCTGCGATAGTCTAATGGCCACTTTCAACAGTCATTTTGAAAAACTCATAGACCAGCATGCCCCAATTAAACTTAAATGAGTCAGACCTCAACTTAAACACCAAAATTGGTTCAATGCAGAAACCTATAAACTCAAGAAAGTAAAAAGAAACCTGGAAAGAAAGTGGCAAAAAGATCCAGCGGATAACAATAAAGAGTAGTGGAAAGAAATGGGCCGCCAATATAGGGAAAAACTGACTGAAGCAAACAAGAAACTATTACAATGAACACATCACCACAGCTTGTAGCTCCTGTACAGAAGGTCCCAAATACAGCCTGCACTCCAACCGTCCATTTCGAAGTAGCAGGAATGTTCACACCAAAGTATGTGATGTATGATAGGCAAATAAACCAGCAGAGAGCCGCAGTAGGGCTCTGTCCAGCACCCATCAGAAGAACAGCACCTATTGAAGTACCAATACCAAGGAAACCATGGACAGTAAGGTATCCATTGAGGAAACCCCATCAACAAATGAAAGGAAATGAAGATCATCTAAGTACAGTCCCTGAAGAAACCAAAAAAGGTCTTAATGGAAGACGAATGGTGACATCACGAGAACCTGGACTGACTCACCTATAAAAGAAATGACGACCAGAGAATGACGTAAAGAGATGAAATGCCATGGGCCAAGGATATCGTGAACCTAAAGTGAAAGGACGATGTCAAATGTAAGAAGCTTGAGCCATGAGCATGATGAAGATATTTAACCAGTTTACGCATGTACATATGCTTGGAACCGCAAGAAAGCTAAGAAAATTGTGTGGATGCTATGCTTGGTAGAATAATATACATATCTACCTCAAATGAAGCACATTACATAAGTTTATTTCCACTTTGCAGAAGAAGCAGAATCAACCCAAGTTTACTAAAGACCACATGACAAGGGCTTCATTTTTGCAAAATTAAGAATAAGCGGCAGAAGTGAATCTCAGCAGAGGCAAACCGTGCCAGGAAAACCAAGGTCGTATTAGTAGAATAGATGAACGGTAGCTACAATTAATTGAAGCTAAGAACAGAATATCCTGCCTCTGAAAGGTCAAGATAAGAATACAAAGGCAGGTGGTGGGTGAAACGAAAATCAAATACACAAATTATGTGGAGAAGAGGCATATTCACAGTGTCTGAATCACATGACCAGCCGAGCAAGAAGACGCAAGAGTTTCACACCTACACATGGCAGTAGGCCATGCGAAGATATCAGAACTTTTCCAGACAGGAGATGCTGTCTCGAGGCCAACCACAGTGAAATAATTGACGCATGGCCACTAAAGGGATGATTGATGTAACAATAATTGGAGGAAGGCTGGGGGAACTAAGGGGCACCCCGCACGTGGCCTTCGATTCTGCGTGCTACTAAGCAAAGTGGAAAAGTATGCATGGGGTTGGTGCCAACCCAATCACAATGGACCAAATAATCTAGGGTCCTATAGTTAGTAGAACCAATAGGATGTTGTACTGTTAGTGAAGTCTGCAGTAGCCATTTTGAAGGAAGGGCTTAGATTCCCCTCCTGACAGTGTTTACCCAATCCCCTCACTCTGTTACCATATACAGATATAGTACCTATACTAAAGTTACCTTTCCTGAACCAATAGAATTGTATGCCAACTTTTAAGCGTTGCACGTCAATGATGATGAGTTTTCAGTATAAATGTTCTGATTTTGATGAAGTTCGTTGGAGTTGAAGCGAGAAGGATGATCGCGCCACTGCTGATATTCATAACTCCCTGTTTTTTGTACTTGTCATTAAACGATTCCCTTTGCCAAACCGTTGAGTTGTCATTATTGATTTGGTGTTGGAGTTTTAATCTGAACCCCCATCCATCTCACGGGTGCTGCTATCTTGTCTGAAAGTGCTTCTGGGCAAACCCCAACTCTATGGGCCGGTTGGGGGTCTCAGAGAACACTTGGTAGCAGAGATTGATGGTTATCAATTATCGATTAGATAAGACACCCATTGACCATCGACATAAAGTAACTCTAGGTCCTCGCCAATATTACGAGAGCTTTGCCATCCGGCTGAGTAGACTGTGAAGCTCCCCGTAGACAGTGGTTAAGGTAAAAGTAGAATCTGCAGACAGAGGTCTGAAGGGACCTGTGTTCCCCACATAACCCCTTCCCACTCCTACGGGTAGCTGAGTGGGTGAACGGCAGGAGAGGCGGTGATGGAGGTGGTGATCCCGAGCATCCAGAGAGGAAACATGCGAACAGTGAATGAAAAAGACTAAATGCTTTGGCAAAAAGTATATACCTTAGAACAAGTAAGGGAAAAGGTAACGGAGGGAGGCGAGAAAACAAAATATAGTCAGAAGTAGAGTAGGATATATATATATATATATATATATATATATATAGATAGATATATATATATATATAGGGGGAAGAAAAAAGTGACTTAAAGGGTGACTAAAAGTAGTTAAAGAAAAAGAGGATACCGGGGATGACACCCGAGAAGAGAGAGGATACCAGGGGGGGGACTACCAAGAAGAGAGAGGATTCGCCTAATTCCTACGCTTTAATATAGCGGCTAGAAGAAACTTGCATCCAGAGTCCTGAATGAAGAGGAACAAATAGGTCACCACAGCGTTTGAAGACGCTCTGTGAAAGGGATGAGTTTAAACTCCATGTCGGGGTAATATTAGAGGCAGAGGTCCATGTAACCAGCTGGAGTTTATCTAGTCTGTTAACGTCTGTTTTATGTGTAATTTGTTGTGACGTCATAGGTTGAAATGTTTCCTTCGAGGAACTAACATAAAATGTACACGATTAAGTAACTGAGATATTGTAGTGTACGAATTGATGTTTATTGATTAAAAAAGAAGATATAACATTTTATGGAAGAAACGAGATTGGAGCTTGGGACGATTGGTGCTCGCTAATATTGTCGGAATTGTTTAAGTGACGAAAGACATTAACAAGTGTTGTATAAAAAGAAAGTGAACAAAGTTAAATATGGAAGACGTGACTCCATTAGTACACCTGTGCAAACAGTTGCCAAAACATGCACCTAAGCTGAAAAAGTACAGTGCATAATGGGTTAAAGTAACCGCAAACAAAATGTTTATGCCTTGGCCCCAGGGTGGATCGTTATCTAAAACGGTCTTGCAACACATGACGACATACACGGGCAAAAAGTTAGACAAACGCCTATCTAGTCTAGAGTTGTGGAAAATGTAACAACAAGATAAAGAGGAGGAGCCACCATTAGATTGGATCCTTAATGTATGCATAGAGGGGGGTGAGACGCCCTCAGCGCCACCCGCCCCATCTGAAACAAAAATTGAAGACAGTAAGGAGAAAGGGTTATACCCGCTAAGAGAACTTAAAGCAGCCATGGGGTATAGCCACCCGGCATATGAGTCACCGATGCAAAGAGGTGACGAATGTCTAGACAGAGATAGAGATAGAGATATCACCTCCAAAGTCCAGAGGGACAAGGAGAGATGCGAGAACGAGAGAAAAGACCAGGCACAAGCAAGTACATCTCTCGATACAGAGAGAGAAGGCAAAAGATGGAAAGGGAGTGAGGATAGAACTGATGAGATAGCACTCACATAAAACAAATGGATAAAGGTGTGAAGGCAGGCGCTCAGTTACCAGTCTTTAGCTTCTCCTCCTAACGCACGTTTTCATGACTTCATCAATCTTCAGGGAGGCTGAGTTTCTTAGTTTTTTCAGGCGGGTCTGCATTTCTGTTTCAGGTGTGACAAATTAATTAGCTCTGAGGATTCTGGTACTTGTATTTTTCTCTCTTGATTTTGCTGGCAGGTGACTGGAAACAACTCCCTCCATAGCACAAATCTACCCCTTGATGGGGGGAGGGGGAAAGCCATGGTTGTGGCTCTCCAATGTAAGGCATGGTGGCCCTGCTGCTACTGCCTTGTGAGCCCGGGACTCCTGGAACAATGGTTAAAGGTGTGAAGGCAGGCGCTCAGTTACCAGTCTTTAGCTTCTCCTCCCAACGCACATTTTCATGACCTCATCAATCTTCAGGGAGGCTGAGTTTCTTAGTTTTTTCAGGCGGGTCTGCATTTCTGTTTCAGGTGTGACAAATTAATTAGCTCTGAGGATTCTGGTACTTGTATTTTTCTCAATTGATTTTGCTGGCAGGTGACTGGAAACAACTCCCTCCATAGCACAAATCTACCCCTTGATGGGGGGAGGAGGAAAGCCATGGTTGTGGCTCTCCAATGTAAGGCATGGTGGCCCTGCTGCTACTGCCTTGTGAGCCCGGGACTCCTGGAACAATGGTTAAAGGTGTGAAGGCAGGCGCTCAGTTACCAGTCTTTAGCTTCTCCTCCCAACGCACATTTTCATGACCTCATCAATCTTCAGGGAGGCTGAGTTTCTTAGTTTTTTCAGGCGGGTCTGCATTTCTGTTTCAGGTGTGACAAATTAATTAGCTCTGAGGATTCTGGTACTTGTATTTTTCTCAATTGATTTTGCTGGCAGGTGACTGGAAACAACTCCCTCCATAGCACAAATCTACCCCTTGATGGGGGAGGGGGAAAGCCATGGTTGTGGCTCCCCAATGTAAGGCATGGTGGCCCTGCTGCTACTGCCTTGTGTGCCCGAGACTCCTGGAACAATGTTTAAAGGTGTGAAGGCAGGCGCTCAGTTACCAGTCTTTAGCTTCTCCTCCTAACACACGTTTTCATGACTTCATCAATCTTCAGGGAGTCTGAGTTTCTTAGTTTTTTCAGGCGGGTCTGCATTTCTGTTTCAGGTGTGAAAAATTCATTAGCTTTGAGGATTCTGGTACTTGTATTTTTCTCACTTGATTTTGCTGGCAGGTGACTGGAAACAACTCCCTCCATAGTACAAATCTACCCCTTGATGGAGGAGAAGCTAAAGACTGGTAACAGAGCGCCTGCCTTCACATCTTTAAATCTTAAAACAAATGGATGGAAACTCAATGGCAAAGGCATTGATGACGCAAAACAAAAAGAGAAGCTATGTGATGTACAGAGAAAGGTGAAGGAATACGAAAAAGGATTGAGAGATGAAAGAATAAGGAAAAAAGATAGACAGAGACGAGAACAGGTATATCATGAAGAGCAAGAAAGGCAACACAACCGTAAACAGAGAGTAGCCAATGATCAAGACAGGCAGGTGCAGCAAAGGATAGAGGAAGAACAAAGGATACAGAGAAAAGAATAAAGAGACGAAGGGATGAGGAAATTCGAAGGGCAAATTGACGTAGAGACGCAAAGAAAGAGGAAGAATATAGGGTCAGAGAAGAAGCGTGGAAGCGCAGAGAATTTGAAGACGATGTAGAACGTAAGCGAAGACAGAGAGCATGCGATCTCGAATATCTGGAAAGAGAGGTTAAAAAACCTGAACCAGTGGTAGATTGGGAAGACATTGAAGAATTCTTTCCTGAGTATGATTCACTACCAGGCACATCTAGAGCTAATATTGGGAATGACTTTGACACCGGAAGCATCGGAGAGACGATCGATAGAATATATGATGAAATGGTGCTAGAACAAGTACCCCAAGGGGAGGGGGAAGACGAGCGCCTGGAGAGCACTCAGTTTTACGATACTGAGGATGTCTCCCGAAGTAGTGTGAATAGAGAACTGTCCCTAGATAGGTTGAAAATAAGTAGGAACAAAGAGGACGCAAGAAGTTGCACGAGTTGGGTGCAGACAATGTCTGACACCGAAACAGAGGAGCATGAGGAAAAGGAGGAAGAAAGGAGACGCTAAAAGCGATTCCCAGGATGGAAAGGGATAAGATGGTTAGATTCTAGTGAGTCTGCACCGAGAGCTTCAGGATCAGCCACGCAGTCAGACCAACACGAAGAAGTATCTCACAGTCAGAGGGGGGTGTCTCCAACACCCTATGTGAGCCGGCTAAGGACATTGCCAGGCAGACGGCGGTGCAGGAATATTACTCCTGTAATAGACCGGAGAACAATGAGAGAAGAGAGAGAGGGCTATGCGTCCCAATTTCCGTTGCTCGAGAAAGGAGGAGCAAGACCACAGTATATTCCATGGCCACACATGGATCGGGAAAACTTGAAAAATAAGCCTCCAATGCTGAAATCGGGAGCCGGAAAATATATACACGAGCTAGAAAAAATGACAGGAGGGAACACGTTAGGTGGGGATATCAGGTCTCTTAATCGCCATACTTGGTGATAGAGCAGATGATGTGTGGACACAGGCAGGTTACCCTGTGGTGTGGCCACAGTTAATACCGCGCATGACAGAGCGGCTTTTAACAATTTTAGAGCTGCGGTATGGAAAGCATTATGATTGCTATATCTGGATACTTCCGACATGGGAGCTATAATGCACGTAAAATGAAGGAGTCAGACGACCCGTTGATTTACATTCAGAATTTCCAAGACGCGTGGGTACTCGAGACTCGGGAATCTTGGGTGAAATCTATACCCATGTTCTACCATATATTGTACCAAGGGCTGCCGGAACCGGTACAGAAACAGCTCAAGAAATTGATAGGAATCAAGGCCAAACTGTGGTCTGAAATACAGATGACCATCGGACATTATTGCAGGCTACTGCAAGAAAAGAATCGCAAAAATGCTGCACAAAAGGGAGAAGAGGCAAAATTAGTGCAGAAGAAATTGTCAAACTATGCCATTGAAGGAGCAATGATAACTAGCACAGACGGATCGAACATGCAACAAGCCAATAATCCACAGCAGAATAATCAGGGTAATACTGGGTTTTTCCCCAGGGGAAGAGGATTCAGAGGGAGAGGATGGCAGAGTAATCAGGGAGGTTTTCAGAATAATCAAGGAGGTTTTCAAAATATGCAAAATGGCAACCAAGAGGTGTCAAATGGGCAAATGATCAGACCACCGCCAGTATGTTGGTTGTGTGGGATGCCAGGGCATCTAGCACGCAAATGCAGAAGTCAAGGCATGATGCAAAATGGCCAAGGAACAGGAGTAGGTATGGTGAATCCACCTGTGTTTTTACAGCAGCAAAGAATCACACAGTGCAAGAGCAAATGCTAGGAGCACTGCAGAACTTGCAACCTCAGAACTCGATGAGTTTTCCACAAGGACAGTCTCAACAGTTGCCAATACAACTGACACAGACAGTAAGTCCAGGACAGCCTACAAACCCTGGAATGAGGAGTAACACTGGTGATGGGGGAAGTCCATTTGCACAAGGTTTGACAAAATGATATATGGATTAGGACAGCTCACTGGGAACTCTGATGTGTTCTATCCTATCAGTGACACCAGACCCTCACCAGGAACCAAGGGCGGATGTCATTGTAGGGGATAAAGAATATTCCTTCTTAGTTGACATGGGTGCAAGACGTTTTTGTATACGTGAAGGCAAATCTTCCTTGTCCGGCGATGCTATAAATACTCAGAGTTTCACAGGAGCTACAAGTCGTGTTCCTTTTACAAACGCACTTCCAATCTCTCTAGGAGAATGTGATATGCATTTACCTTTGTTAGATTCGCGACAAACCCCAGTAAACATTTTGGGTCAAGATGTAATGACAAAGTTAAACATGACAATCTCATTCATGGAGGAGGGCATAGTATGTTCAACTCCCGGAATGCACTATTTGAACATATGCAAATTGATTAGAGCATACGCAGCACACACAGCTAGCTATGAGGGCTATACCATTAAAGCCCAAAACATTCACGTATGGAATATGTGTGCCAATGGCAGGGATGCCAGGCCTTACTGAGAAAACCATGAGGACCCAGATGAATTTCTATTTAGACCAAGAATACCTATGCATGAGGAAAAGGGACAAGTATTTCCCTTAGTGATACAAACAGCTGCAATACGAGGGAAAATGGCTTTGATTGATGCTTGTCATGACGAAGGCCGACAATGGTGCACAGTAATCGCCATTGAAGAAGGGTAGAGATTGAACAATGTCACTGATGACGATCTGTTTGATGAGCAAGCAGACAAGGAAGAAACAGCAGTTAATGTAAACTTCACTTTTTGGGTGAAAAGGATCAAAAGAGAAGTGCCTCAGAGAATGATGTTGGCACAGAACCGTCCTGAATATTTCAAGGAAGACATGGCCCAGGTGCCTGTCTCAATGTGGACCACAGGGCTCTATGACGTAGGCTTACTGAAAGGGGTCGGAGAAGTGAAAATCAAACTGAAGCCAGGAGGATTTTTTCCAAAAGCACGACAATACCCCATGTCCAGGGAGGCAGATGAGGGAATTTTTAAGACAATTTCGGCTATGATGGAGCAGGGCATCTTAGTGACGTCAGAGTCGTCATGCAATACT
Organism: Ambystoma mexicanum; assembly: GCF_040938575.1. Classification (NCBI taxonomy): domain Eukaryota; kingdom Metazoa; phylum Chordata; class Amphibia; order Caudata; family Ambystomatidae; genus Ambystoma; species Ambystoma mexicanum. Next base: position 770,670,395 of record NC_090933.1, on the reverse strand, counting down.
GCAGTTTACCCTATCAAAAAATCAAAGGGAGGGTTTTGGAGGCTAGTACAGGATCTCAGGCCGATAAACAATATTTTTGAGGCTGATTTCCCTTTAGTCCCTAACCCGGCTACAATTCTACGTAATATACCTGTTGAAGCAAAATATTTTACAGTGATTGACGTGAAAAATGCATTTTTCGCAATACCTTTGCACAAAGACTCACAAGATATGACGTCATTTACGTTCAGACAGATGCGTCGGAAAAGCACGAGGCTACCCCAGGGGTACTGTGAGTGTCCTATTTTTAACAGAGTCCTGCAGATGGACCTAAGCAATATTGCATTAGAAAGTGTTGTCTTGCAATATGTGGATGACATCTTAATTTGCGGCACGAAAGAGGAGCAATGCAGACACGATTCTGTTCAGCTATTGACTATATTGGCTGAGAAAGGATATAAGGTTGACAAAGAGAAGTTACAATATTGTCAACAAGAAGTGCTGTACATAGGTCAGCTGATCTCACACGAGGGTAAAAGAGTTACCCCAGAAAGAGCTGAAGCCATACTGAACACAGCCAAGCCACACACGGTAAAGCAGATGCAGAGTTTCTTAGGCCTTTGCAATTATGCCAGAGCATGGGTTTTCGACTACAGCTCATACACCAAGCCTTTGCTTCAGGCCCTAAAGAAGGCCCAAGTGACGAAAGGAAAAATTGAATGGTCTGAGACCATGGAGAAAGGATTTGATGATCTCAAAAGAGCCATTTGCACGGCATCATTTATAGGGATTCACAATTATGCAGAGGAATTCTACCTGTTCTCACACACAAATGGCAGGGTTATGACGGCAGTGCTCACACAGAGAACCACATTGGGGTACAAGTCTCTGGCATATTAAAGTGGAAATCTGGACCTAGTGATGAGGGGCCATTTCCTGTGTGAACAAAGTTTTACTGCCGCAGCATTCGCCATCGAGAAGGCTACTACCATTGTAATGGGATGCTCAATGACGTTGTACGTCGAGCACTCGCTATTTGCTATTCTAGAGAAACCGAAGGGCACACTGACATCTCAGAGAGCTTCTGCTTATGAAGTGATCATATCAAATCCATCGATTAAAATAGTCATATGTAAAATAGTGAACCCAGCTATGTTCATAGTTCGGCCAGTCACTGAAGGAGAGTCAATACATGACAATGCGAATTATGAAGAATTCTATGATGAAATTCCCAGAGTGAAAGAAAATGCATTGACAGAAGGAGAAATTGTCTTCATTGACGGTTCTTCGAGAATCGATCAAAACAACAGGCAAAGATATACAGGCATTGCTGTGATGATGCACACAGCAAATGGAGAATTTTGAGTGCTTCTTAGTGCACGAATACCATCTCATTATTCAGCACAGGCTGAAGAATTACTAGCGTTGATACTCGCGATACTCGCGATCACGCAGGCCAGGAAGTAACGGTGTACAGTGACTCCACCTATGTGATGTCCACAGTACACGCAGGCTTAGAGCACTGGAAAAGGAGGGGCTACCTCTGAGCAGATGGTACGGCAGTGCAGCACACAGCCCTAATGGATAGGCTCATTAAGGCCCTACAGCTCCCAGTGGACATAGCGGTCATGAAATGCGCTGCCCACATGAAGGGGACAGATTTTATCTCACGATGAAATCAAGCAGCTGACACGGAAGCCAAGCATATGGCATCCAAGAGCGAGACGATCATGGATGTGGAAGTCACTAACATAAATGAGAAAATGATTGTCACATGGAGTGAACCTGAGAGTTACAACAATATGGGACAAACACAGTTAATGGAACTCCAAGAGGAGGCACCACAGGAGGAGAAAAACCTCTGGAAGCAGCAGGGGTGTTCTTTAAACCACTCAGAAAGCTTGTGGCGACAAGACAGCACTGGTAAACCAGTAATGCCTATAGCCCTGTTAAAAATAGTGCTGGAACAGTTACACTATCCAACACACACGACAAAAGAGAATCTAGCAGCATCATTCGCGGAAGACTGGTTTATACCGAACTTAGCAGAGCAGGTTGCATTTTTTGTGGTGAACTGTATAATTTGCCAACAGTTCACAGCTGGGCACACACAGAAGGTAATTAGAGGAGTTATCCCAAGGCCCAATGGACCTTTTCAGCACTTGCATGCCGATTACGTCGATATGATTCAAGTATGCAACGGGTGCAGTTATCTAATTGTTGTGGTGTGTCCATTCTCTAGATGGATAGAAGCAGGTCCATGTACACACTGTAAAAGAGAGCAGAGCAACCTCTGACGGGCCCATGGGATCAGAGCTCACCCTCAAGTACTTTAAGACGAGATAGCTGCACCTTGAGGAGGATGGGGTGCAGGATTCTCTTACTCCAACACCAATCAATGAGGACAACTCAATGGTTTGGCAAAGGGAAGTCCGTTTTATGACAAGTACAAAAAATGGGGAAACATTAGGAAATCATCAGTGATGCAATCGCTCGTCTCGCTTCAACTTCCACAATCTTCATTCAAACAGCAATTTTTATGGGCAATATTCGTCATCATTGACGTGTAACACTCGAAAGTTTGTCATGCAAGTCTATTGGTTGGAAAAGGTAACTTAAGTATAGGTACTATAACTGTATATGGTAACAGAGTATGAGGATTGGATAACTCTTATCGGGTGGGCATCTACGCCCCTCCCTCTACATCACTCGTGCTAGACATCACTACAAGTACGACGTCTCATTGGCTGTACTAGCTATAGGACACTAGATTACTTGGTCCATTGTGATTGGGTCGGTTGCACCCGTAGGCATATATCTCCACTTTAATTAGCAGCTCGCAGAATGGTTACCCAGATGCGGCATGGCCCAAGATTCACGCTGCCTCCCTTCCATCAATCAGTACTTTAGGACTGTGTGTCATTTAGTTGGCTGAGGATGGCCTCGAACCTGCAGCTTCTTATCAGGAAAAGTTATGGCACCCTCTGGTTTTAGGTGACATCAGACATTGGTACCTCTTTGCGCTTGGCTGGTCACGTGTCAGTACCCTGTGAAGCTGCTTCATTTTCCATCTATTTGCGTATTTGATTCTCTATTCTGCCTTGCCACCTGCCTGGGCCTCCTTATCTTGACCTTCACGGCAGGCTGCTATGCTCTTAAGTTTCGATTCTTTGGCGTTGCCGCTCTCCTCCCTTCCTTGGGTTGACCTCGAATTCCTAGGCATGAGCTACTTCTTGCTAAGTTTCGATTCCGCTCTTTCGTCTGGCTTTGTGCTGGTATATGAATCCTGGCCTGTTTGGCCCCTACCATCCTGGGCTTAATTCTGCTTTCATTTAAAGTGGACTGGACTTATATAATGTGCTTCATTGAGGTAGATATATATATATGTATATAGTTGGTGCTTGCCGCTCTATTCTTCTACTAAGCATAGCAAGCCATACTGTTTTCTTAGCTTCTTGCGTTACAAGCCTATGTACAGGCATTAGCTGGTTGCATATTTACACCCTGCTTTATGGTTGCGCTTCTTTATATTTTGACATTGTCTTAACTTCTATGTCTGTGATGTCTTTATTCATGGTGTTTCTTCTTAGTGTGTTATCTTTTGGTTGTTGTTTGTTAATCTGTATGTCTGCCCGGGCCCTCGTGACGTCACCATTCGCCTTAGATTAAGGCCCTTTGGGTCTCTTCTGGGACTGTCTGAAAGTAGTCTTCATGTCATGTCAGCTGTTGGTACGGTTGTCTCAATGGGTACCGTGCTGCCCATGGTTGTCTGGTTATTGGCACTTCAACAGGTATTTCTCTTCTGATGGGCACTGGGCAGAGCCCCACTGTGGCTCTCTGTTGATTCATTTGCTCCTCATACGTCACATATCTCGGCGAGTATTTTCCTGGTATTTCAAAATGGGTGGCTGGACTACAGGCCATATCTGGGACCTCCTCTACCCGCCCCCCTCTGGTCGGTTCATCGACCACTTCCGCTTCCTCCTTTATATTCACCTTACTTTGTTCTTCTGTATTCATTTCTTCTTCATCTTCTGGGTTTGTACGTGATGGTGCGAAGGAGTGTCTCTCTGGAGTCCACATTTTTATCACTCCTTTCAAACTTACTGCTGTTTGTACATGTTCACCTTTGTTCCAGGTCATTAGCTGGCATTGTTCATTGGGGATATAATAAATCCATTTTCCTTCGTACTTTCTTCATTTCCTGGGATACACACATTTTTTTCCTTCTGGCGCAAATTGGCTGTCCTTCACGAAGCTTCTTATTTTTTCATCAGTCAGGTCTCTTGGCTTCCAACCTGGTTGGATATCGATCATGATCTTCATCCCAATGGCTTTCTTCTCAGTTTTCTGGCATTGTGAGATAATTATCTTGATAACACAGAATCCTAATAGTATCATCAGTAGTAGGGCTCCCAGGAACTTGAATATGTCTGCCATCCATTGTGGGACTGATGAGGAAAGTGTTCCAAACCAGCTGTTGTCACCAACTTTGTCAGTTTCATCGATCATCTGGTTCTGTATCTTCATTAGCATCTCTATGGCTTCTGTTAAGGTTCCATTTTCTTCATCATGAGAGGGTATAAATGTGCAACATGATTCTCTGATTTTTGCACAAACTCCTCCATCCATCGCTGTGATCATGTCAAGCACATATCTGTTCTGTAGAGTCGTCAGTCGGATTGCTCTTAACTCTTCCTTGATTGTGTTGAATTCTTTTATTGTCAAGTTGATGGTTTGCAGTAATTCCCATGTGGTAATTTGCAACCACTTAGTATTTGCTCCAACCTGGAATCTTGACACAATGATCGTTGTGAACACAGATGAGGTGAGGCTGAAAAGCTTGTGCTCATATGGGATTGCATGGAATGCTTCTTCTGATTTGGCAGAAAAGTAATTTTCTCTTTTCTTTGGGATACCAGCTCCACAGATTTCCTTTTCCTCAGGTGAGCATCTGCTTTTGGGAAATTGTCAATATTCAGGTCTCTTTTCAGGATCACTAGTGCAGGAACATGGACGTTCACTACTGTGCATATGGCTCCCCAGTTTTTCGGTAGTCTTATGTATGCCTTGGATCCACACGCCCAGTAATGATCCATAATTACTGCAGTTCCGTGAGTCATTCCTGGAGCCTCAAAAATGTGTCCACAGTTCTGATTCTCTCCCATCTTCCTTGTGCCGTTGTTCCTGAAGCACAATTTTGGGCTTTCCAGTGGCACTATCTGCAGGGGTCCTCCTCTGTCTTCAACCCATGTCAGTAATCTTGTGAGTTTCAGCCATAAAGATTTGCACAACCTCTGTGAGTTCTCTATTGCTTCCTTATAGGCTCCAAAGACCATCCATGCTCGGCAGATCACTACTCCTTCTTCCCATCCATTTGGTGAAAGCACTGTTCCCCAAATCTGCATTTGGCCTCTGTTCTTCCAATTTTTTGCCTATTCTTGAGTTTTTCCTTGGACATTCAGCTTTTGGTTCACTTCCCATCTGATTGCTGTTCCTTTAACTCCAGGCTTCTCGTACCTGATCACATGATTCCTTGTATGGGCTCTGTTTCTCATCTTAATGTCCTGTATATAGTTGTCTTCATCAGGGTAATTTGTCACGGTTGCCCATATCAATGAGGCATCCCTTCCCAGGAACTGTCCTCTGGTGTTGCACATTGCTATGTGTGAAAGACAGTGTGCTGTCGTGACATCAATTTCTACAGCCACGAAGATCTTGGATTTACCCATGCTGTATGGTAGGAGTGCACAAACAAAGCATTCTCCTTCTGATTTCCTTCTTCCAACGTCTTTCATGTGCTGGTACCAAATGTTGTTTCCTAGATGTGCTCTGCTGTCCAGGTAGTCGTTCAATTCACAGTTATCTTCATGCAGGCCCCTCTTGATCATTAGTGTCTTACTGTAGTTTGCTATAACTATATCTCTAAACGTGTCTGTGTGTCTTTTCCTTGCTGGAGGACTCTCGGGCATTCTGGTCGATGGAGCAGGTTTCTTTATCTGCATCGATGTGGTAGGTGGAGGTTTTTCAATTCTCTCCTTCTCTTCTTGCATTCTTTTCCTGCCCTCTTTAAGTGCCTTTGTTAGCCTCCAGCCTGTCACCGGCCCAGTGTATGGCTGCATCATGGGCCTGGTACTTGTTCCTTTTGTGATTGTCAGTACAGTCTCTGCAGTTTTATTTTTCAGTTCCTCATGCCGTTTCTTCGCTCTAGCTATAAACAGGAATAAATGATCTATTAACATGTGTGTCTTTGCAGTGAATTCTCCTACAGCCACTTCTGTCTTTTTAAAGGCTTGTGTTAAGTCTTCTTTCGTTGACTTTTCTCTTGATTCTTCTCCGTTTCTCTCATTATTTTCTGGGGCTAATTGTTCAGTAGGCAGTCTCATGCTCTCGATTGCCTTCGATTGAGGTCCTGTGGCCATTGACACATGCCCTGGTTCGTGTGCATTCAGTGTGTGGGTTTGTGTAGTTGTCAGTGCTAAGTTTTCATTCATTCCGTGCTGAGCCTGTCTCCAGCTTTTCTTTTCATTCTTTAACTCAATTGTGTATGTGTCTCTGTTAATTACATTCATTTTCAGTTCATTTACTTTACCATTGGATTTTCTTGGGACTGGAATAACTATATAGGGTCTGGGTTCTTTTGTGGGACTCGTGCGTACATCATCAGGTGGGTGCACTGAAATTGGAACGCTTCATGCACCAAGAAAAAATGCAGCTCTGATCGTTAATGACAGCAAAATAATGATAAACACAATGCATAGATGCATGATGGTATGGTACATGAGGTGGCAGCAGTTCCTTGCGGAGAAGCGAGGGCACCCCTCTGCTTGTGGGAGGACCAGGTTACTGTTCAAGGCCCCCATCCCGCTCATAACAAAATGTCAATGTTTATTATTTTCCCCCAATGCACTTGTTCTCGAACAGTTTGTATCATAAAGTGTCTGGTGCTTCACAAGTGTCCCCCCTCTTGCGGGTGACGATTGTCTTTTGATACAGGATGCAGTATCCTTGCTAGACTATGGAAAAATAGATTAGACTAACACTTCGATAAGTCACTTTTACTGTGTATATTAAAAGTAGGTGAGTTCCCAGTCCACCCCCCGAATCTGCTTCAGTCCTGAGGACATGCTGGACACTGTTCAACGTGATGAAATGGGAAAATGGCAATCGAAACAAATAAAGGTGAAGTTCTTGTCTCTGCTCCCTCGATCTGTCCCTCGGCAGAAAGATGAAGTGCTTGCCTCGGCTTCCTCGATATGTCCCTCGGCGGAAGGTTTCACTAGAATCTCCTCATGTAATCTCTCTGAAAGTTGGACAGCTCCACTTGAAGCATGATGCCGTGGAGGAGCGTTCCCATCTGTGCGACATTAGCTGGATCTCTGATGAAGGTGAAGACGTCAACCTTGACAGGTCTCCCCACCATTTCCGGAAAGTCAGTTATTAGGCGGACGAGAACGTTGTGAGCCAGTCGGCTGTCCTCAGGTGACAGGGGCATTTGTCCTGTCTTGCTGGGTTCAGGATTATAGGCTCTTCCCTTGACGTGAACAATACTTGCACTTTCCTGATGCGTGGATTGTGACCAGATAACTTAGCTTGGTTCATATCTGGTTCAAGAGTTCAGAGTTTGCTGGATCTCTAATAAAAGTAAGAGTGTCAGTGGTTCTCGCAACGATTGCTGGGCACTCCTCTATGATACGAAAGAAAAGTGTATTGGTGAGTTCATCTACTATCTCCTGTGGTGGAAGCATTTGTGTCCTTATCACTGCTATTCAGGCAGTTCAATGAAGGCTTCCGCGATGACGGTAAGTAATTACCACATTACCTTCTTGTTTGCAGGATCCTGGATAAAGTCTGTGATAATGGTAACCCTCCCTACTAGTGATGGATAGGATTCCAATACTAACTGAAAGTAGGTTAGCACATCCCTTGTGATATTTCTGCTGGGGGACATCATAAGTGCTGCACAACAAAGAGTTGATAATTGATGATTCAGGATACTGTGTTTAGTTCTTAAGTTAAAAGTCCTTCATCAATGTCTTTTAGATTCTTGTTTCTCAACAAAGCTGGAGTGTGGGTTGATTCACAAGTTTGTGTCAACAAACCATGTTGTGGCTTAAATGCGCAGTTTCTTCTTCACCCTGCAACTAGGATGCACAGAGTGTCCGTTTTATGTCCTTATCCCCTTTTTTTGCTTACAGGAAATGTCCAACAATTTAAGCCACAATTTGCTGCTCATGCGTCCTTCTTCCTCGTCATGGATCTTGTCTGCACTTGCTGAGGTTCTTCCCCGTTGTCTGTAGTTTCTTCGCGGTGGGTTGCAGCTAGAGGACTTTCTCTGATATAGGGCTTAATGTCATTGAGAAAAATCCATGTTCTCCTGCCTTGCAGTTTTCCAGCTGAAGGAGTGCAGTCCTCTACGATGAAAGGGCCATTGAATCTTGGCTCGTCCCACCTCTTCCTCGGGTGGTTTTTTACAACCACCACATCTCCAGGAAAGATGAGTGGAACACGTAGACCTTGAACTGCATCTGTGTCAGTGTCTCCTGCTGTGTTTTATTCTGCACTGCACCCTTTTCATCGTCACTGCAGTTGGTCTGAAATTATAGTAAGACTGGATGTCATGCAGTTAAGATAATCTTGTAATCCAGATCCCAGGACCTCTCGGGTTGGCTGGTCATCACATCTAGCTCTGTCTCGGGGGGTTAGGGGAAAGTATTAATTCTCCTTCCTGTGACTATCTCTGCGGCGTAAGATGATGGTCGGAGCCTGGTTGGTTCCGAAGAGCATACAATGCCAGTGGAAGGCAGTGCAACCATCCCCTCTTTAGAATAAGCTTCAACTTGGCTATCCTTTCTTTTAACAAGCCGTTGAACCTCTCACAGATACCATTACCTTCCGGATGATACACCGACGAGAACTTGTGCTTTATAACAAGCAACAAGCGGATCTGTTCAAAAACTGCATTTACAAAATGAGCCCCATTGTCTGATCTCATCACCTCACACACCCCCCACGTCGGGAACACTTCCCTTACCAGAAATTTGGCTGCACAGGTAGAGTCTGGGTGTGTACATGGACCTGCTTCCATCCATCTAGAGAATGGACACACCACTACAATTAAGTACCTGTACCCGTTACACACTTTAATCATGTCGACGTAGTCGATATGTAATTGCTGAAAAGGCCCATTTGGCCGGGGGATGACTCCTCCAACTACTTTTAATGTGTGCCCAGCAGTGAAATTACTGGCAGATTATGCAGTTCACCAAAAAGAATGCAACATGCTCTGCTAAATTCGGTATAAACCAGTCTTCTGCGAGTGTTGCTGCTAAATTTTCCTTTGACATGTGTATGGGGTAATGCAATTGCTCCCATGCTATTTTTAGTAGAGCTACAGCCATTACTGGTTTACCAGTGCTGTCTTGCCACCACAATCCATCAGAGGGGTTTAAAGAACACCCTCGACGTTTCCACAGGTTCTTTTCGTCCTGCCGTGCCTCCCCTTGAAGCTCCATTAGTTGTGTCTGCCCCATATTACTATAGGCTTTGGGTGTGGTTTGTGCCACCATCATTCTCTCATGGGTACATGTCACTTCCACTTCCATGATCGTCTCACCTTTGGATGCCATATGCTTGGCTTCCGTGTCTGCTGCATCGTTTTCGCGTGACACGAAATCTGTTCCTTTGATGTGGGCGGTGCATTTCACAACTGCTATGCCCACTGGGAGCTGTAGTGCCTTGATCAGCCTGTCCAATAAGGCTGCATGTTGCACAGGCGTGCGGTCCGCTTGGAGGTAGCCCCTCCTTTTCCAGTGCGCTAGTCCTGCGTGCACTGTGGACTTCACATACGCAGAGTCACTGTACACTGTAACGTCCTGGTCTGCGTGATTCTCAATGGCGAGTATCAACACCAATAATTCTGCAACCTGTGCCGAATAATGCAATGGTATTCGTGCACTGATGAGCACTTGGAATTCTCCATTTGCTATGTGTTTTATAATGGCAACGCCTGTATATCTTTGCCCGTCTTCTTGGTCGATTCTCAAAGAGACGTCAATGAAAATTATCTCTCCTCCTGCCAGGGCATTTTCTCTCACCCTGGAGATTTCATCATAGAATTCTTCATAGTTTGCACAGTAATGTACCGGCTCTACTTCAGTGACTGGCTCTGCTATGAATGTAGCTGGGTTCACTGTTTTACATCGAACTATTTTGATCGATGGATTAGATATGATCACTTCATATGCAGAGGCTCACTGAGACGTCAACGTGGCTTTAGGTTTCTCTAAAATAGCAAACAGTGAATGTTTGATGTATAACGTCATGGAACATCCCATCACAATAGTGGTTGCCTTTTCTATGTTCGCATGGGAAGTGGCCTCTCATTACTGGGACAAGGATCCCACTGTAGTATGTCGGGGCTTGTATCCCGATTAAGTTTTTTGAGCGAGCACTGCCATCATAACGTTGCCATCTGTGTGCAAAAACAGGTAGAATTCCTCTGCAAAATTAGGAATTCCGAGAACTGGAGCTGTACAAATCGCTCTCTTGAGTTCAGCAAACCCCTTTTCCATTGCCTCAGACCATTCAATATGTTCCTTTGTCACCTGGGCTTTCTTTAGAGCCTGAAGCAAATGCCTGGTGTATGAGCTGTAATCGAAGACCCATGCTCTAACATAGTTACATAGTTACATAGGCCTTTATTGTTCAATATGGCTGCAGCCCTTTCTGGGGTCACCTTCTTGCCTTCATGTGAGAGCAACTGGCCTATGTATAGCACCTCTCGTTGACAATACTGCAACTTTTCCTTGTCAAGCTTATAACCTTTCTCAGCCAGTATAGTCAATATTCGAATAGAATCACGTCTGCATTGTTATTCCGTGCAGCTGCAGATCAGGATGTCGTCCACTTACTGCAAGACAACACTTTCTAATGCAATGTTGCTTAGGTCCATCTGTAGGACTCTATTGAAAATGGACAGGGACATACAGTACCCCTGTGGCAACCTCGTGCTTTTCAGAGACATTTGTCTGAAAGTGAATGACGTCAGATCTTGAGAGTCACGGTGCAACGGGATTGAGAAAAAGGCATTTTTCAAGTCAATCACTGTAAAATATTTTGTCTCGATGGGTATATTACATAAGATTGTAGATGGATTAGGGACTAGAGGGAACTCGGACTCAACAATATTGTTTAATGCTCTTAAATGTTGAATTGAATGTCAAGACCCTCCCTTTGATTTCTTGACAGGATAAATCACTGTATTACATGGTGACTCTGACATCACCAAGATGCCCTGGTCCATCATGGCAGAAATTGTCTTCGCGATCCCCTCATCTGCCTCTCTGGACATGGGATACTGTTGTGCTCTCGGTAAAATTGCTCCCGGTTTCAGTTTAATTTTCACTTCTCCCACTTCCTTCAGGAGACCTACGTCATATGGTCCTGTAGTCCATACTGAGACAGGCACCTGAGTGACAACATCATTTTCTGAGGCACTTCTCTTTTGATCATTTTTACCCAAAATATGAGACTCACTTCCACCCTTGTTTCTTCTGAATCTGGTTGTTCTTCAAACAGATCATCATCGGTGACGTCAATCACTCGACATCCTTCTTCAATGGTGATAATTGTGCACCATTGCCTGCCTTCATCATCGCATCCTTCAACCAATGCTATTTTCCCTCGCACAGCTGCAGTATGTATCATTGAAAATACTTGTCCCTCCTCTTCATGCATAGGTATTCTTGGTCTGAATAAAAATTCAGCGGGGGTTCTCATGGTCCTATCTGCAAGGCCAGGCAATCCTGCCATGAGCACACGCATGCCATATGCAAAAACCTCTGGCTCTAGTAGTATAGCTCTCATGGCTATATGCCCTGAGTATGCCCTGATCATTTTGCATAAGTTTGAATGATGCATTCCTGGAGTGGAGCATACTATGCCCTCCTCCATGAGTGAGATCGTCATGTTAAACTTTGTCATTAAGTCTCGACCCAAAATGTTTACCGGAGTCTGACGTGAATATAATAAAGGTACATTCATCTCGCACTCTCCTACGGACACTGGGAGTGCGTCTGTAAAGGGAACTCGACTGTGAGCTCCTGTAAAACTCTGAGTATCTATGGCCTTGCCGGAAAAGGAAAACTTGCCTTCACGTATACACGAGCGTGTTGCACCTGTGTCAACTAAGAAGGAATATTCTTTACCCCCTATAACTACATTCACCCTAGGTTCCCTATTAGGGTCTGGATTCACTGATAGGATAAAGCACATCAGGGTTCCCAGTGAGCTGTCCTAGTTCATATATAAGTTCGGTCCACTGTACACTTGCGGATTCCCTCCACTCCCTGGGCAGCCTCCCCTTCCGGAGTTTGTGCCCTGAGACGATTGCGGTGGTGCCTATTGAAATTGCCCTTGAGGCAAATTCCCCATGTTTGGGGTTTGAACCCCTTGTTGCACACCCTGCTGCATGCCTGGTGCTTGCTGCTGCACTGTGTGGTTTTGCGCATTGCCCTGTTGTGAGATCTCAGGTGGATTTGCCGTGCCTACTCCCATTCCTTGGCTATTCTGCCACACTTCTTGACTTCTGCACGTGCGTGCCAAATGCCCCATCATTCCAGACAGCCAACATACTGATGGTGGTCGGATTATTTGTCCGTTTGACATATCTGGGTTGCCCATTTCCACGTTTTGAAAATCTCCTTGATTACTTTGCCATCCTCTTCCTCTAAATCCCCTTCCCGTCGGGTACAGTCCTACGTTACCCTGGTTGTTCTGCTGTGTGTTAGCCACCTGTTGTGAGCTCTGTTCAGCTGGGCTAGTTAGCATGGCTCCTTCGAGAGCAACTTTGATCATTTCTTTTGCACCAGCTTCGCTTCCTCACCCTTTCGTGTTGCCTCCTTTTTCGGATTCTTTTCTTGCAACAATCTACAGTAATATGCAATAGTTAACTGTATTTCAGCCCTAGGTTTAGCCTCAACCCATACCAATTTATTGAGCTGTTTCTGCACTGGTTCTAGCAACCCATGGCACAATATGTGGTAAAACACTGGTATAGATTTCGTCCAAGATTCATGCTTTTCGAGCACCCGTGCGTCTTGGAAATTCTGGATATAAATCCACGGATCTTCTGACTCCTTCATTTAGCGAGTCATTATAGCTCCCATATCGGAAGTGTCTGGGTACAGCACTCATAGCGCTATCCATACTGCTGCTCTGCAATTATTAAATGGTGCTCCGTCATGGGCAGTGTTAATTATGGATACCCCAGGGTACCCTGCCCCCGTCCACACATCGTCTGCTCTCTCACCAAGTATGATAATCAGGAGACCTTTAATGTCCCCTATTGCGAGCGTGACACCCCCTGTCATTTTTTCTAACTCGTGTATCCACTTCCCGGCTCCCGATGTCAGCATTGGAGGCTTATTTTTCAGGTTTTCAGGATCTATGTGTGGCCATGGAATATGTTGCGATCTTGCTCCCCCCTTTTCTAGCAGTGGAAATTGGAATGCACAGCCTTCTTTCTCTTTCCCCATAGCTCTTCTGTCTATCGCTGGGGTAATATTCCTGCATCGTCGTCTGCCTGGCAATGTCCTCAACCTGTCTACATAGGCCGGTGCTGACACCCCCCTCTGACCATGGGATGTTGCGTCATGCCGGTCCTTTGGAGCCGCTTTTCGTGCTGTCTCCCTTCTTCATTTGTCTCGCGCTCCGTTTCCTCTTCGGAGTCGGACATTGATTGTTCCCACTTCACGCAACTCCTTGTGTCATCATCATTTTTACTGATTTCTAGTATGTCCAGGGACAGTCTCCTGCTCCCACTACTCGGGTGGTATCCTCAGTGTCATACAGCTGAGTGCTCTCCAGGCACTCGTTCCTTTTCCCCTTGGGATATTTGTTCTAACCCCATTTCGTCATATATCTTATCGATCATTTCCCTGATGCTTCTGGTGTCGAAGTCATCTTCAATATTTGCCCCGGTCGTGCCTGGTACTGAGTCATACGCAGGGAACAATTCTTCAATGTCTTCCCATTCTACAACAGGATTGTGTTTTATAACTTCCCTCTCCAGATATTCGAGATTGCGTGCCCTCTGTCTACGCTTACGTTCTATGACATCATCACATTCTTTGCGCTTCCTCGCCTCTTCTATGACTTTATCTTCTTCCTTTCTACGTTCATTTTCCCTTTGAACTTCCTCATCCCTTTGTCTCCTTATCTTGTCACATACTCTTTGCTCTTCTGCTAAACCTTGCTATTTCTGTCTGTCCAAGGCATAGGGCCTCATTACGACCCAGGCGCTAATGGGTTAACAGCGCCGTAAAAGGCTGTGGCGCTGTTAACCTATTAGCGCCTAATTACGAGGTCCCTTTGCGGGACCCGACCTTAACGGCTGGTGTAGACCAGCCGTTAAAGTAGGGACCCGCAAAGGGACCTTGGTGCTAATTACGGTGCCGCAATTTGCGGCACCGTACTTAGCGCATTCCCCACTCCCATTGAGCCCTATGGGGCAAAAATGGGAATGGGGAAGTGCCATGGAGGAAGGGGGAATTACCGCCCCACCAACCTTGTAATGGGGTGGTAATTCCCCCTTTCTCCATGGCGGAGTCGGTAACTTACCGGCATGGACCATGGTGCTAATAGCACCATGGTCTTCCACCAGGGTCGTAATGAGGCCCATAGACTGCTCTCTGTTTGCGATCAAGCTGTTTCTCTTGCTCTTTGCGATATAGCTGTTCACACTTCAGTCTATCCTTTCGTCTTATCCTCTCATCCCTTGACTCCTTGGGCCTCATTATGACCAAGGCGGTAAGTTACCGCCTGGGTCGTACCTTTACCACCATGGCGTAAACTATGTTTACGCCATGGTGGTTGGCGGACTTACCGCCCCATTCCGAGGTCGGCGGGGCGGTAAGTCCCCAATCCCCATTTACCCTTCCCCATTCCCATTTTTGCCCCATAGGGCATAATGGGAGTGGGGAAGGCGTTAATTACGCCACCGTAAATTACGGTGGCATAATTAACAACATGGTCCCTTAGCGCCATGGATTTTAACACCTGCTAAAAGCAGGTGTTAAATCCGCCATGGCGCTAAGGGACCTCGGAATCAGGCGGTAAGGGTCTGCGCTGTTTACGCTGCCGTAAACCCCTTACCGCCTGAGTCGTAATGAGGCCCCTTGTCTTTCTCCTTTCTCTGCACCTCATCTAACCTCTCTATAGGTCTCATTTTATCACTTCCATTACCATCGAGTTTCAACAATATCTGTCCTCCCATTTATTCATCTTTTGCGAATGCTACCTCATCAGTTCTGCTTTCACCCTCTTTCCATTTCTTTCCCCCTCTCTCCTTATCAAGAGATGCACAATCTGTGCCTGATCCTTCCTCTCATCATCGCGTCTCTCCTTGACCCTCGGGACTGCAGAGGTAAGAATCTGGTCCTGATCCTTCCCTCGGTTTTCATCACTACTCTAAGTAGGTGACTCATATGCGGGGTTGCTGTACCCTGTTGCTGCTTTAAGCTCCCTTAATGGGTAGAGTCC
This sequence comes from Ambystoma mexicanum, assembly GCF_040938575.1. Classification (NCBI taxonomy): domain Eukaryota; kingdom Metazoa; phylum Chordata; class Amphibia; order Caudata; family Ambystomatidae; genus Ambystoma; species Ambystoma mexicanum. The sequence goes on along the minus strand of NC_090933.1, from coordinate 770,654,873 downwards.
TCAGGCTTACTTCCCTCAGTTTCTGTTTCAGGCTGGGCAGGTGGCGCGGTAGGCGTCTCACTCCCTCCGTGCATATGTTTAATATCCAGTCTGCAGGTGGCTCTTCCTCCTTTGCCTGTTCGAACAATTTCCAAAGTTCTAGAACAGCGCGGCGTTTCTCTAGTTTTTTCACTGCATGTGTGGCATGCAAGTACGTTGTCATGTGTTGTAAAACGGCTTTAGATAAAGACCCATTTTGTGGCCACGGCATAAACATCTTGTGGGCGGTGCCCTTAACCCACTCTGTGCTATATTTCTTAAGCTCGGGTGCATGTTTCGGCAGTTGCTTACATAAGTGTGCTAATGGTGTAATTTCTTCCATGCTTAAACCTGTTCTACTTTCTTCTTAGACACCACTTTTCAATGCTTCCATGCAATTTTAACACTTGTCAATAATATGAGCGAGCACCAAACACTGCAAGCTCCAATCCAATTTTTTCCTGCAAAACTTTTTTATCACCAATTTACTCAAGAACATCAATCCATGTGCGATTCCTCTCAACTATAGAATCGCGTAAAAACCCTATTTGATTTCAACCAATATAAGACAAAAGTTCTTGCATGTGACATACAACAGAACAGGTACAACCAACATTTGACGGACTAGACAGACACCAGCTGGACACAAATATCACTGCCTTCGAATTAATACCCCGATATGGAGTTGAAACAAACTCCTTTTTACGTCTTTAACCGTAGTAGTAGCCTATTCGTACCCTATTATGTGGGACTATGAGTTCACGTTTCTTCTGACTGCTATATTAAAGTGAGCACAGGGACAAGGCGAATCCTCTCTCTCCTCAGGTGCCTGCCCTGGAATCCTCTCTCTTCTCGGGTGTCTACCCCAGTATTCTTTACTATCTCAGGTGTCCACACTGGTATTCTTTACTATCTCAATTATTCTGAAGTCATTATCCCTATATATATATGTATATATATATATATATACAGTCTTCTCTACTTCTGACTATTTTGTTTATTTCACCTCCCTCCATTACCTTTTCCCTTACTTGTTCTAAGGCTAATGCATTTGCCGAAGCATTTACTTTTTTGTTTCACTCACCGCTCGCATGGTTTCTCTCTTGATCCTCGGGATCACCGCCTCCGTTATCGCCTTCTTTAGTCTTTCGTCTGTTCCACTGCCTGTAGGAATGGAATGTTTTCTGTATATAAAACGGGTTCCTTCAGACCCACTGCAGATTTAAGATAGATTTATACTATCATTGTCCACGGGAAGCTTCACAGTCTACTCGGCCAAATGGTGAAGGACTCTTGATATTGCCGAAGACCTAGAGTTACTTCGTGTTGACGGTCAATAGGTGTCTTACTTTAATCAATAATCACTAATCAATAATCGATGGCCACAATCATCCTCTGCTACCAAGTGTACAAGAGGGCAGAGCAACCTCTGATGGGCCCATGGGATCAGAGCTCACCCTCAAGTACTTTAAGAGGAGATAGCTGCACCTTGAGGAGGATGAGGTGCAGGATTCTCTTACTCCAACGCCAATCAATAAGGACAACTCAATGGTTTGGCAAAGGGAAGTCAGTTTAATGACAAGTACAAAAAAGGGGGAAACATTAGGAAATCATCAGTGATGCGATCACCCGTCTCGCTTCAACTTCCACAATCTTCATTCAAAAAGCAATTTTTATAGGCAATATTCGTCATCATTGACGTGTAACACTCGAAAATTTGTCATGCAAGTCTATTGGTTGGAAAAGGTAATTTAAGTATAGGTACTATAACTGTATATGGTAATAGAGTGTGAGGATTGGATAACTCTTATCGGGTGGGCGTCTATGCCCCTCCCTCTACATCACTCATGATAGATGTCACTACAAGTACAACGTCTCATTCGTTCTACTAGCTATAGGACACTAGATTACTTGGTCCATTGTGATTGGGTCGGTTACATCCCCAGGCATAAATCTCCACTTTAATTAGCAGATTGCCGAGTGGTTACCCAGATGCGGCATGGCCGAAAATTCACCCTGTCTGCCTTCCATCAATAAGTACTTTAGGGCTATGTGTCAATTAGTTTGCTGAGGATAGCCTCGAAACTGTAGCTTCTTATCAGGAAAAGTTATGGCATCAAAAGTTATGTATATATATGTATATAGTTGGCGCTTGCTGCTCTATTCTTCTACTAAGCATAGCAAGACATACTGTTTTCTTAGCTTCTTGCGTTACAGGCCTATGTACAGGCGTTAGCGGGTAGCATATACATCCTGCTTTATGGTTGCGTTTCTTAATATTTTGACATCGTCTTACCTCTATGTCTGTGATGTCTTTATTCATGGTGTTTCGTATTAGTGTGTTATCTTTTGGTTGTTGTTTGTTCATCTGTACGTCTGCCCGAGCCCTCTTGACGTCACCATTCGCCTTCGATTAAGGCCTTTTGGGTCTCTTCTGGGACTGTCTGAAAGTAGTCTTCATGTCATGTCAGTTGTTGGTACGGTTGTCTCAATGGGTACCGTGCTGCCCATGGTTGTCTGGTTATTGGCACTTCAACAGGTATTTCTCTTCTGATGGGCACTGGGCAGAGCCCCACTGTGGCTCTCTGTTGATTTATTTGCTCCTCATACGTCACATATCTCAGCGAGTATGTTCCTGGTATTTCAAATGGGTGGCTGGAGTGCAGGCCAAATCTGGGATCTCCTCTACAACACCCAGACTCTACCTGTGCAGCCAAATTTCTAGTGCGAGAGGTATTTCCCAGGTGGTGAGTATGCGAAGTCATGAGATCAAATAACAGGACTCACTTTGTAAATGAAATTTTCGAGCAGATCAGCTTGTTGCTTGTTAAAAACACAAGTTCTTATCGGCGTATCATCTGCAAGGTAACGGGATATGTGAGAAGCTCAATGGCTTGTTAAAGGAGAGGATAGCCAAGTTGAAACTTACTCTAAGAAAGGGATGGTTACACTGCCTTCCTTTGGCACTGTATGCACTCAGGAACCATCCTGGTTCTGACCATCATCTTATGACGCACAAAATAGCCACAGGAAGAAGAATGTGCACTCCACTGACAACCCGAGACAGAGCTAGATGTGATGCCCAGTCAGCAGGAGAAATCTTAGGGTCTGAAATGCAAAATTACTTGATTTGCATGACATCTTGCCTTAGTGTCATTTCAGGCCAGCTGCAGTGACGACGAATAGGGTGCAGGGCAGTATGGAATACAGAAGGAGATCTTACTGCAGACACAGCTCAAGGAATATGTCTTTCATCCATCTTCCCTGGAGATAATGTCCTGGTAAAGAATCAACGAGCAAAGGGTGGTACGAGCCAAGGTTTAACGGCCCCTTTACAGTTGAAGACTGCACTCCCTCTGCAGTGAAGCTACAAGGAAGAAGAGCTTGGATTTTATTGGGTGACATCAAGCCATATATCAGATGATTTTCCTGCCTGCACCCCACCGCGAAGAGACTACAGATGACGGGGAAGAACCACAGCACGTTCAGACGAGATCCATGACGAGGATGAAGGACTCATGACCAGCAGCAAAGTAAAGACAAAGAACTTTTGTGCAATAGTGTGGTTTCACTTTGGACATTCTTCTGAGAAAAAAGGGGAAAAGGACATAAAAACGGACACTCTGTGCATCCTAGTTGCAGGGTGAAGGAGAAAATTACATTCATAAGCCACAACATAGTCTGTTGAATTTGAACTTTGGACTGAGGCACACTGAAGCCTTGACTAGAAAATAATATGCCACATTTTGATCGAGGACACATAAATTGGAAGAAAATACAATACCCAGACTCTTTCAACACAGAGATATTGTTCGGAATCACTTATGATGTCCCACAGTATGGACATCACCGAAGATGTGATGACATATTTTGATCTTGTGCTAAGATCGTACCCGTCACTGGTGGGGAGACTCAACAGTATCACAGACTTTCTTCAAGATCCCAAAAACGAAAAGACTATAAGGAGGCTTCTTATTGTAATTGCCGAGCAGTTCCTCCTACTTCCGGAATACAGCGAGGTAAAAGCAAATGTCCCGAGCGGAGGAAGAAGCGAATAGGCTTATCAATGTACTTTCGACCTAATTGAAGACTGTCCAGATCTTGTCGGAAGGATGACAGATGTGTTGACATTTCTTCGAGATCCAGGAAATACAGAACGTCTAAGCATAATCGTATACGGTATTGTAATCCAAGTTGCTCTTCACGCACACCGAAATTGCAGAAACTGTTCAAAGTGAGTCAGAGCCAACAGTCCCAAACTTCAGCAAAGACAGGACAAATGTCCCTGGCACCAGAAGACAGCAGGTTGTCGAGTAATGTCTCCTTTGCCTAATCAAGGATTTTTTGCCTGATTTGGACAATTCCCATAGCCCGACAAGAGAACTGTGTCCAGAAATAATAGACAATCCAGAGCTCAGACAAAGGGGGATAATTGTGCAGTACCTACAGCCCACAAACAGAACCAACAGAATCCAGAGATAATATTGTTTAAAGTCGTATGAAAAGTTAGCATATTTCAAAAGATTATCGAGATGGGGATCCAGAGCAGCAATCTCATCCTCCTGCAGGAGGAAAGACGTCCATACTTTTCTGGAAGTAAATGCTGCCGATTGACCTACAGGGGCATAATTTATTTATGTATTGTACTCATCATTGTTTTACTGTCACTGACGATCAGAACTGCATTTCTTATTGGTGCACAAAGTGTTCCAATTCCAGTGCACCCACCTAATATTGCATACATGAAACCTACGAAGGCACCCATACCTTACATAGTCATTCCAGTCCCTAGAAGATCTGATAATGGAGTGAGTGCATTTGAGATGGATGTGATTATCAATGACACACACACACTTGTGGTAACAAACAAATCGAAAAGCCGGAGAGAGGGTTGGCAGAGTGTGAATGTGAAAAGGTTACTGACAATCACACAAATGCACACACATCAGACCTAGTGTCACCAACTGCAGAACCACAATCCAAAGCATGGGAGAAGAAAAAACTGCCTACTATGAGAAGTTTCACTTCAAGTGAAGTGAAAAGACAAATGGAAAAGGCTGAACTCCTGAAGAGACAAGAGGAGTCAGAGAATAAACCACCAGAGACAACATTAGCAAGCACACATGACCCAAAAAAGGGGACAAGTAGAAGTTGTACAATGCAGCCATACTGGACCAATGACAGAGTGGATATGGACATTCCTAAACAAAAGAAGAAGAATGCAAGAGTTGGAGAAGAAGAAACCAACCGAAATAACATTAATGAACACACCTGATATGACACGGAGAGAGGCAGAGACAAGCTCAAAGAAATTCACACAAGCACAGCTAATAGCAGAATCAATATGGCAGTCATTAACCAGAGCCAGGAAGAAGCAAAAGGAAATAGAAAGAATTGCCAGACTTTCTTCCACCCGACTGGCACAGATGAAAATACCTGCACCATGGACGAGGATACCCGAGAGTCCTCCAGAAAGGAGAAGCCATAGAGATGCATTCAGAGATGTAGTTATAGCGAACTACATGAGAACTTTAAGGATCAAGAGAAGCATACAAGGAGATGACAGTGAACTAAACGACTATTTGGACAGCACAGCTCATCTGGGGAATGACATCTGGTACCAGCACATGAAAGAAGTTGGAAAGACGGAGTTCAGAAGGGGAATGCTTTATTTGTGCACTCCTACCGTACAGCATGGGGAAGTCCAAGATCTTCGTATCTGTAGAAAATGATGTCCAGACAGCACACTGTCTTTCACACGTAGCAATGTGCAAGACCAGAGACCAGTTCATGGGTAGTGATGCCTCACTGAAGTGGGCAACTGAAGCAACTGATCCAAATGAAGACGATTATGTCCAGGATATAAAGACAAAAACTATGGAAAAACAAAACACATTGTGATCAGATATGAGAAGCCTGAAGTTAAAGGAGCAGAAATCAGAAGACAAGCAAATCAGAAGCTAAATGTCCGAGGAGAAACTCCAGAAGAGGCTTGAAGTTGGAAAACAGAGGCCAAATGCAGATTTGGGGAACAGTGCTTTCACCAGACAGATGGGAGAAAGGAGTGGTAATTTGTAGAGCCTGGATGGTCACTGGTCATTACCAAGGCACCATTGACATAGTACAGAATGGATGCAAGCCATTATGGCCAAAGCTTGAAAAGCTGCTAACATGGGTCGAAGACAGAGGAGGACCCTTGCAGATAGTGCCATTAGAAAGCCAAAAATTCTGCTTCAGGAATAATGGCACAAGAAAGATGGGAGAGAATCAGAACTGTGGATGAGTTTTTGACGCCCCAGGAATGGTGCACAGAACTGCAGTAATCATGGATCATTATTGGGCACGTGGATCCAAAGCATACATCAGACTGCCGAGAAACTGGATAGGAATATGCACAATAGTGATTGTCCGCATTCCAGCGCTGGTGATCCCGAAAAGTGACCTGAACATTGACAGTTTACTGAAAGCAGATGCTCACCTGAGGAAGAAGAGGTCTGTGGAACTGCTGACTCGAACAAAGAGAGAGAATTACTTTTCTGCCAAATCAGAAGAAGCTTTTCATGCAATCCTATATGAACATAGACTGTTCAGCCTTACCTCATCAGTATTCACAACCATTTTAATGCCAAGATTACAAGTTGGACTAAACACTAAATGGTTGTAGATAACCAGATGGGAGTTAAAGCAGACCATCAACACGACCATAAAGGTATTCAACACAATCAAAGAAGAGTTAAGGGAAGTCTGCCTGATGACTCTCCAGAACAGATATGTCCTTGACATGATCACATCTGTGGATGGAGGAGTTTGTGCAAACATTGGAGAATCCTGTTGCACATTTATACCTTCTCACGATGAAGAAAATGGAACTCTAACAGAGGCCATAGGTATGTTGACAAAGCTACAGAATCAGATGATTAATTAAACTGATGAAGGCGATGATGATAGTTGGTTTGGATCATTATTCTCATGGGTTCCACAATGGATGGCAGATGCATTCAAGTTCTTAGGAGCCCTGCTAGTGATGATATTTCTAGGATTTTGTGTTATCAAGATAATAATATCTCAGTGCCAGAAAACTGCGAAAAAGGGATGACCGGGGACCGGGAGCAGAGACCCAAAGGGCCCGGGGTACCGCCCAATCCTCCCATCAGGACCAGCAAGGTGAACTGATTGATCGACTGGAGGGAGGAAAAGATGCTGAACTGTGCCATCCATGGAATTGGAAGAAGAGGAGGCGAACATCCCAGATCTTGCGAGTTCCATCAGTGAAAAGACAGAATGGCCATCGCAAAGGGGGGGCTTGTGGAATGTTTTACCCATGCATCCAAGCCTACCTACCATAAAACTGTGCAGTACTGGCATGGAAAACATCATGATGGCCAGAACTCCCCAGAGAGTGACCAGGGAAAACATGAAGAATAGGCTGCCACCCATTTTTCCCTATGTTGTGAGCACAGGAGGGCACTGCCTAAAACCACCATTGGGCTACACACACAGTAGCCTGAAACCATTGGGAATGGCAATGCTGATTGCCAAAAAGCAACTCAGAACTGTGGGGAATTCATTTTCTTAATCCCAAAAATGGTTGCAATACTGGTACTCACCACTATCATAAAGCTGGCGTTTTAAAACCACCAGACTTTTGTGTAAAACTGAACAAATGAACCGAAACCAGGCCAAGGAAAGACTTGGCAAGAGGTCGATACAATGTAAAACTATATTCTGAAATGACTTGAAGGAAGTAATTATTTAATGTATATGTAAAAAGTGTAAGTTTGATTTAAACTGGGATCTAAAGTGACATTTAGCTGAATTCTGCCTGACAACTACCCCCGGCAGGAGAAACCTGCTCAGCCACTCTTCCCAGGCCTGGCTGCATCCTGCTGCCCCTGCCAAAAGGAGCTCACACCTCCCTGATTGAATTAAGGGAGGGGACCTGCAGACTGCAGGAGGTTGAACAAAGCCTTGTCCTGGACTCAGGCAAATGTTATATTGGGGGGACCATAAAGTGGCTTCCTCTTGGGAAAACTGGGAGGGACAGTGCCTCTGCTAGCAGCTGAGCTTGGGGGAAGTGGATAAACCAGTTATTCCACCCTGTGATGTGGGAAGCCACACCCCTTTTTGACCAGGGCATGCTTTTAAAAAGATGGATAATTCATAGTACGGACCTGTCAAAATTATATAAATAATATCATTATTCTTGTGATTTTTCTGTGCACATTTTAAGAGGTGTTAGGACCCTGTGGTATGTCCATGGGGATAGTAGCGGAAAAAAGGTTGTTACTCCAAATGTATGCATGTTAAAAATCTGACACTTTATCATCTGTAATCCATATCCCTGGTGCACATTTGTGTAAAATCTGGAAAGGTTTTGAGGTCGTTATCTGGATGAAAAGGGGAGAATTCTGTCATCAGTGGACACGACATCGTACAAAGACAGGGATCGGATGGTTTGGTGCTACAGAAAATATGTTAACTGGACCTATAATATTAGAAAAATGGTACATAGATAAATATGTATTTGGGTAAGAAATAGATTTGTGTGCAAATTGACCAGGGGAGGATCCTCTGACCCATAAACAGACCTCATCATGATGACAATCCATTTCCTTCCCCCAATCATGGGAGAGGGGAGAATTGGGCCAATGACAAGTAGAGAAGGGCAGGCTCAGTTATGCCACGCACACACCCACTTCCAAAACACATAAAAAGAGACTGCTGGGACAGGTAGAGATTCAATTCCATTTGCTACGGAGCATGCTGACCGACGACTTCATATCCAGAGATCCAGACTTCAAATCCATCAATCTCCAGAACCTGTAGCAGAAATTAACTCCAGAATTTGTAGCAGAGAGGCCTGAATCCACCAGCTGAATCCTCTTCAGCAGGCCTCAAAACCAACCAAACTATTCAACAGCCAGGCGAGCTGTTTGAATTTTTGCCAATAATTTTTGCAAGAACCTATAGCAGTATCCAGAAAGCAGTGCTGTATCCGGAACCGGAGAGAACCACAAACCAGTCCGTTGTGAGCAGACCCAGTGCTTGACAGACCCAGAGAGCAGAGCTGACCCAGATAGCCGGGACTTCAGAACCACCCGCCGAAAGTCCCGTCCAACCTGACCAGACCGTGACGAGGCCTATTTCAAATTGATATTGTGAGTACCTAGCAGAACTGTGCAGAACCAATCTCTTAGTTAAAATAATCTAATCCAAACTATTTTAACCTAAGTAGAACAGCCTCCTAGAAATCGTGGCATCTGTCATTTTTAAAGCTGCACAACTGTCACCTGTCAATTCTGCAGCTGCAAGCTGTCACCTGTCATTTTGGGTTTTACTTTAAATCCAAAAATCTACCTTTATTAAATCGTCCGTATCTCTGGAACCGTTTGGGCTAGGAACGTGGTTTAACTTTAATTTTAAAGCTGTGATTCTAGGCTTTCCAACGAACTGACTCCTTATACTTTTTCCGCAATCACGATTTACGCACTCGCGAAATTTACCGCGATTTGCGATTTTGGCTAAATTTCTCCACTTGTCAAAATAGCAGCTCCATTCTTTCTTTTGTTAAAATCTGTTTGCAACTTGGTAATAACTCATAGAGCATTGCTAAAGTGAGCCTGAACTAATACCAACATGCATCTCCCACTCACCCTGAATCTCTAGAGGGAATTAAAATCAGTTGGCACATTTTCCCATCCATTGCCATCACATTTAAAAAGCATTTTGGGCCTGTGTTTCAAACTCCTACCTGTTTCCTCTAAGCTTCATAGGGGGGAACTGAATTTTGTATTGTATTTAATTGCATTCCTGAGAACTGTGTGCTCCTCTTTCCATCTCCTTCCATTTCTTACATTGCATAGGGGAGGGGTGTGAATTGCCAGAGAAAAAGTGATTATCTTATCTTTTGCTAAAATCATATCAAGTATTTCTGTACTGCATTTTATTCCTCATTGCTTTCCCCTTGAAACCATAAAAGTATTTTTGCTACTTTATCCATCCTATACTAACTCCTCATTGATTGTAAAGAAGTGTGCTAGTGCCAGATTACCCATTGTTGATCAACATAATATGTCTAAGTGTACTATCAGATATCAATTTATTTATAGAAGTGTGATATATATATATATATATATATATTGTTTAAATTTTCAAATAAACCTTTAATTTGCAAAACAAACCTACTTCTTGGCTCAGTGGGGTCAGGGGGATTCTAAGAGGGGGGTGTTAAACAAGGGTTGTCATCCAGAGTACTGAACTGGATATAAAAATACATCAATAAGGGTTTTCCTCAGCATCCCAGACTGGGCATTGACTTAGCTGTAGTGTTGATTGAATATCGCTTACACCCAAGACCTGACTGACGAAGAAATAAGAGACTTTGTGAAGGCCAGCATTCTTGCACCAGAAGGAATAAGGTTTCGATATCCCAGGAAGCATAGAAATTATGTGGGAAGATGGGACTGTAGCCCAAACGGACAGTGTCAACTAATGACGTAGAACAAGGATGGACATGTGAGAACGGCAGGAAGTCTAAAAGGAGTCATAAAAATATGGACCCCAAAGAGACATTCTTCAGACCATCATGCATAGACCCAGAAGTTGAAGAAAGAATGGACGCAGGCGATGAAGTAAAGGTGAATACAGAGGAACCAAAGAAGACAGATCCAAAGAAGGAGGTGAAAGTGGTTGATGAATCGCCCAGAGGGGGGAGTGTAGAGGAGGTCCCTAACACAGCCCGCACTCCAACTGTCCGTTTCGAAGTACCAGGAACGTTCACACCGAAGTACGTGACGTATGATGAGCAGATAAACCAGCAAAGAGCCGCAGTAGGGCTCTGTCCAGTACCCAATAGAAGAACAGCACCTATTGAAGTACCAATACCAAGGAAACCATGGACAGTAAGGTATACATTGAGGAAACCCTATCAACAAATGAAACAAAATGACGATCATCTAAGTACAGTCCCTGAAGAAACCAAAAATGTCTTAATGGAAGACGAATGGTGACGTCATGAGAACCCGGACTGACTCACATGTAAAAGAAATGACGACCAGAGAATGACGTAAAGAGACGAAACGCCATGGGCCAAGGATATTGTGAACCTAAAGTGAAAGGATGTCAAATGTAAGAAGTTTGAGCCATGAGCATGATGAAGATATTCGACCAGTTTATGCATGTACATTTGCTTGGAAATGCAAGAAAGCTAAGAAAATTGTGCATATTGCTATGCTTGGTAGAAAGATAGTGCGGCAAGCGCCACATATACATATCTACCTCAAACGAAGCACACTATATAAGTATATTTCCACTTTGCACAAGAAGCAGAATCAACCCAAGGTTACTAACGGCCACACGAGAAGGGCTTAATATTTAGCAAAATCAAAAATAAGCAGGAGAAGCAAAGCTCAGCAGAGGCAAACCGTGCCAGGAAAACCAAGGTCATATCAGTAGAATAGACGAATGGTAGCTGCAATTAATTGAAGCTAAGAACAGAATATCCTGCCTTTGAAAGGTCAAGATAAGAAGACGAAGGCAGTGGTGGGTAAAAATTAAATCAAATACACAAATTATCTGGAGAAGAGGCAAATTCACAGTGTCTGAATCATGTGACCAGCCGAGCAAGAAGAAGCGAGAGTTTCACACCTATGCATGGCAGCAGGCGAGGCGAAGATATCAGAACTTTTCCAGACAGGAGATGCAGTCTCGAGGCCAACCACAGTGAAATAATTGACACATGGCCACTAAAGTGATGATTGATGTAACAATATTTGGAGGAAGGTCAGGGGAACTAAGGGGCACCCCGCACCTGGCCGACCATTCTGCGTGCTACTAAGCAAAGTGGAAAAGTATGCATGTGGCTGGTACCAACCCAATCACAATGGACCTAGTAATCTAGGGTCCTATAGTTAGTAGAACCAATAGGACGTCACACTTTTAGTGACGTCTGCAGAAGCTATTTTGAAGGAAGGGCTTAGATGCCCCACCTGACAGTGTTCACCCAATCCCCTCACTCTGTTACCATATACATATATAGTACTTATATTAAAGTTACCTTTCCTGAACCAATAAAATTGTAGGCCAACTTTTAAGCGTTACATGTCAATGATGATGAGTTTTCAGTATAAATGTTCTGATTTTGATGAAGTTCATTGGAGTTGAAGCGAGAAGGAAGGTTGCGCCACTGCTGATATTCATGACTCCCCATTTTTTGTACATGTCATTAAATGGACTCCATTTGCCAAACCGTCGAGTTGCCATTATTGATTTGGTGTTGGAGTATTAATCTGCACCCCCACCCATCTCACGGGTGCTGCTATCTTGTCTTAAAGTGTTTCTGGCCAAACTATAACTCTATGGGCCGGTTGGGGGTCTCAGAGCACACTCCATAGGCAAACTATTTCAGATTTTAAAATCGGTCGAAAAACCAGCAACATTGTCCCCTCCCCCCCATTACAACTGACACAATTAGATTGTGAGATAGGCCAAACAGCTTTTTTTCAATATAATCTTAAAAGCCTGTGAAATCATAAAAGCTTGCAGGGTGGATACCAGTCTCCTCAAACCCCTACCACATCGGAGTCCAGCCACCTCGAGAAGATGAAATTCCAATTCGCCCCTGTCTCCCTGGATGAAATGAACACAGTTCTATCCTTCATCAGATGCACCTCTTGCTCTGAAAACATTTTACCTCGAAGCTAATCCTGGACAACGCTGAGATATTCTCCCCTTTCCTCTGTAGAATGGTAAATGCATCATTCAGAGACCATAAGGTGTCTACATTAATTATACCATCATCATAACACCATTAGCCAAAAAGCAGGTCTAGACCAACAGGATCCCACCAACCTGCGCCGGATCACTAATTTGCAACTTCCTATTAAAAATAAAGGATAAAGTTGCCACCGGCCAACTACAGGAATATGTCGACAGAAATAATCTTATGCATACCCAACAATCAGGCTTCAAAGGAGCACATGCAAGGGAGTCAGCCTTGGTCGACCTCCAGAAAAAGATCATCAGTGATTAGATGAGGGAAAGACCGGTATGCTGATTTTATTGGACCTCTCTGCAGCATTTGATTTGCTCGACCATCGGAAACTCTGAGAGGCCCTATATAAATCAAATAGCTGGTCCCAAGAAGCTATTCAATATATTTATTCTTTTCTTGAAGACAGGAGCTATAAGATCCAGTGGGGTGATAACTCCTCCGCCTCCGACCTGTCGACTGTGGTGTGCCACAAGGGGCTAGCTTCTCCCTCTTATTCAATCTCTACATGTGTTGTCTATGCACCCTACTCACCACATTAGGAGTCTTCTTCACACATTTTGCTGATGACACGCAAATAGTCATTGAATTAAGTGACTGTCACACAACTGATAACAATAAGCTCACCTGCATCTACAATTCCATTGAGGCCTGGATGAAGACCAACTGGATGTGCCTCAATGAAGCAAGACATGGTCTTTCGATCTACCCAGACCAGGGCTAAACAGGATCCAGACTACACTACTTTTGAAATCAAAGACTCAGATGTTAAGGTCTCTGATAAGGTGAAGACACTTGGGGTTTACCTACAAGCATCCTTGGGAGTTGATGCTAATGTTACTCATCTTAAACAATCCTGTCAATACCACCAGGGACTTCTCAAATGAATCAGGCCCCTGCTGAGCAAACAAAACAGCGCCATCATCACCAGAGCCACAATCTTGTCCAGACTAGACAATGGAAACTCACTGATGTATGGGGGCCAGTGGCAAATGTATTAAACAATGCCAGGTCATTCAGAATAATGTGGTACGGACAATCACCGGAAAATCAAGAAGGGAACACATCACTGAGGAGAGAAAGTCTCTTCACTGGTTGGCCCTAGAAAACCACAACACTTTTATATCAATGTCCTTCGTCCACCATTGCCTATTTGGATCCACCCCTAACTACATAAACAAACAAACCACCCCAGACGAACCAAGCCGTTCCTTAAGGTCAAAAACACAAGGGTTAGTGAAAGTCATTGCATCAAAAATAGCAAATTGACTTGTCAGGCTTTCCCCATCATTGCAGCAGCTAGATGGAACTCCCCGTCCAGCTAAGATTAGAGCCAAATTACTGACATTGTAGAAAATAATTGAAAACCCTGCTGTTCAAATAGCTGAACTAACAAACCTAGATGTTCTAGCACCTTGATATGTTGTACCTCTGCCATGCTGTCCCGTCTCTTCTTTGTCATCCTAGTCTTTTTTTTAAAGCACCCTTATGCCCGGGGCTGCGGCGCTATAGAAATAAATAAATAAAATAAAATATATTAACATCCTCATATTACATATTTATCCCACAATGTTAGATTATTCTACAATCTTTTATGCACAATCATACCATCAACATAATATTCTTGGCATTGCCAACAGTTATAACAGTGTTTTCACATTTTATAAGTATGTCCACACATTGTGTGTTAATGTTGGTAGCATGGTCCTTAAATCAATTTGGGATATATACTGAAACACACAATATCTTACAAAGAAGCAGTGTGATTCTCACTATAGATGTTCTCAATTGTTGATAAGATACATTCTAAAACATTATTGAATCATTGCATTGTTCCTACACTTAGGGCCTCATTACACGGATGGCGGTAAGGATTTACCGGTACTGGTATTTTACCGGTATGGTAAATCCTTACCGCCTTATTACGAGGTCCTTTTGCGGGTTGGGGAATTTAACGCCTGCTTTTTGCAGGCGTTAAAAATCAACTCGCAAAGGGACCTGGTAGCTAATTACGGTACCGCAATTTGCGGTACCGTAATTAGCGCCTTCACCCATTCCCATAGAGCCCTATGGGGCAAAAATAGGAATGGGGAAGGGCAATGGTGGAAGGGGGAATTACCGCCCCGCCAACCTTGGAATAGGGCGGTAATTCCCCTTTCCACCAATGCGGTGCCGGTATTTTACCGGCATGAACCATGGCGCTAATAGCGCCATGGTTCACCGCCATCCATGTAATGAGGCCCCTAGTATTGTTGTGCCTTCTTCTATAAATATTAATTTCCTGCTGGTTTCCACAGTTGTGAATGTACCAGATACACCAAATTAGTTCATTTTTTGGCCGGTAATACAATTCGTGGGATGCGGAATATCACCTCCAACTACGGAGAAAACATTTTAATTCAACATATCTCATGAGACAAAATCATTAGAATGTTTCCTTGATGTAAATATTGATTTATAATTGTTGCACGGTTATGATAACCTGGTGATGTCTTGTTATGATTCCTAACCAGTAAACTCAGCATATTGTGTGTGCTTTGAAGTGAAACATTACAAAAACACATCCATTTCATGTTCTTTGTTGAGAACGGTATAGGTGCTTCATAATTTACAAATCAGCTGTGATTCCATTTGACGTAGCATCAGCATGCAGTCCCCGCCCCTCTTGCCGCAGGTTACCTGTTGTAATCCAATGTCTACAATGTCTTTTTAGTGTATCACAAGAGGGGTAGCCGCCAGACAAAGTTAGGACATACTGTGGATTTAGTATGTGATTATTTACGGTGTTTTTTCTCAATGAATCACAAAGGGTTCATAGTAGCGATGTAGTCTAGAAACCCCTAAAGGGTGAGCATGGTAAATATATTGCATTGTACAAGTGTACTCAATCTAAAAGGGAGAAACAGCTTCTTTTGATGCAATTTTATTACAAAAAGCTTCTCTCATCAAAACAACAAAATGCAAAATATGGTGTCCTGATATATTAATAAATAAGCAGATAGAAATAGAGCATAAGCCTCAAGTCTATTCTGCAGTCAAAGAAACAAAAAAGGAGGAAGAAAATGATAACCTGGTGATGTCTTGTTATGGTTCCTAACCAGTAAACTCAGCAGATTGTGTTTGCTTTGAAATGAAAGATTTCCAAAACACATCCATTTCATGTTCTTTGTTGAGAACGGTATAGGTGCTTCATAATTTACAAATCAGCCGTGATTCCATTTGACCTGCATCAGTCTGCAGTCCCCGCCCCTCTTGCTGCAGGTTACCTGTTGTAACCCAATGTCTCCAATGTCTTTTTAGTCATCCAACTGGTGACATTGTTGCCAGTCCTGTGCAAGCGGTAATCTCTGGTCCGGTTGCTCCCTCATTAGATCCAATCACTGCGGTGGTCCCAACTACATTACTTTCATGCTCCACTAGTTAGACATTCCTTGCTACACCTCTGCACACACAGTGCTTTCTGTGCATCTGCCTTAATTGGAATAAGGCTTATTGAGTGAAGTGACACCATGGGCCTCATTACAATCTTGGTGGAATGGGTTAATGGGTGCTGCTAATGGATGCAGACCCATTAAACCCATTCCACCTGATTACGAGGTCCCCTCGAGGGGACCAGGGAGCTAACAACGGGCGGTCGTAATCGGCCCGTTGTTACCTCCCTGCACCCATTTCCATTGAGTCCTATGGGGGCTCGAATGGGAATGGGGAAGGTCCAGGCCTGGGTTCCCCGAGGGAGGAATTACCGGGCCCTCCAAACTCGGAATGGCCCGGTAATTCCCCATTCAGGGAACCCAGACCCGGTTTTGGAGGCAGCCATGCCGCCAATAGCGGCATGGCTACCGCCAAAGCCGTAATGAGGCCCATGAACTTTATGAAAAATAAAATCTAACAGACAAAACACGAACATGACTCAAAATCAAGAGAGATGCTTGCTTAAACAAGATTGTTGTTGCTAAGCAACCTTATGCCACACACTATGCAGCCTGTCAAAGGACCTGGTATCAGGGAGGTCTGTTAAGCATTAGGATGCACAACCTAATGATCCTTCTCATATTCCTTTTAAAATAAAAAAATAAAAAAAATAAAAAAAATATCCCATGGACGTGGGGACAGATTGGCCTCGACGTGCTTCTGTTTGCTTCCTTAAGAGCACGTTCTATTCATCTCATTTGGCCTTTCATAAAGAATTTGGCCAATTAATTTAATGAACAGTAGCTATATTTACATATTTGGAACAATTAAAATAAACTTTAATACTTCCTTTGTACAACATGCAACTTTTGTAGTTTGTTCTTCGCAAAACAGAATTCAGGTAAATAACTTTAAATTATGTATTATGTGCCTGGCGAACTTTCTGCTGCATGCTGAAACATTTATTTACATTTTGAATTCTTTATAGCTGGCAGTGAAATCATGAGATGCCAGGGTAAACGATAAATGCCAGCAAATGAAATCGCTTGCTTTAGGATTCTCTTTGCGATGTCATGTAATATGCATGCAATGCAGTGGAAAATTTAAGAAAATCCTTGTACTGAGAGATATTTGTTTCATATTTTATGACACCATTGTAAGCCGCTCCGCAATCTTTCAGCACAAAGATATCAGCAATTTTCAGACATGTTCTAATTAAATAATTTGAACATATAGTTCAAAGTTTAAGAGGGCTATAATTAATAATAATAATAATGTATCATTGATATAGCGCTACGGACCCTTAGGTATCTGAGAGCTGTTTTTTATTACCCACGGTGTGTGGTGCTCATTTATCGAGCTCGGAAGGATGAAAGGCTGAGTTTGGCACTGCTGGGAATTGAACCTGCATCAGCAGGCTCTGCACAGATGTCAAGGCAAGCGGTTTACTCGCTGTGATATCGAACCAGGACAGGTTCAAATCCACAATGCAGATGTCCAGTGTCCGGAGTTTGAATGGAATGTCACCAGTGACCCATGGTGGCTATGGTGGCTATCGTGCCCTGTGTATTACCCCCTCTGTTGCCACAGCACAGTATTTTTGCAAGGTGCAACGCTGTGAAACAGGCCAGCACCTGACCTGCAGCTGGTGCGCTGCGCCATAGCATCGCAGAGTTCCTGTGTGCAATTAGGCACTGAAGGCCAATGGCCTTCATGAGGTGGCTTTTGTGTGTGCATCTCAGAAGTGAAGAGGCGGAATAAAGCAGTTCACAACATGTCTGTATCCCCGAATTGGTATTTTCAATCCAGTGGCAGTGGTTTCAAAGTACAAAAAGTGCCATTGCAAAGTAAACTTTGAGGGTGCAGTTTGTGATGTCTGTGAACCATAGCCTGCACCGCCAAGCCAGTTGGGGAACACTCTGCGGAAGTGGTCCTGAAGGATCGATTGCACTCTCCAAATGGTTACCCCGTGTATTGGCTAGTCAGTACTCATTCAATTCCTTACCACCACTTAATCAGTTGCAAGCCATGCTGCACGGAAGGTAAGAACCATCACAAGGAAAGGACAGACGCCCACTACCACCTCTTGCCAACCGCAAAAGGTGACATTGTGCACATTTTACTGAGCCTTTGTACTTGTGCACTACCCCACGGAACACATAGATATTTATAGTTAACTTTCCATAGAAGCCTCTCATGGAAGCCACATTTAACTCTAGCAATAGCAAAGGTAAAAAGCCCTGTTTACAGTCCTTAATTATTTAAAAAATAAATATGTTAGGACGATTAACAAAAGAGCCATTGATAGAGGGGTTCTTCATAAAATTGTCCCCAACAGTCTTATGCAGCTGGAAACTATGGGACTCAAATAACCTGGAAGGCACTCTACAGGGAGGAACCCTGAGACTATCCCGAGACTCTACCGGTTGGACATCATATCCGAATTGGAGTTCATCAGGCTGTCAATCATTCCATCCAAATACTTTCACTCCAGTGATGCTTTGCTGGGAGGAATACACATCCATGCAGTGAGACATCCTGCCTATTCTCTTTGCTTCTACATTAACGCACTCTCCAGGAGAAATAGAGGCCAATGCATCTGGGTTGCAATTTAGGGAATATTATATCCATGATCCTTTTACTATCTCAGTAAATATACTGACTGCAAGGGTTCAGTTGGAAAGGGCGTGCAGATAGAATTAGGAGAGAGATTGGTGAAGCCAGGCTTGCATTTCTCCTGATCCAGGAGGTAAGGGGGCTTAGAACAATAATCCAGCAATTGAGATTGAATGCTCTAGGGACCGCAAATGTATGCCCATGCCGATTAATTCACTATTTTCCGGCCGATTTTTTGTAAAAAGCAGATGGTAATTGTGCAGTTAGGCTCCTATTTGCCAGGGAGCGTTTTCATGCCTGTTACCCAGCATGAAACTTCTTGTTGGCTGTAAGAAAAAAAAACACATTATCTATTCCCAAAATATATACTGATGATGGAATGTTACAATGAAAGATGTATTGTTTAATATGTTGCAGGCAATAGATTTGGGATCTTATCTGGTAGCTTAACAGGAATTTATTTGGTTGAGGGTTGATTAACAATGTTTAGGAGGAAACATAGGCTGGCTGGGTACTGGACAAGCCAAAAGTGTGCAACAGAGGGGAGGAAGGACATTCTGGAAAAAAAATGTGTACTGACAGATTTGATATAGTATGATATGATATGGCATTTATAAAACACACCTGTACACAAGTGTTTCAAGGCGCAACGAGGCAAGGGAGGGGGAACAGTGGGAAGACAGACACAGCGATCTTACTAGGCCAGGTGACATTGAGATTGCGCAAGTGCAGGGGCAGAGGGGGAGGGGGCAGCGCAGTACATGGGATCGACGTTAAAAATAAATAGAATAAATAAAGCAAAAAGAAAAAGTGTGGCCAGCAGGTGGCAAGTGCAAGGGTAAGTGCAGGCATCAGGTCTCAAGTGCAGGTAGGGGACTGTAGGGATACAGGAAACAGTCCCTAGGTGCGGAGGTTGCCAGGGAGGCAGTGCATGTGTGCAACTGGTGGGGGAGCGCACCTGGGCCCAAGATCAGAGGGTAGCCAGGTGACCAGTGCAGTTACAGTTTCAGCCAGGAGTTCAGCAGGGGAGAGGAGGAGAGAAAGCAAAACTAAAGAGGAAGGTTTCGAGGTGCTTCTGGAACCAAAGATGGTTCTCCTCAAGTTTCAGGGAGGCAGAGAGGCTGTTCCAGAGGGAGGCCCCTGCCGAAGAAAGAGATCAACCACCAACTTGTTGCGTGGAGAAGCGACTGACCCTGGGGGATTGGAGGCGGATGAGCAAAGAACTCGAGAAGGAAGGTATTTAGGAAAAGAGAGTTGAAGGTATTGAGGCCCCAAACCCCAGAAGGCCTTGTGGACAATGCAGAGGGTTGTGAACTTAATCCTTGATGCTACTGGGAGCCAGTGCAGAGATTTCAGTGCAGGAGATATACGATACCTGGGCTTGAAGCGAAGGACACGTCTCGCAGTCCTGTTCTGGATGAGTTGCAGAGGGCAGAGAGTAGAAGCAGGCAGATTTAGAAAGAGGCTGTTGCAATAGTCCAACCTTGAGAGAACCAGAGTTCTGCAGATGGTGATCTTCTGGGGGAAGGAGAGGAAAGGAAGAATACCTCTGAGGAGGTGCAGCTGGTAGTGCGACTTCATAGAGATGTCAGAGATGTGAGGAGAGAAGGAGAGTGTGGAGTCAAAGATGACCCCAAGGTTTTTAGACTCACAGGTGGGAGCAGCAAGGGGGCCAAAAAAGGCCGGCCAGAGAGTGACAGGAAAGGAGGGAGCAGGTGTGCCGATGAGGAGAATCTCGGTCTTACTGGCATTAAGGCAGAGATCATTGGAGGCACATCACTCCTGGATAGCAGACAGACAGTCACAGATGAGAGTAGAAGAGGAAGGGAGACTGAAAATGAGTTGAGTGTCTTTTGCATAGCACTGAAAGTTGGGGCAGAGGGCAGCAATGCGGTGGGCAAGAAGTACGGATAGAGAGCCAGTATTGCCTTTGGAGCAGGCGGCAGGCCAGTTTGTCAGAGGATGTACCGGATGCATGCCATTTCCTCTCAGCCACTCTGTACTTGCATTTAAGGGTGGTGAGATCTGAGTCGTACCAGGAGTTGCACTTGGGTTTGGGCTTCAAGCGGATCCTCATGACAGGGGCAAGAACATCGAGAGTATCAGATATAGCAGAGGGGAGCATGGAGAGGGCTGTATCAGGGTGTGAGTCAGCCAAAGGGAGAGGGGGGTGAGAAAGTGGTGGCAAAAGACTCAACTGACACATGCCTCATGGGTCGGATAACCAATAAGGTACGTGGCAGTGCTTGAGTTGACTTGGCCTGAGGGGTGCTGGAGTTGGCTTGGCAAATAGATGCCTTCAGGCAGAGAGAGGGACAGGTCATCCCAATGACTGTTGTGACGGTCCCTACTAAGAGTACCACCCACATTCTGACACACAAACAGCGTCCTAACAGCATGGGGGAGACATACCCAGACAGAAGGCAAAAAATGAACTGGATTTCAAAAGGATGTGTGACTGTGCGGTGTGCATCTTATAGTGGGCAGTAAACAGAATGCCAATGAAAGGGGTAGTGTCAGGCAAACTACATGAATGCATGTCAGAGACTGTCCAGACACAACAGGGAATTTCCAGGGCAGGTGCACCAGAGAAGGACATTGATGGACCCACAGATAAAGAAGGTGGTCAATGGCAGCATGACTTAATAGTGTTTGGGGGGAGAGCACAGTATGTTGAATTACAATTGATGGTGTTGGCTCTGAGAAGAAAGACGATAATTCCATTGGAGCAAGAGTGGCCGATGACACCTGAAAATGACCTACAGCTGCAGCCAATGGCATCCATAGAAGATAAGGGAGTGGCATGTGGTGGAGGACCCACAGTTTGAAGTGATGAGGATCATCCTACAGGAGGAGGATGGTCAAAGGAAATGTGAGCAGCTCCGGTCCGACCGGCAAGGGGAGGATGAGCAAATAATGCGATGTATAACTGCAGGGAAATAGCAAGTCAATGGGTATCGGTGCCTGACAGAGATGAGCAGGTGGCCCACGGCCAAAGAGGGCTTCCAGCAGCATGTGGACATTTGTTTGACTTGTTGGAAGAAAAAACAGAAAGAAGAGCAGATGGATGTGAAAGGCACACAGCGGGACGACTGCCTGTCATTTGTTCTCCATGGCCTATGAATGAGAGAGCGGTCAGCGACCAAGTATTCACCATATGAGATGCTATTTGGGAGAAATATGCCAAGCACTGACAAGTTGTTGCTGACACTGACCTGGGGTGTGCCTAAGGACTGGGAGGTACTAAGATAAAAAATTGACTTGGACAGTGCACAAGAACATAACAGACACATGAAGGTGTTGCCGGATTTTAGAGTTACAGGGATGCTCAGTGATAGGAATGGGGGGACATGCAGCTATGACTGTTTTTGTTGTTTTAGATGCACCCAAGATAATGGCTGATGATGATCATTTTTGCAGTGCAGTGCAGGAATGAATGGCTTTGGATGAGTTAGGACATAGATTAGTTGCCTTGTCTTGATAATGTTTTCTTTAATTCGCTTCCTTATTGAGCATGTATAACCAAATAGTTTGATTTTAGTATGCTTAATGTAGTGGGTCAGAGATTGCAACTAGGCAAGGTTTTGGACAGCGATTACAATGGATCATAGAACATGAAAACAGAAATTAATTGGGCATAGTAGCAACTCTGATACTGCATGTTCTTTTGGTTTCTTTGAAGCCCAGCTGATGTGATGACACTGACCTACAGGTGAACACCTGTGCAAAGCGCGGTCACATAGCTGTGGAATACGTGATGTCTCAGGCTAACCCGGGCCTATTCATTAACCCCTCCTGACAAGTACACAGCTGACGACACTGCTGGATCGAATCCCCAAGGCCAGAGGCTGCCTCGCAGATATGACAGTGAAAGCATTTGACAACTGCAGGCTATACTCCTTCCTCTTTTTCTCTGAAATTGACCTTTTTGTTATTCATGGGTGTAGAATGGGTTTAGCCACTCCATTTATATATAAGCGTATGAAGCATATGAAGAAAAGATTTTAGCATTATCTAATATGATTCTGAAACTGTTGAAAGTTGCAGGAGTAAGTGTAAATATAAAACCATGTATGAACGATCAAATATTAGGTTAAATAAAAAAGCAGACTATGACCAAAAAATTGTGGTAGTGAAAAAATCATACGTAACGAGATAGCAGCAGTACTTTATCCTACTCTCGGTGTAGTTGAGTGTAAGCTCTCAACTACCCTAATAAAAAAGATAAAGCAAACATATTGGAGTTGGCTTAAAGCATATAAATACTCCTGCGAGATTAACAGGTGTAAATAAATAGCATTATTAGCCACCCAAAAAACTTGACTGAGATATGGTGGGTAACAAGAAATTCTATAAAAAAGAGACATACCTATTAATGGCGTTTCTGAAAGTGTTTGGGAAAATTATATTCAAGCCACTCTTGGCTCGATGGATCTTACAGCAGAACAGGTTGGCGTTACCAGAAAGTATCTGGGTAAATTGTTCTACAGTATCCGATATACAGAAAATGATTGTTAGTTTGAACAACTCCAGAGCAGCAGGCCCAGATGGGGTATGTAACAATCTGATAAAAGCCTCTTCCGAATAGTGGGCCCAGGCTCTAAACATCCTCTTCAATGTAATTGGAGTGAGAGGAGAAATTCCGGCTTCTTGGAAAATGAGTAACATCTTGCCTGTCTACAAGAAAGGTGCGTCAAACAATCCAGCTAACTATCCACTCTTAGCTATGCTGGAAATACCTGCACAAATATTTGCTCCAGTGCTGTTAGTTGTACTAGAGGCCTGGATTCAGGAAAATAAGATCCTCCCACCGAACTAGACAGGATTTGTAGAACACTCTAATGCTGCTCATAATTTAATTATATTAACAACTGCAGTAGAATATTCCTTGAAGTGCCGGAACACGAATCTGTATTGCACATATATAGATTTCAGTGCAGCCTTTGATTTGGTAAACAGGAATATACTTTGGGCTAAGCTCACTAAATGAAACATTCCTTCTGGTTTGCTTAAAATGCTCATGTTACTTTATTCAGAGACAGCAGGCAAGTTCGTCTGAACGCCACTGGGAAACTGTTTAAATCATTCTCTACATACCTTGGTGTAAAGCAAGGTTGCATAGTGGCAGCAACTCTATTTAACTTGTACCTAGCAGATCTTCCTGGAAACTTGCCAAGTACATTTATTTGTCCTGCAAAAGTAGGTGCGCTTCCATTTTATTGGTTGGCATACACCGACAATTTGATTTTATTAGACCATACTCCTCGTGGATTACAGATGACTATAAATGCCTTGAGTGAATATGTCATAAACACTCATCTCAAGATAAATGTAGAGAAAAGTAAAACCACCGTATTTATGAAAAAACGTGGGAGACAGAAAAAATATGAATGGACATTAGAAGGTGACCTATTGGAACAAGTAACAATTTATAAATACCTTGACCTATACGTAGATGACCAAATTAATTGGAGACTCCACTGGTTAGAACTTAAAAGTAAATGTTTAAAGGTTGACAATATGATTAGTAGCTCTAATGGAAAAAAATGGGTTATTCTATACAAACAGTTTTGCTCCTGTACACAGCAAGAGCAAAATCTATACTACTCTACAGTGTTGAGATTTGGAGATATAAATACATCTCTCTCCTCCGTAGATTTGAAGCCTCGATTCTCCGCAAATTATTGTGGTTACCACAGCGTGTATCGATTGAGTATATTCTACTAGAATTTGAAATAAATAGTATTGATGTGGACATAAACTATAGAGTCACGCTGCATATGAAAACATTTTATCCTTAAACAATAATAAGATTGGGGTTCAATTTTTGACAGACTTTAAGAATATTGACAAGTGTATGAAAATAGGCTCATTGGGCAAAATTATGGTGATTTATGAAATATGGAATGATAAATAAATGTCAACAAATGTTACCATGAAGGCACCAAGATTTAAAACACGGTTTAGAAAGAAGGGAAGGGAAAACAGTACTGAAATAAATGTTGTACAATTAGCCACCATGAGCTACACTGGTATTTATCTAGATTATCAAATATCTTGCCAGTCTTCCCGAGCCTACATTTAGTCTTTTCCCACACCAAAGATTATATGAAAATATTTACTCAGTAGTGAGACCTTAGAGATCAAAGGAGCGCAACTTGGCATACCACATCCAGTAAGGTGGTGTCGGCTATGTGGCAACTATGTGTTGGAAACACTCAAGCATTTGTTAATGGAATGTGAAAGTCTAAGTGGAATAAGAATTACCTTTTTAAAATGTTATAATAATCAGTTTAATAGTGACAATGCCTTATCTTGTTGGAATGTATTTGTAGAGGCAAATAATATGAATTTTATATATTTCATAACACAGTTTTATTGGAAGAGAATGGGCATTTTAAATCAACTTTCTGAAGGGTTGTTTTAAAAGAGTAAGGTACACACATATAGTAACTCGATATTAGAGTTGTTAAAAGCTATAGGGAAGATGTGTTATATTGTATTGTGTATACAATGTATTTATTTCTGTATTAATACCATTCATTATATAGACATTACTTATATGCAAAAAACACTATTTTTTTATTTTCACAGAAATACCAAACACACTTGAGCGGTTGGAAGAAAACTTCCCAAAAGAAGAAACGAGTGATGATAACATTTTTAATGGTAAACAATACATCTTTTAATATAAACAAATAAGGTCATTTACACAGTACTCAGTCAAATAATAAGTCCTTCTCTTCTTCATACTTTACATGAAGAAACACCCCAATTTAATTATAGAGAATGCCAAGTATCACAAAGGCAATCTCTGTCCCATGATCTTGTCTGCAAAATTGGATGAACTTAGTAATGACTTTAAGGAACTTTTAAATTAAGTTAAAAATCATTTTATTAGAAACATTGATTATCACAGTCCTGTACCTATACCCTTTCCCCCAGCAATCACCCCCATCAAATTCCCAAAATATAAATGAAAGGCGCTTTGATGAAACTTTACTCCCTCACTACCCTGATGATCATTGCACAGAAATTTAAAATTCTCCAATTTATGTTTCCCATTCCGATACCCCATCCCTTTCATAAATAAACTTATTTTTTATATTATAAATATCTTGTATATTGTTCTTACATAATTTCTTTTTTAAAAACCCAATTGATAGTCCACAGACTATCAGTCTATCTAGGGTGTGTGTTTATGAAATAGGGTGTCTGCGAACATTGCGCTGTGTCGGGACAAGTCCGTTCTCGCATGACACACTTTTAATTAGTCCGGAGACAGCGCGCCTGTTTGTAGGCACCCACATGCATGTGGACAGTGTCTCCCACCCAAGGGGTGTCCCCAGTCAGCCGCCCCCTCTGCAGATGTCTTTCGACGCCATCATCTGACCGCAGCTGTGCGGCATGATGGTCTGTCAGCAAACGGTGTACTGTTTAGACTGTTTAGAACTGCATTTTTGGCCAATCTAGGATGTTTCAAGTTGAACGTTTATCCTTCCAGGGCTCCTAGAGCCATTTGTGATGAAACAGCTTCCTGGGCACCAGTGGTCCACGGATAAATATCGGTTTCTAGACCATCAATCAACACCACACCTCTAGTACACCAGAAGGGATTGGAACAGATTGGAATACAAGTAAATTATATGACCTCTTTGTCCAATTCTGATAATGTGGACGGAACATCAGGCTTATCTCTGGAAGGTCGTGGGTTGTTGGTTAGTTGCAACACAGCAAAAATACAATTATTACCTAATGATAAATGGGACTGTCCAGTCAATGTTGTATACAAATATCTACTTTATTATTACTACAACAGACAGTTCTAGCACACTGCAATTACAACCCACACTGTAAAGGAACACAGAGGACAATTTCACAAAGGAAAGGGATGCACTCTGGATACTGACAGGAGGGTAGTTGGTAAAGTAATCAGTCTTAAAGTTCAAGATTATTTGGTTCCAACACCAAAGGAGCAAAGGGTCGTAACTGTCTCTAGGGGCCTTCGGAGAAGGACCAGGGGGTAGAACTACAACATACCTGGTGCTGAAGAAGTTCTTGGTGGTCGACACCATTGAGGCAGTTCCAGGGCGCTTCACAGCCTGTGAGACAGAGTTAAAGGTGGGAGCCAGCTGCAGGTTCCAGGTGGCAGGTAGTTCAGCAAGCTAGGCTGGACGGACGACTGCATTCTGTCCGGTGCAGCAGCACAGGGCCAAGAATTATTGTCTCTGTGCTGTTTGGCGGCTCTGGAATGCTGGTAGAGGTGTCTCAGATGGCTCTTGTGACTGCGGCATGACAACAGTCAGCGGTGCAGCCGGATGCGGTTTGAGGACTCAACTGTCTCATTATTGTCCTTAAAAAGATGGCCGCTGGATGATGCTCGAGTGGCACTCCTCTTAGCTTCATCGCAGGGCTTGTGTCCTTTCAAGGCGGATGGCCCAAAACTCAGGAGGTTGTTAGTAGACAACAGCCTTGTCCTTTGTCCAGAGACTCTGCAGCACTTCCCACCTTGGAAGCTTGTTGTCAGAACCTAGCAGGGTACGCTGTGTGCTGGCTGGGTACCAGGTCTGGAGCTGCTGGAAGGATCCTCTGAGTCCGGTATCTCCCTCTGTTCCCTGGGAGAGGTTTATGGGAGGGATATTGCTTCCCTCTTGCAACTTCTGGCCTTCCTTCACTGGCAGAAGATGTAAGATGAAACACTTGTGTATAGGCACGTTATAAATGCCATATCACATCATATCAAGGTAGACCGTACCTTCAGCTCGGGTTCAAATGAGTCCTTCTTCTTACTCCTTGCAAATTCTTCAGATGATCTGATCAGTGAGGGGCTGAGCCCTCTCTTAGAGCCAAACAGGCCACAGTGATTGGTGCAGGCTAAACCCACCTTAATGAACCAATCATGGGTCCCCACCAACAATCTTTAGTGATGCTTCAGGTCCGAATCAGAGCACTTGGCAACAGACAGGGGAAGGATGACAACATATGCTTCTACGTCCCAACTGTCTTCCTGTCTGCTGTACATCACAGTGTATCCCTAATTAACTGAGCCCTATGCAGTACTTGGTCAGAACATGGGCCTTCTTTGAAGTATGGGGTTGCAGGCAGATTTTCGTCTCCTACAATTCACATACTTTCCTGCTCTGGAAGGAGTGGTTCCAGACTGGAAATTCACTGCCCTTTCATATCAAGGAGGGGTGTTATTATCAAGTTGACACACTGCATTACAAAGAGGTGTTGATCTCTGTTCTCCAGTGTTACTTCCAGCACCCAGGCCTTCCCTGATGCCTGCTAATTAACATTCTTCAGTATTTGCTGCCACCAGCCAGATGTAATGATGGAGTTGTAAATCCATGGTGCCTTCAAATTCTAATCAGGCTGCCCACGGCCAGAGGCTTTTGATGTACCCAGTCTCCATGGTGCCTTCAAATTCTAATCTGGCTGCCTACGGCCAGAGGCTTTTGATGTACCCAGTCCTGTCAGGTGTCAGCTACACATGACAGGGAAGGGTGGCGCTGGTAACCTGTGTCCTCCCAAAGTACCTGACTATTTTTCTGCTGTGCGGTGAGCGTGGAAAATATGTGCGGGAATGGCCCACATATTTTCCAGAGGTTGATCTCCAATCATTCATTCTTTTTAAAAAAAATGCCCAGCTGAGCGCTCTCTTCCTGTTTGGATGGTCAAATTCCTCACATCATTCTTAGTTGATCTGGCAACTATTTAGTTGATCTGTCAACTATTTACAACTTTCCTAGGCCTATTTTCGAATCA
This sequence comes from Ambystoma mexicanum, assembly GCF_040938575.1. Lineage (NCBI taxonomy): Eukaryota > Metazoa > Chordata > Amphibia > Caudata > Ambystomatidae > Ambystoma > Ambystoma mexicanum. The sequence continues at coordinate 770,626,291 of NC_090933.1, read as the reverse complement.
GCATCTTAGAAGACCTGCTTTGGCAAACCATCTGCAACCAGCATCACTGGTTTCAGTCATGGCAATTCCACCTCCCCAGCCACCACCACCACAACCACCATCTGGAGGGCCTGAACAGGGGAACAGGCGCGTAGATGCAGAAGAGGATGAAGAGGAAGAGTGAGATGAGGTAGAGGAAGTGCCTACCTCGAATGCCCCGAGTGAGTCATGGGTGTGGTGGTTTCTCACCGGGGGGTGTATCGAAGGCTCGGAAAGCCAAGGTAAGATACACTGAGTGCGGGGTTGTGGTAAACCTGGGTGGTACTCTTACGGGACCACCTCCATGCACTACCACACCAAATTCAACCACTCTGGTGCTCTGAGAAAGGATGTTCCTTTCTCAAAGAGAAGCAGGTTGATGGCCTCTGCCCCATCTTCCTCGACTGCTCCTGATACCACACAGGCTACTCCTGTGGGGAAGAGGATCCCAGCATCTGCCTTGCAGGCCATGCAGAACGCTGTTGACCATTAGCTTTCGAGGGTCACAGTACCATGTATGTTTTGTGATGAACCGATCTGCAGTGGGGAGTAATTTCGATGTGCTTTCGAAGCTGCGGTCAAGGAGTACAACAACACTGCGACCTACCTTAAATGTACGCCCCACCCAGCATCTAACTTTGTACACCTGCCCCTTAATCTCTGTGGTTGGTGCCCCTTCCCTCCCTTCCGTCGCTCAACTTACCTACCTCTCCAATAAAAACAAAAAAAGCCCCAAAACATCCAAAATCACAAAATACAAAAAAAACGCTACCTTTCACAGTTAAAAAATAGAACTTAAAACAAAATCACAGGATCCGTTGCAGCCTGCATAGTCCTCAGACAGTGCAGTGTTACGCGGACACCTGGAAAATTCCAGACGTTGGGTGGGGGAATGAAAATCATTTTAATTGTTTTTCATTAAAAAATGGTGGCTCTTAAAAGAACCTTTTTTCACTTTCTGGTTTTGATATTTTTTGGGGATTATTTGGTTTTTTGTACTGAACTAACAAGTGTTCTACTGCACTTAATGATATTTTTTCTCTTTCAGAAAAAGTTCTTTTAATTTTTGTTTCTGTTTTTCCTTTTTGTTTACTTCAACTAATAAAGAATAATTGAATCCATATTTTATGTGTTCAAAGAAATTGCTTCAATGCATTTTGAACATTTTCAAGAAAAATCTGATTGCCCATATCAGTCATGTGCACTCCATCTCTTTGAAAAATGTTGACAATATAACATTTGATATTTACATTATGAAAAAATGTCATGCCAACATCCTACAAAAAAGCACATATCACTTTGTTCACATCGCGCCTTACTTTCTCAATACATTTGAGCGCATCCACCTGTGTCTCTTAGCTACCTGAAAACAGTTCCAGCACCTTTCCAAATGTAACCTTCATGACAATCTGTAAATGAAATTCCAGTAGCATAGCCCAAACTGTTGCCTCTACAGTGAACTACAATGATATCCGGATGCTTTAAGCTAGCCATATTCTCACAAAATGGGAGGATTTCTGCCCACTTCATTCTCAAACTCCATACCATGAAACTTGAAATGTATCTTGTCCAAGATTCTCTGACATTCACACTTCTCAGAATATGCCTTTAGCCAATGGACCCAAGAATCACCCACGATCTACACACTCTGCTTCCTCAAAGTCATAGCCATAGCCATATTTACTGCACACAACAAAGATAACTCTTGCTACCCAGTCTTCTTGTAGGCCACACCCACACAACATGATTGGCTGATCCCCGATGTCCGCAGATATCCACAACTGTCTGTGGTCTCTGCAGTCCTATTTAAATGCCAGGCATCCTTAAGGAACCCGGGTGGCACCTGCAGTGTGTGTGGAATACAATGGTGTCTGCGGGCACCATAGCACAGGGCAACCCTTTTAACCTTTTTATTTTTATATTTGTAACACACCCTCATTGGCTGCTTTCAAACAGTCACACATCCATCCACCAATCACATCCAAAAACTATACATGTAACCCTGTCATCTCAGTTCAACACATCAGATGTACTCTTGAACTCTCAGAGTACATGTCTCCTGTTACTCACAGCGAACGTCATCAACTACTATAAAACTCTCCAAGATTTCTATTTGCAGATTCAACAACAGCTGCATCTACCAAGACATAGTACAGGTATGGTCATTTTTTTCAAGTATTTTGTTCAATTCTTTTACAAGTGTATATATATAGGGTTCATGCCACTTACCCTGTAATAATCTTCTCAATAAGCACATTCTCTTTTGTATCCACTGTAAAAAAAATGGCATGTATTACAGCATTCAACAGCTGCTCTCATCGAGTGGCAGTTACTTACAATGCTGAGTGTTTAAAAATGTTTCTTTTTAGGAGCATGGCGTAACGCTCACCTGTTATCCACGGGGACGTCACTCAGCCTGTTCTGACCTCTTACGACGTCGAACCCTTCCCTGGAGTCTACGCGACTGGAGACTGGGCCTGAAACACAGGATTGGCAGAGTTTAACTCCCTATTGTCTCTGTGTGCTTGAACCCCCTCTTCCCCGGGGTCTAACCCCTCCCTTTGAACCACAGCTCACCTTGTTTTCTTGGAAAGTGTGCTCTCCATCCTGCTTTCAGCACAGGGGCACATTGATTGATGCAGGCTCATTGCTGCCTCGTTACTTCACTGGCAAGAGTCCGACAGGTAAGTATAATGAGTCTTTTGAACATTTCTCTAACTTTGTTCCTTTCCTTCCTTAGATGATGGCCGACGTCCGGGGATGGCGACGTGCTGCTGAGATGAGTAGTGCTGAAGGTGAGTGAGAGCGCGATGCGCGATACGACCCTTTCATATTTGTATTAAACCAAGTTCTTTTTCGGTGTCTTTTAGGTGCCGCAAAGTTTTCAGCGTGGATCCCGGTTATGAAGAAGAAATGCGGTGAGTAAGCGCGGTATGCGGCGCCTGTAGATGTTTCCATGCTAAACTGGGGTGTCTTTTCCCTCTTGCAGATGGATAAGAAGTTCCAGAGACAGAGTTCCCCCAGAGCGTCCGGGATTCAGGTAAGCGTTTGAAGCTCGTACAGTCTTTAAAAAATAAGCAAAGATTTGCTGAATGCTTACTAAAGACTTTTTTCTGTTCTTTTCCCTTTTCCTTAGGAAGCGGCATGCCGGGATGGGAATGACACCGCCGAAGATGCCCGCAGAACAGAAGGAGCGATGAATGATGGGCAGAAGCGCCGCAAGGTAAGGCTGTTCGCAGAGAAAGATGCAGGCCTACTGGAGACAGATCCGAAAACAGTGAGTGTCACGCTGCAGGTGCAGAAAACACAAAGCATGTTTCTCAGCCTGGGCGTGGCTTAAATAGTCTCTGGGTATCCCAGGTGTCTCTGGGCTGAACCACACCCAAAAGACTAGACTGCACATGCAGTTCTGGGAACCAAAATATGTGGGGGCATCCATCTTGTCCCCATCAATACACTACAAGTCCAATCCCCAATGTTATCCTATGGGAGTGAGTGAGTCAGGTGCCACAAGCGCCAAGTCTGACTCCAAGTGGGTCTTTGGAGGGATGGAGAGTCCCTTGAGGGCCATGTAGGTGATCATGGCCTGGCTCCAGCCTGACATCTTGGAGGGCTGGGGACATGAGGGGCAGGAATCATGACACATGGTGAAAGTTAAAACATGCAAATGTGCATTTATATCAGCACTGTGTGTAACTTTTTTCTAAAAGAACGGAAACGAAGATTCAAAGATGTTTACAACATTGATAAATGGCAGTTGGGGTGTAGAAGTTTAATATGTTGGCAGAACATGCATACTAGCCAACAGGACCCATTCCTATCTTAAGGTGCTTATCGAGTTTTAGTTTTTTTCTTTGCATTCATTCACTTATAATACCACTTCTCCCATTACACAACTCTGGAAGATTTGAAAGTGTCACATTTCTATGGAATGAACCATGGAAAATGCTCTGTGTTTAAAAATATTTTTTTTTAGGAACATTTTCATTAAACTTAAGAAATTTATATATGCATTCATTTATAGCAGCACTGTGTGTAACTTCTCGGTAATAGAATGAAAAAGCAGATGCAAAATATTTTCACAACATTTTTACATGCCACTTAGTGTGTGGATGTTTAATATCTTGGAAGTACATCCATACTTGCTCACATGACACGTTCCAATTTGCAGTTGCTTATCCAGTCCTAGCTTTTTCTCTGCATTCTGGGACTTGCAGTCCACGTTTTCTAATGCAAAAACTGTAACAACATCTCCCAGACTGCAAAGAAAAAAAACAAGACTTGATGTGCACCTAAATACTGGAATGGATCATGTTGTCAAGTATGCATGGACTGCCAACATATTAAACTTCCACACACCAAGTGCAACCTAAAAATGTTCTACAGATCTTTTCCATCTGCTCTTCTTTTCTTTTAAAAAAAGATTACACACAATGCTGTTGTAAATGCACATATGTATTGTTTACCTTTCATGAAAATGCTCCTAAAAAGAAACATTTTAAAATGCTCAGCATTTTTCAGTTTTCATTCCATATAAATGTCAACCTTTCCAATCTCGCTCATTACATCCCTTGCACTGCCATCATTCTCCACCTACTCACACATAGCTGTATATTGCCAAAGTATCTATATACAACACTTCACCTTAAATATAAAGTACTCTTCTTTCCCAACATCTACTATAAGACACCAAACACTGATGCAACAACAATCCGCCATTGAATTACCATGAGGCCACAGTTTCCCTAGTCTGTAAAAATACTGCAACACATTACAAATATATAACACCACAAACAGAGCATTTATTTTATTAAAATCAGCAGCACAAATTAACCTAAATATGCACCTTTTTATCACACCCACTTTTGGCCTGTTCCTTTTAATGTGGCAAAGAGCATTACTCATACTCCAATTGTTCTAACAACATAGTTAACACACTTTAGTACACCACCCATAACACAACTTCATTAACTCTTTTTCCCAACAACTCCTCCTACATTCATAAATAACAACCTTGCTTACTAAAGGTACTTCACCATTACCACATATACCCACTAACTTTATTTTACAATGACAGGAAAGCAGATTGCCGAAGGCAGCTATCAAAACAGAACACTCTTCACATCCTTCAAACTAAGTACATTAATATAGCATGTATATTTCTCTAATTGTAACAGTGTACTTTCACAATATATACATGTAGAGTATTCTTTTTGAATCAACAACATTTATTTCACACATACCCATTAAATTGCAGAATTCACACTCTTTCTATTCACATCTAAAGACCACCATTATAACTTAGCTGCAGAGAGAAGGCCGTGTGAAAAGGCCCGGCTCGCTCTCAGCAGCTCCGCTGCGAGGGAACAAACATCTGAATGCCGATCCAGCTGATCCGATCATCTACGCAGCACAGAAGTGCTACTACAGAAAATCTGCGCCCATTCCAAGCCACAAGGTTCCCCCGAACATAAGATGGCTGACGCCTGCATTTCCATGACAACCGATATATGAAATGCCCACATGCGACCTGATTCGGCCCCACACCTCTGCAGGCCCTCCCCTCCTGCTTTAAATGGACGGGAGGCGCGCCGCGAGGTGAAGCCGCAGAGTGAAGGCCGTGTGAAAAGTCCCAGCTCCCTCTCAGCAGTTACGCTGAGAGGGAACCAACAGCTGATTGCCCATCCAGCTGATATGATCATCTACGCAGCACAGGAGTGCTACTACAGAAAATCTGCTCCCATACCAAGCCACAAGGATTCCCCCGAACATAAAATGACCGCTGATTGCATTTCCATGGCAACTGATATACGAAATGCCCACATGCGACCTGATTTGGCCCCACACCTCTGCAGGCCCTCCCCTCCTGCTTTAAATGGAGGGGAGGCGCCGCGAGGCAAAGCCACAGAGAAATGCCGTGTGGAAAGGCCTGGCTCCTTCTCAGCAGCTCTCTGTTGGAAGATGTTGCGAAACGGTGCACTATGCTCGTTCTGGAAAGGGAAGGGTGAGAAGCATTGCTCCGTATCAATCACTCCCCGCTCCGATGCCCCCCTTGATGCCAGAAACACGCAGCTCCATTTGCACACTTCAACTACCTTTCCTTTCTCTTACACGCCTACCTTGCATTGCCGTAACTCACGGCTGGGAGTCAGACTTGCTCACGCCCGCTGGCCCATTCAGAGTCAAGGCTGCTCCTCTCTGGGGGCTCAGTTCCTTGCCACCCATGCCCCTATCACCGGGTCACAAGCCGCAGCTCTCCTGCCCCCGATGTCAAAGGCTGGCTCAGTCCACTGAGCTGCCCCTCAGCTCCTCGAACGCACACCCGCCACCCCTCTTGCGCCTGATGCGCCTCACCTGCTCCTCCTCATGTGCTCCGGTAAACTGCGATTGGGTCTCCATTACCCTTAAGACTTCAGAAGAACTCTGACGCACAACTCTCATCACATCGAAGCAACAACCACAACCAAGGAGCCTCTTCTCAGTTGTCCTCCTCTATCCTCACATCACAATGCTCTCCGTATCTGTTTTCATGTCAGATACGACACCCACACTCCATTCCATGCTCCCCCCTGTTGCCAACGTTTGTGCCTCAGATATTGTGTCTAATAATGTGCCCCCACCTATGTTCCTTACTGTGCTCACACCTGATGCTAGCCTATGTGCCCCTGTTATTACCACTGTGCCTATGCTCCATACTGTGCTCACACTTGATGCTAGTCTATGCATCTCTGTTATTATCACTGTGCCTATGGTCCATAATGTGCTCACACCTGATGCTAGCCTATGTGCCCCTGTTATTACCACTGTGCCTATGCTCCATACTGTGCTCACACCTGATGCTAGCCTATGTGCCCGTTATTACCACTGTGCCTATGCTCCATACTGTGCTCACACCTGATGCTAGCCTATGTACCCCTGTTATTTCCACTGTGCCTATAGTCCATACTGTGCTCACACCTGATGCTAGCCTATGTGCCCCTGTTATTACCACTGTGCCTATGCTCCATACTGTGCTCACACCTGATGCTAGCCTATGTGCCCCTGTTATTACCACTGTGCCACCACTCCTGTCTCATATTGTGCACGCACCTACCATCAAGCTCTGTGCCCCCGCTACCCGCCTCCTTCCATCACCTAAGTCTGCCAAATCCACCCTTGTGCACCAACGCTAACCTTAAATGTGCCCTTGTCAATGCCCGCTCAGTACCAGCTCATGCCCTAGATGTCCATGATATTATCATAAAGGACATTATTGACCTCCTCATGATCACTGAAACCTGGCTCAACGAGGCATCTGGCCCTGCCCTTACCCTCGCTGTCCCAGAAGGATACACCATATTCAGACAAGACCGTCCCCATCAAAGAGGTGGCGGTGTTGCCTTAATTGCTAAAGACTCCTTTAATATCAGGAAGATTGAAGGGGAGATTGGTAACAAGTGTGATTACCTTCTACTCAAAATCAACCTCTCCCCCAACTGTACCATTGCCATCCACTTAATCTACAGACCCCCGGGTCCTAACATTGAATTCCATGAGGCCCTGCTGCATGCGCTGTAAGATAATTTGAAAAAAACTCTAAAGTTCTGCTCTTAGGTGATTTGAACCTTGAACTATATGACCCAAAGGGCACCCAGGCCACTGCCTTCGGAAAAGCCCTCTCCACACTTGGATTTACTCATGTCAACTCAGAACCTACCCACATCAAAGGTTGCACGCTCAACTGGGTTAGCCACCACAACTTCTCTGTTCACCTCAGCAGCAACACCTCTATCCCATGGCGTGACCACCATTACCTACAATTTGACCTTAACACCCTTAAAGGGCTTCCGACTCCTGTAATCCCACTCCCCGTGGCACTCACCAGAAGCTTGCGTCAACTAACTGCAGAACAGATCTCCCCCCTCCTTGAAGTGCCTACCTTGCAGCCCCTCTTTCCCAAAGACCCCGACACCCTCTCCACGGCATTTAAAATTGCAATTACCCAGGCCGTAGACGCCATCGCTCCTCTAACTATGACGAAAGCAAAGAAAGCTAAACATTCCAACACCTGGTTCTCTCAAGTGCTGCTAGAACTACGCTCCAAGAAGAGACGTGCGCTTTCAGTTTGGAAAACAAACCCCAATGATGTCTCAAAAAGGGCTTTTAATGCCATATCTAGAGAATACAAATCCAGGATCATCAAGGCCAAAGCAGTGTCCTTCAAAACTAGGATAACCAACGCCAAATCAGGGACTAAAGAAATCTTCACCATCTTTAGAGAGCTGGAAAAGCCGTCTTGCCCACCTCCCACTTTCTTGAAGGATGCAACAACATCCAATCGGCCATGCTCGACAAACTGAATACCCTACAATCCAAAATTCAAACCCTTCAAAAGGCCCTCGCTCACCTTCTCTCTGACCTTCATAGCGACCCACACAACACCACGCAAACCAAGTCACCGAACCCTTTCGAGTTTAAAAGTGTAAGGGTGCCTCCACCCTGGTCCCTTTCCTCATAGCATTCATTAACACCTCTTTCCAATCCGGCCATGTCCCAACTGGCCTTAAGGAAGCTTGGGTCTGCCCGCTCCTTAAGAAACCGTCCCTCGACCCACTGGTCCCAGGGAACTATAGGTCCATCACCACGGTCCCCTTCCTCCTCAAAATTCTGGACAAAGCAGCCTACCTGCAAGTTCAGAAATACCTTGAGGACAACTGCCTTCTCAGCCTTCGGCAGTCTGGATTCCGTCCTCGCCACAGTACTGAAACGGCTCTACTTGACTTAAAGAATCAAATGGACAAGCTTAGAGACGCAGGCAAACCAGCGTTCCTCCTTCTCCTTGATCTATCGGGGGCATTTGACATGGTCGACCACAACACACTCTGGGCCTCATTACATGGTAGGCGGTAAGGGTTTACTGGTACCGGTAAGGGCACCAGTACTGGTAAAACCCTTACCGCCTTACTACGAGGTCCCTTTGCGGGACCCGAACTTAACGGCTGGTGTAGACCAGCCGTTAAAGTTGGGACCCGCAAAGGGACCTTGGTGCTAATTACAGTACAGCGATTTGCGGTACCGTAATTAGCCCCTTCCCCATTCTCATTGAGCCCTATGGGGCAAAAATGGGAATGGGGAAGGGCCATGGAGAAAGGGGGAATTACCGCCCCGCCAACTTTGGAATAGGGTGGTAATTCCCCTTTTCTCCATGGTGGTAACGGTATGGTTTACCGCCTACCGTGTAATGAGGCCCTCTGTCACCACCTTGCCAAAACGGCCAGATTCTCCCCTAAGGCATGTGACTGGATCACTTTGTTCCTACAAGATAGGGCCATGAAAGTCTTCTCCAACTCAGCCTGTGCCACCCTGAGTCATATCAAATGCGGAGTCCCACAGGGGTCCTGCATTGCACCCACCCTGTACAACCTGTTCACCAGGCCCCTGTTCAAATTACTAGACGTCCTGGGCATCTCACATACTAATTATGCAGATGACACACAGGTACTTATCCCCCTCTCAGGTGATTAGCAGGCCGACAGCATCACCCTCAACTCAATTTACTCCAAGATCCGGTCATGGATGGCACAAAACTGGTTATGCCTAAACAGTGAAAAAACTGAACATCTGTTGATTGGTCCCCCTCCACCCTTGGCAAATTGGGCAATCAATATTGCTCTTTTGCTGTTGATAACATCCCCATCGAGGTCTCCCAAATGATCAAAACACTTGGCGTCTACCTTGACTCAGACCTGACCATGGATAGACAAATCAGCGCCATTGGGCCTCATTACACGGAAGGCGGTAAGGGTTAACGGTCACTGGTAATGGTACCGGTGACCGTTAACCCTTACCACCTTACTACGAGGTCCCTTTGCGGGTAGGTACTTTAACGCCTGCTGTTTAGCAGGCGTTAAAAACCAACCCGCAAAGGGACCACGGTGCTAATTAAGATACCACAATTTGCGGCACCATAATTAGCGACTTCCCCTATGGGGCAAAAATGGAAATGGGAATGGGGAAGGGCAATGGGGGAAGGGGGAATTACCGCCCCGCCAATCTTGGAATAGGGCGGTAATTCCCCTTTCCACCAAGGCGGTGCCGGTATTTTACCGGCATGGACCATGGTGCTAATAGCACCTTGGTCCTCCGCCTACCGTGTAATGAGGCCCATTGTCTCCTCGTCTGCCTACTTCTCCAAGCTACTTAATGCAGCAAGACCCTTCCTCTCCTTGCCCAATTACCTCACCATTGCCTTGTCAGGGCAATCAGCGGATCAAGACTGGACTATTGCAATGCACTCCTGGTAGGGACCTCCAGCAAAAACATTGCCAAACTACAGGTGGTCCAGACCAATGCCCTCAGGGCTGCTCCTGGGATTTCCAGGAAGGATCATATCTCCACAACAAGGAGGCAGGTGCAATGGCTGCCAGTTAAAGAAAGGATCATCTTCAAAACTCTCTCACTCGTGCATAAATGCTTCCATGATCTAGCACCCCCCTCCCTGGCCACCCAAATTCAGAAACTCTCCTCTGTAAGGCCTACTAGGGTGGCCTACACCAACCTGATCTCGACTCCCAAAAGTAGGAAAGTGCGGGCAGGTGGCACTAGCTTCCCCTCCATGGCCGCCTCATTCTGGAATTCCCTTCCTGCGCACCTTAGGATGATTGACTCCCATTTGGCATTCTGCAAAGCCATCAAAACCAGGCTAATTGCAATGCACTCCTGGTAGGGACCTCCAGCAAAAACATTGCCAAACTACAGGTGGTCCAGACCAATGCCCTCATGGCTGCTCCTGGGATTTCCAGGAAGGATCATATCTCCACAACAAGGAGGCAGGTGCAATGGCTGCCAGTTAAAGAAAGGATCATCTTCAAAACTCTCTCACTCGTGCATAAATGCTTCCATGATCTAGCACCCCCCTCCCTGGCCACCCAAATTCAGAAACTCTCCTTTGTAAGGCCTACTAGGGTGGCCTACACCAACCTGATCTCGACTCCCAAAAGTAGGAAAGTGCGGGCAGGTGGCACTAGCTTCCCCTCCATGGCCGCCTCATTCTGGAATTCCCTTCCTGCGCACCTTAGGATGATTGACTCCCATTTGGCATTCTGCAAAGCCATCAAAACCAGGCTATTTGTCTGATTTGTTAATCCTAAATTCCATGTTATCATTTGTTTTCTGTAACATGCCTTTAACCAAGACTATATCACTGTATTAAGAATTAAGCTTCCTTACATTTTCATGCAAAGCGCATCGATGCCTGTGGGCTGTAGTGCGCTCTACAAATACAAATAAATAAATAAATAAATAAATAAATAAATAAAATAACACCCACAGAAACTGCTTGTAAAAAGCACCTTGCACCACATCAAAATGTTAGCAATACACCATTCCGTTATACAAAACCTTGTTCATAGACTGTACTATGCAAAAAGTCCTGTTCTAAAAATCCCAAATTAAATAATATTCTCCTACATGGAACAGCCACCAAACTCCTTCGAGAAAGAGAGGACATCCAAAGTAAATATTTGGAACTGAAGTTGACTTAGAAAATTCAGTAACTTCAGAAAATATAAGCGAAAGCCTCACAAAAGCAACCTCGTAACAAACACATGAACAAAAGAAATAGCTAAGTTTCAAAACACATCTACTGAAATACCAGACCAAGTATGTGTCTGTTGTTGCAGACATTATTATAAAAAGAGCACAAAAATAGTAGATATGGGGCCTCATTACGACCCAGGCGGTAAGGGGTTTACGGCAGCGTAAACAGCGCCAACCCTTACTGCCTGATTCCGAGGTCCCTTAGCGCCATGGAGGATTTAAAACCTGCTTTTAGCAGGTGTTAAAATCCATGGCGCTAAGGGACCTTGTTGTTAATTACGCCACCGTAATTTACGGTGGCATAATTAACGCCTTCCCCACTCCCATTATGCCCTATGGGGCAAAAATGGGAATGGGGAAGGGTAAATGGGGATTGGGGACTTACCGCCCCGCCAACCTCGGAATGGGGCGGTAAGTCCGCCAACCACCATGGCGTAAACGTAGTTTACGCCATGGTGGTAAAGGTACGACCCAGGCGGTAACTTACCGCCTGGGTCGTAATGAGGCCCATGGTCTACAAAATAGACAAAAATGAAGAATCTCAATGACTCCAAACAGCTTTATATCTAACAACAGAAAATAAATACAAAACAATGGACCCCTCAATAGTGTGCACGTACTGCAAGATAAAGTTTGGCAATAACCAAATGTCATCATGTGCTATTACAAACAAGTTAGAAATGTTCCCACTTCCAAAAGTTCTGCAACAACGTAACTTGGATGAGAGCATTATAATCCACACAGTACACACATTTCAAGCTATAATAAGCCTTCAACCAAAAACAGACAAATTCCCTCCATTTGAGTTACTAAAAGGCATTCAAGGCAAAGTAGTATATTTGTCCTTAAATCTTAAAGAAAATGAATAAACTCTAGGAGTACGATGGGCAATTGATTAATCATTGATTGTACTAGTTAATTTATTAAATCATCCTACTGCAACTTTTTAAACCTTGGAGAAAAGAAGAAGAATGATTAGGTGACCATGACTCATTTGAAGCTGCATTCAAAGCAAATGAAAGAAGTACAAGAAATGGCAATTTCAAGCAATACAAAGAAATCTTGGACAATGAACACCATTAAGAGAAAGACATCAAAGCTCTTCTAGATAAAGACACTCCTGAGGGCAGTCAACCTTCCCTTACAGGAGGACAAGAACTACTTAGAGAACTACTAATTTTATGTTAAATACCCAGGTCTGTGATAGAACATACGACAAATCAATCTAAACAATCTGAAGAAGACTTGGCAGTGCTCAAATCACAAATAAAGGATGAACAACTCACCATTTATCTAGACATCACTGAAGAAATTGAACATGGTTTTAAACTTGAAACTAAAACTTGTAGCTGTAAAAATGATTAACATCTGCTCCTCTATGTAAGTGGCAAAACAGGTTCTGGTAAAACGTTCTTAATTTAAATAATACGCACATTTCTAAAAGAATTAACAAACAACAACCTTTCATCTTTTGTAACAGCCCCCACAGGTTTAGCTACCTACAACATAGGAGATGCAACTTTACAATGACTACTGCTTCTCCAGTGCAACACCAAAACAAATAAGAATACTACACATTATCAGCAGAAGCTGCAACTGATGTAAGCAAAATTCTGAAACAAATGAAAGTGCTCCTGGTTGATGAAGTAAGCATGGTTTCCAACCCCATGTTGGCTTTAATTCAGCTCAGAATGCAACAAGTTCTTAAAATTGGCTACATAGAACTGTTTGGAGGAAAGCATGTTATTGTTTTTCGGAGACCTCCTACAGTTAACACCTTAACACCAGTAAAAGGTCAACCTATTTTCAAAACATTAGGACACAAACAATGTGTAACACACTTGGCAGCATTGGAAATGCAAATCTCTGGCAAGGTGTTTGTTACAGAGAACTAAATCAAAACATGTGTTAGTCTGCAGATCTCACCTATGCTAACATTTTAAAAAGCATTAGAACCGGTATCCTTGCTAAAGATGAAAAATCCATCTTAAATACTAGACTAATCCATGAGCTATATGGGCATATCAGCTCGACAGACAAACTAGTAGTGCACGCCATGAAACCCCCTATGTGTCAACAAGCAACAATACATCTACATAGCTTAGAAAAATGTATCTCCAACACAGCTTGATTAAAAAAAGCATTAACTATGTGTCTAACTGCAGAGTAACTCTAAAACTTAACCTTGACGTAGAACAAGGTTTAGTTAATGGAGCAATTGGCACAGTTGTGGCTGTTTACAAACATATCCACATGACAACAACATTCAGTTTGTCAACATCCACTTTAAAAAATGAGGCTGAACAAAAGCATGTTTCCTTCTTTTCAAAGATATGTATGTATGCAGAGAACAATTTTCTCTATCTCTTGCATATGCTGTCATTATTCACACATCGCAAAGTCTAACCCTAGATCAAGCATTGCTTGACATTGGTAGCACAGTCTTCAAAGAAGGTATGAGTTACGTAGCACTTTCACGTCTGCGTACCTCAATGGTCTATTCCTAGTTTACTTTGAAGCAAACAACATCAACACTGACATTCCTTGCATCATATAATACAACAGGCTACGTGCACTGTACACACCATCTAGATATGTACCCTGTACCTCAAAAGAAAACCTTTAAAAAGAACACTAATAAAAACAGAACCTATAACAGATGTCACAACAATACAGCTAAAGAAACAAAGAAACACTGCTGCTCCATCAAATAATACAACCACAAAGTTGTCTACTCCAAAATCAACTGCACGCCCATCAGAATACAAAGAGACACATGTCTCTTCTAAAAACAACTGCAGACCCATTAAAGGATACAAAGGCACAACTCTCTGGTCCATTTAAACTCAGCAACAGATCTGCAGTAAATTGCTATGAAAAAGTAGCAATGAATCTCCTCTTCCAACTTCCACCACCAATTGTTCACAAAATGTACTTAAATAGCTCGGAGCAGTTGTGTTTGAAAATGCTCATCCTTCATAGAAATGACACAAATAATCCTGACACCACTTACTGTGTCTCAGTTATAGTGCACGAATTGGACTAATGTAGAGGAATGGTAGATTTCATACATGTGGAAACATACCTGCACTTTCTGCAACCATGTTTCACAAGAGCACATCCCTAATGAACGATTTGTGTATGTATCCATACCAAATTGTGAATCCATTCCATTTCACCAGCTTCTGCAGAATGCAAATCATGGCATATTATGCCCTTTTTCCAATTCAGACAATCGTTCCAGCATACAAATAATATTACATAACCAATATGTGATACTAATGCTTCTAAAGTATGATGCAGATGGTAGTAACAACAACTGTATTCTTAAAGGCTTCACGCATGGCCAAGTATCTCTTGGCATGAAAACCTTAACAACAGTGGGCATAATCTACCACACTGGTGCCACAACCACTTCAGGCCACTGTACTGTGTATGTCAAAAAAAGAAGTGGTTGGTTTGAATGTAAGAACACCTCAGTTACTGCAAAACATAGGTTACCAGCAAATCTAGCAAATGCCTACTTAATATTCCTTCAAACCAAATTTAGTCACTAAACTGTTGCATAATAAACAGTTAGAATACACCAGTGGGCATCTAACTGCATCCTTAATACTACAATAGTACTTTTAAAAGCCCACATAGTTAGGATACGCTAACAGGTATCTAACTACTTCAAAAATACCCTTAATTGCAGTAGACTTCAAATATGCCATCACAGTTCTTGTTACTGCAAAACGTCTTGTAAAGTCCAAAATAGTAAGAATACACCAACAGTTATCTAAGTTCTTTAAACATTCCCTTAATTACAGCACACTTCAAACAAACATACTATTATACTTACACACAAATAATTATACTTGTTTTTTTGTATTTAATCCTCTATGGATTTTCTTTCCCAATGACCCAATTATTATTTCATGTCAATACAACAAGAGTGTAGCACACACTAATGTTATAGCAAACATACTACAGAGAATGTACCGTTCATGAGGTTCAAAAAAATAAATGTATATGTACAATTGTATGCAATTAAAGCTTTTAAACTATCCTGCTTAACATAGTAAACAGTTTATTTTTCACAGAATAAGAATCAGTCATTCCAGCTTTATTAACGTATGCAACTAAGCAACCATACCAAGTATTATCCTATCTGTTATCTTCACAAAGAAACACATACTTATTCCATAAGCACTATCCTCAATTGTACTACAATCATAAATATATTTATTTCAATTATATAATTCCACCATATTACAAATACTGTACACACCCCTACAGTACCTATAATTACTACACACATATTACAATAGTATGTGTTGCCAGTGGCTATGCTCATGCCCCCAAGAATCTGGCCACTTTCCGGACCCTCTTTTGGCCACCAAATAACCCCAAATGTCTTTTCCACACTTCGCGGGCAGGATCCAACATGTCAACCATTTCCAAAAATATGACGCAGCTCTCGCTTTTGACCATCAAATCAGTGGGTGTGTCCGATGTCTGTGGACGTCACGTCGAATCCTGATTGCTCCAGAGGTGTTCGCGGTCCCAGAATCAGGAAATGTGTCTGTGAACCGGACCCAGATAGTACACATTTATTTATTCCTCCCTTTTGCCCACTTTAAAAATAATTACTGGTTGGATTTACAACAAATTTTAAAAAAGCACGCTTTTGGTACCAAGCCACTGCTCGTAGCACAAATTTGGTAAAAATCTATCCAGTGGTTTGGGCTGTAGGCGCGAGAAAAACCTTGTTTCCATTGCATTTGTGAGGATTGACACACATTTTGGGACCCCCATATAACTTTGCTCCCCCTTGACAAAACCGCACCAAACTTCAGAAAATCATTCTGAGGTGGGCCATATACCGTTTTTGCAAAGTTTGGTGAGGATTTGTCCAGGAGGGGGCAAAGTTATAAGCCGTCCACAAGGTGTTCTGTCTATGAGTTGATCATCTTAACCACAACTACAGGTACGCTACCTCAGGCCCTGTGATATATACATATCCACCTTAATAGAATATGTGAATGTAGCTCACCTTCTCCCCTTAATTTAGCAGCATTCTCTGCATTCAGGCAAAGCGTATGTTTGTTTAGACAACACAGCTGAGACAAAAGCGGGTGGGAACTAAAGTATATGACGTTCCCTTACCTTTTTGGGAAATCAGGATCATTACCTTACTTTATTTAACCCAGAGCACTGTTCCAGGATGGCAGCGATGGATACCTTTATTTATGTATTTAGTAACTTCCTCCCTACTGGGGATTTGAACTTGGGATGTGTGGGTAACACTCCAGTGGTACGCCATGCTGAGCTTTCTTGCAGGTGTTGGGTTGCTGTTGCTCCTTTGAAAAGACTGACTGGGACATAACGCTCATTGTCAAGCAGTCACAAAGCCCTGTCCTGTCACTGATATGTGCAGTATGCAATTAATCATGGATTGCTGAAGACACAGTATCTGCACAGGTAATGGATAGGGGTGTGTGGTTATAGTCCTACGCGTGTCCCTTTAGATGTGCAGATGGTGGTTGTTTGGAAGGGGGAGGCTGGTTAAAGCTGCATGCTGTAGGGGACAATAACCGACTAATGTTTGTTATTCAAATACTGCATTTTCTTTCGTTGTGTTCTCATCTGTCTTAATACTACTGTAAACACAGTCGTCTGGAGTGCAGTGGAGAAAATCAAGATATGGTGTTTACATTGTGAGGGTTCGAGTATGGGGTTTCTGTGGAGTGGGGGAGTGGGGCTTCTGGTGTAGGAGTAGAAGGGGGTGAGGCAGGTGAACATAGTTCCACTATTTCTTTTTAACACTTCGATCACTGCAACATAGTATCTTAGATACAGGACCACGAGAACCTGCTGCAGAAAATTGTTGTCAGGTTGATGCAGTATGTACAGTGGCTCCGGACCTATGCACACATTGATGGTGACATGCGGAAAATACTGAGTGACACACCCATCTGCCCCTGCTCTGGTGCAATATGTTTTTGATTGGCAGGCATTGATCAACGCTGGTAAGAAGGGGGAATAGGGCGACAGAGGACAGAGGGCTAAAGATGGGACCTGCTGTACAGAGGTTGGAGCACTGAGGGAGTGGGTCTTGTAGGGTTCTTTCACACTGCAAGGCATCAGCATGTATTTCGCAGGCTACACGCTTACCGGGTCCATTCCCTGCCAGGGTGCACACGTGTGTCTGGGAATGATTAAGACCTGTCCTGAGAGATAACTGTACCGCGTGGACCTGCTTCAAGCAGACATGCACCGAACAGCGTGAATGTTAATGCAAGCAAAAGGAAAAACTGTGTCACAGCGACACTTTAGTGGACCATGCGGTATGACCATTTCCTACTGAGCAGAAACTGTGAACAGAAAGTTCATGTAAATAAATAGAAGACACAGGTTAGCCCCGAGTCAGTTTAAAACAATGTAAACAAGCTGCGTGAACAAAGAACTGTTGTGCCTAGTCTGGGAGTACAGATGTGGAGTTTGCTGCTCACGTAAAAAAAAAAATACTTATTTACTTTCGACAGTTCAGACCTATGGGAAAAATAGGTGCGCTATTTTGGATGTTTTACTGTGCACTTCATACTACCAAAGAGCCTCCTTCAGTATCTCCACACTAGCCCAAAATGATGCTGACATTTTCCATTGAGGAGTCACCCTCCTCTCGGACACTGTTTCAGCAGACCCTTCTGCTCAGATGTAATAACTTACATGAACCACAGCCCGGCTCTAAGGGAATGAGGCGGGACTCCCCTTTTCGGCTCCACCGATGGAGGGGCAGCACAAGTGGGTGGACACCAGACCAACAGTTGAGCCGGGAACAGATTGAGGCACCCTGCCCTTGGTGCACAGCTGAGACAATCCCTACGGCTCAGCTCACATGCCACTGCCAGGCTGTGGGCGTAGAGGCAGGCAGAGATCAGCAGCATGTAATGGGAACACGGTTGGTGGGGGTAGAGAGAGTGGGGTGGGTGAGGGTAGAGATGATGGGGTAGAGAGTGGGCATGATAGTAAAGATGCTGCCTCGGAAGGAATAAAAAAAGATTGCAGCCGAAAGTCGCCCATAAATAGTCTGATTGTAGGTGAAATAGCCCAAATTGCCTAAAAAAGCCTAATAAGGCAATTCACTAAGAAGCTGTTTTGCTTCTTACAAAGCTGCTGATTGGAGCAAATCTTGTTAGGGAGCTCCTCATTGGGTAGTACGGTGGAAGAGATTGGAAAAAGACATTTTAGTGAGTCAATCATTTCATGCCATGGCATTGCTGGTTGCTATGCCAACCAGATATTCTCAGTTCAGAACCCCATTTCCCCCTGTCTCTTTTGTAACAATGGTTTCGGCAAATGTGTGGCTTGCCCCACTAGAAATTCGACTAAACCAAAAACGGTTATTGTTTTAGAACACTTTGGTCAGAATTTGAGTGCTCAATCGGTCGACATTGAGCAGACCTATAGTTCATTAAATTAGGCGTTAGCCTCATCTGTAAAGTTCCCTAATGGTCTTTTAAAAAACACCATGCTGACTCTGACATCTACCATTTCAAAGATACACTTTTTCCTAATTTTACACCTATTACATGCAGTCATTTGTTTTCTTGCCCACTATGGCTGTATGTTTGCGTTTATGCAGACCTCGAAGTATAGGATTTATGACCCAGAGGACTGGGGGTAGTAAAGTCTTTTGAAGTTTGCCTTCTCATGGTATTATGACTCGAATTCGTACCAAACACAAACACCAGCAGAAAATGCAAGCCCAAATCCGTTTTTGCAGTAAATTTAATTTACTATGATTTTTTTTTCCTTGGATTGAATAGTTCCCCTTTTTGGTAAAAGTTGCAGGATATTTTCCTGTGCATAAAATATTTATCTCGGACCTTGTCAATATATTTTGATGCGTGGGACTTTAAAATATTGCACAGAAGTTTTTAAAATGATGTGCACAGGCAAGTGCTTTCATGCTTGCTTTTAAAATAGCACGCTGATCTGCATCTTTTTGTTTAGTTAGATTTCCCTAAGGTATGCCCCCCCAAGTGGGGGTGATTGCTACAATAAAGCATCTGATGATGATGGACTAATCTCAATATATGTAAAGCCCAAAAATAAGTGACTAGAAGGAATTACATTATCCATCTGTTGTGATGTGTCAATTAACTAAAGTGTACACAAGAGCTATATAACAACATTATTAGCCTCTCTTCTAAAAGAAATCAGTGCTAAGAAAAAAGGGAATATTACTGACGGAATGGTGTCAATAAATTAACTGACATGGACACACCAAAAAAATGCACTTGGGAATGTCTATTGCTTTTAACTTCTGCTGAAACTGAAAATAGCTCACCAATGTAAATTATTGATGTAATTTCACCTACGGTCTGAGGGGCTTGTAGTCCCTTATCATATTTCTGCAAGAACAAAGTGACCCAATTAAATAACGAACTGCTGAACTGAAATTGAAGCATTGGGAATGCTGAGCTACATACAAAAGAGTAGTGTTATGGCACACAAATGTACAGGACCACATCCCATTGATGCACAGTAAATTACAAATCCAGACATGATTTCTTAACACATCTTACACACTGATGCACTGACATATTCACATATTAAACTTTCTTAGCTCTCATGTTTGTGCAATTTTCTTTCCACCAAAAGATTTGTTGTAACACCACTTCTCTGACAACCATTCAACTTAGTATTTCTATTTTTATAAAGCATGATTTCAAAATGTAGGTTCTGTTCTGAATTTTAAGCATCATCATTTGTACGTCTTAGAAATGAAAACAAATAAGTATGGTTAAGAGCAACATATATAGCTGAAAAACAAAGTACTACCACTATCAAGCTGATCATACCATGCCACTACTATCACCACTACCTCCAAGGAGTAATGCCATTTGGACAGCCAGGCAGCCAGTAAGTATAGAGGGGCAAAGCAGATGGTTCTTTGACCTGGTTGAAGAAATGTTATGTTTATGATCCAAACGTTCCACAAATATAATAACATTGCAATTTTTCTTTATCAACATCTCAAAGTTGTTGATAAATGTAATGTTAATAGGAGATGTATGAAACCTAACCAATATCGGTGGTTTATTTGAGAGGACACATCATAGCCTAAAGCTACTGGATTGTGTCTGTCAAAGATTTTCAAAATATTCCAGCGAATCACATGCCCTGATTTGTCATGGCCAATTAGTGCTCATTAACACCAACTCGAATTTGGGAACCCCGTTCATATATCGTTTTTTTAAATTTTATTTTTTTAAATGCCTGTTGGCCTGAGTCCACTAAGTCTATTTGTTTTAAAAATATTTATTTATATTGTGCCAGTCGCCGGCAGGCATCAGGGCGCACAAGAAGACTCAAAAGACACAAAGAGACTAACATGGGGACAGGACAGTATAGACAAGATCAACATGGCTGGGAGCTATGAATGAAGTAGTGTCTGGGAGTTGTTTAAAGAGGAGGGTTTTCAGCTTTTTCCTAAAGCTCAAGAGCTTGGTATCTAGTCTTAGATCTACAGGCAGGCTATTCCATCTGACATCTGCAGATATGGGGAAGGCCTTACCCATTCTGTTGGATCTCTTGTGAGTAGCTCCAGTGATTTGGACTCTGTATTCAGATCTTAATGGGCGGCCTGGAACACATGTCAACATTTTTAATTTGAGATATGCCGGTGCTTTCCCATAAAGCCATTTATGGACCAGCATCATGGCCTTGAACAGGTCCCTGTCTTCCACCTTGAGCGAATGAAGCTCCCTTCTGGCATTACTAATGTGATCAGACTTGGATTTCTGCTTGATGATCCTGAAGGTATTGTTTTGCATGTGCTGGAGTTTTGTGGTGCACTGTTTGTTTGCACCAATCATTAGTGAGTTTCCATAGTCTGGCCACGATAGTATATGTCAGGATTGAGGCTGGTGGGGGCTCTAGCAGTGTGGCAGGTGCCACTGGTGGGGGCTCTAGCAGTGTGGCAGGTGCCCTAATGAGGCGTAGGATTCATCCTACATTATTCCCCAGGCGTGTCCTTCATCCCTTTTTCAGGAAGCAGCTTCCGGGACGAAGGACAGCCCAGGAACTACGTTTCCCAGCAGGCCGAGCGAGGCACAGGCCTGCTGGGATGGAGTCAGCCACGCCCGCGCGAATGCGCATGCGCGAGCCGTGCCCGAAGCCCCACGCTTGCGATTCTGGCCAGCAGAGAGGAAGGACGTGCAGAGCCAGAGCTCCTGAAGGCAAGCCTACGCGGGGCACCCCGCCGCCTGTTAGCCACCCCAGGCCCCGCGTGACTGATAGGATAAGTGCAGAGCAAAGCGCGCACGTTCCGGCAGCATTCTTGAGACAGTTCATTTAGAGGAAGTCGCGCTTGGATTTCCGAACTGGGACCGCGCCAGAAGCGGTTTAGGGATGCATGGCGCTCCGTCCAATAACCCAGCATGAGACACCATTAACACGTGATTGTGTTCCTAGACGAAGCATGCTTCCTATTTGTGTTTAGACCGGAAAGACTGCAAAGCAGGCTTGCTAATTCAGAACTACTAATCCCTAAACAGCGACTCCGCATATATACATACGCTTGCATTCTGACTTAATTCTTGCCTCTTGCAGTGCATGTGAGGTACAGGACGTCATAGGGGTCTAACAGCACGAAGAGACCAGAAGACTACACAGCAGTGCCGAAGCTAAGTGTGATTTCCATTGTTACTGTGGGGCACGTGAATGTTTCATTCTGTATGATGTAAATGCAGACGGTGTTCTCATTCTGTATGGTGTAATGCAGACACAGCTTTCCTCCATGAAGTAATGGGTGGATAGTGGTAGAACTAAGTTCAGTAACTGGTTGAGGGCTCCAGTACAAAGGCCTAACTTCATCTGGCATACGTGTGCATAATTGAATGTGAATAGAACATAGTAACTGGTCTGGGGCTCCAGTACAAAGGCCCATTTCATCCGGCATTAGCAGGATTGCTAGTGAATGCAAAAGTGCCAGGGCGGAGAACTCCAGATACAGGAGCCGGAGCTGAGGAGCATGTTCTTCCCCATCCCCATCCATAACCTCTCCCTTTCCCTCTTTCCGCTGTTCCCGAACAACCTCTACCCATCCAACCATCGGACCCTAACCATCTTTCCCCCAAGGGTCAGGCGGCCTGTGTTACTTGCTCCCAGGTACCAAGACCCGACGGGGAGGGAGGCGTTCTAGCCGCATTTGTGCTGCCTCTGCGTCGAGAAGAAGGAAATCTGACAGTATACTTGCTCTGGCTATTGTCGTGCAGTACCCTTCACTAAGGTAGGGTTTTATAGCTCTTAATAATCTAAGATAATACAAGCAGTTTTTAGTCACATACGCGGCCTGAGCATTGGCACTCACAGATGATTCCATGATCATTCCCAGCATCTTAACCATTCCTACAACCTGTAGTTTCTTGATATGGAATGACTCATATTGAGGGGTTAATTTGGCTTGCGCTTGATGGGAGACAAAAATCTTTAGCTCTGTTTCATTGCTGTTAAGGCATTGCAAGTTGTGGTCCATCCAAGATTCGATGTGCTTGTACACGGATGTAACAGAGTCGCTGTCCTCTGAGTAGTTTCCACTCAGTTCCAATACCAGCTGAGTATCATCAGCATAATTGGCGAAGAAGTCCTTGATGTTGTCCAGGACTTCACATAGTAGTCTTAGGTAAAGGTTAAACAGTAAGGGCGACGTTCTGGATCCCTGTGGGACTCTGCAAAGAATGTCAATTACGTGGGAGAATTTATCACCCCAATGAACTTTGGATTTCCTATTGGTGAGAAAGGATATGAGCCATCCAATTGCATCCTCTGAGCAATTAGTGACTTTCGTCAGCGCTCGTTGGAGAAGGCCGTGATCGAGGAGGTCAAAAGCCGCACTCAGGTCAAGAAGTATAAGTAGTCCACTCTTCCCTTTGTCAACGGTATTTAGCATGTGGGTCTGGAGGTCTAACATATCAGTTTCCGTGCTGTACGCAGCACAGAACATGGATTGTTGGTGATGTAATATGTTGTTAGTCTCCACATAGGCTTGTAATAGGGTGGTGACGACCTTGTCTAGCATCTTCAAAATAAAATTGCAATTGGTGATGGGTCTTTTGGTTGGTAGGATGCTGATGGTCGAGGTTGGGCTTCTTTACTAGAGGGGTGACTGTGACTGTATTTATACTAATAGGCACTACCTTGTCCTGAAATCATGTATTGACTATTCTCATGAGTAGTGATGCAAATAAGTCTGCATTCTCTAGTATTATTTTGGGCAGCAGGATGTTCTCTGCACATGCTCTGGGCTTCATGATGGCTATGACTTTCAGTATGTTTTATAACAAAGTTTTTTGGAACCTAAAGGATTAAATGAGATTAGATGTGACCCTTGTGGGGCGTTGTTCTAAACTGGCCTGTGCGGTTCGAGCCCTTGATATCTGGTCCTGGGCCTCTTTGATTTTATCAAAGAAGGCAGTCTGGACGTTGTGGCAGTCTTTCTGAGATGGAGTGAAGGTGGGGATAGTGGTATTCCTCTTTTCTATGGATTTCAAGATTTTACATAATTTGTCAGTGGCATTTCCGGCGGGCTTGATTTGATTGTTATAGAAATATTTCTTTGCCTGTCAAATTCTTTCCCTATAGGCCTTTTCAGATTCTGTCCAGCTATCCTTGTTTATAAAGGAAGGTTCTTTCAACCATTTCCTTTCTCTGTTCCTCTTTTCTTTCTTTAATTCTCTGAGGTCAAAATTGAACCAATTTTGTTGGTTGCTGTTTGGTTGAATGAGTTTGGATGTTAATGGGGCCTTCTGGTTGACTAGCTCTTTTGCGTAGTAAATAAAAATATCCAGGATGACCTTGCAGGTGTCTTCTTCTGTGCTGTCTGTTAGGGGATCTTTAATAAGCTGAAATAGGTGCACCCTCTCAATTTTCTTAAAGTTGCGGATTAGAGTCTTCTTGGGCTCATTATGGATTTTCTGTTTGGGTGACAGCAAGGTGAGGGAAAGGATATTCTGAAGTGGTCAGACCAGATGCATAGGGTTGTCCTATAGTTGCCAGTTTCGAGGTTATGAGGAGCCACCCAATCAAGCTGGTTACCATTAGTCATGGTGGGGGCTGCATTCATGACCTGGTAATTAATACTGTTAGGAGCCTTCTCAAGGCTTATTGCTTCCTTGTCCTTTGAGTTCCCTCGCCAGCGATTGAAATCGCATAATACAAAAGTAGCGGTGTTTGGGCTTTGGAGGCAGTTGAGCTATTGGGCTAGTTCTTCATTGAAATCAGAAATTAAGGATGGAGGTCTATAGATACGAACTATATTTATACTGCTGTTGTCGGCAGGTGAGTGTTTTAGATGTAAAACCTCACTGCCCGTGCACACCGTTTTAGATGGGTACATATGTATAGAGTCCATAATAATTATGGCAACACCCCCTCCCTGTCCGGCTTCTCTGTTGGTATGGTATATGGTGTACCCTTCTCATTTTCAGTCTGGAGTGGACAAAGTAAAAGTATTATTCTGAAATGTAGTTGAGGAATGTGCTGGTCCATCTTCCAAGTAAGGAATTGGAGCTCAGGATGCTTTTTTTCTTTTTGGAAAGAAAATGCTGCACTGCACATTCATTGGCCCTCATTCTGACTCAGGCGTTAAGGGGTTTACGGCGCCGTAAACGGCGCCGACCCTTAACGCCTGATTACAAGGTTCCCTTTGCGGGATGGCTTTTAACGGCTGCTTTTTTGCAGCCGTTAAAATCCATGCCGCAAAGGGACCTTGGCGATAATTACGGCACCGTAATTTACGGTGCCGTAATTATCGCCTTTCCCCATTCCCATTATGCCCTATGGGGCGAAAATGGGAATGGGGAAGGGTAAAATGGGAAATGGGGATTTACCGCCCCACTCACCTTGGAATGGGGCGGTAAATCCGCCAACCACCATGGCGTAAACGTAGTTTACGCCATGGTGGTAAGGGTACGACCCAGGCGGTAACTTACCGCCTGGGTCGTAATGAGGGCCATTATCTCACACTTCAACAAGATCTGATGTTCCACACACTGGGCCTCATTACGAATCAGGCGTTAAGGGGTTAATGGCGCCGTAAACGGCGCCGACCCTTAACGCCTGATTCCGAGGTCCCTTTGCGCCGAGTGAGTTTAACGCCTGCTTTTTGCAGGCGTTAAAATCCATCGCGCTAAGGGACCATGGTGCTAATTATGCCACCGTAATTTACAGTGGCGTAATTAGCGCCTTCCCCACTCCCATTATGCCCTATGGGGCAAAAATGGGAATGGGGAAGGGTAAAATGGGAAATGGGGATTTACCGCCCCACTCACCTTGGAATGGGGCGGTAAATCCGCCATCCACCATGGTGTAATCTTAGTTTACACCATGGTGGTAAGGGTACGACCCAGGCGGTAACTTACCGCCTGGGTCGTAATGAGGCCCACTGTGTTTTTAGAAGGATTCTTCTGCACGTATCTGTATGTACTAACAGGCTGTGTTGGTAATTTCATTAGATGAGAAACAGCATGTTCTTTCCATTAACAACCGTAAAATATGTCATGAATTTCAATAGGCTTAATGCAAACTCGATGTATTTGGATTTGGAGTTCAACGAAGGATAACTCATAGTTTGCAGAGGATAAGCTATTTATTTCAATTATTGAGATAAATAGCAAAAGCAAACACTGTTGAATAAAGCCACATCTTTTTTTCCAAACCCCAAGCAAGTAGCTGACAGTCGGATACAGGATGTGGCGCAAAAGTGCCAACTCAGGCAGCAAGCATCAAACTGTTTCAACAACATCGAAGTAATCACCGACCTGAACATGAAATCACTAAACACACATGAGAAGTAACAACAGACTCCCCAGAGATCAAAAGTGTGATAAACAATAATGAACAGAGCATCATCAATTGATTAATATGGAAACAAGTAAAAATATGTTCACGTGGTAACATGCATATTTCCGTATATCATTTGTAAATGTGCCACTAGTTCAGGCAATTGCATAATTTTTAATTAGAATACCAAAAATGAAAGAAACAATTCAAATAATTCAAATATGCTGTGAACAAAAATCCTACAGGAACGAGACAGCCAAGCAAATGTAGCATTCAAATGCATGTTTGTGCAGACGTTTCTTCTGATCATCACAGCACGGGTGCCAATTAATTACTTCAAGGACTTGGAAATTATGTTGAGCCATAGACTGTCCCAGACTGAGAAATGGACGAGAAATTGTAGACTTTGCTAGAATTTCCAATGTTGCTCTTTTGTTCAATTGTTCTGTCAGGTACTGAAACCTACAAGGATCCTGCATGAGCATGTAAATTACACCTTCTACATTGCATGCAACAAATTCACAGAGTGTAAATGATTTCCTTTTTTTGATTGTATCACAGAGCCTCCTTTTGTGATGTTATTGTTTACTAACTGGTGCAAACCTCCTCTGGTTGTCTACTGGCTGAGGATGTCAACCCGAATTAGCAGATCGCCAAATGTGTGCTTCTTTTTGTGGAAACAATGGTTTTGAAGACAACAATGTTTGCAAATCTCTATTATTCAACGGCAAACACTAGAGTTTCGAAATGATTGATTTGATATTTGACGCTGATGGACCGCATTTTAATACACACACGGGCTTCTGTACATATGCATGGGATTTATAAAGCAAAAACCTAGCTGGAAAGCGACAGAGTGCCGCTGAGTGGGGGCACACCCATGGGGTTTGCGAGTAGGAAGTCGTCTATTCCACATTGGACAAGGACAGCAATATTCTAGTACTTCCTATGGTTTCCACAGGACCCTTTCTGATATTTCAATGATATTTAACGGTAATCCACTGGCAGGCTTCTTTGTTTCAAGTTATTTCTTATTCTGATTCCACTGCTTAATTTGTGGGGGTGGTTGCCAGTGCCCAACACCGGCACTCTTTTTTGGACACGGGAACTCATGCGGGGCCAGCGCACGTGCAATTGCTTTGTTTGTTCTTCCACTTCGCTTTGCTTTGATTATAAATCATTGGGATTTGTCATTCTGATCTCGATCTCTCTCGTGCTTGCAGGTTGCAGGCCATGGCTGGCTGGGCCTGGGAGAGGCAGCAATAACAATGAACAACAAACTGCCACACACAACAGTCAATGAAAACTACCATTCTGTTGTTACTATGCAGTATTTGATACATTCTGCATAGTAACACAGAATGTGCAGTTTTCATTGGCTGTTCTTCTGAGCAAGTGAAATTACAATGGTGATGTGTTGTTGTTGCCACAAGAGGCAGCGAAGCGCCACCTTCATTTCACAAGTTACTGTGAAGTGAAGATATCGAGGCGTGGCGTCATCAGTCCTGACTTGTGAGAGAGAGAGTCTGCCCTGCTGCACTGCGTGGTGAGGCCTAGTTGCTGCCTGTGGATTGTGCCCAAAAGCATGTTTTTTACTTTTGTCTTTGAAAACCTGGCCTTCTGTGGGGCCGGTGGCTGGGGCCCCGCCCCACAGAAAGGAGGTTTTAAAAGAAATAACTTATTTTGAGTGGCGGCTGTAGCCCATCACTTCGAAAGTATTGGGCCTCAGCCTCCAAAATATACATTTTTTCTTTAAAAATGTTACCTTCCGTGGGGCCGCTGTGCCGCGCACCTATTTTTGTCATCATCAGGGTCAGCATGGCCGTGGCGGTGGTGGCCCCACGGAAGGTAGCCTAAGTGATTGAGGCAAGGCAGGACAAAGCCCAGGACCGGGCAGGGCACGGGCGGCAACGTGGTCCCACTAGTGTCTGTCAAAAAAGGAATGGATTGTCATTTGCAACTTTGGTCACTTTTTCATTGGTGCCGAGCCTGACTCGAGTTAATTGTATGCTCCAGTTTGTTTGTTTGTTTATTATTTGGTAATGTGCGTCAAACACAGGGGTAGCCGGGCGCAACAGTTTTCATGACAACTTAAGCTTGTTTACAGTATTTGGCAAGAATATATACAACATAGCAGAAAAAGAGCAAATATATGTGCGACTATATACAAACATATGCCTAAAAAAAACACAAGCGGTGGGAAGAAGCAAGTATATACAAGAATATATACAGACAAGTGCCTAGGAGCAGGGCATGTCTTTAGGTGTCCGGGCAACAAATCGGTAGTGGCTGGGTGGGAGTAAGCTAGTCCTTGGCGCGCAGCCAGTTGATTATCTTGTGCCTGAATTTCGGGTACGGCTGTTCAGTTCTACAGGTAAGTTGTTCCAGCAGTGAACAGCTTTGCTGGGAAAGCTAGTTCCTCCCGCAGTGGATCGTTTAAACCTTGGAGTCTCTAGTTTAAAGGTGTTGGCGGATCCTGTGGGCTGCGTGGGAATTTTCCTATTGATTTTTTCCATTAGATACGGGGGGGGGGCTAAGTTGTTGAGGCATTTAGATGTGATGGAAGCTGTTTTGAGTAGAATTCTGTCCATTATTTTTAGCCAGTTAGCCTCTTTCCTGCAGTTAGTGATGTGCTCTCTAAAGGGGATATTTTGTGCTGCTCTCAGGGCATTGTTCTGTAGTCTTTGAAGTTTGTTTGTGATGTATTTATTGCTTCCAGAGTACAGGGCATTGCAGTAGTCTAGCCTAGACATGATAAGGGCGTTAGCTAATGTGATGCAGTTGGCCCTGGAAAGGTATGGTCTAGATGCGCGGATGAGTTTGTTTGCAGGTGTAGGTGGTGGATGAGGCGAGGGAGTTGACCTGCTTCTTGAGAGTGAGGGAGGAGTCCAGATAGAATCCAAGGGTTTTAACCACAGACATCACCTTGATAGGATTATTATCAATGTTGAAGGATGTGTAGTTTGGGCATAGTTTTTGAATGTTGACTTCAGAGCCTAGGATTAGTAGCTCCGTTTTGTCGTCATTCAGGCAGAGGCCATGTGAGGCCATTCATGCCTGAATAAGGTGTAAATTTTGTTCACCAAGGCTGAGTCTGTCTCGTAGTCACCCGAAAGGGGTATGAGGATCTGGGTGTCATCTGCGTAGTTCGTGTAGATGACACCCAGTCTGTCCAACTTGTCAAACAAAGGCTTGGTGAAGATATTGTACATGGTGGGGGAGACACAGGATGCTTGCGGGACACCACATGTTATTTTGATAGGGTCGGCTGAGTCGGAGGTGGAGAAGACTCGCATGGTGCGATTTGCTAAGAAGGATTGAACCCAGGCTGTGGCATCTCTGGTGAAGCTGGCAGCCGATTCGAGGTGGTTGCATAAAACTGCATGGTCCACCAAGTCGAAGGCAGCCGACAAGTCCAGTAAGAGGAGCAGAGCTGTTTTCCCATTATCCTTAAATTCCTCAATTTGGGTCTTGAGGTCTAGCAGAGCTGTTTCCGTGCCATGAAGTGGACGGAAGCCCGATTGCTGTGAGCCAAGCAAGTGGTTAGCTTCCAGGTAATCCTGAATTTGAATGTAGGCAGCTCTGCCTAGGTTTTTAAGTAGAAAAGGCACTGTGGTGATAGGTCTATAATTGGTGGGGATAGTGGGGTACAGGGTTTGTTTTTTCAGTAATGGTAGGACCCATGATTCTTTGAGGCTGGTGGGTGCTGTGTTGGATTTAAAGGAAGAGTTTATGAGCTTGGAAATGAAGGGAGCTAGATCCCTAGCTGCGTCCATTATTAATTGTGCTGGGTAGGAGTCGCCCTTACAATTTGAGGGTTTGAGGGAGAGTATTATTTTTTCTGTGTCAATTATGTAGATGGGCTTGAATCTAAATGGAGCAATAGTCTTGTTCTTCTGAGATTGGGGTGTTTGTTGGTCTGGTGGTGGCAGTGCGGCCTTTTTTTTTTAGCAATTTTACATTGAAGCAAGGAAATTTTGTTAGCAAGGGCATTTTGTATGTTTGTGCACAAAGCTTTATTTTTAGGGGCATTGTCTATTGGTTGAATAGGGGATTCCATTTCGCGGAGGATGGCGAAGAGCTCTTTAGTATTAGAGTTGGCTTTTGTGATTCTGTTATTAAAGGTGTTTTTCTTGGTTTTGATAATTTCTTTTTTGTAAGATTTGGCAAATTCAGTTAGGTTGTTTTTGTTGTGTTCAGTGGGTGAGTGGCGCCAGATGGATTGGAGCTTTCTTTTCTGTAATCTCAGTGATTTGAGGTGGGGCGTAAACTAGACATTTAAGTGGGCTTCCTGTTTTGCATTGCGTAGTTTGGCTGGAGCAACTGTGTCTAATACTTTGGTCATAGCATCATTGAAAGTGTTTACCAGGGTGTCCGGGCTGTTAGTTTCCAATCCTGATATGGCTGGGAGGAGGAGAGGTATAATGTTTTCAGCAGTCATGTCCTTCTTACTTCTGGTCGGGAGAGGGGGGACCATGTTGTTGATTTTGGGGCTAAGGAGATCTAGTGTGGCAGAGAAGGTTATTAGAGAGTGATCCGTCCATGTTTGTGGAGCAATATCGGTGATATTGATGTTGCAATTCAGTTCCGATACCGACCCTGGATAGCATTCATCTAAACGAAACATGAACTGCAAATTTTTGCCTGGGTGTTTCCGTTCTTCCTTTTAATGTTATCGGCCTCATCAGTTCACAAACAAGCTTCAGCAAGGGGACCCGGAACGGTGCACGTATTGGGCTGAAACCAAACCAGCTGCACTTCGTGAGAAAAGCCCATGCAAAGACAAACTTCTGAAATGCCATTTCAGGCTTAAATATACACACATGGAAACTAGACGGGGATAAACATGGTGCACGTGCCCACTAATCTGTCGTCATAAATAAAAGCACTAGTTGAGTATTCGTGTATAATTCTCAACCATCTTTTGCTGTCATTTTTTTAACATAATTCCAGCGTATGTTTTCTATCCTGATGTGTTATTTATACACCAGATGTGGCCCCTTAACCTGGGTACAATACGCTCCGAGCATGTGCTCCGAATGAGAGCACATGCAATCCTCAGATAGGAATCCTCAGATAGGGAGGTGGGTGTCTGTTACACCCCGCAGTTTAGTGAAGTATGTCAAGAACATGTCAGTGGGAAGGAGATATCCGAATATGCTTTCTCCTCTGGCTCCTGAATATTGGGTGACAAAACATATTTAGTTTTTTAATATGTGTTAAGGTGGAAAGAGGCTCTAAAGCAGAAGTAGCACCGCCGTTGATTTCACAACAATGTCTTGCAGAAATGACTTTTTCCAAGTTATACAACACCATGTTCATGCTTAAAGGAAGGGTGAAGGGGGATGCATTTATGAGATGTGATGACTGATAAGGGCTTGAGAGTAAATTGATTACACAAAACACCTGGATGCAGTGACTGAAGAACGGGCTGAGGGGAGGGTGCTCTTCCTGGAGGTAATCGATTAACAATACTTGGTGTACTTTAACAGACTGTCAGATGGGTAAAAGTGGTAGTGACAAATACAGTGCAACAGTGACTGAAACAGAATGCTTTTTTATTTATTTTCATTTTTAAAGCGCTCACACAGCCCGGGGGCATCGAGGCACAGTTACAGGAGGAGAATGTTTTAGTTGCGTATTTACTACTAGCCTGTGCCAGCAGTTGCTGCAGCGCCAAACATGTGGCATGGAGCAGCAGCAGTGTGATGGGCTGGTGGAAGGCCGATCCAGGTAGGTCTAGCACTGAACTGGTGCGGCCGGCGCACCCGCGCTAAGGTTGGCGCCGGGCCTGCGCTGTGGAAGGCGCCGCGCCCGGCATTATGGGGACAATATTTTTTGGGCACTTGCACTTATTTTTTTACAAATTAAGCACTGTCTGATACGTTATGTTTACTTGTCAGTTATGATAAAGGTAAGGTCTGGCACCGCTACAACACTCCTCCTGCAACGGAATGACAGGCCTAGGTGCACACAAGTGTGAGCATACTGCAACAAGACAACAGTGGTGGCATTCATTTTAGGCAATGCTCATGGTTAATCATGTGCCCACTGTGTTGGTTGTGTTGCTACTGTGAAGCAGTGCCCTATGCGGTGGTGCAATCAGTTTCAGTCAGGTGGGTCGTAGCTCTTTGGCCTCTATTGTCAAATGACCCCCACAGAAAATAAGGACCACATTTATGATTATTGCCAATCGTTCCTGTGTCTTCAGCCTGGAAATGGTGAATTTTAGGGAACAGATGTTTACTCTGCCTTGTTTCCTCTGTAATGCTACAGTCACATCAGGGGCTACTCTTGATCGACACATTGGCCTTGTATATGTCTGGATGAATAGTAAGTAATCTGTAAATGGAAAAATGCTTGTTCCATCAACTCATTTAAACATTCATCTAGCATGGTTCTAACTGGCGAAGAGAAGTAGTTTGCTTCTATTCAAACATTGGGAGTCATTTTCATAAAAGTGCACTTTGTGTATCATTTCATTCAGAGGATCGCCAACGTCAGCACTTATAGTGCTGTTGGGTCCGCTCATGCAAACGTAAACATTTGCAAGGCATTGTCCAAAAGTCATGAGTAAGACAAGGCGAAATACCCTTTAATCTTCATTTTTACATTATGTTCTGCAAAATGTGAATGCTGCCTGCAAATGACGCTTTTTATAGGCAGTGTGAAGTCATCGATTCCTATGAAATCCATCCGTTCATTATCAGGTGCAAGTGTAAAGCGAATTCCACAGGAATCATTGGTGTGACCCTGGCATGACAATCTCAAGACAGAGGAGGAAAGCATGGTGGAGATGCATATTCTGCTTCATGTCGCTTCTACTCCTTCGAAGGTCATGAAAATGACCTGGAGTATAGAATGAAAGCCTAAAGGCATCATGCCTTGCTTTTACACTTTCATTCTGCACCCAACTTAGTGCAAAATTACCCCCATTATGTATTGCATGGTCTTGCTGTTGCAGGCAGGTTTTGGTTCATCCAGGATATGAAGCTTCTTGATGATTGCAGTTAATACCACTCACTAATTATTTATTTTCTTTCACACATTAAAACATGTGGACATCCTCCATTGAACCCATGCTATCACGAATATGCCTCCTCCTTCCTCTGTAGCAAAATAGCCCTTTGACCTTTTTGTAAAGTTTTTATTTTAATATATTGATTGTGGAACACCCAAATCTCCCCTTTGCAACCATCCGATGAATTATTTCCATGTGTAAGTTGTTTCGTTTCTCACGTTTTTGCAAACCTTCTGTAAAAATTCCAATCTTGTAGGAATTGTGTTTTCAAGATTATATTTTTAAACATACATCTTTGAAAGTTTGTTTCCGAATTTAGCACCAGATACCACACTGTACAAACATAAGGCCTCTAAAGCACTTTGACAGCACGCCCGGCTCCAGCAGGGAAGGAAGGGGGGCAGGCCCCCTAAGGCCACCACTTGGAACTCCTAGAAAGGAGGTCATGCCAGGTGGCATTAAACATCACTGGGGCACAAGGGAGTGGAGATGTGGGGGACGGATTTCACTCTAAACATGCATCAGCATCCTCACAGACATCATTCCAAGAGGCCCGAACAGCAGGAGGTCCAGCCAGGATTTGTTTGCTTGCCCTAGACAATGATTTATGCCCTACAGCCATTAAAGCACAAATGACCAGGAAGATGGAGGGCCATTCACATCTCTAAGTGAGGGCACCCTTATTCAAAAAGGCTGCCTATTACAAATATCTCAAACCTAAAATCACAATGTATGTTTATTTGTTTTGGGAATATAGCAGGCTTTCACATTATGCTTAATAAAATGTTTAACTATATCAAACAATAAATGACAGGTGATGTTGGTTCAACACAGCTTTCTGTAGAAGGTGCACCAAATGACTGGGGGCCCTAACAAATCACATTCAAAGTATATATTCTGTTGCATTAACTTCTTGAGTATAACTGAAAAGATAAGGTTGGTAGTAACAAAAATGTAATACTGGAGGGAAGAGTAGTAAAATCAAAGTGATAGATGCATGGCTTTGAATTAAACATGTTATGTTATGTTGATTTATACTACGCACTGCTACCAGTCAAGTGTAGTCTCCAGGCTCTTACCACTAATGTTGCTCTGTGCAAAATTCCATGCCATAATTCTATAGTATGTATGTGCCATTACAGAAGGGGACAGGCCATTAGCAAATTACTCTTGGTGTTGCCACCAAAAGGTGCACTTCAATCTCAATTGCTAGTCCATGTCCCTCCGGCACTGGAACACAAGCAACTACATGCATTTTAGGCCTTATTGTCTAAAGGTTTGGGAAGGGCTTCTCACATTAGTGACTAGCCAGAGCAATGCTGGTAGTTATAATTGATTCAGAGACTTTTGCTTATTAGGTGGAAGCCATAACTTATGCAGTGGAACACAGATAGGATGGAGATAAAATGTGAGGAGACACACATCCTATGGGTATGTTTGGTCATCTACCCACCCAATTACTAGCCATGGCTATGTTACTGTTTATGGTATTACCACCAACTACCTGTCCCTTGCCACCAAAACGTAACCTTTCTGTAACTCTTTGCGCAAGCTCTATTACAAAGTAACACTAAACGTGTTTCTGTATAGGGCCTTCCAGTGTTATCTAAATATTATTTTGAGTATTTAATAGCTTAATTGCCTCTGTAAATTAGTTCCTGGTGTAATAAAAATCTCTTAATACGTGTCTTCAGCCAGTTGATTGTACAAGTAATATCTTTGCCAATGCGTCAGTTCCTGTCATGATCCCTATTGGGACACAATCACACACCACTGAGGGCAGGCATGGTAATGTGGGTATGTCATGGACATCAAGGGTTGCTGGCTGGTATAAACATCATGGCCCGCCTTCACCAAGATGGCCACCAGAGTAAGACATTGTGCCGAAAACAAGATGGCCGCCAGGCAGTCCATGTTCAAGACTCCTTGGTGGTCTAGTGGTGCAGGGTGCAGCACAGGGCTATAAAACCTCGCCCTGGGCCACACCTGGTGCTTAGCCTTTTCTCCGGCTGACTCGCAAGCAGTGTAATGCTTGCTGCTCCATTGGCTCCATGTGCGGCTGCTTCCTTTCTTCACCGGTTTACTGCTTAACTGATCTTGGATCCTGGAAGCCTTCCAGAGCTATCCATGATCTGCATACTTACGGTGACTTCACTTAGGCTTTCCGATCCTCCACAGCATTCCGGCACCCTGGAAAGCAAAAACAGTATGAATTATTTTCTGGAGAGAAACACACGTGTCTCACACCCATTCAGACCCGCTTACCTGCGGCTGCACTTCCATTCGTCCCTCTTTCAACAGCAGACGCCTCATGCGCCGGTGATCTTCAGGGCAGCCACGGTCAGAAGGTACCGCATCACAGATCCGGAAAGACCTGAGGAACCTGAAAGGCAAAAGTACACGTTACAAAGGACCAAACAACGCGCTTCATGCATCACTATTCTCTAAAAGCTTGAACTCACTTGCAGAGCTTGGGAGGAAATTAATAACTCTGAGAAGGACATTACAGCGCATACACCAATAACGCTGGGAAGGACAATACAGCGCAAAGCAAAGACACTTACCTTTTGAAGGTATCACGTGCACCGCAGCTGGACTGGGCCACAACCACCAGTGAGGAAACTGGAACCTATGCTTACCTGATGTCCTGAATACAGCTTTGGTACCAAGGTGGGCTGAACCCCCATACCTGCCAGTCAGTATAGTCAAGGGAAGCAAGGGAAGGTGGGGGGGACGTAGGCCATCAGGTACTCACGTTCTCCATTTGTTCGCTCATGTTTGTTTGTTTGTTTGTTTTATTATTTATAATGCGCGAGCGTACCCGAGGGTATCAGGGCGCAGCCTTTACAAGAATTTGCGAAGCTTGGTTACAAGTCATAGTGTATACAAAGAGACAATAAGGTACACCAATATTATATACATATGAACAATGAAGTACATGGATATTACATACATATAAACAAGTGGGCACACGTGGTTACATTGTGTGTGAGTAGCATGAAAAGGGGACAGCCTGGCAGTGGATTACCTTTGACGGCCTACGTTTTCAGCCATGAAACTACCTTAGATCGGAAGTTCTGGTAGGGCAGGTCCACTCTGAGATTAGGCGGTAAGGAGTTCCACAGTTTGGCTGCTTTCATTGGGAAGCTGTTGCCCCCTATGGTGGCACGTTTAAAGTTAGGGACAGAGAGGCAGTCTTAGGTTCGCCCAGAGTGTCCATCATCAACCCCACCACGCTGAAGAACTATACCAAACCACTCCCAACTGTACTGTATGCTGGTCAGTTTGCCTATCATTAGAGCAGTGGGGGGGAGTTGTTTTGTCTAAGCATCCCTCTGTCAAGAACCACACTTCTGGCGGTCCAGACCAGGCCCTCCTGCAGGGTACCAGAGGTAGGCGTTACAGTTCCTTGCTCTGAATTCCTTAAACAAGCAATTGCAAAGGCAACAGTTTTGCCTTGAGTATTGGAATTAGACAAACATTTGCCAGGCAATGCCATCACATGCCCGGGGACTCACACTGTTTTCCAAATGTCTCAATTTTATGGCAAGGTAGTACCCTTATGGCAGTGCCTGACAAATGCCTATCCGCACCTAATCAAAAGCCCATGCTGTTGGGTTTGCCAATGCATGTTGGCTTCAGTAAGACTTCCTAAGTGAACGTGTATATGCCTAGATGTCAGTGCCTTCCTGGCTACGCCTAGGGAATGAAGCTGCACTCACTGAGTTGGTCCAACAAAGATCTACCTGAACATGTCAAATGAGGAAGGAAAGTATGGACCTGTTTCAGGTCTTCTCATGCATACTCAACAGTGGGGCTCCGACCCTAAATAGAATGTATCTTTGTGTGGAAGCCTACTCTACTCTGCTAGAACGTTTCATGATTCAAACTGATAAATACTGACTTGATAACCTCATACTGTTTGAGTACCTTAATATAGTTTGCAACAAACAGAATACATCATGTGTATTGTGGGTCTTGTTTGGAAAGTATGGTGTTAAGGCAGTGCTGGAAATGAAACATGAACACCTGTAAAATAACACAAGAGAAGAGTGTTTGCTATAATGTTGCAGGCAAAGTATAAATGGGGTACATTTTCTAAGACTAAAAAGCAGTATTTAAATATTTCCTAACAGTGCTACAGGCTTGTGTTCTCGCGGGTGCCTTTCATTCTGCCAGGCCAGGCCTGGCGGAATGAAAGGCACCCGCGAGCACACCTTGGAGTTTGCCAGTTCGGTTACAATCGTACCGGTAAGCTTACCAGTACCGTTGTATCCAGACAGGCAACCTTGTAATGAGGCTCATTTGGCCTCATTACGAGTTTGGTGCTAAAATAACCAAAATACCGGCATGCCGTAGCTGCCGATACCGGCAAGCACTGCTTGTGGAATCAACGGCTGATTCAGAGCATGCTTTGCCGTAACAAACGGCATGCTGGAAATGTTAGCAGCGGCATACCGGGAATGTACTCCAAAACCCACATAGCGGCACCATCAATGCCATTGATACCGACCCAGGCATCATCAATCCATAGATACCGGTACCGGCAGTACCGGTACCGGACATTTCGTCATCGCACCGGAATATGAAATGCACCGGCGTTCATCTTTAAAAACACAATCCATTGCAATCCTCCATGTACAGGAGTTGGCCAGAGCAGCTGAGTGTCAAGGAACATTAAGGGACATCTCTGTGACACAAGGGACCGTCCGGTGCTGCAAACCACGGTTCAGCGAGCCAGAACTAACATGCTGGCCAACACCCTTGTGGACAATGTGGACAAAGTCTTCGGAGGTGACCTGAGTAGGCCCGCACAGCTACGCAAAAACGAAATATGGACAGAAGTCGCTAGCAAAGTGTTAGTGGTGGGCACCACACTGAGGACTGCAAGGGACTGCAGGAAAAGGTGGGATGACCTGCGCCTCAGAGTACGCAAGCTACTAGCAGCAGAGCGCACCCACGGCCAGGCCACTGGAGGC
Source organism: Ambystoma mexicanum (assembly GCF_040938575.1). Classification (NCBI taxonomy): domain Eukaryota; kingdom Metazoa; phylum Chordata; class Amphibia; order Caudata; family Ambystomatidae; genus Ambystoma; species Ambystoma mexicanum. Next base: position 770,587,861 of record NC_090933.1, on the reverse strand, counting down.
GTCCAATATTCACCCCCAGAAACTCCACACATGAGAGGAAAGATGTGCATCCATCATGAACATGGATAGCATAGAGGGTTTCGGAGACGCCGAACACAGTGCAACAACGTATGGAGATACCGGTGAGTGACCATGACTAACATCCCATATCCAATAAATGTACCCTCATTGTCAATTGTGCCTTGCGCATGACAAGTCAATGCCACCAGATACCTGCCGCCCTGCAACACACCAACCAGATCCTTCTACTGTAATATCATCCCACCATGAAGAATGTCAATAAGCACTGCAGACACACACCACATGTCCCATGCAATGCAGACAGACCCACCATCAGTTTGCGCCGACACACATCACTGAGCAAAACATGGCTCCTCTGCCATGTGTCCACATGGCCCAATCAACCCCAGTCCAAAATGCCTGCACCATTGCCACCAGTCACAAACATCCCCGCCTTCACTCTTCCCACAGATGACACACCAATGCCCCAACCTACATGAGCATACCACTTCCCCATCACAGGCCGACCACACATGTCCACTATCCATGGCTGCATGTACACAACACCCTGTGCAGTACCCAACAGTAACCCATCAGTAACCCATCCAACATGCACATTCCAAACCATGCTAACATATCAGGGCGTCCCCGCATTGCTCTCCCCCACTCATGTGTTCAGCATGATACGGGCCACACCATGAGCACAAAGATGCACATGACAGTGAATTGTACAAAGTGTGATGCCTGCCACATGGATTTTGTAACAACAATAATGGTCTGCTGCTCTGTTGCCCACAGGTACCTCATTAGACAGCGAGGCTGAGCTTGCTACTACACCGACGACCACCACTGCACATCGCCACAGTAGGAAAAACACACCCAGCAGCCAGGGTCCGGGAACCAGTGGCAGCAGACATGGGTCAACGGCCTCAACTGCACAACCACCACCGCACACCTGCCAGCCTTAAGAAGAAGGCAAAAACACCAGCAGTATCACTGCCCAACATCAGTGGCAGACCAGGCATGCCGCCCCAGTACACCAGGCAAAAGACAAGCGCCACAAGAACCTGAAGCAGTGTCACCGCAAATGGACATTGAGGAACAGCCACATTCACCATCACTGAGCATGCCTGCTGATCCTCTATCCCCAATCCTAAGCATGCCAGAACTTGAGGATTCTGGTACACCCACCCATACACCAAACATGGGGACTCCAAGGAATGATGCAGGTGCACGCGGCACCGTGGAGGCCACTGGTCCTGGAGACAATGCCAATGTCCACCAGGAACAGGTCCCTGCATTAAGCCCATCAGGCCCCTGCAGCCCACCACCCTTGCCCATTGCCGGACTCTGCCACATACGTGACATTGAGGCCCACCTCAGCCGGACCGAGGAGCATCAGGAGGCGATGCATGCCCTAGTGAACCTGTACCTTACCAAAGTGGAGGTAACACGGAAGACAATACAGGACAACACCCGGTAAACCTCACGGATGCTAGGCCAGGCAACTGAGTCAGTATACCAACTGGCCAGAAGGGTGCGTGAGGGCAATGAGGTCATGTCCTCCATGGCTGAATCGATCAATCTCCTGGTGACTGCCATCACCGAACAACGGCACATCATCACGCCACCAGTAGATTCTGCTAGGGCCACACATAGCCCATCAACACATGGGAGCGCTGTGTAGCGCTCACTGAGGGTAACACATCTGCAGGGGCCTCAACCACCTGCACCGAAGAGGGGACGCAAGTAGGCCTGGGACTACAGTGCGTGGTCGGGGAAATCTGTTGGGAAAGGGATGTAGGGGCAATGGTTCCTTGAAAATTGGACTTTGGGGTGGTGTACGTAGGGTGGGTTCCAATGTGTGTTACTGGGGAAGGGTGTGTTGGTACATTGTTTGAGGGGCTTTTGGGGTTTTGGTACTTCAACCTATCACGATTGGACAGATGTGTATGTTCAATGCGTTTAATGTTGTAAATAGTTAACTAAACAATACAACACTGGTGTTTCAACAAAACATTTGTCTGGCCATTTTTTCAGGAGCGTGTAAGTATTTAATGATACACAGTGCATGTCACCCAATGTGACCCACACCAAATCCCATGTGTGAAAGGTTTATCAGAAATAATTTGCAACCAATGCTTGTCGTGTAACCTGTCCATCATGGCCATGGCAATGCTGAGGTACCCCGGCATCCTCATCATCATCCTCATCATCATCCCATGGCATCATGTACATGTCCGGGGCAGAGGTACTTTACAACGGATGCACATGTTGTGCAACATTGCACAGACCATCACAATATGCCCCACCCTCTCGGAACCATAGATGAGGGCATCACCAGACCTTCTCATGCAGCAGAAGCGACTCTTCAGTAGTCCAAATGTCTGTTCGATAGTCACGCGAGTCCGTGAATGTGAGCGATTGTATGCCTCTTCATGCTGGTTACGTGGACTCCTGATAAGGGGTCAGCAGCCAGCCCATCAGTGAATACCCGGCATCACCTGCATGCTGGCAAGAGAAAGGGGACCTGTGATGTTTTGCATCATTTCACCCACATGGTTGTGTCTATTGTGTTTTGCCAGGATTCACAGGGATTCCATCTGTGCAGTGAGCACCTGTACTCCAGGATGGAGCAATGATGTGGTTTGTACAAACGCCCAGCATGGCCCACCCAGCATGCAGGTTCCCAGTGCTGGCAACAAACACCCCCGCCCATCATTACCCCACCTGGCCCACCCAGCAGGCAGGTTCCCAGTGCTGACAACAAACCCCCCCATCATTACCCCACATGGCCCACCCAGCAGGCAGGTTCCCAGTGCTGGCAACAAACCCCCCCCCCATCATTACCCCACATGGCCCACCGAGCAGGCAGGTTCCCAGTGCTGGCAACAAACACCCCCCCCCCTAATCATCAATGCATGTGCCCCTGTGGTCAGACTCACCCAACAGCCGTGTATGAAGTCCGGCATGTCGATCCATGTAGTAGGGCAGAATTGAGGTCCGCAGGACCATTGCATCGTGTGTGAAGCCTGGGTATCTGGCACAGCAGTGTGTTATTATTTGGCTGGCATCACACACTATCTGGACATTTAGTGAATGGTGCTGCTTCCTGTTGCAGTATACCACCTTAACGGCATGCTGTAGCACCAGCTCAACATGTGTGAAGTCTATCGCTCCAATAACGTTCGGCATGCCTGCCATCGCATAGAATGCGACTTTGGTTGCGTTGACCTCCGCTGTGGTCCGTGGCATGTTGATGTGGTCACGTACATGTTTGAGGAGTGCCTCAAGTACCTGCGTCAGCACACGGGAGAAGCAGGGTGTGATATCCCGTGCAGTTTTCCCACTGTGTGCTGATAGGTTCCCGTTGCCAAAAAGTGGAGCACGCACACTACCTTCAGCGGGTGGCGGTGGCTGTACATATGTTGATGACACTCACAAGGTTGTTGTTTATGAGGTCCACTAGTGCGGTGATGGTGTCCCTGTCCAGCCAGTACAGGGTGTGAATTTGTGCTAGGGTTAGGGTGAATGGGCTGACACATTGACAGGGGATTGTTGGGAGCCTGCGGGGCACAATGGCTTGAACATTGGCCATGTGCTGTCCCCTTCTCGCCCTCCTTCTTCTCCTGCGGATTTTTTGCATGGCTTGGCTCACTGCCTCCTTATAGAGTAGCTGTTCCTGCATGTACTCCAGCTCCAGCAGAGCTACTGCTAATGGATGCATTTTTGCTTTGGGAGGGGTTGTGTGGGTGTGCTGCCTTTATGCTGTGCCTGGGTTTCAATGGTCTCCACCTGTGCTGATTTTGTACACCTGCTGCCTTTATGCTGTGTTTGGGTTTCAATGGTCTCCACCTGTGCTGATTTTGTACACCTGTGGCAGGTTTTCCTGATCCCTGTTTACCCCAGTCCTGCGATGCCGTTATTTACGGCATCATTTTTGGCCTTTTTAGCCGTATGTGCATGCCTGTATTTGCATGTCTGTGCACCTCGGAATGAGCACTGATATGCAACAAGCCAGTGTCAAAAGGCACGACAGGCGTCTGTCAGGGCTGATACCGGCATCAGGGGTGCTGCTCACGGAGGGGCCATTGCTGTAATGATCTGGTCCGGTAAACGATGCCGTATTTCCGTACCGGCATCGATTTTCCAGGTCCGGCAAGCTTGTAATGAGGCCCCTTGTCTATGAATGTCCAGAGCCTCCCTGCCAAATGTACCATCATTCAAGCCCCGTGATTCAAAGCTTTCTTTTCACAGCTGTCAAATCAGGTGTGCCAAACACAAGACCATTAGGTTGGGTCAGGCCCTTCAACCCCCTTCTTCAGGCTCTCCACACAGAGTACACAATGCAATGGCATATTAAAACAAGATAGACAAGGCAGTGATAAGTGAAAATGTACACTTTGAAGCAAAACCATAGAAATAAACAGTGAACTTAACATCAAAGTTGTTTTCTTTTAAGCAAAGTCAAAATGCTAATTGTTTCTACAAACATCCCATAACAAATCCTTCAATGTTCTTTCTGACTGGCACAGTGCAATGCCACACTTTCCCTTATTTGCTTGAGAATATTTCTATCCACTGCTTAAGAAGTTCACTGGACACCACTATGTATTATTATGCTTTTCATTTTCATAGATCAGTGGTGTGGCTCCCAGGAGGTGGTTTTGAAGCCATTCAACTTTCCAAATAATCTGGGTCCCCTGACCTGAACACTTTTTTTTCCTTTAAACGTGAATTCTAAGCAATCTATACATGTCACACTATGTGACAATAGATCACTTAATTCACACTGCCTTTCCCCAGCCTCCTCTTTCACAGCCTGTGATTTGTAAAACTAGTCTGCTTCAGGCTAGGACTGTAGGAAGCACACTCCAGATTCTAAATATGGTTCTTCCATAGAGATGAAAATTATAACCAAAGATGGCAAAACAGATGTTTGCATGGACTGACTAATAGGAGCATTAGAATTGCTCATCTGTTCATGAATGGTTAAAGCAACTTAACTTACCTCCCCGAGGCTCATGTGAACATGTTTACGCTCTCACAGCCTCTGAACAATGGGTCAAGGAGCATCAAAATGATACTGTATGGCATTTTGTATTGTAAGATCACCATGCAAGGTATGCAGCATACATCATTTAACACTTTCTATGATCACTTTCAAAAAGAAATTGTTGAGGTATGTTGTGAACAATGTGTGCCCTTCAGCAGTGGCAAAGCATTTGGAACAGGGACATTTCTGACAACATGAAAATATAAGACCTCAGATTTTTACATTCTTTTCATGCTTATACTGCAACACATGAAAAGTAAAGAGACAGATAAACAAACACACTTTAGACATGAAGTCTGAACATTTTGGAATCTATGGTGAACGCTTTGAAATTCCCTATTTTCCATCCAGTATCGACTAGTACCTTCATGTGGTAGCGGCTGAAGTAGACAATCGAAATCAGAGGCATCGCCTATTTAAAATCTTGAAAAGGGCCAGATTGATTATATCGAGACATGATTGAGCTAGCACACCAAAGGCATCAATACCCCAGACACTGAAATTTCCTATTTATTTGGAGAGGGTTTAGACCTATCAAAGAACTTATAAAACATTCTTAGTTGTGAAGCATTATGAGGAGCTCAGATTCATGAACTTGAACCACTTGCTATCCCTGGGTCACAAGCTTACAGTTATAACCAAGGCTGTTGAAACACTGGTCCTAGAAATACTGGAAACTGTTGGTCCCAATTATTTTGTTCAAATAAGAATGGAGGCTGACCATTTAAACAGATGCTTGTTCATAAGGCAATACCTTTGGCGTACTTTCTGCATTTTGCAGTTTTTGGAGAATTTGCAGAGGCTTCTGCAGAGTAAGACTGAGATTTTGTGTTTTGTACCAGCTGAATCTCTTTGAAAAGTATTTTGATAGACCTAACAAGATACTGTACAGTAACAATTGGGTGTGGCAGTATTTTCCGCTGGTGACTAAAACAGCCAGAAGCACTTGGTATGTTTTACACCACAACATCACATTTCCAAAAACAAACATAGACACAGTTGTCAAAATCAATGTTGTTTGTGTTTAAGAGAATAATGTCAAATGCTTAATGAAAAACCTGGAAAATGTACTCACGATCACGCGTCGCAAGGTCTCAGAGCTGTCTCGACACACAAACATTCAGAAAGCAGTGTTGGGTTTGGCCGTGTGCGAGCCTTGCATTGATTGCCCCGCAAGCAAGACATTTCTTCCCGAGAGCCGGAATAATATGTAAAGTGTGTAAAGTTTCTGTTGTCAACACGGATGAACACCTGTGTTACATATCGGGCTGTAGACCTCAAAATAAAACTGAGAACCTCATAGCATATGACATGGAGGCTCGCCAAGAGAATGTACCCCACCAACCAAACTATATCTATGCCACATATCTAACAGGAAAGAGCTATTGAAAATGTACAGAAGACTCGTGTGGCTGGCTGCTAACCAGAACTACATAGGTCCAATTCCAACCCCGGACCAGTAAGGCTTTCAATGCATGATGCCTAGTGAAAAAGGACAGTTTATGGCATGGTATAAGGTGAATGAGCACGGTGTGATAGAATGTCATGTAGAGTTAAGGACCTACTGTCAAGAAGACATCAACATTTTAAGACAGGCTTGTAATTTGTTCAGGGATGGGATCATTCAAAAGACTTGTCGTGAAGCACCTATAAAGGGTGAAGTATCCTTTTCAAAGCACTACGCTGACTAGTTGTTGCATGTAGATCTAAAGACAACTATATCTAAAACCTAAAACAATTGCGCTGCTGCCCCATGATTCATATCACAGGCATCAAAAATGTTATTCAACGCTGTCTATTCAGTGGCTCTTATAAATCTCAGAATCAGACAACATCTCTACAACTCAGCAACAGACAGCATCTCTATACAGCACACCCTAACTGGCGGTGGTGAAAAAACGTGATGTATTATATTGGTTCAATGGCCATGCAGCGGTTCACGGAGTGTGCTTACATTGAAGATTATTATAAACATCAGGGCATATGCTTGCATATGGAGCACATTGAGGACAACCTCGCTTAGTGCATGTTGGCAAAATTATGCCTTAATTCTTTGTGGGGTAAGTTTGCACGAAGAGTTAATCTGCCCAACACATCCATCATCACAGACCCTTGTATTTGTGACGTAAGCAGTTGCCTGTTCAAAGACGAGGAAACGGTTTGTCTGTGTTCATGCTATGCCATGGAATATCCAACATCTTCAGACAAAACAAACATATTCATTGCGTTATTCACAACCATTCACACACATTTAAATAAAACTGTTTAGTGTGATGGAACAATTACAAGAGCGGCTTCTGTATCACAATACCGAAATCATTATTTTTGTCAGCCGCCCTGGGAATGTCAACCCACCCACCGGCAAATTACCTACTGGATCTAACTTCTGAGCTAGTGCCTGAAGAATACATTGTGGAGTTTGTATCTGCTGGCCCCCAAAACATATGCCTATCGTACATCTCTAGGAACTATCAGCATGAAAGTATAAGGTATGACACTAAATGTTAACAACACGGTCACAATAAATTTGGATCGTTTGAAAAAGCTGGTGCAATCCTTTATTAAAAAAGATGCCTGTAGCATCCCACAGTCTATCATTGTTACACATCCGGGTATACTGTGCAATAAAAAAACGTGAGATATTAGCACCATCACTCTACAAAAGACGCTCAGTGTTGTGTTTAATAAAAGAACACTGGCGACAGGCAGGTTGACGCACACCTATGGCTATTAACATTTTTAGTGTTAATCTTTTACCAGCCCCCTCACTATTATACAGCACCCCTGAATTCTTGATATCTAGAAATCATCTATGCCTATGCCACATATGTGACTTGTCCTTCTAGCTGTTTGTCTGAGTGGTGTGCATTTGAATCTGCATGTTTATTTTTTCTTGTGCATTAAATGTTTTTCTTTCTGTATGAAATATGTCTTTCTTTATCTAAACAAATATTTTTACAATTCATAAAATGGTCTGGCTCTTTAGTATGCGGTCATTTTATTATGTATAACACCCATCACTTGTTGGTTTTTAAAACATTTTATTTTATTCATACATATAATGCTAGGTTGTGGTGGAGTTAACCATTTTTAGAGAAACTGTCCTTCTAGCTGTTTGTCTGAGTGTTGATTATTTGAATCTGCGTGTTTATTTTTCTTTTGCATTAGATGGTTTTCTTTCTGTATTAAATAAGTCTTTTTTATGTAAACAGATATTTTTACAATTCATAAAATGGTCTGACTCTTTATTATGTAGTCCTAATTATTATGCATATTAACAATGATCACTTGTTCATTTTTAAAGTTTATTTTATTCATTCATACATATAACGTTACGTTGGAGTCAACCATATTTGAGAAACTGTTTCTCTGTTTTTCATAACCTGTTGTAAGTTAAGACACAGGGCCTCATTCTGATTACGGAGGTAGGGGGTTAACGGCAAGGATGCCGGTGCCGTTAACCCCGTACCGCCGCATTCCGAGGTCCCTTAGTGCTATTTGCGGGCCCGTTATTAGCTCCTTCCTCATCCCCATTGAGCCCTACGGGGGCTCGAATGGGAATGGAGACTTAGAATGGGGATAGAATGGGGATAGAATTCAGAATGGGGACTTAACGGGTCCACCAAGGTCGGAATATCCCGGTAAGTCTCCATTCTGGCACCACAGACCCGGACACGGGTTTCGAGGCAGCCATGGTGCTATTAGCCTCCAAACTCGTAATGACCACCACAGAGTAGAACTCTGTTGCTGTTCCAGATGCTGGCTTTTTTATTTTCACGTATGATGCTACAAGCTCTTAACGGCCCTTTAGACAAACTGCCTTTCACTGTGCTGATAAGCAAACATACATAATCGAGAAACGGTTGACAAAAATTCATAAAGTTCCCTGTCAATCAGCCTGTGTCCTTTAACACATTGAAAACTCTGTTGCAGGTTGGCCGCCTTCAATGGAAATGAGAAGCCCACTGGCGACCTTAAATAGCAAAAAACCCTTTGTGGTGTTTTTGCTAGCAGTTGTCCATTAACGGGTTGGTGGTCTTGACGCATATGTTTGCGATACATAAAAGATTGTTACATTCCCTTCTGTATATCTCAGTTGGTGCTTCCAAATAACACAGCAGCCATGTATGACCGCCATCAATATGCCTGCAAAGCATTGTGGCCGCAGCTATGATAGACATGAGCAATCATTTGCCATACTGTCCCTCAGGCTCTAGGGCACCCCATGTACACCATGACTACGCTAACTCCATACCTCCTCATGCCTCCATACCTGGCTGTACACTATCGAAAAACACTGCTAAAGAGTAATGCTCACACTAGCCCACACCACCTCAGGCACAACCACTCCTCATCCCAACATCAGCTAACAATCCCTACATCATTGCCACCCCCACCCAAACAGGCCACAGTAACAGACCTACTCACTGCACCTACTAACACTCAACCCCTCATGACATGCGCCCTCATCAACGCACGCTTCTTAAGTTCTCATGCTCTAGAGATAAACAGTTTCATAACCAACAATAAGTTTGATGCCTTAGCCATATCGGAAACGTGGCTCCATGAAGCATCAGGCCCTGCCTTATCCCTAGCCATACCTCCCAGCTACACCATCTACCGCAATGATAGGCTCTCATCCAGAGGTGGTGGTGTTGCCTCAGTAACCAGAGATTCCCTCACTATCAGACAGCTCAAGACATCCTTCAGTGCCAATGTAGACCTGCTATCCCTCGAGTTCTCCCCTTCACCCACATGCACCATCACCATCCACCTCAGCTATCGCCCTCCCCGCATCACTCATAAATTCTAAGAGAACCTCCTCAACATCCTCGAGGATAATAATATCAAAGCCTCCACAAAAATGATTTTTCTGGGGGACCTCAACTTGGACCCATATGACCTCAATGATCCTCAGGCCACGTCACTAGCCAAAGCACTTGAAACTCTCGGCTTCACAAACTGCATCACCAACCCGACTAAAATGAATGGATGCACATTAGATTGGATGGTCGACCACTAATGCCAAGTCTCAATTAGCATTAACACACCTTGCCATTGGTCGGACCACCACATCCTCCATTTCACCATTCAACGCCTAGTGAAACTCAAACCGACCTCCACTTCACTACCCCAGCAGTGACTTGTGGCTCTGGAAGCTAACCAAAGAAAACATCATGCCTTGGCTGAACACCCCATGCCTCAAAGCCCCATTCACTACCAACCCTAAGTCACTAGTGGACATTTACACCTCAACCCTATCCAAAGCAGTGAAATCCATTGCCCACCTCGCAAATCCAAACCCGTCAGGCATTCCAACTCATGGTTCACCCCTGACCTCCTAGAACTGCATAACCTTAAACAACAAGCAGAATTATTGTGGTAAAATATCCGACCGACACCTTGAAAGAGGACTTCACCAGACTATCCAAATGTTATAAATCGGACTTAATAACTGCTAAAGCCAACTCCTTCAACTCCAGAATCTGCAATGCCAAATCGGACACCACAGAGATTTTCTCCAACTTTAGGGAATTGTGAACTCCTACCACTGTGACCTCAAGGACGAAACCTAGTGCTCTGATATCCAAAGGGCAATGCTAAACAAAATCGACATACTAAACAGGAATATTCTTAATCACGCAGCTCAACACCTTAATTTCCCTCCTGCCTCCACCACTAGCATACCACCCATCTCATCCAACCCTACCTTTCCCCAGTTCTGATTCAAAGACCTATCAGAAACTAAAGCCTTAAAAATGATCAGAAGTCTTAAACCCTCAAAATGTAAAGGAGACATCTGCCCATCCACCCTCATCAAAGACTGTGCAGAAATACTAATCCTTATCATCACTGCCTTCATATAAGCCTCCTTCTCTGCAAGCACAGTGAAATCCAGCCTCAAAGAAGCCTGGGTCCTCCCCTAAAAACATCATTAGACCCTGCTATTCCCACCAACTACAGACAAATCATAACTGTCCCCTTCTTGCTAAAAATCCTAGTCCGCGTAGCCTACTTGCAAGTACAGAATTTCCTTAAACCAACCAAATCCTAGGAATGCAACAGTCTGGCTTCTGCCCTTGCCATGGCACTGAGTCAGCCCTCCTCATCCTGAAAAATCAGCTGGACGAGATCAGAGACGAGAGTAAGTCAGCACTCCTCCTCCTAGATCTGTCTCATGCTTTTGACCCGGCTGACCATAAAATCCTATGCCACCACCTCATGACCTCTGACAACCTCTCCTTCAGGGCTACTGTCTGGATTGCCTCCTTTATGAAAGGAAGAGTCATGAAGGTATTTGCAGAAAATGCCAATGCCACTGCATCCCCCACCCCCTGTGGGGTACCAAAAGGGTCATGTATCTCCCCCACTGTCTACAACATCTTCACCAGGCCCCTCTGTGACATATTTGACTCCCTTGGCATAGCCTACCCTAACTATGCTTACAGCACCTAGATTCTGATCCCCCTCACAGGGGAATTATGCAGAGGATTCAAAAACCCTCAATAATACTTAATTTCTGATTCAGTCATGTATGGCTGCTAACCACCTATGTCTAAACTGCGACAAAACAGAAATCCTACTTGTCTGAGCTCCCAAAGCCCTATAAAATCTCTCCAAACAATACTCTGCATTCCAGTTTGATGTCATTTACATTCCTGTCTCAATTCCTGTCAATAGCCTGGTGGTGTACCTTGATGCCTCCCTCACCATGTCCCGCCAAGTAAATGCCATAGCCTCATCAGTAGCCTATGCAACCAAAGTCCTACATGGTGCCAAACCCTTCCTCTCCAAAAACAGTTGCTTAACTGTTGCCTGAGCTATCGTCGGCTCCAAGTTGGACTACTGCAAAGTACTCTTTGCAGGAACCTCCTCCAGCAACATCAGTAAACTCCAAATAATTCAAAACAATGCCTTACGAGCGGCCCAGAACATCCCAAGAAGAGATCACATCTAGAAGCTAGAAAGGAGGCCCACCGATTGCCCTTCCAAGCTCGAATCACCTTCAAAATCCTCTTAATCACCCACAAATGCTTATCCTCCACAGTCCCCCCCTTATCTCTCTCAGAAACTAACCAAAGCTCACTCAACAAGACCCACCAGGACACCATACATTGACTGCCTACTCCTACCCAAGGTTAAACATACCAAGGCAGGCGGCTCTAGCTTTCCCTACCTAGCAGACAAACAGTGGAACGCCTTCCCCCTTATTCAGAGCAGAAAATGTGTACCGGGTATTCCAGAAAATACTCAAAACGCAGCAGTTGTACTAAATCGCTAACACCCCCTGATTCTCGGGGCTCCATCGTACCCTTATATATTGCATTATAAACCTAATGTAATCAATTGGCATAAATGAGTCGCAATTCACATGTACTTGTAACCCGATGTACCTGTAACAGCACCTCGATGCCACTGGACTGTTTGCGTGCTATACAAATGAAATAAATAAATACGACTAATTCACAGGATCGAAGGTGCAAATCTAAGAATAAGCAGTGAGTTTATGCTTCCATTCATGTTTTCTTTCCATTACTTTCATTTGTAAAGCTGAACAGTGCAGCTAATGATAGATGACAATATGGTGATAGGATGAATCATGAACGTTGACTAGCAGCAGCTTTTCATTCCATTTTAAATAAGCATTTCAACAATATACATTCATTATGCAAACAAAAATAGTTTTGTTTCCATTTTCATTGTAACTTTCACATGGGTTTTCCAGGTGTATCTGAAAAATGGCAAGAAAAGGGTATATCGTAAAGAAGTTGCCTGCAAGCTAATACAACCATTAACATGTGTCTCGTTAGACAGTACAGCTCATTGACACCAGGGACTGCATTACAGAACATGTGCACCAGTACAATTAGCACTAGGGCAGAAATGGACCCAGTGCAAAAAATATAAATAATCTTTCAATGCATTTTTCCAGCAGGGAAGATTTTACCCTAGACTTAATCATTTGCTCTGCTCCAAAGATGCATTGTATATGCAAGTATAAGGCGGGTATTACATAAACTTTACACTGGTTAAAGTTAAATTTGTACTAGGGCAACAATGACCCTCGTACAAAAAACATAAATTCACCTAGTGCACTTTTGGAGGTTGTCAATTCCTGCAAGTATGTATCCCGGATGCCGAATAGCATGGCATGAGAGAGGTTTTGAAGGGATGGCCCAACCACTTCTCTTCAGTGCAGCACTCCTTATTTCCTCTGTTCGATTTGTTTTTATTAATGTAGTTTGGTCTTGCCTACACCACTGTCCCTCCCTGCTCCAATTGGTCTGTGTTTTGCACACGTATCCAGGAAATACAGTGTCACCAGTGTGCTTTAGAGTCTTTCAGGTGCTCTCCGGGGCATTCGTGCGCAGACCTTGCCTCTGCTAACCAGCCCCATCCAGTTGTGTCTTTGTTGCCTAGTGTTTGCTTTGCTTTGCCCCACCCTTTGCGTGCGGGTGCTTCATTTTTACTCTGTTAGTTGAATCTTTGCTTGTGTAGTTTGGCCTTGCCTCTACTTCCCTCTCTCCCTCGCTCCCTCTCTCCCTACCTCCCTGCCCTAATTGGTCCGTGTGTCGCACACCTGTCCAGGAAGTACAGTTGCACCAGACTGCTTGTGAGTAGGTAATGACTGCTCCCCCAAGGTGTAGTCCCAATCAGTCTCCAACCCCACGGAATTTCGAGCTGTGCGTTGCCTCCAGTTCATGCTTGCTGACATGCCAGTCAAAGTGACTAGTGGGTCAACTGGAAAAACAGAGTATCCAGTATTTGAGAGGCCACCACCCCTTTGGGGTTTGAGACTGCTTGGGGCCACACCTTTGGGTGCAGTAATTACCTACCCACAAGCAGTCTGCCTGGTGCTCATTACAGCACCTAAGGCCCGGAAGAAAGTGGTTCTACCAACATACAGCACTGAAACTGGTTGGAGAATTTTCCTCTGGGGATCTCCCATTAGTTTAGTGATACCCCATACTTGTATATGTGTAGAGACATAGCACATATGATCTTTCTATTTGATCTTTTTCAAAGGCCAGATTATTAAAGCAATTGGGTTTCCAGTCAGATCTTTATCACTTTGAGGCACAGCATGAAGTGTCCCTTAGTGTGTTTTACTTTTATGTTTTATACATTTGTTGCCACTAGCAATAGGGCAAGCCTTTCTCTGTCCCCTAACCCTAAACAGGCGGTTCATCACTGGCATCTAGGGACATCCATCCTTGCAAGGGTACAGTTAGTATGGTTGGAGGGCCATTACGTTTGTGAATGACCATTTGATGAAGCAATTATCAGTAGATAGTAACTGTAATGTAGTTCTGTGAACATTATAGGGTTGTGTACAGGTTACATACCCACCCTTAGTCCTAGAGTGCGTTTATCGTCTCTGAGGAAAGTGCCTGCCCGGGCAGCCAGCAAAGGGAAACTCCTCTTCTGGGCAGCTCTAGTTCCCTGTTTGCACCTGTTCGTACATGGACACCTCCCATAGTATCCCACAGCAACAACTAAGGTAAGGTGGTATGGGGCGAGTGAGCACAGCCATTACTGTGCTCAATTAAAACCCTACCACTTCTTCATTACCACATTCAAATGAGAACATTGTGTATAGAATGTGCCACCTTCAAAGCAGAACATACCTGCTGCACTCCTTAGATAGCTTGATGGATGTAGTTTGGCAGGCATATGTTTTGTTATACTTGAGGCATTTTGGGGCGGGCAGTGGGTTGCACGTACATTTTATTTGGGGGACAGACAATGTGTTGGACTTGGATGTGTTTGGTACACGACATGTGTTGCCCATAGCTGTATTTGGGGCAGGAAATGCGTTGCACTTAGACGTATTTGAGGGCAGGAAATGTGTTGGATTTAGACGTATTGGGGGCATAAAATGTGTTGCAGTTAGATGTATTTGGGGGCAGGAAATGGGTTGCCCCTAGATGTGCGCCTAGAGGACTCTCTCACACGGACAACCTGATGAAAGATGGCGTCAACAGCAAAGCTCCATCCGAGCCTCAAAGTACTTATAAATGCAACACTTTGGTGGACATCTGGGCTAACCACATGCAGACATCAAAATGCAACGATGACCTACCACAAATTTGGTCTTGTTGGGCACATTACGTGTTTGCCCCCTTACACCAGATTAAGCCTCAACACCTCTGCCATCAGAATACAGCGACGACCTACGACAACAATTCAGTCCAGCTGGACATAAAAGAGTCTCTTGCGCTCTCACACTCTCCTGACCTCCCTCAGCATCTGTCCATATGCTTGATCTCTTGGGTGTGTACTGGAGCCCGGATCGCCCAGCTAATTCCTTATCTTGGCCAAATGAACATGCACATTCTAAGCCTTTACTGAGAATTTGCCATACTCTGGACACAAATGCGTTGAGACCATAGTATTGACACAAAGTATACAAGCCGTCATCCCCCAGTAGTCCATAAATTGAGTATTATTCGACTGGACAATAATAGCAATTAATACAGCACTTATACATTTTAAGAATCCGCCGCAAAGCACTATAGAAGCATCTAATATTATTATCATATATACCAGTACATGATTAGTGGACAAGCTTAGATCCTAGCTGTGTCAACCTTTTTGACAAAAAGGCACATTGCTGCAAGCATATGCATCAGCTCTTGCTCAACATTTGCTGCATCCCTAATAGAAACAAAGATTATCTGGTATGCGCACAATTCTTCTGCACTGAAACTGCTGAGATGTTCTGACAATGTTTCATGCAGCTTAAAAGCAAGACATTGCTGTATTTGCAAAATGAATTCCTTTGGTTCAAGCAGTTAACCCTGGCAAAACATTGCTCGGTTCTATAATTAGCAACGCAATTGTATTCAGTGGGCTCAGCTGGGGGAAAAGTCAAACTCGTACTTGTCCTTCTGAAAGAACAACAACAGGAATGCAACTCTGCGAGGAGTACTTGAGCAATGCTGGCCAAATGTCGCAATTCACTGAGAGGGGAGGGAGGCTAATCTGAGTTCTGATCTTTACTGGATGCACCTATGTGCAGCTTTTCAATGTTTAAAATGCACATGTAGCATTTCCTATGCGGGAGAAACCCTGCTAAACATTACCATGGTTAAAAGGTGTTATAGTATGCATACAGAGAGTATTGTGAAACTGTAGTACTGTACACCTGTGGGTGTTGATTATCTTTTATTTGACAATTTACAGGCACAGCTAGAAAACCTAAAGTGAAGTTAGACGTTTCAGTCAAATATTCATGAAGCTGCGCTCACAGTCTGTTGTCACTGCACTAGAGTGTCAGAAATAATCCAGCTCATGCAGAGGGAATTACTTTGATCTACGCTTTTCAATATAGACGTGAAACACAACATACATAAGTCAAAGGTACTTCCCAAAAGGTATTTAAGATTGATACAAATGGCCTAAGAACATTCCTTTAGCAATAGCACCCAATGTGAGAGTACAGCACCACCTGGCAATAGCCCAGGGCACAAGCTGAAGGGCAGAGGAAAGCAAAAGCTTTGCCATGGGCTACCAGTCAGTAAAGCTTGCCCATCTAGGTTATATCTAGTAACTACCTGCCACAGCCTTTGGGTGCCAAGAGATTTTTATTTGTAACGTGTCAAACAGACCGGGAGTCATTTCACCAGTCGAAAAAAGCGACAAAAAACCATGGCCGTCAAGAAAAGGTTGACGGGAACTATTGGTAGTCCCTTGTCCATTTCAGTGGTAGCCATGGGTGATGTGAAGGCAGGATAATCAATGCTGTAAGTCAGGTAAATTAGTCAGGGTTCGAGGGAAAGGGAGGAGTTCTGGCAGTGGGTGGGGGGTTTGGGTCAACAGGGGACTCAGATGTTTTAAGATTGAAAGAGAAAGGTGCATGGTGCAGGAAGATGACGGTGGCCGCAGTGTCCAGCGAATTGGAGGGCGTGGGAGTTGCCTTTCCTGCTGCCAAAGCTCCCTCAGCCCAGGAGGGCCACCGTAGTGTTTGGAAGGAGTCAACGCCCCCTTGTGCTTAAAACTCTGCTGCATTACCCGCAGGGCCGAAGCCTGTGGCACCAAGGGCATGGGAGCAGTCTTTCCTGCTGCCGAAGCTCCCTCAGCCCAGGACGGCCACCATATCATTTGGGAGGAGGCCACACCCCTTTGTGCTCAAAACTCTGCTGCATTACCCGCAGGGCCAAAGCCCTCAGGACCAAGGGCGCAGGAGTTGTCTTTCCTGCTGCCAAAGCTCCCTCAGCCCAGGAGGGCCACCATACCATTTGGGAGGAAGCCACGTCCCCTTGTGCTTAAAACTCTGCTACATTACTCGCAGGGCCGAAGTCCGTGGGTCCAAGGGCGCGGGAGTTGTGCTCTCGCAGTGATTTGAGCGAGAGCTGGGAGAGTGACGGTTGTATTGGGCTGGTCGGAGAGTTGCTTGCCACTTTCGCTTTTTGTCTGCAGCAGCGAGGAATAGGTCGTAAGTAGCTGTACATGGCACCTCGAACTCTGTTGTCAGACTGTGATACTGCAATCCATCTACGTGTATTCTACTGTGGTCCCACATGCTCCCAAAGGCCCTTTGTTAGTCAACCATTGCTGGAGGGTGGTGGACTGCTTTAAGTGACTGCTGATCTGTGTGAGCAAAGTGTGCCAGATCTGCAGATGGTCACAGTTAAAAACCAAGAGGGGCACACCTTGCTTTTCAACTTGTACAACAGGCCCAATGATAGTAATCCTTTGGAGACATTAGTGCTACTCCAAGAACTGATAACACAATGGGATTGTATACCACCAGAAAAATTGCATATTGTAGTAGGGGGCCACTTCAATCTACAATTTGAACCCCCAAGAGAGTTGGAGGGAATGTGGGATAAGGTTGATTATGAATGTGATATTCCATCACTAGAACCAAGCCACCCCTCACAGGCCCATAAGTATGCTCTGGAAACAGCTTGGATCCTATATGCATTAAACTTAAGAGCATTCAACGGGAGGTGTACAGGTGCTCGTATGGGAGGTTGCACATTAATTGGAATCATTGCTCCTCTCTGATTGATCATATGTTAGTGTCACTCTGCGATTGGGAGTTGATTCAGGAGTTTATTACAGTTGATCGAAGAGATAGTGATCACAAACCTCTTCGGATGGCCATAAGATTAGCAGGTAAATTGGAAATTAATCACGTGCAATCAGTGCCCCTCGTACCAACAGGAAATGGTAGACGTGCACTAAAATGGGACCACCTAAAGTTGGAGTGTATAAAACACATAATTTATCACACAGTGTTGAATGACATTTCATGTATTTTTGATGTAAATACTGTCGATGAGGAGGATTTGGTGATTTATAATGATTTGGTAGCGAGACTAGTGCACTTTTCTACCACACCTGCAAAGGAAATACGATCTAAAGGAAGAGAAATGGGACACTATGAGTGCAGGAAACCTCCATTATGTAATGCTTTTTCTTTATGAACATCTTTGTAAGACACAGAAGAAATACTCTGTGGCGGTTGGAGAAAAAAACAATGAATATGACTGTAATCTCTGCAAAGCAAAAATCTCTGCGCTTAACAATCAAGCAAATTAAGAAATCAAACCTTTATAACCAGCTCAAAGTTAGTAACATTTAATGATTAAAGAGGAGCTTCAAAAACTGGACCAAAACTCATAGAGGATCAGAGGCCTCACTGCGGTGACAAATTATGAGAAATGCCCTAAGAGGCAAAGATATGCAAAACCTTTGGTGCACCTTTATAAACATAGTAAAATTAACCAACTGAAAACTGATATAAACCCTATCTCTAACAATAGCTGGAAAGAGTATATGTGGAATATGCATCATACTGATAATACACCCCATGAAATACTTAACTATGAGGAGATACAGGAAATGTGCCTGCTAACTTTAACAGAGAAGGAGATTGAACTTGTTATCATTGGTCAGAAGTCATCTAGAGTGCCGAGGCCAGATGGGCTCCCAAATGTTATCTTTAAAAAGAACCCACAATTGTGGCCTGTATCTTATTTACTATATTCAAAGATGTAGTAATAATGGGTCAGATCCCACTGAGTTGGAAATATGAAAACACTGATATCAATTTATAAAAACAAGTTTTTGGGTCTCGGGGAAAGGGGACACCAATGTCAACAGGCTACACTGCCACATCCCACCAGAGGATTGGCCAAGGCATTTTTCTGGGTTGTATAAGCGTGATGGGGACAATGGGGATGTGATTGTTGTAGGTGACTTGGTGGAAGGCCTTGAGCCGACTAGCCAACTAGGCCAACAATGAATATATCTTTGGCAGAAGTTAAATGTGCCATTCTAGGTGCTAAAATCCACAAAGTGACTGACCCTGATGGGATCCCAATAGATGTGATGAAAGCTGAGCTAAACGGCTGGGTGCCAGTATTGTTGCCAATTGTTAAACTTCATCTTGTCCCAGACTCTTGGCCGAGGGCACAGATTGTGCCTATCCACAAAAAGGGTGATAAAGGCAGTCCTGCCAACTATAGGCCCATTTCACTGTTAGATGGAAACAGCAAGTTGTTTTCAAAGGTCATCCTTAGCCAACTGCAGGTTTGGGTGAATCGTAAGTATCTGGTTTCTCATCTACAGGCTGGTTTCCAATCTGGGATAGGGACTATTGACCAATCCTTCCGATTGTCACTTATTCTTTCAAAATATACTGTGCTAAAGAGGATGCAGGTCTATGCTGTATTTGTGACCTGCAGACTGCTTTTGACTCTGTCCCTAAAAGGCAACTGTGGCAGGTATTGATGAAGAGTGGCATTCCAATTGAACTGATTACAGCTGTTCGACAATTGTAGTGTGAAAATACTACTGTGGTAAGGTGGGGAACTGCAGGGGAATGTACCGAAGAATTTAGGGTGGCCGAAGGCATACGCCCAGGCTGCATTCTTGCTCCACTCTTGTTCTCCCTCTTTATCAATGAAGTTGTCCTGGCATTATTGATTGAGTGTATCGATGGTAATCTTGACCCCCCTAAACTTGGCAATGACATTATTTCAGCATTATTCTTTCCTGATGATGCCGTTCTCCTGGCCACTTCTCCAATGGGGATGAAGCGTTGTCTGAGATGCTTTGTCACCAATTGTACCAGACTAGGCCTAATGCTGAATAAGATTAAAACGAAGGAAATAGTATTTAGACCTCCTAAAGCCAAACCCTGTGTATGTTGCATTGAATTGGAGGGTGTAGCCCTGGAACAAGTGCCATACTATGACTACTTATGGGTGAGATTCACTGAAGGTGGGTCATGGTCATCACAGCTAGATAAATCCAAGGTTATCCTTGACAGGAACAGCAGAGCCAAAGGACATTCTTTGCTAAGCATGTCGAGAGGGCGGTATCCCCGGCCTTGTGTATCTACAAGGTTCAAGCTATACCTGCTGCTGCATATGGACGTGAGTTATGGGGTCATGCACCGAGCAGTCAACCTGAGGTTATAGAGAACAATTCCTTAAAATGTTACTGCGTTTGCCAAATAGCTTCCAGAGTGCACCACCGTGGTTCCAGTGCGGATTAGAACCAATCAACTCACAATCGATTTGGAAACCAATCTATTATTGGATTAGACTGTGGGCATCTCCAGATTTAAGTATGTTTCTGGAGGCTGTTATAGCCATGTTAAACTCCCCAGGTGGGGTTCACTTCCTTGGGTGAGGGATGTTAGAGATTAATTGGAATCTCTGGGTTTAAGTACCATCTGGAATAACCCTGAGCATATAACAAGCCACACAAAAGAAGTGAAGCTTGCTGTAAACCAGGCGAGCTATGAACAACGTATCATCAAAAGTTAGGTCTAGATTACCTGTATTTAAAAAGCGAGCTGAGTATTGAAAGTTATTTGGACCTCATAACACCTGCTTATGCTTGAACATTGTTTATGGAATTTAGAATTGGCACTCTAAAGACAGCTACATTTACAAGTGGCTGGAAAGCACAGAATACACAATGCTGCCCGTTATGTAAAATAAACCCAGAAAGAAACAGTGTACGCCATAAGGAGCAAAACAAGTACCTGCACATTGGCAGATGAAGGAAAGAGATGGTGTGAAAATTCAGACATTGCCATAATCTGATTTTCACCTCCTCCTTTTCCCTCTCCCTTCCTTGCATCCCCCACAGTCACCGAGATTGGTGACCAGGGCCGTTATGTGTCCTTCTGGGTCCTGGACTTCCCCCCAATCACCTTCAGCCTCCTCCCACCCCCAGAACTTGCCTTTGGGCACCCACTGGCAGGTGCTGTCTCATGGGCCTGCACTTATTGTATTGGCAGTTGACCACTTTTACCAAGTGATCTCTGCCAGGCACTTAACAGGTTCCATGTGTTAATATCCCCGCAAAAATATTGTCATACAAAAATATCGCTATATTTTTGCTGCGATATTAAGCCATGGAACCTGCGGGGGACACTGCTGAAATCCCCATAATAGTTTTAATGGAGCGGGGGACACCCCCCGCCAGCCTCTGTCCCAATAACCCCATAAATTTTCCCTACTAATAATATCACCTATGGCCTTACCCCACAATTTTATATATATGGTAATATTATTGGTGAGGATAATATTACCTGATACCACTTAACAGCTGCCTGCAACTACTCCCAGCACTTCCCTCTGTGGAACTCTGAGCACTTACCCCCTCCCTCGTCCCTTCTCTCTCTCTGCACTTGCATGTTCTGAATGCTCACAAGGCCTATTAGGGTGGCCTCTTTCTTTCTCTTCATTGCTATTATACTAGCCTTTTGTTTGCATGTTCCCTCCCCATTGCCCTGTGGACACATTGAAACACAATTTAGTTGATCTATAAGTGCCTTACAAATGCAAAATAAATAAATAAATAAATTTAAATAAATAAATTTAAATACATAAATAAATAAGTAAACAAATAGATAAATAAATAAATAAATAAATAAATAAGGATTATAGGAGGCAGAAATGTAAGGTCCAGTAGAAGGACAGCTTAAAATGTAAGGACTGCAGTCTCCCATTTTGCCTTCCTTAGTATGTTGGTTAGCAGGCTGAGAGATGCCTCAAACCTTACTCTAATAAGCTCAGGTGCTATGCTCAGTGGCCTGCTACGAACTTTGCCCATCGAGGGCAGGGCAAGCTATTTCATAGGCATATTCATCAGCGATATGGTCGAGTCCGGGGTCAGAATCCCTTCTCATTTATTAAGAGCTTTCATCAAAACACTGAACAATTTTATAACATATGGTATAATAAAATAAATGAGCAATGGTGGCAACAATTCAAATAGTAAGAAGGAGGGTACTGAAAAAGTAATTTCAAAGAAAAGAAAGAAGATGAGTTGTAAGACAGATTTGAAAAATGTGCATGGAAACGAATGTGTGGATGGAGAAGGGACGGTAGATATATATTTAAGATCAAATATAGAGTGGAGTGAGACCATGGAAGAATTTGAAGAAAATGGAAAGAAAGTGAAAAAGGATAGATTCATCAAAAGGTAGAAAATATATAGATTGCAGAGAAAACACAATGGAGGAGTGCAGAGAAGGGAAAAAAAAAGACAAATAGATGCTTTATAGATAGAACAGAGGGGAACAAGATTAGAATCGGGAAGTCCAAAGAGAAGAGCAGAGCAATAGTCCATATGAGAGAAGGCAAGAGAAATAATAAGGATCTTAGTAGTGTTGAAGGATAAATATGGATGAGCATGGCAAATGTTCAATAAATAGAACCGGAAAGATTGGGCAGTGCTTAATATATGGATGTAAAAAGAAAGAGAGGTCATTAAAAATAACATGCAAGGTTGCAAGCATTGGTAGAGATGTGAAAAGAGGAAGGAGATAACGCGAGGGAAGGAGGGGCAATGGGAGGATGTAGGTGGTGGCGTAGAAGAAGAGAATCTCTGTCTTAGAGGTATTCAGGTGTATAGAGGGAGAAGACATCTATAGCTGTATAGAGGAAAGACATTTGAAGACAGTAGAATTATGCAAGTCTGTGAATGAGGATTTGCTTAAGGGCAGCACATAAATGATAGGATAGATTATAAGAAGGTAGGAGTGCGGAGAGAAGAATAGTGTACAGAGAAAAAGGAGAGGGGCAAGTACAGAGCCATGTGGAATACCCTAGAGAAGTGGACAAGAGTGTGAAGTACAGCCTGACCAAGAGCCTGAATAAGAGCATTTAGAGAGAAACTATTTAAGAACAGAATCAGAGAACACAAGTGAAGTAAGAGAGGACAGAACAGAATGATCCACAGTGTCAAAAGCAGCAGAAAGAGGAGTATGAGGACAGAGAGGGTTATGAATGGCGAGTAGAGAGGATAGGAGGATAGCGTTAGATACATGAAGATGGGCTGTCTCAGTCGAAAGGGAAAGTTTAGATAGGATGAAACCGTGAAAAAGACAGTGACCTCAAGAAGTATAAACAAAATATTAGAAGGGAAATGCAGTGGAAGTTAACTGGAGGAAAGGGTTGAGAGAAGGTTTTTCACAATGAGTATGATCCTAGCATGTTTGAAGGAGGATGAGAAGCAGGAGTTAGAAAGATATTTTTACTCAGACTGGTGAGATAAGGAATGAGATATTGTTAGCCTGGAGAGATAAGGGAGGAAGTTAGTGGATCGCGAGAGGAAGCAGTTTGATGAGTGATAGTAAGAAGGGACTGCAGCAGTTTTGAGGTCAGAGAGTGGAGAGAAGGAAGAGAATAAGTGGGGAGGGAGAGCAGGAAGAGTAGAAGAAGAAGGATATTAGATGTAAAAGAAGAGTGGAGGGAGGAAACTTTAGAAGTGAAGTAGATAGCAAAATCAGAAGATGAAAGAGGATGCAGGAGAGAATGATCTGGGTGTTGGGGAGAAAGAATATTTTGAAGTAGTTGGAAAAGACGACAGAGGTGATGGGAGAGGGAAAATGTGAGCTCAGAAGTGGAGAAAGGATGCTGAAAAGAGAGTCAAGGTCATGGGCAAAATTAGAGGTGGGACCAGGGTGACCACAGATTATAAGAAAAGCAACTGGCAGAGGTTTAGAAAAAGAAGAGAGATGATATTCAAGGAAGAGAAATTGGAAGATCCGGTGGGGCTGGGAAGGGATCCAGGAGCAGTGATAATGATGAATCGCAGAGCAGTGGTCTACCCTGCTGTCTCCAACAAGCCCAGCACCTTGCCTTCAATAAAACGACTGGGGGGGGGGGGCGGTGAGATGGATGCAGGATGGTGAAGAGCAGTGTGCAGTGCCAACCAGGAGTGTTGGGGCGGGGTACATGATAGACTTTCTAATGAGGATCCAATCTCGAGTTTGCAGTCTCTCTGATCCCTGGGTAGCTAAGAGTCTCTGAGGGGGATTTATTTACTTGTGCCACAGCTAAATGATGAGAGCAGGGCAAAAACAGCCATGCTTTATTTAACGATAGGGAGGGGCTGTCACAAGGTCTGAGCTGTTCCTCACAGGCCATCTACTGGAGCCAGGGAAGTACAGCACACCCATTAACAGCTATTTACACTAAAAAACAGAGAAAGGGGGAGATAGGCTGTTGGCTGTCTATCTGAAGTATGTGGGGTGTTCACTGATTTGTGCTCTTGCATTTACAACTTTAACCCAAGTTGGTAAGATGTCTTGGGAAAGATAAGAGAAGGCAGCATTAACTACCCCACATTCGCTGCTAAACTGGGCAGATGTTGTGTATGACCAGAAAAGCAATGGTGCATTGCCTTCCATCTGACTCATTAAATATCAGATGAGGAATTTAAATAGGTGATGTGCACCACAAAGAAGCATCCATCCCCCTGATAATTGAGGAAAACAGCATTTGTTTGGATAGGATCAGGCCATTTGTAGATGCCGGGATTATCTGCAAACTGGCTCTAGGGTTGTGGAATGTTGCCTGTAAGAACCGGTGACTGGTAAGCCCCACCATTATGGTCTTGAAATGTTTAGGGGCCAGTAGGCGACCGGTGCTTCCCTCTCTACTATGGAATAGTTCAGCATTGGTCCCTTGAGTGCTCTAGGTATGAACTCGATAGTTAGCTCTCTTCCCTCTTATATTTTGTGTAGCACAACTCCTAGACCATTGCTGCTTGCATTAACCATAATCAACCATAATCATGGGGTGAAATGTTGACATTTTAAGCACATGGTCACTGTTTATGTCTACCTTTGCTTTTTGAAATCCCTCTTGGCAACCCTCAGTCCACTGGAAGTGAGTGTTCTTTTTTGAAGAGGCCCCTTATGGCTACGGCATTACCATCAAAGTTACTTATGAATTTAGAGTAATACTGTGCCATTCTAAGAATGTATCTCAACTGATCGTTGTCTGCTGCTGGAGGTACCTCTGAGATGGTGTGTACTAAGTTGTGCTGCCACTTAATGCTATTGTGACCAATCGTATGTGTCTTGACCTGGAATGATACAGTGGGGGGTGAGATGAAGCAGTGAGAGACAACAAAGCTGCATAGAGGGCAACACCACTAACCTGCAACAAAGGCTGCCTTGACACTGCCATCTCATCTCGTGACAATGGAGACAGAGAGCTAAGCTGAATGCAACAGTACCTGAAGGGGCAAGGGCATGCAAGGGGAGAGGCAAGTCATCCTGCATCCCCCTGTCCCAGTGCTGTTACTTGAGGGTCCATTAAAACCAATGTCAACCATGAGTGTGGAGGGAGGAATGGGTTATCATCAGGCCAGCACCACTATGTTCCTGGTTTTCTAAGCATCAAGGCGCAGTTCCGGTTTCACCCCTCCATTCCTGTGGTTGGTAGAAACAAGTGGGGAGCATTCTTCTGCATACAACTTTTTACCATCTCTCAAATCCTTTGAAGTGATCATGGAATCATCTGTGAGTGCCAATGCTCAGGCCGCGTATGTGACTAAAAACTGCTTGTATTATCTTAGATTATTAAGAGCTATAAAACCCTACCTTAGTGAAGGGTACTGCACGACAATATTCAGAAGATTCTTGGGGGCATGAGCATAGCCACTGGCAACACATACTATTGTAATATGTGTGTAGTAATTATAGGTACTGTAGGGGTGTGTACAGTATTTGTAATATGGAGGAATTATATAATTGAAATAAATATATTTATGATTGTAGTACAATTGAGGATAGTGCTTATGGAATAAGTATGTGTTTCTTTGTGAAGATAACAGATAGGATAATACTTGGTATGGTTGCTTAGTTGCATACGTTAATAAAGCTGGAATGACTGATTCTTATTCTGTGAGAAATAAACTGTTTACTATGTTAAGCAGGATAGTTTAAAAGCTTTAATTGCATACAATTGTACATATACATTTATTTTTTTGAACCTCATGAACGGTACATTCTCTGTAGTATGTTTGCTATAACATTAGTGTGTGCTACACTCTTGTTGTATTGACATGAAATAATAATTGGGTCATTGGGAAAGAAAATCCATAGAGGATTAAATACAAAAAAACAAGTATAATTATTTGTGTGTAAGTATAATAGTATGTTTGTTTGAAGTGTGCTGTAATTAAGGGAATGTTTAAAGAACTTAGATAACTGTTGGTGTATTCTTACTATTTTGGACTTTACAAGACGTTTTGCAGTAACAAGAACTGTGATGGCATATTTGAAGTCTACTGCAATTAAGGGTATTTTTGAAGTAGTTAGATACCTGTTAGCGTATCCTAACTATGTGGGCTTTTAAAAGTACTATTGTAGTATTAAGGATGCAGTTAGATGCCCACTGGTGTATTCTAACTGTTTATTATGCAACAGTTTAGTGACTAAATTTGGTTTGAAGGAATATTAAGTAGGCATTTGCTAGATTTGCTGGTAACCTATGTTTTGCAGTAACTGAGGTGTTCTTACATTCAAACCAACCACTTCTTTTTTTGACATACACAGTACAGTGGCCTGAAGTGGTTGTGGCACCAGTGTGGTAGATTATGCCCACTGTTGTTAAGGTTTTCATGCCAAGAGATACTTGGCCATGCGTGAAGCCTTTAAGAATACAGTTGTTGTTACTACCATCTGCATCATACTTTAGAAGCATTAGTATCACATATTGGTTATGTAATATTATTTGTATGCTGGAACGATTGTCTGAATTGGAAAAAGGGCATAATATGCCATGATTTGCATTCTGCAGAAGCTGGTGAAATGGAATGGATTCACAATTTGGTATGGATACATACACAAATCGTTCATTAGGGATGTGCTCTTGTGAAACATGGTTGCAGAAAGTGCAGGTATGTTTCCACATGTATGAAATCTACCATTCCTCTACATTAGTCCAATTCGTGCACTATAACTGAGACACAGTAAGTGGTGTCAGGATTATTTGTGTCATTTCTATGAAGGATGAGCATTTTCAAACACAACTGCTCCGAGCTATTTAAGTACATTTTGTGAACAATTGGTGGTGGAAGTTGGAAGAGGAGATTCATTGCTACTTTTTCATAGCAATTTACTGCAGATCTGTTGCTGAGTTTAAATGGACCAGAGAGTTGTGCCTTTGTATCCTTTAATGGGTCTGCAGTTGTTTTTAGAAGAGACATGTGTCTCTTTGTATTCTGATGGGCGTGCAGTTGATTTTGGAGTAGACAACTTTGTGGTTGTATTATTTGATGGAGCAGCAGTGTTTCTTTGTTTCTTTAGCTGTATTGTTGTGACATCTGTTATAGGTTCTGTTTTTATTAGTGTTCTTTTTAAAGGTTTTCTTTTGAGGTACAGGGTACATATCTAGATGGTGTGTACAGTGCACGTAGCCTGTTGTATTATATGATGCAAGGAATGTCAGTGTTGATGTTGTTTGCTTCAAAGTAAACTAGGAATAGACCATTGAGGTACGCAGACGTGAAAGTGCTACGTAACTCATACCTTCTTTGAAGACTGTGCTACCAATGTCAAGCAATGCTTGATCTAGGGTTAGACTTTGCGATGTGTGAATAATGACAGCATATGCAAGAGATAGAGAAAATTGTTCTCTGCATACATACATATCTTTGAAAAGAAGGAAACATGCTTTTGTTCAGCCTCATTTTTTAAAGTGGATGTTGACAAACTGAATGTTGTTGTCATGTGGATATGTTTGTAAACAGCCACAACTGTGCCAATTGCTCCATTAACTAAACCTTGTTCTACGTCAAGGTTAAGTTTTAGAGTTACTCTGCAGTTAGACACATAGTTAATGCTTTTTTTAATCAAGCTGTGTTGGAGATACATTTTTCTAAGCTATGTAGATGTATTGTTGCTTGTTGACACATAGGGGGTTTCATGGCGTGCACTACTAGTTTGTCTGTCGAGCTGATATGCCCATATAGCTCATGGATTAGTCTAGTATTTAAGATGGATTTTTCATCTTTAGCAAGGATACCGGTTCTAATGCTTTTTAAAATGTTAGCATAGGTGAGATCTGCAGACTAACACATGTTTTGATTTAGTTCTCTGTAACAAACACCTTGCCAGAGATTTGCATTTCCAATGCTGCCAAGTGTGTTACACATTGTTTGTGTCCTAATGTTTTGAAAATAGGTTGACCTTTTACTGGTGTTAAGGTGTTAACTGTAGGAGGTCTCCGAAAAACAATAACATGCTTTCCTCCAAACAGTTCTATGTAGCCAATTTTAAGAACTTGTTGCATTCTGAGCTGAATTAAAGCCAACATGGGGTTGGAAACCATGCTTACTTCATCAACCAGGAGCACTTTCATTTGTTTCAGAATTTTGCTTACATCAGTTGCAGCTTCTGCTGATAATGTGTAGTATTCTTATTTGTTTTGGTGTTGCACTGGAGAAGCAGTAGTCATTGTAAAGTTGCATCTCCTATGTTGTAGGTAGCTAAACCTGTGGGGGCTGTTACAAAAGATGAAAGGTTGTTGTTTGTTAATTCTTTTAGAAATGTGCGTATTATTTAAATTAAGAACGTTTTACCAGAACCTGTTTTGCCACTTACATAGAGGAGCAGATGTTAATCATTTTTACAGCTACAAGTTTTAGTTTCAAGTTTAAAACCATGTTCAATTTCTTCAGTGATGTCTAGATAAATGGTGAGTTGTTCATCCTTTATTTGTGATTTGAGCACTGCCAAGTCTTCTTCAGATTGTTTAGATTGATTTGTCGTATGTTCTATCACAGACCTGGGTATTTAACATACAATTAGTAGTTCTCTAAGTAGTTCTTGGCCTCCTGTAAGGGAAGGTTGACTGCCCTCAGGAGTGTCTTTATCTAGAAGAGCTTTGATGTCTTTCTCTTAATGGTGTTCATTGTCCAAGATTTCTTTGTATTGCTTGAAATTGCCATTTCTTGTACTTCTTTCATTTGCTTTGAATGCAGCTTCAAATGAGTCATGGTCACCTAATCATTCTTCTTCTTTTCTCCAAGGTTTAAAAAGTTGCAGTAGGATGATTTAATAAATTAACTAGTACAATCAATGATTAATCAATTGCCCATCGTACTCCTAGAGTTTATTCATTTTCTTTAAGATTTAAGGACAAATATACTACTTTGCCTTGAATGCCTTTTAGTAACTCAAATGGAGGGAATTTGTCTGTTTTTGGTTGAAGGCTTATTATAGCTTGAAATGTGTGTACTGTGTGGATTATAATGCTCTCATCCAAGTTACGTTGTTGCAGAACTTTTGGAAGTGGGAACATTTCTAACTTGTTTGTAATAGCACATGATGACATTTGGTTATTGCCAAACTTTATCTTGCAGTACGTGCACACTATTGAGGGGTCCATTGTTTTGTATTTATTTTCTGTTGTTAGATATAAAGCTGTTTGGAGTCATTGAGATTCTTCATTTTTGTCTATTTTGTAGACCATGGGCCTCATTACGACCCAGGCGGTAAGTTACCGCCTGGGTCGTACCTTTACCACCATGGCGTAAACTACGTTTACGCCATGGTGGTTGGCGGACTTACCGCCCCATTCCGAGGTTGGCGGGGCGGTAAGTCCCCAATCCCCATTTACCCTTCCCCATTCCCATTTTTGCCCCATAGGGCATAATGGGAGTGGGGAAGGCGTTAATTATGCCACCGTAAATTACGGTGGCGTAATTAACAACAAGGTCCCTTAGCGCCATGGATTTTAACACCTGCTAAAAGCAGGTTTTAAATCCTCCATGGCGCTAAGGGACCTCGGAATCAGGCAGTAAGGGTTGGCGCTGTTTACGCTGCCGTAAACCCCTTACCGCCTGGGTCGTAATGAGGCCCCATATCTACTATTTTTGTGCTCTTTTTATAATAATGTCTGCAACAACAGACACATACTTGGTCTGGTATTTCAGTAGATGTGTTTTGAAACTTAGCTATTTCTTTTGTTCATGTGTTTGTTACGAGGTTGCTTTTGTGAGGCTTTCGCTTATATTTTCTGAAGTTACTGAATTTTCTAAGTCAACTTCAGTTCCAAATATTTACTTTGGATGTCCTCTCTTTCTCGAAGGAGTTTGGTGGCTGTTCCATGTAGGAGAATATTATTTAATTTGGGATTTTTAGAACAGGACTTTTTGCATAGTACAGTCTATGAACAAGGTTTTGTATAACGGAATGGTGTATTGCTAACATTTTGATGTGGTGCAAGGTGCTTTTTACAAGCAGTTTCTGTGGGTGTTATTTTATTTATTTATTTATTTATTTATTTATTTATTTGTATTTGTAGAGCGCACTACAGCCCACAGGCATCGATGCGCTTTGCATGAAAATGTAAGGAAGCTTAATTCTTAATACAGTGATATAGTCTTGGTTAAAGGCATGTTACAGAAAACAAATGATAACATGGAATTTAGGATTAACAAATCAGACAAATAGCCTGGTTTTGATGGCTTTGCAGAATGCCAAATGGGAGTCAATCATCCTAAGGTGCGCAGGAAGGGAATTCCAGAATGAGGCGGCCATGGAGGGGAAGCTAGTGCCACCTGCCCGCACTTTCCTACTTTTGGGAGTCGAGATCAGGTTGGTGTAGGCCACCCTAGTAGGCCTTACAAAGGAGAGTTTCTGAATTTGGGTGGCCAGGGAGGGGGGTGCTAGATCATGGAAGCATTTATGCACGAGTGAGAGAGTTTTGAAGATGAT
Organism: Ambystoma mexicanum; assembly: GCF_040938575.1. NCBI lineage: Eukaryota > Metazoa > Chordata > Amphibia > Caudata > Ambystomatidae > Ambystoma > Ambystoma mexicanum. Next base: position 770,556,812 of record NC_090933.1, on the reverse strand, counting down.
CCTTTCTTTAACTGGCAGCCATTGCACCTGCCTCCTTGTTGTGGAGATATGATCCTTCCTGGAAATCCCAGGAGCAGCCATGAGGGCATTGGTCTGGACCACCTGTAGTTTGGCAATGTTTTTGCTGGAGGTCCCTACCAGGAGTGCATTGCAATTAGCCTGGTTTTGATGGCTTTGCAGAATGCCAAATGGGAGTCAATCATCCTAAGGTGCGCAGGAAGGGAATTCCAGAATGAGGCGGCCATGGAGGGGAAGCTAGTGCCACCTGCCCGCACTTTCCTACTTTTGGGAGTCGAGATCAGGTTGGTGTAGGCCACCCTAGTAGGCCTTACAGAGGAGAGTTTCTGAATTTGGGTGGCCAGGGAGGGGGGTGCTAGATCATGGAAGCATTTATGCACGAGTGAGAGAGTTTTGAAGATGATCCTTTCTTTAACTGGCAGCCATTGCACCTGCCTCCTTGTTGTGGAGATATGATCCTTCCTGGAAATCCCAGGAGCAGCCCTGAGGGCATTGGTCTGGACCACCTGTAGTTTGGCAATGTTTTTGCTGGAGGTCCCTACCAGGAGTGCATTGCAATAGTCCAGTCTTGATCCGCTGATTGCCCTGACAAGGCAATGGTGAGGTAATTGGGCAAGGAGAGGAAGGGTCTTGCTGCATTAAGTAGCTTGGAGAAGTAGGCAGACGAGGAGACAATGGGCCTCATTACACGGTAGGCGGAGGACCAAGGTGCTATTAGCACCATGGTCCATGCCGGTAAAATACCGGCACCGCCTTGGTGGAAAGGGGAATTACCGCCCTATTCCAAGATTGGCGGGGCGGTAATTCCCCCTTCCCCCATTGCCCTTCCCCATTCCCATTTCCATTTTTGCCCCATAGGGGAAGTCGCTAATTATGGTGCCGCAAATTGTGGTATCTTAATTAGCACCGTGGTCCCTTTGCGGGTTGGTTTTTAACGCCTGCTAAACAGCAGGCGTTAAAGTACCTACCCGCAAAGGGACCTCGTAGTAAGGTGGTAAGGGTTAACGGTCACCGGTACCATTACCAGTGACCGTTAACCCTTACCGCCTTCCGTGTAATGAGGCCCAATGGCGCTGATTTGTCTATCCATGGTCAGGTCTGAGTCAAGGTAGACGCCAAGTGTTTTGATCATTTGGGAGACCTCGATGGGGATGTTATCAACAGCAAAAGAGCAATATTGATTGCCCAATTTGCCAAGGGTGGAGGGGGACCAATCAACAGATGTTCAGTTTTTTCACTGTTTAGGCATAACCAGTTTTGTGCCATCCATGACCGGATCTTGGAGTAAATTGAGTTGAGGGTGATGCTGTCGGCCTGCTAATCACCTGAGAGGGGGATAAGTACCTGTGTGTCATCTGCATAATTAGTATGTGAGATGCCCAGGACGTCTAGTAATTTGAACAGGGGCCTGGTGAACAGGTTGTACAGGGTGGGTGCAATGCAGGACCCCTGTGGGACTCCGCATTTGATATGACTCAGGGTGGCACAGGCTGAGTTGGAGAAGACTTTCATGGCCCTATCTTGTAGGAACAAAGTGATCCAGTCACATGCCTTAGGGGAGAATCTGGCCGTTTTGGCAAGGTGGTGACAGAGGGCCTCATTACACGGTAGGCGGTAAACCATACCGTTACCACCATGGAGAAAAGGGGAATTACCACCCTATTCCAAAGTTGGCGGGGCGGTAATTCCCCCTTTCTCCATGGCCCTTCCCCATTCCCATTTTTGCCCCATAGGGCTCAATGAGAATGGGGAAGGGGCTAATTACGGTACCGCAAATCGCTGTACTGTAATTAGCACCAAGGTCCCTTTGCGGGTCCCAACTTTAACGGCTGGTCTACACCAGCCGTTAAGTTCGGGTCCCGCAAAGGGACCTCGTAGTAAGGCGGTAAGGGTTTTACCAGTACTGGTGCCCTTACCGGTACCAGTAAACCCTTACCGCCTACCATGTAATGAGGCCCAGAGTGTGTTGTGGTCGACCATGTCAAATGCCCCCGATAGATCAAGGAGAAGGAGGAACGCTGGTTTGCCTGCGTCTCTAAGCTTGTCCATTTGATTCTTTAAGTCAAGTAGAGCCGTTTCAGTACTGTGGCGAGGACGGAATCCAGACTGCCGAAGGCTGAGAAGGCAGTTGTCCTCAAGGTATTTCTGAACTTGCAGGTAGGCTGCTTTGTCCAGAATTTTGAGGAGGAAGGGGACCGTGGTGATGGACCTATAGTTCCCTGGGACCAGTGGGTCGAGGGACGGTTTCTTAAGGAGCGGGCAGACCCAAGCTTCCTTAAGGCCAGTTGGGACATGGCCGGATTGGAAAGAGGTGTTAATGAATGCTATGAGGAAAGGGACCAGGGTGGAGGCACCCTTACACTTTTAAACTCGAAAGGGTTCGGTGACTTGGTTTGCGTGGTGTTGTGTGGGTCGCTATGAAGGTCAGAGAGAAGGTGAGCGAGGGCCTTTTGAAGGGTTTGAATTTTGGATTGTAGGGTATTCAGTTTGTCGAGCATGGCCGATTGGATGTTGTTGCATCCTTCAAGAAAGTGGGAGGTGGGCAAGACGGCTTTTCCAGCTCTCTAAAGATGGTGAAGATTTCTTTAGTCCCTGATTTGGCGTTGGTTATCCTAGTTTTGAAGGACACTGCTTTGGCCTTGATGATCCTGGATTTGTATTCTCTAGATATGGCATTAAAAGCCCTTTTTGAGACATCATTGGGGTTTGTTTTCCAAACTGAAAGCGCACGTCTCTTCTTGGAGCGTAGTTCTAGCAGCACTTGAGAGAACCAGGTGTTGGAATGTTTAGCTTTCTTTGCTTTCGTCATAGTTAGAGGAGCGATGGCGTCTACGGCCTGGGTAATTGCAATTTTAAATGCCGTGGAGAGGGTGTCGGGGTCTTTGGGAAAGAGGGGCTGCAAGGTAGGCACTTCAAGGAGGGGGGAGATCTGTTCTGCAGTTAGTTGACGCAAGCTTCTGGTGAGTGCCACGGGGAGTGGGATTACAGGAGTCGGAAGCCCTTTAAGGGTGTTAAGGTCAAATTGTAGGTAATGGTGGTCACGCCATGGGATAGAGGTGTTGCTGCTGAGGTGAACAGAGAAGTTGTGGTGGCTAACCCAGTTGAGCGTGCAACCTTTGATGTGGGTAGGTTCTGAGTTGACATGAGTAAATCCAAGTGTGGAGAGGGCTTTTCCGAAGGCAGTGGCCTGGGTGCCCTTTGGGTCATATAGTTCAAGGTTCAAATCACCTAAGAGCAGAACTTTAGAGTTTTTTTCAAATTATCTTACAGCGCATGCAGCAGGGCCTCATGGAATTCAATGTTAGGACCCGGGGGTCTGTAGATTAAGTGGATGGCAATGGTACAGTTGGGGGAGAGGTTGATTTTGAGTAGAAGGTAATCACACTTGTTACCAATCTCCCCTTCAATCTTCCTGATATTAAAGGAGTCTTTAGCAATTAAGGCAACACCGCCACCTCTTTGATGGGGACGGTCTTGTCTGAATATGGTGTATCCTTCTGGGACAGCGAGGGTAAGGGCAGGGCCAGATGCCTCGTTGAGCCAGGTTTCAGTGATCATGAGGAGGTCAATAATGTCCTTTATGATAATATCATGGACATCTAGGGCATGAGCTGGTACTGAGCGGGCATTGACAAGGGCACATTTAAGGTTAGCGTTGGTGCACAAGGGTGGATTTGGCAGACTTAGGTGATGGAAGGAGGCGGGTAGCGGGGGCACAGAGCTTGATGGTAGGTGCGTGCACAATATGAGACAGGAGTGGTGGCACAGTGGTAATAACAGGGGCACATAGGCTAGCATCAGGTGTGAGCACAGTATGGAGCATAGGCACAGTGGTAATAACAGGGGCACATAGGCTAGCATCAGGTGTGAGCACAGTATGGACTATAGGCACAGTGGAAATAACAGGGGTACATAGGCTAGCATCAGGTGTGAGCACAGTATGGAGCATAGGCACAGTGGTAATAATGGGCACATAGGCTAGCATCAGGTGTGAGCACAGTATGGAGCATAGGCACAGTGGTAATAACAGGGGCACATAGGCTAGCATCAGGTGTGAGCACATTATGGACCATAGGCACAGTGATAATAACAGAGATGCATAGACTAGCATCAAGTGTGAGCACAGTATGGAGCATAGGCACAGTGGTAATAACAGGGGCACATAGGCTAGCATCAGGTGTGAGCACAGTAAGGAACATAGGTGGGGGCACATTATTAGACACAATATCTGAGGCACAAACGTTGGCAACAGGGGGGAGCATGGAATGGAGTGTGGGTGTCGTATCTGACATGAAAACAGATACGGAGAGCATTGTGATGTGAGGATAGAGGAGGACAACTGAGAAGAGGCTCCTTGGTTGTGGTTGTTGCTTCGATGTGATGAGAGTTGTGCGTCAGAGTTCTTCTGAAGTCTTAAGGGTAATGGAGACCCAATCGCAGTTTACCGGAGCACATGAGGAGGAGCAGGTGAGGCGCATCAGGCGCAAGAGGGGTGGCGGGTGTGCGTTCGAGGAGCTGAGGGGCAGCTCAGTGGACTGAGCCAGCCTTTGACATCGGGGGCAGGAGAGCTGCGGCTTGTGACCCGGTGATAGGGGCATGGGTGGCAAGGAACTGAGCCCCCAGAGAGGAGCAGCCTTGACTCTGAATGGGCCAGCGGGCGTGAGCAAGTCTGACTCCCAGCCGTGAGTTACGGCAATGCAAGGTAGGCGTGTAAGAGAAAGGAAAGGTAGTTGAAGTGTGCAAATGGAGCTGCGTGTTTCTGGCATCAAGGGGGGCATCGGAGCGGGGAGTGATTGATACGGAGCAATGCTTCTCACCCTTACCTTTCCAGAACGAGCATAGTGCACCGTTTCGCAACATCTTCCAACAGAGAGCTGCTGAGAAGGAGCCAGGCCTTTCCACACGGCATTTCTCTGTGGCTTTGCCTCGCGGCGCCTCCCCTCCATTTAAAGCAGGAGGGGAGGGCCTGCAGAGGTGTGGGGCCAAATCAGGTCGCATGTGGGCATTTCGTATATCAGTTGCCATGGAAATGCAATCAGCGGTCATTTTATGTTCGGGGGAATCCTTGTGGCTTGGTATGGGAGCAGATTTTCTGTAGTAGCACTCCTGTGCTGCGTAGATGATCATATCAGCTGGATGGGCAATCAGCTGTTGGTTCCCTCTCAGCGTAACTGCTGAGAGGGAGCTGGGACTTTTCACACGGCCTTCACTCTGCGGCTTCACCTCGCGGCGCGCCTCCCGTCCATTTAAAGCAGGAGGGGAGGGCCTGCAGAGGTGTGGGGCCGAATCAGGTCGCATGTGGGCATTTCATATATCGGTTGTCATGGAAATGCAGGCGTCAGCCATCTTATGTTCGGGGGAACCTTGTGGCTTGGAATGGGCGCAGATTTTCTGTAGTAGCACTTCTGTGCTGCGTAGATGATCGGATCAGCTGGATCGGCATTCAGATGTTTGTTCCCTCGCAGCGGAGCTGCTGAGAGCGAGCCGGGCCTTTTCACACGGCCTTCTCTCTGCAGCTAAGTTATAATGGTGGTCTTTAGATGTGAATAGAAAGAGTGTGAATTCTGCAATTTAATGGGTATGTGTGAAATAAATGTTGTTGATTCAAAAAGAATACTCTACATGTATATATTGTGAAAGTACACTGTTACAATTAGAGAAATATACATGCTATATTAATGTACTTAGTTTGAAGGATGTGAAGAGTGTTCTGTTTTGATAGCTGCCTTCGGCAATCTGCTTTCCTGTCATTGTAAAATAAAGTTAGTGGGTATATGTGGTAATGGTGAAGTACCTTTAGTAAGCAAGGTTGTTATTTATGAATGTAGGAGGAGTTGTTGGGAAAAAGAGTTAATGAAGTTGTGTTATGGGTGGTGTACTAAAGTGTGTTAACTATGTTGTTAGAACAATTGGAGTATGAGTAATGCTCTTTGCCACATTAAAAGGAACAGGCCAAAAGTGGGTGTGATAAAAAGGTGCATATTTAGGTTAATTTGTGCTGCTGATTTTAATAAAATAAATGCTCTGTTTGTGGTGTTATATATTTGTAATGTGTTGCAGTATTTTTACAGACTAGGGAAACTGTGGCCTCATGGTAATTCAATGGCGGATTGTTGTTGCATCAGTGTTTGGTGTCTTATAGTAGATGTTGGGAAAGAAGAGTACTTTATATTTAAGGTGAAGTGTTGTATATAGATACTTTGGCAATATACAGCTATGTGTGAGTAGGTGGAGAATGATGGCAGTGCAAGGGATGTAATGAGCGAGATTGGAAAGGTTGACATTTATATGGAATGAAAACTGAAAAATGCTGAGCATTTTAAAATGTTTCTTTTTAGGAGCATTTTCATGAAAGGTAAACAATACATATGTGCATTTACAACAGCATTGTGTGTAATCTTTTTTTAAAAGAAAAGAAGAGCAGATGGAAAAGATCTGTAGAACATTTTTAGGTTGCACTTGGTGTGTGGAAGTTTAATATGTTGGCAGTCCATGCATACTTGACAACATGATCCATTCCAGTATTTAGGTGCACATCAAGTCTTGTTTTTTTTCTTTGCAGTCTGGGAGATGTTGTTACAGTTTTTGCATTAGAAAACGTGGACTGCAAGTCCCAGAATGCAGAGAAAAAGCTAGGACTGGATAAGCAACTGCAAATTGGAACGTGTCATGTGAGCAAGTATGGATGTACTTCCAAGATATTAAACATCCACACACTAAGTGGCATGTAAAAATGTTGTGAAAATATTTTGCATCTGCTTTTTCATTCTATTACCGAGAAGTTACACACAGTGCTGCTATAAATGAATGCATATATAAATTTCTTAAGTTTAATGAAAATGTTCCTAAAAAAAAATATTTTTAAACACAGAGCATTTTCCATGGTTCATTCCATAGAAATGTGACACTTTCAAATCTTCCAGAGTTGTGTAATGGGAGAAGTGGTATTATAAGTGAATGAATGCAAAGAAAAAAACTAAAACTCGATAAGCACCTTAAGATAGGAATGGGTCCTGTTGGCTAGTATGCATGTTCTGCCAACATATTAAACTTCTACACCCCAACTGCCATTTATCAATGTTGTAAACATCTTTGAATCTTCGTTTCCGTTCTTTTAGAAAAAAGTTACACACAGTGCTGATATAAATGCACATTTGCATGTTTTAACTTTCACCATGTGTCATGATTCCTGCCCCTCATGTCCCCAGCCCTCCAAGATGTCAGGCTGGAGCCAGGCCATGATCACCTACATGGCCCTCAAGGGACTCTCCATCCCTCCAAAGACCCACTTGGAGTCAGACTTGGCGCTTGTGGCACCTGACTCACTCACTCCCATAGGATAACATTGGGGATTGGACTTGTAGTGTATTGATGGGGACAAGATGGATGCCCCCACATATTTTGGTTCCCAGAACTGCATGTGCAGTCTAGTCTTTTGGGTGTGGTTCAGCCCAGAGACACCTGGGATACCCAGAGACTATTTAAGCCACGCCCAGGCTGAGAAACATGCTTTGTGTTTTCTGCACCTGCAGCGTGACACTCACTGTTTTCGGATCGGTCTCCAGTAGGCCTGCATCTTTCTCTGCGAACAGCCTTACCTTGCGGCGCTTCTGCCCATCATTCATCGCTCCTTCTGTTCTGCGGGCATCTTCGGCGGTGTCATTCCCATCCCGGCATGCCGCTTCCTAAGGAAAAGGGAAAAGAACAGAAAAAAGTCTTTAGTAAGCATTCAGCAAATCTTTGCTTATTTTTTAAAGACTGTACGAGCTTCAAACGCTTACCTGAATCCCGGACGCTCTGGGGGAACTCTGTCTCTGGAACTTCTTATCCATCTGCAAGAGGGAAAAGACACCCCAGTTTAGCATGGAAACATCTACAGGCGCCGCATACCGCGCTTACTCACCGCATTTCTTCTTCATAACCGGGATCCACGCTGAAAACTTTGCGGCACCTAAAAGACACCGAAAAAGAACTTGGTTTAATACAAATATGAAAGGGTCGTATCGCGCATCGCGCTCTCACTCACCTTCAGCACTACTCATCTCAGCAGCACGTCGCCATCCCCGGACGTCGGCCATCATCTAAGGAAGGAAAGGAACAAAGTTAGAGAAATGTTCAAAAGACTCATTATACTTACCTGTCGGACTCTTGCCAGTGAAGTAACGAGGCAGCAATGAGCCTGCATCAATCAATGTGCCCCTGTGCTGAAAGCAGGATGGAGAGCACACTTTCCAAGAAAACAAGGTGAGCTGTGGTTCAAAGGGAGGGGTTAGACCCCGGGGAAGAGGGGGTTCAAGCACACAGAGACAATAGGGAGTTAAACTCTGCCAATCCTGTGTTTCAGGCCCAGTCTCCAGTCGCGTAGACTCCAGGGAAGGGTTCGACGTCGTAAGAGGTCAGAACAGGCTGAGTGACGTCCCCGTGGATAACAGGTGAGCGTTACGCCATGCTCCTAAAAAGAAACATTTTTAAACACTCAGCATTGTAAGTAACTGCCACTCGATGAGAGCAGCTGTTGAATGCTGTAATACATGCCATTTTTTTTACAGTGGATACAAAAGAGAATGTGCTTATTGAGAAGATTATTACAGGGTAAGTGGCATGAACCCTATATATATACACTTGTAAAAGAATTGAACAAAATACTTGAAAAAAATGACCATACCTGTACTATGTCTTGGTAGATGCAGCTGTTGTTGAATCTGCAAATAGAAATCTTGGAGAGTTTTATAGTAGTTGATGACGTTCGCTGTGAGTAACAGGAGACATGTACTCTGAGAGTTCAAGAGTACATCTGATGTGTTGAACTGAGATGACAGGGTTACATGTATAGTTTTTGGATGTGATTGGTGGATGGATGTGTGACTGTTTGAAAGCAGCCAATGAGGGTGTGTTACAAATATAAAAATAAAAAGGTTAAAAGGGTTGCCCTGTGCTACGGTGCCCGCAGACACCATTGTAGTCCACACACACTGCAGGTGCCACCCGGGTTCCTTAAGGATGCCTGGCATTTAAATAGGACTGCAGAGACCACAGACAGTTGTGGATATCTGCGGACATCGGGGATCAGCCAATCATGTTGTGTGGGTGTGGCCTACAAGAAGACTGGGTAGCAAGAGTTATCTTTGTTGTGTGCAGTAAATATGGCTATGGCTATGACTTTGAGGAAGCAGAGTGTGTAGATCGTGGGTGATTCTTGGGTCCATTGGCTAAAGGCATATTCTGAGAAGTGTGAATGTCAGAGAATCTTGGACAAGATACATTTCAAGTTTCATGGTATGGAGTTTGAGAATGAAGTGGGCAGAAATCCTCCCATTTTGTGAGAATATGGCTAGCTTAAAGCATCCGGATATCATTGTAGTTCACTGTAGAGGCAACAGTTTGGGTTATGCTACTGGAATTTCATTTACAGATTGTCATGAAGGTTACATTTGGAAAGGTGCTGGAACTGTTTTCAGGTAGCTAAGAGACACAGGTGGATGCGCTCAAATGTATTGAGAAAGTAAGGCGCGATGTGAACAAAGTGATATGTGCTTTTTTGTAGGATGTTGGCATGACATTTTTTCATAATGTAAATATCAAATGTTATATTGTCAACATTTTTCAAAGAGATGGAGTGCACATGACTGATATGGGCAATCAGATTTTTCTTGAAAATGTTCAAAATGCATTGAAGCAATTTCTTTGAACACATAAAATATGGATTCAATTATTCTTTATTAGTTGAAGTAAACAAAAAGGAAAAACAGAAACAAAAATTAAAAGAACTTTTTCTGAAAGAGAAAAAATATCATTAAGTGCAGTAGAACACTTGTTAGTTCAGTACAAAAAACCAAATAATCCCCAAAAAATATCAAAACCAGAAAGTGAAAAAAGGTTCTTTTAAGAGCCACCATTTTTTAATGAAAAACAATTAAAATGATTTTCATTCCCCCACCCAACGTCTGGAATTTTCCAGGTGTCCGCGTAACACTGCACTGTCTGAGGACTATTGTGATTTACGTGGCTGTGAAAGCTGTGTCTCCCCTTTCTCTTTTCTTCCCTCCACACTCTCCTCACCTGAGTCCTCAGAGTCACCGGTGTTCTGTAGGTTTCGCCGGCTCAGGTAATCCCGTTGTTTTTTAGGTAGCACTTGCCTGTCTCGGTGAGAAGCCACAGTGACCGCTGACTGGACAGCCGTCCTGGGACCCCTTGACCGGGAACAGGCCGGACAAGAAAGGGAAAAACCCACAAGTGGGAAAAAACCCTTAGGAAGTTCTGGTAAAGAGGAGTGGGACGAATCGAACTGGAAGCTGATGCGTGATCCACTGGTTAGAACTCAGGAGGGATATCCAATGCTCCAAAGAATGGTGGAAGGAACCAGGCCACGGATAAGTTGGGAGCGGTGAGAGAAAGAGAAAAGAAAACTGATGGACAGAGAAAAAAGGAAAACTGGAGAGCCGCGAGAGAAAAGAGCGGCAAAGCGAAAGGAAAAAAATAGCACGCCCGCCGCCGGAGCGGCGAGTCTAGAAAGAGAAAAAACGAAGAAGAGCCGAAGGATCGGCAAGTACAAAATGCTGCAAAAAGCAAAAAACTGCCGCTGTAATCAAACAGCGAAATAGGTAAGAGGAAAAGAACTCCTATACCAAAAATGAGGAGTGAGCAAGCAAAGGAGACCCGCTGCAAGTCGAGGCTAGCAGAGGGCAACGCTGGAGAGCGCAAAAACACGAGCCGCTGGAGAGAGCGCCAGCAACGGTTGAAACGCAGCGACTGTCGGGCTTGGATGACAGATAAACTGCCGGCAGTGCTGTGATTGGTGGTGGTAGGTACTAGATACAAAGAAAGGACTAAATGGCTCTACCTGCCGGAGAGCCTCCAACGTGGAAGGAGCCGCCATCCGCGGTAGCGGTTGCGGATGACAGTATGACCCCCTCCCCACCTAACCGCCCCAGGCTTCCCCGGATAGCGGCGGTGAAAAGTAGCCAATAACCTTGGTGCATGAACCTGAGAAGCCGGTTCCCATGAGTCCTCCGACTCCGGGTATCCCTTCCAGGACAGAAGGTACTCAAGACGTCCACGATAATACCTGGAATCACGGATCTTAGATACCTCATATTCCTCAGGCTCCGAGGACTTTGCTAGTATAGATCTGGGGATAGTTCTCTGGTGAAGATCGGGATGGTAAGGTTTGAGAAGAGAGGAATGAAAGACCGGGTGAATGCGGTGAAGAGAGGAAGGAAGCCGAAGGCGGAAAGCTACAGGATTCACTTTAGAGAGAATAGTGAAAGGTCCCAGAAAACGAGGAGACAGTTTAGAAGGCCTTGTCCATCTAGGTAGAAACTTGGTGGATAACCACACCTGATCCCCTGGCTTCCAAACAGGACATTCTTTCCGATGTTGATCGGCACTGGATTTCGTCCGTCTTCTGCTAATCTCTAAACTCCGCATAGCAGAGGTTTGGGCCTCCTTGATATTTCCTAATACCTCTTCCACTGTAGGGGAGTTAGTATAACTGGGAACCTCCGGAAATACTGCACGAGGGTGAACCCCGTAAGTGCAGTAGAAAGGAGAGAGTTCTGTCGAGGAATGTCTAGTATTGTTGTATGAGAATTCCGCTGTGGGAAGCAGCGATACCCAGTTGTCCTGATGTTGAGAAATATAACACCTTAAGTATTGTTCCAGTGTTGCATTAAGGCGTTCCGTCTGACCATTGGTCTCTGGGTGAAACCCTGAAGACAGAGCTCTTTCAATGCCCAAACGGTGGCAGAAGGCGGTCCAAAACTTTGAGATATACTGACTTCCCCGATCCGAGATTATCTTATCGGGAAGACCATGTAGCTTGAATATATCTCGAGAGAAAACCTCCGCCATCTTAGCAGCAGTGGGCAGACCAGGAAGGGGAGAAAAATGAGCCAACTTTGAAAAAGCGTCTACTGTGACCATGATGCAGGTACAGGATTCCGAAACAGGCAAATCAACTATGAAATCGGTCGATATAAGACCCCAAGGGCGCGTTGGAAGTTTGACCTGAGTGAGCAGACCCAATGGTTTTCCTAGGCGGTACTTGGCTCTGGCACAAATTGGACAAGTGTTGACATACTCGTATGTCTCCTTTCTAGCATTTGGCCAAAGAAATGTTCTAGAGAGAAGTTCCAAAGTACTCTCAGGTCCTCTATGGCCGGCCGAGCGAGAGTCGTGACTCCACTTTAGAATTCTCGAACGAAGAGGACCCGTGGGGATGTAAAATTTCTGTTTGTAGAATAACCAGTCACCTCTTTGTTGAAAAGGAGAGGTGTTACGTAGGGGTATTTGAAGTCTTTCCTGAGTGAGGGCAGTCTTCACTTCTTTGAGGAAAGAACCAACCAAGGCCAGAATTTGGTTGCGTTTGAACATGGATTCCCTCTTTACTTCCAAGTGTTCCTTGGTAGAGTCTTTGCGGGATAAGGCATCCGCCAGACTGTTCTGGGATCCCGGGATATACGAGACTTGGAATTCAAACTGTGCGAAGTGATGTGCCCACCTGGCCTGTCTGGAATTTGAACATTCCAATTCTTGTAATACCTTGAGGTTCTTGTGATCGGTCCTAATCAGAAAAGGATGTCTGGCTCCTAGCAGGAGATGGCGCCACTCTTCGCAGGCTAGTTTCATGGCCAGAAGTTCTTTCTCCAGTACCGAATAGTTGAGCTGGCTGGGAGAAAGGGTCTTTGACATGTAGGCTACGGGGTGTTCCGCTCCTTGGATAAACTGGAGAAGCACCGCTCCTACAGCTACCGCAGACGCGTCCGTTTCCAGAACAAAAGGTTTTGATTGATCCGGATGCTGGAGAATGGGAGCAGTACAGAACAATCTTTTGAGAAAGTTGAAGCTTTTCTCTGCTTCCTCAGACCAAAAAAAAGGAATAGCCTCCTTCTTGAGTAAGCGCGTAATCGGGTATACTACCTCTGAAAAGTCTGAAATGAATCTGCGGTAGTAGTTGGCTAGTCCTAGGAATCTCTGGACTTCTCGGACTGAAGTAGGAGCTGGCCAATCCAGAATCGCATCCACCTTGGTTTGGTCCATGGCCACCCCTTCCTCTGAAAGAATGAATCCGAGATAGTGAACTGAGGATACTGCAAATTTACACTTCCCGCTCTTGACTAGCAACTGATTTTTCTGAAGGCGAGACAGTACTTGTGTGACATGTTGAACGTGTTCCTCCTGGGTAGGGGAGAAAACCAGAATGTCATCGAGGTAGATGATGACTGAGACTGACAGCAGATCAGAGAATAGCCTGTCCATGAACCTTTGGAATATAGCCGGTGCATTCACTAGGCCGAACGGCATTACTCTGTACTCAAACAAACCGAATGGAGTTCGAAAAGCCGTCTTCCATTCGTCCCCCTCGGTGATGCGAAGCAAATGATACGCATTTCGGAGATCCAATTTTGTAAATATTCGAGCCCCTTGTACTGCCTCAATAATGTCGGTTATGAGTGGCATGGGATACCGGTCACGGATTGTAACCTTATTGAGGCCCCGGTAATCGATACAGGGTCGAAGATCAGTCGAGTCTTTTTTCTTAATGAAGAACAGGGAGGCGCCAGCAGGCGACTTCGAAGGTCTAATAAGACCGTTCTCCAAGTTGGTATCTAGATAGACTCTTAATGCCTTCTTCTCGGCCTGAGAGAGAGAGAACATGCGCCCAAATGGTACCAGTGCATTAGGTTCGAGATCGATTGCACAGTCTTCTGGTCTATGGGGAGGTAGCTGAGCGTGAAGGTTCTCTTGAAATACCCCGAAATATCTTGCACAGAAACTAGGAAGCGCGTGAATACCTATATGATCCTTGGAGAGAACTCTGATAGACTGTTGATCCGCCCTGGTATCGGGAGGAAAACAGTGTACCGAACAGTAAGTAGAGCAAAAGCTTAGTCGATTTTCCGTCCAGTCGATATACGGATTATGCCTGCGCAGCCAGGGAATGCCTAAGATTATGGGGAAATGTGCGGCTCTAATGATGTCGAACTGCAGGTTTTCTGTGTGTTGGTTGATGACCATGGAGAGTTGTTCAGTGGTATGAGTGATTAATCCGGATGACAAAGGTGTACCGTCCACTCCTTCTACCTTCTGACCCACCTTCCGTACTATCCGTGTGAGCCCCATCTTGTCTGCCCACAGAGTGTCCACGAAGTTTCCGGCCGCTCCACAATCCAATAAGGCTAATGTTTCTACCAGTCTTCCATTCAAATTCAAGGTAACAGATAGTACCATCAGTCTGGAATCCTCTTGGGATTCTGACGCTGATACCGAAAGTGTGACATAGGGACGCTGAAAAAGATCTGAATACCCCCGGCTGCCCGTCCCTATTGGCGCCGAGGGTAATCGTTTCCCACCTTCTTCTCCGGTACTTCAGAGCAGTCCTTCAGTACATGTTGATCGGAACCACAATAGGCGCACAACCCATTTTCTCTTCTTCGCCTTCTCTCCGCTGACGATAGAGGTGCTCTGGTAGCTCCGATCTGCATCGGTTCTTCGCTTGGAGTAGAGGTGAATCGTCCAGAAGGAGAGTGTGAAGGAGGGTTCATGAGATTTCCTGGTCCTCTTTGTTTCCTGCGTTCTGTCCTTCTCTCTTGGAGACGGTATTCAATGTGGAGCGCGGCAGCAAGTAAGTCTGGAAATGTGGGAGAGCGTGGAGATCTGGCTAACTCATCTTTGATCTCCTCTCTCAACCCTCTTCGGAATACAGCGTATTGTGCTTGTTCGGACCATCCTGCTCCTGCCGCCAGTGTCTTAAAAGAGGATATATATGACAGCACATCCAGTGCACCCTGTCGTGCATCCAGCAGGTCCTCACCTGCAGTAAAAGATAGTTCAGGTCGCTCGAAAGTCTGTTTCAATAGGTTCTGGAAACCTGAGCAATCCTGTAGAATAACATTGCTGCTCGTAACTAGCGGAGTAGCCCAGGCTAAAGCATTCCCTGTCATATTGGAGATCATGAAACCTACTCTGGCTTGATCTGTAGAGAAGGTGTGTGGTCTGAAGGTAAAATATACATTGCAGGCTTCCAGGAATTCCTTCACCCTTTTAGGTGAGCCATCAAATCTTCCTGACGAAAGAGTCATAGGAGGCAATTCCGGAGGATGTGAGGGTTCCCGGACCGCTACCATTTGCTTTAGAAGGGCATTCTCCGACTTTACCCCCTGTAATTCCAGTGACATGGCCTGAAAAGCCTTCCATAATTCTTGGACTTGTTCTTCGGCAGACATCTTGGTCCTAGATGGCGTTTCAATCTGTGATTTACGTGGCTGTGAAAGCTGTGTCTCCCCTTTCTCTTTTCTTCCCTCCACACTCTCCTCACCTGAGTCCTCAGAGTCACCGGTGTTCTGTAGGTTTCGCCGGCTCAGGTAATCCCGTTGTTTTTTAGGTAGCACTTGCCTGTCTCGGTGAGAAGCCACAGTGACCGCTGACTGGACAGCCGTCCTGGGACCCCTTGACCGGGAACAGGCCGGACAAGAAAGGGAAAAACCCACAAGTGGGAAAAAACCCTTAGGAAGTTCTGGTAAAGAGGAGTGGGACGAATCGAACTGGAAGCTGATGCGTGATCCACTGGTTAGAACTCAGGAGGGATATCCAATGCTCCAAAGAATGGTGGAAGGAACCAGGCCACGGATAAGTTGGGAGCGGTGAGAGAAAGAGAAAAGAAAACTGATGGACAGAGAAAAAAGGAAAACTGGAGAGCCGCGAGAGAAAAGAGCGGCAAAGCGAAAGGAAAAAAATAGCACGCCCGCCGCCGGAGCGGCGAGTCTAGAAAGAGAAAAAACGAAGAAGAGCCGAAGGATCGGCAAGTACAAAATGCTGCAAAAAGCAAAAAACTGCCGCTGTAATCAAACAGCGAAATAGGTAAGAGGAAAAGAACTCCTATACCAAAAATGAGGAGTGAGCAAGCAAAGGAGACCCGCTGCAAGTCGAGGCTAGCAGAGGGCAACGCTGGAGAGCGCAAAAACACGAGCCGCTGGAGAGAGCGCCAGCAACGGTTGAAACGCAGCGACTGTCGGGCTTGGATGACAGATAAACTGCCGGCAGTGCTGTGATTGGTGGTGGTAGGTACTAGATACAAAGAAAGGACTAAATGGCTCTACCTGCCGGAGAGCCTCCAACGTGGAAGGAGCCGCCATCCGCGGTAGCGGTTGCGGATGACAACTATGCAGGCTGCAACGGATCCTGTGATTTTGTTTTAAGTTCTATTATAGTGATGATGAAAGGGTGCATTATGCAGCAGGCTTTAATAAATGATGACTATGGCTTTACTCAAGGGGGATTTGTTAGGCTCACATAAACCTGCATGATTCTATTGTGACTTTGCATGCAGGATGGGGAATATTCACCCAAAGCCATACTCTTATTGCTCTACATATTTCTATGATGATGTATGTAATGTAAAGCTAATTGTGAAAGGATAGTTTATTATGAAATGTGATTTGCTTTCAAGGCATTGCTGCAAATAAAGTATTATTTAAGCACATGAAATGCAAAGGGAAACTTTAATACATATCTATATCAATTAAACCTGTGAAAATGTGCTCAGTTGCTTAAATTGTCCACATCCCGGTTTCACCATTTAAACAAATTGTGTGATCCTGGGCAGATAATTTAATCACACTGTGTCTTTGTGTCTTATATGCAGCTCTTTAAGTGATTCACTTCAGAGCTTATATTAATATATCATGCTGTTATTTAAAAAAAATATATAACAATATTGCAATGTAGGTACTTTTCACCACAAAGTTATTTGCCACTTGGCTTACTTATGGCAAATTATTCTAAAGTCACTTCCACAGTACCTCCAAGTATCAAAGTCCGATTTGATGTCCTTTTCTTAGAAGTAATTTCTGTTGGGGTAACTTTTTTATATTTAAGTGACCGAAGTTACTCAGTTTCCTGGGATGGGAAGTCTCCTTCGACGTATGCCTTACAATTTAGCGTCCCTCAAGGCTCGGTTCTGGGACCTCTTCATTTCTCTCTGAATAGTATTTGTCTCTTCTCACATTGCTTCCTTTAATGTATCCTCGCACTTGTATGCTGACGATTCACCATACTTTGCATCTTTATCTTCTTCTGTGACGAGTTTCATTCAAATCTCTCTACTCATATTCTAAGCTTGGGGTAATTCTTATTTACTAAAACTGAAACTCTTTATTTTCCCGTGTTACTTTCTAGTCTCGTTACACCTCTTCCTCTTTTCCTTTCCATCCTCTTGCCTTTCTCTTTCGACCAGCAATCTTCATTTCCTTATTGATGCCTGTTAGGCAGAATTATATGCAGTACCCTTGGGGAACACCACACACAATCAGGATTACAAATGACAGTACAAATTCACCTTTGGTACACGCCTGTACTCCACAATAAAGTGGTAGCGATGGCTTAGCAGCCAGACTTATCTCAAGAGTAAAGAAAGCAGTATCAATAGTTACACAAAGGACAGAAATTACTATGATTCAAACAAACACTGACTCAAGGTTTCTGAGTAAAAAAATATACATTTATTTACATTTCACTATTATCAAGCAGTAGAAAAATCACGTTACCAATACACTAGACCACACCCAATAGATTCTGGACAAGTTAGGGTCAAAATGAAGTGTGAGCAAAATGGCACTCCAACAATATAAGAGGGAGCGAAAGACAAAATTAGACAGAAATTGAGCAGCACCAACAAGTGAGTCAGCAGGGCAATCTAGAAAAAGGAACTACAGTGAGGAAATCAAATTAAATTGGCCTGGCCAAAAGTCAATGGACCAAAGTCTTTGCAGATGATCACACAGTTCAGAATACTTTGCAGTTAAGTCTTTGCCAAGAGTTCAGAACAAAGTTGGTCGGACGAAAAGTTACTTTAAAGAAGGAAGAAGGGCAAGCCCTTAGATTGGCAAAAGATTTCACACACTTTCACCGCGGCTGGAAGAAACAAACAACCGGGTTAGCACAGTAACTTTAAAGCAGAAGAATGCGGTAGCTGAGGCAGACGTTCCTGGCAGGTCCTGCAGGCTCATGGTTCCTGAACAACTGTCGGACTGACAAGAAGGAGGAAGACTGGAGGGTCCTGCTTTGCCCATGGAGGAAACCCAGCAGAGCAAAGCGACAAATAAGAGGGGTGCTCCTTAAAATGCAAGCAGGGTCCGTTCCTCCTGGCTATGCGGTTCACTGTAGCTCTGTACAGCGAATTCGACCAGAGAAGGGAGGCAAGGCGAGCAGTTTGGTGAACTGGTTGTTCCCACCAGCTCAAGGGGAGAATATTCCTTGCAGATCTTCCCTGTCGTCGAAGTTTGAAGATTTGGACCCGCAGCAGGGCTTCACCGGGAGGTTCAGTCGTGGTAGAGGTCCTCTTCTGTCAGCTTCTCGTCAGCTCTCTCAATCCAGTAGCGACTCTGCCTTTCAAGACCTAGAGACCTTGTTTTTATGCAGTTTTCCCCCATTCACACAGCCTGGCTGTCAATCACACCGCAGGGTGGCTGTCCCACCAGGAGAGTCACCACAGCCAATCATATCAGAGTGCGACATGGATCTCCAAGGAGACCCTGTGCAGGGATTCCTAAATCCCTCACTCACATCCTGTCCCCCTCAGACCTACAGGCACCTGAGGAGGGCTTCTGTGCGGAAGCCCGCGAAAGGACGTTGAAACAAAGGAACCAAACATGGTATGGCGTGCAGAGTAAAACACGAGAAAGACTTTTACAAAAAGAAATGGCAAATAAACCCAGCCGGAACCACATAAAAATGTATATGGTCCAGCGGATTTAAGTTCAAGGCTACCAAGAAAGCCTAAAACAATACCAGGACTATTTAAGATAACTGCGGTAGGAAAAATAGGGTAGTTACCACTGCCACCAGCCAAGTCTTAATGAAAATGGAATGAAACAATGTTCCAAGAGAAACAGACAAACATGGATAAGTATTAACCCTTTCCAGAACTCTATGTAAGATAGTCAGTACTGGGTCTGTGAGTTTTAAAAGAGACTAATAAAGTCCAATGCCAACTTTTCATGCTCAGGGAGACAGTAATCAGTCCCAAAAAAATTCAGTCTGAGTTTGGGAAGTCTAAAAAGACAACCCTGTGTTGTACTGAAGGTGCTGTGTAGCACACAGTAAAAAGATGATGCCTATGGCGTAGGTAAGGCTCCACAGTCTATGAACACAAGAAAATGTTAAACACACACAGCAAAACACATGTAAGAGTGGGAAAAAAGGCTCACACTCTTACCAGGTGAAAAAATAAATCCTAGAAATCCAGCAAAGCTGCTGAGGGACTCATTAGGTAAGGGAAATTACCCATTCTGGAGAATTCTCCCTAACAATACCTACCTTTCATTTTGTTCTAATATCTCTACTTTTTGATACCATTAGGGTATTTGCTAAGCTTGTTCCTTCCGTTCCTTCATTGCAACTAAGCTTCCTTTTTCTCCTTTAATTTTTTTCACGACTCAGCTACTTTTTCTGCTATCTATTGGACTCCCTGCTTATCAGCTGGCTGCCCTTCCTTCTACATTAAAATAAAGTGAGGGGACTCATCAACCAACGCAATGGAATGTGACGTTGTCAGAAAATAGCATATCAAGGTGAAATATGCATATTTCATTAAATTGGCTTTGCATAACCACCCAAATTGCACAGGGCGAATGACATTTGCCTTACATAAAATCAACACACACACAAAACAAAGAGAGGATATTTTCTTCTCATAGTGTTTTTGAAAAAGTTAAAAGGTGTGCATGTTTTAAACTCCAAGAACCAATACAAATGTTTTCATGGAATTTGCAGTAGCGAAATGGGACATTTTACCTTTAGTTTGTTATTTTTCAAGAGATTACATAGTGCAGTGGTGAAGTGTCTGGCCTGCAAACCTGGCGACTGTTGTTTGATCTCGTAGGTCGGCTTTAATGAAAAAATAAACAGGACATTCAATGTTTCTCATTTTAGCTGGGGGGGGGGCTGAGTCCACCATCTGAAAAAAGTGGGTGGACGCTGCCCACCAGCGTGTACCCTGACTCCGAGCCTCCTCCTTTTTCCGCATTCTCACGCACGTCTATTTCTTGTTCTCTTCTTTCTGTACCCTGGCTGCACTTTGACTCATGTCTTCTGGTTCACTCTCTCTGCATCTAAATGTGCATTAATCATCTTGCTCTCCCCTATCCCTCTTCGTTGATTACGTGTTAGTTGCCTCCTCGTCCTCTTTGCTCTCACGCTCAGTTCAGCAATTCGTCACGTATACCTGAAAGCTCCTTTTCGGTCTCTTTTATCCTCGTGTATCCTCTTTTATCCTCTCAGGAGAATAGCCCAGCAGCAAGGTGCTCGACTTGGAAACAAAACTATATGGAGCGACACAAAAACTTTGGGTATTAAACGCGTTGTAAATAGCCTATCATATCATAATCATTGTTCTATTGTACTGTTGTTGGCTGCATGCACAGCACATTGGCAAAAGTGCCTTATAAATACATGAAGAAACTACAACTGCAGGAATGCTGATGACTACACATTTCGAGATGCACAGATGTTGAAGTGACCTGGCCTAGGCAGGTCACCTGTGAATATTCTAATACTTAGAAAAACATGGGATGGGAATAATTAGTGTTGTTTGCAGTAAGCGAATAACCCCCAACACTAATTACAGTTGTACAAAGCGCTGGAATCTGGTGTTCTTTCTATAGGATCTCTCACGTGTGTGGGGTCCTGGAGCAGGAAGTCTCTGGTTCTTTAGAAGGCACTGGCTATGTTGTGTGTGACGGATTCCCTTCTATCACAGTTGTGGAAGGGCTGCTGTGTGTCAGCCTGTGTCCTGGCTGGTGTTCTATAAGTGGCATAGGCCTCCTGAGATGATGGCGGCTCAGTGACACATCCTGCCAGGGGAAATACCCTCAGAAGTGTGTACCCTACTGGTGAGGTTGCCATACTTCTTTCTTTTGACAGCCTGAATGATCCTTTCCAAGGGGCAACAGTGTACACGTGGCTTCCTAACGTGTATGCCTTGTGCCCCATTTGGGAACATGCCATGCCCACGGTGGCAGTCTATTACATCATCCTCCATGCACATTAGTAGTCCATGATCATTATCAGCACACGGCTCAATCTTCGAGCAAGGAGGAAGTAAAGCAACATTTCTTAATGTGCTGTCTTATTCCTCCTATGGCTGTACTGACTATAAACACACTTTTCGAAATACATTTGTTAAAGGTTCATGCATCTGTATTTGTCAACTATTTAGTAACTAAGATCACTAAGCTCAGAGTAGAATTCCGCTTCTAGATATCCCACACAAAACATGCTTAAAACTATCAAAAATACAGATTCTAGCTTTGGTCCTCTTTCAAATGGTAAGCCGTAACTAACCTTGATAAACTATTGGAAACAGCCAAAACGTCTTGTTCCCATATAGAGCTCTAACATCTTACACATATTTAAATGTTTTCCACTCTGTTCAACATGGATATTCCTAATTTATTCAGTACCTATCTTGAAAGTGTAACCTTTCCAACTCTTTGGTAAAAAGGCTATTCTGGAGCCCTTAATGAAACAATGTTGGCTCAGATCCTTCTAATCCAGTGAATTTGAATCCAATATCCTGGCTTCCCTTCTATCTGAGTAGCTGGAGTTAGTTGTCTTTTCCCAGGTTTAATCTTTCATTGAAGAAAGCAGCCTGTTATGTAATGCCCAGTTATGAGTCTGCCCTGGCATGTTTGATCAGATGCTTGAGGATATTCATAGTGGTGGAGCACGAGTCCTTATCATATATGATCTATCTGTCACTTTTGATGTTGGTAACAATCATATCCTACTGAACCAGCTGGCCCAACTTGTCATAGAAGGAGGAGTTTTAGAATGGATGAGTTTTTTCCAGACAGGAAGAATGCACTGAGGGTTGATACCACCATTCACCTCCCCAGACAAGGTGACATATGGAGTCCCTTTAGGCTATGCAGTCGCCCAACCCTTTTTGATGTGCAAAGTGAGGGCCTCGGCTCAGGCTGTGGGTCATTACCGGCTATGCCTGCATCCCTGCCGTGGGGGTGAAAGCCATTCGCACCCCAAAATTTTCCCAGTCTGCTAATGTTTTTTGTTTTTTTTTTCATCGGAAATAAACTCAGTTTTAACTGATTCATAATGATCGATTATAGTGAAAGAACGTCTGCATTATCTTATAGTATAACATTTTTACTTGCACCGTTTGCAAGCTAGTGTAATTATTTGCCAATTTTGTTGTGGGGTTAGGAGGGAAGCAGGAGTTTGGGGCTGTGGTGTACTGCTCTAACCAAGATTTTCAAAAGATGAGCAAATTGGTATTTACGCACTACTTGTCATTAACTTCTGTCACATTTGCTGACTGGTAATGTACCTGTTCCCTGATTAGATACCCTCAGCCTCATTCCTGGTCTGGACGTCTGGAAATAAGGGTGCCAGTAGCAACGTACCGGCACCCTTTCCGGACCGCTAGACTACGAGATTGCCTGCAGGGGCCGGATCTCTCGGGTGGTCTAACATGCCGGGAGTACCGATCCCTACAGGCATTGTTTTCACAGAAGCACTGGCACCGTTAGCAACAGTGCCAGTGCTTCCATGTCCCCATTCCCATGAAGTCCTATGGGACTCCACAGGAATGGGGACTTACAGTTTCCGCCACCTTACATCTCGGGCCGCTGCTACTTGTAATGTCCTGGTGGCACCAGGATATCAGGTGGCATAAAGAGTGTTAGGAGGTAGGCTGCAACTCTGCGGTAGCACCAGTGAGTTACTGCAGACCCAGCAAATGACCTCTGGCGAATAATTTCATACGCATCATCGATAGGTCTAAGGAGAACAAAAAACTATTTTCCACTCTCTCCACATAGTGGCGCTAGACAGGAATTATACTGCCCATGTAGAAGGGTTTGGCTGAGTCAAGTGCCTGGTGACATAGGATGACGTCCCTGTGTTGGAAATGGCAGACTGCAACGTGTGCAGGCATTCTGCAATCCAATACACTTCATTCTGCAATCCAATACACTTTCGTTAGATGTTTGGCTCTGGGAGGATAGCTCAGGGGCAACATGCTCGCTTTGGAAACAAGCTGATGTGTTGCACCACAGGTTTGAACACCGGGTCTGTGCTTCGAAACCTCTGGGTGATAAGTATGTTATAAATAACCCATTGCAATTACAGTTGCCCTGTGATGAGGCGGGTATTTTGTGTTGTGTTGCATGCCTATCACCTCATAGAAGGTGACATCTGACTTCAATGGGATCACCCACCAAATAATTGTCAGCAGACTGGAAAAAAAGCAGGCTTCCTGTCAATTTCTGCTGATATGCATTGTTTACATACAGTATCAGAGCCAACAATCTAATGAAAGTGTATTAGATTGCAGAATGCCTGCACACATGAGAATGATAGATTCTCCAGACCGGTGGGGTGCTCATGAGGCGTGGGCCCCAGATCACATGCTGAATGACTATACTAAATGATGTGCTTTTTGGAAAAATCTTAAAATTACTGTCCATGAATTGCTGGCTAGAAAGAGCCCACTGAGCTTTACTCTATTAGCTCTCCAAGACAATTATACCCCGTTATAATTGTTCTAAGCTGATAAATAATGGCCGTTCAGCATGCAATGATCTTGATGCTTTGGAAGTTGACTGACCCACCAATTTCCTGTGAGTGGTATAGCTCCCTTATTTTAAATGTTACCATTGAGGGGACAGCCTCGGAATATAAGGGAAAAGGAAAAGCTATTTTTGGAAAACCGGGTGAAATTCATTTATATAACCTTAGTAGGTGCAAGTGGGGGCTGTGAGGCTGGTTTATGAGGAGGTAGCTTATTGTAAATACTGTGGCCTATGATGCTCTGTGTTTGTTAAATGGGCCTCATTACGAGTTTGTCAGTGCAGGGAAAAAAAGTGGCAGTAATTCCGTTACCTCCATTTTTTTCCTTGGTGGTATTACCTCAGGTGGAATTACCTGGAGGTAAAATCCTCCACTTTACCTGCAAAAGTGACCACCTGGTAATTCCACCTGAGGTAATACCACCAAAAAAAACGGGGATTTACACATCCAAACCACCACTTGTAATCCAGCTGTATTACTGCTAGTGGTAATACTGCCAGACCAAGAGGGGGTAACGGTACATCCATTTGGTGGTATCTCGGTGCTATTCCTGCCAAGACACCACCAAACTCCTAAATGTCTGTTTACTCATCTACACTAAGTATGGAGAACAACAAACCCCCAAGATTCTCCCTCTGGAACGTACAGCTCCTTCACTTGGAAGGGAGCATGAATGTATCAAATTGTGAGGGTTATCATCAGGTATATTCGGTGAGACACATCATTAACTGGATATGATAAGGGGAGAAAGTCTGGGTGTTAACTGAAACATGGATTTTTGGGCGCAGTGGAATAGTTCACCATGAACAATAAACTTTCCCAAAGAAGAAATGAGTAAGGATGAAATCTCTAATGGTAACGATACATCTTTCCATATAAACAAATACTGTCATTTATTTACAGCTCCTTGAAAAATATGTTTTTCTTTTCTTATAGTACATACTTTACTTGAAGAAACTGCACCACAAATTAATCATGAAGAATCCCAATAATCACAAACAAAGACAATCCCAATCCACAACTATACAAAATGAAATCATGATCTAGTCTGCAAAATTGCATGAACTAATGACTTTAAAGAACTTTTAAATTATGTAAACAATCATGTTATTAAAAATGTTGATTATCACTGACCTAATTTCACCTGTGCCCCTTGCCCCAGCAATCACCCCACTCAAATTCACAAAATATAAATGAAAGACAGTTCATCCCTCCCCCGATGATGACTTTCTAGAAATTCCAAATCCTCCCATGTGTGCTTCCCATTCCGATACCCATCTCTTTCATAAATGCATTCATTTGTTCTACTATAAGTGTCTTACTGAGATAAATTCTTTTTTTTTAAAAAACCCCAATTAATAGTCAGCAGACTATTAGGCTGCCCTGGGTGTCTTTTTACAAAATGGGACGCCTGTGGACACTGTGGTGTGCCCAGATATGTCGAGTCTCGCAAGGTGCACTTTTAATTGGGCTGCAGACAACGCGCATGTTTGCAGACCTCCCTGCCCATGCGCGCGGTGTCACCCACCTGCCGAGGACAGCAGACACCCATCAGCACTGCGTACACTTCCCAGTCGCGATCAAAGCAAAAGAATGTGTGCGCGATCTAGTTATTTGGATTGACTTTCTGGAGCATTGTTCATGCCTCAAATACACCTAGATCAACATATCCGAAGGTTCTCATCAGCTCCTTTTGAAATTTTGCACATAACAACATTATTATCACCCCACCACATTAGGCATGCTTATGTTTACTCACCGTTTTTTATATGAATCTGGGTATTCATTTCACTTAACTTAATTGAAAAGATTAGTCCATTCCTCTCATTTTCACCCCCTAATTTCCGCAATCTATTTTCTTGATTCATTTCACACCAAATATTTCGTGAGGACAATAACTGTTAAGTAAGCAGAAAAAACATTATTATTCTATATCATGTCATTTTTCATTATTCATCTTCATACTGTTTAACACAATAGAAATACCGTAATTTTTGGCAAAACAGATATTTGTACAGTGCTTTGTCTCCATTTACTCATAAAACAATGAAATTTGCATTGAAAGCCATGCTAGATATGTAATCTGATAGACTTAATATGGAGAACATCTCTGCAATCTCCTTGAACCGTTTAATATTCAGAATATTTTGGGGTTTTTTTGTCTGCAGATTTTGTCCACTCAACATTTGAATTATACTGTTATCCTGTACACCTTGGGCCTCATTACGAGTTTGGAGGTAGCCATGGAGTTGTTAGCTCCATGGCTGCCTCCAAACCGGCCTCCTTTACCGGTTTCCTGCAATGGAGACTTACCGAGTTACTCTGACATAGGAGGACCCGGTAAGTCCTCCTTGCAGTAACCATTCCCCATTCCCACTTGAGCCCCCATAGGGCTCAATGGGAATGGGGATGGAGGTAACAACGGGCACATTATGAGTGTCCCGTTGTCACCTCCTTCTTCCCCTCGCGGGACGCGGAAAGCACGCCTGATTTTACCAGGCGTGCGATCCGGGTCCCGTGTTGGGAACCCTGTAATCAGCCCTGACGGAATGAAGGGGGCCGGTCCTGTACCGGCCCCCTTCATTCCGTCAGCGCAAACCTTATAATGAGGCCCCTTGTTCAGTTTGTAAAACATGTAAGAATTTCCAAATGGATGGCTTGGAATTTCCAATGGCAACATTGAGGCTGTTTTGCCAGCCTTCGAGTTTATTATTTGTCTTAGGCGAACCGCTCAAAATTGCATCATAACAGTTGCATATGTCGATTGGTATTTTTGGTTGAAATAGTACCATGCTGTTTCCCATTTAGGAGTGATTGATTGTCCTTTAATATGGAAGACCGGGGATGGAGGGGGAGATCATTTGAATTTGAACATATAAGTGGATTCATGTAGTGATTGAGAGAGGTAGGACTGGGTTGGTTGAATATAGTAATGAGGGTGTTAACAGTGTATCAATGCTGAAAAGGTTTGTATTGGAAACAAGCAAATCCTCCCTGATGTTATGGGACTAATCATGATATGATTTTGATGGTATAGCATATAACATTTATTTAGGTAATCCAACATGTCTAAAGCAAATGTCTCTACCCGGTTAGCCATATCCTCACTCCTGATATTCTGTTCACAGCAACTGATAGATTTCAGAAATATTTCTCACAGAGGATGAGGAACAGCCCGGAATGCAAAGGTTCTTCATGATTGATGTGGGGTTGCTCATGTATGTCAGCAATTATTTGATGATATTTTTGTCTGCTACTCCATTTCTGTGCTAGCAGGCTTTAATCAGACATATCTTGGTTAAAGTTACCAGATGGCTGCTAGTATTTGGAGAAACTCCAATTCATGGAATTTATTGCGCAGAAAATAGGCTACTTGTGCCCATTCTGCGTGCACAACTCCATTTGTAGATTCATGGAATTGAATGCACTGCACTTTTCCTGGACTTGCGTGGATTTCGTGCTGGCGTGGCGCGCGTCTTTGAACTGTCGAGGGCCTTGTGCTAGACTCTGGGCAAAGCGTGGGCCTGGCCTGTGCAGGGGGTCTGGAAAATGGGGAATAACTTGCAAAGCAGTCGGCGTTCTGCATCACGGCCTGCAGGCAATCCCTTGCATGCTCTCTATTGCACGGCAAGAGACATATTCATGGAATTGATCACGCAACGTCTTGGCAGGGAAATGCCCACGCAGGTCCTTCATAGGATCCGCCACCTGAAAGCTGGCATAAGTACACTTGTGCGCAGGAATTTCAGCGCGCAGGTGGGATTGCATATTGTATTTCAGGGTGCGTGTACTCAACTGTGGTTCAGATGTAATGTAGGGGTGCACGGAAGCTGTGTAGCGGGGTGCAGGAATGTTTTCTGTAGGTTTGCACGCACATTTTCTTGCTGAGTTATGAATTTTCATACGCATGTTGTCGGGGTGCCACATACAGTTATGGGGAACCCCGCAGAGGCTCCCTGAGTCGCAGGCCTGCTTACAGAGGACCCCACACACTGTTTAAAGGGTGCGTGTATTCGCACCCTGGGGAGCGCTCAAAGGTAGCTGATCTGGCAGTTTCCTGCTTTGCGTGTGGGCGTGTCAGGGGTGTTCCGGCCGTGAGTTGCAAATACAGTTACTTTGTGCAAACAATTCCATGATTACACGCGGCACGCATTTTTCTTTCTGTGCGCAGACACGCGCAGTGTCCTTCTTGCGTACAGCCTTTGCCCAATTTCTGTGTGAAATTCCATGAATCATCCCGACAGTCAACATCCTAGGCTTTCATTTCTCAGTTATTTGTATACTGATAGCCTTACCCAAGTCACTTCTTTTGAATACAATTAACTAAATTAAATCTAAAGAAAAAGCAAAAATCAAAGACCAGTACTGGAATAAGGTGTTCCCGTGGCATGGAGTCATCTCGCAATCTTAATCTTTGTACACTGCAGGCGGCGCTGTGGGCTTTGCCATACGCATTAAATGAAAGGCAAACGCAACATTTCAATTGAACATAAATGTTCAACAATTGTAGAAGTTATGTTCAAAGAGCCATTCATTTCCTTCAACTGAAATCAGAAGGCCAAATACATTTGCCCTCTCAAACTATGCTAAGATACCTAATAACAAGGGGATCATCTGCCCTACACTGTAGCAACAGGTATTTTGCTTATAAGCACCCTAACTTTGACCTTCCTTGAAGGGCTTACTGAACCCCTCGCTTAATTCTGTGCATTCAATGAAACCTTTTGCTGCATCTGAAAGCCCAAAAGGCAAGAGAAGGTGTGTCCTGATATTGGCAAGCCAATGTGACCTTTTAAGTATATTTACATTTGTGAAAGTACACTTAGGGAAGGGCCTAAGCAACAAATGTCAGGCTGCCTTCTACATGTGCATCTTTAAGTGGCAGAAAAGGCAATCAATGTTCAGATAATGGGAATCATTTGAGGTTCAGAAAAAAACAGCAGTTATCGAATTGCCACCACTTTTACCTTATTGTGAGGAGCAAAATTCTGGAGCTAATCTAAAAATGACAGTAATTGCTCAGGAAAAATGTGTGATGAAGGAATTCACTCCAAAAATAAAGATATTGGTCCTCATTATGATGCCACTGGAAGCAGTTGCTAAAATCTTTGGGAGGTAATACATCCATTAATAGACTGGTGGCATTAGCTCCTGTTGGGCTTGCAA
The DNA here is from genome assembly GCF_040938575.1 of Ambystoma mexicanum. NCBI lineage: Eukaryota > Metazoa > Chordata > Amphibia > Caudata > Ambystomatidae > Ambystoma > Ambystoma mexicanum. Next base: position 770,528,042 of record NC_090933.1, on the reverse strand, counting down.
TGTTTCTCATATTACACACAGCTCTTCCTCAGACATCCTGCTGACCCTCTTGTACCCTGTATCATCTCTGACTGTCTTTCAGCCATCCAGTCCTGGTGCACCTCAAATGATCTCTGCCTCAAAGCATGTAAAACTGAGATCCTTCCCATTGGGACCCTTGCTCCTTCTTCTCTTCTCTCTGGCTTTCCTCCTTTGGCTCTCCCCAGCGCCTTCAACTTAAGCCAGAAACCTTAGAGTCATCTTCGACTTCTCTCTTTCCTTCCACCCACACACTCGGGACACTGCCAAGAAGTCCAACTATCAGCTCTTCCTTCTCAAAGGAATTCTACCTTTTCTCTCTTTCCCTCAGAGCTCAATATGACTCAACCCCTGTTTCTTTCTAGACTTGACTACTGTAACAGCCTCCTCCTGAATCTTTTTTCTTCCACTCTGCGACCCCTCCTGCTTATCCAGAACAGGGCAGCAAGACTTACCCTTGGCCTTAAATCCAGGGACCGCTTCTCTCCTGCACTAAAAGGTCTTCACTGGCTCCCTGTTGCTGCACAGATTACATTCAAAACCCTCTGCATCATCCACAAGGCTGTCTGGGCCCAGGGACCACACTATCTTCAACTTTAGCTCACTAAATACACTCCATCTAGATTACTTTGTTCCTCTGGCACCAACTCTTTGTGTGTAAAGCGTTTGCTAAACAGAGGGCATGGGGTCATTCACTTTCCTCTGCAGGCTCCCTCCTTTGGAATAGCCTCCTTCCCCCGCTACCCCTTGAGCAGGATCTTCTCAAATACCGGAAGCTCCTTAATGCATTCCTCTTTTCCTCCTCCTTCTCTCCTCTGCTAGTCCCACTATTGCTGAATCAGTGTCCTTGGCCCTTATGGGTCATGGGTTGAATTTAAGTTGTCACTTGTGTTACTAACATCACAAAAGACTGAAATAACAGTGAATAAATAATACTTTCTTTGTGTACGATGTATTCACACATTATTCTTTTCCTTCAAAACACGATGGAATTACATCTCCTACAATCGGTTTTTACTGTTTTTTTATTGATGTGATAATGTATATTAATTTAAATATGTTTTTCTATTCAGATCTGGTTTATCGCTCTATATATGTTTGTTCATAGCCTTTTGTGCTACTAGGGTTGTGATTTATCTACTGCCTTGTGTGTTTGGAAGCAGGGTAGCTAGTTGGGGAAACGCCTCTTTATGTCGATAAATGCATCCATATGGCACAAATGAAGCCACAGGTGCATCCAATTGCTTTCAAATGGGGTTTTCAATGTCCACACCTTCTCCAAACAAATTTCCATCCAACATGCAGCCAAAAGCAGATGTGAACTAGGTCATCCACAAGCTGCTACTGTTTATTAACCTGTAGAGGTGTGTGGCACAGCAGCGCCAAGAGTACAGGCATGTCAAAGGCAGAGCAGACTCCTGATGAGGAGGCCAACCGTACCTCATATAAAACCTTCCCCTGGGCATTGGCTCATGATCAAATAATCACAATTTATAGTCTGAAATGGGACACCATTGCAGACCTGATGACTTATCTATTGCACTGAATGTGAGACCTTAAAAATGCGAATTCTCTTTGCAGCATATTTGCGTGCATGACATGAGCATCAAAGGAGGGTGCCCACAGTTCAATCAGTTCATGAAAATGTATCCAACGAACTGAACATATTTGTAATTGCAGTTTGCTGCAAAGGCAGGTTTCACAAATAAAAGTGAAACTGTAAAAATAAAAGCAAAGGTTTGAAATTCATCTGCATCTGGGAGGAGAAGAGAATAAATGTTCAATGAAAATTCAGAACTAATAAGTTAGCACCTCCTGATCTCAGTATGTTGGGTGTGTGGCTTACTGAGTAAAACGCACTTGCAGAAGGGAATAGTGCTTAGAACTGGGGAGATCCTGCCTAAAAAACATCTTGTAAGGAGAGCTGCAAAACATATTGAAGAACTGACCCTGGAGGTATCCTGAGGAAGCTGCCTAAATCCATCTTGGCTGGAGAGGACTTAACAATGAGAGGCCTTAAATTTTTCCTGGTAGAGCTAAACTGGGGTAGCCAGCAGCTGACTGAAGTGCTAGACCCTGTGGGTTTGCAGAAAAGCATGGCTGTCCTTCCTGGGTGCCCCAAGAACATAGGTCCAATGTAAGTAGAATTGATCCATTTGAAACTCAATGTATGGTGGAATCTGCCTGTGTTCATCTTTTTCCATTAATGAGGGGGGGCGGCGGGGACACACTGTTAGACCCTTAACATATGTGATGGAATATTAATTAAATCAATTCCCACATAGATTGACGGCGGGGGGAGCTTGAAAGAGTTTGAAATTTCCAAACTTTTTCCTAGCCGGATTCAAGCTATGAGCACATAAAGTAATTGGGGTGCCCTGGCCACAAACACAAAATGTGTTATTTTCATCATTCACAAAACTTGCCTTTAAACAAAAGGTATCCTTATGCCAAAACGAAAATCCCAATTGTCACCACTCGTTCAATATTGTATTTAACAAAGGGGTGCCCTTGGCCCAAAACCAACATTTCTAAACTGTCCCCACTCCCTAGACCTGGCCTTTGAACAGAGGGGTGCTGCATGTAATTGATGGCTGGGTTTTTGATGCTGTGGGAGAAGTGCTTTGCAAAGTGAATCTAGTGCAAATTCCATTGAACAATATGCTCTCTACTGAGAGTAAGTGACCCTGAGAGTACAACAAGTTTTTACTGCTTTTGGGTGACAAGGAAACAATGTGTTGTTTGCCACTTGTATCTTTAAAAATCTGTGTTTTCAAAACTGCAAGCATTTGCGAGTGTGCAAGGAACCGCATGTGTTAAGCATTGTGCATGTAATGTACAAACTATTTTTAAAACAAAATTGTGCCTGTGTTTTAAAACTAAACCCTTATCAAGAAATGCTAAAGCTTATGCTCTAGTAATGTGCTGTGTTATTATTATTATTTCATTTTGATACCTTGTGGTTCATGAGACAGGAGTTTTGAACTGTTTATTTATTTATGTATTTATTTATTTATTGTGCATTTGTTAGGCGCTTATACAGCAAGTACATTGTGTTTCAAAGAGCCCACAGGGCAACAGGGAGGGAGCATGGAATCGAATATGTAATACACTGGAGGATAAAGACGGACCTACTAGGCTGTGTGAGCATTCAGAGCTTGCAAGTGTAGAGAGAGGAGGGGGGAAAGTGCTGGAGTGCTCATGCACGTGAGTGAGCAGCAGATATAAGTGCCCAGTGTAGGAAGTGCTAAGGAGCGTTCAGCTGCAGTAAGTAGGTAAGTGCAGGCCAATAGTGGCATAGGCCGGTGGGTGCCAGGCAAGTGCTATGAGTGGGTGGAGGCTAAAGACGATTGGTGTGGGAGGCCATGGCCCCGAAGGACACATAAGGGCACTGGTCACCAATCTTAGCAACTGTGGGATTAGCAGAGGAGGTTTGAAGGGAAGGAGGAGGTGAAAGGAAAGTCTTGAGGAACTTTCAGAATTTTAGGCGACACGGCTCAAGATGAAGAGGGAGGGGGAGGCAGATCCGTTAGAGGTAGCCCCATCAGGAAAGAGATCGGCCACCGGCCCTCTCTTTAGTGAAAAGCCTGCCACACAGAGAGCTGGTACCAGAGGAATGTAGAGGTATAGAGGGATAATTTATGCAGCTTGTGTTCCATGACCTGAAACAAAAAGGAGTTTATGTGCTGACATTTTGTTTGCTGCCACATGAAGGTGGCGTGTGCAACCATTTAGTGCAAGGTTTATTGAACCTATATTTTAAATATATATACATTCTTTCTGTACACTGACATGGTTCTTGGCTCATTGTTGGCTTAGGGGGAGAGATCCACGGGATACTATATCAGTATTTGGATCCTAAACTAAGCGTATATTGTGGACTCTCTTAAGTGGGGGGGGGGTGAAAAACTCCCTATGTTGAGTGTGATCTCCCTATATATCGTTACAAATCATCTACTGCGAGTAATGAATATGTTTCTTTGATATGGGGCCACTTGAGAGCACGGCCATAAGAAAAGTGGACTGAGCCGCAGGAATAGATGAAATGGTATGAAAGCGTGAGGCCTCCATCTGGTTAAGGTGCACCCTATAAGCTGTTGGGCTTTGTGGGATGGTCTTGGGAACAGGTGTTGGCAGTCATACAGATCAGGGTGTCCAAAGTGATCGGTGGAGGTTGGGCTCACAGGTTGATTTGGGTAAAAGGGTGTGGGGTTGACAGAGGTGGATTGGGCCACTGAATCACCTGTGGAATGTGCCTTAGTGGTGGTCGGGCACATATGTTGCCTTGGTCCTGTGATAGTATTTTCATTGTGGTGGCATTCCAGAAGGTTTTAGTGGTGGCTGGTCATGTGGTGGTAGGTGCTGCTTCCGAATTGCCAGAGTGGATGTCACATTCTCCCTTTCCTTGGCTGATTAGATGCTTGTTGGGATAGATGCGACATGCCGTCACTTGCAAAGTTGACATGGGAATGGTTAAACATGTCATTAAAACAGTTTGGGTGAAGTTCAATGCAACTAATTAGACAAAGCATCTGGACATGTCACATGGGGCTTCTTTGTTGGTATATTGGGCTGCTTTCCCTAAATTGGTGGCTTTGAAGATTATTTTGGGATGACATTCCTTGTCTCTTGTTTTGTTTGCTGCTGAGTGGTCAATGGAGGTTGCATGTTGTCATGCTTAGAGCAACCCTGCAGGAAATGAGCAGCCAACATGCCATGGATGTTGTGGGGGTGTTGCTTGTAAGGATATTTGGCGTGTTACAGCACAGAGTACAGCACTACTGCACAGGTAGCAATTTTTTTTTTGATGCAGCACCACCACATGGGTGTGGTGCATTGCTATATGTGTTGCCAGATTAACATGGACATATAAGTAAAGACAGGCTATTCAGTCAAAAACGATTTTAACATATAAGATGCAAATCTATTTTTACAGTTAAAAGCACTCGTGCACATTCAAAAATGCACACTATTTTTCGCCTGAAATGCCTATGGTGCAAGAGACACATTTGAAAATTAATAACTAACGTTATTAATAACTAGCTTGAGTAATAAAACTGCATTTAACATAACCCACTAATAAAAATGTGTCTCCTCTGCAGAATTAGGCCTACTCTGAAAGTGAACTTTTAAACACACATTCATTTTTTTCTTTTTCTCTGCTGCTCTGTCCACACAATTACAGGAGGCAAAGGGCTCGAAGGAACAGGAAATCAGTTGGTTACAAATGGTTACTGTAGAAATTAGCCATTGTGTAGTGAGGGAGGAAATGGCATGATTGATTCTGATTGGAGCAGCGTCATAGCAAGTATCATGCTAGAGGCAGTGATTAGAGTTTTGCTGGGGGAGCTTGAGGAGAGGGGGAGGACAATCGAGATTTGGCAGAGCTGGGAGAAGGACCTGTTTCCTGGCTGAAGCATCCCTGCTGCAAAAGCTGAGAATTCCAGGCAATAACCCCGGTTTGAGAATGAAAGACGCTTGTTTTCACTGGGGTTAATCTTCAAGGGAGCCAAATTCAGAAAGAGAACAGCTGGAGAAAACTCATGCTGAACAGATAAGGTAATTACAGAAGTGTGGGGGCTGAGTGTGTACGAGAATATTCAGTCAGTGTAGGAAAGGAGATTCCTGTGCTTTACTCACATGTTTAATGTTGCAAATTGAGTTCTTGTCTCCGCCACTCTCTTTTCAGTGTATCACAGACAATGCTGTTACTGTGCTATTTTATTTATTTCTGTAAAGAGTGAGATCGTGTTTAAATGCAACTTTTATAATACACAAAAATATTTGAAAGCAGACGGGTGGTGTGTTTTATATTTACCAATACAGTGCTGATGATGTGGGGAGATGTTTAGACAGTGCAATTGTCATTTTCAAGGTAGCTAAACATCAAATTTGGCTGCAGCCGTGTGCACAATGTAGTTCAGTATGAGCAATTGTAACTAACTGTGTGTGTTGTAGTTTGTCGGAGGTCTATGAGTCGGCAAAAAGGGAGGCCCGGGACATAGTTCACTACCGTATATAAGATAGTGAAAATACCACATGATAGCTCGCTGCCGTAGATAAGACAGAGAGAAATTGCCCATGGTGGCACACTAAAAATGAAAATGTGGTGTTCCTGAAATGCAAGCCTGAGGTCTCTCTAGTGATTACACGAAAAATCTAAACAAAAATAAGGGGTTCAAGATATTGGGGCCACAAATAAAACAAGGGAATTATGCTCACCAAAATACCACCAACCACGCATACCAACCACGCATACCAAATACGCATGTCTGTGTGCTGAAATAATGCATGTCCACTGTATTATTGTTGTACATGGCCCAATCTGAATACAAGGAGTGATTGTTGCTAAGTTATTTTTCGGCAGTAAGAAAATACCGTCAGGCCCCAAATCTCCACAAAATACCCTACATATTTATGGTGCGTTGGCCGGGAAAGTGATCATAGAGTACCTACTGGGCGTGGCAAGCGTGTCTCACACTGCCATTTGCACATTAAAGGGAACCCATTTTATAATAGCAGTGTGCCACTAAAAACGAATTTCAGAATGTCACAAAGGGAAACCACATTCTCAGACCTAGTGCAATATTTAGAGGCAAAGTTGTTTGCACATGGGACTTGGTAGTCGAAGAGCACGTTAGAATGGCGTGAACGCATTCAGGGTGAGGTGCAGAAAGAAAAACTAGACAATATTTTTGCAGAAGGCAGCATAATTCAGGTCTGCCTTACAAGATTATTGAATGCAGCCGATAAAAGTGCAGAGAAAGACTGTTTAATACGGCTATGCGGCAAAATATGGTTTATTTTGAATAAGTTCCTGCGAATGCAGGAGAATGATACTCAGCTAATTAACAGGTTAAAGACTGAATTAGATGGGGCAAGTAAAAATCAGGAAATGTTAAGAGCAGAATTGGATGTATGCCAAAAAGACATGAAATTAAAATGCAGAGACTTTGATGCTCAGTTATCCAAAAGCAAGAAACAATTTGAGGATAGTGAGCAAGAATTGGTACACTTAAAAGCCTTAGTGGACCACATTAGACAGGATAAAGATGAGGTTGTTTCAGAAATGCAGATTTTACAAAAAGAACATTGTGAAAAAGAATGTGATCTCCAGAGTGCAGAACAAGAAATGATTAAAATGATTCAAGAAAGAGACAAGAGAAATAAAGAGTTCAATGAATGCCAAATGCAAATGTGCGACATGCAGGAGGTGATTAATAAGATGAGTGATGAAAACAACTATTTGCAAAATGAAGCAAACAGACTCCTTAAAAAGTGTAAGGACTTAGAACAGCAAATGTGCATTCCCAGGTCCCAGGAGAGGTGGCAGGGTACCACATTCAATGGAGTGGAGGTGAATTCTAGCTCTGCCCAAAGAGCTAGTGCTCCAGTGACTGGGCCGGTGACTGAACTTGGTTGCAGCGCCCTTGGGGGATTTGATACTCCCATTGGGGGCAGCCACCAATCTCATACACCTGAAAACAGGATTGAATCACAAAATAGTGCAATTCCATGCATTGCAACAAGTAGCCCCATAAAAATAATGAAATCCATTAAAGCCCTGATCAAACCATTTAAAAAGGGAGGTGAATGCTGCATTGAGGATCACTTAGAAGCGGTGCATGACATTTTTAAAGCACTCCAGATACCTAAGGAACAGTAGAGACAATATTTTCATTTAACTTTAGATGCCCCGACGGCCAGCATCATAAGGGGATTAAATGAACAGCAGAATATGACCTGGTTGGAGTTTGAAAAAGAAATTAGGCGTCATTTTTCTCCTTTTCAGTCATTGCAGGAGGCAAAGAAAGTCGCTTACACAATTACTGCTGGACCTAATACATCCCCTCGCCAATTTTTACAAGACTTAAAAAGAGCATTTTCTCGCTTTGATGTATCTTTTGACTCAAATTCCAATGAGTTTAAAACTGCATACTTCTATGGGCTACAGAAAGACATCATATCCCAATTGGCCCGTGAATTTGACCGTGACAAGTCCCTTGAATGGATTGTACATCAAAGCACAAAACTATATGAGGTACTCTATTGTCAGGGTAGAGAAAGTGATAAAATGAAAGATACTAGACCTAAATCTAAAGAACCCTCAGCCACAGTAATGGAAATCAGGTCAGCCAAAGTGTCCCTTGAGTCTGCTCAAAGCCAAGGTAAAAATAATGTGACACCTGAACAAAGGGGTAATCAACAAAGATCGCCATTTCCTGTACCAATGTTCCAATCACATGATCCTAGTAATAGAGAGAGCTACATCAGCCTTAGGTATTTAGGGGACAGACCCCGGGTAGGATATCGGCCTGATATGGCAGGTATGAACAATAACCAGAGACAAAATCAAGATCAAAGAAATGATGGTCCCTACCAGTCATTGAGGACACAGAGCAGATTTGATCCCAACACCATGATATATGGTAATCAGGATAGGCCCCGATATGTGGATCGATTTACTGATAATGGAAATCAACCTAGGGGCCAGTACCCACAATCTGAGAGACAGGACATGAGGCAAAACGTGAACTACAATCCACGTCAGTACAATGATTCCCCACTAGGGGACTATAATCAAAGGATGGGTGCAACCCGCTCCCCTCCACAAATGAATCAAGAGTTCAGAAACCATCCCAACCGACATCAATCACCTGAGAGGTATCAGAATAGATCCAATCAGGGGGAAAACAACCAATATCGACCTAGGCCACAGAAAGAGGATCCTAGAGAGATGGAAAGGTTCCAGTGCCTTGAGGCCCAAGTGAAAATGTTAGCTGAGCAAATAGGAAAGCTCTGTACAGCGCAAAAACAACCTTCCAAAGAGGGGGCTGATGGCCATAGCAATGACCGGGGGGCTTCCGAAAAGTGACTAAGTACTTATGATAACTGCAGTGCCACAATGACAGATTGCTCTGATATAATTTTGCATAACGACTCTGAGATGCCTAATGGATTAAATGTGAAAGTGCCAGTAAATGAACTTGTGACAGAAAGTGCAAATACTTCTAAAAAAGAGGTACGGTTTAACCTAGAGCTAAATAAAACAGTAAAGATTTGTACAAATGAAAAAGAAACATTAGGAATTCCAAAAGAACAATAGGACAGATTTAAGAAAAATGACTCATGCATGGGGAATACCAGTGGACAGGGAGTAAGTGGGGATGCTATAGCTCCTTCCCTGGGCAAGCAAAACAATGACCAAACACAGACAGAAAAAGGAAATACTCACAAGGAGGGTACAAGTCAATCACCTGAAGAATTCTTTGAGCCACATATTTTTGAAGAGGCTGAAAGGGCTGGTATCACACTAAATGATCACAAATGCACAGAATTAAAAAATGACAAATTGCTGAATGATGTTGTTACACATGTTCAGTTGGAAGGTTGTAATGTGGTCTCTGATGTTACCCAGATGGATGGGCGAACAGTGGCCACACTCCAAAAAACCTCTGATCATGGAGAAATTAATAAAGTCTCTCGCGCAGAAATGGGTAAAAAGGAGGGAAAAATGTCTTTCCATTTACCAATGTGTTTAGCCAAAAGTGAAAAAGACCTGAGAAAGGTGAGCCCTGAAATCAGTAAGAATTCACATTTCTTATGTGTATTAGAGGAAGTTGAGGACAGATATTATGCACCCATCACTGTAGAAGAAAAATGCCACACCTTTGCTATGATTGACACTGGCGCACAGGCCACAATTATGTCCAAGGAGCTGGTAAAGAGTATCAATGAAGGGAGACCCCCACAGAGTCAGATCACAGTGAAGGAAAATCAAGGCCCAGTGCATAACTTTAATGGGGAGGAGGTGCCCATCATAGGTGTAACTGAGGTTGACATAAAAATAGGAAAGCACAGAATGAAACAAGAGGTATTGATCACATCTATTTGTGAAATTCCATTTCTGATGGGGACAGATTGCCTGAAAAGATTGTCTCCTCTAATAGATGGGGTGAATGGAGTGCTGTGGTCCTTAACCAAAAAACCATTGAGGCCTAAGAAACTAAAATCACAAAACAGCAATATAAATGAATGTCACACCGTTGCCAAAACAAATGATGCTGTGGAGGTATATCTCCAGAATAGCTGCATACCTAGTGTCACTGTTATATTAATGTGTCAAGACAAAATGCAGAGCGACAATGAAACACTACCTGTACAAATATACTTGGACCCAAGGAAAAATTGGCAGACTTCCATAGATGAGCACACATTACGTTTTTATTTAAAAGAGAAAACATGCAAACATAATATTGCTCCTAAAACAGATTCAGAAAAACAGATTACCACTCTGGCAGAAATACACATGGAAGATGAGCAACCATAGGTTCATGTTGGTATAAATGACTATTTTAAAACAATAAAAGACACTTTAGTGCTTGGACATGAAAGGAGTTTCATTAATGAGGAATTGTTGCAAAAAATAATGGAGAGGGAAGAAATCCCGAGATTTAGGATTAAAAACCAATATGTTTCTGGGTTGGACAGTCCAGACTTTGAAAACCGAATTGCAGGCAGATGCATGCTTAAAATTAGCATTGGGCAGAAAACAATTTACCATAATGTATGGATAGTGAGTGGAGCACAAAATGAATTTTACATGGGCAATGACATCATGCACAGAATGTGTATGGTGTTAGATTTCCTTAATCAAAAAATATGGTCACGCCTAGGTGGTCCGGCACCTGAATTTGAAGACAAAAGAAGGGCTTATCATTGTGCACAACTGGTTCCTTATGCAATCGAATTACAAATGAGGAAAGATACTATTATTCCTGCATTTACAAAACAGTTTGCAATAACACTGAAATGTAAAAATGGACAGCAGATGAAAGGCTCTGATGCATTTGTATGCCTGAATGAATCTATAAAACAGCAAGGCCTGTATTATGAATACATTCCATTGGTAGACATTGGGGAAGGATCTGTAAAAATTATGGAAAATAATAAAGGTTGTCAAGATATTCATTTAGAGGAAAACTCCCCATTAGGAATGGCCATACAAAAATCACATTATACGGCAGATTTAAATAAGATGGTTATTGGAAATATTCCTGAAAAGTATGTAGATGCCAAGGGTGAGTTGCCAGAACACCTGGACTCTCAGCCCAAAGGAATATTTAAAATTCATTCTGTGTATCCTTATGATTCAAATGAGACAGTGTGCTGCCATCAAGAGGATTGCATAATATTTAATTTAAATGAAAATGAAACAGAAAATCAGCCCATTGAAGTGGAAGCTGATATGCCAAAATATTTAAAAGTGGCAGCTTTACAAAAAGACACAGCCACACAGTTAGAGGAAAGCGCCGAGATTCCCTTACCAGAAGATTTTCCAGAATTTTCCAAAATGGTAGAAGAGCAGATCTCCTTAGCGGATGCGTGTGAAAGCAATGAGGATAGGGACAATCTGAGGGAGATATTTATGGAGTTTAAGGATGTATTTGCAAAAGATGCTTATGATTGTGGTTTAACTGATTTACATGTGGCCACACTACCAGAAGGGTGTAGCAGAAATCCAGTATTTGTACGCCAGTATAGACTACCGCTGGCATGTTTAGAATCATTGGCAGAGATTATAAAAAATTTGGAATCGCGGGGAATCATCAGGCCCATTCATAGCACATCCAATACACCTATTTTAGGTGTGTTAAAGCCAAATGGTCAATGGCGGCTATGTGCAGACTTGAGAGAGTTAAATAAAAGAGTACCAGTATCTAGATGGCCACTGCCATTCATTGATCAGGGCCTAGCTCAGGTACATGGTTCAAATGTATTTACCACATTAGATCTCACCTCTGGATATTGGTGCGTGGCATTGGCAGAGGAGATACAACATTTATTTTCCTTTACATTTGACAGGACTCAATATGCCTGGCTTAGAGCTCCGTTTGGGTACATCAATAGTGGGAGTGAATTTAGCATATTTTTGAGAAAGGCCATGCCGGATGCAGCGGAAAGAGGAAAAATAGTTTATGTGGACGATGTCCTGATAAAAAATGAAAGCCTGAAAAGCCATTTTGATGAAATAAGACATGTACTTGGCCAATTGCAGAAAGCAGGCGCCAAAGTATCTTTGCAAAAAGCACAATGGTGCAAAAAAAAAAGTGAACTTTCTCGGTCATGAAGTGACTGAACATGGGCTAAATCCACAAAAGAAGAAGATAGAGGCCATACAAAGATTAAAAGATCCTAAAAATGTGAAAGGAGTAAAAAGTTTATTAGGGATGACAGGCTATAACAGAAAGTTCATTGAAAATTATGCAGAAATCACTCAACCATTGACTAAACTGCTTAAACTGAATACTCCCTGGAAATGGGAAAAAGAGCAGTCTGATGCAGTGGCTAAATTAAAGGAATGTCTTGTAAAGGCACCATGTTTAGCATACCCCATAAAGGACAGGTATTTCTTTATAGAAATAGGTTTTTCTGAACATTGTATGTCAGCAGTGTTATCACAAAAACACGATTTGAATCACAAAACCATTGCATATGCAAGTAAGGCATTTTCCCAAGTTGAAATGAAATTTAATGAATGTGAAAAGGCCCTATTAACCACTGTGTGGGCGCTACAACATTTCCGCCCCATTGTTCAGGGAGAAAAGGTGATTATTGAAACAAATCATCAACCTTTGCAATTTTTAGAGAGTAAAAGAATTAGATCAGGTAATCTAGCGCAATCCAGAATCACTTCATGGACGCTGGCATTACAAGGTTTTCCCGTAGAAGTGAGATATGGACAAAATAAAAAGAACCCAATTGCTCAAGGGTTAGCTGACTTACATGACTGTGCAGCTGAACAAATGCCAAATGAAATGGAAGTGGAAACTAGTTTGCGGGAATTTGAACAATCACCACACAAAGCTTTTGATGAAAAAACATGCAAGGATTTGCCAACTGTATATGTGGATGGTTGTGCTTTTCACATTGAAAATGACAGTAATAAACAGTTAGTGGCAGGAATAGGGAATGTCTGGTTGAAATGTGAAGGCGTCCCCAGTATAGGGATGAGGATTGGAGATAGGAGCAGTCAGGTGGCGGAAATGGCAGCCATTTATAAAGCAATTGCTACTGCAGTTGATAAAAAGTTCAGTGAAGTTGTCCTGGTGACTGATTCTGACTATGCACGGAATAGCTTTGTGGAGTACCTGCCTGGTTGGAAAGCAAGAGGCATGGTTACATACAACAAAAAGCCACTTAAACATGGAAAAATGATACAAGCCATAGACAAATTGGTGTCAGAGAATAATTTAACAATATACTGGAGAAAAATTTGTGGGCATTTAAAAACACCAGGAGAGGATAAGGAGGGAAATGATAAGGCAGACCACCTGGCTAAGATTGGGGCTGTGATGGGAGAATTGCTACCTATTGATTATTTAATGGGTGAAATACAAATTGATGCAGTCACACGTTCTAAAGCACCAAAGGAGGTAGATCAACCGGTGGTGCAGTGGAGTCATGTCACGCCAGACCAAGATTTGATTGAGGCACAAAAGAATGATCGAATTTTGGGAATCTATTATAATCATTTGATAGATCCCGAACAAAATTCTTTAACAGAAAATGATTGTATGGGAAAAGAAGAGTTGAGGGTGCTATTAAAGAACAAAACACAAATTAGATTACATAATGGACTCATGATTAGAGAGTCCATAACAGGACAAATACAGTGGGTAGTACCCCTTTCATTCAGAGGGCTAATGCTACACCATGCACATGATGCCATAACTGCAGGCCATAGAGGTTCACAAAAAACATTAGAAATACTAAAAGATTATGCTTACTGGCCACATATGTCCTAAGATGTGGAATTATATACTAGAGGATGTCTAGTATGCGCCCAATTTAAACCTGCTTCACCAATGCATAGAGCACCATTGATGAAAAGAGGCCTAACTCTCCCATGGTCAGATTTGCAAATAGACTATGTAGGTCCTTTAAAAAGGTCGAGCAGGGGAAACCGTTATATTGTGAGTGTGGTATGTTTGATATCGAAGTGGATTGAATGCATTCCTGCACCAGATTGTAGTGCGCAAACAGCAGCCACATTGCTGGTGAACCATGTGTTCTCAAGGTTTGGGTTGCCACAAAGAATTGAGTCAGACAGAGGAAGTCATTTCACAAGTACTCTAATGAGTAAGGTATGGCAAATACTAGGTGTGAAAAGGAAACTACATATCGCATATCGGGCAGCGTCTTCAGGTACAGTTGAAAGAAGCAATAGGTCTGTTGTGGATATTTTAAAGAAATTTGTGGCAGAAGCAGGTTCCAGCTGGGATTTACGTTTACCGTTGGTTTTGATGGCAATCAGATCAACTCCTGCCAAAGCAACAGGTGTTAGCCCCCATGAGGTCTTGACAGGTAGGAAAATGGTGTTACCACAACACCTACTATACAGAACACATGAGCAGACACTTGTGGGTGCATCCACAGTTCATGAATATATTGATAAACTGAGGAGGCATTTGCAACATGCATTTGCTTTTGTGCAGAGAAATCTGGAAAGAGCTGCTGACAGTGCAAAGTCTTATTATGACAAAAAGACATCAGTAAAGGAATACAGTGTAGGGGATCAGGTGTACAAGTTTCATTTTGGAAAAAGTAAACAGAAAAATTCTAAATTTCGAGCAGCATGGCAGGGGCCATTTCGAATTATAGATAAGGTCTCTCCTGTAGTTTATAAAATTTTGAAAAATGAAGGTGAAACGGCAATAGAGCAGTTTGTCCATGTAAATCAAATCAAACCATGCCATCCCAGACATGAGATCAGGCAGCTTGAGCATGTAAAAACAGATAAAGTCCCTTGAACACAAAAAGAGAAAATAAATGGGTACAATCAGGAGGCAGTGACAAAGAAGTTAAAAAGTTGGTTATAATGGCACATAAACACTGTAATATATATAAAAATATATAATATAAAATAAATAAATAAATATATATAATGGAAGCTCATGGTTGGTGTGCAGAGAGAAAAGGTATTAAATATTGAATGTTGTTTTATATGTGCTTGTTTTCTTTTTAACTTGTGTTTAATTTCAGAAAAAAAAAAAAAGAAAAAAAAAACGCAATATTTTTACCAAGCATGTTTTATTTTTGCCAAAAGGGTGAAGTTAGTATTGTGCTATGTACTTAATTTGTTTATTTTCTATTTGATTTAGAAAATTAACATTATTTGGTCGGAGGTTCGGGGATCAGAGCCCACGGGAGACGATGGAGTCCGGGAAGCCCACGTGGACGGATTCCGGGAAAGCCCCAAAGAGGGGTGAAGACCAAGGCTGCAAAGCTATCAGCATTGAAGATGATACCGATGATATGGTTAATGATGATGATATTTGGAGGTATCTTCAAGAATTCAGAAGCACAGGTTGTCATTGAACCTGGACCAGCATCTGGTATCGCGGTGGAAGAGGCACCAGGATTCATCATGAGTGACAGAAGGATGATTTTCCAAAATATATACATACCATTGAATCCTGAGATTTTGATTGAAAAACACTTGAACAATACGGGAATTAAGATTGAACAGACTAAAGAGTGGCTGGAAATAAGAAAAGAGGACACTAAGCAGTCAATAAGAGATATATTAATGCAATTGGAAAAAACATTCGTGAATTCAGCGGACATTAAGAAGAAGAGAGGAAAGAGAGGTGCGGTGATGCTCGCGATATCATTGGTAATGTCTATAGTTGGAGCCATAATAGGTACCACAATATCAACAGCCAATTCTATTTCGGTAGGAACACTGAGTACTAAAGCGCAACAACTGAGAATTGACCTAGAAATAATACAAAAAACATTAGATGGAATTAGAGGGGGACTGGATGAACAAGTAAGATTCATAAATGAAACTGCAATCATTCTAAATGAACAAGCAGATGTAATGCAACGGGCGACTAAAATAATACTTAAGCATGACAGAACTTTAAATGAAATATTGAACATAATGGGCCTCATTACAACTCAGGCGGTAAGGGTTTTACGGCGGCGTAAACAGCGCCGACCCTTACCGCCTGAGTACGAGGTCCCTTAGCGCCATGGAGGTTTTAACACCTGCTTTTAGCAGGTGTTAAAATCCATGGCGCTAAGGGACCATGGAGTTAATTACGCCACCGTAATTTACGGTGGCGTAATTAACGCCTTCCCCACTCCCATTATGCCCTATGGGGCAAAATGGGAATGGGGAAGGGTAAATGGGAAAATGGGGATTTACCGCCCCGCCAAGGTCGGAATGGGGCGGTAAATCCGCCAACCACCATGGCGTAAACGTAGTTTACGCCATGGTGGTAAAGTCACGGCCCAGGCGGTAACTTACCGCCTGGGTCGTAATGAGGCCCTATGAGTCCTGTTGATAGACTATTAACGAATTATATGAGAGAAGTTCAAACGGCAGTTTCACAATTGATTCAAGGACATATCCCCTTGTATTTTGTTTCGCAGGATATTATTCGTCAAATGATAGAAAGATTGACCAGGAGGGAAATTGATATAATACAGGTAAAAATTGCATTCGAAATGGGTAATGCAATGCCGTTATATGTGGACTTGGAAAGACTAGTGATCAGATTTTTGCTATGCATCCCATATGTAGCCCCTGAACTTATTTACCAAACGAAGTGGGTACACAACGTGGGATTTTGGCAAGAGGACAAATTTATTAAGATTAAGACTCCAGAAGTGGTGGCATTTCAGTCATGGGAACCTGAAGTTTATTTAATACCAAACCTGGAAACATGTGTAAAATTTAAAGAACAAAATTATATGTGTCCAGGTAAACCGTTTGTTCCTGATGCCACAGATGCTATTTGTGGTTTGAAATCTGACCCAAGTATATCAGAAGGATGTGAAGTGATTATTAGCAATATGGGGAGTGAAGAAATGGCACAGGCTAAGATGGTCAGAGGTAAATGGTTGGTCAGCACCTGTTTAAAGAACATGACGGTAGTACATTTAAACCATGGAACATACGTGGTTAAACAGGTGAAATATAATGTTTTTTATTTACAGGTTCCAAAGGATACAATTGTGTCAATTGGGGGGTTAACATTGTTTCATGTAACAAATGATGTTTGGGAAAGTTATAAAAATGAATTTGAGAAAAAACAATATTACAATTAGTAATCTGGGGATAATAGAAGTGGAAAGATTTAATTGGGGAACCTGGGGGGAACGTTCAATAGTGGGTTTGGCTGTCCTGGTGCTAATCATGGGTGGATGGTTGATTGTGCTATCAGTAAAAATGAAAATGTTACTGATTTTACTAGCTACGTCAGGAAGAGAAAGATATCCCAATACACATGCATTTTAAAAGAAAAAAAGAACAAGTTGTTTTTAGGAATTGGCTTGGATCGTAGCCAAGTTCTAAAAACAAAAGGAGGGTATGTAAGGATATTTGGCGTGTTACAGCACAGAGTACAGCACTACTGCACAGGTAGCAATTTTTTTTTTGATGCAGCACCACCACATGGGTGTGGTGCATTGCTATATGTGTTGCCAGATTAACATGGACATATAAGTAAAGACAGGCTATTCAGTCAAAAACGATTTTAACATATAAGATGCAAATCTATTTTTACAGTTAAAAGCACACACGTGCACATTCAATAATACACACTATTTTTCACCTGAAATGCCTATGTTGCAAGAGACACATTTGAAAATTAATAACTAACCTTATTAATAACTAACCTGACTAATAAAACTGCATTTAACATAACCCACTAATAAAAATGTGTCTCCACTGCAGAATTAGGCCTACTCTGAAAGTGAAGTTTTAAACGCACATTCATTTTTTTCTTTTTCTCTGCTGCTCTGTCCACACAATTACAGGAGGCAAAGGGCTCGAAGGAACAGGAAATCAGTTGGTTACAAATGGTTACTGTAGAAATGAGCCATTGTGTAGTGAGGGAGGAAATGGCATGATTGATTCTGATTGGAGCAGCGTCATAGCAAGTATCATGCTAGAGGCAGTGATTAGACTTTTGCTCGGGGAGCTTGAGGAGAGGGGGAGGACAATCGAGATTTGGCAGAGCTGGGAGAAGGACCTGTTTCCTGGCTGAAGCATTTCTGCTGCAAAAACTGAGAATTCCAGGCAATAACCCCGGTTTGAGAACGAAAGACGCTTGTTTTCACTGGGGTTAATCTTCAAGCGAGCCAAATTCAGAAAGAGAACAGCTGGAGAAAACTCATGCTGAACAGATAAGGTAATTACAGAAGTGTGGGGGCTGAGTGTGTACGAGAATATTCAGTCAGTGTAGGAAAGGAGATTCCTGTGCTTTACTCACATGTTTAATGTTGCAAATTGAGTTCTTGTCTCTGCCACTCTCTTTTCAGTGTATCACAGACAATGCTGTTACTGTGCTATTTTATTTATTTCTGTAAAGAGTGAGATGGTGTTTAAATGCAACTTTTATAATACACAAAAATATTTGAAAGCAGACGGGTGGTGTGTTTTATATTTACCAATACAGTGCTGATGATGTGGGGAGATGTTTAGACAGTGCAATTGTCATTTTCAAGGTAGCTAAACATCAAATTTGGCTGCAGCCGTGTGCACAATGTAGTTCAGTATGAGCAATTGTAACTAACTGTGTGTGTTGTAGTTTGTCGGAGGTCTATGAGTCGGCAAAAAGGGAGGCCCGGGCCATAGTTCACTACCGTATATAAGATAGTGAAAATACCACATGATAGCTCGCTGCCGTAGATAAGACAGAGAGAAATTGCCCATGGTGGCACACTAAAAATGAAAATGTGGTGTTCCTGAAATGCAAGCCTGAGGTCTCTCTAGTGATTACACGAAAAATCTAAACAAAAATAAGGGGTTCTGGATATTGGGGCCACAAATAAAACAAGGGAATTATGCTCACCAAAATACCACCAACCACGCATACCAACCACGCATACCAAATAAGCATGTCTGTGTGCTGAAATAATGCCTGTCCACTGTATTATTGTTGTACATGGCCCAATCTGAATACAAGGAGTGATTGTTGCTGAGTTATTTTTCGGCGGTAAGAAAATACCGTCAGGCCCCAAATCACTGCAAAATACCCTACATGCTCCAATCTGTCAAGTGTTCTGTTACTCATCATATCCTCTACCCCAATTGATGGGCATGTACCATTTAAAGTCCATGTTGACATGATACCTGGATGGGGCATGTGGGAGTGTCATGTGGATGTGGTTCTTCTGAGATTGGGGTGTTTGTTGGTCTGGTGGTGGCAGTGCGGCCTTTTTTTTTTAGCAATTTTACATTGAAGCAAGGAAATTTTGTTAGCAAGGGCATTTTGTATGTTTGTGCACAAAGCTTTATTTTTAGGGGCATTGTCTATTGGTTGAATAGGGGATTCCATTTCGCGGAGGATGGCGAAGAGCTCTTTAGTATTAGAGTTGGCTTTTGTGATTCTGTTATTAAAGGTGTTTTTCTTGGTTTTGATAATTTCTTTTTTGTAAGATTTGGCAAATTCAGTTAGGTTGTTTTTGTTGTGTTCAGTGGGTGAGTGGCGCCAGATGGATTGGAGCTTTCTTTTCTGTAATCTCAGTGATTTGAGGTGGGGCGTAAACTAGACATTTAAGTGGGCTTCCTGTTTTGCATTGCGTAGTTTGGCTGGAGCAACTGTGTCTAATACTTTGGTCATAGCATCATTGAAAGTGTTTACCAGGGTGTCCGGGCTGTTAGTTTCCAATCCTGATATGGCTGGGAGGAGGAGAGGTATAATGTTTTCAGCAGTCATGTCCTTCTTACTTCTGGTCGGGAGAGGGGGGACCATGTTGTTGATTTTGGGGCTAAGGAGATCTAGTGTGGCAGAGAAGGTTATTAGAGAGTGATCCGTCCATGTTTGTGGAGCAATATCGGTGATATTGATGTTGCAATTCAGTTCCGATACCGACCCTGGATAGCATTCATCTAAACGAAACATGAACTGCAAATTTTTGCCTGGGTGTTTCCGTTCTTCCTTTTAATGTTATCGGCCTCATCAGTTCACAAACAAGCTTCAGCAAGGGGACCCGGAACGGTGCACGTATTGGGCTGAAACCAAACCAGCTGCACTTCGTGAGAAAAGCCCATGCAAAGACAAACTTCTGAAATGCCATTTCAGGCTTAAATATACACACATGGAAACTAGACGGGGATAAACATGGTGCACGTGCCCACTAATCTGTCGTCATAAATAAAAGCACTAGTTGAGTATTCGTGTATAATTCTCAACCATCTTTTGCTGTCATTTTTTTAACATAATTCCAGCGTATGTTTTCTATCCTGATGTGTTATTTATACACCAGATGTGGCCCCTTAACCTGGGTACAATACGCTCCGAGCATGTGCTCCGAATGAGAGCACATGCAATCCTCAGATAGGAATCCTCAGATAGGGAGGTGGGTGTCTGTTACACCCCGCAGTTTAGTGAAGTATGTCAAGAACATGTCAGTGGGAAGGAGATATCCGAATATGCTTTCTCCTCTGGCTCCTGAATATTGGGTGACAAAACATATTTAGTTTTTTAATATGTGTTAAGGTGGAAAGAGGCTCTAAAGCAGAAGTAGCACCGCCGTTGATTTCACAACAATGTCTTGCAGAAATGACTTTTTCCAAGTTATACAACACCATGTTCATGCTTAAAGGAAGGGTGAAGGGGGATGCATTTATGAGATGTGATGACTGATAAGGGCTTGAGAGTAAATTGATTACACAAAACACCTGGATGCAGTGACTGAAGAACGGGCTGAGGGGAGGGTGCTCTTCCTGGAGGTAATCGATTAACAATACTTGGTGTACTTTAACAGACTGTCAGATGGGTAAAAGTGGTAGTGACAAATACAGTGCAACAGTGACTGAAACAGAATGCTTTTTTATTTATTTTCATTTTTAAAGCGCTCACACAGCCCGGGGGCATCGAGGCACAGTTACAGGAGGAGAATGTTTTAGTTGCGTATTTACTACTAGCCTGTGCCAGCAGTTGCTGCAGCGCCAAACATGTGGCATGGAGCAGCAGCAGTGTGATGGGCTGGTGGAAGGCCGATCCAGGTAGGTCTAGCACTGAACTGGTGCGGCCGGCGCACCCGCGCTAAGGTTGGCGCCGGGCCTGCGCTGTGGAAGGCGCCGCGCCCGGCATTATGGGGACAATATTTTTTGGGCACTTGCACTTATTTTTTTACAAATTAAGCACTGTCTGATACGTTATGTTTACTTGTCAGTTATGATAAAGGTAAGGTCTGGCACCGCTACAACACTCCTCCTGCAACGGAATGACAGGCCTAGGTGCACACAAGTGTGAGCATACTGCAACAAGACAACAGTGGTGGCATTCATTTTAGGCAATGCTCATGGTTAATCATGTGCCCACTGTGTTGGTTGTGTTGCTACTGTGAAGCAGTGCCCTATGCGGTGGTGCAATCAGTTTCAGTCAGGTGGGTCGTAGCTCTTTGGCCTCTATTGTCAAATGACCCCCACAGAAAATAAGGACCACATTTATGATTATTGCCAATCGTTCCTGTGTCTTCAGCCTGGAAATGGTGAATTTTAGGGAACAGATGTTTACTCTGCCTTGTTTCCTCTGTAATGCTACAGTCACATCAGGGGCTACTCTTGATCGACACATTGGCCTTGTATATGTCTGGATGAATAGTAAGTAATCTGTAAATGGAAAAATGCTTGTTCCATCAACTCATTTAAACATTCATCTAGCATGGTTCTAACTGGCGAAGAGAAGTAGTTTGCTTCTATTCAAACATTGGGAGTCATTTTCATAAAAGTGCACTTTGTGTATCATTTCATTCAGAGGATCGCCAACGTCAGCACTTATAGTGCTGTTGGGTCCGCTCATGCAAACGTAAACATTTGCAAGGCATTGTCCAAAAGTCATGAGTAAGACAAGGCGAAATACCCTTTAATCTTCATTTTTACATTATGTTCTGCAAAATGTGAATGCTGCCTGCAAATGACGCTTTTTATAGGCAGTGTGAAGTCATCGATTCCTATGAAATCCATCCGTTCATTATCAGGTGCAAGTGTAAAGCGAATTCCACAGGAATCATTGGTGTGACCCTGGCATGACAATCTCAAGACAGAGGAGGAAAGCATGGTGGAGATGCATATTCTGCTTCATGTCGCTTCTACTCCTTCGAAGGTCATGAAAATGACCTGGAGTATAGAATGAAAGCCTAAAGGCATCATGCCTTGCTTTTACACTTTCATTCTGCACCCAACTTAGTGCAAAATTACCCCCATTATGTATTGCATGGTCTTGCTGTTGCAGGCAGGTTTTGGTTCATCCAGGATATGAAGCTTCTTGATGATTGCAGTTAATACCACTCACTAATTATTTATTTTCTTTCACACATTAAAACATGTGGACATCCTCCATTGAACCCATGCTATCACGAATATGCCTCCTCCTTCCTCTGTAGCAAAATAGCCCTTTGACCTTTTTGTAAAGTTTTTATTTTAATATATTGATTGTGGAACACCCAAATCTCCCCTTTGCAACCATCCGATGAATTATTTCCATGTGTAAGTTGTTTCGTTTCTCACGTTTTTGCAAACCTTCTGTAAAAATTCCAATCTTGTAGGAATTGTGTTTTCAAGATTATATTTTTAAACATACATCTTTGAAAGTTTGTTTCCGAATTTAGCACCAGATACCACACTGTACAAACATAAGGCCTCTAAAGCACTTTGACAGCACGCCCGGCTCCAGCAGGGAAGGAAGGGGGGCAGGCCCCCTAAGGCCACCACTTGGAACTCCTAGAAAGGAGGTCATGCCAGGTGGCATTAAACATCACTGGGGCACAAGGGAGTGGAGATGTGGGGGACGGATTTCACTCTAAACATGCATCAGCATCCTCACAGACATCATTCCAAGAGGCCCGAACAGCAGGAGGTCCAGCCAGGATTTGTTTGCTTGCCCTAGACAATGATTTATGCCCTACAGCCATTAAAGCACAAATGACCAGGAAGATGGAGGGCCATTCACATCTCTAAGTGAGGGCACCCTTATTCAAAAAGGCTGCCTATTACAAATATCTCAAACCTAAAATCACAATGTATGTTTATTTGTTTTGGGAATATAGCAGGCTTTCACATTATGCTTAATAAAATGTTTAACTATATCAAACAATAAATGACAGGTGATGTTGGTTCAACACAGCTTTCTGTAGAAGGTGCACCAAATGACTGGGGGCCCTAACAAATCACATTCAAAGTATATATTCTGTTGCATTAACTTCTTGAGTATAACTGAAAAGATAAGGTTGGTAGTAACAAAAATGTAATACTGGAGGGAAGAGTAGTAAAATCAAAGTGATAGATGCATGGCTTTGAATTAAACATGTTATGTTATGTTGATTTATACTACGCACTGCTACCAGTCAAGTGTAGTCTCCAGGCTCTTACCACTAATGTTGCTCTGTGCAAAATTCCATGCCATAATTCTATAGTATGTATGTGCCATTACAGAAGGGGACAGGCCATTAGCAAATTACTCTTGGTGTTGCCACCAAAAGGTGCACTTCAATCTCAATTGCTAGTCCATGTCCCTCCGGCACTGGAACACAAGCAACTACATGCATTTTAGGCCTTATTGTCTAAAGGTTTGGGAAGGGCTTCTCACATTAGTGACTAGCCAGAGCAATGCTGGTAGTTATAATTGATTCAGAGACTTTTGCTTATTAGGTGGAAGCCATAACTTATGCAGTGGAACACAGATAGGATGGAGATAAAATGTGAGGAGACACACATCCTATGGGTATGTTTGGTCATCTACCCACCCAATTACTAGCCATGGCTATGTTACTGTTTATGGTATTACCACCAACTACCTGTCCCTTGCCACCAAAACGTAACCTTTCTGTAACTCTTTGCGCAAGCTCTATTACAAAGTAACACTAAACGTGTTTCTGTATAGGGCCTTCCAGTGTTATCTAAATATTATTTTGAGTATTTAATAGCTTAATTGCCTCTGTAAATTAGTTCCTGGTGTAATAAAAATCTCTTAATACGTGTCTTCAGCCAGTTGATTGTACAAGTAATATCTTTGCCAATGCGTCAGTTCCTGTCATGATCCCTATTGGGACACAATCACACACCACTGAGGGCAGGCATGGTAATGTGGGTATGTCATGGACATCAAGGGTTGCTGGCTGGTATAAACATCATGGCCCGCCTTCACCAAGATGGCCACCAGAGTAAGACATTGTGCCGAAAACAAGATGGCCGCCAGGCAGTCCATGTTCAAGACTCCTTGGTGGTCTAGTGGTGCAGGGTGCAGCACAGGGCTATAAAACCTCGCCCTGGGCCACACCTGGTGCTTAGCCTTTTCTCCGGCTGACTCGCAAGCAGTGTAATGCTTGCTGCTCCATTGGCTCCATGTGCGGCTGCTTCCTTTCTTCACCGGTTTACTGCTTAACTGATCTTGGATCCTGGAAGCCTTCCAGAGCTATCCATGATCTGCATACTTACGGTGACTTCACTTAGGCTTTCCGATCCTCCACAGCATTCCGGCACCCTGGAAAGCAAAAACAGTATGAATTATTTTCTGGAGAGAAACACACGTGTCTCACACCCATTCAGACCCGCTTACCTGCGGCTGCACTTCCATTCGTCCCTCTTTCAACAGCAGACGCCTCATGCGCCGGTGATCTTCAGGGCAGCCACGGTCAGAAGGTACCGCATCACAGATCCGGAAAGACCTGAGGAACCTGAAAGGCAAAAGTACACGTTACAAAGGACCAAACAACGCGCTTCATGCATCACTATTCTCTAAAAGCTTGAACTCACTTGCAGAGCTTGGGAGGAAATTAATAACTCTGAGAAGGACATTACAGCGCATACACCAATAACGCTGGGAAGGACAATACAGCGCAAAGCAAAGACACTTACCTTTTGAAGGTATCACGTGCACCGCAGCTGGACTGGGCCACAACCACCAGTGAGGAAACTGGAACCTATGCTTACCTGATGTCCTGAATACAGCTTTGGTACCAAGGTGGGCTGAACCCCCATACCTGCCAGTCAGTATAGTCAAGGGAAGCAAGGGAAGGTGGGGGGGACGTAGGCCATCAGGTACTCACGTTCTCCATTTGTTCGCTCATGTTTGTTTGTTTGTTTGTTTTATTATTTATAATGCGCGAGCGTACCCGAGGGTATCAGGGCGCAGCCTTTACAAGAATTTGCGAAGCTTGGTTACAAGTCATAGTGTATACAAAGAGACAATAAGGTACACCAATATTATATACATATGAACAATGAAGTACATGGATATTACATACATATAAACAAGTGGGCACACGTGGTTACATTGTGTGTGAGTAGCATGAAAAGGGGACAGCCTGGCAGTGGATTACCTTTGACGGCCTACGTTTTCAGCCATGAAACTACCTTAGATCGGAAGTTCTGGTAGGGCAGGTCCACTCTGAGATTAGGCGGTAAGGAGTTCCACAGTTTGGCTGCTTTCATTGGGAAGCTGTTGCCCCCTATGGTGGCACGTTTAAAGTTAGGGACAGAGAGGCAGTCTTAGGTTCGCCCAGAGTGTCCATCATCAACCCCACCACGCTGAAGAACTATACCAAACCACTCCCAACTGTACTGTATGCTGGTCAGTTTGCCTATCATTAGAGCAGTGGGGGGGAGTTGTTTTGTCTAAGCATCCCTCTGTCAAGAACCACACTTCTGGCGGTCCAGACCAGGCCCTCCTGCAGGGTACCAGAGGTAGGCGTTACAGTTCCTTGCTCTGAATTCCTTAAACAAGCAATTGCAAAGGCAACAGTTTTGCCTTGAGTATTGGAATTAGACAAACATTTGCCAGGCAATGCCATCACATGCCCGGGGACTCACACTGTTTTCCAAATGTCTCAATTTTATGGCAAGGTAGTACCCTTATGGCAGTGCCTGACAAATGCCTATCCGCACCTAATCAAAAGCCCATGCTGTTGGGTTTGCCAATGCATGTTGGCTTCAGTAAGACTTCCTAAGTGAACGTGTATATGCCTAGATGTCAGTGCCTTCCTGGCTACGCCTAGGGAATGAAGCTGCACTCACTGAGTTGGTCCAACAAAGATCTACCTGAACATGTCAAATGAGGAAGGAAAGTATGGACCTGTTTCAGGTCTTCTCATGCATACTCAACAGTGGGGCTCCGACCCTAAATAGAATGTATCTTTGTGTGGAAGCCTACTCTACTCTGCTAGAACGTTTCATGATTCAAACTGATAAATACTGACTTGATAACCTCATACTGTTTGAGTACCTTAATATAGTTTGCAACAAACAGAATACATCATGTGTATTGTGGGTCTTGTTTGGAAAGTATGGTGTTAAGGCAGTGCTGGAAATGAAACATGAACACCTGTAAAATAACACAAGAGAAGAGTGTTTGCTATAATGTTGCAGGCAAAGTATAAATGGGGTACATTTTCTAAGACTAAAAAGCAGTATTTAAATATTTCCTAACAGTGCTACAGGCTTGTGTTCTCGCGGGTGCCTTTCATTCTGCCAGGCCAGGCCTGGCGGAATGAAAGGCACCCGCGAGCACACCTTGGAGTTTGCCAGTTCGGTTACAATCGTACCGGTAAGCTTACCAGTACCGTTGTATCCAGACAGGCAACCTTGTAATGAGGCTCATTTGGCCTCATTACGAGTTTGGTGCTAAAATAACCAAAATACCGGCATGCCGTAGCTGCCGATACCGGCAAGCACTGCTTGTGGAATCAACGGCTGATTCAGAGCATGCTTTGCCGTAACAAACGGCATGCTGGAAATGTTAGCAGCGGCATACCGGGAATGTACTCCAAAACCCACATAGCGGCACCATCAATGCCATTGATACCGACCCAGGCATCATCAATCCATAGATACCGGTACCGGCAGTACCGGTACCGGACATTTCGTCATCGCACCGGAATATGAAATGCACCGGCGTTCATCTTTAAAAACACAATCCATTGCAATCCTCCATGTACAGGAGTTGGCCAGAGCAGCTGAGTGTCAAGGAACATTAAGGGACATCTCTGTGACACAAGGGACCGTCCGGTGCTGCAAACCACGGTTCAGCGAGCCAGAACTAACATGCTGGCCAACACCCTTGTGGACAATGTGGACAAAGTCTTCGGAGGTGACCTGAGTAGGCCCGCACAGCTACGCAAAAACGAAATATGGACAGAAGTCGCTAGCAAAGTGTTAGTGGTGGGCACCACACTGAGGACTGCAAGGGACTGCAGGAAAAGGTGGGATGACCTGCGCCTCAGAGTACGCAAGCTACTAGCAGCAGAGCGCACCCACGGCCAGGCCACTGGAGGCGTCCAATATTCACCCCCAGAAACTCCACACATGAGAGGAAAGATGTGCATCCATCATGAACATGGATAGCATAGAGGGTTTCGGAGACGCCGAACACAGTGCAACAACGTATGGAGATACCGGTGAGTGACCATGACTAACATCCCATATCCAATAAATGTACCCTCATTGTCAATTGTGCCTTGCGCATGACAAGTCAATGCCACCAGATACCTGCCGCCCTGCAACACACCAACCAGATCCTTCTACTGTAATATCATCCCACCATGAAGAATGTCAATAAGCACTGCAGACACACACCACATGTCCCATGCAATGCAGACAGACCCACCATCAGTTTGCGCCGACACACATCACTGAGCAAAACATGGCTCCTCTGCCATGTGTCCACATGGCCCAATCAACCCCAGTCCAAAATGCCTGCACCATTGCCACCAGTCACAAACATCCCCGCCTTCACTCTTCCCACAGATGACACACCAATGCCCCAACCTACATGAGCATACCACTTCCCCATCACAGGCCGACCACACATGTCCACTATCCATGGCTGCATGTACACAACACCCTGTGCAGTACCCAACAGTAACCCATCAGTAACCCATCCAACATGCACATTCCAAACCATGCTAACATATCAGGGCGTCCCCGCATTGCTCTCCCCCACTCATGTGTTCAGCATGATACGGGCCACACCATGAGCACAAAGATGCACATGACAGTGAATTGTACAAAGTGTGATGCCTGCCACATGGATTTTGTAACAACAATAATGGTCTGCTGCTCTGTTGCCCACAGGTACCTCATTAGACAGCGAGGCTGAGCTTGCTACTACACCGACGACCACCACTGCACATCGCCACAGTAGGAAAAACACACCCAGCAGCCAGGGTCCGGGAACCAGTGGCAGCAGACATGGGTCAACGGCCTCAACTGCACAACCACCACCGCACACCTGCCAGCCTTAAGAAGAAGGCAAAAACACCAGCAGTATCACTGCCCAACATCAGTGGCAGACCAGGCATGCCGCCCCAGTACACCAGGCAAAAGACAAGCGCCACAAGAACCTGAAGCAGTGTCACCGCAAATGGACATTGAGGAACAGCCACATTCACCATCACTGAGCATGCCTGCTGATCCTCTATCCCCAATCCTAAGCATGCCAGAACTTGAGGATTCTGGTACACCCACCCATACACCAAACATGGGGACTCCAAGGAATGATGCAGGTGCACGCGGCACCGTGGAGGCCACTGGTCCTGGAGACAATGCCAATGTCCACCAGGAACAGGTCCCTGCATTAAGCCCATCAGGCCCCTGCAGCCCACCACCCTTGCCCATTGCCGGACTCTGCCACATACGTGACATTGAGGCCCACCTCAGCCGGACCGAGGAGCATCAGGAGGCGATGCATGCCCTAGTGAACCTGTACCTTACCAAAGTGGAGGTAACACGGAAGACAATACAGGACAACACCCGGTAAACCTCACGGATGCTAGGCCAGGCAACTGAGTCAGTATACCAACTGGCCAGAAGGGTGCGTGAGGGCAATGAGGTCATGTCCTCCATGGCTGAATCGATCAATCTCCTGGTGACTGCCATCACCGAACAACGGCACATCATCACGCCACCAGTAGATTCTGCTAGGGCCACACATAGCCCATCAACACATGGGAGCGCTGTGTAGCGCTCACTGAGGGTAACACATCTGCAGGGGCCTCAACCACCTGCACCGAAGAGGGGACGCAAGTAGGCCTGGGACTACAGTGCGTGGTCGGGGAAATCTGTTGGGAAAGGGATGTAGGGGCAATGGTTCCTTGAAAATTGGACTTTGGGGTGGTGTACGTAGGGTGGGTTCCAATGTGTGTTACTGGGGAAGGGTGTGTTGGTACATTGTTTGAGGGGCTTTTGGGGTTTTGGTACTTCAACCTATCACGATTGGACAGATGTGTATGTTCAATGCGTTTAATGTTGTAAATAGTTAACTAAACAATACAACACTGGTGTTTCAACAAAACATTTGTCTGGCCATTTTTTCAGGAGCGTGTAAGTATTTAATGATACACAGTGCATGTCACCCAATGTGACCCACACCAAATCCCATGTGTGAAAGGTTTATCAGAAATAATTTGCAACCAATGCTTGTCGTGTAACCTGTCCATCATGGCCATGGCAATGCTGAGGTACCCCGGCATCCTCATCATCATCCTCATCATCATCCCATGGCATCATGTACATGTCCGGGGCAGAGGTACTTTACAACGGATGCACATGTTGTGCAACATTGCACAGACCATCACAATATGCCCCACCCTCTCGGAACCATAGATGAGGGCATCACCAGACCTTCTCATGCAGCAGAAGCGACTCTTCAGTAGTCCAAATGTCTGTTCGATAGTCACGCGAGTCCGTGAATGTGAGCGATTGTATGCCTCTTCATGCTGGTTACGTGGACTCCTGATAAGGGGTCAGCAGCCAGCCCATCAGTGAATACCCGGCATCACCTGCATGCTGGCAAGAGAAAGGGGACCTGTGATGTTTTGCATCATTTCACCCACATGGTTGTGTCTATTGTGTTTTGCCAGGATTCACAGGGATTCCATCTGTGCAGTGAGCACCTGTACTCCAGGATGGAGCAATGATGTGGTTTGTACAAACGCCCAGCATGGCCCACCCAGCATGCAGGTTCCCAGTGCTGGCAACAAACACCCCCGCCCATCATTACCCCACCTGGCCCACCCAGCAGGCAGGTTCCCAGTGCTGACAACAAACCCCCCCATCATTACCCCACATGGCCCACCCAGCAGGCAGGTTCCCAGTGCTGGCAACAAACCCCCCCCCCATCATTACCCCACATGGCCCACCGAGCAGGCAGGTTCCCAGTGCTGGCAACAAACACCGCCCCCCCTAATCATCAATGCATGTGCCCCTGTGGTCAGACTCACCCAACAGCCGTGTATGAAGTCCGGCATGTCGATCCATGTAGTAGGGCAGAATTGAGGTCCGCAGGACCATTGCATCGTGTGTGAAGCCTGGGTATCTGGCACAGCAGTGTGTTATTATTTGGCTGGCATCACACACTATCTGGACATTTAGTGAATGGTGCTGCTTCCTGTTGCAGTATACCACCTTAACGGCATGCTGTAGCACCAGCTCAACATGTGTGAAGTCTATCGCTCCAATAACGTTCGGCATGCCTGCCATCGCATAGAATGCGACTTTGGTTGCGTTGACCTCCGCTGTGGTCCGTGGCATGTTGATGTGGTCACGTACATGTTTGAGGAGTGCCTCAAGTACCTGCGTCAGCACACGGGAGAAGCAGGGTGTGATATCCCGTGCAGTTTTCCCACTGTGTGCTGATAGGTTCCCGTTGCCAAAAAGTGGAGCACGCACACTACCTTCAGCGGGTGGCGGTGGCTGTACATATGTTGATGACACTCACAAGGTTGTTGTTTATGAGGTCCACTAGTGCGGTGATGGTGTCCCTGTCCAGCCAGTACAGGGTGTGAATTTGTGCTAGGGTTAGGGTGAATGGGCTGACACATTGACAGGGGATTGTTGGGAGCCTGCGGGGCACAATGGCTTGAACATTGGCCATGTGCTGTCCCCTTCTCGCCCTCCTTCTTCTCCTGCGGATTTTTTGCATGGCTTGGCTCACTGCCTCCTTATAGAGTAGCTGTTCCTGCATGTACTCCAGCTCCAGCAGAGCTACTGCTAATGGATGCATTTTTGCTTTGGGAGGGGTTGTGTGGGTGTGCTGCCTTTATGCTGTGCCTGGGTTTCAATGGTCTCCACCTGTGCTGATTTTGTACACCTGCTGCCTTTATGCTGTGTTTGGGTTTCAATGGTCTCCACCTGTGCTGATTTTGTACACCTGTGGCAGGTTTTCCTGATCCCTGTTTACCCCAGTCCTGCGATGCCGTTATTTACGGCATCATTTTTGGCCTTTTTAGCCGTATGTGCATGCCTGTATTTGCATGTCTGTGCACCTCGGAATGAGCACTGATATGCAACAAGCCAGTGTCAAAAGGCACGACAGGCGTCTGTCAGGGCTGATACCGGCATCAGGGGTGCTGCTCACGGAGGGGCCATTGCTGTAATGATCTGGTCCGGTAAACGATGCCGTATTTCCGTACCGGCATCGATTTTCCAGGTCCGGCAAGCTTGTAATGAGGCCCCTTGTCTATGAATGTCCAGAGCCTCCCTGCCAAATGTACCATCATTCAAGCCCCGTGATTCAAAGCTTTCTTTTCACAGCTGTCAAATCAGGTGTGCCAAACACAAGACCATTAGGTTGGGTCAGGCCCTTCAACCCCCTTCTTCAGGCTCTCCACACAGAGTACACAATGCAATGGCATATTAAAACAAGATAGACAAGGCAGTGATAAGTGAAAATGTACACTTTGAAGCAAAACCATAGAAATAAACAGTGAACTTAACATCAAAGTTGTTTTCTTTTAAGCAAAGTCAAAATGCTAATTGTTTCTACAAACATCCCATAACAAATCCTTCAATGTTCTTTCTGACTGGCACAGTGCAATGCCACACTTTCCCTTATTTGCTTGAGAATATTTCTATCCACTGCTTAAGAAGTTCACTGGACACCACTATGTATTATTATGCTTTTCATTTTCATAGATCAGTGGTGTGGCTCCCAGGAGGTGGTTTTGAAGCCATTCAACTTTCCAAATAATCTGGGTCCCCTGACCTGAACACTTTTTTTTCCTTTAAACGTGAATTCTAAGCAATCTATACATGTCACACTATGTGACAATAGATCACTTAATTCACACTGCCTTTCCCCAGCCTCCTCTTTCACAGCCTGTGATTTGTAAAACTAGTCTGCTTCAGGCTAGGACTGTAGGAAGCACACTCCAGATTCTAAATATGGTTCTTCCATAGAGATGAAAATTATAACCAAAGATGGCAAAACAGATGTTTGCATGGACTGACTAATAGGAGCATTAGAATTGCTCATCTGTTCATGAATGGTTAAAGCAACTTAACTTACCTCCCCGAGGCTCATGTGAACATGTTTACGCTCTCACAGCCTCTGAACAATGGGTCAAGGAGCATCAAAATGATACTGTATGGCATTTTGTATTGTAAGATCACCATGCAAGGTATGCAGCATACATCATTTAACACTTTCTATGATCACTTTCAAAAAGAAATTGTTGAGGTATGTTGTGAACAATGTGTGCCCTTCAGCAGTGGCAAAGCATTTGGAACAGGGACATTTCTGACAACATGAAAATATAAGACCTCAGATTTTTACATTCTTTTCATGCTTATACTGCAACACATGAAAAGTAAAGAGACAGATAAACAAACACACTTTAGACATGAAGTCTGAACATTTTGGAATCTATGGTGAACGCTTTGAAATTCCCTATTTTCCATCCAGTATCGACTAGTACCTTCATGTGGTAGCGGCTGAAGTAGACAATCGAAATCAGAGGCATCGCCTATTTAAAATCTTGAAAAGGGCCAGATTGATTATATCGAGACATGATTGAGCTAGCACACCAAAGGCATCAATACCCCAGACACTGAAATTTCCTATTTATTTGGAGAGGGTTTAGACCTATCAAAGAACTTATAAAACATTCTTAGTTGTGAAGCATTATGAGGAGCTCAGATTCATGAACTTGAACCACTTGCTATCCCTGGGTCACAAGCTTACAGTTATAACCAAGGCTGTTGAAACACTGGTCCTAGAAATACTGGAAACTGTTGGTCCCAATTATTTTGTTCAAATAAGAATGGAGGCTGACCATTTAAACAGATGCTTGTTCATAAGGCAATACCTTTGGCGTACTTTCTGCATTTTGCAGTTTTTGGAGAATTTGCAGAGGCTTCTGCAGAGTAAGACTGAGATTTTGTGTTTTGTACCAGCTGAATCTCTTTGAAAAGTATTTTGATAGACCTAACAAGATACTGTACAGTAACAATTGGGTGTGGCAGTATTTTCCGCTGGTGACTAAAACAGCCAGAAGCACTTGGTATGTTTTACACCACAACATCACATTTCCAAAAACAAACATAGACACAGTTGTCAAAATCAATGTTGTTTGTGTTTAAGAGAATAATGTCAAATGCTTAATGAAAAACCTGGAAAATGTACTCACGATCACGCGTCGCAAGGTCTCAGAGCTGTCTCGACACACAAACATTCAGAAAGCAGTGTTGGGTTTGGCCGTGTGCGAGCCTTGCATTGATTGCCCCGCAAGCAAGACATTTCTTCCCGAGAGCCGGAATAATATGTAAAGTGTGTAAAGTTTCTGTTGTCAACACGGATGAACACCTGTGTTACATATCGGGCTGTAGACCTCAAAATAAAACTGAGAACCTCATAGCATATGACATGGAGGCTCGCCAAGAGAATGTACCCCACCAACCAAACTATATCTATGCCACATATCTAACAGGAAAGAGCTATTGAAAATGTACAGAAGACTCGTGTGGCTGGCTGCTAACCAGAACTACATAGGTCCAATTCCAACCCCGGACCAGTAAGGCTTTCAATGCATGATGCCTAGTGAAAAAGGACAGTTTATGGCATGGTATAAGGTGAATGAGCACGGTGTGATAGAATGTCATGTAGAGTTAAGGACCTACTGTCAAGAAGACATCAACATTTTAAGACAGGCTTGTAATTTGTTCAGGGATGGGATCATTCAAAAGACTTGTCGTGAAGCACCTATAAAGGGTGAAGTATCCTTTTCAAAGCACTACGCTGACTAGTTGTTGCATGTAGATCTAAAGACAACTATATCTAAAACCTAAAACAATTGCGCTGCTGCCCCATGATTCATATCACAGGCATCAAAAATGTTATTCAACGCTGTCTATTCAGTGGCTCTTATAAATCTCAGAATCAGACAACATCTCTACAACTCAGCAACAGACAGCATCTCTATACAGCACACCCTAACTGGCGGTGGTGAAAAAACGTGATGTATTATATTGGTTCAATGGCCATGCAGCGGTTCACGGAGTGTGCTTACATTGAAGATTATTATAAACATCAGGGCATATGCTTGCATATGGAGCACATTGAGGACAACCTCGCTTAGTGCATGTTGGCAAAATTATGCCTTAATTCTTTGTGGGGTAAGTTTGCACGAAGAGTTAATCTGCCCAACACATCCATCATCACAGACCCTTGTATTTGTGACGTAAGCAGTTGCCTGTTCAAAGACGAGGAAACGGTTTGTCTGTGTTCATGCTATGCCATGGAATATCCAACATCTTCAGACAAAACAAACATATTCATTGCGTTATTCACAACCATTCACACACATTTAAATAAAACTGTTTAGTGTGATGGAACAATTACAAGAGCGGCTTCTGTATCACAATACCGAAATCATTATTTTTGTCAGCCGCCCTGGGAATGTCAACCCACCCACCGGCAAATTACCTACTGGATCTAACTTCTGAGCTAGTGCCTGAAGAATACATTGTGGAGTTTGTATCTGCTGGCCCCCAAAACATATGCCTATCGTACATCTCTAGGAACTATCAGCATGAAAGTATAAGGTATGACACTAAATGTTAACAACACGGTCACAATAAATTTGGATCGTTTGAAAAAGCTGGTGCAATCCTTTATTAAAAAAGATGCCTGTAGCATCCCACAGTCTATCATTGTTACACATCCGGGTATACTGTGCAATAAAAAAACGTGAGATATTAGCACCATCACTCTACAAAAGACGCTCAGTGTTGTGTTTAATAAAAGAACACTGGCGACAGGCAGGTTGACGCACACCTATGGCTATTAACATTTTTAGTGTTAATCTTTTACCAGCCCCCTCACTATTATACAGCACCCCTGAATTCTTGATATCTAGAAATCATCTATGCCTATGCCACATATGTGACTTGTCCTTCTAGCTGTTTGTCTGAGTGGTGTGCATTTGAATCTGCATGTTTATTTTTTCTTGTGCATTAAATGTTTTTCTTTCTGTATGAAATATGTCTTTCTTTATCTAAACAAATATTTTTACAATTCATAAAATGGTCTGGCTCTTTAGTATGCGGTCATTTTATTATGTATAACACCCATCACTTGTTGGTTTTTAAAACATTTTATTTTATTCATACATATAATGCTAGGTTGTGGTGGAGTTAACCATTTTTAGAGAAACTGTCCTTCTAGCTGTTTGTCTGAGTGTTGATTATTTGAATCTGCGTGTTTATTTTTCTTTTGCATTAGATGGTTTTCTTTCTGTATTAAATAAGTCTTTTTTATGTAAACAGATATTTTTACAATTCATAAAATGGTCTGACTCTTTATTATGTAGTCCTAATTATTATGCATATTAACAATGATCACTTGTTCATTTTTAAAGTTTATTTTATTCATTCATACATATAACGTTACGTTGGAGTCAACCATATTTGAGAAACTGTTTCTCTGTTTTTCATAACCTGTTGTAAGTTAAGACACAGGGCCTCATTCTGATTACGGAGGTAGGGGGTTAACGGCAAGGATGCCGGTGCCGTTAACCCCGTACCGCCGCATTCCGAGGTCCCTTAGTGCTATTTGCGGGCCCGTTATTAGCTCCTTCCTCATCCCCATTGAGCCCTACGGGGGCTCGAATGGGAATGGAGACTTAGAATGGGGATAGAATGGGGATAGAATTCAGAATGGGGACTTAACGGGTCCACCAAGGTCGGAATATCCCGGTAAGTCTCCATTCTGGCACCACAGACCCGGACACGGGTTTCGAGGCAGCCATGGTGCTATTAGCCTCCAAACTCGTAATGACCACCACAGAGTAGAACTCTGTTGCTGTTCCAGATGCTGGCTTTTTTATTTTCACGTATGATGCTACAAGCTCTTAACGGCCCTTTAGACAAACTGCCTTTCACTGTGCTGATAAGCAAACATACATAATCGAGAAACGGTTGACAAAAATTCATAAAGTTCCCTGTCAATCAGCCTGTGTCCTTTAACACATTGAAAACTCTGTTGCAGGTTGGCCGCCTTCAATGGAAATGAGAAGCCCACTGGCGACCTTAAATAGCAAAAAACCCTTTGTGGTGTTTTTGCTAGCAGTTGTCCATTAACGGGTTGGTGGTCTTGACGCATATGTTTGCGATACATAAAAGATTGTTACATTCCCTTCTGTATATCTCAGTTGGTGCTTCCAAATAACACAGCAGCCATGTATGACCGCCATCAATATGCCTGCAAAGCATTGTGGCCGCAGCTATGATAGACATGAGCAATCATTTGCCATACTGTCCCTCAGGCTCTAGGGCACCCCATGTACACCATGACTACGCTAACTCCATACCTCCTCATGCCTCCATACCTGGCTGTACACTATCGAAAAACACTGCTAAAGAGTAATGCTCACACTAGCCCACACCACCTCAGGCACAACCACTCCTCATCCCAACATCAGCTAACAATCCCTACATCATTGCCACCCCCACCCAAACAGGCCACAGTAACAGACCTACTCACTGCACCTACTAACACTCAACCCCTCATGACATGCGCCCTCATCAACGCACGCTTCTTAAGTTCTCATGCTCTAGAGATAAACAGTTTCATAACCAACAATAAGTTTGATGCCTTAGCCATATCGGAAACGTGGCTCCATGAAGCATCAGGCCCTGCCTTATCCCTAGCCATACCTCCCAGCTACACCATCTACCGCAATGATAGGCTCTCATCCAGAGGTGGTGGTGTTGCCTCAGTAACCAGAGATTCCCTCACTATCAGACAGCTCAAGACATCCTTCAGTGCCAATGTAGACCTGCTATCCCTCGAGTTCTCCCCTTCACCCACATGCACCATCACCATCCACCTCAGCTATCGCCCTCCCCGCATCACTCATAAATTCTAAGAGAACCTCCTCAACATCCTCGAGGATAATAATATCAAAGCCTCCACAAAAATGATTTTTCTGGGGGACCTCAACTTGGACCCATATGACCTCAATGATCCTCAGGCCACGTCACTACCCAAAGCACTTGAAACTCTCGGCTTCACAAACTGCATCACCAACCCGACTAAAATGAATGGATGCACATTAGATTGGATGGTCGACCACTAATGCCAAGTCTCAATTAGCATTAACACACCTTGCCATTGGTCGGACCACCACATCCTCCATTTCACCATTCAACGCCTAGTGAAACTCAAACCGACCTCCACTTCACTACCCCAGCAGTGACTTGTGGCTCTGGAAGCTAACCAAAGAAAACATCATGCCTTGGCTGAACACCCCATGCCTCAAAGCCCCATTCACTACCAACCCTAAGTCACTAGTGGACATTTACACCTCAACCCTATCCAAAGCAGTGAAATCCATTGCCCACCTCGCAAATCCAAACCCGTCAGGCATTCCAACTCATGGTTCACCCCTGACCTCCTAGAACTGCATAACCTTAAACAACAAGCAGAATTATTGTGGTAAAATATCCGACCGACACCTTGAAAGAGGACTTCACCAGACTATCCAAATGTTATAAATCGGACTTAATAACTGCTAAAGCCAACTCCTTCAACTCCAGAATCTGCAATGCCAAATCGGACACCACAGAGATTTTCTCCAACTTTAGGGAATTGTGAACTCCTACCACTGTGACCTCAAGGACGAAACCTAGTGCTCTGATATCCAAAGGGCAATGCTAAACAAAATCGACATACTAAACAGGAATATTCTTAATCACGCAGCTCAACACCTTAATTTCCCTCCTGCCTCCACCACTAGCATACCACCCATCTCATCCAACCCTACCTTTCCCCAGTTCTGATTCAAAGACCTATCAGAAACTAAAGCCTTAAAAATGATCAGAAGTCTTAAACCCTCAAAATGTAAAGGAGACATCTGCCCATCCACCCTCATCAAAGACTGTGCAGAAATACTAATCCTTATCATCACTGCCTTCATATAAGCCTCCTTCTCTGCAAGCACAGTGAAATCCAGCCTCAAAGAAGCCTGGGTCCTCCCCTAAAAACATCATTAGACCCTGCTATTCCCACCAACTACAGACAAATCATAACTGTCCCCTTCTTGCTAAAAATCCTAGTCCGCGTAGCCTACTTGCAAGTACAGAATTTCCTTAAACCAACCAAATCCTAGGAATGCAACAGTCTGGCTTCTGCCCTTGCCATGGCACTGAGTCAGCCCTCCTCATCCTGAAAAATCAGCTGGACGAGATCAGAGACGAGAGTAAGTCAGCACTCCTCCTCCTAGATCTGTCTCATGCTTTTGACCCGGCTGACCATAAAATCCTATGCCACCACCTCATGACCTCTGACAACCTCTCCTTCAGGGCTACTGTCTGGATTGCCTCCTTTATGAAAGGAAGAGTCATGAAGGTATTTGCAGAAAATGCCAATGCCACTGCATCCCCCACCCCCTGTGGGGTACCAAAAGGGTCATGTATCTCCCCCACTGTCTACAACATCTTCACCAGGCCCCTCTGTGACATATTTGACTCCCTTGGCATAGCCTACCCTAACTATGCTTACAGCACCTAGATTCTGATCCCCCTCACAGGGGAATTATGCAGAGGATTCAAAAACCCTCAATAATACTTAATTTCTGATTCAGTCATGTATGGCTGCTAACCACCTATGTCTAAACTGCGACAAAACAGAAATCCTACTTGTCTGAGCTCCCAAAGCCCTATAAAATCTCTCCAAACAATACTCTGCATTCCAGTTTGATGTCATTTACATTCCTGTCTCAATTCCTGTCAATAGCCTGGTGGTGTACCTTGATGCCTCCCTCACCATGTCCCGCCAAGTAAATGCCATAGCCTCATCAGTAGCCTATGCAACCAAAGTCCTACATGGTGCCAAACCCTTCCTCTCCAAAAACAGTTGCTTAACTGTTGCCTGAGCTATCGTCGGCTCCAAGTTGGACTACTGCAAAGTACTCTTTGCAGGAACCTCCTCCAGCAACATCAGTAAACTCCAAATAATTCAAAACAATGCCTTACGAGCGGCCCAGAACATCCCAAGAAGAGATCACATCTAGAAGCTAGAAAGGAGGCCCACCGATTGCCCTTCCAAGCTCGAATCACCTTCAAAATCCTCTTAATCACCCACAAATGCTTATCCTCCACAGTCCCCCCCTTATCTCTCTCAGAAACTAACCAAAGCTCACTCAACAAGACCCACCAGGACACCATACATTGACTGCCTACTCCTACCCAAGGTTAAACATACCAAGGCAGGCGGCTCTAGCTTTCCCTACCTAGCAGACAAACAGTGGAACGCCTTCCCCCTTATTCAGAGCAGAAAATGTGTACCGGGTATTCCAGAAAACACTCAAAACGCAGCAGTTGTACTAAATCGCTAACACCCCCTGATTCTCGGGGCTCCATCGTACCCTTATATATTGCATTATAAACCTAATGTAATCAATTGGCATAAATGAGTCGCAATTCACATGTACTTGTAACCCGATGTACCTGTAACAGCACCTCGATGCCACTGGACTGTTTGCGTGCTATACAAATGAAATAAATAAATACGACTAATTCACAGGATCGAAGGTGCAAATCTAAGAATAAGCAGTGAGTTTATGCTTCCATTCATGTTTTCTTTCCATTACTTTCATTTGTAAAGCTGAACAGTGCAGCTAATGATAGATGACAATATGGTGATAGGATGAATCATGAACGTTGACTAGCAGCAGCTTTTCATTCCATTTTAAATAAGCATTTCAACAATATACATTCATTATGCAAACAAAAATAGTTTTGTTTCCATTTTCATTGTAACTTTCACATGGGTTTTCCAGGTGTATCTGAAAAATGGCAAGAAAAGGGTATATCGTAAAGAAGTTGCCTGCAAGCTAATACAACCATTAACATGTGTCTCGTTAGACAGTACAGCTCATTGACACCAGGGACTGCATTACAGAACATGTGCACCAGTACAATTAGCACTAGGGCAGAAATGGACCCAGTGCAAAAAATATAAATAATCTTTCAATGCATTTTTCCAGCAGGGAAGATTTTACCCTAGACTTAATCATTTGCTCTGCTCCAAAGATGCATTGTATATGCAAGTATAAGGCGGGTATTACATAAACTTTACACTGGTTAAAGTTAAATTTGTACTAGGGCAACAATGACCCTCGTACAAAAAACATAAATTCACCTAGTGCACTTTTGGAGGTTGTCAATTCCTGCAAGTATGTATCCCGGATGCCGAATAGCATGGCATGAGAGAGGTTTTGAAGGGATGGCCCAACCACTTCTCTTCAGTGCAGCACTCCTTATTTCCTCTGTTCGATTTGTTTTTATTAATGTAGTTTGGTCTTGCCTACACCACTGTCCCTCCCTGCTCCAATTGGTCTGTGTTTTGCACACGTATCCAGGAAATACAGTGTCACCAGTGTGCTTTAGAGTCTTTCAGGTGCTCTCCGGGGCATTCGTGCGCAGACCTTGCCTCTGCTAACCAGCCCCATCCAGTTGTGTCTTTGTTGCCTAGTGTTTGCTTTGCTTTGCCCCACCCTTTGCGTGCGGGTGCTTCATTTTTACTCTGTTAGTTGAATCTTTGCTTATGTAGTTTGGCCTTGCCTCTACTTCCCTCTCTCCCTCGCTCCCTCTCTCCCTACCTCCCTGCCCTAATTGGTCCGTGTGTCGCACACCTGTCCAGGAAGTACAGTTGCACCAGACTGCTTGTGAGTAGGTAATGACTGCTCCCCCAAGGTGTAGTCCCAATCAGTCTCCAACCCCACGGAATTTCGAGCTGTGCGTTGCCTCCAGTTCATGCTTGCTGACATGCCAGTCAAAGTGACTAGTGGGTCAACTGGAAAAACAGAGTATCCAGTATTTGAGAGGCCACCACCCCTTTGGGGTTTGAGACTGCTTGGGGCCACACCTTTGGGTGCAGTAATTACCTACCCACAAGCAGTCTGCCTGGTGCTCATTACAGCACCTAAGGCCCGGAAGAAAGTGGTTCTACCAACATACAGCACTGAAACTGGTTGGAGAATTTTCCTCTGGGGATCTCCCATTAGTTTAGTGATACCCCATACTTGTATATGTGTAGAGACATAGCACATATGATCTTTCTATTTGATCTTTTTCAAAGGCCAGATTATTAAAGCAATTGGGTTTCCAGTCAGATCTTTATCACTTTGAGGCACAGCATGAAGTGTCCCTTAGTGTGTTTTACTTTTATGTTTTATACATTTGTTGCCACTAGCAATAGGGCAAGCCTTTCTCTGTCCCCTAACCCTAAACAGGCGGTTCATCACTGGCATCTAGGGACATCCATCCTTGCAAGGGTACAGTTAGTATGGTTGGAGGGCCATTACGTTTGTGAATGACCATTTGATGAAGCAATTATCAGTAGATAGTAACTGTAATGTAGTTCTGTGAACATTATAGGGTTGTGTACAGGTTACATACCCACCCTTAGTCCTAGAGTGCGTTTATCGTCTCTGAGGAAAGTGCCTGCCCGGGCAGCCAGCAAAGGGAAACTCCTCTTCTGGGCAGCTCTAGTTCCCTGTTTGCACCTGTTCGTACATGGACACCTCCCATAGTATCCCACAGCAACAACTAAGGTAAGGTGGTATGGGGCGAGTGAGCACAGCCATTACTGTGCTCAATTAAAACCCTACCACTTCTTCATTACCACATTCAAATGAGAACATTGTGTATAGAATGTGCCACCTTCAAAGCAGAACATACCTGCTGCACTCCTTAGATAGCTTGATGGATGTAGTTTGGCAGGCATATGTTTTGTTATACTTGAGGCATTTTGGGGCGGGCAGTGGGTTGCACGTACATTTTATTTGGGGGACAGACAATGTGTTGGACTTGGATGTGTTTGGTACACGACATGTGTTGCCCATAGCTGTATTTGGGGCAGGAAATGCGTTGCACTTAGACGTATTTGAGGGCAGGAAATGTGTTGGATTTAGACGTATTGGGGGCATAAAATGTGTTGCAGTTAGATGTATTTGGGGGCAGGAAATGGGTTGCCCCTAGATGTGCGCCTAGAGGACTCTCTCACACGGACAACCTGATGAAAGATGGCGTCAACAGCAAAGCTCCATCCGAGCCTCAAAGTACTTATAAATGCAACACTTTGGTGGACATCTGGGCTAACCACATGCAGACATCAAAATGCAACGATGACCTACCACAAATTTGGTCTTGTTGGGCACATTACGTGTTTGCCCCCTTACACCAGATTAAGCCTCAACACCTCTGCCATCAGAATACAGCGACGACCTACGACAACAATTCAGTCCAGCTGGACATAAAAGAGTCTCTTGCGCTCTCACACTCTCCTGACCTCCCTCAGCATCTGTCCATATGCTTGATCTCTTGGGTGTGTACTGGAGCCCGGATCGCCCAGCTAATTCCTTATCTTGGCCAAATGAACATGCACATTCTAAGCCTTTACTGAGAATTTGCCATACTCTGGACACAAATGCGTTGAGACCATAGTATTGACACAAAGTATACAAGCCGTCATCCCCCAGTAGTCCATAAATTGAGTATTATTCGACTGGACAATAATAGCAATTAATACAGCACTTATACATTTTAAGAATCCGCCGCAAAGCACTATAGAAGCATCTAATATTATTATCATATATACCAGTACATGATTAGTGGACAAGCTTAGATCCTAGCTGTGTCAACCTTTTTGACAAAAAGGCACATTGCT
The DNA here is from genome assembly GCF_040938575.1 of Ambystoma mexicanum. Taxonomy (NCBI): domain Eukaryota; kingdom Metazoa; phylum Chordata; class Amphibia; order Caudata; family Ambystomatidae; genus Ambystoma; species Ambystoma mexicanum. The sequence goes on along the minus strand of NC_090933.1, from coordinate 770,485,056 downwards.
GCAAGCATATGCATCAGCTCTTGCTCAACATTTGCTGCATCCCTAATAGAAACAAAGATTATCTGGTATGCGCACAATTCTTCTGCACTGAAACTGCTGAGATGTTCTGACAATGTTTCATGCAGCTTAAAAGCAAGACATTGCTGTATTTGCAAAATGAATTCCTTTGGTTCAAGCAGTTAACCCTGGCAAAACATTGCTCGGTTCTATAATTAGCAACGCAATTGTATTCAGTGGGCTCAGCTGGGGGAAAAGTCAAACTCGTACTTGTCCTTCTGAAAGAACAACAACAGGAATGCAACTCTGCGAGGAGTACTTGAGCAATGCTGGCCAAATGTCGCAATTCACTGAGAGGGGAGGGAGGCTAATCTGAGTTCTGATCTTTACTGGATGCACCTATGTGCAGCTTTTCAATGTTTAAAATGCACATGTAGCATTTCCTATGCGGGAGAAACCCTGCTAAACATTACCATGGTTAAAAGGTGTTATAGTATGCATACAGAGAGTATTGTGAAACTGTAGTACTGTACACCTGTGGGTGTTGATTATCTTTTATTTGACAATTTACAGGCACAGCTAGAAAACCTAAAGTGAAGTTAGACGTTTCAGTCAAATATTCATGAAGCTGCGCTCACAGTCTGTTGTCACTGCACTAGAGTGTCAGAAATAATCCAGCTCATGCAGAGGGAATTACTTTGATCTACGCTTTTCAATATAGACGTGAAACACAACATACATAAGTCAAAGGTACTTCCCAAAAGGTATTTAAGATTGATACAAATGGCCTAAGAACATTCCTTTAGCAATAGCACCCAATGTGAGAGTACAGCACCACCTGGCAATAGCCCAGGGCACAAGCTGAAGGGCAGAGGAAAGCAAAAGCTTTGCCATGGGCTACCAGTCAGTAAAGCTTGCCCATCTAGGTTATATCTAGTAACTACCTGCCACAGCCTTTGGGTGCCAAGAGATTTTTATTTGTAACGTGTCAAACAGACCGGGAGTCATTTCACCAGTCGAAAAAAGCGACAAAAAACCATGGCCGTCAAGAAAAGGTTGACGGGAACTATTGGTAGTCCCTTGTCCATTTCAGTGGTAGCCATGGGTGATGTGAAGGCAGGATAATCAATGCTGTAAGTCAGGTAAATTAGTCAGGGTTCGAGGGAAAGGGAGGAGTTCTGGCAGTGGGTGGGGGGTTTGGGTCAACAGGGGACTCAGATGTTTTAAGATTGAAAGAGAAAGGTGCATGGTGCAGGAAGATGACGGTGGCCGCAGTGTCCAGCGAATTGGAGGGCGTGGGAGTTGCCTTTCCTGCTGCCAAAGCTCCCTCAGCCCAGGAGGGCCACCGTAGTGTTTGGAAGGAGTCAACGCCCCCTTGTGCTTAAAACTCTGCTGCATTACCCGCAGGGCCGAAGCCTGTGGCACCAAGGGCATGGGAGCAGTCTTTCCTGCTGCCGAAGCTCCCTCAGCCCAGGACGGCCACCATATCATTTGGGAGGAGGCCACACCCCTTTGTGCTCAAAACTCTGCTGCATTACCCGCAGGGCCAAAGCCCTCAGGACCAAGGGCGCAGGAGTTGTCTTTCCTGCTGCCAAAGCTCCCTCAGCCCAGGAGGGCCACCATACCATTTGGGAGGAAGCCACGTCCCCTTGTGCTTAAAACTCTGCTACATTACTCGCAGGGCCGAAGTCCGTGGGTCCAAGGGCGCGGGAGTTGTGCTCTCGCAGTGATTTGAGCGAGAGCTGGGAGAGTGACGGTTGTATTGGGCTGGTCGGAGAGTTGCTTGCCACTTTCGCTTTTTGTCTGCAGCAGCGAGGAATAGGTCGTAAGTAGCTGTACATGGCACCTCGAACTCTGTTGTCAGACTGTGATACTGCAATCCATCTACGTGTATTCTACTGTGGTCCCACATGCTCCCAAAGGCCCTTTGTTAGTCAACCATTGCTGGAGGGTGGTGGACTGCTTTAAGTGACTGCTGATCTGTGTGAGCAAAGTGTGCCAGATCTGCAGATGGTCACAGTTAAAAACCAAGAGGGGCACACCTTGCTTTTCAACTTGTACAACAGGCCCAATGATAGTAATCCTTTGGAGACATTAGTGCTACTCCAAGAACTGATAACACAATGGGATTGTATACCACCAGAAAAATTGCATATTGTAGTAGGGGGCCACTTCAATCTACAATTTGAACCCCCAAGAGAGTTGGAGGGAATGTGGGATAAGGTTGATTATGAATGTGATATTCCATCACTAGAACCAAGCCACCCCTCACAGGCCCATAAGTATGCTCTGGAAACAGCTTGGATCCTATATGCATTAAACTTAAGAGCATTCAACGGGAGGTGTACAGGTGCTCGTATGGGAGGTTGCACATTAATTGGAATCATTGCTCCTCTCTGATTGATCATATGTTAGTGTCACTCTGCGATTGGGAGTTGATTCAGGAGTTTATTACAGTTGATCGAAGAGATAGTGATCACAAACCTCTTCGGATGGCCATAAGATTAGCAGGTAAATTGGAAATTAATCACGTGCAATCAGTGCCCCTCGTACCAACAGGAAATGGTAGACGTGCACTAAAATGGGACCACCTAAAGTTGGAGTGTATAAAACACATAATTTATCACACAGTGTTGAATGACATTTCATGTATTTTTGATGTAAATACTGTCGATGAGGAGGATTTGGTGATTTATAATGATTTGGTAGCGAGACTAGTGCACTTTTCTACCACACCTGCAAAGGAAATACGATCTAAAGGAAGAGAAATGGGACACTATGAGTGCAGGAAACCTCCATTATGTAATGCTTTTTCTTTATGAACATCTTTGTAAGACACAGAAGAAATACTCTGTGGCGGTTGGAGAAAAAAACAATGAATATGACTGTAATCTCTGCAAAGCAAAAATCTCTGCGCTTAACAATCAAGCAAATTAAGAAATCAAACCTTTATAACCAGCTCAAAGTTAGTAACATTTAATGATTAAAGAGGAGCTTCAAAAACTGGACCAAAACTCATAGAGGATCAGAGGCCTCACTGCGGTGACAAATTATGAGAAATGCCCTAAGAGGCAAAGATATGCAAAACCTTTGGTGCACCTTTATAAACATAGTAAAATTAACCAACTGAAAACTGATATAAACCCTATCTCTAACAATAGCTGGAAAGAGTATATGTGGAATATGCATCATACTGATAATACACCCCATGAAATACTTAACTATGAGGAGATACAGGAAATGTGCCTGCTAACTTTAACAGAGAAGGAGATTGAACTTGTTATCATTGGTCAGAAGTCATCTAGAGTGCCGAGGCCAGATGGGCTCCCAAATGTTATCTTTAAAAAGAACCCACAATTGTGGCCTGTATCTTATTTACTATATTCAAAGATGTAGTAATAATGGGTCAGATCCCACTGAGTTGGAAATATGAAAACACTGATATCAATTTATAAAAACAAGTTTTTGGGTCTCGGGGAAAGGGGACACCAATGTCAACAGGCTACACTGCCACATCCCACCAGAGGATTGGCCAAGGCATTTTTCTGGGTTGTATAAGCGTGATGGGGACAATGGGGATGTGATTGTTGTAGGTGACTTGGTGGAAGGCCTTGAGCCGACTAGCCAACTAGGCCAACAATGAATATATCTTTGGCAGAAGTTAAATGTGCCATTCTAGGTGCTAAAATCCACAAAGTGACTGACCCTGATGGGATCCCAATAGATGTGATGAAAGCTGAGCTAAACGGCTGGGTGCCAGTATTGTTGCCAATTGTTAAACTTCATCTTGTCCCAGACTCTTGGCCGAGGGCACAGATTGTGCCTATCCACAAAAAGGGTGATAAAGGCAGTCCTGTCAACTATAGGCCCATTTCACTGTTAGATGGAAACAGCAAGTTGTTTTCAAAGGTCATCCTTAGCCAACTGCAGGTTTGGGTGAATCGTAAGTATCTGGTTTCTCATCTACAGGCTGGTTTCCAATCTGGGATAGGGACTATTGACCAATCCTTCCGATTGTCACTTATTCTTTCAAAATATACTGTGCTAAAGAGGATGCAGGTCTATGCTGTATTTGTGACCTGCAGACTGCTTTTGACTCTGTCCCTAAAAGGCAACTGTGGCAGGTATTGATGAAGAGTGGCATTCCAATTGAACTGATTACAGCTGTTCGACAATTGTAGTGTGAAAATACTACTGTGGTAAGGTGGGGAACTGCAGGGGAATGTACCGAAGAATTTAGGGTGGCCGAAGGCATACGCCCAGGCTGCATTCTTGCTCCACTCTTGTTCTCCCTCTTTATCAATGAAGTTGTCCTGGCATTATTGATTGAGTGTATCGATGGTAATCTTGACCCCCCTAAACTTGGCAATGACATTATTTCAGCATTATTCTTTCCTGATGATGCCGTTCTCCTGGCCACTTCTCCAATGGGGATGAAGCGTTGTCTGAGATGCTTTGTCACCAATTGTACCAGACTAGGCCTAATGCTGAATAAGATTAAAACGAAGGAAATAGTATTTAGACCTCCTAAAGCCAAACCCTGTGTATGTTGCATTGAATTGGAGGGTGTAGCCCTGGAACAAGTGCCATACTATGACTACTTATGGGTGAGATTCACTGAAGGTGGGTCATGGTCATCACAGCTAGATAAATCCAAGGTTATCCTTGACAGGAACAGCAGAGCCAAAGGACATTCTTTGCTAAGCATGTCGAGAGGGCGGTATCCCCGGCCTTGTGTATCTACAAGGTTCAAGCTATACCTGCTGCTGCATATGGACGTGAGTTATGGGGTCATGCACCGAGCAGTCAACCTGAGGTTATAGAGAACAATTCCTTAAAATGTTACTGCGTTTGCCAAATAGCTTCCAGAGTGCACCACCGTGGTTCCAGTGCGGATTAGAACCAATCAACTCACAATCGATTTGGAAACCAATCTATTATTGGATTAGACTGTGGGCATCTCCAGATTTAAGTATGTTTCTGGAGGCTGTTATAGCCATGTTAAACTCCCCAGGTGGGGTTCACTTCCTTGGGTGAGGGATGTTAGAGATTAATTGGAATCTCTGGGTTTAAGTACCATCTGGAATAACCCTGAGCATATAACAAGCCACACAAAAGAAGTGAAGCTTGCTGTAAACCAGGCGAGCTATGAACAACGTATCATCAAAAGTTAGGTCTAGATTACCTGTATTTAAAAAGCGAGCTGAGTATTGAAAGTTATTTGGACCTCATAACACCTGCTTATGCTTGAACATTGTTTATGGAATTTAGAATTGGCACTCTAAAGACAGCTACATTTACAAGTGGCTGGAAAGCACAGAATACACAATGCTGCCCGTTATGTAAAATAAACCCAGAAAGAAACAGTGTACGCCATAAGGAGCAAAACAAGTACCTGCACATTGGCAGATGAAGGAAAGAGATGGTGTGAAAATTCAGACATTGCCATAATCTGATTTTCACCTCCTCCTTTTCCCTCTCCCTTCCTTGCATCCCCCACAGTCACCGAGATTGGTGACCAGGGCCGTTATGTGTCCTTCTGGGTCCTGGACTTCCCCCCAATCACCTTCAGCCTCCTCCCACCCCCAGAACTTGCCTTTGGGCACCCACTGGCAGGTGCTGTCTCATGGGCCTGCACTTATTGTATTGGCAGTTGACCACTTTTACCAAGTGATCTCTGCCAGGCACTTAACAGGTTCCATGTGTTAATATCCCCGCAAAAATATTGTCATACAAAAATATCGCTATATTTTTGCTGCGATATTAAGCCATGGAACCTGCGGGGGACACTGCTGAAATCCCCATAATAGTTTTAATGGAGCGGGGGACACCCCCCGCCAGCCTCTGTCCCAATAACCCCATAAATTTTCCCTACTAATAATATCACCTATGGCCTTACCCCACAATTTTATATATATGGTAATATTATTGGTGAGGATAATATTACCTGATACCACTTAACAGCTGCCTGCAACTACTCCCAGCACTTCCCTCTGTGGAACTCTGAGCACTTACCCCCTCCCTCGTCCCTTCTCTCTCTCTGCACTTGCATGTTCTGAATGCTCACAAGGCCTATTAGGGTGGCCTCTTTCTTTCTCTTCATTGCTATTATATTAGCCTTTCGTTCGCATGTTCCCTCCCCATTGCCCTGTGGACACATTGAAACACAATTTAGTTGATGTATAAGTGCCTTACAAATGCAAAATAAATAAATAAATAAATTTAAATAAATACATTTAAATACATAAATAAATAAGTAAACAAATAGATAAATAAATAAATAAATAAATAAATAAATAAATAAGGATTATAGGAGGCAGAAATGTAAGGTCCAGTAGAAGGACAGCTTAAAATGTAAGGACTGCAGTCTCCCATTTTGCCTTCCTTAGTATGTTGGTTAGCAGGCTGAGAGATGCCTCAAACCTTACTCTAATAAGCTCAGGTGCTATGCTCAGTGGCCTGCTACGAACTTTGCCCATCGAGGGCAGGGCAAGCTATTTCATAGGCATATTCATCAGCGATATGGTCGAGTCCGGGGTCAGAATCCCTTCTCATTTATTAAGAGCTTTCATTAAAACACTGAACAATTTTATATCATATGGTATAATAAAATAAATGAGCAATGGTGGCAACAATTCAAATAGTAAGAAGGAGGGTACTGAAAAAGTAATTTCAAAGAAAAGAAAGAAGATGAGTTGTAAGACAGATTTGAAAAATGTGCATGGAAACGAATGTGTGGATGGAGAAGGGACGGTAGATATATATTTAAGATCAAATATAGAGTGGAGTGAGACCATGGATGAATTTGAAGAAAATGGAAAGAAAGTGAAAAAGGATAGATTCATCAAAAGGTAGAAAATATATAGATTGCAGAGAAAACACAATGGAGGAGTGCAGAGAAGGGAAAAAAAAAGACAAATAGATGCTTTATAGATAGAACAGAGGGGAACAAGATTAGAATCGGGAAGTCCAAAGAGAAGAGCAGAGCAATAGTCCATATGAGAGAAGGCAAGAGAAATAATAAGGATCTTAGTAGTGTTGAAGGATAAATATGGATGAGCATGGCAAATGTTCAATAAATAGAACCGGAAAGATTGGGCAGTGCTTAATATATGGATGTAAAAAGAAAGAGAGGTCATTAAAAATAACATGCAAGGTTGCAAGCATTAGTAGAGATGTGAAAAGTGGAAGGAGATAACGCGAGGGAAGGAGGGGCAATGGGAGGATGTAGGTGGTGGCGTAGAAGAAGAGAATCTCTGTCTTAGAGGTATTCAGGTGTATAGAGGGAGAAGACATCTATAGCTGTATAGAGGAAAGACATTTGAAGACAGTAGAATTATGCAAGTCTGTGAATGAAGATTTGCTTAAGGGCAACACATAAATTATAGGATAGATTATAAGAAGGTAGGAGTGCAGAGAGAAGAATAGTGTACAGAGAAAAAGGAGAGGGGCAAGTACAGAGCCATGTGGAATACCCTAGAGAAGTGGATAAGAGTGTGAAGTACAGCCTGACAAAGAGCCTGAATAAGAGCATTTAGAGAGAAACTATTTAAGAACAGAATCAGAGAACACAAGTGAAGTAAGAGAGGACAGAACAGAATGATCCACAGTGTCAAAAGCAGCAGAAAGAGGAGTATGAGGACAGAGAGGGTTATGAATGGCGAGTAGAGAGGATAGGAGGATAGCGTTAGATACATGAAGATGGGCTGTCTCAGTCGAAAGGGAAAGTTTAGATAGGATGAAACCGTGAAAAAGACAGTGACCTCAGGAAGTATAAACAAAATATTAGAAGGGAAATGCAGTGAAAGTTAACTGGAGGAAAGGGTTGAGAGAAGGTTTTTCACAATGTGTATGATCCTAGCATGTTTGAAGGAGGATGAGAAGCAGGAGTTAGAAAGATATTTTTACTGGCGAGATAAGGAATGAGATATTGGTAGCCTGGAGAGATAAGGGAGGAAGTTAGTGGATCGCGAGAGGAAGCAGTTTGATGAGTGATAGTAAGAAGGGACTGCAGCAGTTTTGAGGTCAGAGAGTGGAGAGAAGGAAGAGAATAAGTGGGGAGGGAGAGCAGGAAGAGTAGAAGCAGAAGGATATTAGATGTAAAAGAAGAGTGGAGGGAGGAAACTTTAGAAGTGAAGTAGATAGCAAAATCAGAAGATGAAAGAGGATGCAGGAGAGAATGATCTGGGTGTTGGGGAGAAAGAATATTTTGGAGTAGTTGGAAAAGACGACAGAGGTGAGGGGAGAGGGAAAATGTGAGCTCAGAAGTGGAGAAAGGATGCTGAAAAGAGAGTCAAGGTCATGGGCAAAATTAGAGGTGGGACCAGGGTGACCACAGATTATAAGAAAAGCAACTGGCAGAGGTTTAGAAAAAGAAGAGAGATGATATTCAAGTAAGAGAAATTGGAAGATCCGGTGGGGCAGGGAAGGGATCCAGGAGCAGTGATAATGATGAATCCCAGAGCAGTGGTCTACCCTGCTGTCTCCAACAAGCCCAGCACCTTGCCTTCAATAAAACGACTGGGGGGGGGCGGTGAGATGGATGCAGGATGTGAAGAGCAGTGTGCAGTGCCAAACAGGAGTGTTGGGGCGGGGTACATGATAGACTTTCTAATGAGGATCCATTCTCGAGTTTGCAGTCTCTCTGATCCCTGGGTAGCTAAGAGTCTCTGAGGGGGATTTATTTACTTGTGCCACAGCTAAATGATGAGACCACGGCAAAAACAGCCATGCTTTATTTAACGGTAGGGAGGGGCTGTCACAAAGTCTGAGCTGTTCCTCACAGGCCATCTACTGGAGCCAGGGAAGTGCAGCACACCCATTAACAGCTATTTACACTAAAAAACAGAGAAGGGGGGAGATAGGCTGTTGGCTGTCTATCTGAAGTATGTGGGGTGTTCACTGATTTGTGCTCTTGCATTTACAACTTTAACCCAAGTTGGTAAGATGTCTTGGGAAAGATAAGAGAAGGCAGCATTAACTACCCCACATTCGCTGCTAAACTGGGCAGGTGTTGTGTGTGACCAGAAAAGCAATGATGCATTGCCTTCCATCTGACTCATTAAATATCAGATGAGGAATTTAAACAGGTGATGTGCAACACAAAGAAGCATCCACCCCCCTGATAATTGAGGAAAACAGCATTTGTTTGGATAGGATCAGGCCATTTGTAGATGCCGGGATTATCTGCAAACTGGCTCTAGGGTTGTGGAATGTTGCCTGTAAGAACCGGTGACTGGTAAGCCCCCACCATTATTGTCTTGAAATGTTTAGGGGCCAGTAGGCGCCCGGTGCTTCCCTCTCTACTATGGAATAGTTCAGCATTGGTCCCTTGAGTGCTCTAGGTATGAACTCGATAGTTAGCTCTCTTCCCTATTATATTTTGTGTAGCACAACTCCTAGACCATTGCTGCTTGCATTAACCATAATCAACCATAATCACGGGGTGAAATGTTGACATTTTAAGCACATGGTCACTGTTTATGTCTACCTTTGCTTTTTGAAATCCCTCTTGGCAACCCTCAGTCCACTGGAAGTGAGTGTTCTTTTTTGAAGAGGCCCCTTATGGCTAGGGCATTACCATCAAAGTTACTTATGAATTTAGAGTAATACTGTGCCATTCTAAGAATGTATCTCAACTGATCGTTGTCTGCTGCTGGAGGTACCTCTGAGATGGTGTGTACTAAGTTGTGCTGCCACTTAATGCTATTGTGACCAATCGTATGCCCCAGGTAGTCCACATCTTGGGCACCAATGCAGCATTTTTTCAGTTTAGGCATTAGTCCCTTCCTTTTGATAATTCAAGAACCCACAAAGATGGGTGGTGTCTTTTTAATTTCTCCCAGCGATTAAGTGGTCTTCTCTGGAAAACATAGACTCCCATCAAGCCTCAGAAGTTTCAATATGCACAATGCATGTACAATTACACCATAGGTATGCAACAACATGTAAATAAAAGGAATCAGTCTCTTACCAATCAGCAGATTGAAAATATTATCATGCCTGGCTGCTGCCACAAGGCTTCTGAAGCCATGGTCCCTCTACAGATGAATGAGCCCCAAACAAATAGGTGTTTGTGCCTACCTCTGTCCAAACCCACTTAACCCACATGGCCTGAGTCAGGGATGAATCAGGAATTTTTGAGAGGAAACAAAAACATCATGCCTGGCAGTCCTCAAGAACACTTTTAGAGCATCATATTGTTTAAAACCGGGATTGACACATAGATTCTATTTCACTGTAAAGGCAGGGAATTGAATTTCTTTAGTACAATCCATATTATGAAAGGACACACCTGATGGGGTAACATTACATGTTAAGCAAAACTTGCACATCTGAGACCCTTCAAAAGGCCAACAAAAATATTGAGGTGACCAACTGTACAAAGAGTAATTTAAGGGACAGCAACTCATTGCCAAGCCTGGAAAAGGAACTACACTGAATTGCAACCCAAGTGTGGGGATATCTGGGCATTGAAGTAGCCAACACCCAAACCCCTCTAGCATTCTATATACTACCAGATGCTCACCAATTGGGATAACCTTCCAATCATAAGTGGAAATTACTGAGCTACATGCATTTTATGCATGATAAGCAGTCCTTTGCGCTATGTCTGCCAACAAATGTTACCCGTTGTACTGTAACCCCTTGAACAGTGCCCCAACCCCATTGCTTATACTAACCATAAAAGATGTTCAAGCAGATCTATCTGATCTCTATATACAAGGCATCCAGAATGTTCCACAGGGGAAGCAGCTTTGCATAGAATGCCTGTGAATCATCACCTATCTCCGAAAATGTCCATGCCAGTAGATGTAGTGCGCCCTGAAGAAAAAGTTGCTCAACCCTCATGTGTGCCCACATAATAAATCCTGTGTAGTGAGAGAATGGGCTCATCTGTGTACAATTCCATAGCAATCAGAAACCATAAATGGCTGGACCAAAATGGAGATATTATTACCACTTGAGTACCTAAGCTCTCTACTTGTAGTTGGGTTTAAGGAATCATGATAAACAGTGGAAAAGCATGATGGACCTATGGTCCCCATTCCAGAACAAATACGTCCATTGCCACTGCCCCAGCATCCAACCCCCACTTGGAGCACTCTGGCAGTTAAGCATTGAGCAGGGTGTCAAACATATCTATCTGCTGGATCTTCCCAGTGTGAGAATCACCAATGCATCTCTTGGTCCTCATCCAGAATCGTGAAAATGGTACGTATGCCATTCAGAAGGCAATCCTGACATGTTGGGCAGGCTTTATCTTTGCCTACTTTTAGTAAAAAGTCGACAACTTGGGGTCCATAATGAGATTATCAACTAAGGAGTAAGCATTTCCTATTAAATCTCTCCCGCTGGACACTAGATACTATCAAGTTACAATTCAATTATTGATCAAATTCCTATTGTGTAATTTTCATAACAAAACACAGTTATGAAATATACATTCCAAATGTTTTTATTCCATAATACGTACCATACAATATTTTGTGCCAACACAATTGCATGTGCTTGGTGTTTCGCCAATCTAGATTGTTCAAGGCTAATCATTATCCATGAAACATTTTCATACAGTAATGCATTTTTTAAGAACATGATTCTTTTGCATTCATTTATCGTACATTTCAGTCAAAGAAACCATTTATGACAAGAGAAGAATAAGAAATTGGTGGAGAGAAAAAGAAGAGAAAAAGAACACCATCAATTTATTATAATTTCATGTTATGATTGATTATATTCAAACATTGCATAGTACACTCGCTGGCTCGACAGGGCTCTTTGTGAATTGCGGCAGACATGTTATCATATTTATATATTTCTTATGAAATCATAATGTAACGTGATGTCATTGCATGATTAAATATTTGGCAATGTTGTGTGTTTAAGACATGATACTTTGTATGTACATTTAAGCTTCTTCATATTTTAATACGAATGTTGCATATATTTGCATGCATATTTCTATGGTGTTGTTTATCCTGGCTATTTATGTGATAAAACAGGAAAGCATATGTTACGTCGGATATAAAGGTTGTGATGCTGAGTCTAGACATTTGTCATAAGGATACTTTATAGGTTATCAATTAATCAAATTGATTATCATATTGGATCTTAATGGGTGCCCACTTTATGTGACAATACACCCTTCAATTACCTGGTATTCTTTGGTACCATGTTATATTGTGTCTTCATTGACATATTATGTTCCATGTTGGACGCATTATTGTTTCATTCCATACTTTGCATACAGTTTAATTTTTTAGCATTTTTAAAGGAGTCACATAGCCCGTGGGCATCAAGGTGCTGTTACAATGGTTGTTTGTTTTTTTTAGTTGCGTAATTGTTTTTTTTTTTTGTCTTAGTTGTTGTATTTCTAACATGCTTAAATACCCATAGGTTTCTAAGCACGGACCCAGGGATCCAACCTGTATTGCTTCGTGTTGTCTTCCAAGGCGAGCACGTTGCCGCTGAGCTATCCTCTCGGGACATTTGAAACATATGCCTGATTCATAATTAGTGAATATATCCTTCACATATCTATTATTCTCTAATAACATGAGACATTATTTTTACATTCTTCATAGACAAGTCTTTATGATAAATGTTAGACTCATTAGTTGAATCCATATGTTTCATATATAAACCATACATGTGTTTGACGATATGCTCTGTCACTCAGATCCAGTATTTGATTTATATACAGGGTTGTTGACTATATTATTTAATTCATGTTATAAAACGACATTCATCTCGTATTCAGAGTTCAGTCCATGTTGTACTGTTCTTAATTGGCAAATGATGTGTGCCTCTGTGTGTCTCAGTTTCTCTTCTTGATTACGCCTTCTGATGTCTTCTTTCACAAGTCTTAATCCAACAATTCTGATTTCATCATTGTTGTCCATCTGATGGTATTTCTGCCACTGAGCTGCCGAAGGTAATTTAGGCTCTTCCGCTCCCACCATGATTACATGTTTTCTGATCCTTATTAATTATTCATGGATGGTACTACCTATATGAAATCGTTTGAAAAGGAATAGGATGTAGCACATGTAGATATACAATTTATATGTTTCTGGGATTTTCATTGTGCAGTTTTCTTTCATTCTGAAAACTACTATAATGCTCATCGCAAACATCCCCATATTGCACCGAACAAGCTATGAAAGATCCTGATGTGTTAACTTTGGATATCAGCATAAAACTAGAACAGCGTTTTGAATGCACTGTTGGTAATATTTGATATATCATTTCTGGTCCTGGTCCTTTGCTTGGATTCAAACTGTTCCTCAAGGATGTTTACTCAAGGCTCGGATAGATAGTGGTCATGCCCTGCACCAGGAGACCCACATGGGGAATCATAATCACCAACCCCAGGAAGTCTAAAAACCAATTCAATACTGGGTGACTGGCCTGTACAATCTTTCCGAGCCTTGAGTCTGACCCATTTCTTTTTGCCACTTCTTTTGCATTTGATTGTAATGTATAGATGCTTTTCCCATGTCACCACTGTTCAACTGCACCAGCCCTTTCTAGCTGTCATAAGATAAAGCTTCCAAAACTGCAGTCGAAACTATACTTTGCATTATGACAAAGTGGCCATTCACTTTCTAAAGTCTTTCTGGTACATTTCTACTGCAGAGTCCTCTGCATTACTTTTTGAATAAATGATGCTACGTCAGTTCTGCGCACGTTTTCTTCTTCATTCTTCTCTTTACGCATAGCCTGGCCCTGCTTTCCCATATTGTGTCCAAGGGAAACACAAAATGAATCCTTATTCTGCTGACTCTTGAACGGCTAATGCTCAGCACAAAGTTCTTCTTTCTAACCTGTTCGCTGTGCTGGAGCCTCGATAACACTGAAGATGGAGGTTTTGTCCCCAGCCACGGAGGACATATTTTATCACTGATGAATCGGAACATGCGTTCAGTGCACTATAGGATCTTCCAACCCATGACTTATCATCCCTCTGAAATAAAGTCTAAGATGCCAACCCTTATGCTTTCCACAGTCCTTCTGTCCTAGCTAGTCTCAAGGGCCTTAGCACACAGACAATATCCATAGAAAGTCTTCGCTAGTCATTGAACCAGGCGGCTGTGTTGGTAGAGCTTCCACAGCACGTACGTTCTCTGCAGCATCAGCAATCAACCATAACCCAAGTCAGAATCCCAGACAGCAGACAAGATAAGGCACCATAGTGATGGAGAGCGACACCTCTCAATGGTACTGGAGGGAAGCGTGACGCTCGCAATCCAGGAATGGCAGACATTCCTTTGGTAGACTTGATGATGCATTATCTTCTCAGGTTTCTTATCAGTTGAGGCCTAATCGCCTCTAGGTTCCTACACATTCTGTGCTCTCAATAGCTTGGCTTCATTGAAACAAGCAAGGTTTGTTGACTGATATCTTTTAACCACCTCAATCACCAACGCCCTTCCTTTTAACCACCCTGTTTTATAACCGTGTAGCACAGGTCAATTCTTGTAAGATTTGGTTTGGGTTTAACAACATCATGATACACTTCCTCTCAGAGGAATAATGGCTCAAATCTACCTTCCTGTGATGAGATCTCTCCCATCCTCTTCAGACTACATCCACATTTCTGTAATCCTACATTGGACCTGGGAAATGGTTACTACATACGTGGCATAAAGCATGTCTCTGTGTTGGATCTCATTGCAACATTGAGCAGTTATTTGCTGCTACTATTCCCAGGAAGGCAAAGACATCCTTCCACAGGGGGTGGATTTGGTCTTCCATTAAGCTGACAGGTTCTGGTTGGAATCCGCATATGCATGCTAAAGCTAATATTTTAAAGGTCAAAGAACAAACATTAGGACAATATCAAATGTATTAATAAAGATTGAATGTAATTGTATATGATACAGAAATGAAGATGATCACTGTTACAGGCACCAGCTTAAGTAATTTAGCCAAGTAATTACTGTTGTGTTGCCTGCCTGTATGGCCACTTTCTAGCTTTCTGATGTAGGTGCACACATTGGGAATGTGGGGATGGAGCACGTATGTGACTGTTTATGCAGTGCAGTTTGCATTCTCCACTCAATTTACTCTCAGGCGTAGCTTGGCTAGTTTTAGTGGCTTCTGGTGCAAGTTAAGTGGAGAGGAGTAGACAATGCGGCTCAGTGTCTTGACCTGGAATGATACAGTGGGGGGTGAGATGAAGCAGTGAGAGACAACAAAGCTGCATAGAGGGCAACACCACTAACCTGCAACAAAGGCTGCCTTGACACTGCCATCTCATCTCGTGACAATGGAGACAGACAGCTAAGCTGAATGCAACAGTACCTGGAGGGGCAAGGGCATGCAAGGGGAGAGGCAAGTCATCCTGCATCCCCCTGTCCCAGTGCTGTTACTTGAGGGTCCATTAAAACCAATGTCAACCATGAGTGTGGAGGGGGGAATGGGTTATCATCAGGCCAGCACCACTATGTTCCTGGTTTTCTAAGCATCAAGGCGCAGTTCCGGTTTCATCCCTCCATTCCTGTGGTTGGTAGAAACAAGTGGGGAGCATTCTTCTGCATACAACTTTTTACCATCTCTCAAAGCCTTTGAAGTGGGGTGCTGTTTGATGGGCACAGATTGTATTTTCTGTCCTCGTCTTCTACAGCTTTTATCCACATTCCTTTAACTTCTGCCTGATTGTATGTCAGTACCGTGGCCTGGACATTTACCAATGACAAAATTGAGCATGTCTTCTGGAGTATCATGGAAATGTGGTGCAACCACTGCTAGAGGTGTGCAGCAGCAAGTTAACTTGGCCAGAGATAATGTGGTCTGCAGCACCAACGGTAATTTATCCAAGCATGAAAATCCATGGCTATAAGTCTTCCCTTGTTTGCCACCAAGCACAGCAACGAAAGAGGCAGAGGAAGGTGGGTTTGTAGAACAAACAGGTGCAAGAGAATTAGAGATTGTGTTGTAAATTACCAATAAAAACATGTGCTGCATTTTAAATCTGCCAGTTTATGTCGTAAATTATGTTACCACTGTTACCTCACACGTTTTTGGTAGGGATAGCCAAATGGTAAACACTCCCAGAATGGTGGAAAAAGAAAGCTGAGCGTGTCTACTTTGAAAACCCCAATCCAACTTAAATCGCCCATTTCCTGCTGCCATCTGATGGTGAAGGAGGTCACAATTATCCTGGGAAGTAAGGTCCAGGGTGCCAGGTATGAGGTGATAGCATTCTACATTCTCTCAGTCAGCGCTCACTTTAATGGCTGAGGTGATAGTGGCCTATTCTGCCAAGTTGTTTGGGGCGATCCATACGAAAACACCAACTAAAGGTAAACAGACACCTAAGAAGAGATTGAGGACAGGGTGACGGCCATGTGCACTGTGCCCTGGAACACAGATGATAAGAAAATATAAAGAAATTGAAATGATCACAGGGCCAGGGCCCAGAGCCTCAAAGTCAACCATCACAAGGAGACGGCAGCCATTGTAGGTTGGCATGGAGGGTGTAGGAGTCGCAGACATTGTCAAAAAACAGAACCAGTTAACAAGACATGCACTGGCTTTCATCCTGCATAGTTTGGCACAGGCTCAGCACATGCACGATGTATGTAAGTAATTTGGTGGAATGAGCAAGGAGGGCCTAAGGCAGGTAACGCCCAAAATATAGCACCTCAACAAAATAGCATCCCTAAAAGGTACATGTTGTAACATGTGTCCTGGAATGTCACTGAGGTCTCCAGTCCATCCCCAACCACCACAGTCAGTTACCCACACACACACACGTAGTCCCAAAGCATGATGGAGCATGCACAACCTGAGAATAACATAGCCCAAACAACCATATCCTGCACAAAACTAATTGCCCCAACCACATCCACATGACACTCCCACATGCCCCATCCAGGTATCATGTCAACATGGACTTTAAATGGTACATGCCCATCAATTGGGGTAGAGGATATGATGAGTAACAGAACACTTGACAGATTGGAGCATGTAGGGTATTTTGCAGTGATTTGGGGCCTGACGGTATTTTCTTACCGCCGAAAAATAACTCAGCAACAATCACTCCTTGTATTCAGATTGGGCCATGTACAACAATAATACAGTGGACAGGCATTATTTCAGCACACAGACATGCTTATTTGGTATGCGTGGTTGGTATGCGTGGTTGGTGGTATTTTGGTGAGCATAATTCCCTTGTTTTATTTGTGGCCCCAATATCCAGAACCCCTTATTTTTGTTTAGATTTTTCGTGTAATCACTAGAGAGACCTCAGGCTTGCATTTCAGGAACACCACATTTTCATTTTTAGTGTGCCACCATGGGCAATTTCTCTCTGTCTTATCTACGGCAGCGAGCTATCATGTGGTATTTTCACTATCTTATATACGGTAGTGAACTATGGCCCGGGCCTCCCTTTTTGCCGACTCATAGACCTCCGACAAACTACAACACACACAGTTAGTTACAATTGCTCATACTGAACTACATTGTGCACACGGCTGCAGCCAAATTTGATGTTTAGCTACCTTGAAAATGACAATTGCACTGTCTAAACATCTCCCCACATCATCAGCACTGTATTGGTAAATATAAAACACACCACCCGTCTGCTTTCAAATATTTTTGTGTATTATAAAAGTTGCATTTAAACACCATCTCACTCTTTGCAGAAATAAATAAAATAGCACAGTAACAGCATTGTCTGTGATACACTGAAAAGAGAGTGGCAGAGACAAGAACTCAATTTGCAACATTAAACATGTGAGTAAAGCACAGGAATCTCCTTTCCTACACTGACTGAATATTCTCGTACACACTCAGCCCCCACACTTCTGTAATTACCTTATCTGTTCAGCATGAGTTTTCTCCAGCTGTTCTCTTTCTGAATTTGGCTCGCTTGAAGATTAACCCCAGTGAAAACAAGCGTCTTTCGTTCTCAAACCGGGGTTATTGCCTGGAATTCTCAGTTTTTGCAGCAGAAATGCTTCAGCCAGGAAACAGGTCCTTCTCCCAGCTCTGCCAAATCTCGATTGTCCTCCCCCTCTCCTCAAGCTCCCCGAGCAAAAGTCTAATCACTGCCTCTAGCATGATACTTGCTATGACGCTGCTCCAATCAGAATCAATCATGCCATTTCCTCCCTCACTACCCAATGGCTCATTTCTACAGTAACCATTTGTAACCAACTGATTTCCTGTTCCTTCGAGCCCTTTGCCTCCTGTAATTGTGTGGACAGAGCAGCAGAGAAAAAGAAAAAAATGAATGTGCGTTTAAAACTTCACTTTCAGAGTAGGCCTAATTCTGCAGTGGAGACACATTTTTATTAGTGGGTTATGTTAAATGCAGTTTTATTAGTCAGGTTAGTTATTAATAAGGTTAGTTATTAATTTTCAAATGTGTCTCTTGCAACATAGGCATTTCAGGTGAAAAATAGTGTGTATTATTGAATGTGCACGTGTGTGCTTTTAACTGTAAAAATAGATTTGCATCTTATATGTTAAAATCGTTTTTGACTGAATAGCCTGTCTTTACTTATATGTCCATGTTAATCTGGCAACACATATAGCAATGCACCACACCCATGTGGTGGTGCTGCATCAAAAAAAAAATTGCTACCTGTGCAGTAGTGCTGTACTCTGTGCTGTAACACGCCAAATATCCTTACATACCCTCCTTTTGTTTTTAGAACTTGGCTACGATCCAAGCCAATTCCTAAAAACAACTTGTTCTTTTTTTCTTTTAAAATGCATGTGTATTGGGATATCTTTCTCTTCCTGACGTAGCTAGTAAAATCAGTAACATTTTCATTTTTACTGATAGCACAATCAACCATCCACCCATGATTAGCACCAGGACAGCCAAACCCACTATTGAACGTTCCCCCCAGGTTCCCCAATTAAATCTTTCCACTTCTATTATCCCCAGATTACTAATTGTAATATTGTTTTTTCTCAAATTCATTTTTATAACTTTCCCAAACATCATTTGTTACATGAAACAATGTTAACCCCCCAATTGACACAATTGTATCCTTTGGAACCTGTAAATAAAAAACATTATATTTCACCTGTTTAACCACGTATGTTCCATGGTTTAAATGTACTACCGTCATGTTCTTTAAACAGGTGCTGACCAACCATTTACCTCTGACCATCTTAGCCTGTGCCATTTCTTCACTCCCCATATTGCTAATAATCACTTCACATCCTTCTGATATACTTGGGTCAGATTTCAAACCACAAATAGCATCTGTGGCATCAGGAACAAACGGTTTACCTGGACACATATAATTTTGTTCTTTAAATTTTACACATGTTTCCAGGTTTGGTATTAAATAAACTTCAGGTTCCCATGACTGAAATGCCACCACTTCTGGAGTCTTAATCTTAATAAATTTGTCCTCTTGCCAAAATCCCACGTTGTGTACCCACTTCGTTTGGTAAATAAGTTCAGGGGCTACATATGGGATGCATAGCAAAAATCTGATCACTAGTCTTTCCAAGTCCACATATAACGGCATTGCATTACCCATTTCGAATGCAATTTTTACCTGTATTATATCAATTTCCCTCCTGGTCAATCTTTCTATCATTTGACGAATAATATCCTGCGAAACAAAATACAAGGGGATATGTCCTTGAATCAATTGTGAAACTGCCGTTTGAACTTCTCTCATATAATTCGTTAATAGTCTATCAACAGGACTCATAGGGCCTCATTACGACCCAGGCGGTAAGTTACCGCCTGGGCCGTGACTTTACCACCATGGCGTAAACTACGTTTACGCCATGGTGGTTGGCGGATTTACCGCCCCATTCTGACCTTGGCGGGGCGGTAAATCCCCATTTTCCCATTTACCCTTCCCCATTCCCATTTTGCCCCATAGGGCATAATGGGAGTGGGGAAGGCGTTAATTACGCCACCGTAAATTACGGTGGCGTAATTAACTCCATGGTCCCTTAGCGCCATGGATTTTAACACCTGCTAAAAGCAGGTGTTAAAACCTCCATGGCGCTAAGGGACCTCGTACTCAGGCGGTAAGGGTCGGCGCTGTTTACGCCGCCGTAAAACCCTTACCACCTGAGTTGTAATGAGGCCCATTATGTTCAATATTTCATTTAAAGTTCTGTCATGCTTAAGTATTATTTTAGTCGCCCGTTGCATTACATCTGCTTGTTCATTTAGAATGATTGCAGTTTCATTTATGAATCTTACTTGTTCATCCAGTCCCCCTCTAATTCCATCTAATGTTTTTTGTATTATTTCTAGGTCAATTCTCAGTTGTTGCGCTTTAGTACTCAGTGTTCCTACCGAAATAGAATTGGCTGTTGATATTGTGGTACCTATTATGGCTCCAACTATAGACATTACCAATGATATCGCGAGCATCACCGCACCTCTCTTTCCTCTCTTCTTCTTAATGTCCGCTGAATTCACGAATGTTTTTTCCAATTGCATTAATATATCTCTTATTGACTGCTTAGTGTCCTCTTTTCTTATTTCCAGCCACTCTTTAGTCTGTTCAATCTTAATTCCCGTATTGTTCAAGTGTTTTTCAATCAAAATCTCAGGATTCAATGGTATGTATATATTTTGGAAAATCATCCTTCTGTCACTCATGATGAATCCTGGTGCCTCTTCCACCGCGATACCAGATGCTGGTCCAGGTTCAATGACAACCTGTGCTTCTGAATTCTTGAAGATACCTCCAAATATCATCATCATTAACCATATCATCGGTATCATCTTCAATGCTGATCGCTTTGCAGCCTTGGTCTTCACCCCTCTTTGGGGCTTTCCCGGAATCCGTCCACGTGGGCTTCCCGGACTCCATCGTCTCCCGTGGGCTCTGATCCCCGAACCTCCGACCAAATAATGTTAATTTTCTAAATCAAATAGAAAATAAACAAATTAAGTACATAGCACAATACTAACTTCACCCTTTTGGCAAAAATAAAACATGCTTGGTAAAAATATTGCGTTTTTTTTTTCTTTTTTTTTTTTTCTGAAATTAAACACAAGTTAAAAAGAAAACAAGCACATATAAAACAACATTCAATATTTAATACCTTTTCTCTCTGCACACCAACCATGAGCTTCCATTATATATATTTATTTATTTATTTTATATTATATATTTTTATATATATTACAGTGTTTATGTGCCATTATAACCAACTTTTTAACTTCTTTGTCACTGCCTTCTGATTGTACCCATTTATTTTCTCTTTTTGTGTTCAAGGGACTTTATCTGTTTTTACATGCTCAAGCTGCCTGATCTCATGTCTGGGATGGATGGTTTGATTTGATTTACATGGACAAACTGCTCTATTGCCGTTTCACCTTCATTTTTCAAAATTTTATAAACTACAGGAGAGACCTTATCTATAATTCGAAATGGCCCCTGCCATGCTGCTCGAAATTTAGAATTTTTCTGTTTACTTTTTCCAAAATGAAACTTGTACACCTGATCCCCTACACTGTATTCCTTTACTGATGTCTTTTTGTCATAATAAGACTTTGCACTGTCAGCAGCTCTTTCCAGATTTCTCTGCACAAAAGCAAATGCATGTTGCAAATGCCTCCTCAGTTTATCAATATATTCATGAACTGTGGATGCACCCACAAGTGTCTGCTCATGTGTTCTGTATAGTAGGTGTTGTGGTAACACCATTTTCCTACCTGTCAAGACCTCATGGGGGCTAACACCTGTTGCTTTGGCAGGAGTTGATCTGATTGCCATCAAAACCAACGGTAAACGTAAATCCCAGCTGGAACCTGCTTCTGCCACAAATTTCTTTAAAATATCCACAACAGACCTATTGCTTCTTTCAACTGTACCTGAAGACGCTGCCCGATATGCGATATGTAGTTTCCTTTTCACACCTAGTATTTGCCATACCTTACTCATTAGAGTACTTGTGAAATGACTTCCTCTGTCTGACTCAATTCTTTGTGGCAACCCAAACCTTGAGAACACATGGTTCACCAGCAATGTGGCTGCTGTTTGCGCACTACAATCTGGTGCAGGAATGCATTCAATCCACTTCGATATCAAACATACCACACTCACAATATAACGGTTTCCCCTGCTCGACCTTTTTAAAGGACCTACATAGTCTATTTGCAAATCTGACCATGGGAGAGTTAGGCCTCTTTTCATCAATGGTGCTCTATGCATTGGTGAAGCAGGTTTAAATTGGGCGCATACTAGACATCCTCTAGTATATAATTCCACATCTTAGGACATATGTGGCCAGTAAGCATAATCTTTTAGTATTTCTAATGTTTTTTGTGAACCTCTATGGCCTGCAGTTATGGCATCATGTGCATGGTGTAGCATTAGCCCTCTGAATGAAAGGGGTACTACCCACTGTATTTGTCCTGTTATGGACTCTCTAATCATGAGTCCATTATGTAATCTAATTTGTGTTTTGTTCTTTAATAGCACCCTCAACTCTTCTTTTCCCATACAATCATTTTCTGTTAAAGAATTTTGTTCGGGATCTATCAAATGATTATAATAGATTCCCAAAATTCGATCATTCTTTTGTGCCTCAATCAAATCTTGGTCTGGCGTGACATGACTCCACTGCACCACCGGTTGATCTACCTCCTTTGGTGCTTTAGAACGTGTGACTGCATCAATTTGTATTTCACCCATTAAATAATCAATAGGTAGCAATTCTCCCATCACAGCCCCAATCTTAGCCAGGTGGTCTGCCTTATCATTTCCCTCCTTATCCTCTCCTGGTGTTTTTAAATGCCCACAAATTTTTCTCCAGTATATTGTTAAATTATTCTCTGACACCAATTTGTCTATGGCTTGTATCATTTTTCCATGTTTAAGTGGCTTTTTGTTGTATGTAACCATGCCTCTTGCTTTCCAACCAGGCAGGTACTCCACAAAGCTATTCCGTGCATAGTCAGAATCAGTCACCAGGACAACTTCACTGAACTTTTTATCAACTGCAGTAGCAATTGCTTTATAAATGGCTGCCATTTCCGCCACCTGACTGCTCCTATCTCCAATCCTCATCCCTATACTGGGGACGCCTTCACATTTCAACCAGACATTCCCTATTCCTGCCACTAACTGTTTATTACTGTCATTTTCAATGTGAAAAGCACAACCATCCACATATACAGTTGGCAAATCCTTGCATGTTTTTTCATCAAAAGCTTTGTGTGGTGATTGTTCAAATTCCCGCAAACTAGTTTCCACTTCCATTTCATTTGGCATTTGTTCAGCTGCACAGTCATGTAAGTCAGCTAACCCTTGAGCAATTGGGTTCTTTTTATTTTGTCCATATCTCACTTCTACGGGAAAACCTTGTAATGCCAGCGTCCATGAAGTGATTCTGGATTGCGCTAGATTACCTGATCTAATTCTTTTACTCTCTAAAAATTGCAAAGGTTGATGATTTGTTTCAATAATCACCTTTTCTCCCTGAACAATGGGGCGGAAATGTTGTAGCGCCCACACAGTGGTTAATAGGGCCTTTTCACATTCATTAAATTTCATTTCAACTTGGGAAAATGCCTTACTTGCATATGCAATGGTTTTGTGATTCAAATCGTGTTTTTGTGATAACACTGCTGACATACAATGTTCAGAAAAACCTATTTCTATAAAGAAATACCTGTCCTTTATGGGGTATGCTAAACATGGTGCCTTTACAAGACATTCCTTTAATTTAGCCACTGCATCAGACTGCTCTTTTTCCCATTTCCAGGGAGTATTCAGTTTAAGCAGTTTAGTCAATGGTTGAGTGATTTCTGCATAATTTTCAATGAACTTTCTGTTATAGCCTGTCATCCCTAATAAACTTTTTACTCCTTTCACATTTTTAGGATCTTTTAATCTTTGTATGGCCTCTATCTTCTTCTTTTGTGGATTTAGCCCATGTTCAGTCACTTCATGACCGAGAAAGTTCACTTTTTTTTTTGCACCATTGTGCTTTTTGCAAAGATACTTTGGCGCCTGCTTTCTGCAATTGGCCAAGTACATGTCTTATTTCATCAAAATGGCTTTTCAGGCTTTCATTTTTTATCAGGACATCGTCCACATAAACTATTTTTCCTCTTTCCGCTGCATCCGGCATGGCCTTTCTCAAAAATATGCTAAATTCACTCCCACTATTGATGTACCCAAACGGAGCTCTAAGCCAGGCATATTGAGTCCTGTCAAATGTAAAGGAAAATAAATGTTGTATCTCCTCTGCCAATGGCACGCACCAATATCCAGAGGTGAGATCTAATGTGGTAAATACATTTGAACCATGTACCTGAGCTAGGCCCTGATCAATGAATGGCAGTGGCCATCTAGATACTGGTACTCTTTTATTTAACTCTCTCAAGTCTGCACATAGCCGCCATTGACCATTTGGCTTTAACACACCTAAAATAGGTGTATTGGATGTGCTATGAATGGGCCTGATGATTCCCCGCGATTCCAAATTTTTTATAATCTCTGCCAATGATTCTAAACATGCCAGCGGTAGTCTATACTGGCGTACAAATACTGGATTTCTGCTACACCCTTCTGGTAGTGTGGCCACATGTAAATCAGTTAAACCACAATCATAAGCATCTTTTGCAAATACATCCTTAAACTCCATAAATATCTCCCTCAGATTGTCCCTATCCTCATTGCTTTCACACGCATCCGCTAAGGAGATCTGCTCTTCTACCATTTTGGAAAATTCTGGAAAATCTTCTGATAAGGGAATCTCGGCGCTTTCCTCTAACTGTGTGGCTGTGTCTTTTTGTAAAGCTGCCACTTTTAAATATTTTGGCATATCAGCTTCCACTTCAATGGGCTGATTTTCTGTTTCATTTTCATTTAAATTAAATATTATGCAATCCTCTTGATGGCAGCACACTGTCTCATTTGAATCATAAGGATACACAGAATGAATTTTAAATATTCCTTTGGGCTGAGAGTCCAGGTGTTCTGGCAACTCACCCTTGGCATCTACATACTTTTCAGGAATATTTCCAATAACCATCTTATTTAAATCTGCCGTATAATGTGATTTTTGTATGGCCATTCCTAATGGGGAGTTTTCCTCTAAATGAATATCTTGACAACCTTTATTATTTTCCATAATTTTTACAGATCCTTCCCCAATGTCTACCAATGGAATGTATTCATAATACAGGCCTTGCTGTTTTATAGATTCATTCAGGCATACAAATGCATCAGAGCCTTTCATCTGCTGTCCATTTTTACATTTCAGTGTTATTGCAAACTGTTTTGTAAATGCAGGAATAATAGTATCTTTCCTCATTTGTAATTCGATTGCATAAGGAACCAGTTGTGCACAATGATAAGCCCTTCTTTTGTCTTCAAATTCAGGTGCCGGACCACCTAGGCGTGACCATATTTTTTGATTAAGGAAATCTAACACCATACACATTCTGTGCATGATGTCATTGCCCATGTAAAATTCATTTTGTGCTCCACTCACTATCCATACATTATGGTAAATTGTTTTCTGCCCAATGCTAATTTTAAGCATGCATCTGCCTGCAATTCGGTTTTCAAAGTCTGGACTGTCCAACCCAGAAACATATTGGTTTTTAATCCTAAATCTCGGGATTTCTTCCCTCTCCATTATTTTTTGCAACAATTCCTCATTAATGAAACTCCTTTCATGTCCAAGCACTAAAGTGTCTTTTATTGTTTTAAAATAGTCATTTATACCAACATGAACCCATGGTTGCTCATCTTCCATGTGTATTTCTGCCAGAGTGGTAATCTGTTTTTCTGAATCTGTTTTAGGAGCAATATTATGTTTGCATGTTTTCTCTTTTAAATAAAAACGTAATGTGTGCTCATCTATGGAAGTCTGCCAATTTTTCCTTGGGTCCAAGTATATTTGTACAGGTAGTGTTTCATTGTCGCTCTGCATTTTGTCTTGACACATTAATATAACAGTGACACTAGGTATGCAGCTATTCTGGAGATATACCTCCACAGCATCATTTGTTTTGGCAACGGTGTGACATTCATTTATATTGCTGTTTTGTGATTTTAGTTTCTTAGGCCTCAATGGTTTTTTGGTTAAGGACCACAGCACTCCATTCACCCCATCTATTAGAGGAGACAATCTTTTCAGGCAATCTGTCCCCATCAGAAATGGAATTTCACAAATAGATGTGATCAATACCTCTTGTTTCATTCTGTGCTTTCCTATTTTTATGTCAACCTCAGTTACACCTATGATGGGCACCTCCTCCCCATTAAAGTTATGCACTGGGCCTTGATTTTCCTTCACTGTGATCTGACTCTGTGGGGGTCTCCCTTCATTGATACTCTTTACCAGCTCCTTGGACATAATTGTGGCCTGTGCGCCAGTGTCAATCATAGCAAAGGTGTGGCATTTTTCTTCTACAGTGATGGGTGCATAATATCTGTCCTCAACTTCCTCTAATACACATAAGAAATGTGAATTCTTACTGATTTCAGGGCTCACCTTTCTCAGGTCTTTTTCACTTTTGGCTAAACACATTGGTAAATGGAAAGACATTTTTCCCTCCTTTTTACCCATTTCTGCGCGAGAGACTTTATTAATTTCTCCATGATCAGAGGTTTTTTGGAGTGTGGCCACTGTTCGCCCATCCATCTGGGTAACATCAGAGACCACATTACAACCTTCCAACTGAACATGTGTAACAACATCATTCAGCAATTTGTCATTTTTTAATTCTGTGCATTTGTGATCATTTAGTGTGATACCAGCCCTTTCAGCCTCTTCAAAAATATGTGGCTCAAAGAATTCTTCAGGTGATTGACTTGTACCCTCCTTGTGAGTATTTCCTTTTTCTGTCTGTGTTTGGTCATTGTTTTGCTTGCCCAGGGAAGGAGCTATAGCATCCCCACTTACTCCCTGTCCACTGGTATTCCCCATGCATGAGTCATTTTTCTTAAATCTGTCCCATTGTTCTTTTGGAATTCCTAATGTTTCTTTTTCATTTGTACAAATCTTTACTGTTTTATTTAGCTCTAGGTTAAACCGTACCTCTTTTTTAGAAGTATTTGCACTTTCTGTCACAAGTTCATTTACTGGCACTTTCACATTTAATCCATTAGGCATCTCAGAGTCGTTATGCAAAATTATATCAGAGCAATCTGTCATTGTGGCACTGCAGTTATCATAAGTACTTAGTCACTTTTCGGAAGCCCCCCGGTCATTGCTATGGCCATCAGCCCCCTCTTTGGAAGGTTGTTTTTGCGCTGTACAGAGCTTTCCTATTTGCTCAGCTAACATTTTCACTTGGGCCTCAAGGCACTGGAACCTTTCCATCTCTCTAGGATCCTCTTTCTGTGGCCTAGGTCGATATTGGTTGTTTTCCCCCTGATTGGATCTATTCTGATACCTCTCAGGTGATTGATGTCGGTTGGGATGGTTTCTGAACTCTTGATTCATTTGTTGAGGGGAGCGGGTTGCACCCATCCTTTGATTATAGTCCCCTAGTGGGGAATCATTGTACTGACGTGGATTGTAGTTCACGTTTTGCCTCATGTCCTGTCTCTCAGATTGTGGGTACTGGCCCCTAGGTTGATTTCCATTATCAGTAAATCGATCCACATATCGGGGCCTATCCTGATTACCATATATCATGGTGTTGGGATCAAATCTGCTCTGTGTCCTCAATGACTGGTAGGGACCATCATTTCTTTGATCTTGATTTTGTCTCTGGTTATTGTTCATACCTGCCATATCAGGCCGATATCCTACCCGGGGTCTGTCCCCTAAATACCTAAGGCTGATGTAGCTCTCTCTATTACTAGGATCATGTGATTGGAACATTGGTACAGGAAATGGCGATCTTTGTTGATTACCCCTTTGTTCAGGTGTCACATTATTTTTACCTTGGCTTTGAGCAGACTCAAGGGACACTTTGGCTGACCTGATTTCCATTACTGTGGCTGAGGGTTCTTTAGATTTAGGTCTAGTATCTTTCATTTTATCACTTTCTCTACCCTGACAATAGAGTACCTCATATAGTTTTGTGCTTTGATGTACAATCCATTCAAGGGACTTGTCACGGTCAAATTCACGGGCCAATTGGGATATGATGTCTTTCTGTAGCCCATAGAAGTATGCAGTTTTAAACTCATTGGAATTTGAGTCAAAAGATACATCAAAGCGAGAAAATGCTCTTTTTAAGTCTTGTAAAAATTGGCGAGGGGATGTATTAGGTCCAGCAGTAATTGTGTAAGCGACTTTCTTTGCCTCCTGCAATGACTGAAAAGGAGAAAAATGACGCCTAATTTCTTTTTCAAACTCCAACCAGGTCATATTCTGCTGTTCATTTAATCCCCTTATGATGCTGGCCGTCGGGGCATCTAAAGTTAAATGAAAATATTGTCTCTACTGTTCCTTAGGTATCTGGAGTGCTTTAAAAATGTCATGCACCGCTTCTAAGTGATCCTCAATGCAGCATTCACCTCCCTTTTTAAATGGTTTGATCAGGGCTTTAATGGATTTCATTATTTTTATGGGGCTACTTGTTGCAATGCATGGAATTGCACTATTTTGTGATTCAATCCTGTTTTCAGGTGTATGAGATTGGTGGCTGCCCCCAATGGGAGTATCAAATCCCCCAAGGGCGCTGCAACCAAGTTCAGTCACCGGCCCAGTCACTGGAGCACTAGCTCTTTGGGCAGAGCTAGAATTCACCTCCACTCCATTGAATGTGGTACCCTGCCGCCTCTCCTGGGACCTGGGAATGCACATTTGCTGTTCTAAGTCCTTACACTTTTTAAGGAGTCTGTTTGCTTCATTTTGCAAATAGTTGTTTTCATCACTCATCTTATTAATCACCTCCTGCATGTCGCACATTTGCATTTGGCATTCATTGAACTCTTTATTTCTCTTGTCTCTTTCTTGAATCATTTTAATCATTTCTTGTTCTGCACTCTGGAGATCACATTCTTTTTCACAATGTTCTTTTTGTAAAATCTGCATTTCTGAAACAACCTCATCTTTATCCTGTCTAATGTGGTCCACTAAGGCTTTTAAGTGTACCAATTCTTGCTCACTATCCTCAAATTGTTTCTTGCTTTTGGATAACTGAGCATCAAAGTCTCTGCATTTTAATTTCATGTCTTTTTGGCATACATCCAATTCTGCTCTTAACATTTCCTGATTTTTACTTGCCCCATCTAATTCAGTCTTTAACCTGTTAATTAGCTGAGTATCATTCTCCTGCATTCGCAGGAACTTATTCAAAATAAACCATATTTTGCCGCATAGCCGTATTAAACAGTCTTTCTCTGCACTTTTATCGGCTGCATTCAATAATCTTGTAAGGCAGACCTGAATTATGCTGCCTTCTGCAAAAATATTGTCTAGTTTTTCTTTCTGCACCTCACCCTGAATGCGTTCACGCCATTCTAACGTGCTCTTCGACTACCAAGTCCCATGTGCAAACAACTTTGCCTCTAAATATTGCACTAGGTCTGAGAATGTGGTTTCCCTTTGTGACATTCTGAAATTCGTTTTTAGTGGCACACTGCTATTATAAAATGGGTTCCCTTTAATGTGCAAATGGCAGTGTGAGACACGCTTGCCACGCCCAGTAGGTACTCTATGATCACTTTCCCGGCCAACGCACCATAAATATGTAGGGTATTTTGTGGAGATTTGGGGCCTGACGGTATTTTCTTACCGCCGAAAAATAACTTAGCAACAATCACTCCTTGTATTCAGATTGGGCCATGTACAACAATAATACAGTGGACATGCATTATTTCAGCACACAGACATGCGTATTTGGTATGCGTGGTTGGTATGCGTGGTTGGTGGTATTTTGGTGAGCATAATTCCCTTGTTTTATTTGTGGCCCCAATATCTTGAACCCCTTATTTTTGTTTAGATTTTTCGTGTAATCACTAGAGAGACCTCAGGCTTGCATTTCAGGAACACCACATTTTCATTTTTAGTGTGCCACCATGGGCAATTTCTCTCTGTCTTATCTACGGCAGCGAGCTATCATGTGGTATTTTCACTATCTTATATACGGTAGTGAACTATGTCCCGGGCCTCCCTTTTTGCCGACTCATAGACCTCCGACAAACTACAACACACACAGTTAGTTACAATTGCTCATACTGAACTACATTGTGCACACGGCTGCAGCCAAATTTGATGTTTAGCTACCTTGAAAATGACAATTGCACTGTCTAAACATCTCCCCACATCATCAGCACTGTATTGGTAAATATAAAACACACCACCCGTCTGCTTTCAAATATTTTTGTGTATTATAAAAGTTGCATTTAAACACGATCTCACTCTTTACAGAAATAAATAAAATAGCACAGTAACAGCATTGTCTGTGATACACTGAAAAGAGAGTGGCGGAGACAAGAACTCAATTTGCAACATTAAACATGTGAGTAAAGCACAGGAATCTCCTTTCCTACACTGACTGAATATTCTCGTACACACTCAGCCCCCACACTTCTGTAATTACCTTATCTGTTCAGCATGAGTTTTCTCCAGCTGTTCTCTTTCTGAATTTGGCTCCCTTGAAGATTAACCCCAGTGAAAACAAGCGTCTTTCATTCTCAAACCGGGGTTATTGCCTGGAATTCTCAGCTTTTGCAGCAGGGATGCTTCAGCCAGGAAACAGGTCCTTCTCCCAGCTCTGCCAAATCTCGATTGTCCTCCCCCTCTCCTCAAGCTCCCCCAGCAAAACTCTAATCAATGCCTCTAGCATGATACTTGCTATGACGCTGCTCCAATCAGAATCAATCATGCCATTTCCTCCCTCACTACACAATGGCTAATTTCTACAGTAACCATTTGTAACCAACTGATTTCCTGTTCCTTCGAGCCCTTTGCCTCCTGTAATTGTGTGGACAGAGCAGCAGAGAAAAAGAAAAAAATGAATGTGTGTTTAAAAGTTCACTTTCAGAGTAGGCCTAATTCTGCAGAGGAGACACATTTTTATTAGTGGGTTATGTTAAATGCAGTTTTATTACTCAAGCTAGTTATTAATAACGTTAGTTATTAATTTTCAAATGTGTCTCTTGCACCATAGGCATTTCAGGCGAAAAATAGTGTGCATTTTTGAATGTGCACGAGTGCTTTTAACTGTAAAAATAGATTTGCATCTTATATGTTAAAATCGTTTTTGACTGAATAGCCTGTCTTTACTTATATGTCCATGTTAATCTGGCAACACATATAGCAATGCACCACACCCATGTGGTGGTGCTGCATCAAAAAAAAAATTGCTACCTGTGCAGTAGTGCTGTACTCTGTGCTGTAACACGCCAAATATCCTTACAAGCAACACCCCCACAACATCCATGGCATGTTGGCTGCTCATTTCCTGCAGGGTTGCTCTAAGCATGACAACATGCAACCTCCATTGACCACTCAGCAGCAAACAAAACAAGAGACAAGGAATGTCATCCCAAAATAATCTTCAAAGCCACCAATTTAGGGAAAGCAGCCCAATATACCAACAAAGAAGCCCCATGTGACATGTCCAGATGCTTTGTCTAATTAGTTGCATTGAACTTCACCCAAACTGTTTTAATGACATGTTTAACCATTCCCATGTCAACTTTGCAAGTGACGGCATGTCGCATCTATCCCAACAAGCATCTAATCAGCCAAGGAAAGGGAGAATGTGACATCCACTCTGGCAATTCGGAAGCAGCACCTACCACCACATGACCAGCCACCACTAAAACCTTCTGGAATGCCACCACAATGAAAATACTATCACAGGACCAAGGCAACATATGTGCCCGACCACCACTAAGGCACATTCCACAGGTGATTCAGTGGCCCAATCCACCTCTGTCAACCCCACACCCTTTTACCCAAATCAACCTGTGAGCCCAACCTCCACCGATCACTTTGGACACCCTGATCTGTATGACTGCCAACACCTGTTCCCAAGACCATCCCACAAAGCCCAACAGCTTATAGGGTGCACCTTAACCAGATGGAGGCCTCACGCTTTCATACCATTTCATCTATTCCTGCGGCTCAGTCCACTTTTCTTATGGCCGTGCTCTCAAGTGGCCCCATATCAAAGAAACATATTCATTACTCGCAGTAGATGATTTGTAACGATATATAGGGAGATCACACTCAACATAGGGAGGTTTTCACCCCCCCCCACTTAAGAGAGTCCACAATATACGCTTAGTTTAGGATCCAAATACTGATATAGTATCCCGTGGATCTCTCCCCCTAAGCCAACAATGAGCCAAGAACCATGTCAGTGTACAGAAAGAATGTATATATATTTAAAATATAGGTTCAATAAACCTTGCACTAAATGGTTGCACACGCCACCTTCATGTGGCAGCAAACAAAATGTCAGCACATAAACTCCTTTTTGTTTCAGGTCATGGAACACAAGCTGCATAAATTATCCCTCTATACCTCTACATTCCTCTGGTACCAGCTCTCTGTGTGTCAGGCTTTTCACTAAAGAGAGGGCCGGTGGCCGATCTCTTTCCTGATGGGGCTACCTCTAACGGATCTGCCTCCCCCTCCCTCTTCATCTTGAGCCGTGTCGCCTAAAATTCTGAAAGTTCCTCAAGACTTTCCTTTCACCTCCTCCTTCCCTTCAAACCTCCTCTGCTAATCCCACAGTTGCTAAGATTGGTGACCAGTGCCCTTATGTGTCCTTCGGGGCCATGGCCTCCCACACCAATCGTCTTTAGCCTCCACCCACTCATAGCACTTGCCTGGCACCCACCGGCCTATGCCACTATTGGCCTGCACTTACCTACTTACTGCAGCTGAACGCTCCTTAGCACTTCCTACACTGGGCACTTATATCTGCTGCTCACTCACGTGCATGGGCACTCCAGCACTTTCCCCCCTCCTCTCTCTACACTTGCAAGCTCTGAATGCTCACACAGCCTAGTAGGTCCATCTTTATCCTCCAGTGTATTACATATTCGATTCCATGCTCCCTCCCTGTTGCCCTGTGGGCTCTTTGAAACACAATGTACTTGCTGTATAAGCGCCTAACAAATGCACAATAAATAAATAAATACATAAATAAATAAACAGTTCAAAACTCCTGTCTCATGAACCACAAGGTATCAAAATGAAATAATAATAATAATAACACAGCACATTACTAGAGCATAAGCTTTAGCATTTCTTGATAAGGGTTTAGTTTTAAAACACAGGCACAATTTTGTTTTAAAAATAGTTTGTACATTACATGCACAATGCTTAACACATGCGGTTCCTTGCACACTCGCAAATGCTTGCAGTTTTGAAAACACAGATTTTTAAAGATACAAGTGGCAAACAACACATTGTTTCCTTGTCACCCAAAAGCAGTAAAAACTTGTTGTACTCTCAGGGTCACTTACTCTCAGTAGAGAGCATATTGTTCAATGGAATTTGCACTAGATTCACTTTGCAAAGCACTTCTCCCACAGCATCAAAAACCCAGCCATCAATTACATGCAGCACCCCTCTGTTCAAAGGCCAGGTCTAGGGAGTGGGGACAGTTTAGAAATGTTGGTTTTGGGCCAAGGGCACCCCTTTGTTAAATACAATATTGAACGAG
Organism: Ambystoma mexicanum; assembly: GCF_040938575.1. Lineage (NCBI taxonomy): Eukaryota > Metazoa > Chordata > Amphibia > Caudata > Ambystomatidae > Ambystoma > Ambystoma mexicanum. The sequence continues at coordinate 770,451,503 of NC_090933.1, read as the reverse complement.
TGGTGACAATTGGGATTTTCGTTTTGGCATAAGGATACCTTTTGTTTAAAGGCAAGTTTTGTGAATGATGAAAATAACACATTTTGTGTTTGTGGCCAGGGCACCCCAATTACTTTATGTGCTCATAGCTTGAATCCGGCTAGGAAAAAGTTTGGAAATTTCAAACTCTTTCAAGCTCCCCCCGCCGTCAATCTATGTGGGAATTGATTTAATTAATATTCCATCACATATGTTAAGGGTCTAACAGTGTGTCCCCGCCGCCCCCCCTCATTAATGGAAAAAGATGAACACAGGCAGATTCCACCATACATTGAGTTTCAAATGGATCAATTCTACTTACATTGGACCTATGTTCTTGGGGCACCCAGGAAGGACAGCCATGCTTTTCTGCAAACCCACAGGGTCTAGCACTTCAGTCAGCTGCTGGCTACCCCAGTTTAGCTCTACCAGGAAAAATTTAAGGCCTCTCATTGTTAAGTCCTCTCCAGCCAAGATGGATTTAGGCAGCTTCCTCAGGATACCTCCAGGGTCAGTTCTTCAATATGTTTTGCAGCTCTCCTTACAAGATGTTTTTTAGGCAGGATCTCCCCAGTTCTAAGCACTATTCCCTTCTGCAAGTGCGTTTTACTCAGTAAGCCACACACCCAACATACTGAGATCAGGAGGTGCTAACTTATTAGTTCTGAATTTTCATTGAACATTTATTCTCTCCTCCTCCCAGATGCAGATGAATTTCAAACCTTTGCTTTTATTTTTACAGTTTCACTTTTATTTGTGAAACCTGCCTTTGCAGCAAACTGCAATTACAAATATGTTCAGTTCGTTGGATACATTTTCATGAACTGATTGAACTGTGGGCACCCTCCTTTGATGCTCATGTCATGCACGCAAATATGCTGCAAAGAGAATTCGCATTTTTAAGGTCTCACATTCAGTGCAATAGATAAGTCATCAGGTCTGCAATGGTGTCCCATTTCAGACTATAAATTGTGATTATTTGATCATGAGCCAATGCCCAGGGGAAGGTTTTATATGAGGTACGGTTGGCCTCCTCATCAGGAGTCTGCTCTGCCTTTGACATGCCTGTACTCTTGGCGCTGCTGTGCCACACACCTCTACAGGTTAATAAACAGTAGCAGCTTGTGGATGACCTAGTTCACATCTGCTTTTGGCTGCATGTTGGATGGAAATTTGTTTGGAGAAGGTGTGGACATTGAAAACCCCATTTGAAAGCAATTGGATGCACCTGTGGCTTCATTTGTGCCATATGGATGCATTTATCGACATAAAGAGGCGTTTCCCCAACTAGCTACCCTGCTTCCAAACACACAAGGCAGTAGATAAATCACAACCCTAGTAGCACAAAAGGCTATGAACAAACATATATAGAGCGATAAACCAGATCTGAATAGAAAAACATATTTAAATTAATATACATTATCACATCAATAAAAAAACAGTAAAAACCGATTGTAGGAGATGTAATTCCATCGTGTTTTGAAGGAAAAGAATAATGTGTGAATACATCGTACACAAAGAAAGTATTATTTATTCACTGTTATTTCAGTCTTTTGTGATGTTAGTAACACAAGTGACAACTTAAATTCAACCCATGACCCATAAGGGCCAAGGACACTGATTCAGCAATAGTGGGACTAGCAGAGGAGAGAAGGAGGAGGAAAAGAGGAATGCATTAAGGAGCTTCCGGTATTTGAGAAGATCCTGCTCAAGGGGTAGCGGGGGAAGGAGGCTATTCCAAAGGAGGGAGCCTGCAGAGGAAAGTGAATGACCCCATGCCCTCTGTTTAGCAAACGCTTTACACACAAAGAGTTGGTGCCAGAGGAACAAAGTAATCTAGATGGAGAGTATTTAGTGAGCTAAAGTTGAAGATAGTGTGGTCCCTGGGCCCAGACAGCCTTGTGGATGATGCAGAGGGTTTTGAATGTAATCTGTGCAGCAACAGGGAGCCAGTGAAGACCTTTTAGTGCAGGAGAGAAGCGGTCCCTGGATTTAAGGCCAAGGGTAAGTCTTGCTGCCCTGTTCTGGATAAGCAGGAGGGGTCGCTGAGTGGAAGAAAAAAGATTCAGGAGGAGGCTGTTACAGTAGTCAAGTCTAGAAAGAAACAGGGGTTGAGTCATATTGAGCTCTGAGGGAAAGAGAGAAAAGGTAGAATTCCTTTGAGAAGGAAGAGCTGATAGTTGGACTTCTTGGCAGTGTCCCGAGTGTGTGGGTGGAAGGAAAGAGAGAAGTCGAAGATGACTCTAAGGTTTCTGGCTTAAGTTGAAGGCGCTGGGGAGAGCCAAAGGAGGAAAGCCAGAGAGAAGAGAAGAAGGAGCAAGGGTCCCAATGGGAAGGATCTCAGTTTTACATGCTTTGAGGCAGAGATCATTTGAGGTGCACCAGGACTGGATGGCTGAAAGACAGTCAGAGATGATACAGGGTACAAGAGGGTCAGCAGGATGTCTGAGGAAGAGCTGTGTGTAATATGAGAAACATTGCAAGCCCAACAGGAGCTAATGCCACCAGTCTATTAATGGATGTATTACCTCCCAAAGATTTTAGCAACTGCTTCCAGTGGCATCATAATGAGGACCAATATCTTTATTTTTGGAGTGAATTCCTTCATCACACATTTTTCCTGAGCAATTACTGTCATTTTTAGATTAGCTCCAGAATTTTGCTCCTCACAATAAGGTAAAAGTGGTGGCAATTCGATAACTGCTGTTTTTTTCTGAACCTCAAATGATTCCCATTATCTGAACATTGATTGCCTTTTCTGCCACTTAAAGATGCACATGTAGAAGGCAGCCTGACATTTGTTGCTTAGGCCCTTCCCTAAGTGTACTTTCACAAATGTAAATATACTTAAAAGGTCACATTGGCTTGCCAATATCAGGACACACCTTCTCTTGCCTTTTGGGCTTTCAGATGCAGCAAAAGGTTTCATTGAATGCACAGAATTAAGCGAGGGGTTCAGTAAGCCCTTCAAGGAAGGTCAAAGTTAGGGTGCTTATAAGCAAAATACCTGTTGCTACAGTGTAGGGCAGATGATCCCCTTGTTATTAGGTATCTTAGCATAGTTTGAGAGGGCAAATGTATTTGGCCTTCTGATTTCAGTTGAAGGAAATGAATGGCTCTTTGAACATAACTTCTACAATTGTTGAACATTTATGTTCAATTGAAATGTTGCGTTTGCCTTTCATTTAATGCGTATGGCAAAGCCCACAGCGCCGCCTGCAGTGTACAAAGATTAAGATTGCGAGATGACTCCATGCCACGGGAACACCTTATTCCAGTAATGGTCTTTGATTTTTGCTTTTTCTTTAGATTTAATTTAGTTAATTGTATTCAAAAGAAGTGACTTGGGTAAGGCTATCAGTATACAAATAACTGAGAAATGAAAGCCTAGGATGTTGACTGTCGGGATGATTCATGGAATTTCACACAGAAATTGGGCAAAGGCTGTACGCAAGAAGGACACTGCGCGTGTCTGCGCACAGAAAGAAAAATGCGTGCCGCGTGTAATCATGGAATTGTTTGCACAAAGTAACTGTATTTGCAACTCACGGCCGGAACACCCCTGACACGCCCACACGCAAAGCAGGAAACTGCCAGATCAGCTACCTTTGAGCGCTCCCCAGGGTGCGAATACACGCACCCTTTAAACAGTGTGTGGGGTCCTCTGTAAGCAGGCCTGCGACTCAGGGAGCCTCTGCGGGGTTCCCCATAACTGTATGTGGCACCCCGACAACATGCGTATGAAAATTCATAACTCAGCAAGAAAATGTGCGTGCAAACCTACAGAAAACATTCCTGCACCCCGCTACACAGCTTCCGTGCACCCCTACATTACATCTGAACCACAGTTGAGTACACGCACCCTGAAATACAATATGCAATCCCACCTGCGCGCTGAAATTCCTGCGCACAAGTGTACTTATGCCAGCTTTCAGGTGGCGGATCCTATGAAGGACCTGCGTGGGCATTTCCCTGCCAAGACGTTGCGTGATCAATTCCATGAATATGTCTCTTGCCGTGCAATAGAGAGCATGCAAGGGATTGCCTGCAGGCCGTGACGCAGAACGCCGACTGCTTTGCAAGTTATTCCCCATTTTCCAGACCCCCTGCACAGGCCAGGCCCACGCTTTGCCCAGAGTCTAGCACAAGGCCCTCGACAGTTCAAAGACGCGCGCCACGCCAGCACGAAATCCACGCAAGTCCAGGAAAAGTGCAGTGCATTCAATTCCATGAATCTACAAATGGAGTTGTGCACGCAGAATGGGCACAAGTAGCCTATTTTCTGCGCAATAAATTCCATGAAATGGAGTTTCTCCAAATACTAGCAGCCATCTGGTAACTTTAACCAAGATATGTCTGATTAAAGCCTGCTAGCACAGAAATGGAGTAGCAGACAAAAATATCATCAAATAATTGCTGACATACATGAGCAACCCCACATCAATCATGAAGAACCTTTGCATTCCGGGCTGTTCCTCATCCTCTGTGAGAAATATTTCTGAAATCTATCAGTTGCTGTGAACAGAATATCAGGAGTGAGGATATGGCTAACCGGGTAGAGACATTTGCTTTAGACATGTTGGATTACCTAAATAAATGTTATATGCTATACCATCAAAATCATATCATGATTAGTCCCATAACATCAGGGAGGATTTGCTTGTTTCCAATACAAACCTTTTCAGCATTGATACACTGTTAACACCCTCATTACTATATTCAACCAACCCAGTCCTACCTCTCTCAATCACTACATGAATCCACTTATATGTTCAAATTCAAATGATCTCCCCCTCCATCCCCGGTCTTCCATATTAAAGGACAATCAATCACTCCTAAATGGGAAACAGCATGGTACTATTTCAACCAAAAATACCAATCGACATATGCAACTGTTATGATGCAATTTTGAGCGGTTCGCCTAAGACAAATAATAAACTCGAAGGCTGGCAAAACAGCCTCAATGTTGCCATTGGAAATTCCAAGCCATCCATTTGGAAATTCTTACATGTTTTACAAACTGAACAAGGGGCCTCATTATAAGGTTTGCGCTGACGGAATGAAGGGGGCCGGTACAGGACCGGCCCCCTTCATTCCGTCAGGGCTGATTACAGGGTTCCCAACACGGGACCCGGATCGCACGCCTGGTAAAATCAGGCGTGCTTTCCGCGTCCCGCGAGGGGAAGAAGGAGGTGACAACGGGACACTCATAATGTGCCCGTTGTTACCTCCATCCCCATTCCCATTGAGCCCTATGGGGGCTCAAGTGGGAATGGGGAATGGTTACTGCAAGGAGGACTTACCGGGTCCTCCTATGTCAGAGTAACTCGGTAAGTCTCCATTGCAGGAAACCGGTAAAGGAGGCCGGTTTGGAGGCAGCCATGGAGCTAACAACTCCATGGCTACCTCCAAACTCGTAATGAGGCCCAAGGTGTACAGGATAACAGTATAATTCAAATGTTGAGTGGACAAAATCTGCAGACAAAAAAACCCCAAAATATTCTGAATATTAAACGGTTCAAGGAGATTGCAGAGATGTTCTCCATATTAAGTCTATCAGATTACATATCTAGCATGGCTTTCAATGCAAATTTCATTGTTTTATGAGTAAATGGAGACAAAGCACTGTACAAATATCTGTTTTGCCAAAAATTACGGTATTTCTATTGTGTTAAACAGTATGAAGATGAATAATGAAAAATGACATGATATAGAATAATAATGTTTTTTCTGCTTACTTAACAGTTATTGTCCTCACGAAATATTTGGTGTGAAATGAATCAAGAAAATAGATTGCGGAAATTAGGGGGTGAAAATGAGAGGAATGGACTAATCTTTTCAATTAAGTTAAGTGAAATGAATACCCAGATTCATATAAAAAACGGTGAGTAAACATAAGCATGCCTAATGTGGTGGGGTGATAATAATGTTGTTATGTGCAAAATTTCAAAAGGAGCTGATGAGAACCTTCGGATATGTTGATCTAGGTGTATTTGAGGCATGAACAATGCTCCAGAAAGTCAATCCAAATAACTAGATCGCGCACACATTCTTTTGCTTTGATCGCGACTGGGAAGTGTACGCAGTGCTGATGGGTGTCTGCTGTCCTCGGCAGGTGGGTGACACCGCGCGCATGGGCAGGGAGGTCTGCAAACATGCGCGTTGTCTGCAGCCCAATTAAAAGTGCACCTTGCGAGACTCGACATATCTGGGCACACCACAGTGTCCACAGGCGTCCCATTTTGTAAAAAGACACCCAGGGCAGCCTAATAGTCTGCTGACTATTAATTGGGGTTTTTTAAAAAAAAAGAATTTATCTCAGTAAGACACTTATAGTAGAACAAATGAATGCATTTATGAAAGAGATGGGTATCGGAATGGGAAGCACACATGGGAGGATTTGGAATTTCTAGAAAGTCATCATCGGGGGAGGGATGAACTGTCTTTCATTTATATTTTGTGAATTTGAGTGGGGTGATTGCTGGGGCAAGGGGCACAGGTGAAATTAGGTCAGTGATAATCAACATTTTTAATAACATGATTGTTTACATAATTTAAAAGTTCTTTAAAGTCATTAGTTCATGCAATTTTGCAGACTAGATCATGATTTCATTTTGTATAGTTGTGGATTGGGATTGTCTTTGTTTGTGATTATTGGGATTCTTCATGATTAATTTGTGGTGCAGTTTCTTCAAGTAAAGTATGTACTATAAGAAAAGAAAAACATATTTTTCAAGGAGCTGTAAATAAATGACAGTATTTGTTTATATGGAAAGATGTATTGTTTACCATTAGAGATTTCATCCTTACTCATTTCTTCTTTGGGAAAGTTTATTGTTCATGGTGAACTATTCCACTGCGCCCAAAAATCCATGTTTCAGTTAACACCCAGACTTTCTCCCCTTATCATATCCAGTTAATGATGTGTCTCACCGAATATACCTGATGATAACCCTCACAATTTGATACATTCATGCTCCCTTCCAAGTGAAGGAGCTGTACGTTCCAGAGGGAGAATCTTGGGGGTTTGTTGTTCTCCATACTTAGTGTAGATGAGTAAACAGACATTTAGGAGTTTGGTGGTGTCTTGGCAGGAATAGCACCGAGATACCACCAAATGGATGTACCGTTACCCCCTCTTGGTCTGGCAGTATTACCACTAGCAGTAATACAGCTGGATTACAAGTGGTGGTTTGGATGTGTAAATCCCCGTTTTTTTTGGTGGTATTACCTCAGGTGGAATTACCAGGTGGTCACTTTTGCAGGTAAAGTGGAGGATTTTACCTCCAGGTAATTCCACCTGAGGTAATACCACCAAGGAAAAAAATGGAGGTAACGGAATTACTGCCACTTTTTTTCCCTGCACTGACAAACTCGTAATGAGGCCCATTTAACAAACACAGAGCATCATAGGCCACAGTATTTACAATAAGCTACCTCCTCATAAACCAGCCTCACAGCCCCCACTTGCACCTACTAAGGTTATATAAATGAATTTCACCCGGTTTTCCAAAAATAGCTTTTCCTTTTCCCTTATATTCCGAGGCTGTCCCCTCAATGGTAACATTTAAAATAAGGGAGCTATACCACTCACAGGAAATTGGTGGGTCAGTCAACTTCCAAAGCATCAAGATCATTGCATGCTGAACGGCCATTATCTATCAGCTTAGAACAATTATAACGGGGTATAATTGTCTTGGAGAGCTAATAGAGTAAAGCTCAGTGGGCTCTTTCTAGCCAGCAATTCATGGACAGTAATTTTAAGATTTTTCCAAAAAGCACATCATTTAGTATAGTCATTCAGCATGTGATCTGGGGCCCACGCCTCATGAGCACCCCACCGGTCTGGAGAATCTATCATTCTCATGTGTGCAGGCATTCTGCAATCTAATACACTTTCATTAGATTGTTGGCTCTGATACTGTATATAAACAATGCATATCAGCAGAAATTGACAGGAAGCCTGCTTTTTTTCCAGTCTGCTGACAATTATTTGGTGGGTGATCCCATTGAAGTCAGATGTCACCTTCTATGAGGTGATAGGCATGCAACACAACACAAAATACCCGCCTCATCACAGGGCAACTGTAATTGCAATGGGTTATTTATAACATACTTATCACCCAGAGGTTTCGAAGCACAGACCCGGTGTTCAAACCTGTGGTGCAACACATCAGCTTGTTTCCAAAGCGAGCATGTTGCCCCTGAGCTATCCTCCCAGAGCCAAACATCTAACGAAAGTGTATTGGATTGCAGAATGAAGTGTATTGGATTGCAGAATGCCTGCACACGTTGCAGTCTGCCATTTCCAACACAGGGACGTCATCCTATGTCACCAGGCACTTGACTCAGCCAAACCCTTCTACATGGGCAGTGTAATTCCTGTCTAGCGCCACTATGTGGAGAGAGTGGAAAATAGTTTTTTGTTCTCCTTTGACCTATCGATGATGCGTATGAAATTATTCGCCAGAGGTCATTTGCTGGGTCTGCAGTAACTCACTGGTGCTACCGCAGAGTTGCAGCCTACCTCCTAACACTCTTTATGCCACCTGATATCCTGGTGCCACCAGGACATTACAAGTAGCAGCGGCCCGAGATGTAAGGTGGCGGAAACTGTAAGTCCCCATTCCTGTGGAGTCCCATAGGACTTCATGGGAATGGGGACATGGAAGCACTGGCACTGTTGCTAACGGTGCCAGTGCTTCTGTGAAAACAATGCCTGTAGGGATCGGTACTCCCGGCATGTTAGACCACCCGAGAGATCCGGCCCCTGCAGGCAATCTCGTAGTCTAGCGGTCCGGAAAGGGTGCCGGTACGTTGCTACTGGCACCCTTATTTCCAGACCAGGAATGAGGCTGAGGGTATCTAATCAGGGAACAGGTACATTACCAGTCAGCAAATGTGACAGAAGTTAATGACAAGTAGTGCGTAAATACCAATTTGCTCATCTTTTGAAAATCTTGGTTAGAGCAGTACACCACAGCCCCAAACTCCTGCTTCCCTCCTAACCCCACAACAAAATTGGCAAATAATTACACTAGCTTGCAAACGGTGCAAGTAAAAATGTTATACTATAAGATAATGCAGACGTTCTTTCACTATAATCTATCATTATGAATCAGTTAAAACTGAGTTTATTTCCGATGAAAAAAAAAACAAAAAACATTACCAGACTGGGAAAATTTTGGGGTGCGAATGGCTTTCACCCCCACGGCAGGGATGCAGGCATAGCCGGTAATGACCCACAGCCTGAGCCGAGGCCCTCACTTTGCACATCAAAAAGGGTTGGGCGACTGCATAGCCTAAAGGGACTCCATATGTCACCTTGTCTGGGGAGGTGAATGGTGGTATCAACCCTCAGTGCATTCTTCCTGTCTGGAAAAAACTCATCCATTCTAAAACTCCTCCTTCTATGACAAGTTGGGCCAGCTGGTTCAGTAGGATATGATTGTTACCAACATCAAAAGTGACAGATAGATCATATATGATAAGGACTCGTGCTCCACCACTATGAATATCCTCAAGCATCTGATCAAACATGCCAGGGCAGACTCTTAACTGGGCATTACATAACAGGCTGCTTTCTTCAATGAAAGATTAAACCTGGGAAAAGACAACTAACTCCAGCTACTCAGATAGAAGGGAAGCCAGGATATTGGATTCAAATTCACTGGATTAGAAGGATCTGAGCCAACATTGTTTCATTAAGGGCTCCAGAATAGCCTTTTTACCAAAGAGTTGGAAAGGTTACACTTTCAAGATAGGTACTGAATAAATTAGGAATATCCATGTTGAACAGAGTGGAAAACATTTAAATATGTGTAAGATGTTAGAGCTCTATATGGGAACAAGACGTTTTGGCTGTTTCCAATAGTTTATCAAGGTTAGTTACGGCTTACCATTTGAAAGAGGACCAAAGCTAGAATCTGTATTTTTGATAGTTTTAAGCATGTTTTGTGTGGGATATCTAGAAGCGGAATTCTACTCTGAGCTTAGTGATCTTAGTTACTAAATAGTTGACAAATACAGATGCATGAACCTTTAACAAATGTATTTCGAAAAGTGTGTTTATAGTCAGTACAGCCATAGGAGGAATAAGACAGCACATTAAGAAATGTTGCTTTACTTCCTCCTTGCTCGAAGATTGAGCCGTGTGCTGATAATGATCATGGACTACTAATGTGCATGGAGGATGATGTAATAGACTGCCACCGTGGGCATGGCATGTTCCCAAATGGGGCACAAGGCATACACGTTAGGAAGCCACGTGTACACTGTTGCCCCTTGGAAAGGATCATTCAGGCTGTCAAAAGAAAGAGGTATGGCAACCTCACCAGTAGGGTACACACTTCTGAGGGTATTTCCCCTGGCAGGATGTGTCACTGAGCCGCCATCATCTCAGGAGGCCTATGCCACTTATAGAACACCAGCCAGGACACAGGCTGACACACAGCAGCCCTTCCACAACTGTGATAGAAGGGAATCAGTCACACACAACATAGCCAGTGCCTTCTAAAGAACCAGAGACTTGCTGCTCCAGGACCCCACACACGTGAGAGATCCTATAGAAAGAACACCAGATTCCAGCGCTTTGTACAACTGTAATTAGTGTTGGGGGTTATTCGCTTACTGCAAACAACACTAATTATTCCCATCCCATGTTTTTCTAAGTATTAGAATATTCACAGGTGACCTGCCTAGGCCAGGTCACTTCAACATCTGTGCATCTCGAAATGTGTAGTCATCAGCATTCCTGCAGTTGTAGTTTCTTCATGTATTTATAAGGCACTTTTGCCAATGTGCTGTGCATGCAGCCAACAACAGTACAATAGAACAATGATTATGATATGATAGGCTATTTACAACGCGTTTAATACCCAAAGTTTTTGTGTCGCTCCATATAGTTTTGTTTCCAAGTCGAGCACCTTGCTGCTGGGCTATTCTCCCGAGAGGATAAAAGAGGATACACGAGGATAAAAGAGACCGAAAAGGAGCTTTCAGGTATACGTGACGAATTGCTGAAGAAGGAGAGTCACGGGTGTCAAGCTTTTGGAGCCAAGAGTGCATATGAACGAAAGTGAAATTTCGACAATGGGCAGAAACTGAGCGTGAGAGCAAAGAGGACGAGGAGGCAACTAACACGTAATCAACGAAGAGGGATAGGGGAGAGCAAGATGATTAATGCACATTTAGATGCAGAGAGAGTGAACCAGAAGACATGAGTCAAAGTGCAGCCAGGGTACAGAAAGAAGAGAACAAGAAATAGACGTGCGTGAGAATGCGGAAAAAGGAGGAGGCTCGGAGTCAGGGTACACGCTGGTGGGCAGAGTCCACCCAGTTTTTTCAGATGGTGGACTCAGCCCCCCCCCCCCAGCTAAAATGAGAAACATTGAATGTCCTGTTTATTTTTTCATTAAAGCCGACCTACGAGATCAAACAACAGTCGCCAGGTTTGCAGGCCAGACACTTCACCACTGCACTATGTAATCTCTTGAAAAATAACAAACTAAAGGTAAAATGTCCCATTTCGCTACTGCAAATTCCATGAAAACATTTGTATTGGTTATTGGAGTTTAAAACATGCACACCTTTTAACTTTTTCAAAAACACTATGAGAAGAAAATATCCTCTCTTTGTTTTGTGTGTGTGTTGATTTTATGTAAGGCAAATGTCATTTGCCCTGTGCAATTTGGGTGGTTATGCAAAGCCAATTTAATGAAATATGCATATTTCACCTTGATATGCTATTTTCTGACAGCGTCACATCCCATTGCGTTGGTTGATGAGTCCCCTCACTTTATTTTAATGTAGAAGGAAGGGCAGCCAGCTGATAAGCAGGGAGTCCAATAGATAGCAGAAAAAGTAGCTGAGTCGTGAAAAAAATTAAAGGCGAAAAAGGAAGCTTAGTTGCAATGAAGGAACGGAAGAAACAAGCTTAGCAAATACCCTAATGGTATCAAAAAGTAGAGATATTAGAACAAAATGAAAGGTAGGCATTGTTAGGGAGAATTCTCCAGAATGGCTAATTTCCCTTACCTAATGAGTCCCTCAGCAGCTTTGCTGGATTTCTAGGATTTATTTTTTCACCTGGTAAGAGTGTGAGCCTTTTTTCCAACTCTTACATGTGTTTTGCTGTGTGTGTTTAACATTTTCTTGTGTTCATAGAATGTGGAGCATTACCTACTCCATGGGCATCACCTTTTTACTGTGTGCTACACAGCACCTTCAGTGCAACACAGGGTTGTCTTTTTAGACTTCCCAAACTCAGACTCAATTTTTTGGGACTGATTACTGTCTCCCTTAGCATGAAAAGTTGGCATTGGACTTTATTAGTCTCTTTTAAAACTCACAGACCCAGTACTGACTATCTTACATAGAGTTCTGGAAAGGGTTAATACGTATCCCTTTTTGTCTGTTTCTCTTGGAACATTGTTTCATTCCATTTTCATTAAGACTTGGCTGGTGGCAGTGGTAACTACCCTATTTTTCCTACCGCAGTTATCTTAAATAGCCCTGGTATTGTTTTAGGCTTTCTTGGTAGCCTTGAACTTAAATCCGCTGGACCATATACATTTTTATGTGGTTCCGGCTGGGTTTATTTGCCATTTCTTTTTGTAAATGTCTTTCTCGTGTTTTACTCTGCACGCCATACCATGTTTGGTTCCTTTGTTTCAACGTCCTTTTGCGGGCTTCTGCACAGAAGCCCTCCTCAGGTGCCTGTAGGTCTGAGGGGGACAGGATGTGTGTGAGGGATTTAGGAATCCCTGCACAGGGTCTCCTTGGAGATCCATGTCACACTCTGATATGATTGGCTGTGGTGACTCTCCTGGTGGGACAGCCACCCTGCGGTGTGATTGACAGCCAGGCTGTGTGAATGGGGGAAAACTGCATAAAAACAAGGTCTCTAGGTCTTGAAAGGCAGAGTCGCTACTGGATTGAGAGAGCTGACTAGAAGCTGTAAGAAGAGGACCTCTACCACGACTGAACCTCCCGGTGAAGCCCTGCTGCGGGTCCAAATCTTCAAACTTCGACGACAGGGAAGATCTGCAAGGAATATTCTCCCCTTGAGCTGGTGGGAACAACCAGTTCACCAAACTGCTCGCCTTGCCTCCCTTCTCTGGTCGAATTCGCTGTACAGAGCTACAGTGAACCGGATAGCCAGGAGGAACGGACCCTGCTTGCATTTTAAGGAGCACCCCTCTTATTTGTCGCTTTGCTCTGCTGCTGGTTTCCTCCATGGGCAGGGCAGGACCCTCCAGTCTTCCTCCTTCTTGTCAGTCCGACAGTCGTTCAGGAACCATGAGCCTGCAGGACCTGCCAGGAACGTCTGCCTCAGCTACCGCATTCTTCTGCTTTAAAGGTACTGTGCTAACCCGGTTGTTTGTTTCTTCCAGCCGCGGTGAAAGTGTGTGAAATCTTTTGCCAATCTTAGGGCTTGTCCTTCTTCCTTCTTTAAAGTAACTTTTCGTCCGACCAACTTTGTTCTGAACTCTTGGCAAAGACTTAACTGCAAAGTATTCTGAACTGTGTGATCATCTGCAAAGACTTTGGTCCATTGACTTTGGGCCAGGCCAATTTAATTTGATTTCCTCACTGTAGTTCCTTTTTCTAGATTGCCCTGCTGACTCACTTGTTGGTGCTGCTCAATTTCTGTCTAATTTTGTCTTTCCCTCCCTCTTATATTGTTGGAGTGCCATTTTGCTCACACTTCATTTTGAGCCTAACTTGTCCAGAATCTATTGGGTGTGGTCTAGTGTATTGGTAACGTGATTTTTCTACTGCTTGAAAATAGTGAAATGTTTAATAACTGATGTGTAAATAAATATATGTTGTTTTACTCAGAAACCTTGAGTCAGTGTTTGTTTGAATCATAGTAATTTCTGTCCTTTGTGTAACTATTGATACTGCTTTCTTTACTCTTGAGATAAGTCTGGCTGCTAAGCCATCGCTACCACTTTATTGTGGAGTACAGGCGTGTACCAAAGGTGAATTTGTACTGTCATTTGTAGTCCTGATTGTGTGTGGTGTTCCCCAAGGGTACTGCATATAATTCTGCCTAACAGGCATCAATAAGGAAATGAAGATTGCTGGCCAAAGTCGAAAGAGAAAGGCAAGAGGATGGAAAGGAAAAGAGGAAGGGGTGTAACGAGACTAGAAAGTAACACAGGAAAATAAAGAGTTTCCGTTTTAGTAAATAAGAATTACACTAAGCTTAGAATATGAGTAGAGAGATTTGAATGAAACTCGTCACAGAAGAAGATAAAGATACAAAGTATGGTGAATCGTCAGCATACAAGTGCGAGGATACATTAAAGGAAGCAATGTGAGAAGAGACAAATACTATCCAGAGAGAAATGAAGAGGTCCCAGAACAGAGCCTTGAGGAACGCGAAATTGTAAGGCATACGTCGAAGGAGACTTCCCATCCCAGTAAACTGAGTAACTTCGGTCACTTAAATATAAAAAAGTTACCCCAACAGAAATTACTTCTAAGAAAAGGACATCAAATCAGACTTTGATACTTGGAGGTACTGTGGAAGTGACGTTAGAATAATTTGCCATAAGTAAGCCAAGTGGCAAATAACTTTGTGGTGAAAAGTACCTACATTGCAATATTGTTATATTTTTTTTTTAAATAACAGCATGATATATTAATATAAGCTCTGAAGTGAATCACTTAAAGAGCTGCATATAAGACACAAAGACACAGTGTGATTAAATTATCTGCCCAGGATCACACAATTTGTTTAAATGGTGAAACCGGGATGTGGACAATTTAAGCAACTGAGCACATTGTCACAGGTTTAATTGATATAGATATGTATTAAAGTTTCCCTTTGCATTTCATGTGCTTAAATAATACTTTATTTGTAGCAATGCCTTGAAAGCAAATCACATTACATAATAAACTATCCTTTCACAATTAGCTTTACATTATATACATCATCATAGAAATATGTAGAGCAATAAGAGTATGGCTTTGGGTGAATATTCCCCATCCTGCATGCAAAGTCACAATAGAATCATGCAGGTTTATGTGAGCCTAACAAATCCCCCTTGAGTAAAGCCATAGTCATTATTTCATAAAGCCTGCTGCATAATGCACCCTTTCATTCTCACTGTTGATTCTTCCCTCCCTTGCACATTTCTAAAGTGAAAAATTCCTTGCTAATAGTCCCCCTCCCTCCCATCAGTGTCTAATGGCTCACATTGAAATGCTCTGTTCATACAGAGCAACGGGAAAGCCCATCTGCTGCCCCAAGCTCCTTTTTTACTTTGTCCTGGCATTGGCACAGCTCTCCCGTTCTGAAAGGGTAAGGTGTCCTGCTGCCAGGACAATGAGCGTGCTGAGTAGGAATTGCTCAGCACACATTGTCCTCCCAGTGGGACACATTTCCTGTGTTGGGCACCCTCATTGAGGTGCTGAATGGGGTAGGTGTCCCACTGACAAAAGTCCTGGTCAGGCTCTCTAAAGAGTCTGTGGGGGGCCAGCTTGCCCCCTGTGTCCCCCCCACTCGGTATGCCACTAATTGTAACCACTGAAACACTGAGCCAGAAAAGATAAGAGAGGAATGAGGAGAGAGGAGGGTGGGATGGACCACAGAGTCAACATTGGCTGAGGGATCCAAATGAACAAGCATGGAAGCTTATCATGGCGTGCCGAAAGAAGTACTTTTCAGTACAGTGTAAGGTACAGAAACCTGAATGATGAGGTCGAGGTATGAGGACACTTCGGCATATACTACCCTATCCCGTACCATGGAGAGAAAAGGGAGAAGAGAAATAGGGCCAACATTTTCGTTTTTTTTTAATAGTAGGAAGACTAGTAGCATGTTCAATCTCCAAAGGGAATACCGATGTGGCAAGAGCGGTATTAAAGTGAGAGGCCAGAAAAGGAAGCATGAAGTGATAGGTATTAGAAGAGAAGTAAGGGGGGTCCCGAGGAGAAGCTGCAGGGTAGGTACGAGAAAGAAAAGAAAGAGTGTCTGTGTCAGAAAGAGGAGTAAAATAAGTAATTTATTCATGGGAGGATGAAAAGCCAAAATGAGAAGGAGGAGGGCAAGGGTACCACAATAGAGTAACTTTAGTAGAGAAATAGTGAGCAAGGTCAGAGAAGAAAAGGAAGTAGAAAGAGAGGGATCAGGTGAAGCTGAAGCATCAGCTAAATGTGATTAAGAAGCTGAATTAAAGTTTGGGGCAACAATTGATTAGCAAGAAAATGGGAAATGAGAGGGAGTGCATGAAAAGCTTACGCCAGCCAGAGAAGTTCCAAGCATAAGTTAGCTGTTTCATTCACAAGCACTACTTGCATCAATCAATTAATCAACCACTCAATCAATGTATCTTTATTTTGGGATTGAATCCGATCAAAGTTCATACAAGATAAAATAATTAAGAAAATGCATATATCAAAAGCCATGCACAAATAATGAATTGTACGGTATTGTTACGCTCACCTGGTATCCACAGGGACGCCACCCAGCCAGGTTACTCCCTGGTATGCTTCTCAGCTTTGCCCTGATGTGGTCTGCGGGGAAGGTTCTGCCTGAAAATACAGGAGGACAGTGTTCAAGACTGACCGACTGGGATAAGTATCCTCCCTCCTCCCCCATATGATTTCAGTCCCTCTGGCGCCTTCTCCTCACCTTGTGATAGAATTAGGCGTGCTCTCCATCCGGCCTTCTTTGCAGGGGCGCGTTGTCTTTCATGGGCGAGTGCGGTCCAGTTACTTCACTGACGCCGGCCCGTTTGATATTGTTCAGGTAGGTCTTATTGCTGTTCTTTAGTTTTGTTGCTATCCTGCATGCCTTTCTTTGTTTAAAATGTCTCTTTTTCCTCCCTTAGGTATGCGAAGCTTCAGTGCGGCGAACTGGCTTGGTTGAGCCCCGCTGGTAAATGATGGCACATTAAGAGCGCTATGATGTGGTAAGTAAGCGCTATGCGCAGCGCTGCGAAGTCTTGCCTTTGCTAACCTGTGTTTTCCTTCCTTGTAGGTCGCGGTGTTCTTCAGCGCGAGTGGAATGTCCAGAGTGGTGCCAACCGAGAGGCAACCAGCCAGGTAAGCCTTTTGAGCAGTTCGTCATTTGTAAATGTCTCTACTGCTTTCTTTAATGTTGCCTCTATCTTCCTCTTTCAGGTCGTTCTGTCCGGGAGGCGTGCAGATTCGAGGAAGCTGTTCTCAGTAGCTGTGAGTGTTTAAAGATGAAGACTGCAGGTAAGATGCTGCTGCTAATGATGTTCCTTTTGTCTCCTTGCAGGTTCTGCTTCTCCGAGGTTAGAGGGAATAGCTGGACACAGTGAGCGTCACGTTGCAAGCTGCAAAGTAACGCGAAGCGTGTTGCCTTGCTCGGGTGTGGTTTAAATAGCCCCAACAAAATAGTCCATGTAAAGTAGTCCCTAGGCTACCACACCCAAAACACTAGACCACAAAGCTTGGTTCTTAGGAACTAACCTATGTGGATGCCTCATGTTGGCTGACAATACAATAAAGTAGTTCCCAAGCACATTGTTTTTCATGGTGTATGAGCCTGGCGCCATAGGCGCCAGGACTGGCCCCTTGAGGGCTTTTGAAGAGGATGCCAGGCTCTAGAGGCCCACGTCCTGACTCCACCTGGCCAATGGGTTTGCCAGAAGGGGTTTTGGGTGAGGGTCGTGACAGGTATTGCCTATAATCTATAATACAATATATACTATAATAACCACAATTAATTCTAGTATGTTAACTATATGTATTCACCCCGGCTTTAAGTGAGTCCTCATACATTAATTACAAATGTCAAACATACATACTGAATTTATATATTGTGACCATCAAAATATGCAAAAGGATTGTCTTTCAGTTTAGTGACAGTGGACAAAGAACTAAATAATGACCGCTTAATATGACATTTTACTTGCCTATCCTGAAACCTTTACTCAACCTATTGTATTTCATAGTCATCCTGGAGTTTACTTTTCTAATGGAAGGAGAGAACATATCTCTGAGACAAGAAGAGCCAACAATTGGTTATCCACCTCAGACAAAATCAAACTAAACGTTGCCTCGCTCACTCACAAATGCATAAATAAGGCTGCCCCAATTTACCTGTCGGACAGAATTGTCATGAAACCTGCGACAAGAATAACGAGACTATCTACTAGGTGGCAGCAGATTACAGGTTAAGGCAGCCCAGCTCTGGAATTCGCCCCCCCACCTCAGAACAGAGCAATCCTACCATAAATTCTGACAGTGCACAATCAAGTGGCTTAAGGACTCGGACTTCCAAGCGAACCTATGACAACTTGTTAAATTGGCCTCGCCAGCCACTGGTCACTGCATACATTCCAGTCAACCTGCTTTGCCATTAAGTACACATACCGCCATCTGCCCAAAGTTTGTATTTGTATTTGTATTTTATTTATTTATAAAGCGCGGCCAGGCCCAGGGGCATACGGGCGCATAAGTTAGATCTGCTTACAGTTGCAATTGAAAGCAGTCAATAAGGGTTCCGTTACATTGCAGTTACAGGTGGGTACAAACTTAGTCATGCAAATGCATATATACATAGTCTAGTATAAGTACATTAATTACAAAAGTGTACCAGTGACAGTCGATCATGCTGGGATCAGGCAGTTAGGCTGTCATAGAGTCCATGTTGTGAAGCCAACACTTCGTGTTATGTTTAAATAGGTTAAATGAAGGTTCTGCTCGCAAAAGCGCAGGTATTGTGTTCCATAATTTGGAGGCTTGTACAGGGAAGCTAGCACCACCCGAGTTATGAAGTTTAAATCTCGGTATGGACATAGTGTTAGCTTGTGCTGCTCTAAGTGGTCTTGAAGAAGTGTGAGGTGTAAGTTGGTTGGTGAGGTAGGCTGGTGCAAGGTTGGCCCTGGCTTTATCTGTAAGGGCCAGAGTTTTAAGGGATATTCTGTGCTTGACTGGAAGCCAACGTAGTTTGCGTCTGGTCTCCGAGATGTGCATTTTTTTGGGGATGTTGAGGGCAGCTCTGATGGCATTATTTTGAATTACTTGCAGTTTGTTGATATTTTTGTAGCTAGTGCCTAAGTAAAGGGCATTACAATAGTCTACCTTGGATAGGACTAATGCTCTAGCAAGAGTAATGCAATTGGGTGAGGAGATGAACGGCCTACATGCAGTGATCAGCTTGCAGGTGTAAGCGGCTGATGATGCTACTGCATTAGTTTGTTTGGAGAAGGATAAGGTGGCATCGATGTAAACCCCACGGGTTTTGGTGTTATTTGACAAGGGGATGAGATTGCCATCTATGGTGAAGGATTTAGATGCGGGATTGAGATTTTTGAGTTTGGCGTGAGTGCCAAGGATGATCAGCTCGGTTTTTTCGTCATTGAGACAGAGTCCATGGTGTGCCATCCATGCTTGAATTACTGAGTAGATTTCATTAAGGGTTTTGCTGTCTGTTTCATAGTTCCCCGAGATAGGAATGAGTATCTGGGTGTCGTCCGCGTAATTGGTATACGTGACACCCAGATAGTCAAGGATATCAAAGAGGGACTTTGTGAATATATTATAGAGTGTCGGGGACACGCAAGAGCCTTGCGGGACTCCGCAGGGTACTGGTGAAGGTTCAGCAGAATCAGTGGGAGGGAAGACCCTCATGGTTCTGTTCTCCAAGAAGGAGCTGATCCAGGTTGTGGCTGCGTCTGAGAAGTGTGCTGCAGTTTTCAAGTGGTGACAGAGTGTTTGATGGTTGACCAGGTCAAAAGCTGCTGACAGATCAAGCAATAAGAGGAGTGCAAGTTTACCATTGTCTTTCAGGATTTGGATCTGGGTAGTGAGATCTATTAATGCAGTTTCCGTACCGTGTCTCGGTCGGAAACCTGACTGCCTAAGTCCTAGGAGATTGTTTGATTCTAAGTAGGCCTGTATTTGTAAGTAAGCTATTCTATCCAATATTTTTAATAAGAACGGTACAGTTGTTATCGGTCTATAGTTAGACGGGTTGGCTGGATCAAGAGTAGGTTTTTTAAGGAGTGGGATGACCCACGCATCTTTTAGGTTATCAGGCACTACTCCAGTTTTGAAGGAGGCATTGATGAGGTTGGTTATGAATGGTGCCAGGTCGTGCGCAGCAGCTTTGATGATCGGGGCAGGGCAGGCATCACCTTGGCAATTTGATGGCTTAAGTTTCCTGATGATGTTTTCTACTTCCCAGATTGAGAGGGGTGAGAAGCTGAAAGGTTTACAAGTTGATTTAAAGGTAGGTGATTTGTTAGGTAATTGTTTGTAGTCCGGGTCAGCAAGTAGCAGGGATTTTTTTGCGTTGATTTTAGATTGTAGGCGAGCTATTTTATCTAATAAGGCCTTCTGAATATTACTACACCATAGTGCATCTGTAACACATTTGTCTATGGGGGCAATGGGGGATTCTAGTTCTTTCAAAATCTTAAAGAGTTCCTTTGTGTTGGATTCTTATATGTGTCCTTTTTAGCAATAAAGATGGCTTCTTTGTAACTAGAGGAGGCTAGGGTTAGCTCAGTCTTATTGGATGCTGTGGGATGTTTTTTCCAATGTGACTCTGCGGTTCTCTTAGCTTTGCGTAATTCTCTTAGCTGCGGCGTGAACCAAGTGTTGAGGTGACGCTGTGGTTTGGGTTTCCGCAATTTTAGGGGGGCAATGGTGTTCAGTATAGCCTGGTTGTAGATATCCACTGAGACTGTGGGGTCAGCCTCTGAGTCGATATTGTTCAGGATGGGGAGTAGTATGGGTAAGAGTTTGTCAGGTGTGATATCTTTCTTATTTCTCATGCTGGTGGCTGGGGCGATGATAGGCGCCAGGTGAGGTGTATTGGCTTTGATAGAGAAGGTTATTATGTGATCATCCGACCAAATGCATGGGTCATTGGATAGAAGGTCAATAGAGCAATTGAGGTGAGTGATCCAGTCCAGTGTTCTGCCTTTGATGTGAGTGGGCTCGTGAATGATGTGCCTGTGACCCAAATCCGATAAGGTGTTAGCTAGGTCATGGGCGTTAGTGTTCTTAGGGTCGTTAAAACCAAGATTAAAGTCCCCACGTAAGATCGTTTGAGAGTTGGGTTTGGTATCTGTGGTTATGAGTGATGCGATGTCCTCTATAAAGGAGGAGATGGGACCTGGTGGTCGGTAAATAAGGTGCAAAGATGCCGTGTGGTTAGGTGATAGAGGTAGCTTAATAGACAAGGATTCAGCAGAGGGGATTTGAGCTTCCTGGATGACTTTGATGTTGAATGTATTTCTGAATATGATGGCGAGTCCACCTCCCTTCGTTTGAGTGGTGTTTCTGTCGCATCTAATAATAGCATAATCATTAGGTATAGCAAGGGCCAGGGATGCACCGGAGGCAGCATTAAGCCAAGTTTCCGTGACTGCGAGGAAATCGAGCTTTTCGTGAGATATAAGGTCAGCGATGTCGAGAGCATGGGCAGGAAGAGACCTAGCATTCACCAAAGCTGCTTTAATGAGTTTGTCTTTATGGGAAGATTTTTCAGGTGGTACAGGTAAGTCGTGCAAATGGGTATGGGCTAACTTGACTGAGTCAGTGGTCAAATTGGCAGGGTTGTGGTCAGTATGCAAGTGTTTCATACTATGGGCTCTTAATCTAAAGTTTCTGGTTAAAATGCTAGGGTCGTGGGAGCATGGAAAAGTGGGTGGGCTAGTTTTAGAGTTCAATCTAATGTTTCTATTACAAATGCTAGGGTGGTGGGAGCATGGAAAGGTAGGTGGGCTAGTTCTAGAATTCAATCTAGTGTTTCTAATGGCCGTAGTACAAGGTTGGTTGGGTGTTGGTCTGGTAGCAAAGTGGCGTATCCAGAGTGCTGGATCATCCAAATACGGGTTAGCAGGTGTCATGGTGATAGGCCACGAGGTGAGGGTGGTGGTTAACATGAGTGTGCAGGTGTAAGTGTCTTGACTAGGAAATGGATTAGGTTAACTAGTCCACCGTCTAGTTTAGATATACAGTAGGTGGATGAGAGTAGATAGGCACCAATGCATGATGTGGGCAGTGTTGCTAGTAAGCAGGGGTTGCAAATGTGGTCTAAAGGCAACCATAAGGCACAACACAAATCAATCAAATGTGGTCTAAAGGCGGCCATAAGGCACAACACTAATCAATCAAATGTGGTCTAAAGGTGACCATAAGGCGCAACACAAATCAATCAAATGTGGTCTAAAGGCGACCATAAGGCACAACACTAATCAATCAAATGTGGTCTTGTAGGCGACCATAAGGCACAACACAAATCAATCAAATGTGGTTTAAAGGTGACCAAAGGCACAACACAAATCAATCAAATGTGGTCTTGTAGGCGACCATAAGGCACAACACTAATCAATCAAATGTAGTATGTAGGCGACCATAGGGCACAACACCTGATGCAGTGTGGCGGCATCAAAGTGCACAATAGTGCGTAAGCTGAAGAGGAGTTAGGCATCGCCTGGGTTCGGGTAGGACACTTAAGCTAATAATGCAGAAGGGCAGCAACTGAGTTCCGAGTCGTGCCTGAAGCTACAAAGCTAAAGTGGGTTCTAAAGGTAGTAATCCTAGAGTCTAATGACTATGGATATAGGGTCTAATGGGACCACTGGCTGATCCGTGTGGTGTGACAATACTTGTTTGATAATTCTTAGCAATAATATAATACATCATACTATGTAGACATCACAATGATCAAATGTGGGTAGGTCACGCTCCTTTAGCAAATACACATCGGCAGGTAGGTTTTGTCTGATTTAAGAGCAGTGAGTACATTCATACATTGTCATCACATTAAAGTTGTGCACATGCATACAGGTCATGTGTCTATCAGGTGAAGTTTTGCATTAAGAGCAAATGGATTGTTCATGAAAGTATGCGACGTTATATTTCTTTTTCAAGCATGCGCTTTACCCAAATAGACTTGCGCTTAAAAGCGATCGGCAGTAATGTGGAAGGGTATAACAATGCTAGATTTTGTAGGCCGTGCCATTCCTAGCACGCAGCTTACCGGTGGTGGAGAGCGACGCGCAGAGTTAGTGTTGTGTCGATCATTGGTCCGTGTGGGAGGTGCGACAGCAGTATGTGGCATCCAGGCAGTGTAGGAGGTGGTTTAAGCAGGTCTGCCACCTGGTGTAATCAGGTCGCCTAGTCCTGGCGTCCCGGGGCGAACAGGGGTGGAACAGGGCCTTTTTCTTTGGGCCTTCTTCCGAGTGCCGGCTTCCGCCTACCGGCGGCGAGGATTGGTAGAAGATCGAGATAGTTGCTTAGCAACTCATGGCAGCCTCGTTTTCGTGCCGCATCGCGACCGCCATTTTGGGGTCAGGCCGGAAGTCGGGACAAGATGGTGGTGCTTAGGAGGCAACGTGTGCAGATGCACTACCGGAGCTTCTGGGGTCACAGCAAAACAGGTTGAAGGGACTGCAGGCGTCGAAGGCGCTAGATGTTAAGTGAATAGCCTCACCACATATATTAATAATGCTCGATGCAGGACTTGTATTCTGACTTGTAAATATACTATCTGTAAATACTCTGTATATTTGAAATGTTATGTATTTTACTACGTGTAACTGCTTTGGCTGTATACTTTTTGTGTAACTAAGCTTTGAATGATCTTATGCAATGTGCCCGTATACCCTTGGGTCTGGCGCGCAATACAAGTAATAAAGAAACAAGCAAATGTTCAGCGCACATCCAGTCAGATAGCACAGCGAGTTGAATGCTCAAACCAGATAGATATTTGTGTGCAGTCTGCTCTGGCAGGTTGGAATCCCGGAAAGGCCAAATCAGCCTTTCCCCCTTCCCAGGTCGATAACTTCAGTACCCCTCTTTGGGATAGAAATGTCATCTGTTATTTCAGCGCCCTTAGACCCATGGGTGTCTAGCACTATATAAGAAATAGATGTTACTATTGCATGTAATACCTACTGCACATTGTTCGTTACTCCCCATGAGTTTATAGGTGCAGTGGACCGTATTCAGCCTCGCTCACATTCCACCCTCCTGAGCTGGAATGCCATTTACACAGTAGCAGAAAGTGCACATGGTCATCTCATTAACATACCTCACAGATGCAAATGACATCAGAAATCTCCCTTCTCGTCCATTTTGCTGTAACACTTTTTAATGGAAGCATATCTTGAAGTATCATTAAATTTGGTAATGATGTCTAAATACGGTGGGTCTGTCAACATTTGCGCACATTTCAATAATTTTATAACAGTATCTCTATACAAGTTGTTGATCGGCCTTTTTTGCATTGCTCCACGATATCTGTTTTGTCTTCCCCTGTCATCTGTTGTGCTAACTCATTATTTAACCAATGCATTTTCCCCACCTCCTCCAGAATGTTTTTCGACCCTGCGAGCCATGCTATGTTTTTAGCTATGAGTCGTTCTCACTGGTCCAGGGTCTCATCCACATCTTAACACTATTCACCACCACCAACTCACGCTATGTATGGTATATTGCACGCATTGTGCACCATGAGGCATCTAGCGAGTTGACATCTTTTAAATTGGGAAGCAGAAATAAAATTATCTGAACATGTCACTCCTTGTTAGTCAAATGTATCAGTCACTTCTAATGCTTCACCTTCTACTTAAACTTCAATTTAGGTTTTCTGCGCTGGCCGATGAGGATTTTCTTTGTTTTACAGATATTCATTATAAGGTTTTGATCTTTCAATCTTTGTTTAGAGGCCTTCACCAAACTGAATAGGGCTTTCTCCGCTCTAGCATTTATGTATGAGCGTCATCAATGATTTCTGACTTGATGCCATTTGTCGGAGTAGCATGGTAGGTGGAGGCACCATAGATAATGACTTTGTAGATTTCCTGTCCCAATTCCCAGGTGGTATACCCTAAAGGGGATTCACTGACACCTCTTCCCTGAAGAACTGGTATAGCACCAAAAACAGTGTTCCACATCTACACGCTTCCCTGAAGAACTGGTATAGCACCAGAAACAGTGTTCCACATCTACACGCTTCCCTGAAGGACTGGTATAGCACCAGAAACAGTGTTCCACATCTACGCGGGAATACAAGGTTTACCCAAAGGCCCCTCTTAGATATACCTCCAATAGTTCTGGGAGATAGTTTATTTAATAATGTCACCATTTTGCATCCATAGTAAAAACAAAAACAAAGAAAAAAACAAGCATTGGCAATGCCAACAGTTTGGGCTTTGTGAAGACATGGGAAAGGCACTTTTCGTTCACTGCCTTAGAGGTATTAACTTCCCATTGATGGTAGCAGGTGCAAAATGGCAAATCTAATAGCAGTTCCTGGCAAAGGCATAATACTTATACACACGCCAACACTGTTGACTTTGCCAGTTCTTATTGTTAACAGGACTTCAGTGAAGGACACACATAGTGCTTATAAATTGAGCAGTTGAAGGCAGACCTGGTTTAGGAATTGTTATTACATCAGTAGCATGTTTATAGCTCCAATTAAGTCATTAACTCTCAGAGGACTGCTCTGACAAAACCTCTGGCAGGTACTTTAAGTGCAAAGGATGACAGTAAGGCTTGATTAATGCGAGCTGAAAGAGTTACCATGAGGAGGTGGTTTGGACAGGGAGGTGCAGGAACTGTGTGGGAATGGCCATAGGGATTAGCATCACCATGGGCAGTCAATGGTTGGGCTAAAACCAAACAAAACCTATACGCTTTGTGTCCCTCCTCATATGCCATTTCTCCCTTTTTGTACTCTAATGCAATAGTTTTAGCTTATAGATAACTCTGCTACCTACTAGCACAAACTTATATATTTGGTAAGGTCCCCCATCCTGACAAACTCCAGAGTGACTGCACTGTTGCCATGTGATGTGCCTCCTTTTCTAATCAAAGGAATCAATGGAATAGTGTTGGTGAGTGCACCATATTCCTGCTGTCCATTCTCTCAAAGGAGCCAAAGGTAAAATAGGGTTGAGCAGAAAAAGATGTTGTGGGCAATAATTTGGCAATGCTTAGGGCAAGGAGGGAAATCCAGGTTGCACCTGTTTATTAATCTAAACGCGCCGTCTCTACCTCTTCCCGGAGTGGAACAATAATATTAAACAATGAGGAAAGGGAAGGTCTACAGCCTATAATGTAGCGCACAGGGTTGTGATTCAAAAAATGCAAAAACTATTTATTCATGTTTACATATTAAAACTATTGCAATACATACCGATTCTCTCCTAGTTCTTACAGTTATTGGAATAATGACTCTCTAAAGTAGAGTTTGAACGTAACAGAAAGGATGACAAAATAAATTGCACAAATATTACGCTTAGTGACTTGTTATCTATCTGAGTAGGGGATGCTCTTCTTTTTCGAGCCCGGCACATTTTGAATGGAGTGTATAAGTTACAGTCTCCAAAAGGTGCTAATAACGTGGTGTAGTCAGGTGTTTATACACAAATGACTCCGCTTTTAGGCATTGGCTACTTCTCAACATGTTTCTATTCATATTCGGTTCTATGGTGAACATTCGTCGGGAGCTAAATTATTAAAGTCACGTATAATGCTCAGGCTCAGGAGGTGTAAGCCCATTCCTGCCTCCACATTATAGGCTCAGATGATTAGTGGGGGTAGCCAGATCCCTTACGGAGTGCCTTATTAATAGGGCCAAATCATGCGTTATCGTTTCGAAGTCTGTGCATATTGTGTGGATGGACTGTTAACTGTTTTCCCAATCGGTCCTTATTTTGGAAACTGTGTATTTAGTATGCCTATATAGGTGCTCACAGCCGCTCTGTAATCTAGAGTTGTCTAGGATGTCGCTCTGTGTTCATTACGTTGCTTTTGAATAATGTCCGTCTATATCTGGTCAAAAGGTGCACCGAGCGGGGGACGCTGCATATCCTCTGAGTTTCGATCGATTTGATAGATCGATGCCATGCCGGGGTTGGCTCATTGCATGCCTGGCTATTTGACGACAGAAGACACAGGTAGGATGAAGTAGGCCAGGGTGAGCAATCAGTAGCAGTACCTGCCTTTGTATTGAAGGAAGTAGCAGTGGAAAGATGAGTTCTCTGTTGAGAAACAACCAGTTGATATGTCCACGATTGCGATGTGACAGCAGGTTACAACTTTTTCTGTACCTTATTCTTCATATTTATAGCAAATTTAAAGGCATTGCACTATTAATGAACATTATTACTGTCTCACTTTCTTTTACTTTGTAACCATGCAAATGTACAAAGTGCACAATCTGACAGGATAGTCCGCAGTGGTCGAAGTGTACCAAAACAAGTAGTGGAACTATTCTCCCTGCTGGCCTGCCCATGCATCACACAAACCCCATCGCCAAATCCACTCCCACACACAATCCAAACACCCAAACAAACACACCTGCTGTTTAAGGGAATATTTAGTGCAAGTGCACTCAAGTGCAAGTTTCAACTTCTTTCTACACTTTTATTTCAAAACGAAACCATTCCGGAACAGTTTCTTTTTAAAATAAAAGTACAGGAGCACTAAAACTATTTTATTTAAAGTAGAGGAGCACTGCTCCCAAGCACTCCGGCCCACTGTGACCACAGCCGGTGATGGATTCTCAACATGGTGTTCGAGATGGGAAAAAGCAATGAGTAACAGATGAAAGCTGAACTTGCATTAGAAATAAACATGAAGAGATTCTATCAGTTGGCTTCTGAATGTTCGAGTAAGTTGGCTGGCAGTCATCTGCAGTGGAAAGATAATTTTGAAAACTTTTCAAATCATTTGAGTTTGCAATTTAGACACTTTGTGATGAAATTCAATTTACTTTCAGATCGGTAGCTGTTATGGTCTCTGAATTGAAATAGGAAATGCATTGCATGCTTGGCCAGCCTCTCTTCTGAGAGAGAAACAGTAGGCAAGGATGGGAACATGCTGTGTAGAATAATATTGGACTTTGGTTTTGAAATGAAACTACAGACAGAAAGACTCCATCAACACTCTAGTTTCGTTAATGTAACAATGTGATTGAGATAGTGTCTGTGTCAGCAATTTGAATGTTTGGTATTGGGTGATTGGTCAGACATTTCCAGAAGTGCAGTCCATAGAGTAGGAACGCAGACAGCGAAGGCAGTCTATTTTCAAAGGTGCACTTACAAATTTCAATGACTATCTTGATGCGGGTGGTGTAGTAGTGTATGAAAAGGGGACACTTGGTGACAGGGAAATAGGCAGATATATAGGGTCCCATTACGAGTTGGGTGGTAGCCCTTAAATGCAGTGGGAATAGTATTAACACTCCATTTAAGGGCTAGCCCTATCATGAGTTTGGCGCTAAATGGGCTGTTTTACCTCCAGCTTTTTTTCTGGAGGTGAAAATCCCATTTAGCACCCTGTATTACCGCTGGCTGTATAAGCGTGCGGTATTAGCGCCAAAAATTCCCCATTGGGTCTGATGGACCCAATGGGGAATGGGGATTCACTGTTAACGCCCAACCCGTGATCCAGCGGTAATACCGCTGGAACGGTGGGTGCTAAAGCTATTACAGTTGGGCAGTATCACAGCCGGGAGCTAAAACCATCTCCTGGGTATCCAGCATTACCCAGCGACCATGAGTTACCATGAGAAAACCAGGAGATACTGTATAGCGTTCTGAAAATCTAACTTCTAAATTTCTAAATAAGACACAAACGTAACAAAGGGCCTCATTACACGGAAGGCGGTGAGCCATGGCGCTATTAGCGCCATGGCTCATGCCGGTAAAATACCGGCACCGCCTTGGCGGAAAGGGGATTTACCGCCCCATTCCAAGGTTGGTGGGGCGGTAAATCCCCCTTCCGCCATTGCCCTTCCCCATTCCCATTTCTGCCCCATAGGGCTCTATGGGAATGGGGAAGGCGCTAATTACGGCACCGCAATTTTGCGGTGCCGTAATTAGCTCCGAGGTCCCTTAGCGGGTTGGTTTTTAACACCTGCAAAAAGCAGGCGTTAAAGCACCAACCCGCTAAGGGACCTCGTAGTAAGGCGGTAATGGTTAACGGTCACCGTTACCATTAACGGTGGCCGTTAACCATTACCGCCTTCCGTGTAATGAGGCCCTTTGTCTCTTATTTATGACCCATCATACTTTAAATATTGCATACATGTGTTCTATGGCGTTAGCACCCTGTTAGGGAGCTTTATTATTGTTATGCTTCTTCCCCTCTCCTAGTTACACCCAGCACCTTTTGCTGGACTTCTGGACCTTTTTTCCTGAAATTCTGAATGAGTGGAGCCTTTCTCCACTCATTCAGTCTAATGGGCTCTGTTATCTAGAAATCTTTTCTCTGTGTTTTATATGTCCTATTGAGTCTACTTTCCTCCATATCTATTTAAGACATCAATATTTTACTATTGCAGCACACAGCTCCTTATAGGCATTGTTGCTGGGGACCCTTTGGATTCTCCTTGCATTTTCTTTTTCTTAATCCTAGAATAAATACAGTTCTTAAGGATAGAGAAATATCTAGTATCTCTCCAAAAATATTATATTCTAAGAGATTGGCATACACCAATTTATGCAGTGTGCCAAGGGGGATACTTAGCATCCCCAATCTCTGCTCCTGTGACATTTAGTCACATAGACAACCTTCTAGTTATGGCTGGTGGAATTGGATGTGTACTACCAAATATTATGTGATTATTCTACCGCAGGCTATGTCCATAGCCCTGGTACTGCACAATAGGGGCACCCAAGCACTAACTTCGGGGCTTCTATCTTTTTTCACCATTTCTGGTATGGTTGTTCTTTGTCAGCCCTTCTTCTATCATTCTGGGAGTTGGAGGCCTGTGTGTGTTTGTTTTACCTTTGGTGGGAACCCTTGGGTTTCCACGCCTAGGCTCCATAGTGTATGGGCAGGCAGGAAGTGAGGGAAGAATTTTCTCACTCCCCTGCCCTTGGTTTACCTGAGTGCCTGAATGGAACCAGCTCCCACTGGGGGTCTGGCTGTCCTAACTGGACAGCCAGATGCCCCTTTCTGTAAAGTGCTGAGAGAGACTGCAGGGGAATGTGTGCTGAAACTAAATAAAAACTGATGCTCCCGAGGTGAAAAGCAAGTCAATCACTGAAAACTGAAGTAACTGAAGAAGAAGATGATCAGAGACGCCTGCAGACCCTTTGCAACACAGTGAAAAGATCACTGCTGTCCTGACCCCATATTCTATGTGACAGAGGAGGAGGACGACTCCTTACCTTTGACTGCAGGGAACAGCCAGTCCCAAGACAAACTTTAATTCGAGCCATCTCCCGTGGTCCTGTGTCTGAGCTGTGGATACCCAATACCAGGAGAGCAGCGACCCCTTATGGCAAGACCTAATTTGTTCAAGTCTTTGTTGTGTTCTCAAGGACCCTCCAGCGAAAGAATCCAACTTGTCCAAGTCCCCTCACCAGAGTGCAGGACTGCTGGAACTGAAGAAGGTGACCGGGAGAATCAAGTCCTTTGTTGGTGCTGCAGAAAAGGCACCAAAACTGCAAGGTAACCAGATAAATGGATGAAAGCCATGTCAGAGGTCCTCCCTCGAGACTGCTGCTGAGAGATCACGTCCAACGTCATGCCTTTCGTCACCAGTCCAAGAAATCATGATGTTGGTTCCAGCGCTTCCCCATCGAGGAGAATCCAGCCACCAACATTTCGTCAAACCATACATAAGGTGGGGAAAAAGTAGTGCATACCTTGATCCAAGAAGTCGCTCCAGAGCATTGGAGTGAACGTAGAGGTGTCCAAGGCAACGCCATCTTACCGCTGACTCAAGCCACTGCGTGTGTCCCTTTAACAAATCCTTTAACAGGGTCTCCAATGTTGGTTGTATCTTCTTGCATCTTTCATCCTAGCGACTAGAAAATATCCAGCTGCTTTACAAGACTTTAAGGATCCGATTCATGGAATTATTTGCGTGTAAAAAGGGGATTTGCGTGCCATTCTGCCTGCAAATCCCAATTCGTCAAACAGGGATTTGCGCGCAGAATGGCACACAAATCCTTGTTTTACATGCAAATAATTTCATGAATCAGCGCCTAAGCCTCTACGAACTGCCTTTTGGCAAAAGATGCGTTTTGGACCTTAAAAGTCTTGCTGTGCGGATAAACTGCCTCTAGAACCATAAGCTCTCCTAGTGTAGCACTAACCAACAGTTTTTTCCTTCCTAAAATCCCTATGTTGCATGATTTTGATAACTTATTTCAATTACTGTATTACTTTTTGGGTGTGCATTATTACCAGAAATATGGTAGGCATGTCAAACTCTGTAACAATTGCAACCATTCAGTAACTGGTCTTTGAAAGGTATCTAAAAGTATTTCTATGTGTTTTGGTTTATTTTGCTAGGTATTTAAAAGTGCTCTTTGTGTAAATATGATACATCTATATTATAATATGCATTTATGTGTAAGTGTTTCTTTGAGGTACATTACTAGATAGGTTCTGTGTACTTAACTACAGTTCAAATCTTGCTCTTTTGATAAGTCTGACTGCTCTGCCACTCTAGCAAGGTTCTTGAGTAGGACAGACTAATACTAAGAATTGGAGATCTACAACCTACCGGGATAGTTTTGTAAAGTCTACTTAACAGTGAACTTTGGGAAAATTCCCCTAACACTGGTGTTACAGTTGGTAGGATTTGTGTAGGTTGGATTACATAGATTCCTGGTTGTATTGCATTAAATAATTCACCCTCAATATACTGAAAAGTACAAAACCATGTCCACTATGGGAGACCCACAAGGCAGATGCTCATATATCCTTTACTGATGAAAAACTGAATAAATTGTGTAAAGAGAAATGTCTTACTAATGAAGGAAAGAAATCGGAGTTAATCCAAAATGAGTTGAATTACCAAGTGTTTTTGTGAGTAGGCCTGTAACCACTACTCCCAGAATTGACCTGGAAAATAATGATGGTGAAAGATTAACCATTAGCCCTCATCTTCCAGAAAGTGAGGTAGATGATGATGTGGATGAAAATGTAATAGTTAATCCACCTCACAATCCTCTGACCTCACCCCTACCTATGTCTAACATGTCAGCTGAGCTGGTTATAGAGAAAGAAAAAATGAAAATGCAGCTTGAATTTAGAAAAGTGGAGATTCAGTCTGAAATGAAATTAGGAAGGAACTGCAACTCAGGGAAAATGAGATGCTGCATGGGCTAGACACACAAAGGTTGTCCCTTGATTCCACTTCTGTTACAGAGTCCTCTCTGCCTGACATCTCCAGGAGCAGGAAACCTCATCTTTCCAAAGATGATTTGGTTGATTTGTATGATGCAAAAACCGATATTCTTGATTGTCTGGGTATATTTGAGTTTACATGTAATGTGCAAGGTATATGTGAAATTTGAGTTTGTTCCATGGTAGTTCCCCCCAGAGTAGCTGTGATGGAGTTGAATGATGTTGATATACACTATTACCAGTTGGTAAATCCACTATCATAGCCAGGTTAGGGAAGACCCCTTACCAATGCCTAAAAATGTTTAGGGACAACATGAAGATAGATGGTAACTTGTGGGCCACTTAGGTGCGTGAAAGCCTGAAAAACTTAGATGGGTGGATTAAGGGTTACATGGTGAGCACTTATGATGTTATGAGGTGTCTCTTCATGCTGGAATGTAGCTTTGATGCCTGCTTGTTTCCCAGAGCTAAGACAGCACCTTGCTGACTCTAAGGAACTGGACCAGAAGAAGCCAGCAAAGGAAGAGAGAATTTAAAAAAAGGTGGGAGGGTGAACTGGCCTAGGTGTTAAAGAGGAGAAACTCGTTGAAGAAGTGACTCTTGAGTTATTTTCTGAATTGTAGGAGGGTGGGGGCAATTCTTATGCTGACAGGGAGGAGGTTCCAGAGTCTTGGGGTGCAGGCAGAGAGGTATCTGGGTGCTTTACAAGTTTCAGGGGCTACAGTTGATAGAAGAATACAGAAGCATGTACTGTACCTCCTCATGCCCCTATTATACATTACCATGGCTATTACTGTAGTAACCATGCACCCTGCAGAGAATGCACCATGCACGATCACAGAAAGAAACATCAGGCTTCGCGCCAGACTACCTCCTCTCTATGAGCCCACCCGCCACAACAAAACGCCCAATCCTCTTCTGAGATCTACCTCACGACACCCCAAAGCAAGCCCCAACCTAACCACGCCCGCACTAAATTTACCCAACCCAAACTTATCCCCATAACCATCCAGGACTCACCCAACACAACCACTCTATCCAGCACCTTGATCAACGCTAGATCCTTAGTGGCCCACGCCACGGAAATAGCAGATACCTTATCCACTAATAAACTTGATATACTAGCAATTACCGAATCCTGGCTACACGAAGCAGCAGGCCCAGCACTCTCAGTAGCCATCCCCGAAAACTATCAAATAATCAGAATGGACAGACCTAATATCAGAGGAGGCGGTCTGGCCATAATAGCAAAGAACAACCTCGAGCTAAGACCATTCACTCAATCATCTCTCAAATCCTGCGAGCTCCTCACAGCCAAACTACCCATCTCAAATAGCCGCACCTTAACCATATACCTAATATATTGGCCACCTGGCCCCATTGGTTCATTCGAGGCAGACCTATCCAGCCTCATAGCCAACAATACAAAAGACACTTCTCAAATATTATTACTAGGTGATCTGAATCTTGGGCTAAACGACCCCGATGACAAACCAGCTCAAGCTATAGCCAACATGCTAGCTGAACACGTCCTCACCCAAAAAGTGCTTACCCCTACCCATAATAAAGGTAGGACCTTGGACAGGATCGCCGCCTTGAATTGCGATACCACCATCACCAAAACCACTGCTCAACACTGGACAGACCACTACCTCATTGACTTCACATTGTCACTCAGAAGTCAACAAAGAAAAAGTCATGGCACCACCACTGCCCACTAGAGCAAAAAAGAATATAACTCTCGACAATCTCCTACCACTTCTATTGCCAACCCTCAATGCCCTCCCCGACAACCTACACCCAGAATGCCTAGTAGAAAGCTACAACAAGGGTATGAAAAAAGGACTAGACATCATCGCCCCCCAAAAACTGCAAAAAAGTAAACAACAAGCCCACCTGAACACCTGGTTCACCCCCACCTAAAAGAGCTAAGAAGGTGCAAAAGGAAACTTGAAACACATAGTGCAATACCCCTACAGAAGAGAACAAATTAGAACTCAAACTCTTCGCTAACAAATACAAAAAAGAAATCATTCTCACAAAAAAGAACCTTTTCAGCGAAAGAATCAAAAAATCCAACTAAAGGGAACTAGAATCCCCCATACCCCCACCAGATAACATAACCAAAGACAAACAATGGTGTACCGATGTCCAAAACGCTCTAACCAACAAAATCAAAACTCTCCAAACTAAAATCGCACTAAAACAAGACTCCCTAACCCCCAATGTATCATCCCCTAGCAATCATGCCAAAACTACCAACCCATAAGGCCAAAATGTATTCAGATTTACCAAAATATCCATCCTAGAAACAGAAAAGATTATAGTCTCACTAAAACCTTCCAACTGCAAAGGTGACAACTGCTCACCCCAAATAATCAAGGATGCTGCCAGGGACCTAACTCCCTTCATAACCAAACTGATCAACACATCCTTTTCCTCCAACACCATACCCAGCAATCTCAAAGAATCCTGTGTTCTGCCTCTTCTCAAGAAGCAAACTCTAGACCCTGCTATTCCCACTAACTACAGGCCCATCACCACGGTACCGTTCCTGTTAAAAATAATAGACAGAGTAGCATACCTACAAATCCAGCAATTTCTAGAAACCCACAAACTATTAGGCATCCGTCAATCTGGCTTCAGACCACAGCACGGTACTGAGACAGCCCTAATTGATCCTAAAACCCAGATCAACGAGATCGACGACAAAGGAAACACTGCCATGCTACTCCTCCTCGACCTGTCGGCGGCTTTCGACTTAGTGGATCACACAGTCCTGTGCGAACACCTGGCCTCAGCTGCCCACTTCTCAAAAGAGGCCATAGCCTGGATCCAATCATTCTTGGACAATCGAACTATGAGAGTCTTCTCATCACTAGCCTCAGCAGACCCCATCAAAATAACCTGCGAGGTACCTCAGGGCTCCTGCGTCTCCCATACCCTCTACAACATCTTTACCAAACCCTTATTTGACAGTTTGGACAGACTGGGTGTCACATATACTAACTATGCAGATGACACCCAGATCCTCATACCCCTTTCGGGCAACTTTGACTCAGATACGGCCTTGGTAAACAAAATTTACCTCATCATTCAGGCATGGATGGCCACACACGGCTTATGCCTGAAGGATGAGAAAACCGAAATTCTGCTCCTTGGCTCCAACACCAATCTAAAAAAACTCAGCCCCAATTACCAGGTCTTCAACATCGATGGTAACACCATCACAGTTGCCAAGACAGTGAAAACCCTAGGCTTTCATCTAGACTCAGCCTTGTCACTAAATAAACAAGTAAACTCACTAGAATCCTCAACCGCCTACACATGCAAAT
The DNA here is from genome assembly GCF_040938575.1 of Ambystoma mexicanum. NCBI lineage: Eukaryota > Metazoa > Chordata > Amphibia > Caudata > Ambystomatidae > Ambystoma > Ambystoma mexicanum. Next base: position 770,416,047 of record NC_090933.1, on the reverse strand, counting down.
TAATCAGGACAAGCAGAGCATTCCTCTCTCAAGCCAGCTGCATCATCATCGCCAATGCCCTAATACTATCCAGACTTGATTATTGTAACGCCATGTACCTAGGAGCCAACAAATATTTAACCGACAAACATCAGACACTGCAAAACAATGCACTCAGAACAGCCCTCAACTTACCTTCCAAGGAACACATCTCCAACAAAAGAAGAGAACACAAATGGCTCAAAATGTGTGACCGCATCTCTCTCAAAACAGCATCACTAACCTAAAAATGCCTAAATAATGCAGCCCCCCTATCTCGCAGCCAGAATAATAAAAAAAAACCTCCATCCGCCCTCCCAGAACGATTAACTCTTACTGCCTGCAGGTACCCAATTTCAGACATAAGAAAACGGGCGGCAGTAGCTTCCCAGTCATGGCAGCCCAACACTGGAACGCCCTCCCACTCAACATCAGAACAGACCAATCATACTACAGCTTCAGACGAAACACTCTCACCTGGTTACGCTCTAATGATCCCGATGACTAATCTGTGCCCTCTCACACCCACAAACTATAACCAACCCGAATGTATATATGCACATCCCTTAGCTGACCTACTGAAATGTAATTAACTGTATGTATATATGTAAATAAGTCATTTCACCAGAATATATGTAATGTAATGCTATGCTTTATACTCATATGTGCCTTATCACGTAACTAAGTTCTTATGTAACCTTATCCTCCTGATCTCTGTTGCGCCCTGTTACCCCTGGGTTTTGCACACCAAACTAAATAAATAAACAAACATAAACAAACAAACAGAGGTATTTACATATTTAGTTAACTTGTTAGAGAATATATACAGTATTATACAAAGAATACAAATACAGATTCATGTGTTGGATCTCTGGATCATCATAAGTTTATAGGTAAAAAACAATCACATGTCACAAGAATGAAGCCAATGCATCACATTAATCTTGAAGGAGTGGAGGGAGGGTGACGCTCTTAGGGTGTCAGGGATAGACTTCCAGAGTTGTACCGCCATGAATGGAAAGCTAGAGCCTCCTGTTTATTTGTGTGTGAAATTGGGGATTCTAAGTCCATTTGATTGCGCTTTTCTGATGGGTCGTTCTGACGTATGTTTGGTGAATCTATCTGTCAAGTAAATAGGTGCCTGGTAAAACATTTGTAGGCAAGATTAAGTGATTTGCACTTGATTCCGTCATTTATGACAAGCCAGTTGATGGATCGTCTCACATGGGAAATATGCTGCTATCTAGGTATGCTTAATGCCGATCTTAAGGCATTATTTTGGAGTGTCTGGAGTTTATTGGTGTTGTGCTTTTTTGGTACCCAAGTATAGTTCATTGCACTAATCCAACTTGGATAGGATTACTGCATGTGCAATCATAGTACAGCTTTCAGTAGTCATGACTTGTTTGCATGTGTGGATCAGCTTACTGGTGTAGCTGGTGGCGGAGGCTGTGGCATTTACTTGTCTATTGAGGTTGAGTGGAGAGTCCAAGTAGAAACCAAGGCTTTTTACTTCCTTGGCGACTCTAATTTTAATTCAATCGATAGTGACAGAATTATATTGGGGGGGAAAGTTTATTCAGTCTGTTGGTAGACCCAATGATTAAGGGTTTTGTCTTTTCTTCATTGAGAAATAATCCATGGGTGTCCATCCAGGTTTGTATGATTAGCTACATTTTATTGATCAAATCCACATCTTTGTCGTAGTCTCCTTGGATAGGGATGATAATCTGGGTGTCGTCAGCATAGTTGGTGTATGGGACACCCAGATTGTCAAGTATATCAAAGAGGGGCTTAGTGAATATTTTATATAGAGTAGGGGAGATGCACAATCCCTGTGGTACTCATTATTGGTACTAGGTCTGCTGCTGAGGCGGGGGAAAACACTCTTATGGATTGGTTATCTAGGAAGGAATTTATCCATGTAGTGGCTTCTTTGGAAAAGTGGGTGGCTGATTTTAAGTGGTTGCACAGGACTTTGTGGTCAACCAGGTCGAATGCGGCAGATAAGTCCAAAAAGAGAAGAATGGAAGCTTCTCCTTTGTCTTTACGATAACCCATTTGGTTCTTCAGATCAAGAAGGGCCGTCTCGGTCCTGTGTCTTGGCCTGAAGCCTTATTGACGGGTGCCTAATAAGTAATTCATCTCCAGGTAGGATTGAATCTGGAGATAGGCAGCTCTGTCAAAGATTTTGAGGAGAAACGGTACTGTGGTGATTGGCTGTTGTGGGGATGCTGGGGTCCAGGTTAGGTTTTTTTAATAGAGGTAATAACCACACATCTTTAAGGTTGGTGGGAACTGAACAGGATTTGAAGAGGGAGTTGATGAAGGTGGTGATGAAAGGAGCTAGGTCCTTCGCAGCTTCTTTAATAATAGGTGCTGGGCAAATGTCACCAAGGCACCTGGAGGGTTTGAGAGATGTGATGATATTTTCAACCTCAATTGTTGAAATAGAATTGAATTTGAACTGGTTACACAGTTTGATTTGTTTATTATTGGTTTCTTGCAAGATGGCTTCTTGTGTTGCTATTGCAATTATATGTAGTGTAGTTTTTTTGGCTATAATTTTATCTTGGAGCGCATAGATTCTGTTGCAGAGGGCATCCTGGATATCGGTCACCACATTTTATTTTTGATGCACAAGTCATTGGGGGCGATAGGATATTCTAATTCTCTTAGTATGGAGAAGATTTCCCTGGTACTTGAGTTGGCTTTTTTAATTCTATTGTTGGATATCGCTTTTTTAGTCTGAATGATTTCTTTTTTGTACCTATCTGCCAGGGAGGTGAGAAGGTTCTTATTCTGATCAGATGGGTTATTTTTTCAACTAGTTTCAGCATGTCTTTTCTCATTGCGCAAGGCTTTCAGACTGGCGGTGAACCACGAATTAAGGTGAGCTAGAGGTTTTTCTTTGCTAAGTTTCAGCGGTGTGATGGCGTCAATGGCTGAGTTGATAGTATTGTTATATAAGTCAACCAGGTCAGTTGGGACAGAAGGTAAGTGCATAGGATTAGTGATAGATTGGATGAGATTTAAAAGGTTGGCGACTGTTATGTTTTTCTTACATCTAGTTAGGGCTGGTGTGGCCATAGGCTTTGTTGAGTTAGTTTGCGTAGTATCTTGGATGGTGAAGGAGATCAGGTAGTTATCTGTCCATACACAAGGTTCGGTGTTAGTTATGGAGGAGATGCAGTTCATATCTGCAATCCAATCCAGAGTGCGACCTTTGATGTGAGTGGGACCATTGTTCCTGAGAGTGAGGCCTGCTTCAGTCATAGTATTTACTAGGATGGTAGCATTGGCCTCTTTGGGATCATTTAGACCCAGGTTAAAACCACCAAGTATGATAATTTGGGACCCTGGTTTAGTATTGGTTTTCAGAAGGGTCGTTATGTCTTCTTCAAATGTTCCTAGTGGGCAGGGTGGCCTGTAGACCTGGTGCACAGTAATGGTATGTGAGGCAGATAGAGCCAACTTAACTGAGAGTAGTTCAGCAGAAGGAAGTGGGCTGAGTTCAGTCTCTCTTATGGATAACTTGGAGTTGCAGATGAATGCTAAGCCACACCCTTTGGATGTTTCTCTATCTCGTCTGATGATAGTGAAGTTTTCCAGGACAGCTAAGGAGAGGGCGGGTCCGGCTGCTTTGTGGAGCTACGTCTCTGTGACAGCTAGGAAATCTAGATGGTTGTTTGTAATGATGTCTGCTATTTCTGTGGCATGGGCTACAAGTGATCTAGCGTTAATAAGGGCTCCCTTAACTTTGTGATTTTCCATTAATGTGTTCTTAGTTGGCCTATGATAGTGGGACAAGAGGGGCTACGCTCCTGATTCCCTTTAGATTTGAGGTTGAGTGTACATGTCCTGGGAAGTGTCTGTGTGTTCCCTCTTATGGGGGTTGGAGAGGGACGGGTTAGTCTGGACCCAGGTCTGTGGTTTCTCCAAATAGTAGTGCAAGGCTGATTGGGTTTAGGCTTACTAGCGAATCGCAGGATCCATTGGGCAGGTGTTATGAGCTCTGACAACTTTTGCGTGTCGGCGCTAATAGAGCATGTTTGCATCTGTCGCAGAACGAGAGGTGGCAGGAAGTAAGTTGGCCTAATTAGATTGAATGGTGCCAGTAGTTTTCTTGCTGAGGAGGAGCTAGGGATCATGTATGCTATGTTAGTGTTAGCATCCATTGCTGAGGATGGAATGATACAGGAAAATACCTTGGTGTTTGGGAAAGGAAGTTAAGATACAGACGAGCACAGTGTAGGTGGCAGTCTTAGTCAGGGCATGGATCATGGCTAGGGTTACACAGTGGGCTTGAACAGAGTAAGGGTGATGAGTGTTTAGGGTGGTATGCAGAAGTTGGAGTGGATCGGTCAGCGGCTGCTTGAACTCTAAAGTATGCCGTCTTTAGGAAAGGTGGCGAGGTGGTGAATACAGGGTTAGGAATAAGGCAGTCAGACCATACAATAGGACTTGTCATGGCTCAAATTGGACTTCAGGCGGTGTGGTGCTGGTTATTCTAATGGCACATCAAGTACAGTAGGTATACAATTAGCTCAGTAAGTGCAGGTTTAGATATGTATGCATGATGCACAGAGGTCAGTCGCCATTCTGCGAGATTAAGAAATGGTGCAGCCTTTCCTTTCCTTTTTGCAGCAGCAGATTTCAAGTCTGCATGTGTCCTGACTTCTGGTGGTGCGCTGTCCACCAGAGATGCTGAGTTTCTTTGCGAGGAAGCCGGGTGACTTGACGGCGCATGCCTTACAGATGGTGCAGTAAGGCTTGGAGGTGATTTGTGTGTGCAGTGAAGGTCGATGAGGGCCGTGGTGATGTGGTCATATGTGCGTAGATCCTTGATAAGGCGTGTGCCGCATGTAGGGCACTTTTCAGGTGCACATGGGAGGACAACAAGAGGTCTTCAAGGAGGGCATTTCCCACATCCAGGAGGGATAGGACTAGTGCTTGAACAGTGGATCTAAAACTGTCTGGAGGGAGGGCTTGACTTTCCGCAAGAGGGAGAGCTGATACCAAGCTGTCTTCTTTCTTAGCGATGAGTGTATTGGAGGTGTGGTGTTTGTTGATGTGGAACCCGAGGGACTTGGCGCAGGAGGTGAGCTCGGATGTGTATACATATTCCATTTTGTCTAAAAACAAAGATGTCAGAAGAACTCCATTCAGGTTTATGTCTTTGCTTGCTGTTAAGACAGAATTATTTGTTGCTGGCTCTCATATTTCTTCTAGAGATTATTTTGTAATCAGGGTGACTTTGAAATCCTTGTTACTGCAACCTTTATCTACAATATGGTTCTACTGCAGCCCATATGGCTCCTAGGACAAGGGTACTTTTAGGGCTCCCATTTTGGCCCTAGGAGTATTATGTCATCCTTTATTGGTTTTAGGGAGTAGGCTGGTGGCAGCAGTAATATAGTTTGGTCTTCACTAAGGGTGCAAGCTTATTTACCACATAAGTAACCCAATGTAACTTTTTAGTAGCCACTGGGATAGCCATGTATTTTTCCAAATCTTGCTCTCAGCTTATTTCTAGGCCCTGGATTGCTGTTTTTTTTTTAATATAAATTTACCCTCAGGCGTCCCAAAATCCATAATCAATGGTTTCTGCTTTACATGGTACATTGATGTGCTCCTTTTCTTCATGGGTGTCCTAGGTCTCAGACCTGGGACTCAAACTCTTCTTGAGGATATCCTCTAGTGTCAGCTGTGGTAGGTTGCTGCATTCCCCACGCCAGTGGAGTAGAATTGGGACTTACTTTACTTGTTCCCATAACCGCAGGTATGCCTACAGACTTTGTAATGTTGACTCCTATGGTGAACCTTTTGTAACACTGAAAACTCCTCCAAAGTGACTCCTGAAGGTTCTCACCTGATCAGACATTCTTTTTCCTAGGACCCCCTTGGGACTTCCCCTGATGTACTGTGTATTTTAAAATTGTTGCATTACACTCCTGCCAATTGTAAGGCGCTACGTTAATGTTTACTTTTTCCAAACACTGGCAGTAGAGTTAAGGGGACTTCTGTGGCTCTACCAGACTTAGCAGCTGCTTGGAAAATATGACAGGACTGGAAAAACTCTTCGGTTTTTACTCCCATCTTGGGCCAGTAAAAAGGGCAGACAGCATGTCAGCTGTTTTGGTCACGTCTAATTGACGTGCCAAAGGAATGTCAAGAGCCAAGTCCAGTAGGAACCTCCTGTGGCATTGTGGCATAACAAACCTTTGGTTTGGCCCTGCCTCAAAATTCTTGGGCTCACTGTACAGGAGATCATTCTTCCAAAACAACTTGATTTAATTTAATTTAATTTATTACTAATGTGTTACAGCTTATTATAAGCTTTTCACATGATGTAAGAAATTACATTTGAGCAACAATTAATCATTAAAGATAAATATTAACATATTGAGTAGATAGAAGAAAATAATAGCATAAAAGGCACAGATTAGCAGAAGGGATCCATAGATCCACCAATGAATGAATATTAGTTTTTTCCTTTTTCCTAGGAGTGACGTTCCCAAGGGACATCTCCGAGTTGACATTTGCTATATGTTTATGTCCAATGATTTCTCAGCAATCGTCCAAACATTATACATAGCGATGTATAATTTCATTCCTTTTCCCTTTGCATTAACGGCTCTGTGCCAGAATTCGTTACTGCCAACATATTCCAAGTTATGGACAAAGTCTGTATAAAATATTGTATAGACCTTTGCCATAGCGTCACATCTAGTGAGGACATGTTTGCCCGTTTCAGATTCCGTTTTGTCCTTACACAGCCTGCAGTAACGTTCAGGTAGGGGGAGATTGTTCTTAATCCCACTTATGGCCAGTACAGGTAGTTGATCGATCCTAAGCAGAAGAATGAATCGACGTAGTCGTGGTGAAGGACATAGATTCAGATATGGTAATGGTTTTTTAATAGTGTAATTCATGAATTGCACAAATTTGTAGCGCTTCAGATCTTCCAAATGCGCAAAGTTGCTGATCCAGTCGTGTAATTCAGATTTCTTGGCTAGCGCTCTCAGCAAAGGAATAGAGATCACTTGTTGTTTTTGTGTCCAGCCAATAGCTTCGAGGTAGTTGATAATATTCTTTTTCATAATAGAGTATGAAGACACTTTGTTAATTTCGCAGTGAATCGCTGCTAACAATAAATTGGCTGTATCCGATGTTACTTTTAGATATAGTTCAGCTCTTTTCCTGAGTACAAGAGACTTCCAGGAAATAAGGCCGAGCTCTAATCTAAGGATGGCCATGGGGATACAGCCCGGGAGTCCGAGTATTTTTTTCCAAAATTTTCCTTCGAGGATTTGAAGCCAGTCAAGGTCTATCAATTGTAGTGCCTCAAGGCCATAGATTATCATCGGTGTTAAGACCTGAAGGTAGAGTTGGCGTGCTGCCCAGATGGTATAACCAGAATAAGATGTAGAAAAACGATAAATTAGTGCTGTGACTTGGGCAGCCCTTGTGGATCTAATTTGTTTGCAGATGGTATATTGCCCCTTGGGCTCAACCTCGACACCCAGGTATCTGTAGTATGGGGTATATTTGATTTCCGTCCCAAATATGTTTAGACCGATTCTTGCTGTCTTCTTAGAACTGAACATTACCATCTGTGTTTTATTCAGATTAATCGCCAGCCCATTTGATTTAGTATAGGACCATAATGCCTCAGCTGATCTTCGCATGCCGCTAATGGTGTGGTCCAAAATGACTAAGTCGTCCGCATATGCTAGCACCACACAGTGGGAGGGTCCAATCTTAGGGGGGCAGTTATTTTCCAATGATAGCATTTTAGGTATGTCGTGAACAAACAAGTTGTACAATATAGGTGCCGTAACGCATCCTTGTTTCACACCACAGTTTTGATTGATCTTATTAGTCATATTCCCTTTAGCGTCCAGCTTCAGGGAGACTTTGGTATTGTGGTGCAATAATTTGAGATAATATAGTATTTCTTTTGGACATCCCAATTTTTCAAGTTCGGCCCATAGTAATTCCCTGGGGACTAGGTCAAAGGCGGACCTAAAGTCTATGACCAAGGCGTATAACGGTGGATTACCTGATGTTCTGGCTTTGTTACAGAGAATGTCCATTACTACCAAATTGTGTGTGGTAGAATATCCGCTTCTAAATCCACATTGGAAACGGTCAAGGATCTTTTCTCTCTCTACCCAGGTTTGGAGTTCTTGTAGGAGGTATGCTGCAAATATCTTGCCCGTGCAGTCCAACATGGAAAGTAGACGGTAATTACCAGGGTCTGTACGGTCGCCTCTCTTATGTACAGGAATCAAGATTGCTGTCTGCCAGGATTCAGGGATTTGACCTTCCTTCATAATCTTTTCAAAGAGGATCACGAGTATCTCTGCCCAGTATTCGGGGTTGCTCTTTAATACGGCATTTGCTAAGCCATTGGGTCCCGGGGCTCTTGAGGATTTGAGCTTTTTTATCCTGATTATCATAGATTCGACTGACACTTTAAAAGGGGTCGTAGGTAGATCCTGGAGAATCCTCTCCTGAGGCTTTGCCTGATCCATACCATTTCGGGTTTTCAGGAATTCCTCCCATTGGCTAATACCAATTGAATTGGTTAAGGGGATACTGGTGTCACCACGAGCCGTGCTCAGTAATCCCCATATGGTTTGGGAGTTTCCCGTGCATAGTGTTTGGACTGTTGTTTGCCATTTGAGCAATTTTATTGCATAGCGTTTCTGCTTTAGCCATGTTCTGTAGGCGTTTTTCATCTTCTTACTTAAAGTCAAATAATAGTGCGATGTAATCGAAGCTTTACGTAGTTTCCTCAAGTCTGCTCTTAGGGTTCGTTTGGCGTCTCTAATTTCAATGTCGAATATGTTAGTGGTCTTAGTCTCAGGAGCCCGCATATTTGTTTTAACTGCTGCAAAGGTGTTTGAGAATGCTGCGATCCATTCTTCAATCTCATTGCTGGTCATAGCTGAGAGTTCTGTGCGACACATATTGGGATAGGTAGTTGTATATTCTGTGGCTCGATTGATGTTATTATCAGACCACCGAATCTTGGAGTGAGCATGGTTCGTCTTCAACTCTCCAATAGGTCTAAGCGATGTGTATTGTGTGATATAATTGAAAAAGAGTGTGAGATTAGCGTGGTCGCTCCAATCATTGTCCTTGATCTTCATGTCTGTGACCCAGGTAGTCATGGTGGGACTCACGTATATATAATCCAGTGTGCTACTAGATATAGAGTTTCCCCATGTTGGTTTACCCGGGTAGTCACTGATGGTTCTGCCGTTTAAAATTTCAAAGTTCCATGACTTAAAGAAGTTAAGCCATAGCTGTCCTTCCGTGTTTACACTTCCATGTTTCAATTTGCCTATTTTCTTCAGCAAGGGGTTGTTACTGGTACTCGACTCGCCAATTAAATGGCAATTAAAATCACCAGCAAAGATTACCATATTTTTCTTCGACTCCGTCAGCCAGTTGATCAACAAATCGTGGCAAGCTTCCTGGATGAACTCGCTCTGAGAAGATTCAGGTGGATTATATATATTAACTAAGAGAACGTGTTCCGTTTTATCTTTGCCAGGGAGCTCCAGTTCAACTGCTAATACATATTCGTCCAATTTCGTGTGAATGCGGGTCGATCTTAGTGGATGCAAAATGCCAATTAATAGGCCTCCATATGGTCTTCCCCTTGGACCCTTTTTTGCCAATTCCTGGTGTATGGTGTACCCATTTAGCAGGGCCCGGGAGGTAAGCCACGTCTCTTGTAAACATATGCAGGTATGGCCCATTAATAAGGGGATTGAGCCATCAGGCGATAATAGATGGCTGAATCCCCGGCAGTTCCAGGATATTATGGTTTTATCTCATTGGTTTGATGTTATTCCAGGTACAGACTCTATTAGCCAAAACAACTTGAACATCCCAGGGGCTTCCCAGAGCCTGTTTATCTGTCTGTGCACCCAGGTATGGCAGAGTGAGACAGTTGTGCTGTGCTTAAAAAAGGTCAGCCTTAATGACACCTCCAGCTCAGGACAGGCCATTCAGTTCTGGTAGGCCCTTGAGGTCTTAAACCACTGTGTCTTGCATTCCAGGTTGTGGTTCTATACCAGTGGACAGCCTTGAGATCAATGAGTCTGTTTCCACCACAGTAGGACCTCAGTGACCATTATCCACTCTCTGGCAGGAGCAGGCACCTCTATGGACTCTGGATCGGAACTGGGTAATACCGGCGGTTCCGGTCTTTCACCACCTCCAGCTGTCAGAGCCTATGTGGCCATGTCAATGAGGGTTGCTTCTCGTGCTGCTTTCTTGGCCCTAGATCTAGTGACCACAGCAATTATTTCTTCATCAAGCAGGTGATTCCCTAACATTCAGTTCACCAGAATTGCGTCCTTGACAGTGACGTAGAGCTGAAATCTTTCACCTCTCCAACTGAACTCCATGATAGGCATTGGGAATCGGGCGGTCCCCTTGCACCGACTGTTGTAGGAGAGCAATGATATTCACAGCAGAGTCATGAAGTGCTGAGGCTTTGTTTGCATTTATGAAGACATGATCCATTAATATCTCAGTATTAGCAGGAACTGGGCCTCCATACCGTTCCCACTCAGAGATACTGGGGTACATTCAGCAAGCCACTGGCCTAGTGGGAATTCCTCATCTCTGATGCCATGCTGATGCTAACTATCTCGTCCTCCTCCATGAGGGAAGCACTAACTACAGCCAGCTTGGGTCAACAATTACAGGCAAGAACTCCCGTCTTATGCTTCTGGTCTCCACCCAAAGGGCAGCCCTGTGGGGCTGAAACTGTGGGTGACAATGTGCTGGGGGTACCCTCACATCTCCTTTCTGTGAGATTGGATAATGCATGTGGCTTGAATTTACCATCACATTTTTGGGGACCTTTCTTAGCATGAGGGGACAGTACCCTCCCTTAGTTTGCATTTATCATGTTCTTGTCATCTGTTTTAGATCTAATTGCCTGAGCCTTTTGAACTCATGCTTACATTGCAAGGTCCCTGGGGTCTCTGATACTTTTTCCCACTTGCTGGTTTTAAGGATATTCTCACATGCAACCAAATGATACATCACCTCAAAACTGTGACCTTTGTTAACTGTGACCCATCCACTTGGATATATCGAAAACTGATGTGCAAATGCATCAGCAGTTTGAATACATTTCTTTGAGTGGTCTCTAAAGATACAGAGGAATTGCATGTTCTGGGGTTTTGTAAAACTTCCTAAGGACTACAGCCTTCCTTTTGATTTAGTCATCTAAATAATCACATCAGTTCCAGCTGTCGGTAGGCGACTCATAAAGGCTGCACCCCACGACTGCTCTTCCACCTCCGGGAGGTGGAAAGCTAGTTCCAATGTTTAGAACCAGCCAGAAATATCCATTCCCACCTCATGTGTTTGGACTAAGTCCTTCGGTATGTAGCGCCTAGGCTTTTCATGGGAGCCACAACTGTTAATACATTCCTCCTTACTGGAATATTTTCTGCCCTTCCTCTGAGCCTCATCTTCCATCTTGTGCAGCATCACAAAATCCCTGTGTCTCTGCGTGACTAGAGCTTCAGCAGTCATTCTGCTTCTGCTTTGCTAGAGCAGCAGCTCCCATCTGCTTTCTTCTAGGAGACTCTTTGTATTATCGAGGTTGCCCCAGTGAGAACTTGAGACCTGGCTGGAGCATGAGATCTAAACGATGCTAACGACCAATGGGATGCTTGGGATGTTGGGGACACCACACTAGCCACCTCCTGGGAGGAATATTGCGAAGTGCTATCACTGACGCTCTCCCCTTTCAGTTGTACCCTCTCACCTCCCTCCCTTAGAAATAGGCAGCTAGGCTGGGGCTCCAGCTCGCTGTTGTCCCCCAGGGAATACCCCCCCCTCCCCCAGCTTCCTTAAAAGCTTTGAGGCTCTTGAGCAATTTGGTCTGCTTTACTTTATTGTCACGAGGGAGTCAGTCCCCTCTCTTGGCAGAGTTTGTACAAGACACTTGCTTTCAAGGAGTGCACAACACGCATGTCGAGTTCCATGATAGCAAAAATGCCTTTCATTGTTTCTAATGTAAACTGCAAGCCCTTTTAATTTGGAATACTAAGCTGCAGGCATAGACTCAAGTCCCAGCCCCTGCCAACAGTGTGATGAAATTACTTCGGTTCTGCATGAGTAAACTGCCTACTGAGCACCCACATTTCTACAAACCAATAGTGACCCCCATCATGAATGAAAAACAGGGACAACTCACATATATACCTCCTTTGCCTTTTGCGGTAACGTGTGCAGAGAAAAAGCGATTCACTTAGAAGTAAAAGAATGTCCAATCAAGTTCCTCTAAATATATATACTTTAATAACACAAATCAATTGCACACTCAACTATCAAAAACACTATCAAAAAGCCACCCCTGTAAAGGAAAGAAAGAGAAATGCAGGATATAATGATGCAGGGCTCCGGGTACTTCACAGGACGGAGAAACAGCCAAGGAAAGCAGCACGTAATTCAAAAAGGGCATGTCCTTAATGGGCAACGTGCAAAAGGCACTTATTCAGTCTCCAGAGCCCCAAAAGATGAACCAGTTGGAGAGGGTCATTTTAAAGTATCTTATTCCAGGTTTAGGATCAGGTATGTTTCATGTTTAAAGATTAGGCTGTCACCTTGATGGTAATTCATCATAATTATGTAGTTTTGGGAATGGTTGTGAAAAAGTAAAATGCAGCCTCTTTGCTGAAATAACCTCACTTCAGGATACCAGCAGAGCTTTCCAGGGTGCACCTGTTACCTCTGAACTTGCTTGGTGCCACTTGAGAGCAGGTGCTGCAAATGAGGATACTGCTGCAACAAGTCATAGGTGTTAACTATGCTTTTGGCATACATTTGATGAAAAGGGGTTCTGGTTAGCAGACCACCCTTTCTGCAAAACTGAAGTGCTCTTTGCTCCATGTGAATCATCGGCACTCTCTGCAGAAATGTGAGTGTGGAAAGACACCAACACAAGATCCTTGAGCACTGACTGTGAGCATCTTACTGATCTCCGATGTCAACTCCTGAACTATATTGGTCAACACCAGTATTAACATCCACTCTGACTACTTTCTAAACTCATTAGTAAACCAACAAGGAGTCACCACCATATCAGTCTTAGAATTCTGTCTCCTGCTTTCCCCTCCAGCAATGCATGCACCCACCCGTGTTTTTTTTCTTTTTTGGGGGATCTTGTTCAAGCTTTTGCATCACAGGCATCCTTGTAGTTGATCTAAGATGTTATAACTTCACTGAAAATCCCTGGGGATTCGCTCCTGCTTGGGAACGGGGAGATGCATGAAGGTTCACCATTTCCAAAGTAGCTATCTACAGCAGCAGCACCCTCTACTATGCAATAACAAAGATCCCACTGGCACAGGCGTTTTTCCCTCTCCTATGAAAAAACCCACGCTCTGATTTACAAATCATCAAATATCTTAGAAAAGTAAATTGCCTGTGTTTGGTAAATCATTCACAAAGATGACCTGCGCATTAATGGAAGCATATTGGCAGCTCTTACGGTGCACAGTTTAGACCAGCCAGAATAAATACATTGATGTTAGGTCCATGCAGTCATTTTCTTCCAGCATCTATTTGAGTGCAGGATTGCAATTCAGCATGCAGGCCTAAAATGGTCAGTCATGCTAAAATGCAAGCACCTAACTCGTTTTTGTTCATTGTAATAATTCCTAACTTTATGTTTGCCTAATACATGCATTGCACATTTTGTAAACGTTGGAACATGTTTGACCAGAAGAAATGGAAGCCAATATAGTTTGAATAATATGAAACAGAGTGGTTGCTGTCCTTAACTGCAGACAATTAATAGGAAGAAACCAGAATGGCCCTCTTGTGCATTGCACATTACCATGTGCCAATTCGGAACAGGAGTAGGGGACTGAAAGTGCATTTACTCACATCCTATTGCACAACCATCAAGCCCAGATCTGGGAAATTGCTTTATTGCAGTTGTATTAGAGCATCTATATGTTTACACCTATGTTCCATATCTACAAATCTGTTTGGTAAATGACCAAAAATATAGTATAACAGAAGTTGCTCAAGCTTTGACAAGATGACCATTTCTCTGCAGGAGCAGAGGGATGAGTATTGGATACAACCCCTACTCAGCACCACACTACTAAACCAACAGCCATCTTGATCATAACGTTGAAACTGCGCAGCCCGACAGATACACCTCCTTCATCTCTTTTGGTAAAGTGGGACGAGGGCAGGCTATAATCTGCGGAAGGGATCTGAGCAAGCACAGACACAGTCACATTTGCAATAGTGTTGTAGTACCAAAATAAAAGACTGCCCAACCAAGTTACTAATAGGATACTTGGGTTAAACTGAACCTATACACACTGAAATGAAAACACTATGAATATGCCATGTAAGATATACCCAGAATATGCAGACTTTGCAAACAAAGGTGGCACTCTGGGTCTGAAGACAGGGCCGGACAGGTAATAATGTCAACCGCAAAGTAAAGTTCCCTGAAGATGTGTTTTAGAGAGTGGGCTCATGCTAGTAACTAGCACCCTTTAAGGCATGCCAGGGCGACATTCCCACTTCAAATACATGATTTGCTTGTTCATTGGGTGGAGCAGTGTCAATTTAGCCTCCTAGGCACTTTGCAATGGGTCAAGGCGGCATGGAGATATTTTAAGTTGGTTGTTCCCAATGGATTTCAGATGTGAAGACAGTCGAGCCAGCTCTAGATGGCCCAACATTGCATTGCAGTTCTGGTACAGGGATGGAATCAAATCAGGAGAAGAACAAGCAGGCAATGAGTCAAGGCTGTGTCTTAAATCTGTCTAGTCGGTTAGAAGAGGATCAACAATGCAATGCGATTCTTTAGTGGTGATTGGCTCATACACAGCTGCACCACAAACAGGCAATGCTTTAAGTCCGCATCCCAATACTCTGACAGTGGATAGCAGCGTGGTGAGTTAACGGGTCCTTGCAGCAGCTCCAAAATGAATTTGAAGCAATTGAGCCTGCTTGAAAATGGATCGAAGTGGTCAAACAGGGCCCAGGGCTGAGTCTTGACTTGTGGTTACTGGGGACCTCCTCCAGGTTCTCCAAAGGTGCGGTGGATCTTTGCCCTATCCTTCTCAGGCAGTGAGGTTTTTAGAGAGCACTTGCTGGGTCTGTCACCTGAAGTGAGCACGTTACTAAGTACCAGTGCTCTACACTTGCAGCAGGCCTTATTCGGCCAGCAGGTAACCCCACATGTTTCTCTGGGAGGGTTGAGGGAAAACATTTGCCTCTTTCTTGGGAGACTTTGTCTTCACCACTGGGGAACAGGGAACTGATGAAGACTTTACCCCTAACAAAGTTACAGGTCAAATACCTATTCTTCAGTAAGCTAAAGATGACTCAACAGAAGATGAGGTCCCAGCTCATTAAAAAGGAAATCTGCCACAGCAGATTAGTCGCCTTTGAGCCTTCTTGGAAGGGACCAATCGTGGCTGCTGTGTTCTGGGTCTACTTCCTTATGATGGCGGTCTAAGATTGCTTCATTTGCAGGGGAATCCAAGCTGGTGGGCCCCTTCTGTACACTGGTGCTTCCCTCCTGACTACTTTAACTCCATCCTTCTTCCTGTCTGCACTGCATACAAGAGTCCATGTTAATAACCAATCTCGGGTCATTGTCCTGGTAGCGGTTGCATTTGAATCATTTCTTCCCAGCTAACCCCCTGGGTAGATGTCCAGTCTTCTGTAGGATGTGACACACATTCCCGGAGAAATCAATAAGGGTGAATCTCTGGGCTGGCCACAAATGGTTGTTTTGGGTGAAACATATTTCCCAGACACTGATACACAAAAAGCCCTGTCATTGAAAATGACACCAGTAGGTTTTGGCAGGCAACATTTTAGTTCATCAGAGGCCACCATCATGTCAAAACTAGGCATGGCATATATTTAGAGTTTCATCTGCCAGAAGGCTCAGGACTACACAACTATAGCATTTTGGATCAGAATTAGGGTCAAAGGCAGACCCTGACTGCTGAACTTTGTGTTCCATCCATTTGTTTGCAGGAATGCTCATGTCACATTGTATATGCCATGCTGCCAAACTAAAAGGCAGTTGCTGAAAGGTGGGATTATATGAAGCATCAAATGTGATGCTTCATAAAACCCCAATACATTAATAAATATTGAGTCCCAAATGGCAGTTTTATAAGATCAATCATTCTCTATCTCATTTTCTCATTGAGAATTTGCATTTATATGCAATGTCTCTGACCCATATCTTGATTTTATTCCAAATGATGTAAGGAAGTAGTTCTCCTTCACTGCATCATCAATGGACTATATGGGTGTGGCGCTAGAGAGGCTATTTCCTATTGTCTAGGAGCACAACTTGATGTTAATTTATAAATAGTGTTTTCTACTGACAGGCAATAGGGTGCAGGGGAGAAGCACAACCTTGACACTAGGTTGTGTTATCAATTAGAATAAAAAACAGGTGTCCACCGACTTGTGGAACACTCCCGTCCCCATCACACTTAATTTGATTGTGATCTAATCAATATTTACGACTAACTAGGTACTCAGTTAAGTTTACTAGTTCTTTCTTTAAAGAAATGATTTTGCTCGACAATTATATTGACAATGTTGATTGTTTATATAAGCGGTTTTTGTGAAAACAAACTGTACACAATCATTTTTTCAACAATAATAATAAATTAAACAGTACAATAATCAAGATTCTTAATTAATCAATCCATCAATCATATACTCTGCGCATTTCGGGAATCAGTTGCCCTTCCTCATGAGCTATTGTTCATGTTGTTCGTGCCTCAAATGCACACTGATCTACAACATTTAGAAGAGTATACTTATTTAGTAAAGTCAACTATGCAAAATCTATTCTTCCTATAAACATCATCTATCAATCCATTTCTAGCATGATCTCTCCTTAATATATACCAGGTGTCTGGTTATCACAGTTCAAGCTGTATATTGTATTCCAAAATACTACGACTTTGAGTTATAT
The DNA here is from genome assembly GCF_040938575.1 of Ambystoma mexicanum. Classification (NCBI taxonomy): domain Eukaryota; kingdom Metazoa; phylum Chordata; class Amphibia; order Caudata; family Ambystomatidae; genus Ambystoma; species Ambystoma mexicanum. The sequence continues at coordinate 770,399,003 of NC_090933.1, read as the reverse complement.
TCCATAAATCCAGTACTGTCTGGTAAAATAAAAGACAATGGGCCTCATACTTAATAAGGGCATGGCTGCCTCCAAACTCGGGTCCGGGTTCCCAAAATGGAGAAATACCGGGCCATTCTGACCTTGAAAAGCCCGGTATTTCCCCATTCAGAGAACCCGGACCATCCCCCTTCCCATTTGTACCCCCATAGGGCTCAATGGGAATGGGGAGCATGCTAACAATGGGCCCATTAATGACGTCGTTCATTTAGTAGGGGTAGTTCAATTTAAAGTTGCATAACAGATAGCAATATATCTGTCGACTTTCTGACTCAGGTCCAGTTTTCATACATGACATCCACCTTAATACAAAAATATAGTTTGCTCAGCACAAACCTTACCCTTAAAGGGAAAAAAGAACTGATATCCAATTGATGTAGTCGCTTTCCCTGATGGTATCCTTAAGAAAGAATGTATTCCTCCTAGAAAATGGGTCACATCCGTGAATCTGCAGCAGAAAGCAAGTACCAAATGCTCATTATTTTCCCTGTACGTTTGTAACATTTAGTAAAAATATTGTGAGGTATATAATACCTAAGGGATACATAGAATGCCTTGATTTCTATCACACAGCAGCGTCTTACCTGCCACCTGCCTTAGCCTGCATGCTTTTCCAGTAGAGACTGAATTGCCGTCGTTTTTGAAAAATGGCGGCTATTTATATTCTGACGTCATCACGTCGTAACGTGATGACGTCATCTTTGTTTTCCTGCGTGGAGCGCAGAAAATGTCTCAGCAAGTTTAGTGGACTTGCTTGTGTGGCCTAATGCCTGCAAAATATGTCCCACCAGTGATACTTAATAGAAGCGGCTAGTATGTTCAAGCCCCCGTATTTGAGTTATCAGGTAGCTGTGAACTTATTGTATTGTCAATTTAGTTCTGCTGATCATAATTAAACTCTTCTTAATTCAAAACATCTGACTCAATCCTTGGGGATACAGCCTTAGATATTGACAAATTGTCTAATATGTGCAATGGTAGTAGAGACTTCTCCAGGTAAGATATTAATGATGAACTCATGCGTACATTCTAATGCAGTACTTCTTCTACCTTGAACCCCCCTTCCGCAGGTAGTCTCTTCTGTGGTCACAATCTCTTAAGGTAACTAAGTTTTATATAGGGTACATCACAGGTAAACCTTACATGCATATGAACATTTAAACATATCAAGTCATAAATATTGACTGGATCACATACAAGTGTGCCGCTAGAGAGCCCAACAATTATGGCAGACTCTCTGTGAGCTACTCTGACCAGCTCTATTAATCCTGTAAAAAGCTTCTGTCTACGAGACCAAGTGCCCCCTAAACCACATGGAAAGAGAGTTTGAGGTCCACTAGAGGAGGTTGGCGGCCTCGGATCTGCTGCATAGTGCGGCAAGGAGACGGGGCGTGAAGAGGACCACGGGCCGATTAGAGCAACGGCAGTCCACGGCCTAGCTGTCAACACAATGAGAGCTAGCCAGCATGACACAGATGCAGCACAGTGGGGCGCTCCTGTGGGGATGGGCCTGGCACTTGGCAGATATATGATCCTAGCTTTAGAGGCCCCGGGTGGCCTGCCGTTCCTAGCCTGGGTGGAGGACCGGTGGTGGAACGGTGGCTGACCTGAGCAGCAGGTGGCACCACTGACGGGCTCTGATGCAGCAGGGCCATTGTGTGGGGAGCCAGAGCATCCGAGACCTGTCGGAGATAGCCACCAGTGAAATTGAGGAGATGGAGGCCCAGGGGTTTCTTGGAGCAGTGGGACACGGGTGCCCAGTACTGGTGGGTAGTGGTGGTTGTCCGTTTAAGCCCCATAAGTGGTGTGATCTTCCACAGAACTAACCTCTAGCTCAAACTTGAAGGAGGCATGCTTAGCATCTCATTAGCACCTCGGAATAGAAGGTAGTCTGCTTGTTTGACCACTTCAGCCGTTCCTCCCTATTTTTTTTTTTTTTTATTTTTTATATGGTTTGTTACAAACCTTTAAAAAAATATAATAAAATATAAAAATATGAGCCCTTTGAGAGTGAAGTGGGCAAGCTCTGCGGACTTGCTGGAAAGGACTGCATTATGTTTAGAGTTGTAAGCATTATGATTGTTTATCAAGAAATATCCGTAGGTGGTCATTTAAGGACTCTTCTATCTGCTGTGGCTAAAGCATACCCTGTTTTCATATGGATATTGTGTTGGATGATCATTGCTAGAAACACGTCTGTTGTGAAGGGTGTTATCATGTGAGCAAGTTTCCTAACAATGTTTCCCTTTGTAGCTGGACAGTGGGGTCGGGCTATAGAGTAGCCCCTCTCTGGCACAGCGGCGATGGCATAGCTGTAGGCCTGGGCTGGAACAGCACTAGGGCAACAGAGGCACCACAGGAAGCAGGGAAGTTAACACCCGTAAATCCTTCTTTCTCTTCAACCTCAATGAGGAGCATGTGTCAGCATTCAGTGGTTGCTGGCTGCCTCCTAAGCATATAATCGTAATCCTTTAATATTTTTAGGATACAGTGATGTCTGCTCTTGGCCCTGAGATCACTTAAACTGTTCAATGTAATACTTGGTCTCAGGGGGCCGATGGGGGACCATGTCATATGCTGCCTCATTAGTAAAAAGTAGTCTGAAACGGAGAGGAGTCAGAACACGGTCTCTATGTTGGCAAACAGACTCCGTTTCTATATTTAGTCTATGGGAAATCCTGCTGTCCAGCCTTAGAGAGTTTTCTCAGCTGTCTTGTCAGCGGGTTCAGGATCAGGGTCATCATTATACAATCTCACATTGCATGTGGGTGACATTGGTTTCAAGAATGTCCTATAACTGTGTAAACCTGCCAGTTGGTGTGGTGGTAGGGGAACCCCCTCTTCCTACACTTTTGCCAGCTCAATTGGAGATTCAACAATGGTTATTCCAAGTTCTGCAAGAGTGCTGACATCTCTAGCTGCAATGACCACATGGTATGTGGCATTAGTACCCGGCATCCTGGCATACTCACTGGGCAAAGTAGAAGCTGGATCTACAGTCGCTCTGACTGCATGGCGTAGACGTCGGCCCATGGCATAGACGTCGGCCTATGGCATGGACGTCGGCCGGTTGGCTAAACGGCTGCTACGGACTCGCTTCATCTCATGTCTCCCTCCTCAAATGTGGCGCTTCCAACATCAGTGCCTACTGTAGCTCACTCAAAGGTTCATGGCTTGCAAGTATGCTGATTTCTTTATGCATGTGTAGCAACTCTCTAAAACATCTGTGTATGTGTGGTGCACTGCAGGGGCAGCATCGGTAATATGAGATCTGCATGTCGCTAGTGTCAGCCGAGTGGGAATTTTCATGAGCACGGTGACGGACATGTGCTAAAATGGTATCTTGCACGCTAGGAATAGTGATGTCAAGTGATGAAGTGATGCCATTGTTTGAATATGTACGTGATAAAATGGGATTGCAGAGATTTTTGCTGCACTTCCATTGCATCTGATACTGATGGCTGTTATTTCCTTTACACAAGACAGTGATCGAAGTGAGCGGGAACGGTCGGGAGCAGCGTTCCACTACTTGTATTTGTTTCTGTTTACCATTCTTCTACGTTTTATGACCATATTCACCTTTCTATATAGAGGATTTGCCCATTAAGGTCCTTGTGTAGGTGTAAAGTTGTAATAGAAGCCTTAGTTATTAGTCACTTAGACTATTGGAATGCCCTTGCCACATGGTGCACTATGCTTCCACCTACCCTCTCCCCTGCTGAGACCACAGTTCCACTACTTTTTTTCGGTACACTTTTACCACTAACATAAGAACATTACATAAGAACATGGGACTGCTATTATTAGATGCTGGTGGAAAGAAATAACACTAATGTGGTTATAAGTGTCAGTGTATGTCATGTTGGAGTGTTATACCATATTAGAGTCTTTTGTCTAGATATACGTGCAGATATCGCAGAATGACATGTGCACATATACCGCCTTTCCGACGTGCCTGTGTTAATGTTACTACTGCCTTTCCGTTTTCCTGTGGTAATGACTGCATGCATCCACTGTTGCAAAGCGGTTAGGGATGCAGTTTGGTTTGAAATTATGGCTCAGCTGCAAAACGTGGTGGTTTCCTTATTTGGTGAATGAAATTCTCTTTCTCCAATGTGGTGATTTGATGACATTTGGGACAGAAACAATTCACCAAAGCGCCAGGGATAAAGAAAGTTAATTCACATGCCCAATTCACAAGAGATATCATTGGAGGGATACAATATCTCCATTGATCTCAAGCACATCGCAGTCATTTACATCAAAGGTGTAAACAATGGATTAAGATCAATGAAAATGGAAAACGCGACTATTGCAGGGAAATGATATTTTAGCAGCCAACCATATTTTAACGAAGGTGCTTCCTTGATATACAATGTGGAGTTAGAATATACCAGGAGAAGTCACAGAAGAGCCAACATAGGCCGGGGGCACTGTCTGCAAAGGCGTGTGCAGTCACGCATGCCTACTTTAGTTGCTGGACTCATAGTGAACTCTAGCCTCACATGCTACTTCATATTCCCAGTTACTTCCATAATAGGCTGAATTCATGCTGGTGCTGCCATTTCATGCACGTTGCTGCCCTGCGTGCCAGATTTAGTGGTGATGCGCAAGATATCGTTTCACGCCTTGGGGGAATGCCTTCACAGTCTACGTGCTGCCTCAAAGGCACGATCACTGCCTTCCAATATGCCCGGTATAGACATCATATACAAGGCACAGCATCACATGGGCAGGTGCCGCTAGCATATGCCAAGTGTGGCCTGGGATGCCATCTAATGACTCAAATGCCATGTGGAGTCATCATTTGTAAGTCACAGTCTCACTTATCAGGTGGTGCCATGTCACTTATCAGGTGGTGCCATGCACTACCTCAAATGCCCCAGTAATGTCCTCTAGTGCAGGTTAATACTTCATAAGGCTAGTATAGTCTCACCTTTGGTTAGACACAACCTAGCATGTCAAGGTGCTGCCATATCATATGATGATATGATAGGCTATTTATGACGTGCTTAATACCCAGAGGTTTCTAAGCACGGACCCGGGGATCGACCCTGCGTTGCTTTGTATCATCTTGCTAACAAGGCAAGCACTTTGCCCCTGAGCTATCCTCCAGAGACTGTTAGTAATGCCATCTTTTGTAAATTAAAGCTTTCTACCGTATATATCATCATCTGCAAGGCACAACCTTCCATGTCCAGGTGCTGCCCCTCAGCCATGCCCCAGTCCCCCACTGCCATCTACACTTACCTTGAATTCGGACAGCGGTTTATATCCCCTAACTAACACGGTGACACGGCTGCTGCTTCTTCTGCTGACTTCTCCTAACTTTTCAACATGTCAGGAACGTCTTGTGGAATGGGAGGCGGTTGGGATGCGAAGTTCCCAGCCTTTGCCCATTTCCTAGACACCCAGCAGCCATTAGAATGCTGTTGATGGGGCAGGAAAGTGGACACTGGTTGGAAATACAGAAAGTAATCACAGCAAGTGTGCATGTCTCCTCACAAGGAGGGCTGCTCTGGCTGGCTGGTCTCAAAATAGGCCCAGATATGAGTTTTAGGGTCCACACCTTGATTGCTGGAGCTTCCAGGTGGTAGCGCTTTTGGAAAACGTCTAATCTGCCGTATTTAAGCACTAGCTCCGTATTTCAATTGCTCAAACTGTGCTGCACATTCCTGGGTGTTATGTGCAAACTGATTTATCACCAACATGGAACTTTGGCCATATTGCCCACGGATCCTTGCTTGGATAAATGCTTAAGGACTCCATCATTTTGGGCCGTCTAGCTTTGGGGAGAGACCAGCTCGTTCATACCTCCTTTAAGAACTGTGTTTTGATATTAGACACGTTTCTTTAAATAAATCATCTGGAAACCAAAAGAGGTTGACTGCAGTCAACTGGAACATTATGCGTCTGTATTTAACAAGCAACCCTAGCTCGGGGCTAGGCGCCGTGGAAATGAAAGCATACAATTGCACAATCCATCATATGCTGTGCTCCCCAGTACACGGAGCACGATTACAGAGCCGCAGGGTGAAAGGGAATAGAATTCAGAAAAGCTAGGCCTGCAGGAAGAAAACACGCCTTCCTTCAGAGGAAATGTGAGCGGCACCACATTTAGAGAGGAAAATGAAAGCCTTCAACAGACACGAAAACAAATCAATACCACTTTTATTAGGTACTGCAGCAACCGCTGACGCTGAGCAATCCAAAGAGCCCTCCTTGCAAACTTGAATCACTCTAATGCTCATGCCGTACTGGAAGAGTGGCTGTTTCTGTCATTCCAATTTGCCTGAGCAGCTGGAACAGCTGTCAATATGCTGCCATGCAAAATGGCTTCCGATCTAACAGCTGACCAACAGAAGTCAGCTAACATTGTTTCAGTGGTTGGTGTTTGTGTTGATTTTTGTGGAAATTAACTGAATTACTCCAGTTAAAACAAGCGTAAAAGGTGGAAAGTCAGATGAATGTAGCAGCCAATCATTCAGAGCGCTCTCAAAGTTCCTCTCCATCTTAGCATGTTAGAGCGCCCATCTGCTATCTTCTGCTAACTTAGGGTTAACCCTCCGATAGCATATTTTTTTTTTGCATTTATATAGCGCTACGAACACTTAGGCATCTGAGCACTGCTTATTACCCACAGTATATCGTGCTAATTTGTCGACCTAGGAAGGATGCATGAGGTAATTTTAGGCGGGGACTGGGGTGTTTTTCCCCCCAATTTTCATGGCACACTATTTTGTCCCCATTCATTTGGCTGGGGTACCCTTTCTTCAGATGTCTTGCTCCCCCCAACTTTTTCAGCAAAGTTACTCCACTGGAAGGATGAAAGGCTGAGTTTTGCCCAGCCGGGATTCAAACCCACGTCGGCAAGGCTGATTGGCTGCTTCAATCCGCCCATGTTAAACGCACACAATGTAAAAAAATAAAAAGGCGTCTATATTTGTCCTGCATTCCCCATAAGGAGTTATTGTCCATTTCAGGGCACATCTCTCCCTGTCCCTTTTAGTCCAGTTCTAGATCGCCTTAACCCATCTGTGAGGTCGACAGATTATTCGCCCTGATCGTACCGGGTGTACCTGGAGATAAGGTGTCACGCCTAGCCCTTCTCCGTCTGATGCGTTTGTTTCTTCTGCCTCTTCTAGTTCTTCCACCACATTTCCTTCTCCTGCCTGCCTCTCTTTGCTTGACCTTTTAAATGTGCGAAAACGCAACGCATTTCACATGACCGCTTTGTTCGCTAGGGCCACCGTGACTATGGATCCTTTCTGCACTACCGGGGTCACGTTGTCAGTCATGTATCAGGGGTCTGTCTTCCTTACCTGTCTTTGCTGCACCAACACCTCATCTCCAGCCTCAAAGTCTTGCAGTGAGGTGCCTCTGCATTGATTCATGTACGCTTTCACTGCCACCTTCCCCTTTCTCTGATTTCTTCATCTCCGATCTTCATGGCTAGTAGGCAACTCAGTAATCTTGTCCTAAGAAGCCGGGCCCTCATGAGTTCAGCAGGTGTTGCCCCTGGACACGCGTGTGGTGTCCCCCTGTCTTCTCAGCATCTTGCACAGTGCCTACTGTGGAGGCATGTTGCCAACTTCTTCTTTCTGGGCCGTTCTCTTGTTTATTCCCATTAACCTCTCAGCCATCCCATTGTCCTGCGGCCATAGCGGCATTATCTTCTGGTGTCGAAACTCTAAGTGTGCTGCCAGCATGGCAAAACCAGGACCCTGAAATGGTGGGCCATTATCCAATTTGATGATTTCCGGGATGCCCCATTCTCTGAACACTTCTTGCATTGCTTGAGGGGTTGATTTAAAACTGAGTGAAGGTACTACCCTAGTGTTGGGGAATCTGCAGTACTCACTTATCAATAGCAGAGCTTATGACGCTGTTGTTACTGACTTTCCTGGTTGGTCCCTGTTTCCTGAATGCATAGGGTGTGAATACTGGGTATGATGTCATGAATGGAATGCTAGGATAGTGACTGGAATGTTGAGTGTGAAGGTGATTCCACCCAGGGAAGTTGGAAGACGTGGCCTGAGTGGTGTGAGCAGTGGGCTCCTCTCTGTACTTCCCCATCTCCTTGCTGTACCTGATGTGACCCGATTGTACCTGCAAGCTAATTAAAGTACCTTAAAGAATACCTGTGGCCTACCAGGGTATCTTTTTACTTGTGAACTTAACAACTAGAATACCTGCGGCCTACCACAGTATCCTTTTACTTGTGACCTTAACAGACGCTCCCTGTGTCACGCCATAAAAATCAACTGCTACCATGTACCACACCGCGTCTGGTATGTCCTTAATTATCAGTGGTACAGGCGTGTTGGCTCTCTCTGTAATTTGGCATGCCTTACAATGCTCAATCACGGACTGGACTATATTATGAATACCCAGAAACCAGACATGATGGCGTAGCAGCCGTTTGGTGTTGATGATGTGCATTGGCGAGTGCGCTTTTGATGGCTTTGATCGCCGCCTGGCATGGACATGTCCATTGGAATGTGGCATCCATCTTTAACTGTTGTCTCAGGGGTTCTGTCATTGTAGCATAATCCTTGATGTAATGAGAACAATACCCCACCATCCCCCAAAAGGAGCAGAGTTCAGCTAGGGTCGCAGGCAGCACGAGTTGCCCGTTGGTGAGCACCTCCACAGGATATGGGATCACCCTGTCTTCGGAAAAAATGTGGCTGAACAATTTCAGCTCTGGTTTGTTACCCACACATTTGGCCAAATTCAGAGTCAGTCCCACTTCCATGAGTACTTGAAACACCTTCATCATATGCAGTCCCCTGTCATATGCAGTCTGTGCGTGACCAGATATCAGTATGTCATCTCTGTAGTTAAAGGATTGGTGAAACGGAAGCATGATGCTCCTGATGGTGTCATGAAAATTTTCAGCCGCAGATGAGATGTCAGAATTGAGTCTTTCTTGTCTATATAATCGATCATGAGTTGCAAATGTCATAATGTCTCTGGACGAGGGATGGAGGGGAAGCTGGAGATACCCCTGGTTGATGTCTAACTTGAAGAACCTCATTGTGCTTTCCAGCCTAATGACCATGCCTATATATCTAGACCTGGGTGGTGGTTGCATTCAATCATGGTGTTAGGGACCTGTCTGTCAATACAGAGCATGATTTGGCCCCTTGCTTTAGGTACTATCACCACCAGTGAGACCCTGGGTGTGCAGCCTGTCACACATTCAATGATATTAGATGCAGGAAGGAATTCCAATTCTTCTGTTACCATGTGTTTCAGGTGGAACCCGACACCTCTGGGAAGTTGCAACAATGGGAAAACTGCTTGATTGATATGTAGGAAGACCGGGGCACCTTTGAGTGCTCCCAGTCCAGACACAAACTTTGGGAATAGAACTAGGATTGTGTCTTTGGACACTGGCAGCTTGTGGGCATCCATGTGACATGTGATTTCAATGAGGCCCAGTCGTTTGACGGCCTTGAAACAGAGTAGACACCTACTGTGTGCAGGTGTCCGACAGACATGGAACAACTCAGGGATTTCAATATTTCCATGATGAAGAACATGAGAGATTTTGCCAACCCAGGATAGGGGTTCTTAGGCACCCCACCAAAAAAATGAGCAGTGCATGGAGATATGCTTTGTGTTACATTGAAAAGGCGAAATTGACATTCATCCAGTTTATTCTTGCTCCTGTGTCAATCACGATGTGAACAGCTTGACCCAGCATGTGGAGTGTAATCTTAGGAGATTTTTGTTCATCAACTTCCCCCATCATGAGGTGAACATATTCGTCATGCTGGTCTTGAATTTTCCGTTGCTCAAAAGCTATATCATATCTTTCCTCTTGGGATCCTTTGGCCTCGAGGAGGCGTTTCATGTGGCTGCTTTGATCTTGGTCATTTGGGTGTTGTTTTGGGAATGGACATCCACCTCTGCATACCGTGTTGGAAGTTTCCTAAGCATCCACCTTTGCTGCATTGCTGTCTCAAGGCTGGACACAGGTTTCTGAATGGGAATGGGAACAAACATCTGTAGCAGAGACATGTCCCGCGATCTGTGGAGGGTCTTGAGCTGGATGTATGACATATCTCTATACAGTCTGTAGATCACATCAGTGTCATGGGATGTGGGTAGTTGTTGTCCCTCGTGGTTTGGTGAGCAATGTGAGGTTTTGGTGCCATTGATGCCACTGTTGCTGTCGATTTTGTAGCCTACATGATGGCCACTTGTGAGTCGACTAGTTAATACACCCTTTCTAGGTCAAATATTTATGACAATGGAAGTATTTTTTTCAGTAGTTGTTTCTTGAAAGTGGATGATGTGCACCCCCGATAATACTTAGTGTAATTGCTTCTCCCTTAGAAAAATTGTCAAATTGACAGTGTGTTACCTGTTTTTGTAGGCGAAGGAAATGCTCATACATTGTCTATTGAGCCCTTTCGCTACATTGGCTAAATGTGAATCTCTCATAGGACCTCATTACAACTCCGAGGGTGGCCGTGCTTGTAAAACCGGCAGGCAGCCACCAGAGTTGTGATTTTTTCCGGCGCCTGGCTTCACGGAAACACCAGGGATTACGACCCTGGTGTTCCTGGAAGTCAGGCGCCAGTAAATCGGTAAGGTGCCGGTGCTACCGTGAAAGTCTGCGAGTGGGTGACTGCAGACACCCGCAGACTCGGAGTGTGCCGGTCCGGTAACAACGGTGCGGGTACACTTACCGCCACCGTTGTTACCAGGCCGGCACACTCGTAATGAGGCATAGTCTCTGTTTTGCAGGGCTACAAGCCTTTGTTTGAGTGCTGCAATCAATCAAGGACATGTCTGCTTGTCTACTTCTTGGAGTGTCTTAATGACTGATTTTCACTTCCCTTCCCACTACATTTCTGAATATGTCTACCATGTCATCAGCATCTTTGGCTCCCACAGCTTTGATAAAGTCCTCAAAGTCCTGCCCAAACTCTCACCACCTCGAGTTCCAATCTGCCTGTGCCGTTAGCTCAAATGCTGTTGATTTACTCAAGAAAACTGTCCTGTTTGTGGTAGATGACGGCAGCTGTGCAGCCTGGGCAACTTGCTTTGTGATGGCAGATACCTGTGCCCACTGTGTGGAGTCTTCCTTCTCTACCTGTAGGGGTGGCAAAAGTTTTGTGTGCTAACAGCAGTGTGGTGGTTGTCACCTCCTTGTAGTTATTAGCAAATCAACCAACAATATATATATATTTTTTCTGTGCTTGCTACGTAATGTATGCGGAGCTGGGGACTTCAGGAAAAACCTTTCAGGTACGGCCGTTGAGGAGGTGAGCTAGGAGTCCCGGCTTCTGGATTGGCAGGAATGGTGACCCGTCTTGCGTGTTGTGCACAGAGCACCTACTGTACCTGCAGCATGTGAATGGAAGCTAGGATGCTGGCGATTGGTGATGGGCACTCGGGAAACTGCCGAGGAAACACTGTAGCGAATGCCGCTGCCCAGCAAGGTGTGCACAGTATGATCCGGCTCCTGTCCCAGCCCCCTTATAGTACTTCTCTCTTCAGTGGCTGTATATGACTTCGCCATAGGCAAAGCGAGTCATGAAACTGTAGCAGGGTGGACCCCCACCCAACTTGATCAAATGTCTGGGAAGGGTGGATGTTCGCAGCACGGACACCGCCATGAGCAGGGAGAGCTGTGATGCGGGCATCAACATGGCAGATTGCCAGTAACTGGAGCAGACATTTTGGAGGGTGGATGCTCACACAGGCTCTTCCTGCTTCGGTGTCAAGATATTGTGTTGCCTGTGGCTATCACAAGCCTTATTACTCAAATAAGGACTAAGGAGCCACAGGTAAGATTCATCTTCATCCTTTATTAATTTATCTCCAAATTCCCTTTCCTCCCCACGCCACCTCCTTGTCAGGACACAACAAAGGTTTCGGTATCAGTTGGAATGAAAACAGGCAAATGTACTCTTTAAATGCTAATTGTTAGTATGTTTATCCTATATTCCCATAAAAATCATTGGGTGCTCCACCCATTTTCACGTTCGTTATTGGTGAAAAAAATGCGCCAGAAGCAAAACTGCAATTGTAAGACTTAACACTTAGAAAATTGCAATCAATGGAAAGCAAATATTTAGAGAACTCCCTTTGTCTAAGATAGTTTCTGCCAACATGATAATACCCATTTGTGCCATTCAACAAATATTTGTGAGTGGCACGTTTACAGTGCTCCTATGATCCTATTTAGTTTTCATACTAAATGCCATCTGGAGAATGCTGGCATTCAGAATGCCAGCACACAGAGCAAACCTGAAAGAGAAGGACTAGCAAATGGGCGGGTGTCGACGCACCCCGCATAGGTCCGTTGGGTGGAGGCAGGAGGGGAATAGATGGGGTGGTCTCAGAGGAGATACCTAAACTGGTGTTCGTTCACTGGATACATTCAATGGGATGGCTCAGGGGAGGCACAATATAAGGAAGAAATGAAGCCCTGATGGCACTGGCAGCATGCAAACCTACTGGAACAGCAGAGGTGTATGCAGCAGAGCATGAAGCAGACCAGTGAAAGACACCTGCATTGATGGTCACCAGAATTGTTCTGCCCGCATTCAGACCTAGATCCCCCTAGTCTCATTTGATCTCACCCTACACCTTGATTCTGATCATAGCCCAGCATGAGGGTGGCCTGGTTGGCCTCTGTGTCCCAAACTCATTTTCTGTTGGACAGAAGGGAAGAGCGAAATTTGGGGCACGGTAGAACAGCTCTCCAGGACTTTGCACTGGCAGTATGAATCGTGAATGTGGATGGCTGGCTGCTCTTCAACAACATTCTAATTGTATTGATGACCTTGACATCCAGATTAGGATTAGCTGTGCGATGACTCTTTAATCTGAAACAGCGGGAGGTACTGCTTCAACATTTTAGGATTTAGATTAACCTGCTCCTGGTGACTAACTGCTGGGAAGCCAGACGCCATTGTCAGCTGTGGTACCCAAATCCCTCAAATAACGGGGGAGAAAGAATGAACGTGCTGAATATGCTCGTGTCAGCGGTGGGCCCAGCAAAACAATTAATTGAAGCCAGTACTTTCTGCTTCTGGCCTCCTTGCTTACAGCACAATGACTGCTGACATTTTGCACCAACCACACTTGTCAGTAGGGCAGTTATTGTTCAGGAGATTGGCATTAGGGGAGATTGTCAAAAGGAAATCTAATTGTAACAAAAACGTTGAGTGAGGCCAAATGCTACCTGTCAGGTCTGGGACAATCACACTTTATCAAATACTTATTTGTATCTCAGATTAGGAAAACGAGAGCTATGACTCATCTTGTCCCTGAGCCCCTGGACTGGGACTCACAGCACCCAGGGAATCCTTAAACAGCTCGAACTGCATTTGAACTGTGGTTTGCAGCATTCTAACTAGCAGGAAATTTGGCGCTAACTCAAACTTCGACCCATCGCTGTTAGCATCAGCCGAACAGGCCCAACGTTGCATCTGCTCAGCATAGCTTCATCAACGATCCGGCTCGAGCGCCAGCACGCCGTGCAGAGATCCACCTTGGTCTCCCAAGATCTACATGTTACTTCCATGAGTTCCAACCAATTTCGAGTCCACTCAATTGTATTAAAAAATTGTAAATTGGCTTTAGTAAATGTCAAAAGTGTACTATTTCTGGCATTTTTCAAAACAAACTCAATGACATTAAATAAGGGGCATAAGGGTTCTTTTAAAGCTTTTATATATAAAATGACTCTTCTAATAGATAGAAGCGCACTGAGAGAAATTACTGCAAGTTCTAAAAGGATACTTTGCACAAGGAAACTCGGAGGCAAACAGAGAATCGTTCTCCAAATGTTGCCTTCTAGAACCTAAAGCCATTGCTCCAGGGGGTGCATGAAGGTTTCAAGGCCATATCATATTTTGGGCACTATGCATGAATTATAAAGTAAAACTAGAGCTTTCATGCTGAAATCACCCATGTTCACATATTGTCTCACTTTAGTCATCAGTGCAATTGCAGTTTTTGTTATTCCATCATACATTGCATCATCATTTCTTTTGTTCGCAATTACGAGCTTGCTGGTATCCCGCCGGTAATTCTGGCAGGATACAGGCAAATTTATCTACCGTTTCCGCCACCTCATATCCCAATATTACCAGGCTATTACAAGCAGTGGAAAATGCGGTAAATCCCCATTCCATGGAGTACCATAGGACTCCTTGGAGGGGATTGCCAGTATTTTCTGCACCGGTAATTCCAGTGCAAGAAATGCCGGCATTTATTTGATGGTGGGGGCCTGATTTACCTCCAGCCCTTTGCTGGACGTATATCAGTGAACCCTCGCTGGAAAACTTGTCTTTTCTTGGTGAGGTAATAGTGCAGGTGCCGGAATTACTAGCCCTTTTACTGACATGTTTCCCACACCGGGAAATTTTTATGAGGGCCTAAGTCCAAATAATTATAAGATCCAACATTCTCAACAATTTATTTTCTTATTTTCCAAGAATAAGGCTCTCCCTTTCGATATCCTTATTTCATTATTTTAGTTTTGTGTATCTTAAAAGTTAATTAATTAATCTTGCAGGGATTGTGTAACTCGTTTAAAGATCTCTGTAATCCCATCAGTTTGTAAAAGAATTAACACACCGTCTGCCTATGTCAAATACGTTTTAAAGAAAATCTCCAATTTTCGCAGAGCTTTCATTGCCTTTTTAGTTCAGCAGGCATGTCTGAAAGATATGAATTAAAAAGCAGGGGTGCCAGACTCAGCCTTATTTTAAACCCCCAGAAGTGGAAAAGCTAGTCAAAAAGGTGCCATGCTCTCTACACAGACACGTAGAGATGTGTCACTATATAGCTCTCTTGTAAGATGTAATAACCTTGTAAGAATTTCACAGTTTTCTCATTTCTACATGTGCAAAAGTCTGTTAACTCCATCAAAAGCAGCCACAAAGTCAATCTAAGCCAAATAATGTCACGCAGCATATGTGCTGTACGCTCCTTCTTTGATCATATTCAATGCCAATGAAGTGTGTGTTGTTGCAGACCCTTTTAAAACGCCTTTAAAAAAGCCTGTTTGAAATGGGATAACAAGACCCCTATCACATGCCCAGTTAGATCATTATTTAAGTAACAAAATTCCAAAGATTTAACTAACCCACATCCAGTATAGCCAGGAATCTGTATTTATGAGGGAAGCTACAGTCACCTCTTTTGTGAATTGGGGTGACCATATATTCTCTCCACAAGTGTGGGATAGAATATCCTGTACTATTTGTTCACACATTCCTTTAATAATAAGGCTAAACCTTGGGGATCTATCTTGATTCTCACCTGGATTTTTGCACCCAGAATATTTGGTTGTCAGAAGCACTTCCTACTATCTACTTCTATTGATTCAAATATCTGCACATTTGAATAAGGATATTTTAGGTGAGGCAGCCAGGGTCACCGTAGGGGGGAAGTTTGATTGGTTTAAGGCCATCTCTGTGGGTTTCCCAAATCACAATGGGCCTCATTATAAGCCTGGCAGTTTGGAAATAAGGGTGCACTGGCCCCTGCAGGCATGGTTTTCACAGAGAGATAAAGGAGGAACCCCGAAGGTGCACTCATAAAACAAATAACTGAATGCAGTCTCTATCTATTTCCGGGTGGGGGTAACTATTAACAATCTCATGAGATGGAGAGTGGTAAAACAGATTAGAACACTGAAGGATTTAACAACATGAATCTTTCAGTCTAATTAAAAATTAATCAACATGATTTAAAAAAAAAAACACCAGGAAATGTTCATTTGTCCTGATCATATATACAGTTTTCCACAAGAGTGGCCTGGGTACCATAACATACAAGGAATGTAAGTTGATTTTTTAACACTGTTGTCTTCTGGTTCAAGATATAGGAAAGGAACCAGAAGTCATACATGAGCTGTAGTGCTCTTCTTGGGCATTTTAACACTGAATATTCATTTTACAGTTTGTATTTTCAACATGTTTCAGTTCAAAGGTGCAATAATGTTGTACCACTACTTCCAAGCATCTCATTCAAACCACTGCACTGGTTCCACCACTTTGCGTGAGCGGACTACTCTCATGCATTTGGGACTATACCACACTCGCTTGACAGTCTGATCTAATACATAGGGACTCCAATACTACCCATACGTTCAATCCTTGTGGTACATTTTATCTATACAAACTACTCTGTGACTCACAATACACATTTGGCACCAAATGAACCATATGAGATAGGTTATTCAAAAGGACAAAGGCAGTTCCAAGATGGCGCACACATTAGGATCCCAGCTAGGAACAGAGAGGTAGGACATAACACGGCTGAAACGAAGATCGTTGCCCTAGCAACCAATGGCAATCGCGAAGGACACGGACATGCAGAATGCTGCTGCAGCCGTACCTGACCTGTTTATGGTACACGCGAGCCAAGCCCGACATCGCGCTTACATTTAGGTGAGAGATCCTGCCGATTTATGTATTGATATACCAACATCCGCATTCAGCAACCCAGCATTTGGAAAGTAAAACTCTGAACGCTGATCACAACTTCTTACCATTTCAGCTACCATGCTGATGCGCAGATATTTAATGGCCCCGCAGATTGATACGAGACTTGACCTCTCTAACTTTTGTACCACACGCGTATGGACTAAAAACCGCAAGGTACTTTATCTATTTGCATGACACATTGGGGGTAATTCATATAATTCAGCGCACAAGTGGCGCACGCGGCTGGTGCATAGTGTGCACATGCGGCAGTCTGTGCCAGCCGCGTGCGCCAAAATCCATTTACGCACACAGCATATTCATGGATTTTAATATCCATAACCAGCCGTGGCGCAGAGTGGCGCAGCAACTGTGCAGCAGCGCCAGTTACGCCCCCAAACCCTCCCCATGCGCCATGAACAGCGCACAAATCCCGTACATGGCGCACAGGCCAGTGGACCAGCATACAGCCCCCCCACCACGAAAACATCTGTAAAACTCCCCGCGCACCCTCCGAATACACGTACTCCGCTGTGCGGTGAGAATCACACGCAATAGGCCCTGTGCGAGCGGGGTACGTGTATTTCGGGGGTGTGCATGGAGAATCACATGTGATAGGCCTTGTGCAAGCGGGGTATGTGTATTTCTGGGGTGCGCGGGGAGAATCACATGCGATAGGCCCTGTGCAAGCGGGGTACGTGTATCTCGGGGTGCGTGTGGAGAATCGCACGCGATAGACCTGTGCGAGCGGGGTACGTGTATTTCGGGGGTGCGCAGGGAGAATCACACGCGTTAGGCCCTGTGCGAGCGGGGTACGTGTATTTCGGGGGTGCGCGTGGAGAATCACACGTGATAGGCCCTGTGCGAGCGAGGTACGTGTATTTCGGGGGTGCGCGTGGAGAATCACATGCGATAGGCCCCGTGCGAGCGGGGTACGTGTATCTCGGGGGTGCGTGGGGAGAATCACACGCGATAGGCCCTGTGCGAGCGGGGTACGTGTATTTCGGGGTGCGCATGAGAATCACACGCAATAGGCCCTGTGTGAGTGGGGTACATGTATTTCAGGGGTGCATGGGGGGAATCACAGGTGATTTAGCTGGGTGAGCGTGGTACGTGTATTCTGAGGGGTGCACAGGGAGTTCCACACATGAATTGGCAGTGTGGGTCCTCCCAAGTGTGCCCTGTACCCCCTCCCCAGCCCCTGCAGCCAGCCCGCACCACAGGGGACTATCCTGCACCCCTGGTCATGTCCCGTAGGCAGCCAATCCACCCTGGCCATGCCCCCAGCCAGCTCACATGTCACCATGCACCAGTGAGCCCCGACTCATGCCCCCCTGCACCCTCACCCCCCAGCATTGATGGGCACCTGCCAGCAGGCCCCGACTCATGTCCCCCTGTACCCCTGCACCCCCACCCCCATCATTGACGGGCACCTGCCAGCAGGCCCCGACTCATGTCCCCCTGCACCCCCACCCACCCAGCATTGACGTGCACCTGTCAGCAGGCCCCGACTCATGTCCCCCTGCACCCCCACCCCCCCTGCATTGACGGGCACCTTCCAGCAGGCCCCGACTCATGTCCCCCTGCACCCCCACCCCCCCAGCATTGACGTGCACCTGCCAGCAGGGCCCGACTCATGTCTGTCTGCACCCCCACCCCCCCAGCATTGACGGGCACCTGCCAGCAGGCCCCGACTCATGTCCCCCTGCACCCCCACCCCCGTGCATTGACGGGCACCTGCCAGCAGACCCCGACTCATGTCCCCCTGCAACCCCACCCGCCCCAGCATTGACGGGCACCTGCCAGCAGGCCCCGACTCATGTCCCCCTGGACCCCCACACTCCCAGCATTGACGGGCACCTGCCAGCAGGCCCCGACTCATGTCCCCCTGCACTCCCACCCACCCAGCAGTGACGGTCAGGCCCGACTCATGTCCCCCCCAACACGTCATAAAGATGCACAATCATGAGCCTCATGCCCACCAAAATCCCACAGCATGCCACCCCAGTCTTGAGACGTAATGAATTTTCCAATCCACCCCACATTGACATGCCTATCTCATGACACAAACCAAAAGTCAACTATGTACATCAACACATGTCCGTCACACACACACACTGGGTGCCAGTGATTGTGTAAACCCACATTTTGACATGCATTAACCCAATGAGTGAATCCCACACATGGAAGTAAAATATCAAAATGTATTATGGACAAAAGGAATGTGATGAAATGAAAGCATAAAAAAGTCAAACATGAAATGAAATGCATGTCCAAAACATAATAAAATGAAATGTAGTACCAATCCAAAGAAATGCAAAAGAAAAATCGTCCAAACTCTCCGTCCACCAAAGCAAATCCAAAGGAAACGTAAAATGTAAAATCCATTGATCCACGGTGAATTCCAAAAGAAAAGTTCTCATAAATCCAACCGAGGCACGTGTCCCAGTAATTCTATCTTCTGCCCCGAACAGCCGGGTGTCGGCAACTGGGGCAGATACAGCCGACACGACCCCAGTTGTGAGTCTACCAGCCAGGACAGTCCCGGTCAATGACCCTGGCCCAGCGGAAGTTGCTGTGCAGGGTCCATTCCAGGGCATGCAACAGCCACTGACCCAAGTCAGGGCCTCACTCCATGTTCCACCTGCCACTCCCTCACCTCATTCCACCAGTGCCACTGCCCATACTGATCAGGGCGGCATTTGCCAGCCAGGGTCCGGATCAGTGTCCAAGAGGAGGAAGGGTGCACCTGCAGTACAGGCTGGGACCGCAGACACGGCTACAGCCTCCTGCACATCGAGGAAGAAGCCTTTCTGCAAGCAGGAACTGTACTACCTCGTGGACTAAGTTCGGGACCACAACCGTGACATGCTAGTGGGGCCGAATTGTCAAACTACGGCTGCCCATCGTGACACCCACTGGAAGCAAGTTGCGGAAGATGTGAGTGCATTCGGCCATGAGGTGCACACAGCCCAGGAGTGCAAAAAGCGTTGGAATGACCTCATACACAGCAGTAAGGCAAAGTGTGCCTCAAATTACAACACGACTCTGGTGACTGGCAGTGGACCGGCACCTGAGGAGGTAGACCTCACTCCGCACGAGTCACTCGTTGCGGAGTTCATACCACCAGAATTGGTCGAAGGAGTGAGAGAGATGCAGGACTTTGATGCCCAGTCCAGTGAGTGTTGCTGCGTGTTTGTCGAGGCCATGGTTGTTTTACTCGTGTCATGTGTTGGGCATGACTGCCACTACATGTCATGTGTACATGGTTCTCATGGGTGTCCTGTCAAAGATTCAACACCAAAAGGAGTGAATGATGAAAGGGTCGAGGTAATTGGACCTAGGACAAAAGGGTAGAATTTCTCATACAGAATATATATGGTTAATGGTTTTCGTGTAGTTTAAAATAAAAATGGTTTTTGCTACAGTAACTGGGGTTGGAGGGGAACCCCAAACTATTGGCCAAAAAAATTGACCCTTTGGTTTTTTGGTCCTTTTGTTTTGACCCATTTGTCATTTGATCATTTGCATTTGAACATTCGACCTAGAACCGTTTTCATGTGCAAGTCATGCAATGCTTCACTGATGCGGGCCTGCTGTGCAGGATGCTGGACATGTTGAGCAGACAGGGACTGTCCTCATCACCACACTTGCACCATACTCACATGCTAGTCACCCGGATGCCCCTCCGGTCCATGTTCCAGCTCACTGGCCCTTCTGCATGTAGCCTGGGGTGTCCTTCCTCTCAGCACTGGGACTATGTCATTGCATGACCGACGTGCATGTGTCCCCTGCCTGCAAGCAGGTACTCCACATAGGCATGCTCCCTTGCCCCTCCACCCCCTGCAACCCAATTTCACCATTGCACTGTTGTGCATCATTTTGCGGTACTGCAATGGCCTGTTCAACCCTCCTGTGTACATGCCAACTTCCACCAGCCAACCTGCCAGAAACATGCAGTGGGGTACATCCTCTGTCCTTCATGCAGGGTATCTCACTTGGACTGTGCAGATGGCAGATGCTTCGCAGGGACCTGGTTGCCCATTCATGCTTCATGTGCATTCCATGCGTCCCCCTATGTGTCATTGACTGGATGCTCATTGTAGTACGTGTCCAGGGTGACCTACATTTCATGCCATTCCACCATCCATCCCATGGCCACTCTGGCCCAGTCCTGCATCACACACATGTTTAGGGTGTCACAGTCTGCGTGGGGCACAGTCCTCCCCTAGTTTCAGGCCCACTGACTCTGTTCAACTGGTGTAGTGGGTTTTGCACACATGGGTGTACTACTGAGGGTTTGTTATGTGTCCTGCTTACTGTCCCATCATCATCTGCTGTGTTGTCAGTTGACTCAGATGATGCCATTGATGCAAGTCAACGCTGCTGCCAATACACAGGTCTCTGGTCACCCTTTTGCTACCATGCAAGACATCCCTGCATTTTCACTCGGGGGGGGGGGGAGGTTGCTTGTAACCATGCAACCCATTGCATGCACATTGTACGTGATGCCTGAACCTGCCCATGCACTGCCTTCACGTGTTTTGATACACATCATGAAGTACTTGTTCATGTAGATAGTGAGTAACGTACACATGTTCTGCACTGCATCAACCCACTTCTGAGCCATGTAACACCATTCTACATGCGTACTCACTGATGCAATGTCAAGTTGACCAGGCATGCATGGCAGATTCTCTTTTGTGTGTGACATGTCTGCTTCATGTGTTGGCTGTCTGTGTGATGTCCATGCATGACTCTGTTATGTGCTTCTAACATGTGTACTAATGTTTTTTTCTCTCCACCTTTCAGATGATGACACAATGGAGGCAGAGGATGGTGTTGTCATGCCAGGCACAGGGTTGTTATCACAACCGCAACCCGGCACAAGTGGGGGTTGTGGGGTGGTAGACCACGAGAACCCACGTGTGCTACAGTCCATCTTGTCTTTGGCTGGCAATGAGTCCAGCCCAGGTGACCACTCTGACGACCATGTTGAGTTGGATGTGCATCAGGTCCATACGTCAGGGGTGGGTGATTCTGATGTGGACACTCCTCTTACTGCGACACCTGCACTGAGGTGCCAGACAGTGGTGGGACCGCCGCCTGTGGTGGATCGGGACGCAGGGTCACCCTCCACACCAGTCGCTGATGTGCTTGGGGCATCACGTAGACGGGGGCATGTAGTTGTGCAGCCTCGGGTGGTGCCAACCCAACGAGACACCCGGTCCTTGGGTTCCGCAGGTGTCAAGCCCAGCAACGCAGTGGCCGCACGCCACCGACGTATACTGAGTGGGAGCAAGACATGACTGCGAATTCAGAACGTCAGGGGACAGCACTTGATAACATCGCTGTGAGCATGGAACGTGTGGCCCAATCCCTGCTCCCCCCTGCTAGGCAGGTGCTTCTCCAGCGGCAGGCAGTGCAGTCCATGGCCCGCTCACTGAGGCTGGGCATGGCGGCCTCTGCCAGGGCACGCCAGGCTGAAATGTTGTCTCTGCATCAAGCAATTACAGCTCATGCAGAGGCACACATGGAGGCCCTGAGGGCTGAGTATCAGTCCCTCAGATCCACTCTGGGTACCCTCTTGATGTCCCAGAGGGTGTGGTCAGAGGAGAGGTTTGAGCAGCTTGAGCGTACCATCTCGGCTGAGCTATGTGCTTGCCGGGAGGTGCATCAGTTGTCCAGCCAGACCACACAGGAAGAACTCTGTGTCACACGTGTTACCTTGCAAGAGGAAGCACGTATTTCACGGGAGGTTCTGCATCCAGACCTGCGTGTCATTGCCGCATAGAACCAGGCTCACCCGTCCGGCAGACTTGCTGCCGACAAGGGGCAAGCTGCGCCTAGGCATGGTCAGGCTCCTGGCCCACGTCCTCCTATTCAGGATTAGGCAGACTCGGACAACGAGATATCTCCCACACAGGTCACGCTGTGCAGGCGTTGAGCCCATGGAGGTTTTCTTTTTTTGTCTCAGCATCATCGCATGTGGGTGTTGAGGTGCACCATGTACCTCCCCCCTCCTGGGTGTCTCCCCCGTCGGGTCGTATGTGGCCATTTTTGATTTTTGCTTTTAGTTTAGTTAGTTAATATTAACTATTTGATAGTTATTTTAATTAGGTTATGTAGGTTGTTCATTGTTATTTTAATTAGTTAATATAGTTTAATATTGTTTGTCTATTGTGCTTTCCTGTGATGGTGTGGTGCTTTGTGGCTTTTGAAAGCATCCACTGTCTGTTCCAGCTGGGCCCTTTAGCTTGTCTTATGTATGTGTTTGCAGCTTGGGGTCCTGACTCACATAGGCCACTCCTACTTCCCTTATCCATGGGCTCGCTAGGATGGTTCGGTGTAACAAAATATTACACAAGAGCTTTGGACTTGCCACATAACTGTGGCCTGTCTGCTGCTGTACTACTTGTGTTGACACCCCAAGTGGGTATTTGTTGTGTTTCATCCACCCCATGTCTGTAATGAATTTGGGTGAGTATGTGATTGATTTCTCCATTAATTGATGTGGATTGTGATGTATGTTATTTTCTTGCCTGTATTTGTGCTTGATGCACTTCATGCTGTAGACAGTAGCCTGCACCCTTGGCCTGTCAAAGTGACCATGATGGTGGGAGGAGTTTGGATGTAGCTCTGTAACCTGGCCCAGTGACAACCAGCATGTAGACACACACACAGGGAGCTTTCCAGCCTTATTGCTTTGTTAATGCCCTTTTAGCACGAAGATGAGCCTCCAGACTACCTTTGCCAGCAGACACAGGGATGACTAATCCAGGAAACTGGCCACGTTCGGTGGGGCAGACGTGTGGATGTGTGCGCAAGCAGATGCAGAGGGCTTGTGCTCAGACGTTCAACAGAAGCAGACGTGTTTCCAGGAGCTCCTGGCAAGGTGAGCAACACAAGGGCACACCGCAGACTACCTTCCACCAGGCCACTTGCACATGGATGCTAAGTAGCACCAGTTCTGGGGAGCTTTGCCAGGCTTTGTTGGGGAAGCACACAGTACAGCTGACATGCGTTGAGGGCCAAATGCCAAGTGCCTTTACAAGTTGTCAGTGGCACACGCAGGGGCCATCAAACATATCCTCGAGTACCCCCTGCTCCATTGAAGCTGAGCAATTAGGGTAGTAGCATTCCTAAGTAACCACAAAGAGGAGTTATAGGGCGGTTCCCTCCTGTTTATGCCAATCGTTTATAACACTCAAAACAACAGAAGGTAAAGTTATTGTAAGTTATTCCTGTAGCTAGATCCCTAGCCAACAACTAAATCTCCCTATCTGTGAATAATCTCTGGCCATTAAGTAGGGTCCCTAGTTAGTGCTGTTGGGCCGACTACAAAAGGTGTCGAGATCTTCTCCCTGTAATCTCTAAAAACACTTTCCTGGTGTCTGGTATGTGCACACAGGTTGGCGGTCGATTCTTGAATTTTAATATGTCGCCCCCAATTCGTGTGTCTTATCGTTAAAAAACAACAAGTGCTAATCCCAGAGTATCTGGATGAATGGCCAGATACCAATGGGGAAAGAATTTTCGTTAAAAGCTGTGTGGAAAGTGAAGATGTTAATTCTTCATAACTCCCAAAGGTTTCAGATTTGAACCGCAAATTGTGTGGATAACAAATTAAGTTTCCTTGAGACAATCCCTTTGTTTTTCTTTGGAAAGGGAGTGTGGGTCTGGGTTACCCTCCAGGCCTCTTGTATGGTCAACCGGTTTCAGCGGGATTCTTGAGTTGCCGCTTTCTTCAGGACGAATACTTCAAGTTGAGGTATCCTGAACAGTGTCTTCAACACTGTTAGATGGTAGAGGGTGTCCAAGGTTTGATAGGGTAATTACTTCCTAGTCCTCTGTGTTGTAGTTCAAGGGTAGCGGCTTGATTTTTCGGTGGTGTCCAATTTATAGCCAAAATGCTAGCAAGGTTGGTCTTATTTCATCCTTCCTTCTGGATATTATCCCTCCATTCATCGGTTTGTTCCTTCCCGGATCGAATCGTGTCCACTACTGTAGTAAATTGGACACCACCGAAAAATCAAGCCGCTACCCTTGAACTACAACACAGAGGACTAGGAAGTAATTACCCTATCAAACCTTGGACACCCTCTACCATCTAACAGTGTTGAAGACACTGTTCAGGATACCTCAACTTGAAGTATTCGTCCTGAAGAAAGCGGCAACTCAAGAATCCCGCTGAAACCGGTTGACCATACAAGAGGCCTGGAGGGTAACCCAGACCCACACTCCCTTTCCAAAGAAAAACAAAGGGATTGTCTCAAGGAAACTTAATTTGTTATCCACACAATTTGCGGTTCAAATCTGAAACCTTTGGGAGTTATGAAGAATTAACATCTTCACTTTCCACACAGCTTTTAACGAAAATTCTTTCCCCATTGGTATCCGGCCATTCATCCAGATACTCTGGGATTAGCACTTGTTGTTTTTTAACGATAAGACACACGAATTGGGGGCGACATATTAAAATTCAAGAATCGACCGCCAACCTGTGTGCACATACCAGACACCAGGAAAGTGTTTTTAGAGAGTACAGGGAGAAGATCTCGACACCTTTTGTAGTCGGCCCAACAGCACTAACTAGGGACCCTACTTAATGGCCAGAGATTATTCACAGATAGGGAGATTTAGTTGTTGGCTAGGGATCTAGCTACAGGAATAACTTACAATAACTTTACCTTCTGTTGTTTTGAGTGTTATAAACTAGTAGCATTCCTAGCCAGAAACTGATACAGCGCACAGGGACGACCAGCGAGGCTCAGACTCGTGGTGAGTGCATGTCATTTGCATGTGCAAATTGCCACGTGCACTACCTATTTAAATCTGTGGCGGCCAGAACACAACTTGTACTGAAATTGCACCTTGCTATACGCGTCTAGCAGATCACCCAGCGACCATTGTATCATGTCTGATTTTTGACCCATTGGTCTTCCATTTCCCGCGCGGCCACATGCGCCAGCCTTACTGCATTGACAGTGTATGTACCATTGGTGGGCCAAGCTAACGTATGGATACATGGCAGCAGGCAGGGGTGTTTGTTTGTGGAGAAGTCACTTCATTTGGGGCATGGATGGGGTTGTGTGTGTGTGTTGTAAACACACATTCAGATAAGTAACTCACACTCTCTTTGCAGCATTGAAGTGCTCCCGTTACTGGACCTGAGAGTGCGCAGGCAAGAGACCAGCACTCACCCCAGAGATAAGTGTCTCTTTGGCTTGCATTTGACTAATTTGGTACAATATGCATGATGAACATGTTTTCTCTAATTGAGTATGTGTTTTTGTGATTAGTTATATTTTGCCTACTTTCCCCTGCAAATCCACATCCACTCTCCTGCCCCTCTTTCCGGTTATCCTGAATACCAATGCATGTCCATGCAAAATATCCCTGACCCTCCTTCCCCGCCGGGGTCTCAGAGGCCTGTGTTAGTTTGACCTTGCAGGCGCCCAGACCACGGAGGGGGTGTTTGGTTCATGCTACTCCTGCACCTGGACACCGGAGCTGTGACACTACCCATCAGTTGTTGCATCATCATTGTATGTAATGTACCGTAAATGGTACCCATCCTATTGGACCATAGTTCAACTCTGCTACCTTGGTTGTTCTATCATTGTGCTTGTACATGTGCTTTGACATTTCCTGCTACTTCAAGTAATCTACTGGAGACTCTTCCAGGTTTCCTTTGGTACTTACAGCCTTTTCCCCTGGTTTGTGGGTTTGCCTACTTGGAGTTCTCTGCGATTTGGTATTTTTACCAGTCAAGGTGGCCTCTGAGGGGGCTGGACCCTATTTACATGCAAGCTGGAACATGTAGACCAAGGGGTAGGGTGATCCTGTAGCCAGGTAGACTTGGAGGAAGAAGGCTACATACCCCAGAGAAAGTTGTTCAGAAGGTCATGGTGATGTGTAAGGGAGGGCCTTTTGTTGTTGGACAGTTGGCTTGGCCTACAGTGTTTTGGGCACTCTGACATTGTAATTGTGGGATACTATATACATGATGTGTTGTGCTGCTCAATGCCTGTTCCTGTGTTGTCTTTACTTTTCAGGTGTCAGGGGATTGGTGTGGTTTGACATGCTGGGGTGTTCACATGGCCAATGTTCACATGTGATGTGTACAGGACACTGAAGGTCACTTGATTTCACAGGCATATATTGAGTGCATGTCCCTAATGACACACACAGTTGCACAATAATCCACCACACGTACATCCACACTTCCATGGACACAGGTGCACACAGATTGCATTCTCAGGCCCGCGGGTCCATGCAGCACATGATCTATTACCATTTGGGTACCCTGTACATGCGTCATTTGGTTGTGGATTTCATTAGTCTTTTTCATGTGATGCTCAAGGTGTATCTGCAACACGATGGCTGCTCAAAGTGCTGTGTGCTGAGCAGTGTGTTGCAGGAGACAAACACAGCACAGGGGTTCGTGAGTCGGGATTTTGCCATGCCCAATGTGCATGTGAACGGGCATTCAGTGTTGTGTTCATGCTACGATGGTTGGAAAGCATTTGTGTCTGACTTTGTATGTGTGGGAGGTTGCTGGTCAGTTATTTAATCTGATTCCATGTCAGACATCATTGTCTCATGCCAGTTTTCATTTATGACATGTCACTTTGTATATTATTGGTCATGTGTTGGCCTTTTGCTATTGCATGCCATGTGATGGTGTAGCAGACAGGGTGATGGGGTTTGGGAGGGTTTGGGTGACATACCAGGGATTGTGATGGACTGTTTTGCAGGGGTGTGTGATACACACCTTGCATGTGTTCCTTTTGGTCACACATGATTGATTATGAGCTAGGGATGCACACAATGTAGCACGTCCGTGGCAACATTCTCAGGGTGGTAAGGTTGTGACAGTTGACTGTCTTTTTGTCATCATCGATTGTCACATGGTATGTGCCAGGATTGTGTGCACTCTGCAGGGGTGGGAGTTTAGGTGAAGAATGTGGCCACAAGCTGGGTCTGGGCTGCCTCGCCACGTGCCCTGTCCCCTCCCATGGGCAGCGCCTGTGCCTGTGGTTGGGGAGGTGGGGGCACCACCATGTCCACCGGTACCTCCCGCCGTGTTGCAACATTATGCAGGACACATGCTGCCACAATGATCCTGCACACTATTGGGGGTGCATATAGTAGCTGCCCACCAGAGCGGTCAAGGGAGCGGAAGCGTGACTTGAGCACTCTGAATGTTCGCTCCACTATGCCCCTGGTTGCAATATGGTCATCGTTGTATCTTACCTGGGGTGGTGTGGTGGGGTTCTGGATTGGCGTCATCATGTGGTTGCTCAGAGGGTAGGCACTGTCCCCTGGGGAGGTGATAATAGTTGAGATTATTAGGGTTTGGGTATTTGTCTGTGTGTGACTTGCATGCATGTGCACAGGCATTTGTACTCACCTAGGAGCCATGTGTCGCCATGCTCCCCAGTTTCCAGGGCCCGGCTCAGGGCGGACATTCTGTATATGAAACTGTCATGGGTGAAGTCAGGGTAGTTTGCATAGACAGAGGTGATGATTCCTTTAGCATTGCATACAACCTGCACGTTGATGGAATGCCAGTGCTTGCGGTTTCGATAGATGTACTCAGTGGCCCTAGGTGGACGTAGGGCCACATGGGTGTAATCTATGGCACCAAGCACTTTGGGGAAGTGTGCCACCCTGTAAAAGTCCTGGAACACAGCCTGCCTTTCTGCGGGTGTTCTGGGCATGTATATGTGACTGCGGACTGAGGGGAGTGCAGTGATGATTGCCAACACCTGGTGTAGGCAGCATGACTGCGTGGCCTGTGAGACCCCACCCACTATGGCAGTAGTCCGCTGAAATGACCCAGTTGCCAAAAAATTCAGGACATTGAGAACCTTCTTCAAGGGGCTCAATGCTTGGGAGCACAGGGTGGGGGATGTAAGGTCATCTTCCCACTCCTTGACGAGATCTAGGATGATACGAGGTAGAAACCTATACTTCCCATAGACGTGGTCGTCAGGCATCCTAAAAAGGCTGGTCCGGGGTAAAAAAATGCAGGCCCTGGCTATTCTCCTCCTCCTGCAGTGTCCCACGATCAGTGCTGCGACAAATGGGGCATTCATCGTAGCTGTATATACGTGTTTGTTGTTTGCGCACACTTTTATACTGTGCGCGGGGACGCTTCCGCCTGCCGTCATGTGGTGGACGTGTTGACACCTGTGTGCGTCTTTTGCCGTGCGCGCGTTTCCCGTATTCAAATCCATGAATATGGGTTGTTCGCGTGCGTGTGGGCGTTCCGTGTATTTCCCTGCAGTACTTCCCCAGTTACGCCTTCTTTTTCACGCGTTGTTCCCATTCCGCGTGTTACGCCCCATGTCCTGCCCCCTTTTTGGTGTGCGCACGGACGTTGTGCGCTTTTCCTGTGTGC
Source organism: Ambystoma mexicanum (assembly GCF_040938575.1). Lineage (NCBI taxonomy): Eukaryota > Metazoa > Chordata > Amphibia > Caudata > Ambystomatidae > Ambystoma > Ambystoma mexicanum. Next base: position 770,370,092 of record NC_090933.1, on the reverse strand, counting down.
GTCATGCACGGCGTTCGGGATGTTGCAATGACGTGTGCGCCCATGTGCGCCACACACAGGTTTGGCGCACATCCCGAGATAAACACACGCAGGGACTTCCATGAATCGCACGCGTGCACTTCCTTTTTCACGCTTGCGCCTGCTTGCGCCACTTTTTTCAGCGCACGTTTGTTCCATGAATCGGCCCCATTATGTCCGCACAAGTGTACAGTAGGCTCAGAACCTGTGAATTTACACTCAATACTGTATATCCTGTTTAGGATTGCAGCAACAACTCATGACCCACTGAGAAGGGGGAATCACAGAGGAATATAAAAGTTTCAACCAGCCATTTTATATTTTAAGGCATTGCCTCCATGTTAATCGCACAAGACAAGTTGCACATGACACACACGTGAGGTGGGTGACCCTTTGTCTCGCCTTTTAATAAACTTCATTATACGTTTCTGTTGTAGTATGGCGTACTCACACTACGTGGCTTGTTGAAGCGATAATAAAAGCACACCCTTATGCTATTTCCACTAATTAGGCACTGCGAAGGACCTACCAAAGTCCTGACTACCACTAATTTCAATGGTTTCACTCTCAAGGATACCAATGCAGGTAATTATCAACCTACAGGGGTTTCATACTCATATATTAAGCAAAAATAGAGAATTAGGAACACCAGCTATCTCTATTCTATGTCTGTTTTGTCTGACATGTCAAGAATAATTATTAGAAAACCCACATATAAACCAATTCGAGCACCACAGCGTAACAACACACTTCTTACTGCCGGGTTATCCACTCCTAATGAATGTTCTACATTATTGTACCTTTGAACTGAAACATGTTGAAAATACAAACTGTAAAATGAATATACAGTGTTAAAATGCCTAAAAAGAGCACTACGGCTCATGTATGACTTTTGGTTACTTTGCTATATTTTAAACCAGAAGACAACAGTGTTAAAAAGTCAACTTACATTCCTTGTATGTTATGGTACCCAGGCCCCTCTAGTGGAAAACTGTATATGAACAGGACCAGTGAACATTTCCTGGTGTTTTTTTTAAATCATTTTTTTTTAATATATCATATTTTGATTTGTGTATAAATTACTGTATTGTTGATTAAATTGTTTTTAATGAGACTGAAATGTTCATTTTGTTAAATCCTTCAGTGTTCTAATCTGTTAGACCAGTCTGCCGGTTCTTCCATGTCCCCATTTCCATGGAGTCCTCTAGGACTTCATGGGGACTTACACTTTCCGCCGCCTGACATCCCGGGCCACCTGATCTCAGGTGGCAGAACTGTGTTACGAGGTGAGTGCCTACCCGCGTGTTACCACCAACCTTGTAATGAGGCCCAATGTCAAATATTGCAGGTGCTGAAAAAGCACAGATATCATTTTTGTTAATGCCTCTTTTTGAGATTATGCCATTCCTATCCTGTGTAATTTACAAAGGTTCCCTATTTCTGCAGGAAGTATGTCTAAAATAGCTACCATAGCCAATACATGCATCCATGGAAATGCCTCTCATTGCCTTGCTAACAGACTGAAAATCTATACACTGATGTGTTCTCTTTGCAAAGCTAAATCTTTTGCTGTTGTTCCCCCCAGGTTTCATGTTGCTTCCACTGGAGGAATACGCTCCTCTGTGCAAGGTCCGATGGTTTGGAATGAGCTACCCGAATATGCTATAGCCAAAGCAGACATATAGCGGTCTTAGAAATCTCACTTATTTCATTTGCAACTCGACCTTGATTTAATTGCAACGCGCTCATAAGTGTTTCCTATATATTGTACCAGGTTCGGACTGGGACAAGAAAAAGGCCCGGTCACCCAAAAAAAAGTGGCCCACCCCTCGCTTCAAAAAAGTGGCCCACCTCTCGCCTCGCGACCCTTGACCTCTGATGACATCACCAGAAGTGATGTCATTTGACCCCACCCCAAAGTGACATCCCGGGAAGCGATGAAACACGACCTTTTACTCCTTCACAAAACAGGAAGTGGAATCAAATAGCATTGACCCTAAGTACACTAAATTACTGTGAATCCAAGCAGAGGTCCAAGGCCGAATGATAATATCTTATTGTATAGCACTTACGCTTAAGCTTTTTTTTATAGAGTAAATATGCATACAATATCACCCAACCTGTGTTGGTACTCATTTATCGACCTAAGAAGAAGGATGAAAGGCTTTTAGAAAAAAAAAGAAAAAAAATGTGATTTTATTGTTTTCAATTTTCTTTCTTCCAAACCGTCCCAGGCATGGCCATAAACCGGCCCCCACTCCCAGGGACGATTTCGGCCCGGCCCGGCCACGGCCAAAAGGCTGAGGGACCAATCTGATCCTGCTTTGTACTAGGAGTTCTACGAGCTATAGGACAATATTTTAACATTATTTCACATTTCTATCTTGCTCCAGGCATTCTTTTTATGACAAATGATGACGAATGCTGAAACAGTTTTTAAATATTTGGCATATTGACCGATCAGATACAGTTCACTAGATTACCTATGTAAACCAAACATTTGCTAAGCCATCAGTTTTTAATTTTGTGTAGACATGGCAGAGGGTTTTGCTAGGCACTGTCATAATGGCCCTACATGCCCCTAAGATGGTAACACCGACACAATGGTGCAAGTACCTGGCCATGTGATAGCTGTGCCTGCAAATGCCTTTTTAATTCCCATAGGCAAGTCAAACCTGTTGGCATTGCCAATGTGTGTGTTTTTACAGGACGTCAGTATAGGGACACACACACTGCTTATACATCAAGAGGCTGTAGGCACAGTTGGTAAGCCATTTGTATCACACCAGTAGCATAGCTGCAATTAAGCCAGCAACTCCCTGAAGACTTCCTAGAAATAACACTGGCAGGCACTTACAGTGCACAGTTTGGTGTTACAACATGATAAAGTTATCTCAAAGAGATACATGGAGGATGTTGTTTGGGTGGATATGGGCAGGTAGTGAGTGAAAATGTCCATAGGGATTAGCATGGCCAAGGTAGGTCAATGCGTAGGCAAATAACCAAACAGCACCAAAACATGTGTGTGTCCCCTCTTCACATCCCATGTCCCTTCTAGCTGTACTCCAGTGCAATAGTGTTAGCTTATAGGTGTCACTCTAGCACCACTAAATAGTCAAAACTAAAAGGAACTTACAGGAGTCAATGTTTCAACTCTGTCTCTCAATTTACAAACTCTTTGTGATCTGAATCGGAAAACTACAGTGCATACAATTAAGGACATTGTGGATAGGAAGGGAAAGAGATAACTGAGGAGCCTGTTTTAGTCCTACGGTGAGCATGGAAATGGACCCTGCCCCATGAAGAAGAACCTTCATGAGAGGCCCAAAACCCGAACATCCCCCAAGGAGATCAAAAACGTTAGCGTCACCAATTTTGCCAATGGGGCATGCAGAAAAAGCATAGAATTAGAAGGCCAGACTCTAAACAAAGAAAGACAACACAAAAACATGAATTCCTGGAAGCCGGAGGAGGCCTGGAAACCCTATTGCCTCTCAACAACCGACGCATGAAAGGATGCTCACCCAAAGGAAAATTTGACAATAATTCATGCCTGGAGGAAATGGCTTAGTGGTAGATATTGTTTGTGTGATGAGACATGGAGGAAGCCAGCCCTACCGCAAATTTCACCATCTGAATGGTCCTGCATGAAACTGACCCCTTAAGCTGCCTCCTAAGTCGGAACCATACTGGGCACCCAAGATTTTTTGGGTGAGCGTTGAAGTCAATTGCAAAAGTCCCTTCGGGCTCAAGGTCCCCTAAAATCAACCAAGCTACCAACTGCAGCAAACCCTAAAGGACCAGCTGGTGAAGAATTGGAGGAGCTATCAACATCACCAGTACCAATGAGAAACACCAATGACGCCCTCTCCATAGAGGAGTGACCAACACTAATACTATGTCCTGCACCTTGGCCTGCAGTAGTGTCTGAGCGATCACTGCAAATGGAGGGAACACGTACGCAATCCCTCCCCTTTATCCAGTCCTGAAAGCAAATTACTCCAGTGCCCAAATGTAATTACTTAAAAATTTGGTGTTTAAATGGGACGCAAAGAGATTTTATGTTTATTTATTTATTTAATTTTCACTTGTTAGGCATTTATACCAGAAGTAAATACTGTTTCAAAGCACCCACAGGGCAACATGGAGGGGACAAGGTATGAGAAACAATTAAAATACATACAAAATATTAAATATAGTGTGGGGGGTGAACCTACTATGTCTTGTGAGTGTTCAGAATGTGCAAGTGCAGGTGGGAGAGAGAATGGGATAGGTTCTGGTGTGCTCAAGGGTGAGCAACAGGTGAAGTGCAATGTAAGGTAAGTGCGAGACTCCAAGGGTCGATGGTGAGCCGAGGCAAGTGCTGACAATAGACAGAAGCTGGGGCAATTCAGTTTGGGAGGTCAGGGCCCAAAGGATGCATCAGGGCGCTAAACACCAAACAAGCAACTGTGAGATTAGCAGAAGAGAGAGGCAAGGAAGGAGGAAGGTCTTGAGGATCTTCCAGAATTTAAGAAAGTTCTGCTCAAGACGAAGAGCGAGGGGAAGACTGTTCCAAAGAAGGGAGCCAGCTGAGTGAAGTGATCGACCTCCTGCCCTCTGCTTAGCAAAACGTTTTACACACAAGGAGCTGGTGCGAGAGGAGCGCAGAGTTCTAGAGGGGGAATATTTAGTAAGAGAGAGTTGCAGATAGTGTGGTCCCTGGCCCCAGACAGCTTTGTGGAAGATACAAGGAATTTGAATTTAATCCATGAAGCAACCAGGAGCAATTGAAGACTTTTTAGGGCAGGAGAGTTGCGGTCCCTGGGCTTGAGGCCAAGGATATGTCTTGCTGTCCTATTCTGGATTAGCAGGAGGGGTAGCAGAGTGGAAAAAGGTAGATTCAGGAGTAGACTATTGCAATAGTCAAGCCTAGCGAGTACCAGTGGTCTGGTAAGAATGAGCTTCTGGGGGAAGGTGAGAAGAGGTAGAATGCCTTTAAGAAGGAAGAGTTGGAAGTGGGACTTCTTGGCAATGTCCTGAGTTTGAGGGAGGAAGGAGAGAGAGGAGTCGAAGATAATTCCGAGGGGTCTGGCTACAGATTAGGGACCAGTGGGAGAGCCCATGGAAGAAGGCCAGAGTGAAGGGGAGAAGTCGGGTGCAGGGGTCGCAGTCAGAAGCATACCCGTTTTGCTGGCATTGAGGTGGAGATCGTTGAAAGTGCACCAGACCTGGATGGCAGAAAGGCAGTCAGGGATGATGGAAGGTGCAAGAAGGTCAGCAGGAAGTTTGAAGAAGAGTTGTGTGTGGTCAGCATAACACTGGAAGTTGGGGAGAAGGGGGAGATTAGGAGTGCCAGCTGAGTAAGGTAGATGTTAATGAGCCAAGGTGAGAGAATAGAGCCCTGGAGGACACCACAAGTGGAGAAGGAAGTAGGAGAGGAGAAGGTGCCCAGGATGACTTGAGAGGAGCGGTCAGTTCAGAAGGAGGTCATCCAGTCCAGTGCCCACGCCAAAATACCAAGGGTATCATGGAGTCTTTGTATGAGGATTAGGTGGTTGACTGTGTCAAATGCAGAGGAGAGATCAAGAAGGATGAGGACAGCAAGGGAGTCAGATTCCAGGGATGCTGGTCTCTCCTACTGTCATGTTGTACATTTTTATTACAATCCGTTATATTTTTACTTGGGGCCGGATTTTTTCTATGAAAGGCTTCTTCTAAGAAGGACCAGTCTTTGGAGGGATATCAATGGCTTATACTTTCCATTGCATTAAATTGCTACATATCGACCATGCACCATTGTAAGATCATAAAATATTGAAAACAAATACAATGCTACTTGCTACTTAACACATGCAGATTCAAAATACTATATGAAAACTGATCCAAAATTGTTCTTAGGACATCATAAGAGGTTGGTGGTGTGGTTAAAAAATGTTGATAATGAGACTGCCACCTTTTTTACTGCACTACTAAGCTTTTAGTTTTGTGTTTGAAATTTGGAGAAAAAAAACGCATGGTTTTCTGTCGAAGAAATTACACCCACTGAAACTATTATTGCATGTGGTATTTCTGGGTCTTAGTACCGCATGGGCTAATATCACATTTCCCCAGTTGAGTCCAAGGAGACTCCAAAATGGGGTATAACTGAAGGGTCCATTTGATTCTGAATAATGGGGACCCCTCAAGTTATCGTTTTCTAGTAATGTAAACTGGGTTTGGGGGTTCGAATGTGGTTCTACTAGGTCTGCTATAGACAGATAGATTGATTTGCAAAGCAATTAAAATCACAAGAAAAGAAAGTAGATTTGTTTTTTAAACAGTTAAGAACATTTAGAATAGCAAAATTACATAACAGCACACATTCATATTAACGTGTTCTGGTGATGCATGGAGGCAGAACATCAATGCAAATTGTCATTTGTGCATTGATATGCCTTCAGGTCACCAAGAACACCAAGGGCCTCATTACGATTTTGGTGGTAATTTCACAGTAAATATGCAGAATCACTGCATATTTGCAGTGGTTACCATTACTTGGTCCTGTGGGTTTACCTGGGATTACAAGTGGTGGTAATTCTCAATTTTTGGAGTCCATGGGAATTTTTGGCAGATTTACCAGCTAACCTCCAAATTTATAATTCGGCAGTGCAGGAAAATGGCAGTGACTCTGTTACAGCTCAAAAAAGCGGTGGATATGGAATTACCACCACTTTTTTTCATGTACTGCCAAATTTGTAATGAGGCCCAGTCTGTCCATATCCAGTCAAAGACCTTGGGCCATTCTAAAAAAAGATTTGAGGGCCTTTACAAGGCCAAACCTGCTTGCTATGTGGGTATTATGGCTCTCAGGAGAGGAGGGGTCAGGAGAAGGTCACACTTGGTGGTTTCAGACAAGTTGTGATGTACTTTTCAGGAGCAAAAATAAATAGTAGCAACACAGTCAGTAGAGTCCAAAGAGCTTGCAAAAAGAATTAGGAGAGGAAAAGAGGCTGCAGATAACTGTAATGCGTGGGTATGTTGTCAGATACTCCACAATTAAGGAACAGTACTGAAACAAACAGTTTGACTGCGCCAAAAATCCAAAATGGTTACAAGCTTGATTGCATATATTTTATTGCAATGAGAAACACGTGTTTCAAGCTATGATGCATATCTGCAGTGCCTTTTGGGAGATATGCATCATACCACAATCGCAGAGCTATAGAGTCTTTTCAGCCAAAGTGGCATCTTAGCCAAGCTATACTTTAAGGGATACTCAAGAATATCAAAAGACATAAGCCTCAGAAGAAGAGCTTTTTAGCTTGAAACACTGTCAGGCTGTCTTTTTCATCGCAATAAAATATATGCAATCAAGCTTGTAACCATTTGGGATTTTTCGCGCAGTCAAACTGTTTGTTTCAGTACTGCTTTTCAGGAGTTTTTCAAAAATTCTGGGGCATGTGGAGGAATTTCTAATTGTTTGTAATGTTTTTTATTAATCCCTGTTTGAACCTCTTTTGTCCATGTACAGTTGTTTGTGGTGTCTTTGATGTTTGTTGATCCCTATTGTATCCCTTTTTGTCTGTGTGTATATTTAGGCCTACCTTTTATGTTCCCTTTTAGCACGTATGGCTATACAATTTAAAAAAAGAAACAAGAAAAATTGATCTGCCCTTTCCTTTCCCTTATGTTACCAAAAGCAATTTTAAAAAAAAGTTTCTAAACGTCTGGTCCTATATGAAAACTTTTATGAACCTGAGAAATCTTCCTCTACTGTGTATTATCCAATTGCTTTCCCTACAGTTGTGTTCTGAGAATCCTTTCCAACTATGTATATCTTGAATGAATCTCTTTGTCTTTGTCACTCATTTTTTGTTTTGCACATTGACACCATAGACAACATGTAATTTTATCTGGAAAGAGTGCCGTGGAAGAAGACTATGAGCTTGACTACTACTCACTGGCGGCTGAGGTAATAATGAATTTGAGTGTTGAAAAAACTCCCCACAAGTATGCAATAGCCACCTAGCACAGTGAGGGAGCACAAACCAACCAAACAAGGTTGGGGGGGGCGGTTGCCCCAGAGAACAGTTTTTGAATAATAGTTTCAAATGGCGCATAATACTGCATGCTTCCTTTGAAAAATTGAAGTAAAGCCAGACATGTTGGAAATTGGTCTTGTAGGGTAACTCCATCAAAAACTCCAATAGATGCAAGTGACCAACACTGGTCAGGAGAGCTCTCAACACATTTTTGTGAATACTTTTACCACAATATATGCCAATATAAAAAACATTTTCATGCTGGTTGTGTCCATACATATCCATGCGGGCTGGACCAATGTGTGCCATTGTTCCCATAAAAGGACATACTCATAGTTTCAATGCGGATAGTGCAAGTAATGGTGCTATAAGAAAACATGTCCAAAAAGGCTCTGCCAATATATGGAAGTATACCCACTTAGGAACATGCTTCTGTTGACTTTACCTTTACAAATGCCATGCCACAATAAGAAATAGCTAGCTAGACTGGCTGCATTCAAATGCCAGCCTAGCCACATAATATCACTTATCATATTTGATTTACCCTTAGTACTCAGCACACAATACAATCCCGTAGTAAGAAATAAATAGACTAGCTGCACCAAAGTGTCAGCTTGGCCATGTAATAATACTTATCATTCTTACTTCAGCAAAGATGCACAGAATAAAATACCATGCCACAGGCTAACATGCAGTTCCCCAAACTGTATCTCCATTGAGCCATGTAAAGCCGGGGAAGAAAAGTAGCTATAGCAACACAAAACATGTTCCTGAAGAATGTGGGCAACTACATTCCTCTTTTACTTGACAGGGAATAGGTGTACCCCATCAGCATCAGATAGAGGCAGCCACATAAGTGCAAGGGGATGGCAGGCAGAGCAGCGGAGCATGTTGCAATATACCAAAGAGCACAAGTGGAGCCACCAGAGATGGTTGCACCATTGCCAGGATGATTGGGGGTGGGCAGCGCTGTTGCTTTGAACAATGAAGTTACAATTTTCAAAAGTATATGTATCAGAGCACACCTTAAGACCTAGGCACAAGGTTACCGATAACTAACAAAAAGAAAGAATTGTAATCCGATCCAATTCTAGGCGTGTTCATGTTGGGCTCTCATCTGCAGCTGCAGTAAATTGTGTTGACAATAGTTCATATCTAAAATCTCAATCCGAATTTAAAGTCAGAATCTCATATGGTTCATTTCAAAATCCGAAATTTTAATCAGAAGGCAAAAAGTGCATCCCTAACTTCACTGCCATCAAATGTATTTGCCAATGCATTTCGGATTATGTCCGTCTTCAGGGTTTAAGGCTCTGCAAGCAATTATATCTATTCATTGCATAACAGTTGTACAACCATTGTGTTGAAAACATAATAGAAATCATGAATTAAAAACAAAAATCAAAAACAAATTCAAAGTCAGAAAACATATCAGTATCCTAAAATCAGTAAATCTATTTCTGCATATCAGATGTGAATAGAGTTGAGTATTATGCTCTCAGGGAGGAAATCAGACAATAGTCAATTTGAATTATTTTTAAATAACTAGCATTGCAAACATATCTTAATGTTCAGTAATCCATTAACTTGGAAAACTCCTTGTACCTGATCATGTGGCCATGTGGCCTAAAATCTTATATACATATAGTATATTTTAATGGCATGATTCTGTGTAAAGATTCAATAAAGGGCACCTGGCGGAGTCCTGATATTGCCAGGAGGGTACCTGCATGTAAAATGCTAGAAATCAAGATGGGAGATCGTTGGACAGACGTTTTTTCTTAAGGGAAATACAGGTGAGTATAGTCCTCTTCAATTATCGAGAGACAATTTCCACAGTGGTGCACGAGTATACAATACAGGTAGGTAGTGACATAGAACTTGTGCAGGGTGTGACTCAGGACTGTAGTAGGTCCGGGGGTATTCAACAACATAGTGTACACAACACTATCCATCAACACATATATACAAAGGTTGTGCCACAAAATATCGACACAGAGGTGTTTCGGCCAAACAGGGCTGGGTAAGGGCCCGTGGTGGTGGTGGTGGCCTTCATCAGGATGATCACTGGTAGTGGTGCTGTCTGTATAGGTAATCTGTGGGGGAAGGGAAAGCTGTCAGTGTCTCAGGGGATTGATTAAAAAATTAATGAATAAAGGCCGACTGGTGCCTCGAATACACCAGTGGTGTATCTAAAAACAGCTTACCGTCTGCAGTGGTGCAGCGGGGACGCTGTGCTTGGAGTCCTGTTATGGGTACTGGACTCTGGGAACCATGTCTGCAGTGAGCATGGGAAGACTCATATGATTCGGGTATCCTTGGCCAATAAATACAGCCTTAGGCCTCTAGGAGCGGTAAGAGAAAGGATAACAGGTCGTTATCTATGCGCTCGAGGAGGACCGTGCATGTGAACAGCAGGGTCCAGGCACATCCAGCATGGGATTGTGCGGTAAGTGACTGGAGACACCAGTGGTGTGGGTGCCCACTCAGTGGGTTAGTAAGGTCACGGTATAATAAAGGGGTCTCAAATAAAGTGCCTATTAGAGCCCTGCCGACTGTTGTGTGAGCTAAGCGCTAGGAGGTGCTGGCAGTGGTCTCAGGATTGTTGATTTTATTGAAAAGTGTCAAAAAAACGTTCACAGGAAAAGCGAGTGGAGATTGCAAATACATCTCTTGGAGTAACTAGGGTGTCTAATCTGGCCTTGGTGTGTCAATTAGTGACAGTACCTGTCTGACCTCTGTGCGAGGTTGTGTAGCTGCCCACGGGGTGATTTATAGGAAGTGGCAGTGACCCTCAAGATAATAAAGTAAAATGAAGGAAAACACAGTCGCGCTGAGCGTGCTCCAGACTGTGGCGAGAATGCATCATAAAGTCTAACAGTGCACGGAGAGTAATTTGGAATGTGAAACCAGCGAGGCATGGCTACCCCCATACTGGACACTGTGTCCAGGTTCCTTGAACCCATTGGGCTCAATGGGAACGGGGAGGGTGGTTTCTACGAGCCCGTTAATAACGGGCCCCTTGTTAACACCCGGGTCTGCTTGCGGGACCCACTAAGGATGCCTGGTGTTATCAGGCAGCCTTAGCGGGTCCCCCGAGCAGAACTCGTAATGTGGCGGTAAGGGGTTGATGGCTCCCGCACCTTTACCGGCGCCGTTAACACCTTACCGCCACACTCGTAATGACCCCCAAGTCAGTTATTCTGTCATGTACACCTCTAATCATATTTCTCCTTCCCTCTCCTTAAGCGCTTACGTGCGGGTCTGTGGCTACAAGTTTCTTGCGCCGCTCGTAGAAGCCGGAGTCTGCCATGCACTGTACTGTATACAGTTGCCAGGCAATGTGACGCCAAGCGTGTGCTGATGTTGTCACTGTCACGGATCTCTGTTGTTGGTGCTCGCGGGCTCTACATAATGATTACATGTTGTTTGTGTGTATATGTGTTTAATATGTACATAAACAATGAAACAAAATTAAAATTGCAACGATCGCCGCTCTCAAAATTACTGCGACACTTAGTTGAATCTTTGGGGTCTGGCATTGCCAGATGATGCGCCGTCATGCGTATGAAAATGCAATGACGTGACTATCGCCACGTGCTCCACAGGCACCTGTTGCTAGGGCCTGTGGGTGCCAGCTCTCCCAAAAAAAATGGGCCGCTGAGAATAGCTATTCTGATTCTAACCTATCTAATGATTGCATGAAATATGAACATTAAAATAAAAATGTAAATATGTCTGTTGTAGCCACACTATAGGTGGACTCTATCCACACAGAGTACCGCATGAATCATTTCAATATTCTGCATAGTTTGTGTTGTTGTCATGTTGAAGTTAAATCCATAACACACTTATGCAGCATTCTCTATCATATGCTGTTGTTAGGACATCTATGTTGATCCCTTGTTTCTACAATGTTATCCAAGTTGCAATAAACATACATTATATTATGGGCATGTCTGGAAATATACCCTTGGTTATGGATGGTGTAATCCATCATCAATAATCATTTGGATATTCATGGTCAATATAGCTCATCTCATTACTCATGTTAAATCAATATCAACAATCATTTCAAGAGCTTTAACTGCTGGATAGTCATCATCACTGTGTCTCATATCTTTACTCATTTGCATATTTTCTCACAGTAATAAGTTCACAAGTAACACATGTAGTTAATTTCCTTGTTTATCCCCCTGGTGCAAAGGAGTCCAAACTGTCAATCAAATACATCTCTTTGTGATCCAGACGTCTGCTTAGGTCTTCATGTACATTATGCTGTTTTACCACCTCAAACACCTGAAAACGTATCTGATTTATGTTATGTTTCTTATCACTCCAGTGCCACGCTACTGCCGAATTGATGTTATTTGTTCTAATACATGATCTGTGTTCATTCCATCAAAACCACAATTTCTATAATGTAGGCAAGGGAAAGTTCCTTTCCTTGATGTAATTGGTGGTCTCATTGTTGGCGTGGTTTTGAGTAATCTGTTTCTGAAGTTTGCACTCCTTTTGGGCAAATACTTTATTGTCTTTAAAGAAATGTTCAACTCTAGAATCAATTGTTATAATGCATCAATTCTTGTTGATGGTGGACTTTATGCAATACTTTGGGTGGAATTGCATGGCACGTAAACAAGTGGAGTAGTCGCTTCATTAGATCTTTTTTTCTGTGTCGGTGTTGTGATCCTATTTTCAGCAGCATGTATCTCTTCACTCTTGTAAACCTGTGCTTCAAATTTGTTGCCCATGTTCTCTATTTCTGTTTCATAAAATGCTGGGTCATTTACAATCCGCTTTAGTCGCATCATCTGGCTCTAAGGTACGTTTTTTATTAGACTTGGTTGATGAAAACTCAAGCGATGCAGAAGGTTATTATGGTCTGTCTCCTTGCGAAAAATATTAATCAAATAGTTGCCCTGTTGTACTAGTATTTCTATATCCAAGAAATGTATTTCTGTTGTGGAACTCTCACTGGTTAATTGGATCCTTGGGTCTATAGTATTTAAGTCTACAAAAAAGTCGTGCAGGCTCTCTCTGCTGAGCCTGTCCAGATGCCAAAGATGTCAATAAATCGTACCCACAGGGTTATGTAACTAAGCCATACTCAGTGGTCTAAAATATGCTCTCTTTCGAACCTAGGCATAAAGCAATTGGCGTATCTGAGAGCCATTGTGGACACCATAGATATGCCTGAAGTTTGTAGAAAGAACTTGTTCTTGTTTTGGAAATACGAGTTCTGTGATATAAATTGGAAGGGGACCGGAATTAAATATTTGATGGCTCTCATTTCACCTTCATTCAACAAGAACCATTCAATTGTTTCAATCCCCATATCGTGCGAGATGGATGTGTGCAGACTCTTGACATTGATAGTAAATATAATTGAGTTCTTAATGTATCCAGTGTTGTTAAGATGTTCCAAAAAATGGGTGGTATTTTTAATATATGTGTTTGTCTTTTGTATTAGAGGCTGAAGAAAATAATCAATATACTTCCCCAATGGTTGCATTAGATTGTCCATACCGGAAACTATTGGTCTACCTGGTGGTTGAATCGGGTGTTTGTGTACTTTAGGTAAAGTATACAAGTTCAGAATCCTGGGGTATTTGTTGATCAAAAATGGTTTGGTGCGGTCGTTGATTCAGCCTAGTTCTTCTGCCCTGTCAAACAATGTTGTATAAAATCCCAGCCGTAGGGTCTCTGTCAAGTTTGGCATAAGTGGTGGCATCGTTCAGTTGTCTCTGACCTGCCTTGTGGTAGTCTAATCTATTCATGATCACCAATGCTCCCCCTTTGTCCGCCGGTCATATCGTTATGTTTTTGGCACAATAGAGGTAATTTTTAATAAGGTGAATTCAGTTGGTTTTAAGTTACTAAATCTCAGACGTTTGTACAAGATCTTTTTGAGGTCACTCAGAGTGTGTCTGTGAAATATTTCGATGGATGGAATATTAATGGGAGGCATAAAGTTGTTTTTTTGTTTAAACTCTTCTTTCTTGGGCTGGCCGCTAACAGGCTTAAGTTCGTTAAAAAAAAGTTAAGTTTTATTTTCCTAAGAAACTTAAAAAGATCCACTTTCGATTCAAAGAGTGATGTGCTGTATGTTGGGACGAAACTCGATCCTTTCTGTAGAAAGTCTATTTCTGCTCTGCTCAGGATTCTAGATGATAGATTAATGACTAAACTTTCTTCGGCTGTTGTCTTGTCACTCTTCCTTGGGTCCAGCCCATGCAGAGGGGGCAAGGAAGGCTCAGAATTTCATTAAGAGAGTGAAGGCAGCCAAAAAGAGATACCCACCCATCTGACCATGAGTATGGGACTTCTTCAAATTGTGGGCGGGCATGACTGTCAGGAGGAGTCCGCAAATGTAATATTCAACAGCTATCAGAATACGGCTCATTAGGGAATCACAAAGAAGAGCACCTTGGGTACCTACTTGTTGATTAAGCACTGTAAACTGTGACACAATAATGTGTACAGGTAGTGCAGCTGCATCACCCTTCTGCAGCAATGTTAGTGACAAAGGAGTGTCATATAACTCTCCAGCTCATCACCAATCTGGTGCTAAAAAGTGTCCCATACCTTCCTCTCCTCTTTGCTCGTACACACCTCTTCCTGACCACCTATGTGTTGCCCAGCACAGCCAGATCCTGTGGCACTGTTGACAAGCAGGGCTGTTTTAACACTGTACTCCGGAGACCCCCGGCCGGCCAATAGAGCCGAGGTTTGCTCCAAAGTACTTTATGATGAGGTAGCTGCACCCTTGAGATGGATGGGGTGCAGATTTATTACTCTAACACCAATCAATAAGGAGAACGCAATGGTTTGGAAAAAGGGAGTCCGTTTAATGACAAGTACAAAAAATGGGGAGTCATGGAAATCAGCAGTGATGCGATCATCGTTCAGGCTTCAACTCCAATGAACTTCATACAAGTTGTAACATTTATACTCAAAACTTGTCATAGTTGACGTGTAACACTCAAAGGTTAACATGCAATTCAATTGGTTAGGAAAAGGTAACTTTAATATAGGTACTATATCTGTATATGGTAACAGAGTGAGGGGATTAGGTAAACACTGTCAGGTGGGCATCTGAGCCCTACCTTAAAAAATGACTACTGAAAACGTCACTAAAAGTACGACGTCTCATTGGTTCTACTAACTATAGGACCCTAGATTATTTGGTCTGTTGTGATTGGGTTGGCACCAACCCCATGCATATATTTCCATTTTGCTTAGCAGCACGCAGAGCGGTCGGCCAGGTGCGGGATGCCCCTTAGTTAACTGGCCTTTCTCCAATTATGGTTACAATCAATCATCGCTTCAGCAACTATGTGTCAATTATTTCACTGTGGTTGGCCTCAAAACTGCATCTTCTGTCTGGAAAAGTTCCGATATCTCTGCCTGGGCAGATACCAAACATAGGTGTGAACCCATGCTTCTTCTCGCTCGGCTGGTCACGTGCTTCCCACACCGTGAATTTGTCAAGGTTCTCTCAATTTGTGTATTTGATTCATATTTAGCTTGCCACTTGCCTACGCCTTTTTATCTTGGCCTTTCAGAGACAGGATATTCTGTTCTTAAGTTTCAATTACATGTAGCTACTGTTCGCCTTGTCTATTGGTATGACCTTGGCTTCCCTGGCACCAGTTGCTTCTGCCGAATTTCGATTCAGCCGTCTCTCCTCGTGTTGCTAGAATATGAATCTTCTAGCGTTTGGCCTTTAGTAACCTGGGTTGATTCTGCTTTTGTGCAAAGTGGAATATACTTATACTAAAGTACTTCGATTGAGGTAGATTTATGTATAATGGTGTTTGCTGCACTATTCTTCTACTTAGCATAGCAAGCCGCACTGTTTTCTTAGCTTTCTTGCGGTTCTAAGCATATTTATAGGTGTAAACTGGTTGAATATCTTCATCTTGCTTACAGCTTGAACTTCTTTGCATTTCAACATCGTTTTTCCACTTTAGGTTCACAATATCTTTATTCATGGCGCTTTGTCTCTTTGTGGTATTCTGGGGTCGTCATTTATTCTGTCTGTGAGTCTGTCCAGGTCCCTGTGATGTCACCATTCGTCTTCCATTAAGACCTTTTTGGTTTCTTTCGGGACTGTACTTAGGCACTCTTCATTTCGTCTCATCTGCTGGTAGGGTTTTCTTAATGGATACCTTAATGTCCATGGTTTTCTGGGTATCGGTACTTCAATAGGTGTTGCTCTTCTAATAGGTTCTGGGCAGAGCCCTACTGCGGCTCTCTGCTGGTTTATTTGCTCATCATATATCACATATTTTTGTGTGAATGTTCCTGGTACCTCAAAATGTGTGACTGGAGTGCAGGCTTTACTTGGGACCTCCTCTACACTCCTCCGTCTGGGCGATTCATCGACCACTTTCACCTCACTCTTTGGATTCATTTTACTCGATTCTTCTGTATTTATCTTCACTCCATCACCTGGGTTCATTCCTTCTTCATCTTCTTGGTCTATACATGATGGTTTGAAGAAGTGTCTTTTTGGAGTCCATATTTTTATTACTCCTTTCAGGCTTCCTGCTGTCCTTACATGTTAGTCTTTATTCCATGTCATTAGTTGACATTGTCCATTTGGGCTAAAGTAAATCCATCTTCCCACATAATTTTTGTGCTTCCTAGGATAGAGAAACTTTGTTCCTTCTGGTGCGTGAATGCTGGCCTTCACAAAGTCTCTTATTTCTTCATCAGTCAGGTTTTTGCATTTCCATCCTGGCTTGACATCAATCATGATCTTCATCCCTATGACTTTTTTTCGCAGTCTTCTGGCATTGAGAGATTATTATCTTGATAACACAAAATCTTAGTAATATCATCACTAGGAGGGCTCCCAGGAACTTGAATGCATCTGCCATCCATTGTGGGACCCACGCGAATAGTGATCCAAACCAGCTGTCATCATCAACCTCATCAGTTTAATCAATGATCTGGTTCTGCAGGTTTGTCAGCATACCTATGGCTTCCGTTAAGGTTCCATTCTCCATATCGTGAGAAGGTATAAATGTGCAAAATGATTCTCCGATTTTTGCACAAACTCCTCCATCCATAGCTGTGATCATGACAAGGACATATCTGTTCTGGAGAATCATCAATTGGATGGCTCTTAATTCTTCCTTGATTACATTGAATCCTTTTATGGTCGTGTTGAGGGTCTGCAGTAACTCCCATCTGGTTATCTGCAACCATTTACTCCAACTTGGATCCTCGGTATGAAGATCATCAGAAACACCGATGAGGTGAGGCTGCATAGCCTGTGTTCATATGGGATTGCATGAAAGCCTTCTTCTGATTTAGCAGCAAAATTATTGTCTCTCTTCATTCGATTCAGCAGTTCCACAGATCTCTTCTTCCTCAGGTGAGCATCTGCTTTCGGGAAACTGTCAATATTCAGGTTGCTTTTCGGGATCACCAATGCTGGAACGTGGACATTCACTATTGTGCATATGCCTCCCCAGTTTTTCGGTAGTCTGATGTATGTCTTGGATCCACATGCCCAATAATGATTCATAATTATGGCAGTGCCATGAACCATTCCTGAAGCGTCAAAAATGAATCCACAGTTCTGATTCTCTCACATCTTTCTTGTGCTGTTATTTCTGAAGCTGAACTTTGGGCGCTCCAGTGGTACTATCTGTAAGGGTCCCCCTCTGTCTTTAACCCATGTCAGTAGTTTTGCAAGTTTTGGCCATTATGGCTCGCAACCATTCTGCACGATGTCAACAGTTTCTTTGTAGAGTCCAGTGATTACCCAGGCTCTGCAAATCACCACTCCTTTGTCCCATCCATCTGGTGAAAGCACTGTTCCCCAAATCTGAATTTAGGTTCTGTTCTTCCACTTTCGAGCTTCCTCTGGAGTTTTCCTTGGACATTTAGTCTCGGGTTCACTTCCCATCTTATTTCTGCTTCTTTAAATCCAGGCTTCTCGTAACTGATCACATGATTCCTAGTATGAGCTCTGTTTCTTGTTTTAGGGCCTCATTACGAGATGGGTGGTAGCTATGGAGCTTTTAGCTCCATGGCTGCCTCCCATACCGTGCCCGGTCTCGTTCAATGGGGACTTACCGGTGTAGTCCGACCCTGGCAGGACCGGTAAATCCCCATTGAACATACCATTCCCCATTCCCAATTGAGCCCCTATAGGGCTCAATGGGAATGGGGAGGGCGCTAATAACGGGCTCGTGACTTGCACATTCCTTATGGTCCCCGCCAAGGGACCTTGGAATAGGGCAGTAAGGGATTACCGGCACTGGTCTCCTTACCGGTGCCCGGTATCCCTTACCGCCCACCTTGTAATGACCCCCTTAATGTCTTGAACATAATAATCTACATCGGGATAGGCTATTTCAGTTGCCCATATTAGGGAAGCGTCACTTGCCATAAATTGCCCTCTAGCTTTGCACATGGCTACGTGTGAAAGAAAGTGTGCTGTCTGGACATCAATTTCTACAGCTATGAAGATCTTGGATTTCCCCATGCTGTATGGTAGGAGGGCACAAACAAAGCATTTCCCTTCTGAACTTTCTCTTCCAACTTCCTTCATGTGCTGGTACCAAATGTTGTTTCCAAGATGTGCTGTGCTATCCAGGTAGTCGTTTAGTTCATTGTCATCTCCATGCATGCTTCTCTTGATTCTTAGTGTTTTCCTGTAGTTGGCTATGACTACATCCCTGAATGCATCTGTATGGCTTTTTCTTGCTGGAGGATTCTCAGGTATCTCGGTCCATGTTGCAGGCTTCCTCATCTGTGCCATTTTAGTGGAGTCTGGCAGCTCTTTCCCTCTCTTCATACATCCTTCTCCTGCTGGTTACAAATGCCCATGCCTACCACCCTGACGCTGGTCCGGTGTATGGTTGTATCGTAGAACTGGTACTTGTCGCCTGTGTTGGAACAAATATGTTTGGCCATACAGTCTCTGCGGTTTTATTCTTCAGTTCCTCTTATATTTTCCTTGCTTTGGCTATAAACGGCCATAATGAGTCTACTATCAGTTGTATTCGTGCAGAGAGCTTCTCCGAGTTGGCTTTTGTTTTCTTAAGAGTTTCGGACGTGGCTGCTTCTGTTGGCTTTCTTCCCAACTCTCCTTGTCTTTCAGCAACATCTGCTGTGGAGTTTCTTATGGCAGGCAGTCTCTTCTTCTCTACTGTTTTGGCTTGTGGTTCTGCAGTCATTGACACTAGGCCTGTTTCGTGTGCATTCAGTGTTTGCATGCGTGTGGTTGTTAGTAACCTTTCTTCATTCATTCCCTGCCGACCCAGTCTCTGGCTTTTCTGTTTGTTTGTTACCATAAGGGTGTGTGTGATCATTTCTAATCCCATCCATTTCAAGCTCATTCATTCCCCCATCAGATCTTCTAGGGACGGGAATGACTATATAAGGTCTAGGTGCTTTTGTGGGTTTCATGCGTGCATCATTAGGTGGGCGCACTGGAATCGGAACGCTTTGCGCACCAATAAAAAATGCAGTTCTGATCATTAATGACAGTAAAGCAATGATGAATATGATACACAAATACATTATGCCCCGTAGGTCAGGTGGCAGCATTTACTTCCAGAGAAACGTGGGCGTCTCTCCTCCAGTGGGTGGACCAGATTGCTGCTCCGGATCCCCATCTCGATCATTCGCCAAATGTCAATTTTTATTGTACTCCTTTAAACAATAGTGTCTTTCGGGTTCTATGTTTAAGAATGTCAGGTGCTCCACAAGTGTCCCCGCCCCCTCTTGCGGGTGATGAATTGTCTCTTATTTCAGGATACAGTACTTTTGCTAAACTATGGAAAAATCAAATCAAATAACACTTCGGCATGTCCTTTCACTGTGCATGTTCAAAGTAGGTCAACTCCCAGTCCATGCCTCGGATTTGCTTCATTCCCGAAGATATTTTGTATCCTGGGCAGCATGAAGAATAGAGAAAAATAACAACAAATGGAAGAATGGGAAACCCTTGACACTGTTTCCTCGATCTGTCCCTCAGCGGAAAGCTTTTTAGAATCTCCTCAGATAGTTCTGTTGCTGGTTTGAGAGTTCTATTTGTAGCAAGAGCATGCCCATTTGAGCAACATTAGCTGGATTTCTGATGAATGTGAGGACGTCAACATCGATCGGTCTCCCCACTAGCTCTGGAAAGTCAGTGACTAGACAAAAGAGGACATTGTGAGCTAACCTGCTGTCTTCTAGTGACAGGGACATCCGTCCTGTCTTGCTGAGTCTTTCAGGATTGTATGCTTTCTCTTCAATGTAAACAATGTCTGCACTGTCCGTTCACGTGGAGTGCAACTAAGATCACAATTTGATTTAGGAGTTGACTTAAGTGTTCTGTATTTGCTGGATCTCGAAGAAACGTGAGTGTGTCTGTTGTTCTTCTGACAAGATTTGGACAGTCTTCAATTATACGAAAGAACAATGTGTTGATAAGCTAATTTATTTCTGTCTGTGTTTGAGACATTTGGTTCTTTCTCACTGTACTCAGGAAGTAAGAGGAATTGTTCGCAATAACAGTAAGCAATCTCTTTATTATCTTTTCGTTTTCAGGATCTTCAAGAAAGTCAGTGACACTGGTGAGCCTTCCCACCAATGAAGGGTATGATCTTAGCACTAGATTGAAATAAGTTATCACGTCTTTTGTGATGCCACTACTGTGGGACACCATAAGTGATTCCGAATAGGGTCTCGGCGTGGAATGAGTCGGAATACTGTATTTGCTTCCAATGTAAGTGTCCTCGGTCAAAATGTGGCATTTTCTTTTCTCATCAAGGTTTAAGTGTGCTTCAGTCCAAAGTTCAAAGTTCAACACACTATGTTGTGGCCCATACGTGCAATTTTCTTCTTCACCCTGCAACTAGTGATGCACAGAGTGTCAGTTTGTGTGTCCTTATCCCCTTTTTTGCTTAAAGGAAGTGTCCACTTTAAGCCACATTTTGCAAAAGTTCTTTGTCTGGGTGGTCATGCGTCCTGCTTCCTCATCATGGACCTCGTCTGCACGTGCTGTGGTTCTTCCCCATCACTCGTGAACTCCTCTTGTTGGGGTGCAGGCATGGGGCCTTCTCCAATGTAGGGTTTGATATCACCCAGAAAAATCCATCTCTGCTGCCTTGTAGTTTCACTGCGGATGGAGTGCAGTCCTTCACTGTGAAGGGACCGTTAAGTCGTGGATCGTCCCAATTTTTCCTTGTATGGTTCCTTACAAGGATGGTGTCTCCAGGGAAGATGGATGGTATACAAAGTCCTTGAGCTGCGTCTGTAGTAGCGTCTCCTTCTGTGTTCCGTACTGCCCTGCACCCCTTCCATCGGTGCTGCAGCTGGTCTGAAATTACAGAAGGTAAGATGTCATGCAGTTCAGGTAGTTTTGCATTTCAGACCCTAAAATTTCTCCTGTTGATTGGGCATCACATCTAGCTCTATCTCGGGGTGACAGGGGAGTTCTCATTCATCTTCCAGTGGCTATCTTGTGTGGCGTAAGATGATGGTCAGAACCGGGTTGGTTCCTAAGTGTGTATTGTGCCAAAGAAAGGCAGTGCAACCATCCTTCTTTAGAGTAAGCTTCAACTTGGCTATCCTTTCCTTTAATAAACCACTGAGCTTCTCACAGAAGCCGTTACCTTGCGGATGGTAAGCCGACGAGAACTTGTGATTTATACCAAGCAGTAAGCTAATCTGTTCGAATGTCTCGTTTACAAAGTGAGCTCCGTTATCTGATCTCATGACTTCACACACCCCCCACCTGGGGAACACTTCCCTCACTAAAACTGTGGCCGCACAGGTAGAGTCTGGGTGTGTACAGGAACCTGCCTCAATCCATCTAGAGAATGACACACCACAACGATTAAGTATCTGTACCCATTACATACTTGAATCATGTCGACGTAATCGACATGCAAGTGCTGAAAAGGCCCATTTGCCTTGGGATGACTCCTCTCATTACTTTTAATGTGTTCCCAGCTGTGAATTGTTGGCATATTATACAATTTACTATAAAAAATGCAACGTGCTCGGCTAAATTCAGTGTGAACCAGTCTTCTGTGAGTGTTGCTGCTAAATTTTCTTTTGGCATGTGCGCCGGATAATGTAACTGCTCCAGTGCTATTTTTAATAGGGCTACAGGCATTACTGGTTTACCAGTGCTTTCTTGTCACCACTAGCTATCAGAGGGGTTTAAAGAACACCCTTGATGTTTCCAAAGATTCTTTTCCTCCTGTGGTGCCTCCACTTGGAGTTGCATCAACTGTGTCTTCCCAAGACTGTTATAGCTTTCAGGTGTAGTTTGTGCAATCATTATTCGCTTATTGGCATGGATAACTTCCACTTCCATGATTGTTTCATTTTTGGATGCCATACGCTTGACTTCCGTGTCTGCTGCTTGATTCCCGCGTGAGATAAAATCTGTCACCTTCATGTGGGGGGACATTTTATGACCGCTATGCCCACTGGGAGTTGTAGTGCCTTGATCAGCCTGTCCAATAAGGCTGCGTGCTGCACTGGGGTGCCGTCTGCTCGGAGGTAGCTCCTCCTTTTCCAGTGTGCTAAGCCTGCGTGCACTGTCGACATCACATAGGCGGAGTCACTGTACACCGTTACTTCCTGGTCTGTGTGATTCTCAATGGCGAGTAGTAATGCCAATAATTCTGCAGCATGTGCAGAATTGTGAGATGGTATTCGTGCGCTAATAAGTACTCAGAATTCTAGTAGGACACGACGCTTGATGCCGGTACTGTGACTTTGCAGGACGTACATCATCTATAAGTCTGACGGAACTCCTTATGCTCTACACACGTTATTAGTGAGATCATGAACGCCAAAGATTAAAAGTTATTGCCCAGATTTGAGAAAGGCAAATGAGTGCCGAAACACGTGTCATCAACATGGGCTACAACCAAAAATAAGAAAGCATACGAAACAATGCTTTATATAAAACAAAATCAAACTAAACTAGTCTCGAACAATATTTCTTGTGGCGCAGAAATGGATGCGTGTGGAATTTTCTAGTTTTACTCAGAATTCTCCATTTGCTGTGTGCTTCATTACAGCAACGCCTGTATATCTTTGTCCGTCACTTTGATCGATCTTTGAAGAACCGTCAATAAAGACGATTTCTCCTTCTGCCAAGGCATTTTCCTTCACTCTGGGGATTTCATCATAGAATTCTTCATAGTTCACACAGTCATGTATTGACTCTCGTTCAGTGAATGGCTCTGCTATAAATGTAGTTGGGTTGACTATCTTACATCGGACTACCTTAATTGATGGATTTGAAATGATCACTTCATATGCAGAAGCTCTCTGAGATGTCAATGTGCCCTTTGGTTTCTCTAGAATGGCAAATAGCGAGTGCTCGACGTACAATGTCATGGAGCATCCCATCACAATGGTTGTAGCCTTTTCTATGGTGAACGATGCGGCAGCTAAACTTTGTTCGCACAGGAAATTATCTCTCATTACTGGGTCCAAATTTCAACTGTAGTATGCCAGGGGCTTGTGCCCCAATGTGGTCCTCTGCGTGAGTACCGCCATCATAACACTGCCATTCGTGTGTGAAAACAGATAACATTCCTCTGCATAATTGGGAATCCATAGAACTGGTGCGTGCAAATGGCTTTTTTGAGTTCAGCAAACCCTTTCTCCATGGTCTCAGACCATTCGATCTTTTCTTTTGTTACTTGGGCCTTCTTCAGGGCTTGAAGTAAAGGCTTAGTGTAAGAGCTATAGTCGAAGACCCATGCTCTGACATAGTTGCATAGGCCTAAAAAACTCTGCATCTCTTTTATCGTGTGTGGCTTCAGACCTTTCTGGGGTCACTCTCCTTCCCTCATGTGAGATCAGCTGGCCTATGTACAGCACTTCCTGTTGACACTATTGTAGCTTCTCCTTGTCAACCTTATATCCTTTCTCAGCCAGTATAGTCAATAGCTGAACAGAATCGTGCCCGCATTGCTCTTCTGTTGTACTGCAAATTAAGATGTCATCCACATATTGCAGGATGACACTTTTTAGTGCAATATTGCTCAAGTCCATCTGCAGGACTCTGTTAAAAATAGATGGAGACCCGCAATACTCCTGGGGTAGCCGTGTGCTTTTCAGACGCATCTGTCTGAATGTGAATGACATCAGATCTTGTGAATCACAGTGCAACGGGATTGAGAAAAATGCATTTTTCAAGTCAATCACCGTGAAATATTTTGCCTCAACGGGTATATTACATAGAATTGTAGCTGGGTTAGGGACTAGAGGGAACTCGGCCTCAACAATATGATTTATTGGCCTCAGATCTTGGATTAAATGCCAAGACCCGCCCTTTGATTTTTTGATCGGATAAACCGTGGTATTGCATGACGACTCTGATGTCACTATACCTTGCTCCATCATTGCATAAATTGTTTAAAAATCCCCTCATCTGCCTCTCTGGACACGGGATATTGTCGGGATTTTGGTAGAATTGCTCCTGGTTTCAGTTTAATTTTCACTTCTCCAACCCCTTTCAAGAGGCCTACGTCATAGGGGCCTGTGGTCCATACTGAGACAGGCACCTGGGTCATGTCGTCATCAAAATATTCAGGACGATTTTGTGACAACATCATTCGCTGAGGCACTCCTCTTTTGATCATTTTCACCCAAAAGGTGAGACTCACTTCCACCATTGTCTCTCCCATATCTGCTTGCTCTTCAAACAGATCGTCATCATTGACGTCAGTCAATCGATATCCTTCTTCAATGGTGATTACTGCGCACCATTGTTGGCGCTCGTCATCATAACCATCAATCAAGGCCATTCTCCCTCGTACTGCAGCTGTGTGTATCATCAAGGGAAATACTTGTCCCTTTTCCTCGTGCATCGGTATTTTTGGTCTGAATAGGAACTCATCAGGGGTTCTCATGATTCTGTCTGCAAGGCCTGGCAGTCCTGCCATAAGCACACGCATACCATATGCAAATATTTCTGGCTCTAATGGTATAGCCCTCATGGCTATGTGTCCCGCGTATGCTCTGATTATGTTGTATACATTTGAATAGTGCATTCCTGGAGTTGAACATACTATGCCCTCCTCCGTGAACGAGATTGTCATGTTTAACTTGGTCATTAAATCTCGACCCAAAATGTTTGCTGGGGTCTGACGTGGATATAGTAAAGACACATTACTTTCACATTCTCCGATAGAGACTGGAATTGCATTTGTCAAGGCAACACAACTTGTAGCTCCTGTAAGAGTATTTATGGCCTCGCCGGACAAGGAAAACATGCCTTCACGTATGCACGAGCGTGTTCCACCCGTGTCGACTAGGAAGGAATATTCTTTATCCCCTATAACACCATCCACCCTAGGTTCCCTGTGAGGGTCCGGTGTCACTGATAGGATAGAACACATCAGGGTTCCCAGTGAACTGTCCTAGTCCATATACAATTTTGGCCCAATGTGTGCTGGTTGATTTCCCCCATTCCCATTGTTACTTCCCATACCAGGGTTCGTGGTCTGCCCTGTGCTCATCATCTGTGACAGTTGCATCGGTGCCTGTTGGGATTGTCCTTGTGGAAAATTCCCTATATTCTGAGGTTGCACGCCTTGTTGTGCTCCTGGCACTTGTTATTGCACTGTGTGATTTTGTGCAACACCCTGCTGTAAAACTGCAGATGGATTTGCCATGCCTGCTCCTGTCCCTTGGCTGTTCTGCATCATGTCTTTGTTTCTACATGTGCGTGCTGAGTGCCCTGTCATTCCACACAACCAACATACTGGCAGTGGTCATATCATTTGCCCATTTGACATATCTTGATTGCCATTTTGTATATTCTGGAAACCTCCTTGGTTATTCTGAAAGCCTACCTGATTGCTCTGCCATCCTCTTCCCCTAAATCCTCTTCCCCGTGGGTAAAACCCTGTATTGCCCTGACTAATCTGCTGTGGATTAGTCACCTGCTGCATGCTTGATTCAGCTGCGCTAGTTATCATGGCTCCCTCAATTTCTTCTGCACCAATTTTGCTTCCTCACCCTTTTGATTAGCTTTTTTTTTGTGATTCTTTTCTTGCAGTAGTCTGCAATAGATTGCAATGGTCAGCTGTATTTCTGCCCAAGGTTTAGCCTCAATTCCTATCAATTTCTTGAGCTGTTTCTGTACTGGCTCTGGCAGCCCTTGGCAAAATATACGGTAGTACACAGGTATAGATTTCGTCCAAGATTCATGAGTCCCGAGCACCCATGCGTCTTGAAAATTCTGTATATGAATTAATGGATCCTCAGACTCCTTCCTTTTTTGTGTCATTATAGCTCACATAATGGAAGTGTCTGGGTAAAGCACTCATAGTGCTTTCCATACTGCGGCTCTACAATTGTTAAATGGAGCTCCGTCATGCGCAGTATTAATTGTGGTTACACCAGGGTAGCCTGCCGTGTCCACACATCGTCTGCTCTCTCACCAAGCATGGCGATTATGAGACCTTTAATATCCCCTATAGCTAATGTGTTCCCTCCTGTCATTTTCTCTAACTCGTGTATCCACTTTCCGGCTCCTGATGTCAGCATTGGAAGCTTGTTCTTCAAATATTCTCGATCCACGTGTGGCCATGGAATATACTGTGGTCTTACTCCCCTTTCTCGAGTAACGGAAATTGGGATGCATAGTTCTCTCTCTTTTTTCCCTCATGGTTCTTCTATCTATAGCAGGGGTAATATTTCCGCATCGTCGCCTGCCTGGTAGGGACCTAAGTCTGTCCACGTAGGGCAGTGAAGACACCCCCCTCTGACCATGAGATACTTCTTCATGTCGGTCTGACTACGTGGCTGACTCTTATGCCCTCGGTGCAGACTCGCCAGTGTCTGACCATCTTATTCCTTTTTCCCTTGGGAGTCGTATTTCGCTCCGTCTCTCTTCCTCGTTTTCCTCGCGCTCCTCCCTTTCTGAGTCGGACATTGTCTGTGCCCAACTCGTGCAACTTCTTTCGTCTTCTTTACTCCTACCTATGTCTAGTCTATCCAGGGATAGTTCTCTTTTCCCACTACTTTGGCAGACATCCTCAGTGTCGTAAAGCTGAGTGCTCTCCAGGCACTCGTCTTCCCCCTCCCCTTGGGGTGTTTGTTCTAACCCCATTTCATCATATATTCTATCGATCGTTTCTCTGATGCTTCTGGTGTCAAAGTCATCTTCCATATTTGCCCTGAATCGTACACAGGAAAGAATTCTTCGATGTCTTCCCAGTCTACTACTGGATCTGGTTTTTCAACCTCTCTCCCCAGATAATCAAGATCGCGTGCTCTCTGTCTTCGCTTACGTTCTACATCATCATCAAATTCTTTGCGTTTCCTCGCCTCTTCTTTGACTCTATTTTCTTCCTTTTTCTTTTCATTTCTATGTTCATCTGCCCTTTGAATTTCCTCAACTCTTCGTCTCATCATTCTTTTCTCTCGTATTCTTTGCTCTTCCTCTGACCTTTGCTGTTTCTGTCTGTCTTGATCATTGGCTGCTCTTGGTTTGCGATCTAGCTGTCTTACTTTCTCTTTGCGATATAGCTGTTCTCGCCTTTGTCTTTCTTTCTTATTCCTCGTCTCTTAACTCCTTCTCTTTCCCCTTTCTCTGTACATCATCTAACCTCTCCTCTTGTTTCACGTCATCAATGCCTTTGCCATCAAGTTTTAATGAAATTTGCCCTCCCATCCATTTGTTTTTTGTGAATGCTATCACATTAGTTCTATCTTTGTTTCCCTTCCATCTGTTCCCTTCTCTCTCTTTGTCAAGAGATGCACTTGTCTGTGCCTGATCCCCTCTTTCATCATCGTGCCTCCCCTTGTCCCGTGGGTCTGTGGAGTTAATATCCTTATCCTTATCTTTCCCTTGATTTTTATCACTACTTTGCGTAGGTGACTCATATACAGGGTTGCTATACCCCGTGGCTGCTTTAAGTTCTCTCAGCGGGTATAATCCCTCGTCTTTACTTTCTTCAACTTATGTTTCTGATGGGGCGGGTGGCGCGGTAGGTGTCTCACCCCCCTCTGTGCATACATTAAGTATCCAATCTATTGGCGGCTACTCTCCCTTTTTTTATTCATACATTTTCCAAAGTTCTAAAATAGCTAGGTGTTTGTTAAACTTTTTGCCCATGTATGCGGCGTGCAAATATGTCATCATGTGTTGCAAGACCTCTTTAGATAAGGACCCACCTTGTGGCCATGACATTAACATTTTGTGGGCAGTTCCTTTAACCCACTCTGTACTGTATTTCTTCAGTTTGGGTGCGTGTTTTGGCAACTGTTTGCATAAGTGTGTCAATGGAGTTATGTCTTCCATGCTTAAATCTGTTCCCTTTCCTCTTATATAACATTTGTCAACACTTTCGCGTTCCAACAATATGAGCGAGCACCAAACACTACAAGCTCCAATCCCAATTTTTCACAAAATTTTATACCTTCTATTTTACTCAAAAAACATCAATTCATATGGGCTATTATCTCAGCTCCTTCATTACTACCTTCTTCGGCTTTTCACCCGCTCAGCTGCCTGTAGGAATGGGAAGGGATAATGTGGAGAACACGGGTCCCTTCAGGCCCTGGTCTGCAGTTTTTTCTTACACTACCACTGGTTACGGGGAGCTTGACGGTCTACTGGGCCGAATGGCAAAGGACTCGTGATATGGCTGAAGTGCTAGTTACTTTATGTCGACGGTCAATGGGTGACTTATTCTAATTAATAATCGATAACCATCAATCTCTGTTACCAAGTGTACTCCGGAGACCCCCAGCCAGCCCATAGAGCCGAGGTTTGCTCCGAAGTACTTTAAGGCGATGCACCCTTGAGATGGATGGGGGTGCAGATTTATTACTCCAACACCAATCAATAAGGACAACTCAATGGTTTGGCAAAGGGAGTCCGTTTAATGACAAGTACAAAAAATGGGGAGTCATGGAAATCAGCAGTGATGCGATAGTCCTTCTCGCTTCAACTCCAACGAACTTCATAAAAGTTGTTACATTTATACTCAAAACTCGTCATAATTGACGTGTAACACTCAAAAGTTAACATGCAATTCTATTGGTTGGGAAAAGGTAACTTTAATATAGGTACTATATCTGTATATGGTAACGGAGTGAGGGGATTGGGTAAACACTGTCAGGTGGGCACCTGAGCCCTACCTTAAAACATGACTACTGAAAATGTCACTAAAAGTACGTTGTCTCATTGGTTCTACTAACTATAGGACCCTAGATTATTTGGTCCGTTGTGATTGGGTTGGCACCGACCCCATGCATATTCTTCAACTTTGCTTAGCAGCACGCAGAACGGTCGGCCAGGTGCAGGATGCCCCTTAGTTACCCGGCCTTTTTCTCCAATTATGGTTTACAATCAATCATCGCTTCAGCAACTATCTGTCAATTATTTCACTGTGGTTGGACTCGAAACTGCATCTTCTGTCTGGAAAAGTTCTGATATCTCTGCCTGGGTGGATGCCAAGCGTAGGTGTTAACCCGTGCTTCTTCTCGCTCAGCTGGTCACGTGCTTCCCACACCATGAATTTGTCCAGTTTCTCTCAATTTGTGTATTTGATTGTTATTTAGCTTGCTACCTGCCTATGCCTCCTTATCTTGACCTTTCAGAGACAGGATATTCTGTTCTTAAGTTTCAATTATATGTAGCTACTGTTCGCCTTGTCTATTGGTATGACCTTGGCTTCCCTGGCACGAGTTGCTTCTGCCGAGTTTCGATTCAGCCGTCTCTCCTCATGTTGCTAGAATATGAATCTTCTTGCATTTGGCCTTTAGTAACCTCGGCTGGTTCTGCCTTTGTGCAAAGTGGAATATACTTATACTAAAGTACTTTGTTTGAGGTAGATTTATGTATAATGGCGCTTGCTGCACTATTCTTCTGCTTAGCATAGCAAGCTGCACTGTTTTCTTAGCTTTCTTGTGGTTCCAAGCATATTTACAGGTGTATACTGGTTGAATATCTTCATCCTGCTTACAGCTTGAACTTCTTTGCATTTCAACATCGTTCTTCCACTTTAGGTTCATGATATCTTTATTCATGGCGCTTTGTCTCTTTGTGTCGTTCTTGGGTCATCATTTCTTCTATCTGTGAGTCTGTCCGGGTCCCCGTGACATCACCATTCTTCTTCCATTAAGACCTTTTTGGTTTCTTCCGGCACTGTACTTAGGCACTCTTCATTTCGTCTCATCTGCTGGTAGGGTTTTCTTAATGGATACCTTACTGTCCATGGTTTCCTGGGTATCGGTACTTCAATAGGTGTTGCTCTTCTGATAGGTACTGGGCAGAGCCCTACTGCGGCTCTCTGCTGGTTTATTTGCTCATCATATGTCCCATATTTTGGTATGAACGTTCCTGCTACCTCAAAATGGGCAACTGGAGTGCAGGCTTTACTTGGGACCTCCTCTACACCACGACAAGCAATGGAACCGCCCACTGGTGGCGGTAAAGCTCCATGTGTGGCACAGTTTGGGCAGGAGGAAAAATACAAAAGTTAATGCATGTATTTCATGCAATTGCAGTGTTTTGTTGGAGGTAACTAGATCCTGTGACATCAGTGTCTGCTCTGAAATAGTGCATGCCACAGCACCACCCTACTCTCTTGTAAATCACAGGGAAAGAAGGTTATAAAAGGGGAGACTTGGAAAACTGAAAGATGCCAGAAAAACATTGGGAGTTACTCTGCAAGTAGTTTGAGTCAAATAAACAGTTTGTAAGCCCAGTTCTATGACTTGGGCAGTGGAATTACCGGTTTGTAAAGTCGAACACATTCTTCTAGCTGATAAAATATTGTACATAAATGAATGCAGTGAACCGCTCTAGATGCAGTGGTTCAAGTGGGTGAGAGCGGTGCTCCTCTTCTTTTTAAATAACGTTTTACTGTTCCTATACTTTTGTTTGAAACAGAAAGCCCTCTGTAATGTTTTGGTTTAAAATAAAAGTGTAGGAAGAAGTTGAAACTTACACTTCAGTGCACTGCACTGAACATTCCCTTAAACAGCAGGTGCGTTTGTTTGTGGGGTTGTATTGTGCATGGGAGGGGGCGTGGTGATGGGGTTTGTGGGGAGTCAGGACGAGTCAGCAGGGAACATAGTTCCTAGTTCACCTACTTCTTTTCGCACACTTTGACCACTGTCTAGATGTTTTTGGTAGAGTCACATAGATTGAGGTGGAAACTCCAGTATGTTGCCACATTGCTAGGACTTAGATAGGGCTCCACAGATTGGTAGAGCCAAATATATTGAGGCAGAACCACCACAAATGTTGGTGTTGAAATGACAGAAGAAGATACATATGTAAAGATACATATGTAACACTGTTTAGAGGGTGTTGTGTGGCCACGTTGGTTGGAAGAGCCAAATAATATGAAGCAGAACCACCACTCAATCAATTGTTGGTGTTAACTTGTTTGACAAAGACACACATGCAATGTAAATACTGAATACTGTGTTTATTCAATGGTTGGAGGGGTCAAATAAGTTGACCCACCAATGACTTCTAGTCGGTTTGACGAGAAGACAAACATTTCATTATGTACAGGAATTAAGAGCACATAACTGTAACACTATGTAGAGGATATTGTGTTTCTCTGCAGGTAAGTAGAGCCAAATACATTCAACCAGAACTATCACTGAATCCAATGTTGGTGTTAACCAGACTGAAGTGGCAAATGTGCAATACTATTTACATGATGGTGTGCAGCTCTGCTGGTTTTTAGAGCCAAATAAATGAAGACACAATCTGCAGTTCTTGTGAGTTCAGTACTGTGATGTAGACACTTCACTGAATGGTAAAGCCTAAAATATTCAGACAAAACTGCTATTTTGCAAGTGGTCATGGTATTCGACTGTGGGTCCTCTGGTTGGTAGAGCCAAATAAATGGTCTTAGCTGGTAGAATATTGTACTGAAATGACTACAGTGCTTAGTGTACTGCCCTACCTGGATCTATGCTAGAACATTAATAGTTTTGGATCGGAAGTAAAATGATCACTTTTCTAACTACATTTTATACCAAAAAATGAGGGGGGACTCCCACCCCCTTCCTCGCGTGCCCTTCACCCATCCCTTCAATACAACTGACACCTACCCTCTATCTGGAAACTCACGTCCCCTGCACACTCTTAGCATACCTCACCATGTCCTGATCATTTGGCAGGGGATTCCCACAGGCCCATTTCCAGCCCACTCCACCAATACCTGCAAGTCTCCCACCAGGGCTCCCAAGGGGCAAGGATAGGTCTAGATAAAAGGACAGACCATTCTGGGTAGGTGGTCACAAACATCCGAGTCATCGAGTGGAGAGGAAAAAGAATCTGGTGCTGGGGAGCGAGAGAGAAACTTAGAGAAGGCGAATGAGCTACTTTGAAGAAGGATGGAGGAAGGAGCAGGGGGTGCTGGAGATGAGGACAGATGTCAGAGTGGTGGTGAAAAATGCTGAAGGTGATCAAAAGGAGGGTGAGAAAGGTCCCAGGGGAAGAAGGAGAAAACATTGCACCAGGGATTGAAAATGACATCTGGAGAACAGACTAGGAAAGTGTTGAAAGTGAGGAGAAGCTAATAAAGGATATTGAGGCCAAAGTTTGGAGAGTTGAGGAGGAAAGTGTTCAGAAGGAGGCTGAGGTTTACAAGAGATAGAGGGTCTGGAGACATGTTGGGTAGGTGGAGATGGTAAAATAGAAGATTCAGGGTAGCAGCTGGAAAAAAAGAGTGTATTATTGAGGAGAGTTTTGAAGAGTAATGTTCAGAGAGTGTAACAAGAGCATAGTATGAAGGCATTGAAATGGTTGACAGTGAAGGGAGAGTAGAACAGAAATACCAAGTTAACAGAGAGCTTTAGGAGGAGAAGAACAAGACTATTAAAATAGAACCGAGCAGCAAAAATACCTGTTGATTGGTGGATGAGAGGTGGTTCAGGAAGGAGGCAGAAAGAACAGAAAGTTGGTGGATGATTTAATAAGATGTGGACAAGTGGAGAACTGGAGTAAGATCAGGGGAACAGGAGGAAGAACTGATTGACAAGAAGGTAGATGACTTGAGTTATTGATAGAGAAGAGGTTGATGGCAGATCAGTCAGAGGCAGGCGTAGACACGCTTGCATGTGATAACAAGAAAGGGGAGAAAAGAAAGTCAGAAGTTGATAGTGTGAATCAAATGGAGTTGACACAGGTTGCAAATGAGGACTGCCTGGAGATAGACATAGTGAATGTGTTGAGGAGTTTTAGGGTGGGGGGGGGACGTTTCAGGAAGAGAACACCAAAGAGAGTGAGGAGTTTAAGGAGCAGGCTCCTACAGATGTAGAGGTGGGTCCTAAAACTGTGAGGGGTGAACCCGGGCTGTGGGGAGGAATTAACAAGGGGTGAGACATTGTGTAAGGGTGAAAGCATGGGCTGATGCATTTAAGAGTACACAATGGAGGCTAGAAATAGAAAAGTTGGCCACCCTCTTGAACTGCCAGCCTCTCCTTGCCTACATCCAGTGCTCTCAGAGTTACCTTTGCCCCTGCCCTAAATCCTTATTCACATTCCTTATAGCAATGTAGTAATAGAAGAAGATATTTGGGATGATGGGTGTCAAAGTCCTGTGTGCCATAAAGGGAAAACCTACAAAGAGTCCCAAAACGCCAAGTCAAGGAAGAGATAAAACAGAGAGGCGTTGCATTGAGACTGCTACTGTGTTGAGAATATTAGTCTACTGATTGACCATCGTGGCCCGGGGCACAGACCCAAATACTGTCTGGGCTTCTCCAAGGCAAACAGCAACTATTGCAGCAGGAGAAACATTCTCAGCAGACACATTCCTCTTCCATCCACTACCCCACAGCAGATTCTGACATGTTTGTTTCTAATAAACCTTTGCCTACAGTAAACTCATTTCTCATCACTGCTTTGGAGACTGTTTTGGCATGCTCCTCTGCCTACAAAACACATGTTTGCTGGCTGATGACTGCTTTGGCTTATTCCAACATCTGCCAAATCTACATGTGCCTACAACTTCTTTGGCACACCCCTTCGCATTTAATATCAATCAACGCATGCTTGAGACTGCTTTAGCATACTCCCACATCTACGGAATTCACATGTTTCTAAGACTGCTTGGCTTACTTCCACACGAACATAATTCATGTGTGCTAACACTACTTTGTTCTGGTACTCCGCCTACAAAATCCACGTGTGCCTAAGACTGCTTTGGTATACTAACCACCTTCAAAATTCATTTGTTACTAAGATTTCTTTTGCATTCTCACCCACTTTGGAAATTCCCACATGTCTAAGAGTTCTTTGGTGTACTCTCACATCTAAAACAATCACAGGTTTCTTGACTTTTTTGGGGTAGCCTTACACCTTGACTTCTTTGGGGTAGTCTTATATGTGCCTAAGACTACTTTGGGGTACTTAGTGCAAAGTTGTTTACAGTTGCACAATCAAGCTAACCAGATTGTATTTGTGATTGCTTCTGGTATTTACGAATCAAACACAAATGTGTATTATTGTTTAATAAGATGCTTGTTTTAGTACTCAAAGAGTAAAAAAGAACATAGTGCAGCCAATGCTAATATATGCACCACATCAAATACCTATTTGGGTAAGACAACTCACCAATCACAGTTATGATCTCCCACTTGTTCATTAAAATCAATAACTATATATTTTATTCTTTTCTCTCCCTTTTTGTGTTATCATGTTTGATAATGTGTTGCATTTTAAATAATTGCACGTTTTCAAATGTCATACTTGGCCAACTATATTATGTCCCTCATTATGAGTCTGCTGGTAACCCGCTGGTGCTATTGGCGGAAGACTCACCTTACTGTTTCCCTCATCCGATATCCCAGTAATACTGGGATATTATGGGCAGCGGAACGTCAAGTTCCCACATGGGAATGGGAGCACTGAAGCACGGCACCATTAATAACAGTGCCGGTGTTTCAGTGAAAAATCTGCTGGTAGTGGCCAGAACTACCGGCAGATCAGGCCTGCTGGTAGTTCACAGCCCCTACCAGCAGACTTGTAGTTTGCTGTTCCGAAAAAGGTGCCGGTAACCGTTGTTACCAGCACTTTTGTCCAGACTGGCAAACTTGTAATTTATGTCTAGGTTTTTGCAAAAATATTCCTATTCAACATTATCTCATTATTTGTCTTGTAAAGTATGTGCAGCTCTCAGCCTTGAAAAAGACTGTCATCATCAAAACTCATGTTGGTTGCACAGAGCTAGGATACACTTATTACCAAGCTCTTTTTCACCCTTGGTGTACTAAAACAAGCATGCTACCAAACAATAATACTTGAATAAATAAGGCATTTAATCACATTCACCCTCAGCATTTTCTAGGTGTGCATTAATGAACGTTACAACAGAATATTTTCTGTTTATAGGAACAAGTATAATAATCGAATAACAAATTTGTATTTGACTCATATGTAACAGTAGCAATCACAAATGTAATCTGGGTAGCACGATTAGGCCACTCTAAACAGCTTTGCACTGAAAACGTTGCTGTGCCTTGGGACATAGTCACTACACTACGGTAGCACACATCGCAGCCAGACCTAAAATAATACACCAGGCGCAGTTGAGGAAGCATCATGTTGCCCACATGTGGTGACTGCACTACTTTGGGGTACTATCTCAAATGCAAAATTCATGTGCGAATAACACTGCTTTAGCATACTCCTCTAACTATGGAATGCATGCTCAAATCTGCTCTGACATACACTCTCGCCTTAATAAAAGAACCATGTGTAAAGACTACTTTGGTGACATCTCTTAGGCCTAGAAAATTCATGTGTGCCTATGAATGCTCTTTTGTACTCCTCTGCCAACCCAATTGACATGCCCCTAATACTGCTTTGGCATACTTTGTCACCAATAAATTGTATGCATGCATAAGTCTGACTTGGTGTACTCCCTTGCCGTCAAAATTCACATTTGCCTAAGAGTGCTTAGACTTACTCTCCTGCCTACAAACTTCCGAAGTGCCCTCACCTGCAAAATCCACATGACCTAAGCCTGCATGAAGAAACCACCACGAGTTCAAATTGAACATAGGTTTCTTATTGCTTTGGCCTTCATCTGATTAGCTGTGCTTCCCCTTCCATACATGACTCATGTTCCTGTAATCCCCATACAACATTCTACTCGAATTCCCTAAATCTATATACGCACTATAACCAATGTAATACTACTGAGCAACAATAAATCAAGATCGTCAGTTGCATTTTATTTTTCAATTTCTTTTTAATTGTTCCTGTTCTTCACTTATGAATTTCCTTATCTCTTTCTTTCCCAAATCTATTTAAGCCATCTGCTCTTAAAACATGTTTTAAAATCAACTTCTCCATGTTGCAGATAATCCTGAACCTAAGAGTGTGTCAGAATTGAAATCATTCATCTTTAAAGTAATGTTGGGAATGTCTATTTTTCAATGCATTTTGTAACAAAATTATTCCTGTCTGGTGTCAGAACTGCCAGTAATGCCGGTTTCTATTTCATTTGTCTTTTCCTTGACTTACCAAGCAAGCACACAATGCCAAAATGTGAGATGTGAATGGACAATTTGTTTTGACGCCAGTTGTTCATTCTGAAAAATGATTACCTTTAAATTGTGTGCAGGACTGTGTGAACTATGATTGAGAGGAGCATTGCAATGTTTGCACACGACGGGCTAGGTTCTATACATCATACAGTGAGTATATTGTTAGCTATATTAGAATTGAACTATTCAAAGCTTTCATGATTGTCTATTGTAATGTTTCACACTCTATAACTAACAGTGACAGGCAATTGAGTGATTCAGTTGTCACAATAGCGTCTGGATATCAATTTGTATCTCAGCATCGAGCTCTCCCACATCTTCCGGGAGGGAATGCGACTTTATATCTAATTTCCATTTTCATAATGAGGTCTATCTTTACACTGCATCCCTGGCATACAAGAAAACAATTATAAATGTATGCAACAGTACTGGGATACCGGGTGGTAAATAAAAACACAATCAACGCGCTCTCTCGCTGTCTCTGTCTATCCCTCCTTACCCTCTCACTCTCTCCATCTCTGTCTCTATGTCACTCTAGTGCTTCCTTTTTCTATCCATAAATTGGTGCACTATGTAACCACTGGAGTTGGTGTATGCTTCTGGTGCTATAGCATGGGGGCATTATTTTCAGGCACTGATTTCAAAGAAGCATTTCAGTGGAAAAGCATAGTTGAGCCTACAACTCTGCTATTGGATCTGGTGGGGCCATTCATATAGCATTCACTGTGGCATCAATTGTCTAGTTGCACTGGTCATCAATGCAGAGAAAGAGATCAATACCATGGGCCTGACACTTAAAATAAGGTTTAAGGAAGTGACCTGACAGGGAGATAATTAGGCAGTCATTTCATCACAGAGAGCTTGGAGTTGCAATATTTGCGACCCAAGATATTGAGCTGACAGCCATCCCTCATAGAACAATGTACCCCCAGAGTACACAGTAGACTGGCATCACAGAATCTGAGAGTTCTGCAAGTAGAGTAGTTGCTAATTATACTACTCAGATACTCCGGGGAGAAACCTGACAGACATGTTTGAAGGAGGCAATCTTGAAGATGACCCTGCTTTTGTTTAGCCATTGTGGTGACATATAGCTGCTGAGATATGGCCTCTGTCATGAAGGCCCACTACCATTCTGATAGCAGCATTTTCAGCTACCAGGAGACCTGCTAAGGAAGTGAGAGACAGTCATGCACACAGTCGGTACGGGAATTGACTGAAGTTCCCAACACAGTAGCTCAGTCTTCCCATGACAAAAGAAGAATATTCCTTAGAGTTTATATTTGAAAGAAGCCATCCCACCTCAATTTGGTAATCAGAGGGTTGACAGACTTGGGAGGGTCCATTCAATCCCAAGACTAGGACCAGGTAGATTTTCAATAGTTCACTCATTGAAACCAGTTTTTTTTGTTAATCCAAGGTTGGATGGCATCAAGACATTGCCCCATTCCCACTAGTCAGAGGCATTCAGTATCTGAATAGAAGGTTGTGTGTCATCTGCATATGAGTGAGAGTAAATATTGAACTGTTTGATCAGTATGAAAAGCAGCAGAACGTATAGGTAGAGCTATCAGCTGAGAACTCTCCCCTGAGATGGTGAAGATCCAGCATAAAACAGAGTGTGACCAATAGATACTGTGTCTGTCCAATAGGGCCCCATCGACCGCAGTGTCAGAGGCAGCCAGGAGCTCCAGCAGGCAGATCAATTTGCATCTGCCGGCATTAGTCACTTTTAATTAATCTTTCCAGATGGTGATTACAGGGGATTGCTTATGATGCCTTGGACAAAAGTCTGATTGAAACCTGTATACACTGCTATTAGCAGATATGTGGATTTACAGCTGCAAAGAGGCATACTTCTAGTAATTTAACTGCTTGGGGAAGGAAAGCAATGGGCCTATAATTTGCAGCATTACTTGGGGTTTTCGTAAGATGTGGGTGAAACAGAGCAGGCTTGAAATTGGAGATATATACCCCTTCAGAGAAGAGGTGACAATGAGGTTCTTGGGTGTGACGGCATAGAGGTGTAGAAGGAGTAGGATGAACCATGAAGTTAATCGTAAAAGCTTTGGACCAGTATGTACAATAGACACCAGGACAAAGAACAACTTACAACTGAGTGTCAAACTGCAGCTCACAGCCATAAAGCATCCCCAGGAGACAACCTGACACGCACCCAAAAACAGTCCTACCAGAATGAACAAATGAAACACTCAACAAGTACCAATGCCGGCAAAAAGAACATAGTCCATTAACTCTAATCATCTTGGGACAACATGCCATACAGGTGCAACCCATCCAGTATTAGCACCACCCTGACATCCATCCAAAAATAAAATCTCACAGGAAGAACAAAAGGAACAAATAAACAACTATGAACAAACCTCCAGGAATGCTTAACTTGAACTAACATAAGAGTAACACTCCTACCAGACGGTTACAAGATCCTCTCTGTGCCTAGGACCAACCGTGCGGGGGGAGGTGTGGCCCTTATCTTCCCTGAGTGGATTCCTGCCACTGTTACTCCCATGCAGACCTACTCCTCTTTTGAATGTCTTGTCTGCCGACTCTCTCTCTCTCCTAGCCATTCCCTTACCGTGGCTACTATCTATCGGCCACCTGGTCAAATTTCCTCCTTCCTCTCTGAGTGGGCGGACCTCTCCTCCTCACTCCTGTCCTCAACCACTCAACTCCTCTTTCTTGGAGACTTCAACATCCACCTGGATGCCTCCTGTCCCCCCTCTGGACTCTTTCGCAACCTCTGCGACGCTCTCTCACTCTCTATTCTCCCGTCTGGGCCGACTCATTCTGCAGGGCACACTCTTGATGCCCTGATCTCCTCTGACCTTCCCCTCTCTGTCCCTCTCTCCACTCCTCTCTCCTGGAGTGATCACTTTCTCCTCTCCTCCCACCTCACCCTCCCTACCCCACAGGCAAAGCCACCCCCATCACTGCCACCTTCCTTCTCGGTCATCCGACCCATGAAGCGCGTGTCAGTTGAGGCTTTCGCTGCCACCTTCTTGCCCCCTCCTCCCCCTTCGGCTGACTCCCACCCTGACACAGCCCTCTCCACTCTCCACTCCGCTATATCTGATACT
The DNA here is from genome assembly GCF_040938575.1 of Ambystoma mexicanum. NCBI lineage: Eukaryota > Metazoa > Chordata > Amphibia > Caudata > Ambystomatidae > Ambystoma > Ambystoma mexicanum. The sequence continues at coordinate 770,330,449 of NC_090933.1, read as the reverse complement.
CTTGATATCCTTGCCCCTGTCATGAGAATCCGCCTGAAGCCCAAAGCCAAATGTAACTCCTGGTATGACTCGGATCTCGTCACCCTTAAGCGCAAGTGCAGGGTGGCAGAGAGGAAATGGCGTGCTTCATGTTCATCCTCTGACAAACTGGCCTGTCGCCTGCTCCAAAGGCAATACCGGCTCTCCGTTCTCACCAAGAAGAGAGCCCTTATCCAAGCCCGCATCTCTGCGGCATCTAACAATTCGGCGAACTCTTTAAAATCTGCAAGGAGCTGCCCAACCCTGCTGCAGTCTCTACCTCTCCTGTCCCCTCCCAGGCCCTCTGCACGGCACTGGCCTCTCACTTCATTTCAAAACCTCAGGACATCCTGTCCTCACTCTCCTCCTATAACCTCCCCCCCTCTATTCCCTGCCCTTCCTCTGGCTCTTCTGCAGCCACCCCTCCTCTCTCCTTCTCTTCCTTTCCCCTTTTTTCTGCTGACGAGGTTTCAAGACAAGTCCGATCTATGAAAGTCTCATCAAAACAGGTCCACCCCTGTTCCTCCAAAACTATCAAGGACCACATTGACTCCTTGGCTCCTGCCCTTGCTGACTTCTGCAATCACTCCTTCGCCTCTGGAGTCTTCCCATCCCCTCTCAAGCACTCCCTTGTGCACCCCATTCTTATGAAACCCTCTTCCGACCCTTCCTGCCCAGCTAACTATCGCCCAATCTCTATCACTCCCTTCCTGGGCAAGCTCCTGGAGAAACTGGCCATCTCCCAGCTTAATCGCCATGCTGAATGTGTTGGTAGTCTTCATGACCATCAGTCTGGCTTCAGAGCTGCCAGAAGCACGGAAACTGCTCTCCTGAACATCCGTGAGGACCTGCTCTCGAACCTTGACTCTAACATTCCATGTGTTCTCATTTTGCTTGATCTCTCTTCTGCCTTTGATACTGTCAACCATACCATCCTGCTCAACCGTCTCCGTGATAACCTCGGTATCACTGGTCAGGCTCTGGCGTGGCTGACCTCTTTCCTCTCAAATCGACCCTCCCAGGTCCAACTGGGGTCTTTCCTCTCTGACATCTTCTTCTCTACCTGTGGTGTCCCCCAGGGATCAAACCTCTCTCCCTGGCTGTTCAACCAGTATCTGGCACTTCTCGCCCACCACATTGCCGCTCTCTGCCCCTACTTTCAGTGCTATGCGGATGATACCCAACTCATGTTCAGGCTACCCTCGGCCTCCTCTTCTCCTTCCCTCATCTCTGACTGTCTTTCTGCTATCCAGGAATAGCGTGCCGCCAACGACCTCTGCCTTAATGCCAGTAAGACTGAGATTCTACTCATCGGCACTCCCACTCCCTCCTTCCCTGCTGCTCTCTGGCCGGCCTCTCTGGGCCCTCTTCCTACTCCTACCTGCAAGGCAAAACACCTTGGGGTCATCTTCGACTCCACACTCTCCTTCTCTCCTCACATATCCGACGTATCTAAGAAGTCACACTACCAGCTACACCTCCTCAGAGGTATCCTTCCTTTCCTCTCCTTCCCCCAGAAGCTCACTGTCTCTAGAGCCCTGGTTCTTTCTAAGCTGGACTACTGTAACAGCCTCTATCTTAATCTGCCCGCCTCTACTCTCCGCCCTTTGCAACTCATCCAGAACAGGACTGCAAGACTTGTCCTTGGCCTCAAGCCCAGGGACTGTATCTCTCCAGGACTGAAATCACTACACTGGCTCCCAGTGACTGCGAGGATCAAGTTCAAAACCCTCTGCATTGTCCACAAGGCCGTCTGGGGCCTTGGGCCAAAATACCTTCAACTCTCTCTTCCTAAATATCTTCCTTCTCGAGCTCTTCGCTCATCCGCCTCCAACTCCCTCAGGGTCAGCCGCTTCTCCAAACAACGAGTTGGGGGCAGATCTCTTTCCACTGCAGGGGCCTCCCTCTGGAACAGCCTTCCTACCTCCCTGAAACTTGAGGAGAGCCACCTCCGGTTCCAGAAGCACCTCAAAACCTTCCTCTTTGCCTCCGCTTTCTCTCCCCCTCTCCCCTGCTAATACTACTGAAACTGCACTGAATCTGCAACTGGGCCATTCACCGTTCTCGGCCCAGCCACTCTCCCCTGCACTGCCTCCATGGCAACCCCTGCACTACGGGACAGTGTCTGTATCCATACAGCCCCCCTTCCCAGCACTTGTCTGCACTTACCTCGCACTTGCCACCAGCTGGCCCTTGTTATTTATCCTGTATGCTGTATGCTTATAACCCTGTACTGCACTTTCCCCTCTCCCTTTCCCCCATGCACTTTTCCCTTCCCCTCTACCCTTGCACTTGCACGATCTGAATGACACCTGGCCTAGTAAGATCGTTGTCTGTCTCCCCTTGTTCCCCCCCTCCTCGTCGCGCCTTGAAACACTTGTGTATAGGCGCGTTACAAATGCCATATCATATCATATCATATCATATCAAAACACCTTTGAACCAGCACACCACACATTCACAGTCCATTAAACTGAAAAAATCAACCAATACTCTTTGAAACATGACCCAAATAGGAACACATTTAAGAGCCCTAACTCTCTCCCAAAACAAAGTTCTCAATCCCTAACACCAATGAGAAAGATTGAAGCACGTCAAAAGTAATCTTTCTCTCAAACAACAGGCAAAGAGCCTAATCCACTAACAGCCTCACTTTTCATCCAATCTCACTCACCACATCCTTACCAAATTTGCCAACACTAAAGGATAAACGAAACCCCTCAAGCCATAACAAAACATTCACAACTCTATATTGCTCGATTCAACTTGCAAACACATTCACTGGCCAAAACACACAGCAGATCCTTCCCAGACATCTGAGGCCTCCCACCTGGAAACACAATGGCTCCAGTGGGCAAATCACTATCAAACTAATAAACACGCCCACACAGATCAGTTGCTCCTGGTTATACATGTACCAGCAGTTAAGCACAGCTGCTTGTATTTTCCTTCTGCTCCCCTAACCATACCCCCTATTTCCTTTATGATTCACGTGAGCCATTGGAAACCTTGAAAATGCCAGTGGTGTGTGGTAGAAATCCCCAAAACATATCATAACATAACATGAAATTAGAGGTAATTGCCATGCCTATATCCAAGCCTGGATGACAAGCACATTCCTAAAGCGTATTCCCATTAAGACTATGCTTGTCTTACTCTGTCACCCATCGAAACAGGATACTATTCGGGGGTGGCTAAGCGACATGATGTCTTCACACCTCAACTGGCCTTATTACCAAATCAGCTGGGTTCACTAAAGATCACTAAATACCACACCCTATCCTTCTGACAACATATCATAGAAAGCCCAATCCACCCGGCAACAGCAAAACCTGCCCTGGAAGATAACATGATTCTTTCTACCAGAGGACTTCAAAACTGCAGTCCAGACAATGGTAACTTCATACATCAATGGGGGAAACTCCACGCTCAGCATGCCATAGCAAGACGCATAATGGAAAACAAGAAAGCCAATAATGTTACTCCAATCCTAAGGAAGCTGCACTTGCTTCACCTTTCAGCCTACAATACTCTTCAAGACTGCCTTTATTACTTATAAGACAACCACTACTCACACTCTTGCCCACCTAGCTGCAATACTCTGTAGCTGATGTTGGTCATGCTCCACCAGGAGTCACACCATCACTAGGCTTCAAATGGAATTGCTGTGCAAAGAAAACAAGAGGAAACAAACCTTCGTTTGCTACTCCCCTGCCTACTGGAACACCATCTTGGTGGAAATTCAGACTGCACTTATGCCCTTGCAGTACAGAAAGGAACTCAAGACCTTACTATTGAATCAATACCTAGACTCTTAGGCTTCTTTCACTCCTGCATCAGATCTCGTCCCTCTGGCTGGATCATGCTATGCCACACATTGCCGCCACACCTCCTTATATCATGCTACTCTCAAAGACAAGCACAGATCTCTGTTGCTTTCTAGCTAGATTTGCACTATATAAAATTAAAAATCCAAATAAAAAATACAATGACTAGGCTAATTTTAAACCCATGCTAATATACATTTAAGTATCTCTTTTACACTTGGTCTCATGGCAAATCACTTGTATAAGCAAGCCTGGTAATTCCATTACTGTATCTAGCAAATTGAGACGTACAGGCAAGAATGAGGGAAGAAATGGCGGTAATGCAGTGGTAACTATGCTAGGTGAATTGTGAATATGAAGGTAATTCTGCACGTTTACCACCCAAAAAATGGCCTAATCGGCTAAATTTCCAGAGGTGGTAATCTGCCAAAATCCCCATGCAGTCCTATGGACTCCATAAATGGGCACTAGCAGCAACGGAATAAGTGGTAATAATGGTAATTCCATTTGGTGGTATTCTGGTGAATTTAACACCAAATACCGCCAAATGTGTAATGAGGCCCTAATCTTTACTGATAAACATGCAATGATGTTAAATACCGGATGTGATCAAGCAACAACTCTGCACATGATAATGGCAGAAACGCATGACTACCTCTGTGCATACCATTCTAGGATGTAGAAATACTGCATATGCCCAAGATAATATGACATGTGATTACTGTTACAGGATTAGAATCTAGTGGAAATCAAAGCCTGAGTACACAATATGCCCAGAATAAGCAGCCATCATGAATCTAGAGACCCTGTAGTAGGGAAGAGAGATTATAAGTGCCTGAGAAAACTGTTGGAACAGGAGCTCACGGTTTTAGCAGTGGATGTAGAAATGAGGCACCAGTCTAATGGGCATCCTGGTAACTATAACTGCACCAGCCAACTGCAACCAGGCATGGGATAGGGTGGATGACAAAGTCATGACTGAAGCAGAACATGATCTTGCCACAAACAATTTGAAAAAGAAGTGAGATGATTTGAAGTGGCAAGGCCATGCAATCATTTCCCAGCACAGGCAGGAGTGCATAACTACTGGGGGCAGCACTTTTCCAGATGTATACATGCATCTATAGAATCTGAAGGCTACCAGCATCATGGACACCACAGAAATCACATGATCTGGCAATGCCAACATTTGGGTAGTTGCCCAGATAGATGGCCTACTGTACTCCGTCAACACTTTCAACTAAATAACAATGTAATGGGTATAGATGGAAAGTCCAGAGTATGCCCTGGGATACCCACTTGCACTCTGAATGAAAAGGCCTTCTTTGCATAATGAAGAAAGCATAGCATAAGAGGCATATGTATTGTTAGTGCAAGCCATCATGAACATGTGAGCTGTCCACAATGAATTCCCAAACAAGCATTCATGACATGATATCACAGACTACTTATATACTAAGTATCACTGCCATGTACCCTGAAGTCACTTACTCTGCCATATGAAGGACCACCAATAAGCACAACACATGCTGCCATATACTTCACCAACAGGTAGTCCAAATTATGGCACAGAGGATGTGACTTAGAACATGGTACCACAATACACAGACAGGGATGTCTCATGATTACAAGACACTCTTCAGAATACAGGCATGGGTAGTCATAGTAGTTGATGAATACAATCAGGCATGCTGACCAATGCACTTCATGCACCAGTGAAGCCACACTGTGGAAATTCACTGATCACATGTTACGTCTGTGTATTCACAGTGGACACTTTATGTGATCAAGAGGAACATCAGGCTTGTAACCAACAGCCACCTCTGTCCAGTTGTCAGGCAGCAGTAGCCTAAGCATAAAAAAAAACATCACAGGATGGTCAGCATGCACAGTCCAAAGAGGCAAGATCCACCTCAAGCTCTGGCACAAAAGAATGAAGAGGCCAGTAAAGACCTCTGACAAGCCAGCACAGCAAGCCCAACCATCACTACTCAACCAGCCAGCCCAGCCTCTCACAACTGCCCATCCATTGCTCACACATCATGTGATTGTGTACATATTGATACATGTTAGAAAGTAAATTTTATTTAAAAAAATGACTTTTATTGAAGAAATTCAAAGTGATACGTATTGAAAAGCAAAGTCTATCTTTAGGTATTGTATTGACAGAATAGAAAATGATGCAGGGCAGCAAATAACATCTAAATTTTAGTAACGGTATACAAAGTGATGCATGTTGGGAAACTAGCTCTATTCTCAATCTAATGAACATTGATAGAATAAAAAATAATGCATTTTGAACAATTTGTACAAAGATTGTCAATCACTAAGTCTGAGGATCTATAAAAAGTTTTGTATGGCCCAGTATTACGGTGTATTATTAATAATGAGTTAAGTAAAAAATAATAATAATGATAATTATTATACCATGAGAATTGTTGTGGCATGTATTATAAAATGCATTAATGTGGAGTACCCCAAGGCTATGCGCCCCATAATGCATTTGGCAGAGAAACTGAACTGCAGACTGCTGTGGTACATGTGTGTAGAAGATGACAGATGTGCAGTAGCTATTTTAGGGCGTTGAATCAGTAGGACCTGACAATAATTGCATCTGAAATAATATCTTTGTTTTTCAATGCCCCTGCGAGAAGAGAGATTGAACTTCAGGCTTATTGCATGGATTAACCACTTCATTTTTTTGTTCAGAAAAGGTTCCTATTTTCATTAAAATCAGCCTTTTTCTTTGCTGGTTTTGACACTTGCATTCAGAAACATGGGGTGGGTGGCTGCAACATAGGATACTTGCACTAATGGTGTCAGGAGTAGGTAACTCAATGAGATTCAAGGATCACACTATGTCAATCCCAACATTCCAATATGATTCCCTAACTAGTTTGTGGCAGGCACTTTAGCTTCACAATCATCTCAGAGGTTTAGAACCTAGTTCACGCCTTGATTTTGCTGCAGCACTTACTTTGGCCTCTTGCCTTTGGATATGTATCAGGTTCAGATATTACCCTTTTTTCCTAAATTGCCATTCTGCATTGATGACAATATTGTTCACACACAGACACTTATAAGGAAGTAATTCTTTCACCTTGCAGCACTGTGCTACTGCAACCCAACAACCAGTCACATAAATGTGTGCCCCCTCTATGAGCTATGCTGAGGGAGCTTCTACAATCTCCTCAACAAAGAAGGGGCCACGCAAAACTCCGGACCAGCCTGGACTACCACACATGAATGATGCCCATGATGACCATGCTGCTGCAGGGGCACGCTGCGCACTGCACAAAGTGAAAGATGTAAGTATGTTTTTAATCAAAGCTTAAGTCGTTCTACTAGCGTAGGAACAAGCCTGTCCTTTGCCACCCACATGTACCAGCCACCAGTGGGAGCTGGTGATTTGTTTAATTGAATAGGTATACATATTTGCCATAAATATGCCAGAGCAACTGAGCACACATTATGAATGGGCTTATGAGTGCGTGTGAGGTGGTGGGTGGCCCAGGAGGGTATGCATGGCATATTCTACTGGGCATCTATTATAGGCCAGTAAAAGATGCCATGCCTGCCTGTCGCCTGGTCCCCCGAGTGACTCACATGCATCATAATCACATTCATGGTGAATGTGATTATGTATGAGAGTGAGGCACTGGGGAGATCAGGGGGCAGGCATGACATTTTGTACTGGGCATCTGTCAAAGCCCAATAAAAAATGTCATGTCTGCTTGCGCCTGGGGCCGGCCCCTCAGGCCCTCGCCTGCACACATATGTACATTCATGATGAGTAGGCTTATGCTTGCGGGAAAGGTGTTTCGGTAACAGAAGGGAGGCGGGCATGGCATTTTTTTACTGTACATCTATCATATCGCAGTAAAAACAATTATAATTAATGTTATTATGTGTGCGTTAAGGCAGGGACAGGGGGCAGGCACACCTGGCATGTTTCTACAGGGCTATGATAGGGGGCCTGTTGAAAAATGCCATACCTAACTCCCTGGGTCCCCAGTGCCTCCCACACACACATAATCACGTTCATTATGAACATAGTACATTTTTTCTATTGGATGGGTGTAAATGTTTGCCACAATTATGCAAAAGGGACTGAGCACATATAATGACTGTGATTTTCTGTGGGTGCATTTTCTATTGGGCATCTATCATAGACTAAACAGCTAATTAATGGAGAGAGTTGGTGCTATAAAATTCTGTTGGGGAAAGAACCTTTGGAAAGCTCATGAATAAGATTTGTTATTAATAGTGAACAAGGGGAATACAGCATGTCCTTGCCTAAGGGCCATTATTGAATGCCTAAAATCATATAAGAGAGAGCTAGCAAGACCATTGGTGAGGAGGCTCAAACCCAGCACACTTAGATGCTTGCTTCCCTATCAGGTGAGCAGGAGAGTGTTGTAGTCTTTAGTACACCAATGCCTATGCTGCGGGCGGCTGTGTGGCTATAATCAGCAGCTGCAGGCTGCTGATTATACCTGAGAATTGTGCCCCATGTGTGTTCTGCGCAGGGAATGTATAAGCAAGCACTTCAGTCCATGCTGACTGACAAGGAGACTTCTAGTGTTGAATGAATAAAAAACATAACATGTCTTGCATGTCTGTATCCGCTGCAGGGATATTTTGGGACCAAAATAGTATTGATATGTGTCCATAAAATGGCCATTCCGGATGATAAAGTAGAGTGATATTTTTCCAAACGTTGGCCTAAACTACGGTACCTATGCCAGTACCTGCTTTAAAATGAATACTTATTAACAGGAATTTTCCGAGGCCATGCCCCCCACCTCCCCCCCCATAGCTATCTTATCAGTAGCCTTTCAGCTACACAGTAGATGTGCATTATCTTTCACTAAATCACAACTATCGAGTGTTAGATAGTTTTCCAGGTACCACACTCCTGTACCGCACTCCTACCACCTCGCCCTGGGTCTGGCAGCATTTGTCTTTTTTAAAAGCGTGCTTTGTTTTGGAGCAGGGCTGCAGAACAGGAAAGAAAGCAGGGCTGTGTATTTGTAACCAGCGATAAAACAATGGAACAGGTGCTCTAAAAGTAGTGCAAATGAAAGGAGTGCAGAGAATGCGCTTGTTTTAATTGTGCTACTTTCCGAAATGCTCAGATCAACTTATTTTCAAAGGTGATGTGAGCATTTCAGGATGAGTTGGACAGTGGTGCAAAGATGCAATGGACAAGCTGCCTTCTATATATTAGTGTTGCTCCTGACACTAATGTATTACAGGCTCCCAGCAACCACACAGTGTCTCGGGAGGATAGCTCAGGGGCAAGGTGCTCGCCTTGGAAGCAAGGCAATGTGGAGCAACACAGGTTCGATCTCCGGGTCCGCGCTTAGAAACCTCTGGGTATTAAGCGTGTTATAAATAACATATCATATAATATCAGTTGCTTGGAGCACCCTTTGCCAATTTCAAGACCTGCCTCAGTGAAATGCCCTAAACAAAGCATTTACATCAATGTTTGGGGGATGGAATTGCAAGTGTAACAGTCGTGGTTTAATCCACAGCTGCTACATAAAAAAAAAAAATGATGACAGGGTAGAAAATGACATTGTCATTATGTCTGCCTCCCCTGCTCATGTTTCAAAGGGGCAGAGCCCGTTTCTCAGCATTTAAAAGAACATCCTATTTGTAAATTTGAGATGCACTTTTAAATTCCCAGAAATGCCCCCTGATATGCACAAATGCACAACAGGGTGAGAAAGGGCATCGGAATGAGCACATCTAAGATGCAATACCCTATGTGACTGGGCCTCCTTTTTTGGGCGCAATTGATGAGATGTGCTTGCGTACCTCATCGCTAGCGCCAAGAAACGTTTTAAGAATCTGTCCAATTGTGTTTCATTTTTTAGGGGATTTATTCATTTATGTAGTGCAGTTTAAACCGAAAACAAGTCTTAATAAATGTATGATGGAACAAATCACCAGAAGCAAACATGTTATAGCATCCCAAAATGCTTCTGTAACCCACCACCAGAATGTTTTTCATCATTGTTCCAGAAAATAGGTTCTTGAATTTACCCCTCTGCTGCTGTTCAAGTAAGTAAACAGATTGAGGCATAATGTACGCCTCCGTGTCTTTAATCAAATCGTGATTCCCGGCAGGTTGTTTGAGGATGGCACATTAGGCGAGATTATGTTTAACAAGGCAGTTCGCTCTGCTGTCACACCAGTTGATGACTATTGGAATAGTCCACTAAAAGCATCCCTGTATTGGATGCAATAATAGCCTAGAAGAGACACACATATGCCCTTTGAAAAGGTGTGATTTCTAGCTTATTTAATGCAAAATATATTTCTAGTTTAAGCAGGGGGTCTGAAAGATAGATCGATATATCAAGATATATTTTGATTCATCTTAAAAATGGAAGCTTCTTCGATTTTTAGGTCTAGCACTTCGGCAGCACTTCCATTTCGCTTGAAGTGGTGATTGTTCCTTCCATCAGAGTATGGCAAAATGTTAAAACTGTACTTCTAATTCATAAAAAGTCATACAGCGTGAAATGATCAATCAATACACGTGTTCTTCTGATTTGATGTTGTTAGTCTTCACAATCTTGCATCGTTTTACAGTAAAACAAACACGAATGTGTCATGTTGTAAACTGGATTCTGCAATATGTCGAATGCTGTAGTGTCACGAATGAAAAGCATGTATGCAGTCAGTACTTACACCTGCAAGCACGCACACTCCACTACAGTTACTGTATGGTTTGTTCTACACATAAGACATATAAAAAAACTCTTTTAATTTAGCAGCACAGGTATACATTCGCATGCGAGAAAAGAAATAGTATGTAAATATACAATCAAAGTAGCTATGGAGCGGAAGAACTCTCGGTAGGCCTCATAGACCAACAGCCTTTTAAGAAAGTGTTGGACAATGATGCAAAGAAGTAGACAAAAGGTCAACGACAGCTAAACATCCAAAAACGAATATTATTTTGCCCTGCAGCGCAGTACAATTATCATCCCTAGCAGAGTAGTGTGAGGATCTATCATTTGAAGCAGTCAGTCTATTGATTTCCAATCACATTCTGCATCTGTATTATGAATACTGCAATAACTACCTCCCGCCCAGATGGATGACATTACAATTGAAGCGTGCCACGCAGCACATAGTTCAATCACATGACAATCCTCATGTAACTTTCTTTAACATTGACAATTATTTTCTATCGAGGGAAGATGCCCAGAAAAATCATGCTTTGTGCTTGTCTCCACATGATTGGCTATGTAGAATAATGCAGGCCCACAGGACTGCTTCACACAAACCTGGACAAATAGCTGAGAAGCAAGCAACTACTCACTGGTAGAAGCATTATTCTCAGATGCTGCACGAGCGTTGAAGAGGCAAACCAAGAACTGTAGAGAAATCATCAGTGGCCACAACAGTCAACATTCCAGCACGGCAGGCATTACAACATGGTTTCGGGAGTCCACATGCACTAGCAGCAAGAAACTGTGTTCAACCACAGAATCGAGCAGATGAGGAGATATCAGGAGTAGATTGTCTGTCTGTTGGGGTGGAGTGTGGCACAGGAACAACCACAGTGATTCCCCGGCTGAGTGGTCAGTTGTCGAACAAGCCCCACAGGGACAGGATGAGTGTTGAATGTCAGAACCACTCGCCCTCTTTGCACTGGGGAACCAACTCTGAGCTGTGACAGTGCAGGCGTCTTGAGACAGCTGGGGACCCAGAAGTTCCTGTTATAGTGCAGCTGGTGATGAGGGGAGAGGGGAACCCAGCTCTAGTGGAGATAAGAAGGTACTGACACCACCAAAATGATGCTGGTGGCTTTCTGGTAGTCTGGCTGGTTCATATGATGCTGGCAGCCATCTGTGAGAGGCATATAATGGAAAACCAATGGCACAGATAGGCTGCTCTTGCTCTGTGACTCTTTCTGCAAATAGAAGTGTCATGCAATTCTGAAATTTGGTGCATTGATCTTCAGAGGTGTGATCTTAGTCTGGCCTTTCTCCTCTGTTCTCAGATTCTGACACAAGCACTGCTAACTAAAATTGGCCTTCATTATATAGCTCCTGGAGATTTAAAAGCAAATGGACACTTTCAGATCAAATCTAGCAATATTGGTATTTGATCTTAATGACAATGTTATAGTTTTAGAGTTGAGGATCAAGCACTTGTTTATTACACTCACTGAAACAGATAACTAGACACAATGCTTGCTTGGTTTCAGGAACTTGAGCTTAAATAAGAATCTCTATCCGAAAAATTAGATGATGGTGAGAATAGTCTGCACATTTCGCTAACAAAGTGTTGGGGATTATGTCCAAGACTTGTTTGGCAACCATCTCTAAACTCAGGATAACCCAGTTACCTAATTTGATCCGTTCAGTGTTTTACTCTTATCGGCATAGGAAGAGCTTCAGCCCAGATACCCTCAGTAGAGTCCAATTCAATGAAATGAAGGAATCCATCCTCATAACTGCATAAAAGCAGGCTATCATTGCACATACTGATCTTTGAAGAAGTTACTCAGAGAACACTATCAAAAAGGTGTGAATAGAAGCCTGTCACTACACGTCTTCAACAGTGGAGGATCCCTTCCAAGTGGCACTTTCCATTCAAAGTACATTTCCAGGACAAGATCCTCTTCATGGCTTTGATGATGGAAGGGATTAAGGCACTGAGCAGACTGGAGGACGATGGGTTTGAAGTGGTTTCCTACTATCAAATCAATAGTAGTGGGATCCTTCTCCTGAGGGAATAGAAAGGAAACATTGAGATGCTTCCACAGCAAGAGGGATGAACATGATCATGACATGAAGCCTGAGTAATGACCATCAGTTGGGGTATGAACCATGTAAAAGAAATTAGTCTGAGTGCAAGGGGTTGGGACTCTCACTTAACCAATTTGTTTACTTTACTCTTCCTTCATTTCCCATTACTGTTCATTTATACACATAATGCTAATGCTTATGCAGATGCCTCAATAAGCTACTCACCTTCACTTTTGTACAGAGGACTGTTTAATTCACACCTGTGAAAGGCGAATTGACAAATAAAAATCCGCCTTTGGAGGGAGCAATTGTGCCTTGAAAATAAAATGGGAAAGAATATATGGCTGCTGTCATTAACATAGAGAAGGGACTAGGTCCATTTTCGGATGACGGTGGCCATTTTGGAACCTGCTTTCAATGGCTGCTGTCATCCAAAAAGGGACATAGTCCCTTTTCTATGTTTGTGGTGGCAGACATTTTTGTTTACTTTTTTTTCCATTCCGACAGAAGGGGAAACAAAATGAAAACTATTCACACCCTAGTAAATCCCCGGTTGTGCAAATAGATTTCACACCCCAGCTGCGGGGCGGACATGGGATTTGACGCCTCACAGCCCAAGCTGAGTCCCTCGCTTTGCTCGGGCCAGCAAAACTCAGGCTGTAGGCCCATTAAATCCCATGTCCACTCTGCCACAGGGGCTTGCAAGCTACTTTACGGTTCTAAGGATGGCCAAGCTAGTTTTAAGTTTATGTTTCAGTTATTGCTCTCTGGATTTGATTGTTGTACTGGACATCTGTTTTCTCATGTTTGTTCTTAATTATGCAATAAATAAGGTGTGGGCTTCATTGCCCCGACTTTGGGTTCGATTGTTCAATAATTTTGGCAGGAATTTCCACAGGCACTGTGTTCAGTGCCTAGGGAGGTCACGTACTAAGCTAAGCAAGCTTTATTTCCATCTAAATGTCTCCACTCACATTTGGGAACTATGGTTGACCATCCAAGGCAAAACTCTTGGTAGTTTATGGGGGCACCAGAAAGAAAAATACAACACTTTATCGCATTTGATAGTTGAATTTACTTGCTGTACTTGCTGTGTTAGGAAAAATATAATGTGTTATCTGGATTTAGGTAATTTTTATTTTTTATTGGGTATTTATATGCACCTATAAAGCAAAGGTGGTTCAAGGTGCAACAAGACAAAAGAGGGGGAGGGGGCAGGGATCTGTTTCTGTTCTTGTAGCATTTGCAAAATGGCAACAATTCTGGTGGTATGACTGGGTACTCTTTTTTATGATAACACACACTTTACCGAAAATTAACAAATGTAGTGTCATTGGTGTTGGTATATTTAGCGAATAACCCAAAATATATCAGATGAACTTGTGTTTCTTGCTCCTTTGATCAAAGCTCACAGAGTAGCATGCAATGTTCTGATAAGCGTTGTGTACTACAATTCAACACATGGGGCCTCATTACGACCCAGGCGTTAAGGGGTTAACGGTGCCGTTAACCCCTTAACGCCTTACTACGAGGTCCCTTTGCGGCTCCCGACCTTAACGGCTGGTCTGTACCAGCCATTAAGGTAGGAACCCGCAAAGGGACCTTGAAGGTAATTACGGTACCGCAATTTGAAGTACCGTAATTACCGCCTTCCCCATTCCCATTGAGCCCTGTGGGGCAAAAATGGGAATGGGGAAGGGCCAATGGTAAATGGGGAATTACCACCCCACCAACCTTAGAATGCGGTGGTAATTCCCCATTTCACCATGGCGGATTCGGTAAGTTACTGGCATTAACCATGGTGCTAATAGCGCCATTGGTTAACGCCAGGGTCGTAATGAGGCCCATGGTCTAGTTCTTCAGCAATTGCCAATCCTACAATGTTACAGGTGAGATGATTCTTCTCACAATGGACTAACACTCCACTTCAGAACCTCATGGTCAGGTTTTACTCTTAACTCTTCAACGGGGTCAGGAGTTTAAAGTCCTCTTGTCAGTGGGGTAGAATGAGATCCTCTGTCAAAAACATGTGATGTATTAGCTGTCAGTCTCACACTGGGCCTCATTACGACCCAGGCGGTAAGTTACCGCCTGGGCCGTGACTTTACCACCATGGCGTAAACTACGTTTACGCCATGGTGGTTGGCGGACTTACCGCCCCATTCCGACCTTGGCGGGGCGGTAAGTCCCCAATCCCCATTTACCCTTCCCCATTCCCATTTTTGCCCCATAGGGGATAATGGGAGTGGGGAAGGCGTTAATTACGCCACCGTAAATTACGGTGGCGTAATTAACTCCATGGTCCCTTAGCGCCATGGATTTTAACACCCGCTAAAAGCAGGTGTTAAAAGCACCATGGCGCTAGGGGACCTCGTAATTGGCGGTAAGGGGTCGGCGCAGCTAACGCTGGCGTTAACCCCTTACCGCCAGGGTCGTAATGAGGCCCACTGTCTAGCTATGTAGTAACAGGGTTGATGCTGGAGCAAGCCAAAGTGACGACTGGGGGACTGGAAACTTCAACCTCCGGGGAACATGTAATCTAGGCAGCACTTGCCATAGCCACAGGTTTCAGACCATAATGGATGCCACTGTCCTCAGCATTCAGATGCCCATGCGTTCCCGGGTCAGCCAATGTTCATTTACGTGCACAAAGTCCTATACGGAAAACTAAAAATAGACGGTAACAAATAATATTCCAACTTGAGGAATGGCCAGAAGATGAGCATTCAATGAGGAGTGAAAGGAAGCAGGAGAGAGTGCAGAATGTAAAGAGAGAGAGAGAGAGAGAATTCCAGACTTTAGTGACTAAGGGAAAAAATGAGCAAAAGAGGGGGACTTAGCACAAGGGAACATGGGACCGACAAAAGTTTTGAGGGCAGGAGGCATGGGTACAAATCTAAGTTTTAGAAGATTTTCCATCAAAAAAGTGAGTTAGCATTCAGAATGGTGGAGCAGAAAGGCAGAAAGAGAAAATGGAAGTTAATCAGAAAAGGCTGTGAAAGAAATCATTATTTGAGAATCAAGGACATTAACGTGTCAATTTAGGACAAATCAAATAATCAAAGAGAGAGGAATACTATAGAAGGAGTACAATAAAGGGTCAAGGATGGAGCACTGTCAGACCCCCAAAGTGTAATGAGGATAAGAGTTGTTGATCAAAGAAACTGAATATCTGCAGTAAGAGGGATAGGTAGAAAACCAGAAAACTGCAAACCCATAAACACCATTGAATAAAGAGACAAACAGAGAAAAGAATGATCCACTAAGTCAATAGCTTCAGGTGGGTCCAAATTAATAATAAGCAAAACAATGTTTGCAATGACAGGAGGAAGTGAGATCATTTGTAAAAGATCCATTTCTAGAGAGTGGATGAGGTTCAAAACAGATTGATGTGGAATAAGGAGATAGTTGGAGTAAATAAGGGGTAGTTAGGAGTAGACAACATGCTCTAGAAGTTTAGTGAAGAAAGAGAGAAAAGAGATAGGAAGATAAGTGAAGTGAGTTAGCTAGGTTTTGCAGTCCTGCCGCAGAGTCTGCCTTTCAGCTCATCTATTGTTTGAGGACCCACAAAAGCCCAGCAGTATTCCGCGGAGCGGAATGCGGAGCATGCAAAGTTCCCTAAGTTTTGCAGTCCTGCAGTCCTTGCAGGCAAATGCAGGGAGCAGGAGCCCCTGTCCCCGACTTTCGGGGGAGTGACTCGCATCAACATCTTGAACCGGAACCGTTGGATCCGTTGGAACCATTGGAACCGCCAAGAATTCTCCAGAGCAACTCTAAGCTACTTCCTCCAGGCGACCGGAGATCTGCGGTGAAAAGAGGTCAGAACCTGACGTGAAACCTCCAAAGGTCCAAAAAAGAACATTAAGCCAAGTGGTACAAAACGACAATGCACTAAGAATCAAAGGGGAAAGACAATAATCCCAAGTGGGCCTGAAATTAAAAACCGCCAAGATGATGGAGTATTGAGGCACAATCAGAAAACACAGGTACCAAAGAAATAAACAAATCCAATCATGTGGCAGCTAAAAAACCTGAATCAGGGACTCGCATGCTCTATTCTCAAATGCCCTGTTTAACTTTTTCAAGAGACAACAGAAAAAACGAAGAATAGAGTCAGATGATGAGATCTCTGATGCTGAAATTTTGGAAGTGATTGAGGGTTTGTTTCCAGCAATAAAAGCCAGGAAAACAGAAACAGACATTGAAATCACAACAAGACACGGCAAAATGGGACCAAGAGCAGTTGACAAGCTGGCGATCAGCCCGAGAAACAATGAACCCAATGAAGCGAATTTAAGTAAAATATGCCAGCTAAACCCTCCAACCCCTAAAGAAAGGGATACCCAGATCCAAAAACAGATTGAACAAAAAGCACTACCTAATGAACCTAAAAATCTAAACAAAGACTACAGGGAAATAAACAGCATAACGGGTACTCCAAGGGAAACGGATGACTCATCAAAGACGTCCCCGAAAACTAATGAAACTCAGTATCAAGCACAGCCAAGACTAGAGGAGGTCCTGCTTCGACCAAAACCTGATACTAGGAAAAAATCCTTCATTATAGGGACACCGACCAAAAGCGCTGACTCTTCGCCTAGGATTGAAACAACATCTTAAACCCGGCACGAACAGCAGACAGAACAAGAAGAGTTCTTTTTTCAACCTAAACTTACGGAGTCACATGATAAACAACACCTACCACCACGTCAGACCCCAAGAAAGGAACAAGTGGAGCAACAAGAGTCCCATGTAACTTTAGGACACAATTTGAGACCTGAAAATCAGGCAGGAAACAGAGTAAATATGGAGACACAGAGATACCAAGAACGTGTTCCAGGTTCAAGGGCTCAAATGAGTTTCCAATCATGGACAAAAATCCATCGCCAACATACAGAAAGAGGAGAAAAACTGACAAAGACAGCCAAGGACAGAACAACACTAAACTTAAACGTCTCTAGAACATTTCTTGACCCCTTTGAAACATCTGCAGCCACAGTTGGGAGCTCGACCCTCGAAATTCCAACACAACAAGTCGATAGCTGCCCCAGAACACTCCGGCTAAATACAGAAGACATAGTGAAATTGTGACCGACTCTCAAAGACCATCACTAATAAAAAAACGGACATGACTACAATCATGGCAGCACTTACGATTGCCCTTGCACCATTTTGCAAATTATATGAAACAATCGGTGACTCGACAAAAGATAATACAATGATACTATGCAAGATTCAATCTAAGTTTGACTTCTTAGAGGGATACATCACAGCCGTAGAGGTGAAAAGCAGCAAACAGGTGACGATGTGGGAGGAGAAATGGGTCAGTTTGGAGACTGAAAGAAAAGAAGCTGCACTCGAAAAAAAGATTGTTAAAATGCACATGGACAGGGCATGCCAGACAATTGCGAAGAAGGAGATAGGAGAGATGGAACTAATTTTCAGTAAACAAAAACTGAAAAACCCAAGTGATTCTCCTCTACCGCAAATCCAGAACATCAGCCTGGGCACAAAAACATCACTATCAGCGACAAATCAAAAGAAAAAAGTGGCTCTACGACTGGCAAGCGAAACCACTATAGGTCAAACAAACAAAAACAAAACAGAGACTTCAGAATCAAAAAAGGAAGAAGAAATAATCAATCTAACACAAAGCCCTACAACTCCAAACCACACAATCAGAGCCACGGCAAAAAGTCAGCAACTGACAGAAAAGTCGCCCAGAACGGTGGCTGAATTTATGAGTGCAAGCCCACTGATGGATTTATCAGTGCACCACAAAACAGATGTACGAGGAGAAAAGCCCATGGGTCCAGAGGGATCTACAGAGGAACATAACTCCGTCCTTGAGAGTGGGAGGGAAACCAATGGCGACAAGGCGACAGGCAAAACAGTACCAACACTTTTAGAGGACAAAGACATGTCACGAAACAAGACTGAACCTAGCCGTGGATCAACTCCATTGAAGCAAAGACCACAGAGGTACTACGAAGAAAAAACAAGTAGAAGAGACGAGCGGGAGAACAGAGAAAAATCATATAAATTACAGACAGAGAAAACCAAGAACCCGCTCAGCCTCCATAAGGATGCAAGAGTGTTCAAACTAGAGCAAACGTCGTGCAAAAGCAAATACATTGTGCTGAACAGGAAAACAGTATTACATAAACTAAGTAAAATACACTGTCTGCAGCACCTGAAGACAGAAGATTTCATACTAATAGAACCCTACCATCGAGACCAAACCAAAAGGCGAAGACCTATCTACACATCAAAGGACAGGCATTAAAAGGCGTTCCGGATGAAGCATATAAGGACTTAAAACAAGCAGGATTTACCCTGATGGAACTATGCTTACCTAAGACAGATCTAAAGGCGCAGCCCACAAAGGGAAGTGGTGAACATAAATGGCACTACATATCCAAAACAAAAGATCTATACAATAGGAAAAGATAAGTTCCTAGCTACGATACGGAACACGAAAGCCACCGGCCCTACGAGTGGGAAAAACGTGAAGCAAGGAACGAGAGACATAGATGGACAGAGCCTGAACTTAGTTAAGAACGAAAGGACGAGCGCTCGGGGAACGGGGGTCAGTCCCTTGATAGAAGGGAACGATATAGAGTTGAAACCCCCACTCAGCCACAGACGACCCGGACCAATCGAGAAACATCAGAAAAGGAGTGTAGAAAAGAAAAAGATCGGGAGATGAAGAACGCAGATAGTCGAGAATCTAGAACATCAAAGGGCCCATGGAATTGGCTAAAAGCAACGTTAACTCCACACAGCGATAAATAGCAATCACCAGTAGGTGGGATCAGAAATCTACCCCCTCCGACTCTCCACCAAGCAAAAGCACCGCAAAAACTTCTCTCTATGGCCTCGTGGAACACGAGAGGCCACCGGCATCTGACGAACTCCGAAAACCAAGATCTGGGGGCTTTCGACATCTTATGTCTCCAGGAGCACTGGCTAACACAAAAACCATCCTTAGACGGATTCGAGATAGCCTTCTCCCCAGCATCGAAAGGCCTGTTTGGCCAGCCGTTCTCAGGGCTCCTGATAGCAATAAAGTTGGGCTCAGGAATTTCTAGTATAAAAACTACAACAGAGTCATATGGCATACTGGCAGTCTTAACGTCATGGACCCAGGAAGAGGCCAGGGGAAAGTGAAGTGAAAAAGCGAAAATAGCCCTGATAACAACATACTGGAACCCAGAAAAAACAACTACAGCAGATTTCTGTAACCAAGTAGCAAAAACAATCGACAATATTATCGTGGAAGACCCTCTAGCACACATAATAATCTGTAGAGACCTAAATGCAAAATGTAGTAGTGAAAAGGAGTCAACTGTGCTGAAGAGGACGAAATCCCCAGGGGAAGACAGAGGAACAACCTGGATGAGGCTTATGAAATCGAGAAACCTCCACAATGTGGCAGCATTGAAATCTTGAAATGTCAAGATACCAACATGGGAAAGGGGAGAATTCAGTGCCAATATTGATTATTTCCTCATCTCCCATAGTCTATTGGCTTGCATAGAAGACTATTCGGTGACCAAAACTCAAGAAAGCGATCACAATCTTTTGGCTATACAATGGAAATCGCTATGACCTGCGACTAACTACTATAGTAACTCGATTGAGTCGAATAATCAACAAACCTGCATTCGTCTCACTGCTGCGAACATAGAATGTATCACCAAAAAGTATAAAACAGGCATTCAGTAGCGAGGAGATAAGATGCAAAGTCCAGATTACTTACCTTTCTTATTACAGTACAGGACAAATACGCAGGGAAAAAATCTAAAGGCACCACAAAATACTCACACATACGACAGAGTGGTCATAGAAAGAAAGAGAACGTTGAGAAAATTGAAGAGACAAATCAAAAAGGATAACTCGCCAATGGCATGGAATGCATGGAAACAGGAAAACTCAAAATATAAATCTTGGGTGCGAGGCCATGGACACGAAATGTACCAAAAAGATGCAGAGGAAATGCTTCGATCACTAAGCACAAAAAAAACTGGCAATTTTTGGGCGCTTATCAAAAAATCTGATAAGAAGGTGGAAAACCAAATTGCAAACGCAGTGAGCGAAAGCGCGTGGGTTACATTTTTTGAAAACCTGTTTAGGGCACCGCCACATCAAATATCGACGGCCGAAAGACCAGCTGTAACCACATGGATCGATATATCGTCAATGGATGACATAAAGAGCGTCATACTCAAATTAAAGAAATCAAGAGCACCTGGCCCCGATGGCCTAAGCAATATTGACTTAAAACAGAACCCTGAGAAATGGGCCGCCATTGTTAGTATCATCTTTGACCAGTGCAGACAGACACGAGCCCTCCCAACGTCTTGGGTAAAAGCGCTGGTGGTTCTGATCTTTAAACGAGGAAACAGAGAAGATCTGAGCAACTATAGACCTATCGCCATACTCAATATAATAGGCAAAATTTTTGCGACCCTCCTTCTGACACACTTTTGAAATTGGGCCAGATTATCCCTGGCCAACGATCCTTTCCAAATGGGATTTCTAAAGAAAGGGAGCACATCAGTTAACATCTTAGTTCTCAATCTGATAAAAGCCAAGGTCAAACAAGGGGCACCTACTGTGTTCTTGGCTTTCATGGATCTGTCCCATGCCTTTGACAGAGTTGACAGGTGGATTCTGTGGAACAAATTGAAAAAATGGAATTGCCCGAGGGAACTGCTGAACCCTGTGATGGCCTAACATACAAACACCAAGCTAAGAGTTTGTTTAAACAACCAAGGCCTTCTGTCTAGAGAAATACCGGCGGAGTGAGGAGTGAAGCAAGGCTGCCCGCTGGCCCCGGAGTTGTTTATTGCTTTTTTGGGGGATCTTAAAGAGTCGGAAGAATCAGTCAGAGCTTTCCCACCCAAGTTGGGAAAGGTAAATATACCGCGCCTACTGTACGCAGACGACTTGATATTTTTAGACCAAACCCACATCGTCCTGCAACGCCAACTTACCAACCTGGCGCAATACATGGACGTGAATAACCTAAAAATAAACAAATCAAAAACGAAATTAGTGATCCTTGGAAAAAGTTCCAAGAAGACTCAGGCTGGCTACAATTGGGCTTTGGATAAAGTCGAAATCGAAGTGGTCCCAAGCTTTAAATATCTAGGAGTCCATATTGATCACTCGGTGAGGGAAGCAACAATGCAAAGTGCTTTATGGGAAAAACCGAAAAACCTTTTCTGCCCAAATGAAAATCATTGACAGAAAATATGGCAAATTCTCGCTAGTTCCAGTGATAGAATTCTACAAAAGGAAGGTTGTGCCAACCCTAACCTATGTCATGGGAGCAACCCTGAGCATGCCAAACGACATCTGGCGGAAACTAGAGAGCCACATTTGGAAAACGTTCCTAGGACTTCCCAACGCAATCTCAATGGACCTCATCAGAAGATAGCTGGGTCTACTCTCTCGGGAAGCGACGGTGGCGTAAAATGCAATGCAACTGTTTAGGAATACCCTCATACCGGACAGCCCGCCTATTTATAAGATCATAGCCGCTGAAATAACAAACCGTCATCTAGGCATTTTAAACAAATGGACGGACAAACTCAGAGAAAAGCTTATTGAGATTGCGTGTACTGAAGAGGATCTAAAAACGAATCCAGTAAGAGTAAAATCTAAACTCGAGGCCCAAGATTGGATACAGACTCTGGAAAAAGCCCAAGCTAATAAACTGACCAAAGATCTTCCACCAAATTTCAACAGATTGAAAGAACCTATGGCATATTGTATCAAATTCCCAAATAAACACCTAAGGAAACTGTTTGTGAGAGCACGTTTCAACCTCCTCCCGACACGTGAAATCCAGGCTATCAGGATGCAAACAAATGATAAAGCCTATCATCTTTGGACCCAACCAACCAAACCAGAAACAATAAAACATCTTCTGCTACAATGCCCAGAGTTAGGAAATTCAAGAGCCACATATCTGACCAGCCTGCTTACAGATCATTCGGGATTGTTAGAAAAAGCAGACACAACATGGTGTGATAGTCTGATGTCAGGGGAGAAAACAAAATGGACCATAGCGACTGTTAAAATTCTGGAAAGCGCTTTTGAACTGATCGCCTTACGAACTTCTACGACGATCAACTGTCAGGACCCTTGCGTGGGCTGAGCACTTTAACTGGGAACAGCTGGCTGTTGGTGGTCTTCGATCCCCAGTCCCTATTTGGTGTTTTTCTTTTGCATCCGTTTCTGTTTTGTACTGTGCGCTTACTGTCGCTATATTCCGTCCCTTCTGTTTATCTGGTGTCCTTATTACACGTATCTCCATCCTCCATTCTACTCCCTCGCCTTCTCCTGCACTGTTCGATTGTTTTGTTTTCTCTTATTATGTGGCTCTTTTAAGATGATTAGCAACAGTTTTGTAAAAATTGCAAAAGCAATTATACACAAAGTAAGTAAATAAAAAATAAAAAAAAATAAGTGAAAGGTTGAGAAGGATCATGGGAAGGGTGTTTCTGAATTGGTAGGTTGGTGGCATGCTTAAATGTAAGAGGAAAAAGAGTAGTCAGGTAATTTAGAAAACAAGGAAACACCAAGCAGATAAGGGCCAATGTAAATGGGTGCAATGGGTCAGCTGTAGGATTAGAAATTTGCTACAGGAGACAGAGGAAGATTCCAAAACAGGGACAAGAGGCTCATATTACGAAATCTATGGAGGGGGCCAGCAAGGAGAAGCAGGAAAAGAGGGCTGAAGTCCAATTTAGAAGTAAAGTTATGAGCAAAGGGTGAGAGTGGGGAGTTCAAAGTAGGGTGGGGAGTAAGGAAAAACTAGAAGATGATTAAGAAGTTAAACAAATCAATGAGGATTAGCTGAGAGAAATATGTGATGAGTGATTGGTAGCAAATGTGTTTGGCATGACAAATATGAAACTCATGGAAATAATGAAGAACAGAAAGTGCAGCTATTTCAGAGTGTGATTTTTTCCAGCGTTGTGATATGTGCGTAAAGAAATATGAATAGACTGTACATAAGGAGTCAGCCAAGGTTGTGGAGGCACAAATGAGGAAACAAATGATGAAAAGGAGTGCATATAGAATCAAGTTAAGAGATCAGAAGAGCAGAAGAAGAATCAGGATGGATAATGGAGAATTCGTCAAGTGGAGTAATCCGTTGGTGAACATCAAAATGACTTGGTTGCATTGGAAAATGGGGAACATAGGAAAATGAAGGGAAGAAGAAGAAGCAGGGTTATAGGCAAAGGACAAGAACAAATAAGCAGCTGAGAGAAAGGAAATGCAGAAATTGTAGAATAAGAAGGGTAATTGGTGTAATTGGTGAAAATAGCTCAAGGGAAGAGGCAAAGATATGAGGGGGTACAAAGATTTGAGTGACATGAAAATAATCCACAAATGAAAGAAAATACAAGGGTGAGTAAATTCAATAAAAGATGTAGATTAAAGTAACCTATGAGAAAGAAAGAAGAGTCACAATGTCAAAATGTAGAAATCAGGTCTTAGAGAGTGAATATCATCACAGAAGGATGAAAGGGGACCTTGAAGAAAATAGATTATTAGGAAATCACGAGAATTGTGTTAAGATAAAGAAACACTTTCGCCTTTAAAAGAAGAGACGAACAAGAGAGAAGTAGTAGGAGGAATCCAAAGCCAAGCGGAGTGAACAGGAATAGCTGTACCAGAACTGGTTTCAGATTGGACTGGGGGAGTAAGATAAATTACTTTAGGAAGTGGTCAGAGGAGTAGGAGTGGAGGTATTAAAGAGTTACATTCCAAGTCATGGTAAGATAAAAAGATCAAGAACATAGAAGGTTTTGTTGTGCAGAAAGAGGGAATTCCAGGGAACAATTAAGACCTTAGAAGAGAAAGGCGGTAGTAGAAGGGTGAATTAGGTGATCAGGATGTGAAAGTGGGAAGGTGTAGTAGAGAAAAGTGGGAGAACAGAATGAGCAGTTGATTATGTAAATAAGAACTCTGAAAAGTCATGTTGACATGGGATGCACAAGTGAAACCCAGTAAGAAGGGAACATAATAAGGACCAAAGCGCGAAATGATAGATCAGAGTGTTGATGAAATCACACAAAGGAAATCCTCTACAATGCACCATGTGTGCAGGTCCAAAAAGGGAATGGAGTGCATGAACAAGGCACACAGATGTCAAAACAGCCACGTTGGGACCCAGTACAGTGGGAAGGTGGACAAACACTTTTCATAGATGTGTCTGGTGATGTGAAGATGGGCACAGAGGCGGTCCTGATCATAAATCCCGTATGGGCTCAAGCATGATATTTAGAGTCTGAGGTCAGTTTGGTCAGTTTGGTGAGAAGGACAGTCTGGTTGAAAAAGGCATACCTTGAGAAGCCCCCACAGGACATAAGTACTAATCCAGCAGGAGCAGAAAGGAGACTCTGGCAGAGGTCCAAGCATGGAAAAGGTGGCACTAGCGCAGGGGTCCAAACATCAAGATGAGAAATGTGAGACCCGCGAGAAAACACTTCCACCATTGCGCTCTTAAACTGGGAAAATAGATAGCAGAGTTGTCCCAGGCAGAGCTAAAGATGATGAGTTGGCAGCTAGTGGATGTATGTTAGTATAGCAACACCTGGAATGATAAGGCAACTGGCACTCGTGGGTATTCAAAGAGACAAGGACCCAGAGGTGCAATTGGCTGGATGATGGGATATGCAGGATGGACAGACAGGTGATAGCATGGGGACTGGATTGCACAGTCAAGCTAATACCGTTTCAAGCACAAAGATAGTCAGAGCACACCACAGCTGCACTGGTAAAACAGATTGAGCACCCCCATTTGTAGGGCACAATCAGAGATCAAATAAAATAAAATAGTGGGAAGAGGGTCAATGGTGGAAGTTAGATCCAGTCCTTGATGGTAAACCTTAGCCAAAATGTGTTGGTATTGCCTCCAACTGCAGGGAAAATAGGAGACGATGTTTCAAGGCTTTTTAGTCTCTTTCCTTGGTGCTTTCAATGGCCTAGGGTTGTATGGTTGTGGCTAGCACTCATAGTTCAAGGGGTGCTTTTCAGGATAAAGGGACCACATGAGAAGCTAATAACCACGGCTAATAGATGAGTCAAGGAAGGAAAACATGAGCACAGGTACGAGAGCCAAAGAGGTTGGAGCTCATCTCAGCTGGCAGCTTCTGAGGGATGAGTCAGCCATCAACAATAGGCAGCAGCAGGAGCCAACAGAACGTAAACAGGATCACAAGGCATTGTAATGAATCTGGAAATCTAGAGGCAACAGTGATGTCAAAAAGGAGCAGCGAAGTAAGCTGCATGATGGCATTGTACACGTTTGAACAAGAAGAGTCCTTATCCCTAGCCGCCTGAACTCACACCTGCACAGCCTGCTCTGCACTCAACATCTCACTCACTGCAGAGGTCTGTCATGAAGACACTGGGAAACCCCACTGGATACACTTGTATGATGTAAAGATATTGAAATTATTAGGGCTTTATAGGCACTAACGGTGGGAGAGACGGAGAAAAATCCTCTACTGAAAGTAGAAACCAAAACAAATATAAAATATCTTAATTGGAGTTGGCACTCCACCTACTGCCCCAAAGGGCTTTACTATATAATGTCCCCTTTTGCACATATTAAGTTATATAATGTCTTTAATCGGCAAGTTGATGTCAAAATATCACGTTTTCCTGGATTTCTTTCCGAATCATTGTTTCTATCTGAGATGCTTGTCCACCTTCCCCAGGACCCTTAATGTTGCTTCCAGGAAGCAATAGGGTTCCCTGGGAGGCCCATAAGTTACCTACATCCCCCACCTCCTAGTTGGTCTGACATAAATGGGATGCATGTGCAAGCCACAATCACAAATCAAAGCTTTCCTCTTTTCACAAGACAATGGCGCTCATTATGAGAGTGCCGGTCCGGTAACAACGGTGCTGGAGCCTACCGGCACCGTTGATACCGGACATGCATAGTACGACTCTGCATGCAGGTGCCGTCCCGCCCACCAGGATCAGACCTGGAGGGAAGAACGCCACCTGCCCGCAGAGTTTCACAGAAGCACTGGTACCATTACTAACGGTGCCAGTGCTTCGTGGTCCCCATTCCCATTGAGTCCTGTTGGACTCAATGGGAATGGGGATTTACAATTACCCGCGCCAGAATTCCCGGAACGCTGTGGTTGTAATTCATCAGTGTTTCCATCAAGTCAGGCACCGCTAAATGATTGCGGGTCTGGCGGCTACCTGTCGGTTTTACTGGCACGGTTACCGCCAAACCCGTAATGAGGGCCAATGTCTCTGATGCAAATAGTCTGTATCTTGGTCTATCCCCAGCATCACCTGCAGCCCATTCGATCTTGGTCTATCCCCAGCATCACCTACAGCCCATTCACACAATGCAAAGTCTTCTGTTCTGTTCCCGCTCTCTCCCCATTATCACTTACAGCCCCTTCTCAAAATGCAACGCGTGTGGTTTAAATAGTCTCTGACTGGGTCTCTCCCCAGTGTCGGTCACAGTCTATGGCACAGAGTCAGTCCAGTGGTATCTGGTCCTGATGAATACTGATATACCAACAGTTGAGGTTACATTGTTAAGTTACCTCAGATACTAATGTCACAGTTTTAAGTTCCTCTGAAACAGGTTCTTCAGAATTTCCCAGAGGTGTAAAATGCCAGTAGGATGGCTATGCACCTGAGTGGGTCCTAGTTGATCTCTTTACCTTAGGCTCCTGAACCTATAACCTCCCGACCATGTTTGGCTTCCCTCCTTTAAAAAACATTGCTCACTTCCTTTGTACCTGGCAATAAACCTCTTCTCTAGCCCCTGAGCTGAGCGTCATCTAATCTCCTTGACATTCCAACACATTTGTGTTCCTCCGCCCTCTTTGCAGACAAAAAATTGGTTTGTCTTGTTTTACCTTCTATCTTGCACTCTCCCCACACCTCCAAAGTACTTCCCAGTGTCTCCCTGTTTCACTTCTCATTTCTTCTTCTCTCCACCACTTGCCTTGCCTTCCTCCTTCCAACTTCCCTGCCTTCCTCTCTGCTGGTGGCTTTATATTTTCCCCTACTTGACCACTTCAAACCTCCTCTGCTTCACTCCCTCCTTTTGACTCTTTAACCTGTCTTGTTGTTTCACCTTTTCCTGCTTCTTCAACTGACCCTGAACTTTCTACTCTTCTTGCAACTCCAACTGCTCCACCACCCCAAATCATCCTGCAACTTCAACTGCTCCTTCATTTTTAGCTCCTCCTGAACCGCCAGCTCCTCTTGAACCACCAGCTCCTCCTGCCTATGCTGCTACTCATTTGTATTTGTTTAATATTTGTATCGCGCGCCTAACCCTGAGGTAACAGGGCGCTTGAAAAACTTAAAGGTTACAGAAATGGACTGGCATACAGATTGTCATCAACAAAAGGACCCTGGTTGCAGGTGGGTCAGGTAATAATATACGGGAAAGAATGTACAGTGGTAAGCTACGGAGGCTGGGCCAAGGCATCAAGGGTGATCGGTTAGCATAGTGAGTACATCTTACTGAGGAGGCGTGTTACTCAGTCAATTTTTGTATACTGGCTTTAAAAGTAAGGAATGAGAGTTCCTTTCTGAGGGGGATGGGTATAGAGTTCCATCGTTTGGCAGCTGGAACTGGGAAACTGGCTCCTCCTGCTGTTTTTAGATTGTATCTTAGAACCATTAAGTTGTGGGACTGCAACGATCTAGTAGTACGTGTGGGTTGGTGTATGCAAATTTTGTTTACTAGGTATTTCGGGACAGAATTTGTGAGACATTTGTGCGTGATGGCCAGGGTGCGTAGAGTGATTCTGTCTCAGATTGGTAGCCAGTTGGCATTATGTCGGTGAATGAGTAGCCAGCTACCCAAAACTCATGCATCTCCAAATCTTCATGCACCTCCAATGCCTTCATTACTCCACTTGAAGCTCCACAATTCCAAATCCCCACACTACTTTCTTCCCTGCATAGATTTTTATAGTGGTTCCTTCCCTCCCCTTTATCAGGTTTGCAGTAAGAACTTGCAAATGGGTGTATTAATCTTCCTAATTTGGTATTGGCTGGACCACTAAAGCATCACATTCCTAGGTGTTTTATTTTATCCTTCCCCAATGATGACAGAGCCACTAAAAGGCCAGTTATCATCCTCGAATAATTGGAAATGTGTGCTTGCGTGAAAACCCCACACTGTGAGCTTTGGTGGCATGTGGCGGCATGGCCAGTATCTGGTTAACAGTCTGCATCTCTCGCTCTGTGGTAACGGCAAGCCTGTCTCTGAAGAATTCTAAGTTTGTAAGCTTTGAAGTAACATCAAACTGGGCCAAGCATCACAGGCCTGGGCTTACATGGTCTATGGGTGTCAATACGGTATTCTGAGTTGCTATCTTAATGGGTCAGTAGTGACAGCATGAGCCATCTCTGCATCTCCTATCCCAGATGAAAAGTGTTGTGGGAAAGGGGGCAGTGGATTTTCTGTATACCACCCCTGGGCCCCGCATTGTGCAGCAAAAGGGGTTCCTGCACCTAAGTTTTCACTACACACACCTTAAGGATTATGAATGTGATATTGTCAACAGAAGGGAGCACACATTAACACACCCACACAGACTGTTGCACAGCTGTACCTCAGAAAAGAGTCAGTGGGCCTCATTATGAGTATGCCGATCCGGTAACAATGGTGCCACTAAGCTACCGGCACCGTTGTTACCGGACCGGCATACTCTGAGTGCTGCGGGCGGGTGGCCGGGTTCCCTCCCTCCCACCAGGTCTGACCTGGTGGGTGGAACGGCACCCGCTCGCAGGCTTTGACGGGAGCACTGGCACCGTTATAAACGGAGCTGGTGCTTCCGTTCTCCCCATTCCCATTGAGTCCTATGGGACTTGAATGGGAATGGGGAGCAATCCTTTCCGGCGCCTGGCAATGGGGAATTACCGGGACCACTGGGGCTGTAATGCCCTGGTAATTACCCATTGCCAGGCACCGGAAAAAAAATGACTCTGGCGGCAGCCGTGCCGTTTTTACTGGCACGGCTACCGCCAGGGTAATATTGAGGCTCAATTTCCTCACAATTCCCATTGAGTGAACTTCTTCTTTTATGGAACCCATTCCCAGCTATGTGTTTCTATCTTAACCCTCAGGTTAAATGGAAATAATGGGCGCTGAGTCACAACACATGTCATCACAGAAATCCTCCATGTGGACACTGCCCAGGAATGCAGACAGCATTCTGATATCCTGCCAGATCAGGCCCTGGTTCAGGTCCTTTTTCTTCTGATGCTACTAAAAGCCATGCCGCGTTAAGGGCGACTGCTGAGACTCCTGCTGTTTGGCTGTTGCTGCTGCTGGTCTATCCCCCTTGGAAATCCTACTCTCACTCCTTCATCCAGCGTGTTCCCCTCGCGCCCCTCGCTCTGTGTGAGGGCGGCTGATAGCGGGCGAGTGAACCGCTGCAACGGGGGGTTGAAGCCCTGCCCACTTTGCGAGCTCCGCCTATCCAGGAAGTGCGGGCATAAAACAGGAGCCCAGCAACTCTTGCGGCGTGAAGCCCGGCCGCGTTAAGGGCGACTGCTGAGACTCCTGATGTTTGGCTGTTTGCTGCTTTTTTGCCTTCTGCCGACCGCAAGGCTCTTTGCGGAGCTGTGCCACCGCTCGATAAAAAAAAAAAGTGCTAGTGGGTACATGACGCGAACCATTGAAGGTCCCTAGACACGGAGGAAGACGCTCCACTACCGCAGAATGGCAAACACATGGACCGCCCTAAAAGCCCCCTCGGATGGGGGCGGCAAGGTAAGCAAAAGTGCACCCTGGTCTTCCTCTGCACACTCTGCCATACATCTGCAGGAAATATCTACCACTGCACCGAATATTACACACTTGTCAAAGGATTTACCTGTTGTATGTGACGATGGCGTATGTCCATCGCTCCTCCTGGCGAGTTTAGACATAAATAATTGCACGGACAGCCACTCCTATGATCACCCTCCAAACAATAGTATTCTCACCCTACAAGATCACCAACAAATGGCAATTGAAGCAAGTGCAATTCAGAAGGAAACAAGCACAAATTTACCTGCAAAATCTCAGGCAACAATACTACCTCTGGCGCTTAAACACACCATCCAGTGAGCGCCATCTGATTTGTCCAATTCATCTAATGCACAAACAAAGGTGTCCATGAAAACGAATAGTGATCTTGGCGACCCGTTCCTCAATCTCAAGCTTCCCTTTTCTGGTATCGAGGTCACCGATGCTGAGCTAATTAATGCCGCCAATGTCCCGATCGTGGACCAAGAAACACCTTTCAATAAAGTCCAAGAGCAGGCGGAAGGTGCTATGCCAAAAAGCACTTCTGCCGAAAATGAAAATCAGTCTGCACAAATATTGAGCAAAAACGCCCCTGTAGTTCCTGTACAATCGACTCTACCGGCACGACAAGCAACCACAATTGAAACACTGTCTTCAAATGCAAAGCCACAAGGCACAACAGGAACTAAACCTAGCATCAAAAACAACAGGAACATAGTGCTGGCTGCACCCAGGGAACAAGCCGACAAAACACATAGTGTCCAAAAACCATGTAATGGGAACAACTCGCCTGTAACTCGAAGTAATCTTGCAGGAAATCTAACTTACAGAAACATGGAGATATGAAAAACCATTCAGAGAAAGGAAAGTGAAAACCAAAGCGCATAGGCATGCCAAGCCCCGAGGATTCAGGGGAAAACAACCTGACCAAATCAGGCAGTGCTCCGGTGGCCCCAGACCAAGGGCTATTTAGCCCAACATCTAAGAAATGCAAACAATGACTCAAGCTCTATTGCAAGAGCCCGCCGCCTCCAGCGAATCATCGAATTAAAATTCAAACTAAATCAGTCAACCTTCGAAGATTCAGTGTCAGCACCAACAAACGTCAGTACTCCATGCACCAAAAACCTTAACAGCTCTAACCGAAAAAATGTTGAAAAAGTCCTAAACTCTTCACTTCAAGCCGATCAGTCTGATATGGAACACTCACACCAATCATCCAATGGAACCAACTCTTCGGTGCAACAAGTGATCTTATCTGCTGATACTCTAACCCAATTGCACAATAATGTTGTAGCTGCCTCCTCAATTGTCTTACTACCCTTCACCAAACTGTACAAATCTTTGAATGGGACAATAAATGACCAAGGAGCGATGCTTATAAATCTAACAAACAAAATGGAAAAACTTGAATCTTTCACAAGCTTCCTACAAAAACAACTTGAATCACAGGCAGACCTGTCTACTCGTTGGCAGGAACGATTATGCGATTTGGCTGCAAGACATCATTGCCAAAACGACAACCTAATCAAAAGGCTGCTGGAAGCAGTCAAATGGATGTGTCACCAGTCTGAAGAGGTAGACAAGAAAATCCAGAAGCACGATTCCCTTTCGACGCGAGACAATCTGCCAAAACTGACCCTTTCACAAATCGGAAACAAGATCCTAAAGGCTCGGGGTCCTTGTTTGGCAACCACGTCCTCAATAGCTGAAAGCTCACGGCCACTTGCGATGCCCCCCCACGACACTCAATCGCTGCCAGCGTCTATTAAAAAACCTGAGTCTCAAGCAAGGTCGCATCCTCATTGTGCTGATAAAACTGATGTCAAGATACCAGAAACAAACCATCATCAAACCATTGAAGACACTACAAATGCAAATACCATCTTGCAAATTGATGCCGGCAAGTCTTCACCGATAGCAGAGGCACACATGCTACCAGCCTCAACAATTAATTGCGAGAACATGTCATCTACAATGCCTTCCAATATCATAAAGAGCTCATTCAACATATTTACTGGGTCATCTAAAACTATTTCCACGACAGAAAAATCTTTCAGAACGGCAGGGCAAGGAAACAATCCACTATTTCAAGAAAATAAAAAAAGATAAACGAAGCCAAAACATCCCAATGTGAAAAAATGTATAAGGAATCTCACAACGCCAACAAAACCACGATTGTTTGACCGCACAACGGGAACATCCAAGCAGACGTCGAATGACGTGCCTGACCAAGATCTAGATAAAGGACAGGACTATGTGCCTAACAAACAATCCACAAAACGTTGGCGTCTCGACTCTGAAGAGCTGAGTAGAGACTGTTCTGTGAATGCCTCGACAATTGACCTATGTGATCTCTCCACATACTCAGCAGAAGGTGACGACCAAGATGAGCCAATAAATATATCCCATCCCAAAGAAAGTTTCAGATCTCGAACGTGGAATCAACACAAAACATTGGCCGGGAAAAAACCAACCAAGTCTGGCCCACAAAAAGAAGTGGCTAGATCGACCGAGAGACCAATGTCACCACATGCATCCAAGCTAAATCCAAAATTAACGTCTAATCAAAGAAACTCCAAAACCCATTATAGATCCAGAGTGCACTTAGGCAAAAATCAAACCTCTAACAACCGATTTTGGAAACTGCGACTTCAAAACATCCAATCTGACAACAACGAGGTCAACTTAAATAGAGCAAATGTCATGAAACTGTTCACATGCATTCCAGTGCTACGGACAATATCGTCAGACGACATAAAAATCGTTGAATACCCAACTGAGTTAGCTTCGGACCAAGTACTACTACACATTGGCCCTTCAGCGGTGAAAAACATGCTATTACGAGCTACAGAAGACCTACTCATTTTTGGTTTCGATCTAACGCTGGAACCCGAACTCGAATTGCAACAAGATACCTTGAAGAACGACGCTCGTGAAAAAACAGAAAGATTAGACATTCAACGTGCTACTCTGCGGAAATCTTTAGCTTATCCTGCCGCAAAATATAATGGAAACAAGACAAGTGGTTCTCCCGGTCGAATTAGGTCCGGAAACCAATTCCAAAAAGGTAATCATCAATAACAATGATTGAAGAAGAACAACGCGGACCAAATTGTACTATCCTGGAACACTCAAGGATTCATCCACCTATTTAACAACTTTGAGGTGCCTATGGATAACATCCTCGCTACGCAAGTTACCAAATCGAGACGGCTTTATTACACTCCTAAATCCTGCTGGGAAAAAAGCAACTGGTCGTCCGTTTTCTGGGTTAGTCACTTTATTGGAGATCCAAAACTGGCTGAAGCCGCTTGAATCCCAAAACCCGAATCCTTTTGTTCAAGGCACTTTGGTACAAATAACTGCTACAACAACGCTGGCGAAACAATACCTTCTCCTAATAAATGGATATTGGAATCCCGCCAAGATCTCATCAAATAGTTTCATCGGAACAGTGACAACCTTAATTGACGAGGCATCACTGAAATACAACAACTTAACCATTATGGTATGTGGTGATCTAAATTGTAGTTGGTACAAATTTGATAAAACTACAGAAACAAACACGTTGAAGAAACCCAATGAGGTCGAACAGAGAGGAAAGCTTTGGTTTGATGCCCTAGCAATAAGAAACTGCACCATGGTAAATGGGAAAACCAAAGGAGACCAACCCTGTAACCCAACATGGCATGGCCCATATAGCCAAAACACACTGGACTACATTTGGGTTTCCAGACACCTCTTTGACCAAGTGAATTCCCTAAACGTTAAACCAATGCCTCAAAGCGACCATGATCTACTCCGCCTAGTTCTGGAGACGGTCTGGGGAGACGTTCCTGAAAAATATGACTTACAAGTCACATCGAATGCAGCGGGAAATCGCCTGAGGATCAACCGGTCGCAAATTGGGAATCTCACAACCGACATAACCAATGAGAACAGCGTGAATTATGTTCCCTTGTTGACAGATTGCCGGCCGGAAGTTGTAAACTCTAGAGTATTTGAATACTCAAATAAACATCTATTCAGCAATGTCATCGCAAAAGCAAAAAGAATTTTGAGGAAAGACTTGCGGCAGGTTAAGAAATTGAAGTTACCACCAGACAAAATTGGTGGCAAATTAAAGTAAAAACATGACATCAAGAATACTGACACTGGCTAAAAGCGCACTCAGTAATGATAGAACAAAACCGTGCTGAGCTGATGCTTCAATTGCTGATTACAAAAAACACGCGTGATATTTGGGCCATCCTAAACAAAGGAAACACAAAAGCAACACCGACAATCTCAAACCCGATTGATGGCAATAAATGGGTTGAGCACTTCGAGAAAATATATAAACACCCGAATGAACACATACAAGTTCAAGAAAGTGTCTCAGCACTACAGTGAGATATAACTCCTCAAAGCGACGAAATAGAAATAACAATACAGAAGTTAAAAAACTCAAGAGCAGCAGGCCCTGACCAAATTTCAAATATCATGTTGAAGAAAAACAATGTACATTGGGCAAAGTTCATGGAATCTCTGTTCAGAATAGTGTCGGAAAACAAGAAAATTCCTGAGTCATGGTCAAAGGCGATTGTGGTACCGATCTATAAGAATGGCGATAGGAACGATCCGATGAACTATCATCCAATCACCCTTCTTGACACAATCGGGAAAGTCTATGGCTCCTTCCTTCGAAAGAAACTTACTTTATGGGCCCTCAAGACAGGAATACACAATGTTCGACAAACAGGTTTCACCGAGGGGCCCGGAGTCGACGTAAACCTACTCTTGTTGAACATCTTAAAACTTGAGGCTCTGCGCTCAAAGAGAAAAATCTTCTTTGCATTTATAGACCTAAGGCAAGCTTTCGACACGATAAACCGCGAGAAACTTTGGTCTAAGCTAAAAAAGTGGGGATGTCCATCAACAATCTTGGAACCACTGAAAGCTCCCCATTCCAATACCTCAATACAGATCAGGTTAAACCAACAGGGTGAGTTGAGCCAACCGGTAATAACTCATAAAGGTGTCAAGCAAGGTTGCCCGTTGGCAGCTGAACTATTCAAGATCTTCATAGCTGACCTACCGGCATGGTTAAACTCAGTATCATGTTTTTCGCCTAGGATCAAGGGCACCCAAATCAAATGCATCATCTATGCAGATGATATAGTACTAACTGATTACACACAGATTGGTCTACAGCGCCTTCTGACAAGACTGAACGAGTACATGAAATCAAATGAGCTGCTGATAAATACAGACAAAACAAAAATCATGAGTATCAGTCACACTCACAAGAAGGTAGGAAAAAAATTCATATGGCGAATCGCTAGTGATTAACTCAATATTGTAACATCCATAAGATATTTGGGTGTGATGTTCAGCAATTCCATCTGCGAAACAGCATGGGTCAATGACCTGACCAGTAGAACTCTCAAACTCGGCCTACAAGGAGCAAAAATCAACCATGACTACGGGAAATTCACTATTGCACCAATATTGACTTTTTATCTACAGAAGGTCATTCCGACCATTGTATTTGGTGCGGAAGCCGGTTGGAACTTGGACTTTCGCTTATGGCAAAGACTAGAAGGTACCTTCTGGAAACGTGCCTTGAGGCTTGCCCACTATATCTCGATATTGGCATTGAGATACGAACTTGCACTCAACTCGCTGTACATGACAGTAATTTGGAAATCCCTCTCCACTATTAGGAAAATGTATTGCAGCAAAAAAATACCAGCATATGAAATCTTCAAGATCAGAAACGACGACACCCAATCCATATGAATCCAAATTTGGAAACAAAAACTTGAAGCCATTATGGACGCCGCAAATATAAGCCGACTCGAGCTAATCAATCGCCCGCAACACGCGAAAAAAAAAACTAGAAGAATGGGATTGGATGCAAAACTTTGAAAAACGCATGAAACTAAAAACAGGCCTTCCATTAGGACTAGGAGAAATCAAACTACATAAGCCACCAAAATACCTACTAGACTGTCCGTCAAGATATCAGAGGAACGTGTTTCTAAAATTCAGGCTAAATGCCCTAAACAATCGAGAAATGCTCTGGATAAGAAAAAACAAAGATACCGCAGACAATAAATGTCGATTCTGTGAATCGGGTGAAATAGAGTCCCTTAAGCATTTGGTACTTGAATGCATAGGTACAATTACCCAGCAGACCTTGTATTTGAATAGCTTCAAACCCCTGAACCATGACATGAACGATTGGTGGTCATACGTAAGTGCCGGCCATAACATCAAGCTATCATGCAGGCTAATTGACAACCTAGCCATGATTCTCTGTGATACAACTTGTGATAGGAAAAATCAAAAGTCTAACCAATAGTGACCTAAACGTATCACCACCATAAAGAATAGACTGTGATCAAAGACTTGGGGGGATCGACGTGATGTGGAAGAGGTTTAATTTTAACAAAAGTTTGATATTGATTTATTGAACTGTAGTTCTCTTTTACAATAAAAAAAAAAGCCATGCTGATATATTTTAACATCCATATCCTAATCACTCTTTCAGGTAATATTAAAAATGCTCAGCTCAACTCAGGAGTTTACTTGAAGGGACACTATGGGGTAAAGAAGGCAGTGTCACATTAGGATTACACATGATAGTCACTCACCAACCAGTGAAACCCATGCAATCCACTCTGTAAGGAGACTCACATTGGGAACAGGGATCCTTAGGTACAAATCACCTAAAACATATTTAAACACAATGTAGACAGTGCTGTATGATGACTGATTTAACCGGCATCGCCAATTGAGATTGATATTGTCAAGGGGTCCACATTCTGCTGGTGGATTTTTCACCTCAAGATCCTGCAGAGCTTTGGAGTCTGGAAATGGGCCTGACCTAATGTAGTTCACCAACTATGACACATGCCAGACCAGAAGATACTTAGCTCAACTATCAAAATCATACACAGGGCATTATTGAGATGTTTGGATGATTTGGAGAACTTAGTTGATTTGATTTGGTTGATCCCTTGCCAGGGACCATTGCCTTCAGGAAGGTTGTTAGAGTGATACATTAGCATAACTTGCACTTATGGTTCCATTGCTCTTCTTCCAGAATGTGGAGGTCGTAATAAGCTCCATGTTCAGTTTTATTTCATGATTAAAAAAAAGGATGTTGTATGCTGGGATTTCAGGGTTAAAAGATCATTAGGAGGAAAAAGGATGATCCTGTATTTGATGACCTGGTCCCAATATCGGTCTGGAGTATTGTTATTCTGCTCGATGCCCTATTATCTACAATTGCGGAGAGGGTGAACTGCTGCAGTTTCTGAGTGTGGCAACCAAGCAGGGAAGGATCTTTCCAACACTCCTTTCTCCCCCTCCCCAGCAGCGCAAATGATATGTGCGTTCTATGAATCACTCATAAGACCATCGTCTGAGGTTTAGAGAGTTTGTGGATGAGATAATCGTGTAAACAAAGGCCCCAATCTTTATTCAGATTATTCCTCATTAATGAGGACATGGTATGTTATGGTCTGCATTTAGAAGATTCTTAACTTGGACAATTAATGAAGTGATCTTTAGTACCCAGTTCTGTTTAACAGGATGAATAAAGCTGTGGGTGATTGCATCAACCTAAATCTACTAAACCTAAACGAACGTGGATAAACATAACTGGCTGTCGTATGGGTGGCTTTCAACACAGTTTTGGAGGGGTGAGTTACTACTCAGCCAACTGAGCCTTGTAAAAAGCAATACACCATGCTGTTTAATCCATAAATTCCAACCCCAAATCTTCACTTGAAATCTAATCAATTGGTTCCCAGATCGCCCATAAGTAACTAAGCAATATCTGGCAAGCTTGGACCATTAATATCTATGAATAATTAAAGCTATGCTTTAATGCTTAGAGTGAAAAGCTAATTGATTATTTGCCCACAAACTCAAGCTCGTTCAAAACAGGAACTTCATTAGGGAACTCATATCTGACATGTAGGGTTCTCTTTTAGGGTGTGCTGTTATCCTTTGCCATGTGATTTATCATTCATGCATGGTCCTCACTGAGGTGTTATCTTTGTATGTTTTTGTAGTAATGTAGCATGTTAGGGTACTGCGCATGTGGATCTCTTAACACGTGCATGCCTTTCTGCTGGTGTTAACCATTCCTAAGAGTTCATCAGCAAGCTGGAGCAACAAGTCCTTGTATTCGGGGAGTTAACAAGGAATGTTCCAATAGGAGACATGGAGATGTTATCTGCTCAGTTGTTTGTGGCAGTTTGATGGAAGTCATATTTTTTGTGTGTAGCCAGAGATTGGCTCATTTGTGGAGTGGCTCGTTCTAGCAGGGTTTTTTTTGTGTCATGCATTGTCTTTCACATGGCTGTGGGGAGATCTGACAAGGGCATGGCAGTGTTTGAGACCCAAAGTACAAAAAATGGAGGGTGAGCGTGCACTGCTTCAATTCGATATCAATGTCTCAATTGTATTTAGTTACAGTATATTCATAAACATGTGGGGTGCACACCATCTAATAGTGACTACAGACTGGGCACTTACCTTATGATATGATATGGCATTTGTAACGCACCTATACACAAGTGTTTCAAGGCGCGATATCTTGACAAGAACAAGACCATGGCTAAAACCAGACAAGCTAGATTACATTACTTGGATCTTTATACAAATGCTATTGTTTTTCAATCATGATTAGATGAAATGCACAAACATTGTCTTAATCTTAAAAGGGAAGTATTTCATTTTTAATCATCCAATTTTGGAGGTATTTGGCAGCATGCCAAAGCATTTTGGAATGCATGTCCTTCATCAGGACAGAATCCTTTAATGACATCAACAATGTGATCATATGGGCATACCACCATCCCCAATTAC
This sequence comes from Ambystoma mexicanum, assembly GCF_040938575.1. Lineage (NCBI taxonomy): Eukaryota > Metazoa > Chordata > Amphibia > Caudata > Ambystomatidae > Ambystoma > Ambystoma mexicanum. The sequence goes on along the minus strand of NC_090933.1, from coordinate 770,291,144 downwards.
ATGAACAGAAATGCATACATCAAATCATGTTAGTGGCAAGAGTCCATAAAAAAAACAGCCAATGTCACAAATTCATCAAAACACATCCCCACAATAAGCATAGTGAAATGCGTAATGCACGGGCAATAACAAAATTCCCTAGTAGGTTCACGTGTCCCGATTGGTGAAAACCCCTCAGAAAATGAGCTGATTTTGTTTAACCTTTTTTCTGTTAAATGCAACTCTCAGAATGTGTACTGTTTTCAACCCCTCGTGTCGCCTACTAACAGGAGTGTTTATGGCATGTTACATAAGAAAGCAACTCAAAGCCCACATTCCATCGATTCTGTACCTCCAGCCAATGAAATGTTCCTTCTTTTTCATTTTGCGAATGATCTCTCTTGTGGCTTTACTTTACAAATCATTTCACTCTGCAATATCTGATAAAGAGGTCTATTGGACTTTGCAAGCTTATGTTTTGTTCCATCTATGCATAATTTATCATTTATAATTCTTCTTTTATAACGTGCATAATACCCGAGATCTGTTTCTAAAGTGCAGGACTGGGATTCAAACCTGTGTTGCTAAGCGTTGTCTTGCTTCCAAGACAAATGCATTGTCCCTGAGCTATCCTCCTGGCCTACAGTTTTCAGTTAGTACAACACAAGTTGTCAAAATCTGCAACTTGTGTGATTTTACTCTCCTCCCTCCAATCATCTTGCTCTCTATAGACCCATCTCCCTTTGCTCATGCACTAAATCCCTTCACCACCTCAGTGCCATGAGAATAGGCAACCCATCCTCAAGAGAAAGTGCAAATCTGATTACATTGGTGCATACCTAGATCAAGTCATCAATCGGGCCTTCACAGAGTTTAAAAGCACACTTGCCACCGGCTTTCACTGTCCCTACGCAGCTCTCGCCTTTGCTCCCTCTCACCCCACCCACAACCATGGATAACCCCAACTATCTCACATCTCAGAACATTCACGCCCTGCCACCTGCCAGCTGGCATATAAATCACTGTCCTTCTCTCCTATTGACTTCTAAAGCCTCCCTCTGTGCGCTTACTACCACTTTGTCCTCTACCAAATCAAAATATTACACTAATCTTATATCATCGCTCTGCTCCCCCTCACAAAATCTACATGACCCTCCAGACTATTCTCCCTCTGACTAAATATTGCCCCCTCTCCACCTCTCTCTAAGCTGATGATTTTGACTCTTAGTTTTCCCCTAAAATCACTAAGATAATTGACGCCTTATCTACAGTACTACATCTCCCGGCTCCTATCCACCTCCTTTTACCCACTCCTCTTCTCTCTATCCCACTTCGCACTCTCTTCCCCATTGAACTCCTACCAATGAGCCTCTCATCCAACCTTTCTTGCCATCCTTTAACCCCATTTGACACCTCAACCACACTGTTAGTCTCCTTGATAACCACTCTCTTTATAACCACTTACAATCCAGATTCATAAGCAAACACTCCACTGAAATTACACTCAGTCATGTCTCTAATTGTCTAACGACAACCCACCATGTGTTCCATGGCTCTCCAACTTTCTTATCCTTTTTGATACATCTGCAGCTTTTAACAGTGTAAAGCGTCCCTCCCTCCTCAAAGCCCTCTCCTCCCTTGGCTTCAAAGGCACTCCACTCAGTTAGATCACCTCCTACCTCTTTAATTCCATCTCCTGGAACTCTGAGACAACTTCACCCAAACCCCTTACTGTGAGGGTCCCTGAAGGATCCATTCTAGTCCCACTCCCCTCATGAAATACTTCCCTGGTAAGCCCATCTCATTCTTTGTTTTTCACTACCTCCTTTTTTTCTGACAATACCCAGATCACCTTCTCCTTTCCAGCTTTCTCGCCTGAAAGCTCTAAAAACATCATGATCTGACTCACTGGACATCTTAACTAGATGGCAATAAACTGCTTGATGATGAACTGTTTGAAAATAGAATTAATATGTCTCCTCACCTCTAATGACAATCCCACTCTTCCATCTCCCATCTCTCTATGCCGCCAAATGCTGACAAACTTGAGCTTATCTTCGTCAGTGGCCTTTGACTCCCACAGTTAATTTTGGCCAATGTTATAGCTGTATGAGTAAATATACTCTACATTAAGAAAGTCCACCACCACCTCAATCCTCCCTCAGTAATCTTCACTGTTTTATCAGCAACTTCAAATACTGCTCAATGCTAATCCTCAGCCACCCTCTCTACACCTTCTCTTCCCTCAACAAAGTCCTCAGCTTTGCCACTCTCTCTCTGCAAAATACCCCTATCCCACTGCACTGGAGGGAAGAGCGACCTCTGAATGGGCCCATGAGATTCAGAGCACGCCCTCCAGCACCTTAAAATGAGATAGCTGCACCTTGAGGAGGATGGGGTGCAGGGTGCAACACCAATCAATAAGGACAAGTCAATGGTTTGGCAAAGGGAATTCTGTTTAATGACAAGTACATAAACGGGTAAACACATGGAAATCATCAGAGCTGCGATCACCTGTCTCGCATCAACTTCCAAATTCTTCATGCAAACAGTAATTTCTATAGCAAATTCTCATCATCATTGACGTGTTAAACTCATATGTTTGACATGCAACATTATTGGTCGGGAAAGGTAACTTAAGTATAGGTACTATATCTGTATATGGTAAAAGAGTGTGGGGATTGGATAACTCTTATCGGGTGGGCATCTATGTCCATCCCTCTACATTACTCATGATAGACATCACTAAAAGTAGGAAGTTTTATTGGTTCTACTTGCTATAGGACCCTACATTATTTGGTCCATCGTGATTGGGTCGGTTACACCACTGGACATAAATCTCCACTTTAATTAGCAGCATGCAGAATAGACACCCAGGTGCAGGATGGCCCAAGATTCACCCTGCCTCCCTTCCATCAATCACTACCTTCAGGCCTATGTGTCAATTAGTTGGCTGAGAGTGGCATCGGACTGTAACTTCTTATCCGGAAAAGTTATGGCATCCTCTGGGTTTGGATGACATCAGATGTGGGCACCTCTCCGCGCCAGGCTGGTCACGTGTCAGTTCACTGTGAATCGGCTTCGATGTCCCTCTATTTGTGTGTTAGATCCTTTGTTGAGCCTCGCAACCTGCCTGGGCCTCCTTATCTCGACCTTCACAGGGCAGGCTTCTATGCTCTTAAGTTTCGATTCTTCTGAGTTGATGCTCTCCTCCCTTCCTTGGGTTGACCTCGAATTCCTAACCATGAGCTGCTTCTTGCTGAGTTTCGATTCCGCTCTTCTGTCTGACTTTGAGCTAACTTATCAATCCTGGCCTTTCCGTCCTCTATCATCCTAGGCTTAATTCTGCTTGTGTAAAATGGAGTCGCACTTGTATAATGTGCTGCTTGAGGTAGATATATAGTTGGCGCTTGCCGCTCTATCCTCCTACTAAGCATTGCAAGCAGTATCGTTTCCTTAGCTTCTTGCGTTCCAAGCCTATTTACAGGCATTTAGCCACTAACATACTTCCATTCTGTTTAAATGGTTATGTTTCTACATAGTTCAGCATTGTTTCTTCTTTTATGTGCATTACATCCTTATTCGCAACATTTTGTGTTTGTTTATCACCTTTTTGGTTGTCGTTTCTTTCATCTGTGAGTCTGTCCGGAACATTGTGACGTCAGAGTTCGCCTCCAATGAGAGCCCTTTGGGTCTCTTCCGGGACAGTTTGTAAGTAGTCTTCATTTTGAGTCAGATGCTGGTACGGCTGTCTCAATGGGTATCGTGGGGCCCATTGCTGTCTGGTTATAGGTGCTTCAATGGGTGCACAAGTCCTTCTGATGGGCACTGGGCAGAGCCCTACTGTGGCTCTCTGTTGGTTTATTTGCTCCTTATACGTCACATATCTTGGCGCATATGCTTCTGGCATCTCAAAAAGGGTGGCTGGAGTGCAGGCCATATTTGGGACCTCCTCTACACACCCAAACCCCCCATCTCTACACACAGCTACCTTGCAAGCTGGCTCTCTATGCAAAAACGCTTTGTATTTCCATGTATTGTTTTCAAATACAACCATGGTCTTGCACCCCACTTCTAACTAAGCCAGTGGCCTTCCCTCTTGGTGCAACTTCCGGGGTTTGCACAAAAAGACAGAAAAAAGTCAGAAGGCGCAATTAGTGGTTGAAAAGACCGAATCCCAAAATACTGAACAAGGGGAGCAGGGGTTGCAGGGGTGTCCCCCGCTCCCCAAGTTCATTATTATAGGCTTCGAGTGTTGCAGGGGTGTCTCCTGCATACATTACATGCGTGGGGAGAAAACAAATAACAAACAAAAGATTGAGTTACAACATGCGAACAAGTGGTGTTCACAATTTTGTAATTCGATCTTTTGGGACTCCGTGTTTTAACGTACATCCCAACTTCAGCTTTGGCCACCTGCCATGGCCACTTACATGGGCCCCAAACAAGCTAAGGTATAACAAAAGGCCTTAAATTCATTCAAATGGACCTGCATAAGTGGAATAGCCTGTATATCTCATGGCTAGGGAGGATTGCAATCGCTAAAATGACTGTCCTTCCTAGGCTGTTATATCTATTCCAAACGCTACCAATCCCGACTGTGGTGGCAGTGATGAAGGGGATGCAGGAGGAGATCATGCGCTTTAAATGAAACGGGAAGAAGTCACATATAGGGAGAAATGTTTTTATAAGCCGAAAAGGCAGGGGGGAGTAGGATGTCCCAGTGTGATGAAATACCACCAGGCTGCACAACTACTTGCGTTCACAGAATGGGGAAGGGAGGGCCAGTTGAAACACTGGGTGCAGATGGAGCAGGGAGTTGCGGGTGAAGACATGTCGAAGATCCCTTGATTGAGAAACGTTGATAGGCCCATGGGACTCAGGTAAAACCCTACAACAAGATGTACATTGCAAATTTAGGATAAGGTAAATAGGAAGCACAGATTGGCGCATGGCCGTCACTGAAAACACCTGTTCTTCGAAACCCAGCCTTTCCACCAAGGATGGAGCATTTTAGATTTGCACAATGGTCAGTAGGAGGGTCGCGGGAACTTGGGGATTTGTTTTAGGGGGTGGACATTTAACAACAGACGTTCCTAGGAATTTGGGCTGAATGATAGGGATATCTTTACTTACCAGCAGCTTAAACATTGGGCAGGCATAACTGACAATGAAAGCGGGTTGACTAGAGCACAGACAGAGTGGGAAAGGACAATCTCAAAAAGGGAGACTAATCAAGGTCTCATCTCCACGATATACAAAATCTTGCTAGGAGAGACAGAGCAAGGCCTCCCGAGGTAAAGGGGCAAATGGGAGTAAGATGCAGGAAGGCATTTCTCATGTAAGGAGTGTGAGCGGGCTACAAGAGGGGCTTATTGGCCATACACATCTGTGCAGAACCAGGAATTGCAATACAATACTGCATAGGTGGCACTATACACGAAAGAGGCTAAAGAAAAAAAATGAAGGAATGTCATTCTCCATTGTGTTGGTGAGCATGCAGGGAGGAGGGGACGGTGGGGCACATTTGATGGGGGAGTCCACAGTTGAAACACTTTTTGCAGGAAGTGAAGTCAAAGGTTACTGAGATATTAGGGATCAGTCTCACCTTCGACTTGGCCTTTGTGCTACTTAATACTCCTGGGCCGGGAGAGGTTGAGATTAGGTGGAGGTTGGGTAAATTGTGTGCAAACCTCATGCTTAGCACTAAGCTATGTATTGCGAGGCAATGGAGTGAAACACCATCGATAGTACAGTGGTACTATGTTGTGAGGGAAATCTTTGGCATGTAGAGAACGACAGCAGTCATCGATGGGGAGCTGAAACAGGGAAACAGGTCAGGAAGCTTTGGTCCCCCTTTATTACATATGCCGTTAAGGAAGCCAATTGATTGTATATCCCCACAAGATTACGATAACTGGACATTTTGCCACACGAAGAAGAGTGAATGTGAACAGAATATTGACAAACAATGAAGGTGTTCACAATTGAAGACATGGGGTCCGGAGGGGGGAAATATAGGTATACATGAGATTGCAACTAATGAGATATAGATGTATAGTATGCTTATTTGGTTGACATACAAAGTGTAATGAATGCACAGATGAGAATTTTATAAGGCGGGATAATTTCATATTCTAATGTCTACGGACAACTATTTTTGCTCTTGTGCTGTTCTTTGGCAATAAAGATCTGGTTGGAAAAAACATTATTAGTTAAGAGAAAGTTAAGGTGATCTGATTGAAAACAACATAATTCTTGAAATTCAGTGGGTGTGGCAAGTGATGACCATCTTAACTTGGCACCATCCACCCATTGCAAAGCCCATGAGCACATACGTAATATGACAGAAGGGATTCACAAGGAGATACTTAATTACGTAATTGAGGATACCAATGGAGGGAAGATGAGTTTAGATAGTCATCACTTCCCACACCTGCTGAATTTCAAGCATTTTGTTGTGTTGAATCAGATCTCCTCAGCTCTCTTAACAAAGGTTTATTTACTAATATATATATATATGGGAGACCCTGTACAAGAGTGCAGGGAAGGTGGAAGGCCCTCCAGGAAGCGGCCTTGCATGCAGGAATCGCGGCAAAACACTGAGGCAGCAAACCATTGGTGTAAGCCAAAAAATATTCTTTAATAAATTAAATGTCCAGGACAGAAAAGAAAACACCACGAAAATGACGCATTTCGCGGTAACAAACCGCTTGCCCACGTTTAGGGCGAGAAACACAAAGGAAGGACTATTTATTCAGATTTACACTCTATGATCATAGTATAGAGAGTCACACACATTTCCTATAGGTCTGTTACACAGTTTGGCCATCTTTGATTGGGTTCAAAAACTAAGCCACACATGATGGCAAAACAAAACAAGACATGCTTTTAAAATCGAGCGTTCTAAATAGTAGGCAAAAACATATTACAGAGTAAAAATCCCTTCATCTAGGATGTCTATTGGTATAAACAGAACGGTATTTGAAATTTAGTGCATAGTGCACATACATATTTTTTTCATATTAAGACTTGTGTATTTAAATTGCTTATACTAGTACAAATGCCTTTTTAGACTGGCTGTGCAAAATATGCCATATACAACAAAATGTTGTTAAAGTGCTATGTGCAATCAGCAGCCATGGAGTACAACTCCTAATTAATAAAGTGCAACGTGCATATAGCCGCCTCACAATATTATTCTCTATATGAGAATGAGATAAAGTGCTTAGTGCATAAGAAGTTTTTTTGTACTATGATAATACACAGGCATCATTAATCACTGCATCAATTAAAAGTTCTCAACAGTCCGTAGATCAATTGCCTGCATCTAATAAAATCTCAATTACAGAGTAAATCATAAGTAATATTACCAACCCAAAAGTTATTTAAACCAAAGATGGAAAGAGACAGAAAAGGAGAAATTGTGCTAACTAGTAATTGTATTCCTGTGTTAATAAATACTTCAACAAAAAATGAATTGCTCACCCCGACAAGAAAAAGAAGTGAAAAAATATGAAAAAGAAGAACAAAGGAAATATCTTAAAATATATTTAATCCTTCATTTATAGAAAAAATATTGATTTAAAGGACCTTCTAACCTTTATACTGGTGAGAAACCTGTTTTCTGACTGTGCTGCAAACAAACTTATAATCAACAGAGAGTATTTACATTTGTATTGACTCAAGGCTTATAATAAAATTCATCATGAAAAAAGTCATAAAAACACATGTTGTTCGAAGAGACAAGAACTTAGCGGGCCATGCTGGAATCTGGAGTTTTCTTGAGCAATTCCTACTTATGATTATTTCAAAAAGTTGCTATAAAAATTCAGGTGCCTAGGAATGTGTATAGTTCTTCATCTAGATTGGGGCCCTGTGGTTTCTTGGTCTCATCGTCCAGAATATATCTGGTTTCCGTTTGTCTCAGTAGGAGTTCCCTATTGCCACCCCTTGCTGATTTTTGGATGGAGTGTATTCCAAAGTACCCAAAGCCTTCTAGTTTCCCTCCATGTTTCTCTTGGAAATGTAGGGCCATAGGGTATGTTGGATCGACATTTTTAATCGCTCTTATATGTTATAAGATTCAAAGTTTTAGCTTGCCGATCGTGCTCCCAACATACCACTGATTGCACGGGCAGGTAAGGACATACACAACATACTCGGTCTCGCATGTGATCCTAGATTTTATGATCACATTGTTTTTTAGTACTGGGTGTTGGTAGTTTTTGGTGTTTTTTGCAAATTTGCAAGCCTTACACTTTGTGCATTTGTGGAAACCTTTGGGATTGACACCTAGCCAGCTCGGGACCACTGATGTGGTCCTGGGGCTCATGTAAATGGACACCAGGCTATCTTTCAAAGAGGTGGAACGTCTGTAAGTAATGTTGATGTTTACCCCCAAGGTTCGCCCCAGATGCTCATCTTGCTTAAGTACATGCCAATGTTTGTGTATTATATGGCGAATGTGCTTAGAGGCTTTACTGAATGTCAAGATGAGTCGTGTGTCTTTTTCTTCTATTTGTTTTTCAATTTGAACCTTAGGCATCAGCAGCATCAAACAATCCTTTTGTCGGGCTTTAAGATAAGCTCTCTCGAACACTTTTTTTGGATAGCCTCTTTGTTGAAACCTCAGGGCCATGAATCTACATTCCTTGTCAAAAGTTTCTAGTTGAGAGCAGTTCCGTCTGATGCGGATAAATTCACTATAGGGGATGCTCCACTTTAATGATGTAGGGTGGTTGCTTTTAGCATGCAGTGGTGTGTTGGAGCTTGTGGGTTTTCGATATAATTCAGTCACTAGACCATCTTGAGCCACAGATACAAGTATGTCTAAATAGACAATACTGGTTTTACTGTGGCACTCGGTAACTTGGAGATTATATTCATTTATGTTTAGTGACTTGACAAAATCCAACCATTCGTTAGTGGGGCCATCCCAAATTACAAATAGATCGTCTATGTAACGCAGCCACAAGACCACTTTGTCCATTTGGTGGATGTTTGAGGGAACCCACACTGCGAACTTCTCCCACCATCCCATCATTAAATTTGCGTATGGGGAGCAAACGTTGTCCCCATGGCTGTTCCTTGCAACTGGGTGTAGAACTTATTATTAAATAGGAAACTATTATTTGTTAGGCAGAGGTTGATCATCTCTAAGATCATCTTTCCATGCTCAAGGTAGTTCAACGATCTGGTTTTCAGGAAGTGCTCACAAGACTGTAGTCCATCTTTATGTTTGATTGAAGTATATAGAGAGACCACATCTAATGTGGCTAGTAGGTATGTCTTTTCCCAGGGTATGCCTTCTATTTTGTTCAGAAATTCCTTTGTGTCTTGTAAATAAGACGGCAAGCTGGTGACAAATTTTATCAATGTTTCATCTACTAGTTTTGACACATTTTCAAGTAGTGCCCCACATAAGGTTACGATGGGTGTCCCTGGTGGTCTAGTTTTGTTTTGGTGGTCTTTTGGTAAGAAGTAAATTGTGGGCATCGTTGGAAACTTAGGATGCAGATATTTACACATATCTTCCTCCAATAAGCCTTTTTCCCTCCATTTCATCAGTAACTCCAAAAAGTTTGTCATTCATTTCTACTGTTGGGTCCATATCCATATGTGCATATATTCAGTGACCTAAGTTGAAGCGATGTTAAAACTGATGCAATGAAACCCTAGAAATTTGGTAACAAAACTTTAGTTTAAGTGATGTTAAGGTGCTGATTTAATGCAACAAATCCTCAGTGTGCTTTGGAGCCACGCAATGGAGGCATCATAGTTAAACTGGCAGAGCTTCCATCACCAAGCATCAAGTATTTCTTCTTTTTTTGTATCCACTAGATAAGAAGGGATTAGTAATGGTATACTGTGACACGTTATAAACGCAGAATTCCTTTTAAGGACTACCTATCAATATGAAAATAAAACCTAAATAATCAGATCGCGATGTACAAATGTGCTGGAACGAGGAAGAGGGATGTGCTGATATGAGATCTAGATTCATCATATAAAATGAGTAAACACTGTGTTAATTGAACATTATTCACATTTACTGAAAACACTACTCATAACATGTAAAATCCTTGCTTTCTGTTCGTTATGTCCACTTTAATCACTCATCACGAATCTAGATCTCATACACATACAGACCTCTTAATTGTCCCAGTAACTTATTGGATCACAAACTCTATATAGAAACAAAGAAATAATGTATTAGGGCATCTGAATTCCATACAAGTTTCAAAACATTGCCTATTTTCCTTAGTCATCCATCTCCAGTCACATATGCATGAGTTTCATATTCAAAATTGAGATTGAGAAATTAACAGAAAAGTAAAGCTATGAAGACACTATGAGAATTGCGAAGAAGAAACAATAATGTGTTCAAAGTGTAGCTTATTTTGATCCCGCACCCAAAATGAATCACAAAGTCATAATGTTATGAATTGCTCAGACGATACTGAGATGAGGAAGAGTGCATTGAACAACTATGCAGATCGAGAACCACGTATACCCCTCAATGAAATAAAAACTGCATTTTAATCTTCCAATAATTGTATTTTTTTGTGAAGGATGGGTGTAAATATGACAGACACATTGATAATGGCACTCTCTTTTCATAAAAGTTTAAAACAATAGAGAACAATGCACTACTTTGCTTAAGTCAGATAGTCAGAGACCAAACTGTAACTGTCCTTTTTGTCCAAAGGACATTTTTCCCTACCCAAACATTTTCACAGTATGTTCTCCCTTTATGGTACTTTGTGTTCTGTATGTTTGTTTTATATTCACTTTTGTTTTTTTATTCCCTTTTAAGGATTTTTTAATCATTTTTCTTTTCATTTTTTTTTTTTTATTTACATTTTTTATTATTTTCTGGAAATGGTGAAACAACATCCCGAGGCACCCTACAGCGATGAAGAGATCGACCTTGTCACTGCCCACTGAGACCCGGAAGACGTTGAGTGGGTAGAGCAGCTAGCTTCACTTAAGAAGTACTGCTCCAGGAGTTTCACATCTTCTCTGTGCTGGCAGTACGTCAAGGTGCCTAAAGACACTCCATTGTCAGATGTTGAGAAGCGACAGTCCATATTGTGTGGTGAGGCGCACAGGAAAGTGATTCTCCACAGTTCCTGTTAAAGCCTGGGTACCAGGTCATTCATCAACCACCTGGTTCATTATCACTGGCGGCAAGTGGATGAACATTTCAGGAGCAGGTTCTGACAAAAGGCAATTTCCCTAGTTTGCAATGCACTGCAACCCATTGCCAGACCTGCAATGCCAAAGGCCACAGAGGAAGCACGATTGACTCCACCTGCTGCGTCATCCTCTGGACCTCTCCCATTGACTTCATCTGGTTCCAATGATGGGATTCATGCCTCTGCCACCGTTGTGTTGGACCCTCCACACCAACGCAGATCTCGAGTAGATGGCGTTTTCACCTGCAGGAATTGGTATATGCCAATAGCACTGAAAGCAACAACTTTTGAGGCAATTAATGTTGCCTGGGTGGGGCATGGGCGTTTTGTGCCTGTTTTATACTCCCATTTTTCAGGTTTGTTTTGACCTGACTATTAAATTAAAAAAAACAAAGCACCCCAAAAATAAAACTTGTCAAAAAAAGTGTCTACTATATACCTATCTTTCCTACACACACTCCCTCCCCCTCCCATCCCCTTCTTAGCATCAAAACGGTTCTTTTCTGACCCACCATCAATAATCTAACAAACTATCTAAACTGGGGAGGTGTGTTTAATATTAAGCACCACAGCAACGGGCTAACCCTACTGGTAACCACCCGCCTTCCAAGTTAAAGGCCCAAACAAGGGTCCCTTAATGCAGTCAGTGGCACCATTACTGGCAACAGTGTGTTTTTGTATGCAGGTGCTAGGGGTCTTTAATTGAAAAAGAACACCTTGTGGCATACTTCTGTGCCACACCTTAGTTCCTTAAATCCATTTTCTTTGTTGATGACTGACGCCATCAACACAGAAATGGACTACTGAAGGTATGGCACAGTACAGTTCCACACCACAAGAACATAGACATATATTTCTTTTATTAAACACCCTTAGCACCTGCATAGTAAACTACACAGGTGCTAATAGGCTGTGTTATGAACAGCACCCCGGCTGCTCATAATGCAGGCTTATATTGTAAAATACAGCCCATATTCCAAGCACCTTAATTGGCTTGCGTCACCTTCCAGGGACATAATGAAAACACAGTAAAACTTACCTTTAGCTTATGTGACACCACTGCCCAATCCTCCTGATCTCTTTATATAAATATAAACAATACAAAGCTAACACAACATCATCAATGTCTAATATACAAATATACAATCTGAATCAAGAATCACAGTTCTCGAAACCAATACTCATATATCTTTTACTTTCAGAAAATATTCTTCACCATTTTTAGTCTTTAAACTCTTCTTTAGTGATGTTTTACGAATCAAGAAATCATGCAAAAAAGTACATATTTATCTCGGTGCCAACTGCCTCTTTCCCAAAACTGACAATGACACACTATCTCCTTTATAACTCACATATCCACCCATGAAACAAATCAATCATTAAACAATCCTAAAACATTTCAAACTTCTGTAAAAGCCTGACTTTGAGAACAGCACTGAAGAGAACCCTGGCTTGAGAAGCTTTCCTTCAGATCACGTGAAACCCTCATCCAATCAAACATTTTCAAAAACTATACTTTTATAAAACAAATTTTTATTTCATTTCTTACATTTGATAATTCACCTTTTTTACATTGTATTAATCTTCCATAGTCACGTCTCACAAATCAAGAAATCATGCAAAATAGTGCAGTTTTATCTCTGTGCCCACTGTTTCTGTCCCACAAATTACAGCACTAATCTGCCTCCATTATAGCCATCAAACAAATCAAACATCAAACAATTTAAAATCAACTTTTACAACTATACAAAATCCAACTTCAAGAATCGCTCTGAACAGAACACTGAATCGAGAAGCTTTCCTTTAATAGTATGTGAAATCCTCATCCAATAAAAAAAAACACAATGTAACCAAGATTCGCCCATGTACGTGTCTCAGTGACACACTTTATTTTCTCTAAATAAATCTAAATAAAACGGTTTTTGATCCCAATACACAAGCGTAGAACGTTAAATCACCTTAATACAACTCCCTACACATTAGTAAGCATTTATAAAAATATATATTGTTAACAAAATCATAAATTAACTCATCTCCCCCTAAATCGCAACCAAAATGTTTTGCCACATGTCAATGTATCATAGTTTTTCAGTATTTATTCTTTTTTTCCTTGTTTTATTTATGTTATTCTTTTTTTCCTGGTTTTATTTATTTTATTGGTCATTTATATAGCGCTTATACATTTAACAAGCATTTCAAAGCACTCCAACGCAAGGAGGGTGAGAACAAAGATTAACATTCTTAATAGGCATTGGTATATTCAGAATGGGCAAGTGCTGTGTGTTTAGAGGCACCACTTAGGACAAGAGGAATACAAACTGTTACAATATATGACAAAAATATTGCACGTGCCTGACAGTCGTCACAATAAGATAAGAGCTATACCTGAAGAAAGGAGAGAGGGGACGGGGTTGTAGGGTAAGCCAAACAAAGCAAATAAGTGAACGAGATCCATAGAAGGAAAAGGAAGGGGATAAGAGTGCTTTGAGGTTTTTGGTACACCACGCACGAAGGGCATAGTCAACCCCCAAATCCAGGTGAATTCAACAGGAAATTCAAAGGTGGATTATGAAAAACAGGGGTGGGGGGCAACCAGTCTAGCCAAGCACGGACAGGCACAGACAGGAGCCTTAAGAGTGGGGCCCTGGAGAGGGGGGCTGGCGTTTGCCTGACGGCATTAGGATTGGCCAGTAAGATGTATACACTGGCCAATCAATCTGCAGCATCAGGCTGCTTCAAGTAGGGCTGCAGAGGTCAAATATCGGGCCACCATGTTGAAGAGATGTTGAGGTAGCCAAAGGAATGGCCAATCATGGTAAAATCGATGCCCTCAAAGCACACGTACACTAATCACAGGATGTGGGAGATCAGGGTGCAATATGGCAGTGGGTACTGCATTTAAAACAGACAAAACTGCTCAAGAGCATCGCGCTCCAGCAAGTCCTACCTGGTGCAAGAATGAAGGTTTCAGCTCCTGTCGAAAGTTGAGCCTCGTGATAATGGGGGAGGCTCTGTGAGACCCAAGATGTTTCTGCATCCGGCTTCTGTGCAAGGTCGAGGAGGAAGTGTTTGCGCCGCTTCTCCATCTCGGCAAAACACTTTAAAACCAAAACTTCACCAATCTGCGTTCTTCACCTTGCCCAAATGTTCCCTGCCCTCAAAACTCCATAATTAACACCCTTTATATAATTTTAGGGGAATTTAAAATAAACGTTTATTCTGAGCTTGATTCACGAATCGCATTATGGTATACTTCAACATTCAATTGGTCATGGGAGATAGGATTAATGTTTTGGCTACAGAGGCACGCCACTCTGCGCCAAATAAAAAAAAAAGACTGGATGTATTTGCGCCAGAAAGGACGTCCTTCAGCTCTTCGTGGCCGGCTTGTTTCTTATTTGGCATAAATCCATCCAGAGGTTTGGACTGTGTGCACAAGAACACATTTCACATTTTCCCAATGGGAAAATGGATAAAAAAGTGAAAAATCACTCTTTTTTTTACCCTTCATATCTTTTGATATAACACAGATTTGCAAAAAACTTAGCAATGCTATGGTATATTGCCTAGTATAAGAATGTCATACACCATGTTGATCCGTCCTACGACCGAAAAGTTATTGTGCAAAGAATCTTTGCTTTTCCTATGGATGATAGGCTTCATCTTAATTATAAGATGGCTACAGCTGCCCTATGATATATAAAATGTTTGATATCAGGGCACTAGTCAGGATCTATGTGATCACTGGGACCACATGTAATTGCGACGGCTGAAAATGCCGCCTTTTTTTTAATGAAATCCCCTTTACACTACATAGATATGCGGGGGGAGACCCCCCACCGCGCCCCATATTTCTATAATATCCCATTACCCCTCACATATATATGTGGTGTAAAGGGGGTGTTTAAAAAAAAAGTCGGCATTTTCGGCCATCGACATTTTTGTATGATTCCCACTAGTCATGCACTATGGACGCTAATCATTTGGATATCAATACTCAGAAACTAGGTATCTGTATTCTGTATCATCAACTGACCCTCACACCAATTGGTTACTCAAGTCCAGAGTAGCCTAAAATGTTTTTTAAATGCACCCTGTGCTAGGATTGTCTCTGTTTCATGTATTGGTGTTATGTACACAATCATTAATAGATATGGCATCTTGAAACTTAGTAAACAAACAGTCAACAATTAACTATGGTGACGATTCAAAAAGAATCCGGTTTTTGATGTAAGCAAAGCTACACCTGTCATAAATCACAGCAGTGACTGGTTGGAACGTCCAACTACAACAAAGATGTTCACAAATATGAAAAATCATGTACTACTGTTGGTAACATGGTTAACTCTATTCATTAAAATGGACCACTTACACTCAATGTTGGTACTCTGTCAGGAGCTACCTTTATTACAGACAGAATTTTATATAAAAATGTGTTGCTCTTTAACCAAAATAGTTAAAGGACATTATATTGACTAGCGCAAAATTGAGCTACTTCAGTCAGCGCAAAGACTGTGGATAAAGTACAGCTGTTGCAGGCACTGCTTCTTTAGGGCAGGTAAGCTGTTACTGCATCCTTTATTGTTTTTATTCATACTAATTTTAATCATGCAGTGCCAAACTTCAAAAAATGTATTTGCTCCCCTTCAGAATCACCTTTTAAGTATGCAACACTGATTCGCCGTAGCTTACATGAGAAGATCCCAAAAAATCACCCTTAGGTTCATTTATCTCCAAACAGGCAGGTATAACAGACATTACAAAGTGGAGGCAATGCAATATATCTTCAGTGGTAAACCTTCAGTAAAAGCCACTGCCAAAGCTACTGGGTCTGCCTTTGTAAGTTTAGAGGATATGCCTTGTATGTCTTGTGGCGGGTTTAGAAATAAAACTGCACTCTCTAACTTTACAAACCAAGTCCTATTGACTTTGTCAGTGCTTATAGTAAAGGGGTTAAAAATACATGCATTCTCAGGTCAAGTATGAGTCAGCATCAGCTAGCTCAAATGAGCATCTGTATTTTCGTATGTATTTACTCTTCTTCCCCATTGGTGGTTTTCCTATAGGCAATGATTTGTATAGGCCAGTCTCTTGGAAGTGGACATGATTTGTAAAGAAAATACAGACCTAAGGTATGTTTTCCCCTTAACCCCTCTTGACAGGGCATAGCTAAACAAGGTACAGAGAAATGTGAGGAAACAAATTGGAGAATATAAAATTATTTGAATCTTTAACTAATCTGCATGCTGAAGCGCTATCCCGGCAAAGGTAAGTCACACACCTTGTAAAATTACCACATCCTTCATTCATATGAAAAGAAAATATATTTCAATAAATACAATCCTGAAATGTACATAATATTAAAATTGTATGGCATAGTGCTAGAGATAATCATTTTCTGTAAGCTTGCATAACCAAGCCTACAACCCCACGATATCCGTGATGAGCCTAAAGTCCAATAACCAAAAGTGAGAGACCACCTTCTAAAATGGCCTCTCATGTAACCTATTAAGAGATAACATGTTCCCATCAATTACTTGAAAAAACCTGCTCCCGTTGTTAAATTTGCAACAACGGTATCAAAACCGGAGCATTTTTCAAAAGTCTACTAATCGAGACAAAAATGAAATTCTCATGTTGTGTTAAAAAAAAAAATTTGAGCGCAAATAGATCTAACTAGTTTAAAACTCAAACAATATTTTCAACATTGCAACGCACAAGTTCGCAATGATATGTCTTCGCCAGTGTATGTCCGTGTCTGCCTTATGTTTGGATTTTTTTATTCGAGTTAACTTAGTTTGCAAAGGCAAAAGGTACTCATGTTGTTGATGGACGTTACCTCTATGCTTGGTCTCACGGTTCTTAGTTGCCAGAGGAGATATACATTGGAAAATATGTTATTCAATACGTCTACAATCACCAAAGATATGGTCATGTTATGTTCTTATCCACGAGTGTTGCTTAAATGTGCATTGGTCACTATATGTCACTGAAACAATATATTTAAAAAATGAAAATATGTAAGCGAAAAATGAAATTCTATAGCTAGGAATGCACAAAGACCGCAATACATGTTATATGTCATTTTACCTAACAATACTGCATCTGATGTACATGCTCTCACCAAGTGCTGAGGACCATGCGAGGCATGTTAGGGCTCGGCCGGTGCGTCTTCCCTAACCCCAAATCGGCGTAGCTGGCAAACATGGGAGCATTCCTTATGAGAATATTTCTACTCCTCCGAATTAAGAAACTGATGAACGTAGTAGTGTTTCTCGTACAAATATTTTGAATCAACAATGGAGATTATCATTGAAAAAGGGAAAACATAGTGACACATACTAGGTGGGGCCATATGCTACGTCCCGTTGCATGTGATGGATGATCACATGATCGATCATCAAAACAACTAGAAAGGCATCAGACGTTTGCAGGGGCCCAAACCTCTCTGTAGCATGATTTATAAAGAAACCACCACCTAACTTAATAATGCATTATTTAGCAAGATACAACAGTGTTGCAAGTACAGAAGAGGTTGTCATTCAGATCGTCCCATAATACCTACTCAATAGTGTGATGCAACTCTTCACAAAGGATTGTGGATTATGGAATAGTGTAACAACCACTTTTGTTGGTAGTCGTAAAGTCCTTAGTCACTCATTGAACCTAGAGACAGCTTTAATATAGACCTGTGGACAGAGTAGTCATTATTAATTAATAATTACTTGCTCCCAAAGTGTTGCCCAAAGCAAAGCTGAGGGCCATAAGTTTGGAAAGTATAATTATCTCAAGCAATATTGACTCCTCTCCAGGTCTAAAAGGTTAATAGCGCATAATGAAATCCTGGTCCGTTCAGATCTCGACCGGGAGGGGGTGTCATCACGTCTGTGTGACTGCCTGTTGGCTGTGGGAGACTGGATAAGCTCCAGCTCTGTACCGGATTCCTGGTCCCCTTGTTCCTTCGTTGCTGGGTGTATTTCCCATTACGGTGACTGTGGTGAAAACCCCTGGGGTTTATCTGTCCGCATCCTTGTCTATGGCTTTGCAGGTTAGTGGTTTCTTCCATTTTCACTTCGCCCTTTAGTTGTGACTTCTCTTGTCTTCAGTAGGCTTGACTACTGTTACGCTCTTTACCTGGCTGAGCCAGTGGGCCTTATCCATCAGCTGCAACTGTTGCAGAACCTAGCTGCTCGGGCTGTCACTGCCACACCACATGGCTCTCACACCCGTTCATTTCTGCATCGTCTGTGCTGGCTTGCAGTGAAACAGCGCATAGCTTTAAAGTCCCTCTGTTTGGTCCACCAGGCCTACTATCAGGTTGGGGCTTATTCCCTTTGAGAAAAATTGCAGCCTTACATTCCTTGCCGGACCCTTCGCTTTGGAAGCGGGCACCTGGTCCTGGTCCCTAAGTTCTGCCTTTAGAGAGTCGGTGGCCGGGCCTTCTCTGTGGTGGCCGGTAAACTTTGTAATAGCCTTCCACTTAACCTTCAACTGATAGAGAACCATCTGCACTTTCGCCATTTGCTTGAAACTGCCCCTTTCTGCTAAATCACTGATGGCTGCGACCCTGCTGTGTTCGTCCTCGCGCCAAGACGGCCCTGGGTGCACGTGAGTGCTATAAATTCAGCTAACATAACATAGTGTTAGTAGCAATAAACGTTTCGGAGTGGTGGTGGTGAAGTAAAGCATGTTAGTATAATTACTAGTAAACTTTACAATATGTGTTAGTAATTTAACTGTAGTTTCATTTTGTAATGATACATTACTAAGTTGTCTTAATAAGGTAAGCATTTTAATTGTAAACATGGTTGAGCTAGCTTTAGCTCCTATGCTAAAGTGAATAGTTGTTCTTCACATTCACTTTGTTATGTTAAATTAGTTTGCAGTGTCCTGTTGAATGACATCATGCTGGATGGTTGCATTGATGTTACATGAATTCAGAGAAATTCATTCTGTGATTTTCCTGGACACTTCAGAAGTCAGAATGTTCGAAATGCAGTCAATACTCAGTGGTATAGATTGCATTCCGAACATTCTAATTGGCTGAGGGGAAGATGCCTTCCATGGCTTAGTATAGAAAAATAAGTATGTCATGCTAGAATGACTTCCAATGTGTTCAATAAAACACCATGTCATGCATTGTATATGAGAGAAAGAAGAGGGCCAGCAAACACTATAAAAATTGCTTAAGGCCAAAAAAAAGTCTCTTTGCCTGGCCCCAGACACTGTGGCCCTGATTCATGGAATATTTGCCAGGTTCAAAGTGAATTTACACTGCTGAAAAGTGACTTTGCACTGCCGACACAAACCCTGATTCATGGAACCGTGCAAAGTGTATTTTTGTATTGCAGTACACAATGACTTTGCCCGGACTTTGCATAGCAAAAATACACTTTGCACAGTTCCATGAATCAGGGTTTATGTCTGCAGTGCAAAGTCAGTTTCCAGCAGTGCAAATTACCTTTGAACAGGGCAAATATTCCATGAATCAGGCCGTGTGACTACGTGCTCATAATACACGTCTAAAAGCGTTTGCAAGCCTACAGAGTTTTTTTTAAATGAGTCACTGTAACAACATTGAATGCAGAGCTAGTGTCATAATTCTTTCAAGCATGAGCAGTTTTTAATATGCTCTTAGTAAATGAAAACATTATTTCAAAAAGCTGTTGGCACTGTTATTATTAAAGGATGGCCTATGTGAGTCTCTGCCTGCGATAGCAAGACACAGCTAAAGCAATATTATTTTCATCGGGCAAATGTTTAATTCTCATTGAAATGAGAAAATAAAAAAGGGTATGTTAGCAGCAAATAATTGATAAGAATAGTGTTGATATAAATACCATTATTATTGTTGGCATATATTGATTATTAGCAGTCATTGAACAAAACAAATCGTGTTGCTTCACAGTTTGATATGGATGAGGTACTGTTGCAGTGCTGTAATAAATACATGGGTTCTTATGGTAGTCTAACCCAGGGGGGTAGATTGGGGTCCTAGTTATCACAGCTCCCCTACATTATTTTGCATGTGAAAATGAGTAATCCAAAGGCAAGTGTTTGATCACTTCCTGGGAGGCATGCTCCCTCCACGCCATGATTTCTAAAATAATTGGCAAAAAAGGTGGGAAGAATGCACGGCTTCAATAATATATGCACTAGCTAATATCAAACGACTAAGAAAACCTTTCTTTGAACACAGGAAAACAAAATGCCTGCCTTTTTGGTGGCAGGCCTGGCTGTACTGTGAGGCTCAGTGTGGTTTTCATGTTGTCAACAAGGAGGTCAGAAGGAAAAGAGGGAGAGAACCAGTCCAGACAATGTTAGTAAGTGCACGATGACCCGTCATTCTGATGCTTGCAACTCAAGAACGCTTTCTTCTTTAAGGGGCTTTGTTTAGGTTAATTTGCAGTATTTTTTCTGTATTGAGGATGTATTGTCCTACGGGACAAAAACTCGTTCCACGCTTATTCTAAGCATGGGGGAATATACTGGGGGGTAGTCCACTGAGTACCATATTTTGCTGCAAGTCAATTCCAGGGGTATACTCACCTCACCTGCAATGGGGAGCCATCAGATCCACACTGGAAGTTATTGGGGAATGGGCCTGTCCCCTCAGGCATGCAATTACCACTAACCATTGGTTCCCCACTGGTCATGCAACCTGTCCCTCTGTCCAAAACCATTCAATTTGATGGGTTGAGTCGGGTCTTAGCTGAACCAGTAAAGCTAGGCGAATTCCAATACTGCCACTGGCATCAAAATATACCTTCATCTGGTGCTAAGCTCTATGTCACCGAACAAAACAAGTGACAACTGTAAATAACCCCAAATTCTCCTTTAAACTTAAAATCTCCAAAGTAAGGTAGGAGGTTCTGTGATGTCTATACCTACAGAGCCAAAGACCAACTAATTAAACAATATGTAGGCTTGAACTTTGTATGCCATTTTATTGTCTTTTCTGATTGATTCCAATACACATTCACAGGGAAAAGAACAGATGAGCAAAGGGCGGAGCTTTGTGCCTAGACAATACATTCCTAAGTGCACAAAAAGAACTTTGCAAGTTTGAAAGAGATAAAAGGCAAATGATCACACATATAGAACAATACTATACCATATTGTATTTTTAAAAATTACTTCTTTACCCTCAAGCTTTCGTCCCGTCTCTCTATGTGTTTTCCTTTCTAAGTTTTTAGGCCATGAAGTCTACACTCAAATTACATCTTATCTTGCCCATCACTCTCTTTTCCCTCAAACCCAATCTGACTTTCATTAATTCCATTCCACCAAAATTACCCTGCTCTTTTTTCCAACTCCATTCTGCCTGCTCGCTGATCTGCATTCTCTTCTATTCTTATTCTACTTGACCTTTCAGCTGCCTTTGATGTGGTCGATCTTTCTGCTCTCCGGTCTACTTTTTTGCTCCACGGGCTTTTCAGGTACCTTTCTTCACTGATTCAAGTTTTATCTGTCTGATCATTTATTTTTTCTGTCTCGTGGGGTGGTAAAAGTGCCCTTCTTTCCCTCTAACACACAGTGGGCCTCATTACGACCCAGGCGGTAAGTTACCGCCTGGGCCGTGACTTTACCACCATGGCGTAACCTACGTTTACGCCATGGTGGTTGGCGGATTTACTGCCCCATTCCAACCTTGGCGGGGCGGTAAATCCCCATTTTCCCATTTACCCTTCCCCATTCCCATTTTGCCCCATAGGGCATAATGGGAGTGGGGAAGGCGTTAATTACGCCACCGTAAATTACGGTGGCGTAATTAACTCCATGGTCCCTTAGCGCCATGGATTTTAACACCTGGTGTTAAAACCTCCATGGCGCTAAGGGACCTCGTACTCAGGCGGTAAGGGTCGGCGCTGTTTACGCCGCCGTAAAACCCTTACCGCCTGAGTTGTAACGAGGCCCAGTGTTGCCCAAGGCTCTGTTTTGGGCCCTCTCCTCTGTTCTCTTTACACTTTACCCCTTTCTTCTATTGTCGTTTCCTTTGTACTTTTTTCCCATTCATATGCAGATGCCTCTCAACTCTTTGTTTCCTTCTTCTCCTTCTCTGATATCCTGCATACTACTATCTCTGACTGTCTTCTTGCTATCAAATCTTGTATGAACTTGCACTTTTTACATCTTAGCGCCTCTAAAACTGAAATTGTGTTTTTTTCTGCTTCTACCTTCCCACCTCCTGTCCCTCCTCCTTCCATTCCCTTCCTACCAACCACTCTCCCTTTCCCAACATCCGCTTGAAAAATGGGTGCCCTCTTTGATTCTTCTTTCTCTCTCTCTTTACACATCTCTAACACTGCCATTTGCAACTTTACAACACCTGTAAAGCCTGCCCTTTCCTCGCTTTTCATGCCACTAAACGTACTACTGTAACTTTTTCTCGCCTTGACTATTGTACCTCTCTCTTTGTTGGTCTTCGTGACACTCATCTGCCCCCACCTTCCTTCTGTCTTTAATTCTGCTATTCGTACTCAGTGTGGACTTACCCCTCATGTTTCTGTTATTCCTTCCCTCCTCTCCCTCTGCTGGCTATCCTGTGCATCGTCTACTGTCCCTCTTTCATTGCGTTACTTTCAGATGTCTTCATGGGCTTGCTCTGCTCCCTCTGCGCTCTCATTTCTTTTTAGGTTCCAACCCCTTCTCTTCAGTCTCAGTTTCTGCCAACTATCCCTAAGCCACCCTGTGCTCAATCTCGCTTTCGCTCTTTCTCTCTTTCAGTCCCAAAACATTGGAATTCTTTGCAACTCCACATCAGATCTATCCCTACGTCTTTTCAGCTACACGCACATCCTTATGTTTCTTACTTTGGTTTATGTTAACGATGCATTCATCATGCACTGATTTCTTTTGTCCAGCGCTTCGGTGAAAGAGCCCTGTAAATCAATAAAGACAAATAAATAAATATCTATCTGAGTCAACATGCATGTTGCAAGCCCCCTTAGAAACAACTATCAGGGATCATTATCGGGACGCAGGATCCTTCATGGAAGAGCTACTATCCAATTGACCATATTGAGAGCTAATTAAATGCCATCAAGATTGTTAAGTGACTTCAATTCAGCACTCCAACTAAGTCAATGCCCAGTCTGGGATGCCCAAAGTAAGCCCTTATTTATATATTTTTATGACAAGTTCATAGATCTGGATGATAAGCCCTTGTCTAACGCCCCTCTCTTTGAATCCCCCTGACCTCACTGAGCCAAGAAGTAGGTTTGTTTTGCAAATTACAAGATTTTATATATATATCACTTTTATGGATAAATTAATATATGATAGCACACTTATGAATATGACAGTGATCAACAATGGATAATATTACACTATCACACTTTTTTATTATTACTTAGGAGTTGGTATAGAGAGGATAAGGTAGCTGAGAATGCTTTTATGGTTTCAAGGAAATGCAATGATGGAAAAGAATGCAGCACATAAATAACTGAGATGGTTTCCACCAGAGATATGATCACTTTTTCTTTTGACAATTCACTCCCCACCTATGCAATATAAGGAGATGGAAGGTGAGCACACAATTTTCAGGAATACAATCAAATGCAATACCAATTCAGTTCCCCCCTAGCAAGCTTAGAGCAACAGGGATGATTTTAAACACAGGCAAAAATACTTTTAAATGTGATTTGCAACAAGTGAAAAATATGCTAAAAATGCTTTTTATTCCCTATAGGGGATTCAGGGTCGGTGATAGCTACTTAAGATTGGTTCAGGTCACGCTATCAGTGATTCATGAGGGATTATCAGGTTGAAAACGGAGTTCAGCAGCTGCAATCAAAAGACAGCTATTTTTAACATGTGGTAAAACTGAGCCAAATTGCAATTCGCTGCACTTTTTTCGAGTGCGTCGATCGCGATTACGGAAAAACTATAAGGAGTAGAAAGTCGCTGAAGATCTTTGCTTTAAAATGAAAGTTAAATCCCGTTCCTAGCACGTATGGTTCAAAAGATACGGATGATTTAGTGGAGGTAGTTTCTCAAATTAAAGTAAGATTCAAATGACAAATGACACTTTCACAGGTTTGAAATCACAGAATGGAGACACGATTTCTATGCAGTTCTAAATAGGTGGAAATTGTTTGAATTTGATTATTTGAAACTAAGAGATTGGTTTTGCACAGCTCTGGCTGGATACTCACTCCTAATTTTGAAAGGAATGGGCCTCATCACAGATCTGGTCAACAGGTTTAGCTGCGGTTCTCTCTGCTCTGCTGGTCTGGATCTCTGGTTCTGGCAAAAGTTCTTGGCACTGCACAGCGGTCTGGTCTGGTCTGCAGTTTGGATACAGCTCTGCTTTCTGGGTCTGGTACTGGGTTCTAGGCCTGAATCAAACAGCTTGCCCGGCTGTTGAATAGTTTGGTTAGGTTGCCGGATTCTGAGGCCACTGAAGGATTCAGCTTGTGGACTAGGCCTCTCTGCTACAAGTTCTGAAGTCTGGATTCTAAGTTCTGGTTCTGGAGTCTTCTGGCAAAGCGCTTCGCAAGAAATCAGTTTGAAGTGGAAAGTGAATCTCTCTACCTGGGTCTCAATGGCTCTTTTTATGTCTTTTGAAAGTGGTTGGGAAGGCTGACTTTCTATGCCCAACCCTCTGAGGATCCTGATAGGTTATAGGATTCTCTGTCGCCTGACTGGGGAACTGAGTTGTGAGTCATCCCGTGACATGAGACATCATCTTTATGGCATACAGAAAGAACACTCCCCTTGTCACTTTGCACACAAATCTATTTCTGACTTAAATGCATATGTATCTATGTACAATTTTTCTAATATTATATGTCCAGTTAACATATTTTCTGTAGTGCCAAACCATCCGATCCCTGTCTTTGTTGTGTTCACTTCTGACAGAATTCTGCCCTTTTCATCCAGAGCACAACCTCTAAACCTTTCCAGAATTTACACAAATGTGCACTAGGAATATGGGCGTCAGATGATGAAGTGTCAGATTTTTAACATACATACATATAGAGTAATACCCTATTTTGCACTACTACCCCCTACTACCACAAAGTCCTAACACCTCTTAAAATGTGCACATACAAATCACACGAATACTGATATTATTGATATCATTTTGACAATTATGTACTATGAATTATCCATCTTTCTAAAATGATGCTCTGGCCCAGAGGGGTGTGGTTTCCCAAAGCACATGGGGGAATTTCTGGTTTGTCCACTTCCTCCAAGCTCAGCTGGCTCACAGAGGCAGTGCCCCTCCCATTTCCTTCCAAGAGGAAACCATTTACGACCCCCCGATTTTGCAATGGCTTGGAGCAAAGGGAGTTCATTGTTCTGTTTTCCTGCAGTCCCAGGTGCCCCTCCCCTGATTCAATCAGAGAGGTGTGATCTCCTTTTGGTGGAGGCAGCAGAAGGCAGGCCAGGCCTGGGAATGCAGTTGCTGGGCAAGTTTCAACTCCTGTCGGGGGTAGTTGCCGGGCAGAATTCAGTCCCTTTAAGCCAGGCTTCAGCCAAAGGTCACTTTTCTTCCCGTTTTTCTTCATGCAAATCAAACTTACAAATTTGACACATGCAGCTAGAACACTGATTCTAAGTTCAAAACCATGACATTTAAGCAGTTGCAACCTATGTGACACTCAAAAGTAGGTCACTCATTTATTTTAAACATTTCGATTTTAGTGGCTTTAAATCCCATTTCACTTAAGCTGCTGACATCCACAGCCCAGCCAGTTTTGTTATGAACATTATTTTAGGCTCTTCATCTTTCCAAATGTTGTATGCACACAAGACTTCATTCTACCAGACGTCTGCTGGTGTTCAGTAAGATTTTTGCATATCTTGCAATGTTTGGAATAGGCATTTTGAGCTTGCATTCAGAGAAACAAAGGTGATTTCAAAGCGCTCGTTGAGCTAACAGGCACTGCTTTCACTCATGGCGCTTCTGGCCCATCACGCTCGCACTGGTGGGTGGCGGGTCAGACAACCATTTTGGTGTGCGCAAAAACTGCATGGTTTTCCTGGATTCTGCCGCAAATGTGGGCCTTTCGGCCATCTTGGATTTTCTAGCCCACAGCACCAAATGTTGCAGCATAGTAACTTGAACATGGGTCGATACACCTAACAAGATGTTTATTTTGTCATGACTTTTCTTCTGTGAAAGAGCCCTGTAAATCAATAAAGACAAATAAATAAATATCGATCTGAGTCAACATGAATGTTGCAAGCCCCCTTAGAAACAACTATCAGGGATCATTATCGGGACGCTGGATCCTTCATGAAGGAGCTACTATCAAATTGACGTTGAGATCTAATTAAATGCCATCAAAATGTTTATTTTGTCATGACTTTTCTTAGATTTGAAAGAATTGTTTTTAACATCTTGTTATAGAGCTGTAGTTCATATTTATCTTTGTTCATTTCAAAAGCTGCATCACCATAATGGAACATTTCAAGTGTAGTTACTCTTTCAATAACCCGCGATGACATTGCAAATGATTGTTTACAACGATTCAAGCGTGCAAAAGGTAGTCGTCCCACACGCCATGTCAACATTCTGCGTTCGCAGTCCATGCATGTTAATACAGACAGGGAACGATATATTGTCTAGGCATAGTACTTCACCCTTAGAGCGTTCTTCTTTTCTCAGTGAACGTGTTTTGTAATCAATCACAAACAATGATTTTAAATGTATTTTGGAAAAGAATGTACCTGCATGTATGTGGCAAGCAGACATAGTCATGTATACACATTCAAATCCAAATGATGTCCCTTCAGAGCCATATTTTGTTGTTGTGATGCTTCATTGTCCCCGGTGATGAGGGGTTAAGCGGTTGACCTACCCATGGTTGTTATTCGTGTCCACACATGCTTCAATTAGTTGTTCAACATTAAAGATCCTGATTCTATTATCTGCCCTCGTAGTCCAATTTACGAAATTCTTGTTCTTTTCCTTTTGGATTATGCAAACTTCATCTAATTTGGCTGTTTTAATAAAAACATCTATCCTCCACAAAAGCAAATAGCTTAGCTCCTGCTCTTTCTTGGCCATTAGAAACAACAACAAAAAACGTTGCTTTATCTTTCCTTCACTGTCACACCTGTTCCTGTCAGAGGAATTCCAGTACTATTGACCCAGTTTAACTCTGACATCTTTTGACTCCTTACTGTCTATAGATTTAACAGGCCAGAGATTTTATTTTTCACCATTATGCAGGGGTCTTGACCTTATTATTTGTGATATACAGCTCCTCCCCCGGCACGTGCAGGGCTTCCCAGTGCTAACTGTAGGTGACAAGGAAAGGGGCACAACACATGTCATCTGAGCCACTGATGCATGAAGGAATGCCTCAACGTGCATGGATGCAGGACTAACAAAGATGTTACTGAAAAAAGCTTTGGCTCACTCCTAGAGAAAGAGATGCCACCTGGAAACAAAAAAGGTGATTCCTAGAAGGCATGGCATTAATCCTAACCTCTAGCATTGTGATGGAGAACCCTTCGGACCACCATTCTAATGTCTCCCAAGCCGTTAGAGAAAGGGACACTAACATATGCAAATCGGGCATGGCCCTACCCCAAAATTTCTAATCCAGTATGAGCGGCTTGTGCAAATCCCTTCTGCATGAGACCACAAGCAATCCACAAGTTGTGCAGCCTCTCAGGGCATCATCAGTGAGGTGCAGCTTGGGTCTCCAGGCCCAGCAATTTCAAAGCCCATGTCTAGCCATATCTGTCCCACTCAGGGACACTTATTTATTTTATTTTATTTATTTAGCATTTGTAAGGCACTTACACGAATACTAAATTGTGTTTCAAAGTGCACACAGGGCAACAGGGAGGGAACATGGGAATGAAAGGAGAATATAACAATGAAAGACTGAGGCGGTCCTACTAGTCCTTGTAAACATTCAGAGCGTGCAAGTGCAGAGAGAGAGGGATGGGAGTAAGTGCTAGGAGTAACAAGGAGGGAAGTGCTAGGGAGTAAATTGCAAGATGTTAAGTGACTGGCAGTGGGCGTCTAAGGAAAGTGCTGGGAGTGGCCAGAGGCTGAACGTGATTGGGAGTGTGAGGCCAGGACCCAGGTGGACACCTAAGGGCCAAGGTC
This sequence comes from Ambystoma mexicanum, assembly GCF_040938575.1. Classification (NCBI taxonomy): domain Eukaryota; kingdom Metazoa; phylum Chordata; class Amphibia; order Caudata; family Ambystomatidae; genus Ambystoma; species Ambystoma mexicanum. The sequence goes on along the minus strand of NC_090933.1, from coordinate 770,262,887 downwards.
ACCAATCTCAGCTACTTTGGGATTTAGCAAAGGGAGGAGCGGAAGGAAGAGGTGAAAAGGAAAGTCTTGAGGAGGTTCCGGAAGTTGAGGAGATCTGGCTAAAGATGCAGATGACGGGGGAGGCTATTCCATAAGAGAGAGCCTGCTGAGGAAAGAGATTGTCCACCAACTTGCTGTTTAGCAAATCACTTGACACGCAGAGAGTTGGTGCTGGAGAAACATAAAGATCTGGAGGGATTGTATTTAGTGAACAAAGAGGTAATAGCTGGAAGGTTTAGATCTAAAGTTACCCTCTGTCAGCATTGCTCTGGGCAACCCGCCAGACCATTGCTCTACAGCTGCCACTGATTAGATATCAGGCATACTCAAATGTTGTAAGTTTATTTTCCATATCCTGTTCTACAACTAACTATCTTTTCTTTCCTTTGCAGACAAACAAACACACACGTGATCACTTGAGACCATGGCCAGTGCTTGGCAACGTCAATGCCTTATATGATCCATTGTCATAGTAGGTCCAAACAATCTGATCACTGGCACTTATTCTGACAACTAGAAATGTTGTTCATCGAACTTCGTTAATATACCCAGGCACTCTCTCGGGATATGATATGACGTTGCAGTCTTTTATGGTGGTACCTCTAGAGGACGAATAATCACGTGAGCTTGATGCTCGCACTGCACGCCTTGGTATGGTATTGTTTATTTGCACATGCCTTTCATCATGGATTTGTGTGAAGACATTGCTTGGTTTTTCTTGGGTATGTTTTATGTTTTTTTTGTACAGGTGCCCGCCCTTAATTGGACATCTTCATGGTTTGAAATTGCTGGGTGCTGTAGCCAGTTTAGCTTGGCACCAGCATCAACTAGGAGCTACGTTGTGCTGCTGAGGCCAATTGGTGCCAATCATAACTATGTGACATTAACATAGTGTGTTTGGCAATGCATCTTAAAACACAGGGGCTCATTTGCTCTGATTGCTCATACAGGCCTTGAAATGTAGCCATTTCCAAACCAGTCTCTGTGGAAGAATCACTTAGTGCATGAAGTTGTGTGTTTGAGCCTATCCTGCAATGGCAGAGACCTGTCTTAAGCGATAGCATAACATTAGGAAACTATTATAATGTTGTGTTGAATTATGGCAGATTGTGAGGATTTCATCTCTCTCTGTAGTCGAGCTGGGATTGTACCAGTGGTCACCCTCCATTTTCCCAAAACATGGATGGAGTTTCAACATTTAAAAAAAAACTCTCTCTGGAGAGGGGCAGGGCACAGAGACCTGATTCCCTTACAGTACTGGCAAAACCGGGATGCCTGGTCACCATATCTAGAAGAAATATAAAGCATACCGATCATGTAAGGGACAAAAGGTTATAGTTTGTATTGCATGTGGAAGTTACATTTGCTCATTCTCCAGAAGTACCTCCTGCTTAGTGGGTGATCTGATACTTTTACCTAATACACATCAAATATTAACTTTGATCCCTGCATCTTTAAAACCTGCATAGCGTGCCGGTTTGTGTTGCATGGCCTTACCAATACTATTCCGACACTGCTGCTTGCCCCTCTATCCCCTCTCATTCCTCTCACCCCTCCTACCCCCTCTCACCCTCTTGATCATCTCGAGACTTTGTGGTGGTTCTGTGGTGTAGAAGCTGTCCCCACTTTTGGGAACTGTTTGTAACTCGTCAACTTCAACGCTTATCAAATCCACACCATGTATTCTCTAAGTGCCTAGAATTGATGTAAAACTCGGAAGCACTTCAGAGAACTACTTGCATGTGCACATTTTTTGGGTTGCTTTTTATACTAGCCTATTTATCTATACTTTGGCACCTGTAGCCTGACCGGGCCACCCCAGACCATGCTACAATCTTAACGCCCACGACTCCAACCCAAGACATAATAACATTTTGCTTGTATGCAACGACTGGACTCGCTCATTGTCCAGGCATGCACAGCACTCTAAGTCCTGGAGTTGTTTATCACTATCTGGAAGCTAGCACCCTTGACTCCTAACCCAAGTCCTAACACCACTTGTTCTTCGCCATTATGGAGCTTAATCATTATTCTTCCTCCAAGTATCCTTGCGTTTTCAGACCAGGAGATGTCAACCTCTGTTAATCTTACTATCTGTGAATTAATTGCACAGAAATACAAACCCAGATCCCAACAGCACTTATGTTCAAACAATACGATTGGGCCCACTCTTGTTAACCTGTGTCAATCTTACTTATCTGGGAATAAATGCACAGAACTACAATCCAAGAGCCTAATAGGACTGATATTTCAAACATTAAGACTGGGTCAGATCCTGTCATCCACATGGTATACAAGATGGTCAAGGATCAAGTCATGTTACCCGGATCTGCGTGGGAATTGATGTCATGAACTCCTTCTTCTGGGGTGCATTAGCAAGTATGCTTTAGTTGGACTTGCTATATTGTCTCTTGCGGATATACACTACTCTTAGCTCTCACAAGGGACAATGATGCAGTATAATTCCACAAATCAAATCATAAACTACCACAGGAATACCCATCCACTCGCTATAAACAATTTCCTGGGACCCACTGGCACATATAACCCAGCTGCAGAAATGGCTGACTTTGTTCCATCTTGTTAGGTAAGAATGAATGCAGTCCAACTGGTGTGGGACTACACAAGACGTATCTCCTTGCTATTAGGTAACCCAACTTTTAATATAGGCCTGTACTACACACGTTGGTAGTGCGACTGAGCAGCCAGGCTTATCTTAAGTGGGGTAATGTGAGCTGTAGAGCTGTGCAATGAAACCAGTAAATACAAGTATCCAAATAAACACTTATACACTTAAAGTTATATAATATATTATGTATTTATTTATTTATTTATTTATACACAAAGATATTTAAAGCATTCTTTAAAAGGCAGTAATGAACTCTATCTTTAATCCCAAGGTAGGATTCAACTCTGAAACACTTGTGTACGAGCGCGATATAAATAAAATATAATTTAAGTTCATTTCATTAAAGCAGGTGAGACCGTTATTCATATGTTACACATGTTCCAGGCCCAACGGGATGTCATTTGAGGCCAGTATAGTATTAATATAGTATCACTTTTGTAATATTGAGTTTTTCAAGGAAGGAAAGGTTAGAGTTAGATCAGAACAGGTTGATAGGTTTTAAGAACAGTTAGATTCTCCCAAGGGGATTCAGGCAGTTCATTATCCCAGCATTAACGTGTTCAAAATTTAAAATCAGCAAGGGAGCAAGCACTGCCAATGCCAATAGGTTCAGAAGGAGGCCTTTAAGGAGCCAGGGCAGCCAAAGTCAATGGAAAAAGTCAAAGTTCTGATGCTCTTCTTCTTAGAAAAATGTTCTCAAATAGTCAGTGTTCAAAATAGAAATCTCAAGAAGAGTCATCTTTAGGAAGCACAAGCTGTAAGGCCAATGCAGGTAAACTGATGTCAACGTAGATTAGGGTTAAATCGCACTCCCAAAGATAGGAAGCACCCCAAATGGCAAAAGGATCTAATATCCCGAGGCCACAGTACCTTAAAAATGAAGAAAATGTTCCAGCTGGTTGCCTTCACGATGCAATGAAGTAGACCCTTGTTTCTGGTCTTTGGCCGTGGTGATGAAAGGGAGGACATCTGGGGGGCTCATGCAGTAGCACTCAATAGAGGGAATTGGCAGCAATGGATTTCCATCAATTCAGCGACTCTTTGTGGTTTTGGTGCCTTTTTCTCAGCACCAATGAAGAACGAAAAGCTCAGATTAGGATTTACTTGATCCTTCGGTCCTAGACTCTGGTGAGAGGTCTCTGGACCCAGATTTCTTGCTTTAATAGGGTCCTCTGGATGTCTATGATGATCTGGCCGGATTCAGACTTCAGAAAACAAAGCACTCACGAGTGGTCGAGATACCCCAGGTATTGGGTTTCTGCAACTTCGGAAAGTTGCAGCAAGTCGTGGCTTGCGCCAAAATAGAGTTTGTCTCGAGTCTAGTTGGTCCCACCAGCCTAAGGAGGAAGACATCCTTTACGGGTCTTCCTTGTTGATTCGAAAACTAGGTCAGCAACGCTGCAGGGCTTCAACGGGCAGGCGGGTACTGCTGGCGTCTTCTGTCGTCTTCTGCTTTGGATGTTGTCCTCCAGTGGTCGAATCTCCTCCTAGTCCCAAAAACCTCACTTTTTATGTCATAGGCTGTCAATCACACAGCAGGGTGGCTGTCCTTTTAGGACAGCCAGCTGGCCAATAGGAACTGGTTTCTCTCAGGAACACCTAGAGACAAAGGACAGGAAGGTGCAGGGTCCTCCCTCAATTCCTGCCTTTCCAGACACACTGGAGCCTGGGCAGGCGTTGGTCATAAATCCGACAGAACAGAACAGAACTGGATGTAACTGCACAACAATATCCAATAAACAATGGCAAACTCAATGAGAGACAGGAACGACCAAAGACTTGCAAGTCACTTAACCCAAAAAAGATTAGAACTAGGACAACTCAACACTGATGACAATACCAAGCAGGGAAAGAGAACCTCAAGCCTGGTATTCAGAACAAACTCTGCACTAGACAGAGAATCTCTCTCGGAGAACCAATGATCCAAACCTCTAGAATAGATAAGTTCAGATCAGCAGGCACTGGCAGGTAATCAGGAATAGAGGTCTCCCACCAATCTGCTCAGACATGCACACATACCAATATGCTCACTCTCTCCTCTGCACCAACACACAATAGAATGCAACTATATCCCTCAATCAATACCAGCTCACCACCATGAACATCCCAATAGTCTTTAGAATGCAGATATACCCCATGAAAAATCGACCTATCTGCAGACATAATCTCATACACAAGCTCTACTACTGCCCGAATGCAGAGCTCGAGGTCAACAGCCTTGCTGCACACATTGCACTGATCTCACTCAACCACCACACCATGCCTAGCATTAGAATGAAGCTACACACCACGTAAACCCTACTGGCTGCACACATACTGAGTTCACACATGCAGTATTTACTACCCTCCTCTTTCCACTGACCTGAACTACCGTCCTTGAGGGGGTTCAGACCACAGTGCGTTGGGATCATACCAATGTATAAGGCGCTATACAATTGCACAATAACATAACATAACATAACCCTGCTGGTTTTGGCAAAATTACACAACGATTAGAGGTATAATAATAATTACACAAAAAGGTCTGGGAGCCCCTCTACTGAGAATGAATACTGCCAAATAACCTGTTCTATGGGTGGTGCCCACTCGGGGGGTCTACAACCACGTTTTAGCTCACTGCACCTTTCACAGAGGAGAAATAACCATCTGCATATCTGTGTTTGTCCCACCCACAAGGGCAGTTCAGCACCGAAATGCTAGGCAATTGTCCTCTGAACAAGAGTACCAACAGCAACCCCATACACGTGTTTTGGCTTAGTCGTGCCTCATCAGTGAGGTGAAGTTGTGCCTCTCTAAGTGCAGTGAGCAAGGGGTTGACATCTGGATCACCCTGAATAACTTAGGGTGACACCTAAAGTTCCTAAAAATGTCAAAAATGTCTGGGAGCCCCTCCACTGAGAACAAACACGGTCAAATAACCTGTTCTATGGGAAGGTGCCCATGCAGGGGGGTCTACAACCACGTTTTAGCTCACTGTACTTTTCACAGAGGAGAAATAACCATTTGCATATCAGTCTTTGTCTCCCAGGACTTTTTGTGCATGATAATAATTAGTGTGGTGTTCAAAATGGAAAAGCACGTTTTCTGTAATCTAACACATTCATAAAAAACATTACTGTACATACATAGAGTAAAAAAACATTTTGCATAAGGTAACTCTCTTGAAAGTATTAGTAACAAGAAACTTCCTGTGCATTTTAGAAAAAATTAAGACAGTCTTTAAGATGAGAAGAAACAAGTGTGGAATATCTGTTTTACAACTTTATGTTGTCATGACGCGTTTTGGATCAACATCTTTCTTCAGGTGAATATAGACAGTCTTCCTACAATAATAAATGAAGAAAAATTGAAATATTTAACTGATCCTTCTTAAATCACACACACTAATTCAAAAATCTACTCCACTAACCTGTAGCTTCTAGTAGAACGCACAACATAAACTGGGTCCAATGCTGATCTTAAATTAAATTAAATTAAAAAGCCCCTGATTCCTGAACCAATCAATTTAATCTCCAATGTGTTTTGTAGGTCATTGATAACAGAGATAAAGCTTACCTTCGATATGTTGTAGTTCAATGGAAGGGAATAGTATTGTTATTCTAGTAAATGAAGGATTAAAGCATTGCATGTTGGCCAGAAAACCTCCTGAAAGGGAACAGAATGAAACCTTCATTTTTATTCCAGTTTGTATATAGCCGATTCTCAGCAGACTAAGTATTTCATGAAGGAACTCTAATCTATTATATGAATTTCTTGTGAGCCGCATGGCAGGTAAAGCAGAAAAACTAGCATCCTGCCCGTGCCCACTTTTAAATCTATGTCTCATCCCGAAATTCCATGCATGTCCCCTAGCATAATGATATCACTTTAAATCTCACGTGATACATTCTAAAATGTAATACCGAAAAGGACTACCTCGATGTGGATAAAATGAAGCTTCTGCAGCAATAAACCTTGTAGGAAACACATCCATTTCTGATTAACCAAATGAAGTTATTCTTTATACTTTCATATAGTTCTATACTAAGTTCATTGGACTGAACACAAGTCCAATATACAAACTTAATCAGAAAGATAACCATTTTCACAAGACTTTATAGCTGATAATGACTCGGTTACCCAAAGGCAGTTTATAATTCTTGAACAGATTGAGAATCTCCGGGGAGGTGGTGATGTAAATTAGATGTTACTACAGAAATACATTTACTGGATAGAGATGCTAGAGGCATTGACACAAAGGGGTATGAATATAGAATGGGATCTCTCATGTTTCTTGTGACATACTATTGACAAGTGTGATCAAATCTGTTCTAGTTTATTCATGACTTAAGGTAGATTTCCTATAGCCAAGATTTTCCAATGGGGAATACGGGCGTCATCACACATCACGTGACAACATATACGCTTAAGGACGTTAATATGTTTTAGTATAGAACTGTATGAAAATTGTCTTAAACATAAAGAATAACTTAATTTGGTTAATCAGAAATTGATGTTTTTCCTGCATGGTTAATTGCTGTGTAGGCTGCATTTTATTCACATGAAGTTAGACCTTTTTTGTATTACATTTTAGAATGTATCACGTGAGATTTACAGTGACATCATCAAGTTAGGGAACATGCATGGAATTACGGCATGAGACATAGATTTAAAAGTGAGAAGGGGGGCAGGAGGCTATTATTTCAGCTCTGCCTGTTCCACGGTATGCAAGAAATTAATATAACAGGTAAAAGTTCTGTCATGGAGTTCTTACTCTGCTGAGATTCTTTTATATACAAACAAATAGAAACTAAGGTTTTGTTCTGTTCTATTTCAGGAGGTTTTCTGGCCAACATGTAATGCTTTAATCCTTTATTGACTAGAAAAACAATACTATTGCCATCCATGGAACTACAACGTATAGAGGGTACACTTTATCTCTATTATCAATGAGCTGCAAATCGCATTGGAGATTAAATTGATTGGTTTAGGAAGAAGAGAGATTTTGATTTAATTTTAGATCACTCTTGATCCAGTTTCACAATGTTGTGCATTCTACTAGAAGCTACAGGTCAGTGGAGTAGATGTTTTTTTTTATTTTTTTTTATACGGTTTATTACAAACCTTTAAAAAAGCAAACATTACACCATCCATAAATTACATCAACACTAAATCAGTAAAATCCGCACAGGTATCCTGCAAATGAGGAACAAATAGCCACCAAAAAAAGCTTAGGTATGAACACTATGCATAAAAGTAAATCAAGTGCATATGCTGGTCCTTCCAGCTCACAACCTTATAGTATGTATCATATTAAAATCCAGAGAGATGAAAACAACTTATTAAAGATCCTCATTTACAGCACTAAATCGAAGCAATATCTCTTCAAGGAAAAAAGTTACTGTTATCGTCAATGGCCTGTCGGTCTCATCAAACATTAATTGCCACCAGTCTAGAGCGGTTAGTGTTGAACAATTTCGGATGAATCTTCCCAAGTACTTGGTTCTTTCCTGCCTAAGTGAAGGGCAGAATAATGTTAATTGTTTGAGGGTTTCCTCCAATGCTTTACACAGTCTGCATACATCACTTAGTTTTGTTGGGACCAGCCCATATATTCGTTTTTTCTCTTGTTTTAAACAGATTTAAACGAAATTGCATATACAACTTCCTCTGACGGGGATCTGGAAATAATTTCCAGAATTTTTGAATTTCGTTGTATGCTCTCTTCTCTTGTGGAACATTTTTCATTATGCAATGATTTCTTTTTTGATCGCAGGTTGAACACCAATCACGTCTCCATAACATTTTTTTTGCGTGATCTGGATTTGTTTGTAAAGTCTCCAGCTTGATATCAAGATCTAGCATTATGTCACTGCATCTTTTCAACCATAAAGCAAAGACTGAGTTCTCGTTATATTGAGTGGATGCTTGTAAGATCTTAAACTGTTTTGGGGAATCTGTGATCGTGATTTTCCTGTACAGGGAAACCATGTTCCAGCACACTCTAGCTTTTATAGAAATTAAGCTGAGTTCGTGTCGTATACAATCGGTGGGAGTTCCCTTAGGCAGGCACAAAACTCTGGACCAAAAGATGTTCTCAAGTGAGCTCCAAAGTTCTTCTGGGCATCCAAATGCGCATTCTGCACCAAAAATTAATGCAGGAACTGCTTTTTGTTTATAGAAGGCCAAAACAGGTAACAGAGAGTATTTTGCATATTTTCGATTTAGGACTGTCGCCTGAACTGCCAGAATGTGGCATTTCTTTTTTGTTGTTTTGACCCACGGGGAGTCATTGATATTTGAATTGATTTGCATACCCAAATATCGCGCATTCATTGTGATGTTCAAGACAGATTTGTCCATATGCCAGTGAATATTTGGGTAAAGTTTCTTCTTTTGACCGCTTAAGTTCTCCAAAACAAGGATCTCAGATTGTGACACATTGATAGACAGCCCGTTGTTTCTTAGATATTGATTCAATGCATTCAGTTTTCTTTGGAGGCCGATCGGTGTTAAATCTAATAAAATCAAGTCAAATGCATATAGGAGATGACTTATATTCACTCCATTTATTTTTGGTGAAAAAGATCTGGGGCTCTCGATGGCCTAATCAATGTCGGAGATAAATAAGTTGAAGATAATCGCAGCCAAAGGACAACCTTGCTTGACTCCACATCGGGTTTGTATAGGCGCAGATAGATTACCCAAGCAATCCAAACAAATTCTTATCTCTGTATTCGTGTGTAGATCTTTTATTGCCAACAACAAGCTTGGAGTACACTTCCAATTCGACAGTTTAGACCATAATTTCTCACGGTCTATACTGTTAAAAGCGTGAGATAGATCAATTATGGCTAGATAGATTTTAGAGCTAGATCTTATTGCATCCATCTTCAGTATGTTGACAATTAAGAGATTTAGGCTGCAGCCCACTCCTTTAACAAACCCTGTTTGCCTCTGGTCGATGTGCTCACTAGCTATAGCCCAAGCTAAGAGTTTGCATTGAAGAAGCGTGGCATAAATCTTGCTTAGGACATCCAGTAAGGCAATGGGGGGATTATCTGTTGGATTTGCGAGATTGCCCTTCTTAACCACAGGTATAATTAATGCACTTTTCCAAGACGTTGGGGTAGTGCACTCACGTGTGATATCTTCAAATAAGGTACAGCAGAGGTCTGCCCAGTCTTCCGGATTTTCTTTCAATATGAAGTTGGTTAACCCATCTGGACCTGGCGTGTGTGAGGTGCTTATTCTGTTGATGGTTTCAAGAATGTCAGAGCGTTCAAATTGTAAATCCCACCTAGCCCGGACAGGCAATTCTGGGTCAACGGAATCTCTTTTCTTTTTGTATAGATGTTTATATTGTCTTATCCAATCGGATTCCGTGACCGTACTTGATTGTAGTGCAGTCTGCGAAGCCTGTTCCTCATTGACTAAGGCCCAAAACTGACGAGTGTTTTTTGTTTTGAATTTTTGGCAACATCAGTTCTGCATCTTGCTGTAGCATGATTGCTCGGTGAGACTTCAACCAATTTTTATAGGACTGTTTAGCCTTTTTGATATTAGCCAAGGTCTCATCGGTATACGGTTTATTGTATGCTCTAATTTTGCTTCTTAGCTGTCTTTTTTGTTCCATGATGTCAAGATCAAAAGCATGTTTATTTGTAAAAGTTTGGTTTCTGACACCTTGTGTTTTAGCAAAGATAGCTAGAAGATGTTGATATTCCACACAGCTGTCTTCTTCTTGATAGGCGAGGTTAAGCATTCTCATGCTCTCTTCTTTAATTCTAAGTCTATTGCGGGTTGGCTCAACTGCTATATCATGTTTCCATAATGTGGACTGCTTATATTGCAAACTGTGGCAGCTCAAAAGAATTAAATTGTGGTCGCTTTCAGTATTAGGCACCACACGAAGTTCTTTGACATGAGTTTGTAGGGCTTCTCAGGCAAAGTAATAGTCCAATATTGATTCCTGTTGCTGTCTCTTCCAGGTTGGTTTTGGTGGGATGTCACCTGGTGTATTGCCATTCAGGAGCTGTAAGTTTCTCATGTCCATTTCGCCACACCATTGTGCCGCTTTACCTGCATTTCCAACATTTTGTTTTTTATGGGGTAGATCTAAGCAGTTGATATTCAAGTCTCTGCAGATTAGGATTTGCGGTGCCATTTCCTGCTCATTAATTTGATCTATGGAGTCTGTAATTTGATCTATAAAGGTGGCTAAGTCACAGGAGCTGTGTTGCCAGTATACGTTGAATAGGTGTAAATAGTTTTGTACCTTCTCAGTCGATCCTTCTAAACTCACCACGACCTTCTGAATGTAAGGTGATATATTAAGCACTTCCAAAATTTTATGGCCAGATTTCCGTTGCACAAAAGTCAATAATCCAGACGATGGCCGACCCAATTCTTTTTTAATTGCTGGATTTATAGCAACTTCATAACCCTCTACTGTAGGGCACTCAACCATCCATGTTTCCTGCAAACATGCTATATTCAAATTTCCCAACCAATTGGTTTGGAACAGGTGAGCAAAACCACAGGTGTTTCAGCATCCAATGGTCAATTCACCTGTATTTTCTGAAACCTGGCATTAGCTGCGGTTTTGGGCAGCCAAGGATGACGCAATACAGCTCCAGTCAGTGACTTCACTCCAAGGTTGAATTGTGCAGGGAATGATATTGTCTCCGCTTGATATAGCACCTTTATGAGCAAAGGCTATTTTAATTGGTTCTCTAGGTTCTGGCACTTGCAAGATTTCATGTTGTGGCTGTGACATGTTCTTGGCAATAGGTATTTGATAATTGTGTAGATTGCTTCCAGATTCTTTCTGTCTTATCTCATTCAGTTTGTGACCCTGATTTTCCGTTCTGACTTTTTTAGGATCAGCATCAGCTGAATATTGTTTGTCTTCCGTATTCAACTTTACTTGCAGTTCTGTAATATCAAAGCCCATGGATATTAAAACTGGCGCAGCATCCAAAATGATATTACAAATTATTCGGGAGTCGATATGGAGTTTTACCGCACCATTTTGATTTTCGTTAAAGAATTCGACAATTTTTATGTCGTTTGAGTTAATCATACGCAAGCTCGGTATGTAATGCCACAATTGCAGGACATTGTTCCGGTTCAAGGACAAATCATCTTCAATGTTCTCGGCGTTCCAGGCACAAACAATACTTCGCAATTAAATGATTCTTAGCGATTTGCCTCTCATAAGTTCTTTTTGCAGCTGTTGCCTTGTGGCCATTGGGGCCCTCCCTCAGACTGGGGCCTCTAAACTGTGAATTGACTTGCTGATTCGAGTTTCTCACTCTTTCATCCACAGTTCTGTTGATGATGAGTCCTTTTTCCACTTCAATGTCTATTTTCGGACCTTGGTCTATTAGTCTTGGGTCTTGAGACACATTACACTGAGGGACAGAGAATTTGTCCCATTTTTGGAAGAGCGTCACACAAGGCGGGCTCTGTGATTTCTCAGTCTCTGCCAACATTTTCGGTTCCGAACAGGTGGATGGCACTATCGTACATACTCTTGTCGATTTATCTTTAATGGGATGCAACATCACGGAAAGTTCACGACATTCGTGAAGGGCACCCTCAACCTCTTTGAACTCTTGAACTTGTTCAACCTCATCCAATTCAACATCCTCATAGATAGATAAATCCAGAAGGTCAGATGGAATATCAGGGTTGTTTACCTCGTTCTTTTTTGTGTCATCTTGAGCCACTTGACTTATCTTCATAGGTTGCGGCGCTATAGGAGTTGCCTGTGTACACACAGCATTTGAATTGATGGTAAAGCTTACAGCTTTTATATTTCTAAGGAATTTTCTCGAGTTGTTACCTACCCGAGCTCTATTCCCTTTTTGGTTTTTAGATTTTTTACTTGGAAGTGGTTTTGGTTGTGCTACTTTTGCAGCATCTTTTTGCGGCGCTTTAAAGATCGAAAACACCTCTTCAGTGGTGTTTGTGTCTGAGTGAGGAGGCAGCACAGGACTCACAAGATCTATGGTGCGGCCTCTAAGGTCAGCTGATGTTGATGGCATCTGGGCGTCGCCATTTTCGTTGTTTCCTATGCTTTGAGCACTTTCTACTGCAAAAGCAAAGGATGTAATTTCAATACATGGCTCAGTTGTTGTTTCGAGCGGCTTTTCCCCCAAAAGGATGCTCACTCCATTCGGAGGAATGAGTATCTGTAAATTTACTTCGCGAGTCACATCTCCAAGTTCACCTTTATTTATTAGTTGCTCTTCTGTTGTAACTGGAGTGTCCGTTGTTATTTGACCTGCACTCAGGTTCTGGTCTGTTTGTTTGAGTACAGTCAAGGCCTCTGCAGACCTTTCAATAAGTGCTTCTTTAGTAACAGACTCTTTATTTAACGCCTTTGCTACGGGTCGTACCCCAGTAGATTCGCAGTCATGGACATCGGAGTCCACTCTAGGTTGAACGCGTAGCCACTCGTGGGCAGGATATCTTTGTTGCGTTAATAAGTTGAGAGCTTCTTTGGCCACTCCCGCTAGCAGCTTCTTATCATCACTGTTCATTTGCTTTTGATCTGCTAACGTTGCCAAGGAACTGTCAATATTGTTTGTTGATTCGTAAAACAATTGCTTGAATAAGTTGTTGTCGTATTCCAGGTTCACCACTTTGGAGTTCATCAAGGCGACTAACGTAGTTAAATCATTCAGGCTGTCCTTCACTTGCTCATACAACTTAATGAACTGACTCATGGACAGGGTCAGTGTGGAAATTTAAGTTGGTTGCAAGACGTGCATGATGGAAGTGAGCAGCTCTTCTTGATTTACTGGCCTTTCTGCTATGCGTGTCATGGGACGGCGCTGTAATCTACGAATTTTTGGATATTCTCGTTCTACGAACGATGAGTCCGTAGAAGAATCGCCAGAGCTGGACTCTTTTTCACTGATTATTCGACTCCTATTTATGTTTAGAGTTGTAGGATTCTGCACCTTATCTTCAATGTTGTGAGCAGGCAATTGGGTGGTTTGTAACTTCTGTGCTCTTGTTTGTGAGCAGATGATGCCTGGGGAATCGCTATCATTGATCCTTCTGCGCTTTGACGGGATGGAACGTCCCATGATATCTTGTGCACTTATTGTTTTGTGTTGATTAGTGCCAAAGTCTAGCACAGCCTTATTACTACAGGCATTCATTGACTCGTCTGCTTTTGAAGCGGTTCGTGCCAGAATTATTTTCGTTAGATCCTGTAGAAGCTTGTTGACAACCACAAGAGAATTTAAACTTGATGTTGCATTTGCAACATTGTGAGAGAGTTCTTTAGGATCTTCTATGGAATATGTATCCGTGGTTTGCCATACTTCTGGCATCTTTTGTGCAGAGCTTGTATTTTCACTAGAGGGATCCAACACCACTATTATTCCGCTTACAGCATGAACCTTTTGAGTTTTTATGCAGAGTGCGTCATGCACACTATTGCTGGCTGGAATATCATGTACATGCTCTCTCATTTTGTCCTCTACTTGCTCACTAAGGAAGGGTATACTCTTTGACTCAAGATTTTTTTCAAGATTTTTCTGTCCATGAGACCCGAGTTCTGTTGGCGTTTCAATATGCAATACATTTGTGTGCAATCCGTTCATCTGGTGATAGTGCGAAGTTGATAAATCAACATCCGGAAAATTAAAGTGTGTTCCAGCCTTGTACACACTGCATTCAATGGCGTTTGTGTGGACGTCAAAATTGCAAGCCGTTCGCTCTTGCATGCAATCCGCGGTCCCCTCACATGCAGAGAAGTAAGGAGTTGCTTGCCTGTTGCGCTCCGTCTCTCCGCACGTCGGCGCCAGACCACAGCAACGCAGACGCCCCCGGCACGTGGACCATGCATGCGTGGCCAGGACAGCCAGGGCCGGAACGGCTCCCTCAGCAGCGGCCGCTTGAGGCCCAGCGCACAGGGCTCCCCCCAGGGAGGCGCCACCGGGATCCAAGCCCAAGGCACCCGCGAGGACCAACCCCGCAAGCACAGCAGCCCGCGGCTCCACGGACACTCCCCGCGGCACCCCAGGCAACACTTCCGCCCTGACGCCAGCCACCATCCCACATGGTCCGTTGCCCGGAGCTCCCTTGGGGCACAGATGGTGCGTAGACACGGCGCCACCCGGCACCGCAAGCCCAGGAGGTAAGGTGCAATGCAGGGGCAGTGTGGCTCCTCTGGCCCTGTAGGTCTTAATGTTCCGGGGGGAAACTGACCCATCCGACGGATCAGAAAAGATTATGTTATCGTAGGCACATGAGGCAAGTCCATTCAACCAGTTCCTGTTACTGTACGGCAACTGTGTGTTTCCTGAAGGATCTTGATTTTGGGAATGGAAATGAGAGTGTAAAGGCACAACAGGAGGTGCAAGCTGTTCAACTATGTGTGCCGTATATGCCGATTTTAGTGCTTTAGTCCCACTTTGTGGAGAACTTTGCATGATCAATGCAGAGGTAGATGACAACCGGCATTTAGAAGTACTTCCCCCCTTGCAACTGTTAGTCAAGTAACTAATATCATTGATTGATCTTACTTGAGTGTCCTGAGATACTTCCAGTCTAGGAACAGCTTCAAACCCTCGGCGTAGATGCAAGCGTGTTAAGGGATGGTGAGCTCCACGTCCTCGCCCTTTTGGACCCGGCAAATGTTCAGGGTCCGCCATTATTTCAGCCACACCACCACACCTCCAAAGACTCTCAAGACTCAGCTGACCCCACGTCCGCTCCGTGGAGAGTCTAGGGTCTTATGGTCCAGATAGCAGTAGGCTCCGCCTCTGGGCAGCAGCAATGGAAAAGTTCCTCAGTCAGCAGGGTAACAGGGAAATTGGGAAAGACTCTCAAGACTCAGCTGACTCTGCGTCTGCTCCGCGGAGAGTCTAGGGTCTTAAGGTCCAGGTAGCAGTAGGCTCTGCCTCCGGGTAGCAGCAATGGAAAAGTTCCTCAGTCAGCAGCGTAACAGGGAAATTGGGAAAGACTCTCAAGACTCAGCTGACTCCGCGTCAGCTGTGCGGAGAGTCTAGGGTCGTATGGTCCAGGTAGCAGTAGGCTCCGCCTCCGGGCAGCAGCAATGGAAAAGTTCCTCAGTCAGCAGGGTAACAGGGAAATTGGGAAAGACTCTCAAGACTCAACTGACTCTGTGGAGTTTAGATGTTTAAATTAGTGTGTGTGATTTAATATTTATAATTTAAATACTTACACTTGTCTTCATTCGTTATTATAGGAAGACAGTCTATGTAATCACCTTAAGAAGAATCTTAATCCGAAACACGTCATAACTATATGAGAAGTTGTAAAAGAGATATTACACACTTGTTTCTTCTCATGTTGAAGACTGTATTCATTTAAAAAAATACACATGAGCATTTCTTGTTACTAATTCTTTCAATAGAATTACCTTATACAAAATGTTTATTTACTCTCTAAGTATTAACTCTGTATGAACTGTAATATTTTTTATGAATGTGTTAGATCATAGCAAACCTGCTTTTCATGCTGAAAATAAACACCAGGCTAATTATTCTCATACCACTATCTAACTGTTGTGTAATTTTAGCAAAACCAGCCCGGATATCCCTACGAGAGTCCCTAGGTATCTCATTGAAATTCGAGTAGAAACATTTCTAGTTCACATTTTTGCCCCTATCTCGGGATTTATCCTCAGCACCAAAAGTCTTTTTGGGCATAAATCCTGTATCTATTTAGTGGTGTATCCCTTCCTTTTTTCTTTAACTTACTTTAAATACTATAATATTCACACGTCAGCACCTCCATGATAAAAGTATTCTTCAAACACTTTCAATTTTCCAAGTTCACTGCCAACCTTAATCCCATATATCATTGCTTATGCCCATAGCCGCTGGCTACCAATGTCTGGCAAACAAACACACAGATGATCACTTGTTCCCATGGCCAGTGGCTGCCAACGTCAATCCTATATATCGTCCATTATGGTAGCAGTCAGATTAGTGTGGCCACAATATTGACTGCAACAATAAAATCCAGGATAACATCTGCACCAACAGATATGCAATCAACACAACTGCAAATTTGTTTTTGTAACCCTTTTTATGTCACATTGTCCATGAACAACCAGCGTCAATTGCAAACTCAACATAAGTGCCATCTCATAATATTTTGATGCAGCATACATTCCTCAGTTGACCAATTGCCTCCCTCACTTAATGTCTGTGGATTTCACGTGGCCCTCTTGCTAGACCATAAAGACCGCATATGGAAACAAAGGCACAATAACCATATACTATAATGACATGGCAGAAGCGAGGTTCATTTTAATAACAAGTCTGGTTTATTTCAAAGTTTTCTCAGTCGGCCGACCGGGTCTCAACGCCTCACGACGTGTGTTCCCAGACTCTGTGAGATGTGAAAGAGCGAACAGCGCTCAAGCAGTAATATATATGCATTATACATTATCTTCTGTTAAGGCAATTCGACCCGCCCCCATACATGTCATACAGGCTAGGGTTCAGTGATTGACAATTATGACACGTTATGACAAGTCTTCATTCAGTCTAAACATAGTTATTCTAGCAAAAGCAGCAGAGACAGCTTTCTGTTATGGGGAACATGGAGCTCTGGCTTGGTAAGGATATTGTGTTCTTAGTAGAGAAACATTCCTTACTACGTTATCTGTGTGTTATCTGTGTGTTACGGCTCATGAGCTAAGGGTCAGATAGTTCTGAAGCTGAGAATACCATTCTACGCAGAAGAGCACCGCTAGGAGAATATAATTCATGTTTAACTGCCTTTTACAACAGTGCTTGCAAGACAAACCGGCACCTGGACTACTGATTAGATGCGGCTTCTGCTCGACTTCAAGGACTTAGTGAGAGAGAAAAACAATGTATTTCTGCACAGTTCGACATTCCTGTCTGCGTTAGCATTTCAGCGTTCAAGCTGTGGCCTCGCACTGTGTGCAGTTCGAAAGCATAGAATATATTTGCAAAGCGTTTAACAAAAAATAGGAAAAGCAAATGGCCCATATTTCACAAAATGGACGCCCTTTGGTTACATTCACGATTCTTGGTTTGCGATGTTTGTCACGTGATGTAATTTGCTTCTGGCCAACATATTATACGTATCATTCGACTATGGGATTACTTTTCTGATCTAACACTCTGACTAGCCTAGAGGCGTCCCCAGTCACTGAATCAGGAAGTGGGTCCACGCACCGACTGAGATCTCACAATTTTTTTTAGACTACTTTTTACTGATTTTCTGTATTTCAATAATGATTGGACCACCTTCAACTTTGCCCCCCCTTGATGAAACCACAATGACCTTTGCAAAACAATTCAGGGTCTGGTCTCTTTCTTTTGCAAACCTTTGTAAGGAGTGGTCCAACGGTGCCAAAGTTATAAGCTGCCCAAAATTGGCTCTTTCTATGGGAAAGCCAACTTAAAAATAACTACAGGGTTGCTATCGCCAACCATGTAATATATTTATGGGAGCTGTGCCTGGTATAAATGAACATAACATAACCTTTTATTTATATGACATGTACGCGACAAAGTGAGTGTGAGGACCGCAGTGTTAAGCACACAGCAAGGCTGTGACACATCGCCCAATTGCGTACTATGCAGCAGCCAGAAGCTTTGAACACAAACACATACAGTGGGCATTGGTATGCAAGTGACGGCATCTGCACCCCCTACTCAAAGATCTGAATGCTACAGGATGCATGAGGCCTTTCAGCAGCAGCATACATCACTGCTCACAAAGTTTGATTTTGTGGGCAGAGTGAAAGGTGCAATTCGGCAGCTAATGTTATCATCAGACCTAGCCAAGGACATATGCAGTTGACACTTTTGTGGTCTACCAACACAGTGGCAGGGGTAGCTTCTGGAGCCAGCAGTGTGGGTGGGGGTAGGGACCTCAAGGGGGTACCAGCATTCTAAGCTATTCAAGATTAGTGGCAGTTGGTGAATATTTATAGCCTTACGCAATGGATGGGGGGTCCGGCATGGAATTGATGGCTGCAATGGTACGTTTCTAAAGCACAATGTTTTCAAAAATTGAGATAACAATTCATACCATGCACAATGTGTTCAGTAGGATAATATGAAAAAGTACACTAGAATCCAGGTCGCCAACAGTGCACAGGAGCATTTTAAAACAATTTCATGATGCCTGTGCCCAAAATATATGCCAGCAATGTCAATGTTAAACTCTCAGACACACACACTTGATCAGTCAAACATAGAGACATTCACTCATTCAAGCTCTTATGGACATACACCCACACATTGCATATAGTTTGCATCACCCACACATTAAACACAAGTACCCTTCTACTAGGAGATTAGTCTACTCTCTTGTACAGAATTCAGAAAGTCTGATACAAGTTACCTGGTGGTGGAAATAATAACACTTATGAGGGCCAAGCCATCTTCTGAGCTTAGTTGCATAGTAACCAGAGAGATGCAGCAAGTAGAGCCATTCTATAAAAACCAGTGATCTTTAGCCAGTGGAGCTGGTGTGGCGCCACCCAGCTCCTAGAGGTGACTCCAGCATCAAATGAATTGTATATGTGTATTTTTTAAGCCAGAAGGAGAAAAAGGGCATGGTGGCCACGCCAGTGGGACAGGAAGCAGGGGCCCTTAGGGGGAGGGGGGGCAGCTGGCTACTGTGCATCATGCTGGCTCAGTGACTGATGTACCCTCATCATTATGTGGTTAAGGACAGAATAAGCAAGTGAACTATCGAAAACAAGAACTGTGGGAGTGGGCCAGGAAGTCTGGGCATGAGAGATTACACACACAATTAAAGAGAAGGATTATTACATAACACCTCTGTGTCTGTGTATGTTTTGCAGGCAAATATAATAGAGATATTCATATTAATGGTTTTTACCTATTTTATTTATTAATGTATAGAGCATTTGTTAGGCGCTTTACACAACTGAATAATCTTTCAAAGAGCCCATCACCATTGCTTCCTTAACTTTAAAGCACAATTACTTTTAGGGTTGCTAGTAATAGACACACCTTCAAAACCCAAGAGGACTCGAAAATACAGCCCGATGTTATAGCTCACAGAGCGTTCAAGTGCACACATTTGAATATGACACTGAATGTGCGAAGAGTGCATGATGGAATTCACCACTCTGAAGCCACAGTAAATATTCATAATATTTATTTCAGAAAAAAAGGTTTCTCCATTTTCTTCCTACAGTGATCACATAGTAGTGACATATACAGCGAGTTCACGGTGCCCCACATCAGGGTGGGTTAGACCTTCCATTCTGTCTTCTTTTTGCATCCTAGTACAATTATAAACAATTCCCAGAATGCCAAGTAAAAGCCAGGATTGAACGAGCCAATCCATCTGAGATGTAGCAATTTGAGAACTAAGTAATGCACAATACTTTGTGAAAGCAAGTATCTAGGGTCTGTATGTTTGTGAATAAGAGCACCTTCCTTGCTTCTGCACACAGTCGAGAACGGTATCCATACAAACATTCAATTTCCACACACGGCAAACAATAATTAGAGGGAACAGGGTTGGGACTGTCAGCTCGGTTTCTGGGTGGCTCTGAAGACTGTAGCTGAATGAGCATGCGGTTTCTGGTAAGGGTAACTGAGTACTAGTGTGTGTTCCATTGTAAAGCTCCCTGGATGCCTCATCCAACCTGGAGAAGGAGCCCACCAACACGTTTGACTTGGGCTAAATATTAGGACCTGCAGTCACTGAATTATGCCACTCAAGATAGAGAATATTTGGGGATTACCAAAAGTGGGACTATGGACTAGACAGACTGACTGAAATGAATGACCGACTTAGAAAGGTCACGATGCCCAATTTGGTAGGGTAATGGATTGAGTTCTTGCATAGTGTGCTGAGGCTGGTTTTGTACTACTTAATTATATTTCAGAGAGTGGGTGTTCCACTCCCCCACCAAGCATTCTCCCCCTATTTATGTTTCAGAGCTGGAGGTCTCCACATTCAATGTTGTTGCCAGGATTTCTTGTCTTGGCAGGCCTGCCCATTATGTATGTGGGCCTAGGGCAGGGGAAAACTCAACAAAAGGAGAAATATGTATTTTATTGGGGAATGCTCCAACAGCACAGGTCAAAGTTTAAACTATTAAAGGTTGTGTTGTGCTCTTCACTAATTAAAAGTTACAATTCGACCAAATGTCCACTTAAATTGTACTAGAACACAAACAAAGCAAAGGAAGCCCAACACAAAAATGCAGTAACATATTTTCAAGACATGCAAAAAGAAACTCGGTATTACAAGTGTCTGCTTATAGTAATGGATCTACAAGAGCCTGCAGTTTGTTCTTGTCTCTGCAACAAACAATGCAAACGTTTTTGTAGGTCTAGCAAGCACACATTATTGAAATAAATGATGCACCTGTGGAGATTAAATGTATAAACTGTGGTGTGTTTGGGCTTTGAGAACAAATGGACATACTGTATTCCAAATCACTCAAACATTCACACTTGCTAGGAAGACGTGTCACAGTCAATGGATTAAATTCAATATCTAACAGTGAGTACCTTTAGCTTCGCAAACAGGTTACCAAATGACTCTGTCTGGGGCACCATTTCTCTATGTGGTGGGCTTTCATTTCTCCACTAATTGCATATTGGACTTGTAGTCTTGAATGACTTAATTTAAGTAAAATAGACATAGCGTGGTTAATGTTACTATTTTGCACCCCTTTTGGTAGCTTTGCTCAGGGCCTTATGTGCGCATAACTGAGGTTGGCACTAATTATTGGCACTTGGGCTCATTACGAGTCCAGCGGTAGCCTTGCCGGTAAAACCGGCAGGCTGCCGCAGTACTCGTAGGAATTTACTGTCTCTAGACTTGCCGGACTTACTGGGGCATTACAGCCCCGATGGTCTGATAATTCCAGAGCCGGCATTCCGTTACTCCCCATTCTCTCCATGGGAATGGGGGCAGTGGAAACACCGGTACCATGCAGTAATGGTGCCAGTCTTTAACGTCCGTGTGCGGCTGCTGGCGTTACGCCCGCCAGGTCACACCTGGCAGGTGTAACACCACACGGCTACATAACTCTGAGTTGGCCGGTCCGGAAAACGGTGCAGGGACGGTTTTACCGGTACCGTTAAATCTGGACCGGCTAACTCGTAATCAGTGCAACTGTCTTCCAAAATAACGCACAATGCCATTATTGTTTCCTTGCGCAGTATGCTACATTGACCCACTGCTGAGGTGGCGCACTGTGACATGCTTTGAAAGTAGAAAGGGGCTCATTTCCCCGAAGCTTTTATTACCAGTGACATGTGTCATCCTAAAGTCCCAGCTGTGACTACGATGTGCATTTCTGACACGTGTCACCTGGGATAAGAAGTAGATGGCACAGAACACGTGTATGGCCATCTATCTAATAGCGTTCGCGATTTGATTACACTAGATAATCTGTACTAGTAATAAACAGTGGTGTATATACCTAACAAAAATGGCACCCTCATACAGCTTGCACATGAAGATATAACTTGTCTCAGCTGGTCACAGGTGACAAATACACACCAGTGGAACCGTGCCAGTATGTCCTGCGCATTCAATGACCACAATCTTCCCAGTCATACAAATATTTGGCCCATGTTCGAATCATTTTATTCTGCACCTCATTTGTTGGACGGGAGGGGGGTTAATAGGGAGGGAGGGGTGTCCCCCTTCCGTTGTGGGAGAGCAGGGCTTTGTGGATATGGGATATGTTTTTTTGTTGCTGTATTTTGACAATTCTGTGCAGCCGAAATTCATGATGTGTGGGGGCTTTGAATTAACAATGTTGTTCTTTAAGACAGACAAAGCATCCACGTGAAGGTTGATACGTCACTCTCGAAGAACTCCGCGGACTCCTACAGCATGCAAGTTCCAGGTCAGTACAGATCATGAAAGGGGGTTCGTTTTATTACAGAAGAATGTCAGAAGATGCTCCACTGCTTCTCCGTGTGAGGCTGCCTTATCGTGACACCTGTTTTACCAACTCTGCAGCCTGAATTTCCATGCGACCACTCCCGTGCTCCAAGCAGTGTCTTTTTGTAGTGCAATATTGTACAATTGTATATAATAAAAAAAAAAAGCTCATGGGATGTCAAAGTAGCTCCAAACATTTTGCCCATTCGCAGCTACCACATAACCTGCTCAGCTACCAATCCGGGGTTCTGTTTTAGGACCGCCCCCAGAGTTTCATAGATTTCAGCAGCACATGTACATCTTCTATAACAGTACATAAACTGTACATTAGCAACAAGAAGGTTCATACATACACAGAAATACTTCACCCAGTCTCATTAATTCTGTGAAGTTCTGGAATTATTATAATTCGTTTTTTACAACACGCTTAATACAAAGGAGGTTTCCAGGCATGCACCTGTGTTTTGAACCTGTATGGGGGACTGTTTTTTTTTTAAAGACTTTATTTCGACATACAAATCATAAACGTCACAAATGAAAATGAAATACATTTCATAACCTGTCTGCTATCCAGGGGTGGTGTGCCGCCAACGACCTCTGCCTTAATCCCAGTAAGACCGAGATTCTACTCATCGGCACACCCTCTCCCTCCTTCCCTTCAGCTCTCTGGCCGGCCTCTCTTGGCCCTCTTCCTGCTCCCACCTGCAAGGCTAAAAACCTATGGGTAATCTTTGACTCCACACTCTCCTTCTCTCCTCACATCTCCGACGTCTCTAGGAGATCACATTACCAGCTGCACCTCCTCAGAGGTATTCTTCCTCTCCTCTCTTTCCCCCAGAAGCTCTCCGTCTCTAGAGCACTGGTTCTCTCTAAGCTAGACTACTGCAACAGCCTCTATCTAAATCTGCCTGCCTCTACTCTCCGCCCTCTGCAACTTATCCAAAACAGGACTGCAAGACTTGTCCTTGGCCTCAAACCCAGGGATCGTATGTCTCCAGGACTGAAATCCCTGCCCTGGCTCCCAGTGGCTGCAAGGATTAAGTTCAAAACCCTCTGCATTATCCACAAGGCCTTCTGGGGCCTGGGACGTCATTACCTTCAACTCTCTCTTCCTAAATACCTTCCTTCCCGGGCTCTTCGCTCATCTGTCTCCAACTCCCTCAGGGTTAGCCGCTTCTCCAAGCAACGAGTTGATGGTCGATCTCTCTCCACGGCTGGGGCCTCCCTCTGGAACAGCCTTCCTGCCTCCCTGAAACTCGAGGAGAACCATCTCCGGTTCCAGAAACACCTCAAAACCTTCCTCTTTGCTTCTGCCTTTTCTGCCTCTCTCCCCTGCTGAAATTCCCTGCCGATTCTGCACCGGTTACCTGGCCACCCTTTCTGATCCTGGGGCCAGGTCCCACCTTTCGCTCACCTGCCCTGCCTCCCTGGCAACCCCCTGCACTTGGGGACTGGTTCTGAAATCCCTTCAGTCCCCTTACCTGCACTTATGAATGCTCTTACCTTGCACTTGCCACCATCAGGCTGTTTTTATTTATTCGTATTTATTCTTCCTACATGTACTGCACGCCACTTTCCCCTTTCCCTTCCCCTTGCACTCTTCCCTTTTCTCCCTGCCCTCGCACTTGCGCGATCTGAATGACACCTGGCCTAGTAGGATAGTTGTTTGTCTTCCACTGTTCTCCCCTCCCTTGCCTCGTCGCGCCTTGAAACACTTGTGTATAGGCGTGTTATAAATGCCATATCTTATCATTTCATATCATATCAGCGTGAAATAAAGTGTTGTTAAATAGCAAAGAATGTAAATCATAACACGCTGACAATTCTCAAGCAGCATAAACATCAATTCCCAAATAGTATTGCAGAGAAATAGAATAAGCCACGAGCTACCACATCCAGAGCTCTTATGCTTCAGTTTAATGCTGATAGCTAGCATGCTCCAGAAAAAAAGTGGAAGACCCAAGTAAGAGCCCTGTCTGGAATTATTTTAAAATAAAATAGTGCCAGGCAATATTGTAAGAACTTACAAGATTTTAACAGCAGGATCAATGCGTTTGACCTCAGAAGTCTCATGAAACAATAGGAAGTGCACCGGGCAGCAAGGGCAGATATGTAGTTCTGCGCTCTGGTTTTTACCGACTCATCAAATATGACCACATCAGGTGTAACCATAACCTGAATTTGGTTAACCACAGCATTTCGGTTAACAGCATCAGCTATACAAAATAATCCTCAAACTAATTAAAACCATTAAATGCAAATTGTGCATACTTGCATTTTTTATGCCGCTCGCTATCCTCTCTAAGTGTTGGCTATCGCTCATCAATGAGCGTGTCTTGTAATGGTCACCAGTCTGTATTATACACTCATTTTGACAGAGGAGAACTCCACGCCAACTTAAGTTCTCTAAACACAAAGCTGAGCCAAGGTATTTTTACTGAAAAATTGGAATTGAATAGGTCACTAAAAATACTGCAAATAAGTAATGTGGATGGGTAGGACAATACAGATAGCCAGAATAAAAACAGCCTCATCCTGTAAGTAGCAAAATCTAACGCCTCGACGATCTGATTATGGATTTCAAATTCTGCTGAACCTGAAAGATTCCCAAAACTCGTTTCAAGAAGGTGCCTTCTACTTGGGACGTATTTGGTGGTTGTCTGTGGGTATGCTGTAAACCTACCAATCTCTACACAAATACTACACCCAACTAGTCACATTTTTTAGACATTCACCCTGATAACTAAACATGCAGGCCTCATTGCACCTCTGAGTGATTAGCATACATATGCTAATGTCTGTTCATATTCCTGCTTCTCACGCATGTATCATATGTAGTCAATACATGTTGCAAAGTTGAGGGGGTCCTGGCCACCAATACAGTATGTGTTCCCGCCTCCAGCTGATTGGATATCTCAATTTTGCACAATCAGAACTTCCTCCAATGTGTTAGAATTCAGATTGAATACGAGAGGTGTGATATGCAGCCCTGGAACATACTGTCACAGGTTTGTCCTGCTCCCCACGATACCAGTGCTCATCTAGCTCCCTCACACCATCTCAGGTATTCCAGGCACTCGGCACTCGGACACATATAATACATAAGGCCAGAAGTTGGGTGAAAAGCACTGTAATGTCAACACACACACACCAGTGCGTAGGGGGGCTGCATTCATTTCTGCTCCTCCCAGGCCTGGCTCATACTTATGTACAATGCAGAAGCTACATATTATTCTCCGCCCATTAACCGTATGTATGAAAACATTTCCTGAACAGGGAGAGAGAAAGCACATTTCGTTACAGCATAATATCTTTGCATGACAGCCTGAAGCAACCTTGGGACTTGAGCCAGCAGCATCAGAACTGTGTACTTCTCGAGGAGGGAGGGCTGTTTATGGCCATCTACGATGCCTACAGCATTCCACAGGTCAGCTGCTGTGCTCAAAGACATCACTTGGCATGGATGTTTAGATGTTAGGCCAGTTAGTCTTTAGGCCAGTCCATTCCTATCTGATGCATCTCAAAGAAACCAAGAGAGAGTGCAGAATCAGAAATGTACCATGTAGCACATACCACGTGTGACTCTAAAATCCCTTTTAGTCCCTCCACCTGGGCTAAATATAACACAAGCTAGATGTTCAGTGTGAAGTAACCTAAGGATTCTCAGAAGAGGGCCTGGCATAGACATCAAGTTGAATGTATTTATTTATTGTATGTATTTATTTATTATGCACCATAGCCCACAGGCATCAGGGGCATCAGGTCACAGACAACACACAGGACGTAACACCAAGCACGGGACATACAGATGAAAGGTCCATGAAGCCAATGTACAGCTACGTATTGTTTCAGGAGGATAGCTCAGGGGCAACATGATTGCCTGGGAAGCAAGACGACACAGAGCAACACAGGTTCCACAACAGGGTCTGCGCTGAGAAACCTCTGGGTGTTCGATGCGTTATAAACAACCAATTATAATCATAGGAGAAATAATCTCAAGTGTATGAGACTCCCAAACATTTTAGATACGGCATCAAGCAGAGAAATGGGTCGATGGGACTTGGGAGCTGCAATGTGTCCCTTGTTAATTATGGGTACAATGAGGTCGCTATGCCAGCTTGTTGGGACTTCCCAGGACCATTCCATGGTAAATACCTGCATCAATATAGGGTCCTAGAGAGAAACTTTACTGTGGCAATAAGACCCGAGACAGTGGGCCAATACCGCCCCAGGTAATGCCGGGGCCGTAGTTACAGGCCCAAGCGTAGCGAGGGCCTTAACGAAGCCCCGGGGGCATTACCGTGGGCG
The DNA here is from genome assembly GCF_040938575.1 of Ambystoma mexicanum. NCBI lineage: Eukaryota > Metazoa > Chordata > Amphibia > Caudata > Ambystomatidae > Ambystoma > Ambystoma mexicanum. The sequence goes on along the minus strand of NC_090933.1, from coordinate 770,236,006 downwards.
GTATTGGCCCACCGCTGAGGGTCTTATTGCTATTAGCACCCCGGCCCGTTAGACAAGGGTACTAATAGCATTTTTCTTCTGTTTTGCGTGTTTCGAAACAAAAACAAAAAAAAAGAAAAAAATGGCAGCCAGGAAAGGGAAAATGTAGTCCGTTTTCCCTTTCCATGGCGGCCATCGGGAGCAGATGCGCTGGGAACAGTGTTCCCAGCACATTCGCTCCCAAGGCTAGAAGAAAAAAGAAGGTAAGTGGGGTTGGGAGGGCAGAAGGGAGGGGAAGGGGAAGGAAGAAAAAAAAGTACTGCGGTCTCCGGCGGGGGACGATGGAAGCCTCCAGCCGTGTGGAGGCTTGGAGCGGGGATGGCCCCGCTCCGAGTCTCCACACGGCTGGAGGTTTCCATCTTCCCCGTCGGAGACCACGGGATAGAAGGTAAGTGGGGTGGGGTGGGAGGAGCGAGGGAGGGAAATAAATGGCTTACCTGAGTCCCTGGCAGGGGACAAAGGAAGCCTCCAGCCATGGGGAGGCTCGGAGCGGGGATTGCCCCGTTTCGAGCCTCCTCATTGGCTCAGGGGCTGCCACGCCCCTCGCCGGGAACAGAGTTCCCGGCACACACGGCATAGAAGGGAACACCGTGTGGTATGGCTTGCAAATGAGCCAGTCATCACGCTGTATTCTCGTTGCGCCGTGCGTGCCGGGTGCTAATTTTGAATGAATCATCTGGCCCTATCCTTTGGGATCTAACTTGCTCCCCTCAGATTGAGCATTGTAGATTACATAGAAGAAATCCATCCATACTGAGGGGGTAATTTGGTTACCTCCATAATTGTTCCTGCTAGCAGAGTATCCAGAGGAAATGAATCTCCAGAATACTGTGCTATTTTGTCAGGGAACTGCCTTCTCCAGTGTGCTCCACTGGGCCTCACTGAAAGCTCTTTCAGCATCGCTGCACGCATCAGTATAGTTTGTTTGCTCTGTTTTTAATGGGTTTTGATTGGGCAATGTTTTCAAAAGCATCCAACAGCTGTCTTTTCACTAAGCAACAAGTGGGTTAATGCCACCCTCCACTACCAGATGGCTGAATATTTCTCAGTTTGACACTAGGATCTGCGAGTAAAGATTTAAGTTTAATGAGCACTTTTTTAATTCACAAGAAGAAAATCTTGTTGTATGCATCATCATTGTGACTTATTATTAGATCCCCATTCATGATTTGAACTACTGATTTCGATATAGCCTTGTTGCAGTCCGCTGTAGCCCACTCTGTGCTTTTCCCACTATTTCTCATGTCATCACCAGCGGGGCCCTGCATTGCATTATGGGATGCCTGGTCAGATCCTCTAACTGTAATACTAAAGGCTAGGGCGTAATGACCACTTTTGACATGTTCTATCACCCCAAGATTGACAATAAAGTTCTAGTCGCAATTCCTTGTTGGGAAAAGTCTATCGTAGAAGATGCTCTGCTAGTTTTGAAAGTGCATTGGCTAGGGTAATCAGCAGAGGTGTGCCCCTCCTACATAAACCTATTGAAATGTAGCCCCACTAAGCCACACTGATTATCTACCATCCTAATCTCTGGTATATTCCAGAAACCTTGCTTTTTACATTTAGTAGGGTGTCTGGTAGTCCCAATCCCAAATTGAGATGGACATTCGATTAAAAACCTCTCAATGCATCAAGTGGTTTAGTGAATGCCTCCTCCTAACTGAACTATGAAAATTAACCGACACCCTACATTTTATTTCAGTTTGTAGGACTGAATATGACCATGAAGCACATCAATTTCAGCCACATAAGACCTGCCAAGAGAGGAACCCAAAAATTAAGCCCTCCTAAATTCCTTCCGCTGTCGTCCCAGAAAGCAGGCTAAGAGAGGGATGCAAAGCTATTAAAAAGCGGTTGCGTAAGCATCCTAGATTCTTGCACCTAAATCGCTTCGTGGGTAGATAGGAAATAGTAAAGAGGGGGTTCTGGGACGAAGAAGAGGGAGGGGTGGTGGAAGAGTGGGAAGAGGCTTAAAGGGTGTCCTGCCCATGAATGTTCTATAGAAAGCATATCACTGCAAGGAATATATGTATTAATGCCATTTCAGCTAATACGAAGCACTCAATAGCTGCACCGCTTAGTAGTTTGCTAGTTTTTCAGATAATTTGCATACCCACTATGCATCGCTGTGTAGTATCACTGAGCTGCAGGTGAACTTCCATGGATGGCTATTAGCAGGCACTGTGTTGTGGGCGTGTCCAGCATTTGAGCCAGAATGAATATATATGTTGGCACAAATGCTGCTATATTTGTGTGGCGGAGAGGAAGTACGAGGTGCAACTGTACCGTACGATCCCCACCGCCTCTCTGCCATACACACATGTGAAAATAGGATGTGATGTAAATCTAAGGCGTAAAAGTCTTGCACAAGACTTGTACGCATCAGATATATGTTTGGCTCATTGAACATGCGCCTCAATGTGCTTAAAATGATATTGGGATGGTGGATGCTTGCCTTCCACAAGGTTGCCAGGAGGATAAGGCATTAGCATTCGGGCATTTGGATAGCGTGTGGTCAGGCTTGGGATTGTTGCTTTATTGTTTTTGTGATTTCGCTAATATCACTGACATATTAGTGAGAAGTTCTGCTTTTCAGAGAAAACGTGTTTTTTAGATGCGAAGACAACATTGTCCCTTGATAAAGGTAATGAAGGCTAATCAGAGGTTTAGTCATCTTTTAAATTATTTTAGGAATGGTCTTGGCGGTTTTATCTGGGTTGATCAAGCAGAGTTTAATTGCAAATAAAGTAATGAGGTACTTTTTATTTGGGGTTTTAATTTTGATAGCATCTGCTGAGAAACGGGTGCTTTGATTTACCTTTTCAATGTTGCCATTGCCACACGAGACAAATCAACATGTGTTCAATGTTCTTGAATTCTCAGGAGTCTGAAATTGCTATTCGTGAGAACATATCCTGCTTCATTGTAGTTCGGAGTTCAGAAAACCCTGTATGATGTGAGGCCTGATAAAAAATCAATAATCCTTGTAGGTCCTGACCCCACGGAAAGCAGGAGGAAAAGCAAAGATAACAATCCACATGAAACCAATTCACAGTGTAATCCAATTTGGGAAAACAAAGTCAAGTCGGATCACAATCTAGGGTCAAACACTGCAGGTCAGCAGAAAAGGAGGGTTACACAAACTATGCAGAACGTACAAGCTGAAGGATATAGTTGTATTTGTATTTTTTTTTTAAACAGGGATGTCATTTTTGATCAGAAATGACTCACAATAGCACATTTATAGATGGCAGAGGCATTCCCCAGAAGGGTGCCTTTTATCAGAAAAAAGTGATTTACAGAGGTAAAACTAACCAAAGAGGGAAGATGTTAAAGCTAAAGAGAAGTACTGTATACATGTACAAAATTACAGTATTCTGCAGCGCTGGAGAGAGAGGAGGACCAGGGGGTCAGGTGGGGAGGATAGTGGAGAGGCCAAGAGGTGCTCACTCTTTTGGCAAGTAAGTGAAGTTTAAATCATGCCTTGAAGTGATTCAACATTGAACCGACATTAATTCTGATGGGCAGCGGGTTCCAATGGAGTAGGGTGAGTAGGAGGAAGAGTGGGAGCTAGAGGAGCAGGAGGGGGAATAGGACAATCAGGTTGAGTGTAGATGTGGATCAGAGGAAATTAACAATAAGGTAGGTACTGAGGTGCAAAACCATTGAACACTTTACTTGAAAAGGGAGTGGTTGTGCAGGGAGAATGAACCAGCATGGTTTTGGTAGACAGAAGGGAGGGTGGATCTGGATAGGTTGTAGAGAGTGTGGTTTGCAAAGTTAAAGGGTTTCCTCTAGAGGGAGGAAGGAGTGGAGAGTTAAGCCAAGGAGTACGCTGGAGCACTAGTCAAGTTTGCTGAGCATGAGGATGGAGGCTTGAGGTTTTGTAGACTGGGAATAAGAGATTAATGCATTTTCTGAATGTTGAGAAAGTTAATACGAGCAGAAGAGGTGGGGGTAGTGATAAATGGTTTCAGTCAGAGGTTGCTTTCTAAGAGAAGCCCAAGGTTGCGAGGCTTGGGCTAGGGAACAAAAAGCTTAGGTGGGGAGGAGATAGGAGAGGGAAGGGCAGGGATGCTATTGAAAGCAGGGAGAAAGATTACTTCTGTTTTTGAAGAGTTCAGCATGTGGCTGCGGGGTGTCATCCAGTGACAGCTTTAATTGAGACAGTTGGTGATTATATGATGGCTAGGGTGAAGGAGGGAAAGGAGAACGAGATTTGAGTGTTGTGAGAAAAAAGGTGTTAGGGAAATCAAAAGGATGACATAGATTTTCCTAGGACAAAACTATGAAAGTTGAAAAGTGAAGGTCCAAGGCCTGATCCTTGGGGAATGACGACAGTGAGAGGGGTGGAGCCAAAAGTGTGTGGCTTTCAGGTGATTTTAATGCAGCCTCAATGTAGGAGGCAATCCAGAAGAGAGCAGGTTTTAAAAATCCACGAGAGAGTTGGAGAGAGGAATATTTAACAGTAAAAGCAGCAGAGAGGTTCAAATGGACGAGCAAAGACTAGAGTTTGGAGTGATGCGCATCAGAGAGAAATTTGGAGGCATGCATGATAGCAGAGTGTTTTTGGAATGCTTACTAAGGAAGTCAGATTGAAATGGATCTCCAGGGCCAACGTCCTCGAGGTACTTAGCGATCCAATTGAAGAGCATTCATTCAAGGACCTTTGAATGATGGAGAAGTTGGGAAACTGGGTGATAGTTTGGCGGGGCATTTGGGTCAGCAGAAGATTTTCTTCAAAAAGGGGTAGAACCCTTGAAGATTTGAGGGAGGCAGGGAAGAGTCCAACTGAGAGAGAAAGAGAGGTTTACCAGCTCAGACAGGTAAAGGAGGATGATTGATACACAGTCTTTGAACATTTATAGGTTGAAAGGAGTGCAACATCATTTAGTGCAGCAAAGCATGAGTACTAATTCAGTAGGAGAGATAGGGGAGAAGTAGAACAGGAGGGGCACTGGGAGAAGTGGTCTCCACAAGGAGAGTTGGGGAGGATGGCAGAGGAGGACTTTGAGGGTGTTATGAACATTTGAAATGTTAGATGACAGGTAGTCAGCAAAATCATTAGCGAGGCAGCAATCGATATTTACTTGGGTGGTGTGAGAAAAACTTGGAGAGTAGATGAAAGTATGTGTGGCGATTCTGACAAGAGAAAATTCGTTTTTTAAGTAGGAGCATTTGGCAGAGTTCACTGCAGAGGTGAGGGCAGTAAGGGATTCTTTTTAAATTAGGGTCCATAATTTGTTCAGCATTGTAGGCCATGATGCAAGTTTGTATTGAGGCTCTGGATGTCAGAGGTGTTCCAAGGCTGAGAATGAGGACTGGGAGGTGTGAATGTGCATTCAGGATAGTCTTTGTCATAGGGAGTAATAAGTGTATAGTCAAGGTAAGAAGAAACACGGTTGATGGAAGAGGCATGAAAAATAGAGAGTGAAAAGTGAGTGTCCTCATATTATCAAGGTAAGGGGCAAGAGAGTCCTGTTTGAATTTCGTCTTGGTTAATGAAGAGAGAAGCAGAGGAGTAGGTGTTGGATGGACCAGGATGTTGAAGGGAACAATGAAGACAGATCAGAGGAAAGGTCAGAGGAGGGGAGTGAACTATAAAGAAAAACATGGTCAAGCGAGTTCCCACCACAGTGGGTATTCTCATCAGGGACGGAGTAGAGGGAGTGATCAGATAGAAGAGAATTAAGTTCAAGGCAGGTGAATGTGGAAGGCTTGGGAAGGTTACACTTTCCAATCATCAACATGGGATATCTGTAGCAACTGACTCAAAGTGAAGGTTTAAGGGGACTATCAGTTTGGAAGAGAGCAGAACATTTACAGATGTAGGAGGAAGGAGGAGAGGGTTAAACAGTGAATATTCAAAAGAGGAATATGTGATATCAGTGGGGATGAGGGCAGTGCTGTGGGGCTGATTGATGATCAACCCCACACAACCACCCTTCCCAACAGGACAGGGAGAGTGAGAGAAGATAGCAACGTCAGAGTAGAGAGCAGCTAGTGTAGCCGTGTCATGAGGGGATATTCAAGTTTCAGTGAAAGCCAGAATTACAAGTTTAGGGTGATAGGAATCAATGTGGTCTGTGATGCAGGGATTCTCATTGCAGAGGAATTGTGCATTCCAGAGACCAAGTGAAAAAGTTATAGCAGGTGGGGCAGTTGTTGTGCGGTAGATGAGGTGGGTAGGTGAGATTGGAGATCCTTGGAGAATAAAAGCATTGGTTATGAGGGATGCAGGTGCAAAGGGGAGTTGCTAGATGGTGAGTTAGGTAGAAGTTAGACCAAGTTGTGGCAGAAGGATATAACAGAAGAGGTGGAGAAGAATGAGTACAAGGTGGAATGGAGCACAATAAAAGAGCATGGTGGAGGGTAGAAGAAATAGGCAAGTGAAGACAGTGAAGGAAGGATGCAGTCCAAGAGGGAACGGGTACATGAGAACAGTAAGGGGCGTGGAGAAAGGATGGATGGGAAGGAGCAGGTCTAAGTTCTAATTTGAGCTGTAAGAAACCAAGAGAAAGTTACCGTGCCAAAACAGGGATGTTCCTTGTATAGGTAAGGTAACAGCTGCACGGCGGTGAATGGAGTGTCACGTGGTCAAATTATCCCTAGGCAGAAGTCAGGCAAAGTGTGAGCAGAGTGAAGCCAAGGTATGATCAAGGCATGTGACCCTAGGCCCTTACATGCCCAAATGGGTAGTTTCCCTTTGCTGCCCTTTGGTCCTTAGCTGAATAGACAGAAGGTGAATTCCCAGGGGAGACTCAAATCAAGGTAGGCAGTGTGTCACATTACCCTGTTGGAGCCAATCAACGTGCTCAAGATGGCTTGCAGCCAGGATGCAGGCATGGTCCTGATTGTGTTATGCTCATGGGTCATTGTCCTCAGATGGTGCACAGGATCCTCTGGGAATGCAGGTTGTAGAAAATACTTTCAAATGAAAACCTAACCACGTGGTGTGGTCGCAAAACCTTCAGGAGCCAAATGGTGTGCTCAAGATTGCTTCTAGGCGTCCATTCATGCACATCCATGGGCTATTTTACATTTAACAGTATGCTAGGCCAGTGTATGAAGTAGAACTTGGAAACTCCAGTTCACAATGGGCAGGAGCAAAGCGCAACCAGGACACGTGATGCAGGGTCTGATGCATGGGGAATTCAAGATATAGGGGGAGGATAAATTGTGAAACAAATAGATATCAGGAGGCAGGGAATGACACAGATAGGGACTAGACACACAGCATTTGAACGAGTATGAACAGAACACATTCACACAGGTTCAGGCACTTCCGGACGATGAAGAGGGCAGCAGGAAACAGGAGATTTAAAATAATGGAAGGCATTCACAAACACTCATTGGGAAATGTTGCAGGGAGTATCTGTCTGCCATAACGCATGTCTTAATGCCAGGCCCTCACCCCGTTTATGGCGCTGCAGCACTTCCCTATCATGTGGCCCACCAGACGGAGCAGGACGATTCGGCGCGCCCATTTCGGCGCGGGCCGATTTGGAGCGGCCGATTGGCTGCAGTGCCCGTTTTGGCGCGCCCATTTCGGCGCGGCCAGTTCGCTGCAGGGATGTTCGGGCGCCAGGATGTTTTGGCGTGGGTATTGGCATGGGAGGAGAGCTCTCCTCTATACTATAAAGTGGCACAGCTCGATTCAGTGGAACTGTTTCATGGGTGCGCTGTATTACCTGCAACTGGAGAGCGTGTGTGCAGTCCTGAGGTTTGCTCTCATGGGATTGCCTATACATCATTATTTCCCTCAATTTTATCCAGTTTTGCTTGAGGTTTCCGCCTTGCGCCTGTTGGGGGATTGTTTCAAAGATATTCTGGAAGTCAGCCAGAACAATGTTCTTCGTCGCCCTCTTTCTTCTTTTATTTATTATTTCACGTCCACCTTGCCAAGATGGAATGGGAGAGCGATGCTAATGTCATAAGGCCTTCTTATTTTCAGTGAGCAGAGGTCTCTGGTCGGGCTGCATGGGGTCTCGGCCATAGATTGCACGCGTTTCAGAGGATGCCTCTTGGGCTGGCTCGAATCGAACAGGATATTGGCTATTTCACCCTCTAAAGTGACGTGTGACGTTTGACGTTCTATGATAATACAACCATTATTAATCTGCGGGGTATTTTTATCTCGTACATCTCCGCTCGTGAGACTATTTTTCTTACTCTTATACAGCTGAACCAGGTAAACGCCAGCTGCTCATTAAGTACAGAGAACTAGAACGATGGTTCTTTACTAAACTGGCTCCAGTGCTGAAAAAATAAGAGCTCAACTAGTGCCCGATCCGAACAGAGGCTCGAGCACTGCTAATGGCACCAGAGACAAGTGGGGACCGCAGACCAACACCCAACTATACAATACCATGTGCAGGATTACTAACCTCGCACCCCCGCTATAACCTCAGCTGTAATCTCACGTTACAATCCACCAACACGGCACGCAGAAAGCACAGGCAGACTGCACGGCCCGCTGCTGGTGCGACCCAGCGAACAGCACTTGCACGGGAAGTTGCGCGCCACTGCTGGGGTGAGGCAGAGTGTAACACCCATGAGCGGTGCCAGGACTAACAGCAGAAATCGGAGGGCATTTGATGTTCAGATGCGGGCAGTTATGCCACCACTCCCATGCAGGTGTGCAGGAAGCCTGCACTGCATCTCTTCTCTCAGTGCCAGTGGAGCTTGCAGTACTGGTGCTGCCTATTCCAAAGAAGCTTGCAGTACTGGTGCTGCCTATGCCAGAGAAGCTTGCAGTACTGGTGCTGCCTATGCCAGAGAAGCTTGCACTACTGCTACTGCCCATGCCATAGAAGCTTGCACGCTGATGGGCCCCAGTCTGAGTGTGAAGCTTGGCTGCTACTCTCAGAAGAACTTGTGTAAGAGGGAATCTTGCACTGCTGTGGACCATTTATATGTACACTGGTGCGGTGTCGAATGGGGTGTACGAGAGATAAGCTTGCACTGCAGCAACCCGCGCAGTACATGGTGTGTACGAGAGAGAAGCTTGCACTGCCGCAACCCGTGCAGTACATGGGCTGTATGAAAGAGAAGCTTGCACTGCAGCAACCCATGCAGTACATGGATTGTACTAGAGAGCTGTGTGATCCTGGTGCACTTCACGCTGGCCCCAAGCAGTGCACTGCTGGGGCAGGGTGGGGGGCTGGCAGGGTGGGGTGCTGGCGTGCTGGCTCTCACAGCAGTTGCTCACGCAGGCTCTGCTCCGCTCCCACACCCACATTTTTTTTCAAATGCAACACATTAACATCACCTGCCAACGTGTTGCATTTGAAAAGAATTATGCTTTTGAATTTGGCGTGAGGGAGTTCAGACGTGGCTGCAATGTCAGCCACGTCCAGACGTCCCTCACGCCAAATCGACGGCGCCACAAAGGCTTCTGCGCCAAAATGGGTGCGCCGAACTGGCCCCCGCGCCAAAGCGGTCGCGGCAAACCAGCCCGCGCCGAAACGGGGTGTACCGCCACCGGAAACTGCAAGAGACGCGCTCAAGCCTGTTACTGATTCTTTAAACACAGCAGAACTGGCGAAAGCCCTGACTAAATAAGGACTAGGCATCAGTAGCATCAGAACCTGAACAGGAGTAGGATCATTGGATTTTCATTGGTTTTCTGTCTATCATCATTAGCATATTTTTGTGCAATAACACTTCAGAAATCTTCCAAGAATTGCATATCTTCATAGGTGGGCATCATTTGTCTCCTTGTGTTGCTGAGTGCAGTATTACATGTCCGGAAACGGTAGAAAATTCGTATGTCTTTTTGCAAGAAAGTCTCTGTGCAAAGGATCTTTTAAAACATACTATATGTGGTCTAGCAATGCATTGGTACCCAACAGTAATATTTGCTGGTGTAATATATGCTTCCTGCTTTTAATGGAAATCCTTGACAGTGTGAAACGTTTTGTGGTGCACATCTAGAGCCAGCAGCCACTCAATGGCATTAGCATTGGAATGATAACACAGCTGTGGAATATGATCTTTTAGAAAATTGCACCACACTTCTTTTTGTAAGTGGTGTTCCAGAACAAGCAAGTAGCACCGACTGTCTGCTTTTGTCTGGCAGCTGGTCTTTATTTTGTAGAGTGGGCTGTCATTGGGCAACCAGGTGATATTGTTTGCACCAGTGACTCTGACTTCCTGGTGGCTATTGCTGTGCTTTTAGAATCTTTCTCTCCTCCTTCTTCCTTCAGCAACTCCTTTCTGACTTCCACCTCGGCTCTTAATGTCCCATTATGACACCTTGAATGGCTGGAAAAAAGTTTAAAAAAAAGAAATACACAATCACCTTACAAACAAAATAAAGAGCACAGAACAAACAGAAAACACCAAAAGGGTTAAGAAAGGAAAGGAGATCTTAGGGTTAAGATTGAACAGGTGAGTTTGTCTTTAGCAATTGAATGAGTTGATATAGAAATGTAGACACCCCCAGATTAATGGAGAGAAGCAATGAAATATGCACGTAATTATCTCATGAGAACAAGCAGCAACCGATCAGGGTGAGTACTGGGGATAGTGCTCATCTCCTTGTGAAAATGGGGTACTCATTTCATGAAATTGTAGAACTCCCTAAAAGGAAAAATGTTTGCTTTTGTGCTGATTAGTATCGTCATGCTGTGTGGTGTTCCAGAAAAAGAAGAACATTCCTTGAGAAGTTTGCTGAAAAAGACATGTCCAGCTATTCAACAATACCAAGTCTTCACTGCTGACCAGCTTTTGTCCACTTATCAAGCTTAGTGGTCTTTTTTTTTTACCTGTTCTAATCTTGGTTTCTACACTGGTTACTGAGGGTAAAGGTTTATTTGCTTGCACTTCTCCTAAACATTCATGGAACCTCCACCATGAGGCACCTCCATCTATCTGCAGTTTTGTTCAAAATTATCTCTAGAAACTGGCAACTCCCACCACGACCCAATTGTGACATAATCTGCACAAAACGTTGCAGTTATTCAGGTCTGGTGTTGGCAGCAGTGGAGGAGGTTGGGTCCTAGTGGAGGTTGTGGGAGGCACATTGATGGAGGTGGATTGTGCAGAGAATACCATGGTGGTAACTGGTGTAGAGGTGATGCCACAGCAGCTGTGCAATGCTTTACAGAGTTTGGTCCATGAGCCTTTATTTTGTGTTTCTCATGAGTCTTTTCTGGGCCCTTGTCAATGTTCTCCTAGTCGACTCTGGCTATGTGTTTTATGAGGTTGGTTGTCCCCAAGCTCTGTGATGGTACATTAGATGGTCAGTGCTGCTTATGGGCCTTATAAAATGTTTGTCCAGCTTCTACCCCTATCCTCTCTAACACAACCTGTGCTATCTGCACTCCACCTACCCTCACCTACCCTACCCCACACTGTGCACCACAATCGTCTCTACCTACTCTTACTTACCCAACCACATGCTTTGTTCAGCCACCCCTCTCTATTCCTGCTCATGAATGGCATCCCCAACCTCTGTACTGCTTCCCTCCTAACCTCACCCATTGTACCCTAGTCACTCACTTTACTTCCAGCCTCTGTACTCTCACCTACCCTACTCTGTGTACCCGTACCCATTCACTGTATCCCCAGTTCCTCACACCCATTCACCTTATCGATGTGTTAGACAGTAAATGTTTTGTTTAAAAATCCACCACAGATATCTTCCTGATTACCGAATGACTATTATATGTGAAGACACCACAGTGTAGTACACACAAATGCCTAATATGATTATTATTTCTAATTGTAAGACCATTCTTCTATTTACAATGTTCATATTAATTATATGATCACTGTACACATATTACTGTGGCCATGGTGTCTCGACTTCTATGCACCTATTGTATCCTACTTTCTCTATATTTGCTCAACCTACTCCCACCGTCTTGGCCTGTAACCACCCACCCTACTGCTATTGAATCCATTCATCCTTAAGCACCTTGCTCCTATCATCTATTACAGTCTATATATATCAAGGACTACTGAAAACATACTTATATACATATCTAATTAATTGTTTTTAACATATAATTTGATAACCATGGCTACCACAACATCCAACAGAATGATGAGTTTTGAGGCATGAAAGATCTCAGCAACAACTGCCGTCATGGTAGCCACAGCTATCATTAAAGGTTAATGGACTCAATATCCGTGGCTATTCATAACAAATTGTGAAAAATACATTTCAGCAACACAAATTGCATGAATTAGATCACTTAAGATAGTGTGATCTTTTAGTGCAGTTTGTATTTTATTTTATCTATTTTTAGAACTTAGAGGTTGACCCTGAAAATGAGAGGGAAAGAGAAGGGTGGGACTGGGAAGAGAAGAACATTAGGATTCACATATGTAACAAAGGGTAAAAAAAGGAACGTTTATTTTTTGTGTGATTTTTTTTTTTTTTTTTACAAATACTGGGGGAAACAATTGCCACTTTAAAAAAAAAAGTTGTCCTAGTGGCAGTGGTCCTGGTGCTCTAAAATGGTCCGTCTCAAGCCACCTAGGACGGTGACCCAATTGTGACATTGTTTGCACAAAACTTTGGCCATCTAGGATGGTGACTCAATTGTGACATAGTTTGCACAAAACTTTGCAATCATTTAGGTATAGGGTCGACAGCAGTGGGGGAGGTTGATGCCGGTGGAGGTTGTGGTAGGTACAGTGGTGGGGTGGATGGTGCAGAGGTTGCTGTGGTCGTTGCTGGTGTTGATGTTGATGTCATGGCAGCTGTTCGACGCCATACAGAGTTTGTCCCATGAACTTGTATTTTATGTCTCGCAGGGGCCTTTCTGTAGTCCTTGTCTATGTCGTCCCAGTGGACTCTTACTACGTGTTAATTGAAGATGGATGTGACAGCACATTTGATCCTGCACTGCATGTTTTCAGTTTCTTTGAGGGAGTGGTTCTGCTGCACCAGAAAATATCACCTTCTGTCTGCTGTTTTTTCATCCTGCGCAATAGTTTGCTGGGGTGGATGGCTTTGGCACCCAAATTGCATCATCGCTGCTGCTAATGCCATGTTCAGACACATTGGATAATGTCTGAACTGGCAGGAAAATGTAATACAATGAAAAAAGACACAAAAAGGACATTGCCACTTAAAATAAAAACAACAAAAAAATGAAAAAACCAACTAACACAAATAATGAATAGACAAACAAAACAAATCACAGGACAAATGGACAAAGGAGGGAAAAATGGATGGGAAAATATGAAGAGTTTGCTAATAACCTTCTTTTACCTAACAGGGAACCTGCACAACACTCTGAAGAAAAAGCAATGAGTGAAAGTTATGGAGTTGTGCATGGGTGTGGTGAAAAGCTGCAACTACTCCCACCAGCCAATCAGGTGGTATGGATTGTATTTGCTTCTATACAAAAGCATGTTACATGTAACTGCGCTTATGGTTTCAGCAAATAAACATCAGGATGCGTTGACTGGGCTATGAGTTCCTTCAGCAGGCACTTTGATTGGCACTTTAATTGGTCAGTCTCGTATTTTCAGGTACGTAACCGCTGAGCGTAGATGCGTTAACATACCACATCACCCAATTGGGTGAAACTGTACACGCGCAATCTGAAGGCGTGAATGCACATAGCCGCCTCAATGAAAGTTGTCACCTGGTTGGTTACTGCCGCGAATTTCATCATACTGCGCAGGCATAGCAGCGTTCATTAACTGTGCCACCTGATTGGGCCTTGACACGGCTATACAGTGAGCGCAATCCGAGTGGTCGGCATAGAAGTAGAAAATGCACGTAGCCATGCTAAAGAACTGCACCACCTGATTGGGCCTTCTCGTTGACGCATCTATGAGTTATGTGTTGGCGCATAGGTGCGTAGGCACAGGGCACAATCTGATTGGTCAACAGTTTAGGGGCGACTATGCCATTGCACTTGGGTGTAGCCGTGTGTCTGAAAGTCACGCTCTGGTTTTTTTTGTTGAAGGCGCAGCTATTCAGTGCACCCATGGACACCTTTTTTATTTTTGCCTTTGCATTTTGACTCTTTGTGGGTGAACCTGCTTGCGAGCCTTGTAAGGAAGGCATGGCACAAAAGAATAGGACAGACACAAGTGATCACAGGTCAAGGGTGTTTATTGAACTTCAATTGGATTTGAAAAACGCCTATCAAATCCTAAATCTAAAGATGGGAGCAAGATACGACCATCAAATAATAATAACGCAGTTCTAGTAGAGTCTTTCAAAATAAAAGGACCTATACTAATACACCTATTGCCAATCCTTACTTCTAAATAAAAATAGTGTGGGAAACAATGTTATGCAAAAGAAAAGTGTTCAAGAAATATGTCAGGATATTCAAGCCATTGGCTTCCCTTGCCCACATTTTCAGCATGGGACAAGGCGGCACACTCAAGCTTATCACTCTCTCTGGATTCTCTAGTGTGAGGATGCATTTCAAAACCTTAGCATCAGGGCCTTCTGTGCCAAAGTCTCTTTGACAATCAAAGTCTCTTATTTCAGAAGGCCTGATGTAACACAACAAACATCAAAGTTCCTTTCTTCTTTAGGCTTTCACATATACAACTTCTCGGGTGATTTTATATTCATCCCGGGTCACCCTCTGCTGGGCTCAGACCCACTTTAACACACAAACTTAAATTGGTCTCCCTCATCCGGGCTGGGACAAAATTGATCTATTCCCAAACTTTCCATATTCATCAAAATCAAAGAATTTGACAGTGCCCAGGATTTTGTTCGACCCGTCACAGGACCACTTTGATTCACAATTACTCATTTTCTTCTTGATATAACCTTGTTCTCGCTTTCACTTTTGCCACTTTTCAGCTGGATACCTTACAGAGAGCTTCGATTGTGCACCCACGCAGTGCTGACCACTCTGTCAAAGGTATTGTATCTTGCTTAAAAATGTTCAATCACTCATCAGCAGTACAACTTTACTTGCGTCTCCTATCATAAGCATTTTAACAATGTTCTTTCCAGTTCTTGCCATGCAATGTTGCTGCTTGCAACCTTGACTTCAATACAGACCGGTCTTGTATCAGTCTCCCCAACTCACCGGCTGTGTTGTTTTCATTGACATTGCTTTGATGTTGGAGCCAAGGGCGGTACCACAGTGGCTTGCGCTTCTCCCCGCCTTGAAAATTGACGCAGCATGACCCCGGGTATCTCCGACACACAATGCGAGATTCTTCAGCCTGGTTTCCTGATCTTACGCTTTCTATTCTTGAGGTTTCTATAAAGTAATGGTTCCTTGTCGAAAAGGTCATGGGAGATTCCCTTCTTACGATCACCTTCTGTTTTGCCATCTTTCTTCTCTCGTTAAACTACCATCTCAAAACTGCTCTTTTCTCATGTGCTTTATCTCTCTCAGATTGTGCTCTCGTGCTCTGTCTTTTATCCGTGTGGGAAAGCTTAATGAAAGTCAGGTGTATTTGATGGCCAGTAATTGCCTGACCTCGCCTGACCATTGTATTGCGACATGTCAGGAATACTGCTCGGGTGTTAGTCTGTTTTCTTTCATAGTTGACTATTCGTGTGAAAGTGTTCATGTTGTAAAAGGGGGGTACAGTTCCTAAATATCCTACAGGGTAGTAAGGGGTAAGATGTAACAGGGAAGGGAATACCGCATCTCACCATCCAGTGTCCCACACACACTCCCCAAAGACCCCTCCCCCATGTGACCCTCCCGCACTGGTCCACCCGCAGGAACTGGATCCAAAAGCAATGGCCGTGTCCTGGCTACCTGGAGGACAGATCCCCGGGAACTAGTGGGTGAGACACCTTCTGGTTTCACACAGCCTAAGGAAATTTTAAAGAGCACTATCCTCATTTTCCCATTTCTGTTCTACCTCTCTTGTTCCTACACCTTTGTCTTTTGCCCAGTCATTTGTAGTTTGTGTTTTTTATTTTAGCTTGTTATAGTTTTGCCATTTTAAGTGCCAGAGTATTTTAGTGTTGTGTTTTTTTACTGTTTTGTTTATTCCTTCCCGGTCCCAGGTTTTAAGTATTTTTAGGACCAGCAGTGATGAAGAGGTGGTGTGGATGTGTACACCCTTACCTCCATGGAAGGAGCAGTGTTCCGAGAACACTGTCACTGATAGCTGGCATTATTTTCAAGTGATGGAGCAACACAGTAAGAAGGATGATGAGGAAGTTCAGTGTGCTTTCTGTGGGAAGATGTTGCAGAGAGGACCTTCAAATAAAACATCAAATAAACCATCACATAGCTTGGGAACCTCTATTTGATATATGATGTGGAGGAACCCTATAGGGAGGCTCACTTCCATCACAAGATGAGAGCACATGGCCCACAATCTGTACACTGATATCTCTCAGCCAAAAGCACCTTGGTGCCACTGCCTTCTACTTTGGTTGCTTCCTCTTTTTCATCCACCACCACCCAACCAGATCCCAACCTGCCTGCTCCTGATCTACAAGACTGCCAGGTAATTTGTTTGAGATGCCACAACTGGATTGTGGTAGCAGATGCTACCGTAGAGGGTTGTAGAATTGCCATTTTAGAACACCAGGCCAATTTCTGCCACTAGGAATATATTTATTTTGCATTTTTTTCAACCTTTAAAAAAAAAATAATCCCAAAACAAAACATTTATTGAAAAATACATGATCCTATTTTTGCCACTAATCCTAATGTTTTTCCCTTCCTAGTTCCACCCTCTCCTTCCCTCTTCCCCAAACAGCCCTTTTCAGGGCCAAACTTGCAGTTATAAAAGTAGACAATAAAAACATAGACTGTACAAATGGATCAATAATGTCTTATGGGTCCTTTTAATACAGTGTGTGTTAAAAAAACAAAACACATCGGCTATACTTCATGGGAGCTGTGGGTACGACTCTGCGTTTAACCGCACCAGCAGTTTAACCAATTGTGTCCATCTTGGTAGTCACGGGTGTAATGACAGTGATGACAGTAGCTGTGGCCACAATGATTGTCTATGAGGGATTTTTATTTTAGTATTTACGCTTGATAGATCTTCTCCATCTGCCAAATTGTCATCACGTTCACTATCTATTATTCGTTTCAGGTCATTTATATTCTTTTTCACTGATTCCATATGATTTTGAAGATTCATTAAAATGTATTTCATTTCTTTTAAAGTATCCCTAATTATATGTGTACAGAATTCCTGAGGTGGCTGTTGCTTAATCATGTAGATGCTTGAGTCACTTCTTCATCTGTTTGAAAATATTTTCAATATTTTTTTAATGCAAGTCCTAATTGACATTGAAGTACTTTTGCTGATAGCACAGATTGTTAAAAACAGTAAGCTAAGGTACATCTAGAACTTGAATGAGATGTGTTACTTGTAAATATCATTTTAGTCACATTTTAAATGTTCTGTACTTTCTTGTGGCTGCTTCTCTGCAACATCTTCATTCAGTATTTCCTCCTCTGGGGGCTAATTTTCTTCTAGCCAATCCATGTATTTGTCCGTTGTAGGGTGAGGGTAAAAAACAGAGTCTGTCACCTCACTTGTTAGAATGAAAAATGGAAGAACATTTCCGGATGAAAGAAGGTGGGATTTTCTGCATTTATTTTCTGATTGGGTGTTTATTGTTTCGATGGCGGGCAGCATCTAACACAATGTCAAGTACCACAGTTGCTGTTCAGCTGTTCCACTTATACGACAGTGTAATCTTTTGATTTATGTTTATAAGTACTAATTAAACTAGAGGTTCCACTGCCTCATAATAAGTGTTTCTTTCTATAGTAAATAGATATTTTCTGACAGAGAAGTGTTACAGAGAGCATAGATACTGTTTGCTGGATATTTCAGAAATGAAGACAATTTCAGAAGGAGATTGTGATGTGGAGTGTCAGATGATGAATCTGATTGCTCAGAAGATTGTGGAGGAATAGAGAAGTTTGAGAATGGGACTAACAGTGATGTTGAGGACATAGGTGATGTGTTTTCAAAGCATTGGCCTAGTACGTTTTTCTGGTTCCATAATATTACTTGTGATAGAGTATTCGAAATGAGAGGTTTGTGCACAAATTGTGGAGAAATATTTTTGACAAGAAGCGCATGTTCTTTTTCCTTTGGCAAATGAAAATGAGTTAGGCATCCAAACCACAAGTACCGAGACATTTTAGAAGCTTTTTGAATTCTAATAGAGTAGTGGAGTATTTGTCTGAATGAAAATATATTTTTGGGTTACATATTGGCACACAAACATAAAGGCTCTTTTAAGAGCCCCTCATAGAAGTTTTAAAATATTATTGAAAATGTAATTGTTCTTTGATGCCTACTTTTTTTTCATAGCCACAGGTAACATCATGACCGCGTCTAAAGACCAGCCAAAGAAACATCACAGCCTCTCAGGGGCTTCTAAAGCCACGAGTATCAGTAACCCAATGGGACATCATGTATTTTGGCAGGCCTGTTTATCTGCGTGTATAACTGTCACCAGCGCCATGGCTATAGTAATACACATTCCTGTGCAGTAATCAAATAATTATATGGATGTAACAATACAGAATTTTACATGTCTTTCTGATGCCATGCCCTCAACTGTACAATAAATAAATCCTAACAAATGCACAATAAATACATAAATAGAAACTGTAGTCTTGTGTCATTTGAACTTTGAAACCTTGTTAATATTTTTTTTCCGTATGTAAAAAACATATGTGTACCTGCGGCTACAAACAGACATTCCTACCCTTGGCTATCAGCAAACCAATGGAATGGCATGTATTTTTGCCGGCCTGTCTAGCCATGGTTATGAATGCCCACATGTAGCAGCGGCTATTAGTTTTCTTCATATTATACCACACAAGTTGACATTCCATTCTGATTCCATGTTCTCACTTCAAATTTTGTGTAATTTAACTTGGAAGCCTTTAAAATATGTGTTTATAAATGCATGAAAAAATGTACCCACAGATATAAGAGATTGTTCATAGCCATGAGTAGCACACATGTTTTTTTTTAAAACAGGTTTTAGATGTTATTATGAGTCTGCACATGTCTGTAATATGTAAAATGACTGTTTTGGGGTCCACTGAGTGTAGTATGTGAGTACTGCTTTGATGTTATCAAGGAATATTGCATTTCCTTCAACAGTTAGGTGTCTATACAAATTAGTCATGAAGCATGGTATGTTTTTTTTGATTTCCATAATTGTTTATTGTCTCTGATGAAAGCTGAAACTATCGTAGTAAAAACATTAGAATTCAATCTGTTGGTCCACTTCCATTTATGCCTCTGAGTCAGATTGGAAAAGATAAAGATGGTGTGAAGAAAAAGTTCCATTCGATTTTGCACGTCCTGTTTCATCATTTAGCAAGGGACATACATCATGCATTACCCAAATCATTGCCTCCAGAATGAATCAGTATGATGTTTGGCTGCACTGTACATCTCAGACTCAACAACTTAGGAAATCTTGGGACCACCGCATTCCCTGAAAGCCAAACCATGTAATTCTAAAATCAGCTAAGTCCAGGTCCATGTTAATAGTTAGTTTCTCACAAAAAAGTTAGTAACAAAAAGAGCGAGCTATCTCCAATCAGCCACAGAGTTTTACAAGGAGTCATGATATCTGTTCTTCTAGGTTTGTAGGAAAATCATTCTTAGTATGAATGTCCAGTAATAGTAGGGAGTGTGTGTTTTGGTGTTTCCAATTGGTTGATGTGACTGTTGGATTTTGGTATGGACGGCGTGCGCTACGGCCACAGCGAAAGCGCACATAGCGCGGCGCACATAACAAAAGTAGGCGTAACACAGGGCGTGGCACGTGGAATGGGGAACAACGCATGAAAATGTGGGCGTCACAGGGGAAGTACAGGAGGCAAGTGCGCGGAACGCCCACACACTCGCCTGTAACGCGTATTCATGGAATCGAATAGGGAAACCAGCGCACGGGCGAAGACGCGCACAGGCCTAAACACGTCCGCCACACGAAGGCAGGCGATAGCGTCCCTGCGCATGAAAAAAATGTGTGCGAAAATGTGCGCTAACAAAAAGCACGTATATACAGCTCTGATGATTGTCCCATACTGTGGCCCTCTAGGACAAATGACGTGCAAACACGAACACCCACTGTGTCAAAAATAGCATGTATTACGGTGGTACGTGGGAAGTTTCACACGCGATTGGCCTTGGGTGAGCGGGGTGCGTGTAAATCTGGGGTTCATGTGAAGTTTCACACGCAATAGGCCCTGTGCGAGTGGGGTGCGTGTATTCCTGGGGTTCGCGTGAAGTTGCACACGCGATTGTCCTGGGTACGTGTAAATCTCGGGTTCGTGGGAAGTCTCACACACGATAGGCCCTGTGCGAGTGGGGTGCGTGTATTCCTGGGGTTCGCGTGAAGTTTCATACGCAATTGGCCTGGGTACGTGTAAATCTGGGGTGCGCGTGAAGTTTCACACGCGATTGGCCTTGGGCGAGCGGGGTTTGTGTATTTCAGAAGTGCGCAGGAAGTTTCACACGCGACAGGCGTGCGAGTGGGGTACGTGTATATCTGGGGTGCAGGGGAGTGCTACACGTGAATTGGCAGTGTGGGTTCTCTCAGGTGTTCCCTCTACACCCTCCACGGCCCCTGCAGGCAGCCCACACCACAGGGGACTACCCTGCACCCCTGGTCATGTCCCGCAGGCAGCCCATCCACCATGGGCATGCCCCCCAGGCAAGCCACATGTCAGCTTGCACTACTGATCACCAACGCATGACCCCCTCCACCACCACCCGCCAGCAGTGCAGGGAACCTGCCAGCAGGCCCCCACTCATGTCCCACTCATGTCCCACTCATGTCCCCTTGCACCCCCACCCCCCAGTAGTGCAGGGCACCTGCCAGCAGGCCCCCACTCATAGCCCCTTGCACCCCCAACCCCCAGCACTGAGGGGCACCTGCCAGCAGGCCCCCACTCATGTCCACCAGCACCCCCATCCCCCAGCTCTGAGGGGCACCTGCCAGCAGGCCCCCACTCATGTCCCCTTGCACACCCACCCCCCAGCACTGAGGGGCACCTCCCAGCAGGCCCCCACTCATGTCCCCTTGCACACCCACCCCCCAGCACTGAGGGGCACCTGCCAGCAGGCCCCCACTCATGTCCCACTCATCTCCCCTTGCACCCCCACCCCCCAGCAGTGCAGGGCACCTGCCAGCAGGCCCCCACTCATGTCCCCTTGCACCCCCACCCCTAGCAGTGCAGGCCACCTGCCCCCAGGCCCCCACTCATGTCCCACTCATGTCCCCTTGAACCCCCACTCCCCAGCAGTGCAGGGCACCTGCCAGCAGGCCCCCACTCAGATCCCACACATGTCCGCTTGCACCCCCGACCCCCAGCAGTACAGGGCACCTGCCAGCAGGCCCCCATTCATGTCCCCTTCCACCCCCACCCCCAGCAGTGCAGGGCCCCTGCCATTAGGCCCCCACTCATGTCCCGAAGCAGCCCCACCCCCCAGCACTGAGGGGCACCTGCCAGCAGGCCCCAACTCATGTCCCCTTGCACACCCACCCCCCAGCACTGAGGGGCACCTGCCAGTAGGCACCCACTCATGTCTCCTTGCACACCCACCGCCCAGCACTGAGGGGCACCTGCCAGCAGGCCCCCACTCATGTCCCACTCATGTCCCCTTGCACCCCCACCCCCCAGCAGTGCAGGGCACCTGCCAGCAGGCCCCCACCTCATGTCCCCTTGCATACCCACCCCCCAGCACTGAGGGGCACCTGCCAGCAAGCCCCCACACATGTCCCACTCAAGTCCCCTTGCACCCCCACCCCCCAGCAGTGCAAGGCACCTGCCAGCAAGCCCCCACTAATGTCCCCTTGCACCCCCTCCACCCAGCACTGGGGGGCACTTGCCAGCAGCCCCCACTCATGTCCCACTCATGTCCCCTTGCTCCCCCAACCCCCAGCAGTGCAGGGCACCTGCCAGCAGGCCCCCACTCATGTCCCCTTGTACCCCCACACCCCAGCAGTGCAGGGCACCTGCCAGCAGCCCCCCACTCATGTCCCCTTGCACCCCCACCCCCAGAAGTGCAGGACACCTGCCAGCAGGCTCCCACTCATGTCCCACTCATGTCCCCATGCCTCCCCACCCCCCAGCAGTGCAGGGCACCTGCCAGCAGGCCCCCACTCATGTCCCCTTGCGCCCCCACCCCCCAGCAGTGCAGAGCACCTGCCAGCAGGCCCCCACTCATGTCCCCCAGCACCCCCACCCCACAGCACTGAGGGGCACCTGCCAGCAGGCCCCCAATCATGTCCCACTCATGTCCCCTTGCACCCCCACCCCCCAGCAGTCAGGGGCACCTGCCAGCAGGCCCCCACTCATGTCCCCTTGCAACCCCACCCCCCAGCAATGCAGGGCACCTGCCAGCAGGCCCCCACTGATGTCCATTTGCACACCCACCCCCTAGCACTGAGGGGCACCAGCCAGCAGGCCCCAACTCATGTCCCCTTGCACGCCCACTCCCCCAGCACTGAGGGGCACCTGCTAGCAGGCCCCCACTCATGTCCCACTCATGTCCCCTTGCAACCCCACCCTCCAGCAGTTCAGGGCACCTGCCAGCAGGCCCCCATTCATGCCCCTTGCACCCCTACCCCACAGCAGTGCAGGGCACCTGCCAGCAGGCCCCCACTCATGCCCCCAGCACCCACACCCCCATCACTGAGGGGCACCTGCCAGCAGGCCCCCACTCATGTCCCCTTGCACACCCACCCCCCAGCACTGAGGGGCACCTGCCAGCAGGCCCCCACTCATGTCCCACTCATGTCCCCTTGCACCCCCACACCCCAACAATGCAGGGCACCTGCCAGCAGGCTGCCACTCATGTCCCCTTGCACCCCCACCCGCCAGCACTGAGGGGCACCTGCCAGCAGGCCCCCACTCATGTCCCACTCATGTCCCCTTGGACCCCCACCCCCCAGCAGTGCAGGGCACCTGCCAGCATGCCCCCACTCATGTCCCCTTGCACCCCCACCCCCCAGCAGGGCAGGGCACCTGCCAGCAGGCCCCCACTGATGTCCCCTTGCACCCCCACACCCCAGCAGTGCAGGGCACCTGCCAGCAGGCCCCCACTCATGTCCCCTTGCACCCCCACCCCCAGCAGTGCAGGGCACATGCCAGCAGGCCCCCACTCATGTCCCCTTCCACCCCCACCTCCCAGCAGTGCAGGGCAC
Organism: Ambystoma mexicanum; assembly: GCF_040938575.1. Taxonomy (NCBI): domain Eukaryota; kingdom Metazoa; phylum Chordata; class Amphibia; order Caudata; family Ambystomatidae; genus Ambystoma; species Ambystoma mexicanum. The sequence goes on along the minus strand of NC_090933.1, from coordinate 770,212,845 downwards.
CTGCCAGCAGGCCCCCACTCATGTCCCCCTGCACCCCCAACCCCCAGCACTGAGGGGCACCTGTCAGCAGGCCCCCACTCATGTCCCCTTGCACACCCACCCCCAGCACTGAGGGGCACCTGGCAGCAGGCCCCCACTCATGTCCCCTTGCACACCCACCCCCAAGCACTGAGGGGCACCTGCCAACAGGCCCCCACTCATGTCCCATTGCACACCCACCCCCCAGCACTGAGGGGCACCTGCCAGCAGGCCCCCACTCATGTACCACTCATGTCCCCTTGCACCCCCACCTCCCAGCAGTGCAGGGCACCTGCCCGCAGGCCCCCACTCATGTCCCACTCATGTCCCCTTGTACCCCCACCCTCCAGCAGTGCAGGGCACCTGCCAGCAGGCCCCCACTCATGTCCCACTCATGTCCCCTTGCACCCCCGACCCCCAGCAGTGCAGGGCACCTGCCAGCAGGCCCCCATTCATGTCCCCTTGCACCCCCACCCCCAGCAGTGCAGGGCACCTGCCATTAGGACCCCACTCATGACCCGCAGCACCCCCACTCCCCAGCAGTGCAGGGCACCTGCCAGCAGGCCCCCACTCATGTCCCCTTGCACACCCACCCCCCAGCACTGAGGGGCACATTCCAGCAGGCTCCAACTCATGTCCCACTCATGTCCCCTTGCACCCCCACCCCCCAGCAGTGCAGGGCACCTGCCAGCAGGCCCCCACTCATGTCCCCTTGCACCAACACCCCCCAGCAGTGCAGGGCACCTGCCAGCAGGCCCCCACTCATGCCCCCCAGCATCCCCACCCCCATCACTGAGGGGCACCTGCCAGCAGGCCCCCACTCATGTACCCTTGCACACCCACCCCCCAGCACTGAGGGGCAACTGCCAGCAGGCCCCCACTCATGTCCCACTCATGTCCCCTTGCACCCCCACCCCCCAACAATGCAGGGCACCTGCCAGCAGGCCCCCACTCATGTCCCCTTGCACCCCCACCCCCCAGCACTGAGATGCAACTGCCAGCAGGCCCCCACTGATGTCCCACTCATGTCCCCTTGGACCCCCACCCCCCAGCAGTGCAGGGCACCTGCCAGCAGGTCCCCACTCATGTCCCCTCTCACCCCCACCCCCCAGCAGTGCAGGGCACCTGCCAGCAGGCCCTCACTCATGTCCCACTAATGTCCCCTTGCACCCCACCCCCCGGCAGTGTAGGGCACCTGCCAGCAGGCCCCCACTCATGTCCCACTCATGTCCCCTTGCACCCCCACCCCCCAGCAGTGCAGGGCACCTGCCAGCAGGCCCCCACTCATGTCCCCTTGCGCCCCCACCCCTAGCAATGCAGGGCACCTGCCAGCAGGCCCCCACTCATGTCCCCCTGCACCCCCAAACCCCAGCACTGAGGGGCACCTGCCAGCAGGCCCCCACTCATGTCCCCTTGCACACCCACCCCCATGCTGAGGGGCACCTGCCAGCAGGCCCCCACTCATGTCCCCTTGCACACCCACCCCCCAGCACTGAGGGGCACCTGCCAGCAGGCCCCCACTCATGTCCCCTTGCACACCCACCCCCCAGCACTGAGGGGCACCTGCCAGCAGGCCCCTACTCATGTCCCACTCATGTCCCCGTGCACCCCCACCCCCCAGCAATGCAGGGCATCTGCTAGCAGGCCCCCACTCATGTCCCCTTGCACACCCACCCCCCAGCACTGAGGGGCACCTGCCAGCAGGCCCCCACTCATGTCCCACTCATGTCCCTTTGCACCCTTACCCCCCAGCAGTGCATGCACCTGCCAGCAGGCCCCCACTCATGTCCCCTTGCACACCCACCCCCCAGCACTGAGGGGCACCAGCCAGCAGGCCCCCACTCATGTCCCACTCATGTCCCCTTGCACCCCCACCAGTGCAGGGCACCTGCCAGCAGGCCCCCACTCATGTCCCCTTGCACACCCACCCCCCAGCACTGAGGGGCACCTGCCAGGAGGCCCCCACTCATGTCCCACTCAATTCCCCTTGCACCCCCATCCCCCAGCAGTGCAGGGCACCTGCCAGCAAGCCCCCACTCATGTCCCCTTGCACCCCCTCCCCCCAGCACTGAGGGGCACCTGCCAGCAGCCCCCACTCATGTCCCACTCATGTCCCCTTGCACCCCCAAACCCCAGCAGTGCAGGGCACCTGCCAGCAGGCCCCCACACATGTCCCCTTGCACCCCCACCCCCCAGCAGTGCAGGGCACCTGCCAGCAGGCCCCCACTCATGTCCCCTTGCACCCCCACCCCCAGCAGTGCAGGGCACCTGCCAGCAGGCCCCCACTCATGTCCCACACATGTCCCCTTGCACCCCCACCCCCGAGCAGTGCAGGGCACCTGCCAGCAGCCCCCCACTCATGCCCCCTTGCACCCCCACCCCCCAGCAGTGCAGGGCACCTGCCAGCAGGCCCCCACTCATGTCCCCCAGCACCCCCACCCCCAGCACTGAGGGGCACCTGCCAGCAGGCCCCCAATCATGTCCCACTCATGTCCCCTTGCACCCCCACCCCCCAGCAGTGCAGGGCACCTGCCAGCAGGCCCCCTCTCATGTCCCCTTGCACCCCCTCCCCCCAGCAGTCAAGGGCACCTGCCAGCAGGCCCCCACTCATGTCCCACTCATGTCCCCTTGCACCCCCACCGCCCAGCAGTGCAGGGCACCTGCCAGCAGGCCCCCACTCATGTCCCCTTGCACACCCACCCCCCAGCACTGAGGGGCACCTGCCAGCAGGCCCCAACTCATGTCCCCTTGCACACCCACCCCCCCAGCACTGAGGGGTACCTGCCAGCAGGCCCCCACTCATGTCCCCTTGCACCCCCACCCCCAGCAGTGCAGGGCACCTGCCAGCAGGCCCCCACTCATGCCCCCAGCACCCCCACCCCCCATCACTGAGGGGCACCTGCCAGCAGGCCCCCACTCATGTCCCCTTGCACACCCACCTCCCAGCACTGAGGGGCACCTGCCAGCAGGCCCCCACTCATGTGCCACTCATGGCCCCTTGCACCCCCACCCTCCAGCACTGAGGGGCACCTGCCAGCAGGCCCCCACTCATGTCACACTCATGTCTCCTTGGACCCCACCCCCCAGCAGTGCAGGGTACCTGCCAGTAGGCCCCCACTCATGTCCCCTTGTACCCCCACCCCCCAGCAGGGCAGGGCACCTGCCAGCAGGCCCCCACTCATGTCCCCTATCACCCCCACCCCCCAGCAGTGCAGGGCACCTGCCAGCAGGCCCCCACTCATGTCCCACTAATGTCCCCTTGCGCCCCCAGCAGTGCAGGGCACCTGCCAGCAGGACCCCACTCATGTCCCACTCATGTCCCCTTGCATCCCCACCCCCCAGCAGTGCAGGGCACCTGCCAGCAGGCCACCACTCATGTCCCCTTGCACCCCCACCCCCCAGCAGTGCAGGGCACCTGCCAGCAGGCCCCCACTCATGTCCCCTTGCACCCCCAACCCCCACCACTGAGGGGCACCTGCCAGCAGGCCCCCACTCATGTCCCCTTGCACACCCACCCCCAGCACTGAGGGGCACCTGCCAGCAGGCCCCCACTCATGTCCCCTTGCATACCCACCCCCCAGCACTGAGGGGTACCTGCCAGCAGGCCCCTACTCATGTCCCCTTGCACACCCACACCCCAGCACTGAGGGGCACCTTCCAGCAGGCCCCCACTCATGTCCCACGCATGTCCCCTTGCACCCCCACCCCCCAGCATTGCAGGGCACCTGCCAGCAGGCCCCCACTCATGTCCCCTTGCACACCCACCCCCCAGCACTGAGGGGCACCTGCCAGCAGGCCCCCACTCATGCCCCACTCATGTCCCCTAGCACCATTACCGCCCAGCAGTGCATGGACCTGCCAGCAGGCCCCCACTCATGTCCCCTTGCACACCCACCCCCCAGCACTGAGGGGCACCTGCCAGCATGCCCCCACTCATGTCCCACTCATGTCCCCTTGCACCCCTACCCCCCAGCAGTGAAATGGCGATCTCATGACACAAACCAAAAGTCATCTATGTACATCAACACATGTCCGCACACAAAGGCAGGCGGTAGCGTCCCTGCGCATAAAAAAAAGTGCGCTAACAAAAAGCTGTATATACAGCTCTGATGAATGTCCCATACTGTGGCCCTCTAGGACAAATGACGTGCAAAGCGGTACGCGACAAACACGGACACATGCTCTGTCAAAAATTGCTTGTATTCTCGGGGTGCGTGGGAAGTTTCACACACGATTGTGCATGGGCGAGCGGGGTACGTGTACTTCAGGGGCTCGCGGGAAGTTTTACACGTGATTGTGCCTGGGCGAGCGGGGTACGTGTACTTCAGGGGCTCGTGGGAAGTTTTACACGTGATTGGGCCTGGGCGAGCGGGGTGTGGGATGTTTTTACCCATGCATCCAAGCCCTACCATAAAACTGTGCATTACTGTCATTGAAAACATCATGATGGCCAGAACTCCCCAGAGAGCGCACAGGGAAAACATGAAGAATAGGCTGCCACCCATTTTTGCCTATGTTGTGAGCACAGGAGGGCACTGCCTAAAACCACCATTGGGCTACACACACAGTAGCCTGAAACCATTAGAAATGGCAATGCTGATTGCCAAAAGCAACCCAGAATTGTGGAGAATTCATTTCTTAATGTCAAAAATGGATGCAATACTGGTGCTCACCACTATCAGAAAGACGGCGTTTTAAAACCACCAGACTTTTGTGTAAAACTGAACAAATGAACCCAAACCAGGCCAAGGAAAGACTTGCTAAGAGGTGGATACAATGTAAAACTATATTCTGAAATGACTTGAAGGAAGTAATTATTTAATGTATATATATAAAATAGCTGGGGATGTCCGCAGCTTAAGTGAATTTGGGTTTAAAGCCACTAAATTTGAAATGTTTAGTATAAATGAGTGACCTACTTTTGAGTGTAACATAGTTTGCAACTGTTGAAATGTCATAGTTTTGAACTTAGAATCAGCGTTCTAGCTGAAGTGTAAAAATTGTCAGTTGGATTTGAATGTAGAAAACTGGGAACTAAAGTGACATTTAGCTGAATTCTGCCTGACAACTACCCCCGACAGGAGTTGAACTGGCTCAACAACTCTTCCCAGGCCTGGCTGCATTCTGCTGCCCCTGCCAAAAGGAGATGATACCTCTCTGATTGGATTAGGGAGGAGCACCTGGGGACTACAGGAAACTAAACAAAGCACTGTCTCTGGCTCAGCCAAATGTTATATTGGGGGGGTCGTAAAATGGCTTCCTCTTGGGAGAAACTGGGAGGGGCAGTGCCTGTGAGAGCAAGCTGCGCTTCGGGGAAGTGGATAAACCAGAAATTCCACCATGTGCTTTGGAAAACCACACCCCTTTGGGGCCAGAGCATGATTTTAAAAAGATGGATAATTCATAGTGCGGACTTGTAAAAATTACATAAATAGCATCATCATTCTTGGGATTTTTCTGTGCACATTTTAAGAAGTGTTAGGACCCTGTGGTATGTTCTTGGGCATAGTAGCGGAAAAAAAGGTTGTTACTCCAAATGTATGCATGTTAAAAATCTGACACTTTATCATCTGAAACCCATGTCCCCGGTGCACATTTGTGTAAAATCTGGAAAGATTTAGAGGTTGTTATCTGGATGAAAAGGGGAGAATTCTGTCATAAGTGGACACAACATTGTACAAAGACAGGGATTGGATGGTTTGGTGCTACAGAAAATATGTTAACTGGACCTATAATATTAGAAAAATGGTACATAGATAAATATGTATTTGGATCAGAAATAGATTTGTGTGCAATTTGACAAAGGGAGGTTCCTCTGACCATAAAACCTACAGCATCACTCTGACACTCCATTTCTTTCCCGCAATCAAGGTAGAGAGGAAAGCCTGGCCAATGATAAGTGAGAGGGGCAGGCTTAGCTAGGACCAGGCACACACCGATTTTCAAAACACATAAAAGGAATATTGAACCCAGGTTGAGACATTCACTTTCCACTTTCTTGCGGGACGCTTTGCCGGGAGACTTCAGACTTCAAATCCATCAATCTCCAGAGACCAGAAATTAACTCCAGAATTTGTAGCAGAGAGGCCTGAATCCACAAGCTGAATCCTCTTCAGCAGGCCTCAAAACCAACCAAACTATTCAACAGCCGAGCGAGCTGTTTGAATTCTTTGCCAAGAACTTTTGCAAGAACCTGTAGCAGTATCCAGAAATCAGTGCTGTATCTGGAACCAGAGAGAACCAGAGACCAGATCGCTGTGAAGAACTGCTAGCAGAAGCCCAGCCAATCCTGACCCGATCGGTGACGAAGTCGCATTCCTGTCCAAAATCTAGTGTGAGTACCCAGCTAGCACTGTGCCAAAACCAATCTCTTAGTTTAAAATAATCTAATCCAAACTACTTTAGCCTATTAGGACTGCCTCCTAGAATCGTGTCATTCTGTCATCTTTAAAACTGAAAACTGTCATCTGTCATTCTGAGCTTTAAAATTTCAAATCCGAAAAACTACCTTTACTAAATCGGCCGTATCTCCGGAACCATTTGTGATAGGAGCAACGAACCTAAAACCGACTTCCTAACCCTTATAGTGCCTCCGTAATTGCGCTCGACGTATGCGACTAAATTTGCCGCGATTTGACATTTTGCTTAATTTCAGCCACGTGCAAAAATATTTGTCCTTGCTTTCCTTTGCTAAAATTCGTTTGCAACCTGACAATCATTCATAGAGCATTGCTAAAGTGATCCTGAACTAATACAAAGTAGCTGTCACTGTTAAGCGGAAACCTGTGCAGTTCCCTCTGGGACCACTGCAAAAGATTTAGGCCTACAGGTGTTTGGCAGTAAACCCACTTGGTAGCCGTCTGTACCACACAGATTCACCTGGTAGCTGTGGCTGAGCAGTCAGACTTCTCTCAAGAAAAGTTAGGCAGTATGTGAAGCATACAAAATAGGGCAATTTACACAGTAGAACAAGCAGACACGGAACAGAGCTTGGGTGTAAAGATGTATAGGTATTTATTTATAAAAACACATCTATGAAAAACACTCTGGCACTAATACGGCAAACAACTTCAATTACAATTACTAGAAGTATCTCAATCCTCTAACAATATGTCAACAAGTCTAGGTTCATCGCCACCACTTATTTGGAGACAGAGGTGAATGCTTTAACCTAGATGGCACTCTAATAGTCATTAGGAGGGGAGAGAAAAGGCAGGGTATGAAACCAACTCTGTACCAACACGTTTACGAAACAATGCAAGGCAAGTAAGGCAGGATCTACTGTAGATCACAATGTTCAGAGGCCAGGCCCACTCGGAGAGAGGCAAGGCGCAATGTCCCAGAAAGTATCACAGTGAAAATGGACTTCAGGTCTTTGTTGCAAATTGTCCCAGAAAGATTGGACGAGTTCAGAACAGAAAGTTAAGAAGGCTTGGAGGCGACCCAATGGAGAGGCAAGGATTAAGACACCTCACGCTAACCATCACAAGGGAAGCCAGGCGGACACGGTACCTTTTATGTGGAGAGACAGCTCCGGCGGGGGCAGTTGTTCCTGGTGGTGGATGCACGTCGGAGCTTTGCCAAGAGATGAGATGCTCTCGTCGGCGAAGGAAAGTTGAAGATCGTTGCACCCCCAGGGAAGAGACCAGCCGCGCAGTGCTCGTCACAAGGCACCACCTTTTGTTCACGGTACAGTGGTTAGTGGCTATCCGGTTGCCGGGGTGCTCAGCACGGGCAATTCGACCACTACGTCTTGGAACGAAGAAAAAGCAAAGGGGACTGGTTGTGCCCACCAGTCAGGGGAGAAGACTCTCCGGCGGGGAGATCTCCTCTGTCGTTGGGAAGTGGTGAGTCGGTTCAGCAGGGCTCCACCGGAGGTGTCATCGTTGCAGGTCGGCTCAGCTTTACCCTCGTCGGATTCTTAGGTCCTGTGGCGACTTCTGAAGATCCAGTCCCAAAAGCCCATCTTTTATGCAGAAAACCCCCATTCATTCAGCCTAGCTGTCAATCAAAACACGATAAGTTGTCAATCAAAACACGATAAGTGGTGAGCGGTGTGGCTCACCACTTGGGCCAATCACACCAGAGTGCGACTTGAGTTGGCAAGGCAACTCAGTCCAGGTGCCTAAACCCCCTCTCACACCCCCTGTGGTACCCAGACAGAATGGCACCACTTTGGAGGGCTTCTGTGCAGAAGCCCACCAAAAGTGTAACAAAGGGCTCAACCTTTGGTTCGGAGTTACAGAGGCGAACACAGACGCCATTTTAAAAACCGAGTTTTGGCAGAAAATACCGACCGATAGATTTATTTAAGACAAATCAACCGGCGGTATGTTAGAGACTAACGGGAAAAAGTATTAGTCCCCAACAATGGGAAGAATCCCATAGAATTATATTCGGGGTCGAATATAACAAGTAGTTTCCAATGCCACCAGCCAAAACTCGACGAGGGGGGGCGGGACAGTGCCCCCTCGAATAACAGACCCAGGGGTAATCGAATTACCCCTACCAGTACGTCCACAATAGGATTGTGTCAGACTTCGGCTCCACCTCCCCCTTCTCCTCACCTGAATCTTCTGATATTGAGTCCCTTACCGTAGTCCGGATTCGGGGACGTTCCTTCTTCTTGGTAGAGATAAGATCCTTAGGTGTTCTAACCTTCTTATCGTGCAAGTAAGGTCTGGCCCCTCCGGAGGCCACCGTGGCAGAAGTGGAAACCTGCCGTGGGGGCTCCCAGTGGGCCAGCCTCGGTGCCCAAGGGAAAAAGCCGGAACGGCAGAAAAAACCCTTGAATGAAGATCTGCAGGCAAGGTGAGGAGTGGTTCCTAAGGCCAGGTATAAGGCAGGTTCTCCCAGGCTGAGATGATGAAGATACAGGAATGATGGATTGAAAAGCTAGAGCTTTCTCCAAAGTCAGGACACTGCAGAATGCCGGGAGCGTCAGATGCTTCACACACCGAAGCAGATAGGAGCCGCAAGCAGTATAATGTACAGGAAGGCAGAGCGAAGAACAGAGTGCGGAGGGATTAGCAAGCGGAGAAAAAGTAAGGTAAGCAAGGAGCTGAACGCGAAAGGGATAGCGAGCAGAGAAAAAGGAATCAGAAAGGCAGAGAGAGGAGCTGAGTGCGAAGGGATTCGCAAGCGGAGAAAAAGTAAACAGGAAGGTAAGCAAGAAGCGGAATGCGAAAAGGATCGCGAGCGGAGAAAAAGGAATCAGAAAGGCAGAGCGAGGAGCTGAGTGCGAAGGGATTCGCAAGCAGAGAAAAAGTAAACAGGAAGGTAAGCAAGAAGCGGAGCCCGAAAAGGGTTCGCGAGCGAGAAAGGCAGACACAGATAGTCGGTTACGAAAAACCACATAGAACTAGAACACAGAGCGGACAGAAAGGGGAGAGGGGCACAGGAGAAAATAACAAGCTCACGCCGAAAACGAGAGCGAGGAGGATACTTGGAAGACAGTTACAAGCTACTCTGAGCGCTGGTAGAAGTGTAAGCAATACACAGATACAACGCGTCGAGCTGGAGGCGGGGCCTAGATTTATAGTGGAGGCAGCCATGTTGGGTGAGGACTAGAGCGTCCATCGATCCCACAGCTTCCACCCTCGATTCCTGACAGATTGTTTGTACTAGTTCTGTTAGTAAATTTAGGTCTAGTAATACCAATGGTGACTTTACATGCCCTGGGAGACAGTAGTCAGTCTCAGGATATGGAGTCTATGGTGGGGGTCCTCTAGGACACCCCAGTGTTACGGCACGGAGGGTGCGGTGTAACACACATAGCAAAACATATGAGACCCTATGGAGTAAAAGACCCCATAGCCCATAGAACACATTGACATTCAAAGGAATTAACCACATTCATGTCCATGAGTGGGAGAAAAAAGTCTCACTCTTGGCAGGATGGAAAAAAACAAACTCCAGAAATCCAGCAAAGCTGCTGGGGGACTCACTAGGTTAGGAAATTCAGCCTAAACAGAGAATTCTCCCTAACAGTCACCCACCCTGAACCTCTAGAGAGAAGTAAAATCATTTTAGCATATTTTTCACTTCTTTGCATACCACCTTTAAAGTACTTTGCCTGTGTTAAAATCATCGCTTTTCCTCTAAGCTTGCTAGGGGGGAACTGAATTATATTTGATTGCATTCCTGAGAACTGTGTGCTTTCCTTCCATCTCTTTACCTTGCATAAAGAGGGGGTGGGGGGTGAATTGTCAAAGAAAAGTGATTACATTGTCTTTTGTTGAAGTTATATCAAGTTTATTTTCTGTACTGCATTTTCATTCATCATTGCATTGTCCTTGAAGCCATAAAATCATTCTCAGCTACTTCATCCCCTCTATATCACTTCTAAGTCATCAAAAAGAGTGTACCACTGTAACATTATCAATTGTTGATCACTATCATCCTCACAAGTGTGCTATCAAATATTAATGTACTATAAAAGTGTGATAGATATATATTGTTTAATTTTCAAATAAACCTTTTAAATTTGCAAAACAAACCTACTTCTTGGCTCAGCGGGGTCGGGGGGATTCTGAGAGAGGGGTGTTATATAAGGGTTGTCATCCAGAGTAAATGAACTGGACATAAACATACATCAATAAGGGCTTCCATCAGCATCCCAGACTAGGCATTGACTTAGCTGTAGTGTTGAATTGAAGTCGCTTACAAAGTGGGGGCTCGTAGCCGGGATATTCTGGATTAGATTTACCACTTGTGCAGCTTAATACAGTGTGTCAACTGACCGGATACACTTATCCGGTTAGATCACCACGCTGTTTTACACTGTGAAAGCACCCCTCAAAGGAACGCTCTAAGGAAACGGTGTGTTTGGCAAAATAAAATACAAACTTCTGTAAGTCAGGAAGGAACTCAAATTCCAGAATGACGACACTGGTAGACATCAAAATAGCCAGAGAGCACCACTTACATAAGCTATTTCTGAGAGGTGAATGGACTGAGCATGGCCAGGATGTGTGGTTGCAGGCAATCACACGACAGGTCACTGCAACTGGGTTAGATATCTGGAGAGTTCAGGGTCCCCTACATGTGGCCCTGAGTGAACTATACATGGCTCCTAAAGCTAAAGATGAACACAACAAGATGGTTAGGATAGCGGCATATTTGTATCTATATATGGGAGCTATGCAGGACAAATGTGCTGAAGGCCAAGATCTGGCAAATAGGCAACAGATCGCGTTACAGAAGGCCCAATCTGACCTGTTCTCTTCTGAGCAGAGGATGCACAGAAGCCAGGAGTCAGAAAATGAGAGCAGACAGTATCTCATTAAAATCAAAGAGGACATGTGTAGCCTGCAACAGGAAAAGTCTGACCAGGATATCAGATTTCTGGCCTTGCAGCAGGAGTACCAAGAAGGTTTGGCCTCCATACTGCAGAGCCAGAAAAAACTGGAGCAACAATTAGATTTCAATTGGGCATGTGCTCAGCAGGTAGTCACCCTGCAAAGCCACCTAGATAGGGAAAAGGCAGAGAGCAATAAACTGATCCTGAAAGACCTGGATACCCAGGCAGAGTTTGATATGGAGCGTCAGAAAGCTAGTGCCCTTCAAAGGCAAAGGGACGACATGGCGGCACAGATGCAGACTCTTAGTCAGGAAAGGGACACCTTAGGCCCGGAAGTCTGCCATTTAAAAAGAAAAACTGAAGAAAATCACTTGGCCCTCCAGGGGCTGGTTGACCTCCAAAAAGAGCATCAGAACCTGTTAGAGCACACCAGGAGGGTGGAAGAGGCTCTGGCAAGAAAGGAGCAGGCCAGTAGGTATGGGACTCAGTAGGTAACCCTCCTGCAGCAAAGACTGGCCCAGTACTCCAGGACCAATCAGGAGGCACAGAGAGAGAATGAGGCTCTCTGCCAGCACAATGATAGGCTCCAGCAACAGGTAGCCATGCAGGAGAGACTGATAGAGTCTAGAGTCTAGTAAGGCCTTAACTGAGGAACTGAAAGCGCAGGCTCTTGCATTGCAACAGGGAGCAGGGGCTGATAGAGATGAGGTTTGCTGGGAAAGGGAAACGCCTGAGCATAACCTCAGGAGCCCTAGTGCCAGAGGCCTTCATCTCTCCCAGTCCCTGGACTCTGCCACCCCCATGTCCCCTGGCGCACATGAGCACAGGGCCATAGGGATGGCAGATTACTATTCAGCCAAAAGGATGGGGCTCATAGGCCAGTAACACCCAGGAATGGATGGGCGGGCATCCGGGTATGGGCACCTAAGTACAGTTCAATTTAGTGGGGAACCCCAGGAGAGTAGGCCCACTAAGGGCATCCTGAAAACCTCTGCCCAGTTAGGTCAGTGGGGGGGTACCCATTAAATCCTGGTAGCAAGGAGGGATCTGAAGACTCCTCTGAGCGTCACAGGACACAGGAGACCAGATCCCGACATTCTGCCAGCTATTCCCAGGCTTGCAGAATCCGGGAAAACCTGGAAGATCAGACGGGCACCTCTGGGAGCAGTGCTTCTGAATCAGAGGATGAGTGGACCAGGGTTACCCGAACCAAAAAGGCAAATAAGGTGAAAAGGGCCTTGCTTATCACGCCTTATCATAAGAACGCCAAGTATCAAGTTTATTTTCTGTACTGCATTTTCATTTATCATTGCATTGTCCTTGAAGCCATAAAAGCATTCTCAGCTACTTCATCCTCTCTATATCACTTCTAAGCCATCAAAAAGAGTGTACCACTGTAACCTTATCCATTGTTGATCACTATCATCCTCACAAGTATGCTATCAAATATTAATTTACTATGAAAGTGTGATAGATATATATTGTTTAATTTTCAAATAAACCTTTTAAATTTGCAAAACAAACCTACTTCTTGACTCAGTGGGGTCGGGGGGATTCTGAGAGAGGGGTGTTATATAAGGGTTGTCATCCAGAGTAAATGAACTGGACATAAAAATACATCAATAAGGGCTTCCATCAGCATCCCAGATTAGGCATTGACTTAGCTGTAGTGTTGAATTGAAGTCGCTTACAAGGGTCCGTGTATTACTGGGGTGGGCGGGGAAGTACAGGAGGCAAATGCGTGGAACGCCCACACGCACGTGCCAAAAAAGACGCGCTAATCCGGAAACACGTACGCCAGCAGGAAGCAGGAATACGTGGACCCGCGCAGCATAAAAGTGCGCGCAAACAACAAGCAAGCTCAGACACCAGGATGAACATACTGTTCCTAGCAGCAGTGGTCGTGGGATACCGCAGGAGGAGGAGGATAGTCAGGCCCATAATTTTCACACCCAGAACCAGCCTTTTTGTCATGCCTGATGACCAGGTGTATGGGAGGTACAGGTTTCCACCACACATAATACTCGACCTGGTCAGTGAGTGGGAGGATGACCTCACATCACCCACCCATGTGCTCCCAAGCACTCAGCCCCCTGGAGAAGGTCCTCAATGTACTGCACTTTTTGGCCACCGGATCATTTCAGCGGACAAGTGCCATAGTGGGGGGGTGTCACAGGCCACGCAGTCACGCTGCCTACACCAGGTCCTGGCCATCATGACTGCACGCCCATCAGTCCGCAGGCACATATACCTGCCCAGAACACCTGCAGAAAGGCAGGCTGCCATCCATGATTTCTACGGGGTGGCACAATTCCCCAAAGTCCTAGGTGCCATTGATTACACCCATGTGGCTCTACGTCCCCCCAGGGCATCAGAGCACATCTATAGAAACCGCAAGCACTGGCATTCCATCAACGTCCAGGTAGTATGTGATGCCAAGGGAATCATCACCTCAGTATATGCCAACTATCCAGGGTCCACCCACGACAGTTTCATTTACAGAATGTCAGCCCTAAACCAGGACCTAGAAGCTGGGCGGCATGGCGATACATGGCTGCTCGGTGAGTGTAAATGCCACAGCACATGCATGCATGCCAGATACTGTGTAATGTCACAACCCTACTAATGATACCCATCACCACCTCCCCAGGGGACAGTGCCTACCCTCTGAGCACCCACATGATGATGCCAATTCGGAACCCCACCACGCCACCCGAGGTAAGATACAACACAGCCCATATTGCAACCTGGGGCATAGTGGAGCGCACATTCGGAGTGCTCAAGTCACGCTTTCGCTCCCCTGACCGTTCTGGCGGGTATCTGTTATACGCTCCCACAGTAGTGTGCAGGATCATAGTGGCAGCATGTGTCCTGCACAACGTTGCAACACGCCGGGGCCTGCTGGTGGACATGGTGGTGCCCCCACATCCCCAACCACATGCACGCCCACTGCGCATGGGAGGGGAAAGGGCACGGGGTGAGGCAGCCCGAACGGAGCTGGTGGCTAATTACTTCACTTAGAATCACACCACTGTGGAGTGCACACAGCCCTGCCACATACCAGCTGACAATCGATGATGACACAAGGGACAGTCAACTGTCACAACCATACCAGCCTGAGATTGGTCACCTGGAAGTGTCACAATGTGTGCATCCCTACCTACAGAAACACCACCAATGCTGTGTCATCAAAAGACACATATGCTGCTAAATGCATTACCCCCTTGCAATATACAAAATGAGAACAGTGCCATGTCACCCAACCCCTCCCCAGCACCACCACCCAACACACCATGGCATGTCATGCTATGTGAGAGCAAACAAAGCAATCCCAAAAACCTGACACAAGTGTCACAAAGTACAGTGTCCCTAATGAAAACTGGCCACACACAATATGCTCCCAGTAATGTTGAACTAACAACACACATGACCAAATACTTACCAACAATACAATGCAGCTACACAAGCTCAAACATAACTAAAACATGACAGTACCAAATTAAAGTAGTCATAGCCTTACAACCTGAATATGCCACCACATCGCCCCCTTCCAACTGTAGTCTTGCAGGCTTCAAAACTTGTCTGCGTACTGCATACAACTTGAACTCCATCTCCAAAGTTGACGGTCTTGTGAAGACATGAGGAATGAACCTGCAAATTCAGAGGGAGACATGGAAGTAGAAGCATACATAATTCCAACATGCAATGTACAATACAACAACAATATACACAAGGAATGTCTACACAGTATTGACTACAGACTGCCCACAAAGCTCATGGGAGCCCAACATCACTGTGTACATCACTGTCACTTGGTCACACCCTTTGTAATCCCATGGAAACGGGAAGCAGGAGGGGTGTGTGTCTCACGAACCCAAGCATCGAACCCAAACTCAGGACAAGCCTGCATGTGCCCAGCCGGAATACAGTGGATGCCCAGGGGAGCCACATAAGGCAACACACTGTTAAAAAATAATAAAAAATAAAAAATCAATAATCAAAAAATAAAAAATAAAAAATAAAAAATGGCCATGTGGGGGATGGGGGGGGGCACCCAGGAGGTCCGAGGACAGGGTGCGCACCAACAGCCGCCTGTGTGGATGTTGGGGAAAAAAAACACCTCCATGGGCTCATGGCCTGCACGGCTATGCCAATGTGAGAGAACTGCTGCTGTCGCTCTCATTACCCTCTGCTGCTGCCACAGGAGGTGGTGGTGCTATGGGAGGTAGCCCACGCAAAGCCCTGGAATGGTCCTCCATGGCAGCAAGCATGTGGGTGTGGAAGGTCTCGTTCTGGAGGATTATAGTGCAGAGATCCCAATGCAGCACCTGACGTGATGCCCGGATCTCCTCCTGAGTTGCCTGCATCTCAGCTGAGAGCGAACGTGTGAGCCGCTCCAGCTGCTGTTCTGTCCTCAAGTTTGTGGAAGTCTCAAGGACAACAAGAGTCTCCCTGAGGAGATGGAGTTCTACCCTCAGGGCTTCCCTGTGTCCCTGGGACTCTATTGATATCGATTGGCGTAGAGTCTCCATTGCCGCCCCTCTGTCCCTTTTGGACGCCAACATGTCCTCCCTGTGTGATTGGCAAATGGAGTCTGTTGCCTGCTGTAGTTGCTCCATCTGCCTTTCAGGGGGGACAATGGAAGTGGCCACCCTCTCCATTGCTTGAGCCATCATCTCAACTGATGCTGCCTGTTGGGTTGCCATACCGTACATGGATTGTTCCCATGCGGTATTGCCTGGTGGCGTACGGCCACCACGTCGGCGGGCACCACACCTGTTTGGGGCAAGGAGATCTGCGCCTTGCTGTGCCGGCACTGCCTGAGGCTGGAGGACTGCATTCCCCCTCTGATCTGCTGGCCCAGGAACAGGATCAGATGTTGTGGAGTGTGACCCTGCACCCGTAACCGCCAAAGCCTGACTAACCAACACTGACATCCCCATAGACGGTGCTACCCCTGGTGCAGGTGGGTTGGACAGAACAGAACCCCTTCCAGAAACACTTACCTGCAACGCCACATAGGTCTCATCATCCGAATCAACACCTGAATAGAGGTCTGGGGAGGTGCACCCAGAGACACCCCTGGACAGAATCGTCTGCAGCAAGAGTGGGTTCTAACCCACCAACACACCACGCCCCCCAGTGGTGGCCGGTTGTGCCTCAGGTTCCTCCTGGGTCTGCACCATCCCCTCAACCTCAACAGCATCAAGTGCGCCATCTCCTGCAAAAACATGAAAGACAAAAAATGGAAATAGGCATTAGCACCATAGCACACAAATAGGCCTGACAAGCTACAGAACCAGTACATGATTTACACATGTCCCACATGACTATAACCCTCCCATGCATGCACTGTGACAGAGTTGGAAGGGGAGGCAAAAGTCAGACACTGATGACACCAAGATGGAAGAGCAACACATTTGCTGCATGCTGGGTAGCACTGCCATCACACATTGGCCTGTGAGTGGCATGTCCTATGCACATAAATGACACATGCCATCACACAGATGGCATGTACCATAGCCATGGTACATTCCACAAGTACATCCATATGTCAGTGAATGAGTACTGTCACCCATCATGTGAGATGGACATGAAGAGATGAAAAATGCCACATAGTGTGAAAAGATACGCCATGTGCCACACACTGCAACACATCCAGTGTACAAAAATACAGTGATTGCAGGGCCATGTACACATCAATGGTTGTGCACTTCAACATGACAGGAAACAACTAGCATGTTCCACATTCAAACAGGCCCAAAAACATCATGTGATCAGGACAATACTCATTCAGCCTGAATGCTCAAATCATTCAACTACCAAGGTGACACATGTGGGCCAATGTGGGGTTCTTCAATGACAGAAGCATGTCACATATGTCACAATAGGGCTGAGGAATGTGTTGCAAAAGTGGGAGAATTGAAACAATCAGCCTGAAAGAACACTGAAAAACACAAACAATGTTGTTTCATGATGCCACCTCAAGGGCAACTGCCGTAATGTTGCGCTAAATTACTACTGTGGGCAGAAGGGATAGTGTCACACCCAAATTCAAGGCCACAGAATGTTTTGGATGAAGCTCATGGGTGACCCATCCTACTCAGTCACACACACCCTCACCTGCCACTTAATCAGAACCCGTCACCCAAACAACATACACATGCATTACACACACACGCATGGGCACTCACCGGACAATGTGTCATAATCGGGTAGTTCTCCCACACCTCGGATCTGTTCCTCTGTGATAAAGGTCCCAGCAACAGACTCATGTTCAGTGAGTTCGTTGTCCTCTTGTGGAGACCCACCGCCAGTCACCAGAGTAGCGGCATGACTTGAGGCCAGCTTGTTCTTTGCTCTGCATTTCAGGTCGTTCCAGCGCTTCTAGAAATTATCAGCTGAGCGCCTCACAAATCCAAGGGCACTTATGTGGTTGGCGATGGTCTGCCAGTGTGCCTTACGTTGACCAGGTGTGGTCTTGGACCCTGCAGTCACCACCATTTCGTGGCTATGTTGCAACACATAGCTCACAAGTGCATCAAGTTCCGAATCATTGAAGCAAGGCTTCCTTGAGGTACCAGAGTGTGTAGCCGTGCCTGGAGTCACAGCCTGTCATGCCAGAGCACCCTTCTTCCTCTTTTTAGAAGGTGGAGCGGAGCCAGAGTGGCTAACACTGCTCTGGTCAGTATGGGGCAGAATCACCGGTGGACTGGGTTGTTGGAGTGTGCAAATGCACATTGACCATAGGACTTGGTGCAGGCATTGTCTGAAGAGTGATGTTGGCAGGGGGAACATCAGTATGATGGACCAGGACTGACACTGTCCTGGCTGGGAGAGTCAGAGCTGGGGCGGATGAAGCTGCAGCTGCCCCTGCAGCCTCACCACCCTGCATACTTGGGACAGCAGATGACATAGCTGCCCCAGATCCACGTGGCTTGGTGACAACTTGCACCGCCACACGTGGCTTAGACTTGCTGACCTGGAAGTCAGCCAGGGAGTCATCCTGTGCCAGGTCAGGTGCCACAATGGGCTGGTCCAACAAGGGCTGAGCTGGGATGGCCTCAGCCACATTTCCCTCAACCATGGGGGGGTCATGGGTGTCCCTGATTGGTCCTCCACACATGGGGGTATAGGGGCACCCTGAAAATCCCGGCCACGTCCCCTACTGCGCCTACCACATCCACCTTTTGAAGGTCAGTCACCTTTGCCTCCCTTACCGCTTGGTCGCCTCCCAACCATGGCACTGATGTTGTTGTGCGTATGGGAGGAGCAGTAAACTATTGTCCTGGGCAATTGGGGGTCAAAGGGGGAGGGTACTAGATGGAATTCGTACCCTAGTGCTCTAATAAGGCTGTCTGTGACCCCTGGGGGAAGATGACCGGTCACGCAATGCACAGGCAGCCCAAAAACAAAACGACACGTGCACGCAACCCCTCGTAGACACGTGTGTGAAAAAATGAACCTGCACTACGCTGTGGCACCCAGAAACACAAAAATAAGCGTACGCGTGATACACGCAGCCTACAATGACCTCTGAAGGGGTACGAGACACACGGGGCAAGCACAGTTGCTAAGTACGTGCGAAACTCACTGTCTGCCTGGAAAAAGAACGTGAAAAATATGTTTGTGAGCGCTTTGGCAACACCCCCGCCAAAAGAAGAATTGTACGCTGTCTGAGGAGACAGGATAAAAGGAGAAGTGAACACTGTTTGAGGAAACAGGCCGAAAACAAGTAGAAAAATTAAAGCTGTCAGAGGTAACAGGGAGTACGAACTTGAAACGCTGTGAAGCAATCGCGTGTGAACCGACAAGAAGTACAGAATCCACCCACTCGCTCTCCACAAAAAGCACGTACAAGGAAATGGCATCCTACACGTACCTTTTAAACCGGCCCACACGTACACGTCACTTATGCGTGTACGTGCCCTTTCCTCTAATTACACGCGCTGACACTCGGGCATGCAGCTTTTCCACGTGTGCTCTGTCATCACGTGCTATGAGGGAAACACCTGCGCGCGTTATGTCACAGACGCGCTTACGTGCTAAGGGCCTTTGGTCCAATGAAATCGCATACGTGCGCTGACGCGCTTACACGCTAAGGGCCTTTCCTCGAATTACACGCTGATGTGCAAGATTTTCACATGCCAAATCACTCCGTATCAAGCTGGCCACGCGTTCACACACAGAAGACCACGCTCCTGCCCTGAAGGCCATTTTCCTGTCCCCAAGAGCCCCGAGCATGCTGCCACCAGCCATCTGCTGCTGCCTGCCTGCCTGCTGCCCACGTTCCCTGCTATTTGGTGCCTGCACGTCAGCCATCTGCAGGGGTGCAGTTGCTGTGTCCACCCCTGCTGGAACAGAAGACTCCCGACTGGGATTCCATCGCTCCACAGCCCAGCCCCAGGACCCAGTTGCCCACCCACTCCTGCCTCTGGGGTTGCCATGTCGGGCACATCTCCATCTGGCACCACTGGCAACCCCCAGCCAGAGAGGCAGAGGGCCACCAGCTTTACTGTCACCGATGTTGGTGTCCTGGTGGAGCATGTCCTGGGGCATTATGATGCCCTCTTCGGAACAAGACGCGCCAACAAGGAAGGACGGGAGAGGATCTGGGATCACGCAGTGGTTGCCATCAACACGGAGGGGGTGGCAACCCGCAACTACCAACATGTCAAGAAGCGCTGGGAGTACTTGAGGTCCAGGACCCTCGTAAAGGCCCGGCGCCTCGTGGAGGGGGGCCAGGGCAGCATGAGTACCATCCAGACGAGGGTCCCGGAACGCGTAGGCCCAGCGCTCCACGTCCAGATCCTTCAGAGGCAGACCCGTCTGGAGTTGAGCGGTAAGTGGCCAAGCATTGCTGTGTGAGATAGGGCATGTTGCAGGGTGCTGGTTGTCTGATACTTGCCTGTATGTGTGACATAGGCCATGTACGTATGTGTGTGTGCAGGGACATCATGGTCATGCATGTGAGACCAGTAATGTGTGAACCACATGGTTGATGCATGTGTTACAATGCAACATAAGGAGCAGCATGGGGAATGCACACATTAATGCATGCCTGTCTCTGTTATTGGACATGGATGGGGTGTGAGAGATGGGTGCTGCTGTCATGGACATGTATGGTGTCCATGTCTGTGTGTCTGACTTGTGTGTCTGTGACTTGGAAATGCCATCGATGCATGACACATGTCTGTGACAATGTTCAGATTCACTGATGCAGCCTACTCATCCTTGTATCCACTGTGTCTGGGGTGTACAAGGCCAGATGAAACTAGGGTGAAGTGTGTGCATGTGATGGGCATGACCCATGATGCATGTGAGTTTCAAACCAGCATTGTATGTTTGAAGAGTCCCTTGGACATGAATGCTAATGTTCATAGCATGCGCCATGCCTGTTACTGCATGTGTTTTGCCTGCACTGACCCATGTGTTGTGGAGGGACATGATGGATATGATGTTTGACAGTGCCACTCATCTGCTATTGCTTCCTGTCTAGGGGACCATTGTACAGTACCCTGATGCTTGTGTTCTATGTCTCCCGCTGCACAGTGGCAAGTGATGAAGAGGGCGGAGACAGCGCTGTGGAACAAAGCGGCGGGGATGCCCCCACCGGCTGGCGACGCAAGGCCCAGTCACCCTCCCAGAATTTACCATCGTCCGGGAGTGAGGGGACTGGTGCTGCGTCTGCCACTACGCCTGCAGCGGAAGGGGTGGGTGAGCCCCCACAGGGGCTTGCAACTGCAGAAACAGTGTGGAGCCATCCAGGTTGGTGGTTTCCACAGAGGAGGAGGAGGCCGCTACTGAGCCGCACATGGGGCCTGGTGGGGGTGGTACCACTGGTGCAAGTGGTGCAGTCCAAGGGCCAGGGGCAGGAGGCAGCACAGGTCACCGCGGAGGGGCCTGGGCTTTGTCGCTGTCCCTGACCCTGTGACTGCACCACCATGCACCAGCAGGGATGCCCCATCCCAGGCCCGTCCGCAGGTAGGGGGGATGTCCATGTCATCTGACACTCCTCTACCTGTGGACGAGGGGACCCCTGGCCGTATGGAGAAGGTCCTGATTGGTGTCACGTTGCGCACGCACGTCATCACGAAGAGCAGCATGTCAACGTGGCCCAGTTGGGAGTGTCCATGGTCGGAGGTTTTGTACATGTGTCGGCCACTCTGGCGGCCCTCTCCTCCTCTGTGGAGACTATGCACCAGTCATCCTACATGCCGTCTTCCGGCCCAGATGCCAAAAGGTCCCCCTGTGGACCTGTCCTGACCAACGCAGCCAGCTCGATGGGGATCCCATCCCTGCCACAGTCGGGAGTGTGAGGTCCAGCAGGGGTGGACACCACAGCAACTGGATCCCAGCAGATGGAGGATGTGCCGGCATCATCGAGCAGGGCACGTGCACGACGGCGTCAGTGGATTCCATCAGCCTGGATGCCGTTTTGCTGGCAGAGGCAGTTGCGTCGGAGGCAGCGGCAGGCTCAACATGGGAGGCATCATGGCTCGGGGCAATCTACATCAGAGGGGCAGGCATCGGCCGGAGGGCAGGAGGACCCTGGAATGGGAGTGTCTTCCGTGTGGCAGCGGTTGGGCCAGCAGATAGGTGCGGAGCGGCGGTGGGCGGAGGAGGCACGGCTCACGATGGTCAGGGCAGAGAACTCCATGCGCAGGGCTCCGAGGCGGGCTGAGTGCCTCGAGGGAATTCGCAGGGAGTTGGAGGTGGACATGGCGTTATCCCTGCGAGATCTCAGGGCCAGAGAACAGGCCTGCCTCCAAGACATTGAACAGGAGTTTGATGATGCCCTGGCCCCTGACATCAACAAGTGAGCCGTTGGACTTGCCCGCCGCCATTGTATATAGTTCATTAGTGTCAAGTTTCATTTCTTTTTTCTTTAATTTGGGGCGCATGCACTATGCCCCACATTTTTGTATATAGTTAGTAATTAGGCAGGTTTCATTTATGTCGTTGGGCTCATGGACCCTGGATTTGCTATTTGTACATAGTTTTACAGTGGATTTTTCTCCTTCACCTTTATTTTTCTTCACCATGGAGCAATGAATATTACGCTTTTCTTTCCCTTTGGATTTGCTTTGTTGGACGGTGACTTTGGACACATTTTCATTTGGATTAATTTGGATTCTCATTTTCTTTATTTATCATTTTTTGGGACATGCTGCATTTTCATTATTATTGGCATTATTGTGTGTTTTTATTTCATTCCCTTCATTTTGACTTGATTACATTTTTGTTTCTTACTTCAATGTGTGGTCTTCTCTCATTGGTTTCATGCATGTCACAATGTGGGTTTTCTCAGTCATGTGTTGCCATTGTGTGGGTCGGACAGACTTGTACTCATGCGCATACTGCTTATTTGTGATCTATCATGTAATGGGGATTTCAATTTGAAGTGGATGTAAAGCTTGGTTGGGTGTTTGGACTGGGGTGCTGTGGGGTGGGATTTGTGTGGCCATAAGAGCCAGGGATCTGGATTGTGATGACGTGTTGGCTGGGGGACATGTGTCAAGGCCTGCTGGCAGGTGCCTGTCAATGATGGGGGGGTGGGGGTGCAGGGGGACATGTGTGGGACATGTGTGGGGGCCTGCTGGCAGGTGCCCCTGACTGCTGGGGGGTGGGGGTGCTGGGGGACATGAGTGGGGACCTGCTGGCAGGTGCCCTGCACTGCTGGGTGGTGGGGGTGCAAGGGGACATGAGTGGGACATGAGTGGGGGCCTGCTGGCAGGTGCCCTGCACTGCTGGGAGGTGGGGGTGCAAGGGGACATAAGTGGGACATGTGTGGGGGCCTGCTGGCAGGTGCCCCTGACTGCTGGGGGGTGGGGGTGCTGGGGTACATGAGTGGGACATGTGTGGGGGCCTGCTGGCAGGTGCCCTGCACTGCTGGGGGGTGAAGGTGCTGGGGGACATGTGTGGGGGCCTGTTGGCAGCTGCCCCTGACTGCTGGGGGGTGGGGGTGCAGGGGGACATGTGTGGGGGCCTGCTGGCAGGTGCCCCTGACTGCTGGGGGGTGGGTGTGCTGGGGGACATGTGTGGGGGCCTGCTGGCAGGTGCCCCTGACTGCTGTGGGGTGGGGGTGCAGGGGCACATATGTGGGACATGAGTGGGGACCTGCCGGCAGGTGCCCCTGACTTCTGGGGGGTGGGGGTGCAGGGGGACATGTGTTGGGGCCTGCTGGCAGGTGCCCCTGACTGCTGGGGGGTGGGGGTGCAGGGGGACATGTGTGGGACATGTGTGGGGGCCTGCTGGCAGGTACCCCTGACTGCTGGGGGGTGGGGGTGCTGGGGGACATGTGTGGGGGCCTGCTGGCAGGTACCCCTGACTGCTGGGGGGTGGGGGTGCAGGGGGACATGTGTGGGGGCCTGCTGGCAGGTGCCCCTGACAGCTGGGGGTGCAGGGGGACATGTGTGGGACATGTGTGGGGGCCTGCTGGCAGGTGCCCCTGACTGCTGGTGGGTGGGGGTGCTGGGGGACATGTGTGGGGGCCTGATGGCAGGTTCCCCTGACTGCTGGGGCGTGGGGGTGCTGGGGGACATGTGTGGGGGCCTGCTGGCAGGTGCCCTGCACTGCTGGGGGGTGGGGGTGCTGGGAGACATGAGTTGGCGATCATATTGCAACGTGACATGTGGCTTGGCTGGGGGGCATGCCCATGGTGGATGTGCTGCCTGCGGGACATGACCAGGGGTGCGGGGTAGTCCCCTATGGTGTGGGCTGCCTGCAGGGGCCGTGGAGGGGGTAGAGGGGACACCTGGGAGGACCCACACTGCCAATTCACGTGTAGGACTCCCCGCGCACCCACAAAATACGCGTTCCCCGCTCTGACAGCAAAATTGCGTGTGAAACTTCATGCGCTGTCCGGTAATACACATACCTACTCCAATCTCATGTGAAACTTCCTGCGCACCTCTGAAATACACGTACCCAGGCCAATCACGTGTGAAACTTCCTGCGCACTCCTGAAATACAAGTACCCAGGCCAAACGCGTGTGAAACTTCCTGCGCACCCCTGAAATACACGTACCCAGCCCAATCGCATCTGAAACTTCCCGCGCACCCCTGAAATACACGTACCAAGCCCAATCGTGTGTGAAACTTCCCGCGCACCCCCGAAATACACGTACCCAGGCCAATCGCGTGTGAAACTTCCCGCGCACCACTGAAATACACGTACCAAGCCCAATTGCGTGTGAAACTTCCCGTGCACCCCTGAAATACACTTACCAAGCCTAATCGCGTGTGAAACTTCCCGCGCACCCCCGTAATACACATAACCCTCTCGCACAGGCCCTTTCGCGTGTGAAAGTTCCCGCGAACCCCGTAATACACGTACCCTGCTCAAATCGCGTGTGAAACTTCCCGCGAACCCCAGTAATACAGGTACCCCACTCGCACAGGCACTTTCGCGTGTGAAACTTCACGCACACCCCAGTAATACACATTC
Source organism: Ambystoma mexicanum (assembly GCF_040938575.1). Classification (NCBI taxonomy): domain Eukaryota; kingdom Metazoa; phylum Chordata; class Amphibia; order Caudata; family Ambystomatidae; genus Ambystoma; species Ambystoma mexicanum. The sequence goes on along the minus strand of NC_090933.1, from coordinate 770,188,075 downwards.
CCCGCTTGGCGTTTGCCGTTTGGCAGCCCTGTAAACTGGTCCAGGGTTAGCACAGCCCTTTGCGCTGAATTAGGAATTTTGATGGCTTTTCCTTGCGCGAGGGCGTTCTTGGGGGCGTAACTGGCGCTGCTGCAGGGTCGCTGCGCCACTCTGCGCCACTGCTGGTTTTGGAGGCTAAAATCCATGAATACGCTGTGCGCGGAAATCGATTTTAGCGCACGCGGCTGGCGCAGACATTCGCACGCGCACACTGTGCGCCAGCCGCGTGCGCCACTTTTGTGCGAAATTCTATGAATTACCCTGTAAATTGTAAAGAATATTTGCAAGTAGAGAACTCAAACTATGAAACACTCTTTTCTTCCTGAGAGGTCATTTACATTTTCTTCAATTGGAATTACAAAGTCAAATCCTCTAGCAAAACGAGGAATTTGAATGTTACAACCTCCAAGTCATAAAAGGAGGTAAGGCAGGTATGGGTCTTATATTGTTGCCTGATATTAAAGATGTGAAAAGTTAGGAGCGTTATGTTCTCTATTAACCTTAATTTTCCCTCCCGTCTACAAATTGCAGGTGTCCAGGTGTGGCATGTGCCATTTTTTTATTTTATCCACTTTCCCCTTTCCCTTGGGAGTGTTAGTTCTTCAACTGGGATTCAGATCAGTTGTAGATCCAACGTTCTTGAGGGATCTGTGGGGCTCAGCATCTTCCACGGACTCAGCAGACAGGACCGGACAAGCCCCGTGTGTTGCACTAGTGTAAGATAAGCTTCCCTTAACATTGACTCTGTAAGCCTGAGCCACTAAAGTGGAAGCATTCATTATATAGAATGGATTGACTCAGCAGTGTAAGCTTTCATCAATTTAAATGATTACAGAATGTGCCTCAGCACTGCACACTTCCCTCACATGTAATGTATAAAGCATATTCCCTAGGAGTTAAACCAGCACCCATAAAGAAAATAGGAATGTCCTCAGCAGTTCAATATCAGCCCACATATAACAGTTGCAGTATGAGCTTGGTTCTGTCTGCTCTCCTCTTGTAGAATAGGCACAGAGATTCAAGATACTCCATAAAATAGCAAAGAAAGCTTTGTGAGGTACATGGTTTAAGGTAACCTTCTCTCAACGCAGACTTGTCTTGTAAGGTTCACTCGCACAGAACAAGTCACTTTTTCCATCGGTATTAAGACTCTGTCAGCATGAGCCACGGTAGATGAAGCATTCATCATATAGAATAGATTGAACCAGCAGTGTAAGCTTTCATCAAATAGAATGGTTGCGGCATGCACCTCAGCAGTGTACACTTACCTCACATATAATGTATAGATCATTGGTCCGAGTAGTTAAGCATGTACTCATAAAGAACATAGAAATGGTCTCAGCATGCAAGCGCCCATTATGTAAAAGAGACACAGAATGGGTTTCCATGTGGAAATCGGCCCAAGAAAACTAGGCACACCATGATCCTCAGCAGTATAGTCTCAACCCACATGTAACAGTTGCAGTATGGGCTTGGTTTTGCAAGCTCTCCTCATGTAGAATAGGGACAGTGCTTTGAAAATGTCCATCAAATACAAAAGAGGTTTGGGGGGCACGCTGGTGTAAGGTAACCTTCCCTTAACAGAGACTTTGTAAGCATGATCTATTTAAATGCAAGCACTCATCATATCAAATAGATTTAATCCCCTGTCTAAGGTTCTGTGAAATTGAATAGTTGCTGCATGGCCTTTGCTTTGCATATGCAGAACAACTACGCTTCTCAGTTTTCTGCACACACAAACACATAAGAGGTTAAGATGAGCTTCCTAAATAGCGTAGGTCACAATAGGCCACATTAGAATACTATTCACCCAAATATATTAGATACATAATTCGACACAGTAGAGGAGGTTTGTACTAATAAAATAAGTACAGTTGAATGTTTTCCTCACCAATATGTCATTATGTAGTACAGTATTGTAAAGTTCAGCACACAACAAGTCACTGTTGCCCTCGGGATTAAGACATTTTCTCAAGCAGAAAACAGCCCTCTGAGCTGCACTGGTGTAAGTAAACTTCCCTCAACACAGACTCTCTAAGGATGAGCCACAGAACAGGAAGCATTGGTCATATAGAATAGATTGAATGAACAGTGAAGGCTTTCATCAAATAGAATGGTTGTAGCATGCACTTCAGCAGTGTACAACTCTCTGACATATGTATATAACATTGGCCCTAGCAATGAAACCTGTACTCATAAGGACCGTAGGAAGGTTCTCAGTAGTGCCAGCTCCCATTATGTAAAAGAGACATTGAATGGCATTGTAGGTGAAATTATCTCAAGAGAAATAGGCACACTTTGGGCCTCATCACGACTTTGGGGGTAACCCTTAAATCCGGCGGTCGCGCTATTACCGCCGGATTTAAGGGTCCGCCAAATCAGGACTTCAGCGGATTTCTCCCCAGCTCTTGGCTGTGGGGAAATCCGCAGACAATTCGCACCATTACCGCCGGCGGGAAATCCGCCGGCGGTAAGAGCGCGAATTTTCCCCATTGAGCCCAATGGGGAATGGGGCATTCCCGAATGGGCTCAATGGGGAATTACATTACTGCCAAACTTGTGATCCGGCACTATTAGCGCCGGGGAGTTCGGCGGTAGTGCTAATACCGCCAAAGTCGTGATCAGGCCCTTTATGCCTAAGCAGTACAATTTCAGTCCACATATAACAATTGCAGTTTGGGCTTGGCTCTGCCTGCTCTCCTCATGTAAAAGAGGGACCATACTTTAAGACTTTCCCTAAAAAATAAAAGAGGCTTGCGGGGTACATTGGTGTAAGGTAACATTCCCTCAACACAGACTTTGTAAGCTTGAGTTATTTATATGCTAGCATTCATCATATAGAATAGATTAATTCCCCAGTCTAAGCTTTTGTGAAATAGAATGGTTTCATGATGGCCTTTGCAGTGTTAAAAGTGCCCTTTTCGTAAGGGGTGAAGAAGGGGTGGAATTGTTTCTAGGTTGCAATGTTGTGAGTTTGGTGGGCTATTAGAGCAATATACTTTATCATACATAGAACAGGGACATTGGCCCTCATTACAACACTGCCGGTAACCCATGGCGCTATTAGCACCATGGTTGCTGCCGGTGTTGTAACGAGTCTTCCAATGTTCAATGGTGAATTACCACCCCATTCCAAGGTTGGCGGGGCGGTAATTCCTCATTGAGCATTGGCCCTTCCCCATTCCCATTTTTGCCCCATAGGGCTCAATGGGACTGGGGAAAGTGGTAATTACGGTACCACAAATTGCGGTACCGTAATTACCTCGAAGGGCCCTTTGCGGGACCCTACTTTAATGGCTGGTCCAGACCAGCCGTTCAGGTCGGGTGCCGCAAAGGGACCTCGTAATTAGGCGCTAAGGCGTTAATGGCGCCGCAGCCTTTTACGGCGCCGTTAACCCCTTAGCGCCAGGGTCGTAATGACCCCCATTGTGAGTAGCAGTTTTACAGCTTTCACTAATACACCTTCTGACAAAGCAAGTAGCACAGTAACGTAACCTTTGAATTTTCAGAACAACTACAGTTTTTCACACACTCACACATAAGAGGTTAAGATGAACTTCCCTAATAGGATAGGTCACAATAGGCCTCATTAGAAGAATATCTACCCAAATATGTTAGGTACAGTATTGGGTACAGCAGAGTAAATTTGTACACATAGTGCAAACATGCAAATTAACATGGCCAGTCCAAGTGCATATTTCTCTCAGACATGTGTCAATATGGAGTACAGTACTGAATGGTTCACTCATACAGAACAAGTTACTGTTGCCCTTGGCATTTACACATTCTCTCAAGTAGAAAACCACCCTGTGCATTGCACTGGTGTAAGATAACCATCTGAACCGGGACAGCCGACCCAGCCCTTTAAGACAGGGTAGCAATACTTTGAGATGAATGGGGATGCAGAAGATACTCAAACATCAATAATCAAAATGACTCAGGAAGTTGGTAAAGATGACTGTTTTAATATCAATTATGTAAAACAGATTACAACGGACATGAACAGTCCTCTCACAGCATGATTGCAAAATAATTCTCTAAAACATCATCTTTGTAGCAAAAACTTGTCACTGCTGACGTCAACCTACGTGGTTGCCAACATCATAATAAGTAGCGAACTACAAAAACCTAGTGGCAAATGTGATAGGCTTAGAGGGAATATCTAGCTATACGTTCCATACTAGTCTAAGAAAGTGATAGGGTCTCTAATATCAGGTGGGGCAACTAAGCCCGCCCCTCAAACAGGTCACTATGAACGTCATTAAATACCCGACGTCCCATTGGTTACACAAACTATAGGGCCCTTAACTACGCTGCCCCCTATAATTGACTGGCACTCTTTCAACCGTCAGTACTTTTCCACCCACGTTAGCATCAGGCAGGCTGGACTTCCAGGTGCTGGTGAGGTGGTCATAACCATAGCTTCACACCAATTAGCATATCGTCTATCATCCCCTCAGTAGTCTGCATGTCAATTAAAGCTTTGAACTTGGCCTTGAAAATGTTCCTTGCTCTGGGGAATATGAGGGAGTAGAGGCATGCTATGTCTCCTTGCGTAGGTGTGGTTCATTATGTGTGTCCAGCTTCATCCCTCCATGTGACTGAAAACCACAAACTTGAGCTTTTGTGCATTTAAAATTCTATTATTTGATGTCTTCCTTGTTTTCGTACATGTCTTCTGAACAGAAGTTTCATTCTTTCACACAATTGTAACTGCTGTCAGATCCTCCCAGCCTAACACAACCTTGGCTTCAGCCTCGCCCTTCTGAGATTCACTTCTGTAATTCAATTACTTTTCTTAACTGCAAAACACTGGAAAAGGCCTTACTTTCTTGGTCCAGCTCTGCTATCATTCATAGTGGAATCATCCATATTTTACTTGCTCATATATATATATATATATATATATATATATATATATATATATATATATATATATATATATATATATATATATATATACACTTTGGTGCTTGCCGCGGTCTATTCACTACTTAGCTAGCCTCATGAAAACGTTTGCTTGCGTTTCTTTGCATCTGTACACGTGTAAAATAACTTGATATCTTCATTGTTTCTGTAGCATAAGCCTCTTCATCTCGAGCCCGAGATGTTGCTTAACTTTGATACTTTGTTGATGCCTTATAGAATATCTGCATTATTTTGTCCCTGCATCTCTTCTAGGCGCATCAGTATTACTCTGTATCCAAAATGTCCAACTTCAGATAGGAGATATGCCATGTAATCAGTTGCATATTTTAAGTCAAAGCAATAAAATGAAAAATATATCAATACCCTTAGTAGGTAATAAGGAACAAAAGTTTTCTATGAGAAAACAAAATAACTTATTTAGGTTCTAGACAGAGAAATATATATATATATTTATGTAGTTATGGTTAAGTTGATAAACCCATAGGAAGAGCACTTTTTGGGCGGCTTATAACTTCGCTCCCCCTGGACAAATCCACACCAAACTTTGCAAGTCTATAGCCCACTCTGAATTTTTTTGCAAAGTTTGGTGATGTTTGGTCCAGGGGGGGCAAAGTTATAGGGGGGGTCCCAAAATTTATTTTTTTCCCATAGACTGAATGGGAAAAACGCCTACAGCCCAAACTGCTGGACGGATTCTCACTGAATTTGCGGCAGGAGAGCGGCTTGGTCCTGATAGCGTGCTTTTGAAAATCCGTCCAGTAGTTTTTTTTTAAAATGAACAAAAAGTAGGTCACAAAAAATGAGTGATAGCTATGTCGCTCCACGACACACTTCCCTGTTTGCTCCGCGGACAGGACACTGATTGGTTAATCGGCTTGCGTCATGTCCACGTACATGCAACGTGTTCGCTGATTGTATGGTCAAGAGTTTGAAGTGCGTCAGATTTTTGGAAAAGCCCACCATCTTGGATTCACGGACAGCGGCCGGTGTCCGCGGACATCGCAGTAAAAACATATTAAAAAAACACAACATTGCACTTGTCAAACTTATCAAATAATCTCTGGGGAGGTGAGGGGTGATGAGGATGGGATGGGATATGGCTGCAAGAAGCAAGAAAAATTGTATTTTTTGCCGCAAACAGTCCTGAAACGTTCACAGACTCCTCAGCATTACATGGTTGGTGAAATGCAGTGCTTGGATGGCTTATAACTTTGGCACCACTTAATGGAACTGCATGAAATATTGCATGTATATTTCTGACCTGATTTTGAGTGAGTATGCAATGTTTGGTAGGATTGTGTCATGAGGGGGCAAAATTAGAGGGAGGGGGAAAAATTAGAGGGGCGTACCAAAATAATGTAAAGGCTTATAAATGAGGTGCCATTTGACAAATCTACACTTAATTTGGGAAACCGATAATACATTTAGATATTAATGTTTTTGCAAAGTTTGATGGGATTTTGTGATGAGGGGGCAAAATTAGAGGGTAGGGTCCCAAAATAATGTAAAGGCGTATAAATGAGATGCCATTTGATGAATCTACACTTCATTTGGCAAACTGATAATAGATCTAGATATACATGTTTTGCGAAGTTTGGTGGGATTCTGTCAAGAGGTTGCAAAATTAGAGAGTGGGTCCAAAAATATTGTAAAGGCTTATAAATATGGTGCCATTTAACAAATCTACACAAAGGTTTGCAAAAAGATTATAGATCTAGATATAGATGTTTTCGTAAAGTCTTTATGGATTTTGTCAAGTGGGGGCTAGGTTATATGCCGTTTGTATGTGCATATATTTGAAATTTTTGAAAAAATAAAACATGGGTGGATTTCTAGCAAACTTGCATAAGGAGCATTGGCAAGAACCTACAAGCATGGTTTTGCAAATGTGCCAGTGTTTTATTATCTGACAAGTGTCATAATGTAGCTACAAAAAATAGCAATATACCTTTAGTGACTGAGGGGTAGCCTGTGGCCATGGGCAGTGGCCAGATTGTCCGGGTCATGGAATAAGGTCATGATCCTGAGAATCTGGCTACTGGCCATGCCCACAAGGGACAAAACATAGGATTAAAGTAGCCTTGTCCACCTGGGACTGGCTTTGTGGTAAAGTTATTCGAAATTAGGATAGATCTGAAAGGGAAGAAAATTATGCTTGTGGTAATATGGTCATAGGGTTCTCTATTTGCCTTCTGCAGGCTGCCATGGGAAGCGAAGAGGGGCCCTGTATGGAAGCCTCGACTTCCCTTTCCATGGAGGCCATCTTGGAAAAGGATTTTTCTTCCTACACCGGGACGTTGTCCCGGTGTAGGAAGAAAAATCTTCTTTTTTAGCACCTGGGTTCCCGCTTTGGGAACCTAGGGTGCTAATGGCCTTCATCCCCATTTCAGGGGCTGGAATGGGGGGCTAATGGTCCAGAGACCTCGTTATCCACCCTCACTTCACTTGGGCTGATAACTTGGGCTGCTGGGCCAGTATCCACCGTTCCAGTCCCTGGAATGGAAGATGAACGCCACAATATTCCCATTAGCATAACACAAAATGCAAATGGAAATATTGGAAATTCTTATTAAGTCTATGTACTTTACTGAGAAATATAAAGTAGATGGAGTCTATACATGTTTTTTTTAGTTCTATTTTTTGACTGTGAAAGGTGGTTCCTATGTCTTTTGTTGTTTTTGGATGTATTTTCTTTGGCAGGAGAGCTGAGAACGAAAGCTGGGGAGGGAAATGAGGGAAGAGGAACCAAACACTAATATGGAGGGGTAGGTCGACAAGGGAAAATGTTGCGCGTGTGGTTTTTCTAATGTAGGAGGCAGTGTTTCTCATGCTCCTTGATTACAGCAATGGTGGTGGCTCTTGGGGAGGAGGGATGGCATTAGCTGAGGCCATTTTAAGATAAATAGCAGTTCTGCTAAAAGTATGTACTGTGTACTAGATTGTTAATGGATAATGAGTAGAACTAGGTGTTGGAGCTGTGCAAGGGAAATTTTGAAGTTGAAAGTTCCTAGATCAGTAGAAAATGCAGTTCTGAACTGTCCGTGAAGAGGAAATCTTATCGTGAAGTGCGGATGGGTTCTTGGACACTTCATCATGCCGCGCGCCAGCGTATGGTTATGTGGCACTGTCCGGAAGGTCCGCTATGAAGTCAGATGTTCGTAGACGTCTATAGATGCAAAACTAGTTGAAATAGTTGCAAAAAGTGTATGGAAGTGTTAAAAGTGATTCCAGAAGGTGGGAAATGGAAAAGTTTTAAGGTGGCACTTTGTAAATTGGACACAAACATTGCTATATTGGGTAAGTATGGCATTAGTAAGTTGTAGGAAAATAGCATGATTTGGTATAAGTGGATGAAATTCACTGAAAAAACTTTGTTAAAGGGGAGTTATGGTTAAGTTGCACCAATGAAAACCTATGAAATTCATTGAAATAACTTTGTTAAGGGGACGTTATTATTAAGATGCACTAATAAAAACCTTTGAAATTCAATGAAAAAACTTTGTTAAAGGGACGTTATGGTTAAGTTGTGCTACTAAAAACCTATGAAATTCAGTAAAAAAACTATGCTAAAGGGACAATATGGTTCCAAGTAAAACCAAAAAAAACCTGAAATTCGCCAGTTATGGTAAGCTAAGCAACCATAACTCGCGCCACCACCGTGCATTGCTAAGACTAACACCCAGGATATCAAAGATGACATCACAAATGTCATTGATGACATCACTGATGACATCACATGTGCATGTACTTTTCATGAAAAGTCTGTCGAAGGGATTCTTATTATAATGTTGACAAAACAAGTGTCAAGGATCATTGGAATAGATGTCATGAGCTATGTAGTGCATTAAGCAATGCATTGATATAAATTGCATTCTAATATGAAGATCAGTATAATAAGCTACTCATGTTTAAACATAAGCATTGTGTCCAGCATTCATGATGGAGGTCCAATATTCATAATCTTCCCATGTTGAATAGGGAAATGACAAATGCTTTCTTATTAGAGTTTTGTGTACTGTGCAACATGTAATAAGTAGCTAATGAAACCCACTTCTTTAATAATTTCATTATTACATACAAAACACAAAGACACAACAACACATACAAATATGAGTATATACAGGGGAAGTGAAGTACGCAAAAAAGCAGCAGTAGAACCAGAAAGTGTTCATAACCTACCTGATTATCTTTATGCACGGAAATGATTGTTCTGCTTCAAACCTACTACTTCCCTATGTATAACTGTCACATGATGTGACTGCACCCTAAAGAAAGTAATGCGAATACAAATATGAGCATATCCAGAGAAAGTAAAGTAATAAAAAAACAGCAGAACAATAAGAAATTGTTGATAACCTTACTGATTGTCTTCATACACAGAAAGCATTGCTATCTTTCAAGTGTGTATTCGCCCTATGTATATGTTTCATATGCTGTGAGTGAACCCCAAATGAATTACTGTAAGAACATATTTGAAGTATAAGTCTACAAATATAGTACTTTTTGATTTATTTTTTGTTCCTAAGTATTACTGGCTAAGATATATCACTAAAGGAAAAAAGAGGGAGCCAGACATGTGATGTCATCAGTGATGTCATCAATGACATTTGTGATGTAATCTTTGATGTCCTGGGTGTTAGTCTTAGCAATGCATGGTGTTGGCGTGAGTAATGGTTGCTTAGCTTACCATAACTGGTGAATTTTAGGGGTTTTTCAGTTTTACTTGGAACCATAACGTCCCTTTAACAAAGTTTTTTTTACTGAATATATATATTAAGTTTTTCAAAAAGATTATAACATTCAAAGACAGATCAAGATTTTGGAGAGAATGGATGACTGTGAAGTTTGGGGAAAAACAGGACTGCTCCGTCACACTCCAGCTTTTCTTGATAAAAGCAGATGTACAAGTCAGTTTCATCGTATACGGATGCTGGATATACATCGTACTAAAAAGAAATACCTTCTGGTTAAATTGTATCAGTGTACAACACCATGTATGTCCCTTGCACTTTTAAATGAAACACTGATGGCTGGAGCTGTTGAAAGTTTAATTTCTAAACTTCAAATGATAAACTAAATGCATTTAAAAGATTACGTATATGCAGATGAAACACATACACGAAGTGGAAATGATGATCCTATGCTTTCAAAGGATCCGATTTTTCAATAGTTTTTTATTTATTTTTATTTTTATTTAAGTATTGTAATGGTTAAACAAACCTTATAACACATTTACAAAAAGCTAGAATAGCTAAATTATACATCACAATATCATCATATACACAATGGGGGTAATTAATAGAATTCAGCGCACAAGTGGCGCATGCGGCTGGGGCACAGTGTGCGCATGCAAATCCCTGCGCCAGCCACGTGCGCTAAAATACATTTCCACGCACAGCGTATTCATGGATTCCAGCCACCAAAACCAGCTGTGGCGCACAGTGGCGCAGCGACCCTGCAGCAGCGCCAGTTACGCCCCCAAGAACGCCCCTTGCGCAGGGAAAAGCCATCAAAATCCCCAATCCAGCGCAAAGGGCTGCGCTAACCCTGTACCAGCACGGCAAGCGGGGTACGTGTATCACTGGGGTGCGCGGGAAGTTTCTCACGTGATTTCAGCTGGGTATGTGTTTTACTGGGGTGCGCAGGAAGTTTCACACGCGATTGGCCCTGTGCGAGCGGGGTACGTGTATTACTGGGGTGCGCGGGAAGTTTCACACGCAAATTCAGCGGGGTACGTGTATTTCAGGGGTGCGCAGGAAGTTTCACACGCGATTTCAGCAGGGTACATGTATTTCAGGGGTGCGCGGGAAGTTTCACACGTGATTCCATCAGGGTACGTGTATTTCAGGGGTGCGCGGAAGTTCCACACGTGATTGGCCCTGTGCGAGCAGGGTACGTGTATTACTGGGGTGCGCGGGGAGTTCCACACGCGAATTCAGCAGGGTACGTGTATTTCAGGGGTGCGCGGGAAGTTTCACATGCGATTCCATCAGGGTACGTGTATTTCAGGTGTGCGCGGGAAGTTTCACACGTGATTCCATCAGGGTACGTGTATTTCAGGGGTGCGCGGAAGTTCCACACGTGATTGGCCCTGTGCGAGCAGGGTACGTGTATTACTGGGGTGCGCGGGGAGTTCCACACGCGAATTCAGCAGGGTACGTGTATTTCAGGGGTGCGCTGGAAGTTTCACATGCGATTCCATCAGGGTACGTGTATTTCAGGTGTGCGTGGGAAGTTCCACACGCGATTGGCCCCGTGCGAGCGGGGTACGTGTATTACTGGGGTGTGCGGGAAGTTTCTCACGTGATTTCAGCTGGGTACGTGTTTTACTGGGGTGCGCAGGAAGTTTCACACGCGATTGGCCCTGTGTGAGCGGGGTACGTGTATTACTGGGTGCGCGGGAAGTTTCACACGCGAATTCAGCAGGGTACGTGTATTTCAGGGGTGCGCAGGAAGTTTCACACGCGATTTCAGCAGGGTACATGTATTTCAGGGGTGCGCAGGAAGTTTCACACGTGATTCCATCAGGGTACGTGTATTTCAGGGGTGCGCGGAAGTTCCACACGTGATTGGCCCTGTGCGAGCAGGGTACGTGTATTACTGGGGTGCGCGGGGAGTTCCACACGCAAATTCAGCAGGGTACGTGTATTTCAGGGGTGCGCGGGAAGTTTCACATGCGATTCCATCAGGGTACGTGTATTTCAGGTGTGCGTGGGAAGTTCCACACGCGAATGGCCCAGTGCGAGCGGGGTACGTGTATTACTGGGGTGTGCGGGAAGTTTCTCACGTGATTTCAGCTGGGTACGTGTTTTACTGGGGTGCGCAGGAAGTTTCACACGCGATTGGCCCTGTGTGAGCAGGGTACGTGTATTACTGGGGTGCGCGGGAAGTTTCACACGCAAATTCAGCAGGGTACGTGTATTTCAGGGGTGCGCGGGAAGTTTCACATGCGATTCCATCAGGGTACGTGTATTTCAGGTGTGCGTGGGAAGTTCCACATGCGATTGGCCCCGTGCGAGCGGGGTACGTGTATTACTGGGGTGCGCGGGAAGTTTCACACACGAATTCAGCAGGGTACGTGTATTTCAGGGGTGCGTGGGAAGTTCCACACGCAAATTCAGCAGGGTACGTGTATTTCAGGGGTGCGCGGGAAGTTTCACACGCGATTCCATCAGGGTACGTGTATTTCAGGGGTGCGTGGGAAGTTCCACACGCGATTGGCCCCGTGCGTGAAGGGTACGTGTATTACTGGGGTGCGCGGGAAGTTTCACACGTGATTTCAGCTGAGTACGTGTATTTCAGGGGTGCGCGGGAAGTTCCACACACGATTGGCCCCGTGCGAGCGGGGTACGTGTATTACTGGGGTGCGCAGGAAGTTTCACACGCAAATTCAGCAGGGTACGTGTATTTCAGGGGTGCGCGGGATGTTCCACATGCGAATTCAGCAGGGTACGTGTATTTCAGGGGTGTGCGGGAAGTTTCACACGCGATTCCATCAGGGTACGTGTATTTCAGGGGTGCGTGGAAGTTCCACACGCGTTTGGCCACGTGCGTGCGGGGTACGTGTATTACTGGGGTGCGCGGGAAGTTTCACATGCGATTTCAGCTGGGTACGTGTATTTCAGGGGTGCGCTGGAAGTTCCACACGCGAATGTCCTGTGTACGTGTATTTCGGGGTGCGCGGGAAGTTACACACGCGAATTCAGCAGGGTACGTGTATTTCAGGGTGCGCGGGAAGTTTCACATGCGATTCCATCAGGGTACGTGTATTTCAGGTGTGCGTGGGAAGTTCCACATGCGATTGGCCCCGTGCGAGCGGGGTACGTGTATTACTGGGGTGCGCGGGAAGTTTCACACACGAATTCAGCAGGGTACGTGTATTTCAGGGGTGCGTGGGAAGTTCCACACGCAAATTCAGCAGGGTACGTGTATTTCAGGGGTGCGCGGGAAGTTTCACACGCGATTCCATCAAGGTACGTGTATTTCAGGGGTGCGTGGGAAGTTCCACACGCGATTGGCCCTGTGTGAGCAGGGTACGTGTATTACTGGGGTGCGCGGGAAGTTTCACACGCAAATTCAGCAGGGTACGTGTATTTCAGGGGTGCGCGGGAAGTTTCACATGCGATTCCATCAGGGTACGTGTATTTCAGGTGTGCGTGGGAAGTTCCACATGCGATTGGCCCCGTGCGAGCGGGGTACGTGTATTACTGGGGTGCGCGGGAAGTTTCACACACGAATTCAGCAGGGTACGTGTATTTCAGGGGTGCGTGGGAAGTTCCACACGCAAATTCAGCAGGGTACGTGTATTTCAGGGGTGCGCGGGAAGTTTCACACGCGATTCCATCAGGGTACGTGTATTTCAGGGGTGCGTGGGAAGTTCCACACGCGATTGGCCCCGTGCGTGAAGGGTACGTGTATTACTGGGGTGCGCGGGAAGTTTCACACGTGATTTCAGCTGAGTACGTGTATTTCAGGGGTGCGCGGGAAGTTCCACACACGATTGGCCCCGTGCGAGCGGGGTACGTGTATTACTGGGGTGCGCAGGAAGTTTCACACGCAAATTCAGCAGGGTACGTGTATTTCAGGGGTGCGCGGGATGTTCCACATGCGAATTCAGCAGGGTACGTGTATTTCAGGGGTGTGCGGGAAGTTTCACACGCGATTCCATCAGGGTACGTGTATTTCAGGGGTGCGTGGAAGTTCCACACGCGTTTGGCCACGTGCGTGCGGGGTACGTGTATTACTGGGGTGCGCGGGAAGTTTCACATGCGATTTCAGCTGGGTACGTGTATTTCAGGGGTGCGCTGGAAGTTCCACACGCGAATGTCCTGTGTACGTGTATTTCGGGGTGCGCGGGAAGTTACACACGCGAATTCAGCAGGGTACGTGTATTTCAGGGGTGCGCGGGAAGTTCCACACGCGATTCCATCAGGGTACATGTATTTCAGGGGTGCGCGGGAAGTTCCACACGCGATTCCATCAGGGTACGTGTATTTCAGGGGTGCGTAAGAAGTTCCACACGCGATTGGCCCCGTGCGTGCGGGGTATGTGTATTACTGGGGTGCGCGGGAAGTATCACACGCGATTTCAGCTGGGTACGTGTATTATAGGGGTGCGCGGGAAGTTCCACACGCGAATGTCCTGTGTACGTGTATTTCGGGGTGCGCGGGAAGTTACAAACGCAAATTCAGCAGGGTACGTGTATTTCAGGGGTGTGCGGGAAGTTCCACACGCGATTCCATCAGGGTACATGTATTTCAGGGGTGCGCGGGAAGTTCCACACGCGATTCCATCAGGGTACGTGTATTTCAGGGGTGCGTAAGAAGTTCCACACGCGATTGGCCCCGTGCGTGCGGGGTACGTGTATTACTGGGGTGCGCGGGAAGTTCCACACGCGAATGTCCTGTGTACGTGTATTTCGGGGTGCGCGGGAAGTTACAAACGCAAATTCAGCAGGGTACGTGTATTTCAGGGGTGTGCGGGAAGTTCCACACGCGATTCCATCAGGGTACATGTATTTCAGGGGTGCGCGGGAAGTTCCACACGCAATTCCATCAGGGTACGTGTATTTCAGGGGTGCGCGGGAAGTTCCACACGCAATTTCAGCAGGGTACGTGTATTTCAGGGGTTCTGGGGAGTACTACAAGTGAATTGGCCGTGTGGGTCCTCCCAGGTATTCGCTTTACAACCTCCACGGCCCCTGCAGGCAGCCCACACCATGGGGGACTACCCTGCACCCCTGCTCATGTCCCGCAGGCAGCCCATCCACCATGGGCATGCCCCCCAGCCAAGCCACACGTCACCTTGCACTACTGATCAACAATGCATGTCTCCCAGCACCCCAACCCCCCAGCAGTGCAGGGCACCCTCCACCAGGCCCCCACCCCCCACCAGTCAGGGGCACCCTCCACCAAGCCCCCACACATGTCTCCCAGCACTCCCACACCCCAGCAGTGCAGGGCACCCTCCACCAGGCCCCCACTCCTGTCTCCCTGCACCCCCACCCCCCACCATTCAAGGGCACCCTTCACCAGGCCCCCACACATGTCCCCCTGCACCCCCACCCCCAGCACTGTGGGGCACCTGCCAGCAAGCCCCCCCCTCATGTCCCACACATGTCTCCCAGCACCCCCACCCCCAGCAGTGCAGGGCACCATCCACCAGGCCCCCACTCCTGTCTCCCTGCACCCCCACCCCCCACCAGTCAGGGGCACCCTCCACCAGGCCCCCACACATGTCTCCCAGCAGCCCCACCCCCCAGCAGTGCAGGGCACCCTCCACCAGGCCCCCACACATGTCTCCCAGCACCCCTACCTCCCAGCACTGTGGGGCACCCTCCACCAGGCCCCCACTCCTGTCTCCCTGCACCCCCACCCCCCACCAGTCAGGGGCACCCTCCACCAGGCCCCCACACATGGCTCCCAGCACCCCCACACCCCAGCAGTGCAGGGCACCCTCCACCAGGCCCCCACTCCTGTCTCCCTGCACCCCCACCCCCACCATTCAAGGGCTCCCTCCACCAGGCCCCCACACATGTCCCCCTGCACCCCCACCCCCAGCACTGTGGGGCACCTGCCAGCAGGCCCCCACTCATGTCCCAATCATGTCCCCCTGCACCCCCACGCCCCAGCATTGTGAGGCACCTGCCAGCAGGCCCCCACTCATGCCCCACACATGTCTCCCAGCACCCCCACCCCCCAGCAGTGCAGGGCACCCTCCACCAGGCCTCCACACATGTCTCCCAGCACCCCTACCTCCCAGCACTGTGGGGCACCCTCCACCAGGCCCCCACTCCTGTCTCCCTGCACCCCCACCCCCCACCCGTCAGGGGCACCCTCCACCAGGCCCCCACACATGTCTCCCAGCACCCCCACACCCCAGCAGTGCAGGGCACACTCCACCAGGCCCCCACTCCTGTCTCCCTGCACCCCCACCCCCCACCATTCAAGGGCACCCTCCACCAGGCCCCCACACATGCCCCCCTGCACCCCCACCCCCCAGCACTGTGGGGCACCTGCCAGCAGGCCCCCACTCATGTCCCAATCATGTCCCCCTGCACCCCCACCCCCCAGCATTGCGAGGCACCTGCCAGCAGGCCCCCACTCATGTCCCACTCATGTCCCCCTGCACCCCCACCCCTCAGCATTGCAAGGCACCTGCCAGCAGGCCCCCACTCATGTCCCACTCATGTCCCCCTGCACCCCCACTCCCCAGCATTGCGAGACACCTGCCAGCAGGCCCTCACTCATGCCCCACTCATGTCCCCCTGCACCCCCACCCCCCAGCACTGTGGGGCACCCTCCACCAGGCCCAACCCATGTTCCCCTGCACCCCCACCCCCCAGCACTGTGGGGCACCTGCCAGCAGGCCCCCACTCATGTCCAACTCATGTTCCCTTGCACCCCCACCCCCCAGCACTGTGGGGCACCTGCCAGCAGGCCCCCACTCATGTCCCAATCATGTTCCCCTGCACCCCCACCCCCCAGCACTGTGGGGCACCTGCCAGCAGGCCCCCACTCATGTCCAACTCATGTTCCCCTGCACTCCCATCCCCCAGCACTGTGGTGCACCCTCCAGGCCCCAACTCATGTTCCCCTGCACCCCCACCCCCCAGCACTGTGGTGCACCCTCCACCAGGCCCCAACTCATGTTCCCCTGCACCCCCACCCCCAGCACTGTGGTGCACCCTCCACCAGGCCCCAACTCATGTTCCCCTGCATACCCACCCCCCAGCACTGTGGTGCACCCTCCACCAGGCCCCAAATCATGTTCCCCTGCACCCCCACCCCCCAGCACTGTGGTGCACCCTCCACCAGGCCCCAACTCATGTTCCCCTGCACCCCCACCCCCCAGCACTGTGGTGCACCCTCCACCAGGCCCCAACTCATGTTCCCCTGCACCCCCACCCCCCAGCATTGCGAGGCACCTGCCAGCAGGCCCCCACTCATGTCCCACTCATGTCCCCCTGCACCCCCACCCCCCAGCACTGTGGTGCACCCTCCACCAGGCCCCAACTCATGTACCCCTGCACACCCACCCCCCAGCACTGTGGGGCACCTGCCAGCAGGCCCCCACTCATGTCCAACTCATGTTCCCCAGCCAACATGTCATCACAATCTAGATCCCTGGTCCCTATGGTCAGCCTCCAAATGCAAAACACCCACCCGAGTATTGCATCCACCCATTTAGAAATGGCAATAACATGATAGAACACCAATTGCAAGTTTGGAAACTAACACATGTCCCTCACATACACCCAACATATGTATTAAAGGAAACATGAATTGAATCAAAAATAAACAAACAGAAATGGGAATGTAAAAAAATAAAAAGAAGCATGTCCGTGAAAAAATGCAAAAACAAAAATCATAATCCAAAGGAATGATGTCCAAAGTCACAGTCCATAAAAGAAAATCCAATGGTAAATTATAATTGAAAGCCATTGCTCCATGGGTAATGTAAAATGAAAATAAAATCCAACTGTTAACTATGTACAGATGAACAAGCCAGGGTCCATGATCCCAACAAAAGAAATGAAACCTATCTAACAACACTACCTAATAAAAAAAAAACTATATACAAAAATGTGGCCCATTGTCCAAAAGGTCCAAAAAAAATGCAAAAACAAAGGAAACCTAACACTAACTACATAACTATTTACAAGGGCAGCGGGCTAGTCCAACGTCTCACTGGATGTTGTCATGGGCCAGGGCATCATCGAACTCCTGTTCAATGGCTTGGAGGCGGGCATGTTCCCTGGCCCCGAGGTCTCGCAGGGATAAAGCAGTGTCCAGCTCCAACTCCCTGCGAAGACCCTCGAGGCACTCAGCCCGCCTCAGCGTCCTCCGCATGGAGTTCTCCGCCCTGACCATTGTGAGCCGTTCCTCCTCTGCCCGCTGCCGCTCCGCACCTATCTGCTGGCCCAAGAGCTCCCACACGGAAGCCACTCCCATTCCAGGGTTCTCCTGCCCTCCGGCCGATGCCTGCACCCCTGATGTGGATGGCCCGAGCCATGATGCCTCCCACGCCGAGCCTGCCGCTGCCTCCGACGCAACTGCCTGTACCAGCATGACGGCATCCAGGCTGATGGAATCCACCGACGCAGTCGTGCACGTGCCCTGCCTGATAATGCCGTCACATCCTCCATCTGTGGGGGTCCAGTTGCTGGTGTGTCCACCCCTGCTGGACCTCCGACTCCCGACTGTGGCAGGGATGGGATCCCCACCGAGCTGGCTGCATTGGTTGGGGCAGGTCCACAGGGGGCCCTGGTGGCATCTGGGCCAGAAGACGGCATGGAGAACGACTGGTGCATAGTCTCCACAGAGGAGGAGAGGGTCGCCAGATTGGCCGACACATGTAGGAAACCCCCGACCATGGCCGATCCCAACTGGGCCACGTCGGCACGGTGCTCTCTGTGATGACGTGCATGCTCCTCCCGGGAAGCATGGACCTCATCACGAATTGCACCTGTGCGCAACGCGACACCAATCAGGACCTTCTCCATACGGCCAGGGGTCCCCTCGTCCGCAGGTGGAGGGGAGTCAGATGACATGGACATCCCCCCTACCTGCGGACGGGCCTGGGATGGGGCATCCCTGCTGGTGCATGGTGGTGCAGTCACAGTGTCAGGGACAGTGACATGCACAGGCCCCTCCACGGCGACCTGTGCTGCCTCCTGCCCCTGCCCCTGGACTGCAAAACTTGCACCAGCAGGGATGCCCCCACCAGGCCCCATGTGCGCCTCAGTAGCGGCCTCCTCCTCCTCTGTGGAAACCACCAACCTGGATGGCTCCACCCCGTCTTCCGACGTTGCAAGCCCCTGTGGGGGCTCACCCACCCCTTCCGCTGCAGCCATGGGGGCATCCCCGCCGCTTTGCTCCACAGCGCCGTCTCCGCCCTCTTCTTCACGTGGCGCTGTGTAGAGGGAGACATAGAACACAAGCATCAGGGTACAGTACAATGGTCCCCTAGACAGGAAGCAATAGCAGATGAGTGGCACTGTCAAAGATCACTTCCATCATGTCCCTCCACAACACATGGGTCAGTGCAGGTAAAACACATGCGGTAACAGGCATGGCGCATGCTATGGACATTAGCATACATGTCCAAGGGATTCTTGAAACATACAATGTTGTTTTGGAACTCACATGCATCATGGGCCATGCCTATCACATGCACACACTTCACCCTAGTTTCATCCATCTGGCCTCGTACACCACAGACACAGTGGATACAAGGATGACTAGGCTGCATCAGTGAACCTGAACATTGCGACAGACATGTGTCATGCATCCCTGGCATTCACAAGTCACAGACACGCAGGTCAGACTCACAGACATGGACAGCATACATGTACATGGCATCAGCACCCATCCCTCACCCCCACCCATGTCCAGGAACAGAGACTGGCATGGTTTCTTGTGGCCATTCCGCATAGGGCAACCCATGTTGCATTTGAACACATGCACCAACCGTGTGGTTCACACATTACTGGTCTCACATGCATGACGTCCCTGCACACACACATGCATACATGGCCTATGTCACACATACAGGCAAGTATCAGACAACCAGCACACTGCGACATGCCCTGTCTCACACAGCAATGCTTGGCCACTTACCGCTCAACTCCAGACTGGTCTGCCTCTCAAGGATCTGGGCGTGGAGTGCTGGGCCTACGCGTTCCAGGACCCTCATCTGGATGGTACTCATGCGGCCCTGGCCCCCCTCCACGAGGCGCCGGGACTTCAAGAGGGTCCTGGACCTGCAGTGATCCCAGCGCTTCTTGACATGTTGGTAGTCGCGGACTGCCACCCCCTCCGCATTGATGGCAGTCACGATGTCCGTCCAGATCCGAGTCTGTCCTTCCTTGGTGGCGCGCTTACTTCCGAAGAGGGCATCATACTGCCCCAGGACTTGCTCCACCATTACACCAACTTCGGTGGCAGTGAAGCTGGTGCCCCTCTGCCTCTCTGGCCGGGGGTTGCCAGTGGTGCCAGATGTTGCAGTGCCCGACATGGCAACCCCAGAGGCAGGAGTGGGTGGGCAACTGGGTCCTGGGGCTGGGCTGTGGAGCGATGGTATCCCAGTCGGAGTCTTCTGTTCCAGCAGGGGTGGACACAGCAAATGGACCCCTGCAGATGGCTGATGTGCAGGCACCAAATGGCAGGGCACGGTGGCAGCAGGCAGGCAGGCAGACAGCAGCAGATGGCTCGTGGGAGGCTGCTCGGGGCTCTGGGGGGCATTAATTCGGCCTTTTGGGCAGGAGCGTGGTCTTCTGTGTGCTTATGCGTGGCCAGCTTGATACGGAGTGATTTGGCACTTGAAAATATTGCACGTCTGCGTGTAAATCGAGGAAAGGCCCTTAGCGCGTAAGCGCGTCAGCACGCATACGCGATTTCATTGGACCAAAGGCCCTTAGTGCATAAGCGCGTCTGTGACGTTTCGTGCACGGGCGTTTCCCTGGCAGGGCTTGTAGATCCCACGTGCCTTTACATTGCTCTGTACGTGCTTTTCGTGGGGTGCGGTGCGTGTGTTTTCCAGCCGTTGGGGTTCACACACTATTACTTCACAGCGGGTGTTGGCTATGCGTTCTTCTACACGCAAGGCAGACGATGAGTGGTAGCCTGCTCCCTCAGGCCTGATCGCGTGAAAAACTTCACGCAAAACCCTGTAATACACTTAGCCCGCTCCCCCAGGCCCGATCACGTGAAAAACTTCACGCGAACCCCTGTAATACACATAGCCCGCTCCCCCAGGCCCGATCGCTTGATAAACTTCACGCGAACCCCTGCAATACACGTAGCCCGCTCCCCCAGGCCCGATCGCGTGAAAAACTTCACGCGAACCCCCGTAATACATGTAGCCCGCTCCCCCAGGCCCGATCGCGTGAAAAACTTCATGCGAACCCCAGGCACAATAGCAGTATGGGACATTCATCATTGCTGTATATCGGTGCTTTTGTGATGCGCAGGGACGCTTCCGCCTGCCTTCGTGTGGCAGACGTGTTTAGGCCTGTGCGTGTCTTTGGCCGTGCGCAGCTTTGCCCTATTCGATTCCATGAATACGTGTGGTTCGCGTGCGTGTGGGCGTTCCGTCTGCTTCCCAGCAGTACATCCCAGTTATGCCCTTATTTTCGCGCATTGTTCCCCATTCCGCGCGTTACGCCCCGTGTTCCGCCCCCTTTTTGGTGTGTGCGCCGAGGTTGTGCGCTTTCACTGTGCGCGTCGCGCACGTCGTTCGGGATGTTTCAGTGACGTGTGGCCAATGCACAGGTTTGGCGCACATCCCGAGGAAAACACGCGCAGGGACTTCCATGAATCGCACGTGTGCGCGTGCGCCTGTTTTTTCGCGCTTGCGCCTGCTTGCGCATAGATTTTTGGCGCACGTTTGTTCCATGAATCGGCCCCAATGTATCTCTAAAACATTTAAAAACATATTTAAAACCATGTATCCAATGTTTCAATCAATAACCTACTCAATAAAATCCTTATAATCCAGCATATTACAGCTATTCCTTTTATCTTCTCATTTTTAAAACTAGAATATATTTTTTATGAATTTACAAGTAATACAAATCAATCATTAAGGCATATGTATCATTTTCACATAGCACGGGGGGACCCAGGTCCCTTCTCCAATAATCTTTTTTCAATGTGTTCCCAAATGTGAAACTTTTCACGATTGTACATTCTCCTGAGAATTTAGCGAGCAAATCCAATCTAAGCAGCAGTATAAATCGCCTAACCTTATAATTAAAATGATTTCTCTAGCCCATATTTTTGCTCGTGGTTCAATATTTTTTAGTTTCCTGTAATGGATTGTCCCTAAATTCAAAATCTATCTCTAAAAAGAAAGATCTTACCTCGTTGTACCACTCATTCAAAGCAGTGCTCAAGGGGCTGCCTTTCAGCATGGCTTTAAAATTATTGGACATTGGGCCTCATTACGAGGCGGGTGGTAAGGGATTACCGGCACCGGCAAGGGCACTGGTGCTGGTAATCCCTTACCGCCCTATTAAAAGTTCCTTTTGCGGGTCCTCCCTTAATGCCTAGTTTTTCCAGGCGTTAAGGATGGGACCCGCAAAGGTACCGTTATTAGCGCTTTCCCCATTCCCATTGAGCCCTATGGGGGCTCAAATGGGAATGGGGAAGGGCCCTGGTTAATGGGGAATTACTGGTCCCGCCAACCTTGGAATGGACCGGTAATTGCTCCATCCACCAGGGCGGAGTTGGAATAAGTTTGGAGGCAGCCATGGCGCTAGTAACGCCATGGCTACCACCAACCTCATAATGAGGCCCATTGTCTCCCGAATCACTCCATTGTGCATCGTTCATATATATTAGATGCTACGGGCAATCTTTTCTGAGTGCTCAATGATATGAGTCCTAATTCTCGATTGATCCCTTCTGTAGGGGCATCTTTTTGGAGACCCATTGCCCTTCTCCAAAATCTCCCTTCCCATTTCTTAATCCTGGATGTTTCCCTATCAGTCAATATATCAAAGCCAAAACATAGGCTTGGCATTAGGCATGTTTTATACAGCTTCAAAAAGCCTTCTATAGAGAATCCTCCTATATATCTAATAAATCTAGTTATAGCCTTTGATCTGTTTATTTGTTTATGGTAAATGTTTCAAGTTGTGGCACACTCATGGAATTCGAGAAATATGCATGTAGATAGACATAAAATTGAACAACCTCAGTTGTTTTCTTCCCCATTTTCCATATCCATTTAGGGCCTTTTACCTTGCGGGCTTGAACTGCCATGATTTGAATTTTTGAGAAATTAACAACCAAACTACTCCATATAGCATATTCACACAGTGTGTCCATGCTTCTCTGCAGCCCTATAGGAGTTTTGTCCTACAATAAAGTGTTGTCAGCATATCCAAGCCAACCAATTCTATGTTTATTGATCCTTGGGGGAAAGTTTTGGCTATTGTCTATTGCAGTGTCCATATCTGAAACATACAAATTATACAGAACAGAGGACAAGGGGCACCCCTGTTTTAGGCCAAAGGTGGTAGCTATTGAATCACTTAGGATGCCCCTTGATTCAGCCTAATCTATACAGTTGTGTTATTGTTCATCTCTCTAACAAATTGAAGAAGGCCCAGGCATATGTTCTATTTCTCTAATTTAGACCACCATAGGTTGCGGTTGACAGTATGGAATGCACTCTTAAAATCGATGAAGCAAATATATAATGCTCCCTCTTTATTTCTCCGCGCATCTCGTATTAAATAGGACAAAGCCCATACATTTGTACTAACGCCCATGCCTTTTCTGAATACTGACTGTTGACTTGAGAACAAGTTATTTTTCTTTATCCATGCATTTAGCTCTTCCAGCAGTAATTTGGAGAATATCTTAGA
Source organism: Ambystoma mexicanum (assembly GCF_040938575.1). NCBI lineage: Eukaryota > Metazoa > Chordata > Amphibia > Caudata > Ambystomatidae > Ambystoma > Ambystoma mexicanum. The sequence continues at coordinate 770,164,731 of NC_090933.1, read as the reverse complement.
GCACACATCAGTCACTGCCAGTATTCTATAATTAGAGGGATTGTCCCTGACACCCTTTTTAAATATAGGTATCAGTAGGGACGCTTTCCAGCTGGTGGGTATGATACCCGTATCTATTATGGTGGTATAATTGTTCCCTAGCATTTCAGCCCACCAACCAGGGTCTTGCTTATATTGTATGTTTGGTACCTCATCAGGTCCGGGGGCTCTCGAGGGTTTTAATTTCTTGATTATTCCCTCTAATTCCTCATTGTCCAATACTACAATGTTTGTTTTATTAACCATGTTGTAGTCCCTGCGCACAAGAACAATCCCCACTTTATAACAGAGTTGCACTATGTAGTTTTTCCAAGAATGTTCAGAAATAAAGTTAATCTCTTTTCCACTACTGACACTAGTAAACACATGTTTTTGAGACTGATTCCAGAATTGACGCCAATCAGCATTTCTTAATGCATTAAACACCAGAAACCACTTTTTTGCAAATATAAACACTTTATTTCTTTTAACTATATTTCATTTTAAGGTTGGTCATTTTTTAAGCTTTGTACATATATTGCAATAATCTCTATTCATGGTTTTTAGCTCTTTATAATAACACTGTTCGTCAATAGATAATATTGTATCATATATTGTCCCTGTAGAGGAGATTCTTCCCCACTCTCTTTCAGCTTTCTGCATGTTTTGATTTGCCATTTTAGAAATCAGATCAAATTCAGTTGCTGTTATTCTATTGTCTGGACAATTAATCCTGATTAGATTGTGGAAATAGTGGACATATCTATTTATTTTATTTACTGTGGAGTACATTCCATTGCTTGCACTATTAACTCTGGTGTGTCCCTTCATTAGTTCTTTGGTATCACAAGCGAAGTCAAGACTAGATTTTTTTATCACATTATCACTAATGTGGTAGGTATTAACATCAATTCATCTACTATATCAGACATTGAAATAGGAAACAAATATAATCAATCCAATTCCTTTTTCTGCCTCTATACCAGGTGTACGGGTTAGAGCAGAGGTTACAATAATTTGTGTATAATTGAAATAAGCCATTACTATCAATAAAGGACGGCCAGGCTTCATAATTATTTTTTTCTCATCAGTATAATGGATGATCTTAGCACCCATTTCATTCATGAACCAGGTAAAGTTGGACAAACAATTAGGTATTTTTCTAAATCATTGAAAATGTAGTTCACCCATTATTAAAAAAGGTGCCTCTGGCTTGACCTCAGTCCATTGCTCCAATATTTTTTCAAGCCCCTATATTACTTCTGTCATGGCTATATTATTAGGTGGTTTATACACATTAATTATTAGTAAGCTCTGCTCATTACCAACTTCCTTCACATCCAATAACCCAGCCAAGATATAAGGGGGGAATATTTGGGAAGCTCGTAGGCTGTTCTTCGATGTTTTTAGTACCCAAAGCCAATACATCCTAAAGTCTACCTCCCAAGTGCCTTCTCGCTTTTTCTTGAATGATACAATAACCATCCATTGTAATTTCTTTCATCAAACAAGTTTCCTGCAATGTGAAAATATCTACACTAAGTATGTGTTCAAGGCCCACTGGGTTAGACAATAATGAATTGAAACCACGTGTATCCCATGAAAGGATATCTATTTTATCTTTATTTCAAATTTTCTGTCAATCCACCTCATCAGTGCTATTCTACGGTGGGTGGACTTGGAATCTCTTTGAGTTACTTTTTGGATGTGTTCTAGGTTTTTCCACAATACACTTAACCAAATTATCTATATCCAATTTCTCATTGCCACTCATACTTTTATTAACTTTCTTATTCTTCTTTTGATATTAAGCTTTTGTCTGTAACAACACCTTCAGAATCTCATACCCCATATGTAGGAACTCCTTCCCATATCACAGAATGAATTCCACAACAATAGGCAAAACCAGGCGTTTTATTGCCCAATGTGCTTCTTGTTTGCAACTTGCTTGGTTACAAAAAGTAATTTACGTAGATATATTTACATAATACAGCAGATACATTTACATAGATAGTTTACATGATACAGGGTGTACTATCTAGGTAATATGTTGTTACCTAGACAGGATGCAGGAAAATAACAATGTGCAATTAGGTAGCATTATTGCAGATAATACGTCAACATATGTCCATTTGCATAATAAATATGTGCATATCAGAGTGGGTTGATGGATCAAGTCGGGGTGTAGATCAAATACTATATACAGTTATGGTGACCCATTGTTAAATAGAAACATGAGGAGTTATATGCCAGATTACTGGTCCGAGTTTTTTAGCCAGTTAATGAGGTTCTGTTGGAATTGTGGGTATGATTGATGTTCTCGCAGGTGAGGGAGTAAGGAGTTCCACAGTTGTGCTGCCTTAACCAGGAAACTACGTCCCCCGACCCTTGAGATTTTAAATCTTGGGACTAAGAGGCTATTAGTGCTGGGGACTCTAGTAGGTTTTATAGAGTTTTTTTTTACAATTCTCTCAGTAAGGTAGCAGGTTGCGGGTGCTGTATTATTTAGACATTTGTACGTGAGAGAAGCCACTTTCAACTGGATTTTTTTCTGCGTGGATAGCCAGTTGTTTAATTTTCCTTTTGAAGTGATATGATCTCTCCTAGAGATCCCGAGTGCTGCTCTAAGAGCATTGTTCTGGAGGAGCTGGATTTTCTTGATAGTTTCCAAATTGGCCCCAAGGTAAAGAGAGTTACAATAATCCAGCTTCGACAGAACACGAGCTCTTGCCAAGGTGATGCAACTGTTACTGGACAGGAAGGGTTGACCTGCTCTGATTAATTTACAGGTGTATGCTGTGGCAGATGCCATTGCATTAACCTGTTTTTTGAAGAAGGTTGAGTCCAGGTAGAAACCCAGACTTTTAACCTCAGTAGAGACCATGATGGGGTTGCTATCAATATTGAATGAAGAGTATTTAGGCCCCAGTCTTTTGATTGTTGAGAAGGTGCCCAAGATATTGATCTCAGTTTCATCATCATTCAGGCATAGTCCGTGTGTAGCCATCCATGCCTGGATGATGAGGTAAACCCTGTTCACCAAGGCCAAATCCTTATCATGATCACTGGTAGGCGGTAGGAGAATCTGAAGTTACCCAAGTGCTTAGTGTAATTGTTGTACCCAAGCAGTGATTCTAGTCCGTATAGCAGCATCTACACACTCATCCCTTTTCCAAATGTAATTTGTTTAATCTCCAGTATTATGAAATATAGGGTGTGCAGTATTCTTGTTCAATGTTTAAAAAATGCAACTGGAGGTATTATGTAATATTTTTTTCTTTTTCCATAGCTACCCCCACTCTTAGAGTTTGATGTAGGATGGTAATATTAAATATTAAAAATGATGTGTGCTACATTGATGCTGAAAAAGTAGAAAGAACTAAGGTTAGTATTTTCCCTTACATTAAATTTGTAATTTGTGGACCATGTTGTTCATGGCCAATCTAGCCATATAATGCGCATTTATTGGTATGTTAACATCCTCAGTAAGGGCCTCATTACACGGTAGGCGGTAAACCACCCCATTCCAAGGTTGATGGGGCTGTAATTCCCCCTTTCTCCATGGCCCTTCCCCATTCCCATTGTTGCCCCATAGGGCATAATGGGAATGGGGAAGGAGCTAATTACGGTACCGCAAATTGCAGTACCGTAATTAGCACCAAGGTCCCTTTGCGGGTCCCAACTTTAACGGCTGGTCTGCACCAGCAGTTAAGGTCGGGTCCCGCAAAGGGACCTCATAGTAAGGCGGTAAGGGTTAACGGTCACCGGTACCTTTACTGGGGACCGTTAACCCTTACCGCCTTCCATGTAATGAGGCCTTAAGTGTGTCATATAGCAACAAAACCCCTGAAATTCAGCTAAAGCCACCTTAACTTCATGCTCCCTGTTGCGCAGCCTATGACCACAAGGATGATACCACAGATGACATCACTGATGGCATCACTGATTAGATCACTCGTGACATCGCTAACAGCATCATATATGACATCAATCATTATTTAGCTAATGACATCAGACATAAGATCACTATAGGTATTTGCCCATATTTAAACCACCCCTACATTTCTTCATATGTGATATCAGCATTATAGAATAGTGCTAAACAATGAGCACATGTTCGAAACAGTAAACAGATACAGATACACATGCATCATATCATTACTTGTGAAGCTTTCCTATGTAGTACTTTGGTAAAAGATGATATCTGAATTATTAATAGTACACTGCTTAGAAGGTTCCTGTTTGTGCCAAACATATCTAAGACATTTTCAATATAATATAATCTGTATATACTTGTACAAAATAATTAGTAGAAATAAATTGAAATAGACACATGTGGAACCCTAATTTTGTACTACATTTTAAAATGAACCTATGTAAATACTCAATTGTTTTATTTTAAGAAAAATATATGCACCTATAACGTTCTAAATTACATGAGAAGTGCTTTAAAACAAGAACCAACTATGTATTCGGATATATTTTAATATTTCCATACATGGGTATTACAACATAAGTGATTATTACTCTAAAGGTATACATGTATAGAAAAGAAATGTAGTTTTAAATTCACAATTTGCTTGAAAACATATGCATAGATGTATATTTCTTTCTGATTGTCTTTTGTAAGTGATTTACATGTTAACATTGAAATAAAACACATACTGCACAAAGTAAAAAGTAATCTTTAAATAGTATCCAGTTTTTTATTACATTCACTTGTGTGTATGTGATAGATGATGTAAAAAACACTTTCACCTGAAATGAGAAAGTAGGAAAGTCCATTTGAGCCATGTCACAAATCCCATAGTGCCACCTAGTAGCCATCGCTGGAAGTTCACCTCCAGTTCCGAGCCACAACAGCAAGGCATTGTGGGTATGCAAATTAGCTCACATGCAAACCTTTTACTCTGGGACATTGTCTTTGTCTAAGCGAGCAGTGCTACTTTATACATAACTTAATCAACCGAGGACAGACATTTGCAAGGCTGCCAGGACAACTACATACCTGCTTTCACCCTTATTAGGGATCATCAAGATAACAATAATTTGAACAGACATATAACAGATATATATATATATATAGAGCATGTTATGCTTTGCCAAAATCTAACACAACATTGGAGGCTGGATTCCACCTCCATATAGGCACTCAGCATTTCCAAAAACAGATACGATTTTAAAAATGTTTGGCACTTTAACTGTACACACTTTATAACACATCACACTTTTCCACACATTGATTTCTGTCACCCCAGGAACAATTACTAACATCCTGGGAATGCATGTTTTAACACATGTTTTTAAGAAACTGACACATTATGTTGCTGATTAAAGTTGGTGTAGTTTATTTTGTTTTCCTATTGAGCCATTGACATTTCCTTTCAACGTCTTGCAATTTCTTGATTCCACTGATTAGTGCAGCATGGACTCAGCACTATTAGTTGCAAATCAAATGAAACTGGCTGATTTGACATTCAAATGCAACACTGTTAACAACCCAAGGAGTGAAAATATTATCTCAATTACCAACACCCGTCAACTTTGGACAAATTAACAAGATTGGAAAAACACCAAAGAATAGAACTGTCAAAATGGTGGGTGTTCACTACTTTGGAAAAGTATATTGAATCTAGAATGATCCCTAGAGGATTACGTATTCTAACTTTTGAAGAGAAAAATAATTACAAACCCAGAGAATGAGAGGTTGGTCTAGCAGAATGCTAACAACACATGCTACAGGTTATAATTAAATATGCGAAAATCAGACATGAGCAAATGACCAAGGATATTTCAAGTCTAACAGAAGAATTGACTAATGAACTTGAACAAAATAAACTCAATCCTTATTGATTAAACTGACAGACGATTACAAAACTAGTACCTGGATAAAATCCAACACAGGAAAATAATAACATTCCAAAGGCTATATGAAGACCATAAAAGTGGCAGAATGTATAGTGTTGGCCAACAATATGACACTCTCTACAAGACTTGCATCCAGGCATTTCCTGACACATGGGATTCCATTTTAGGAATCTTAAAATAGAGGAGGCGTGCATGATTTACAGTGGAACAGAAAAACATAAAAATCCTCAAAGAGAACGAAATCTGTGACTTAAAGAGACAGGCAGAGTAAAAATCAAGAACTGATGCAGAGAAAGCGGACAACAATTTTTGGGGAAACATCATACCCAAATGTTGATGTGATCCAAGAAAACATTATATCTGCTAAAACAAAGGCAAATACAGTTATAAATCTAACTGCTTCACCCTTTCCAGACTGAACAAGAAAACTACTTAAATTAGGGCTTTCATTTGTTCATGGTCACAATGTTGACTTAGTGGACACTAACAGTTGTCTTTAATTTCTGCAGAAAATTACACTTGCAGAAATATTTTACACATATTGAAAGTACTATTCCTACTGCACACGAGAAGTACACATCTTAAGTATAAGAGAGACAGATGCTCAGAAATGTTTCACAGAATCGGATAATGAATCAAATTCAATACAGGCTATAGAATTTTGGGAATTGGAACATTCATTATTTTGTCATCATAGTTACTTCAAACCCAAAACATATTTCATTCCCCTCATGATTGATGATAAAGCCATCTAACAGTCTGAAAATGTATTAAAATTGGAGAAATTAATTGGTTTCAACCCTCTAGAACATATTTAAAATGCTCAGATCTCAATATCTTGAAAGAGCTTAAAAACAATCAAGGTTGGCAGCCACACCATCAGTCAAAGGTGTAATCTTGTACTTTGTGAGAGAAAGGATTATGTAAAGCGAGAATACATACAACTTAAAGCTAAACATTGCTACACAAAGTTATCTAAAGACCCTGTGATGAATTTTCCACCTTCCTTTAGCAACATTTAGTTATGTCGTTTTGGTTTTCAAAGGGGATTCTGAACACGGAAAAGCAATACATATTAGTAAAAAATCCTACAATTGCCACACTGTATGTACTACCAAAAGTACACAAGAAAATGTTTTACTCTTCAGAATGGCCAATTGTTAGCTCCATCGGCTCTCTGACAGAACCCTTGTCCAGTTTTACTGATTTTGCTCTTACTTTCCTTTGTAACCAGTCTCCTATCTTATGTCAAAGATACTGGGGATGTCTTGATTGGTTGCATAACGTACCATGGGAAAATTATTTCATCTTGAGAACTCTTGATGTTATACCTTTATATACGGTAATTCAACATCAAGATGGTATCAGAGCAACACAATTCTTTTTGTGTGATAGATCTGCCACTTTTAGACAAAATACTGACTGACAAAATACTGAAAATTATTGATTTTGTACTGCATCACAATTATTTTTCTTCAATGAGGATGTCTTTCTACAATTGAAAGGCACTGCAATGGGCACTCAGTTTGCTCCTGATTATACAAATCTCTTGATGGGCTACTGGGAGGACATTTTCATCCTCAATAACCCAATTAATAAATGGAATGATAAAATTGCTATGTGGCTTCAAAACATAGATGAACTTTTCATACTCTAGCAAGGTATGATAGATGTACTGTCATGTGTGAATTTCACACATTTCTTAAGTGCAATGATCTTAATTTGTACTTTGTTATCAATTCAAACAGGCAAAATATAGAATTTTCAGATTTATGCATGATGGTTGCCAATGGTCAGATCCATTTTAAACTGTGCAGCAAAGAAACTTCTGGCAACACTATTCTACTTGCCAATTCTTGCCATCCCCCAAGTTACAGCAGAAACATTCTATATGCAGAATTTCTAAGAGAAATTGTTTGCTTACCACTGACTTTGTAACAGCAAACAAACACTCAAGTTCGTGTTTTAGAGAAAGTGGATATTTTTTCAAAACAATTAAAATGTGAAACACAAAACGGATTTGATATTGAGACATGATTCGGTAAAATCTATGAAGTAAACACGCGAACCAAACAAAACCAGGTTCATTACAATTTGTGGCATATAAGCAAATCAAAAACACAATGGCCCTCATTAGGACCCTGGCGGAGAGGGTTTTACGCCGGCGTAGTGCATGGCGTACCTCTCCGCCAGACTACGAGTTCCCGTAGCGCCATGGATGATTTTTACGCCTGCTTTTTGCAGGCGGAAAAATCCATGGCGCTACGGGACTTGTTGTTAATTACGCCACCGTAATTTACGGTGGCGTAATTAACGCCTTCCCCACTCCCATTATACCCTATGGGGCAAGAATGGGAATGGGGAAGGGTAAAATGGGGATTGGGGACTTACCGCCCCGCCAAGGTCGGCATGGGGCGGTAAGTCCGCCAACCACCTTGGCGGAGTTGGCAGCTTAGCGCCATGGACCATGGTGCAAATTGCACCATGGTCCTCCGCCAGGGTCCTAATGAGGGCCAATATCATCAACAAACATTCTATGAAGATACTAATCTGAGGCCCATTTTAAATTCTAGGGCACAGATCTGCTATGAATGTGGTACAAATGTTGGTGATTATGTTACATGTAATCATCTTAACACGCCTAAACAAAACAATTGGCTTGAACAACAAATTGGATGCTATCATGTGGATCTTGGCAGCAACAAAGGGAAGTTTAAGACTCCAGTTTTGTAACATTTACGAGCTATAAATTGCAAAGACAATAATTATCCTGTAGCATTCCACTTTGCTCTTTTCTCTCCTCAAATGGATTGGAGTTGGAAAAATAATACCACATCCACGCAAAGGCAATAGGGAAACCATGCTCCGAAGACCGCTGCACTACACTAATTTCAAGATTCAACTGCAAAATTCCTTTCGGCCTTAGCACAACTAAAGGTTGCCATGTTTTTATTTGACTTACTTTCTATTGTCTCCATGTTTTTTTTAAATTAATTAGACTCAGAAAAAATGACTGCAATTTAGATGCCATCTCTTTTTTTTCTTTTTCTGTATTTTCGATTATGCAGACATTTTGTCCTTAAGTGTCCCAAAATATTTACTATTTTTGGTGAATGCGAGTCAAGCGAATCGATATATGGCTTCTTTGTGGTGCCTACATGTTTCTACAGAGATATGTCTGGATATTTTAAGAATTACATCGATTGTACTATTCCTATATATGCCATTAAGACCCAATATGATAATATAGCCGACTGGAAATTATGCTTCATACTATAGATTTCATCAGAGCATATTTTATATCTATTGATCTTATTACCCACCACTTCAATTGTCTTTTTGTTTTCAATTTAGATGTTTATATGCCCCAACTAGCACTTTACTCTATTATGCACTGTCATGTTATGACAGTTTGTTTCCTACCTTAATGTTTGTTACCATTACCAAACTGTGGGAAACAGCGACACATTGGCTCTCTCTGTTTCACAGTGATTCAATAGAATGGCTTTTGAAACCACATCCTTGATGCTCCCATGGAGTTCTTTGAGTGCCATGCAGTGCCTGTTTTTTTCGCGAGCTATTCTCGCTGCTGCATTTGTAAAAAGGATGTAAATATATCTCAAAGAAAGCTACTTATTTCCCTCAGTTAAAAGAGCGCGTGCATTTCAGAGCTGGCACGTATTTCACTGATGAGTGTGTGGGCCTCAGAGAATAAGTGTATGCATCTCAACCGTTGACACGTCCCAGAGGGGAAATTGACATCTAACTTTGTGGACTAACTGGAGGCTCTGTGCAAGTAACGGATGTGAGGGCACGGATCTGATTGATGGAAGAGTTTGCATGTCTGCCGCGTTTGGTTGAGTGTGTTCATCTCACATGAACGATTATTGTGCATCTCTTTGAGGGGAAGCCTGAAGCAGTTCTGCGCCGTTGTGGAACCTCAGAGTACGCATGCCCCCACTTATCTGATGGTGCACAACAACAGAATAAAAGTTGTGTGTTTTACAGAGTTGCATACACGCATTCAGTAGGTTATCTGTTGCTGAATTGAAAGCTCCTGGAGCTGAGTCATTGTCCTCGCCTGGAACTACAGTTATAATGAAACTCATTTAAATGCCATGAAATAACTCACATAAGCCGTATACAAGTTATCTCTATGGGTTTCTGTAAGATACGGGTGGCTAAAGCGGAAGGGGGTAAGATTAGTCAATTCACAGACACCACCCTTCAACCTAAAATAGGGGCTTTAGGGCAGTGGGGCTCATAACCACAAAAACTCAATCTAGCTGGGCCCAAATCCAGGCGTTTATGGAGACTGGATAAGGATTTCTGTCTGTTCCGGACCTTGGAAGGCTGGTCTCCCGACTAGCACATAATCACGCACGTGTGAGACTGTGTGCAGTGGCACGCGTCTTTGATTTCTGTTTATCATGGGAAGTTAACTTACAAGAAGAAACAAATACACGTGTCGATGTGTAATATATGAATTATCAGTATACTATTATTATCCTTTTATGTGGATCAATACTTGCCAGGAGTCATTTGGAGTAGCACAGTGTACATTAGCCGTCTTTAGGAAGATATATGGGGGTCATTCCGAGGATGGAGGTAAGTATTAGTTCTTACCGGCATGGCGGAAAGAACGAATCCGATCTGGTACCATGCCGCTTTTCACAGGCTATTCCGACCTCGCGGGCACGAGCTTTCCGCCATGCCGGTAAATCCCCTAGCGGCATCCCGCTAAAGGGCTCGTTAAACCCCTTACCGGCATGAAGCGAGACGTACTTAACAACACCGCCGTGGAAGCTTTGCCGACCGTAATTAGCGGTGACCGTAATTTATGGTATCCGTAAATTACGGTCACCGCTAAATAACGGATACAGAAATTACGTCATCGCACAGGAACGGGAAGGAGCGCGGCGGCCATCTTTAAAAACACAATCCATTGCCATCCTCTCCAGGTAGCACCCTTGGGACGAACCTGAACCTCGGAAAAGGCCCACACAACGGCCAGCTATGCCCAAAGCACCCAAGAAGTCGGCGGACCGCCTCCGCAAGCAGCGCTTCAGCCCCGAGGAGCTGCAGGCCCTGGTAGGCCACCTGGAGGAGCATGCAGTTGTCGTGTTCAGCAACGACATGCGCAGAGAGGCAGGGGCCCGCAAAAAAAACATATGGGCAGAACTTGCCCAAAGGGTGAGCGCGGTAGGCACCACACCTCGCACCCCCAGGGACTGCTGCAAGAGGTGGGACGACTTGCAGTTGAGGGTGCGAGCATCCTCTCAGCCAATCGCAGCCAGGCACTGCAAACTGGAGGTGGACCAAGTTCACCAGCGAAACTAGAGCCATGGGAGGAAACATGCGCTGCATTGATTGGCACAGAAGCAATCGAGGGCGTCGGCGAAATGGAGTGTGGGGCTCCGTCGTCTGCTGATGGAGGTGAGTGTCCAAAGTCAACACCGCCATTGGCAAATACATGCAGAATACACCTCCATGCCACGTCCAATGTGCACCTTGTCATACTGCCCTCCACCCATCCTGATAATGGCAAGACAACTGCCACCAAGGGACAAGTGCCACCACAGAATGTCCACCAACCACAGTGCAGTACGTAGCACATCCCAATAAGCACACTGTGCAGCAGGCTTGGCAGTGTGCGAGTCAGACTGCACATGACCTGGCCAGGATTAGTGACTCCAACACCAGCGTACATATCCAACACATGCGTAGAATCCAATGATGTAGTAATGGCCAAAATGCCACCAACCCAAAATGACTGAAATGTGAATGCTGCCATTAATTACATTACCGTCTCACACAACCCCTCATGTTGTACCTTTGTTGTACACACACAGGCAGTGAGCATGAGGGCGATGAGCCTGAGAAAAGCCATCCCACCACATCGAGTGCCAAAGGCAGGGACCACCGCATACCGGCCAGGAAGGACCAAACCACCACAGCTCCTCCAAGGCCCATTGAGGTTGCACAACCCCCATCCCTCACTGCATCTGCGCCTGCTAACATCGCCACACCAAGGTCAGAGGATTCCAGCATCTCTGGGGAGGTGGCAGCCACGGCCCCTCTGCAAATTGTGGACAGCCCCTTGTCAATTTGTGGTGCATCTGAGGAGGAGTACTACCCCACTGTACACACACCGAGCCCTCCAATGTCCCCCAGGTGTCGTGCAGTGACTCAGGGGAGGGTGACACACCAGTCCGAAGTGCACGTGGCGATGCACCGGGAGACGCAGATCCCGTGCCCAGTACCCCATTTGAGGCCCTGTCAGGGCATGTTGCCCCAATCCCCTGCAGGGATGATACGCCATCCCAGGATGCACTACGTGCAGGACAGCTCACTGCCCTCATTACTGACTTCAATGAGGAGAACCGCCAGGGCAGGTTGGAGTTACTGGAGGAGCTCAGGCAAATGCGTCAGGTGTTCACGGAAGGCACCAACCGTGTGTGTGAGGCACTTGCACGCATTGCAGACACCCTTGTGGCAGCACATCCCACCCATGTGACACAGCAGGAGGACACCCCCTCTACCAGTCGCCCCACCCCGGCAAGCCCGGTGCGCCACTCGCTGCGTTATCAGCGGCGCAGGAACATGCCCCCCCCGGACCCTGGGAGCATGGATGAATAGGCAATGCTGGCACATGTGGACTCAATGTGCAACACGGGCCTAGTGTTGCGGAGTTGGGGGGAGGGGGGCGAGGGTGTGTATGGGAGTTGGGGGGAGGGGGGTGAGGGTGTGTATGGGAGTTGGGGGGAGGGGGGTGAGGGTGTGTATGGGAGTTGGGGGTGAGGGTGGAGGTTTTGTTGTTCACGTTGGAACCTACAAATACAATACACCGGTTGTGCATAAAAATATCGGAGTGGACATTGTTCAATGTGCATGCATCTTCTAATGACTCACAGTGCATGGTGTACATGTATCCCCACAACCACTGCCCGATGCCCTGTCATCCTGACACCCTCAGCTGACTCGAGTGTCAGAAATATTGTCCAATCAATGATTGCCACACGGCACATCCCTACTGTGCACCTGCACCGTGATGCTGTCCTGCCATTTCTTCCTCCACCCCCACGTTCCGACGGATGCACGCATTGTGCAGCTTTACACATGCCATGGTGATCCTGGCCACCTTCTCGTGGCTGTTGATGAGTGCTCCACCTGAACGGCTGTGGCAACAAAATAGTGCCTTCAACAGGCCAAATGTCTGCTTTATGGCCACCCGTGTACGAATATGGGCTCGATTGTAGTCCTCCTCATGCCTGTTCTGTAGGTTGCGGATAGGGGTCATGAGCCATGGCTTCCAAGGGTAGCCACCATCACCTGCATGGAAGGGGAATGAAGGTAAGTGTTTGTACATTGATGGTGGGGAACTGTAGCAGCCTTGCATGGCGCTGGTGATTCCTGGCCATGCACACATGTCCCTGGTTGCATCAACCCCATTACTTGTCCAGCTATGTGTCCTGTGCCATGGAATGATGGAGGGGGTAGCTTCTTCAAGGTGGATTATGGTGTGCACTCACATCTTGTTGCACGTGCACCGTATATGCGTGCAGCAGTGTTGGCCTGAATTCATTGATGTGTTGGGTTCTGTGTGATTTGGTGGCAGGGGTGTTGACTGTAGTCAGTAGCATACTCGTCTTGCTGCACTGATCAGTACCATGGTGACTTGCACCACTACTATGGGTGTGCGGAACCAGGGACACGCTGCGGTATACCTGTTGTGCTCACTTCTATGCACTCCCAGGGACGTCTGTCTTGTGTGGTGGGATGCAGGAGGCTGCGAGGTAGTGCATATGCAGTGCATGGTGCAGGATGCCCTTACGGTGTGTGTGGTCCGCCGATGAGTGGTGCTTGTGTTGTGTTATTGGGCCAGGTTACCTGTCGGACGAGTAGTGTTGTGTTTTGTACATTCTGGCATCGCTGTGAGGTTAGGCAGTCATGTGCCATGTCGATTGCCTTGGGGCACTGTGTTCTGTGAGGTGCACATCGTGCACTGGCGTCAACATTCCCACACAGGTGTGGTATGCACCCCCACCCTTTCCCACCAAGTTGGGGTATTCATCCACCCCAATCATGGCACCAATGCGCTGCCATGGCCCAATCAGGTGACTCACCAAGCAGTCAGGCACGTTGTCCAGCATGTAGCTCCATCTAGCGTGATAGCGTGGGGTTTCGCAGGACCAGGGGGTCATGTCTTGTTCGGGGGTATTGGGCACCGCAATGTGTGATGTCTTTACTGGCATTTCATGCCATCTGGGCGTCAATGGAGCGGTATTGCTTACAGTTGCAATACCCCACCTCCATTGCATGTGGACAGTTCAATTCCACGTGGGTGCAGTCGAGGGCACCCATGCAATTTGGCATGCCTGCCAGTGCATGGTGGGCAACTCATGTATCCAATATCTCCTGGGGTGTCCGGGGTAGGGATATGTAGTCCCTTGTGTGTTTCAGGAGGGCATCCAGCACTTGTTTGAGTATCTGTGAAGATATGGCCTGTGGTATGCCATGCATGTACCCCACTGTATGCTGCTACGTGCCTGTGGCAAGGAAGTTGAGTACAGACACTACCTTGAGTCGAGGGGGGATTGCGGGGTGGATTTCTGTGTGGCTCACTATGTCGTTATGTGTCAGGTCCACTATGGTGGTGATGGTGTCCCGGTCAAGCCGGTACAGGGTGTGGATCAGCTCTGGTGTGAGGTTGAAGGGGGAGGCTCTGATGCGAGTGATTGGGGGCTGCCGGCGTGGTAATGGTGGCTGCACCGGTAGGGCATGCCGGGCCTGTAGCACCCTCCTTCTCCTCCTGTGTATCCTCTGTGGTGGTGGCTGTAGTGTTTGTTGTTGTTGCTGTTGTTGTGGTAGCTGCCTTGCATGCAGGGCCTCCGGCTCCGGTAATGCTTCTACTATTGGTGTCATCTTGGTGTGGGAGGGGGTGTGGTGGGTGGGTGGGATCCTTTTATGCTGTGTCAGACTGCATTGAGTCCACCTGTGCTGATTGTGTGCACCTGTGGCTCTAGGAACCACTGCTCAGAGTTCTTTACTCCTTCTCTGAGATGCCTGTATGTACTCCATGCCGGTAAGGTACTTTACGGCCTTGGGGATGCCGTAATTTACGTGTGCTACTTACTTGGAATCAGCTCCGGTTTACGCCATGCCGTTAAATACGGCATGGTGGGTCGCGCGCGCGACCCAAGACCGTAAATTACGGCATAGTAGTTTACGGTGCCGTAATTTACGGTCTGAGGGGTCGGAATAGCGTGGAGCGGAAAACCATGCTGGTAAAGCATTACCGGCATGGTTTGGACCTTACCTCCAACCTTGGAATGACCCCCATATAATGTTGACAGATAATGCACAGTGAGATGATTTTCCCAGGATCACACACTTTAATTTAGTGATGAATCTGGGATTTGAAACCAGACTGCAATTTAGGCACTAGACCACGTTTCTTTTCAGCTGCAGTTGGTAGAAAAAATGTATTTGGCTTTTAACACGATCGCAAACCTGACAAGTTTGTGTTGTCAAGACTTAATTATGTCACTCATTTTTATAGACTACAGGCTTTTAAAAATGTTGTACTACCGTGCGGTCTGCAAAAGAAATGTGTAAAACAAACAAGAACATCGATTTAGCAGAATCCTCCAGAATCGAGTGCCAATCATCACAACAATGAAAAACAATGCAAGCATTGTTGTTAAGTGCAGAGATTTTACCTTTTGGATGAACAACTTTGTAGGTGTTGTAATTAAGGATGTGTGTTGATCTAATTATGAGCTATGTTCTGATCTAATGGTAGTTTTCTCGGCGTATGCCTACACATGTTTAATGTCATGTTTTGGGTGGAAACGTGCAGAGTGCATTCCGGCTTGTTCTGGTGTAATCAAGAACACATGTAACTTGAGGCCGGGGAGCATCTGGCGCTGAGAGCATTCTTCATCATGATCATGGGTGGGTAGTGTGTCGCTGCCATCTGTAGAAGTGATGGCTTGGCTGATAATGGGTGTTCATTATACTCTGCTCACCGCAGGTCCACCTGGAAGATGGTGCCTAGGGTTCTGTCTAATATCATATTTGAAGTCCTTTTCCCCAGCCCCTTTGCAACGCATTGCAGTCTAGTGCGCACTCTCCGTTGCTGGCTTGCTATTGTTCTCATGAAACATTCTTGTCGAGTGGGCCTTCTTCTGTGTGAACTCTGATATGTCCGAAAACAAATTACATGGACATTCATTTACAGAGAAAATAAGAGGTTGTGTTATTGCACGGCCATAATGGTTCAACCGAGGGAATAAGTGCAACTTGCAGAAAAGTGAAGTGATATAGAACTTGTATTAAGAAAATGAACACTTTATATGTGTTGTCTTACTTATTGTGTGTAAGTGAAACCCATTTCAGTATTCACAGGTACCTTTTGATTTGAATGAACATGTCTAAAATTAAATTGCACAGGACTGTACTGAATAAATTAACAGAATCCAAGTAGCACATTCCGGACAGAGGTATACCTGCTAAGAGGCCCCCTCTAATAGGGACAGGGCGTCAGTCCTTTCTTTTGAATCTATAATCGTGTGCTCACTGGACATGTTAGATTCCCAGTTAGATGGGGAGAATGGGTGCCCTGAGCTCCAGAGTGCCTAGGGTTCCTAGAAAGCCAGGAGAGGGTCGAGGTATCACATATAACACATATGTGGCTACTTGGACACTATCTGAGGCCTGTGTGATCACCTTGGCTGAAGTATGTGTTATTGAATGCCAACAAGAAATAGCTGCAATGTGTTTAATGTATTCTAGTGCTAGACTACAATAAACTATAATTGCACACTCCATCTGCAGGACATTGTGGGCCTCATTACAAGGTAGGCGGTAAACCATGGCGCTATTAGCACCATGGTTCATGCCGGTAATTTACCGGTACCGCCTTGGAGGAAAGGGGAATTACCGCCGCATTCCAAGGTTGGCGTGGCGGTAATTCCCCCTTCCACCATTGCCCTTCCCCATTCCCATTTTTGCCCCATAGGGCTCTATGGGAATGGGGAAGTCGCTAATTACGGTACCGCAAATTGCGGTACCGTAATTAGCTCCACTGGTCCCTTTGCGGGTTGGTTTTTAACGCCTGCAAAAAGCAGGCGTTAAATTCCCCAACCCGCAAAGGGACCCCGTGTAATGAGGCCCTGTGTTCTCTTCACGTGCCCAGAGTTCTGCACTGAAGATGCATTATCCTCATTACAAGAATCTTTTTATGTGCTCTCGGGGGATTCAGTCAAGGTGACATTCAAGTACACGTCACTGTTCCTTCAGTATTTAATGAAATATGCACTTTCTCTGCAGTTCAATATATAAAGTACCCCAATACAGAGAAATGGGTTGGTTCCTGCTTTTTAAAATCAACTTGTATTTCCGGGACATTTTTCAGGTCTGAAATATATGTGAGCTTCCGCTCAACATAATGACGTGTAAAGCACTGTCTGGTATTTAGAAAACAACAATAAGCAAACAGCAGCTTTGCTATGTTGTAGTGCCACTGTTGGTGCTAGATGTGTCACGTGCGAACATGGCAATTGCCACGGCATTTTCTACAGTGCCATCAAAAGCTTCCATGTTATTTTACCCACTGACAGGTGCAGATGTGGCCTGCAAGCCAGACTGCTGCTTCCCCAAGAGCGAGAGAGTTGGAGGGAGAGAACGCAAGTTACTGAACAGCTGATGATGTGCACTTGTATTGCATTGTGAATGGGCGACTGATTGCCAATGGTGACTCTGGTGTGCGGTCCATCTTCATTTTCTTTTTCATAGTTCAGTTTTTTACTGGCATTCAATTCAGATCCCTGGTTTAGGTACTCTCTGACTAAATGGGTACAGTTGGTCACCTTTTCCTGAAACTGTGCTTGGGATTGACAGCTCGAGAGAAACTGGAGGTGAAATGTTTGGGATCTGAATAGCTAAAAATAAATATTCAACGAGGCGCAAACTAAAACTATACTCAGGTTTTTAGCAGCCGGCTATAAGAAAATCTTGCTTCCTCGTCGCACTTCTAAAAATGCATTGTCCCTCTTTCTCTGCTTGTTGGTGGTGAAGTGGCTGCGACAAAAACAGGAGTTAGAGACTTAAAACATCTAGCTAAGAAACGGAATAAACATTAACTATGTAAATCCAACTTTGATATTTTTAATGCTGGGCATGCTTGCAGTTGTAAACATAGCAGGCCAGTTAGACAAAGGATATGAATTGACTGTGGGCTATTTTGTGGTGACTTTCAATTGCCATTATGTGGCCATGAAGAAACCGATGGTTCATTAAACCTAGGAGTGTTTGGAGACTAGAGGGGTTGTTCGAGCATGGACAGTGCAACGGATGTGCATTTGAAAACTGGTATTGTGTTTCAAGATACCTACAAAAATCCAGAATTCACTTCTGGGCCTAGATTATCAAACTGTTGCTTCTATTTTTGTACATTTGGGCCAGACTTAACACAAAGATTGCCATGAACTGATTTTTGCTTGGATAAAATTACTATTTTGTACCCCTTTTGGTATCGCTGCTCAGGGGCTTATGGGCACAAGGTCGAGGTCGGCACTGATTATCGGCGCTGTTTTCCAAAATAAGGCTCAATGCCAATTTTGTTTTCTTGTGCAGTCTTGTAGCTCTCAGGGCGGACATGGGATTTAATGCCTGCTAGCCCAAGCCTAAATCCCATGTTCGCCCGCTGCCAGAGAGTGAAAGCTATTCGCACCCTGGGATTTCCCAGGGTGCAAATAGTTTTAATTTTGTTTCCTTCCAACGGGAGATGTGCTCAGCGCGAGCACATCTAACGTTGGAAGGAAAAATAATGGTCATCACCATTAAAATAGAAAAGGGACTATGTCATGCCATGGAAAACAGGTTCCCAAATGGCCACCATCATCCGAAAAGGAACCTAGTCCCTTTTCTATATTTATGGCGGCCATTTATATATTTTTTCTTTTTATTCAATGCATGCAATGAATGCACAATCGCTTCGGGAAAGGTGGATTGTGATTGGTCAATCTGCCTTTCCCAGGTGCAAATCTACATTACGCCACTACTGAGGTGGTGCACTGTGAAATGCTTTGAAAGCATAAAAAGGGCTCATATCCCCAAAGCTTTTATTACCGCTGACCTCTGTCATTCCAACATGCAACCTGTCTCTACAACGTACATTTGTGAGTGGTAACACGTCACCTGGCATAAGTAGTATACAGCACACAAAAAGACAGTGTATGACAAGCTATTTAATAGCATTCTCGATCTGATTTCACTAGAAAAGCTGTAATAGTGTAAAACAATGGTGTATATCCCGAACAAACACAGCACCCTCACACAGCTTGCACATGAAAATATGACTTGTCCCTGCTGATCACAAGTGATAAATAAACATTGGTGGAACCCCATGTGAGTATGTCCTGCGCAATAAATTACCATCATTTTCCCATTCATACAAATGATTGGTCCATGTTTAACTCATTTTATCCTGCGCCTCAATTGCTGGAGGGAGGGGCTCAGAGGGGAGGGAGGGGTGTCTCCCTTACCGTGTGGGAGAGCGGGATTTTGTGGATATTGGATATGTTTTTTTTGTTTTTTCTGTATCTTGTGAATGCTGTGTAGGCAAAAATTACAATGTTTGGAGGCTTTGGGCATAATTCACAGAAGGTTGAGCATGTAGCAAAGTGATGCCAGAAAAAACACAAGTGACTCCAGGACTCGGCGCCAAAGAAAAAGATTGTTTAATAGCATAAACTATATGAGTCGTAGCTACATCTGAGAACAGTAGCCGTCTACTTGATTACGCATTTCGGCTACCACGAGCCTTTGTCAAATCAGGGCTATAATAATTAGACCTGACATAATATTGTATTGCAGTATTTGCATTCATACCACAATTCGAAGTAACATAAAGCACATTGAAATTGAAAATTACAAACATGTCCACATTTAGTTAGACAGAGAAACAAGGGTTGGTGAAGGGGAGGATGGAGCGGGTTCAAGAAAACACAATATTGCCATCAGATAGACACATAAAATCATAATCGTTAGAAAACCCAAAGAAAAAGAGAAGATGCAAATATAATAATCATACCCAAAAAAATGGGACGCGGATGTTGGTAAACATATATGTAAAGAGAAAAAATAAATAAAAATGACCATTAGTTCAGTTGTAACAACAAAGACATTTTTTTTCTAAATAACATGCCATGAAGTTTATGAAAATACGCTTACACAATATTATTGCGAAAAAGTCCATATGACTGTTGTCTGAAATATAGTTAAAGGGACAAATCCCAAAGGCTGAGAGTCTGTAATTAAAGAGTTGGAATAATCCCAAGTTACAATATAATATTCAGTTGGTCACCTATAATAAGACTGTGGCAATCCCTATCTATTGTGGAGTGGAAACTCATAAAGGTCACGGTCACAGTCCCTTAAAGCGTTGTGGGGTACCTACTGGAAATATAGTGGCATTTGTGGAGTTGTTTCTGAAGTTGACAACAAGGCAGACCCACTACCCTATACTTCAAGATGGCAGCTTATCTCAAGAATCGGGAGGAAGACACCAAGAATCCCTTCACCGAACAGGGAGACATGACACATGCCTTCTCGAGTATTGCAACTAAAAGGGAAGATCTACGTTCTAAATTCATCAAATTAGAAAGAATTTCCAAAAAGGAAATAGATAAGTATTGGGAGAAGGTTTCCCTGGAGAACTATGTACAGAATGATCGAGTGCCGAGGGGATTAAGGATCCTCATCTTTCCTAACTTTAACAATTATCAGGACAAAGATTTAGCAGAGGCATGGGAAGCCAATTTGAGCAACAGCTCAATGAAAATGATGGATCTTTTAATTGAACATGCAACGAGAGAACATAAAAGAGCAGTAGAAGGAATTGAGACTATCAAGAAAGAAATAACTGCAATGCAGTCCAATGAAACTACAAAAGCAAAAAACTATGAGAAAATGTACGAACTTCTCCAAGTCTATCAGGATGAAGTGAAACTTAGAAAGTTAAGGAAATGTTATCGTGATGATCGTGATTATAAAGAAGACCGAGTTTAAACTTTTCAGACCAAATATGATGCAAGTATTAAACCATCTTCGAAGAACTCAACTCCAAATACATCATAAGCAAGCTCTGATGCAGATTCTGAACCAGAAACCTTAGAGGCTGACAGTGTGAACACACGTGAACAAGGAGGTTACATGAATCAGATTAGGAGGTACAAAAAAGGCAATCGTAATCTTCCCAAGAAGACAGTCAGTTTTCAACTACCGGCTATTACAAGCATTCAGAATCCGGTTCTAGGAGGAGAGGAAGGAGGGGGGCAAGAAACAGCATGAACCCAGACATCGTCCATATGGACAAAAGACTAACGAGGGCCAGCTCCAAGGAGGCGAGCGGCAGCAAATAATGGAACATCTTGTACTCAATCTATCGAATAGAAATGTAACTATGGATGAAAGATGTCTTCTAAACAAGGGTCTGTCATTTGCACCTACATGTGACTCAAATAGAGTGGATGTGCACATAGAT
The DNA here is from genome assembly GCF_040938575.1 of Ambystoma mexicanum. NCBI lineage: Eukaryota > Metazoa > Chordata > Amphibia > Caudata > Ambystomatidae > Ambystoma > Ambystoma mexicanum. The sequence goes on along the minus strand of NC_090933.1, from coordinate 770,143,295 downwards.
TGTTCAAATTCATAAGCAAATTGAAGCAAAGAATGTTTTTTGCTGCTCAAGCACCTGGCAACTATCAAAGTAAGGACCCAGAAATTCCAATCAGTGGTTACTCAATTTAAGATGTTGAAGACACCTTCTTGATCAGATCCATAGTCAAAAATTAGCAATTTGCAACATTCAATCTTTTAGAGGAACTAAGGGTGAAATCCAGTACCATGTCAACAAAAGAGCTCAAATCAGCATCTAAATGTATGCCTCAACGACTGGCGGATAACGTAATAGATACATTCTACAAGGCAGTGTCTCAGGATTTTTATGAAATGGATGCACGAAAGACAAGACATCGGTCTACACTCAAGGGTAATCGTGCTAATTTAACACAGGGAGAACGAACAGCACTCAAAAGATTAAAATCCGACACATAGATTGTTATTAAGGAAGCTGACAAAGGGGGGAACATTGTCATAATGAATAGGGAGGACTACCTAAAGATGGCTAATAATCACCTGTCAACCCCCGGGTGTTATCAAATAAGATCTGATAATTTCAAGAAAGAAGCTGTTAAACAACTTGAAGACAATATTTTGAATTGGCACAGGAAAGGCAAAGGGCATTTCTATTAGTGAAAGAACCAGTGACTCCAACAATGTATTTTTTTCCTAAAATACACAAAGAATTTTGACACTATACCGGAAGGCCGCCCAATCATGAGTGGGATTGGGTGGATTACGGAAAATGTCTCGGAATATTTAGATGCCATCCTCAAACCAAGAGCAGCCCTTCTAAAGTCATATCTGCAAGACTCGACAAGTCTCATACGCAGGTTACAGAACTTTGAATGGCATAGTACTTATTACCTTGCCACTTTGGATGTCAAGGCCCTCTATACATCCATTCATCACAAATGGGCAACTGCCTCTATTGACTATACCTACAGGAATGACTCTGCCTCATATTATAATCAAATTCAAATGCTGAAAGAAATGTTGCAACTTACCTTGGATTTAAACCTATTGACATTTGACAATAAAATATACCAACAAACTAAAGGAGTGGCTATGGGTACTAAATATGCTCCTGTCCTAGCTAATCTTGTTATGGGCATGCTAGAAGACAAAATAGTATACACAGCTCCGTTTTTTCTTAACAGGATCAAAATGTGGACTCGATACATTGACGACGTGTTTTGTATCATTGCAGGAAGTACAGAGGAATTTCAAAATTTGTTCTCACATTGAACCAAAATTGCTATGATATCCAGTTTGTAGGAGAATGCAATAATAGCAGCATCAATTTTTTGGACTTGACAATAGAAACAGATGGCAATCAGCTTTATACCAAGACATTCAGGAAACAGACAGAGGTTAATTCCATACTTCATGCAAGCAGCTGTCATTATCATCCTACAATTCAGAACATACCATTAGGAGAGTATATTAGAGCCAGACGCAACTGCCAACAGGATATTAAATTCGAAGAAGAATGTTCGTTACTACGACACCAGTTTAAAAACAGGGGTTACTCGGAAAAAGGTGTCAAAACCGCATATAAGAGAACTAAACACATGCAACAGCAAGATACTCTCCAATTGAAAGTCGATAGAATTACAGAAGGACCAACTGGACCCTGCTTTATAACAAAGTACTGCGGTAAACATTTTTACTATGGATTTTGTGGGTTGGTGGGAAACTTATGGGAACCGGCCACTCATGGAGACTTTGTGGGTTGGGCCATATTTTTAACCCAACCCAATTTCTGTGGGGTATAGCATACACCTAAATAGGTGAATCTCATTATTATTCAGCTTATGTCATAACTTTTTGGACTCTATGCAATTACTTGTAGATTTGGATGTAAATATCATGTGTCTTGCAATTTACTATTTGGTAACAGTTCAGCGCTAGTGCATGTTAATAATTTACATAGAAGTAACGAGATGTTAGCTTGAATGCAGGCTCAATCTTAATTCTATAGTGCTATCAGCAGTGACCTGGCTCAGGGAGCTCTGTGGCAACCCGCTTTGCGTTGCCACAGTATACATGTTTCAACACTTCACTATGGCGGCCATAGCGGCAGCCGATCATCACAGACATTGCGAGGACATAGGAGAGAGACCTCCTTGGCAACGAGCAGACGCATTGCCATGGAAATCTGAACGCTTCATTAGCTTTCACTAAAATGGCGCCAGCTGCCTTCAGCTATTGTGCAGCCAACTCGAATAGAAGCCCGAGCGGCAGAGTAAGTTGCTAAATCGTGTTTACTCGCGTACGCAAGTGTTTGTAATGGACTTACAAAGACGAACCTCCTAGTTTCCTGATAATATCAAGGCTTATTTTAGTATACGTTTGATCCCGTACACTTGCTTGTATGAGCGTGTGTATTTCCAAAGACTTGGGCAGGAATGCCTTGTTAAATCGAACCGCATTGGGCTTGATATCTGATGGATTATGGTTAACCCCATTGTTTGTTACATTGTGATATCACTCAGGGTATAGTTTTTGCTATGCCACTATATTTCCAGTAGGTACCCCACAACGCTTTAAGGGACTGTGACCGTGACCTTTATGGGTTTCCACTCCACAATAGATAGGGGTTGCCACAGTCTTATTATAGGTGACCAACTGAATATTATATTGTAACTTGGGATTATTCCAACTCTTTAATTACTGACTCTCAGCCTTTGGGATTTGTCCCTTTAACTATATTTCGGACAACAGTCATATGGACTTTTTCGCAATAATATTGGGTAAGCGTATTTTCATAAACTTCACGGCATGTTATTTAGACAAAAAATGTCTTTGTTGTTACAACTGAACTAATGGTCATTTTTATTTATTTTTTCTCTTTACATATATGTTTAACAACATCCGCGTCCCGTTTTTTTGGGTATGCTTGTTATATTTGCATCTTCTCTTTTTCTTTGGGTTTTCTAACGATTATGATTTTATGTGTCTATCTGATGGCAATATTGTGTTTTCTTGAACCCGCTCCATCCTCCCCTTCACCAACCCTTGTTTCTCTGTCTAACTAAATGTGGACATGTTTGTAATTTTCAATTTCAATGTGCTTTATGTTACTTCGAATTGTGGTATGAATGCAAATACTGCAATACAATATTATGTTAGGTCTAATTATTATAGCCCTGATTTGACAAAGGCTCGTGGTAGCCGAAATGCGTAATCAAGTAGACGGCTACTGTTCTCAGATGTAGCTACGACTCATATAGTTTATGCTATTAAACAATCTTTTTCTTTGGCGCCGAGTCCTGGAGTCACTTGTGTTTTTTCTGGCATTATATATGGACGGTATGGGCTTAATATCCGACCGAATCCAGTGACCAGCGACAATTTGATGTGAATTAGTGTACCCAATTTTGGCAACACATGGCAATTAACAGGGATTGTAAGGAGTCGCCTGCTCGAACAACTTCGAAAATAAGCCCCACATTTTTTCAATTGAAACATGTAGCAAAGTGACTTTGCACTGCAAAAAAAACACTTTGCACTGGGACTAATTCACAGAGTGCAGAAAAGTGATTTTGCACTGCAAAAGTACTCTTTGCACCATGTTATATGGGCCCAATTCACAAAAAAACACTAAGGGCATAACTCATAGAAATGCGCTTAATCCCTGCAAACTACTTAGTGCCATAAACAACGTTGCGCCTAATTCAGAATGTTTGCCTGTTTCTCGTATTCATGGATTGAAAAGCACAAAGTAACCTGAGGCACAAACAAAAAGGAGTTAATCCTGGAACGCCCACAAAATGCCCCCCCCACAAACAAAAACCAGTGGCAACTAACAGCCCTTGCACCTACCTTTGCCCCACCATCCAGCACCCTGGCAAAACTGTGGCCTGTCACCCCTTAAATCAAGGCATCACTGGTGAATCTGCGAACCATCACCCCTAACTCCAAGCGGCATCTATATCTCCAAGCACCCCTAACTCCAAGCGGCACCTACACTGCAGACTGTCACCCTTAACTCCAAGCGGTGCTCCTAACTCCAAGTGGCTTCTAAACTGCGGACCATCACCCCTAACTCCAAGCAGCACCTAAACTGCGGACCGTCACCCCTAGTTCCAAGTAGCACCCCTAACGCCAAGCCACACCTAAACTGTGGACCGTCACCTCTAACTCCAAGTGGCACCTAAACTGCAGACTGTCACCCCTAGATTCAAGCCACCTAAACTGCTGGCATAGAACTTTAATTCATAGCAGTCCCCCAAGTCATGACACCGCCCCTCAACCCCCTGACCTCTGCCAGAACCCCCAGACAGTCCCCACAATTCCTGACACCACCTCTCACCCCCCCTGACCTCTGCCACAACCCCCAGGTAGCCCCCAGCTAGTACACCCACCTCCCAACACCTCCTGACCTAGGCCAAAACTACCAAGTAGCCTGCTGCTATTACATTCCCAACCCCCACCCAGCACCCCCTGTTCTCTGTCACAAACCCTGGCAGCCCCCTGCTAGTACAACCCCTCCCAACACCCCCTGACACATGCCACAACCCCCAGGCAGCCCCCTGTTAGTAAACCCCCTTCCAAAACCTCCTGACCTCTGCCACTACCCCGGCCAGCCTCCTGCTAGTACACTCCCCCAACACCCGCATGACCTCCACCATAACCCCCAGGAAGCCTCATGCTAGTACAGCCTCCTCCCAATACCCCCTGACCTCTGACACAACCTCCAGACAGCCCCCTGGTACTAAACCCCTCCCACTAACACCCTGGACTTCTGCCACAACCCCTAGGCAGCTGCCTGATAGTACACCCCATCCTAACACCCCCCTCACCTCCGCCACAACCCCCAGCACCCCCCTGCTTGTCCACACACCGACCAGTCAAATGTGAAGAAACAACCTACTGCTACTTCTCAGGCGTAACTCCACCATGAAGTACACCTGCCACATATCCACCACCAACACGATCTACTGGTAGCATTGATGTTGAAGCCAGCACTGTTGCTTCTTCAAAGACTCTGTGGTACACCACACTCAGCTGCACATGAACAGGATGGCATACTGTTGCACGACGTACACTTCCACCACTCCATGTTCATGTGATGTAGTAATGCAATGCAAAGCAATCTGGCATTTGTATAGTGCTGTACTGACATTGCAATTGCTTCAAAGTGTTGTAGCAGAATGCTTTGGAGGAATCAAGTCTGATAAATCACTGACTGGTCTGAGTCATCAAGAATGCCGGTGTGCATTTCACCCTGTACAAAGGTAAGAAGGTAGGTCAATAGGTAGGTAGGTAGGTAGGGGTGGCAAAGTTCAAGGTCACCGATAATGTGCCCAGCTAGACTGTATAATCATTCATGGGACTCAGCTGCATCCCAGTAGCAGAGGCGATGCATTATGTGAGAGTAGGTAGTTGCTTATTGCAACTGTGGGTGAGTGGGTGGTTAACTGTACCTTTGGAGGGATACAACAATCTCACATTCAGTGCACATGTGATGAGAGTAGCCCACTAATACAAAGTGAACAACCACAATGCAAAATACCCAAAGCAGTATATGAAGTGCAAGCACTTCCACGTTGATAAGGAACACCAAAACATCAGTGGACTGGAAAGTAGTGCAACATACAATAAACTCAAACTCCAATAACCAATGTGCAGAGTTGAATGAGCTGTCACCAGATACAACACACAAATCAACCAAGTTGAACATGTGGCAATACACATGAACAAGTGAGTAGACATACCCAATGAGAGCCCCCGAACACAATCATTACATATTTCACACATCACCACAACCAACCATGTATGCAAATAATTAGACACACACCAACACACATCTCTCCAATAACACCAATACACCATAACTAAACACATAGTGACCCTGCACAAGGAAGGGGATAAGATACACAGCCATTGACACCTCAAGCTGTCTCATGGCCACACTCACTCCTACATGTGAAATGCATGGGCACATGTAAAAGTCAGCTAAAATAATGGCAACATGTCAAGCACAGACAAAACCATGCCATATGACTATCACACACATCCGCACCATGTACACAGTTGAGCAACCAGTCAATTTTTCATAGCACACAAGTAGGCAAGAAAGACATGTGCAGGACAAACCTGGTAAAAACTACTACCCAAAAGCACTGCACCTCCCCACATATACAAGAGCCCACCCATGCACAACGGGCACAAATGCAACATCCATCACACACAAGGAGCATGCGCACATGTTCCCCAGCAAACACCACAATAACAACATGACACATACATAGAGGCCCCACCCATATGGCAGCCATTGGACCCATGCACTTGGTGAACATGGAAAACGTAAGTGCACATTGACATAGAGATGCAACACAAGTGAAATAAAGGACATAAAAACTTGTATTAAAACTATTTACAGACAAACAATAGGAAAGTAAATGTCCAAGGATGAAAATGAATACAAGTAAAAAAATTAAACCTAACACTAAGGAACTATGTACATTGGCAGTGAGCTAGTCAGAGGTTATGTCAGCAAGGGCTTACACCAGGGCCGACTGCAGCACAACATCCCCTTCCTGTAGGCGGGCCTCTCTACATTCCTGGAGGTCTTGCCGGATGTCCAAAAACTCCTCCACCTTCTCTGCCGCCTTGCAGGAATCCCCCAGGATGGCAGCCCACCTCCTTGCCCTCTGTTCATCCACCTCAGCCCTGGCCCTCTGAATGGCTGCATCCTTTGCCTGCTGCCTGCTGCCTCTCCACCTCCTGCTGCCTCACATAAATAACCCTGCCCTAACCATGTTAGCCAGTCAGATACAGCCCCCCGCCTGCCACAGACGCACATGTCTATGCAATCAGCATGAATAGTGACACATAGTGACACATAGGTGTAGGCACAACGATCATGACACATGTACATGTCCACCTAGTGGCCACATAGACATGTAACCAAATGATCACATGTCACTACACCAACACGAAAGTGATCCAAGCTGGACATGCAGGCAGGTCCATGGGAACTGCAGCTAGGCACATGCCTCAGTACCACCATTGCATTGCTTGTAAGAACACATTGTCTGCTTGTATAGATATGCAGTGTAGGAAAGTATACAAACAGGACAGCCATGAGGAGTACTTCAATTGTGTTTGTAAAACGCCTATCTAATCTTAAATCTAAAGATGGGGGAAAGCACGGCCAGCAAATAATAAAAACACAGTCCTAGTGGTGTAAAATTACCTATTCTAACAAACCTATTGCTAATCCTTACTTCTAAATACAAATAGTGTGGGAAACAATGTTATGCAAAAGAAAACTGTTCAAGAAATGATATGTCGGGATATTCAAGCCGTTACCTTCCCTTCCCTACGTTTTCAGCATGGTACAAGGCAGCACACTCGAGCATAGCACACTCTCAGGCTTCTCTAATATGAGGGTACAGCTCAAAACCTCAACATCAGGGCCTTCTGTGCCAAAGTCTCTTTGCCATTCAAAGTCTCTCATTTCAGAGGGCTTGATGCAACACGACAAAAATTAAAGTTCTTTCTTCTTAGGATTTCACATATACAACTTCTCTGGTGATTTTCTATTCACCCCGGGTCCTCCTCAACCAGGCTAAGACCCACTTTAACACAAATCCTTCAATTGGCTTCCCTCCAACGGGCTCATACCAAATTTATCTACTTTTACAAAATGTCTTTACTTTATCAAAATCAAAGACTTTCGACTGTGTGCAGGACTTGGCTAGACCCGTCACAGGACCACTTCGATTTACAATTACTCATTCTCTTCTTGATATAACCTTTTTCTCAATTTCCCTTTTTCCACTTCTCAGCTGGATACCTTACAAAGATCTTAGATTGAACACCCACATAGTTGCCAGACCAGTCTGTCCAAGGTATTGTTTCTTGTTTTTAAAGTTTAATCATTCATCAGCAGTTCAACTTTACTTGCGTCTCTTATCAAACGCATTTTAACAATGTTCGTTCCAGTACTCGCCATAGAATGTTGCAGCTTAACCATGGCTTCAAGACAGACTGGTCTTGTATCGGTCTCCCCAACTCACTGGCTGTGTTGATTTCATTAATACTGCTTTGATCTTGGAGCCAAGGATGGTGCCATGGTGGCTGTTGCTTCTCACCGCCTTGATTATTGGCACGCAAAGCCCCCGGGTATCTCCGATACACAACGGAGGATTCTTCAACCTGGTTTCCTGGTCCCACGCTTTCCATCCTTGAGGTTTCCGGAATATAACGGCTCCGTTGTCAAAAAGGTTAAGGGCATTTCTCTCCTTACGATCTCCTTCTGTTTGCCGACTTTCTCCTCTCATTCAGCTGCCATCTTGAAACTGTTGTTTCCTCATGTGCTTTGCCTCCCTCAGAGTGTGCTCTGGTGCTCTGCATTTTATCAGTGTGGGGAAGTTTAACAGAGGTCAGGTGTGAGGTCTTGTCAGTAATTGCCTTAACCCGCCTCACCAATGCAATGACACATGTCAGGTACACGGCTCAGGTGTTAGTCTGTATTCTCCCCTAGTGGGCTGTCCATGTGAAAGTGTTTGTTTTGTGAAGGGGGAGCAGAGTTCCTAAGTATCCTACCTATTAGGATGGGGTAAAGGTGTTATAGGGAACGGGATACCGCATCTCACCATCCAGGGTCCCGCTCCCCGAAGACCCCTCACCCAGGTGATCCTCCCACACTGGTCCACCCTAAGGAACTGGATCCAAAAGCGATGGCCGTGTCCTGGCCACCTGGATGAAAGATTCTTGGGGACTAGTGGGTGAGACACCTTCTGGTTTCTCACAATGCGTAGATGACGAATGGAGATGGCAAACTTGTTTCCTCTTTCCAAATTTTGAACTGATTATCGGGTTCAAAAGCTAATAATAGTGCAATTTGACATTAGTAATTAACAAATCACTTTTTAGAAAATGTTATTTTAACAGGTTTTTTTTTAAAGACATTAATTTGTTCATTTCTGGAACTTATTTATTTATTTATTTATTTATTTATTTTTATTACTAAAGTAATTTTATTGCGAAAAAAGTGTGATTTGCATTTCTCCAGCTAAGTGAATTGGGGGCCATACATTTCCTCAACACTACTGGCCAACTGCATTACAAGGGTTTAGGAGATTTTGTTTGACTTTGCGAGATTTGTAAATTTGGACATGTGAAGATGACCTGGTGTTTGGTTATGATATTTTGGCATCCAAAGATATACACAAAAGTGCATGCCAGCAACTGATCATGAGGAACAATAGTAATTGTGAGAACTTAAGGCAGAAGACAAGTCACAATTAGAGATTTTTTTTATTACAATTAATTTTCTTCCTGAAACGCTGATCTCTGGTGACAAAAACTGCATACCTCTTAGGAAATGGAACATTAATGTTTGGAGAGAAAATTACTGTACTTACTTCCTTGACACTGTGTTTCTTACTTCAGTGCCTTGCTGCTGCCATTATTACTTTATCATGAGACCAGATCCCCTCACTCCTATCTGCTAAAGGATGGGGGCAGGTGTCAGCCCTCTGTCCTTGGACGCACCAGTGCTGGGCTTAATCGTCACCTCTGGTTGGAAGTGGACAAGCTATCTGCTTCCCCTGTGCCAGCACTCAGGAACTCTGCCACCTCCCCTTTTGTCCTTCTGCCAAAGACGGTTGCTGCACATATGATGCACCTCTTGGCGCTGTGACAGCCCTACCTCAAGATCCTGCCTCCTTCCAAAGCAACTGCATGTCCTTTGGAATCTGGGCTGGCATCCTACGTCTTGCACGGTTTCTCTCCTGGACCAGAGCTGTACCATCAAACTGATGCAGTAGATGTGAGCCGGCAGATGCCATTGGACATAGAAGAACTATAAGTAAAGTCTGGCAGGTGTGAAGTGACGTCTTAAATATGAGAAGATATGTGGGTGCACTAAATGTGATGTATGGCTATCTAGAGAATGAAGATGTGACTAAAGTGACTAAGTAAACATGTATGAAATGTGAAGAAAACCAAAGACACTTGGAAGATAAGTAACAAAAGATGCACTAAAAGTATAAACACAGAAATGCAAGGTAGATAAAACAATGTAGAAGCTTGCTGAAGTCAGAAATATAACGCGAGAAAAGCAGCCATGTTGAGAAAAGGGACGTCGGCATCGTATAATAGTAAGTGAGAAGCCTTGAGGAGTATAACCAAGGCTGCAACACTGACAGGCATTGGAATACAGATTTTTGCAAGAACAAAGGATGTTTGCTTGGCTAAGAATCAAGGATGCTGCAGCAGGAAGCAACTGCATGGCATGAAAGGAGTCAAAGAGGATAAGCTACATACACATGCCATGTTTCTATTAAATTAAGTAAAGGAGTGAATAATTGTGATTGCCAATTATTGAACAATCAAAGATGCAAGACGGAACAACCAAGTCTCCAGAGGCTGAGGAGAGCAATAGTACCCAATATAATTGAATCAAATAGCACTAAATAGAAGGACAGAATGGAAAAATCATGGTCCCCTCAAACGTGCTATGAAACCAGAAGACAAGGCCTAGTCATAAGGCTCCAGATGAAGATTGCAAAGTACCTTCATTCTATTCCCTTTAGAGCACATGGGAAGAGAACAGTCAGCAAGGTCAACTACAGAGAAGAAGCCTTGTTTTAGAGCCTAAATGATGAGAGATGATAGGGTAATTGGCTAAGGAGGGCAGTTGTCTTTGTTCCCAAGGATGAAATAAAGTCCCAACCAATCATGAGGGCCTATGTGATGGTGAACTGTACATTGTTGCAGAAGCCTATCCGCTGCTATTGTTATGCTATTATCAGTATTTTACGTAGTTAGAGTTCAAGACGTGCCTAATAGATAAGGGTCAGCTAATAATGATACTAACACCTGTATGAGCACTAGGTATATATGTTCACTTATCCAATCCCTCCACCTGGTAGGTTTTTATTGTTTGCAAAGAAGGATGACATAGCAGACGTACATCAAGGTATAAAACTTTTGCATAATTGAAATGTGTTGAGAGTGTGTGCACTACAATCTCTTTGTTCGCTAGGTTTCCCTACTTTATTGAACTGATAATGAAGTAGTATTTTGCCATATTCTTTGAATCTGTCCGGTTATTTGGGTCTGAGATAATTTATTTGGTAATCCCATTCAGCACTTGGAACGCTCCAGGAGCTACTGCACATTCCTGGGGCCCCGTCAGCTCTTAGTGCACTCAGGTGAGCCTCTGCATCACGATTATGGCCACATCTATAGATGCCCACCGCCAAACGCACACCCAGTGGTGAGGGACCAGAGCTTCTCCATCTTGGCCATGCCCCTCGACCCCAAGTTGCCATTTAAGTGAGGGGATGCATTTGCTCATACCAAGAACAGAAAATAAGTTACCATGATCCCTAACAGGGTCTAACCATATGATCATCTCTAACACCTGCATTCTGACCTCCTTGTGCACACAATACACTGAAAAAGTCTATATTGGCCCTGCTGCAATTTTTTTTTCTTATTGGCCTTTCATTGATTTCTGCTTAGAAAACATTTTGCAACATTCATAAGCCCTACTGCAACACTGGTCCGGATGATCTGAAGCATAAGATTAAGGACAACTGCCCTCCATGACTTCCAAATTCTCATTAGTTAAACTGTTGTTGCAACTTGCAGAACTTAGGAAAACTCTGGGGTGGGACGAATTATCCTTGAACATCTGAATCGTAGAATGGAATACAATCACCTCTGATTCAGCAAGATGCTTAAGCCTTTTATCAGTCAGCAATGCATTTAAGGGTGTTCTCCTACCTGCCTCTGCCTGTGTTAATTAGCTCTTTCTGGGCCTGGCTTCTTCACATAAGCTCTTCAGCTTCTCGTATATGTTTATAGCTCCTCTACCCTCCCTCTGCTGTTTCCTCTGTTACTCGAATACCCTTTGCCAGCCTTCACTATGTTCACTCCTCACATCTTCTGTATTTCGGCTTCTGAGAGCTAGGCACATGCCTCATGAATGCTCATGTGCTCTTACTCAGCACTATTGCTGGAGTTGCCTATCTATGCCCCTCCGCCTCCTCTGCCTCAACAGTGCTTATCCCTGAGAGCTTGTTCAGCTGTTCTTACTCCCCATGCACTTTGGGCACTCTTGAACCTGCCCTATGCTTGCACACTTGGACTTACTGTTCTGAATGCTTCCAGAGACAGTGAAAGATAAGCCTGTCTGTACCCCCTGCCTTAACTAACAGGTGCCACAAAACGACTGCAATCACACTTGGCCCTATACACATTAGCAATACAAAATTAGGGCAGCAGTGACTGGAATCACTGCTGCACTATATGTATTTCGACTCCTCGCACATTTTATTGGAATTTACTGTGACAAAATACACAGGTAAGGTGGCAGTTAATATCAGAAGTACACGAGAACACTTCAAAGAAGGCTACACTAGGATAACAGCAGAAACGGGGCATCCTTAGGCCCACATTATAGGAGGAAGGAGAGGAGTGGAATGATGTTAGAATTCAAAAACTAAAATGGGGTGAGAAAAGACATCTTCAGGGAAACATACACCAGAAGGCAGCAACGCACAGGATCAATGAATGCCAAGGAACCAGCAAGGAACCAGCAAATAAAGTGACAATGTGGGTCACACATAAAGATCATTGCAAGCAAAACAAATTGACTTCATACACGATGGCCCTCTAGCTGATTCAATGCCTTTGCTCTTAGGCAGTCTAACATCTGCGCTCTGTCATAACTCTTCTAGTGTTTGTCAATTTGCCTAATGGTGACAGCAAACTCTCTAGAGAAATGCATCATTAACCTTTTCCCAAATCCTGCACACTTTACCACTGTACCGGAAGCAAACTCATAACCCCGGTGGCCCCATCAGACGTGGCAATGGCAATTACAGTATGCTGTAATCTGAGTGGGACGTTTGCCAAATGCGCAATGATGGCCATAGTGCCCGTTTCAGAGAGGACCACTCTTAATGTTTTCGAAATTAGGAAGATGATGAGGGCAGGCAACACGCATACCCTTACAGCAGCAATCCATCAAGCAATAAACCCCAGCTTGGGAGCATTGTCACTTGGTAATGACCTGGGGCCCATGGTACAGGCCCAAGAGAAGCAAGGGGTTTAGGCATGCCTCAGTAACATCCTCAAGCAATAATACTGTCACACTGAGGTTGTCAAAGCTATAAGTACCCCAGCATATTGCCTGGGGTTCTAATTGCTTTTTTTTTAAACTTGTGAAATGGTACACTGTCCATGCTAAAAGTTCAAAAGACTACAAAAGGAAAAGGCTGCAATGGAAAAGTGTAAAAGGGAATTACTCCGAGTCCATTCGCCTTTACATGGTGGCCATCAGGAAAGGGGCTGTCGAACACAGAGCAGAAGCAGCTGCAGCATGGGAAGAGGTACGCTTGGGGGGCAGACAGTAGAGTGAGAGAGCTCTGGTATGTGATGGCGGGAAGGAGATAATGTGTGGGGATAAGGGTATGTAAAAAAATGCAGGTGGCGAGGGAGGTGGGGGCATGGAAAGAAAAAATTGGCAGCGTCCTCGGCATCCAGCCGATTGGTGGGTCTGGAAAGTTGGCCAATACCGTGTGCTGCCACAAAACCCCTGATTGGCTGATATACCAATTCACAAGCTAATCACCTTCATTTCATTTTGGTACTGCAAGGAAGGAGTGAACAATATAGTTCATTTTTATAACAAATGCACATTGGATGTATGGGACCACCACCATTAGCACTTATGTGCAGTTGGGTCCCCTGCTTGCAATTCTAATCATCTGCAAGATGGAGTGGAAATCTGAAAAGAAAAAACTGGCACAATTGCCTTGACTCTTCAGTTTTACTCTCCATCGTCAAAAAAAAAAAGCGCTGCTTGCAAATAATGCTTTGTTACTAATGGATTCCCGTGTAATCCTGCGCTCTTTTGCTGGTAATAATTTGAGGCAGGTTTCATTCACTTTACACGTGCATGAAAATCTAATGTACGTTCAAAATTAAGGGCCCTTCCAAGATGGAGGAGTAAAGCATGGTGGAGAGGGAAACTGTGCTTCGTGCCCATCTTCTGCCTTGGAAGCAGATGAAAACGAAAATAAAAGCATTATTCCTGCTTTTACGTCTCCATTTTCCGGGCCACCCATTACAAATTGACCCTCAAAATGTTACCAGTCAGTGGTCCTGCTGGAGGAAGGCCTAGCCAGAAAGCTATAAGGGAAGCACTACGTATATAATATACGATATATTAACCTGGCATCTGATGTGTCAAGTTCAAATCTGCCCATAGACGATCATTGACATGAATATTAGTACTTCTACTTTTCAGTTGTTTAAGCATATACACGTTCCTTATTTGTTGTAATTATATGGGTTTTAATGATCAGTTTATGTAACTCCATATAACTCCATGTTATCATACTTACTTATCTAGCCTCTCGTCCCTTTAGCTAATGGTGAATACGAGGTACCACCCTAAAGAAACAAGCTTTGGCAATACAAACAGTTTGGGCTTTGTGTAGTCATGGGAATAAAACTTGCGAGGCACCACCATATTGGTATTAACTACCCATTGTTGGAAATAGGTGCTAAATAATGCGAGTACCTGAGCATCTAATAGCAGTGCCGGGAAAAAGCTTAAAACATATCCATAACTCAGAAATGTTGGCTTTGCCAATGTTTGCTTTAAACAAGACTTCAGTGGCTTTGCCAATGCTTGTTTTTAACAGGAGTTCAGTGGAGGACATGCAGAGGGCGTATACATTCAGTGGCTGAAGACAGGTCTGGTAAGACATTTGTATAACACCCTAGCATGTTTACAAATACAATCAAGTCATTAACTCTCAGCAAACTGCTTTGAAAAAACATTGGAAGGCACTCTGAGCGCAAAGTGTTATGCTAAGGCTTGATTAAAGCAAGCTCAGAGAGTTCCCACGAGGAGGTGTTATGGGCAGGCATGGGCAGGAATGGGTGGGAATGACCAGAGGGATTAGCATGCCCATGGCCGGGCAATGGGTGGCCACATAAGCAACCAAACAACACCTACAGACTCTGTGTCTCTCCTCATATGCCATTCCTCCCCATGTGTTCTCCAAAGCAATAGTTTGGTTTACAGATATCACAAGCAACATTTAATAGCCCAAACTAAAAAAACAGAACTTCAAATCCCAGAAAGCAAGGGCTAGAGTCTGAAAAGGCAGAACTGGCTCAAAGTTTCCACTTGGCAGCCCTGCCCTTTCTGACCCTGCTTGCAGCATGGTAATACTTAGCATACATGCAATGATAAAATGTGGAGCTCACAAGGTTATTGGACCGAAAAGGCATGACCTATTAACAGAACTGTGCAGATTGTCACATGTGGAAAAGGGCTGGCCTTAGGATGTTCACGGTCCTGTGTGGTGTGAGACAGTCATGGTATCAAGCCCAATTGTCTATTACCTAGGAGTTTGTGCAATTCAAGATGTTTTTGAATTTGGATATAGGCCGCTTTATCCAATATTTTGAGTGGAAATGGGGCAGTAGTAATGGGCCGGTAATTAGTAGGGATGAGAGGATCTTGCGTCTGTTTCTTGGAAAGAGGGAGCACCCATGATTGTTTAAGATTAGCAGGGATGGTGCATGTGGCAAAGGAGGCATTTATCAGTTTGGTGATGAAATCGGATAGTTCTCTGGCAGCATCTTTTATTAATTGTGCTGGGCAAATATCACCTTTTGCAATTCGAGGGCTTCAGTGACAAGATAATTTTTTCTATTTCCAAGGTGGACATTTTAGAAAAGTGGTAGGTGGTATTGTGTGCCGGTGGTGAAACACTAGGCAGGAGGATATTAGGCATGTGCTGTAGGTTCAGTACTTCTTTTTTTTTGCTGAATTTTATTTTGGAGTGTGTTCATTTTGTTAGCTAGAGCGTGTTAGATGTCTGTGCACCAGGATTTGTCCTTGGTGCAAGCATCGGGTATAGCTATTGGGGATTCTAGTTCTTTGAGTATGGAGAAGAGTATTTCATACTAGAATTGGAATTAGCAATGCGCTTATCGTAGGAATTGCGTTTTGCTTGGCAGATTTCCTTCTTGTACTGTGAGGAAAGTGAGGTTAATTTAGCTTTGTTCTCGCTGGAGGGGCAAAATCTCCAATTAGTTTCACTTTTTTTCTTTAAGATACAAAGGTCTCTCAGTGAGAGGCAGTGGTAGAGTAGGAATCTAATAGACGTCTCTGGCTAAAAATAGTAAGACAGGCATGCATACCTCTTCTCCACCTGTCTGCCTCTCTGGTGCCTTCCATGTATAAACCCATTCCAAGACCTCACTGTTAAAGGCAGTGAGACTAAGGAAGTGGGCAGGGCACAAGAAAGGCAGGGTCCTGACACTCACATACCCCTGCCCGCCCCACACCCAGCCCACTTCTCTGGTCTCACTGTCGAAAAGATTGGGTAATCGGGTGAGGCTGTGCAGTGCCAACTCCAAATGTGTGCTGGTGTACAGGCAAAACATGCAGCATTGGTTGTCCTTTGTTGTGCAGGGTGCCCTTGTACCCTTGCTTTGGATGGGAAAGACAGCCTGGATGGGGATTTGGCAGTGCAATGCATCACTCTTCTTCCACCCTCATGATTCATAGAGTACTGTGACACATCCAGGGACATCATCACCTCTCCCCTTTGGGACTAGGGAGGTGTGCCTGCTACGTTTAACACCCCCCAGCGGACAGGGTAAGCAGGATCCCTTTGGAGGTGACTCCCACTTTGGACACAGAAATCCCCAGAGGGGGGTACAAGTCACCATCCCTAAACCCATACACTGACACCTTTATGGGCTTTATGTCGGGGGTGCGATGTATGATAACCTTGTACCATCTTTACCAATGGCTGACTCAGATTCTGAACCAACCATTGCACAGTTACAATGGAAGACATTGGCAAGATGACTAAACCAGTGTCCTAGAGGAGTGTTGTGGGATGAACCAATCAAAAGAGTATCTGCCAATCCCTCAGAGGTTATCTGTGTCAAGGCCCCCACAGGAGGAGTGGCCAGCAGAAGAGAGAGAAAGCCTGACATGTTGTCCAGGTTGGTGGCGCACACTGAGGGAGTGCAGCAAGGAAGAGTGGATGAACAGCTGGAGCAGCCCAGACCAACGTGCAAAAATGAGGACCAAGTACCTCGCAAGGCCAAGGCAAAGAATCGATGAGAAGAAGCTTACATATCACTGAACTCAGTGAGCGGGACAAGAGGGTTTCTGATGGCCAATGCAGTGTCCAGTTGACGAGTCACATAAGCGGCTCCATAGTGGGAGGATGGCGAGCTCCACATCACTCCGGGGAGCAACGCTCAACACAACCAGGTACACAGTGGCTCCAGTGCAACAGGAGGCAGGTGGCAAAGTGAGAAAGAGAGAGAAGAGCCCCAGAGTGGTGAGCAAAAGAAACCCCAGAGTGGGGAGTGAGTAGAGGCAAGCTCCGGAGAGGGGAGATAAAGAAGAACCCCCAGAATGGGGAGTCAGAACAAGACAAGCCCCAGAGTGGGATGAGAATGAGGACATGCAAGAGTGGAGAGTGAGAGAGAGGCAAAGCCCAGAGAGTGGAGTGAAGGAAGACACCCTGGAGAGGGGAGAACAAATAGAGAGAACTCCAAGAGTGGAATGAGAAGAAGGAAAGCTCAATGTGGGGAGAGACTGAAAGAAACCCAGACTGGGGAGTGAGAAGAAGGAACGCCCAAAAGTGTGGAGGGACTGAAAGCATCCGAGAGTGGGGAGTAGAATGGGAAGAGACGGCAAAGAGGCTTAGCTGGAGTCCTGGAACGGCACACCAACACGGGAAGAACTGTGTGACTGGAATCGTAAAGCTAGGCCAAGCCTATGATAAAGAAGCATAGGGTTGATGTTGGAAGCAAGCAGCCTTCGCTTTCAATGGGAAGTTTCCAAAAGTATCCCTTGGTTGTCTTATTATTTTATTTTTAGAATTAGGGAAATGACCAGGTTAGTATAAGTTTATGGACTGAGGACTTCACTTTTTGTTTAGACATCGTGATGAGCACCCTTCACTTGTTTCTGTAAAGTAGGGTTGTATATTAATATCTTAGGAAAAAATGTCTGTCTCCTGTTTATGACTTATAACATTACCCATAAGAAAGTAAGGCCAATCGAGTACTCTGATTCTTTCTTACACTTGAAATATGGAATATAACACATGAATAAACGAATCTAATGGAATGATAGTTGATGAATATACTTGCGCTATGGTTCCATTAAGAAAGATGCCAACTTGAGTGAGAGTTTAATTTAGGCTGTGGTGATATTCCAACCTGTCTAGAAGGGATGCAAGAATATCTAAATGGACCTACCTATCCCTAAGTGCCATTGCTGCTGTGTTGTGTTAGAAAATGAAAAAACAACTATAAATGCACTTCGTTGGCTGAACCCAAAGGGCCAATGTGGGGAAAAAAAGATAAAAAGGAAAAACAAAAAAGCGGCAACTGGATCAATCCTTTGTTGTGCTCTCTTTGTAACTCCCATTTGAGAGTTTTACTTCATTCTGTGTCATTTCTTAGGGTATCGCCAACACATATAAAATATTCCTATGCCATGGGTCACCCAGTTTCTGCAACACAGATTATCTGGTTGCATTCTTCAGGACCTTCACTTAGTTCTTAGTTATTTATACTTTGGATTGCATTGAAGCTCATTTAGTTACTGCAGGACATTTTTTTGGTTGTTCCTTGCTCTCTAATTATGGGGTGAGGACATTGTTTTCTAACACAACACCAATGCAATGGTGCTCAAGTATAGGAAGATTTATTCAGATTACCTCCTATCTCTTCTAGACAAGTGGCTCATTACCACAGTCCTTCATAGATTTCCTAGCCATTAGTTGACCTTGGCATTTCAAGGCAATTCCTGGCAAAAGTGTGAGTGACTTGGTGTTTGTTAGCAGTACTTGTACAATCCCCCTGTGCTTGTGCAATCTCAATGTCACTAGGCCTAGTAAGATCATTGTCTTGTCCTCCTCTTGTTTCCCCTCCCTAGCCTCGTCGCGCCTTGAAACACTTGTGTTTAGGCGCGTTATAAAAACCATGTCATATCATATCATACTTGGGAATGCTGAGAGTATTGGTCTTTTCATGGAAATGCTTGCCTATAGTGTGAGTGCCTGGAAATGTGATTGCTGTACCTGGAAATGTTCGCTAAGATTGTAATGATAGTACCTGCCATTGGCATGAGTGCTTGGGTATTTGATGCTTATAATTAGCAATGAGGTGAATGCCGTAGACTTTTATGGAAAGACTTGAAATGGTAAAAGTACCAGAGCATTTGAAATGAATACATTGGCCGTGGCAATGATGTCAGTAAATTGTCATTGAATGACATCCCTTGTAATAATGTGCCCTTGTGTCCTTTTTTGTTGATCCCAGGCACGGTGTGTGTATCTGGGGTGAACCAAGGCATTTGGTGGCAGTCCCTCACAGTGTTATGAGTACCTGGGCATTAGATGAACATTCCTGACAATAATGTAAGACGTTGGGCATTTGGTAGTGATCTCTGTCACTGGAGTTTGGTCCTGGGCATTTTATGGCAATTCCTACCATTGTTGTTCAAAAGTGGATTTTTTATGATAATACATGTCAATGCCGTACTAGATTGTTGATGAACATATCAACCTGTCAATTTAAATTCAACAGAAACTGTGAATACAACAGCTTTTTAGAATTACCTGGCAAATGGTGCACATGGCCGGTTAAAGTGCATCAATACTATGGTAAATTGTGTGAGTACATTGGCATTTGATGCTAGCAGGACACATGACTGCAGAACATAGCATATGATTTGAATTTCTGATATGTGATTTTGCTACTTGAAGTCAGCATTTGGTAATCATTTCAGTACCTGGATTGCTGTTGCCAGTACCTGACAATGATGTGGGTACCAGGGCTACCTATGTTTTTGAATGCTGTACCAGTTATTGTAGGCAATATCTGGAAACAGTAGAAATATCTCAACCGTTTTTGGGCAGATTCAGTCTCTCCACTTTAGTGTGCCGATTTCCTAGCTGTCTGAGAGGACCTGCAGGGCTGTTTTTTTAGCACAATGGTGTTCATGTTTGTTGGCTTGTGACCTAAAAGCCTTAATGCCTGTTTCTGCATCCTCTGATGTGCCCATACCTAGGCATAACGTGCAGTAAAATGAATGTCTTAGCCTTATGATATCAATCAAAGCCTACTAAAATAAAGTGACAGAATGGTGTACATCTGTCACTGCATACAGAAGGACAGGCATCTGGCCCTTCTCTCCCTACCTATCCATTTTGGTCGCACATCCACCGTGCCTTCACACAGTTTAGCGAGCACATCCTGTAGCGGGAGCTGAGGCTATATTCTCTCACTATAGAAGGCTAATTATAACTATATTTCAAAAAAGGTAGCAGGCGCTCCTCTCCAGAAAGAACATGGCATGATAACCTGTTCTGAGATGAGAGTTTGCAGCACACGCTTTTTGGTCACTGTACCTTTCACAGATGGGAAATATCCATTTGCATATCCGTCTTTGTCCCGCCCACATGGGCAGTCCAGCACCGAAAAGCTATGGCAATTCCTCTCTGAACAAGAGTACCAAAAGCAACCCCATACACGTGTTTCAGCCTTGTTGGGCTTCATCAGTGAGGTGAAGCTTTCCCTCTCTGAGCACAGTGAGCAGGGAGTCCACGTCTGGTTGCACCCAGGTAACTCAGGATGTCCAACCCCAAGTTCCTTGCTAATATTTCAAAACTGACAAAGAGAGACAAAGCTTCACCTCACTGATGAGGCCCAACAAGGCTAAAACACGTGTATGGGGTTGCTTTTGGCACTCTTGTTCAGAGAGGAATTGCCATAGCATTTCGGTGCTGGACTGCCCATGTGGGTTGGACAAAGGCTGATATGCAAATGGATATTTCCCATCTGTGGAAGGTACAGTGAGCAAAAAGCATGTGCTGCAAACTCTCATCTCAGAACAGGTTATCATGCCATGTTCTTTCTGGAGAGGAGAGCCTGCTACCTTTTTTGTAATTATAAATATACTTTGATAGTCTACTTCAAGGAAGGCACCACTCTGTCTCAAAGTGACCTAAAATAATGTCTGACATGACATTAAACAAACTCGTATTAGATTGTCAAACGGAAAATCATATCATGCCTCCTTTATTCTATATATTGGCCTAAGCCCAGTCGCTCTGCGATGAAATCTGCGCTTCAAGGTTCTGACCTTAGATCAATTTAGCTGCCATTTTAGGTTCATCCGCCATTTTGATTCTTGCTCCAAAGTCACCCTGTTTTCTAAAATGGTGGACAGTGTTCTTCTGTTAGTAACATGGCCGTCTTGACCTCTGTATGCATGTTAATGCTTAAACTGCCCGAAGGCCAAATGTTAGGGTCATGTACTGAGACCTTGTCCTTCGTTGACCTATAGGTCGAGGATTACCTGTGCCAATGATACTAATCCGTGAGCATATATTAAGCACAATGTTGTGTAAATACTAAATGTGAACACTTGTTGAACTACATTGTATTAAAATGTGTACTAAGGCTTATGTTATATCCAAGAATATACTGTTGCTATTGTGACTTGTTGAACATATAAACTGAAGGTGATCCATATGCATATAGCTGGGCGAGTCAGAGGTGAACTCGGCACAAACCCTAGATTGGGAATTATTAACGTACAGAGGGGCTGAACATCATGTTACAAAACTGTATAAAAGGTATGAATATTCTGATGTACAGCCCCACTCACTTCACACACTGAACAGGGCTGGTATTCGCTGTGTTGTACTGAGGGCCTGATAGCTATCTGTTACTTTGTCCTTTGAAAACTGTTCAGTTGTAGAATAAAGATCTGTGTATCTTTGTAAACCCGTGTTGGTGTATTTCCTTTTGGGGTACTCAGCCTCGATATTCTCTTATTACTTTTACAGATGGCACCCGAATAGGGACCCTCAAGATTGATGCCAGCTCGTTGAAGGTTGACGCGGCTATTGGACCTGGATCGGACGGTGTAAAGGGGGCCCCTTTCCTGAATGAGAAGCGACACCTCAGCAGCGCTGCATGGCCCGAACCCTGGATGGTGAGCACGTGGTCCGAGTCGGCATCTTGACGAGGGTCCATATATCGAGGCAGGCAGATTTGTCAAAATCACCAAACACGACATAAACTTTGTTAGAAAATTTTGAAATCCGATCGGACCTCCTTAGGATTTGATCAGGTGAGTCATGACCCGATTCTTAAGTATCCTGATAATTTGTTTAGGCGTATTACACTTGCAAGTGCAATCATTGACCAGGTAACACCAGTATTCTGATATGCCTGGGAAATTGTCTGCCTGCTTCAGGGCATTATTCCGCAAGGACAGACAATCTTTGGAATTTAGCCGTCCGACACCACAGGAGGGGTCGCTGGCTTGTACTATGTACTGTAAGCATGGCATTGGTAATATAGTGTTTAATGATATTTGGCACAGACAAACTAGACATGCTTCCGAACTTCAGTGGCCAATCAATGGTAGTTTTGAAATCCCTCGTATTGAGTACTTAGAATCTTTATTATTGAAGAAAAAGGCTAGACCTGCAGCATTTGATGTATTACAGAATTGGAAAAAAGAAGCTTTAAAGCAACTCAAGAGTATAGAAAAACATGCACGCTGTCATAAGACGAACGCCGAAAAAGCGTTGTTATATGACCAAAATAAACAGTCTGAGTCAGCTAGGAATATGGATAGGGCTTTCTCACTTGGTATCCAGAAGATCTATCCCTCTAAAGACTTTCATGTTTCTGACAAACTTATTGATAAATTGTTAAATGAACGAAGGCCTGGTGCCACTGCGCCACCTCTGTATGTTCCTCTTCCTGATGTTGTTCCTCCTTCTGCTCCTCCTATTGTTCCTCTTCCTCCAGTTGTTGGTCCTCCTTTTGTCGCTGCTCCTCCACCTGCTCCTCCACATTTACATGTTGTACCAGTGATAGCACCTCCGTTGAACTTGCCTACTCTCCCTCTTCCAAGTGATTCTACACCGCTTGTAGTAGACCTCAGAGCAGGATCAAGGGTCGGCACTCGCAATACTGTGTCACCAGAGAAAAAACATGAGTTAACTGCGTGGGCTAAGCATTGCATGGAGAGGGGGATCAAGCTTATGTTTATGCCACTCTCTCTAATATAGACAATTTTCCTGAGAAAAACGTTTTTATTCAGGGATTAGGGATTCATTTATGTGTAATGTGGGACAGACTAAATGATACAGATCTTCCACAAGGATTGAGGGATCTAAATATTTTGGCGTTTTCTAGAGACACTGCAGCGAAAGTGAAAGAGCATGTTGAGAGGGTACTTGAGTATAGAAAGGAGGTGGAAAAATTATACGATGAAGATGAAGCAGGGGATAGTTTGGATGTTATGTTCGTCCAGAAACGGTTTCTTCCTTGTCGTAAATCGTTAACTGAGGAAACACGGATTTCCATGAAAGACGCAATTAGATGGATTACAGACACATCGATAACTCCCGTTGAAGTATATGATACGTATAGTCAGTATACACCAGAAATGCGGAGCAAAGTGATACAGGTAATGGTAGAATACCTACAGGATGAGTGTGTAAAAAGAAAGATTTGTTGCCCCGCAGAGTTATTGAGTATTTACAAGAGAGCTTTTTCGTTTGACACTTCATCGGCTGCTCTAGCGCTCGATTTGGCTCTGTTACTTAGTAAGCGGTCGGAGTTGCCTACTTCTCAGTTGCCTATGAGAGAGTTCTCTCCGACACTTGTCCCAAAAGTCGAGGTTCCAGTGAATATCGGAACGGGTGCGCAAGCCTATGACATTCCTGCACATTATGTGTCACAGTTTGTTAACATCCCGTTCTCGGGACAGGAAGTGAACACCATCAAACAATCCATTCCTGACATCAGGAAGAATCTGACAGGATTCTACAAAGAAATAGTCTGTTTTGCAATCATCGGTATTCACCTTAAGTGATATCGACTTGTTATTTCCCGTACTTCTGCCTGTCAACTTGTGGAAACAGATTAGAACTGTAGATGATGTGCCAGGGTTAGGAGATACATGGACTAACATGATTAGGCTCGATGGAGAAAGGCCAGCTGGTGAAAGACCACCTCAGGTGATACTAACTTTGCCTGACAGAATAGTTACGAAATCGAAAACTATAATTCCCGAAAAGAGAATTATTTGGGACAAGCTTACTGCCTGTGTCCAAGGGAAGTCTGAGGGTGCTACCGAGTTCTTTAATCGGTTCGAACAGGTATTTTCAGATTTCAGTGGACAAGACTTAGGCACAGAATCTGGGAAAAGATTATTCATAGACAAATTTGTGCGTGGATTGCTGCCTGACATCCAGTCGCAAATGATGTCTTCTGAGAGCGCTTGGTAAGCAAAGCCACAATCAGAAGTACTGCACATGGCTCAGTACTATGAGAATCGTGTTAATCATGAAAAAGAAAGAGTCAAAAAAAGGAAAGGTGATTTGAAGACAAACATATTATTGCAGCAAATTGTTAGAGGCCCTACAGGGGGTAATTCACAAATTAGAGGTCAATATGTTCCACAAGGTAATTCGCCCTTGGGTCCTGTAAACATTAACCAGTGTGCTTATTGTAGGCAAGAGGGTCATTGCCGTGCACAATGCCCGATCCTCCGACAGAGGTCAAATAACACATTTGGGAATATGGGTAGACAATCCAGAAGTCGCCCGTGTGTAGGGGGCCCTGGTAGAGGTCAGTTTTCACAGGTTTCAAAGCAACCTTTTTCACAGGACAATCAGGCATCAGGTGTGGCTACTAGAAACATTTTTGATCATCCTACTGCCGCTTACCTCTCTGAAGAACTTCCTTTCGACGACATTCTGTTTCGCTAGAATTGCCCGAAGCAGGGTTTGGAACCAACGCCTATTCCCGTTAATCAGAAAGGTCCCTACTTTGAAATGATAGTGGGAAATAGGAAACACCTATTCTTGATAGATACAGGGGCACAGAAGTGTTCCATTGATAATTCTCGGGTTCCAAACATTCCACTGTCAGGGCAAACTAACGTTTCTGTAGGGTTTTCTGGCACACCAGTTGTCTGTCCGGTTTCTTCGCCGGTACCTATTTCTTTGGGTCCCTTTACGGACCATTGTCCATTTCTTTTGACTTTGAATTGTGAAGAGAATTTGTTGCGGTTCAATCTGTTGAAGAAATTCAATGCGGTAATTCATTGTTCTTCTAATGGAGTGCGTTTGACGATTTCACCACAGCAACTTTCTGTCTCTCAATTCTTGGCCAGACCTTCGCCGCCGGAATTTAGTGATGTTTCGGAGTGTTTATGGGCAATAGATGACAATGATGTCAGTGTTTTGCTGATCAAACCTGTTAAAATTGTCTTGAAACATGGAGTAAGGTTGCCACGTATTCCACAGTATAAGATCTCGGTTGATGGTGAGCAGGCTTTGAAATGCATCGTCTCCGATTTTGTGCATTGAGGGGTGATTGAGGAAATTGCAGGTAGTTTGTGCAACAGTCCGATTTTGCCCGTGTACAAAAAAGGCGATAATGCAATTCTTTTTCGTTTCATAATTGATCTACGTGCCATCAATAAGATCACTGCCCCACAATTTCCTATTGTGCCTGATGTGACGACGATATTAACTATGATCCCGGCTTCAGCTACTCACTTTAGTGTTGTGGATCTAAAGAACGCTTTCTTTAGTATTCCTATACATAAGGACAGTAGATACTTGTTTACGTTCACCTTAGGGGGACGCTCGTTTACCTTCACCCGTGCACCACAAGATTACACGAAAAGTCCTAGCATCTATAGTAGGGCTTTGAAAGAGCAGCACAACACCCTTGAGTTGCCCTCTACTTGTACACTGCTACAATATGTTGATGACTTGCTTTTAGCTGCTGACTCACAGACTGCTTGTAAGGAGGGTACTGTGTTGTTGCTTATTCATCTGGCTAAACACGGACACAAAGCTTTGCTTAAAAATGTTCAATATTGTTGTCAAGAGGTCGCCTATTTAGGCTATCTCCTGTCAAAGGAGAGAAGAAGGTTGACGCCTGAACGGATAAAACTCATTTCTAGCATGTCCGTCCCAAATACACAGAAGGAAGTTAGAGCCTTGATAAGAATGGCTTCTTACTGTAGGCAGTGGACCCCCAACTTTTCACTAGTGATAAAACCGATGTTGACTCTGACGAAGAAGGGCATTTCTTCACCATTGCCATGGAAAATGGAGCACCAGCGTGCATTTGATTTTCTCAAGACTGCATTGTGCTTTGCACCGGTTTTGGGCACACCAAATTATGAAAAGGCCTTTGTGTTCTTTGTGCATGAATGTGATGGATGTGCTTTGGCTGTATTAATGCAGGAACATGGAGGGAAGAATTCCGCCCTTGATCCTGTAGCATGTGCTTTGCTAAGATGTTTGTGAGCTGTCACTGCTGCTGCTGCGTCTGTAAAACAGAGTGAGGGAATAGTCCTAGGCCACGCTTTAACCCTAATGGTACCTCACTCTGTGGATGTTCTATTGAACAGAACTCAAACGCAACACCTCACATCTGCACGGTTGACGAGATATGAATTGATCTTGTTTGCACCACACATACAAATTAAGAGATGTTGTGTTCTTAATCCGGCTGAACTCTTACCTTTCCCGCAAGGTACTGGTTGCAGTGAAGGAGAGTCACATGATTGCCTTTACACTACCGAACAAGAGACAAAAGGTAGAATTGATCTGAAAGATACCCCTTTGAACAATCCACAAGGGGAGCTGATTTGCGATGGCTCCTGCTTCAAACTCCCGGATGGTACATCCACAGCTGCTTATGCAATCACTACATTGAGCACGGTCGTGGAAACCAAGAGAATCACACATAACTCTGCGCAGGCCGCAGAGATTATAACATTGACCCGAGCCTGTGAACTTTCCAAAGGGCTTACTGTAAATATATACTCTGACAGTCAGTGTGCCTTTGGGGTGGTTCACGACTTTGGTCAGAAAGGGGGTTCTTGACCTCACATGGTACTAAAATCCAGCATGGCTCCTTGATAGTACGGCTACTCTCAGCGCTTGCACTCCCTACTCAGCTAGCTATCGTAAATTGCGCGGCGCATCAGAAGAATTTAGATGATGTAGGAAAATGGAACACTTTTGCTGATCAGATAGCGAAACAGACTGCCACTGATCTCTCTTCAGACATGTATACTTCAAGGGAAGCCACAAATGCCTGTACGATGAGGGTATTGGTTCCGTAAGGGATATTCAAGCCAACGCAACGTTAGAAGAGTCTAAGAAATGGGCTGAGGGCTTGGGGAAACTTGATGATGATGGGTGTTGTGTGGACAAAGTTGAAAGGAAGTGGCTACTTCCTGGCGCCTATATTATGATGATGGTTGTTATGGCTCATGGTCCCACACACATATGTGCTCGTAAAATCACAAAAATGTTGGAAAAAGTATGGGCAAATGAAAAAATCTCTAAAGTAGCTGAACGTTTTGTTCAGGAATGTATGATTTGTTTGCAGCACAATGTGGGAAAGGGCACATCAACTCCTAGGGGTAGTTTTGATCCGCCTTTTCTTCCCTTCGAGGTCATCCATTTTGATTTTATTGAGATGGAATGCTGCAATAATCTAAAGTATGTGCTAGTCGTCATCTGTGCTTTTAGCAAATGGTTTGAGGCTTTTCCTGTCAAATACGCCACAGCCATGACTACTGCAAAGACTATGTTAAAGGAATACTTCCCGAGATTCGGGTTACCAAGAGTCATCTGGTCGGACAATGGTCCACACTTTATCACTGCTGTAATTCTGCAGATATGTGCGGGATTACAGATTGATAAACGGTTCCATTTGGCTAGACACGCTCAGAGTGCTGGACTAGTGGAAAGACACAATGGCATCATCAAAAACAAGCTCGCTAAGACGTGTGCCGGCACCAAACTAAAATGGCCGGATGCCTTACCGATCGTGTTGTTATCAATGAGGACAACCCATCAAACTAAGACTGGGCTCTCTCCCTTTGAGATGGTTATGGGGAGGCCTGCTAATATTTGGAACATTCCAAAATGTGATTCTTTGTGAGATGTTGAAAATGTACTTCTTTCAGATTACTGTAGCCAGTTGACTAAAAACCTGTATTTGGTTTTTCACCAGGTGCGAGAGGCTTTACCTGTACGATACGAGGGACCCGGTCACAGCATACAACCTGGGGAGTAGATCCTTGTAAAGTCCTTTGAGCGATCTTCTTGCCTCGCACCTCGTTAGCGGGGCCCCTTTCAAGTTCTGCTGGTCACACAGACTGCGGTGCGGTAGCAGGCCGGAGGAATTGGATCCACGTGACGCACACCAAGAGGATTCCAAACCCAGTGCCACACGATACAGTAGAAGCAGAACCCCTTACCAATGCTGTAACCAACAACCACGAAACAGCAACCAGCATCAAGAGTGCATCAGAGATTCTCCCTGAGCCCGTGGGGCCTGGGGAAACAGCCATTTTGCCTCCACACTCTCCAATAGTTTTTTTTCCGGAAACTGTTCCGGATCTTGCATCTAATTCCACACCTGATTCGTCGCTTCCAACGGGAAGTGACGACACATTGTTCACGGATCAATCAGTACCAGGGATCACAAGGTACGATCTGCGTCCAAGAAAATAGACCTACTGCACGGTTCGGCTGTGCGTTCAGAGAAGAAAAAGTCATCAAGGGCTTGCCTTTTTGGCCCGATCAATTGTTCGCAAGGGGATTCTGTTGGCTAAGGGCTTGTGGAAGGACTAAGAAAACGCTTGGCCTGGAGGTCGCCAGCTAATAACTCTGGTGCTTTTGTTTGAAGACTACAATGCCTGCAACTGCTCCCGCTCGTATGGAAAAAGGAAAAGACTGTGTGACCAGCTACAGAAATTAACATTTAAATGTTTGGGCCCCGAAAACATATTGCTGTCTTGTGATAATGTTAATTTGTTTTACAATAGTCATTGTTTTAGGTTTCTGGTATCTAGAAGAAATACATCCGTTTGAGAATTTGTTGCCTACTGAAAATGTACCAACTGTTTCCACTCCTTTCGTGCATCTGCATACTCTATCTCCTAAAGACTCTCAGCACAGACAGAGATATCATAATAATACACTATTACTCATCATAAATGCTACACATGCCATTTTTAACAAATGTAATTGCTGGGTCTGATAACATTTACCGCAGCACAGGGATAAGGGGCTAGTTTGGTATATTCATCCTCTACCTTTGACAACTGCATGTTATGCTTCTTTTAGAGCATTATTCTTTGGTCGCTGGAACGATAGCATCTCAGGGAACTTTGATGGGACTAATTTGAACCAGTTTGAAAAACGTGTTCTGACTCCCTTGGGATGTTCGCTCTTTGCAAATAGGAGTAAGCTTAACGTTGCTTCTATTAGACCTTCCGATAGACTGTCCCGCCCTTTTCAATCTTTGATCTCTTTCAAGATGGCTCCTATAGGCAATAAGGATGCCACGCCTCCTTCCTATACTACCAACCATAGCCCCGATTCAGTTTCCTTCCGCATACAGAGGAATGGTACTCAGTCAATGGGTGATCTTAAAGGTTGCGCCAACGTTGCGAATTTGAATAGCGAGGACAGACCTTTGTATGTAGGCGAACCTGTGTACTTTGCGGTAATGTAGCATTTCCATGGCTACCCAGGGATTGGCAGGGAACTTGTTATTTAGGGATTCTGTTACCCGGGGTATTCATAACCAGTACCATAGAGATTTCAAAGGAGGCTCGTCCACGGTGGGACGAGAATGGTGACACTTCTGCACAAATTCTAGGCGATGTAGCGAAATCCTTTGTCTCATTTTGGGGGCAAATAATGAACTCTGAAGATATCAGGAGACTAGCGAGAGTACTGGAGAGGACCATCAACCGGACCACTGACAAACTCTATAATATGACTCTAGAACAGAAAGCAATAAGGTTAGTAGCACTTCAGAACCGGATGGCATTAGATGTCATCCTGGCTGAACGTGGAGGGGTATGCAAATTAGTAGGGGCCGCTTGCTGTGTTTTCGTGCCAGATGCCTCCCCAACTATCTTCAAGGCAATACAGAATCTGCATGTCCTAAGTTCAGAAGTGCATGTTCCCGAGGGAAACTGGGATCTTAGCGCTTGGTTCTGGGAATTCTTGCGATCTTGGGGTTGGAAGCTACTTTTGGTCTTGCTGATCATTTTAGGAGTTGTGTTGTTTCTTTGTTGTTGTATACAATGTCTTCCTGGTATATGTTCGATGCTAGGGGGATGTTGCGCACAGGCGATGGGTACATTAGAACGCAAGGTATATGCCCCAGAGAAGAACTCCAATGAACATGTGTTGAAAGAAATCTTAGTAACTGATCTTATGGCAATTGATATGTCTGATAGTGATTCAGGGTGTACGGACGTTGAGACGTGGAGTTATTCGTAAAAAGTGACTAGAAGTAGTATAGCGCTTTGCTTAGGCCAAAAGGAGGGTTTGCCAAACGGGAAATCATATTGTGCCTCATTTTTTGTATATATTTGCCTAAGCCCAGTCGCTCTGCGAAGAAATCCGCGCTTCAAGGTTCTGACCTTAGATCGATTTAGCCGCCATTTTAGGTTCATCTGTCATTTTGATTCTTGCTCCAAAGTCACCCTGTGTTATAAAATGGTGGACAGTGTTCTTCTGTTAGTAACATGGCCGTCTTGACCTCTGTATGCATGTTAATGCTTAAACTGCCCGTAGGCCAAATGTTAGGGTCATGTACTGAGACCTTGCCCTTCGTTGACCCATAGGTCGAGGATTACCTGTGCCAATGATGCTAATCCGTGAGCATATATTAAGCACAATGTGCAAATACTAAACGTGAACACTTGTTGAACTACATTGTATTAAAATATGTACTAAGGCTTATGTTAGATCCAAGAATATACTGTTGCTATTATGACTGGTTGAACATATAAACTGAAGGTGATCCATATGCATATAGCTGGGCGAGTCAGAGGTGAACTCGGCACAAACCCTAGATTGGGAATTATTAACATACAGAGGGGCTGAACATCATGTTACAAAACAGTATAAAAGGTACGAATATTCTGATGTACAGCCCCACTCACTTCACACACCGAACAGGGCTGGTATTCGCTGTGTTGTACTGAGGGCCTGATAGCTACTTTGTCCTTTGAAAACTGTTCAGTTGTAGAATAAAGATCTGTGTATCTTTGTAAACCCGTGTTGGTGTATTTCCTTTTGGGGTACTCAGCCTCGATAGTCACTTTTTACTTTTACAAGACATTTTATCACATGGGGAGTGGCACCTGCCAATCAGGAGACTAGTAACAGTTTCTTTCACCTATAGTATAAACCCACATTTCTATGCCAACTCCTGTGGCGCTCCCTCAGATTTGCCATTTCTTTTCGTGCCCATGTCCCCCACCCTGTCTTCACTATCCTACCACATCCAGTTCTTTCCCCTACATCTGCCTTAGACCCTTCTCCGACACTTAACCTGTAGTGACAACTTCTAGTCCCTCGCCGCCTGCTCTTGCATGATGATATAGCCACAGCGGCAAAGAAAAGGGACTAGCATCCCATTCGACATTGTGTGACAGCCATCTTTCTCTTTTTATAGCAGACCATCATCACACACCGGTTGTCTCCTGAAAAAACCTATCAGATTTCTGGCCGGCGCCCAGGCAAACCTTTCGCATTAAACACCCGGTTTGTGTGCAGGGTTGACTAATAATGGCCCTAAGGTCTAGTGAGTGCCCCGTTTCACTAGGGCCCATCACTTCTCACGTTAGCAGGCCATTACCAACCAAGCCTGCCCACTCTTCCCGGTACTTAATGATGCAAGAATGGCAACAGTTCCATTGCAGATAATGCACTGGAAGAGGGAACTAATGTCTGGAGTAAGTCATTTGACCCAACATTCCAATTCTTCTCCTTTGTCTCTCCTAGTTTTAAGAAGAACAATCTACAGACATTGGGTATAATGATCTAATAACAATAATGCGCCTCTACATTACGAGGTGGTCATGCTCCTTGGCCCTTGTTAAATGCCCTTGGTATGAGGGACATTAAAACCTGCTATTGGCCACGGAGTGTGAATTAGTGCTTAAATATAACAGAACATAATTTACAATTGAGTGAGTACTTGAGCTTTTAATCAAGAAACGTGTATGAGATTGCAATGCCAGTTATATGATGTTAGTACTAGATCACATGAGGTTAATAATACCAAACACATTATGATTGTATCTGGATAAATGGTGGCAATACCGGGTGGAAGATATGATTATCTAGACATATGATGCTAATAATTGCTAATTGCTGGCAAATTATAATTGTAACTTTGCATATTATGGCACAATGGAATGCCCAGCAAATGACTATACAATACCTTTACAAAAGCCAAAACTATGTGTTCTGTAAAACAATGATTGTTTCTCATGCTTACCCAGTCTTCTTTAATCCTAACCAATTTCCTAATTCCCCTGAAATGTATATACAGTTGTCCTTCGTTCCTCTCTGTTACAATTGGAAATCTGGCGATTCACTGTAGTGCTCTGAAATGTGCCAGAACACCTCCGAGTTCTACAGTGGAAGTCAATTTCAGCCAAGCTACATATCTCATCAAGTTAAGCGCTCACTTCCAAAATCTGTGCGCGACCTACTAAAACTGGTTTGAATCCCTGGCTCATCCTTGCAATCATCCAAAGTCAATAAAGTGAGCACCATTAAACTGCATATGTATGGTTACCAGTGATATTATCGCTGGTGAAAACGTCGAGGATGGCTAGATATTTTTTTAAGGCACAAAACACCCTCCCCAACATATTTTAGTACAGGTGCAATTATAAAAACATATTAGAATATTTGGGAAGAGTGTTGGATAGTGCCTTTGAAATAAGTATCAATTCACCCTCGATGTTTTCACCAGAGATAATATAATTGGATACCATATGTATGACATTTTCAGGTACTGTTTGATGCCAGATTTTCCTAGCTTATAAGCACTATACCAACCAGTGGTATTATTACCAAATGTAATGGTACTTGGTATTGGAGGGTGAGGAGTTGAGTCAGACATGGACGGTTTTTAATCTGTGACGGCAGGCTGCACAAAGACCTATGAAGTAAGCTCTGAACTTGCTGTGCTACCTTAAAGACAAAATTTACAATGCTTACAAGCAGTCAGAATCTTTCAGGAAGCTTTTTTTTTAATACAATGTGATGTTTTTATTGCATGTTTTTGACTTTTAGAGGTCAGATTCCCTTCAGATACACAGTGACTGATCTGTATTTCCAGATTCCTAAATATGTTACAAATTCAGAAACATGGAATGCAAGTATTGTTGTGTTTCGCTGCATGTTGTTATTTATTTATCTATTTGTTTCATTGCGTAGAGTTTCATGTACTTCACTCAACTTGTCACCATGTGGCCACTTTAGACCAGGTTGAGCGCTCAAGTTCAGTTACTTTATTACTACGTTATGTAACCTATCATGGATACAGTTGGCACGGTCCATAAAATATGCAACAAATATGGCATGCAAGTACATTCACAGAAGGGGAGTTCTGTGTTTTGAGCTATAATCATTCAGCCCATTATTGAACAGTCAAACCCTTTATGCATTTGCAAGGGCCGTTGGAGCATTGACTTCCGCAAATATCCTCATCAGCAGCACACCATGGGGCCAATTCAAGAAATGTTTTCCAGGCTTGTGTGTTGAGTGTTCATGCAAGTCAACCTCCAGCATTCTGGATTAACCATGGAAGAAAAGGCCTTCCCCAGGTCTCCCAGATTACAACTCCCCTTCCCCCCACCTGCAGATAAATTTCACAATTATTGCCTTTATTTTTTAACTGTAGGTGCACTTTTGTTTGTGAGAGATGCCTGTTCAGGTAAAGGCACTTAAAAACATATTCAGTTCATTGCCCATGTGCGAATTGACCAACCCGTGAGTGCTCTGTCTATTGACATTCCCTGTAGCACACATCTTTGCTTCAAATAGAATTAGTATTTTCTCTTAATGTAATGCTTTAAGTGCAAGTGAAAGAAGGCACAACAATGCCAAGCATTGCGTGACACTTGGTCACATTGCATTACATCACAAATGTAAAAGTGCAAATACATATTTTCTTTGTGTACTCTGCATGTGAACTGGGACATTAGCAAAGACAGACTGCAAACTTAAAAGATCTGTTTCCTAGCAGCATGCACCATGCGCTGTCTTCATACAACTTATGCGAATGCCGGTCATTATCTCTCCTTTCACATGCCCAAAAGTACTGTGGACGAGAAAGTACGTCTCTTCCATTTGCTCCCTAAAATTACAGTCATTTTGCTTTCAATGATAACAATTCAATCCGTTCAGTTTGTGTGGCCTTGTAAGTAAATGGGTCTTGAAGCAATACAGATCATGTTTAATTCAGCAACTGCTTGTAAGTGTTATACTGGGAACTCTTTCAACCGGCTATATATTTAGTTGTGGTTCACAATATGCCAAAACATTGAAAAAGAAGATCCGGCCTCGGGTAGGAGTGTCTTCAAGTACGTTTCTACACAACATAGCCTCCAGGGTGAAACACTAGAAACCACAACTACACTAAGAACCTCTCACTACAACCCTCTACAACATTATACAATCGTTGCAATGTAAACAAAATTTATTGTTATTAAATTGCAATTATAGTACTTACAATTAAGACGTAGACATGGCAAAGTAGACAATATTGGAAAAAAATAATTCACTTTCATTATTGCATTTACACACCCATTGATAAAAGTACAGGCTCCTAGATGTTGCGGCTACCAAAGTGTTTATTACTGTCGCATAATCTATTTTTTCAATGCATTTGCTCTCATTTAAATATATAACTAGAGCTATAGCCGGTCTCCAGCCAAATAAAGTTGTTAAATATATCATTTGTATCAGTTATAATTTACTGAAACTCCTCCTAACTATCTGCAACAACACCTGTAACCAAGATCTTCACGGTGACTCACACATTTATGAAAAACAAATGTTTCTTTGTATAGTGAATATATTCTAACAAAGAAAGCACTTTCAATATCAACAACACGTAATTGTTAACTTTATCAATCACTACAGTGTAGTAAACCATAAATGAGTTTTTTTTAATAGCACACATCACAAACTGAATGGCTTCTAGGGGATCCCATTGTTAGTAGTTAAAACACAGTGGGATTACATGATTTGCACAGGAGCACACACTTGGGTTACATAGTGAAGCCATTTTAGGTACTTAGCTACATATCTTCCCAGCTCCACCTGGTATGGATATGCTTTAATGATAGACTAACACATCTTTTCTGAGTTTTACAGATCTACTCGAGACTTAAGGTCAATAGTGAAACAAAATACATAATAAGGTCACTTGCTTATGGGAATTATTTTACATAGGAGTATGTTATGCACCTTTCTCACTTCAAATCATACACTGATTTTCACTTCTTATGGCGCAACCCACTAACAATAGTGATTGCTAATAACCTACTCACAGATGTGTCTTCAGTCATCAACCACTAATCTGTTCATATTTAGATTGCTTTGCCAGCAGCAAAGACAACTTGAACAGATAGGTGGCAGACTCTGTGCGCTCCTGTTTCTTTGAACTTAAAATGCAAAGCAAAATACAACAGAAAAGTAGCAACCGGCTCGCCAATTAGTCTTTAAACTCCAATGACGCTTATGGTTTGTTTGGTTCACCCATGCACAGAGACTGAAAGCTGTTAAAGCTCGTTAGACGACTGTAGATACACCTTTGTTCATACTGTGTTTTGGTTTAGAGTCACTGTCAGATATAGCCAAAAAAGCTTTCTTATAAGACTATTTTACTGTGAGATAACTTTTGGGGTTGTTTGGAGCACTTCCTTAAACCTGCAGCACACCATGGCGACCATGCCACCAAACATTTGGGATCTCATAGGGGGTCATTCATGGCAATGGCTTGTCAGGCATGTGATTAATGAACTTGGGCTAATGAATTGGAGTGAAATCAACAAATGGGGCCTCATTACGGGGCTGCCGCGGGTATTTTATTTTTTCCGGCGCCCGAAAATGGGCAATTACTGGGTCATTATGACCTTGCCGGACCCGGTATTTTCCCATTCCTGGATGCCAGAAAAAATTCTACCCAATTCCCATTTGAGCCCCATAGGGAATGGGAATGGGGAAGCCGGATGCACCGGCACCGTTATAAACGGTGCCGGTGCATCCGACATGCTGTACTCGCGGGTGCCGCTCTGCCCGCCAGGCCCGACAAACTTACCATTACCGTAGTTTCAGGACTGGTAAACTTATAATGAGGCTCATGATGTAGAGGTGACACCGTTCAGTAACAAAACAAGAGTGTGCAGATGCTGCCTCGATAATCAACTGCACCTTTATGCTATCAGGTGCACCATCAAGGCAGTAGTCTCCACTTATTTGTGTTTGTTTGGAATCACCATCACAATAGGTCTGAAACTTACAAACTGTGTCTTCTTGTCACAGGTTCCATTTTCTAAGGTTCACGTGTTTGTCCTTTGTCCTTTACAGTGTGGTAAAATAAGGGTATTGAGGGCAATAACACCTATTAGCAACAGCATCAGCGGAGGTCAGTTAGAATTTACTTCAGAAATTATATTTCATCTTACTACTCCAATGGTTCTAGAAATCACTGCTTAGAACACTGGGAAATGGAAGTCCCCACGTCCTGGTGAAACCATGAAAGATTGCACACTTTATGAACAGTGCTTAGGATAATCTGGTTACATAGCTGAGCAGTTACAGATTCCAATCCCAGTAACGTAGCTTTGCTTGTTAAGGTGACTGCTGCAGATATCAGTGTGTAGCCTGCTGGTTGCAGGTTCCAATACTAGTAAGATAGCTCAGCTGGCATATGTATTGACTGAAGAGATTCTCTGCATCATCTTGCTCCCTACACTCAAATGTATTGCCCCGCCACCCGAAACTTAATCTAGCCCTGCTGGTACTTGTTTAAGATGCAAGCAGAAGGTACACATGTGTTCGTTTTTGTCTTTTGCAGGGTTGGCTGGGGAAGCCTGCCTCTGGCTCCAGGGTGTCTGGTAGGGCGGGAGGCGAGGGAGGTTCCCCAGACTTCCTGTGCTTGGTCTCCTTGGTTGCAGGAATGCACCCAAAGATGATTGGCTGGCTGTCCTTGGAGGACAGCCACCCTGCTGTGAGTGACAACTAGGCTACGAATTAATGGGAGAGACTTGCATAAAAGGCGAGGTCTTTTGCAAGGAAGGCAGAGTCGACCACTGGACGAAGAAACCCAAAGAAGAACTTGCAAGAGAAGCTTGCTGCTACTCCTTGACTATTGGTTTTCCCATCCCCTTTACATTTATTTTAATGAGCGAGCACACCCCACCTTAAGAGGAGTGCTGGGGGATACAATGTATCCCCTTTCTTACATACCTGGTAACATTTATGTTACAATTTCAAGTTTACTTCAATAACTGATGGCAGTGTAACTACTTTTATGACTGCGTCATTAATACTCGCAGGCTGTCAAATCAGCCCCGTCAATGCACAGGACCACCGCAATTCTGCTAGAATGGTGGAATGCTTTCTACTCAATTTCTCGTCTTCTGACATTCTAGGTGGGAACAACATTGGTTGAAAGTTTAGTCTTCGGCGGGAATCCTTGTATTCCTTCCCCACCTAGGCTCTAGAGTAAGAGTGAAGCAAATCCAACCAGCGATATTAGTTCTTCATATGGCTCCTGTTAAAAAGGCACCAAATCCACAGAGCCGTGAGAATCCAAGAAGAATGTGTTTCTGGAAGCCTCCTCTGGTAACTGTTGGTGCAAGTTACCATCCAGTGTCCGTTTCTTTCGTCTCCAGACCAAGAAGCCAGGGACTGGGTCCTGCGCTGCTGCATCCTGAAGGCATCCACCCAGAAGCTCTTTTCTTCTAAGGTACTGTGCTGGCTTTTCTAATACTTACCTTAAGCCTTGAGTGAATCCTGTGAGGCTGAGTGGGTGATTGAAGTGTTTGGGCAATTGCCCAAACCATTCGCCCAGGCCCAATGCTGGAACGCAAGTAGGGAGCCTTCTGTGAAGAGCCACCAGACTTCTTCTGCCTCTGAGAAAACTCATGCTATAGACTAGTGAAGGAATACAAAAGATTAGGCTTCTGTCGTGAAAACTATAACAAGTGTACAAGTACTTACTTGTGAATGAGTTAGTGCTGTAACAATTGCTAGTTCAAGCCACTCCTATTTATAACCGTGGAACTGTCATTACTGTATTTTCCTGTAACAATTGTGGGCACGAGCACTACTATCAAAACAGTCACCTGTAAAAAGTATACAAGTTATATTGAATAGTGTTCCACATTCTAAAAAGTAATCAACGCTTGTGGTGTTATAATATTCTTAACTGAATGAGTGTAAAAGCTTACCAATGGAGTTACCTACCTTGAACAAGTTGACATTCTTAAAGTGTGCCATTGGGGTTTGCTTTCCCAGATATGTTTTATTCAGATCTAAACCAGTCTTGAAATCAATACTATTTCAGTTGCTTGTAGCACCTCTTAAAAGTATGTGGGCCTTAACTTGAATAGCTGCAGCTCTTCTAAACTGGGTTGTGCTTTCCCAGAATTGCGTGGTGCATTCGAAAATAGTTGAGTGTTCATGCTTATCGAGTAGCTGAAGGCCCCCCCAGAAAGTATACACATTGTTTTACCAGCTCTGAACAGTGTTCAATCAGCTCTGAACTGTGTTCCAAAAAGTAATGTAGCATGGTGTATACTTAAAACCGAGTGCCATTGCATGACCGCTAGGGTCAACTACCCTTTTACGACTATATTCTTAAGTATATCTGACCTGGTTTTATTCGCAAAGCATAGTATATTGCTATCCTGAATGTATAACTGAGGTTTGACTTCCCTTGACTTGATTCAGGCTCCTCTAGATAAGGTTATGCCTTGTTTTGTATACCATAGGTATTGAGTTGTTTTTTTAATAACATTTTTATATATTGGTATAGTACTCACTTCCCCAAGATTTACCTTGGCCTACTAGAATTTAAATAAACCCTTTATTTTTACAATATACACGTTTTCTTCGGACCATATGTGATAGGCAAGATTGTATGCAGTACCCTGTGGGAGACTGCAACAGCCCTGTCCTCTTGGCAGTAGGTAACCCAACCTTTGGTTTAAGTCTGTACTACACAAGCAGCCAGGCTGATCTCGAGGGGTCAATGTGAGCTGTAGGGTTGTAAAAGTTTCACAGTGACAAGTATCCAAATAACACTTACACTCAAGGTTTCTTGATTAAACAATAATTTATTAATTTAAGTCTGTTTGAATAAGCCTTCTTTAGAAGGGAAAAAAATGTAACAACTAAATATACTTAAAAATACAGTTTCAATAAATCAGTAAATACCCATTTGGGATAGCACAGATACTTCCTACACCCTGAGGTGAATTCAATAACTAGGACACTGTGGACATTGATATATGAAGTTGCATTTAGAAGTTTTCCCAATAGCATCGGTGAAAGTTGATTATAGAAGTGTATCCAATAGACACTCTGGAAAGCTGCATTTAGAAGTGTGCCAAATAGCCTCGCTAGAAAATTGAATTTAGAAGTGTGTCCAATAGCCTCTCTGGAAAATTGAATTTAGAAGTATGCCCAGTAGACGCTCTGTGAAAATTGCATTTAGAAGTGTACCCAATAGCCCTCTGCCCAATAGCCTCTCTGTGGAAAATTGTATTTAGATGTTCGCCCAGTACCCTCTCTGGGAAAGTTGCATTTAGAAGTGTGCTCATTGAAAGAGCATATAACCCATCATATCACACAACCAGGCTTACTCTCTCCTTACATCACCACTCAACTAGAACACAGAGATACTATGACACCATTCGGTATAACTGTTCTCATACCAACATCCGCCGCTTACTGCACATCATTCTATGTAAACACTGCTGGTATCACACCCCCAGCCAGGCGTTTTCCTCAGGCCTAACGCAGCCACATCCATTCCGGATAAATCCTGCCAGAACGAACACATTCTCCTGATCTCTAAACCACCACATCTACCGCTAAGAAGCAGCCATTACACGAGTACCGCACGAGCTGCACACATACCCGGTGCTCACACACACCTTTTTGACTCTCCACTGATCTGAACTTCGGTTCCCAAGGGCGTTCAACCTACTAGCGCCTTCAGACCATACCAATGGTATATAAGGCGCTATATAAGTGCAAAATAACATAACATAACATAACATGGGTAAGTGTTGAATAGCCTGGATCTTGATGTGAATGAGTTGGCTGAGCTGGTGCTTATGGAACAGGAAGGGTTGCTTGGTCCTTGTTGACCAGGTCTGGAATGTACCTGGGGATACAGAATTGGAAGTCGTCAATGGAATGTACTTGACAATACTGTAAATGGATATATTTATTTATGCATTTATTGGGATTTCGTCATGCACCACCCACCATGTGTCATCTTCAGACTGCTACACAAGAACAAAAAGAGATGATTTCAATATTACACTTAAGTGAAATTCAATCTCACAATTTCAGTCTTTAAAACTCAGTTTAATCTAACATTAGTTCGTACTACTAGAATGTCTTGTGACATGTTCTTTTTTGGGTTATTGTGTTGCTTATGATCAAACGGCAGTTTGAGAAGTTCTTCTTTGTCTATTTTAGCACCTTGGGAAGTCATGTTGTTTGTGTAATAACTGTGAAAGTCTGTTCCATGTGATGTGAGAGTTGTAGTTGTGTCTTTATCTTCTTTGTCCGTCTAGCTTGAAGTCTTTTTGCCGTAAAGTATGTTAAGTTTCTTGGTGGTTGGTAGTCCATCAGCTGCTTTCTTAGGTAGTTGGAGGCCCTTTTCCAGTAGCATTTGTGAGTAATACTGTAGACTATTTTCTGAATTCTCTGATGTATAGAGCGCTAAAGGAGGGGCAACATATGATCCTGCTTCTTAAGTCCAAAAAAAAAAACTGGCTGCTCTCTTCTGGATAAGTTTAATTTGTTTGAAAAGATATGTCGGGAAATCTAGAAACTGATTACTAGTATAGTCCGGATTGACAAAATGAGGGCTTGTACCATTTCAAACTTGTGACCCATTCTTAGGAAAGGAATTATGTATTTTAAAGTGCGGCATTGCTTGTTTGCATTCTTGGTTTGGAGAATAACTTGTAGGCTGAGCTAGAGATTGGAATAATGAATGATCCCCACGTTCTGGGCATTGATTTCAAGGATGAGAGGGGGTCCCAGGGAGGTGTTGGTCATGTATTTAAAGGGGATGGGGACATTCGGGTCCATAGCTAGGTTATGATAAGGCTTTGAAGCATATGCCTTTAGATGACTTCCAGTGCCGAATCAAGCAGACATTCAGATATGTTACTATTGTTGTCTGTATCATCTAGAAACCCAAATACTGGATACTTATATTTCAAAAGTTTCTGTAAACGTGTCCATGATGGTAGTGATTGGGCAGAGGTAGCTGTTGCAAAGCTGCAGAGATAACGACACACCCTCAGGTAATCCAGTAATTAATGTAGTGCTTTTGGAAACATATTGTCCCATTTGCACTTAAGAAGATATATTTTTGATGAAGGATTCTATCTAATGGAGTGCCTGAACTTCTATTCACATGGAGTTGTGAGTCATCATTATCTGTGTACTCGAGAATGGAGGAGAATGGACTCGTTGACCGCATACCACTGTTTTATCAACATACATTACTATTTCGTAAACTGCATTATCATATGTTACTTTGTGAGGGTAAAATAGGTAACTATATGTACAAGGTTAGCTAGAATAGAGTGGGGAAATGGCTAAGGATGGAGGTGGATAGAGTAGGATGGAGGGACCCCCCCCAATAAAAGAAAAAAAACACAAAGTAACCTACAAAGAAGTTACTTAAAGC
Source organism: Ambystoma mexicanum (assembly GCF_040938575.1). Classification (NCBI taxonomy): domain Eukaryota; kingdom Metazoa; phylum Chordata; class Amphibia; order Caudata; family Ambystomatidae; genus Ambystoma; species Ambystoma mexicanum. Next base: position 770,101,434 of record NC_090933.1, on the reverse strand, counting down.
ATGGTGATTTATTTAGATGTGACCATGTAGAACCCTCTTTGATATCTATTAGAGTGTGTTTGGTGCTTTGCTTTGGGTGTAAACCTGATTTCTTGTCATAAAATAGGTCTAGTGATTCACTTATGTTTTTAAGTTGAGCAGTTGCCCTAGAAACCGGTGACTGGGAATAGGCGTATATTTAATTAGCTCAGCTGGATTATTATTTACTTTTTTAACGAGTGCTTTACAGTTGCTGGAATAATTTCTCTTTGAAATGATGCATTGCAAAATTGCCAGTTGTGGGGTGGGGGCGTATTGTGCAGACGTGATCCCTTATCAATGATGCATGGCAAGGTTAACATAGTGTGGTGAGTTTTGTCATCCCAGTCCCTGCTTTGATGATACATGACAAGCTTGTCTTTATTAAAAAAGCTTCAAATAGCTTCTCCGAGCGAGGGGCTTGCAAAAGATTAAATCTTGTTGTTGTGAACGTATGTGGTAGCTTGCATGGCCGTGGTTACCACTATGTGTCGGGAGGATAGCTCACAGGCAAAGTGCTCATCTTGGAAGCAGGATGACACGGAGCAACACAGTTTCGATCCCCGGGTCCGCTCTTAGAAACCTCTGGGTAGTAAGCGCGTTATAAATAACCAATCATATCATACAGAAGATGGGTAATGTTTTAGTCAGCTCTGTAGTTGGTCTTATGTTAATTACTATTTTTTCAGGCTTATTCATTTAATTGATTATGTTATGTCGTTTGTTAGGCGCTATAATGACTCCTTCGGAACTGTATTATTTCTTCACCCGTCACATTGCCTTGCACAGCGGGATTGTCTAATGTGAGCCAGAGCATCTTCTTTGGTGTTATATGATTGCAGATTCATCTATGATGTATTTCTTTTCCTTTTCATTTAGGATAACTGAAAGCTGAATCACTTGTTTCTGTTCTGGTGCTGATATTGGGGTTTTTAAGCACCTACGTGTCAGAATGTCTGGCCTTTTCAAGCTCCTTGTCGGGGTATAATTTCACTAGATACATAAATGGTCTGCCCAGAATTACTTAGTCCTTTTTGGTTGGTTGACTTTAATGTTCAGATTGAACATGAGATCAAGCGCATGGATGTCTCTTTTAGAGGGTTTGTTAATATGCTCTGTGAAACCCTGGTATGACATGTTATCCAGGAATTATGTTTATCTTTTGGCATAAGCAGACTCCAGCCAAAAGTTGAGGTATTCTTTTTGTTATGACCTTGCTTGTCGTAGAGAGGTTCAAAGCATTGATTCAGTAATGGTAAATGTTGGCCTCGGGGTCGGTGGACTGCGAGGAGCAGCACGGACCTGGAAACTGAGTTACGTGGTGTGGATAATTATGCACTTGCAATTCTCTGCATGAAAACCCACCACTCGTCACCAGTTTTCACCTCTGCAATCTTAGCAAAGATTTTGAAGCCTTGTGATAGGAGGTGTCTAGGATAGTTGTGAAATCATTAGAGAACCAGGTTTCCATTATTAGTATATCTTCTGTTATTGTTGACAATGAAATATATATGACATCCATTATTGTTGGCTGGTCTAGTTGTTATAGTTCCCTTTATGGGTTTTGACTTTTGGTTGGCTTTCTCTTTTTCTTTTGGGAATGTTATGCTCTCTGTGTTGCACTGCTGGTTTGGCCTAGCTAGATCTTTATTGTAATCAGTTGGTTATAGTTTGTAAAACAGGGATTCTTAGATTATCTTTAGGAGTTTTGTCGAAGTTGTTATCGCCTATTCTGATATCATATTTGTGTTTAGGTTTGCTAGGCTAGTCATTCACTGTCTTGCCTTCTGGGTCATACTTTCTATCCATGATAGGGTGATTGTGGATTGCTTTTATCAATTGGGGACCTGTCGTTCAAACTTTGTAAACAACCTTGATATAGCTTTCTCTGTGACCTACCCAATATTGCATAGATTTATGGTGGTCTTTGAAGCAGTGAACCTGGAATTGGCGGCTGTATTATTTCTCCTACCTGACTAGGAAAACTATTTTGTTGCTCATAAAACACGTTTGGAGATGAATCTTCCAGGTATCTGGAGTCTTGGGGAGAAAGGGGGTTTGCAGTGGTTCAGACAGTTCAGAGGGATGTAAAAGTGTTTCCTAGTTAGGGTTAAAAATATGATTTATGAATTTACTTTTGCCATTTTTTTCGAGATCGACAAGTGTAACTGATCTCATTGCAGTTGTTGCAAAAGAGTGTCACAAAGCGTCCACTGTCTGGTGTAAGCAACAACGTGTGATTCAAGTCGCCAATTTCGTTTCCGGAAAAGCAGCACAAATCCTGAGATTCAAGTTGTAATGGGCAATTAATATAAATATAAATCATTAATGGGGGGTGGGAGGAACATATCATATAAAGCTGCCTGAGCTGGAGCTCCAATAATAGTGCATAGGGAAGGTGAATGGGGGTCGGGCTAAAACCTAAGACAAATAGTGCCCTGAAAGCGCTAGTAGCATTTTCTAAGCACTGTAAAAAGGCGCAGGTGGGTCTATGCTCCTATTCTCCTAATCTATGTAGAACATTCTACTTAAGATGTACTAAACACATGAACCACTTGGCTGACAATGGCATACACATTCGCATTGGGGGGTTCAAAACAGAAGGAAATGATTGGCATGTCGAGTAACACAAACCAACTCTATGATTTAAAGTTTTGATAATACTCGAGCATAAATATTGGTTTATCCGTGTGGCTAATCTTGGAGAAAAGTGTTAAAAAACAAACTGATCACACACTGATTGCACACATCAACCCCTGCTATTAATAAGAGCGTGCACAAAATAAAATTAAAACTGCATTTTTGTAGATTTGCAGTGTTTGTTTATGACTGTTTTTGGTGTTATTTATCATGCGTTAATGGAGTAATCGGAGCCAATGAAGTTTTGTTGAGGTGTGTATTAACATCAGTTTAATATCCGTCTACTTGATAAGACATGTCTGTAGGTCTGAGATGACCTACATAAAAAGGAACACAACCATCTCGGCTGAATTGCTTTCTCAGAATAACAGCAGGCCCACATGTGTACCAATTGAGTTCAGTGTAAGCAAAGGTGGGCACCAGATTCTCCAACAGCCGCCCTCCCCCCAGGGAATTGGTAACGTTCATCTTTTTTTCAACCCACACCGGCTGAGTTCTCTACATGACAGCTCTGTGCTAGTGTAGGCTGATTGTGGCCTATGTTCGGCTGATGTGGGAATCAAGAGGTAGGGTACAATGGAAACCTTTTCACCTTCTCCAGTACGGAAGTTATCTTGTTTTCCAATTGAAATGTATACAATGCTTCACCATACCTTATCTGCTTGGGGGTATGTACAGGACGACCTGCAGAACAACAGCAACATGCCTCTTATGGCAACAACGTGTAGTTAATGGTGATTCCCTTGTTTGTGTTGTTGACAGTGATAGTCTTAACACGTCCATTGGGATGAAGGTGTGGTTGCATGGCCAAAGGACACCCGCAAGCTATGTCTACCTCCTTGAATACCATCTCCCTTTTACACACACAATATATGCCCAATTGTTTGCCTCACTGGGTGATGCTAATGCATTATCAATGAGCCAAAACTACAAACTAGAATTGATTGGTGAAATAATTGTACAACTGTCACTGGGGCAGTTACACAATGTCACAATTAACATGACAATGCAGACTTTAGGTGAAAGATAACATTTATGATTAAACATTGTGTGAGAGTTCCGCTCTGAGTGCACACTCACTGAAGCAAAATATAGTTCTAGGAGGCTATACTTTTAATCTAGTGTGTACAGGTTAGAATAAGGCTATGGTAAATTAGGTCATAATGACTATTCACGTGAGTCAGAAATGTAGAAGTATGTGATAAAATGGTTTAGCAATATGAGATGGGCATGTATCATTTGGCCCAAGTAAAACTAGGAAGGGGTACTTAGTAGAAAGGCAGAAGATAGTGGGTCTGGACTATGATTGATGTTGTGGACGTAGAAGACCCAGATATTTTCACGAATAAAGCTAGAGAGCCTTGAATGCAGATCTGGGCTTTCACTTGCATTAGGTGGTTAGGTCACCCAGATGCTGTGGTACGCTTTAGTGTTGAACATGTGACTGATCAAGTGGTGAAGGTCGCCACTACCAACTTACTTAATCAGAGCAATAAGGAACGTAGTGGCATCCGTTTCACACTCTCTCTTAACCCTTGCAGGGGATTAAATGGAGAATAAAGAGATGAGGCTACAGCAGCAACTTGGGGATATTTGAATGTAGTAATTCTGGTCAATCGCCGATCTCCAAACCGCTTCACTGTGCTTTCATCTGCAGGGTCCTGAAGCTGGGTCAATGATATTATCCAAGAAACACAGAAAGCAGGAAACTATTTATACGGTGGCCAATACTAATTGCTATTCTTTTATAGATATACCCCAAGATTGCTGTATAAATGCACTTGGACCGGGGCACATTAAGTTACTTAACAAGGATGACTGGAATTGTCATAGGGAAGATAAAGTAATGGTAGCCAAGACTCCAATGTCCACCACCAACTAGTTGCCCATAAGAAAGTTAAAAGATGAGTCTCCCAATCAGTTTAAGTACTGATACTCTTAATTAAAATTGAACATTACGTGCATCTTTAATATCGCAAGATACAATATTTCTTATATATTAATACAAACTAATTTTGTGTCAGTGTGTTCCTCAAGGTTTGAAGTCCCTCAGGTCTCAGTCCTGCCTCATTTGAACGTTGTCGCCCCAGAAACCTCTGATCATGTTTAATAATAGACTTGCAAGTTTCCATTCACTCAACTAAGTGTGCTTTATGAGCGTGAAGGTGATCTTGAAGTAGTATGTTGCTGTTGACAGACAATCCCCTGCTTAAAGCCGTCGCAATCCTATAAGTGGATCTACACGCACTGTCTATTAAATTAAAATTTTAAAAGGACAGAGAAGTCCTTGCAACGCCTGCCACTGTGTTTGTAAACATCTTCTTTACCTGTGTGCCCTGGGCAGAAGTGTTGCTGACCTGGTTACTGGATGTTTCTAGCAATGACACCTGGGCCCTGATTCATGGAATTATGTGTGTGTTAACTGGGGGTGTGCATACCATTCTGCGCGGAAATCCCTGTTTGATGAATGCCATGAATGAGGGTATTGACTTGTCGATATCACTTCCATCCAGAGATGCACTGTGCACAGTTACCCCACTGGCGACATATCGCATCACCTTTACCTGTTGTACATCATGGAGATCAAAGCGAAGTTGTGCATACTGATCTTCTTGTGCAACATAGAAACTATGACTCTCAGATTAATATTCTTGTGTACTGCATGAAGGTAGTAGAGCTAGTGTCACAGTCACTCGTGCTTCCATTAGCACAGTGGTGTTGATGAAGGGTACAATATAGCAGGGTATTATGTGTTATATTTTGTGCCAGCTCCATGGCAGGTACAGTGGTGGACGTCATGTGCAGCTCATGGTTTTCTCCTCATTCTTCATTAAGGCCGCTTTGTCTTTTCATCTGGTTCATTGGTGCTATCCTGCCAAAAGGTGCCTGCCCACTTTTGGCTTCTTTTGGCGGCGCCTATCATTCAGCTTTCAGGGACAATCGAGGAACAAACCAAATATATAGCTATGGGACAACAACATACATGCTGCATACAAAGCAGTTTGACAATGAGTGTATTGCAAGAAAGTATCTGAGAATCATCTTTTCATTGTCACAACCCGATTTACAGCTTATGTTGAACCTAGATGCAATACTATGGAAGAGCCAAACAGTACTACACGATACCATTACATGTAAACATGACCTATTCTTGCACTTTGCAAATCATAGTAACTGACATTGTAAGCAATCATAGCAACATTCTAACAGCTTGCATGCATGCTCCCTCCCCCATTGCAACCAAAGGCATGTTACCTCTCATTTCAACTGAAGTTCCAATAAACCTTAAGTATCAAATCGAAAAAAAATAAACAATGTGTCATTCCCACGCGCATTTACCCTTTACTTGTTTAGGAGTAAACTCGCTTAAATCGTTCCTGACTACCACGATCCATGCAGCTGTGTATGAGTTAGCATCTGCTATATTTCTGGGACAACAACAGTAAATCCCTTGGTTCCATGTGTTAATATCCCCTCAAAAATATCGCCATACAAAAATATTGCCTTATGTTTGCGGTGATATTAAGGCATGGAACCTGTGGGGGACACCCCCGCAATCCTCATATTATTTTAAAGGGAGCGGGGCACACCCCCGCAGCCTCTGCTCCCAAAGACCACAAATATTATCTCCACTAAAAATATCTATGGCCGTTCCCGACCACCATATATACAGCAATATTTTTGGTGGAGATAATATTACGTGATACCAACCCGTTGCCATGATTTCTCATTTTCAGATATCCTCTGGTCTGTCCACCACCTCTTCAAATTCTCTATGTCTTGGGCTGTGTATTTGATGGCATTTGCCTTTTATAGGTTTTCATACCGATGACATTGTAAAAGAACAATGACAGATTATGTGCCTTTAACCTAAAAAAAAAATCCTCATACTGTAAAACTTTGTTTTCTACCATCCGCACGGGAAAAAGTAAGCAAAGAGTAATGTTCAATTGCAATGTCAACTTGCAATGAGGCAGTCTTGCACCCACAGCAATGTCTGCTGACTGTTCAGTGCAGAATAATGTGACCACATGGTTCTTTGGGGGGCAGAAGGCTATAAAAAGGAGGCACATTGGCAACTGCACAGTGTTGAATGCAATGAAGCCACTAAAATGAGTGAGTTAACAGATGCCCAAGACAGTGAAGCACATGCTGCGTTGACGGACAGATCCGGTTTACCTACTGTCCAAAGTCCTAGCATGACCTGTTTAAATTTGCCTCCAAAGTTGTGTAGGTCCATGAGGTCACCCTCATTGGATAGAGAAATTGTAACCTCTCTGGAATTAGTATCGAACGGATTTTTGTGAATTTTCTTTTTCTATGGGTTTTTGTTCAAGACACACACAAATGTGTTGTCTTGCATTGACGAGATGTCCAAGCAAGAGACATTGGACCTCATTACGACCCTGGCGCTAATGGTTTAACGGCGCCGTAAAAGGCTGCGGCGCCGTTAACCCATTAGTGCCTGATAACGAGGTCCCTTTGCGGGACCCGACCTTAACGGCTGGTCTACACCAGCCGTTAAAGTAGCGACCCGCAAAGGGACCTTGGTGCGAAGTACGGTACCGCAATTTGCGGTACCGTACTTAGCACCTGCCCCATTCCCATTGAGCCATATGGGGCAAAAATGGGAATGGGGAAGGGCCATGGAGGAAGGGGGAATTACCGCCCCGCCAACCTTGTAATGGGGTGGTAATTCCCCCTTTCTCCATGGCGGAGTCTGTAAGTTACCGGCATGGACCATGGTGCTATTAGCACCATGGTTTTCCGCCTGGGTGGTAATGAGGCCCATTGTGATGTTTACCATTGTTATTAAAAGATTGAACAGGTCAAGCAGACAAATATGAAATAGTAGGAGTGAGCACGTTACTTGAAATGCGTTCAGCAGCGATAGCCGCTATTCAGACAAATCTTGCTCGAGATGACTGGAATCTGTCTGACAAACATGTTTTTGTCTTGTGTTCCTTTCTGATGAATCATTATTCAGCCAAAAGTGGGGCACAGCTGTGGGCTTGTGTTTTGATCTTCCTACGCCAGGCTCATTATTTGCTCCTTTCTCTTCATGGTTTTCTGGTGGGAGAAAAAATGCCCCAGCAGGGAGGGCAAAGTGGGGCGCATAGAACAGGTGATTTTAATCTTCTGGTGCATCAACGAAGTCTTCCTTCTCTGGGACGGACCATCAGCCTGGTTACATTCGCGTATATTAAGTGCCTTATTTGCATACAGCGAATGTTCATATGAATGTAGTCAGGAGGTCATAAACTACTTAACCTTTCTATCAAGGTGAATGATTTTAAAATCGAGCCTGACCTCTACCGTAGACCTTTAGCTTGCAACAGGCCATCAAGAGCGCACGTGCAACATCTATAGAAATAGCATATTCCATACAGCGAGCTATGATGGAGAGGTCAAACCTGCAGCTGAGAGCGCGGCTGTGAAAACGCAGCTGACAATCAGGGGGCTGCCCGCAGTGATGTCTGACAAAAGGTTTCATCACACAGTAGAAAGATTGCGACAAAGGCGCTGCTGCCAATTACATTTCAGCACAAAGGAGTGGACATAGTCAGGCGCATTACCGGTGTTAGTGCCGGAGAAAATGCAATTCATAAAATAATGACTTAACATTGGAGAATTATTCAACAAGAGTCTCGAGGGCGAGTGAATATTTATTTTGAAGAAAATCAGGATGGAACGTGGATGCAGAAAAAGACACAGGGATTATTTACGTGTAAAAACTGTATAATTTGCAGGTTTGGTTAAACAAACTAAAGGAATATAAAAAGCAAAGTGCGAATAATGTATGAGAAATAAAGGAATTTATTGTAATTTTACATTTGTCATTTATATCCCAACATGCCCTTGCCAGTGACTGTGTTGTCAGTAGGTTCTGGTGCCGTAAATTGCATGTTCTGGCTCCAGAAACAGGTCATTAAAACAGTAAACACAAAGTACCTTTTTGAGTTATACTATGTAGTATGCCTTCAAAGTCATCCGAGCTGAGTCAGGGTCTTTAGAAGATCGAGGGTGGTTCTAAACAAAAGAGGTGACAATTGGGAGCCTTTACAAAGGCAGGTGGAGGGTAGGACCACCAGTCACCCTCACATGCTTCAACCAGAGGAAGTTGCGGTAGTGGGGTCCTCAAAATCTTTCTCAATGACAAATGTAATATTGTTGTATTGCTTCTGTGAGCAATGCATGTCTTTCTCCATGGGTATTAACAGTGCATTTCTTCATGTACGTGAATTTAAAAGTGTAATCCTGTTATGACTATGGAAGAGATAAACATGTTTAGATAGTTTGTGGTGAAAATTAACACAGGCTGTTGGCATTTGTACTAGAAATTGAACAGACATTTTCTGACACATGTCAGTCAAAAGAAATGTATCGTGTTATTGTAGTGTTTGCATCCTATTATCATCTTATGAGCACCTACATAAATGTTTTGAAAAAAAATATGGAGTTCCTTGGTTTGACAAGTCTCACAAATGTGCCCTCAGAAACCTAGCTACATAGGGTGCTGCTGAGGGTGCTATTGACCCAATGATGAATGTGAGTTGGGGCTGACATGTGACATTGAATCTTTATATGTATAAATGTTAAATGTATGACTTATGCCAACACCCTTGATAAAGCCCTCCTGCAGGAAACGTGTTGGGCTGAGTCCCGATTCCTTCACTGGCACACAGTTTTATGGATTTTTTCCATACATGCAAGTGTTCTTTCACAGACTTTACCATGGAGCGTGTTCCACTTGTTTTGGTTGGTGTACATTTTCCATATTATGTGTTTACCATGCAACTAACCAATAACCAAAACCCCATTGACTAGCAGGGGAACCTACAGGGCCATATTATGCACTGCTAGACTCCACGAGGCCTTGTCCACATACCTTCCAAATCTACAGTGTTTCCAGGTGCCAAAAAGACAACTTTCCATGCTCTGCATGTCAGCTTGGAAAAAATGCTAGCATTTTGAATTTTTTTATTTTTTATATTATTTTTGTATGATTGTATTTAAACATTTTTACAAAAGCAGAAGAAGTGAAAGAAAATCAATTAAGTACTAATCAAGTCGAATTGATTAAGTTCAAGACAAGCTTAAGTTCATCAGCTGGCTAGTTCCTTGGTATGTGATCCTCGTCTTCCTTTCACTTTTCAATCTTTTCCTGAGCGGAGCTGGTTTAGTTTCCTTCTGGTTCCTTAGCGCTCTTCTGCACTTCCAGCGCAATTGTTTTAAAAAAGCCTACTACAGAAATGACCCAGTTAGACTTTCACCACTTGTTAGTCTCAGCAACAACTCCTGCTAGTCGTATACGTGTAAATCTTTAAACAGGTGGCCTAACCATCTCGATCGTTCCTTCACAAGACCTGAGCAAGTTAACAACAGATGTTTCCTCGTCTCTACCTGTTTATCCTGAGTGCATAAGCAACAATTAACTCAGAGATTTTAGAAGATAAGGTAGGATCTCATTTAATCTTTTAGGATTATGTGGGAAATCCTTTAACAGAGAACTTTTACCGGCCGCCGACGGTGTTTCAATCCAGTCTGTTTCTAGAATGTTCTTATTTACTTTTACTGGATTAGAAATTAGTTCCTCCTCCGAACTGTCAATTTCTTCCAGTAAATTCCTGTTTTTTGGTGTCCAGACTCTCAGGATTTAACTTTCGCCAGTCATCATTGCGGTATTAAGTATTTCCAGCATTCGCTTTGAGTTAGGTTGTATTACCTTCCGATATAGCACCAAACAGTCTCTTTCAACTATTACTTTGAGAGATGACAAACTCAATTCTTTAGGAATCAGCATCATTGAAGTTGATTGGGGCAGGTTCAGGACTTCATGCCAAAAGGTGCCCTCAAGCCTGGTCCAAATGGAGTGTGGAAGGGATGGCATGGCTTCGGCTCCATAGACGATGCTTGGAATTGCTTAAGTTGTGAAGAATTTCAGAATTGGTAAAAGTGAAAATCTGCCACACTTTCTGTTCATGATTTTTGTCTGAACAATTAACAATCTCATCTTGATTTGTAAGTGATCTTGCATTGGTATCTCTGGGTGACTGTTACTCAGTATAATCCCTAGGTATTTAAAGCTAGGCACATTCTCCAGTCGTTTACCGTCTGTGAACAGTTTAAGAGTTTTTTTCCCTGACGTCTTTTTGCCAAATGACATTACCTTGGTTTTGTTTTCATTAAGTTCCAGATTATTCTCACTCAAATAGGTCTTCAAATTGTCCATCTGTCTTTGCAAACCGATGGGTGTGTGGTCTAGCAATATAATGACGTCAACATATAAGGTTCTCGGGATTTTCATTTTTCCCAGAGAAGTAGGCAAGGATCTGATTAGGTCTTGAGACTCGCCGTAGTCAGCAATGTATGAGTTGTATAAAGCTGGCGCCAGAGGGTAGCCTTGTTTGACTCCTTGAGCTGTTATGATCTTTTCTGACAGCTCGTTTAATCTGACTTTCATGGAAGTCTGGGAATAGAGTGCCTGGATGGGTTGAATAATGGACGTTGGGCAACTCCTTTGTTTCAACTTCTTCCACAGGGTTTCCCTGTTTACCCTGTCAAATGCTTGAACTAGATCCACAAAAGTTAAGCATAACCGGACATTTTCTTCCCAAGCCTTTTCTTTTAGAACACTTATTAACAAGATGTTTACTGAGGTTCCTAGACACCGAACAAAACCTCCTGTAGTGGATTGTGGGTATGTGAGGCGAGAGTCCATTCTTGGAAAGCCTCTAACGCCAAAGAGCTGAAAATCTGCCGATTGTATCCAAGAGTGCTATGGGACGGTACTGTTTTGGGTCTGTTTTATCACCCTTTTTAAATATGGGTACAACATTAGCTTTTTTCCAAGTTAATGGAATGTCGCTGCATTTGACACAATTCCGGAAAATCTCACTTATTAAGGCGGCCCAGACTTTTGGATGTTGTTGTAGATGGTAGCTTGTTATCCCATCCGGTCCCGGTGCTTGTGAGCTGTTTACCTTATTTATTTTCTCTTCTATTGTTTCCTTATCCCAGTCTATCTTCCATTTAACTTTGGGGTTTGTCGTTCCATCGGGACCTTTATTTTCTGGCGCCTTGTATAATTCTCTAAAATGAGTATTCCATGCTTTCTCCGGCTCATTGTTGTCAAGGGTGGTTTGTTCCTTGTTCTTTGGCTCGATCACTGTCCAAAAAACCCTAGAGTTTTTATTGCTCTGAGTCCGTAGCATTTCTTCAGCATCCGCTTGGTATAGATTGGCTCTCTGTTGCCTTATCCACGATTTATATTCTTTTTCAAGCTTGATTGCTACTGTGATTTCACAGTGTTTTTTTGATTTTTTTCTACCCTTTTACTTTGTGTAACTATTCTCCTTTTTTTGACTAATAGTTTTTTATAGAGGTGTAATTTTGGCTTGGTAGGATCTTTACCAGTAGTTTTGGGGACATTGTATACTTTTAGCAAAGGGCGGTAATCGTAAACTTCTGTGCCACTTTTCTTTGGCTTGTTGATAGTTGGTAGTCAGAGAGATTATTTGACTCTCCTTCAGCCTTAGCTGTGAGTTCCCACTACAGGGTTACAGATTATTGGGCATGAAGTCTCCAGTCCTTCCTGTGCAATTCCAAGTAGTAATGAGTGGATTATGGTCACTCTGAACTGCTTTAATTACTTCAAAGTCAACTACAAAATCCAGGAGGTTCTTTGAGACACGTGTGATCCAACGTGAGAACCCCTCCAGTTCCTTCCCACGTCAGAACCAGTGATCTTTGTTTGTTTTTTATTTTATGTAGATTGTGCAATCCGTAAGCATCCATTAAGCGATTCCATTTCTGGCCCCTTTCGTATGAGGGGATTATTTGGCAGGGGTGAGCCCTCTTTTCACCCTCCTTGAAGCACACTGTGTTAAGGTCTCCTGTGATTATTGTGTAATCGATTTTAAATGCTGTGTTTGCTTCTTCAAGGGTGTGTTCAATCGCTTGTAGATATTTTTCATCTTCAGTTCTGGCCGGGTTCCAGTAGGTGTTAATTACTAAAAGTGTTTCAGTTAGAGTCTGATTTCCATGACCTTTTAATCTGTTCCACAAGAACAGAAATGCTTGTATAAGTTCTGAGGCTCTGAAGGTGAGTTCCAGTGTTAGACCACTACCTGCTTTGATTGCTGAAGTTCTCTTTATGGCCGGTGATAATGACACTTCAAATCCATCTAGGCTGGGTCGTGTGGTTAACCAGGTCTCCTGGAGGCACACTATATCGTAGATGCTTAAGTTAACATCCGAGGTTGGCATCAGATGTCCAAAACCCAGTGTGTTCGAGGAGCACAACAATTTTTTCCCAGTCTCTTCCGGACTATGTGGTTTCACTAGGTCACGCTCCAGTCGATTCTTTCCCTTAGCAAATAATGGCTCTAAGAATGGATAGTTTTGTTGGACTCTTGAACTCCAGATATTTTGTTTTGAGTGTAATTGTTGATCTTTATCTCTTCCGCCTTTGCCATGCTGGTTTCTCAAGGTGTCTTGCTTTTTGTTTGTTACATGATTGTTTTTCAGTACGGCACCTTGCAGGAGTTTATCTCTTCTCGTCTTATGTTCAGTATTTCCATGGCTATTTGATGATGGGCTCCTGCCGAGTCTTTCCTGTGTACAATGAGATTTGTACATCTTCGTCAGCCCCGTCCCACTCGAAATTGACATCCAAGTGTGGGCTTGACGGTCTTTATCGTCCACTTTTGATTTTCTATAGGTTCCCTGTTGATCTTGACTGAACTTTTCACCTGTACTTTGTTTCCTCAGGTGATTTCTCTTACGTTCTGTGAGTTCCTCAAGGTCATAGCCCAAACATTTGAAGTCTCTAACCGAGTCTCTAAAGCGATTTCGCACGTTAGTTGCTTCAATGTGCAAGTAAGTACATTCTTTGTTGTCCTCAGACCTTGGTTCTACAATCCTTACATCTCTTGACGGTAGATTTTTTAAGTTTGTGGTCTGATCACACAGCTGTAAGATCCTCTTTCTATTCAGGAGTTCATTTTTTTTCCTTTCAGAGAGGGCTTCTAATCTGAAAATACTTAGTTGTTGTGTAATTTGATGTGTCTTTTCCTTTTTGCCGTAACCTAGCGGTGTAGCAGCCTTTTCTTTGGAGCTCCCTCTTCTCAGATTGGGCTCAAAATTTCGACTCTGACATTTAATTACTTTAGGAGAACAGGCAGATGGTTTGAAGCTTCTTTTCTGAACCTCAGTGTGACTCCGAGATCTCTCGCTCCTCCTCGTTTTAGATCTTTGTCTGTTGTTTATGTTCGGGTATTCATCGGGTGACCTTCTTTGCTGGAACTCTTCCTTTCTGTTTCTCAAAAAATGTTTAGGGTGACACTCAATCCTTTCCACAGGACGGGTGACTCTTGTTTCCCTTATCCATTTTTTCTTTTTTGGTTCCAAAATGTTTAAATCATCTTGATCTTAGTCCCTTTTTCCTTTATCTACTTTAACAGGGGTTTGCTCTGTTTCTGACTCCTCAATGGAGTAGACACTTAGTTCCATTAAGTCCAGGATTTGGTTGATGTCCTCCATGCTAGTTGAAGGAACATCCTGTTTCTGAGGAGCGGTCGTTGGGTAACCTGTTTGAATTTTATTTCCTTTTTGAGTTTGTGGGTCTGCTTCCTGGCAGGATTCCCTCGTTGAATTTACGGTTTCTTTACTTGTATTCCCTGGTTTAATAGCGTTAGTGGAATGTGTTTTACCACTGAAAAACTTCACCTTCTTTTGGTGGAAATGTTTTTTTTGCCCAAATATCCCATAGGATGCAGTTTTTCCTTCCTTGGTCGTTTGTACTGACTTAGCTGACTGATTTTTTTTGAGGATTTGGTTCAGTTGTTATCGTGGGACTAAAATCTTCGACTATTGCTCCGTTCTTCCTTGCTTTCTTTTTTTCTGCTATCTTTACCTTGGCAGTGAGTCTAAGTGTCCCTCTTCGTTCTTGTCCTCAAAGTAACTGTTAGTTTGAATATGGGGCGTAAGATCTGTTTGAGTACTTGCTGATTTAACTACTTTCGAGCTGTATTCCAAAAGATCTTGAATTATTGTTTGTGTTGACATTGTGGATTGCATTTGTCTTGTGGCTCTCTTAGTTTCCTGGTTTTTGGCTTCGATATAACCTTCAATATGTGTTAGCCTTTTGCACATTGTAGCCATGAGTGATGTATTGTCCTTCAAAGCTTCATGCATCGACTCATACAATTTGCAAAAGTGGGCTAACGCAATTGTGACCTTTTTTGATGGTATGTCTTGAGAAATGGGGGGTTGAGATTTCACTTAATCGTCGCCTCGGAGGGGTCAGCTTCAAGGTCAGCCCGTGCTGGAGAGTTCATTCTAATTTGTTTTTTTTCTCAGTTCTTTTTTCTTCGTATACTGATTTTTGCAAGTCCTTTTTTCGGGCTTCTGAATTGCCAGTTTCAGTCACCGTTGATGTCCTTTGGTGCTTTGGGAGTTCAATTCCTGACGGTTGTCTTCCTGACAGTTGTTTTTCTGTGACGTCCAATTCTATGTGTAGTTTAGGATCTTCAAAAGGAGATTTGTGTTCCTTATTCTCTTCACCAAAGATGAAATCTGGTGGTTGGTAAAGTATTGGTTTGATTCCTATCACTTTTGTTTAGGGTGACTGGTACTGTATCTAGTTTGGGGTCTTCGAGCACAGGTTTGTTGTCCTTATGCTCATTGCCAGAGCACAAATCTGTGTGCGTCTTATTTGTGTTCGAAAAGCCCATTGTCATGAGGCTGGATTTTTGGAGCTAGTCTTCCTGTGCCTTGGGGGCTGCTGTCCGTTTATCCTTGGTTTGTTTTCTCAGGGTACCAGCCAAGCTACCTGTCGTGGAGTCTTGTAGTGAAGCTTCTCTTAGTTCATCAGTTAGGATGAGGCAGGGTTCCGAACCTGCCAATAGTTCTTCGTCTGTCAGTTCTTCTGCAAGAGGTCTCTCTACCATTTCTTTTGTAGAAAAAAAGTTTTTCAACGTTGTTGATAGCACTGATTGTTGCTGTGCTGTCAATAAATGAGGTTTGGTTTTCGTCGACTTTAAGCGTGGGCCATTATAGGCATGACATTTCTTTAAACTTGTTCTCCTGTGTGGCTGACCATTCAAAGGGCTACATTCCCAGCATGATCTTTTTTGTTTTGGGTTTTGTATCTCGTGGATGTTGTTTCCCCTGACCCTTTGGGTTTTCTTTTTAGGGGGTCAGTGGATGGCTTTAAGGTATCGGGCTTTAGCAGTTGTTCTAAGGATTTATGTTTTTCTTTCTCTTTGGATGGTGTCCTGTCTTTCCAATCAGGCTCCCCAGGATCCACTGGGCATTCTGGTTGCACCGGTTGTGGATCTGAAGGGATGTCCTTTGACCCGCTATCCTCATCTGTTCCCCCATTCGCCCAGTGCTCACGGAATCTGGTGTTCTCAGGAGGGGTTTGTAGGTTGTCCCTATCTACGTTGTTATGGATCTCAACATGTATTTCCAAATTTGGTTTCTTGTTCTGTTCACCCGATCCAAACCTTGTTAAGGTCTTAGAGGTAGTGACCTCCTTTTCCAGAGGGGTCACCATCTCTTTCGCACCCGGGCTGTTTAGGAGTGAGTCTGCTTGTTCTTCACAAGTGTATTTCCCGCCGCCCCTTCCTCTGCATGCTGTAACTTTTGTGAAGTTCTACCACATTTAGTGAATTGAGGTTGGTAGGAAGGTTAAAGGGTGAATTGTTAGGGAGGTGCTCTAGAGTACTTGGCTGCCAGTCTGTCAAAACCCCTTTTATCTTGGGGGAAGAACTGTTCCTCCCCTTGTGCATAATTGCAGTCCCGCTAGCCTCTCCCCCATTTGGGAAACCCAGCCCGCACTCCGTTGTGTTAGCTCCACCGTGATTATCGGCAGGGCAGCTCTTACCTTCTTTCTTGCAGCGCTCGCACTTCCCCATTGTGGCAATCATGGCTGGTGGTACTTTATTGCTAGATGCGACCACCTCCATCTGTTCTTCTTTGACGCCCGTTGCGGAGGCTTCAGCTTTCTTTCATGTCACGGTGTCTGAATTCACAATCTGTGCCTGGATCTTCGTGTTGGGCATGAGTTACTGTTCTCTCCCCGCTGACTGCCCCAAACGGCAGAACAGCGCCACCAGCCCTTTCGCACCAGGGCTTCTGCCGCAAGGGCGCAGAGACACCCTTTTTCAGGGCGTGTCAGATGACATTGCTGCAGTCAGCTGATTGCAGGCTTCGGTTACTCCAAGGGAGCCCCTCCTCTATGCTCCGACACGGCAGAGCTCAGGAGCAGCTCAAACAATTCCAAATCTGCCAGAAAGTTCACACACAGTATTTCACGTTCTGTGTCAGCAGGACAGCAGAACACCACCACCATCCCTTTCGCACCAGGGCTTCCAAATTTTGAAATTTCTCCAGAGGTGAGACACATGAGCAATTTAGCACCGCTAAACCACTGCTCAGTTACTGCACATATACAGGAAAACCAATGGGAAACGATGGACCTATTGGGAAGGCAAAAACAGCGTGGAGAGCGAGTTGCTGTGACCTGCAGCGGTTAGGGGGACTTGATTGCACCTGTAAGTGTCAGCAGGAGACACAATGAAGCAGGTTGGGAAAGGGTGAACAAGGAGGTTAATTACGTAATACTCACGTGACCAAGGCTGAAAGAAATTCTTCCACAGGCAGTCACAATGCAGACAGGGAGGGACGATACCCCTGGGCTGATGCGCGCTCTACAAATCAGAATAAATAAATATTAAAGAAATACGATGAGCGAGGGAGAGGGCGCAGCAGGGGGGGTGGCACAGATGAAAGTGCAGCAATGAAGCCCATTGAGAGCCAGGCAGAAAGAGACTCAATTGAAAGCAAAAGGTCTCTAGTAACGCGAGTCAGGAAACGTTTGCTGGTTCTGAGGGGAGGCGCACAAGGTGGTGGAAGGAAATGTCCTGGGGATATATGTCAGTGGGTATACTTACCTCTCCAGCTGCCGCCAAACAAAACAGATTGCAGCCAAAGGTAGCCCAAATTCTAGCCCAATGCTGCTCAAAATAGCCCAATAAGCCAAATCACTACACAGCTGGTAAATGGAAAACCCGGCCGACTGATTGGAGCAAATCTTTTAGCAAGCTTCTCATTGGGTAGAATGGTAGAGGAGTTTGGAAAAATACATTTTAGTGAGTTTGCCACTTCCTTCCATGGCATTGCTGGTTGCTATGCCAACCAGCTATTCTCAGGTCAGAGCCCCCATTCCCTCTCTCTCTCTTCTGTAACAATGGTTTTGGCAATTTTGTGGCACAGGTGCCACAAAAATTCACTAAAACAAAAAATGCTAAAGAAAGTCACAATATATTGTTGCACGCTTCCCACAAACAACAGCCTTTTTAAAAGAAAAATAAGTCTCTAAAAGTCCAAAGAATGAAATAGACTTGTTGTCAGATAGATAGTGCTACTGGTGTGTTTCCGTGTGTGGCTGTGTGTCCAAAAATCATATATTTGCGCAGCACCTTATAGAAAGGTCAAGGATTAGCACAGCCTAATGCTAATAATTAGCTACATGGTGAGTCAGTGGGCCATGGGGGACAGAGGTGGCATAATCTGTAACTGACGATTTGCAAATGGTGGTCACCTTTAAATGGAAGAAATACATCATCTCAGGCCATTTGAATTCTGGGATCCCTGCCCTGGGGCAAGGCAGGGTTTTTATTTCAAGGGCTGTGTACAATGATATGTCTCTTTAAGCGAAGGGATATCAGCTTCGATATGGCCTTTTCACACAGACCACGGAGAAGCTCAACAATTAAATGGATTTATAATTAGCGCAAGACGGAAAATATGCGACTCAAATATCAATGGTCTAAGCATAACGTGTCAACGTAATTCTGGGCCGGTTCGTTAATCTCCATTCACGAAGAACGCCTAGAAAATCATCACCTGACATTCTCTCGATAGTACGTCTGGTGGTTTCCCAGTACAATTTCATAGTTATTGCTAGTAATATGCAGTCATGTGTTGTTCTTTAAAACCTGCAATGTGCGTATCTGTAGACTTTGTTACTCCTAGTCCTACACTTCCTCGTCACAGTCCTGGCTTTTCAGATACTCTACTAACCTCATCAGGATCCAATATGTTCATCCTTCACAGGTCTCTCTTCCTTCCACCGAGAGTATAGCACCCAAAGCACCCCATAATTCATCAGTTATTTTCCATTAAGAAAATAATACTTGTATTCATCCTGTCTGTGGGAGGGAGAGACATGACATTAATACTAACCCAAGGAAGAGTTGGACTCGGAGTAACGCCTGGTGAATGTATTTATATATGCCCAGGTTTCCACTCCACAAATATCACGATTCAAACATGCGGGCCATGGCCTCTGACCCGGATGCAGATATTCCCCCTCTGATCTCTCCTAGTTCGCGACTGGAAGAGGAATCACAACTAAACACTGGACCGTAGGAATGACTTTCCTAATCCACCTGCTAATCGTGGGCAGAGAGTAAACCTGCCAGGCCCTGCACCGCCAACATTTTGTGTATGCTGCTGTCCTGTCGAAATAGGCCTACACTGTTATGTTCATGCCTAGTTGTTGCCACTGCTCCCACTACAATGAGGAGGGATTTGGGATGAATGGAGACATTACAATATCCTGAGACTGATGCTTACGTTTTTGAAAGGAAAGCTCATTAGCTTCTGACAATTAGGGACTCAGACTACAAGTAAAGGAATGGTGCTTTGCATAACTGGGCCCCAATCCCCCCAGCTACCACTGATTTGAAGGGTGAGGCATGCAAAACCCTCAACATGACTGGTAAACAGGCAATACTGAATGGACCACCGCTTTTGACATAGGACATGGAGAGATTGGTAACAGCAACATCAGAGCTATTCCCAGCTCCACTAAAAGAGGAAGCCATGACATTTTCTAGCACAATGGCACCAGAAAGCTGTATCTGTGATCTTCACCATCACTTTCGCTGTCATAGGCACAAATCCAAATGCATTCTGGCTATCGGCCTGCCATCACATGTACCTCTTTCTTGGCATGGGAAGCGGGAGCAGAAGCCGAGAAGCTGAATATCCTGGGGAGAGGCACAAAAACAAAAACACACTAGGTTCTGAACCCCGAGCTAACATGATGAGACACTTCTGGATGGTGCTCCCATGGTGACCGGGTAAATTACTTGCTGAGGAGATCTGCCCTTATGCTGTCTGTCCCCTTGATAAGGAATGCCCTGAGAGCTAAACCATTGTGTTCTGCCAGAACTTCCATATCATATGCCATATGTTGCAGGAGTCTGGACCAAGTCCCCTGCCTGTTAACATAGGTCATGGCTGTGGTGCTGTCTGTGTGGACTATAACTGCTCTCCCAAAAATTATGGTGGCACAAACTCGAAATGCTCTGGAAATGGTCACCATTTTCCCCTCCAGCTGGTGGATCAAGAGGCCTTCCCTGAGTTCAGTTAGTCCCAGTGCTGTCTGTTTGAAAAAAATCTGGCCTACTCGCAGACCAGTAGAATCCATTGCAATCATGAATGGAAAGGGATTTTGCAGTGAAAACCCTGTCAGCAGATCCCACTTCTCCAAACACCACAACAAAGGGCACCTTAACTGAGAATCTGTTCTCCAGTGCCTGTCTAAGTGAGAGGTCAAAAGCGCAAAGGTGCGTATGCGTTCTCATACAGTGTACCACAAAAACACTTGTGCGGATGTTCCTGTTCTGGTGAATCTCCCTCGCTGATGTTAGGTTCTTTGCCAGAAGATCCCTCAACAATGATTGGAGCCTTGTTCAGTGGTCTTGCAAAATCAGAACCACTCCCACAGACATCCAGACCGAGCACCTAGGAACAGGAGACCCTGAGATGGTGCTAGGTACACCTTTCCCTAAATCAAGATCAACCCTGGGGACCTTAGAACATAATATATCCTCCTTGCATGCTCCTCCAGTTTCTCCTTGGATAATGACATGATCAGCCAATTATCCTTTTCATATAAGGATGTTCCACTGCAGGACCTAGCACTTTGGTGAAATCTCTGGGAGTCATTGTGTGACCAATGGAGAGGGCTTTAAAGTCAAATTCATCACAAACCTCAGAAACTATGATGTCTACGCCTGATAGGAACACATAAGTAACCATCTTGCAAATCCAGGGATGCCAATCAGATGGACAACTCTAGGCAGATTTCCTGCTTGATGTGCTGTGTTGGAATATGCACCATCAGTTTCTTTAATTCCAGTACAAATCTAAAATCTTAATTCCGCTTTGGTGCTAGAAAAATGATGTAGTAAAACCCTACAACCGCCTTCTTCTTGAGCACACTTGTGTTTTCACTTTTGGTCCATAATTCCTTGACTCCTTGAATTATTGACCGTCTTTAGGCTTTTTCCCCAGGCAAGGAGAGTGTGGATTAAGGCAGAATATTTATTGTGTGCTCTCCTCGAATTGTGTTGATGACCCTGGTGTCTAATGAGAGGCGCTTTGGGTGTGTTTGAAAACCAATAAAGCCTGGTCCCCCACTAGTCTAGCATCAGAACGTCTGCGTTTTAGATGGGGAGTAGGTCTTCTGTGATTTCTGCGGGAACTTCTGACTTGGTTTGTTGCTACTCTACTTATATCTACTCTTGATATTCATGAGAAATCTGACATGCACATTTCACTTTGTACCACTATCACCTTGATTGGCCTTTGGGCCAGACTTCTTGTGCAGATTATCGGTATATGTATCATCCTCAACACTCTATTAAATTCCTCTTGCAGGGTATCTCCAAAAGGCATCTGACCCTCAAATGGAATCTTCATTGAGATATTGATTTGGTGGCTATCTAAATGAAAGTCTCTCACATGCAACTGGTGACATACTAGCAAATGACAGGTGAGCCACAGGACTACAAGAATGAGCAGTGACTAAAATGCTTACTTAGCTTCACAATGTCACTAAATCAGAAGTTATCTCAACAATAAAGGTGAGCAATGCACAACACACCAGTACACCTCTGCCGATTTGGGTAGCACATGCTGAGGGCACGCTGTGCTGCCAGAAGGGGTGTGAGTTGGCACAGTAATGCCCCAAACAAAAATAGTGCAATGGCCCAAAAATGAATGTCCAATCACAATTCTAGAAAAATAGTAACCTTTATTTAAACTAAAAAATTCAAGCAACTAATAAAACACTAATTCCACAATCCTGTAGTAGAAAAACACAGAGAATGCAGACATTTGCAGTGAAAGAGAATCCTAGATCTTGAAGACAGGTAGAAAGGCAATCAGTTCAGCATCAATGTCAAGATGGAGAATATGCGTTTGGAAAAGGTAGTGAGTGTGGTCTTTCAAGTCACTGAGGTCCTCAAAGGCAAGGTTGGAAGACAAAGAATTTTCAAAAACATTTTAGTTTTGTTCTTGTGGCTCAACCGCATCCAGACAGGCTTCAACAAACTTTCTGAGGTGGTGATTTGGCGTCAAGTTGCTGATCTGGGAGACTGGGTCCGGCGCATAGTTCAATTCACAAGCAGCAATGGAACGTTGCTTGGGAGATACAGAGAAGCTTGGCAGGGGAAGGTGATGTCCATGCCAATGCAGCTCACAAGCAGTTTGAGCTTGGAATTTGCTCGGAGGCCCTGTTCAGGGTCTCCAGGGACAAGGTAAATCATTTTCACTGCACTTCTATTCCAGAAAGGTAGGACGTACCAATTGTAGGCATGTTTTACCTGCAGTACACACGATCCTGATCCCCATGATCATGCAGCATAGAGGCTGTGGTCCACAAGCAGCATACCACCCCAAATGGGATGGATAGGGACAACAGATTCCCTCTTCCTTGGCAAAAGACGTTGGGGTAGACTATGCTCCAAAGCAGGTTCCAGTAAATCTTGTGTATTCATATACTGAGAGTCCAAAGATTAATCAATTAAGGGGAGGGTCTTCCCCCAATTTATAGGCAAAATTCCACAACTGGTTTTCCTCTATCCTTCTGTAAGGGCTCACATCAGGGTTGCTGTAGCAAATGTTCTTTGTCCTGTGAAGTCATAACCACAGATGTCACATCCATGGCAGGAAGTTTGAGAGGCCCTAAAAGATCCAAGATGGTGGAACCACTGGGCTGATCTAACACCTCCCCCTTTCCCTATCTGACTACTTCAAATAATCTCTGGTATTCAGCACACTAGTGCAGTCTGCCAATTATATACAGACAGTCTCCCTTTGAAGCCCAGTTCCCCAGAGAGAGCTACTGCTTCCTAGAATAAGGCTCAATAAAATCTCAAAATTCCCTTTGACGACCATGGGGGACAAAAGGCCTCATTACGACCCTGGTGGTACCAACGGCAGGCTGCCAGCGGAGTCATGTTTTTTCCGGGCACCTGGAAATTGGGAATCACCGGGGCATTACAGCCCCAGCGGTCTGTGCGGACAGGGGCCGGCAAAAGTAACTCCCCATTCCCATTCGGGTCCCATAGGACTCAAAGGAAATGGGAAGGACGGATGCACCGGCATTGTGTGCAACAGTGCCCGTGCATCTGTCAAAGGCTGCGGGCAGGTGCTGTTCTGCCCGGCAGGTCAGACCCACCCACCAACAAAACTTGGAGTGTGCCGGTCCGGTAACAACGGTTGCGGTGGCCTACCAGCACCATTGTTACTGCGACCGTCCCCCTCCTAATGAGGCCCATACTGTTTCCTGGATGAAGGCAAAACATCTTTTCATGGACACCAAAGAGAAGGCTTCCTGCTACACGAAAAATTGATTACTATGTGTGAAGCGTAGCCCAGGTGATCTTAATCCACACAGAGCCCTGCCATGGATGAGTCACTAGTCACCAGGTTAACAATTAATATGATGTCAACGGTGTGTGCATGTATAGCTGTGTAATCTCAGGAACTACCCTGTCAAACCAGAAAGGGCGTATATTTGTAGATTAATGTGCCACCATGCCCCCAGGACACACAGCTATTACTTGGGGAAAGCGGTGCCTTTGATTAAAAAGCCAGTGACAGTCCAGCTAGAACTTTGGGCATTCTGGAATGCACACGTGACCTTTTGGGTGCTCTGTTGCCTCTTCAAAGCAGTTGCTGGTGGTTGTGAGAAGACCGTCTAGCTGGGTCCCATGAGTATACTTTAAATTTTAGCTGGGAGCATTTATGAAAGAGAGTTTGATCAGCAAATCTCCCTTTCAGAGGCAAAATTACCAGTATCATTTTTGTTCAATAAAAATAAAAATCTCAGGTTGTACTGCCCTCACAGATGACCTTCTGGCACAGACATAGGTCAAATCAGATAACAGCTCTATTTGCAACTTCATGTCCTCCCAAATTGGGCCACAATCCACCTTTGGCCAATTTCCTAAAGCCTACTAAAGCAGTTTCTAAGATACATGATGCACATTGGTTGGTACACAATGCCTATTGTTTACCTCTATATGTTAATTTCAGTGATGAATTTGTTTTCTTGTGCACAGCTCTGGCACCACTGCTTCCTCTAATGCAATAGACAAATAGACGATCTGCCACCAGTATGGCTCATATGGTGACAAACAAATGAATAAGGAATAGACTCTGCCTCCCATTTCAGGGGTTAACATATGGTCATTAATCTGGGAACATTAATCCTCTCTGGGTGTTTCCAATCCTTAAGGACCTTATCATTTATACCGACAAATAATGGAAATTATAAGGTGAAAAAGAAGCTACAAAATGTTTTTGGGATAGAATAGATAGACTTGGATAGATAAGTGGTAGACAGGGAGGTGAGGTTTTGAGCCTCTTTCTGAAAGTGTTGATGGAGGCGGCAATGCAGATATGAATGTTAGTGTGCACAGTGGGCAAACATTTGTTTTGTGTGCATGTTAGTTTGCAAAGTGAAATGTCTAGGAGATGCTGACTTGCTTGGCTGGTGTTTGTGTGGGTAATGGGTTTAAGTTTGTCATGAGGGTCTATAGCTTTGAAAACACTGCAGGGTTTTCAAAGCTGAAGGAAATTAATTGACGTACGGGGAACACGTGGAGCTGGGGTGATGTGTGCATGTTTGAATAGGTGGAGGATGAGTCTGTGTTATGTGTGTCTTGCAGAGGGGCAAAGTGGGTACTGTTGGGGAGTTCAGTGAGAGGATTGCTCTAATCCAGCTTGGAGAATACTAGTGATTGGACTGCGGTGTGGAAGTAATCAGGAGGAAGGATGTGTCTGCTCTTACATAGGAGATGTAATTATAGACTGCATGTTTTGCTGGTAGCAGCTATGTGGTCTGTATAGAAAAGGTAGGGGTTGATGGTGAAACCAACGAATTTGAAAGGTGTGCAGAGAGACATGTGGGGTGTCTGTGGCACGTTCTTCAATCTCAGAGATTATTTAGGTTTGTGTCTGGGAGCAGATGAGGAGATTTTCCCTTTTAGAAGATGTAAGCTTGAGGAAGTGGGTAGCTGTCCATGTGGTCATGGTGGAGAGACAACATTTGAGGATGTGAAGTTGTGAGGGGGTTGGTATTTGGAAGTATATTTGTGTGTCATCTGCATATTGGTGGAAATGGATGTTGTGATTGCTAAGGATCCATCCAAGGAATTCAACATATAGGTTGCAGAGGAGTGGATACAGGAAGGCGCCTAGTGGGATCCTGTACTTGACCAGGGTCAGATCGTAACAGGGTCATGGAGACAAAGTGTATCCTCTCAGTAAGGAAGAAGCGTAACCAGTCGAGCACGGTGCCTGAGAGTTTCATCCTGTGGGATAGGATGCTGAGTTGAATGGTGTGGTTGATGGTGTTGAAGGCTGCAGAGAGGTTGAGGAGTATGAGTAGTGCTGTTTGCCCTTTGTCTGTGATGTTGTGGAGGTCATCAAGGATGTGAAGTGTAGCAGTCTCAGTGCTGTGTCTAGGTCATAAGTCAGATTGGAAGGTGTTGAGGAGATAGTTTGTGGTGGTATGTTTTTGAAGTTGGGTAGTGACGGTGTGTAACAAGATTCTGGCAAAGCATGGCAGGATAGTGATGGGACAGCAGTTTTCAGGGAGTATGGGGTTAGGAGATGTTTTTTAAGGAGGGTTGAGATTTGTGCAGTTTTTGGTGAGGAGAGTACCATTTTAGAGACAGGAGTTGATGATGTTGAGCAAGTGGGGAGAGAGAGAGGTCATGGAATTGGATGTGTCTTGAGGTAGGCCTGCATCATCCAGGAAATGTGAAGGTTCTGGTTTGGTAGCAAGGGTGTGAGGGTGTCTGTGTCGATGTGGTGGAAGGTGTCCCATGTGTAGGAATGTTTGGGGTGGGAGAGCAAAGAGAAGGGCTAGTCTAATGTGCATTTTGCAGTTGAAGTATTCCTTGAGGGATTTGCATACTGCAGTTAATGGGGGTGTGGATGGTGAGTTAGAGAGTTATTCGACAATGTTGAAAATATTCTGTGCATGATTGGTGGTGGATTGGAGTTCTTGGGGATAATGGCATTGCATATGGCTGTTTTGTGTTTTTTGCAACATTGTTTGAGTTGTGGTCTGGTGGCGTGGTATGGGTTATTTTGCTAGACTCCATCTAGGCATTTGGCTTCCTGCTTGATGGAGCAGAGGAACTTGTTAAACCATCGTTTATGTTGGTGGCTGTGGCCTTTTTGCATTTCTGTCGGGTTCCTATGTGATGATGGAGGTGTATTTATTTTAGGAGAGTGGGAGGATGTACGTGGGTAGAAGAAGGTGGTCTGTGTGGTGCTAAGGATGTGTCTGTATTGTGCTTTTTAATGGTGTGCTTGAATTCTCTACATTGAGGCTTTGAGCCAGCATCCTCTGTCAGTCTGGCAATATCCTCCTGAAAGTCATGTAAATCCCGAACAAGTGTTTCTATCACCTGTGTTTGATCATGCCCTTAAGGTAATTTCTCAATGTAACACAAAAAGCCCTCACAGTCATATACATTGTCTTATCAAGAAAAAAACATATTAATGGCATATTCCTTGGCATCCTCGGAACGTCTACCACATATTCTACAGTGCATTCAGGGCACAGCTGGAAGAATGCTCCTAAGAAACAACCAAATACCACATCACACTAGTACTCCAAAATCTTCAATTATTAACTGTCAAGAAATAAATTAACAGCACATCTCTTTGCAGCACCCACCTTGCCCTTAAAGGCTTTGAAGCAGATGTCATTAAAGGGAAAATCACATCAGACCCCCAATGAGACCACTCATAGCCAGCAGTGAACTACTCGTAATATTTGTACTCGACATCAGAAAGAACATTAGTAAATTCCCTGCTAGATTACTGTAACTCACACAGGCATTCCTGACTCATCAATCAACACGCTTCAGGCAGCCCAAAATACAGCCATCAGATCAAATGTCTTTAGAAACAAGATCATATATATATATTGGCTGCCGTCCCTTCCTGAATTCGGTGGAGATCAATTACAGGATGTGCTTCAGAAATGTGTGCCTGATCCATAAATGCCTATTTGCCACTGTTCCTGCATATCTAGCAAAGAACATCCTCATAGACCAGGCCCCAGAGCTATCAGCTCCACTAATGCAGGCCTCTTGGTCTACCATGTTTAGTGCTCCCCTTGGGATGACAGACAATCTTCTATCTGTGGGACTCAAACCTGGCCGCTCTTGTTTTAGATCCCTTCTCAAAACATTCCTCTTATATCAGCAATGAGCCAATTCCCCTGCTACCCTCTGTTGTGATTACCAGCAGCAAGACGCAACCCCCATAGCAGTCTGCACTATACATATGATCCACCTCAGTCACTCACTGACTCACACAAAGAGCAACAAGGCTCCATGTTACCAAACATTCTTGGCAAGCTCTGCAACTTTCTCCAACAAGCCCCGAACATGGTACCATCAAACCGAATAGCAGAGCCACTCTAGCCCTATCCTGCACCAGGTGACAGCTATCCTCGCTGATGCCAAGAATACAGTTTTTCCCTTGGATCTCTACAAATGATTTTCTACTCATGGATTGCCGCCAATGATGGCTTCAGGACCACATATTTCATTGTATAGCTTCTTATGTTAGTTTATCTATTTGGATGACAATGATTTGTTCTCCTTCCTGAGTACACCTGAGTGCAGCTACTTGTATTGAGGACAATGATTATATACTTCCTAACTACAGGCATTGATGTGTTGCTCATTGATAGGGGTATTGTATTGGGTAGCTCTTCAAATATAAAAGCAAAATGATGAGCCACCTTTTAAGGTGAGCCAGGGCTTATTATGTAGATTGACGCATGGAGCTGGGAGCTTCCACTCACTAGCAATGTAGTCCCAACTGCAGCCCAGCCAATGTCCCTGGATGCCAAGTGCTCTACTATTCCACCCTCATATTCCACTCAGATCTTTTTGCCCATTTCCCCAAAACCTGCCTTAAAAGCTCAACCCCATATGCCCACAAATGCCCAGACTCTAGTGTTTCCTTAACAACTCTGTTGGACTATTTGACCAACCCATGATGTCCCATACAATGTAAGGCTACATAAATATGATGCACACCTCCATTGTCCAGGAATATCTGAACCTCCTCCCGCTTCATCTGTACATGATTATCATAAAAAGCACTGAGGGGAATCCCTCATTCTAGAAAATCCCACTGAGGAATCTCAACACAACACCTCGACAGTGGCTTACTTGAACACAAGACATTTGAAATGGTAATCAATGAAAATCAACATGGAGCTCACATTCTTCCTCTATCCACTCAAAGGATCAATGATATTGAGTGCTAACTTGTCTCATGGTATCTTTGACATCAATACTCACCTCAGCGGTGGTTTCACAACTAACATGCGATGAATCACTTTGAACAACAATGAAATCATATTTGATTACAACCTCAAACCCTTGATCTAGTTCTGGCCACCAACAGCACTCAGACGCAAGCTTCTTCATCCTAACTCTTCCTAAATTGATATTTTTCAGCCATCTCTATGATATATTTGTGAACATCTCTCGGGGAACCACTTCCTATCCTCCTGGTGAACGGAGGATAGAATAGGGGCAACACGCTGATCTTGGAAGCAAGACCATGCAGAGCAGCAGGACTCAAGAGTGTCCTTGGTAATGTTACCAAAATGACTAGATATGTCGTGCTTCACTGTCCTCTTTCATACTGAGGTGATAGTCAACAACCCTCTTGTTTCCCCTCTATATACTCAATCAGCCCGGTTTCCACCAGGCTACACAAGGAGATGAGGAACTGATGCTGCCTTCCCTGATTGATACAGGAATCCACTGCGGCTACCAGGATACATCCTAGCCATAATAAAGTAGAAGGAATCCACTGTGGCTACCGGGATCCCTCCTAGCCATCATAAAGCACAAGGAAGCAAAAGAGAACTTTTCTCGGGATACTCACTAGCAGGAATGCTGTTCATGACTGGGTACCAGCTAGGAAAGAAAGCCCCAGTCCAGAAGAATACTATGAGATAAGGACAGTGATTGAGTCTACAGAGAGGAAACAAGAGGGTAGTGGACTGTCACCTCAGTATCAAACAGGGCAGTGAAGCACAACATATCTAGTCATTTTGGTAACATCAACAAGGAAACTCTCGAGTCCTACAAAGAGATTTCCTTCAAGAAACCAGGGTGAAAGAAGCCACCACGGAGAAACATTTTTCCATATTTCACACCGATTATGTTCGAATTGCCCCTGATGAATGTCTGACATTTAGGCTGAAAAGGAGAGAAACTTGTTCCAGTTGGGCTAATATTAGAAGTGTATTGATGAAGTTGAAGGAATTATAACATACGCTGAGTTGTGATATCAATTTTTTTGATTTTAGCGTTATCTATGTTGGCAAACATTTTGTTTGTAGTTTTTACTGAATGTTTTATATTATTTATGAACTTTTGAGGTATATGAATTGTTAACATGATTTATCTTGTATTAAAATGGTTGATGATTATTTAGTGAATCAAGGGCCTGTTATTTTTAAGGACTCTAGAGATCCCCTGGGGTCTTGGTAAGTAATGTTTGAGGACACACGTTGTGATACCTTCCTTTTTGGATTATAGAAATTGATTTTCGACACACACATGCAACACCACTTGCTGGTATGCACTAGACACGCCTAAACTTGAATACTACATTGAATTCTGAAGCATGGCCAACATCTTTGGGATTTTGGGTAACATGTGTCTATCCACCCAAATTCCCTCATTAAGTGATAACAAGTCCACACACCACTTGATGCCCATATTTCTCTTGTGTGAATTTACAATAGACAACAACCACTCAACCAGCACATTCTCAATACCTTGTTCTAGAATATCTATAATTCTACATTCAGACTTTCTGTCACATAGGTGGAACAGGTCACACCTTGTTGACTACAGGACTCGCATTTCTGCTGAAAACAGTGTAGTCTTTGAACCCCACCATCTTGCTGATGGTATCACAAAAACACCTTGGGATAAATATCCCACAGATCACCTCCACTAACAATATTGGGTCATCTGCCCTGAGATCTAGCTGTATCCCTAAACCTTTAAGAGCCACCTGTTGTATAGGGAATTCACTTTCCTGGTCATTTCCAATGTGCCTTTGATGCTTCATGCATTAAGTTGTAGTACCTAAATACTATAGCCAATTTCATCCCTCTGCGCCCGTCCGAGCTAAGTCTGCGCAGGAATCCATTAAACCATAATTAGACCCCTTAGATTAGCACACCTTTAGAACTCTAGGTGCAATAATGAGTAACTTCTCATCTGATCTACTACTGAAACAGGAAGTTGTTCATCATCTACAAACAGAAAATAATTTTTACTCCATTCCACTCACAAAGAACATTTGCGTAAATAACCTACAGGCCAATAAACTTCCCAAAACATTCTCACAAATCAATACAAAAGCCCTTCATTGCATGTTGTTGCATGCCAGATCCGCAGTCAGTAACTTCTCATCTGATCTACTACAGAAACAGGAAGTTATTCATCATCTACAAACAGAAAATTACTTTTACTCCATTCCACTCACAAAGAACATTTGCGTAAATAACCTACAGGCCAATAAACTCCCCAAAACATTCTCACAAAACAATACATTAGCCCTTCATTGCATGTTGTTGCACGCCAGATCCGCAGTCAGCAATAGACATCAGATCCATGACTTAATTGTAGATCTTAATATGGATATTCTGCTGATTACATGGACTTGGATTCCTGACAATAATCCTAGTATATTGGCTGATCTAATACATTCAGCATACAGGTCAATTTCAAATGTAGATCTACATAACAAAAAGACAGGGTCTTAGCTATAATCAATAAACCAACACTGAACATCTCCATTTTAGCTAAGTTTTAGTTTCTGTCAACAGACATAATAACAGTAAATGTGCAAGCTAATTCTCTGCATCTTTTCACCATTGTCCTAATATATAGACCCCAGGTAACAAGAGCAACTTCATACACAATATCTTTGAAACATTATTTGATCTACCATTTAATAACATAAAGACCTTATTATTTGGAGATTTTAACATTTGGACCAAATCTAGGACAGACCCTACAGTAAACCATCTGTTAGAATCCCTAGGAGACCATGGTTTTGATAATCATGTAGATTATACACACTCACAAGGCTAAACCAACGCAAGACCAGATTTTCTCATGACACTTCAATATAACTATAGACCTTGCTGTACCTCTATCTTGGTTAGATCATCTTAGGTATTACGTTCCATCTGTTGGCTGAGTTGCCATAGGGTTTTCTGCCTTAACCCACTACTCTTATCCCATCAAGATGTTGGAAATTGGTCACAAAATATGCAGTGGCTAAACATCTTTCAGTGAGCCCTTCAAATCAAAATACAAACACTGACAGAGGGGTGTTAGAACGATCCCAACAAGTTACTAGAATCTCTGGAACTATCAGTCACAGAGATTCTAGTTGAGATTGTTCCTCTTTCAACCTTTTCCAAGCAAAAAGGTAAAAATCAAAAGGCTGGTAGAAAATGGTTCATGCCCAACTTCAACCTTTAAAGAGAGAAAGTTAGAAACCTAGAAAGGTGATGGTGCCATTCCTATGATCCACTTGCCTACAGAGAACTGAAACAATAACTTTGCTGTTACAAAACAGGGAAACATCAAAGCAAAAAAGCTCTTCTATGGCCAGGAGATTGACTCCACTTCTAATTCCTCTCTGAATCTATTTACATTGGTGAATGAGTTATGCAATGAACCTGAGGAGACAGACATATCTTCGTCTCAATCTGTGGTAGATCAATTAGCATCACACTTTACTAATAAGATTGAGAAAATGTGAAGTAAACTGGAAAATAGACCCGTTGGCAGGAGGTTATCTATACCATCTCGTGCTGAAGCAGGCCTGTCAAACTCAAAGACTCTTGAAATGTTCAAACCTCTTGATAAGGAGGCATTTGAGCAGTTTATGCCATCAGTAAATTGTTCAGGCTCCCTGTTAGATATAATTCCACCCAAGTTAACCAGTGATATATATATTCTTTTTTCTATGACGATATTTTTGCTTTTTCAATGCTTCTTTATGTTCATGAATCGCTCCATCTTGCTGGAAAAGGTCAGTCATTAAGCAACTTTTGAAAAAGCCATTTCTAGAACCAGAAAGATCAGGTAATCTCCACTTTATCTCACAGCTGCCATTTCTTGTTATGATATGATAGGTTATTTATAACACGCTTAGTACCCAGAGGTTTCTAAGTGTGGACCCAGGGATCAAACCTGTGGTGCTCTATGTTGTCTTGATGCCATGGCGAACATGTTGTCCCCTGAGCTATCCACCCAATGGTTAAACAATTGGAAAGAGTGATAGCCACGCAAATACAATGTTCCATGAAGAAACAGGAATACTGGATCCCAGCCAAATTGGCTTTTGATCCTTTAGAAGTACTGAGTACACAGCTACTTCACGTCTTGATTTATCCAGAGAAATAATGGACAAAAATGACGTTGGTATTCTCATCCTGTTAGACCTGTTGGCCACGATCTACGCAGTTGACTTTAACATATTGATGTCCAGACTGTCAGAATTTTCTAACAAACAATTCACAGCAAGACTGACTAGGCCATCTACACTCACAATTCTCAGCTACAACATAGAGGGTACCACAAGATTCAGCATTGTCACCCACACCATTAATATTTACATACGTCCCTAAATAAAGATCATTTGTCAGCAATGCTTGTTTTTTTCAATTATGCTGATGACACACACATTTTTATAGACCTGGATCATGTAGAGAATCCACAACTTCACTCAGCTAAAAAGGTCTAAACATCAGATAATGGATGGATGCCAATTTTCCAACAATGTATCTGGACACAATGGACATATTGTTCTTTAAGCATAAATCAATCTGAGCACATAGCTTTAGAAAATGTCCCGAGCCTAAACATGAGATCAAGAATGTGTGTAAATATTGAAGATCCCATCTCACTAAAGAGTCAAATTGGTACAGTGATAACATCGTGTTTGTATCATATAAGAAAAACAAAAAACAGATTCTTCCATTTGTGTCTTTCCCTCAACATGTGACTTTAATGAACTCACTTGTAACTTCACGACTGGATTTTAATAATAGCATTTACTTAGGCCTTCCAGAACTCTTGTTACAGTGTCTCCAAAGAATCCAGAATGCTGCAGCCAGAACTCTGCTACAGTTAAGCAGGTTCAATCACATAACACCGGCCTTGAGAACTCTGCATTGGCTTCTGATTAAGAACAGCAACATCTTTAAAGGAATACATTAGCCCAATAGGGCTCTGTTTGCTAAGAAAATCAAATGTCATCCTTCAAAACAAACACTACGATCCAACCAGTCGAACATCTTAAATGTGACCGTCTCCCTGAAGGAAAGGAAAGGCGGCTGCTCCTTTTCGGTACAGGCATAAAAAATATGTACCTCGTTACCACACTATCTGCGTAATGAAACTAATCTACTCTCATTTAGGAAACACTTAAAAACCTATCTTTTGAATCTGTGACAATCACTCTAACTCTGGATAGTGCTTTTGTAGAGGAACATATAGGGCAAAGATGCTTTTCGGTGAAAGATGCACTCTATTAAAATTCCAATAACATAACATAACATCAGTCTGCATTGACTAATCTTCATCTATTCAGCCCATGCCAATCCAGTGCGTCTTTGCTTTCTTAGGAGTGCTGGACCCAGACTCAGCTACCACAAACATCAAAGTTCCAGCTACACCCACCACAATCTCATTATTCAAAACAGATCACATTAGATCATTCATCTCATCCCGGATTTCTTCCTCCAATCACCTCATAACTTCCCCTGGCACTTGCCCTCTAAAAACAAGCCAAATGGCCCTGCTTCCATCACTTCCTGCACACTGCTTCTTTAACACTACATCTGGGGATTTAAGTCAAGTGCTCAAGTGTCCCACCGCCAAAAACCCTTAGGCCATTTTCTCTCCAAACCTACTCTGTCCTTACCCACGTTGTTAAACTCAGTGGCCACACGTTCAAATGTCCCCTTTATCTTCAGCACATTGTTAAATTCTCCTCCTGCTCATTTGTTGAGGACTTTCACCTGTAGATTGCTCTATCATCCAAGCTATGCTCACAGCTTGGCCCATCAGCAAGAAGGCCACTCTGCCTCCAACTACCGGTGTGCTGCCACGCAAGCCACAGCTTTTACATTTACACTCTGGATTCTGATGAAGCATTAAATCTCGATCTTGCATAAAATAGTTTTTGGGACCAAAACGGTCCTGCAGCAAAATGACTGATGCTTCTAAAGCATCTCTAGCTCAACCCGCAGCTTCCCTCCACACCAAGGTAGTTCAGGAATGGAGCCTATTTGCGCTCTGCATAAATGTTTTTGATCAATGGCTATTACATAATTGTCCAAAATGTACTTCCAATCCTATGGTTTGCTGAAAGCAGACTTGCAAACTGTGGTAGTCTTAATGTTGAATATATGGCTCTACGGGAATGCAATAAACTGATGCAATAAAGTAAAGATATTGATCAAACAAGCTGAAGTGCCCGTATTAGGCAGTGGACATAATAGTCTTCATTTGTCTCAGGAGGATAGCTCAGCGGCAAGGTACTCCCTTGGAAGCAAAACGAAACGGAGCAGCACAGGTTCGATTTCCAGGTCCGTGCTTATAAACATCTGGGTATTAAGCACGTTATAAATAAACGATCATATCATACCCATGGTCAGGGTGACTGTGATCTCAGATATCCGCAATATTTGCAGGGGAACAGCATGAGTTTAAAGCATACAGCTTGGTGCCTTTTATTTGGAGACTGCACTAACATTGCCAATATTAGAACTGGAAAATGTTCTATGGTCTCCATCCGGGACGCTACAGGCCTATTTATATTTTGCTCCATGGTCTGAGCATTGCGCCA
Source organism: Ambystoma mexicanum (assembly GCF_040938575.1). Classification (NCBI taxonomy): domain Eukaryota; kingdom Metazoa; phylum Chordata; class Amphibia; order Caudata; family Ambystomatidae; genus Ambystoma; species Ambystoma mexicanum. The sequence continues at coordinate 770,066,466 of NC_090933.1, read as the reverse complement.
GCTAGCCACTCTTTATAAAAGCAGGGAAGCTGGGTGAGCAGCAACAGGCCTTGTGTCAACATGCTGCCATGTAATGCATCCCGTGTGTCACTGAAATGCAATGCGTGGAATGCTGTGCACCAGAATGATGTGCATCCTGGTTCGGCAAAATCTTTTTAGGCACACTACCTCAAATCAGCGTTGCCACCCCGCCTTTGTGTGTGCTCACCATTTAACCTCACTGAGTGTTCTCCCACAAACGGGTAGGAGATTGGACATTTTAAGGTGCGTCTCTCCACACATGCTTCTTCTAAAATGTCTTCATCTGCATAGGTCTACAACTCTGTGGCTGTCTCTGCATCAAACTCTTTATCAACCCACTGAGCTGCCACCTTCAAACACTTTGCGCCTTGAAAGCACTTGTGTATAGGTGCGCTATAAATGTCACATCATATCAGATCTTCACTAGTGTTGTCTTACCCTTCCTGACGATATCCTCTACTGCGAGATATCTAACCCCATCATCCTCAGCTAGCAAAGGCTACAAATCCCATGAGCCCCAGCCAGCAAGAGCAAGGGTGAAGGATAATGGGAGTTGCCGTGCAAAACATCTAGAGCGCTGCAGGTTGCAGATCTATGCCCTGATTCTAGATGTACATGTATTGGCTTCCTTTAGGGGCTAGATTTGCTACTAACCTTAAAGTCTTCCATACGAGGCTAGATGGACTACCATGTTAAATAGGTATACAGTAATATTGTCCCCACACATATGGTCGCCATACATATGGTTGCTGGGAAAATGTCAATAATGTCCCTGCAAGAAATTGAAATTGTTTGGCAACTTTTTTGACAGGTAATATTTTTGCAGGGACATTATCACATGGAACCGTTAAATAGGCTTCTCTTAGAAGCTGGATAGACTAGCATCCTTATAGGCTTCCTTTAGAGAGTGGATGGACTAGTAACCTTGAAGCCTTCCATACGAGGCTAGATGGACTACCATGTTAAGTAGGCTTCCTGTGGAAGCTGGATGGACTAGCATCCTTATAGGCTTCCTTTAGAGAGTGGATGGACTAGTAACCTTGAAGCCTCATAGCTAGATGGACTACCATGTTAGGTAGTGAAAGCAAGCGTCCCCAAACAGCACGATCCTCCCCGCAATGAGAGACAATGAAGGACTCTCCCAAAATGGGAATAAGGCCAAGACAGAGTGCGGGTGAGCGTAAATGGGAGTTTATCAATCAGAATTGGGCATGCAAAGAACTCTGCAAACTCCGAGAGCGCTCTGTCTGACAATAGCAAAGACAGGCGTATATATTTACAAAAAACGTCATCAAAACCTACATACTATAGGGGGCACAAGTTCATTGGGATTGGGTGGCGACGGCTAACAATAGGTGCTGCTGCGGAGTGGTTGATCTTGGCTGAAGGACGTCATTGGTCACCCTCGTGGGTTGGGCTGGGCCTGGCAGGTCGGCTTGAGTTCATCCGGGCGGTGTTGGTGTGCCACTGCTGCCTGTGGCAGAGATGAATGCCTTTTCTGACTTACTTGCCCTCGGCCATGCACACCGCAGTCATTCAGTCATTTACAGTGCTATTCTCTTTAGTAAATCTTCCAATAGGTTATTTTTATAGGTTAATGCAACACAGGAGGAATGCACCTTGTGAGGGGTCTGGAGGTAATATATCGAGGCCTGGTTACTCTTGATCTGTTGACCGGGACCATAGGTCGAGGGGCTAAGTTTCGGGGACTGGGGCGGGTGGTACAGGTCTTTCTGTCTTGTTAGAAGTGGTTATGGATGTTTCTCTTGTTTCTCTGTGTGTGTTGTCAAAGTGTTGGGTGTCCTGATTGCACAGGGCCATAAGTCTGAGACAGTCCGGTGGGTTGTGGGGTTTAAGAGGGGGCGCTTGAGTTTAGACAAAGGTTTACTGCTGTGCTGTAAATAATGCAGGTGGCTGGCCGCGGCCTTGGGTGCTGCAGTGGGGCTACAAGTCTTTGAAGCGGCTCCAGTCGGGTCGGGGGAGGCGTGATAACGCAGAGCGGGGCTCTGTTCTCATGTCTTGGCAGCCTTTGCAGGGAGGGAGGGGGATACATCGAGACCTTGTACGCATTCACAAAGGTATCTCCCTCGTGTGTTGCCGAATATAGGTAAAGACATCGCAAACATTTGAATACTTTCTATAATACTTATTTAAAATCACTTCAAAACATGCATTTAACCTTTGCTGGATGCGTCTCGATTATACCCAGTCCGAGCACCATATTTGTACATTATATTCTAGCAGCTACAGTGTTTTAGTTACATGCATATACATTCGCAGTAAATGAGGTAGTAGTTAGATCAGTGGAGTACATAAAAAAACGACCCGCCACTGTACGTGACGGTGGTGGCACATAAGGGGCTTAGACATACACACATTATAAGTGCATTCTCGCGCATCCTTTACATGAGTTCATAGTATAGTTGCATTCGCTTTCTCGTGTATTCTAGCAGCATTAGCTTTAGTTATGGCGCAAAACCATGGGAGGTAGGCTGCCCAGTGATATACGCAACAAACAAATCCCTGGAGCGTTCCTTTATTATTAGCATCCACCTGCAAGGGTGTGAACTCGCCATTGCTTATATCATGGGAGCATGCTTTCTCATTTTAATACATTCTACAGGCGTTTGTAATATAGGAGATTTTGTGGAAGAAAGCATACTTCGCAAGAGGTCTTGACATTAATATATATACATATATATAAAGACTGTCTGCCATCAGATGACCATTTTGCCGTTCTTCTCATTGCTCAGGCCTGCTGGCCGGGTCATGCTGATAGTGATAGTACACTGCGGGAGGTGAACTGTTACAATGTTAGCGTATTGCGCTAGCTCATGTCCGTCTTGTTCGTGGGAATGTGCTCGCAGCGGATCTGCCAGGGTGCTGCGGCAACAGGGATGTTCTCCAAGGGTGGGGGCCGCGCTACAGTGCGCTGAGCTCACACCATCTTTACCGGGCAAAGAATGGTTTCTGGGCCTAGCTAAATTTGTGTTGTAATCAATACATGTGGGCATTCGATACGTGTGGGCAATGTCTCCAGTGGGTGAGCCCTCCACCACCTGGGCCCGGGTGGCATGAGGGAACGCCCAATGGGCCATAGCCCTCACCTGGGGAAGAAACGCAGGCGAGAGGGGTCTCCTGGACCAGTCCTCCCCTACATTTCCCCCCTTTCGTTACTTAAGTAACGAATTCTTTAAGTCCTCTATCCTCCTACATTCTGCTTCGTCCATCACCGCCTCATCCCATGCAGGAGTTCCTTTGATAGGCATCCATGCTCTGCACACCCCCCTTAAGCTCTCACCTCTCCTGGCGTATTCATCTGGAGTACACGTAAGATATATGCACCCACCATCTCCTTCCAAATCTACCCATACTTCCTCGTACCATTCTAGTATGCGGGGCTCTTTGATGGTGGTGTGCCACAGCTTATCTACAATATCCTTGTCGTGGTACATGGGCACCAGTTGGTACCTGGGTGTGTTGTCTACCCCTGTTTGTACTTGTGCTTCTTGCATCGTTTTTATTGTACCGTGTGAGTTGCCCATTGTCACCATCATCATTGCACCATTTGGTACTGCGTTAGCACAGACTCGAAGACCCACCTGGCACAGGCAGAAAATCAAAAGGAGGAACACCACAGCTGGCATCAAAAATTTCACCGTTGTTCCAAGCCATGAGGGGACCCAGGAGAAGATGTTATCGAACCATGTACTATCTTCTGCTCCGCCTTCCATCTTCATTTTTTCTCCTAGGTTGTGTACTGCTTCGATCACATGGGACAGGGAGCCGTTCTCTGCGTCTTCAGAAGGTACGAAAGTGCAGCAGGCACTTCCTATTTTTCGGCAAACACCGCCGTCCATCGCCGTCAACAGGTCCAGGACATACCTGTTTTGCATGGTCATCAGTCGCAAGGCTCTTAGTTCGACCTTTATTATGTTAAAACCTTCTTCAGTGTCGTTTGCCAGCTGAATTAATTCCCAACGGGTTATCTGGAGCCATTTTGCATTAGCCCTTGCTTGGACACTTGATACGAGCGAGGCAAAAAATGTTTCTGCTGAGCTGAATAATCGATATTTGTCTGGGATCTGAGCCAATAGTTCTGATGATGCCTGTGAGATGTAATTTGATGCTCGTCTGTGACGGGTTAGCACCTCTCCCTTGCTTCCAGAAGACAGGACATAGATTTGTGACTCTGAAGTTGGTTGGGCCACACTCTGCTGCATGCGCTCCTGTGTCCTTTGGCTCCCCTCGATGTGGCTTTCTGGTATTACCATTAGAGCTGAGTGCAGTGTGGCCATTGAGCAGCTGCCACTCCACGACGGGGGGAGGTGTAGGTATGCCTGGTTGCCACATACCCAATACGTGTCCATAAGGGCCGCTGTCCCTTTTCTTAGGTCTGGGATAGTGAGGATTTTGTTGCACTTCTTGTTCGTCCCCATGGACGTTCTCCCCTCTCCTTTGAAACATAGTTCATAGTCTATTTCATTCTGCAACTTGAAAGGCTTTTCGATGGGCGTAACCCAGGTTAGTTTTGAAATGTGTTCCTTCCATGCGGGCGTGCACGTTTCTTCTATCCATTGCAATTTCTCCGGTGCCACACCCCTCAGTGCTTCAGCTTTACACATTACTTCTTCGTTTTTCCACTTGTTATCAGAAAAAAGTGTCCCTTCGATTGCAAAAAATGGTTCTTTCAGACATACAACCCCTGATGGTTTTGGGTAGCACGTTTTCTCGTTCTGCAGCATTTGAAAAGTCACTTCATGTGCCTGGAAGGTGTTCTTAATTCTGCACAACGTGAGATGAAGGAGACATTGGGCATCTATAATCGGCAACTTTTTGGGTAACAGTACTTTGGGTGTACCTGATGCGTGAGGGATGAGGGAGCAAACATAACAGCTCTCGTTTGTTGTTTGTTTAGCTGTGGCACTCATGTCTGCATACCACTTATTTGTTTGGTGGGGGTGTCGTGGGTCTTCCATCTTATCTAGACCTAGCCCATAGTACTCATCATACTTCCTCCTCCCTGCTTCCCTCTTCCGTCTATTGTTCTTATTCCTCATATACTTCCCGATTCCCTGGGCAAAGGACAAACTAGACCCCCCTTTCTCATTCCCGCCCCCCTTCACCCAGTCATCATATAATATTTCATGTGTTTCTCTCATTCTTTGATTCTCTATGGCCGTGGGGGCAGGTTGGCTGGGGGGGGAATTATACAACCAGGATATGGCAGAGGGGTTTCGGTCGTTTAAGCTGTGAGCATTGTAATTAGATATCTCAGGTGGGGACAGTGTGTTATTTTGCCTTTTACCCTTTGGCCCTCCATCTTGTGAGATGACAACAGTGGATGACGTAGTATAGTAGCCCCACACAAGTTTAGTCCCGTCCCATATCAAAAAATCACCTTCCCGTGTAGTTGCATTGACACTGGCAGTTGTATTGGTCCCAGTAGTTGTGTTGCTCTCTCCCCCCTCGTTCATCTCGATAGAGATGAACGCTATGAACCAGTATGTAACCAGACCAAATAATAATGTAAAAAACAATATAATGCACGCAGATAGTCCACATTCATAAGAATATATACATTTCACAGTTAACCACTCTCTAATTCTAGTAAATCTATCCGTTGCAGGCCGCCCGTTAGATGCCATGGAAGCTCCTGTTTTAAGATATAAAAGTGCATTGAGTGCATACATGTAAACATTTCGTTAGCACCATCAGTGCCAATATGCATGTGACGGGGAATGGAAAGGGGTGGGGAGACGGGGAGGGGTATTCACAGACAAGTGTGTATACAAGCTATAATTTGGCATTCCATTAACTATACATATATATATATTCATATATACTCTCAACCAGGTAAAAGTTAATATCTTTATCAGTTGTGCATTTATTCAAGTTTAGTACCAACACATACACATAAGTTCATATTCAGTCATTCTGCTCGGTTGCATCGTTTGCTGTTGTCTGTGCCTCCCCATCTACCTCCTCTTGTACGTTGCTATATGCTTTCCGTACGTCGGTCAAGTGCACCCAGTACCTCAATCCCTTGACCTTCACTGCCGTGGGCGTACAAAATATTACTTCGTATGGGCCATGGAAACGTGGTGCATTCCACCGACGCACAAAGCTTCTGACATAAATCCATTCGCCTGGCAGTAGCTGTAGCTGTTGCCCTGGCTCCGTGACAGCGCCTGTTACATTTCCCTCTTCTCTAGTGAAGGGTGGGGAGAGTTGCTTTGATATCACGCGTGCTGCCCTTGTCAATTTCTTTAAATAATCTGTGAACTCATCTCCCAATATCGCGGCGCTTCTGTGAGTGTCTGAGTGTTCGCGCAGTGGCGAGTGTGCTGTGTTCATCCGTCTCCCAGTCACGATCTCGTGCGGGGACAAATGGTGGTCTTTGCTTGGCTGATTTCGTAACTCAAATAGCACAAGCGCTAGGCAGTACATCCAATTCTTCTTTAATGAGAAGCATAGTTTTGATAGCCTGCCCTTCAACAGTCCGTTCATCTTTTCCACTACGCCATTACTTTGAGGATGATAAATTGAACATAATTTGTGTTTTATTCCCAATAATGTAGTGACTTCCTTAAAAAGCTCATTCACAAAATGAGTGCCGTTGTCTGAGCGAATCACGTCACAAATTCCCCAGCGTGGGAACACTTCTCTTACTAGGAACTTGGCGGCGCTCTTGGCATCAGGTCGTGCGCAAGGTCCTGCTTCCACCCACCTTGAAAATGGGCACACAACCACGATCATGTACCGTGCGCCATTACACCTTTCCCCCATGTCTGCGTAATCTATATGCAGTTCCTTGAATGGGCCAATGGGTTTAGGAATTGTTCCCCGTAGAGTGCGTAATGTCATCCCTGAATTGTATATTTGGCATGTTGTACATTCCATTGCCAATCGAGACACATGCTCCTGGAGACAGGGCACGAACCATTCTTCCTGTATTTCTGCTGTGATGTGTTGTTTGGTGTTATGTGCAGGGAAGTGTAGCTGTTGGAATGCAATTTCTAATAGCTGTATTGGCATTACCACTTTCCCCGAGTTATTTTGCCGCCACAGCAGGTCTGTTCCTGACTTGCTGCACCCTCGCTTTGTCCACAATAGTTTTTCCTCTGCACTGGCTCCTTCCTGCAATTCTATTATTTGTGGTATGGGCATCATATTATATCCCTCTGGGGGCTCTTCGTTTGTCTTGTCCTTAAGCATGTATTCACCTGTGTCATTTTTCTGAAGATAGGAAGCCTCCTTGGCGGCAGCGTCCGCTGCCGCGTTCCCTAAAGACACAACATCTGTGTTGGATGTATGTGCTTGGCACTTTACTATTGCTACTGCTGTAGGGTTTTGCAGGGCCTCAATTAACTCTTTCAATAATTCTGCATGCTGTACTGGTGTTCCGTCTGCCCGCCTAAATCCCCTACGCCCCCATCTTGCCAGTCCTCCATGTACTGTCGTTGTCATGTAAGCTGAGTCTGTGTATATCGTCACTGCACAACCCTTTGCTGCATGTAGTGCTTCTATGAGCGCAATCAGTTCTGCTGCCTGTGCGGAGTAATGTGATGGGAGGCGGTATTGTACCAGTGTTTCATACTCACCGTCTTCTAACCTCACCACTGCCATGCCAACGTGTTTTTCTCCCGTGTCCACGTCAATTGATGCGGACCCATCCACAAAGTACACTTCCCCTTCGCTTAGAGCGTTCTCACACACCACTGTCTCCTCCCCTCTTTCGCCTGTGTAGGTTGCGCAATCGTGGTTCTGCATGTCTTCGAGCGTGCACGCTTCTGTAATGAATGTGGCGGGGTTCACTGTCTTGCATCTCACTATATGGATGTTGGCACTGGACAGTATAATCTCGTAGGCGGTCGCCCGCTGTGTGGTCAGTGTGCTTTTTGATCTCTCGAGTATTGCAAATAATGAATGTTCCACAAACAATGTCACAGGGCAGCCCATTACTATTGTGGCACTTTTCTCAATCGCGAACGCGGCTGCAGCGAGTGATTGCTCGCACGCAAAATGGCCCTGCATCACGGCATCTAAAGTGCCACTATAGTAAGCCAATGGCTTGTGTCCCAAGGACGTTTTTTGTGTCAGGACTGCTGTCATCAGTGTTTCTTTGCAGTGTGAGAATAGGTAAAACTCGCGTCCATAATCAGGGTTTGCGAGTACTGGGGCGCTTGAAATCAAATCTTTTAATGTCTGGAAAGAGGAACTCATCTCTTCCGTCCATTCCATCTTCCTGTTCTCCTGTTGGGCCACCTTTAATGCTTGTAATAGGGGCCTGGTGTATGCCGCATAATCTAATATCCATGCTCGGCAGTAATTGCACATTCCCAAAAATTTCTGCATGTCTTTTACTGTTGTGGGTTCTCTTACTGATCTTATGGCTTCTACCCTGTCTGGTATTATTCTTTTCCCATCTCTTGAAATCAGCTGTCCTAGGTACAGGACCTCTGTCAGACAGTATTGTAGTTTTCCCTTGTCCACTTTGTACCCCTTGTTGGCCAGCAAAGTCAGTAATGTTATGGAATCTGTTCTGCATGTCTCTTCGTTTCGTGCGCAGACTAGTAAATCATCTACGTACTGAATAATGGTGCTCTCAACTGATAGGTTTCCTAGGTCTTCATGTAATACGCGGTTGAAGATGCTTGGGCTCTCGCAGTAACCTTGTGGTAATCTGCAATGTTCATATCTTTTACCCCCCAGTGTGAAGGCGGTAAGGTATCTACTCTCTTCAGCTAGGGGTATAGAGAAAAATGCGTTTTTCAAATCTACTACTGTGAAATGTGATGCCTCTTTTGGGATGCTGCATAGTATTGATGCAGGGTTCGGGACTAGAGGGAACTCCTTCTGAATTACATCATTGAGGGGGCGTAAGTCCTGTATCATCCTCCAAGACCCCCCTTTTGCTTTTTTGATTGGATAAATACAAGTGTTACATGGGGAGTTTGAAGGCACTATTATCCCTTGTGCTAGTAGGGCATTTATTGTCTCTTTTATCCCTTCTTCAGCTTCACGAGACAAAGGATACTGTTTAACTCGTGGTAAAATTGCTCCTTGCTTTAGCTTTATTACCACAGGCTGTACTCCATGCAACAGACCCACATCATGGGGGCCTGTTGTCCATAAGTTGTTTGGTACGAGCCTCATGTCATCATCAGAAAAGGACGGTGGTGCCCCTACCACTGTCATCAATTGGACGGGGGTCTCCCTTGCTTGTATTAAAATGTCACAGGGCATCGCTATTTCCATTACTATCTCACCATCCCCTTCTGTGTCTGAAAAGAGATCCTCATCTGTTACCTCTCGTAGGGCGATGTTGGCGTTTGTGCACAGCACTGTGCGCCACTCACACCCTTCCTCGTCCACTCCAATCACAGCGATTCTCTTTGTTGACACTTGCACAGCGTGCAAGTCTAATGATACCACTGATCCTGGTGCTGTGTTGGGGCATACTATGGGGCAGAAGAGGAACTCCGCTGGAATCCTCCAGTCCATGCTTCTCAGCTCGGGAATTATGAGGGCCAGAGTCTTCAGCCCTTTGATAAACATTTCCTCATTTTGTGGCAGCCCTCGTATTTCCTGCGTGGTTGTGTAGGCTTGCACTACCAACATCGCACGCAAGGGGCATATCCCGGGTGTGGAACACACTATCCCTTTCTCGGTAAATGATATGGTCATGTTGAGTTTACTCAGGAGATCCCTCCCTAGCAAGTTAATTGGGGAATGTTCGTAATACAATAAGGGTGCCTTCACAGTCTTACCCCCCACTGTTACATCCAAAGCTTCTGTGTAAGGAACTTCAACTACAGCCCCAGAGAACCCCTGCGTCTCTAACTTCCTGTTAGATAACGGGAATTGGCCCTCCCTGATACATGATTTCTCCGCTCCCGAATCAACCATGAATATAAACTGCTTGTCTCCTATCTGCGCCCCTACCAATGGTTCCTCAGCTGCATTGTAGGTGGTGGATAGAACTGGACACGCAAGTGTTCTCTGTGGGCTGTCCTATGCGGGGTATCTCGTCGCCCCTCCCTCACTAAAGACATTCCCTGAAACTACTGACATGCCGCTGTAAGGTGCTGGCGCGGGGGCCCGGTTTGCTGTTGTCGCGAAAGGGTTACCCGGCGTGTATTGCATACTGTCATTGTTTTGGGGGTGGTTCTGTGTCCTATACTGGTGTCCCTGTTGCTGGCCCGTGGTACCCTGGCCGGGGTTTCTTAGTTGCTGCTGTCCCATTGGGAGACCATATGGGCTTCCCGGGTGTGGATGACCATAATTCTCCTCCTCTTGGAACCCACTGTTTTGTCTACTTCTGCACTCCCTGGAGTAATGTCCCCATCGTCCACAGTTCCAGCAGCTCCCCTGGGGGCCCCTGGGACCCTGCCATCCATTTCCTCCCATTCCCCCATACCCCTGTCCGCCTCCTCTCCGGCCCCTGTACCCACCTCGTCCCCCTCGAGGGGTCCACTCTAGCCACTGCGGACTTCCACCTTGCTCGTGCTCAGTCCACTGCCGCTGTGCTGTTCCTGCCCAATTAGTCTCCACCCTTCCTTGGAGTGCTATCAGCCCCTCCTCCTCATCATCTCCCTCTCTACTGTGTGGGAGCGCGGCTACTGCTGCTGCAACCTTCACTAACTTTGACTGTACTAACTTCGCCTCGTCTGCCAATCTTTTCTGCGCCACCTCCTTCTCCCTCTCCTTGATTCGTTTACAATGGTGTACTATTATGCTCTGAATTTCTGGCCATCCCTTTGCTTCAATACCTGCTATCTTGTCAAGCGCCTTCTGCACTTCCTTTGGGAGCCCTCTCTTTATAATAAAATAAAACAAAGATGTCGATTGATACCAGGGCGTGCCCGTTTCTGCTCTCCACATCTCTTGGACCCGAAAAATGTAATCCATAGCCTCCTCCCCGTCATTCATTGTACACTGCATCACTGACTGCAAGTCCGGTGTGTCTGGGAATGTTTCGCGTAAGGCATCCCACACCCTGGCACGCACTGTGTTAAAGGATGCCCCATCATGGCGGTCACAGTCTAACGTTACTCCCGGGAAACCGGCCTTAACCCATACCCTTTCAGCCTGATCGCCCACTGCTGATACGAGTAGACTTTTTACATCTCCTATGGCTAGGGGTACCCCGGCAGTATGTTTCTCAAAGGCATATATCCACTTACTTGCCCCCCCTGACAACGGGGGCAATAGCTTTAATAAATTGGCTTTATCCATCTGCGCCCATGGGATATAGTTAGGCCTCCCTCCTCCCCTGTGTATCAACGGGAGCTGTAGCCTTCCCTTTGTCGTGCCGTCCGGACCCGTTTTGGCTGCTGATGTTCCCAGTGATGCCATTTTTCCCACTCTGTTCCTTAGTCGCCCCGACCACTCATCATCCAGGGTTCTCAGTGAACACGTACCTTCCTCCCCCTCGCTTCCCCCTCCCATCGCCATACTCAACCTGTCGCTTTCTTCTACTTCGTCCCTTATATCACACAGCAATTCCTCTCTAATTCCCCCAAGCCTTTCTTCGATTACAACATCTCCCTCTCTGGGCCCTACTTCTATTATTCGAGTTGGTTCTTCCTCAATTCTGAACAGAATCTCGCCCTTTTTCCACCCCTCTTCGGGCCTTCTATTTTCACCTGGCGCTCCGGACGTACGCCCTGATCTAGTTGCATCTAGTGCTGTTCGGTCGCATATGTCTTTTATCCTCGAGAGCTCATTCTTTGCTATCGTCAGTCTTGATTCTAAATCATCTGTGAGTTTCTCTATATCTACCCTTTGTGTGCCTGCCTGGGCTCGCTCCCTCGTGCTTTCATATGGCGGAGGTGCCGTGGGGCGGCGGGGTGTATCATCTTTAGGGGGAGGTATGTAAGTGGGGTCACTGTACCCCTCTGCGGGCACAGGCTTCTTTATTATCGGGTACAAACTTATTACCTCTACTGGTGGCGTTACACTTGAGCCTTCTTTGACACCTCTTTGTATTAGTAATGGATTGTCTGTGGTGGACGGGAGATCAGCATTTAGTGCTGGTGTCTTAGGCGGTGGTATCTCTTCAAATAACCTCCAGAGATCCAATATTTCCCTCCTATTTTGCAGCTGCTTTCCTTTGTATTTTAGAAAAATGCATGTGGCCACCGTATCCAGGACACTTTTATCAAACGACCCTCCCTCGGGCCAAATCTGAGGTAACCCCTCCCCCTTTAGCTCGGTCACCCATTGGTCGTGATATTTTTTAATCCGCTCCACGTATCCCGGGAGATTCTTACAAATATGTGATAAGGGTGTTTCAGCCCCCATCTCTGTGCCCTCCTAATGCTGGTGTGTCTCAGTGTGTTTGCAACTACAATGTAAATGTAGTATCAATATTATCCTTTAAATTTTACTTCACACTCGATGTTGGGTCCCTTTGGGTTCTTCCCCTCCCTGACTGCACAATACAAAAATGGCCGTACTCAATGTCTATTCTGTTCTCTTTGAGGGGCACATACAAGAGCAACCCATCCTTTATTGTGACAATGTCAACCTGGAAATCAAAAAGGTACTCACTCACTTCACTATAAAAAGTTTTATTCGACCACACTTATCATAACCATTTAACTATTATGCATTTATGACCGCTCACACATTCCCAACATCAAAATCTCTTCTATCACATACGAGGTGCACACACCTCTTGGCACCATTCACCATTCAAGCTGCCCTCCCTTTCCTCCCTAGCCGGCTGTCCCTGTTCGTCTTATTTAAATATCTAGATGCGTATATATATATATATGTAGATATTAACCTGTTTTTACCCCTTCTAATAGGACTCTTTTTCTCTTACTGTCTCCCTAAGTTTGTGCTAATCACAGTTCTTTATTCTCCCCCCCCTACCCTTAAGAAAGGAAAAAAGTAATAGCGGTCACTAATGTACTCTCAGTGTCCCCTTTTGCTGAACACTTTTATTTTATACTCCACTTCTTCATATATTCCCACTACTAGTCAAGATAGCACTATGCGGCGCCGCCTTCCACCCCCTTTCGGAGCTAGGTTCCCGTCACTTTTATCTCTTATTCACCTCTTAATCCTAATGGCCATATGCAAAGAAAAAGCAAGGAAAATTTAAGATGATCCTTAGTAGATCTGCGTACCCCCTCTTCGTTTCCTGTCCTACACTTCACTCCCCGCTCCCTTTAAGATCGCTCGCACTCAGTACTCACGTGCCCGTCTTGAACCGATAGTCTCCGAAACTGGGTCCGTCCAGGCAGTGTCGCCGTCAGCTCAACAGTCAGCCCCGGCTCCGGCGAGCGGTACTCAAAGGGGATTTTTCAACCGGGATCCCGTACCCCCTCTCTATTGAGTGCGCACTTCTTAGTGTACCGGTCGCCGTTGGCGGGCAGCCTCCCGGAGCCGGCTCACCGTGCGTATCCCTTTTCGACCGGAGATTCTCGTGCCAAAAAGGAGACGGTTATAAGGAGTTAGGAAGAAATAAAAATCACGCTATCGGGGTCACCACTGAAAGCAAGCGTCCCCAAACAGCACGATCCTCCCCGCAATGAGAGACAATGAAGGACTCTCCCAAAATGGGAATAAGGCCAAGACAGAGTGCGGGTGAGCGTAAATGGGAGTTTATCAATCAGAATTGGGCATGCAAAGAACTCTGCAAACTCCGAGAGCGCTCTGTCTGACAATAGCAAAGACAGGCGTATATATTTACAAAAAACGTCATCAAAACCTACATACTATAGGGGGCACAAGTTCATTGGGATTGGGTGGCGACGGCTAACTATAGGTGCTGCTGCGGCGTGGTTGGTCTTGGCTGAAGGACGTCATTGGTCACCCTCGTGGGTTGGGCTGGGCCTGGCAGGTCGGCTTGAGTTCATCCGGGCGGTGTTGGTGTGCCACTGCTGCCTGTGGCAGAGATGAATGCCTTTTCTGACTTACTTGCCCTCGGCCATGCACACCGCAGTCATTCAGTCATTTACAGTGCTATTCTCTTTAGTAAATCTTCCAATAGGTTATTTTTATAGGTTAATGCAACACAGGAGGAATGCACCTTGTGAGGGGTCTGGAGGTAATATATCGAGGCCTGGTTACTCTTGATCTGTTGACCGGAACCATAGGTCGAGGGGCTAAGCTTCGGGGACTGGGGCGGGTGGTACAGGTCTTTCTGTCTTGTTAGAAGTGGTTATGGATGTTTCTCTGTGTGTGTTGTCAAAGTGTTAGGTGTCCTGATTGCACAGGGCCATAAGTCTGAGACAGTCCGGTGGGTTGTGGGGTTTACGAGGGGGCGCTTGAGTTTAGACAAAGGTTTACTGCTGTGCTGTAAATAATGCAGGTGGCTGGCCGCGGCCTTGGGTGCTGCAGTGGGGCTACAAGTCTTTGAAGCGGCTCCAGTCGGGTCGGGGGAGGCGTGATAACGCAGAGCGGGGCTCTGTTCTCATGTCTTGGCAGCCTTTGCAGGGAGGGAGGGGGATACATCGAGACCTTGTACGCATTCACAAAGGTATCTCCCTCGTGTGTTGCCGAATATAGGTAAAGACATCGCAAGCATTTGAATACTTTCTATAATACTTATTTAAAATCACTTCAAAACATGCATTTAACCTTTGCTGGATGCGTCTCGATTATACCCAGTCCGAGCACCATATTTGTACATTATATTCTAGCAGCTACAGTGTTTTAGTTACATGCATATACATTCGCAGTAAATGAGGTAGTAGTTAGATCAGTGGAGTACATAAAAAAACGACCCGCCACTGTACGTGACGGTGGTGGCACATAAGGGGCTTAGACATACACACATTATAAGTGCATTCTCGCGCATCCTTTACATGAGTTCATAGTATAGTTGCATTCGCTTTCTCGTGTATTCTAGCAGCATTAGCTTTAGTTATGGCGCAAAACCATGGGAGGTAGGCTGCCCAGTGATATACGCAACAAACAAATCCCTGGAGCGTTCCTTTATTATTAGCATCCACCTGCAAGGGTGTGAACTCGCCATTGCTTATATCATGGGAGCATGCTTTCTCATTTTAATACATTCTACAGGCGTTTGTAATATAGGAGATTTTGTGGAAGAAAGCATACTTCGCAAGAGGTCTTGACATTAATATATATACATATATATAAAGACTGTCTGCCATCAGATGACCATTTTGCCGTTCTTCTCATTGCTCAGGCCTGCTGGCCGGGTCATGCTGATAGTGATAGTACACTGCGGGAGGTGAACTGTTACAATGTTAGCGTATTGCGCTAGCTCATGTCCGTCTTGTTCGTGGGAACATGCTCGCAGCGGATCTGCCAGGGTGCTGCGGCAACAGGGATGTTCTCCAAGGGTGGGGGCCGCGCTACAGTGCGCTGAGCTAACACCATCTTTACCGGGCAAAGAATGGTTTCTGGGCCTAGCTAAATTTGTGTTGTAATCAATACATGTGGGCATTCGATACGTGTGGGCAATGTCTCCAGTGGGTGAGCCCTCCACCACCTGGGCCCGGGTGGCATGAGGGAACGCCCAATGGGCCATAGCCCTCACCTGGGGAAGAAACGCAGGCGAGAGGGGTCTCCTGGACCAGTCCTCCCCTACAGTAGGCTTCCCGTGGAAGCTGGATGGACTAGCATCCTTATAGGCTTCCTTTAGAGAGTGGATGGACTAGTAACCTTGAAGCCTCCATACAAGGCTAGATGGACTACCATGTTAAGTAGGCTTCTTTTTTTTTATTTTTTTTTTATTTGTTTATTTATAAAGTTTACACATAAATAATCAATCAAACAATCAGAACAAAAATACTCATCAAGAATACACAGAATAACAGAATATTATATATACATAACTTGCAATAAATCAGTAAATACGCAGAAAGTCATCCCATACCTTTCCGTACAACCTCAACTTCCCTTGCCGCTTGTAAGCCACCCTTTCCATGGATGCAAGGGCAGACATCCCCTCAAGCCAATCATCAAGAGAAGGCGCATTCCGTGACTTCCAGCCCCTGAGGACCAACTTTTTGCCCAGACAAGCTCCACCGAGTAAAAACTTTTTCCGTGACACAGAGAGATCATCCAGCAATTCTCCACCTTCCAAAATCATTGTCATAAAATCCAATTCAACATCCAAATTCAAAACACGCAGACAGGCACCACAAACATCGTGCCAAAATCCCTGTACACGCACACATTCCCACAACAGATGTTCCAGACTTCCCTGTTCATTCCCACAACACCAGCATTCATCCGAGTCCATCAGCCCCCTCTTAAACATTCGCTCCGGGCTCCAAAACACTCTATTGAGGATTTTTATCTGTCTTGACCGTTCCACCATATCAATTGCACAGAGTTTAACATTCGCACACATATCCAACCACATCTCAGGCGAAATCTCACACCCTAACCTCCTTCCCCATTCATCTCTCAAATTTGAATTTTCCTTACAAGCAGACACAATACAATTATATATCCTGCTAGCAATGGAACAACCACCTACACATAAATAATCAATCAAACAATCAGAACAAAAATACTCAGCAAGAATACACAGAATAACAGAATATTATATATACATAACTTGCAATAAATCAGTAAATACGCAGAAAGTCATCCCATACCTTTCCGTACAACCTCAACTTCCCTTGCCGCTTGTAAGCCACCCTTTCCATGGATGCAAGGGCAGACATCCCCTCAACCCAATCATCAAGAGAAGGCGCATTCCGTGACTTCCAGCCCCTGAGGACCAACTTTTTGCCCAGACAAGCTCCACCGAGTAAAAACTTTTTCCGTGACACAGAGAGATCATCCAGCAATTCTCCACCTTCCAAAATCATTGTCATAAAATCCAATTCAACATCCAAATTCAAAACAAGCAGACAGGCACCACAAACATCGTGCCAAAATCCCTGTACACGCACACATTCCCACAACAGATGTTCCAGACTTCCCTGTTCATTCCCACAACACCAGCATTCATCCGAGTCCATCAGCCCCCTCTTAAACATTCGCTCCGGGCTCCAAAACACTCTATTGAGGATTTTTATCTGTCTTGACCGTTCCACCATATCAATTGCACAGAGTTTAACATTCGCACACATATCCAACCACATCTCAGGCGAAATCTCACACCCTAACCTCCTTCCCCATTCATCTCTCAAATTTGAATTTTCCTTACAAGCAGACACAATACAATTATATATCCTGCTAGCAATGGAACAACCACCTGGCTCCCTCTCCATAAAATAGAGATTCACCATTGAACTTCCTAGCTCTGCCACATCACCGATACATCTTCTCAATTTCCTGAATTCTTCAGTTCTGAAATTATCAATGTGAAACTTTGCTCGTAACTCACGTTCCCCAATCCACCCTCCATCCACCAGAAGATCATCAATCCAAAGCACCCCGCCTAGAAACCAATCCGGCCAGAATAAAGACCTTCCACCGATAGCAATCAATGGGTTCAACCAAATGGATGAGTGAATGGTCTTTGAAGCAACCGAGCCCAACAATTCATGAACCTGTCTCCACGTCTCTCTCAGAAAAACCGTCAAAGGCGATTTATTACATGACTTGTTTGTCGCCGTGAGAATAGCCCTTGGAGGGAGCGGACCCAACATACTTGCCTCTGCAATTACCCATTTATCAGGCAAATCAATCAAAAAAGGCACAATAAAATGACTTGAAAAGGCTAAATGATATGCCCTGAAGTTCGGTACACCCAGACCACTTTTTTCTACTGGCAACTGAAGTTTCCACAATTTAAGCCTAGGCGGCTTATTATCCCACAGGAATGACTGCAACAAACCATCAATTTGTTTCCAGTAATGTTGACCAATTTTCATCGGAAGCATACCTAGAACAAAATTAATCTTTGGAGCTGCATTCATTTTGATAGCGTTCACCTTGCCCCACAGGGACAAATGAAGCAAAGAACACCTCAGGATGCTCATTTTCAAATCAGTACATACCTCATTCATGTTCACCACAACCATCTCATCCACCAGTGGGGTTAGCCATATACCCAAGTATTTAAGTTTCCTTTCACACCATTGAAACCCAATCCCAGTAATCAAGTTCTTGTCACAATATCCTGAAATTGGCAACACCTCAGATTTAGACCAGTTAACCTTAAATCCAGCCACCGCATGAAATCTTTCCAAAACATTCAGCAAGGCCGGAAGGGACACTGTTAAATCCCGAAACAACAAAAGTAGGTCATCCGCATAAAACTACAACTTTTGGTCAGCACCATGAAAACTCAGACCCTGTATCCCCACGTCACTCCTTAAGGCAATCGCCAATGGTTCAATGGCCAAAACAAATATCAGGGGGGATAAAGGACATCCCTGTCTCGTACCCCTCCGTAGCACAAATGAATCTGACAATTGCCCATTAGTTCTGACAGCGGCAGTCGGACAAGCATAAAGCAAGACGATCCATGAAATAAACTCCTCTCCCAAATTCATAGCACGCAATACTGAAAAAAGATAGTTCCAATCAACACGATCAAACGCTTTCTCCGCGTCCAAGGAAAGCACCGCAACATCATCATCCATATCCTGTGCATGTGTCATCAACAACAATAAGTTCCTAATATTGCTAGATGTCCTCCGGCCATGAACAAAGCCCGATTGATTAGTGTGCACTAACTTCACAAGAAGATTATGCAAACGAAGGGCCAATAGTTTCGCAAGGATCTTATTATCAGTATTAATCAAACTGATCGGACGGTAATTCGAAGTCAAACCACCATCTTTACCCTTTTTCAGAAAAACCGATATAATGGCATGACTAGTAGAAGTAGGAAGCAAACCTCCCACCCTGGATTCTATGAACATATCCCGCATAAGTTCTACCACTGAATCAGGTAAGATTTTATAAAATTCAGCAGACAGACCATCCGGACCCGGAGACTTGCCCGAGTTCAACTTCCCAATCGCAGTTTTCAATTCATCCACAGTCAAAGCCTCACTCAGCATTGCATTCTCCAAATCATTCACTCTAGGTATCTCCAATCCATCAAAAAAGGAATCATTCAATCCATTGACACCCAACTCACTTTGATATAGTTTCATATAATACTCCCTAAAAGTCTCATTAATCAATTTCGGGTCACAAATCACCTGACCATTCTCTCTATTAATAGAAGTGATAGATCTTTCTGATTGCTGTTGTCTTAATCTATAGGCAAGCCATCAATCGCACTTTTCACCATATTCAAAATATGAACATTTCAATTTAAACAAATCCTTCTCAGACCTTATTTTCAAAGTTTCATTCAATTCTCTCTGTAGTTCCCTCAATCTTCTTTTTTTTCCATGTTCCCAGAGTCATTAATCATCTCCAGTGAAAGTTGCTTAATACTTTGTTCCAAATCCATACTTATGTCCACCATACATTTCTTCCTGCTACTGGACGAACCTAGAATTAAGCCCCGCATTGTACATTTAAATGCCTCCCATACTGTCCCAACAGCCATACCATCTGTCCTGTTTTCCACAACAAAATGATCAGCCTCAGATCTGATTTTCTCCACAATCTTTTCATCTCGAAGAATTGAGGTGTTCATTCTCCAACAAAACGATCTAGGAGTACTGAACTGCAAATCTACGTTCATAAACACGGGTGCATGGTCAGTGACAGCAATACAACCAATCTCACAGCTTTTCAAATTCAGGGTTGCTGAACCAGCTGAGAAAAATATATCTATACGAGAATGTGAGCCATGAGAACTAGAATAAAATGTATATTCTCTCAAATCCCCATGAAGCAATCTCCAACAGTCTTCCAATGCAAATTCAGAAATAAGTGAGTTAAAGGAACAAAAAGTCGGGTCTCTTCTGATAGCAATATGTGGCCCACTGCGATCCTTGACATTATCAATAACCAAATTAAAGTCGCCTCCCATAATAACATTCTGACAAGCAAAATCCTGTAACATTTGAGCCACTGTCCCAAAAAATGTGCCATCATCCACTGAAGGGGCATAAACGTTGCAAAGAATATACTGTACTCCCTGAACTTCCACCAAGAGCACGATGACCCTACCCTCTTTATCAGTGCGAGATTTCAAAACCTTAATCGGGGAGTTCTTCCGAATCAAAATAGCAACCCCCTTACTCCTGGATGAATAGCAAGAGACAAAAAATTCCCCAATCCAACCTTTGCGCAGCATATTAGCATCCACTAACAGTAAATGGGTCTCTTGGAGAAAATGTACATCACTGTGCATATCTTTCAAACAATTAAAAATCGTTTGCCTTTTGAGCGGATTATTTAGACCATTGATATTCCACGAGGAAACAGACAACTGGTCACCCCTCTCAGACGGCATTGCAATGAAAAGGAGAAGACAGCGAAAGACCAAATAAAAAAAACTGTACTTATAAAGATCAAAAACCCTCCCCCACCCCCACCCACAGAAGTATGGATCCAACGTCAACAAGAACTAACAAACCCCAAGCCACCCCCGATACCCCTCCCAATCATATATAGACGTCACCAACCAGAAAACACTAAAGTTAAAAAGAGCCATATAGACTCTAAGGAACCTAACAGCAACACATAACCTGAATCACATTTAAAAGCACCCCGAACATCAAAGTAACAGGTGAAAAAGGATTACCAACCCCCACTTTAATAAAAAGCAAGAAAAGGAAGAAAAACAAAAAAAAAAAAAAAATTACGAAGACAGTGACCGAATATAATAGTAAAGCAAATTATGATGCAGCTACACATGTAACTTAAAATCATGTTACAAATCCAGATTCCTATCAAAGACCAGCGATATAGCACATTAGAAATCCATCCTGCCGCTGCAGCTTGATTTTGCGAGCCACCAGTCACAGTATCTGAACAATGTCTTGGATGTAACTAATTAGACAGCAAAATGAGTCAATTTCTTATGGTCGGTTAGAATAACCAGGGCCAGTTCTGATTGACTCCTCCGATACCAATTATTATCTTGCCATCCCATATCTGATGGTAAAGAATCAGCCACTACTAGCCTTTACCAATCACTGCAGAGCAGCCCTGCAGAAGGATTCCTTACTCAAGGGTCATTGTACAAGTGCCAAAAAAGAGAAGCTGGCACACAAACATAGTTGGTAATGTTTGCCCAATGTCTGTTGGCAACTGTACTACAGCAGAACACTAGTGTCACCGGCCTTGGGAGTGCATGGATGTAGCTTCCCCCACCTGCCCCCCCCGTGGGCTGAACAGTGGTTACAAGGACTCCCACATGACGCTGTCTCAATTTCTTTAATGCGTCCATGTCTGGAATGTATAAGAAAGCATATGACAGTGCCTAAGGAATGCCAGTAACAACTTTAGGCCATAGCAGAAGCATGCTAGATCCTATGTCATTTTAAAGATCCATAAATTCGTCATTCCGTGCATGCATTTACCCACACTGGCCAGACCAGATGAACGTGAAAGGGGGGCATGGGGTGTAAATAGGTGAAAGGGCAGCGGTACACGTTCATAAAAACTCCACTTAAGTATGAGTATGTCTACAAATGACATAAGTCTACTGCACAGAATGAAGATCGTCTGCTGTAGCCCCGTGTGTGCTGCAAAACCCCCGATCAGTAGCAAGGCCCAGGACCACAGTACAGGCCACCAGTATACATCCCAAAGTCACAATGAGGGCTTTTTGCCACAGAATCAGGAACACGCACCAGTCACTCCGAAGTATCTTCTGCAATAGTGTACATATGTGCATTTCACAAAACAAAAAGAGATGATCTTTCCCCAAGTGACTGTGTTTGCCATAAGTTTGACAGGAGAGCATTGAATCCCACCCACATCTCCCACTGCACCTACAATCCATCAATCTGTGTTGCAAAGCGGTGCGGCTGCACTGGTGTGCCCCATGACCTTGGGAAACCCACCCTTCTGAGCGCCTGTGTGTCTGTGTGTTCCACTAGCCTCCAATGCCATGGTGGGGGAGCGGCACCAGAGACCCAGCAGCCCCCCACTCCCCACTGTAGAGGCGGGAGGTACGGGAGGCTGGCCGCAAGGTCCGGCAAGTCTGAACAGCCGTCCTCATGACGGGAGATAGGCCTGCAACTGTTTGCAGCACACATCATGAAGTCAAGGCAGACCATCACCGCCACCTCCGGAGACACATACCTTTGAAATCCGTCCGCATTCGGCAGATAAATCACACTGCCGAGGTCAGCCGACCCCGACTCAAGTGATCCTCAGCACAGCCACCCGCAGGTGGGAGGAGGAGGGCCGGAACTCGAAACGCGACATCTCCGACACCCTTCCCTGATACGTGACACGTGACACGACGCGTAATGAATAGGGGTGATACGCGTCACCCGGCATCAACGTGTCATAATGCAGGTCCTTTTCTTTACCTTCTTTTCTCCTTTTAACGATACGAATCATCATGAAAGAATGAACAAACAGGCACCATCGAACGTAGCAGCGAATTCAAAGCCTGCAACTGAAATCAACATCCGGCGCCATTTTCTTGCATGCAATCCAATGTAAACAAAAATAAAAAAAAAATGTAAAAACATACATGTCACGAAAAAAAAAAAAAGGGGGGGGCACTAATATGTATCAATGTCAAATCAATCAGCAATCGTGGCAGAGTTATCGCTAAGAGCCTCCAGCCAAGACAAAGCTTCTTTTGGGTCAGAAGTTATTTTCTCACCCTCCGGCAACATCAAAGTCAATACATTATATTTGTTCAAAAAGGACTTCACCTTCAGGGATTTTGCCAAGTTTTTCACCCCCTTAAAGCTGTTTCTAACTGTAAGAGGATTCAATTCAGCACTACAGCTAAGTTAACGCCTAGTCTAGAATACTGAATGAAAACCCTTATTGATATATCTTTATGTCCAGTTCATGCGTTCTGGATGACTACCCCTATATAACACCCCTCTCTTGGAATCCCCCTGACCCCACTGAGCCAAGAAGTAGTTCTGTTTTGCAAGTTTAAAAGGTTTATTTGATAATTTAATATATATATATCACACTTTATAATAAATTAATAATTGAATAGCACACTTAATCTGATATGATAAAGATCAACAACGGAGAATCTGGCACTAGCACACTTCTTATAATCACTAATGAGTTGACATGAAATGGATAAGGTAGCACACTGGTAAATAGGAACAAAAGTATAATGTGGTAGAGGATGCTTTATGTAAGCTCAGGTGGATGCAATATTCAATGAATGCAGTACAGAAAATACTCAATATGATTTCAACCAAACAATGTAATCACTTTTCTCTGGCAATCCCCTCCCCCCCTTGATGCAAGGCAAGGAAATGGAAGGAAAACACACAGTTCTCAGAAATGCAATCAATGTAAATCAGTTCACCCCAGCAAACTTAGACTACATAAGTTTGAAAACACAGGCCCAAATTGCTTTGATATGTGCTGGCAATGAATTGAAAAGTATGCTAAAATACTTTTAATTCCCTTTCAGAGGTTCAGGGTGAGTGGTATCTAGTTAATATTAGTCCAGGCTCACACTAGCAATGAGGCAGGGATAGTTAGCAGGTTAAACGAATTTCTGGCAAATGGAAGGCAAGCAGCAGCAGTTTTTACATGTGAAGAAATTTGCAAATCGCGGTAAAATTCGCGGATGCGCCGAGCGCTATTACAGAGGAACCACAAGGATTATCTCTATCGTTTTGGGGTCCTAGGAAAGCCTAGGATCTCAGCTTCAAAATGAAAGTTACTGCAAGTCTCTAGCACAAGCGGTTGCGGAGATATGAGCGATTAAATAAAGGTCGTTTTTCAGATTTGAAATTTTAAAGTTCAAAAAGACACGTGCAGCTTTTGCAGCTAAAATGACAGGTGACAGTTAGGAGGCAGTTCTACTTAGATTAAATAGATTGAATTATATTATTTTAACTAAGAGATTGGTTCTGCACAGTTTTCTAGGTACTCACACTATATTCTTGAGTGAAATGGACCTCGCCATGGATCTGGTCAGGGTTTTAGACTGGACTCTGGTCTGGTCTGGTCTGGCCTCTGCACTTCACAGTGATCTGGGTCAGCTCTCTCTGGTTCTCTGGTCTGGGTCTCTAGTTCTGGATCGATTGAAGTCTCTAGTTTGGCTCTCTGGAGGTTTGATGGAGGTAAAGCATGGATTTTTCCGGCAGAGCGTCCCGCTGCAGATGGAATTGAAAAAGTCCCTATCTGTCCTGTCTGTCTGCTTTTATGTGTTTAGAATGTGGGTGTGTTCTAGCATCACTGACCCTACCTCTCTCTCAGCTTCTAATTGGTCAAACTTCCATTTATCATTTGATTGGGGAATGAACTGTGAGTCAGAGGGATGTCATTTTATGGCTTGCAGATAGGACACTCCTCTGTCAGATTGCACACATTCTATATTTGATAATAAAAGACATATTTCACAGTTACACAGTTGCTTGAAATTACATATACATGGTGTGGCTGAATTTAGCCATGTCTCTGTCCAAATCTGCTGTTTCTAAGAGCTTGCATTCAGAAATGGCAGATAATTGACTTTTTAACTGATTTTTCAATTTCTGACATTGACCCAACTTTACATACATGTGCGCAGGGAGTACGGACATTAACTGATGAAGTTTCAGATTTTTAACATGCATACATTTAGAGTTATCCCCACTTTTCCGCTGACACCCCTCTGAACATACCACCGGTTCTAAAAACCTCTTAAACTGTGGGCAGAAAAATCACAAGAATTATGGTATCATTTATAAAATTTTCACATGTCCGCTCTATGAGTTATTCATCTTTTTAAAGTTATGTTCTGGCTCCAAAGGGGTGTGGTTTCCTCTCAGCACAAGGTAGAAATACTGGTCTTTCCAGTTCTGCCAAGCCAGCTTGCTCTCACAGGCAGTGCCCCTCCCCTTTCCTCAGGAGGAAGCCACTTTTTACGACCATTTACGACTCCTGCCAATAAAACCTTTGCCTGAGCCAGGACAGGGCTTTGTTCACTTTCCTGCAGAGCACAGGTAATTCAATTATCAGATAGATGGCATATCCTTAGTGTGAGCAGCAAAAGGGCAGCTAGGCCTGGGAACACAGCTGTGACTCAAGTTTCACTCCTGATGGGGGTAGTTGCCAGGCAGAATTCAGTTCCTTAAGCCAGGTTTCAGATAAAATGTCACTTTTTGTTCCCCAGTTCCTGCATTCAAATAAAACTAAACATTTTTACATATGCAGCTAGAATGCTAATTCTAAGTGCAAAACTATGACATTTCAACAGTTACAAAGGCATGTGACACCAAACATAGGTCACTCATTTAATCTAAACATTTTCGATTTTAGTGTCTTTAAATCCAGTGCAACTTAAACTGCTGACTCCATAGCTCAGCCAGTTTTGTTATAAGCATTGTTCTGGGCTCTTCATTTCCCAGATTTTGTAGGCACACAAAACTCCATTCTACCAAATGTCTGCTGGTGTTCAGTGAATATTTTGCACATATTGCAATGTTTGAAATAGGCACTTTGGCTTGCCTTCAGAGAAACACAGGGTGGTTTTAAACTGCCGGCTTTTGGATAGTGGTGAGTACTGGTACTGCACCCATTTTTGGGATTTAAGAAAATGAATTCCCCACAATTCTAGGTTGCATTTGGCAATCAGCATTGCCAATCCCAATGGTTTCAGACTACTGTGCGGGTAGTCCAATGGTGATTTTAGGCAGTGTCCTTCTGTGCCCATAACATCGGCAAAAATGAGTGGCAGCCTATTCTTCATGCGTTTCCCTGTGCATTTTCTGGGAAGCTCTGGCCATCATGATGTTTTCCATGTCAGTACTGCACAGTTTTGAGGTATGGCTCGGATGCATGGGTTAATACATCCCACATAACCACCATGACTTCTTTAGGGTAATCTGGAAACACAAATATAGGTTTTTCTCTGTAATAGACAGATCCTTTTGATCTAGCAGCAAGCAGCAGACCTTCCTTCTTCCTGGCCAAAACAAAAAACACCATTATGTGTCTAGGCCTAGACCCCGGCTGTTTACCAATCCTATAAATATGATCAACATCCTCTTCCTTAATTGACAGCAGGCCAAAGCAATCCTTGAAGATCCCAGTAACTACTGAAATCAGGGACTCAGCTCCAGGGTCTTCCTCCACTCCAACCAGTCTGACATTTCTCTCTCGCAGTTTAAAGTCCATTTCCAGTCTTCGGTCTTTTTCAACATGAAGGTCCTTCTTCAAATTGTTATAGGCCCTGTAGCTCCCTGCCATCTCCGAGGTCATTGAGAGTGATTTTCTTTCTAACTCCTCGACTCTGCCATCCAAATGACACACCTTAGAGTTCAATTCAGGCAAGGTAGTTTTAACCTCAACCATATCCAGGGACACCTGCTTCAGGAGTTTATAGATGTCCTGGCTGCTAGGATTATCCTCTTCCATCTCCATCAATTGTTTCTGTTTCTTGGAAATAGGGTTTTCAGGTTCATGAATTTTCTTTTTAGAATTCATTATCAATCATGAAATAGCTTCAGGGAGGGGACCAGGAGCTGCAGGTTCAAGCTGCTGTCACCTTGGCCAACATTCCGGAATCAAATGTATTGGTAACTAAATATGTTTCTCTCGGTTGTTGTTCATGTGTATTTGAACAAAGAAATGCGAATCACTGCATGTTTAAATCATGCCTAGCCAGCAGGCCACTAACGAGATCTTTACACGTTTTCATAACGCTCATCTATCAAATGACCTCATTCCCAGTTAGCAGACCATTGCCAATTTCCATTATGCTCAGTTGGCACAGGATAGTAGATTTCCAGTGTACCAATTTAGCATTTCATTGTTCAAGGTTCTAAATTTCCCTCTTGCGTGGGTGCTAGCTCTGGCTAACTGGTCTCAGTGAAAATCGAGTCACCAGTCAGGTGACTGTGACTCTGACTCGATTCTCACTGAACCCAGTTTGGAATTCCCTGTAAACTTGACATTCCTTGTAGTTTGTCTTTTCCCAGTAATGTGCACCGATGTTATTCCCAGTAGATTTAATATTCCCAATAATCTCTCAGTAAATATGTTGATATGTCTCTATTTTGTATTGCCCTAGAAGGCCATCTCATTGACAACTTTCACTACTATTTTGGCCCCAAGTATGTTCAAGAGATGGCTTATACAGCCATGTTGTCATCTTGTCTATCATTTGGTCATTGGGTGCCTCCTTATCATTCAACAGGGGTCAATGGGCCATGGGCCTCCATCCAAATGACCTGTACGCAATGCACACCGGCTTGCACACTGCTCCTAGTTACATAAGCATTTGGGCATGTGTCCTATTAAGGGAATTGGTGAAATAAAGGTTAGAGCACTTGCCCAGAGCAAACAAAGCAGCCACAAGTAGTGAGTTCAATCCTCATCACCAAAGTGCTTCACTGAAAAAATAATACTATTTCAGCCATTAAACAAATGCACCAGGAAAATGCTAATGACATGACTTTTTTCCTGCCTGAAGCAGTTAATTGACCAGATTAAAAAAATATATATTTCCCAAGATAAATCTCCAAATCCCTGATGCTCTCCTTTAATTGACTTTTTTGTCTGGTGAATGAATCAGTCCAGTCTGCCAGATTGTCATCACTAAGGACATATTAAACATATGTTAATATAGAAGCACGGCCCCAATATGGGCTTTCATTTCTGATAAATGCATGTATCCCCACCATCAGACAACTGGCATAACCTGTACGTTTAATGTGGATGATAACTGGCGTGATCTCTCCTGCTCCTAGAAGGAATTACAAAACTCAAGCATTCAGTGAGCAAATGTAGCCCTGTCCCAGTCAATGCTGCTTTCCTTTACTCTGCCTCTCCACCCAAAATTAGCAATACTTATTATTTCTACTGGCTCCTATACAAGAATATTTCCTTTCAGAGGATGCCCTTCTCAGTGAACCACCACCCTCACAGCTACTGCTAGATGGGAGAAATTGCGACTCACCTTAAACTCACCACACCCCATACTTCACAAAAGAGGGCCTACCAAGAGCTACATTACGTGGGTGATCAAGGGTACATTGTGCTGCTTTGCATTCCAAATAGACAGGAATTGCTTCCCTGCAGTGGGTGGATAATACTGTCCATAGGCTGCGGGCCTCCAAAAACAATAAAGGGATTTGCATGATGTATCTTCAGCTGGCATGACAATGGCCATGTAGCATATACAACTGAGTGGGAGACTCCAAGTGCCACAGTTACTGCTGATTCACATACAAACACAGTATTGTCCAGAACATAATCTTTTAACGGCAGATAACGATATGTTGTACAATAGGTAGACCATGCAAACTGCTCTGGTTTATCAATAGGCCAATGTTTGGACATGAGGTGTCTACGATGAAAGGGGAACTATCTCCCAAGGAGAAAGAGAATGTCCGTAGAAGGCAAATAAAGTTTTGGTGCCTTGAGGGAGAACAAAGTCACCCTTATTGATGAGGGGAAATGAATGTGCTGTACACTGTGTCTCTTTCCTGTTTCTTTTTCTATTGTAAACTAAACCGTTTTCTATGGGCCTTGGTAGAGTTTGATAGCGTGGTACAGTATTGTGTGTTACGTTCTTCTCATCTAATGAGAGGGCCAAGGGTTTCCTCTGCATTCTCTCATTACTTTTCTCCCAGTAATTCTTTATCCAACTCCAAAGAAATGTTCATCGCCAAATGTGATACTGGGTCTGTGACATTAACATGCAGTATGTTTGCTTTCTGTAGCACTAACACCTCAGCTTCCCCTACTCCATCACAACTGCATCTTCCTACCCCCTCCTCTTACCTTTATCTATAAGGGACACTTTTAGAAGACCACTTTTGTTCTTTGTGTATTGCAACCTGGGAGATACGTTTCCTACGTGTCAAACTACCAGCTGCACTTCCTCAGAGGTATTCTTCCTTTCCTCTACTTCCCCCAGAAGCTCACTGTATCCAGAGCTCTGGTTCTCTCTAGGCTGGACTATTGCAACAGCCTCTTTCTAAATCTGCCTGCTTCAACTCTCTGCCCTCTACAACTCATCCAAAACAGCACTGCGAGACTTGTCCTTGGCCTCAAGCCCAGGGATCGTATCTCTCCAGGACTGAAATCTCTGCATTGGCTCCAAGTGGTGGCTAGGATTAAGTTCAAAACCCTCTGCATTCTCCACAAGGCCTTCTGGGGCCTCAATACCTTCAACGCTCTCTTCCTAAATATCTTCCTTCTCGAGCTCTTCACTCATCCGCCTCCAACTCCCTCAGGGTCAGTCGCTCATCCAAGCAACAAGTTGGTGGTAGATCTCTTTATTCAGCCGGGGCCTCCCTCTGGAACACCCTGCCTACCTCCCTGAAACTTGAGGAGAACCATCTCCGGTTCCGGAAGAACCTAAAAACCTTTCTCTTAGCTTCTGCTTTCACTCCTCCTCTCACCTGCTGAACTGACTGGCGGAAACTAAAACTGCACTGGTTACCTGGCCACCCTCTGATCTCGGGCCCAGGTCCCCTCCCCCACCAGTCACACACCTGCACTGCCTCCCTGGCAACCCCTGCACTGGGGACTGTTTTCTGTATCCATACAGTCCCCACCAGCACTTGCCACCTGATGTCTGAATTGCCCTTGCCACCATCTAGCTGTACTTTTACTTATTGTTTATTTATTCTATTTATCCCTTTTACTGCACTGTCCCCCCGCACTTTCCCCCTTGCCCTTCCCATGCACTTGCACGACCTGAATGACACCTGGCCTAGTAGGATCATTTTCTCTGTCTTCCCATTGATCCCCCTCCCTTGCCTCATCGCTCCTTGAAACACTTGTGTATAGGCGCGTTATAAATGCCTTATCATATCATCATATCCTCTAATCTTTTCTGGCACTGCACAAAGGCTAAACTCATTTAGAGATGAGTGCCATGCAGAAGGGTCGATGTGGCGCTTACCTTGGCGCTTACCTCTCTAAATTTCTCACTTGCACTCTACTGCAACACGTGGTTTGAAAGCAGACCTGTAGAAGAGAATAATTAGTGATCAGGATGAGTAAGTGCTTTGGGCTGTTGTACAATATGCTTCAGGACGAGGGGCTGCTGTACAGTATATCATAGGATAAGGTGGTGTTCTGTGTGTTTGTAACACGGTGTACTGTACATGCATATACTATGTCCAATGCCGTGATTGGTTCTGATCACTAATGGTCCCATTCTCTTTCCTTTACTGTTCCTCTAGGTGTATTCATCAGATCTTTTACTCCCTGCTTCAGGAGAATGGTCAATGTTTTTATATCCCAACTCAAATCTCTGGCATCATCAATTAACACAGTTCAAGTTAGAAATAGAGTAACAGGCAGTACTCGCCAAACTCTGAGTTGGAAACCGCAAACTGCAGCATAGGTCACACGTTTCAGATCCTGGCACTCTGGAAAGGTTTGGAAGCAGCGGGTAGGAACTTTAGTTTGGTTCTGTGCTGTCTTTATGTGTAGTGTTTATGGTTATGTACAGTACATTAATAGTGTCTTTCCGGGAAGTTGTATCATTCTTATGTCCTAGGGTTAGTATTGTAACCTGTGAGGGTGGCATCTTTATTTTGGTGCAGAGTTTATATGCATTGTGTGGAGGAAAAAAACAAATGAAAATGTATGTAGGATTGTAATAGACAATTATTTTATGGGAAATATAATTCATTTGAAATACTAGTCCTGAGTTGGTCAGAAAATGGAAACCATCTTGGCTAATGTGTGATTGAGAACAACAACAAATGAAAGGATATATAAATATCAATGCCTTTACTCACATGTTTCAATTTGCTGGACCAGTATTATTCTTTCACTGCAAATTGGATTACAAGTACCCTGATAAGTTGCTATTACGTTACCACTGCTAAAATAATTTCCAATGTGTAATTGCATGGTTATCTTTCATCAAATAGGTTTCTGAGCTTGAGGTGCTTTGAATGGTCTGGCGTCTCAGTGTGGGGTATTGTATTCAATAAATACATTTAGGGACTTTTTGAGTGCAAAAGTTGTCATGTAAATAAACTGTAAATGACAGGTTAGCTCTTCACTTCACTTCAATCATAGAACTCCAAGGGCTTATCAGACCCTTTCTGATCTTTCCTGAGTGCCCAAAAGCAGAGGTTTCCACTGTAAGTACATGTATCCAAATGACAGGTGTGGGCGGTTCTGCTTGCCTTAATTTCATCCATTAATATTTGACTGAATATTAATTTAATGAACTCGCAAATATCTTGACGCAGGGGGGAGCTCCAAGGAGTTTGAAACCTCTACCCTCTTTCCTAGCGGTAAATTAAGTTATTGTCATTAAAGTATTTGAATGCATTTATTTTTCCTGTCAACCCCAGACTTCTCTAAAGAACAAGGTGTGTTCCTATCCCAAAATAAAATTCCCAAGTGCACCCACTCCTTAAACCTTGCCTTGAAACAATTCCTATCCCAAAACGAAATGCCTAACTGTCCCCGCTGCTTAGACCTAGCATTTAAACAGACCGGTGTTGCATATAACTGATGCCTGGGTTTTATGCGTTGGGGAGAGAAGTGCGTTGCGAAGTGAAACCAAGTGTAATTTTACATTGAAAGATAGACACTCTTATCTGCGAGTTAATGGCCCTGACAGCATAATGATTGTGTATTGTTTGTGGGGTGATGAAAGAAAGTTTCTATCAATCAGGGAAGTATCTTCAAAGTCTGTGTGTTTTGAAAACTGCTAGGATGTTCAAGTGTGCAGGGAATTGAGACGTAACGGAGTGCAAGTGTAATGGGCAACTTGCTTTAAAATCAAAACTGGGCAGTTGCGTATCTTTAACTCTTATCAAGTAACATTTACCTGTTTTTTTTTACAAAAAGGTGTATTACCATGAAGCTGTGCTTTGTGCCACAGAGAAGCTCATTTGTGTAACCATTAAAAGAAATTAATAATGGAGCCTATACTTTAAGTAAATATATATCATATCTATACCCCTTCTGGTTCTTGGCTCATTGTTGACACAGGGGGAGGGATCTATGTGGCTCTTTATGAGTCATAGATAGGGCCTATTGAATCCAAAAATCAATGGTGTGCTGTGGGCTCTCCTAATTGAGAGGAAAGCAACTCCTTATGTTGAGCATGGTCTCCCAATATAGCATTATGATAGCCACATATTGGTGGAAACCACAAATTTGGATAGTTGCTCACCGTGTCATTTTAGGGAAAAATGTTAACCAAACAAAGCATGGTGCATATGTTTGCAGAACTGATAATACTTCTATTATCTTGTTAAGAATTCACATTAAATCAAGCTGCATATTTTAATTGTAGGCTATTGCCTATACACAGTGTAGTAATTAACAAGTATTCTAGTGCCCCTTTGTTTAAGATGGAAAATGGTACTTAGGAGAACTGATCACATTACAATTACTCTGCTTTTACTTTAATCCATTGTAGGCCATTTCAGGGCACATTAAAACATGTTCCTAGACTGGTTCCTTTTTCGAGTTGAGGTCTTAAACCTTTAAAAAAACAATGGCAAGCTGATGAAGCATTTACACGTGCACATACATTCAAACTCAGCCCAGTCGATCACTCAGCACTTAGCACCACATTGGGGATGGCATGTACTGCATACTCTGCAAAGCAGTAGATAAATGAATAGGTTGGATATGGCTAAATACTTGCTCATTATCAGTGCCTTGTCCTCTAGCATTTGCATCTAGCGCCACATCTTGAAGAGAGTGAAGAGGTTCAGTTAGTTTGCGTTTGGGTTTATCAGTGATATAGAAAAGGAATGCACACCTTGGAGACTGCACTGGGACACCTGTGGTCCTATATCACAGCAACAGTTTATTGTGTGTCAGCTGATATGGACTAATCAAGTACTACATGGCGTCTGAGTTTAAGAAAAAAGGAGAACACTGGCAGAGTAGGTTGAACACAATTCCCATGGTTATTCTCCTTAGGCATTCCTCTGTAATGAATATCTTATTTCATATATTTGTTTTAACGTTGGAAAATAACAATGTACATTAGAGCAGTTAAACATTCAAAAATCAAAAGTAAATAGCTGCACAGAGGTGGTCAGATGTTATATTTTAACCACATAATTAGATAGCTGTTCAAGTGTCATCTTAGGGCATACGTGTTAATCAAAAAAGGAATGGTTCAGAGGTTCCTATAACTGATCATACTACTATTATTTTGTTTACAAGTCACATGAAATGAAGCTATATGTTTTACTTATAGACTATTGTTGATCAACAGTACAAGGATTAAAAAGTAAGTAGTTTAGTGGCCCTTTATTTTACATAGAAAATAATACTTTGCACAAATGATGACCTTCTTATTATTGTTTCCTTTTTACTGCAAGCCATGGAAGGCAATTTTAGGCCATAACATTCCACAATAAAAAAGTTATTGTAGGAGAGGTTTGGACCCAGCTCCAAAGGACGATCCCTTTTTCAAGAATGGTTTTTTGATTTCTTATCTACCAATGCCATGATCATGAAGCACGTGTAAATGTATCTAAGCTTAATCTCAGAAGGCTGTATCACTCTGCGCTCAACGCCATATTCAGGATGGCATTAACTGCCTACTCTGCTGTACAGTAGATACATACCTATGTTGTGTATAGTTAAACCTTGCAAATGGGCAGTGCCCTTTCCTGTATCATTTGCCTCCAGCTCCACACTGTGGCAAGGATAAAGAGATGAAGTTAGTTTGCCTTTTGGTCTATCAGCAATGGGGAAAGAGAAATAAACGTTTCAGAGAATATTGATATTGATATTTTATTTCTATCGCGCTCGTACACAAGTGTTTCAGAGCGCGACAAGTGTTTCAGAGAATACACTAGGAGATGACGGTCACATATCATGGGAAGTCTGCTTTGTGTGTCAGCTAATTTTGTGCCTACCTGAACTCTATTGCACTCTTGTCGTCTAATTCCATTCTCTTTGCACTTGCCTGTAACCTAATACCATTAATTACCTGCACTTCAATGCACTTTATGATGTAACTACTTCGTGTTCATTCTGGCCTGTAACCTGTAACCATAAGCACTGTAACCAATTTCTTAAGCATAAGTGCCTAGATAACTCCTGGTTTGGTGCACTATACAAATATATAAATACATAAATAAATAAATACATAAATAAATAAAATATCACAAAGTCAAAGACAAGTACTGTAAGCTCCCATTTAGGGATCCCCAACAAGCTCCTAGTTTGTCATTCCAAGTACATTTTTATTTATCCAGTAAGATCCCAGTTTGGTCTTCGTAATTAGCTCCTCGTTTGACATTTCCAATCAGCTCACAGGTTTACATTTACAGTCCATTCAGTAAGCTCAGCGTTTGGCATAACCTACAGTCTCCTAGCGTACACAGCTTCAATATAATGCACTGAAATATCTTGGCAAGTGAGCTACAATTGGAGAAGCCCTGATTGCGGAAGTCAAACTGCAAAGACACAACCGTTATTCCTACGCTGCATAGAACATAAGGGCGAGCAGTTCAATGAGGCTTAAGATTCATATCTCGGAGGAAAGGCTTTCTAATGCTCAGAACAGAATAAATAGCTGATGAGTGCTGCTTCACTGCTGGTGCCTTAAAGGTACAGTATAACAAGAAGTAGCATTTTGTTTGTAAATACAAAATATTGTCAATGTATGAAACTTTAGAATTTTGATCCATGGTATGTCCGACTGCGTCTTGATTTTCCTGCATCTCCTACTCATTTATGCTATTTAATGAAAATAGAGGTGCCCTATGTGAATATAACATGTACTACACGGGTATATTACTAAATACAAATCGCTAACGTGCTCTATTGTTTTAACTGCAGTTGGTTTCAAGTGAATGTTAATTTAATTTATATTTTTCAACACTAACCGATCACTGGTTATGGCATTTGGTGCTGGGCAGTGACCTCAGCCTTTGTCATGGCCAAGTCCACGGCCTACATTGTTATTAAGGTAATCAAAGTTGTCATGAGCTAACTTATAAATGATGTTATGTCTCATTCCAGTATTGATGTAATCAATTATATACAATGCAATTAGTGTTGTCACCACTGATGGCATCAGTGATGTGATTTGCATCAATGTTCCCATACAACATGTAATTAGTGGTGTACATCTAGTGATGTAATAACCTAACTGCCCATGCCGAAATGTCCTGTCCCATGCTCCAAACCCCTGGTTTTATGGCCTGTCTCTTGGTGACTGTTGTGATACATCACATGACCCCAACAAACCACATTTAAGCAGCACGGAAACTGGAAGAAAATTACCGGCTGCAAGAATAACATATGCCCAGGTACTTTCTGCACCCATAGCAAAAATCAAAAGCTGGCACCCATGAATATACGCAGAGTACTGCTTAGCTTCAAAGTGAGGAAGGAGCCAACCGTCTCAAGCCATGTTGCTCTAAGTGGTCTTGGAATTTGCCTCATTTATGAGACAATGGGCCTCATTACGACCCTGGCGCTAATGGGTTAACAGCGCCGTAAAAGACTGTGGCGCCGTTAACGCATTAGCGCCTTACTACAAGGTCCCTTTGCGGGACCCGACCTGAACGGCTGGTCTAGACCAGCCATTAAAGTAGGGCCCCGCAAAGGGACCTTGGTGCTAAGTACGGTACCGCAATTTGCGGTACCGTAATTATCGCCTTCCCCAGTCCCATTGAGCCCAATGGGGCAAAAATGGGAATGGGGAAGGGCCAATGTTCAATGGGGAATTACCCCCCCGCCAACCTTGGAATGGGGTGGTAATTCCCCATTGAACATTGGCGGACTCGTTACGATACCGGCACCAACCATGGTGCTAATGGTATTACCCAAATTGTTCGTTTACAATTGTTCGAATGAACAATTGACCGAATTTAAAGGGTCACAATTCACCTTTTGATAATTGACCATTTATATATATATATATATATATATATATATATATATATATTACATGACCACGGTAGTGGCCATGTAGTTATGGTTAAGTTGGAGTTTCCATAGGAAGAGCACTTTTTGGGCGGCTTATAACTTCGCTCTCCCTGGACCAATCCTCACCATACTTTGCAAAAAATGTATTTGGGTCACTCTGAATTTTTTTGCAAAGTTTGGTGAGGATTCGTCCAGGGAGGGCAAAGTTACAGGGGGGTCCCAAAACTTTTTTTTTTTCCAATAGACATAATGGGAAAAAAACTTTGCGCACGGCCACAGGCCAAACCGCTGGACGGATTTACACCAAATTTGCGGCAGGAGCGGGGGCTTGGTCCCGAAAGCGTGCATTTGCAAATTTGGTGTAAATCCGTCCAGTAGTTTTTTATGAAATAACCAAAATGTAAGGCAAAAGAATTAGTGATATCTGTGTTCGCTTTGCGGACGGACTTCCCTGTTCGCTCCGCGGACAGCACCCCGATTGGCCCATGGCCTTGCGTCATGTCCGTGGACATGCGACGTGTTCGCTGATTGGACGGCGAGGGGCGTGGAGCGCGTCAGATATTCTGTGGCGCCCGCCATCTTGTATTTGCCGTCGACCACGTACAGCGCGGTGAAACGTGGATAAAAAATTGTATTTTAGTGCCGTGTGTTGGTGTGTAAGAGTGTTTGGGGAGGGTGGAGGAGTATGAGATAGGTTCAATGTTTTTTTTATTTATGTGCTAGATGTTTTTGTTGCGTTCGATTTGTCCGCGGAGAACACGGCTGTTCTGACATTTTGTAAATAAACTAAATGGTGGGGTGTTTAGAGGACGGAGTATGTGTCATTTTTGTTCGCAAGGAAGGTAAAAATGAGCTATGAACACTCGCGGTGTACTTAATTGTTCGTAAATACACAAACTGGGGGTGTCCTCAGGACGCTGTCCGTATTGTAATCTGTCTAGTTGAATGTGTTCTAAGAACACT
The DNA here is from genome assembly GCF_040938575.1 of Ambystoma mexicanum. Classification (NCBI taxonomy): domain Eukaryota; kingdom Metazoa; phylum Chordata; class Amphibia; order Caudata; family Ambystomatidae; genus Ambystoma; species Ambystoma mexicanum. The sequence goes on along the minus strand of NC_090933.1, from coordinate 770,029,638 downwards.
CGCAGTGTCCCGAAATGGTTGCAATTACACAAAATGGGGGTGTTCTGAGAACGTTGTTTGTATTGTTCGTTGTCAGGGTGAAAGTGTTTTAAGACCACTCCTTTTGTCCGCTAATAGTACAATTTCCTATGGGCGTCAACCGACTTTTTGTCCACTAAAGAAACGATAAATCCGGCTGGTGTGCGCCGACATTATGTGATAATCCTATGACTGGCGCTATTGACCTGGCTGACTTGCTTTTGCGACACTAAATCATATCTCCCGCCCCTAAGCCTGATAATATCAAAGCATTCATATTCCCCGCCTCTCTCCGTGACGTTACAGGGTGCGTCATCAAACGCGCCCAATCCTCTGCAGTCCTAAGTGACTTTACACAGAACCCGGAAGACAACACATATTATGTCAAAACACAGCACGCCACAATTCGGAATATGAAACAGTGATTTAAAAGCAAACAGCAAGATTGTAAATTTTGTACATTTATTTGACATCAAATGTTTAGAGAATATTCAGCAATTTGCATTTGTCTTTGTTGTCGATCCGCAAAAGTTCATGTTGAGGCACGCGATGTTCCTTTGCGGTACAGAGGGTGTTAGATCAGCTTACAACTCAGTGCGCCACAATTCGGAATATGAAACTGTGGTTTGAAAGTAAACAGCAGGATTGTACATTTGGTAAAGTACATTCATTTCACATGAAATGTTTAGTCAATATTCAGCGATTTGCTATTGGCTCTGCTGTCGATCAGCAAAAGTTTATTTTGAGCCACGCGTTGTTCCTTTGCGGTAGATAGGCTGTTGGTTTATGATAAAAGCAGTAAATGGTCGCTCTGATAATCGGAAGGTTGCTCCAACAACGAGCCATTAGACCTATTGGTCCTTGGCGATTGTCCCATAAAATGGTGAGGGTCATGAAGTTGCATATTTGGACCTTCCCCATGGGCAGTTGAAGACCCCATCTGCTGGAGTCTGTAAATCGTGGCAAAATGGGGCCACATACCTGTTTTAAAAACATAAATTAGTCTCACCAGCTGATCTTCATTAAAAATCATCATTTTATTTATTAGGGCGTGAAACTATTTGCTATCGAAGATAGTGCAACGGAGTATGTTAATAATAAAATAATGATATTTTCCCATTCATATAGCGCTAAGAACCGTGAGGTATCAAGCGGTGCTTATTATTAACCACGGTGTCTGGTGCTCATTTATTGACCACGGAAGGATGAAAAGCTGAGTTTGGCCTTGCCGGGATTCGAACTTGCGTTAGCAAGCTTTGCACGGATGTCAAAGCGAGCGTTGTACTCGCTGTGCCACTTGACAGGCTACAGTGAAGTGGCACAGCGAGTAGAGCGCTTGAGCGCTGATAGACTGGTTAAATTATTTCTATTAACCCACTCTGTGTCGTCTGCCTTTTTCAGAGCCCTCTAAACAACAGGGGATCAATTCGGCGGTGATAGTGCGCGGTAGAAAACATTATGCCACTTCAAGTTCAACTTGAGCGGTCTTTAATGCTACGCTATTGTAATTATATTTGGTATAAAATAATCTAAAGAGTTACTTACAGTACAATTGCAATTTCCATTGTCTACGAGTAGTGCAGTCCCAAAATACGACTCCGCGTGTGCGAACGATCTTTCGCATAGTGATATAATATATAAAAGTGGTTTCGTTTCAGAAATTTCATCCTTATCTTCTCTTACGTTTTAGCAACACTCCTTCAAGAGAAGTCTTTCATCACAATCTCTGTCTGTCAAGGTCAAAACACAATACAACCTTATAGTCCGCTTTGTGAGCCTCTCTGGGGCCCGAGAAAAAAATGGAAGCAGCTGACCTTCACTGTGAACGAGCATAAATTCTTACTTTGCAACATTCTGTGTAAAGCCATCTGTGAGAAGTTGGTTTTTGCACGCCATGTTTGTATATTGTTTGCATGATATTAAAAAAAGTTTGTTTAAGGGACGTTATGGTTCAAAGTAAAACCGAAAACCCCCTGAAATTCAGCAGTTATGGTAACATAAGCAACCATAACTCGCGCCACCTTGCACTGCTAACACTAACACCCAGGACATCAAAGATGACATCACAAATGTCATTGATGACATCACTGATGGCATCACATGTGCATTTACTTTTCATAAAAACTCTGTACAAAGGATTCTTATAATGCTGACCAAAAACCGTCAAGGATCATTGGGATACATATCATGAACTAATTAGTGCATTAAGCAATGCATTGATATAAATAGCATTCTATTATGAAGTTCTATCCAGTATACTAAGCTACTCATGCAGAAACATAGGCAGTGTGTGCAGCATACATGATGAAGGTGCCATATTCATAATCTTGCCATGTTGAATACTGAAATGATAACTGCTTTCTTATTAGAGTTTTGCATACTGTGAAACATGTAATAAGTAGATAATAAAACCCACTTAATACATAATTATTACAGACAAAACACAAAGAGACAACAACACATACAAATATGAGTATATACAGGGACAGTGAAGTAAACAAAAAAGCAGAAGTAGTAGCAGAAAGAGTTCATAACCTAACTGATTGTCTTTATGCAGAGAAACTATTGCTCTGTTTCAAAGCTGCTACTTACCATATGTATGTGTATCACATGATGTGACTGCACCCAAAGGAAAGGAGAGAGTATAATGTATACGAATATGAGCATATACAGGGAAGGTAGAGTAATAAAAATAAAACTATGAGAAAGTGCTGATAACCCTAATGATTATCTTCATGCACAGAAAGGATTGCTCTCTTTCAAGCCTGTGTCTTCCGCTATGTATGTGACTTGACCCTAAGTCTACAAATATAGTACCTTTTCAATTTTTACTTCCTGACTGTTACTGAAGAAAACTATGTGGGTTCGATATGTCAGTAAAGGATAAAAAGGGAGAGCCAGCCATGTGATGTCATCAGTGATGTCATCAATGACATTTGTGATGTCATCTTTGATGTCCTGGGTGTTAGTGTTAGCAGTGCACGGTGGCGCGAGTTATGGTTGCTTATGTTACCATAACTGCCGAATTTCAGGGGGTTTTCGGTTTTACTTTGAACCATAACGTCTCTTTAACACATTTTTACGTATAGGTTTGCAACATGGAGTGAAACGCCTTGAAAATTGAAAATGCAACTTTCCTTAACAGTATAAATTCAGTTCTTTTTTGTTTTGGAATTTCTCAAAAAATGCAAATGTTCAATGCAATTATTTATATACATTAGTAGTGGGAGTGAGGGGAATTAAATGTGTGATGAAATTGTAATTCTTTATTTGTAGTCCTTTTGGTTTCTGGTCCGGGAATTCCTGATTTATTCATTGAGATTGTGACCTCAGCTCATACATTGTGACTGTACCTTTGGTCACCGGCTTTTCAAACTCTGCTGCCTATGCCTACCGCCTCAGCTGCATCTCCAAACTTCAACTCTCATGGTTGCGCCTAATTACACCACTGGAGTTCTAGACACAAATAATGCCTCTCCTAGCTTCAAAACCAGCACGTATGTGAACTACTCACCTGCACCTGTAAAGTACAGTCACAGAAACAATTGCAACGCCAATCATTTCTGAGATGTAGCTTTTTCCATGGCCATTATAATAATACTTAGTCACGTTTGGTTACAGAAAGAGTTCCTTAGGCCTCATTTGGAGTCTAACCATTGTTTACCTAAATACACATTGGTGGCGTACTGATCTATATATCATATGTAATTGTCAGACAACTATGCTTAATAATTGCTATTTACCATATACAGCCAGAGCGTATGTGCTATAGAGTGGACTCTGCAGATAACAATAGTTAAAGCATAAAACATGTTTTACAGGTCCAGGGAACAACGGTTCACTCGAGACCCAATAGCGTTCAAATCAAATGGTTTATTCAGTTCAAATTACAATGATTGGAGGATTGATGCAGGTCAGGAAACAAAACAATGGTGCATCTCTGTGTAATACTACAAGAAAACAAAAATTGACGAGGGGAATATTCTAAGAAAGCCCTAATCTATACTGGGACCGTAGCCCCAGGCCCAAGTGTCCAGCTCAATAAGACTTCATGATCTGGGTTGTGTCTTCCTGAAGGAATCCTACTAAATAACTCACTGTTCCTTTAGGTTCTGGGCATTCAGGACCTTGTGTTGTGGTTGTTGGCGAACATTGCTCCCATGGGTTTTGTCACCTAGCAACTAAGTAACAATCGGTTTCTTCCCCATCCCATCTGCCCCTGTCGATTTTCTGGCCGCTGGCTTTATTATCATTCCCCAGCATCCAAGAGGCACAACATATAGATACCAGTAGCAGAGTAATAGAAATGATATAATTAACTAAAAATGACTTGATACTTAAAGTTCCTACATTTTGTATCTTTGTCAAGGCTTATGATTTTCAAATGTCTGATTGCGCTTCCCAGGTATTGCAGTCTGCAAGGACGCACTAGACAATGTATCACATTTCAACTTTTACAGTCAATACATCTTTCTTTATGTAAAACATCCTACAGTGTTAGAAACAATTTTTTGGAGAGAAAGATCAAATGTCAGGACTGATCAACTAAAGAATAGAAAGCATTTACTCAACGATAGGAAAAAGATGCACTTGGAACTACAACTAGTTCAACTGATCATTACATATAGCCAACGAAACAAGATGTAGAGGAAAATGCCAGAAGGATAGCTCAGGGCAATGTGCCTACCTTGGAAGCAAGACAATAATAAGCAGCATAATAAGCAGCATTGGTTTGCATCCTGGTACTGTGCTTAGAGGCTGTACTCTGGCACAAAGCATGATAGAAGATCCCTTGTTTATTTACATGCACTTCAGGCTAACTGCAGGTATGTTTTGCCACAGATGTTCACTTGTAATATTATCATGATTTATATACTATGATATACTTTTATATACAAGTAAGTAATTGTGTTTGTTTCCCACCAGAGTTTCTAGATCTGCTTAGATCTAGAAATGACACCATCCTCTAGCAGTCACTGTGGGCAATCTTCAAATTATTTTTTTGCATTCAATTTGGTGATGAAACTTGTCAATGTTTGAAATCCATAATGTAACATAAATCATATTGCCATGTATCAGTTTTGCTTAGTGACCCAAATTAGTCACCTCGATATCCTATCTTCACAACATTTTGGCACCAATATACCTCTGATGCATACCGAAAACAGCCTTTTAAGATGCTGTTTATCATTTCACCACTACGTGGCTCCTTGTTATGCAATGGGGGTGGAAGCACCCACACCTTAACATACTGGCATTGCCACAAGTGCTGGGAGAAGGAGAGGAGTGTGACATAGGTGTCCTGTCAAGCACAAAGTAATTTGGGCACTGATCACAATCACAGCAATGAGTGGTTAAATGCCATTCGAGATGTACCCATGATAGTTTGGGATCCAGGGTTTGAAACTGGTTTATGCTTCACCTGCTGGGCAAATTACTCATTAACTGGCTGACCCTAAAATAAACTGTGTCACAGGTTTTGATTCACTCTGCCAACGCTATTTCTAATGCTTTCATTAAACACTCAATTTTGTGCTGTGCTGTTAAGTTATTATTTGATGGTTTTAGGTTATCTTTTACTTTTACCTGTTTGTTTATTATGTATTTTTATGTACCCCTTGCTCATTTTTAGTTTTGGCTATTAGGTGGCGCTAAAAGCGCTACCTTTAAGCCAAAACTATTGTCATTAAAATAAGATCTTTAACACAAGATCTTGAAATAGGGGCTTTGAATAAGGGCCTGTAATGCTTTTCAATGCAGGTGACATATGAGGATGGATATGTATTGTTTGGCTATGTGTCCCACCCATTTCACGCCAATCTCTAGGTCAAATCTATATGATTCTCCTACCATTCCCACACATCTCCCCTCAAACCACACCCATTTTTGCACTCTTTTACCTGCATTTGTATTGTGTGCTGAGCTTGTCAGTCATTTTTACTTCCAAAATAGCGGCCGCTATGTGCTAATGCTAATAAAAGGTTATTTGACTAAATTGATGCTTTAAAAAATATGTACTGCAGCTTTTAAGTTATGTTACATATTTAAATGTATTTTGTAGTAAACAAGTTACTGCTATAGTTACGTTTTGTTCTAAATTGGCTCTCAAAATGTCCATCTACTTGCCTGTGGGTGTCTAGTGTTTTCTGCTGTAAGTAGTACCTGATTGGATAGGCAGTTAGTGATGTGATTGGATCTCCAGTCTGTGTTTGTTTCTCCCAAGTAGCCATTTTATTTTAGGTAGTAGAGAAAGAGTTCTAACGTACTTCCCTCTAGACCTGCTAGTTTTACCAGGGAAAAATCGAGGAAGCGAACCATGCCCACCCCCTGCATGCCGACCACAAAAGTGATGGGTGGAAGGTTTCGAATGAATCTAAACCACTGGCAATTGCTCTGGGCAACCTTCCACACCGCCGTTTTTTAGCCCGTCTGCGCCATTGCAAAAGGGGACCAGCCATGTGCAAATCAGTCAGCAGCTGCCGCCACCGAAGGTAGCAGCCCAGCCCGAACTGCTAGGCAAGGTCCCCTCTGCACAGAAAACCAAGCAACCCCAGACATGTTTCGGCCTTTTTGGACCTCCTCAGTGAGGTGCAGCCTGGTTCCCTGTGGCGCAGCGAGCAAGGGACCCACGTCTGGGCATACCCTCTCTCACAAGGAGATACAAACTGACCACAAAAGTGATGGGTGGAAGGTTTCGAATGAATCTAAACCACTGGCAATTGCTCTGGGCAACCTTCCACACCGCCGTTTTTTAGCCCGTCTGCGCCATTGCAAAAGGGGACCAGCCATGTGCAAATCAGTCAGCAGCTGCCGCCACCGAAGGTAGCAGCCCAGCCCGAACTGCTAGGCAAGGTCCCCTCTGCACAGAAAACCAAGCAACCCCAGACATGTTTCGGCCTTTTTGGACCTCCTCAGTGAGGTGCAGCCTGGTTCCCTGTGGCGCAGCGAGCAAGGGACCCACGTCTGGGCATACCCTCTCTCACAAGGAGATACAAACTGACCACAAAAGTGATGGGCAGCAGCTGTAGCACAGGCAGAGAGATGCAGGTGGGCGTTCGGAAGCCTGAGCCAGATCTTCAGATATAAAGCTCCCATGTAATAATATTTTATCAAGTTTTGCCACAATGAAAATGTTACAAATGCAACAATTGTCTTTTGTACTTAGGAGGTAGGGCTTGTGTCCCTGATGCCAGAACCAAATCTCTGAGATTCAGGACTGAAGCAAGAACTCTACCAGATGTAGTGAGACTTTTATATTTCAGAATTTCGCATTAAAACAAGTTGCATATTCATTGTGATGTGACAAGATGCGATGGCATGGCATGCAGGTTGCAGCGTTTGCCAGTATACATTCAGTCTTGCTCTGGGTTCGGGCTCGCCTGTGCATCTTTAAGAGCTGAATGTGTAAGCGCTGAGCTAAGGAGTAAGAGGAACAACGTCCAGGTCTAGCGAACATCAGCTGTTTGTCCGGTCGCCGTCTACGTTTGTGGTACCTTGGGTCCTGTAACCACGGAAACCTGCGGCGACGACCATCACCGGGCTGCTGCTGATCTGTCCCTTCACAGTCTGTGTGAGGGGCTGATTGGTCTCACCGCTCAGCTGAGGGGACCTGCCCTTTGCTGATGCCTATTGCTAGATCTTTTACCAGCACTATGATTTTTAGACACACCGGCAACCGGGTGCGACCATTGATCAAGGGGCTGAGGCAGCAGCGGCCCACAGGTCTCTGGATAAAAGTCCATTGTAAGTGTTGGTAGTTGGGAGCGAGGCAAAATGGGAGGGGGCTCGGAAACTGAGACGCTCAGGCTGCCAGTGTTACACAATAAAATAAGCGACCCTGGGGGAAATGTGGGAGGGTTCTCAGGAATGGTGCACCATAGTAAAATACATGGCAGTGAAGGATGTAAACAAGTTGACAGCCTTCCCTAACCATATGTACAAAGTCTGTTCCTCATACATGCTAAATCAGCACTCTGTGAATATACTGTGTGTTGGTATAACGTAAAAAGTGAAATCTGCACCGCTTAAATGCAAACCATAGTATCAAACAGATTTATGCTGCATTCAACATTATCCCCCTAATAATCAATTTCATAATTCACACCCCAAAGGATATAATTAACCCCGTACCACATCTTAAAAACAATTATCTACTCATCCTTAGTAACCTTTGTTCACATTTGTAAAGGAGGCATGCTGTCAGCACACCCAAAGGACCACTATATATATAGGCAGGAAGTGGGAGATGTGTTTTCCCATCTTTAGTTTGCTGCTGCATCTAACTTCTGCTGTCTATTGTTTATTTGTGCTTGTTATTCCCATTCCCGGTGCTACAGATACTCACCACTGACTTAACGGGGGCTGAAAGCCTGGTACACACTGTTCTAAATCACGCAAAGGGGATTACGTGAGCAAGCGTATTGTGAAACCCAAGTTTGGTTTATGTTTTCCTCATGTAGATTTCTTCTTCACATCTCACACCTGACCTTTGGTTTTAACAGAGAGATCCATGGCCCTCCCTACCCTCTTCCTTTTAGTCATGCGTCCTTACTTGCAGTTCATACTGCATCCCCTAAGCTACCAACGGGCCCGTGGCCCTGGATGTTTTAGCCCCTTCCGTAAGTGTCCCGAGGACACATGTTCGTTGCCCGCAGACAACAATGCCCCGCTTTCTTATTTTAATGCTGGTTTTCCACCATTTCAAATGGCTGTAATATGTATTGGCATTATTAGCCAATTTACTTTTCACTTTCCGAAATTGGAATAATGAAGGGCCGAGTATGCTCTACTGCAGAGGTTTCCACCTCTATGTACAAAGGTGTGAGTGATGGGGTCATAAAGAGTAAAGGCCCCTTCTTTTACCAAAGAACTTGTATGAAAAAGATGACTGGCTCCAGGAGCAGACACTTATGTTCCTCATTATATGTACTGATCGCCCTCAACCAGGAGTGGGCGAAGTTCAAAACATTACTCTTACTTTTGCTAAATATCTGTGTTCTCTAAGTTTTGTGTTTTATTTCTCACCAATTAAAGGCAGCATAAAGGAGGATGTTTTAATTCAGTTGTGTATCAGTCAGCTCTTCTGGGGGCATTGAGTCGCCTGTGCTCACCTTCAAATTTAAGGCCGATGAGTTTGATTTTCTATTTATTTCTGTTTAATATTTATTGTGATATAGCTCAATGAGCTTTACACAGATAATTTAGTAGACTAATACAACAACAGATAAATAAATAGCATCATTACATTCAACAGACACATAGTGAAAACAATGCAGTACAATACAGTAAATCAATAAGCATTAAGAACACAGTCCTTCATCACAGAAAGAAAGATCATAATGTCTGACAAGAAAATGGGCCTCATTACAACAGTGGCGGTACACTGATAACGGCGCCGGTAGTGCTGCTGGTGCTGTTATCACTGTACCGCCGCATTACGAGTTCTGCTCGCGGGTGCCACTCTGCACGCCTGGTCAGACCAGGCGTGAAGAGCGGCACCGCAAACAGAACCGGATGGTAACAACGGTACCGTTATGAACGGTACCGCTGCTACCATCCTCCCCATTTCCATTGAGCCCTATGGGGGCTCAAATGAGAATGGGGACATACGGGCTCCAGGTCGCGCGAAAGGGGATTTACCGGACCAGGCGAGGTCAGAATAGCCTGGTAATTCCCCTTTCGCGGGAACCGGAGCCGGACCCAAGTTTGGGGGTAGCCATGCCCTTTCTAAGGGCATGGCTACCCCCAAACTTATAATGAGGCCCACTGTAAAGGTACCATGCAATCTAAACCTCATCATCGAGGTGTTGTTTAGCATACTTCTGCTGGGATTAGCCTTCCTTCCTGTATGTATGTGCTGATGTCACTTGTGGAATGTATGAGGTATACTTGGAGTGTTTGCGTATGAATGGGTTCTAACTCAGGCAGTGAGCTATGATAGCCTGGGTGGTGGGAGCCAGTGGGTTTCCCTCATGTTTCCTCCTATCTCCTGATGGACTTGATGACATCTGATTGTAACTGAAGAAATTAATAAAGCAACTGAAGAGTACCTTCCAGTTTGACAGCCTATCCTTTTATATCTTAATGACAGACAAGCAGTCATAACAATTGGCGATGAGGTCTGGTCTTCAAGAGGACTGGTTGGATGGACCCTGGAGGCGACAGGTACCTGTGTGTTTGTGTGTGTGTGGTACAGATAAAGGAGAAAGAAGATACTCTGTGGGGGGTGCAGAGCAGGAGGAAATTCATGTGAGAGACTGGTACGAGGAGAGGGAACCCACTGCCCCCCATGGTCCAGGAAGCATCCCACCACCCAGGGCTGAGAAAGGTGTTGGTGCCTGGGAAGGCAAGAGAAGCACCCAGGGCTGTGGAAGGTCAGATGCCCTAGTATGGGTTGGCCGCTGGGCTTGTCAAGCGCCCAGGGCTATGGAAGCATGTGTGTCCTGGTGGGCAAGGAGAACCTCTCAGGGTTTATGAAGTGTCTGTTTCCTAGTGGACAAGCAGTGATACCTAGATCCATGAGGAAGTGAGACATCCAGGCATTAGCCGAGCTAGGAGGGGCATCCAGGGCTGTGGAAGGTCAGAGTCCCTAGTTTGGGGTGGTCATTGAGCTTGTCACTAGTGCCCTCATGGAGGCTTTTCAACATAATGTTGTCCAAATTAGTGGTGGCTGTTGTTCCCAAATAGTGACTTTCAGTGTGTTTTTAAATGTGCCAGCAATGCTAGATCAAAGAAGAAATATATGGGTAGCTGTGAAGTGGACATGTCAGGAGCTCTGACAGTTGGTGCACGAGAACGATGAGAGCTCTGTTTCAACTCAAGTCCTAGCGTGCAATGTGGACCTGGGCATGTCTGCTTAAGGATTCGGCGATTGCCTTGGAACGCTGAGGGTGGCCTCAGTGTGAGGTAACAATGCCTCGTGAAGCAGAGGGATCTCCGTGAATTGCCTTTACTGTCCACTGTAGCGACATGAATGTTAGAGGAGAGCACCAACCAGCGTGCCAGAACGTGACCAGGAAGTTGTGTCACACATTATCCATGAGAGAGAGAGCGTCTAGACACGTCACTGGCAGCCTGAGTGGTCGAGGGCGTGTGGGAGCCGCGTATGAGGAGATAAACGTTTTGGTACTCTGGAAGTGGGCGGACCCAGGCAGGGCGGAGCGGTGTCTGGGTGGAGGGTGCTGGGATTGAGGAAGTAGAGCAGACTCTCTAGGTGGGTGCAGGGGGAGAGTGTGCTCGGAGGAGGCGGTAAGAATGGGAAAGGGGGGTGGGAAGGCTGAAAAGAAGGGAGGGGTGGAGGAAGGGGAGAAGAGGGGGAGAACGCTGACTATGAAGTCTACATCTGTGGAGGAGGGGAAGGGGGGAAGTGAGGGGCAGCATCGCAGTAGGTCTCCACAAAGGGATGATGGAGGGGGGACGGTCCGGGGTATCTCAGGGTCGGGGACCCAGGATAAGTGGGTTTTGGAGGGGCTGGGGGCCTCAGGAAGCAGTGTGCCTGGTGAGGAGCAGATGCAGTGTGACAGTGTGTGGAAGGTGGTGTTGAAGCCTGATAGCCGTGGGAAGACATTTCAGGGGGAGAATCCGATGGTGATTGCTGGATGGCTGAAAGAGGCTGTGGGGAATGTCACTCGGGTGAAAGTGGTGACTGGGGGTCGGTTGTTGGTGGAGGGGACAGGTGATGATAGTAAGGCTAAGATTCTGGAGGTGGGTTGTCTGGGTCGGCGCGCGGTGCGAGTGTTTGATCAGAGTGGTGTGTCGTGTAAGGGGGTGTTGTATGGGGTACCGGTGACTGTGAATATGTCTGAGGTGGAGGAGCAGCTGGCAGAGGTGGGGGTAGTGGAGGTGTGGAGGCTGAGGAGGAGAGATACACATGGGGATGTGGTGTCTACAACTGTGGCAGTGAGGTTTGCGAGAGCGGAGTGTCCGGAGGTGGTGGAGTTGGGATATCAGAGGTTCCGTGTGAAAGCTTATGTAGCAATGCCTTTGAGATGTTATAAGTGTCAGCAGTTTGGACATGTGGCGAGAGTATGCAGGAATGAGAGGGACTGTGGGAGGTGTGGTGGAGGTCATGATATTAAAGAATGTAAGGTGGAAACTCCGGAGAAGTGTGTGAATTGTGGGGGGGGGCACTCTACTGTGTTTAGGGGGTGTGAGAGTCAAAGGGTGGCGAGAGAGGTGGTGCAGGTAAGGACAGCAGAAGGTTTAACTTATGCGGAGGCTGTGGCAAAAGTGAAACCGGTTCGAGTAGTGAGTGAGATGTGTAGGAGAGAGCCGGTGGTGGATGAGGCTGCGGGAAGGAAGGGAGTGGTGAGAGAGGTGAAAGGCGTAGAAATGGTGGTTGTCCCGAAAACTGAGTTCATGTGTTTTATAGTAAATGTGCTGGAACTGGTTCAGGGGAATTTGTCAGTCAGTGTGTCGAATTTTACGAAAGGAGTGGTGGAAGCAGGGAGGAGGTTTTTGAATGTTGTAGATGTGTTAGAACAAGAAGTGTTCAAGAAGGTTACTAAAGTGCGGAAACAGAGTGGGGTGTCGGCCTGAGAATTTTGCAGTGGAATGCGAGGAGCTTGTTGAGGAATGTGCAGGAGTTGAAAGCAGTGTTGTGTGGGGAATTGAATGTTTATGTGGTTTGTATTCAGGAAACGTGGTTAAGGGGTGATCTGAGGTTTGTGATTCCGGGTTTTGAGTTGTTTCGTAAGGATAGCACGGAGGGGGGAGGGGGGTATAGCTCTGGCAGTTTGGAAGGGGTTGGTTGCAAGGGAGATTGTGATAGATGGAGCAGTGGAGGTTATTGGGGCGGGGATTCGGGTAGGGGGATCAGAAATCTTAATGTTGAATTATTATAATCCGTGTGAGGACGTGGAGGTGGATGTGCTGTCTGGAGTGGTAAGGGGACATGTGGGATCTTGTGTTTTATGTGTTGATTTCAACAGTGCCAATACGTTGTGGGGCAGTGATCGGATGGCTGCAAATGGGGAATTGTTGGAGGGTATGGCGGATGAATTGAGTCTGTTTTTGCTGAATGACGGTTCAGGCACATGATTGGATGGGAGGACTGGGAAGTTGTCGTGTTTGGATCTGACCTGGGTGTCTGCTGTGATTGCGGGTGAATGTGACTGGACGGTGCGTGAGGATGACGATATGGGGAGTGATCACTCTGGCATTTTGGTGACTGTAAGGGGTGAGGTAGGGGTCAGATCCCGGATGCTTCGGAGTCGGTTGAATTTTAGGAAGGCTGATTGGGAGTTGTATGAGAGATTGTGTCAGGAATTGATTGTTCCTCGGGATGGGGGGGGGTGGATGAATGGAATGAGCATTTGGTGCAGGGAATGAGAGCGGCGTCGGTAGCAGCAGTTCCGGAGGTAGAGAAGGGAAGGGGGGGAAGGTTGAGGTTCCTTGGTGGTCGGTGAAATGTTCACGGGCTGTGGCAGCGCGTAAGAAGGGGAGGGCCAGGGTGGTTAGAACGGGAATGTTGGAGGATTTGTTGGCATATAAGAAGGCGAAGGCGGTGGTGCAGAGGGTGATTAGGGAAAGAAAGCGCGGATAATGGAGGGGCTATTGTGGGTCTCTGGGGAGTAATTCTGACGTGGGTGAGGTTTGGAAGCAGTTCAAGCGGATGTCCGGGTTGATGAAGCCGCAGGGTAGTATGCCTGTGTTGTTGAAAGGGGTGGAGGTGGTCATTGAAGATGGGGAGAAGGTGAATTTGCTGGGGGAGCATTTTGCGGGAGTGCACAGTTCAGAGAACTTCCCGGAGGCAATGAGACTAAGTATGGGAGTGGTTGAACAGGAGATGCGTGAGTTGTTGGCGAATGTTAAGCCTTGGGAAGAGCAGTATGAGACTCTGTTTTCTATGGCGGAGTTGGATGGGGCGATTCAGAAGGGGAAGTGGTCAAGTCCAGGGGTGGATGGGGTCATGTATATATTTTTGGAGAAGTTGTCGGTGGAATATAAGTTGGAGGTGTTAGCATTGTTCAATGAGATCTGGAAGAGTGGAGTTTTACCGAGGTTATGGAAGAGAGCGATTGTGGTAGCGATTTTGAAGAATGGCAAGGTCCCGATGGAGTGCAAGTCATATAGGCCGATTGCGCTGACTGTCGTGTTGTGTAAGGTTATGGAACGGATGGTAGTTGAGCGCTTGGGGTTCTATTTGGAGTCGAATGGGTGTCTGAGCGATTTTCAGAGTGGGTTCAGGAAGAATCGGTCAGTGGCAGATCTGTTAGTGAGGTTGGTGACTGGAGTGGAGGAGGCGTTGTGTGATGGGTAGATGGTGGGTGCGTTCTTTTTGGATTTGGAGAAGGCATATGATATAGTGTGGAAGAATGGGTTGCTGGTTCGACTGTTGGAGATGGGTGTGAAGGGGAGGATGTTTCGGTGGATTAAAGCGTTTTTGGCTGACAGGACCTTTCAGGTGAGAGTGAGGGGGGTGTTGTCTGAGGTTTGGAAGATGGAGAATGGGAGACCACAGGGGAGTGTGATTAGTGCGATGCTGTTTAATGTGATGGTGGACGGGTTGATTCGAGCTTTGGAGGGTTTCGGGTGTCAGGTGGATTTCTTTGCAGATGATGGTGTGGTATGGGTAAGAGGGCGAAGTTTTTTGTTGGTGCAGAATCGGTTGCAAGCTGCGATAGTGCGTATGGAGGAGTGGTGTGGGAAATGGGGCTTTTCGATGTCTGTGGATGAAAGCATGAGTATGGTTTTCTCAAGGAGAAGAGTGCAGCAAGGGTTGGACTTGGTTTTGAAAGGTGAGAGGGTGAAAAGCGTGGAAGAGTTTCGGTACTTGGGGGTGATTTTGGATAGGAAGTTAAACTGGAATTTGCAGGTGAATGGTATGGTGGTTAAGAGCAAACGAAGGTTGAATTTGTTGCGGGCGGTGACTGGGAAAGAGTGGGGTGCGCAGCAGAAGTGTCTACGAATGTTGTATAAGAGGTTGATTTTGAGTGTGATGGATTTTGGATGTCAGGTGTCAGTGGGTTTCACGGCGAGTCAGAAGTTGCGGTTGGACAGGGTACAGGCGAGGGCATTGAGGGTGTGTTCGGGTGTGATGAGATCCTCTCCAGCAAATGAGGTTCAGCTGCTTGTGGGGGAGATGTCGTTGGGGTTGAGGAGGGATGCGTTGAATATGAGATGGTGGGTGAAGTGCAGTGCAAAGAGTTTGGCTCATCTGGTGCGTGAATGTTTGAAGTATAATTGGAGGTTTGATTATTATAGGGACCGGTGGAGAAGGAAAGGGGGCACTTTTGGGTTTCACATGTGGGAAAAGGGAGTGCAGTGGGGTGTGGGCGATTTGATGACTGTGACGGATACGGATTTGGAGAGATGGCAGAGGTGGATAATGGGGTCTCCAAAGGTGTGTTTGGAGTTAGCGAATGTGGTGTCGAAGAAGAGAGGATTGCGGGGCGAGATTAAAGCTTTGGGTCAGGTGTATGTGGCAGAAAAGGAAGGATGCAAGGTGTTTACGGATGGTTCGAAGGATCCTGTGTCTGGTAGAGTGGGTATGGCGTATTATCTGGAAAACACTGGGGAGTATAAAGTGGGACGATTGACGAATGATGTGTCAATTTGTACGGCTGAGTTGGTGGCGATTGCATTGGTGATTGATAGGGTGTGCGAGTCAGGGTTAGAGAAGGTGGTGATATTTTCAGATTCATTGAATGGATTGCAGGCGATTGTGGCGGGGGATGGTGATAGGAAGGACGTGATTATGAACATCAGGAGGAAGATCGATCGGTGCGTGCTCGGGGGAATGGATTTGGAGTTGGCGTGGGTTCCCAGTCACAGTGGCATTTTGGGTAATTAGTTGGTGGATCTGGCGGCGGGTGAGGGTATGAAAGTGGAGTGGTTGATGTGAGATTACCTTTGAGTGTGGATGAGGTGAAGGCAGTGGTGGTGAGACGGGGCATGGATGAGTGGCAGGAGAGGTGGGTGAGTGGGGTGAAGGGCAGGTGGATGTTTGGTGTTCGTGGGAAAGTGTCGGTGAAGGTGGATGCAGGGAGTCTGGAATGGAGGAGGGGGGAGGAGGTGATGCTGAATCGGTTGAGGATAGGGCATGCCTGACTGATTGATTGTTTGTTTCAAGTGGGGAAGCGTGAGTCGAGGGATTGTGCGGTGTGTGGGGTGCCTGAGACTGTGGGACATTTCCTGCTTAGGTGTGAGAGACATGTTGAGGAGAGAGAATTGATGAGGGTTTGATTGTCTGCGCTGGGTGTGGCTGAGCTGAGTGAGAAGGCTTTGCTGGGAGGTGTCGGGGAGAGAGGCAGGAGGAGGAACAGTGTGATGTTGGATTTTGTGAGGCAGACGGGGCGGTGGGAGGAGTTGTGAGTTTATGTGAGCTAAGTATCGATTGGTGGATCTGGTGCACATCATTCTTTAGGATGGGGAAGCGCCTGCGTGGTTCCGCCCATGCATCCAATAATTAAGAAGAAGAAGAAGAAGAGAGCGTCTACGTTATCAAGGCTAGTCCATGGCCAGTAAGTGCTCTCAATGTTAATCACTGTCATGAGAGAGCAGCGTCCTGTGCGTGGAAGAAAGTGCGTTCTGTGTCAAAAAGCAGAGCAGCATATATGTGCTTGACAAGTAGATAGAGCCGTAGGCTGTAGTTGCCTCGACATTATCACCACCATGAATTAAGACATCCGTTATGGTTATTGATGACTGGGAAGCTTCAAGCAGCAAAGGAGCATTGTGGTGCATTGGTAAGGTTTGTTTGGACGCTATGCTGTCATTGAGCACCGATGGCAAGGGGTTTTCGAAACATATCAGCGTGAAGGCACTTTTCAGACGCTTTCGTGTTTTCATTATTATTGTTATTTTATGATTAAGTTGTAACGTGTTAAACAGCATTTTTATGTAACATAAGCACTGGCATCAAATGTGGTTGTGAGTAGTGACAGGAATGCCCTGTCGGGATATGGTTCAGTGTAAAAGTAGTATCAGGCGGACCAAGGTTAAAGATGTTATGGAACTACTGCAAAAGTAAACTTTTGAGGCTTTTCAGGAAAAGTCACCTTGCAACAGAGAAAAAGGGACTGCAGTGTCACATCATTTTATGTCAGTTACATTCGTATAACATGGAAAGTATGTGAGATTGCATGTTATGTTTGGATTGTGCAGTGAGTTCAGGTGCAGTTTTAGGCATGGGATGAATGGTGTTGTTTGTAGCATGATGTGACTGCATTTTTGGTGATATTCATGTTATGCTTCCTGACTTTTAGCTTTTAACCATCTTGAGGAATTGCAGCTTGTAGAGTTGTCTGTGAAAGGGCAACATGGACTTTTAGATGGGGTCTCTACAGTTGTTTCAGAGGTATGGCAACAGACCATCTCGGTGGTAGGGTTACCTGGTTGGTTTTTAGAAGCTATGAGGACTCAGGTGTCTGGCCAACACCTTGAGGAAGTATAGTGGTATGGTTGACTGTTGCCCCACTGGTTGTCTTTGTTGTGAGCGTTGCAATGAATGTTGAGTGTTTGAGGATGAGTCAGGTGAGTGTGTTTTGGTTGATTGTAGGTGCCTGTCTCTTTAGTTGCCACAACATTATGGTCTGGAGTAGTAGGTTAGAGATGTTCCTTGTAGGTGTGTAGCGGACTTCGTGTCAGCCCATATAGGTGGCCGTTTTGTGCTCAGGTGTGGCAGCCCTGAGGTCTGCCAGTGGCGGACAATAGGTGTCCTGTTTCCCAGGTTGTGTATGGTGTGCTGGTTAGTAGTCCAGAGGGACAGGTCTGTGCTCCAGCATGGCAGGCTGGTGACCCGTCGGTGGCAGCGACGGGTGGAAGGTGATGAGTGAATATTTTTGGAGGGTAGAAGTTTGTTGTTTGTTGGTGGGTTTCCATTACTGGATTGTTAGTTACGCCTGTTTGTCCAGCTGTTTACCTTCTTGGCTATTTAGAGTGACTTGACAGTGGATTTGTGCTAGGTTTTTTGGATGTCTGGTCTATCTGTATAGTGTGTATGTCATCAGGTGAGTTTGTGACAGTAGGGAAGGAGGTGTTGAGGTGTTTGAGGTTCTTGCGATGGTTTGGTGTGATGCTGGTTGTAGGTCATGGTGTGCTTGTGACAGTAACGGAAGGAGGTGCTAGGATTAGCCTTCCTTCCTCTGCATTCACCCTCTGGATGCTGTATGTATGTGGTGATGTCACTTGTGGAATGTATGAGGTATGCTTGTAGTGTCTGTGTATGAATGGGTTCTAACCCAGGCAGTCGAGCTATGATAGCCTGGGTGGTGGGAGCTAGTGGGTTTCCTTCATGTTTCCTCCTATCTCCTGATGGACTTGATGACATCTGATTGTAACTGAAGAAATTAATAAAACAACTGAAGAGTACCTTCCAGTTTGACAGCCTATCCTTTTATATCTTAATGACAGACAAGTAGTTATAACAATTGGCGATGAGGTCTGGTCTTCAAGAGGACTGGTTGGATGGACCCTGGAGGCGACAGATGTCTAAATGGACAGAAACAGAAGGAGCATGTAAGCAGTAAGCCCAAAAGGCATCAGATTTGATGTTATCATATGAGTGGACAGGTCTACCCAAATTACACATATATACTGGCCACAACTCTCTCCATTCCATGAGGACATGTTTGGCCATCTCAAGCTTAGGCGAGAGCCTACATGAGAGCCTACATATCCAACAGAATTGTTCCATGGCTTCCATATAACGATTTGTGAACCACAGATGCACAGTAGCGGTGGTTAATTTGTTCACAAGAGTAACAGGAAGCACCTAACTTCAGGGACTGACACAATAGCAGGTAAGGCTGCGTCTTCCTATACAAATGTATTAACTTTGATACAGCTTTCCATATTTTTAGACCTGCTAAATGTGAATAAGTCTTGTGCCTGTCACATTGGTTGAGTTTTCTATTGAAAGATCTCACCAGCTTCTTGTGCTTATAATCGCCTTCAAAATTAGGGTGCCACTCGATCTGCTCAAAGAGCACCCTCATCAACTGTCATAGTTCCTCCCATTAGTGAAAGTAGATCTCTCAATGGTCTCTCCCAAACACTTCAGAACTTTACACACAGGTTACATTCTGGATTTTACATACAATAGACCACTACCTCTCAACACCATGCCACGCAAAGATGTGAGACAAACAGATTCAATCGGACAGGACGTTTGTAAACCCAAGAGCTTTCCCCAATAAGCTCCCTCAATCCGGTCAAGCCAGGTTAGATCAGGTAATGTCAGAACCTCAAGGCCATAAAAAACCGCAGGAGAAAAACATTGTTTATAGAGTTGGATAATTCAGCATGGGTCCTGGCCACAGATGACATTTGTATCGTTAGTTGGTTGGCCCTTCGGATTTTGTTCCTAATCAATACCTCATAGCCAGAAGGGCCAACTTCAATGCCCAGATACTTTTAGTTTGTTGTGTAGTTCACTACACCCAATTCTGTTTCCAGTCTTAACCTGTTCACCCTTTTAGTTGTTAGTAGCATGATCTGGGATACATCTAAGTTAATGGCCAGGTCGTGCTCAGTCGCAAATTTGACCAGCTCATTGCACAGTGACCTTGTGTCCAAGATGGTTTGAGCAAACATGATCAAATCGTCATCATATAGCATTGACACAATCAGGACCGTACCATTCCTCAGAAGATATATAGCTTTAGTTTCCAGAGGTCTGATATATGAAGGTCAAACAGCAGGGGAGCCAGCATACACCTCTGCTTGACTCCCCTGCTGATCAGGACTCATGAAGTCACTGTCACTTAGTTGTCCAAGTGCACCTGAGCCTGATTGTCGGTATGAAGTTCAATAACGATATGTACTAGCCACAGCGGACACACCAGCCTCTTCAGCTTGGCCCACAAATGAGCGTATTAACCTACTCAAAGGCTAACTTAAAGTCAACATACACCACGTATAAAGCCGTAGCACCCCTACAATGTGCTTTGTGTATCAAATGGTCAAAAGCTGTTATGTTATGTGATGTCCTTGAGCCGGCATTGAAATCCTGTTTGAAAAGGGTAAAGCATCTAGTTAGCTTCAGCCCAGGATGACAATTCCCTCAGAACCAAGGTTGCAAAGAGCTTCCTGGTCACGTCCAACATGGACAGCAATCTTTGATTGTTTACACCCAGCCGGTTCCCTCTCTTAAACACTGGGGTAATCACAGACTGCTGCCATGAGGATGGCACTGAGCACTCTCTGAAAACATGGGAAAATAATGTTAACAGTAGGAGGGTCAGCCTTCAAAACCACATTGGCTAAGCGTCCGGCCCAGGCGATCTTGAGAGCTTCTGCTTCATAATTGCCTCTTTGATCATCTTCTGGGTCAATTGTAAGGGCCACTGTTGAACTTTATCCACATGGTGTATGTTAGGGGCCGTGCTTTGGAATTTCTTACTCATGTGAGTGGTACAGACCTGTCCTTGGATGGGAGTCATCAGTTTTTTCCCCGTGATTTTCTTAGACAGAGCCAAAGTCTCCCCTATTGCCCTATAATCTTGGCTTTGGAAAATGGTCACACATGTTTCCCAGTTCTTCTTATTCACGTTTGCTTTATTGGCTTTCAACCAATGTTTATGTTTATTAGAAATAAGTGCAATTTCACCAATCGCTAAATTGCTCAAAACGCCAAAACGCTATCTTTATATCTAATTTTAACCGCCCTAATAGCCCTCCTCCTAAGCCGTTTAGCATTACGGATCTCTATATCAAAGTTCAGCAGGTTTCTAGCACCATTATCAAAAGATGGGAGCTGGCCACCCGTGCCCACCTTGTGTGCAATATTGCTTAACCAGAGTTCAATATCGTTAGCTGTTTTACCCTTCAAAGTTCACCAATCAAACCTTTGTGTGGGGAACATTTCTGTACGCAATTTGTAAACCTTGTGTCTAGACCATCTAAGGCTGTTACCCGGCAGCATTCACTTGCAAATCCCGACACACCTCAGCACAGATATCACCAAAGCCTACATTTAACTGTAACTTTAATGTGGCATGGTCACTGTATGTGTTTTGTGTGATTTTCATAGATGTCACCATTGTCAACAGGGGATCATTCCCACTAAAATAATCCAGTCTGCACTGTGTATTGCCACTGGTGCACGTATGGGACCCGGGACAGGCTCCTTCCATTCTCCCATTCAGCATTGTGATTTCCCATTCTTTAAGGTATGCCAACCACTGTACACCTCATGTATTCGAAGCATGAAATTGCATAGTACATTTTTCGCTGACTTTTCTATGCTTTGTACCGATTTTCTTGTCGGCACACCTAGCATTCCAATCTCCACACAGCAACACTAGATTTCCAACTATCAGATCTCCCCATTGGATTAAAGTTGAATCTCAAAAACTTTATCAGAAACCAAATCCCCCAGGGGGTCGTAGGTAGTAATGATCAATAAGCACTTATGCTGACCATCCAAAGCCAGTGTTACATCGACCGCCAACACATTCCCTCCAGAGTACCTAGGTAGGTACAATGAAGATGTTATATCTTTCTTACTACCAATCAATAGACCGCCTTTGGGTCTACCCCGAGGACCCATCACAGCAAGCGACTGGTAAATAGTGTACCCATCAATCTTAAGATCGAATGATTCTAAAGTCTCCTGGAGGATAATAATGTCATGTGCCGCTAATTCCCACATGGAGCCAGCATTGGTGAAGAGATGCTAAAACTCAAGTAAATTCAAACTTAGAATTGTAAGGCTTCATTTGCTTATACCGTTTTTCGGTTAAAAGAGATGAAGCCATTGCCAGCCTTGATTGTCGTCATAGGAACCGCCAGATTTTACAGGCACCTTTGATTTCGGGTTTGTAAAAGGCTTGGCTTTAGGTGATGGTTGTTGGCAGGAGTATTGAGGACAGCAAGTCGAACCCTTCACGTTTTCATTTTTTGTGTCGAGTGAAAAGTCCAAGTATTTTAATGAGGCATGATGAGCCCGTACCAGTGCTGCCGTTTCTGGTAAACAGCAGTGAATTTGAGACAATTTCTCAGCAGACTTGGTTATGAGTTTGACGAATTCAAAGATGCAAGAGGGTAACAACCTAAGTGACAGTAACTTATAAAGAAGTTCCAACAGTGCTGAACAGTTTAGCTGTCAGTTGGTTTTAGACTTAGTCCCAGGCCAAATAGTTAACACCTTCAGATTCAACAGCTCACTAACCATTAAGTCACCATTAAGTGACCATTGTTAGCCAACTTGGAGGCTTGTTGAGTGGCTGCGTCATCCCCTGTCACTATAACATGAGGAGTGGAACTTATTTGGGGCAATAACCAGTAGAGATCCTCATAATCAATGACTTTCTAAAACTGGAGAAGCTGTGTCATCTTCTTTCAGCAGTCAGCTAGAAATAGTACCTACCTGTGGATTGGACCTCCTTTTCCTATGAGTGGCTTTCTTCCTAAGCTTCTTCGGTCTGGGTCTGTTTACAGGGTTCTGCGTAGAATTGAATGAGTGCTCGGTAGCCTCTGCACTCATCCCCCCAGGAATCTGCAGTGAGCTTTTACTTTTGGCCACTATCTCCTGCATACGTCTAGCCTGCTGTCGCTGTTTACGTGCTGGTTAAGAGGCAGGAGATTGAGCCTCTTCTTCATCCTTGGGGCAATTTTCTTGATTTAGACAGGCTTCCATTCCCCTTTCGTTCTGTTGTCAATTTGAAATTATTTCCAAGATGCCTGTACCTGCTTGTACCACGTCTCGCGCAGATTGTGTAGTTGTAGAATCATCTGACTCGGACGTTTGAGATCTTCATGTATAACGCCGCAAATTTTCAGGAAAATGTAATACATCAGGCTGTGTAGTTGGGGGGTTGCCCATGTTGCCAGAGTTAATACTTGTATTGTGGAGCAAATCAGTGCCCAGTTGAATTGAAGCTATCTACTCACTGGTATCGTACACTAACTCTGGACTCCCTGGGAGCCTTGGCGTGTCACTAGGGGGTGCTGTACTTCGCTTAGTTTATTTACACCAGCCGTCGTCTGGTAGTCCTCAGAGTTAATACAATTACTAGGTTATGCCAATATGCTGTTGTGAAGCACATAGCAGAGTTTCAAGAGTGAGTTATTGTCGATGTCCTGATAGGACACACTACAGCACTCATTTGCAGAATCTCTCACAGCTGATATGTCTGGTGCTGCTAACGCTTCACTCGCCTTTGGATAGAATGCTGTGATTTTCCCCTGCTTTTGACCTATAGACCCCTGCTTTTGGTGTCTGTGTGGCCTTGTCGTGTTCAGTACTACCTGCGGGTTTGCCCTGCAAGGTGCTTTACTGTTCAATACTTGTTTTCCCGATCGGAGATCATAGGGTTTTGTTTTCAATATGTTTCTGGCTTTATTGCTTGGGGTGGGGCCTTACCCGACATATCAGGCTAGGTTTGGTAGGGTAAGGTTTGAGTTCTTACCTCCGACTTGTCTTTGTCGTATAGAGGAGCTTCCTAGTATGAGTCCACTTACTGCTTAGTAAGTGAAAAGCCGGTATGTTGGAGTCCACGATCCACTAATAGCCGACCTGCTCCGCGATGGAGGAGGGGAGAGCGCAATACCTGCCTCCCCTGCCAGAACACTGCTAGAACACACTGCGCACACCACGCATGCTCGGCACTGTATGTGTGCATTTTTATTCTGATCTACAGCGCTGATCATTGGGACGGCTCTCCCTGGATCTGAAATCCAGCACCAGATGTGTAGCCGGATCTCGGGATCGGGCCAGAGTCAGCCCCCAAACCCATGCTCTGGCTGGGTTACTAAAAAATAAAAAAAATAAAAATGAGAGCGCAAGCAACAGCGGGGTGCCGAGCAGCTCCTTGCCAAGCCTGCGAGCTAATCTGCATATACTCTTTCTGCAATGTGCTCTGCAGAGCATTTTTGTTATTTTGTACTCAAGTACCTCGAGTACTTTAATTTTCATTGTGCACCCGTTTCCTTTTTCTCGCCGCTGTTTATTCTTAGTTGGTTATACTTATTTGTATAACCAACTAAGAACAAACACCATTGAGACACACAGCGCCAGCACACATTCAAATCTGACCTCTAAAAAAGGCAGCAAATCAGATATGTTATATATTATGTGATGTGCTGCATTTTTTAGAGAAGAAAAAGAAAGTTGGTGGGAGGCACTACTGGTAATAATCAGGGGTAATTCTAGGTAAATAGACCGCGAGGGGTCTTATGTTAAGTGTGTAAAACAGGTATGTGCTATTTCAGGTGCAGCAGGGTGAAGCTCGAGGCCACTCGAGATTCAAAATACTGAGGAACAAAACATGCAGAGACTGTTGCCAGTCGGTAACCCTGTGCTGCACTCCTAATGGGAAGAAAATCCCAACTGGTGACTCAGCCTGGCTGAGTCTAGAAGACTCCCTTGTGGGAATACTAGTTCAGTAGGACACATTTTCAAAACGTTCAAAGAAAAGGGGTCAGCTTGATCAAGTATTAAAGTATCAGAATGGTGCACCAGGTATACCTAGACCTCTCACGCTGTAGGTCCACAGTGAACATAGAATTCGGCTGGGCTCAGAACAGGTAACAGGCTGGCCTGGGTGCCATTAAGTTGTATCATTCACATTGAAAATAAATTCAACTTCCCACACTTCAATGTGTAAAAGGTGTGAGACTCAATTAATTCAATTCACAGGATACTAAGTAAAAGTAAGATTATAGTACACAAACAAAGGGTTGCATTTCAGTTGATCTGGACAGAATGCTCTGTAACAAAACATATACACAGTAGGTAACAAAAGTAAGATACACTTTTTAGCAGTATAGTCTGACTGAGCCATTCATATACAAAACTGAACAGACAATAGTTGTCCAATTTCAAATTCCCTGCTTCTGAGCAATCACATTCACTCAGCTCAGAAGTATATTCCTAAAGACACTCCTATTAAGTTTGTCAGTGCCAACGCGTTTCGGATTGTAGGAAATCCATCTTCAGAGCAGGATGTGTTTTTAGTTTCAACAAGATTCAAATTTCAGTTTTCAAATTTCAGTGGGGTTTCCTAAAGGTATAAGGATACACTAATTAGATTAATGCAGAATTTGGAGAAACTCAAATAAGTAACTCACAGAGGTAGAGATAAACTAATCTGCTTTCCTTGGTACCCATAGAAAAATCATGGCCACCTGTATAGTTAAAATGACATGACAGAAACAGCTTGTCAGGATCAGATCATTGGTGAGGGATCAGATTCTCAAGTGTTGTGAACGTAATTTAATCGTAACTCACCCGGTCAAAAGACCGTAGATGTCTCGCAGGGTGTAGTGGCAGTGTCGGGCAGTTGCTTCAACCGAGAGCGACTGAAATTATGAAGAAAGAAGAGGAGGGTGACTTCAAAACATACGCGCTCGTAGTAAATGTCGTTGGGTGAGAGGTGGAAAAGCCTCCTCTGTGCACTCATTCACTCATAGTGACATTTTAGTTTGATCGTTACTAGTGCTCGCCTCGGTTATTGTTGTAACTTACTTGTAAGTAAAAAATCGCCTGCAGAACGCTGAGTATATCAACCCGCCTCGAGGACGCGCTGCACAGCTCACCCAAGCTATAATCGTTGCCCAGGGAACCGGCGCGCACGTGCGTACCCAAGCGGATCGCCATCTTTGTATGGTCAAATCCGCCGAAAGATTCTACTCAGGCTGATCGTGGTGCTGCGCACGCGCACCTCAGCAGTTGTTGCTTAGGACACACACGGAGCATGCGCCGCGTTGCCAGTGGTATTGGATTTGTTAACAATTCTACTTTGTGAGGATCATGGTAATATCGAGTGATCGATCGGAGTACCAACACCTGCTAAGGTGAGGAAACAGATTAAGCGGGGGGAGGGGCACGGCAGCAGTTGTGGAGCTGCCTCGTGCCCCTACCCACCGTTCAAGTACTGGAGAGTGACAGACCTATAGAGTGGGTCGGTCCTAAGGTGCCGGCCTGCAACCTTCCCAACTGGACTGTCAGTCTAGTTATCAATCTAGTAAGTTAAGGCGTGTTCTATAGTAGCGCTGTAGGTGCAATGTATACACCATTTTTTAGACAATCTATCATGAACAGCTCGGCTGTCTCCTGTCATGCACATTACAACTCGGGTGAGCCTGTTGCTCTGAAGATTCCCCTCTTCCTTCACAATGCATCCAAAATTAAACTCCTGGTCAGTCGCCAGTTCACAATCTATCGGGTCAAGGCCCGTAACAGTGGAATGGATTCATTATACAGGTTTTACAACGTGAGCCCTACCAACATGAGGGTTTCCCATGGTGAAAGTCCATGGTATCACATCTACTTACACATTTGAACCAATGATCTGTATGCAAGCCGTTAGCTTGGTATGACTCTATTAAAAAACACTATTTACAAGTACACCAACAAAATGAACGTGGATTGGGTTAGAGAAAACACATTAAGTCGAATTCACAGTTCATGCCCCTGGGACTGAGGCAATCTAGCAGGTCGATCCAACTGATCTCCCTCTGGAGTAATTTCTTCTGTACATCTCCCCCTCTCAGACCTAGTTTGACCTGTTCCAAGATCATACATTTAAGTTGGGCAATTGAATGCCTTGGTTCAACAAAGTGCATTGCCACCGGAGATCTCAGATTTTTGGTCCGGATGTTGGATTTATGTTCAGTTCAACGTAGTTTAGCCTTTCTTGTGGTAATACCCACGTAATAAAAACCACAAGGGCATTTCAGAGCGTAGACCACATTCGTGGAATCACAGGTGCATGAGTGTTTCAGCGTAATTGGTTTGCCAGTGTGTGGATGCGAAATGATATTGCCTGGTATAATGTTACTACAATGTTGACAGTTATGACATGGTTGTGTGCCTTTATGTTTGGTCTGTGTGATTGGAATGGTCGATAGCTCTGCTCTCACCAAGCCGTTTCTTAGGGCGTTACTGTTCCTATAGGCAAAAATAGGAAGATCTTGGAAAAGGAGTTGGGTCCGCGAGTCCATCTGCAGCATAGGCCGATTTCTTTGAATGATGCTCCTAATTTTCTTATTCTGTGCAGAGTATGTGGTGACATATACCATAGAGGCATTTTTCTTGCTGATCTTGGGTGAGAGGAGGGTGTCCCTCTCAACATTCGCCACTTTCTCTTCAATTTGTGCCAGCTTGGACGGGTTGTAACCTCTCTCTCTAAATTTCTGACGTAACAGAGATGACTGTCTTTGATATGCAGTATTTTCAGAAATGTTCCTCCGGTATTGTAAAAACGAACTCAAGGGAACACTGTCAATCGTCCTTTGAGGGTGGAAACTCGTTGCCAATAGGAGGCTATTTCTATCAGTTGTTTTGGTGAAGATTCTTGTTTCCAGACGGTTTTCTTTAACATAAAGTTCAACATCCAAAAAGTTGATCTGTGTTTTGCTCGTCTGGGTAGTGAATTGGATCCTTGGGTGCATAGAATTCATCATGGTAAAAAATTCACACAGTTCCTCATCTGGACCTGACTAGATGCCAAACACATCATCGATGTATCTAACAAAGATGGTCAGATGTCATAACCACCTTGCGGAAGTCAGGACGTGTTCTTCTTCCAAATAGTACATGTATGTGTTGGCATATGCTGGGGCCATAGCGGCCCCCATGCTGGTCCCTGAGACTTGTAGATAGTACCTTTCTTGGAATCAGAAGAAGTTATTCATTAACACTAATTTAAGTAGTGTCAATACAAATAATCTATCCCCCTTGCAGTTATCATTCCTTAATAGTAGCCATTCCACTGCTTCTAATCCAGCCTCATGTACAATGTTGGTGTAAAGGGAGGTTACATCCATTGTAAAGAGGATGTCCCTGGTGCTCACAAATTCAACCTCCTTCAGTTTGGTTAAGAAGTGGGTGGTATCCTTGATGTAAGTCGGAGTATCCTGTATCAGAGGTTGTAGAATAATGTCCAAATACTTCGCCAATGGCTCCAATATGCTTTCAGTTGCCGCTATGATTGGGCGGCCGGGGGGATCAATAAGTCTTTTGTGAATCTTCGGAAGAATATGTATATCAGGTGTAATAGGGTGCGTTTTTTCCAGGAATCTACGTGTCTTCTCGGAGATCACCTCTCTTGCTTCAGCCTCATCCAGTGTTTCCATGATCAATTTCCTCAGTTGTTCAGTGGGATTAAAGTCGATCTCTTGGTAGGTTTCTCGATCAATCAGTTGTCTTTCAATTTCAGCAATGTATTTTGCTTTGTCAATTAGGACTAGGGCTCCACCCTTGTCTGCTGGTTTAAAAATGATATCGTTGTTGACAAGTAATTTCTTCAAGGTTTGGCGTTCTCCCATGGTGAAGTTACCTCTATCCTTCGTTCTAAAAGGAATTTTCTTGAATTGATCTAAGACTGTTTTTTCAAACACTGCCAGTACATGGTTATTAATAGGAGGATTGAAGACACTTTTAGGTGTCAACTCTAAGAAACTGGAGGGTTCTTTGACATTCTCTTCTTCCTCAAGATCATTGAAGAATACTTTCAATTTCAGTTTCCGCATGAGTCTAAAAAAGTCAATCTTTTCCCTCAAAAGGTTCGTGTTATGGTGAGGTACAAATGAGGGACGTTTGTGGAGGACTTGTAGTTCCATACGAGACAGTTGATAGGATGAAATATTGACAACTAAGTCTTTTTGGCTATTGGTTTCTTCCTCTCAGATTCTTTTCTTCCTTTGTCCCCGTCTGGTAGGTCCCCTTCTAAAAAAGGAACAGTTGCAGGCATGGTCTCCTCACCCCTAGGGATGGAAGATGTGGATGCTCCAGTCTCAGTATTCACTTCAATTTCTGTGCTGGAAGCTTCCGAGGAAGTGGCGTCTGGGTTCGCAGGTCCAGTTCTTGGTGTTCGCGATTGAAATGGTCTAGTGGGATGTTGACCGTAGTATTCCTGCCAAGTATATATATACTATGTTTAACTTGTAGTCCTGGGTATCATGTCTGAACTTGCAAATTTTCTTCGTCTCCAATTCTTGTTTATACTTAGCTAGTTTATCGTTGGTGTCGTCCAGTATCTGTTTAAGCTGATCCGCCGTGAAGTTTCTACTTAATGTAATTTTGATTGTGTCAATTTCCTCTTCAAGAGATGTCAGATTGTGTGTGAGTTCTTCGATTGTCAGCAAGATAAGATCAAGGGAGCACTTATTAAGAATCTGTCTCCATTTTTTCATTAAGTTCGGATTTTCTTTGCACAGTGTTGGCTCTAGATTCACTCTCAGTCCACGTGGTATCCTTTGTGCCTTGTAATAGTGTGCCAGAGTAGTCGCATGTAATTTCAAATTTATCTCCCTACGTATTTTCCACTCAAGCTGTTTAATTAGTGCCTCAGGTTTGTCAGAGCTGACCAGTTCGTCACCTGTTGTTTTGATGAGGCTTAAAATCCTCTTGGCCTCTTCTTCGCTGAAGCCTAGTGATTCAGCTCTGTTATCGGTAGTTGCATCTATTTTTGCGAAGGACATTATCTAATGTTGAGTGTATAAGGATCAATAGTGTTAGGGGCAATTCAGTAGTGTGTGTGCACTCCCTAGTGTGGCCACCGTAAAGTGAAGAAAAAGAAAGTTGGTGGGTGGCACTACTGGTAATAATCAGGGGTAATTCAAGGTAAATAGACCCCAAGGGGTCTTATGTTATTACGTGGGTATTACCACAAGAAAGGCAAAACTATGTTGGACTGAACATAAGTCCAACATCCGGACCAAAAATCTGAGATCTCCGGTGGCAATGCACTTTGTTGAAGCAAGGCATTCAATTGCCCAACTTAAATGTATGATCTTGGAACAGGTCAAACTAGGTCTGAGAGGGGGAGATGTACAGAAGAAATTACTCCAGAGGGAGATCAGTTGGATCGACCTGCTAGATTGCCTCAGTCCCAGGGGCATGAACTGTGAATTCGACTTAATGTGTTTTCTCTAACCCAATCCACGTTCATTTTGTTGGTGTACTTGTAAATAGTGTTTTTTAATAGAGTCATACCGAGCTAACGGCTTGCATACAGATCATTGGTTCAAATGTATAAGTAGATGTGATACCATGGACTTTCACCATGGGAAACCCTCATGTTGGTAGGGCTCACGTTGTAAAACCTGCATAATGAATCCATTCCACTGTTACGGGCCTTGACCCGGTAGATTGTGAACTGGCGACTGACCAGGAGTTTAATTTTGGATGCATTGTGAAGGAAGAGGGGAATCTTCAGAGAAACAGGCTCACCCGAGTTGTAATGTGCATGACAGGAGACAGCCGAGCTGTTCATGATATATTGTCTAAAAAATGGTGTATACATTGCACCTACAGCGCTACTATCGAACACGCCTTAACTTACTAGATTGATAACTAGACTGACAGTCCAGTTGGGAAGGTTGCAGGCCGGCACCTTAGGACCGACCCACTCTATAGGTCTGTCACTCTCCAGTACTTGAATGGTGGGTAGGGGCACGAGGCAGCTCCACAACTGCTGCCGTGCCCCTCCCCCCGCTTAATCTGTTTCCTCACCTTAGCAGGTGTTGGTACTCCGATCGATCACTCGATATTACCATGATCCTCACAAAGTGGAATTATTAACAAATCCAATACCATTGGCAACGCGGCACATGCTCCGTGCGCGTCCTTAGCAACGACTGCTGAGGCGCGCGCGAGCAGCACCACGATCAGCCTGAGTAGAATCTTTCGGCGGATTTGACCATACAAAGATGGCGATCCGCGTGGGTACGCGCGTGCACGCCGGTTCCCTGGGCAACGATTATAGCTTGGGTGAGCTGTGCAGCGCATCCTCGAGGCGGGTTGATATACTCAGCGTTCTGCAGGCGATTTTTTACTTACAAATAAGTTACAACAATAACCGAGGCAAGCACTAGTAACGATCAAACTAAAATGTCACTATGAGTGAATGAGTGCACATAGGCGGCTTTTCCACCTCTCACCCAACGACATTTACTACGAGCGCGTATGCTTTGAAGTCACCCTCCTCTTCTTTCTTCATAATTTCAGTCGCTCTCGGTTGAAGCAACTCCCCGACACTGCCACTACACCCGGCGAGACATCTACGGTCTTTTGAAAGGGTGATTTACGATTAAATTACGTTCACAACACTTGAGAATCTGATCCCTCACCAATGATCTGATCCTGACAAGCTGTTTCTGTCATGCCATTTTAACTATACAGGTGGCCATGATTTTTCTATGGGTACCAAGGAAAACAGGTTAGTTTATCTCTACCTCTGTGAGATACTTATTTGAGTTTCTCCAAATTCTGCATGAATCTAATTAGAGTATCCTTATACCTTTAGGAAACCCCACTGAAATTTGAAAACTGAAATTTGAATCTTGTTGAAACTAAAAACACATCCTGCCCTGAAGATGGATTTCCTACAATCCGAAACACGTTGGCACTGACAAACTTAATAGGAGTGTCCTTAGGAATATACTTCTGAGCTAAGTGAATGTGATTGCTCAGAAGCTGGGAATTTGAAATTGGACAACTATTGTCTGTTCAGTTTTGTATATGAATGGCTCAGTCAGACTATACTGCTAAAAAGTGTATCTTACTTTTGTTACCTACTGTGTATATGTTTTGTTACAGAGCATTATGTCCAGATCAACTGAAATGCAACCCTTTGTTTGTGTACTATAAACTTACTTTTACTTAGTATCCTGTGAATTGAATTAATTGAGTCTCACACCTTTTACACATTGAAGTGTGGGAAGTTGAATTTATTTTCAATGTGAATGATACAACTTAATGGCACCCAGGCCAGCCTGTTACCTGTTCTGAGCCCAGCCCAATTCTATGTTCACTGTGGACCTACAGCGTGAGAGGTCTGGGTATACCTGGAGCACCATTCTAATACTTTAATACTTGATCAAGCTGACCCCTTTTCTTTGAACGTTTTGAAAATTTGTCCTACTGAACTAGTTTTCCCACAAGGGAGTCTTCTAGTCTCAGCCAGGCTGAGTCACCAGTTGGGATTTTATTCCCATTAGGAGTGCAGCACAGGTTTACCGATTGGCAACAGTCTGTGCATGTTTTGTTCCTCTGCATTTTTTAGAGGTCAGATTTTAATGTGTGCTGCCTCCGCTGACCCTCTGTAATTTGTCTTGTTTAGGTTCGTGCAAGGAGTAAAACTGTGGTTTGTGAGTGATGCTGTGGGAAAATGTTATGAGCCTGCATACTGGCTGCGTGGGTTCGACTGGGGCATAAAATTGTCTCGGGCGCCAATGCAAAAGTGGCCCACAGTTGCACATGGCCATTCATTCCTTTTGTGCCAAAAAGTTTGATATTGCTGTTTTAAACTATTATTTTGGACATTTCCTTTGATCGGAGGCCAACTGCCAGCTCTGCCCCCTCTAAGCCCCACCTCCTCTGGCACCGCACCCTCTTCCCCCACCCCAAACTGAACCCCCACCACGGCCCTTGTGGGATCCCCCACCAACTTTTTTCCATTTCCACCACTGCTGATCTAGCCACCTCCAGCTATGGCTACTGCAAAAAGACGCCGGCAGAAGGCAGAATGGGCTGCTAACACTGATAGAACACACTTCACACAATGCATGCGCTCCGCACTGTGTATGTGCTTTTGTGCTCCGGTTTAGCTCCACCTCCAGCAATGATCCCCGCAAAAAGACTCTGGCAGAACTCCAGCAGGCAGAACAGGCTCCTAACACTGCTAGAAGTTCTAGAACACACTGGCCCTCATTACGACCCTGGCGGAAATCAACCGACCGGACCGCCATAGCGTAAATAGCATTTCCGCCATTGCACGATGGAGCAAAGTGCGGCTCATTCCGACCCATCGGGCACGAGCACCACGCCATGGCGGAAGTGCAAAGTTCGCGATGGTGGAAATGACCCCAAAACGGCCCACACCGCCGCCGTACGGCGCCCTAGGTGCAATACCGCCACCCATCTTAGCGGACACTGCAGTGAGCGCCAACCGGAAAGTACGGTGACCGTAAATATACGGAAACGGAAGTAAAAGCATGGTCCCGGAACGGGAAACATCACGCCGTACACCTATAAAACCACAAATTCCACACAACCATTAAAAATACTACCCTGAGACACATCCCAACCCGTCATCCACCCTAGTGAAACCAAGAAAAATGGGAAAAGTAGCGAAGAAAGCGTGCGACCGCAAGCGGCAGGTCCACTTCTCCCGTGAGGAACTCACCGTGCTCACAGAGACCCTCCAGGAGAATGCTGCCGCCGTCTTCTCCACGCAAATGACCAGGACGGCACTTGCGAACAAGAAGGCCATCTGTGCCCTGCAGCTCCCATTGGCCCCTCTTGAGATTCATTTGTTCATTGGCAGGCATGGATGACTAGTACATTTCACTGGTTGCATTGTGTGAGTTCATTGCACCTACGGGGAGTTGTACAATGTGGCCAGGGAGCGGTGTACAGGCACTCAGTAGGGCCGTTTACGGTTGGTTCGCGATGCCGTACTTCTCACCATGGCGGAATGGTACTTTCCGCCGTGCTTGATGGCGTTAGGTGCATGTCCGCTAGGGTCAGAATTCGCGTACCGTTGCGCCATGGTGGTAATTACGGTTTGGCATGGCGCGCGCGCGCGTACTTGGTGCAGTTAGCGTTGGCGTTCACTACGGTGTCGCTAATGGCATCGTACTTTGCGGTGACGGGTCATGATCGCACCGAGCGATATTCGATGGCGGTATTGCATTTCCGCCATCGTTTTTCGATTTCCGCCAGGGTCGTAATGAGGCCCACTGTGCCCACTGTTGCAGGTTACATTTCTAGCTTACAGTAAACAAGCATTTGCATTATTTCATCAAACACCACTTGTTTCACAGTGCCACTGGTACTTCATGCTATAAAATGATAAAAGTTACTTATCATATTATAGCATGTTTTAAAGTACCAGTGCTGCCGGGAGGATAGCTGGGGGCGGAGGCTAACGCCCACCTAGGGAACAGGGAACACCATGATGTCTTGCAGAATGGATTGCATGGATTTGAGAGCTTAGAAGAAGCGGGAGTCCAGTATGGAGCGCTATGGAAATCACCAATGGGGGAGGAGGACATACATTAGTAGAAATAGAAGCACTCTTTCTATATAGTGAACCATTTCTGCTGAATCGCCTCTAGGCGCATGAAAGGTGCTGCAGGCTAATTTGCTCCCTGGTAAAGAGTGCTTACCAACGATTTGTGGTGGGTGTTGCTGCCAGTTGATGAATTCGATAAATAGGTCCCCAAATTTATGCTGCCCCAGGGCAGGATCATGCCTCCACGCCCAGGGCAGCATGGGCAAACGGGAACCAGCTGGCCAAGGGCGACACCTCTGTGTACTCATTTAAACACCTCTTCTTCGCTACACAAAATGGCCTTCAATATTTGAGTATTTGGAAAAGTGTCTGCTATGTAAGTCTCAATGTTTTCCGATCAAGAAGCCCTGCCTTACACACTGTGTGATGTGCTGCACATTCTGCCGCCTTCTTCTACACCAGGCACCAAGATATGAGTTGGTAACACACCAAGTAGCCACAGGCTGTCACTAGACCATATAGCAGATGTTTAGTTGGCCCCTACTTTCTGTTCTTCAGATCAATATGAAAACCTTGCAGGCATAACACAGCAGACGCACACCTGAAGCAGAGAGATAACGGTACACGCGTGTACGCAGATATATAGTTTGGCATTTTAATTGGCAACTTAAGTTTTCTCAACTACCTGTGTGCAAGGGCAGTTCACCAAGGGCGAGGTATGGGGGAGCGGCTTTCATGTTGATCTACTGTTGTGTGGAGGGGGGATGTGGGGCCTGCCTGGTGTACCACATGACTTGGGATATCACAACGGCAGCAGAGCTGTCAAACTCAGCAACACAACGAGCTTATGCACCCATCTGGAAAGTGTTATGACTGTGACCCTTGGCATGGGCATTGTTTTTGCATTTCCACCCGGTGCAGAACTGCAATGCCCTCACACAGTTGGAGCATGGTCCACGCTGCTGAAAATCTACTTTGCGACTATATTGTTGGTGTGACCACTATCAGTCATCTGCATTCCGATAAGAACGATAGTTTTGTTTCAATCAATTCCATTGCAATCCAATTCACAGCGTGTGATGCCACTGCACGCCAATGCTCTAAACAGCTTAAACCAGTCGCCCCATGACCTTTATGGGGCAATTGGCTCTGACACTAGAGGGCGCATTGCCCGTGGTACAATCAGACAATTAAAATGAGTTGCCTGGCAGCAGCAGGGTGTGCCATTGTGTCTCTTAAAACATCAGCAATAGTCTCATAGTAAGCAGGTGTGTTAAACTGGCACTTTGCTTTGGGCAGCACCATGGATGTCATTTACCCCGTGGTCTCCCTTGCTACCCTTAAAATAGACATTTAAAAAAAATCTTTTTTTTTTTTTTTACAATTTGAAGCTCCTGGGCTGTGGCCAATTCCATGTGGCTCTTTGTTTCTAGTGTGGATGGCTTTTTTGTTCACGCTTCTTTAAAAAAAGGGGGTTCCAGAAGTGTAACACTTTCAGCAGTGACCCTAAATAACAAAGAATAGGAATAACAAATAATTTGCCTTTCTGGGATTCTATACAATAATTTCTAGACTCATTAAAGGTTTATTTCAGTACACTTCAGGGGGTGAGTCACTGATTTAGCCTGTTCTTAAACACCTCAAATTCACAATGCAGACAAAATACTCCAAAAAGCATTTAGAGTAGAATAAGCATCCATTTCAGACTATGGGCCTCATTACGACCCTGGCGGAGTGGGTTTACGCCAGCGTTATTCGCGGCGGACCCGTCCGCCCTACTACGAGTTCCCGTAGCGCCATGGAACGTTTTCCGCCTGGTTTTTCCGGGCGGAGAAATCCATGGCGCTACGGGACCTTGATGTTAATTACGCCACCGTATTTTGCGGTGGCGCAATTAACGCCTTCCCCACTCCCATTATACCCTATGGGGCAAAAATGGGAATGGGGAAGGGTAAAATGGGGAATGGGGATTTACCGCCCCGCCAAGGTCGGCATGGGGCGGAAAATCCGCCAACCTCCATGGCGCTATCGGCTGCTTTCCGCCGTGCTCCGCGGTGCATTTAGCACCGCGATTTCCGCCAGGGTCGTAATGAGGCCCTATGTATTTTGCTTTTCGCAAGTTGCAGTTATAGCATATTTTTTTCTGCCGATACATACTTGTCCCATCGCTTCCCGTGATGTCACTTTGGGGTGGGTTCAAATGACATCACTTCCTGTGATGTCATCAGAGGTCAATGGTCATGTGATTTCACTTCCGCTATCCCTGGCATGTTGGTGAAATGACGTCCCTTGGCAGCAATGGCTTATCCTAAGGGTCTGCAACGTGTTGCTCTCTAGATGTTTAGGAGTTTAATTCCTATCAGACCTAGCCAGCATTGTCAATGGTGAAGAGGAAAACAGATCTGCATGGCCTACTCATGCTTGACTTTTATCAAAGATTTGCACTTTATCACTCTGCCCATCTGTCTGCACTTCCACAATCACATCTAGGTTATTCTAATTCGCTCTATCTTGGCCTTGGTCCCAGTTGCAGTGATTGAACCAGGCTGACTCAGGTAAGTGTAAAATGCAGTGATTGAACCAGGCTGACTCAGGTAAGTGTAAAAGGAAACAGGCTTTATTCTTCTTGGTTACATTGCATAGTCAATGAAAGGTAGGAGAGTAAGTGATAAGCCTCTGCCCTGGTTCCCAGTCTATCTCCAAGTCCCAACTGACACTCCGTGGAATCCCTAGGCCTCCCACACGCCAAGCTCCACCTCATCATTCTATGAGGCCCTTTCATACACAAGCACTAGCTACAATCATACCAGGATACCACACATTGCCAATGCTTGTTAATTCATATTGTAAGGAGAGTTCTTTGGTGTGTTCATTATATTATGATTTTAAGAGAATCAGACTCTCACAGATGCATTTCTGTATTTTCCATTGCAAAACAGCAAGTCTGAGAGTGCCTGGGAGATACTGGTACGCGCACAACACACATTTGACTTGTAAATACTAGTACATATACCGTTTGCAGATTTGCAAACCTACGGGTCCCAAGATGTTCCAAATGATAACTCAAATCAGCCTTCCCCATTGAATTGTATGTTTTGAGCTGATGGGAGTGTTAGTTCAATGTATTTGCAAGTGCAAAAGTGCCATTTGAGGCAAGGTTATGTGGGAGATGAGGTTTCCCTACACTACACGTGACACGTGACAGGTGTGTCTCATGATCTTAGGCTGTTGGTGGGGGTGTACAGTTTTTGCAGTGAATCTGGGAAAAGCCCCACACTTTTTGAGTCAGTAGCACATACGTGTTGTCTCTTGTTATTCTGGCCTTCCACCCATATGGCCCCAGCGCTCATCAATGTCACCATGCACACCACACTTTCAGTCTCCCACCTCTGATACTGGCTTGGCTCCATTACCTAGGCTTGTGGTAGTCTATAAAAGGAGACCCGCACAATTGTCCTTGTTATGTCACCAACTCTCTTTTTCCTATCATGCTGCAGTACCCTACCAAGTTTGTTGTAACTCCCTCTTACTAATTACCCGGATGGCAAGCACACACCAGCATTCAGTAACATGCTTGCACTTGATTTCCTACATGTCTCTACTTGGCTCCCCAATGTACTGTACATTCAGTCCGCCAGCAGGTGCAGGTGTTCTCTGGCCCATCAAGGATGTTAATTGGTGAATGGCACAGTTGAATTGCAGCCTGGAAAATCCATCTAGGTGGAATTCACAAATCATCCACATGAAAGCAGGTGCTCTGTGTGAGCACAACGAGCACAGTCACATTCTGCCTGATATGTCTCTATAAATAGTTCTTATATATCGATTCAATATGTGATATGCATTTTATCCATCCCTGGCTACCAATCTAGCTATTGAAAGAGGACTATGCAGAAGGCGTTATGCCATATGTTGGGGGGAAAGTAAAGATGGGACGAGAGCAGGTGTCACCTTGGTCTACTGCCTAAATGTTCAAACTGTGGACACTGGATCAAATTACTCCTCCACTTGCGCTCTTGGGCAAATCACTTTCCTCACTGTGACCTATTTTCTTCAACTTCCAAAACTGGGAAGAGATTCAGTTCAGTTTACCTTGTTGAGAACAAATTGCTCATAAACTAGTTAAGGGTGTTGCTCCATATATAATCACATATTGGGTAATTATGCAGTGAACAGCACCTGCTACATTGGATCTTACGTCACTCATGGCAATGTACCTTGTGAGCAATGGAACTTTCCTCAAGAGAAGTGTATTAAATGCAATATATTGCCATGCTCCTCAGCTACCCGGTTAAGTGGTCTGTACCACTGAATGATTGTGTCCACCAAACTTACTACTTCTTAAAATACTCCATCACCATTTCCACAAATGCTCCAATACAGCACACAACACCACTGTAATCACCACCGACCGAGAGTCCTACTGCTTTTCTTTCACAAATTCCGCAACCCGCCCACTACTGAAGCACTTTTGTCATTCCAGCCATTCGCGAAATATGCCACTGTTCTGCAGTGAAGTCCGATTCCTGCACCCGTCTTTAGTCAATATTCTTTGGCCTTCTCCATTTTGTTATGTCATTCTACACACAGTATCTGTATGCCCTATTTTTTTACATTTGCAAACTCAGCCCAGATTCACATTGTTTATGCTTATGTTTATTGTTCTTTCTAGAAGCCCCACAGTTGTATGGCCTTGCAAGGAAGTAGAAGGCACTACACCCTGGAGCAGGGAATTGTATGGTAAGGGATTTTTGAAGTGCACTTTTATCTGAGAAAAGAATCTTGGCACTGGAGAATAAACCCTAAACCAGAGAAGCTGCACATTTGCAAGCACCAGATGTCTAATGATAATATAGAAAGATAAGTTTCCAGTTTTTCTTCTGGGTGCTGATTAGGTGGGTTGCTGATTGCATAGAATTCCACTACAGGACTGCCTAGAAAACGTACCACCACCCACTTGGCATATCCGAATTTAGGAATGATTTAACAAACCCAAAGATGCGTATTTGAGTGATCTTTTTGGCGTGTATGGGATAAATCATTTTTTTCTAGAATGTTTGGAGTGTAAACGACTTATGCACCAATCAGAATGCCTTGCATTGAATCCACGCTTCTACAGGCAGCCGATTCAGAATAGAAGGAGCTGAAGAGAGATGATGACTGAATCCTCATCGCAGCAGCATTCCTACTGTGGCATTTCGTATAATGTGCACCTTGTGTGATGCAGCTTTAGCAGGCCAAGGTAGACTGAATCATCCAAGTCCAAACGGCCGCTGACAAAAGCATCAACAAGCTGGACTTTGTGAGAGAAGGTACGATTGTCTAGAAATCTACCAAAGGATTATCTGGAAAAAGCATCACCTAAACGCGTGACTAGCCAGCAGTTTTAAGGATAGAGAGGAATCAAGCGAAATACACATGGTATTTACCTTGGGTTCTGGCGAAAGACGAGGAGAACGGGAGGAAGAGCAGTGATTCATGGATCAGGTCTGAGTGAGAGATGGCCCTACTGGTATTTAACATTTGAGATTCAATATACATTTGAGACGTGATGAAGTATTTCTACTAAGGAAAAGGTCTGTTTTTATTAAATCAAACTTGAGCCTACTCAAGTTCACCCACCTGCTTACCGCCCCATGCACTGTTTGAAGCAATCCAATGTGTCACTCAGGGAGTCCCCCAATTGGCAGACTAACTGGATGTCCCGGAAATACATAAAAAGACCAGTCCAAATGACTGGACACGATCCTCCAGTGGCTTCTCATAGAAACTAAACAGCAAATGACTCAATGATTAGCCATGTGGTACTCCACAGGTTATTGTTAACAAACTCAACAGAGAGAGGGAGACTGGCAGAACTTGCTCTGTAAGGAATGAGCTTAGCCAGGCTAACTGGCTGTCTCTACAACCCAATCTGCAGAGGTGGCCAAGGAGTGTGGGGTGGTCAATGGAATCAAATTCTACACAGGGTACCAATACCGAAATAAATGGCTGAGAGGATTACCTACTCTTTCTTCAGAAAATTCTGAAGCTGGCTTGTGAGTCATCCAGTAGACCAGCGTCTAAAAAAAATCTATACAGTGATAAGGCAGGCCTTGCTTCCATCTGTTTTGCTGGAAGCGGGAGCTGCTAAATGAGGTGTATATTATGCTGTAACAGTGAAACTACCACTGCAGTTTTTAAATGCTCCCGGAGTCTACCTGAAGCCAAAGTAGAATTAATAACACTGCAGGTATGTTTTTGAAGTCTGTGAATGCTGCAATGTTATGACCCCCACATAGCTGAATTTCCCATTTGCATTGACTGTAACTCTGTCCTTGGCTGATCATTCTAATATTAAACAAGTACAAGTACATATGCGTTACAATAAGAAATATGAACAAACATAAACATCTTTAGTTTTCGTGCATTATTCCTAAATTACCTTTATGTTTGAGTCGATATTTGAAGGCAGGGGCAGGTAGCAGACCTTGGTAATTGAATAGGCTGCAAAGTTTTACATTGGGTATAACTCAAAAGTTATATACGTTCGAAGATTGATATAGTGTAATATTAGGACTTAAATAAATACATGCAATTATGATATTCTATTAATAATGTCCTTTCACACAACCAAAAAGGCATGTCTGAGAGTTCAGCTCGCCATGAATTTTTAATATTGCAGTGAATGTACTTGTAAATGCCTTGACTGCCCCCCGTTCTCCCCGGAAAAGGCAAGGCTCTGCCGCCACATGTACACATGGATTTAAATGTCAATCAGAGCCACGTTAATGTCTTTGGAGGAAGGGGCTAGTGGATATGGGGGAAGCAATGGTATCACTGGGACATGAAGTGAGTTTTCCAGTCATGAGGGGCAACGTATATGGTGCCTGTCACACAATCATCCACTAACGAGGGTCCAGATAAAAGGACATTACTATATCAGTGGCAGTTAAAAGCATGTATGAGTGTGCGGCACTGCTGGTTGAGCGGGCTGAGGGAGAAAAGGGAACGAATCTGAGTGAGAGACGCAGGAGGGGAGAGAAAGGACGAGACAGGAGACAAAAAGTATGTGCCTCCTCCTGTGCCAAGCTGTAATTAAGCATATCGCCCAAGAACAGTTCTGAATATGTAAGCTATAATGTTCCATGATAAGGTGCATGTGAGGATATTGTTTTAACTAAATGTACATGGTTCATGTTGTCATAAGCACGTGAAATGTAACTATGACAACATCTTTGTGTATGGTTCCAGAATGTTGATGAAGCCATAAACGAAGATGTTGCTGTAAAGGAAGTTGGCCTCTTGGGGGCTCCTCCAATAAAACCAATATACATATATTACCAAGCGTAATGTGTTTTGCAGAGTGCCTAAAAAACACAACAATTGGCGACGAGGATCTAGTTTGGAGGAGGGAGCCCCCGGGTGCAGCAAGAAGAGATTTGGAAATCAACCTATTCCAGAGACGCGGTTTTCGTTTGAACGAGAAATGAAGCACAGCAGTCAAAGCAACAGATGAGGTGAGCGGCGCATCAAAAATATAGTGAATTCAAGTAATCGGGACTTTAAACAGACTAATATTGACTCATGGCAACAGCAGCGTATGAATGCTCTGCGAGCGGAGGATCAACCGCTGTTCCTATTAGAGGAAGGCACCTTGTACGTACCGTGCGTGCCGCCATTTTAGGCGTTGCTGGGCTACACCAACAAAACGAACAGTACGCGGTCTGTGCATCGTACGGAGATCATGTAGCATCAACGCTACGAAGAAAAAAATGATTGGAAATGAGTCAAGGCGTCACGATTACTGTGAAATCAGACGCGTTTAAGGAGACGTGTGCTGATAATTATGCACTATGAGTACGTGCTCGCATGAGGAGATGAAAAATACAATGGGCATGGATGCACAGCATTTTAAGTGAAAGCACATATTTAAACAGCAAACTCTTCCGTGAAGTGCTCAAATGAACATGCAGCTACCAAGGAAATAGACATAAAGCACAAGATTAAGGAGTGAAGAGGAATAAGGTGAAAAATAAAGTATAAGAGGAGAAGTAAATAGAAGACTGTATCTAGAACTTTCTTTGCTATGCGATTAGAGTCATGCAGAGCATAGCTGCTCCAGAGAAGTATTTGCCATTGCCAGGGAATCCCACATGCCCTTGGAAACAATGGCAAGACAATGTCCAGGTGTACCTGAGGGCGATAGGAGGTTTAAAGTTCAATGATGACCAAAAAGAGGCTACGCTTCTAAATTGTATAGGGGCAGAGGCACTAAGAATTTTTAGGACATTGCCAGACTTGGAACATGATGAGGAGAGCTGGGGTGAATCTTCGAGTGGAGCTAGAAAATATGACACAGCGATTACCAAACTTAGTAAACATTTCGGAAATAAAACTAATATTGCATTGGAAAGATATCGATTTTTTACAAGGAAACAAGGTAAAGAAGAAACTATAGACTCCTATTTGGCCGCACTGAGAGGATTGATGGCCACGTGTGCTTTGACAGGAGTGGCAGATGAATATTTGAGAGATCAATTGGTTTTACACGTGGCAGATCCACGCATTCAACAACGTTTGTGGCAGGCGAAGAACCCTACGCTGGAGAAAACAATTGAAATCGCAAGATCGATTGAACTAGGTGAAAAATGTATGAAGGAGGTCCAAAACAAATTGGAGAATGCAGAAATCAAATCAGTTCAAGATATGGATGATGGACAGCATAGCACTCAGGAAGAATAATTGATTGCCATGGTTAAGAGGTTAGTCAGGTCAGACACAAATAGTGGACCTAGACAAGAAAAAGGAGGCACGTTCAGACAAAATAACAGATGTTTAAATTGTGGATGGTATAAACATGCCAATGCAGAAAGAGATTGTCCAGCTGTGTCAGCAGAATGTTACAGATGTGGACATCTAGGACATTTTGGAAAAATGTGTCGCAAGTAGAGGAAGAGGCAGATTCAACAGCCGTTATGGGAGAAATCCTGGCCGATACAATAGAGGCAGAGGTGCGGCAATGACGAGTATAAAGGCATTGGAGGAAATTGGTGGTCCAAGCAGCTTGTTGGCAGTCACAGATCGGCTTGAAGACAGAGTTCAAATACTTGCTGTCACACCAAGTGAAAAAGGTGTGGGACCGTGGGTTCCCATGGAGATAAATGGCATAACTTTACAAGTGATGGTGGACACTGGTTTGCCATATACGATGGTTGATGTAGAGACATATGTGAATATATTGAATAAAAAGATGGAAGAGCTACAGATGACAAAAATCAATGCAACATGTTATGGGAAAAAAACCATCAACATTATAGGTTTTGTTTGGGTACATCTAAACTTTGAAGGGAGAAAGACATACTGCAGACTGTATGTGGCTGAGAATGGGTTTTCGATAGTAGGATGGTGGGAGCAAGCATCCTTGAAAATCAGAATTCATCCAGGAGAGAATGTGCCCATTTTATGTATCACTGAGAACAGTTGTGACACTGCAGAAAATTTGGCAAAGGCTTTTCCCAAAGTATTCAATCAAAAAATTGGTTTACTCAAAGGATTCGAACATCGTATTATACTCAGAAGAGGTGCAAAGCCGGTAGTACACAAAGTGAGGAACATACCCATTGGTACCAGAGAGGCATTGAAGATTGAATTAGAAAGGTTATGCATGCAGGACATCATCGAACCCATTGAAAGTTCAGAGTGGTTATCCCCGATTGTAATTGTGAAAAAAACAGATGGATCCATCAGAATGTGTGTGGATTTAAGAGACTTGAATGCCAATATTTGGATAGATCGACATCCTCTGCCGAACATTGGGGAGATGTTGACCACCATGAAGCCAGCAAAATATTTTACGACGTTAGACCTATTGTCAGCATATCACCAAGTTGTGCTAGAGGAAGAGTCTAGGCATTGAACATCTTTTGTAACACCGTTGGGAGCTTTTAGATACAAGAGAATGCCTTTTGGATTGGCTTCAGCAGCCGCTGTGGTCCAAAGGTTAATGCATCATTTATTTGAAGGTTTACAAGGGGTACACTATTTCCAAGATAATATCTTGATATCAGGGATGTCTCAAAAAGATCATGATGCAAAGTTATTAGGTGTGTTACAGGTACTACAACAGAAAGGGATGACACTCAAAATTGAGAAGTGCAAGATCAAGAAAAGTGAGGTAACGTACCTGGGCCATCGAATAAATGCTGATGGAATAATGCCAAAAGAATCATTGGTAAACACCATTCTTAAAATTTCTGATCCTAAGAACAAGGACCAACTCAGGAGTTTCATGGGATTGATTGAATACTACTCAAAATTCATTGACTATTATTCTGATAGAACTGAGAGAATGAGAAGTTTAATGTGCAAAGGCGTGAAGTTTAATTGGTCTGAAGAATGCAAAAGAGAATTTGAACAAATCAAAACATTGATCAATAAAGCACCTGCGTTAAAGATGTTTGATTCAAATGCCAAGACAAGAATATCAGTTGATGCAAGTAATATAGGACTAGGAGGTGTACTCGAACAAGTACAAGCAGGTGAAATTGTTCCTATTGCTTTTGCCTCAAGAACGTTAAGAGATGCTGAGAGAAACTATTCGACAATAGAGAAGGAAGCTCTTGGTGTCAAGTGGATATTAGAACATTTCAAAGGTCTCATTTGGGGCATTCCAGTGGACATTAAAACAGATCATAAACCACTTGTTCATGTTCTGAACTCAAAGAACCCTCACATGACGTC
Organism: Ambystoma mexicanum; assembly: GCF_040938575.1. Classification (NCBI taxonomy): domain Eukaryota; kingdom Metazoa; phylum Chordata; class Amphibia; order Caudata; family Ambystomatidae; genus Ambystoma; species Ambystoma mexicanum. Next base: position 769,984,990 of record NC_090933.1, on the reverse strand, counting down.
TCCACGCATAAGAAGATGGACACTGATTATCATGCAATTTAATGTGACCATAAAATACACTCCAGGAAAAAACAATGTGGTAGCGGATTGTTTTTCTCGCCTACCGTGTGAAGGTGTCGCGGCCGATTGTGAGGACAAAGAAGAATTAGCGGAAGAACAAAACATGGATTGCATCATAGCTCATGTGCATCCCAGTTTCTCAAAAGAGGAATGGATGGAAGCCAAAGAATGTGACCCTGAACAAGGAATGTTAAGAAGAGCCATCGAAAATGGTTGGAAAAATACTGATGACGATCTGAAATCCTGGGAAAGATTCAAAGATAAATTGTCAAGTGATAAGATATGTGTCTATCGAGGAGAACGTATAATACCTCCGACTAACTTGAGGAAGAGGATTATGGACATTGCCCATGAAGGCCATGTGGGTAGAATGTTGACAAAGAGAAGAGTAAGGGAAGCCTATTGGTGGCCTAACATGTGGGGTGAAATGGAAACTCTAGTCAGAGATTGTACCGCATGTGCAGTAAGTGACAAGAGCAAATCGACACGTGTCACTCTATTGCAGCCAGTAAATATTCCCACTACGGTATGGACAAAATTAGCTATTGATATAGCTGGACCTTATGAAACATTGGGATCACAAAAAATTTACTTTATAGTTTTGGTGGATTATGCATCCAAGTGGGTGGAATGTGGTGTTGTTGAGGACTCTGTATCGGCTATCAAAGTCATGAAGTTTTTGGAGGAAATTTTTAGCAGAGAAGGAGAACCGCAAAACTTGTGTCGGATAATGGAGCTCAATTCATGTCCCTGGAGATTCAAAAGTTTTTAAAGGATAGAGCCATTAAACATAGCACTACGGCCTTGTACCATCCAATGGGGAACGGTTTGGTGGAGAGGATGAATCGTTTCACAAAAAGAATTATCCAATTGGCTGTGGTGAATGGTCTACCATGGAAAGAGACGCTCAAGGAGGCTCTCAACACATACAAAGTTACACCACATTCGGTGACCGAGGAGGTTCCATTTACATTGATGAGAGGAAGGATATCTGCGAATAGACTTATGCCTGCTTGGATGATGAACAAAAGAAACAAAAAGATAAACCTGGAGGAGGTTTTCAACAAAGTGAAAAAGAAACAAGAAGAGTATAAGAGTTATTATGACAAGCAAAAACATGTTAAGGAGAGTCTAATTGTGAAAGGTGATTGGGTGAGAGTGAGAGAACCAAAACGTATAATGAAAGGAGAGTCAAGATTTCATCCTCCCCAAAGGGTTATAGAATGTTCAAAGAAATCAGTGATTTTAGAGGATGGCAAGAAATGGTCATGTGATGATATTTTCTTGGCAAAGGAGGAGGAAGTCATGAGAAACAAAAGAGAACGAGCAATTTATGGAGAGACAAATAAAGATAAGACATTCAAAGATATGTTTGACGAGTCAAGTGAAATGTGCAAAGAAAGAACACAGGGAAAGGAAACACAGGAAAATCCACATGAGAAAAGAAATGATAATGGTCAGCCAATATCAAGACACAGAAAAAGATTGTGGAATCATAAACAAGACTATGTGTATTATTGAGAACATGAGAACTGATGGCATAGTTCCAGAATTATGTTACACATCCTTGTAACATGAAGATCTCTTGTATCCTTTATTTTGGTAGAAATTTAAAGTTATATAATCTATATACTATATAAGCATAGCAGAAATGTTACGTCAGAATTCCCCATAGTTAAATTCATTATAAATCAAATTTATTTAGAAAGAGAGATGTGAGGATATTGTTTTAACTAAATGTACATGGTTCATGTTGTCATAAGCACGTGAAATGTAACTATGACAACATCTTCGTGTATGGTTCCAGAATGTTGATGAAGCCATACACGAAGATGTTGCTGTAAAGGAAGTTGGCCTCTTGGGGGCTCCTCCAATAAAACCAATATACATATATTACCAAGCGTAATGTGTTTTGCAGAGTGCCTAGAAAACACAACAGTGCACTGTAAAGTTGCATTTCCTTTGCAGCTGAGTGCTTTGTCACTTTGCAGCGGAGTTCATTGTGACGTACACGGACAGGTTGAGGATCATTGACGCCACACCAGGCTTCATCATCTGAGTGTCTCACAGTACCAGTGCTTTGTCACTTTGTAGCAGAGTTCATTGTGACGTTCGCGGACAGTTTGAGGATCATTGACGCCACACCAGGCTTCATCATCTCAGTGCCACACAGTACCAGTTGTACAGCGAAGAGAGCATTCAACAGGTATTCATTCCCTCCTGCTCCAATGTATTTTGGAATGGGCCTTCTTTGACATGTATTTTGATGGGTTTATTTTGAAGCAATCTTTTTAAAGCAAAAATGAATAAGTAAATATGAATCTCTAGAGTAACAAAACGAAGAAAATCAGGGGCAAATGAAAACAGGAAAGCATTATACTACATATATTCAGCAAATGCTGAAGTTGTAAAATGTACACATTATTGAAAGCATTGAAATGTAGCGGTATATCTAGGATCTATTTAATTGAGGGGTCACCAACATAATGATGTCTATGTTAAGTTGATGAGGCTCACACCAGGTGAGAACCCTTGATAGACCATGCCACCATGCTACCTGTTCTTCTACAGAGTGAAGGGCGTCTAAATGCCTGTGTGCTTATAAGGACACCTATGTCACACTCTTCTCCCACTTGCAGCAAATCTGTGGTCAGGGCAAATGCCTATAGGCCTGTAAGAGTGGATGCTCCCATCCTTATTGGATGACTAGGAGCCTTCTAGAGATTAAATGATAAACAGAATCTTGAAAGGCTGTGAACGATCAATAGTGACAATGGAATAGGGCCAAACCAGCACTGAGATCTGTGACTGGTGTGCTCAATTTGTCCCTTATGAAAAGTGATAGGGAAAGAATGTGCTGAGGGGTAATGTATGTCATGGTAAGAAATATAATTTGGGAATAAGGCAGTTTAGGTTTTCCTTAAGAGTTAGGATTTCAATTTTCCTGATTTCGGATACCCAGGGTGCAGAGTAATTAAGAGAACACACAGCTCAGCTATGGTATCCTGTCTTCTGCAGGGTCTACCTTTTCCACCGGGCAACAGCTTCAGGGATCCCACAAAAGTTGCTTTTCATCGCTCTCAAACTCAGGAATATCGCTATGGGTTTTCACGATAATTGCTTCCCACAGTCGGAATAGGACGAGATCAAATCACTGGAAATCAGCTTTCTCATGCGGACTTGGATCAGATGGCTAACAAAAGGTCTACACTGACCTATGGTCTAGCCAAAAGAGCCCCATCATCGGATTTCATTCCAGCCCATGTGGCCTTCGACAAAAAGGTTCTAAAGTTTGATGCCTACCTCGAGGAAAAGAAAGTTACAGGGTCCGTAAATTGGGTATATATTACTACTTTGAAGATGATATCATATTTATAGTAGAGCCCACGGTTTTGATGTCATCCCTCAGGGAAATTTTATGAATGTTAGAGGCAGTACAAGAACGATTGAGGTTACCACTATAACTGGAAGGACTTGAAAATTGGCATCAACACCACATTGTATGGAAAGATGTTGCACCTTCATTTATTTATTTATTTATTGTATTTATTGGTAGCGTCCAGACCTGAAGGTATCACAGCGCTAAGAGAACGGTACATAATTGGTTACACATAATGGTTGGAACAGTGTGGTTATTACTTTCTTTCATGAAAAATGAACAGGCAGGTTAATCTTTGATATATAGGCAGTTTTGGGTTACACATATTTGTTGAACAGTATTGTTTTTACTATCTTTTGGACAAGCAAGTAAGCAGGTTCATCTTGGATATGCTGAGGGAGGGCATTCCAGAGGGCTGGAGCGATGGTAGTAAAACAGGAGCCCCCAGCTTTCTTTCTGGTGAATCTGGGTGTGACCAAGGCCAATGTGGAGGAGGAACGCAGATTGCGAGTGTTGTGTTTCTTGGTGATATGGTTCATGAGGTAGCGGGGGCAGTGTTGTGTAGGCAGGGGTAGGTGATAGTATGGAGTTTAAATTTGATACATGCTTTGGTGGGGAGCCAATGTACCTCCCGTCGGATTTGTAAGATGTGATCGGAGCGTTTCAGGCCCCAGATTGCTCTGAGTGCGTTGTTTTGTAGCAGTTGGAGTGTGTTGATGTTTTTGAGTTAAGTCCCTGCTCGGATGGCGTTTCAATAATCCAGTTTACTGCCTATGATGGCTCTAGCTAGGGTGAGACAGTTGTTTGGGGTACGGGAATTTTCTGGAGAGGTTGATAAGTTTGTTGGAATAGGCCGGGGAGGAAGCAATTGCTTTGACATGTTTCTGCATGTTTAGTTCCGCGTCAAGGTAAACACCTAGCGTTTTGACGTTGACAAAGACAGGGATGTTGTTTCTGTCAATGCAGAAGGAGGTGAAGGCAGGACTGAGGTGTTTAGGTGGTGTGGGGAGACCACGATAAGGACCTCAGTGTTTTCATCATTAAGACAAAGATGATGGGTGGCCATCCATGCCTGTATGATGCTGAAGGCAAGGTCAATGTTGGTAGAGTCCAGCTTGTGGTTACCAGTGATCTTGAGGAGGACCTGCATATCATTGGCAAAGTTGGTGTACGGTATGTCGAGGCTGTCCAGGTGGTCGAAGAGGGGCTTGGTGTACATGTTGTAAAGGGTGGGGAGAGGCAGGATCCTTGTGGGACGCTGTGGGATACAGGGCTGGGGTCAGCTGCTTCCGAGCCTGGAATTAACCTACTGGAATGTTGTGATCCACAAGATCAAAGGCTGCAGATAGGTCTAGTAGGAGGAGGATTGCAAGCTCATCATTGTCTCTGATGTGGTCAAGCTGGATCTTAAGGTCAAGGAGGGCAGATTCTGTGCTGTGTCTGGACCTGAAGCATGCCCGATTGGTAGGTACCTAGTAGGTTGTGGATTTCAAGGTAAGATTAAAGTTGCGAGTATGCAGTGCAGTACAGGATTTTGAAGAGATAGGGTACTGTGGTGATTGGACGATAGTTGGTGGGGATGGTAGGATCTAGGGTGGGTTTCTTCAAGAGAGGCATAACCCAAGCTTCTTTAATGGCATTGGGAATTGAGTTGGATTTAAATAATGTGTTAATAAAGCTGGCTATGGTAGGGGCCAAGGGTTCTGCACACATTTTGACAATGTGAGCTAACCAAGTGTCTCCAGCACAGTTAGAGGTTTTCAGATGCTGGGTAGTGGTGAGGACTTCAGAGGGGAGAAGGCAGAGAACTAGAACTGTGGAGGATTGGTAGCGGGCATGGTAGTGCTGACCTGGGGGGTGAGCAATATGGGTGGAAGATGGGACTTTTTAAAAATAGCTTTATCCCTTAGCTTCCGTGTTTTGTGCCAAGGGCTGATTAGATGAGCGAACACCATGCTTTGTTTTTTTAGGATTATTTTCAGATGGGGGGCTGGGGTTTCTAGCTCTCTAAGGATTTTTAAAAGCTCTTTAATGTTGGAGCTTGCATCAGTGATTCTGGTGCTGAAGATGTTAGCTTTGGTGGCAATGATGGCTGTTTTGTAAGTGTCAGCCGAACGCTGGAAGGCAGATTTGCTGTTGGAGGCAGGGTTTTTTCTCCCGAGCTGTTCAAGTGTGCGTTTCTTTTTTTGGAGGGAGGCTAGATCATCGGTGTGCCCATTTTGGGGGCTTCTTTTTTTGTGGGCGGAGGTTTTGAGGGGAGCATGTTCGTCAAGTGCAGTGCGATGTTGTATGACGCTAAGATGACTTCGGGGGTGGTGTTGTCAGAGGCTGATTTGAGAGAGGCAATGATGGAGGGGGTCATTTGCTCGACTATAAGCTTACAAGTATGTCTTTCAGTGATGCTTGGGGATCCCCTATTATCGATAACATTTTGGTGGAGGTGGTAATAGTGAAGCAGATCAAATAATGATCTGACCAGGGAAGGGGGACAATGGAAGAAACTTGGAGGGGGGTGTTACAGGGGAGTATCCAGTCGAGGATTCTTCCTTTTTTTCATGGGTGGGCGAGAGGACCAATTGGCTGAAGTTCTTCTCCTTTAGGGTAGCTGAGTGGGCGGAAGCCTTGTGGTCAGCGGGGTCTTTGTAGTCTAGATTGAAATCTCCTAGAAGTATTAATTTAGTATTGGTCTTGAGGAGAGTGAATACACCCGCAATGTAGTGAAGACGCCGGGATCACTTTCCCAAGTCTTTACAGCACATTTGGCGTGTGATGAAGTGATGTGCCAGAAATTAGTTTAATTGCACACATTTGAGATTGATCTGCTAGGAAGGGTATTGATCAATATTCACTAACAGTGGACCATACGTATATATGGAACAACTGCGATTGAATTAGTAAGTGAATAAAAGGAGCCTACACCATATCGTGGGAGAGAACCTCGGTTTATATGCAGAATAGAGTGAGAGAAGAATTCCTTGAATAAAAACGGGGCTTTGGTCAGAGTGAGAGGTAGACCATAAGAAATTGGTTGAGTCTGAAGGCTGGGTGGGGATTCGTTCATCACATCTGTACCTCCCCCATGAGTGAAATGTGGAGATGGTGTGGCTCACCCCAGTGTATGTGAAGCAAGACATATTGGTACTTAGTTTCTTGTCCTGACGAAGGTTACATCAACAAAAGGACACAACCAGTGATGTCCTGCCCTGACAACCGAAACACGTGTCGACCTATAAATCTGTTGGAGTATTAATATACAGATTGTGTCACCCATAGTAAAGAAAGGGAACAAAACACTGTGTTAATCAACAATTGCGGATAGTGACTGATGATACGCTGTCATTTTTGTAAAATCAAGACAGACCTCTGAAAGGGGAGTATGAGTGTAAGTGAATGATGGGATAAAAGAATGTGTGCAGGAAATTGTGAATTATGTAGATGAAAAATGTTATTATTTTTAAAAAACAATTTTTGTAATAAAACAATATATATTTTTTGAAGTGAACTAGTGAATAAGAGAATATTGTCATCCTCTATTCACTGGTCAATTATGTTATATTTTCTGCTTGAGGAGAGGGTTAATGAGGAGGGGGATGTCGGTGCCTGGAGCACCAGAGTGGGAAGGTTGGTGGTAGAGGAGTAGTACATTGATGGTGGTTTGGGGGGAAGATTCACGCTTGGCAAGTAGGAGTTCATAGCTTGGGAGACACTGTAGGGGGGAGGCTCTGATGGGGGGTGTATTTGTGGAAGATATCAACTCCTCCTCCTAGGCCGTCTTGACGGTCCACTCGTAGGATGGAGTATCTGGTGGGTATTGTCGACTGTGATGCATTCATGCAGGAGTTCCTGAAGAGTGAAGATATTGAGTTGAACCCACCAGAGGAAATACCCCCAGATCCCTACACAGAACTCCACAAAGATCACTTGTGCGACTACATCACTCTATCAGACTTTGACAAAAGGAAGCAGTTTCTCTCTATGGACCGTAAGGTGCTTCCTTTCTTTGCCCTTTGGGACGATACAGACTCCATGTTTGGGGAGGAGCTTCCAGTCATAATTCCTTTCTATCTGAGAGACAACACTGTGGAAATTCATGAGGTACTTGAGCGAAATGATGGCGGGGATCCTTTTCCTGGACTGTTCAGTAGACAGCAATTTTCAAAGTGTACCAAGGACCTGAAAGTGGAGTTCCCTGCCTCAATGCTGGAAATCTCTTCTTACGAGGTGACAGAATGTTATCCTCCAAAAGATTTCTTTGTGGGAAAGCCTGTCACCATCTTGGACCGCAAGTTCATTCTCCATGACTGTGATTAATTTACTCGGTGCTATTACTGTAATGTACTGGGCAAAGCAGATACATATCCAATTGAAGTAAAGAAGAAGACTCCAGAGAACGCAAGACAGGAATTACCCCCCTTACAATGGGTTTGGTCTGATTGAAGGCTCTATTCAGAACTGCCTCGCTTTGATACCCCAGCATCCCAAGAAGGACATTATAGAATGCTGGAGAGGGACCCGAAAGGTGTTCGATATGCAGCTTTCTTAGATTCGATAAACCAAGAGTACATAATCCAACAGTTTATCCTATCCTTTTACTTATCTAACGACATGATCAGTATCTTTGACCCACATATTTGCAACTCAGGGATCAGTGGTGGGACGTTTCTTGGGCGATCCAAGCTCCCGAAACCTGGCCATCCTTTTGACAACCCTTGCTTCTATGGATCTGCTGCATTTTCCATCTGCGCTGTTGTTTAAGATTTTGGTCACAGGTTCATCATCAGTGATGCAGATGTGTACTTGTTAAACTAGATCTAAGCAAACCGTGACAAGTTTCCATTAAAAGTGCTGACATCTCTGCGGAAACATTTGGAAGGACATACACAGATGGTGCCATGGGTGATATGCAAGCTAGATCCAGACATAGTGGAATCCTCAGCAGGGTCTGGCGAAGAGAAGCCATCTTTAGAAGATTTCCGCCAAACAGTCCTCTTTAGAGAAGACAGCAGAGCAGCCATGCAAAGCGAAAACTGAAGAGCAGGCATCTTTGGAAAAGGCATCATGGCAGCCATGTATAGTGAAGACAGCAGAGCAGCCACCTGTAGAGAGGACACCAAAGAGGCCATGTGTAGTGAGGTTTGCTGTAGATCAATCACCTATGGAAAAGGCAGCAGCAGACATATCTCTGGGCACCAGCAAAGGATATGGGTGTCGTGCACCCTGCACACATGCAAACAAGTGCTCATGAATATTAGAAGAAACTAGCAAGAGTAATGCAACATCATGAATCTACTGATAAGTCAACCGGATTTTAGAAAAGTGTTTTTTGTTCACCAACTGTGCATTTTGCACTTTACAGTATATCGTCAATTGTTATCAACCATTAGAAAAAGAATGATAGGTATTTACCTCATACTCATCCATTCATGTTGATTGCAGAGCTGTATTCTTCAATTCATATTTATTCTGTTGGTCCACATATTTGAATTAAGGCTCAAAATCTGTTCTTTCTAACCAAGCCCCACTGTAAAAGTCATATTTCTGACCCGATTGTAATAACGGGTAAATCATTCCCATAATCACTCAAATGCACAGATCAATAAAGATGAACCTGCATTGCAACAGAAAAAGTCCTGTTTTCCTGACTGTAGCAGAATGTTCCAGAAAAAGATTGAAATGACTCGATAGCGCCTGTAAAAGGATAACACACTCCCCAACATCTTTCTGAAATGATGGCATGGCCATGCTGATAAATACTCCCTTATTTTCAGTGATTAATACACCATTCAAAAGTAGTGATAACCGTTTCTGCTGTAAGATTTTGAAATCAGTTATTCTAACGCACGCTGCCTGCCGCAAATAGAGTAAGGGTGGGCATTATGGCAAGAAGACTATATGAGGCATTCACTGGCAACCCTGTCTCATTCACTGGCCCCTCTGCCCTCTGCATCATGCCAGCTCACTGCATCATTCACTTCCCTATTCACTGCTAAGCATGTCTCATGTGCTGGCGTCATGGCCAAATTTGCAGTCCACTGCTTCATTTTCTGCTCAGCCTACCCCATTTACTGTTTCACCTGTCGCCTTCCGATCTCACTGTTTAGTCTAATTTACTGCTAACCCAGGCCCATTTACTGCCAAGCCTCGCGCAATCACTGCCCAGCTGCCACAGTTCACATTGGACACTGCACAATGTACTGTTTCCTCTCCTTCACCAGCTGCTTCTGCATCTCTGGCTCTGCCACAGGGCCTCAATGCCTTATTGACTGATTGCTGCATCTTGGTCACTGATCACCCCACTTCATCTCCTCTACCAGACTGAGTGTCACCCTGCCTCACTTATCTGATAGACCTTCCCATGGTATCTTCCCTACCAGACTGCGTGTCACCCTGTCTCCCTTATCTGATAAACCTTCCCACGGTATTTCCCCTACCAGCCTGAGTGTCACCCTGCCTCCCTTATCTGATAAACCTTCCCACTGCATCTCCTCTACCGGACTGAGTGTTTCTCTGGCTAGGCTGCCACCTACACTGGACATCCTGCTCCAGCTGAGCCCCCTGACTCCCTTATCTGATAAACCTTTCCAGGGTATGTCCCCTACCAGACTGAATGTCACCCTGCCTCCCTTATCGGATAAACCTTCCCATGGTATCTCCCCTACCAGACTGAGTGTCACCCTGCCTCCCTTATCGGATAAACCTTCCCACATTATTTCCCCTACCAGCCTGAGTGTCACCCTGCCTCCCTTATCTGATAAACCTTCCCACAGTATCTCCCCTACCACACTGAGTGTCACCCTGCCTCCCTTATCGGATAAACCTTCCCACATTATTTCCCCTACCAGCCTGAGTGTCACCCTGCCTCCCTTATCTGATAAACCTTCCCACAGTATCTCCCCTACCACACTGAGTGTCACCCCGCCTCCCTTATCTGATAAACCTTCCCATGGTATCTCCCCTACCAGACTGAGTGTCACCCTGCCTCCCTTATCGGATAAACCTTCCCACATTATTTCCCCTACAAGCCTGAGTGTCACCCTGCCTCCCTTATCTGATAAACCTTCCCACTGCATCTCCTCTACCGGACTGAGTGTTTCTCTGGCTAGGCTGCCACCTACACTGGACATCCTGCTCCAGCTGAGCCCTCTGACTCCCTTATCTGATAAACCTTCCCAGGGTATCTCCCCTACCAGACTGAGTGTTTCACTGGCTAGGCTGCTACCTCCACGGCACATCCTACTTCAGCTGACACCCCTGCCTCCCTTAAAATAATCTGATAAACCTTCCCACTTCACTCCTCACACCCCCAACCTTCTACGCTCACTCTATATCCCTTCCTTGTTTTCTGTAGTGGCGGAGCTGGGTGGGTGGGAGCAGGGGGGGTGGTTGCACCTCTTGCTCCTCACGAGTGCCCAGTACAACCCTCAACCTCCCATTGGTGTCCTGGCATCCTGTTATCCACCACCCCATGCCCTGGCACCAAAAGCTGCCTCTGCAACTGGTTTTCTGCTCACCCAGGTCCGTGCATCGGTCACTGTCCCCTGTGCACTGCCCAGCCTCCCTGACTCACTGGGCATGCTTCATCATACAGTGCTTCCTGATCACCATGCTAAGCATGCATTGGCTACCGAACCTCTGGTGTGCTAGTCAGTGGTGCTTAGTGATGTGGGGATTGGGCATTATACTGTTCCATACTTTGGAGAACTTGAAAGTTGTTTTCACATTGTAGTTGAGTGGTGTGACAGAGTCACGTGAGCATTCACGTGAGCGTGGTGGCATGGGTCACCATCGCGCATGCGTTGAATAAAGGGGCAGACCAGCTCTCTTCAGAGCGCGCCGGGACCAGTGAGAGACAGACCTGTGTCCTGCATATTATTCAAGGTACTTGAGGGCAGGGCCTGATCACGGGGGTTCTGGGTGAATATTGGAGGCCATCACAAGTGTGTTGTAAGTTTGTAGTGGAGCATAGTTGCCCGTCTCCAGGCTTCATCGTCACAGCTGTCACAGTGCCAGTTGTGAAGCTGTGAGAGCAACGGATTAGGTGTCAATTCCTAACCGGCATATTTGCTGGTCCTGATACCTCAGGTTGCTGGTCAATGCTATTCATTGTGCCTTACCTTGGTGATCAATGTCACATATTCTAGTTTTGGTCAGTGAATCGCAGATAAGTCAATTTGAACTGATGACAGCTTCATAGTTTGATTATAGATACACAGAAGATTTCCCTTGTATATGTATTCAAACATGCAACAGTATTATGTACATGTTACGCCTTCCTATTTGTGTTTAAATCGGAATGGAATGGAAAAAGATCTATAAAGTGTGAGCTACAACGGCCCAAGGGCATCTAGGCGCTAGAGGCAGGAGTAAACCGGATAAAAGCCAGCTCTCAAACGCCACATAGAGGACTGAAAACAAAGTTTTGAGCACCTTACGCAAACTAAGGCGATCCAAAATCTCACGAAGTTGAGAAGGAAGGACATTCCACAAAGAGGGCGCAAGAATAGAGACAGACCGGCCTCCAGCCCTAACCCTACGGTGTCTGGGTACCATTGCCAGATTGAGAGAGGCAGAACGCAATGGTCTTGAGCAATGCCGCAGGGCCGCCCAAGGTGAGGCAGAGTAACTGATGTAACAATCCAGCAGGCCAGGAGAGGGGCAGCTCCCACTCCCATGCCTGCTCCTCTAACCCACAAGCCATGGAGACACACAGTCTCTGTCACACAAAGCCGAGGAAGGGTGAGGTGCGAACAATCGCCTCACCCTTGCTCCAAACAACAAGGTGCTAAGTACCTAAGGAAAACCAACTGTCAGGCAATTGGTTTGTGGACCCTGAATTGGGACCCAAACTAACAGGAGGTTCGCTGTTCACTCAGCATCTTCCACACTTTTCTTCTTTAGCAGTCTTTTAAAAAGTTCACTGCTTACGTAGAATCTTTTTTCCCCTCTTTGAACATTGCACTGTTCAGAAACTTTAACTGCAGGCGAGCGGCAGAAAACCTCGCTGAAACAGAAGAAACCGCAGGGAATACGTGTGTAGAAGCAAGATCCAAGGCCAGCACGAGCGAGCGTGGGGGAAAAATGAACAAAGCACCCACACGCAGGCTCCCGTGTCATATTCAGCTTTACAGACCCAAAAAGCATGGGTCCCAAGCGAAAAGCACGGGAACCTCCAACACCATCCCAGAAACCGAAATCACAACACTTGCTAGCAGCCATGGAGGCAGCGGAGCACTACGGCTGGGCCTGGGTCAGAGAAAATATGTACGGTTTACCAAAAGAAGGGGTCCCCATACCAACCAGTCAAGAGGACGAAACAACACCGTCAAAGAGAAGGAAGTCGACAGAATGTTGTCATGCATGCTGGACGTGGTCCTACCTCCTACGCTCGTAGAACAGCTAGACCGTTCTATTCCAAATGGCGGTTGTTCGATACGTTGCCGGGAAAACGACGTTTGCACTTTTCACGTCGCTAACTTCACGTGTATTCTGCTTCGTCACGTGAACTACGGCATTACGTATTTAAGCAGCGTGGAAACTTCACTCGCTGCTTCTGATCGAATCATTTGGCGTTGTGTAGCTGAACCTCCGGTCTGCATCCATGCAGGTTACAACAGCTACTTTTTGGGCCTTCTATAGCGTGTTTTCCGCCACACGCTGATTCCTGGAGCTGTTTGGTTGCGTGTAAATCCACACGCGCACGTTGTCTTCAAACGCGGCTGGCCTGGGCTGCGTGAATCCTGTTCGCGTGTAAATCCACACGCGCACGCTATCTTCAAGCGCTGCTGGCCTGGGCTGCGTGAATCCTGTTCGCGTGTAAATCCACACGCGCACGTTGTCTTCAAACGCGGCTGGCCTGGGCTGCGTGAATCCTGCTCGCGTGTAAATCCACACGCGCACGCTAACTTGAAGCGCTGCTGGTCTGGGCTGCGTGAATCCTGTTCGCGTGTAAATCCACACGCGCACGCTATCTTCAAGCGCTGCTGGCCTGGACTGCATGAATCCTGCTCACGTGTAAATCCAGACGCGCACACTATCTTCAAGCGCTGCTGGCCTGGACTGCATGAATCCTTCTCACGTGTAAATCCACACGCGCACGCTATCTTCAAGCGCTGCTGGTCTGGCTGCGTGAATCCTGTTCGCATGTAAATCCACACGCGCACGCTATCTTCAAGCGCTGCTGGTCTGGGCTGCGTGAATCCTGTTCGCGTGTAAATCCACACACGCACGCTATCTTCAAGCGCTGCTGGCCTGGACTGCGTGAATCCTGCTCGCGTGTAAATCCACACGCGCCCACTATCTTCAAGCGCTGCTGGCCTGGACTGCGTGAATCCTGCTCGCGTGTAAATCCACACGCGCACGCTATCTTCAAGTACGGCTGGCCTGGACTGCGTGAATCCTAATCGCGTGTAAATCCACACGCACACGCTCTTTTCTTCGCGGCTGTACAGAACCGCGTGTACTTGTTTATACCTTAAAAGGAGCGCTATTTCCAACTCCTGCACCTGTGATATTAACAGGGGAATTGATTCATTTCTATACTTTACTCTACGTGGGAAGGAAGCTTTTCAAGGATAATTGGAAGGTGACAGTGAACAGTACTTTGGACGCTATCCTGTGGTGCATCAACCCGGTATCTAGTGTGAGCCTCGTTCCGTTCGGGATAAGTCTCCCTTACTAATCTTCCCTTCCTTGTCGTTTGTTCTACCTTGGATTCCTCAAGAGACTCTGCTGGATTCATCTGCCCTAGACTCAAGGTCAGTGTGTGCATTCATGACATTTTCTATTCCATCATACCCAGGTTGGGGCAGTTATTCATGATACTTTATTTTGTCCTAGGCTGACTTCCTATACCTTACCCACGCCCTTTCCAGTGATCCATCACTCTGCCTGTTTTACCAGTCAGAGAGTTGTATCATTTGGAAGGTCTTAACTTGACTTCACAACTATCAAAACGCGTGAACAGGGATCCGGAAGACCCTACCACCTGTATCCTTTTGAGTACCGTATCCTTTTCAGGTAATACTTTGGTGCTCTCTGACAGAATCAGAAGCCATGGAGGGTACGGATCCTTTAGCTGTTTTGACTCAGTTGATCAGCGATTTGAGAAATGAAATGGTTACGGCACAGGACATGTTACGGCATCGTATGGACGTTATGCAAGACGCCATGCACGGTAGTCCTCAGGGAGCACAGGTTCCAATGGCCACTGCATCTGGATCTGGGACTATGACACCCCCACAGGAAACTATTAATGTGGTTATGCCCACTCAGTTTCCCTTGGCCCCTCCGGAACGGTTCACTGGTGATCCCAAAACCTATAGAACCTTCGTTAATCAGTGCCGACTCCATTTTCTTTGCCGTCCTACATCTTTTCCTGACCTAACCACAAAAGCAGCATTCGTGCTTTCCCATTTAGGGGGCACAGCTGCTGCTTGGGCTAACCCTTTGTTGGAAACAAATAGCCCTTTGTTGTACGACTGTGACGATCTCTTGGCTGCTATGAGTAAAGTCTTTGACATGCGTTATGCTACTCAAGCCATGGATCTGGAGTTACTTAATCTACAACAAGGCAATCAGCCTCTTTTGCCTTACATTGCCCGGTTCAATCAACTAACAGCCGAAACTCAATGGCCTGACGGCAAGAAAACGGCTGTTTTCTACAAGGGTCTTTCAGAAGAACTGAAAGATGCCTTATCTACAGTTCCGGTGGTTCCTACGGGATTCACAGAGTTGCTCGATTTGGTTTTACAAATCGATGCCCGAAGGAATGCTCGGAAAGGAGAGAAAAAGCATTTCGTGCAAGCCTCGGGGCGTTCAGAGACACCGGCAGTCCTCTCGAACGACCCCGAACCCATGCAGATTGGCATCGTGAGAGGCCGGTTGTCCAATGCAGAACGAGAGAACCGAAGAAAGAACCATTTATGTATGTATTGCGGTTCATCCAAGCATTTATTGGCGACATGTCCTAAAAAACCCATCAAGCGTTCGGGAAACGCCAAAACTCGACAATAGCAGGAGTCCCTATGTCGAGTGTTTCATCGGACTCCAGTACCATTCCTAAACACGCACCCGTAATTGTTGAGGTGACGTTACGTTGTGGTGAACGAGAATTGGTTTCCAAGGCCATGGTTGATTCCGGAGCCACCAACAATTACATAGACATCACATATGCCAAGAACTGTTCCATACCCCTTGTAAACAAAAACAAACCTGAAACGGTTAATACCGTGGACGGATCTGTTTTGACTTCTGGTATGGTAACCCAGGAGACGGTATCTGTTCAGATGACATTATCGAATAATCATTCGGAAGAAATCATCTTCGATGTCATAGCTGGTCCGCAGTACGAGATCATACTTGGTCTTGCATGGTTAACCCTTCATAATCCCGCCATTGACTGGGTTTCGGGATTGCTCCAGTATCCTTCGATTCATTGCAATGAACATTGCTTTACCAGTCAGGAGGTGTCAAACAAGCAACACATATTGGCCTCTATGGCGGGAGCTTCAACTATCAGCGTGGTACATCAAAGCGACAGTACCATACCATGCGAATACGCTGAGTATGCTGATGTCTTTGACAAGGGCCAGGCAGAACAATTGCCTCCCCATCGACAGTACGACTGTCCTATTGAATTGATTCCTGGTGCCAAAATCCCTACAGGTCGTTTATATTCACTAACCCTAAAAGAAGACGTTGTGTTGAAAGAATACATTGACAAAGCTTTAGCGATGGGTTTCATACGGCCATCACAATCACCTGCTGCGTCTCCTCTATTCTTTGTTCCGAAGAAAGAGGGAGATGTAAGGCCTTGTATTGATTACAGGGCACTTAACGACATCACCATAAAAAACCAATATCCTTTACCACTGATAAACGTTCTATTGGATCAATTAGGTACTTCCAGTTACTTCACCAAATTGGACTTGCGAGGAGCATACAATTTAGTTTGCATTCGTGAAGGCGACGAATGGAAGACCGCTTTCAAGACACGGTATGGTCTTTACGAGTATTTGGTGATGCCTTTTGGTCTGTGCAACTCTCCCGCCACTTTTCAATTCTTCATGAATGATATATTCAGGGACATAATGGACCAGTTTGTGGTGATTTATCTGAATGACATTCTGATCTATTCATCATCTTTTTCGTAACACGTCAAACACGTTTCTACAGTCCTACAAAGACTCAGGGAGAACCTTCTTTATGTGAAAGCCGAGAAATGCGTCTTTCATTCACAGGAAGTGTAATTCCTGGGCTATGACATTACCAATCTAGGTGCTCGAATGAGCCGTTCCAAGGTGAAGGCCATATTGAATTGGCCGATGCCGCACAATGTCAAGTCATTACAGTCTTTCTTAGGCTTTGCGAATTTTTATCGCAGATTTATTCATTCCTTCTCCAAAACAGTAGCTCCTTTGACGGCCTTAACTAGTTCTAAAGTTCCTTTCTGTTGGAACCCAAATGCCCAAGCATCATTCGAAAAGTTGAAAGAAGCATTTACCACTGCACCCGTGCTTCAACATCCAGATCCAGATCGCCAGTTTATCGTTGAAGCGGATGCATCCAGTGTTGCTACTGGAGCGGTACTCTCACAAGTTTGCACAGAAACCAAGGAGGAGCACCCAGTGGCTTTCTTCTCTCGCAAACTTACCCCATATGAACGAAACTACACCGTCACTGAGCGGGAACTGCTGGCTATCAAGGATGCCTTCCGAGAATGGCGTCATCATCTTCTTGGGGCCAAACATCAGGTGTTAGTGTACTCTGACCATAGAAATCTTCAAGCATTCAAATCCATGAAATGCCTTACGGCCCGACAGGCCAGATGGCATGTCTTTTTTTGCCCAATACGATTTCCGGGTCACATACCGTCCTGCCCGAGAACACGTTAAGTCGGACGCGTTGTCCCGTTTGAGTGAAGAGGCGAAGGAAGAAGCACAAGTACAGAATCAGTTGTTGGCAGATCATGTAATATGTAGTTGTTCTGTTCAACCATCCTTAAAAACCGAAGTACAAGAGTGGGTGAAAAATCATCCACAAGTTATCCAGGATATGAATCTGGACGTACATAATGGTTTACCATTCACACAAGGAGTGCTCTACCTACCGACGTCTTCAACGCGGAATAAAGCCCTCAAGTGGAATCATGATTCCTTGATCGCAGCCCATCCTGGACGGAAGAAAACACTAGAACTACTCAAAAGATGGTGCTGGTGGCCGTCCATGTCAAAAGATGTCATAGATCATGTATCAACTTGTTCTGTATGCATCCAATGTAAAAACACTCCTGGTAAACCAGTGGGCTTACTCCAGTCCCTACCTGTCCCTAACAAACCATGGGACATGATATCTATGGACTTTGTGGTAGAACTCCCACCAAACCAGGAGTACGATACCATATGGGTTGTAGTGGATTATTTCACTAAATTGGCTCTTTATATTCCCTGTATCGGTTTACCAACCGCTGCTGTTCTGGCTGACCTATTCATCCACCATGTATTTCGTTTCTTTGGTCTACCGTCAGTAATCATTACGGACAGGGGCTCACAGTTTGCGTCACGCTTTTGGAGAGCACTAGCCTCTGCATTACTGATTGATGATAGAATGTCCAGTGCTTACCACCCTCAAACTGATGACCAGACCGAAAGAGTCAACTGCACTATGGAACAATATCTGCGGTGTCTGCAGTACCAATCGGATTGGCTCACGGTCCTGCCGGCAGCTGAATTCGCCTATAACAACTCCTATCATAGTGCCATAGGCACTTCATCGTTCTATGCGCTTTATGGACAGCACCCCCGATCAATACCTTTGGATTCCAGCTTGTCTTTGGATACTCCTGCCGCAGGCCGTACCTTTCGTGATCTGAAGAAATCACAGAGGAAAGTGAAGCAGCAATTAGAGCAGGCTAAAAGACGCGACAAGTTCTATGCCGATGCTCATAGAATACCCGCACCCGTCTACAAGGCTGGTATGAAAGTATGGCTGTCCACTAAGAACTTGAGAATTCCAGGCAAAAAGAAATTATTGCCTAAATACATTGGTCCGTATGTAAGGCTCCAAGTAATTAATCCGGCTGCTGTCCGTCTGGCTTTGCCACAACGATGGCGAGTGCATCCCGTATTCCACGTGTCACTCATTAAGCCATGTTCTGAAGCTACTAGATTGCCTGTACGGCCTGTTGCTATATCTGTGCAGGGTTCAGATGAATACGAGGTACAGGACATACTGGATATGAGACTACGTTCTGGTAGGCCGTTTTATCTGGTGGACTGGAAGGGCTATGGGCCCGAAGATAGGTCCTGGGAACCTCTTTCTAATATTCATGCTCCTGCTTTATTGAAGCGTTTTCACACGAGAAGGGGAGAGGTTGCCCCTTTGGGGGATGGCACTGTCATGCATGCTGGATGTGGTCCTACCTCCTACGCTCGTAGAACAGCTAGACCGTTCTATTCCAAATGGCGGTTGTTCGATACGTTGCCGGGAAAACGATGTTTGCACTTTTCACGTCGCTAACTTCACGTGTATTCTGCTTTGTCACGTGAACTACGGCATTACGTATTTAAGCAGCATGGAAACTTCACTCGCTGCTTCTGATCGAATCATTTGGCGTTGTGTAGCTGAACCTCCGGTCTGCATCCATGCAGGTTACTACAGCTACTTTTTGGGCCTTCTATAGCGTGTTTTCCGCCACACGCTGATTCCTGGAGCTGTTTGGTTGCGTGTAAATCCACACGCGCACGTTGTCTTCAAACGCGGCTGGCCTGGGCTGCGTGAATCCTGTTTGCGTGTAAATCCACACGCGCACGCTATCTTCAAGCGCTGCTGGCCTGGGTTCGTGAATCCTGTTCGCGTGTAAATCCACACGCGCACGTTGTCTTCAAACGCGGGTGGCCTGGGCTGCGTGAATCCTGCTCGCGTGTAAATCCACACGCGCACGCTACCTTCAAGCGCTGCTGGTCTGGGCTGCGTGAATCCTGTTCGCGTGTAAATCCACACGCGCACGCTATCTTCAAGCGCTGCTGGCCTGGACTGCGTGAATCCTGCTCGCGTGTAAATCCACACGCGCACACTATCTTCAAGCGCTGCTGGCCTGGACTGCGTGAATCCTGCTCGCGTGTAAATCCACACGCGCATGCTATCTTCAAGCGCTGCTGGTCTGGGCTGCGTGAATCCTGTTCGCGTGTAAATCCACACGCGCACGCTATCTTCAAGCGCTGCTGGTCTGGGCTGCGTGAATCCTGTTCGCGTGTAAATCCACACGCGCACGCTATCTTCAAGCGCTGCTGGCCTGGACTGCGTGAATCCTGCTCGCGTGTAAATCCACACGCGCACACTATCTTCAAGCGCTGCTGGTCTGGACTGCGTGAATCCTGCTCGTGTGTAAATCCACACGCGCACACTATCTTCAAGTACGGCTGGCCTGGACTGCGTGAATCCTAATCGCGTGTAAATCCACACGCACACGCTCTTTTCTTCGCGGCTGTACAGAACCGCGTGTACTTGTTTATACCTTAAAAGGAGCGCTATTTCCAACTCCTGCACCTGTGATATTAACAGGGGGATTGATTCATTTCTATACTTTACTCTACGTGGGAAGGAAGCTTTTCAAGGATAATTGGAAGGTGACAGTGAACAGTACTTTGGACGCTATCCTGTGGTGCATCAACCCGGTATCTAGCGTGAGCCTCGTTCCGTTCGGGATAAGTCTCCCTTACTAATCTTCCCTTCCTTGTCGTTTGTTCTACCTTGGATTCCTCAAGAGACTCTGCTGGATTCATCTGCCCTAGACTCAAGGTCAGTGTGTGCATTCATGACATTTTCTATTCCATCATACCCAGGTTGGGGCAGTTATTCATGATACTTTATTTTGTTCTAGGCTGACTTCCTATACCTTACCCACGCCCTTTCCAGTGATCCATCACTCTGCCTGTTTTACCAGTCAGAGAGTTGTATCATTTGGAAGGTCTTAACTTGACTTCACAACTATCAAAACGCGTGAACAGGGATCCGGAAGACCCTACCACCTGTATCCTTTTGAGTACCGTATCCTTTTCAGTTAATACTTTGGTGCTCTCTGACAAAGGCATGCGAAAAGGTAACACAAAACTGTCTAAATTATATGAGAACACGAGTGAGATGCAGCAATTATTGCTAGAAATTAGGGGCAAACAAGCACTTCCCACCATACCACTAGTACCGGACATCACGGTTACCACCCCCCCAACAAAAACAGCTACAGCAGCACCAGAAACAATAATACAGGGCCAACAACACCAACAGCGGCCGTCACAGTTTTACCTATGCCAATAATGGCAGCTCCTGACACAACGGGTGCTTTAAAAGCATGGTCAGTCCCCAATACAAATACCCAAGGACAGTTAGGAGTGAGCAACAACAACCAACCAGACACGGTAATGATTAGTAGTACCCAGTTAGACCAAAAACTTAAATCTTTTCAAACAGAAATATTGAACAGATACAAAAAGGCGTTTAGCATGGAACATTAACATTACAATCAAAGAAGCCATATGGGTGTAAGAGTTTGTTTGTTTGTTTGTTTGTTTATTTTATTTGTATAGCGCTCCAAACCCAGGGGTAGAAGGGCGCTTAAGAATACGGTTACAGCGTTTGAGAAGTATCTTTGTGTTACATACTTCGTACAAACTTATAATACATACATATAAATGCAGTTATCAATAGCAGTTATCAATATACCGTGCACATACAATACGCACAATATACAATTTACAATATAAATACAATGCCTAAACCAGTTACCGCAAGGGGTGTAAGGTCTGGTGTTACTGGGGCTACTCTTTGTTTAGGAGCCAGCTGATGACCTGCTTCCTGAAGGTCTGGAAGGATTCAATAGTTTTGATGTTGAGAGGTAGGGTGTTCCAGAGTTGGGGGGCAAGTACTGTGAAGCTTGCCCCTCCAGCTCTTTTTAGGTGTAATCTGGGCACTGTCAAGCATAGAGTGTTGGAGGATCTGGTGGATCTGGTAGCAGGTTTCATGGTGAATTTGTTAGCTAGATATGCTGGTGCTAGATGATTGAGGGATTTGTACGTGAGGCAGATGGTTTTTAAATCAATTTTTTGGCGTATGGATAGCCATTTGCAGGCTTTCCTGGTGTCGGAGATATGCTCTCATCTAGGAATGTTGAGGGCTGCACGCAGAGCGTTATTTTGTATTACCTGCAGCTTGTTGAGCACGAATTGATTAGCACCTAGGTACAGGCTGTTGCAATAATCCAGTTTGGATTGTATGAGGGCCCTGGCGAGGGTGAGGCAGCTGTTGGGAGATAGGAATGGTCTGCTGGCCCTAATGAGCTTGCCAGTGTAGGCAGCGGCTGAGGCGGTCATGTTGGTGTGTTTGGTGAGGTTGGTGTTGGCATCTAGATAGAAGCCAAGGGTTTTCACGCTTTTGGCAATAGGGATGATGTGGCCGTCGATGGTGATGTTATTGTAGCTAGGATTAAGTTTAGTTAGGGTGTTGGTGGAGCCGACGATGAGGAGCTCTGTCTTCTCATCATTCAGGCAGAGACCATGCGAGGCCATCCATGCCTGAATGATGGAGAATATTTTGTTGATCCGGGCGGCGTCTGCTTCGTAATTGCCTGTGATGGTGAGGAGTATCTCGGTGTCATCTGCATAATTTGTGTAGGTAACACCCAGACGGTCCAGTTGGTCAAATGGAGGCTTTGTAAATATATTGTACAAAGTGGGGGATACACAGGATCCTTGTGGGACCCCGCATGTGATGGGGATGGGGTCTGCTGCAGCTGTTGTAGAGAAAACCTGCACGGTTCTGTTAGCCAGGAAGGATTGTATCCATGTGATGGCAAAGGAGGAGAAGTGGGCTGCGATGGCAAGGTGATTACAAAGGATTTCATGGCTGACCAGGTCAAAGGCCGCTGAGAGGTCTAGTGGGAGTAGGATTGCAGCATTGCCTTTATCTTTATCAATCTGGCTTTTGAGATCAACAATGGCGGTTTCTGTTCCGTGTTGAGGTCTGAAGCCAGATTGACATATTCCTAACAGTTGGTTGGATTCCAAGTATTCCTGAATTTGGATGTAAGCAACTCTGTCTAGGATTTTTAGTAGGAAGGGGACTGTGGTGATGGGCCTGGTTGAGGTATGGTTGAGTTGGTGGGTATGGCTGGTTGAGGGATTGTTTTTTTTAGGAGTGCGAGAACCCATGATTGTTTTAAGTTGCTAGGGATCGAGTTATTGGTGAAGGATAGGTTGATAAGTTTGGTGATGAAGGGGGAGAGCTCTCTGGCTGCATCTTTTATGATCTGTGCAGGGCAGCTGTCTCCTTTGCAGTTTGAGGGTTTCAAGGAGGTGATGATTTTTTGGACTTCCGTAATGGTGACTTTCTTAAACGAGAAGCCCAAACTAGTATTGTTAGGCATGGGTAGACTAGGGTTGGTGACCTTGTTATTGGAGAGTTGTTGGTGTTTGTCCTCAATTTTAGTTTGGAGTCCTGAGATTTTATTGTGAGGGCGTTTTGGATGCTGGTGCACCAGGATTTGTCTTTCAGACAGGTGTCTGGAGGTGAAATAGGGCTTTCTAGTTCCTTCAGAATTTTAAATAATTCTTTGGTGGAGGATCCTGCCTGAACAATCCTGGTGTTGTATACATCTTTTTTGGTGCAGATTATCTCGCTTTTGTAAAGTGAGGATAGGTTTGTGAGGTTGGATTTGTTTTCTGCGGTGGGGTTAGTCTTCCAAGTGTGTTGTGCCTTGCATTTCTCTTTTCTGAGTAATTTGAGCTCAGGGCTGTACCACGAGTTCAGATGAGTTTTGGGTTTGTCTTTGCGTATTTTCAGGGGGCAACAGTATCCATTGCTCTAGCCATGGAATCATTGAAGGTGTCAATCAGCAGATTTAAGTCAGCTTTGGCTGGGAGAGCATTGAGGATGGGTAGGACCAGTGGTAGTAGGGCTTCAGCAGTAATGTTGCGTGTATTCCTGGTGGGACAGGCTGGTGCCAGGGGGTGTTTATTGGGCGGTGCCTGATTGGTGTTGACCTCAAGAGGGATCATGTGATGATCGGTCCATGCCAGAGGTTGGGGGTCTTTGCAGGTTGTATTGTGATTGTAGGTTGCTACCTAGTCAAGGGTTCTGCCTTTTTGGTGGGTGGGGAGTACAATGAGTTGAGTGAGATCATGTTCAGTTAGGACATTGGCTAGGGATGCAGCATGTGCATCGTTAGGGTCTTGGTAATACAGGTTGAAGTCCCCGAGGATCATGATTTGTGCTGATGGTTTGGAATATTCGGTGATGAGGGATGTGATGTCTTCTTCAAAGGTCCCAGGGGGGACTGGGGGTCTATATATGAGGTGGAGGGTGATCGTGGTTGTGGGTGAGGTTTGTAGTTTGGCTGTGAGTAACTCACAGGATGTGAGTGAGGCTGTAGAAGCTAGTCTGAGGTCTAGGGAGGATTTGGAAATGATCGCTACACCTCCACCTCTGGCGTTAGGTCTATCGGTTAGGTCATCAAAATCTTTTCACTTATAGAAGCCCAACGCAAAGGGAGAGATGCTTTTAGGGATCCCAAAAAGAGGAAAAAGCCATAGCCAGAAACGGCCAGGTAGAACAGAATTGGGACAAATGGCTACAAGCTTTTGCCATCTTGGCAACTATTTATGAAGAAAAATTCCCCAATGATGGCTAATAATTATGGGCATACGTGGATAAAATCAAAGAAGTATAAATCACCCAAAAAGGGAAGACCTGGCTAGCATGTGATATTAGATTCAGGAGAAGCATGTCAGAGAGGCCAGCCATAGAATGGGACGAGGTCCAGAACGACTTATACATGTTGAACGCAGAGCCTCTTTCAGAAGAAGAGACCGCGCAGACAACCCCCAAAAATAGCAAAAACTCACAGGGCCCCAGATCCTCCGACAATGAAAACCACAAAAAAGAGGAGCTGCCCTTTCGGAAGAACCAGCCATGGGTGGCTAAGTTTAATACCCACAGGCAGAACAAAAAACATTCTTAAAAAGCCAACATCCCATTTAAGAACTTTGGAAAAAACCTGTGCACATGGGGAAAAGAATGCTTGTACAAACGCACGTGCACAAACTGCAACGGTGGCCACGCAGCAACCAACTGCACCAGACTACTAGCCAAAAATACAAAAGAATAGCATCAAACGCTCCCTGCCAACCCTACGTTTGGCACCGGGCTGCACCCCCATCAATCCAGACAATTTTAGAGAGGCTCTCATGAAAAACCCAGACAGAGAAACCAGCGAAACAATCCGGCAGGGTTTCACCAAGGGTTTTGTCATCCCTTTCAAGGGCATCGGGTCTCAGAATGTTCCAAATAACCTGAAGTCAGCCAGGGACAACCCGCAAATGGTGGAAAGCAAAATTAAGAAAGAATTACTATTAGGCAGGATTGCGGGACCTTGGGACCACATGCCCCTCAAAGAGTACGTAATATCGACCGTAGGACTGGTCCCCAAAAAAGAACCCGGGGAAATGAGGCTAATTCATCACCTATCCTATCCCAAATGCCAATCGCTAAACGACGGCATTCCGCACACGGAATCTGCGGTATGATATGATATGGCATTTATAACACGCCTATACACAAGTGTTTCAAGGCATGACGAGGCAAGGGGGGATATAACGGGAGGACAGACAACGATCCTACTTGGCCAAGTGTCATTCAGATCGCGCAAGTGCATGGGAAGGGGTGAAAGGAAAAGTGCGCGGGGGAAGGGAGCGGGGAAAGTGCAGTACATGGAAAGTGGAATAAATAAGAAAATAAATAAACGGCCAGCTAATGGCAGTAAGTGCAGACAAAATTGCTGTTAGGGGGACTGTAGGGATACAGAACAACAGTCCCCAGGTGCAGGGGTTGCCAGGGAGGCAGTGCAAGTGGGAAATTGACGGGACCTGAGCCAGAGATCAGAAAGGGTGGCTAGGTAACCCGAGCAGTTTCAGTCTGGAAATCAGCAGCGGAGAGGGGGAGAGAAAGCCGAGGCAAAGAGGAAGGTTTTGAGGTGCTTCCGGAACCGGAGATGGTTCTCCTCGAGTTTCAGTGAGGCAGGAAGGTTGTTCCAGAGAGAGGCCCCAGCCGAAGAGATTAATCTGTCACCAACTTGTTGCTTGGAGACACTGAGGGAGTTGGAGGCGGATGAGCGAAGAGCTTGAGAAGGAAGATATTTAGGAAGAGAGAGTTGAAGGTATTGCGGCCCTAGGCCCCAGAAGGCCTTGTGGACAATGCAGAGGGTTTTGAACTTAATCCTTGCAGCCACTGGGAGCCAGTGCAAAGATTTCAGTCCTGGAGAGATACGATCCCTGGGCTTGAGGCCAAGGACAAGTCTTGCAGTCCTGTTCTGGATAAGTTACAGAGGGCGGAGAGTAGAGGCAGGCAGATTTAGATAGAGGCTGTTACAATAATCCAGTTTAGAGAGGACCAGGGCTCTGGAGACAGTGAGCTTCTGGGGGAAGTAGAGGAAAGGAAGAATACCTCTAAGGAGGTGCAGCTGGTAGTGTGACTTCTTAGAGACGTCAGAGATGTGAGGGGAGAAGGAGAGAGCAGAGTCGAAGATGACCCTGAGGTTTTTAGCCTTGCAGGTGGGAGTAGGAAGATGGCCAAGAGAGGCTGGCCAGAGAGCTGCAGGGAAGGAGGGAGTGGGTGTGCCGATGAGTAGAATCTCAGTCTTACTGGCATTAAGGCAGAGGTCCTTGGCAGCACACCACTCCTGGATGGCAGACAGACATTCAGAGATGAGGTAACGAGAGGAGGAAGCCGAGGGTAGCCTGAAAATGAGCTGGGTATCATCTGCATAGCACTGAAAGTTGGGACAGAGAGCGGCGATGCGGTGGGCAAGGAGTGCCAGGTATTGCTTGAAAAGTCAGAGAGAGAGGTTAGATCCCTGGTGGACACCACAGGTGGAGAAAAGGATGTCAGATGGGAAGGACCCCAGTTGGACCTGGAAGAGTCGGTTAGAGAGGAAAGAAGTCAGCCAAACCAGAGCCTGACCAGTGATACCCTGGTTATCATGGAGATGGTTGAGCAAGATGGTATGGTTGACAGTATCAAAGGCAGAAGCGAGGTCAAGCAAAATGAGAACACACATGGTATTAGAGTCAAGGTTGGTGAGCAGGTCTTCACGGATGTTCAGGAGAGCAGTTTCCGTGCTTCTGGCAGCTCTGAAGCCAGACTGATGGTCATGAAGACAACCAACAGATTCAGTGTGGAGATTAAGCTGGGAGAAGGCCATTTTCTCCAGGAGCTTTCCCAGGAAGGGAGTGATGGAGATTGGGCGATAGCCGGGCAGGAGGGGTCTGCAGAGGGGTTCTTTAGAAGAGGGTGCACAAGGGAGTGCTTCAGGGGGGAAGGGAAGACTCCAGTGGCGAAGGAGTGGTTGCAGAAATCAGACAGGGCAGGAGCCAGGGAGTCGATGTGGTCCTTGATAGTTTTGGAGGAACAGGGGTGAACATGATTCGACAAGACTTTCATAGATCAGACTTGTCTAGAAACCTTGTCTGTAGAGAAAAGGAGAAAGGCAGAGAAGGAGGGAGGAGGGGTGGCTGAGGAAGGGCCAAAGGAAGAGCAGGGAGTAGAGGGGGGGAGGCGAAAGGAGGAGAGTGAGGACAGGATGTCCTGGGTTTTAGAAATGAAGTGAGAAGCCAGTGCCGTGCAGAGGGCCTGGGAAGGAACAGGAGAGACTGCGGCAGGATTGGCCAATTCCTTATACACACTTTCAAGAGGGGGTAAGACTCACACAAGAATGTGGCACGAACGCTCTGATGGCCAAACTGGACATTGAATCCACCTTCAGATTACTGCCAGTTCACCCAGACTCCCAGCAATGGCTAGGTTTTACTTTTAAAAACAAATTCTATGTAGACAGATGCCTCCCCATGAGGTGCGCAGTATCTTGCGCCCAATCGAACAATTCAGCTCATTTTTCAATGGGCTTTCCAAAAACAGAGACCAGGGACCAAAATAGTCCACTACCTCAATGATTTCCTGGTAATGGGGCCAGCAGATTCCGAAGAATGCAGCAGAGCCCTGGCGAAGTTAGAAAGTATGGCCGCACAGTGGGATATCCCACTGGCAACGGAAAAGATGACCAAACCAGCCACCAACATAATTTTCCTGGGTATCGAGATAGACTCCACAAGGGGCCTATGAAAAATTCCGAAAACAAAAATAGCAGAACTCCTGGAGAAAATACAAAGCCTGACAACAAAAGACAAAGGCACAGTAAAATAAATTCAGTCATTAGCTGGAAGCCTCAACTTCGCAGCTAGAATTATCCCTCAGGGGAGGGTATTCTCCAGAAGTTTGGAACTAAAAATCAAACCTTACACCAAACTCTACCTGCATATCCGACTAGGCACAGAAGTGAAACAAGATCTGGAAATTTGGGGGAATTTCCTTAAAGATTTTAACGGGACATCACTTTGGCATATGCCACCGAGCACATCGACAAAAAGGGTCCTTTTCACTGATGCAGCCGGGAGCAGGTGGTTTGGAGCCATACTAGACTCAGAATTGGTGGCAGGACACTGGCCCAACTCATGGCAATCTGCAGGGTGGACAAAGAATATCACCCTCCTAGAAATATTTCCCATCTGGCTAACCTTACACATCGGGGGCAGGCAGCTAGCGAACACGGAACTCTTGGTCTGGTGCGACAACATGGCCATGGTAGGCTCCATAAACAGAGGATCCACTAAATGCCCTTTAGTGCTGAAAGTCCTACGAGCCATTACAGAGTTCACACTACAAGAAAACATTGTGGTCAAAGCAATACACATCGCTGGAGCAGACAATAATATTGCAGATGCTTTATCTCGCTTTCAGTGGCCAAGATTCCGGGAGCTAGTGCTGCACGCCCACGAACAGATGACGCCAATACCAGCAGAATGCTAGGCAATAATGGGAACTCAAAAATAACGGCATCAATGCCAGCGCCAAAGAGCAATAGCCGGGGTGCTCAAAAAGAACCAGGCATCTCAAAAACGGGTGCCAACAAAATAACGGCATCAACGCTGGTGCCAAGGAGCAATGGCCGGGGTGCTCAAAAAGAACCAGGCACCTCAAAAACAGCGGCCAATAAAATAACAGCATCAACACCAGCGCCAGAGAGCCCAGGCCGGGATGTCCAACATGATACAGGCACCTTTAAAACTGGTGCCAACAACTCGCTGCCCATAGAAAATACGAACCCTGGCCAAGGTTTCTTAATAGAGATGGCAGAGAAAGCACTTGCAATCACTACTGCAGCTCAGTACAGTAAGCGTTTGCTAACAGTATTTAGAGCCACAGGTTTAAACCATGTCGAGTTAATAACGACTAAAGACATAGAAATATTCTTAAAATGGGCGCATAAGCGGGACTTTAAGAGAGACTGAGCAAAAAGACACCTAGTAGCAATCTCATATTTCTCAAAATTACAGGGTGACTCAGATCCCACCCAGAATGCCCTAATTTCCTACGCTATGAAAGGATGGGCCAGAGTTGAAGGGGCCCAGGTAGACACCCGCCACCCCCTTGATTTTTACAAACTGGTAAAAATAGCAGACCAGTTGGAAGCCATATGCTGGCACCCATATGAGACCGTATTATTCAAAACAGCATTTTTTCTGGCCTACTTCGGGGCTTTCCGGGTGGGAGAGCTCATAGTCTCCAGCACCAAGGCCACAAACGGTTTAGGCATTATGGAGGTCAGGGTTAGACAAGACAGTGTCAACATAGAAATCCAACAGTCGAGAACTGGGGCAAAAAGAACCATCAACATTTGTTGTATTGATGACGTAACAAACTGCCCAGTATGTATTACCAACCTTTATTACGCACAAAGGCCCACGGTAGGGGGGAGGTTTTTAATCCACAAGGATGCGTCGGCACTTAAACCGCTACCAATTCAAAGGGGTGCTGATGAAAGCAATCAGCAACGCAGAGTGGGACCCCAAGGGCTTTGGCACCCACTCGTTCAGAATAGGTGCGGCCACCTCAGCATGGCAGGGAGGCCTGGCACCGCTACAGATAAAAAACATAGGGGGATGGAAGTCAGATTGCTACAAAAGATACATCAGACCACAGCTAATATAGCCACCCCCCTTCTTTCTCCTTTCTTTCTCCCCCCTCCCCCTGCAGAACCAACAAGAGAAGGGAAGACCTCACTCAAATCAGCATGGATTGTCGGCCACTCATTCGTATTCAGGACAGGCCGATGGGCGGAAGAAACCAAAGAAGGTCCGCCTTTTAGAAACACCATTGCCGCATGGTGGGGGTACAGAGGCCTTCGGTGGGCCGACATCCACAAAACATTAGCAGAGCTGGTCGCATACAGAGACCCGCCAGAATTTCTGATAATTCACCGGGGGGGCAACAATCTGGTTAACACAGGAAGGAGAAACTTATTCGAGGAAATCTGCTCCTCCCTAACGGCATTTCCCACAACTGGAGGGATACAGAAATGTACTTCTCGGCCATCTTACCCAGAAAGAAATGGCGGGGGCCCACTGTTACAAATCGGTAGACACTGCCAGAAGAAAACTCAACAGGGGGCTAGAGAAATTCTGTACAGCCAGAGGGCTGGGCTTCATAAAACACCTGACTATTACCCTGGGTGACCCAGATCTTTTTCACAAAGACGGCACTCATTTATCAAACCAGGGTATGGAACATTTCTTTTGAGAAATCACTGCAACCCTGGCCTTCAAGGGCTGTTACTAGGAGATACTTTCAGGGGAACACGGTCAGCCGGTAACCTGCCCGCGTGTGGCGGCACAAGTCGGAGGGGGTAACCTCAGGACCCGGTGCCCAAAAGTATGATATTATTATATGTGATTATTGTTATCTGCATACCCATATCTGTACAATAAAATCCTACGGCCTTTTATTGCCAACACTTGACAAATGTTGTGAGACAAATTATGTTGGGTGCGTGTTCGGGGTCGGCCGACAATGATGCATGCATATGGTTTCATCAGGTATGGGCAATGCCGCAGGGCCACCCAAGGCGAGACAGAGTAACTGATGTTACCATCCAGCAGGCCAGGAGAGGGGCAGCTCCCGTCCCCACGCCTGCTCCTCTCCCCCACAAGCCACAGAGATATGCAGTCTCTGTAACACAAAGCCGAGGAAGCGTGAGGTGCGAACAATCGCTTCACCCTTCCTCCAAACAACAAGGTGCTAAGCACCTAAGGAAAACCAACTGTCAGGCAGGGCCCGGGTTCAAAGACCTGCCCCCTCCTCAGGTGGCCAGACATGTCGGCTATCCGGTCGGGGGCTGGCGCGCAGCCCCCACTACTATACACATCAAAGACCCAGGGCTTCCCTGGGTCTGATAAATAAGAGCAGCATGCTCTAAGAAAACACAATTGGTTTGTGGACCCTGAATGAGGACCCAAACTAACAGGAGGTTCGCCGTTCACTCAGCGTCTTCTATTCCACACTTTGCTTCTTTACCACAAAACCCTCCCACCCTTCAAATAAGGGAGAAGAACAAAGGAAAAGAAGTACAGGGCACTGTACGGTGTCCACAACGAGTCGTGGGACATGAGAAGGCGGCACGGGCCAGAGTGGGTAACCTCAGGACCCGGTGCCCAAAAGTATGATATTATTATGATATGTGATTATTGTTATCTGCATAACCATAACTGTACAGTAAAATCCTACGGCCTTTTATTGCCAACACTTGACAAATGTTGTGAGACAAATTATTTCGGGTGAGGGTTCAGGGTCGGCCGACAATGATGCAATGCATATGGTTTCATCAGTTACTGTTGGGAATATACCTATTCCAATTGAATTGTAAACATCTGCTCGCGTATGATGAAATGCGCGGTGCACAACACGAAGTAAAACGAGTTTGAGAGACTTGGATAGAAGGTAGCAGCGATTTCCAAATTCAGTCCACATCTGAGTAAAAGGTGTGTTCTACATGTATGAATAAAACTCGATCTTGGGAGCCGCTTTGTTAGATAATGTTAGCAGTGCAATGAAAAAGGCGCCTGTGACAGGAGAGTGGCGGTATCGCCTCATTAGAGTGAGCGGTGTGGAGCGACTCGGGCTGTCAGGCCATCGCTGCTCCTCAGTTCCTTGGCATTTTGCTTCTGTTTGCATCACCTCATCAAGCCTAATGGTTTGACTACTTCAAAGCTGTTAACTTACCCGGCAGACACTTTCATGATTGGAGTATGATTCATGGCCGCTGTATCGCCTGCTCGAGGTTAATGGCGGCCAGGCGAAGAGAAAGAGAAATGCTTTGCAACGGGAGCCTCGCATGTAAATAGCCCGTGTCTTGAGAAGCAAGTAACAGCGAGGCCGCCCACATATGACCTACGCGCTTTACACCAAATACAATGCTGCAAATGTACAGGCAAAGGCAATATATTTCGTGAACAATTTTGTAGAGTAAAGTTAGGTTTAAAATGCATTTTGTTTTACGCCTACTGTAACGCATGCTATTGAGGGGGCATGACATCACACCACCACGCATGAAAATGCCCCTTGCACGCCTGACTGTTTAACCTCGGAGACAGTGTTAACCAGTGCTCTTAATATACCTCCAATCATGTGCAGATATTCAAAGATGGAGATTGAATATTCGCCCCCTGCTGCAGCTGCCCGGTGTCAGAACAGTGCACCACAGACCATCTGTAGGATTCCATCTGTCCCCAGCACCCGCCTGCATTTTGCTAATCGTTTCGGAATGATCTTTGACCCAAGTGTGAGCACCTCATCCCATTAGCCTGGGGAACCGGCCCCCTCACTTATGATGGAAAGGCTCCCCAGGGCAACCCCGGGGCTAAGTGAGGAGGTGCTAGCACGATTTAGAGCAATGGCTTCAATTTGACAGAAATAACATTAGAGCCCCTTACTTTATATTTAGGCTGTTTCTCTTTGCTGTATGGCCTGGCTTGGTTCATATACATGTAATATTATGTTACAAGGTATGTACTGCACTGGTCACCGCTGTCTCACAGCATTGAGGCTTGTCCATGGACAGTGGCTAGCAACAGAGGTGGGGCAATGATATGTTTCATCCCTATATATACATATTTTATAGATATTTTTTCACTTATTATGATTTTTTGCAAATCTTTTTCTACTGTTGCTTTGCAGTTTTTTTGGGAGGAATAATGCAATGGCCCCATAATATTACAGAAGAACCTTTGATGGAAAGAACATGTTGAACTCCCTGCTGTTATAATGTGTAAAATCCCCCCTGAAGAATGTCCACGGTACCAGGGACCTCCGAAGGACAGAAACATACATATGTTGTGGTTAATGAGTCTATAGTGGATATACGTACACTGGTCTGTGGAAAAAGGGAAGAGTGGTCCATCTATCAATAAGTAAATACATGTATGTTCAGGTTCAGAAATAAAGTAGAACCACACAGAGAGTGATGTTTATAGTGGTTGTTATTGTTTGTGTCTTTTTTTTTAATGTTTTGTATAATATGTGATTGTTGGTGTTTGATAGTGAAATGTATGTGTCAAAATGTCAGATATATTTTTCATACATAAAATAAATCAGTACACAATAAAAAGAATATCTTTTTGAAAATTTGGGAATGTATTTTTATACTAAAATCTGTGTATGTTATGATAAAGGAAAGTAGACTGTGTCCATTTTGAAAAGTAGCTATAAAATAGACGGTACTCCTGTAATAGGTTGTATATGATGTGAGAGGTTATTTATAACGCGTTTAATACCTAGAGGTTTCTAAGCGTGGACACGGGGATCGAACCTCTGTTGCGCATTGTGGTCTTGCTTCCAAGGCGAGCACGTTGCCGCTGAGCTATCCTCTCCTATGTTTGACGGAGAAATGTTAAACCCATATGCCAGATCTGTGCACGCAAGAAAGGAAATTAGTGGTAGGTATGAAGTTTGTGATTTGCTTCATGTCTGTTGAATCAGTGTAAGAGGATCAAAGCAATGCAAATATTTAATGTTCCTGTGAACAGGTGCTTAGCAATGCTATGTGGGCAGTTTCTGATACTTTGAGGGGAATGCTGAAATACGCCAGTAAGTGGTTGAAGGACAGGCTTGATGTGTGCTCGAGTGTACCCTTAAAACGTCAAGGATTGTTTGTCCGTGATAAACACCAGAGAGATAAATCAGGCATTGACAAGTCAACTGTCAAAAGTGATACAGCCCAGAGTGGACTGTGTAGAAGGCACATGTAAAGCAAGGTTAGGTTTAAAAAGGACACATACTAGAAGGGGAAGAGAAATCAGGTGTAGGGACGGTCCATCAGAGTGCCATACTTGTGTGCCCATATAATAATGCATGGATGCAGTGGGAGTTGATTTTGCAGCATTCTGATAAGATATGGTCATTTATTGTCCGTGAGAAAAATCAGTGTGCAGCTTACAATTACTATAAAGGGGAATGTATGAGTTGTATGACTGTCAACACATACGGTCATGACATGTTTGATGATGGTGTAGCACTTACGCTATTGTAAGGGCACCTCTAAATACTTGGGGTATGGAGTGAGGAATTGGCTTCAAGGCTGCAGGATAACAATGTAAGAACCGATGTGCTCAGCGTCTGAACTGGAGAGCCCCTGAGCACTGAATGGCCTTGAGCAGCCAGTTCCAATATAGGGATAAGGAAAACCCTGATGTGTGTCACTACCAAAACGGCATACAGATTGCAATTGGGACCAATGCACAATGCTGAGTCTTCTTCCATTGACTCACTTTAGTAATGTTGTGTAACTCTACTCTTCTTGTATGTTTCCATCAGGTAGTGCAAGTACCTCCATTTGTATAAAGTGTTGGGACAGTACCCCCGTGTTTGTCCCCTCCTCTGGCCTGCCTTGCTTCCTCCACAGGATGGGAGCCCCTGCATCCGCTCAGTGGGCCTCCTGCTTCTCCCCTCCAATGACTGCCACTCTCTTCCCTTCCACCTCAAATTCAAGATGTCCCCTGTCCTGCATTTGCCTTGTGTTTCATCTTTTCCTCCTTCTCCCCCAGCCCTGCACCTGACCCCTCGTGCTCCTCCTCTTGCCACTCGTCGGACCCTACTATCCTCTGTCTCCTTGTTTATCTTATCCTTCTCCCCCACATCCACCCCTTTCCTTCCCATTGCCTCCCCATTTCTGCTTCCTTGCCTTTCACCTCCTGCTCACCATCCAATCTCTGCCTCCTCTTCTTCTGTCTGCTCCATTTTCACCTCCTGCCACAACTTCTCCCCTTTACCTTGAGACCACAGAATCTCTTGCCACCTTTCCCACATCACCCAGGGGATGTCATCCATAATTGCGTGCTAGTGTTCTGTGCCTTCACTCTTTCCACTGCCTCCTCTGGCTGTCCCTGTCCATCACTTGGCAGTCTCTCTAACGGTATTTTAGTTTAACTCCATCATTTTCACAGGAGTGGATCTGGTGTCAGCATAATTCTCAACAGGCTGCACCTCTACAACTACATGTAAAACAGCATCCAGCACCTTCTGATCATCCAAAGAGGATGTGAGATCCACTTGTCCCCTGGTAACAGTTTTGTGGACACTTAAGGACATGTTTTCACAATGGAATTTACAAAAGAGTTTACAAAGGTTCACAGGGGATTTCATTTTTTGGTTGGAAGGAGGAAAGGTAAGTGAACGGGGTTTGAAAACCAAACACATACAGATGGTTTCTTTATTGGTTTTGTTTGGTTGGATGGACAAATATAAGGGAAAACAATTAAAAAATGTATCACAAAGGATTTCACAAAGGTTTTCTTATTTCTTGTCTTTGGTGGAAGGAGGAAAGTTGAGGGAAAGGGGGTTAAACGGTTCTTGAAAGGTGCAGTCAAAAGCACAATACAAGTAGAATGATAGTGCTCTTATTGGCAACAGCACAAACCTTCCGGCTCCCTCATGTTATAGATTAGCACTGTTCCATCCTCAAACAGCCAAGCACAAACCAAAGAGAGCAAGGGTGATAAGTCGGATTCTCCCTGCATAATGTTAAGGATGCCTGAACCAAACCTCCCTCTAAAGATTGTTGCACCCTAAGAGGTATTATGCTTAGTGGCTTTTTTTCTCCACATTAACGTCAAATAAGGATTTTCAATCTGCATAAAAATAAACATCCTGTTAAATCAAAGGATTAACTGCCATGATCATAGTAACCAAATCCCATCCGCCATATCCCCCCACACTCTAGCGGAGTCTGTCCCAAGTTCATAGTCCTCTGCAATAAAATCACTTGTACAACACACACTATGGCAACTGGTGTCAATCAGACTGCCTCTGAGTCACCTGGAGCTAACTGGCACACCTTCTGCCCATTACCCACGAGGAACTGACTCCATCATCCATGTCTGGGGACATTTGTCCATAACCACTAATTCTATTCTTTACGCCCATACCTTCCAAGAAGAGGGGCAGATTCGACCTCCGTAGTGGGGTTAATGTCATGTTGCATACCAGGAATATTCTCTGAGTGAAATACCTCTCTCACCTTAACCGACCATTCCCTTTCAGAGAGTACAAATCTCCTTTTCCAATTAATCATCAAACCGGGCTTGGCTGCTAAAAGGGGAAAGTAAACCATATGTGTGTGGGCCTTCCATTCCCCCACCTACACGACAAAGGCTGAAGAGGGTCAGCATAGTGTCCATGATCCTCTGAATTCCATCAAGGTCCCTTATCCCACTCAGAACCCATTTCCAGAAGCTAGCGACTCTGCTACAGGACCACCACAGGTGCCAATAGATCGACCTTTCCTCATACTCTCTCCAACAGAAGTGACTAAACTCTGGAAACATCAGAGTCAACTGTACATGGTCAAACTGCCACCTATGTAGCAGCTTATATTGAGATGCTACCGAGGTATTATGCGATCCTCTACACAGTTCGGCACACAACCTATAACCAAATACTTAATCGAATCCCTATTCAATCTGTTCTTCAGGTCATCTGTCCCCTTTCCCCCCTGGCCATTATTAATGCAGTGTAGAGCTTATATCAACCCTCTAGAAGTGAGGTGTTAATTCCCCCTGGATGTCTGAATTCCGTTTGGTTGCTCTAAGCAGCCACTTCAGTTTTAGGTTGCTAAAAATATTTCACTTCCAAAGTTCGAGGCAGTTTAAAGGCCCCTGAACGTAAATGAATTCCCAAACCTCCCATAGCTGTCCCACCCTCTCCAGACCAGCCTCAAACCACTTCTGGAAATGAAAAGGGTGTGGGAATTCCCCCCATATAGGAATAGCACAGATATGTCTCAACTGAGAAGGCCATGTAGTGACTCCTCTCATACTCCTGCCCTTTGTCCACATTTCCCATATTAAGTCCAATGCTCCCTGATCCTTCTGTTTCTCTAACCATATCCACTTGCCGACAGTCACCAACATTTTCCAGTTCAACCCATGATTTATCTCTGTCCATACGCAAGTGTTGCACCATAGCTTTCATTTGGGCTGCCCTATAGTAACCATCTAAGTCAGGGAATCCCACTATTCCCGTCTTTTGGTCAAATCAGCATGTCTTGTGGGATCCTCTGCTTTTCTCTTGCCATATAAAAGTGCAGGAGCATTCCCTTAGCTTCCCTCCACATTAAGAAAAGGCCCTTAATTGATAATATCTGGAGGAAGGACAATAGGTTGTGCAACAAGTTAATCTTCAAGGCATTCAGACAGCAACCTCTCTCAAGTCAGTAAATCCTGATATAATTTAGTAAGCAAAGCCAGATATTGGCCACAAACAGGCTGCCCAACATTCTGGTGATCACCACCCCTAAGTATTTAAATCCCTCAGCTTGCATTTCCAATGCAAGTGGGACAAGGTTACTAAGATCGGCACCCAGCTCCCTAACAAAGGGGAAAAGGATGTATTTCCTAAGAATAACCTTGAATCCCTCCAATGCACCAAATTCTCACACACCCCTAAACTCCCACCAAAATATCTGTGAGTGGCTCATTGGAAAATGGGTCGCTAGGTAACTCCTTTCTCCACCTGATTACAAATAAAACACAACATGCAAAAATATCATAAACAAACAAACACTTCTAGAAGTCTTCCCCATCTCTTGAATATTGAACTATCAGTTGAAGTTGCAGTCTCCACTGCTCTCTTTCCATCACCGACTCTATCTGCATTTCACTGGTGAAGGGATACCCAACCTCATAGATTTATGGATACCCATCCCCCTTTTCCTTCAGGTCAGCCCCTAGGGGGTTCACTAATATTCGTTCTCTTGAATACCCTGTCAGAGTCACCCCATCTTGCATCTGATTGAAAGGCATTTCAACACTTGGACTGCCAGCGAACCCGTCAAGAGTGAAAGACCAAAGAAATATCGAGGCTTAGTACTACAAAATGAAATACGCCAATCACGGTTCAAAAAGATACAAGTATCGTTTATTCTGTACAGATTCAATGCAAACAGATAGCTATCTGGCTCCCAACACCTCACAGTGTGTACCAGCAGACACAGTGAGGGGTGAGAGTGCTGGACATCTTAACACAATCTCTTTTATACTGTTTCAAATCATTGTCCAGCCCCTCTCCAAACTAATAATTTACATGCTAGGGTTCGTGCCCAGTTCACATGACAAATATTACAATATTGTACAACAGATTTAACCAGTTTGCATTTCCATGAAGTTACAATGGTGACATTGGTTCTCTGATCCACAGTAAGCCTAGTTTCAAGAAAGAACACAATATATTACAACCAAAGCACACAGTTTGAGTTTGCTCTACATTGTTCCGCTGTTTAGATGAGGATGAGGCTTGTGAGCGCAGAAAACACTTGGATTGCAGTTCATATGAGTCACAAGGTTTCTTTGCATAGAACAAACAGTCTGCTGTCGGTCAGCCTAGATGTTGACACAACTCGAAGGTTTTCGGCTCGGCTGCAAGTTGAAAACACAGTCCACCATTTTAGGACACAAAACAAGAGTTGAAATCAAAATGGCGAATGATTCTTCAAATGGCAGCGAAGTTGATCAGAAATTGAAAAATTTCAGATGCGTTTTTTTGTGCAACGCAAATGGGTTTAGGCCAATATTCATATTCAAGAAGGCGATATTATATGAATACAGTTTGACAAATCCTAATTTTGGCATAAGCCAAGAGCATTGCTCAAACATTCGCTTTACTCAAAACCCCACGCCTCAATGTCCGTACATCCTGAATCACATTCTTCAGAAATATCAATTGCCATGCATTCCTTTATCATAATATCCTTCATTACAAAACCGTTAGCAGTTTTCTTGGGCGCATGTACCTTTGCTCCTAGTCTACCTATTGTTTGTGCACAACATCCTCCTAACATCGAACATATGGCAGGACGACATTTTATACAGCAACAACAAAACAGTAGAACACCCAGAACTATCATTAGGACTGCAAAGAGTTTCCAACCCCATGATCATAGTAAATCCCAGAAGCAAGCACTGAGATCCCAGTTTCCCTCTGGGACATGTACATCCATACTCAAGGTATGCAGATTTTGTATCGCCTTGAATATGGTAGGGGAGGGGTCAGGTGCGAAAACACAGCACGCAGATCCCACCAATTTACATGCCCCACCACGCTCAGCTAGGATGACGTCTAACACCATCCTATTTTTAAGGTAATCTAATGGCCTTTTGCTCTAGCGTCATGTTGTACAGAATATCGGTGGTTCTATTGATGCTTTTCTCCAATACCCTTGCTAGTCTTCTAGTTCCCTCACAGTTCATTATCTGTCCCCAAAATGACACAAAGGATTTTGCTACATCACCCATGACTTGTGAAGGAGTATCACCATTCTCATCTTGCCTTGGACGAGCTCTAGAGACTGCAGAAGTGGTAGCCACATATACCCCTGGTAACAAGATACCCAAATAACAAGAACACTGCCAATCTCTAGGTAACCAAGGATAATCTTCATGGCCTCAAACAAAGTAAACGGGGTCTCCTACATACAAAGGTCAGTCCTCACTGGTTAGATTTGCAATGTTAGTACAACCCTTGAATGTACCCATTGGCAGAGAACCTTCCCTTTGTATACAGAAAGAAACAGAGTTGGGGCTATGATTAATAGTATAGGAAGGAGGCATGGCATCCCGGTTGCCTACGTGAGCCATCTTAAAAGAAATCAGTGATTGAAAAGGTCTAGAGAGTCTATCAGAAGGCCTAATAGAAGCAACATTGAGTTTTCTTCTATTTGCAAAAAGAGAACATCCCAAAGGTGTTAGGACTCATTTTTCACAGTCATTTAGATTAGTCCCATCGAAATTCCCAGAAATACTATTATTCCAATGAACAAAGAATAATGCCCTGAGCGAGGCGTAGCATGCAGTAGTTAACGGAAGAGGATGAATATACCAGCCCAGTCCCTTTTCCCCATGTCGTGGCAAATGTAAACACCCCCAGCAATTTGTTCTGTTTAGAATCGCATGGGTTGCATTCATGATAATTAGGAGAGTATTATTGTGATAAACCTGTCTATGTTGGGAGTCTCGAGGAGGAAGACTGTGCAGATGCACGAAAGGTAGAGACACAGTGGAGATAATTTCAGTAGGGAACAAAGTCTCAAGTGGACGCACCCCTTCCATATACCAGAACACAAGCGCAAATATAACTATAAAACAGAGCAGTACTATGATTAAAAAACAATGGGTCCTCAGGGTCCATGATCTTTGATGAACAGATTCTTTGTCAGCCACAAGACCAATAGCTTGTTCTGCAGGAGTAGATTTAGGAAAGGACATTGGGCCTAATTACACGGTAGGCGGTAAGGGTTTACCGGTACCAGTATTTTACTGGTACCGGTAAATCCTTACCGCCTTACTACGAGGTCCCTTTGCGGGTCGGGGATTTTAACGCCTGCTTTTTGCAGGCGTTAAAAACCAACCCGCAAAGGGACCCAGGGAGCTAATTACGGTACCGCAATTTGCGGTGCCGTAATTAGCGCCTTCCCCATTCCCATTATGCCCTATGGAGCAAAAATGGGAATGGGGAAGGGCAATGGTGGAAGGGGGAATTACCGCCCCTCCAACCTTGGAATGGGGCGGTAATGCCCCTTTCCACCAAGGCTCTGCTGGTATTTTACCGGCATGAACCATGGCGCTAATTGCGCCATGGTTCTCCGCCTACCGTGTAATGAGGCCCATTGTTTCTCAGAGTCCGTTTAGAGGCCTCTCCGTTAGTTCATTCGTCGGTGGCTCCTCACCACGTGGCCTATCTTGCTTGAAGGTAACTTTGCCGGTCCCTGCCTTTTATTTGTTTATGGGCACAGCCGATGCTGTGCTGTATGTCTGATTCCTCGGACGCAGATCGTACCTCAAGACTCCAGGTACTGTGTGATCTGCAAACAGAGTGTCATCTCTTCCTGAAGGAAGTGATGGAGCAGAAGCAAGATTGCTCAACGGTGCAGAAAGATCTGAAGAAGAACCTAAAGGCAAAGCAGCAGTCTCCTCAGGTCCCACGGACTCAGGAAGGATTTCCGGGACACCCTCAGTGTCGGTTGGAACAGACTTATGATGAGGAACAGAGTGAAAAATCTCCTTCTCTTCCCCTTTGTCATGGGGCAGAGGAAAAGGTATCTTCTTGATGTGCGTTGTGTGGATCCAGTGTCATTTTCCTTCTACTCGTACAGCGGTCTGTGTGGCCAACATGACTTGAAACAGTCCTTTCCAGCGAGGTGTGAGACAGGAAGCTCTTTCAAACAATTTGACGAGCATCCAATTGCCAGATCGGAGTTGATGACCTGGACCCTTGTATTATACTGGGAGGGCTTCCTGCACCTGTTGATAAATCAAATACAAGTTTTGAGTTAACTGGTCACAGTACTCAGAAAGGAGCAAATGCTCTACATCTTTTAACAGCTTAGGTTTGGGTATATTCCAAATATTGGCTGGTCTCCCCATGATTATCTCATAGGGAGAGAGCCCAGTTCTCGACTGTGCGGTCATCCGCATGGACAATAGAGCTATCGGTAAGGCATCTGGCCATTTCAAATTGCTACGTGCACACATTTTAGCCAATTTATTCTTCAATATACCGTTGTGGCATTCTACAAGTCCGGCACTCTGAGCGTGTCTGGCCGAATGGAACTGTTTATCGATCTGTAATCCTGCGCATACTTGCAGGATAACACCAGCGATAAAGCGTGGACCATTGTTCGACCAAATGACCCTTGGCAAACCAAACCTAGGAAAATATTCCTTCAGCATAGTTTTCCCCGTCGTCATTGCTGTGGCATCTTTTAAAGGGAAAGCTTCAACCCATTTACTGAAAGCACAAATAACTACCAGAACATATTTGTAATTCTGACAACGCTTCATTTCAATGAAATCCAAGTTTATAAAGGCACAGAGTGGGGACAAAAACTACCCCTCGGTGTTGATGTACCCTTCCCCACATTATGCTGTAAGCATATCATGCAATTTCGGACCAAACATTCAGCATTTTTTGAGATATTTACGTTCACCCAGACAGGTTCTAACAGTTTACAAATCTTTTTAGCACATATATGAGTAGGACCATGAGCCATCGTAACCATAGCGGTGACATAAGCATCGAGTAGCATGCATCTTTGCTTTCCATTATCTACCCAACAACCTTCATCGTCTAAACTTGCTAAACCCTCAGTCCATTGCTCAGTCCCTCAGTCCATTGCTTACACTCTTCTGAAGTGGCATCAGCCTGAATGTTTTTTATACAACCAATTCCTTCATCTATTATACAGGTGTTAGTGACTTCTTTTGCTATGTACATTTCGGAATGCAAATAGATGGCAGTCTGTTTGGCTATGTCAGCAAAAGCATTTCCTCTCCCCAGATCATCTGTTACTTTCTGG
Source organism: Ambystoma mexicanum (assembly GCF_040938575.1). Lineage (NCBI taxonomy): Eukaryota > Metazoa > Chordata > Amphibia > Caudata > Ambystomatidae > Ambystoma > Ambystoma mexicanum. The sequence goes on along the minus strand of NC_090933.1, from coordinate 769,942,772 downwards.
TGTGCTGTGCACTTCATTATCGCTAACTGAATAGGAAGCGGTAGTGCTGAAAGAAGCCAAACAAGCTGCCATCGATTTTCATCCGAAATGTATATAGCAAAAGAAGTCACTAACACTTGTATAATAGACAGAGGAATTGGTTGTATAAAAGACATTCAGGCTGATGGCACTTCAGAAGACCGTAAGCAATGGGCTGAGGGTTTAGCAAGGTTAGACGATGAAGGTTGTTGGGTAGATAATGGTAAGCACCGTGCCATGTTGTATTTTAGTTCCATGTACGGTCAAGAAACCTCTGTCTGCCCATAATTTATCAAAGTTGTGAACCACCCCAAAGGCATACTGACTGTCTGTAAATATATTCACACTAAGCCCTTCAGAAAGTTCACAAGCTCGAGTCAAAGCAATTATCTCTGCGGCCTGCGCGGAGTTATGTGGAATTCTTTTGCTTTCCACAATAGTGCTTAATGTAGTGATAGCATAAGCAGCAGTGGATGTACCATCCGGAAGTTTGAAGCAGGAGCCATTGCAAAACAGCTCCCCTTGTGGATATTTTAACGGTGTATCACTTAAGTCAATTCTGCCTTTAGTCTCTTGTTCTGTGGTATAGAGGCAGTCATGTGACATGTCACTGCAAGCAATTTCTTGCGGAAGAGGCAATAGTTGGCCCGGATTTAATGCGCAATATCTCTTAATTTGGATATGCAAGACAAATAGAATCAGCTCATATCTTGTTAATCGTGCTGAAGTGAGATGTTGCGTTTGCGTTCTGTTTAACCGTTAGTGTCAAGGTCGAGGTATCTCATCCTTTGGATTACCTCCCTGTTGCCAAGGACAAGATACCTCGTCCTTGGCACTTAAGGGGTTAATGAATGAGAAAACGTTAGAAGGCATTGAATGGCGAAATACCAAAATCACCAAAAAAGGCCTTTGCACTGGGGAGGGAAACCCATGGCAGTTAAGTGGTTAAAGTGGTTAATAGAACATCTACAGAGTGAGGTACTATCACGGTTAAGGAGTGTCCCAGAACCATACCCTTACTTTGTTTTACAGATGAAGCGGCAGCAGCAACAGCTCTCAAACATCTCGGCAAAGCACATGCAACAGGGTCAAGCATGGAGGAAAAATAACCGCACTGACTATTCTTCCCTCCATGTTCCTGCGTTAACACAGCTAAAGCGCATCCATCACATTCATGCACATACAACATGAAGGCCTTGTCATAATTTGGTGGGCCCTAAACCGGTGCTGAACCCAACGCAGCCTTGAGCAGATCAAAAGCTTTCTGGCAATCTAAGTTCCACGGTAATGCCCTTCTTTGTCAATGCCAACATTAGTTTTATCATTATAAAAAATTAGGGATCCACTGTCTACAGTATGAAGCCATGCCTGTCAAGGCTCTGACCTCTTTCTGTGTATTTGGGACAGACATGCTAGAGATGCTTTGTATCCATTCAGGTGTCAGTCTTCTCCCCTCCTTTGACAGGAGATAGCCTAAATAGATGACCTCCTGTCGACAATAGTGAAACTTTTTCAATTAATCCTTATGCCCATGCTCTGCTAGATGAATAAGCAGTAACATGGTGCCCTCCTTGCAAGTAACTTCTGAGTCTGCAGCTAAAAGAAGATCATCAACATATTGCAACAACGTACAAGTGGAAGGTAACTCAAGTGTATAGAGCTGTTCCTTCAAAGCTCTACTCTAAATGCTAGGACTCTCAGTGTACCCTTGTGGCACACGAGTGAATTTAAACGACGTCCCCCTAGGGTGAACGGGAACAAATATCTACTGTCAACATGTACAGGAATACTAAAGAAAGCATTCTTTAGATCCACAACACTGAAATAAGTAGCTGAAGCTGGAATCATTTTTAATATAGTAGTCACATCAGGCCAGGCACAATCGGAAATTGTGGAGCAACAATCTTATTGATAGCACATAAATCAATAATAAAACGGAAAGGAATCGCATTATCCCCTTTCTTATACACCGGTAGAATCGGAATATTACAAAAACTTCCTGCAATTTCCTCAATCACTCCTCGATGTACAAATCAGAAACTATACTCTTTAAAGCTTGCTTACCGTCAACTGAAATCTGATACTGTGTAATACGTGGTAGTTTAACACCTGGTTTTAACACACTTTTTAACAGGCTCAATTTGTAAAATACCAACGTCATTATCATCAACCGCTCAAAAACATGCCAGAACTTTATCCTATTCAGTCGGTCAAAGCCTAGTCAAGAATTGTGAAACAGAAGTTTGTTGAGGTGAAATCGTCAAATGCACCCCATCCGGAGAACAATACATTACTGCATTCAATTCTTTCAACAGATTCAACCCCAAAAATGTTTTGCCACATTTCGACTGACTATCTTGTGAAAATGACTGTTGATTGTGAGAGAACTGACTTCTACCAGGACCCCCTATCCTAGGACGGCCTCTGGATCGTCTGCCCATGATACCATATGTGTTATTCGCTCTCTGCTGAAGGATCGGGCATTGTGCTCGCCAATGACCTTCCTGTCTGCAAAAGCACATTGGTACATGTGTACAGGACCCATTTGCGCATTTCTCTGTGGTGCAAACTCTCCTCTAAACTGTGCATTCCCGCCTCTAGTCCCTCTTACTATCTGCTGCAACAATACTTTGGTTTTCAAGTCTCCCTTCTTCTTTTCTATCCTATCTTTCTCTCTGGAACTACAGTCTTCAATTTTGTTACTATTCTGGCTGGCAGTGTCAATATCACCTGTGGCGTTTTCTCACCAGCATTCCTTTCTCCGTCTATCCATACCAAGTTAACCCATGTGTCACCCAGTCCTGCTAGATCATCTATAGTTCTAATCTGTTTCCATAAATCAGCAGGTATGATCACAGAGAACAACAAGTCTATATTACCCAGCGTGAAAACTGACGAATGCAAGACAAATTCTATTTCCTTACAAAATCCTGTTGGATTTTTCCTAATATCCGGAATAGTCTGTCTAATGGTATTCACTTCCTGTCTAGAAAATGGGACATGAACAAACTGTGAGACATAATGAGCTTCAATAGTAGTGGCTGCTGCACCTGTTGCGACATTAGCTGGAATTTCTACTTTAGGAACAAATGTCGGAGGAACCTCCCTCATTGGCAATTTTGAACGTTCATTAAGCAACAAAGCTAAATCAAGTGACAAAGTAGTCAAAGCACTATCGGGCGAAAATGCTCTCTTATAAATGACCATCAAATCTGCAGGACAACAAACCTTTTTCTTCATAAACTCATCCTGCAGGTACTCTACCATTACCTGTAACACTTTCCTTTGCATTGCCGGAGCATACTGACTAAACATGTCATATACTTCAATGGGAGAAATTGAAACATCCGAAATCCATCTAAGCGCATTTCTTGTGCAAACACGTGTCTCTTCACTCATTGGTTTACAAGAAGGAAGAAATCATTTCTGCACATAAGAAGCTTTCAATCTATTACCATCTATTTAGTCATTCTGTAACCGATCTAACTCCCTCTTAAACTCCCTCTTAAACTCAAAAACCGTCTCAACATGCTCATGTACTTTCTCTGCAGTGTCCGTTGAGCGAGCTAAGACCTTCAAATCCCTCAACCCCTGTGGGACACCCATGTCTGTCAAATCACTCCAAACATCAGCCAAGTGCATTCCCATCCCCTCTATCAAAACATTCTGTTCGGGAATACTTTCTTGGTCAGAAATTACAGTTAAGACAGCTGATTTACACCTTCTTCTATACATTTCTTAGCCCATGCATACAATTCTCTTTTCCTAGCTTTAGATACTGTACTATGAGTCACTACTTTTGAATCAGCTGTCACCCCTTCAATCGCTGCAAGTGGAGCAGAACCACTTGGAAAAGAAAGTTCAGACAAATCTTCTACAATCGGCAGTGGAGGCACTACCGCTGGCGGTAAAGACAGAGTTAAGGGAACAGCAACTGTCAGTAAGGGTGGAGATGTAGACGGGGGAACAACAACAGGAAGAGGAGCAACAACTGGAGGAGGAACAACAACGGGAGAGGTGCAACAGCAGGAAGAGGTAAAATAGCAGGGAGAGTCACATAGGGAGGTGGTGCGGTGGCGACAGTCCTACGCTCATTTAAAAGTTTATCGATTAGCTTGTCTGAGGCATGAAAGTCCTGAGACAGATATACAGATGAAAAGCCCTATCCATGCTTCTTATATTTTCCGACTGTTTCTGTTGATCATAAAATAATGTTTCTTCGGTGTTAAACACCGAAACATATGATGACGTGCATGTTTCTCTTTACTCTTAAATTGCTGCATAGATTCCTTTTTCCAATCCTAAATTACATCAAATGCTGCAAGTCTAGCCTTTTTCTTTAACAATATAGACTCCAAATACTCTTTACGGGCAATTTCAAAACTACCCTGAACTGGCCACTGAAATTAGGAAGCATGTCTAGTTTGTCTGTGCCAAATATCATTGAATACTATATTACCAAGGCCGTACTTACAGTACATAGTAACCAACGGCGAACCCTCAGATGACACCAATCGGTCGTATTCTAAAGATTGTCTGTCTCTGCGGAATAAACCCCTGAAACAGGCAGACAATTTCCCTGGCATGTCAGATCACTGGTGTTACCTGGTGTCGTTTGAACTCGCGAGTGCTAATCTACAACCAAATATCAGGATTCTTAGTAATCGGGGTCCGACTCATCTGATTACCAAATACAAAGGAGGTCCGATCAGGTTACAAAGGATCCTTGTGGTTGGCGATTTCAGCAAAGAGCCTACCTCGAAATGGGGACCCTCGTCAAGATGTCCTCTCGAACCGCGTGCTCACTGTTCAGGGATCGGATCATGCAGTACTGTTGAGGTGTCGCGTCTCATACAAAGGGGCCCCCTTTTTTCTCACTCTCCGATCCCGGTCGGATAGCCGTGTCTTCTTTTCAGCGAGGTGACATCAATCTTGAAGGTCCCTATTCGGCGCCATCTGAAAGACCAAAGAAATATTGAGGCTGAGTACCACAAAATGAAATACGCCAATCACAGGTCAAAAAGATACAAGTATCTTTTATTCTGTACAGATTCAAAGCAATATTGTACAAAAAATTTAACAAGTTTGCAGGTCCATGAAGTTACAATGGTGACATTCATTCTCTGATCCACAGTAAGCCTAGTTTCAAGAAATAACACAACCAAAGCATAGGGTTTGAGTTTGCTCTAAATTGTGCTGCTCGTTAGATGAGGATGAGGCTTGTGAGCGCAGACAACACTTCGATTACAGTTCATATGAGTAACAAGGTTTCTTTGCATAGAACAAACAGTCTGTTCTCGGTCAGCCTAGATGTTGACACAACTCAAAGGTCGTTTGGCTCGGCTGCAAGTTGAAAACACAGTCCACCATTTTAGGACACAAAACAAGAGTTGAAATCAAAATGGCGGATGATTCTTAAAATGTCAGCGAAGTTGATCCGAAATTGAAACATTTCAGATGCGGTTTTCTGTGCAACGCGAATGGGCTTAGGCCAATATTTTTAACAAGGCGATATTATACGAATACAGTTTAACAAGAGGTGTTAATCTTGTTCAGCACTCCCCCACACCTATCTGGGCCCCCATGATTTCTCTCTGTACCCCCTCACAACCCCTGGTCCCCCGTGATGTATCTGTGTGGCCCCCTGACCCCCTCTGGTCCCCTATGATGTCTCTCTGTGCCCTCTTCCCCCTCTAGTCCACTGTGATGTCTCTCTGTGCCCCCACACCCCTCTTGTCCCTGTGATGTCTCTCTGTGCCCCCCTCCCACGCACCTCTGGTCCCCCGTGATGTCTTTCTGTTCCCCCACTGGGCCCGTCCCCCCACTCCCTTTCATTGTTGGAGTTGCCTTGATTCACTAAGGGTTCACCATCAACGACCTATTGCCAATGCTTGGATTTGACTTTTGGACACATTGACTCTTGGTGCTTCACCCCTCAAGCCTCATTCTGGACCTCTCCTGGATCTCAGACTCAGGTTGGCCCTGATTCATGCTGTGCCCATCATCACCATGAATCCTTGCCTACATTTTCTGTTCCCTTGCAACATTTTGTTGCTGACCTCTGCAACTGTATTTGCTCTCCCCACTGCTTCTCTGCTCCTTTTCACTGTCTTATTCTCTGTTCTCTTCTCCTCTTCCGTCTCCCTTCTCCCGGTCTCCTACCCCTTCCCTTACTTTTTTGTGTGCACTTTTTCAGAATTGTCCCTGGACCTACTATGATAGTAACACATGTTTTTCTCCTCCCCACTTCCTTACCCCTCCCCCTCCAGCACTATCTGAAATGTCATCAGGGCTAGTACGATAGTTGCTTGTTTTGTTCCTTACCCTCCTTTCTCCTCCCCTCTCCCTCACCTCTTGTAATTCTCCGGCTCTACCAGAAATGTCATAAGGCCTAGTACAGTACTCGCCTGTCTGTTCCCATTTCCTTCCAATCTGTGTCTTGCCACTTGCACTCCCTGAAATGTTGCCAGGCCAAGTACGATAGTTAGTTTCACATTCTTGGTGTTCATGGCCTGAATGAATGTTTTGTACTTTCCCTTGTTCCCTCCCTTGCAGTGAAGCACTTTGAAACACACTGTGTATAGGTGCTATTTAAATAAACTATCATATATCACTCGAACACTAATGCAAAAGGGAAGGCTCAGCGATACCTAATCCCCCTCAAGGTAAATTTATCATGAAAGTGTGAGACTTGACAAATCTTGATATATCATGATCTTCTCTCTTTCGAAGAGGAATTCTCTCCTCCTTTAGCTTATCTGCGCTAGCCAGCACCTCAGCAGTATCTCCATATTTGTGACACCGCACCAACACAGGTCTCATTTCGTTGTTGTAACCCCCATGGGCTCTCCTGATTGTCACCAGTTTACCCCACCTCATCCTTAAACACAGCATTTACAATACCCTGCAATACCCCTGTCTTTTCCTTTAGGCCTAGATTCCTCAAGTTGTTTCTCCATTCTCTATTCTCAAGATTGTCCAACATTGTCCATTTTCAGTCTGATCTCTTCATCATTAGACTACAGCTCCAAAAGGTGAGAGTCCATCCAACCTCAACTCAACCAGGTCCGCATTAAGCTGGTTATTCCCAAAGCCCTCCAACTTCCCCTCTATTGAGTCCACTCTGCCCTTAAGGTCTGCTATTGAGGATTGAATGTCCTCCTGCAAGCCTTTAATTTCTTGCAGGATGCCTGCTTTATCGTTTTTTGTGGAGAGGTGTGCACCTTCCTGACCCTGAAACTACAAAGGGGGCTGGCAGTCACCAGCTGCCATCTCAGCCACTCGATTAAATCTCTATAGGGTCTGAATCGCCTGCCCCAGCCTCACTATATCAATGGCCTCCAGTACAGAAGTTCATCACATGTGGCCCCAACCAGAGGAAGGCTCCCTGCAGAACCCAACCAGTGGCACCCCCAAACAATGGGCCTCATTAGGACTCTGGCGCTAAACCATGGTGCTATTAGCACCATGTTCCATGCTAGAGTCCGCCATGGCGGAATGGGGAATTACCACCCCATTCTGTGGTTGGTGGGCGGTAATTCCCTATGCCGCCATGGCCCTTCCCCATTCCCATTTTTGCCCCATAGGGCTCAATGGGAATGGGGAAGGCGCTAATTACGGTACCGCAAATTGCAGTACCGTAATTAGCACCAAGGTCCCTTTGCGGGTCCCTACTTTAATGGCTGGTAAAGCCATTAAGGTCGGATCCCGCAAAGGGACCTCGTAATTAGGTGCTAGGTGTTTAACAGCGCCGCAGCCTTTTATGGCGCCGTTAAACTCTTATCGCCTGGGTCATAATGAGGCCCAATGTCTCTCACATTATCAGGGGCGGAGTCATCCCACTCGTGCTGCTCACTCCATCATCCCTTCCAAGAGGATCTATATCCTATCCAGCTGACCTCCTCACCTTGCGTTCATTGCAGCGCTGCGCAGGTTCGTGCCTCTGGTCCAACCCTCAGCCAAGGCATGACCCACTACAAGGTGACCACTGAGCATCAGGGGCTGGGCCACACCCCTGGATCCACCAGGTACTTCTGCACCATCTCTTGCGGGTCTTCATATGTATTGGTTGTACTAGCACAAGTGTGAAGTAAGCCTTGAATTGTTAGCTACTTATTACATGTTTAACATTACTCAAATCTCTGATATGGTTGCATTCATTATTTTAGTTTCCAAAATTACAAGATTATAAATATTGTACTTCTATGGTGCATGTTACAGCCATTCCCTATGATTATGTATGATTAGCTTAACAACACTCTGATACAATGTTGTTTAAATGAGTACATTCTTGAATAGATTAAATAGTTCATGATAGGTCTCCTGATCACCCCTGACATTTGTTACCACCATTATAAACACAACCGGTTGTAGGGACTTTTCATCAAAATGTATTTCACATGTGATGTCATCAGTGATGTCACCAATAACATTTGTGATATCATCTTTGATGTCCTTGGTGTTAGTTTTAGCAGGGCAGGGTGGTGGTGCGAGTTATGGTTGCTTAGCTTACCAATACTGGAGAATTTCTTTTTTTGGATACATTATTTTTATTGGTCTACAACAACAAGGCGGGCATACTGCCATCCAACAAACAACCAAATATGGGATTGACACATCCAGACAAGAGGTAGACCAGCCGGCAAGCCAGCAAAACATTGTGCATGTATTAGACATTGGTGAGTGGGTCAGGTCACCATGGAATGGATGGGCATGGGCCAGTTCGTTGGGGAGAGGTGGGCTGGCTGGAGGGCGGTTACACAGGGGAGTGGGGCGAGGGACACAGTCAATAGTATCGGGGCAGGTGGTGAGACCCGCTCAGTCATATAATGCGGCACCCTTTGCCCCATACTTTCAGGAATTTGCCAGGGCTACCCCTAAAACTGGTGAATTTCTGAGGTTTTTCGGTTTTACTTGTAACCATAATGTCCCTTTAACAAATTGTTTCATTGAATTTCATAGGTTTTTATTAGTGCAACTTAACCACAAGATCCCTTTAAAACAGTGTTTTCAGTGAATTTCATGGGTTTTTACCAGTGCATGCTATTTTCCCACAAGGTACTAATATCATACTTACCCCAATAAGGCAACATTTTTGTCAAATTTACAACATTTCACTTTAAAACTCAGCCATTTCCCGCTATCTAGCACAATTTTTAACACTTCCGTACAGTTTTTGTAATTTTTTCCACTGATTTTGCGATGGTCGATTTCCGCGAACATCTGACATCATCGCGTACCTTCCGGACAGTACCACCATGATCAGGCGCTCGTGCGCGCCATGGTGATCTGTCCACAAACGCATCAGCATTTTGCGATCAGGTCCGTGCTTCGAGGACAGTTCAGAACTGCATTTCCTACTTGTCTAGGAACTTTCAAGCTCAAAATGTAACCTTGCACAACTCCTACACCTATTCTTACTCATTATCCATTAACAATCTAGTACAATCTAGTACAAAGCATATACTTGGAAGAAAATTTCCAAAACTGATATTTATCTTAAAAATGGCATCAGCTATTGCCATTCCTCCCCCCAAAGAGTCACCAGCACCACCAGCTGGAGGACCTACAGAACAAAATAAGTGTGGTACTTCTACAAAGAATGAAGGGGAACAAGAAGATGAGGTAGAGGAAGTGCCCACCTCTAGCACCCAGAGAGAATCATGGGTGGGGCAGTTCTTTACCACTGTTGGGAATGTACCAAAGGCGGAAGCTAGCAAAGTGAAATGCACTGAGTGCAACTTTGTAATCAGTCGCAGACTACCTGGACAGTACTCTTACGGGACCACCTCCATGCGCCGCCACACCAACTTCAAGCACTGCAATGTTCTCAGAAAGGTTGTTCCTTTCTTAGCAAGTAGTAGGCTGTCTTCCTCCACCTTGTTTTCCTCAACCAATACTGTTACCACACGGCTTACTTCTGTGGGACACAAAATCCCATCAGCTACCTTGCAAGCAATAAAAGAGGCAACACACCACTCTGCAGGGGGATTTCGAAGTGCTTTTGAAGCTGTAATCAAGGAGCGTGAGAAATACTGCCTCCTACCTAAGAAGTAACACATGCACAACATCTTCCCTTTCTACCTGCCCCTCCATATTAGTGCTTGGTGCCTCTCCCCTCATTTCCCTCCCCACCTTACGTTTTAACCTCTCCTGCAAATAAAATACATCCAAAAACAACAAAATAAAGGTTCCATTAGGTACCATCTTTCACAGTTAATAAATAGAACAAAAAAAACGTATAGACTCCATCTACATTACATTTCTCAGTAAAGTACATAGACTCAATAAGATTTCCCAACATTTCCATTAGAATGTGTTATGCTAATGGGAATAATGTGGCCTTTATCTCCCTTTCCAGGGACTGGAACGGGAGATAAGGGCCTGGCAGCCCAAGCTATCGGCCCAAGCGAAGTGAGGGCGGATAACGAGGGCTCTGGACCATTATCCACCTTTACAGCCACTGCAATGGCGGATGAAAGCCATTAGCACCATGGGTTCCCAAGGCGGGAACCCGGGATGCTAACAAAAAAACAAAAATAGGGTGTTTCTTCCTACACCGGTCCTGTTGTAGAAAGGAAAATCCTTTTCCAAGATGGCCACCATGGAAAGGGAAGGCGGGGCTCCGTACAGAGCCCCTCTTCCCTTTCCATGGCAGCCTGCAGAAGGCGAAGAGAGAACTCTATGACCCTATTACCACAAGCACATTTTCTTCCCACTTTCAAATAACTTTACCACATAGCCGGTCCCAAGTGGACATGGCCAATTTAACCCCATTTGTCGTCCCTCATGGTCATGGCCAGTAGCCAGATTGTCCGGGTCTTGACCTTATGCCATGAACCAGACATTCTGGCCACTGCCCATGGCCACAGACTATACCTCAGTCACCAAAAGTATATCACAATGTTTTGTACGTAGATTATGACACTTTAAAAAAATAAAACACAGGCACATTTGCAAAACCATGCTTTAAGGTCCTTGCCAATCCACCTTACACGAGTTTGCTGGAAATCTGCCCATGTTTTATTTTTTCAAAAGTGTTGAAATATATGTATATACAATAGTCATATAATTTAGCAGCCCTTGAAAAAATCAATTCAGACTTTACACAAACATTCAAACATGCTCCACACCACCTCCACTCTTCTCAAATCGAAATGGTGTGCCACATGCCTACTCTCGGCATAGTGTTGTAAGCCTTGCACAAAAATGTCTCCAAGCATAAAAACCCTGATCCTCTCCACCTCGGCCATCTTCAGTATGCGCACCGTCTTTTGACACAAAAGAGTAATGTGAACATCTAATTGGCTGATGCCTGCAGTCGCCTTTCCATGCAGGATTTGCTGTAGAAACCCATATGTGACACGCCATACCAGCGGACAAGTGTTTCCTACGTACGGCATGTAACTCTTACCCAGTCCTTCCGCCCTTTCTACAGCGGTACCAAAGCGAGTCCCTCATTGGACACAACTAAGCAGTCGCACAATCATCCACCAATCACATTGAACATCGCTAATTTTAACTCTGTCATCAACATTGTGCACTTCAAAATTACTGTCGATGATTATGAATGGAAGTCGCATATCATTGCAAAGCACCTACTTCACAAGCTACTGTGCAAATATTTTGCGAATTTCTACTTACAGCTCCATGCATGTGCACATGCATGAGTATAGAGAACAGGTATGTATATTTTAATCAAAGAACATGTGGAACCCTTATGATTTAATTTAGACAAAATAACGCCGCTGAATGTCCATAGGAAATACATAACAACGCTCCCCCTTTAAAGTGCAAGATGTCCGATTTGTCATTCACAAATCGCACGACTGGTTACTGTCGTCCGCATAACCTTACATGTGCACTGGGTTGAAATATGAAAGTTGAATGCTCTGACGAAAGAAGCTCAATCAATGTGTGCAGTATTATCACTGCTGCAAACACACAAAGTAATTAAGTTTGTTTTTTTGAATCGCAGTGAAGACTACTCTCCTGAGAATCAACAGCACCTACACTGCAGACGACATATCCGAAGAAACCTGCTCATCTTGCACAAAAAAGGAAGTACAGTACAACCTTTATATTGTAACTACTCCTCAAAGAGGCTGCGTGGGTTATTCGTTTTTAATAAAATATGAATAATAGGCAGAATGGCTGACAAATCCCTGTGTGTTTGGTACTGAAATAACATCCGTAATCCTTAGAAGGTTAGATTGTGAAAAGAAGTTGTTGTAGCAAGTTTTTGGCATTTCGGTTATTAATAATGGTTCTCGTCATAAGTAGGCCACTTTGCACTCTCATCTGAAACACATTGTCGTAGTATACAAACAGTAAAGTAGCCTTACCAAATCATTAGAAGAGTTCAATGCACGTTGACACACCATGACAAAGAGCTTCCCCATCAGACTCATGCACACATGCACACTGCACACATACATTGGACAACAGACCAAAGTATAATTTTTTTTCTCAACAGACACAGAAGAATGCCTTCCAAAAAGCAACTCCGTAGAAAGGAACGCAGAAGTAGAGCAAATAAAAATAAAGGTGCCCAATGTAAGCATCCAACTGTTGTAGAGTTTGTAGAGAATGTTGGTACAAACCAGCTAATGCAGTTTGGTAACAAAATAAAGGAAGTCTCAACTATCGAAACTAATTCCTCCATCAAAAAGTGTCACAAAACACAAAAATGTTGTCAAAAAAACACCTACCAGTACAGCTAACAATGATCCTAATAATCCTGATAGTGTAAGAAGAACCCATAGTAAAAAAAATTACAAAAATGTTTCGTCACAGAGTCCTTCAGAATCTACTAAGAAGAGGACCGAAATCATCCTCACTCCTTAAAACCTACCGTAGAAAGTTAATCCTACAAGCTCTCGTAGACAGTGCAATCCTTCTCCAAAGGAAGTTATTCATATTAGTGTTAAATAGGATGAAAGCACTAACAAAACTAAGTATCAAACTACAAAAGAAACTCAGCAATAAACGGAATGTGAACAAAAATAATTTCTTACATGTTTGTGGTGGTGAATGGAGTCGCACAACAACCACAGAGCCATATTTTAATGAAGAAGCATACAAACAAAATCAAAGAAACACAATTGCCATCCATAGCAGTGGACGAGGGTATGAGAAAATCAATACTACCATTATGGAACAAGAAACACTGCTTACAAAACTATCCCCTGAAAACTCAGAATGACCTATCGATTCAGCAGAACCACACCGTCCAGTATACAAATAGCCGTGCACATCAATGTGTGCCATTCCAAACAAAGCTTTCAAATATTTACGTCAGTTCCTCAATCAATATGTAAAAGGTAAAGACAAAAGTAAAATGAAAGTGCTGCAAAATATGGATATTTGTCCAGTGTGGAAAGACACAGGACTAAAAGGACATTCATTAGCCTGCATTTCTGGGCCTATTTACAAAATTACCTTCCATGATATCAAAAGAATATCAATACATCCTTCTAATGTAAGAAAATTAGTGTATAAAATATACTATGCAAAAAGTCCAGCTTCAGAATTAGGCAATTTAAATACCACTCTTCTGCATGGTATACCCAAATACTTACAAGAAGAAATTGACTGTATTCAGAAAAAGTATTTTGGAAGTGGGAGCCACTTACAAAATGCAACAGTTTTAGAACATAGTGGCAACAATTCTGCATATAGGAACCTTCTATTACACACATACAGAAAAGAAATAGTAAAATGTAAAAGGTCATCGGCTGAAGTACCAAACCATGTGTGTGTGTGTTGGCGCAGAACATTTTACAAAAGGAACACAAAAAATGTGGACATATCATACAAATAGAAGACAATGAAGACTGTAAATGGTTTGAATTAGCTTTGTACCTTTTAGCGGAGAACAAATATGAACTAACTGAACGCCTAATATGTTGCAGTTACTGTACTGCAAATTAGACAACAACCACACTCCTTCACGTGCTATTACAAACAATTTGGAATTGTTTCCATAAGCAAAAATCCTGCAACAGCTCAATTTGTATGAGAGCATAATAATTCAAACAATTCACCCATTTCATGCAATTATACACCTTCATCCAAAAACATCAAAATTACCTTCCTCTGAATTGGTGAAAGGCATTCGTGGCAAAGTAGTTTATTTGCCATTAGATCTAACGGAAAATGTACACACTCTAGGAGTGGAACGTTTAATAGAGCATTCTTTAATAGTCTTGGTAAATGGAGTACCAACAAAGGGCAAAAAGATTTGGCAACAATTAGTGGACTTACACAAAGTTAGACAAGCATTGCAATATCTAAAAGACAATAATGAGTACTACAAGGAAATAAATATTGATGAAAGTTTAAGGGAAACAACTGAAATGATTCAAGAGCCATCAGAAACTGGACAATTCGAACTTCTGGATCCAGCTACAGTATCCACTCTTTTGGACCATTACACAATTCATCCATTGCATTCCAATGAAAGCATAGATGATGCAATAGAAACTTACCAAATGCGACAAACCAAAGGGTCACCAATGAGCATTTGGGAAAAAAGTATAGAAGCACGTGCTTTTCCACTGCTATTTCCTACTGGCAAAGGTGGAATATACGATGATAGACCCACTCAGATTGGGGCATCATAATACCGATCATTACGAAAGTATTCGCAAGATCCCAGATTTAGAAAAAATGTGGAATACATATTCCACCTACTCTATGAAAGTGAATTAGCAACAGTATGTTATGGAGTTGCACACATTCTTAAATCTGGAACCCACTTTCAAAATATTTCAGCTACACAGTTAATACAAAAAGTACAGGAAAAAGATGAGGTTTTACAATCAAGTATAACAAATTTGTTTGCAAAAATGTGTGGTACAAAGGAATACTGGTTCAGATGGCACGGAGACGTGTGTTGCATGGTCAGAAACCTTGGACCACCGACTTGGTTTGTTACGCTAAGTTGTGCAGAATATGCATGGGAAGATTTACCTGAGTTCCTACGCATAGCAAACAGCAACAAAAACAACATAGATATATTAACACCTGGAGAACTTTACTCTTTAGATCCAGTTAATGTCTCAAGATATTTCCATCATTGTTTCATTGCATGCTACACTTTATTTGCAATAAAATTGTTCCTCCCCTTGGAGAAGTGCAGCACTTCTTTTGGAGAAAAGAATATCAAGCGAGAGGTGCACCACATATTCACATGCTGTTATGGATCAAAGGTGCACCAAAATTTGGGCACAACAGTGATAGCACTGTTTTGCAGTTTATCCAAAAATATGTCACATGTGAAATCCCTTCACAACAGACAAATAGTGAGCTGCATTGGCATATTTTACAATTTCAAAGAAACAAATGTGGCAAATATTGTCACCACAAATACTAAAACAAAGGTAAATACTACACCAAATGCTGCTTTGGTTTCCCTAGACCAGTTACAGAAACCGGTGAAGTAAACAACTTCATGTCTTCAGTTCGACATAGTGTTAAAGGTAAATCACCTAAAAACACGTATTACATAAAAAGAAGGGGAGAATCAAAATATATCAATGATTACAATGCAATCATTTCCCTCTTATGGAATGCAAACATAGATGTGCAGTACATTACAGACAATTCAACTGCTGTTGCACGATATGTTACAGCCTACTTAACAAAAGCAGAAAAAACAGAGCTTCAAGACCTCTGGGATGACCTAGCATCAGACAAAACATTATCACAGAAATTGTACAGCCTAGGCATAAAAATGCTCTCTCATAGAGAATGTGGGGCCTACGGAGCAGCAGATTGTTTAACCGGCACTGTTTGTATAGAAAATCAGACAACATAGTATGGCTCAGTCTTGGTCCTGCAAAATCTAGAAAAAGAGTGCTAAAATCATATGAGGACATAGAAACAATTGCCAGAAATAATCCCAACAGCCAAGACATTCTAAAAAACAATTTACTGGACACATACTATCCGAACAGGAGTACCACTCTGGAAAGCATGTGTCTATACCACATAGCTCAAAACTTTGCATGCAAAAATAATGTAAAACCCGATGAAAGCAAATGTAGATATAGAGTGACCGATTGTGAAGGGAGCTTAGTGAAACTTACCAAACAAAGCTTAATTAATCATGTAAAATTGTCATTAAAAACTGCTCAACAGAAAGAACTATATTACATGTCTCTGTTACAACTTTTCAAACCATGGAGAAAAGAGGAAGACATACTAGATAATTATGACTGCTATGAAGATGCTTTCAAAGCAAATGAAAGCACTATCACCGATGTGAACTTTACGCAGTACAAAACAATGTTACACAATGAGCAGCAACAGTAAGAACTACTTCAGGCCCAACTAGATAAGGACCCTTCCGACAATAGTGAACCTTCTGTAACAGTAAGTCAAGAACCACTAGGACAACCACTAATAGCAAATGAGGCTGAAGTAGCTATGGCAGAAGTAGAAAACACCATGTATCAGTATCAAGAAGATACAGAAGACTAAACTGTACAACAAGCAAAACTTGACAATGATCAGCGCACCATTTTTGAAGACGTAACAAAACAAATTATACATTGTATAAAACACAAAAATAAAGAATGTACCTGTCAAAATTACAAACCTATACTGCTGTGCGTCAGTGGTGAAGCTGGATCAGGGAAAACATTCTTAATCAAAATTATCAGCAAGTTCCTTCAACAATTGACAAACAACAAACTGTCAGCTGTTGTAACTGCCCCCACAGGTTTAGCTGCCTACAACATAGGCAGTGTGACTTTACACCGATTACTACTGCTTCCAGTAGAGCATCAAAATAAATTAAACTACTACAAACTTTCTGCAGAAGCTGCAATGGAATTAGGTAGAGTATTGAAACAAATGAAAATGTTACTAATAGATGAAGTGAGCATGGTCTCCAACCTAATGTTGTCTTTGATTCATCTCAGATTACAAGAAGTACTTAAAAATAATAACGAAGAACTCTTTGCAGGGAAACACATTATCGTTTTTGGAGATCTTCTACAATTGACACCAGTGAAAAGTGAACCAATGTTTAAAACCTTAGGCCACAAACTCTGCCGGAAAACTGTTGGTAGCATAGGTAATGTTAACCTTTGGCAACATTTCCAATACAGAGAATTAACTGAGATCGTGCAGCAATCTGCAGATCTCACTTATGCCAACATTTTAAAAAGTATTAGAGTTGGTTTATTATCGCAAGAAGCACAAGTTGTATTGAAAAACCGGCATATACATGCATTTTATGGCGATAATACATGTGCAACTGATGTTATGGAACAATTAGCGCACATAAATGTCAATTGTATTGCCTTAATGCCAACTCTTGCAAGCTGTTTCAAATTCAATGAAACAATGTTAAAGAAAGAAATGCAACCAATAATAGAAATTAGCACCACAGACAAACTAGACGCAATCATACCCACGTGATAGCAACATTCAGTTTGTAAATATTCCCTTTGATAAAGTTTCAGAAGTGAAAAGGATAGGGCGCTCAATTGCTCGATTTCTTCTATTCAAAGACATGTATGTACGTAGAGAGCAATTTTCTCTAACTCTTGCATTTGCAGTTACCTTTCATAAATCCCAAGGTCTTACCCTAGACAAAGCATTGATAGATATAGGAACACCAACAGTGTCTAAGGAAGGCATGAGCTACGTAGCATTATGATGCTTACGTACACTTGACCGTCTATTGCTAATAAACTTTGATTCAAGTAAGGTCAAAGCTGATATTCCTTGCATTCTAGAATACAATAGATTGCGTTCACTGTACACCCCTCATCTGAAACAATACCCTGTTCCAGATAAAGTGAAACGTGGTTAAAGAAAAGTAAATGAAACAGAAATGCAACAGAATTCAACAGCAAATTCCGCAAAGAAAAGAAAAGAAGCTAAGGTTTCATCAATTGCCGCAAACATAGAACAACTGATTAGAGAATGTAAACCAGGGACGTCGGCAAAGAAGCAACAGAAAAACTGAAAAATGCACTCATATACAGAACTTGCTGGGCCATTCAAATTTGCAAATGAGAGTGGGGTAAGTTGCTATGCAAATGTAGCAATGAATATTCTATTTCAATTGCCACTTATTGTTAACAATATTTACCTGCACAGTACAGACCAATTGTGTTTGCAAATGTTAGTGCTGCATAGAAATGTAACAAGCAATCCTGACAACACATACAGTGTTCATGGAGTAGGGCAACAATTGGACGACTGCGCTGGAATGATGAGATTCACTATGAACTCACAAGAAGATCCACAAGAATTTCTAATGTACATACTATTAGTATTGGAAAACAAAAGCATACCTGTAAATGAAATCTTCCAAATTTCGTACATGTGAAAACATACATGCACTCTCTGTAGCAAAGTGATAGAGGAAGAAATCCCAAATGAGCGATTTGTGTATGTTTCCATACCAAATTGTGAGAGCATTCCATTTCAGCAACTTGTACAAAATGCAAACCATGGCAGATTATGTAGTATTTGCAATTCGACACTCGCTCCACCTTACTGATACAATCACATAGTGCCTACATAATACTTATGCTTTTATGTTATAATGCAGATGGCACCAAAAACAACTGCAAACTGACTGGATTCACACACGGTCAAGTGTCACTTGGAAAGAAAACCTTTCCAACAGTAGGAATAATCTACCATGCAGGAGCTACAACCAATGCAGGTCACTACACTGCATACATTAAAAAGAATTCTGGATGGTTCGAATGTAATGAAAGCACCATTACTCTAAAGCAGAGATTTCCAGCTAACCTAACAAATGCATATTTAATGTTATTAAAGCCAAAATTTACGAAATAATGTGTACTTCAAGATTGTCAACAAATTATGTGAAAGACTACAAACAGTTAGAATACGCCCACAGGTATCTAACTAGCCAACAGGATGGTAGAATGACACAAATAAATTATTATCACAGATTGTTGGAAACAAATGCACAGGTAGAATACGCCTACATGTATCTAACTGTTGTTAAAAATGGGCAGGAAGGCAACAAACATAACATTGATCAGAAAGATGAAGGGAACACTCAAAGGAAACAAGGAAGTAGTTAGTACCATAGGAAACAAAGGTTTTTTTTTTTATCTGACAAGGATTTTTTTTCCCCAGACCCAAGGATTAGAAAAGCAAACACAGAAACTGAGCACAATGGACAGCACACTGGTTTGTAAACTAAATATGAGGGTTAAAAAAAAAGGTTAACTGTCTATTATGCAATGTAGTAAATTTTCAAAAAATGCAAACACTAACACACCTTTTTCTTTCATCACAGAAATCGAAAAAGTGATACTTCCGCCAAGTACGATAGCCACTTAAAAAATGTATGTGGATTCTGAACAAAGTGAGGAATAAGTATATTGGCAGTCATTTTCTACACATGGGAATCTACACATCTAATCTATGATACTTATATGCTGCAGTGCTTGTAGGCTGGCCCTTGCATCTTCGGTGAGTAACCTACCGCCTGCACCTTACGACCAAGGAACAAGGAGTATAGTTCCCACAACCATCGCTGCATATCAAAACCATGGTCCTTGTAAATTAGCTACTTATAAATTTACTTTTCGGACCATCGTCTGCAGCCATGAAGCTAAGACACTAGGGCGTCAACACAACTAGCGCATTACGCCACACCCATATTGACTTGTAACTCCACTGCTTATGACTTCAGTCTTGGGTGCATGGGCTTTGGCCATGCACCAAAGAGTGCAGGGTCTCTCCACAAACACCACAGTGATGTGTGGTAGTAGTGTTTTTTTCTATAGGTGTGATATCCTTCAGTGCTTCTGGCCAGAGGCTTCACTCCTAGCTGTATGTCCATAGATATTACATGGGATGGGTGTGCAGTGACTTGCACGTCTAGTACTCATAACTTTGTACTTGAGTGCATGGCCTTTGGCCATGCACCCAAGACTGGACGTACTCCCCACTACTTTCCAATCGAAACGCAATATGGGTGCACATGCTACGGTGGTTGTAGCCAGGGCCTAGAGATTTGTAAGTAAGGCCTTCGGCCTTCGGCCGACGATCATGCATCCAAGACTCTAGGCCTTGGCCACAACCACCATAGCATGTGCCACCCATGGGGGCGTACTGATGAATTCAATAACCTTATGAAAAAGTATAGCAATTACGGCATGCTCTCAATTTCAATGTTCCCTAACACCACACGTGTCCTTACAACAGTAACAACTTAGGAAAAAGTATAGCAATTACGGCTTGGTGTCAATTTCAATATTCCCTAACATCACATGTGTCCTTACAACTGTAACAACTTCCCCATGCAGTGCACGGGCTGAAATACTGGTCTTATTGGACCCCTCATTTTCTGTGTCCTTACAACTGTAACAACTTCCCCATGCACTGCACGGGCTGAAATACTGGTCTTATTGGACCCCTCATTTTCTGTGCGTAAAGGGAGGTCATAGAACATACGTCATTAAGAAGGTATAAGTGTATTATTGGGTGCATGGCCTTTGGCCATGCACCCAAGAGTGCGGGGTCTCCCCACAACCACCTCAATGATGTGTGGGTTATTCTATAGGTGTTTTATCCTTCAGTGCTTCTGCCCAGAGGCTTCACTCCTAGCTGTATGTCTGTAGATCTTACATGGGATCGGTGTGCAGTGGCTTCCACGTCTAGAACTTATCATTTTTTTCTTGGGTGCATGGCGTTTGGCCATGCACCCAAGACTGCACACACTCCCCACAACTTGACTATCAAACCGCAACACTACGGATGTATGCATGGGTGCCACATGCAGCGGTGGTTGTGGCCAGGGCCTACAGTCTTGGAAGTAAGGCCTTCGGCCTTCGGCCATGTATCCAAGACTCTAGGCCCTGGCCACAACCACTGTAGAATTTGACACCCATGGCACCATACTAATCAATATAATAATATCCATCGGAAAAAATAATGCATTCACGGCATGTTGTCAATTTCAATGTTGCCTACCAATATGCGTGTGCTTTCAATAGTTACAAGTCTCCTGTCCACTGTATGGACTGAAGTGCTATCGTTATTACACCCCAAATTTACTGTGCGTACAAGGTGTCCATAGAAATTACATCATGAAGACCGACCCCCAGAACAAATGCATTGATCACCCATGTCTTACTGTCTGAACCTTTCCCAATGCTTTGTGACACAGCAAAAGAATTTCCTGAATAGAGCATGTGTATGCTGGTTGTTGCTCCGCTTTCGTCGGATCCAAGATGTTGGGCACATCCAAACAATCTGACGCAGAACACGTCTCACAGCAGCCAATGGGCAGAGACGTCGCGTGTCCGCGGTCATGACGCCAGCCCCTTAGCCAATCAGTATCTTGTTCATGGACCGAACAGGGAAGTGTGACCACCGAGCGGACATAGATATCAATCATTTTTTCAGACCTACTTTTTGATAATTATAAAGGAAAATACTGCAGGGATGGTCACCAAATTTACAAAAGCATGCTTTCTGGACCATGCCCCTGTACCTGCTGCAGATTTCGTCAATATCCGTCCAGCGGTTTGTCCTGTAGCCGTGCGCAAAGTTTTTCCCCCATTCAGTCTATAGGGAAAAAAGACGTTTTGGTACCCCCCTATAACTTTTGCCCCCCTGCACCAAACATCCTCACCAACATTGCAAAGTTTGGTGAGGGTTCGTCCAGGGGGAGCTAAGTTATAAGCCGCCCGAAAAGTGCTCTTCCTATGGAAACAGCAACTTAACCATAAGTATATATATGAATAGCTTTTTATTAGAGAATTTTCAACTTTTCCAAAGGACAAAAGAAGAAAAACTAAAAAGTAAGCATATAAGCTATATATATTATATTTCGTTTTTGCAGAATAAAGTGCTGTTACTCTGACTTTTTGAAGCCCGTCCATCCTATAGCTTACGTATTTTGCTCAGATATACACTTAAATCTATGATTCTGAAAACAAGCATTTCAGCAGCTGTGCATTTGAACAGTATGGACTCATTTGTAGCTTTGTTTTACTCATCCTGAATGGAGGACTGCAAGTATCAGAATGCAAAGAAATGTTAAGCAAAAAAATTGGCATTGGGATTTACAACTGTGCTTTCAAGGCTTAAAGCACCCAAATCACTCACCTTTTCACTCTAATCAGGTGAATTGGGTTTGCTGAACTTTAAGAGATTCAGGTGACAGATTCAGGTTAAGCTCTTGAGAATCTCATGCTGATGAAATGTTGCTTTAAAAATTGGGTTGAAGAAATCAGACCTTTTTCCACCAGTACATGTGCATAATAAAGCTAATAGAATAGATAAGAAACTTTCCTGCTAAGGATACACAAAGAAAGGTCAGTTTCTAAATTACTAATGGAGTGCACCTGGTTGCTTGTTTAGTATACAAACCAAAATGAGCACATTTTTTGTAGCTGACAAAAAATTGAATACTTGATTAAAAAAAAACACGTATGGCCTGTTTAAGTGTTTGAAAGTAGTGCTAAAACTTCTGGAGGAAATTCTGCCAAATTCTTGATGGTTCAGATGAAAGGTTTGGTGTTATTATCACCATTATTACCCGGCACACGCGGCTGAACAGGAATACTATGTGGTGATTGGCTCATTTGCGAGCCATAGCACACGATTTTCCCGTCCACGCCGCGCGTGCCGGCTACTCTGTTCACAGCGAGGGGCGTGGCAGCCCTCAGCCAATGAGGAGGCTTGAAACGGGTCAATCCCCGCTCCCAGCCTCCCCATGGCTGGAGGCTTCCTTCGTCCCCCGCCGGGGACTCGGGTAAAATATATTTTTTTCCAAGCCTTAAATCCCTCCTCCCTCCCCACCCCACTTACCTTCTATCCTGCGGTCTCCGGCGGGGGACGATGGAAACCTCCAGCCGTGTGGAGACTCGGAGCGGGGCCATCCCCGCTCCAAGCCTTGCTCACATCAATCTTCTACTATGTCCTCGAGCCACCTACATGCCCTATGGGCAGAATGGGGATTGGGAGCCCAGCAATACCGCCATCCGCGAATGGGCAATTACCGGGCCATTCATCTCGTAATGGGCCGGTTATTCCACCGTCGCGGGAGGAGGTGCCGGAAGCGAGCATGGCGGTAGCCGTGCCTGCCATACAGCCACGGCTACCGCCATGCTCGTAATGAGGCACATTGTTTCTTTTTGAAGTCACTCTGACTTCATAAAGAAATTATTTCCGTTAAGGACTGGACCAAAACGGAAATAATTACTTGATGAAGGCAGAGTGACTTCAAAAATAAACTATTTATTTTTGAAGTCATGGGGCTTCCCCCACCCCATGACATGGAGGCCTCCAGCCTAGGGTCTTCATGTCATGGGGTGGGGGTAGCCACCAGACTTTTTGTATTCACTCTGCCTTCATAAAGAAATCATTTCTGTTACAGAAATCAGTTCTTTAGAAATGCAAAGTGAATTCAAAAAGAAAATGTAAAAAAAAAGAAATTGCAAAAAAAAATGTTTTTACTCGAAGTGGGGCCCCTACCAGAGCATGTGGTTGCGGGCCCCCCCCCCCCCGCACCACAGAGGGTGCGGGGGCCCCTGTAACGCCAGTGGCTGCTGGCTTATCTGGGATGCCTGGACTAGAGGTTACAGCCCTTTGCAGGCCTTAACAGGAGCAAACAGGAGTTGCACTTGTCTTCCTCTACTCTTCAATGTGGACACCTTTGCGAAAGATGCTCTGTAATCTAAGGGATAAGAACAGAAAGACAGGGGCAGGGCTATGCAGGTTGGTGGTCACGTAACGTAGATTTGCTTGCACCAGCTGACCAATTGCAATAGAAAGGAGGCTGGAAACGGGTTGAAGTAGGGAAGGAAAGTGGCAGGTAATGACAAAGAGCACACGAATAACAGGCACCAAAACATTAGCACTGATTAGCAGATGTGTGTGGGCAGGGATCATGTGACCTAGCTCCCCCTGTATCAGCAGACCAACTGCAAAAGAAAAGGGGCTGCGAGGAAGCGTAATTAGGGAAAGAAATGTGGCACGGTTAAGAAAAAGAGCATCGCAAAAGAGGTGTGGAAAGATTAGCATGTGGATGGGGCTGGCGTCACATTACTATGTAAGTCAACAGAATGTAGGTGTGATATTTTCAGTGGCCAACTTCATGAAAACACTGTGAACTTGTCAATCCAAGCGTTTGGCGTTTGGCTGTAAAATTGTATTAGGCTATCTTTAGTAATCTCTATGTAACTGCTGTATTATGTATTCTTGAGGCACTTGGTATTTTTTACCCTTATTTCTAAGCAATATCATGTCAATTTGACGTGCATTTTATATGTGTTCAAGTGTTCTTCTTTCTGGGGGAATCATTTCTTGATACTCTTCTTTTGCTATGTTTTTGTCATTTTTATGGCGTTAATGAATTACTAAGACAGTTGCCAATTTTATTACCATTTTTCGTCAACATGTTTGGAAATTCATATATCTTTTTACATTTTGCTTAATTCTCTCATAGTGATTGTTTGCATTAGAATGTGCTAAATGGGAGTAGCCTCTGCACGTGAGTGTTTAAAAGTGAATTTAAGTGCCTGACATGCACTTTTAAGCTGAAGTGAGGCTGTATTTTGCATCCGTGCACTTACACACACACACACACACAGACACACTGAAATCTATGGCCCTTCACTTGGAGTACATGAATGTCTTGCATTTTGGCAAAAGGAAATAAAACAACGCTCCTTATTTTTTACATTTTTGAAATTTGTTTTATTTAATTTTATCGGTTTATCACAAACCTTTAAAATGTTACAGACAATACACACAAACAAAACAGTTTTGTCATGAACACTCTCCTGATGAACCCCTCCATCCGACTTTTGTGACCCGTGCGTTACCTTCATTGCCCATCAACTAAAGGCAAACTTAGACGATTTTCAATTATCAGTAAAAAATGGGTCAATGGCAGTAACAATTTCATATCTGATCCCTGAAACATATAGGCCCACCAATCGTCTGCACAGAGGGAGGGGTGATTTAAGCTCCAAGTTCTCAGATGGACTGTTCTTTCTGATCGAAGTTTGGTGCAGAATAACACTAAATGCTTAAGAGTTTCCTTGTCTTGTGAGCATAGCCTGCACATTGGGTTTAAGGCTCTGTTGCATTTCCATGCACGGAGCCTCTCTTTAATTTTGAACATGTTCAAATGCCATCATGAACAGCTTTCGTGCTTGAGGGTCTGGAAACAACTCGATGTAGCGTTGTGTCCTATTGAACGCCCGAGTTTCAAGAGGCACCTCACTCATCATTTTTGCAGCGGCTCGTTGTGTGCAAGTTTGATCCCAGTCAGCGCGCAAGATTTTTTATTTTGCCACTTTCGGATTGTCGTGAAGCATGTCCAGGATGATTTCATGTTCATTCAGGATCCCTTTGCATCTCTTAATCCACAATGTCACAATGCTACAGTTAGCAGGTGTAGGACAGTGAAAAATGTCAAACTGCGATATTTGCTTGCGGAGGTAAGTTTTTCGAAACAAACCCAAGTGCTCATATCACATACAAGCAGTCCTGATTCCCTTTTGGAGAGCCAGTGCCTTAGACCAGAAATAATTCTCTAGTGACGACCACACTTCATAGGAGCAGCCCAATGCATTTTCTGCACCATATAGCAAGACTGGTATTACTTTTTGTTGATAAAAGGCCAGCAAAGGTTTTATTGAAAATTTGCCCAATTTGTTTTGCATAATCACGGCTTGACTCGTGAGTTGTCTGCATTTCTTTTGGGATTCAGCAATCCATGGACCGTCGTTGATAGGTGAGTTTATTAGCATTCTAAGGTATTTTACGCTCTGGGATGTCTGGACTAATTCTTGACCCAAGAACCATTTCAGTTTTTTCGCTTTGTTCACGCTTTGGCCATTCAAGTTCCTGAGCACTAGAATTTTGCATTTTTTTGTATTGATTAGGAGTTGGTTAGTTGCAACGTATTGAAAGACAGTGTTCAGTTTTCTTTGTAGGCCGACAGGTGTTACTTCCATCAGGACCCAGTCGTCGGCATACAAAAGCCAGCTTAAGTGTGAGTCGACTACTTTCGGTGGGAATGAGTTTACTGAGTCAATTGATAAACCTATGTCTAACATAAACAAACTGAATATCGCAGCAGCTAAAGCACAACCTTGTTTTACACCTTTAGAGGTTTTAATTGGTGCAGACAATGTTCCTGATCGATCGAGCTGGATTTGAATTGAAGTATTAGTGTGAAGTTCTCGGATGGCTGCTATTCGATCAGTTGGGCATCCCCAGCTTCGGAGTTTAAACCACAAAAGTGACCTATCAATGGTATCGAACGCATACGAAAAATCAATGAAGGCTAGATAAACTTTCGTATTTGATTTTATTGCCTCCATTTTAATCAAGTTAAATAGTAGCAGATATAGCAAAGGGCCCACCTGTTATACGAACCCAGATTGCCTTTTGTCTACATGGTCTGATTTAACTGCCCAGGCCACCAGCTTTTGTTGCAACATTGTGGCGTAGATTTTACCCAATACATTCAACAATGCGACTGGACGATAGTTTTTAGGGCTTGTTCTGTCTCCCTTCTTAAATATCGGGACAATAACTGCAGACTTCCAGGATTTTGGGGTTCGGCAACACAACGTAAGACTGCCCATAAGTCTGGATGCTGTTTGATAGTATAATTAGTGAGGCTGTCCGGGCCCGGGGCTCGCAAACTTTTTGCGTTCTTGATTATTGACACAATATCGTCTTTCAAAAAGGTCAAGGCCCACTGTTTAAGAGGTACTTCTACTGGACCACTTGGATACACATTTGCTTTGTATAAGTCTTCAAAATGGACTATCCAAGATGATTCCGAGACCATGCATGACTGCAGAGCTGTTTGAGGGGCTTGCGTGTTGTTAACAAGACTCCAAAAGTCCCTCGTGTTTTTGTTCTTTAGTGTTGCTAGCATTTGTTCTGCATCGTTTTGTATCATGGCATGCTTGTGTAGCTTTAACCAGTTTTCATATCTTTGCTTCACAGCCTTTATTGCCTGTTTACAAGCGTCGACATCTAGGAGCTGAGTTCTCCTAAGTGCAGCCCGCACTGTGTGCTTTTGTTTAAAGATCTCGAGGCCAAAGCAGTGTACCCGATCCAAGTTCCGATGTTTTAGGCCGACCTTTTTTGCTTTGAATTGCGTAAATAACTGGTCATATTCGATGTTTGTACTGAATTGACAGTACTGGTTGGTCACAGTGTTAACTTCACACTCATCTAATCTTAAGCCTACTCTATTTGATTCGACCAGGATTTTGTGAGTTCACGTTGAAATTTGAGCGTTTGTTATCGTTGCAAATTTCATTAGCAGAATGTCGTGATCGCTGTTTGCTGTTTTACAGACTTTCAAAGAGTGTATTCTTGGGTGTAAAGCTTCAGACACAAACATGTAGTCTATGATAGAAGATAAATCATCACAGTGCCACGTGGGTGTTGATGGTATGTCGTCCAGAGTGCTTCCATTCATCATTTGGAAATTGTGTAAACTCATTTCGTTTGTCCATGCCTGTACCAATATGTTTTGCTCTAATTTTGAAGGCTTGAAAAGGTTGATGTTTAAATCACCACATATGATTATATTTACCCCTCCTGAGGCTTCCAACAGACGATGGAGTAGATCAGATATCTGGTCAATATAATCTAGCTTTCCCGCTCTTAGATGGTTCCAATACAAATTCAATATTGTAATCTGGTCAGGACTGTACTCATGTAGACCCAACCTTTCCATGGAAGTCTCTTGAATATAAGGGGAGTGGTTAACCGAGTTTGAGATCCGCCAGCCCGAGGATCTTCTGACCATAGTTATCATACCTGCCATCAGGCTCCCTTTTTGTGATTTTATTGCTGGTTTAAAGGCGACCTCAAACTCGGATGTTACCGGCATGTCACTTAACCATGTTTCTTGAAGACATGCGATATGAAGACCATCTAGCCAATTAGAGTTAAACTACTGTGTAAAGTCTTGTGTGTTACAAGAGGCTAAGCTACCCACTTGTAAAGTCTTGACTTCCTGGCGTCATAGCTTGGATTTCGTGTTTAAAGCCCCTGCCAACCATTGCCACTCATTGTTTATCGATGGAGAAGCTGAGGTTTGTATCCTGGTCTCCTTACTGCTTTCAGAAATTCCGTTCCTTATTATTGTAATACTTATTTAAGAGTTCTGGCCATCGGTTGCACCTACACAATCGCTCCTAGGCGCTTGAGGTGACGTTATGGGAGCCTGTGATTTTTCACAATTTCAGTCAACTTCTTGAGTCTTCCATGCTTGCCCTTGTGAGGCTGACCCCATTGGGCCCCTACATGGTTCCGATGCCAGGGATGGTTTTGTGGTAGCTGCCCTTTGGGATGGCATGTTTCCATTAGTGAGAGGGCGTGATGACATCAAACCCCAATGAAAACAACGCTACATTTTCCTCCAATATGGTTCCTGCAATTAATGATGAAGTTAGGTGGAGCACCAAGTTGTCGTTCTTCCCTTCTTCCGGAAACTCCACGATTTTTAAGTTGTTTGAGGTCATTGCCCATAGGCTTGGTACAAAATGAAGTAGCTTGATTAGGTTTCCTCGATTTAGAATCAGGTTATCGTTGTTGTCCAAGCTCTCAATTTTGAACATATGGACAACACTCTTGTTGGAGTCTAATTTAAGAAAGCTTACTTTAGGCTTTTGAAGGCATCTTTCTGCAACAAATCCATGCACCTTCGATCGTTTGTTGCCAGGTATCTCAGTATTGGCAGATGTGACAGGCTGCTCGCATGGGCCATTTATATTGACTGGTTTGGCAACTTGACAAAAGTTAGACCGTGGCCTCTCCGGTCCGCTTGCTTGAAGATTAACTAGAGACTGCATTCTCTTCTCATGCATTGTCATGAACACCAGACTAAGTGAAGGTGTAAGCTGAGCTTGGTCAGTATCCGTTTCTTCAATGATGTGACAGATTCTTTCATATGACACATATTCTGTTGCAGGGGTTCTACGAAGCCCCTTATCCGTTTGAACTTGGCTTGGATCGAGATTGTCTAGAACTATTTTGGCTTCCAACTGTAAGTTTTTAGCCTCGCTTTGATTGGGCACTAGAAATGTTTAATTCTCCATGTTTTGAATGCTTTTGCATGCCTTAATTGAATCGTCTAGATCCACGTATTCCGGATCATCATATGTTGACAAGTCTAGGAGCTCGGGCAGTATGTCATCCACTGAGCTTGCAACCTTTTCCAGGTGATTGTTTGAGGATGTTAAATTCGAGGCGTCACCTTGCATTGGCTTTTTTATTGTTAAGTGGTGCAAGACCTGCAGTTGGTTTGTTAGAGTCAGTAGACACTATTTGGACCACTTTTATGTTCCGCAGGAACTTCCGAGCTCCATTTAGAGTGTTATTTTTCCTCGCCTTTTGGTTTTTTGATTTATTAATATTTTTCTTAACAGCTTGTTGTGTTTTGGGTTGCGTTTTCTCTGGATTGCTTGAATCTTGTGACCCGCCAATGAAAATTTATTAAACATTAGGCTGCGCCGCTATAGGAAGTAAAAGATCTTCACTTGATGCCTCTTCAGGTTGTAAGCTAACTCCTGAGGTCGTTGCTGTTTGATTGTCGTGACAGGCTTGGTTAGCGTTACATCTGGCTTGTTCAAATGCCGTATGAATTGAAATGTCCACAATATTTGAACTAACGGATGTTACAGAGGTTCTAAGTCCAGCCTTAGTCAGTGGCTGCGTGTCCTTGCTTACTGAAGCCATTGGGTCTGCGTTATCCTTTCTCACGTCAAGTAAGGCCACGTTGTGCTCTGACGGGGGACAGTTTAGATTTGTCGACTCTGAGTGTTGGATTTTCTGCGGTCTAGACACTCTAGCTTGGGCTTACTGGCTTTGTTGTGACACATTTTGCTCATGCTTGCCTTGATCTCTTGTGTTGGCGTTTGCTGAAACACTTTCAGTGTTAGTGTAACCTGGTTGTCTTAACCAGGGCATTTGTGTTGCATCATGTTTAAATAATGCGCATGCCTCTCTGGCAACTTCAGCAAACAGCCTTTTGTTGGTTGAGTCGCTTCTTCTGTCATCACTTAGGAGTTTATAGGCTGTATCCAACCTTTTGATTACCTCATGTTGCTCTGTATAAGACTGATTGCATGTTTTTTCTAGCTGAATCAGTTTAGAGTTCATCAAAGCCACGAAGGTAGTCAAATCTTTAGTTGCTTCATGTATGTTCTCGTATAGTTTCATGAATGGGGCTAAAGAGATCGCCGAACATGAAATTAAAAGGGCTTGGAGCTCAGTTGAGGGCAACATAGGGGGCACTTCAGCTCTAAAGGCTTGCGCTTGTTGATTAAGCGCGTTGCTCGGTGAACGATCCTTGTCACAACGAATTTTAGGGAATGGGTGTTCCATCAAGAATGAATCCAAAGTGTCCTCGTAAAGTGAAACCTCATTGCCAGACATCTCATCTGCATCTTTGGGCTCTTTCCTGCTTACAAAAGTGAGTCTTTTTTGGGAGTTGAAATGGATGCCAGATAAATCGTGCCAAGACTCCCCATTGGGTGAGTGTTCATATGTTTTTGCACGTTTATAGTAAACCTTTGGCCATATATCCTCATTGGCTCCCATTAATTGGGTATTATTCTGTTTTAGAGATGTTTTGTTCTGGGACTTAACAGGTGGCATGAATCCTTTAAGCAATTTATCAGAACAGGCTTTGTTCATAAGCACTAGGTTCTGTAATACGTTGTTTACAATGTCAAGGGAGTCCCTTCTTGCAATGTTTCTTATGTCGCTTATTGGCGGTTCCATCGTATTGACAGCCTGTGGACAAAAGGCTTCATCGCCTCCAAATCTAGGCTTGCAACATCTCACTTCTAGACTGCGGCTAGTTAAACAGAACACATTATCATTGCACGCCTCAATAGGCGATTTATTTGCCACACTCTCCGGCGAGCTGGCGCTGATCGGCACCTCAGCGTCACTCATTATAGTTGTGGCTCGTTCACAAGCACACAAGGATCGCGTAGGCTCACTTGGGTGGACAGCAGGCACATTCACACTGTACACCTCTGGGGGTTTGCCACACTCACCCCCCGAGGTGCGCTTCCCAAGGGTTGCGCATGCCCCCAGCCAAGGACCGTTTCTCGACTCCAAAGCCACAGACCGTCACTCTAAGAGGAGCAACCGTGCATCGCACATTGCCCTGCAATGGGTACCACCCCCCCCCCCCCCCGCCCTCGCCCGAGACTCTCGAGACGCCACTCGCAGAGTCAGAAGGTGGGTGGATGTATTTCGTACATTTAGCAAAAAAGGGCTTCTGAGGGCTTGTTTCTAAGTTGGCAATCGAGATTGTTTTTAAGGAGTTAGGCGACGCCGAGTTCGCAACTGGCTCTCCGATGATACGTTCATCGGCCATAGCTGCCTCGCCGCCGTTCACCCCGGCAACGCTAAGGGCGGGACGGACAGGCTCCAACGAGTACAAGGGGCCGCCCATAGCACCGTCAATGGGAGCCGCAGTAACCACGTCACTGTTTAGGTGTGCCGCAGACTCTAGGTCTGAATCCTCCACGGCAGAATTACAGAAATAGTAACAGCTTACTTTATGTGTAGTGTGTGGTCGATGTAGAGCTGCAACATCAGGCATTCCGCCCGCACAGTCGCGTCGCTTCTGAGCTCGTGTCCGTAGTGCTAGGGATGGTACAGCCACCATCAGCACCACTCGCCCACTCGCCAAACAGCCCAACAGCAGGAGTCTACAGCCCTTCTCTCCTCAGGGCTTAACGCCGCAAGGGCAGCAGAGGTGGCCTTATATTGTCAGCTGACCAGGTAGGCAGCTGAAGGCTTAAAGGCAAACGCACCTCCAACTCAAAACAGCGTAATTCAATGCAGGAAATGAAAAGCGAGTTTACTGATTCCAAACACTCGCCACAGCCCAACAGCAGGAGTCCACAGCCCTTCTCTCCTCAGGGCTTAATTACGCGAGACCACAGTCAGACCAATGTTCAATTTAATTCTGCAAACATGTACATTCATAACATTTTCCTGTGTAGTAAATTAAGCAGTCACTTATTTAGTGCAATCATAATATCGTTCCACAATGCACAGTTTCATATATTTTCCCTACGTGCAATTGAAGATACTACTCTTTAAAACTCTTTTAAATTATATGATTATAATAGATGGTAGACTGACATATTCGTATAAAAGCCTGAAAATCATGTTCTTTTTACAGGCCAGTTGTCATAGCACAATTGACCTATAATAGGAAAATGACATCACAATTACACTCCAGTTGTGTATGACATGGGCCAGCACAGCACAGAAAAGAATTCTGGTTTTCACTGCAGCACTTAATTAAAGCAGTAACACGCTTTTTTCAATTTCCTGCTTATAAAATAGGTTTTTGTGACAATTTAATGCCATTAGTGGACATGGAACAGTTTATGCTACAATGTCTAATGTGTGCACTGATGGAGTTTAACATATGCAAGCAAAAATCTGCATGTAATTGCACATTTTAAAGCACACAATGAAAACGTGTTTTCGATGCAATTTATTAAACTGCTTAAACTATTTTTCTGCAACATATTAGAAGCTGCATATTAGCTTTTTCAGATTCTGAATCACATTCTACAATGATTATATTGATCAGCAAATGGAGGAACCCTCATTCCCAAACTTACAACGGCTAGATGTAGTTCAGTCCACGTTACACAAATTAATGTAATTATGGTTGAGAAGTGTCCACAACAATCTGACTAAAAATACAGACAACAATAAGTGTCTGTCTCCAGTTCCTGAGAGAATATGACACCATGGCACACTATGCACTTGCATCGAAAAGTTTACATTAGCTGTTTACGTGCCACCACTTTTGTGACAAAACGACCTTGCACGTCAAAGTACATTTATCATACAAAGCCCTACAAAGTCACACGGCTGCTCTGCCATACTTCTTAACCTACTTGAATTACGCCAGGCCTTCAGCATTAGCCAACCATAGTCCCTTATTAGTTTCAGACTCTCCACGCTTGCAGTTTAGAGAGTTGATGTACGCAATCCTGCAATAAATTGTTGTGTTACCTCCTGCCTTGACACTTCCTGTGCTTTCAGCATAGGCTACAGTGTTCACTGCTCCCTTGCGACAATGTCACTTATCTTCAGGATGACCACCTGGGACAACTTGTCTTGACTTCCGAGAAGCAGCAGAGGGTTTGCTGGTCTCACTGAAGTTCCTAGCTGTGGTGGGCGCCGTATCTAGATGATGCCTACCACCCCTCTGATAAAATACACGGACACCAGCTTTGCTGCCTCCGGGTCCCTGTGCGCACTAATCTTGTGCCCAGCGCTGCCCCCTTTTTTTAGTGGTTGTGTTCCGTGACCTGATACGTCACGGGATCCTTAAAGGAGCACACACCACACTCCTTCTTTTTCATGAACAAATAACACAAACAGGTTATTCCGCATGGCCACAACAGGTGAGAACAAACCGTCAATAACACAGCTACATTCAAGATTACTACTGGCATTAAGCTGATCAACAGCCATATCAGGGGAGGTTGTTCTCAAAGTCCTTCATTTAGGCCGGGCACCTGCGTCATCTTCTTCTCTCGGACTCGGGCCTCCCCCTTGATCTATCAGCCCATCTTCGCCATTGCTGGACACTGGTTCCCATGGATCGGATTCCTCACTCTCTAGGCCTAGCCATCGTGGGGAATCCGTTGTTCTCTGATTGTTGGGACTGTCGCCACCTCCCTGTCCAGTTGATCCCCTGAGTTTACGAAAGAAAATGGCATTTCTCATTACTGCCATTCGGCCATCTGAGGTGTGATTATAGTTCCTTTGGTCTCTATCACCTCTATTGGGGTAGGTTCATGGGGAGGGAAATTTTGCCTTTGGGGTGTCTAGAGCGTACCAAGACTCTGTCCCCTACTTTTAGATGTTGATCTCCTAATCCCCTCCTGATGTTTTCTCTCTCGTTCATCTTTTCTTTCGTTTGAGCACCAGGTCTTCATTGATCACTTCAAGACTATGGATTGAGGGTTCTGGCAATAGTCCTCTTGGGCATCCCTGGAAGAGGGCCTCCGCCGGTGGTATCGCAAACAAGCAGTACAGCGTGGTGCAATATTCTCACAGGAACTGGTACAGGGCCCGTTGTTCGCATTCTCCTTGTCCGTGTGTGATGCAGAAGACTTTATTGAGGGTCCTCATCATCCTTTCCGCCTCACTGTTTGCTCTGGGCCATATCAGCGTTATGTTTCAGTGTTGTACACTCAGGTTCTGGGGATATTGTGAAAACAGGCGACTTTGGAAGGACAGACCATTGTCTGTGCAGATTTCGTTGGGAGTCCATGGCCGGAGAACACTTTCTCTAGATAAGGCACCACATCTTCAAGTGAGGTGGATTCTAGGAACTCCGCCTCTGGATATCTTGACCATTGGTCCAGAAGAACCACAATGTGGGTGTCTCACAGGTGGATCCAAAGTCCATGTGTAAGGTTCCCCATGGAGTGTTGCTCCGGCCCATGTATTTGATGTAGAGTTCTCTCTGGTGGGGTAGCGCCGCCTGACACCAAACACATGCGCAGACAAATTCCTCCACCTTTTCTTGGAGGCCTGGGTACCAGACATTCCTCTGGAGTCAAGCTTTAGTTTTGGCCACTCCTTGGTGTCCTCTGTGCACCAACTCCAACACCTGCTGTACTAAATTAGATGGGATAACCATTTTTGACACCCTGAGAATCAGGCCATTGTCCAGGATTGTTAGTTTGGTTTGCAGGTGCCACATCTGTTCAAGCACCCTTTTTTGGATCTTGCGTGTGCTTGTTTAGCTTCCCCAGAACTCGTTTCCATTCACCTCGCATTCTGGCCAACTGCAGCAGTTGGAAACATTCATCCTTTGCTGCCGTTTCCTGTATCTCTTCAAGGGACATCGAGATGGGCGTTGCCGCTGACACTAACGTGTGCAGAAATTCCTCTGTTCCTTTTTCCTCATCATACTCTATCAGGTCCTTCCCCTCCTTGGGGTGTCTGGAAAGGTAATCTGCGACGTTAGTGCTCCCCGGCGGTACACCAGCTCAAGGTTGTATTCTTGGAGGGCGAGTAGCCACCTCTGGATTTGAGCAGGAGGTTTGGAGGATGAGCCAACCATGATCGGCAGGAAGGGATTGTGATCGGTGACCGCCGTCACTGATTTTCCATATACATAAAGGTGAAAGCGTCTACAGCCCCAGAGCACTGCTAGGGACTTGTGCTCTATTTGCGAGTATCTCTTTTCCATAGCAGAGAGAGCTCTTCTCGTAAATGCAGTAGGGTGGGTATTCCCACCATCATCAGGCTGCATCAGCACAGCTCTGAGGCCAAGAGGGCTGGCATCCACAATGGTTTTTGCCTTCCGATTTGGGTCAAAGAGCTCCATGGCATCTTTCGCTGTGAGGGCATTCTTGATCTCCTCAAAGGCGCTCTGTCCCAGGGCGGTCCATTTCCAGATGCAATCTTTTTTGGTGTGATTGGAAAGTGGCTCTGATAGGGTGGCTAGGTTACATCTCCCACAGTATGTGACCATAATAAGAAAGCTGCGGAATTCTGAAACATTCGAAGGGGGTCCTGACTCCTGGATGTCCTTTACCTTTGTGGGATCTGACAAAATCCTGTTTTCTTGAAACATGACCCAGAGAATCTGATTTTCTTTTGCAAGAACTCGCATTTGTCTTCATGTAGCATGTGTCCTAACTGCTGGAAGCGGCCTAGGACATTCTGCAGCCTCTCCAGATGTTCCTGCTCCGAGCTGGCATCACTTATATTGATGGCTCCATTTAGCCCTGCCAGTGCACCGTGGGTCGTGTTTTGGAACACTTCTGTCGGCTGAAGAAATTAAGATGCTATACAACCCTCAATTAGGTGTAAACGTGGTAATGTAGCTGGAGGCTGGGTCCAGCACCAGCTGGTGATAGACTGATCTGAGGTCCAGTTTTGAGAATCATGTTGCCCCCTGTAGATCAGCTGGGATGTCATCCAGCTTTGGGGTGATGTGCCTTTCTTTTTTGATTGCTCTAATTGGGAGGTGCATGCCCACACATATGTGAATGGAGTCTGGTTGTTTGTGTTTACTGGCGGTCACAATTGGGGAGACCCATGAGGCCGGCCCTTCTACCTCTTCGACAATGTCCATGTTGTCTAGGTTCTCAAATTCTTTATCGACCATTGCCCTGGGTGGAATGGCACACACACATTTTTACGGCTGTCGGCTTTACAGTTGGGTCAATGCCGAGGGGGACTGGATCTCCTGTGAACTTTCCTATTCCTGTGAACACCATTGCATACCTAGTCAGTAGGGATTGAATGTCTTGTACGTATACTCCAAAAGCAAAGTTCACGATGCGCAGAGCCGCTGCTGAGGCAGACCCCAGTAATGTGACCTTGTTCACCTTGGTGACAAAGAATAGCACTCTGATTGAGGTGTCTTCATCATCAATCTGTGGTAATGTTTGTCTGCCATAATACATACGGACACCCCAATACAGGAATTTGGGAGTTGCAGATGTGGACTGTGCATTTTGGTTGGCGTTGTTTTGAGGCATTAAGCTCTGAAATGCTGGAAATAAATAACACATCTTCTTGATTTGTCTCCTCTACCTTCGTACAAGGGTGGTTTTTTGACTAGTGCAACCTTCCGTATCTGACTCTGAGCTGATTGCCTTGAGCCACCTTGCCCTTAAACATGTGTCAATGGTGCTGGCACACAGCAGACTCGGGCAAAATGATTGGTTACCTCACACCTCCCGCAGCCCTGACCTTTTGTGGGTCTCCAGCTAGTGTGGTGCAACTAGCTGTTGAGATGAAAGGCTTGCAATCATTGATGAGCTTGCAAGTGTAAGCCGTGGCGGAGGCTGTGGCATTAACTTGTCTATTCAGATTTAAGTCAGTCAAGATAAAAGCCCTTAGATACTTTGATGTTAATGCCTTCTATATTGAACTATTTGAATTGATTACTAAGATTATTTAGTCTTGCTGTGGAACCAATGAGCAGAAGCTCTGTCGCTTCTTCGTTAAGATAGAGGCCGTGATTGGCCATCCATGCTTCAATGAGAAGGTAGATTTTATTAAGCAGGGTTGAGTCTATGTTATGCTCGCCAGTGATGGGAATGAGAATCTGGGTGTTGTCTGCATTGTTCGTCTAGGTGACACCCAGATTATCAAGGTCATCGAATAGAGGCTTTATAAAACTTACTGTACCTCATAGGTGAGACACACGACGCTTGTGGTGCTCCGCAAGTGATTGGTGCCAGCTCAGCTGATGCCATTGGTGCAAAGACCCTCATGGTTTGATTATCCAAGCATTTTGTCCTGCAATTTGGAGACTTACATTGCCATTTCATGTATCCTGCAGAAATGTCACAATTACTCTGAGGGATCACTGGCAGGATGGGAGGAGGCGAGGGGGAAATAGATATGGCCTTCGGCAGGGACTTGGGTTCTGACAGACCTTTAAAGGGACCATATGACCAAGCTTCAGGGTCTTCTTGTGTGTTAGTTGATTTCTAAATTTTGGTAATCATGAATGTGTGCACATTTTGTAAAAAATGCATACATGCAGGAGCACTACTAAAAAATCAATGGACATCATGACAGTTTGATATTTTCTTACTGTGCACAGAAGAAACATAAACACGGCCTTGGCTTTAATCTGGGAGTGATCTTTTTCAAAACAGGAAGACATTTGTGTGTATTAATAGAAAAAAAATATTTAAAACGGAAATTGTCTAATTTTACTGACATTGTAAACTAGGTCTTTTTAAAATTGTACAATGTTCTTTTCTAATCACTTCCAATATATATTTTAGTCATAAGAAAATGTTATGCTTGCCTTACTGAGCAAAGCACATTATCAAAACCTAGAACACACACATGCATCATTTTCTGATGCAAGGTCATCATTTTAAGATCGACAGAGATGTAAATATTGCCTGTACGCTTTTAGAATACCCATGTGATAAAAGAGGAGAGGGAAAGTTGCACCAATGAGGTTTCCTGGCTGCTTTGTATAAAATGTAAGACCATTTCGCGACAGATCTGCCTGTAAATAGCAGCTGTGCATGGTATAAATTCCATTAACATATTATTACATAACATGAACAAACGTGCTATAACATAACGTCACATAAGAATTACCTCAGATGTTCATATTTGACAAATATGTCATGGGTAAAATGCTTGAATCGCTATGCAAATTGAGATTGGTTTCGTTTCAGTTTTCGCAACACTCACCTTAACATTAAAGTGTGTGTAACCATGGTCGTTCGGACAGCCCCGGGATTTAGATGTGAGGTTAAAATAGTTGTGATATCTGTCACTCCATTGGAAGTCAAAAGCATCTGGTCACATCATTTTAGGAATGGAGAGGCTGAAAAGGAAAGCCAAGGAGATGTATGCATGTCCAGTCCCCAATGCACAGCCGCTGAAAATAATACACATGGGTTTCGATTTTTAAATAAAGAGCTGTCATCGAGTGCTTCTCCAATATAACGCCCATCTTAAAGGCACATTGTAAAACTTGTGAGCAAAATCACGTAATACGAAGGAAATTCAACATTACATGTAATGTCAGTCACTTGAAATTCGATGCCACTGTGCTTCTATAAAGTAAAATAAAAGCACCATCTACACGGGGATGCCATTTGGGGGTAACCATGGGTCGCACTCGTGGTCCCTGTGTCCTCCCTTGCTACACCTGCAATCTCCCTTGCTACTCCTGTAAAAAAAGAAGATGTGTTTTTTAAATCAAGCTCCTAGGTTAGCGGGGGCCCCCATAGCCCCTGTAGTGCGGGGGCCCTGCCACACTAGGTCTGGGGATGCCCCGGGTGCAGTCTTCACACATCAGGGTGAATGCTGGGCAGGGACTTGCAGCGTGAGAAGGAAGCGCTCAGTAGGAACTGGGTTGGAACTGACCGTGACATGTGGCCCGTTTCCACATTCAGCTCCAACCCCATATCCTTTGGCTTCCTTGCAGGTCATATTCAGGAACCAGGATGTTCTCCCAGCTTCCTGTTTGTGAGCAACACAGAGGAATCGAGGAAGGTCTGGAGTAAGAGACCAAAGCTCAAAAAACAGGTAAGAAGGCTTGTTTTTAAAAATGTGATGTGTATTTTGCATGTGTGAAGAGCGGGTCAGGTGTATGTAAATGCTGTGGGTCAGTGAGTGGTGGGTAAATGAGATTAAATGTGATAGTGTGTGTGTTTGAATGTTGTGGGCGGGTGGGTGTGTGCCTGTGTAGAGAATGCACTGAGAGTGGATGTAAGAGAAGGTGTATGAGTGAGTGACTGGTGTGTGAATGAATATGAATGTGATAGTGTGTTTCAATGTTCTGGATGGGTACGTGTCTGTGTGGAGAATGCAGTGTGAGTGGATGGAGAGAAGGGGTATCGGTCAGTGATTGGTGGTTGAAGGGGTGGGAATGTGATAGTGTGTGTTTGAATTTTCTATTGTGTTCCTGTGTGGAGAATGCAGTGCAAGTGGACGTGAGAGGTTTATGGGTGAGTGAGTAGGAATGTGAGAGTGTGCGTGTGTGTATGTACATGTGTTGGGTGGGTGGGTGGATGCCTGTGTGGTGAATGCAGTGTTTAGGAGTTCATGTGTGTCATGACCTTGCTAGACAAGGATTTTGGTCCAGCCAGTCTATCTATTGCTTACTGTGGCATGCCATGTATTACTTGGCATCTTTGATAAAGCAAGCATGATAAGTAGAATTACCTTGCTAGACTGACATTTTGGTGTAGTAGCCTGCATGACTTTGAATTAACTGAGCATCTATGATGAAGCAAGGGTGATATGTGTTCATATGGGTCTAGACTGGCTGACATTGGAACCCGTTTGGACACATGTTTTCATTGAGACACGTCACTTTACATGGCCAAACCAACATGAGTATATTCTTACATAGGAGTACTGGCATAGATTGGCAGAGCCAGCTTTGTGCCTAGTGCCACTAATGATACTATAAAAACATCTCAAATCGAACATGAGTATTTTGCTTGCATAGGTTGGTGGAGCCAGCATGGAAATGTTTTTTATACTGACATATATATAAGGGACTGACATGCTTGTGCACTTTTGGTGACTTGCATCTATTGTCCTTTTTTTCCATGAGTAACCCTACATCCTACAAAACCGATTGCAAACTGTCTGGCCTTCTACCCACATTTTCACAGAAAATGTGCTGTGTAATTGTGAGGAACAAGACTATCGGCACGGGCAGTGTGCGCTCGCCTTGACTTTTTTTGCAGTTTTGTAATTAAAATGAATGATGGTAGATCAACCTCAAAAATGTCTGGGGCTAATCCGCACACATTTTCCTCTACTCACCGCACAACAAACACATAGTCAAGTGTATTCCGGGGGGGACTCAGCCTACAGGTGCAGTCCTCCCTGTCACATTTAGCTGGAATATGACAGCCACAGGTACATCAAAGCATCTCACAAAGTGGAAAGGCAACACCTTCCACCGGCCAAGGCTAGCCTTATTAAAATATCAAAGCCCCATGGATCTGCCCTCTCTATTGTCTAAGTTCTGTTGGTGGTCACACATACTGATGAGAGTTAATTGCAATAGACCTGCGATAGGCAACAGTGCAGAACTGACAACAGGGGCAGGACACTAACAACTCTTTGATATGCAATGTGGCAACTTGAAACTAGCTCCCAGCCCTCTGTATGAAGGACAGTGAATGGCATTTCTGGGGCAACTATTTACTGCAGGGAACCCCTTTCAAAGGGAAGACGTATGTGATTTGATGGCGACAGAAGTCTGATCCCACCACAAACTTCAAGGAAGACCTGCACTTTCATTAAGAGTTACACTTTGAACCACATCAGACAGGAAGATGGGTGAGACATAGTAGTACATGTTGTCACCCCTTACCTTTCTTGTTGCAAAGCACTCTGGTTAGGACCTCACACATAACAGAAGATTGTTGGTGGGGACCCAGGATTGATTCCTTAAGGTAGGCTTGGCATGCACCAATCACTGGGGCCCATTTGGCTTTAAAAGAGGGCTGAGCCTCTAACTTAGCAGATCATCCAACGACTTTAAAAGGAGTAAGAAGGATTCATTTGGACCCTGCCTGAAGGTGCAGTCTGCCTTATATCTTCCGCCAGTGAAGGAAGGCCAGGATTTCCAAGAGGGAAGCAAGATCCCTCCCCTAAACATCTCACAGGGATGCTTGGGGCCGTGCGGCTTGAAAGGATGCCACAAGCCCTGCGAAGAAGCTAGGAGGAGTGCCACACAAGCATCCAACAGCGTCAATTTTTTAAGGACATTTTTGAGGCAGTCGAACCCTTGAACCGCGACTGGTTGCACCACTGACTGTTGTCACGCTGCAGTCACTTAAGGTGTCCGAGACGCCTCGACCAGAATTCCAGATCCGCCAACCAGCACAGAGACGATTCTTGACACTGAGCCACTGTGTAGACCAGCATGCATCCACCCGTCCAGCCTCGCTTGTCAAACTGCCTGCCGCCTGATACCCGCAGCTGTCGCCCATCTTGAACTCTGTTGCAGGAGCTACAAAGCATCCTGGAACTGACTTCATGCTGTTGAGCATTAAGAACATCTCATGCACCAAGTAGATTGTGGTTATGTCCCATTGGTCCTTCTCCATAGGCCCCTAGTGACATTTATGACCCCTTGCTCCCTTGGTGCTGAAACCAAATAACAGTTAGGACTGATTGCTTTACCGACTACCCTCCTGTCAGTATCTAGAGTGCATCCTTTCCTTTGTGAAACTGTCTGTCCTCTCTGTTCCTTTACAGGGTGTGCTCTATTTTGTATTGTGCTAGAACTGTTTTTTGTAATAATAATAAATTAGATTTTTGTATACAACCTTGACTGGACAGTCCCTTTTATGATTGGGTAATAATTGTATTTTTGCTGTGTTGCAGCTAACCAACGATCGACGACGTTGCGGAGATAAGCCTGCCATTCCATCCATGTTACCAACATTGAACAAGGAGGCTTATAATTTACTTATGTTCCAATCTGTTCGTATCCCGTATGGTGTACTATAGGTGTGGGGCTGATTGA
Source organism: Ambystoma mexicanum (assembly GCF_040938575.1). NCBI lineage: Eukaryota > Metazoa > Chordata > Amphibia > Caudata > Ambystomatidae > Ambystoma > Ambystoma mexicanum. The sequence continues at coordinate 769,900,699 of NC_090933.1, read as the reverse complement.
TGGTTTAGAATCTGATATTCATCCCTGGACCACCGGTGCCTTGGAAGTTGATTCGTCACAGCAATGCACCATTTTAACCCATTATTCAAAATATTTTCTCATTGGAGGGGGAAGAATTCCCCTGACTCCCCCAAACCTGTTTTTGTTACATTGGACCCCCTCGCTATGGTCAGCGCAATTTTCATATTTGTGGCAAATATGTACACCCTCCAATAAAACAACTCACCAGACACCAGTGATGACTGGTATATATTGGGACCAGGAACCACCCCCTTCTTTCTACGCTAGGTGAAATATTTAAGCTTTGAAGTGGGAGAGCCATGAAGTGACCCACCCCTCCCCTCTCAAACTCCTTCTTGGAAAGGGCTTTGTCGAAGCTTCTTTCACAGGCCGGTCCTGGGGCAGGGGTCGTTATTGAATAACGCACCTCCCACATAGACCTCGGAAAATCGTAGATGCTTTGAGCCCCACTCTTGAGGGAAGTCCCCCGACACCTCACACCTCACCCAGTTAAAAAGGATTGAAGGGGGCTGTGCTGCAGCCGTCTGCCTGCCTGGGTGAGCGGCCCTGCGGAACGGACACCAACTCTTTGTTTACCTGACTGTGACGGCTTTGCCCCGTAGAAAGAGGGCTGGATCGACCAACAACTGCGGCCACTGTATCCGCTACTACGGTGGTGCGGCAATGCGGCCGTGACCCGACTCCAGTGCTGCTTATCCGGCGGGTGGTTGCCCGGTTGGCCGCCTGCCGACGAGGTGACGGACCTATTGACCCAATGCCGGCTGTGCCTGGGGAGCCCTGTGGTGGGGCCCAGCAGGCCTTTGATCCTGCTACATCTCTCTCTGGATAGGGAGGGCGGACTGTGGCCCCCCCTGCTGGAGGCGGGCAGCCTTCTTGCTATGAATTGAGGTCCTTGCCTGCCGGGGGCTGGTGCCTGCCCCGATGGTGCCAAGTCCGCCGCTGCCTTTACATCTGTGGCTCTCTCCGGGCCTGCACCGCTGGACTGACGGTCGGATCACTAAACATCCACCCTGGAATCCCATGGGGCTGGTGAGTGACTGCAGCTGGGGACCATGTCAAAAAAACCAGCGAAGCAGACATACATTGCTACTCTCCTATCCACCCGATCCAGGAGAGGGGACCGCCTAGAACCAGAGGAAACCAATGCTGGGAGCATGCACACAGAATCACCCCGGGATGGCCCAACTCAGGCTGTCACGAAGTCTGACCTCCAGGACCTCCTAGCAGCATTGACCAAAGAATTTCAGAAGGGCACCGAGGAGGTAAAGAGCACCATCACAGCACTCGAAACGAGAGTGGGGGAACTAGAGACAAGAACAATGGAGGCGGAAACCACCCTGTGCGAGCACAGCTACAAAATTAAGAAGGGGGCAGACAGGCTGAGCGCTCTTCAAGCCTGCTGCGAATCACTCGAACTTAAGGAGGACTCAGAGAACCGCTCCCGCCGCAACAACATTTGCCTGAGAGGGATCCCCATATCCATTCCAGAAGTGGACCTCAAGCATTATGTGAGCAATCTTTTCCGCTTCATAATCACCCTGCCGGACAACTCCCCCCTGGTGCTCGACAGGGTCCACAGAACTAGAGTTAAATCTAACGCCTTGGCCCCGCCGGACATCCTGGCAAGAGTACACTACTTCAAGGTCAAGGAGGAGATCATGCTGGAGGCTAGGAGCTCTCCGCGAATACAGTTCAGGGACACCTCAATCTCCCTTTACCAAAATCTCGCCGCCAACACACTCCTGAAAATGAAAGCACTGAAACCAGTGACGGAATGGCTGAGGGAAAAGGGTGTATCATACCATTGGGGCTTTCCTACAGCCCTGATTTTCCCCTGGAATGGGATCATCCGCCACATACATAAACTACATGAGGCCAAAAAACTACTTAACCCGGCAGCAGGGGGAGAAACCAATGAGGAAGCACCCTCAGACCAAGAAGACCGGCAGAACTCTAACCGGTCCTGGTCCTGGGTGGAGAGACACCGTCGAAGAATCAGGGGATGCCCACTCAAAGGCAAGCACCAAAGCAACGACGGCTAAGGTGGGGTGACACCGACACCCAGGCTCCCCCAGAACCAACAAGCATCGCCAAAAACCAGTCACCAGCCACTAACACTGGACACTCACTGAATTCTCGAAGTAAAACAACACTTCAACCTCACATACAGCTTTCATCGACACGAAATAGAGGCCTAAGGGTCTCATCCTCAAAGGATTGCGCTGGCCTAGCCGGAGCCCCTGTTGCTCGAAGGCTGGCCCAGTTGACCAAGTTTTGTTTTAATGGGGGGAAGAGAGGGGTGGCCACCGAGAGGGGGACAAACTGCCAACACAGGTCCTAGCTCACCTGGCAGCCGCCCGCACAGGCTGGCAATAAGCGGAGCATGATGGTGCCCACTAGCTGCAAACTGCCCACACCGAAATGGGGTCATCCATTAAGAACCTGACCATGATCACCTGGAATGTCCAGGGCCTCAACTCCCCCAGGAAACGGAAGTCCGTGGAACATCGCCTGACCCAGCTAGAGGCATATGTAGTCTTTCTACAAGAAACCCATCTCCTAGCCGCGGACAAACAGAAAGTCAAATACCAAAGGTTCCCTAAAAAATACTTTGCATCCACTGGCCAGAAGAGGGGAGGGTTGGCAGTCCTGCTCAGCCAATCAGCGGCACTAACAAAGGTCACAGTCAAATGGAACCCCAAGGGCAGGTTCCTAATGATTAAAGGCCTACAGGCGATCTCCCAATAACCATCATAGCAATCTACTGCTCAAATGAAGCCCAGGAGAGCTTCCTACGTAGAATCCTCCCAGTCATATCGTCCTTTGCCGAAGGCAAACTACTGATCGGAGGGGACTTCAACCTCACCCCGGACCCAACCATCGACAAGACCTTGCCGCCCTCTGGAACAGACTTCACGAAGGCACTGGGGTTCGCGGAATTCTTAAGAGAGACAGAGACAATCGACGCCTGGAGGCTGGAGAACGACAAGACTCGCGACTACACTTTCTTTTCACATGTCCACAGGGGTCTCTCCACGATAGACCTTCTACTCATCTCAAGCTCGCTGTTCCCAAGCATTGTGAACATCCACATCGGCCTAAGAGTCATCTCCGACCATGCCCCAGTCATAGCGCAGCTCCAGACGGAAGGCCTACCAACACCACCACGACACAGAGCCTGGAAGCTGCACGGACATTGCAGACAGCCAGGATCTGTCGGAACCCCTCACTAACTACTTCACGGAGAACATAGGAAAAGGGCGTACAGAGGCTATGGTGTGGGATGCCATGAAGCCAGTGATCCGGGGGGTCGCCATGAACTGTTCAGCAGCAAACAGGCGCCGGCACCAGCTAAAATCAGAAGAACTGGAAACTGAGGTAGCACAGAAAGAGGCAAACCACAAACAATGCCAATCAACAAGGTCATGAAACGAGCTACGCGCGGCTAAAGTAGCCCTGGAAATGCACCTGGCAGACCATACAGCCCGAGCATTGACATACACGAAGCAGTACTATTACCTGGACAGCAACAAAGACAACCGCCTACTTGCACATAAACTCAAGAAAATACACACAAGGAACAACATTGCAGTCCTACGGGACAAAGGCGGGACCTCACGCTGCTCTGAGGCCGAAAAGATGACCATCATGACCGAGAACCATAGGAAGGTAATGTCAGGGAACCCTACGGAAGCGGCAGCATACGCCGCCTACCTGAGCACGATCCCAAGGCAACCCCGCCACCCACAGATGGACAACCTGGAAGACCCTACATCCTCGGATGAGGTGTCGAAAGTGATCCGCCCCATGAAAAACACGGCTCCTGGCCCAGACGGACTGTCCGTGCCATTTTACAAGAAATACAATCACATCCTGGACCCCCAACTAGCTTCACTTTTCAACTCCTTCCTCGAAACTGGCTCCGCCACCCCCTCCATGGAGGAATCGGTCACAGTTTTGATTCCAAAACCAGGAGCAAACCTAGAACTCTGTGCGTCATTCCGCCCAATTGCTCTACTGAATGTAGACTCCAAAATCTTCTCAAAGTTACTGGCACGCAGGCTCGCCGGGCTCCTCCCAGACCTCATTCACCCAGACCAAACGGGTTTCATTCCCGGGTCCAACACCTCAGACAACATCAGGCGCACCTTAAACATCATTGAGACAGCCAATAGAACTGGAGAAGAGCTAGTGGTGGCCTTGCTCGACGCACACAAGACGTTTGCCATGCTGAACTGGGGCTACATGAGGTAGACACTATGTCACTACGGAATTGGCCTGAAATTCTTGAAATGGACGATGGCTAACTATCGGCACCCCACCACAACCCTGGGTATCACCGGCGCCAAATCCCCAAGAATCGAAATCACTAGAGCCACACGCCAAGGCTGCCCCTTGTCGCCACTTGTCTTCGCCCTTGTTAGGCAGAATCCTGTGCAGTTCCCTTAAGGAGCACTACAGAAGATTAAGACTACAGGTATGAGCAATAAATCCCCTTTGGTATCAGTCTGTACGACAAAGATTTAGTTGGTAGCTGTGGCTAAACAGTCAGACTTATCTCAAGAGGGAGATGAGCAGTATTTAGGGTTTACACAATAGGACTACAGCACTAGGGCACAAGGAAACACTGACCAAAGCTTTGTATTAAAAAGAATATATATATTTATTTTACACACTTCTAATTCAACACATAAATCACAGTTAATAGAGCAAGTTAAAATCAGTCAAGAAAAGTATACACAACTCCCTAGTTAAATTGTAGACAAGTTTGAGCAAGAGTGAAAACTGAGCAAAACGGCACAGTGAAAACCAAACACAAATGGCACTCTAGCAATTTCTCACAAGGGACAGAAAGCACAAGTTATACAGGAATATCTTCTTACACACACTAGCAACACTTCCCACAAGTTTGTGAACAAATTTATGCAAGGCAGCACTTTAGCATAAAGAATACTTAAATGAAAACCGAGCAAAATAGCACTTCACAAGTTTTAAGAGTAGGAAGGAAAAGGTGTTTAGAAGAATTAGGTGCATCAACACAGTTCTAGTTGAGAAGCAATCTAGAGAAGGCAGTTCTAACAAATTCAGCCAGAGTCAATATGCCTGTGCCAGAGTCAGTGGTACAGGGCAAAGAGCCCAGGAGCAAAATGTTCATGTAGCTGCAGTAAAGTCTTTGGTTAACGATTCGAAAAGGTGGATGCAGAAGGTGAAAGACAATGTTAGACGATAGGGGCGGCCAACCCAACAGGTAGGTAAAGGATTTGAAACACCTTTTGCACTACCACTTGAAAAGGGAGGCCTGGCGGAACAAAGTATCTTAAAATGAAGAAGAGGCTCCTGCGGTGGTGGTTGTTCCTGGTAGTTCCTGCAGTTCGGGGTATCCAGCCGAGGAAGAGAGGCTCTCGTCGTGGAGGAAGGTTCGAGTTACAGCACTACCCAGGAATGAAACCAGCCACGGTTCTGCACAAGGAATAAAAGGTACGCCTCTTTAAATCGTGGTCCGGGTGGATGGCTGCCTGGCTATCTGGCCTCCAAGTGCAGGCCACTGGCGATTCGACCAAGGCAGGTCCGGGAAGGCGATTGGCAAACTGGTTGGCCCCACCAGCTCAAGGGAAGAAGGCTCTTTCAGATGAATATCTCCTCTCGTCGTGTGGAGAAAAGTGGTGAGACGCTGCAGCAGGACTTCACCGGTGGTTCAATCGTTGCAGATGTCTTTGGCTTCTCTCCTCTTTGGTTCCTCAGTTCCAGTGGTGACGTCTTGCTCTTCCAGTCCTCAGGACCCTGTTTTTATGCAAAAAGATCCCCATTCCTACAGCCTAGCTGTCACTCAAACAGTGGAGTGGTCATCTTGGCGGGAGACCCTCCAGCCTATCAGGTTAGAGTGTGACATGAGTTGCTGCGGCAACCCTGTCCAGGGGTCCTACTCCCCCTCCCACACAATGGACCCACTCCAGACTTAGTGGCGCCGAAAGGAGGGCTTCTTGGCAGAAGCCCGCCAAAAGGACGAACAAAGGATCCCTGACCTGGGTTAGGAGTTTAGAGAAAGACACAAGAAATCATTTATTTTAAAGTTCTGGCAAATAAAACCTACCGGAGTAAAGTTAATAATAAAATAAACCGGCGGTATGTTAGAGGCTGTCAGAAAAAGTGGTAGCCTCGAACAATGGGAAAATCCCATAGAGAAATATTTGCGGTTAAATATTTTCGGTAGTAACCACTACCAACAGCCAGAAACTTTTGAGAGAGGGACTGTACCGTACCCTCTCGAAAAGGAACAGCAGGGAAAAACTATTAACCTTTCCCAGTACCTCCCTAGGAAGATGGGTTGTACTGGTTTAGTTCATAAAAATTGACTAGTAAAGTCAATGGGGACTTTACATGCCCTGGGAGACAGTAGTCAGTCCCAGGGTATGGAGTCTATGTTTGGGGGCCGCTACGACACCCCTGTGTCACTTCACTGAGGGTGCTGTGTAACACATGTGTATGAAGATGGTTCCTATGAGGGTGAGATAAACCCCATAGACATTAAACACAAAAAATAGCCTAGAACAAACATAGCAAATATGCCTGAGAGTGGGAAAAAAGGGTCACACTCTTAGCAGGAGAAAAAAACAAAACCCTTCAAATCCAGCAAAGCTGCTGGGGGACTCTATAGGTATGCTCCTCCAGAATCCGGCAGAACCTGGCAAACCTGGGCCTCAAATTCAAGGACGATACCTACAAAGCAGCCATATACACCAACGATGTACTGATAACACTTACGCAACCAAGCACATCCCTCACTGCGCTATGGGAGGAGCTAAGCAGCTTCAAGTCAGCATCAGGGTTCTCCATCAACCTCACGAAGTCCACAGCACTGGGCATCAACATTCCAAGAGCAACGCTGGACTCTATAGCAGCCTGCCTCCCAATCCCATGGGTCAGATCCCACTTAAATTACCTAGGCGTCCGCCTACCGAAGCTAGCAGAACGCACCTACAAACTAAACCTCCCGCCCCTGCTGAAGGACCTACAGTTGGATATGGCCCGCTGGCAAGATCAGGAAATATCCTGACTAGGAAGAATCACAGCACTCAAGATGAACTTGGTCCCTAGACTGCTCTACTACTGCCAAGACCTCCCGGTAGCAATACCCAAACAAGCCAAACGGAAACTGCAAGCAAATATGCTAAAATTTGTTTGGGGGGGCAAGAAGCCTCGAGTAACCAGGAAAGTCGTACTTAGGAGCCCCGGGTCCGGAGGTCTGGGAGTCCCTGAGGTTGAAAGGTACTGCCTAGCCGCCCAACTCTCAGCGGCATTCATGTGGCAACCTGGCATCAACAAGCCCCGCTGGCTAAAGCTGGATGAGCACTGGAGCCAATGCCCAGTGGGATCCCTCCCGCATATCACATGGCCCAGAAATCCCCCTAACGCCGGGCCCCTCTCGACCACCAGGAACACGGTAAGCAGCTGGAAACAGGCGTCAAAGAGGTGGAACTGCAGGAGCACGGTGGGTCCACTCTTTCCGATCTGGGTGAACCCGGACTTCACCCCAGCCAAGGGCAAAACGCTTTTTCTAAGTGGAAGGCGGGCGGCCTGCAGTGCGTAGTGGACTTCTATGAAGGAGACTCTCTACTCACCTTCGAGGATTGCAAGAGAAAATTCCAGGTACCGGAAACTGAGAGGTTTCACTACACCCAGCTCCGACATTGGTTGTCACATGACCCAATGAGAACACATGGGCGCAGAGAACTGTCACCACTGGAACTCACGCTAACGACAACCACACCCAGGGGGACGATCGGCACCCTCTAAAGGCTGCTGAACAGGGCAGCCCCCAAATCTAACGAGCCCTACATGACACAGTGGGAGAGAGACCTAGGCCGAGAATTAGACAGGACCAGCTGGGAGCGCATCTGGAGAAGGACCCACAAGACCTCTAAATACGTAACGAATAAAGAGGGAGCCATTAAGGTCTGTTACAGGTGGTACATGACACCAGAAATCCTTCACCAATGCAACCCCGCTATCCCGCAACACTGTTGGAGGGGCTGCACGAACACACTAATGTTGTTGCACCTCCTCTTGGAATGCCCGAAGGCAGAGAAGTTCTGGAAGGAGGTCCTGGAGCAAATCCGACAGATCACAGGCCTATCAATACCGTGCAGGCCTTGCTCATGCAGCATTTTGCTCCTGGGTAAACAGACAGTGCACTCCTCCCCAGGTCAGTGCTTTTTTGGCTTGTTTAACACTTCAATGCCACAGATAACGAGTACTTCTGTGTACATTGATCGATAGAGATTTCTGTTACCCTGTTACAAGTACTGCATTATGTATGTTTTACATATAGGCTTCACGTCGAATCTGGAAAGTTACATTCTCCAAGGTGTGATCGTGCACAAATCTCACCTCCCTCTATGCCTCTGTTCTTATATCTGGCTGAAAGGAGAACACCTGCAAACAGGGGTGTTAGGCGCATCTGAAGGTCAGGTGGCATCACTTCCCACAATGTCACCTGGGGGCAGGCTCAAATGACATCACTTCCTGTGATGTCATCGGAGGTCAAGGCCGTGTGATTTTACGTCCGCTACCTCTGGCATTTTGGTGAAATGACGTTGCTGCATCTACATATTTTCAGAAAAGAAAAACGTGACAAAGAATTGGTGGGGTGAACCTGTCACTGAGGAAGACTGTCAGAATAAAGTGGACCTGCTGCGCCCCCAGTTCTAGGACATGAAATGTAAACAACACGTACGAGCAGCAGCATTCATAATCGGGGACTCCCAGTGCCTGTTCGAAAAGGTTACCTGCACTGTGTCTCAGGCAAACATTACAGCTTTTAAAAGTGGGACCACTGATAGCGAGGTGATTGATTCTGTGCAACAAGCCACCGCGCTACAATAATGATATTCATTGCCAGGGTGACAGGACTTAATACGTGACAGGCAGGAGTAGAAGAGTGAGGGTGCTTCAGTAGAACGCGCTTATGGCCTAACACTGCATAAGGAATAGAGGAGCTCCACAATACGGAAAGCCGCGCACTCGCTGCAGACTACGTACAGCTTCAAAAGCTATGGAGTGCACTTTTAGTAATCACTTTAATTCCACGGATACTCTACTGACGGATTCAAAAACCGGCGAACGGTCTGCTTGCTTCTGAATATGTATCAGGAAAAAAACAATGTGTGATGTGCATAGTGTACCTAGCTAGCAACAGCACGAGCGACTGAGGTCATTAGAGGACGTGGGACTTCCTAACTAGAATATTTTTAATGCGTGGGATGTGCGCTGCTTCAAAAGCCGAGCGAGCACAGGCCTACTTCCACTGTCAATCACGGGGGAGGTGTGCACTCTGGCAGCTGCGCAGGCCTCGGAGATGTATGCAGACATTACCCCCTGCAAACTACCTTCGATCCACTTAATAGCCATCTATTCGCATGAAGGCACGCATTTTCACTCTGCACTGCAAGGGCAGCCGGCTTCGTTTTGTGTGGGCCAGTGAGAAGAAATTATTTTGGCTGGCAGGATTATTTAGAGAATATCTATCGATATTTTTCAATTTCTTGCACATTTTGTTTTGTATCCGCTCATCATAACGTCACTGAACCATAATGCATTTTGTTTGTTATGATTTCATCGCTTGCAGTTCAGAAATCCTGTAACGTAAATCAGGGACGTCATTTCACCAAAATGCCAGGAGTAGCGCAAGTGACATCATGCGACCCAATATCACAGCAAGTGGTGTCATTTGACCCCACCCCGAAGTGACATCACAGGATGCGTGACACACAACCTTTCACCCCTTGACAAAACAGTAACTGGCATCACATAGCATTGTTCCAAATTACTGTGAATGCATGCAGACGTCCAAGGTCAAATGATAATGGTGTGTTATTGTATAGCACTTACGCTTAAGCACTTTATATAGAACAAATGTACATACAATATCACCCACCTGTGTTGTTCTGCTACTCATGTATCGACCTCAGAAGCCTGAAAGGCTGAGTTGGTCTTGCTAGGATTAAAACCTGCAACCTGCAGATCACACAAACATCGTAGCGTTGATTGCTCAACCCACTGAGCTAACTTACCGGCTGAAGTACCATTAGCCAGTGATTGAATTGTACGAAAAGAAGTAGCGGAACTATGTACCCTGCTGGCCTGCACCCACTCCCCACAAACCCCATCACCATGTCCCTTCCCAGACACAATACACACCCCCAAAAATGTGCACCTGCTGTTTAAGGGAACGTTCAGTGCAGTGCACTGAAAGTGCAAGTTTCAACTTATTCCTACACTTTTATTTTAAAACGAAACCATTCCGGAAAAGGTAATTAAAAAAAAGTGGAGGAGCACCGCTCCCGACTGCTCCCGCTCATTTCGACCACTGCCATTAGCGTTTGTTCTCAAAGTCAGGTGTACAAAACAGAGTCCACAGGAAGCTACCCCACTTTTCTCACCCTTGGCACAGGGTAAAAGGAATCAGTACAGAATAGAGCTCCTTGTTATAAGTGTATCAATGAGATCAGTTTATGCTGTTGCCAATTTTATTTCACACCCTGTGCCAAGGGTGTGAAAAGCGGCGTAGCTTCCTGGGGACTCTGTTTTGTACACTCCACTTTCTGTCCTCATCCACAAGCCCCCCTATGAAAAAAGAAGACCCCACTGCTCTGACAGTACTGATATCTCTGTTCTCTAAGTCAGAAAGCAAATTACACATCATAGTGGATATCATTAAACTGGTAACTGAGATTTAACAGCAGGCCAGTTCATCTGCAGGTCTGGTGCACATTTGGCCACATGTCAAGCGTGTGTGGATCTACTTTTCCGGCTTCAGAGGTTGTCAAAATACATACCTTTGGGAGGGTTCATAACTCTGTAATAAAGAATTTAGAGTAGCGAGGGAAAGCAGTGCACCCACACAGCTTCACGTACTCTGGGAACTCCTTACCTCATACATGCAAACAAACATCCTAACAGCATGCTAGGGAGATAGGAAAGATAGGCACATTGCAACAAAGCATTTATTGTGGCACAATGAAATCAAGGGGCACTTTATGAGCTATGGTCAAACATTTCTACACTGTGCACAAGCTTTTAGGCACGAGGATTTTGTCCAGTGAGAGAGGACAATGAGATTAAATGTCTTGTGATGATCGTAGCAGAGACAAGGCCAGAAAAAAACAGGCTATAACTGCTGAACCCATATGCATGCATAATTATTGGCCGACCCCATACCCTCACCCAGAATAATTTGGCTCACACAGTGTTTGTCAAGTGTTGGCAATAGAAGGCCGTAGGTTTCTATTGTACAGATATGGTTAAGGAGATAACAATAATCACATATCATAATAGTTACATACTTTTGGGCACTGGGTCCTGGGGTTACCCCCTCTGGCCTGTGCCTGCCTTCTCATGTCCCACGACTTGTTGTGGGCACCGTACAGTGCCTTGTACCTCTTTTCCTTTGTTCTTCTCCCTTGTTTGTAGGATGGGTTGGTTCTGTGGTAAAGAAGCAAAGGTTGGAAGGCACTGAGTAAACACTGCACCTCCTGTTTGTGTCCCCGTTCAGGGCCACAAACTGATTGTGTTTTCTCAGAGCAGGCTGCTCTCATTTATAAGACCCAGCGAAGCCCTGGGTCTTTGATATGCATACTAGTGGGGGCTGCTGTGTTCCAGGCCCCAGCCGGATAGCCAACTGTCTGGCCACCTGTGGGGGGGGTATGTCTTTGAACCTGGGCCCTGCCTGACTGTTGGTTTCCTTAGGTGCTTAGCACCTTGGTGCCTGGAGGAAAGGGTGAGGTGATTGTTCACAACTCGCTCTTCCTCAGCGTTGTGTTGCATAGACTGCGTGTCTCTCTAGCTGGGGGGAGGAGAGGAGCAGACGGGGTGAAGCTGGGCTGCCCCTCTCCTGGCGTGCTGATAATAACAGCAGTTACCCTGCCTCGCTTTGGGCGACCCTGCAGCATTGCCCATAACTCCAACCTGCGAAAACCAAAAATACATAGTCCGAAATGGAGGCTCAATCTACGCTAAATGGTTTTCGGAAGTTTTAGTCTGCATTGTGATTTTGAGGTGTTTAACAACAGACTAAATCCATGATTCAACCCCTGAAGTGTGCCTTAACTAAATCTTTAATGAGTCTAGCAATTATTGTATAGAATTCCAGAAAGACAAATTATTTGTTATTCCTATTTTTTCTTATTTAGGATCATTGCTCAAAGTGTTACACTTTTGGAACCCCCTGTTTTTTTTTAAGAGGCCTGAACAAGAAACCAAGCCACTCCAAAAATAAAGAGCGACATGGCACTGGCCACAGCCCAGGAGCTTATATATATTTTTTTTAAAATAAGCATGTTTCAACTGCCAATGCCTACTCCCTGTCCCCCTTAAGGGCTGGTCCTGAAAATAAATACCGTAAAGGAAGCTTACACATCTAGCTATGATAGCAATCTTGCCACTTCATTATGGGGGTGCACATGGCATTGCCACAGAGCCAGGAAGCATGGCCCTTTTATTCCTACTTTTTCTTGCATTGGTAAAACCGTGTTCTCTCATCGTATATTGAACAGAGCCTTTGACAGAAGATGCTCAGGTGCCTATAATTTATTAAAAAAGGGCTGCTAAAGGTGAGAGGAAAGAGTCAAACTAGTCAGGGAGGACTGTGGAAAAAAGAAACGGGATTCGCGAGTGGGTGAAGGTTGGAGTGTCAGGTTGGGGAAAGGCAGGTGTTGGTGGGTAGACCACCAGATTTGAGGTATTATGGGGGTTGGAGGGCCCATTCAAAAAATGTAAATAAAAACAAAAGCACCAAATTAGCGAAAAACACTGGAAAAAAGGGGGTTTGTTCATTTTTGTCAGAAAGGACAAAACTGCATTCTGACATTAACACATGCCATAGTCTCCTAAAAAGTATTCAAGGCATTCAAAGGCCTAAGTGTTGGAAATACTTTTTTTCTGTAGGTGTTTTCTGTTCTAGCTAGGTTCATTGAAAATTCAGTTTCCCACGTTCATATTACAACTATTAGCACACTTTCCCTGCCTGCCATGCTCGCCAATAAGGCTTTCCTGGTTGAGTTGGCCATTTCTTCTAATGACGAATGCTTGATAACAAAGTGTTCCTTTCATCCGACTGGAGCTGTTGCACATGAAAAGGTTAGCTAAGTATCTGAAAGTTCCCCACGGTACCCGCGTATCTGAGGGGTCTCAGTTAGGGACCGCCAATAACCATGATCAACACTTTACTAACATGCAATCTTATCTCTTAATTGCAGAAACTGACCAGGATTTCTGATATTCATTTTCTGAACCTTCAACTCCTTCTAAAACATAATATCCATATTCCTGTGGATGACTTTAGTAGGATAAACAAAAGGCAGAAGATGGGGAAACTAGTTGTTCTAAAACTCAATATGTCCAGTTGTCAAGAGCGAACTTGGAGCTACAACAAAATAAAGGCTCCAAAAGCGTTCTTACTTTGGGATAAAAGAGCTTGTTTTAGTGCCTGAGCCCACCTGCAAAACGTTCAACTCTTGGCATTTGCAAATAGCTCTGATTCCACTGTTGGTACTCCACATCTGAAAGGAGGGAGTCTTAAAATGACTATATATGGCTCAAGGTTGTTAGGAAAACAGAGCTGAACTCTCTATCCAGTCCTTTCTGGAGTATTGCACAGACTCTTTTTTACACGCCAAGACAACAACGAAGGTTAACAAAATGAAATCCTCTGCCTAACCTGGAAAATGAGCATATTCTTCAAAATCAACTCTCTATTTTTGGAAATAGAGACAGAAATCAGTTCTTGTTGGGTGGTTTGGGTGTGTGGTCAGTATTTCAGCATTCATTTGAATGGAGGTAAGAAGCAAGGTAAAAGAAATAAGCCTTCCATGTGTAAGTTAACCAGGAGATGTGAAATTCCAGGATACCATAATATATGGGCCAACTAGACTGACCAACTAGATGGCACAAAAGAAACAGTTAAACGGGGGACCCTGCAGAGTGTTGCACTCTTTGCACTCAGAGACACACAATGGATGGTCCTTAATTAAAGTCTGTAAAGATTAGTGCCTCATCCTTTACATCATCACAACAATCAACATCTACTCCTCTGAGCCTACTTCACATCTATTGCTTAATCATAATAATAATGTATATTAGTACCCGGCAAGGGTCAATCAGAATGTAACAAGTATTCTGATTGGCCCTCGCCGGGGCATTACCCGGCCGGGAATCCCTCACACGCACGTAGGTGCCTGCGTTTGTTCCCGGTGTGGCGTGGCAGCCCCTTAGTCAATGAGGAGGCTCGAAACGGGGCAATCCCCGCTCCGAGCCTCTCCAAGGCTGGAGGCTGCCTTCGTCCCCCACCGGGAACTCAGGTATGTTTTCTTTTTTTCCCACCCCTCTCCCCTGCAAACTATCCCCTCCCCGCCACTTACCTTCTTTTTTCTTCTTTTCTCGGGAGCGAACTCGCTGGGAACACTGCTGTTCCCAGCGGGCCCGCTCCTGATGGGCTCCATGGAAAGGGAAAAAGGACTATGGTTTATTTGACTTTTTGTTTGTTTGTTCTGAAACGCTGTGTTTCTGAACAGAACAAAATGCAATTAGTACCCCGGTCTAATGGGATGGGGTACTATGGCAATAAGCCCCTCGACGGTGGGCCTATACCGCCCACGGTAATGCCCCTGGTGCCTTGTAACTATAGGCCCCGGTGGCTTTATCTGGGGCAGTATTGGCCTGCTGTCTCTGTGCTTATTGCCACAATAATGAATAAACAATAATAAATAATGCAATATTCAAAAAATTGTGAATCATGCACATTCATTATTCACACTGAAGAGTACAGCACATTCAATCATTATTTGCACATAGATACCACTGAGGATTAATGAAAAGCACTTTATTTCTATTTGGTTAGCTGGTGCATGTTGCAGGTGAACAGTAACAACTATATAACATGAACTCAGCGTAGGATCTCATTTATTTAATAGGCGGAGAGGGCTTGCTGATTCACCACGTCTTATCTCTAGATCTCTCATTTACATCTATGCTTCCATTTCAATGGGGCAACCTCAAACAGAGGCTCATTTTTTGAAGTTGCATTACTCAGTGCTGGTCTCAACGAGAAGTAGATTATTTGACTAAAAGAAATGTAGAACTAGAAAATGGAGTTTATGAAGTTGCACAGGACTCCAGCTAGATGGTACAAAATGCACAGACACTTACGTAAGATAATCACACATTTTCTCCAAACTTTCTAGCCTGGAAGATCCCAATCATTGTGCAAACCTGAAATTCTTTTGGATACCGGAAAGAGGTGTGGCTAATAATGCTACCTAACATAGGAAAGATATGATCAGCACAGCATTCTCGGAGATAAAACGTTGGGACCTCTCAATGGAGCTACAATAAGCTCATAGGGTCCCATTTCAACAGAGGAAAGACTACCCATTTCTTTGACCAATGGCTGTCTTTTTTTAGCAATCCCATACCACACAAGCTAATAACATTATTATCTAGATTGAACAGGTCATATATGTATGGGCTTCATTATGAGTTTGGAGGTATTACTGCTAGAATTACTGCCAAAAATGCATACTGTTACAGCCACTTGGTGCAGCACAATTACAGTCAGATTATGAGTATGGTAGTGTCAGTGTTAATCCCCATCTTCTGGCCATAGGGCTCCATGGGGAGTTTGGAGTAATTACCAAGGCCTAAAACCCACCTGCAGTCATTTCTCAGTATGCTCCTGTTACAGTGGAGGAGATACTGCTTTCAATATGTTGGAGGTATCTTTTCCACGTTTACTTGAAACTCATAATTCAGTGAGGTTAAAGAGTGATGGTAAAATGGCGGTAATACAATTACTGCCAACTCACCATTATTTTTAATCGTACTCACAAATATGTTGAAAAGACCTAACTCCTTATTTACTCAAACAAAAACTCATGACAGTCTATTGAGCAAAGGTGATAAATGGAAAAAAGTTCCTCTGATTTCAATATGTAGGCACTTAAGTAGTTGTCCAAGACCCAGCTAAATTAATAGTAGCACTAGAGGGACATTCTTACTTCTGCAATGTCTTGGAAGTCATTTCATCACTACTAATAAAATGTTTAATTTCAATCAAGTCTATTTTGTACTAAGAGTCTGTAAAACCATGCAAATTTAAACATAGCATTGTGATAAAATACTCAAGTACACAAATTGAAATAAACAATATACAATCTATCAGTCTTCAAGGTTAACATCAGGATTCAAACACAATATAAAGCATGGTCAAACATTTCCACAACTATTTGCCCAGTATAACATTATTATCAGGTCATATAATTAATTGTGTAATAGTTTTCATTGACCAGCATACATAACCATGTTCTAATTAAAATTACAATGCCCAATAATCAAAATTTTCTCTAATTCTCATTTGTATCGTGGACCTAAAATTCTTTTTAGCGCCAGTGCTACCGAATGTTCATACGTTCATTTTAAATACAATAATGTGGGTTGACATTGAGTAAAATTATTAAACAGAACAAGGGTTCAGGTACTGGTGTGCAGACATTTAAAATAAAATAATATAAAGTGGAATTCAGTCTCTGCTAATATGGCCAGATTGGACACATTTTACCTTCGGCTTCAGGTCCCGACCAAAGAGCCAATTCTTCCCCTATAAATAGACACCAACGTCTAAAATGAGTAAGCAATATCCTAGAGGCCATCTTAGATATCCATAACACATTCTCGTAAAGTTTAACTAAATAATTTATAATGAAATGATGATCCCTGCTAGTTATTTTCACTAACTATCCAACCTCTCTCTTTAGGGAAATCTTTGTCTTAATGTTTAGTAGTTACTGAGCATTTAAATGCGCTTTAAATTTAGTATTGTGAAAGAAAGGTATATCAAGAAAGCAAGATACAGTTCAATAAATAATCAGCAGTGGACAGCCAAGGAATTTTGAGGTAAACATTTCTATGACTTATTTCCGAAATCAGGTTCCTTCTCAAAGCAGTTCAATCACTATTCCATACAAAAAACAAGCAACAAGCAAAGGGGACTTCCTCTCATTTCGTATTTAACACATGATTTTTTAACTTTTTCTATTAGTGTGGTTCATTTAAAATAATTTTCACACATGTAAATGAATATATAAATATAGATACAATCTACAAGATACATTAAACAAATAATAACAATATTATATAAATGCATTATTCCTTGAAAATTTTAAGATCAATCCTAAATGCATTGCATTATTCAATATCGCACATACAGTACTTTCTCAACAATGCGTTTCCATTCATTCCAGTTAGCAATTCCTAAATTCATTACTTTATACATCGCAAATCAAATAGTACTTTCACAAGCATATCATTTTAGCTATCTCTTATCTTAACAATGATTCTAAAAAACTACTTTGAGGGGTGTCATTTTATTTAGCCAAATAGAGTATTTGTGTCTTTTAAAGTCTTGTCAACTACTAGCCATAATCTAATGATGGACAAAGTTAATGTAATCCTGTATCTTGACAAGCATCAAACCCAAAATTGATCAGTTTTGATTTCATCCAAACCGCTAACAAAATTCCCCAAGTATAGTTTATTCTTGTCGACCAATGCTTTGCATTCTGTTAAAACATGCTGACAACTTCCCAAAGTACCTAGTTCCCTACACAATCATCAGTGTTGTCTCCCATACAGAATTATACCATGAGCCACGTACTTCTATGACTTACAATGTATTTAGTCTTATTTGTAAAAATATTCTTCTGTATTTTGGACAAGGGAATTGATTCAAGTGTCCCTGTGGTGTAAGATGTGGGAAGTGCAACCTGGAAAAGTACTAAGGGCCCGATTCATGGAATTTATTTCACGGTTCAAAGTGACTTTGTACTTCTGAAAAGTGACTTTGCACTGCCGACACAAACCCTGATTCATGGAACTATGCAAAGTGTATTTCTGCAGTACAAAGTGCATTTTTGCAGTACAAAATGACTTTGCACTGCAAAAATATACTTTGCACAGTTCCATGAATCAGGGTTTGTGTCGGCAGTGCAAAGTCACCTTGAACCATGCAAAAAATTCCATGAATCTGGCCCTGAGGCTGCTAAGGGTTTACACGTGACCATGACTCATACACTAATCCCACTTCTTGACGTGTTTTTTGAATTCCCCCATAAGTGCTCCTCTAACTTCTTCCCAATAGGGGGAACCAAGCAATCGCTGTGAAGAATTCCTCATTAACAGATACTAAAATATACAAAAATAATAATTAACAGATCTAAAATCTAGGAGAACATTGCAACGACTGTCAGCAATAGCTTTTTTCACTATCATCAAGATTGAATTTCCATCAGCAGTCAATGGATGATAATGAAGTTTGGCCTAGTTCTAAACATATAGCATCAATTCGGGTAGTTTGGGATAATCCCAACAATTTACCCCAGACTTCTCCCTCAAATTTGCCAAGTAAGCTATAACCAGCTGTTTGTTACCTTTATCATCACCATTCCTGACAGTGCCTTTGTTCTCCTTCATTCCACTATCTCTTCAATACCATGTTTTATTAGGCTCATTGAAGGTGGTAAATAATGTTGAAGATGTTGGAAGATTTAGGATTATTTTCTTACATTTTGTTTCCATCCATTGAATTCTAACTTGGAGCGTTTAGGCATATATGCTGTCTAAAAAAACAAAGACTCACCTTTTTAAAACATTTGCCCCCTCCCCTCCCACCACCAAGTACTATGTTTTCCATTTTGTGGACAAAAATAAACCCTAGTAGTCTTCTTGTGGCAGATAATAATGTAGGTAAATATGTCCGGTCCTCCAATGTGTGTAGTTGATTAATGGTCAAAAAAGGGTTCTAAAAAAGATAAAGTCTCCAGAGATACAAGTCAATACATGGAGAAGGGTTATTCTATATCATTCCATCATAAGTCCCCAAATAAATTTGTTGTATGAGGATGTGGGGTTGCTTCTGAATCATGGGAAAATGGGTTCCTAACAGCACTAAAGAAAGAAACGATGAATGTGCTAATTAGTTGTGATCTAACACAAGAGGTGTTGATAGAAAATCCACTTAAGGTAAAAACAAACTTTAACACAGAATGATTGGATCACAACCAAGCAACTGTTCTCAGACATGAAGTTTTTCAGAAATGTCCCCATTTGCGATAAACCAAGAGAGTTTGTGTTATCCTATTTTAGGCATTTTCCAGATGCCAGGTGGCGGCAGGGGGGGGAATTCTTGAGGTTTTGTTTGAACATTTTTCAATACGAGAGAATTGCAGAGAATTTGGAACAAAGGAAGTGCATCGGGGGACTCATGTAATCTGTGTAAGCTTGATTTACAACAAAGTGTGAAACATCTACTAATAGCTTGTGTGGCCATGAAAGAGAAAATAGTGAAACATTTCTCTGGTTTCGTTCATAACATTGATTGGTTGGACTCAGATGAATTATGGAATTGACTGTCTTCTGGGAGGGAAATGTTTTTATCATTCGAGGTAATTTGAATGCCGAAGGAACTTGAATCCATCATCTTGTAATACTTGGGGCAAGGTTTATTGTCATAGAGGTGCATGTGATGAACTTAGTGATGAGGTAGTGGCACATCTCCAGTTCAGGATGCATTGATTGCTTATTCCCTTGAGCTAGGTTTAAATGGTCTATATTACTGTTTCCCTTCTTTCTCTCTTTTCACTTATACGTACTTCTTTATGTATTTTATATGTATTGTGTGTAATAACGTATTTTATGTAACTATTTTTTCCATTACAAATTGTTAAGTCATGTTGACTAAACACAAATAAAAAGAAAAAAATATACATGAACAATGAAACAATCTAACAATAAAAAAAAGTGTTGCTTGAATATCTTGTAACCTCATAGCCTTATCCTCATTTCTTATTGAATGGTCA
Source organism: Ambystoma mexicanum (assembly GCF_040938575.1). Lineage (NCBI taxonomy): Eukaryota > Metazoa > Chordata > Amphibia > Caudata > Ambystomatidae > Ambystoma > Ambystoma mexicanum. The sequence continues at coordinate 769,880,774 of NC_090933.1, read as the reverse complement.
GTCCCATCTCTATGTATGGAATTAAATAACCAACAATTATATTATTTCTTCTGCTTTCGACACGGTCACCCATGCCATCCTGCTCAAGCGCCTCAGTGATAACCTGGGTAACGATGATCAGGCCCTGGCCTGGTTGACTTCCTTTCTGTTACTCTATAGTCCAACCTCACTCTGCACTTATTTGCCACCCGCTGGCTCCACCCTCTGATTATCGGCACTTAGCCACTCATTGGCTGCACTCTGTTACCTGCACTTCTCCCTTTACCCTCCCTTTTTGCACTTCTCCATCCCCCTCTGCCTTTTGTACTTCTATCCTCCCTCCTCCATCACGCTTGCACAATCTGAATGACATAAGGCCTAGTAAGATCGTTGATTTGTCCTTCCTTTGTTTCCACCTCCTTGTCTTGTCGCACCTAGAAACACTTGTGTACAGGTGCGTTACAAATGACATAACATATCATATCATTTATAATGTAAATGAGTCAAAAAACCAAAGAACATGCAAAAACATTATGTAATGCATTCATAGGTCCGGCAATCATATTGCGCACGGAGACCCACTGTTACAAAAAAGAAACATACCTAAAATGCAGATAGATAAAAAGCATATAGATTCTAAACAGGCAGTACAAAATACAGGGGTATCCAATGTTGCATGGAGTGCCAGCATGTCCTGAGGTAAAAGAAGGAGGTGGCTAATGAGTGAGGGCAGTTTGAAGTGTTTGGGTGTGGCAAAGTGCCAGCACATGTGTAAATAAAATGTCAGTTCCGTGAGTCTGTTATACCTGTTTGTAGTCAGATGAATGCTTCTGTGGCTCTTTGAAGTGAAGAAAAGGACCTAGTAAAACCAAGAGGGAAAGTGAAGCTGGGCACACTGAGTATGAAGTGGGGCGCTGCTGTGGTGCTGAATTGCAGATTCCATGCCTGAGTGAAACCACTGAGGGTCACCTGGAAGCTGAAATTGTAAGAGGATCAGAGGTTAAACAAAGGCGGAACTTATGAATGCTGGAAAGATCATATAAAACAAGAACGATATGGGGCGAGTAGAGCGAGTGGCCAGAGATGGAAGGCTGAGATATGGAGCCAAAGTCTGCGATGGAGGAGGAAGCCATGGTGGGAGTGCTCTCGAGCATGAACCAAACAGAGAAATTGAGGGAAAGCACAGGGTACTCAATTACTGAGCCACCATTCTACACTGCTGGTGAGAGATTGTGGGACTGTCACATTGCATCAGATAACAGTATGTTGATAGTTGCAGTCCAATCACTCCCCACTGCAGGACAAGATGTGCTGAGAGAGTGAAAGAGAACACATGAAATAGATGTATTGAAAGTTGTGGTTCTGGCACCTTATAAGGCAAAGAATGTGCTGCTAAGAAGCCTTAAGAGAAGAAGGGACATTGTATTCTGTTAGTTGAAGTCCTGTTAGTGGCTTTACTCTGCCGAGATATGGTTGAATGGCCTTATTGGCCCTACAGGATGATCTGTTAAGAGTCGTGGGTGGATGTGAACTATTACTGTTGTTGATGCTTGACCTTTCTGTGGCCTTTTACATGGTTGACCATCACATACTGCTCAGACGCTTGAGATATATAGGCAATGTCTCCAAGCAAGCAATTGAATAGGTTGGATCATTTTTAGCTGATCATCAACGACAGGTCAAGCTTGGTGGATTTATTTCTGATTCTATACCTCTTGGGTGTGATGCTCCACAAGGCTCTTCACTGTCGCCTTTGCTTTTTATCTTATATTTGCAGTCCTAAATGGATATCCAGAGGAGCTATGAGGTGAATTTCTATTCCAAATTCGATGACACCCAGGTTTTCATTAAAATTGGAAATGTTGATGAAACATTCCTCAGGGTTAAAAGGTGCCTTGATGATGTGAGTGGGTGGATGTCGGATAATCAGCTCCAGCTCAACCCAACTAAGACTGATCTGGCGCTGTTTGGACCGAAGCATCTACTCACAGCAGTAAAGTGTTCATCTGTCCCCAGCTTTCTGGGCGCGGAGCTGAACTTCGCTACTAAGATCAAAATCCTTGGCTGCATTTGGCTGGATAACCTTGGAAGTGAGGGCCAAGTCATCGGCCCGGTGCAGGTAATCTTCTACTTGCTATGACTGTTGCAGCAGGTGCTACCATTCACTCCCGATTTGGACCATGCGATTATGGCTGGTGCCTTAGCGAACTCACCTTTGGACTACTGCAACAGCCTCCTGGCAGGTATTTCTGGCAAAACAGATGTATAGACTTCACTGTAAAATTGGTTTGTCGGTTGGGTCAGTTCACTCATGTTTTGACCTCCTATTGAACACTCCACAAATTGATCGTGGATGATAGGATTTCCTCGCTTCCCTCACAACTTAGGTCCCGCCCCGGCATTCATGCCTGCATCATCTTGCAACCTGCCCTCTCTCCCCTGACCTATCTTTCTCTATGATGCTGCCCAAGCATCCCTCTCTGCGTTGCTCCCCACACACCCCTCTATGCATTGCTCACCACATCCCCCTCTGCATTGCTCCCGATGCATCCTTTGTTGTGTTGTCCCCACTTGTCCCTCCCTGCGTTGTTCCCCACACCTCCCTCCTGCGTGCTCCATTTGCATTCCTTGCTGCATTGCTCCCCGCACATCCCTTGCTGTGTTGCTCGCCTTGCATCCCTCCCTACGATGCTCCCAACGCCTCCCTCCTGAATGCTCTGCACGCATCCCTTGCTGTGTTGCCACCCCCACATCCCTCTCTGTGTTCTCCCCACTTGACTGTCCCTTACGTTCTATGACCATTGTGTTGTCATTCCACTATATTGTATTCAATACTGTATTGCCATTCTATTGCATGGCCTGCATTTCCTCTTACTTCCAGGTTTCCATGCACCACCAGTGTGTTTGATTTTGTCTGTTGGGTTACTATCGTATTGTTTATGTGTTGCATCCCATGCCTTTCTCTTCTTGCCCTCTAGGGCCACTTTGACTTCCTGATTTGTATTTGTGTACTGTACTTGTATTCTCATGACTATGAGTTCCATTGTAGTGTACATTTGTTGCCTGCACTGTTCTTCTCCACCCATGATAAGACATTGCAAGGTCCAGTGCTCTTGTTCTGTGTCATATGTACTTGTTGCCCCTCTTGTGTTGTGTGACCCCCTCGTGTTCCGCCCTCCCGTATGCCCCTAGCATTTGACCCCTCCCCCCCTTCTGTTTAGGCTGTTCCCCAACCAGCACAATCTCCACCCTGCACCCTCTGTTTCTCTCTGTCTCCCTCATTCTTTTCTAACTGCTATTCGACTATCCTATCCCTCTCACTCAAGTCTGGTAGGAAGCAGCTCAAAAAGGACATCCTGGTCTCCAACCCAGGCTCCCTATAGCTGATACCTACAACAGTGCTTCCTCCAAACAGACATTCACCACCATCCTCTTTGTTGTTCCCCCTCCAGTCCTATGGACCCCTCATATGGTCTCTGTTCTCTCTCCTTTTTACCCCTCTCCCATTAATGGTGGCACCTGGTGGGAGGTACTCCTGGCCTCCTTCCACTCATCCAAGACCATCATTAATGTCTACTTAAATGGTACCATCTCAGTCCAGGGCCAGCGGGCCAATCTCCTCCTTTTCGAAAGACCCTTTCTACATCTCATCAACATACTTTCTTCTCCTGTTACTCCTGTCTACCCCTCTCTGGCACCCACCGTTGCTTCTTTGGCCACTCTGCCACCTCCTTCCTCCGCCAACTCTCTGGCACCTGCTGCTGCTTCTCTGGCCACTCTGCCTACTCCTCCCTCTGTTACCTCTCTGGCACTCTCTTCCTCCTCTGACTACTCTGCCTTCTCCTCCTTCCTCCAGTGTCCATTCTTGGCACCTCTAACACTTCTGCAGGACATATCTCATGCTTGCACCCCTCCACGGACGTTTTGCAAATGTGGCAATATGTTCCACGTCGCTACTCTTAACTCTTACTCTGCTGTCAAACACTCCTAGGAAATCTGCATTCTCCTGGAAGAGCTTGATTTGGATGTACTCAGTCTCACCGGGCACATCTTCAAGGACTGTTTTTTAACATGCACATCAAAGCCTCGGAAAATCTCACACCCAAATAATCATATTCTGCCACCCTGGGGATAACTTCCCCATTACATAGAATAGGGTGCATCTTAATGAGCTTTCTACCTCCACTACAGCCCATAACTGCCGATTTGACAGTGTTGATCTTCAGTCCTAGGCTGGTCATGAAGGAGCCATAGCATCAACCAGTGCCTGTAAAGCCCTGGGGGTTCGGGCCATAAGCATCGTATTGTCTGACCCAATTTTAAAAAAGTCCACCCAGTACTCAGCAAGGTCTGCAATACTCCATGAATATACAAAGTAAAGAGTATGGGGGCTAACACGCACCCTTGCCGAACCGCACCTATATGAAAACACACTGTACACTTCCTCCCAGGTCCAAATCGAACATTGGCACTATTGTCGGCATGAATCTCCTGCAGTACTCCCAGGATTTCCTCTGGGCAACCCATGGTCTCAAGCACAGCCCACAACCTTGGACAGTCAACCTTGTCGAAGACTGTGTTTAAGTCCATAAAGGTGAGATAGACCACTTCGCCCTGCAAAACACAAAATTGAACACCAATAGGTACAAGTTCAACACTTGCTCCTTGGTACCCAAACCTGGGAGATACCAAATTGGATGTCTGTGAGGATCGTGGCCTCTGTAAAACAGCTCTCTATATAACCCAACAATTCCCATCCAAAGATTTTAAAAGAGAAATAGAAGAGAAAAATTGGGCGATAGAATGAGGGCAAAGTTACATCTCCCTTTTTAAAGATGGGAAAGATAGTCGCCGTCCTCCAGAGAAGGTGGATAGTGCCCCAAGCTCATGCAGGCATTAAAAGCCAGGGTCAACACGGGAGCCCATAAATCAATTTGATGCTGAAAAAGATCTGCTGATATGGCGTCCGGGCCAGGAGCTCAGTTTCGTGAATAGGCCCCAATTGCTTTCACCACATCCTCCCAGGTGAAACATAGAGTAGCACCCCAGACACTTCCTCTTTTCGAGAACAACCATCATCAAGAAGTGTCCCAAAGTGAGAGCCCCAGTCCGCCGCCCCCACATGTGTACCCTGCAGACCCATTCTTCCCTTGTCAAAGGTCCTACCCTTGACAAACTCCCAAAAACCCTTGGCAGCATTCAACCTAATTGCCTCCAATAATTCTTCCCAGGCCTTGTCTTACAACTCCAGTTTCCTTTGCTCAATCGCCCCGCAATAGTCAGAATGAGTTTGAACAATCTGTCTGTCCATTGCTAGACGCTTTAAAGCAAGGTTGTCCAACATACGGCCCGCGGGCCACAATGCGGCCCGCCAAGCCATTTTATGTGACCCGCGAGGCCGTATGTTGGACAACTCTTGAGTAAAAAAAAAAAACAAAACTTTTTTTTTTTTTTTTTTTAAATGTGCCTGTGCGCAAAACTGTAACTTCCTCTGGTGACCCCATGGGGTCAACAGAGGTAGTTACACTCCTCAGCCACAAAGCGTTAATTCATTTATTTATGCACTGTTTGTCAGATATCCGACAAACATTGCAGAAATAAATAAATTTGTCAAGAAGATATTGGGACTTGATGATGGAGGAAGGAGAGACTAATTTGTATCATGGCATAGTGAGGGTTACCTCGGGAATACCAGTGAGCGCGGGTCCATACAATTGCCCAGTACTCCCACAAACTATGAACAATGGGATTAATATAGTAGCAATTACTTTGCATTTAAATATCCCATTTCAGGCAAGTAGGACCCACCATGCAAGAGAGGAATGGGCTCCGGCCCAGACATGCCCATTCCTCTCTTGCATGGGGCTCTGAGGCGCAAAAGGCGAGCCGAGATGAAGGGAGAAGAGAGTGCTGGCCCGGGCGCAGGATTATGTGGACAGGTGCTGTGCAGGAGTTCCTCTCAGCGTGGGTAGCACAGCGGATTCCTGAACCCCTGATTTGCCGTGGGCCGCTGCTCAGAGGGCCATTGTGCGGAGTTACTTTCAAGGTTTGTCATCTCTGGACATATGTTTAGCAGGGGTTGCGGTGACCCAGCCTGTCTGCCCCAAAAATCGTTCTTTTGAATTGCGAATGTCACCGAAGATGAACGTTTATCAGCTTAGAAACGTAACCTTTGCAGTGCTTTTTTTCCTTGTCTCGAGACAAAGAAGAACAGCGGGAGCTCAGTTACGTTTACCTCTAAGCACAGTGCGGATTGATGAAAATGTCCATGCATTATACCAAGTACATTGGACATTATAGATGTGGCCAGTGGGGTATCAAAGCATGGCGAATACCACATGTACAGCACAATATGTTACCCTAGTAGTGCCCCAATAACACACTGCAGCCTGCAAATGGGTCTCAGTGGACCACCTGCCAAGGTTTCTGGAAATTGCTTATGATCTTGATCTGTGATCTATGATATGATCTGATATGATAGGTTATTTATAATGCGCTTAATACCCATGCAGCAGTGATACCAATCATAAAAGTGAAACAGGCAAGCCCAACAGGTATAACTTATTTTCACTCTTTTGGTAGCGCAGTCTGAGGGCAGCCTATACCCTTCAGGAGAGGTGTGAGCTGATTCAGTTGCAACACAAAAAACAATAGTACTATGTTCCCAAAAGACCTTAGTTCTTGTCTTTCGGATCTCAGCAGAGCCAGGCTTTTCAGCATCAGACCAGAAGCATGGGTGCCTTTGCGCTGGGCTGGGTTCAAGTCGGAGAGCAGCAGCGATGGGCCCCAATGATGCAGTTCTGTTTGGCAGTGGTGCTGATTTACGGGTAGAAAATGCTGGGAACAGTAGGCCGTGCCAAGTGGATGGCACTGGAAGACTCAGTGACTTCTGGGCCCGGACAAGGGAATACTTGCCTTTGGCGCTGTGCAGGCTCGGCTGACACAACACGGTATATGGTTACGGCAAAGAATTCAAAGCTTCAGCATTGTCATTGAGCAGAACTATGAGATTCAGGGGTGGTGGAGCGTCGAGGTCCAGGATGATTATGATGGTGTCAATGGGGCCAGCGCTGAGCAGCTCCGCTCAGGAGGGCCATGGGCCCGTGTGGGGCCGACAGGCCAGTGGGCAGACTGCAACAGGCCTGCTCAAGCCATCCTGCTATTTATACAAATCTCGGGCCGAGCAGGGCCTGATGGGAGAAAGGAACTGCGCTACAATCTGCTCTTCTGCTGGGATCTGCCTGCTGGAGTTTCCCCCTACACGCGGGACAGGCAGCTCTTCAGACGCTCAGAGCTTCCAGGGGGTGGGGGGTTGGGGCTGGGTCAGGGCCTGCCTTCTCACCCTCGCTTAGCGGGGCTTCCCAGAACTGACCCAACCCCTGCCCTCTTGCATGCAACTTATACTTAGCTGGCAGGGGAGAATCTGATCTCAAGGGCAGATCTCCCAGGGTGATGCTTACCCATTGCACATCGGATTTGCTGACCCCTGCTATGTTCCCAAATGCGGGATACACAACTGCATTATTTCTGGTAGTGGGGGACTGCGTTCGCGCTCTCCCCCCGATTTATTGGTGAAAGAAAAGGTAAAGTGTGCACCAGGCCTGCTAGGTTGCATACTTTAAGATTGTGCTCACATTGCGTTTCTTCAATTAGGTTCACCTTTGGGTGATCACTTTTCCACATTTTATCTGTTGAATTGAATTATGCTTCATCACCACAGAAGTAATGTGTATTACAGAGATAAGCTACCATATGTATTGGGCACACTGCACATGCTCAGGCAGCATCAACCATGCTTTGTACAGGACAATACTGGCCTAAATTGGGAACAGCCAGCATAGACATGTTGCTACAGAGACATATTTTGGGTACAACCAGCATGACAATGTGTTACATCAATGACAGTGTTATCTTACACTGTGGACACATTGATCATAAAAATGTGTTGTGTTGTAAAATGTTCTTTTCTGTTGTTGGTGACATTGAATTTTCATGTTCCCCTTTAGAACCTGATTGTATACTTATGGCTTTTGGTCACCTTTTCTGCTGTAAAATGCACCATTTCAACCCCATATTTGAAAAATAATTCCTGGGGGGGAACCCCCCCAAACCCTCCCTAGAACCTTATAGCCCCCTCGCTACGTTCAGTCGCCCCCACTATTTCAGAAAAATATTAACACATAGACACTGAAAGAAATCACAAGCAACTAACCTTTGATCACTGCCCATGACACCAAAAGCTATCTTTGGGACTGTATGGCTATCACTGCCTGTGATGCTATTGTGTCAAAGGTCACACAATATCGCTTTTTAATATACTGCTTTGGGTGAGGTTGTTGACTTTTGGCTCTCCGGCCCACTGGGTGACAAAAAGTTAATGCTTCGGGCCCACATTCAGAAAGGTTGGACAAGCCTGCTTTAAAGCATCTAAAAGTGCTGATTTGGCCATCCTGCAAGCCTGGTCAAACCAACCTTTCTTCCCACCACTCCCTTGTCATTTGGGGACTCTCATGAAACCCTCTTGTAAGGGCTGCCAGGATGGCCGTAAAGAAGCTCACCACTTCCATGGGACCAGTTCAGTACTCCAGAATTCCCATTTGCTCACTTTTCTGTGTGGCCAATATTTGCTGATGCAGGTCAGAGCCATGAATTGTCCCCTATTTGATTCTTCTGAGAGACACTGCGTCACTATCCACTTGGCACGGTAAGCTGGACATTTGCCCCACCCCCTCAACCAGGCCTCTAAGTCTTAGAACCAAGGAGTAATGATCACTGTTTCCACTCTAGGTACTTTGAAACTCACAATGTGTTTCCATAGGTCCAAAGATAGACAAAAGTAGTCGATGTACCCAAATGGTTGTTAAACGTAAATTTCCCAGGGATGTCCGGGTTGCGTTCAATGCTCGCAAACCCCATTCAATGAGCCAAACACTCAATTAGAGGCCCCTAGTAAAAAGAATCTCTGGTATCTCCTACCTGTGCCTGTTGTATGTTTATAATTGGGATCACTCTTGTTTTCTAGAAGTCTGAGGGCTGGGCAGATGGCTTAGCCACAACTCATCCTTGTACTCCTGTGGGACAGATGTCATTTTGTTACAGTTTAAATTAACCTTAACCATTAGCAATGCTCTGAGAAACCTTACACATCAATGGGGGTCATTCCGAGGTTGGAGGTAAGGAATTACCGGCTCCGGTAAGGGTGCCAATGCCGGTAATCCCCTACCTCCGTATTCCGAGGTCCCTTTGCAGGTCCTTCCTTACCTCCTGCTTTTAGCAGGAGTTAAGTACGGGACCCGCAAAGGTACTTCGGAAGTAATTACGGTACCGTAATTTACAGTGCCGTAATTACCTCCTTCCCCATTCCCATTGAGCCCTATGGGGCAGAAATGGGAATGGGGAAGGGCAAAAGGTGAATGGGGAATTACCGGTCCCTCCAACCCTGGAATGGACAGGGACCATTACTCGATTCACCATGCCGGATTTGGGACGGTTTCGAAAGCAACCATGGAGCTAATTACTCCATGGTTAGCTCCAAACCCGGAATGAGGCCCAATGTGTTTTTAGCTGGTCTGCGCCACTGCTGAATTGAACCAGTCATGTGCAAATCATTCTGTTACTGCCACCAGTGGGTGTAGTGGAGCTAGAAATGCTAGGTCTCATCCCCTCTTCATAGAAACACAAGCAACCACAGACATTTGTCAGATTTTCACCCACAATACATGACAGCCTTTCCACTGTAAATCACTTTGATGATGTCAAAAGCCAACATATGCCTGCATTCCCGTGGCATTCCACTTTTGAAGCTTTGCCCACAATATATGCTAGCATTTCCACAGTTTATCACATTTGTGCAGCTGCACAAATCTATTCCAGCATTGGCATTGTGTATCTCTTTCATTATGCTGCACCTACATTAAATGCCACAATTCATACTGTAAGTCACTTTGTTGCCAAGCTCATAATGCATGCAGTATTCCAATGTAAAAAGACTTTCACATAACTGCTCTGCACTATATGCCAGTCTTGCCACTATAAATCATTTTAAGGAAACTGCTCTCAAAAGATATGACAGCATTACCGCTGTTTATAACTTTCATGATGCTACCAACAGGGCTACCTCTCGGGGACCAGCGCAAGGTCCCCCGTAACTTTTGCCAGCACCCCAACAACATGCATATGATACTTCTCAGCTCGGGTTAAACTTGGAAAATCTGTTTGCGAAACTCAGTAAACTGTACCTGCACCCTGCTACACTGCCAGTGGAGTAACGTTGCTGAAAATGTTGGGGGGGACATGTCATCTGAAAAATAAATGCCCCATTCAAATGAATGGGGACAAAATCGTGTGCCATGAAAGTTGGGGGGACAAACACCCCTATCCCCCCCTAAAATTACGCCCATGTACACTGCTTATGTGCAACCCTTAGTTAGATTAGAACCCCGGTTGCGAACACGTACCCCTAAATATGACATGCAAGCCCACCTCTGTGCTGCGATTCCTATGTGCAAGTGTCTTTACGCCTGCCTTCAGATGGCGTAGTGATAGAGTAATGTTCGTGGCCATTTCTATGCCGAGAGGCTGTTTGGGTGTTTCCCTGAATGCATGTAATTTGGCGCAATTGTGGGCGTGTGAGGGACTGCCTACGGGCTGTCCCTCATAACGCCCACTTTTTTGCATGTTCTTCCCAATTTCCTGTTTTCTGCCCCCTTCCCAGCCCTGCACTAGGCGCTCAACGGCTCGCAGAGACCTGCAGATCCTGAGCGAACTCCACGCAAGTCCTGGAAAAGTCCTGCACATTCGATTCCATGTATCGATAAACAGGATTTTGCACGCAGTTTGGCCCGCAAGTTCCCTATTTCCAGTGCAAACAATTCCATGAATCATACCCATAGTCTTTTCTCTCGACGTGGAGGGGCCAATGAATAGGGCTGCATGCTGTGGATGTATGGGGATCAAAGTTTGTTTGCAAACTGTCTCCAGCAAGTGGCCTCTGAATGTCATCACTATGCCAATCACTCTCTTGCACATTTCAAAAAATCTGCTCTGTGACTAAATTAGTGCCAACCCAGAAGAAGACAGGGACAGGGAGGAGGTGACCATGGCGGAAGTCGGTCCCTTTTCTCTCCAGCTCTGCCTTTGTCAATGACAGTGGCAGGAACGAAGTGCAGTGAGAAAAGGGCATTTCTTCTCACATGTGTTTAATGAAGAAGTGGCCGCACAGAGGTTCAGACTAAATGTACATAGAAACCTTCCTAATTGCAATTATAGTAAAAATGATGTGCCCGTCTGCAGCCCAACCCAACTAACTGCTGCTTGGACTGACCCATTGTGGGCTGCACAGGGAAGCGTCATAGTTTTATCAGTGTTCTTTCAAAGGTAGGCCTTTCCATTGGTAGCCTTCCATTATGGACCACTACAAAGCATACCAAGCACAAGAACACTACCATGCAAACAGTCAAAAGTGCAAGAGAAGGAGTAATTGGTAAAAAGGGGAGTACAGGACGTTTCCCTTGTTACATAGATATAGGGCCTCATTACGAGTCTGGCGGTAACCGAGGCGGTAAAACCACCGCCTGGTTACCGCCGGACTCGTATTACCATTCTGCCTCCGCGATTCCCGGAATTACCGGGGCATTACAGCCCCGGTTTTCTGGGAATCACGGAGGCGGAATGGTGTTCATCCCCATTCCCATTGAGTCCTATGGGACTCAATGGGAATGGGGATCATGGAAACACCGGCAGCGGCTCGTAATGCTGCCTATGTTTCCTCGTCCGCCTGCAGGCGGGCGGTGTTAAACCCACCAGGTCAAACCTGGCGGGAACATCACCTCCCGCCTGCAGGAGTCGGGATCAGGCGGTCCGGAAACAACGGTGGCGGCGGGTTTACCGCCACCGTTATTTCCGGACCGCCTGATTTGTAATGAGGCCCATAATAATAATCGTTTTAATAATAATAATAATAATAATAATAATAATAATAATAATAGTTATTATTAATATTATTAATAATTATTATTAAAAGAAATACAAAAGAACACAAAAAAGAATAAGAAAAAAATACTACTGATGAAATGATCACTGGTGAAATGCAAAGACTCCAAATGCAGCACTTGCAGAAGTGTATACCTCTGCAACATCTGTACTGTGCTTGCAGCTACTGCAGCTGTCTTCCACTTCCGAGACTTCTCTGAAGTGCACACTGGGTGCACTACTGGGTTTACCATACCTGGGTCTGCAGTGATTAAAAGGAAAACAGTGAAAACAAGGGTGGGGGAGAAAAGGTGGAGAGGGCAACAGCAGGGCCAGGTAGCACTGTGGAAGTTATAGACCAGGAATGTTTCCATTTCTATATTAGCAAATGTAAGGCACAGCATGTGGAGTGAACTACATCAAGGCGCACGATTCCTAAGGCTGACTGTATGGACTTAGCAGTATAGGCATGTGTTCAAGGATTTGCACAATAACAGATAGTAATCAATCTCCCTGAGATTCAGGGATAAATCATTCCATAGGTGACCTGCCCCCACAGAAAATCTTCAATCAATCCTACACTTGAATATGGATCTTGGAATTGCAAGACACCTAAGATTTTCTGAGTCAAGGGATCAGCACTACCTATATAGGCTGATCTAAGATTGCAAATAAACAGGCACAATCTCATACAGGAATGTAAAGACCATGGGGACAATGGTGAACCTAGTTTTGCATTTTACAGGAAGCCAGTGCAGGGAGCACTGGGTGGCATACACAGATGAGTGCCCAGGGAGGCTGCAAGCTAGTCAGTCAGCAGCATTTTGTAATCTTATTTAACGTGTGGTAATATGATTGTTTTATGGCACCTTGGGGATCGTTACAGATTTAACGGTGCTGTAAAATATGTTGGTAAATCCATTACCACCCATAAAAGTGTTGATAATGGACTTGCCTTCACTAATGGAATTACTTCCACTTTTAATGCATCACCAAATTTAAAGTGGGACATTTACCACATTTCATCCCAATCTGCCTGTGGAAAATCCTCCACTTTAACACAAACAAATGGAACAATTACTGCAGGCAAAGTTACTCTGCCAATATCACCATGGAGCCCTATGGACTCCAAAAGGGGGGATTTAGACCACCTTAGAGCCACTTGAAACATTGCAGTAAATCCACCAGAGTGAATGTAGTAGCAGTAATCGAGTTTGGTGGTAATTCCACGCAAGAATGCCACACTTGTAATGAGGCCCACTGTTTTGACTTTTTGGATGAAAGATCTCCTTATTGTAATCCTTTTTCTTTCGTGCCACTAGGTTTGAGCCGCTGTCTCTTGCAGCGTCGTTTTTGTGTAGCCTGATTCCAATGAGACACCGGCTGTTCCTTGTCAGTCTCCATAATAAGCACACCACCAATACTGCACAACTGACATCATTCATGTACACTGCCGGCCGGACTACGTGCAGCTCTCATGGGAGGAGTAATGATATTCTGCTATTATACTGCATGTAGCAAAGGGCGAAATCAGTGTCTAGCCTCACTGTGCCGATACATGTTTCATTTTGTTTTATTTTTTATTTGTGTGTTTGGTTTCATACAAATCTTTACACATCCAGACAAATACAAAATGTATCCACATTTCAAAGAAAAAAAGACAACAGACGTAATGTATCAGCACATACGAATTACAACAAAATAAATGCATGCAATAATGTAACACCACACTCCTTACTCTAAATGTATTTTGAATCTATCCAAACATTAAAAAAGAATGTTCATAAATTCTCGAGTCAATCGAGGTGTTAAAAGACATGTTCTCTAATTCTTTCCATATAAAATACACATGAAGTGATAACAAGGGATTCTCCCGAATAACTAATACTCCAAAATTGATCCGTTTGTATAGAAGGTATTTAATTTACAAAAGAAGAATGCACCTTAAGTTATTTATTATAGAGCAGAGAACAAGTAGTGACTTATGCCTCGCAGTCTCTACTTCCAAGTTACACATCCTACACATTCCTGTATCGTAGGGAATTGTTTTCCATGATTGTGCTGATATCAATAGGGTCCATTTCTATATATGGTACTTTGCCAAAGCCTGCTCTATTACAGCACCGGGAGAATCACTGCAGGCATTCAATAAACTGCATTTTCTATAGTGAGAAATATACATTTCACGTAACAGTTCATGACATCGAATTTTGTTTAATGTATGTATGTATATACCTTGCTAAGGTTATTAAAATCCCACCGAATTGATTTCTATTCGTGCATACGAATATTGACAAACATTTAAAGCAATCTGCGATTGTAGTTCAGCTGATATTCCCAAGGGTGAAAAAGAGATCATCATCAGACATTTGAGGAGAGAAGGGTCCGAATGTTTACTTCATGAATATTAAAGGGAAAGTGAAGCTTCCACCTAAACGAGCGCCATAAATGGCAGTGTTCAATCAAAGGGAAGCAGTTGAGGCAGACTGTGCGGGTGCTGGGAAAGATCAATATTGTTCCCTAGCAACCGATCTGCATGCCTGGGGTTCTTGCATAGATAAGAGGCATTCATTACATGACTCGACCTATTAAATCACAGGAGCCTCTCAGCTGTGCTTCCATGCTGCTAACTCCCAGGGAATATGTCGTCCCTGCCACGGTGTTAACATTTGCGAACACATAAATCCAGGAGGGCTAGAAAAAGCACTAGAGTAACCTAATTACCATGGGTGTTCTATATTATATGCGGGCTGCCATTTTGCCATTCCTAGGCGATTTCTTCCTGACGCGTTCTTTCCACTTCGCATAGGCCGGGCTTGACGGTATAGTTCTTATGGTTAGCATGGGACTTTGCACATATGATGAATAGGGACTTGTACTACTCTGTGTATGTGTTTTCGCTTCTGCCAACCTGGAAACAGTCTCATCATGTTAATTGTACTGCCATAATGTGAAACGGGTGCAATGCAAAAACATTTGACCCTCTTCTGGCTCTGCTGGGAGACCATCCAGAGGACCAGTTCCACATGATCTGTCCTCGATCAATTTGCGTTACATGTGTTTTATAAATCAGACTGGGGTCACTATTTAGTGGGTTCTTTTTCCGCAACTTCTTTTCCGCTCCCTTCCCCCATCCCCGGTTACTGTGCTGGAAGGGTTGCATGTCACTCCTCTCTCTCATTGCATAGGGGACAACACCACAAACCTCGTTTAAACAAAATCTTGATGCAATTTCCTTTACCACTGAAACGTTTCTGCAGTGAATTGGTCCAGTAGACACCATTAGCCAGTACGGGCCAGTTTGCAGATATAACTGAAACTAATTAACCAGAAGGAGCCCAAACTGTCATTAATCATTTACATACTTAAACAAAAATATTGAAAATTCGTGAGCAAGTTGTGAATGCAAAGCTGTTATTTCCACCAAAGATTCTGGCTGAGGAAAACTATAATTCCACTTTCTGCCTGCGAGAATTGGTGTAGTTTATTCCCTGCCAGAAGGTGCTGATATGCCCCTGACACCAAACGGAGATGGCGATCTGGAAGGTGTGGGTGTATTGCAAAGGTGCATTCGTTGGTCTGACTGAGAATTGCGAAAGCACACATCAGAGACGTACATTTCAGAACCACTGCCAGAAGCATCCAGCAATTCTCTGTGCTATCCTAGGAAGCTGGGGCCACAACAGACTAGGGACAAGCAAGGAGGCACTAGGAAGCAACATTGTGATGAATTGCCTTCTTCCCTGCAGGAGTACCAGGATGTGTAGAGGCTAAAATACGCACTCAGCCCTCACACTTCCACAAACCAAGAGCCAACATAATCCTAAAGGTAAAACCTCCCTCACCTTGCTCGCAAAACCCATTGCTGGTACTATTCCCGTACAAAATGTTGCAGGTCACACAGCCAACATGTGTTTCGACCCTCTAGGTCTTTATCTAGGCTGTAGACATATATCCACACACAAAACATATATGTACACAAGGCAACCCAACATTTCACATTATTTGTGTGTTCAGTATGCAATTGAAGACGCTATTAATACCGAAATGATGATGCCATAAAGGAAATAAAATGTAACCACAATGACCATCAATAAACCCAAAAAACAAAAACAGTACAACTATAATCCAAACACAACAAACAATAAGTGAACATTGTCTGAATATAAACCACACAACAAAAGAAAAAAAAGTGACACAGATTATTCGAAAAAGAATGCAATAATGTCTTCAAGAAATGTCTTGAAGAAATGTCTTCAAGAAATGTCTCAAGAAAATTGAACAGAAGCAAAACCAGGTTGAATAAGCCATTAATTCATTGTGAATAAAATGCCATGCATTTTTCTTCTAATAGTCCACATATTTCAGACCTTGTTACACTGAGCATTAAAAGCTTGTCATTAAGGTGGCGGGGAAAGATTAGAACAGGTTCTGTTCTTTGACTACTTAGGAATTCGATTCCACGAGAACAGACTTTGGACTGCCCACCAAGACAAGGCTTGTAAAACTCTGGCGAAATACGCAGGCGACCATAGAATCTTCCATGCAAGTCATGGTGGGGCGCAGTAGCCCCAGCTTTAAAACTGTATCATAAGTAATCCATACTTGCAGGTTTTAATGATGCTGAATTGTGGGGATACATAAATCCAAAAACTCTGGATGATGTGAAAAATACACATTTGAAACAACTCCTCCAAATCCCTCCAGGGTCTCCAAATGCATTGCTGCACCTGGAGATGGATGTATACCCGATTGGGGATAAGGCTGCTGTAAACCCGGTACTCTGTTGGATAAGGTTGTGGAGTACTGAAGGACTTGAGAAATATCTGGATGCTATGATACATGTCTTGACCGTAGAAGGGGTGTAGTAGCGTCCCCTGGCTTACCCATGTGAAAAAAGTAGGTTACAGCTTAAATTAATCTTCACTTTGGAAGAATTTGCAAACCATTGCTAGGGGTGATAAACTTAGTTTGAATGAAAAAGCAATCACCCTAACAAGGCTTTTGAAACCATTACTACAAATTGTGGGCATATGATATTGGAATAATTAGTGCACGAATTTCAGCTGTGCACTCATTTCAGCGGCACCACTGACTTCAATAGAGGTAGTGTGCAACATTTTAAAAGTGATGTGAATGTTGCAGCATGTGTTAGGTGTGTGACTTACCAATGATGTGAGGCATTGAGGGTAAATTAAAGAGGGTTTGATTTGGGATTTAGCATAGCATAGTGTAGTGTAGGGTGCTAACAATCTTAACACGACTAGATACTAAAACTACTAATGATACTAATCTTAACAATACTGACATTAGCAATTAGACTGGGATGAGAGTGGTTTATGTAGGCCATAGATCTGCTGCAGGCTGTGGCTGCATGAATTCCCACTACAATGTTGGCCTAGCAAAAAAAAGAAGAAATTGAAAGCTGCATGGTACTGCGCTTTGCAGACGTTAGATTTAGATCACAATGAGGCAGCAGAAGGCGCTTTGCAAAAACAACTCCTTTGAAAGCCAGAAATGATGTCAGGATACCATGTTGCACATTTCATCCCAGCTGGAGAACAGTGCAGTGCAAAGGTCCCTGTGGAGAACTAGAAAGGGTTTGGAAAGTTACTGGGAGTAGTGGAAGAGAAGGGAAAGGGGTGGACCAGAAAATGATTGACTAGACGAAGAACAGAGAGAGGAGAAAAAGAGAAATCAAGGGGTTCAGAACGAGAGTTGATTTAGTTGCGCTGGGTGAGGCTGTGCTGCAGACGGGGACTGTAAGAGAGCTGGCTGTAATCCTGGAGGCAACTGATAGACAGAGAGAGAAAGAGAGAGAGAGACAGAGAGAGAGAGAGAGGCTGTGAAATGTTAGAGGGCCATGCAGGTAAATTGACACTAAGCTCTGGGTGAGTATGAGTGACAAAGTAAAAGAGAAATATTTAATTAGAGATAACCCATATTCTAATTAGTAAAGTGTCATATTAGTCACAAAAGGAGGGAGTCCCATTTGTTTTCTATGCACTGGAGCACAAATGGGTTTTCCTGTGTGCAAATGGTCATTCGTTGGAAAGGGGGAGTTTGCGGCACTGTTAAAGTTTATCAGTCATGATTCAAGGTTGCATATGAAAATGCATGTGCTCTGGCAAGTTTGCTAATGGATACATAGTTTCACTTGAGGAAAATAGAGATTTCTATTGTAGGTAGGGGTTTATTAAGGGAGTTTAAACGTGTCCTAATGCAAGCGCAAATACGAATGTTTTGATGAATTACAAAAGCAGTGCATTTGCAAGTTGCATAGTCTGTTCTTTCTCTTGTTGATAACATACATAGTTGGATCTGTTGATTTATTGTAAGCTTAGCTGAGGGAAAAAGGGCCAATAGCAAGTGGGGATATTTCTAAAGTGCACTTGCCTCATTGAACTGTATGTGAAGGTGTATTCCAATATTACCACCAGTCCACTAAAAGTATACGAGGGAGGGATGGTAAATGGCAAATGAGGTTGCTCTTATCCACAAAGTGTAGAGTTGTTTTCTTTCCCAATGCAAAGTGGATTGCAAAATGTGAAATTGCATGTTATATTTTTCTTCCTATTACAAAAGGCACATCCAGGTCTAGGCTTTGCTAATGTTTTTTCTCATACTCTGCACATGTAAATGTCTCATTGTGTTGCTGGAGATTTCAAATGAGCTGATAAAGGTGCAGAATTATGAAAGTCTGTGTGATAGTCTGTTTTTAGTGTGACTGACTCAATATTTCATATGCAATGCCGAGGTCTGATGTATCTTGTACTGTCAGTGGAACTAGTGTGTTTAGCTCGGAACTAAGTCTTGCAAATCACTAGCCAGGGATCACAGAGTAAAAGCATAGCAGTAAACAGGTGACCAGTGAACTAATTCCCTAGTAATGAGTCTATGCAAGTGTTTGTAGAGAAACACATATTCCTGCACATGGTGAAAGCGGCCTGAATATATTTCCTTATAATGCACAGCAGTAGATGCCTTAACATTTTTGTACCAGTACCAACTGTCCTAACTCTGTGAAAAGGATGGCAGGCTAAGTCCACCATGCTTGGCTACGTAGACGGAAGCTCTACCCAGTTACCTGAAATTACGTTAGACTGGAAATCATTCTATCCTTTGTGGGGCTCCAAGTTCAGTCTCCCCATTTTAATGATTTGTTGTTTTATTATTATTAACCCATTTTAATGTGTATATAATTATTTCTGAGCTAATCTCTGAATAGAGCTACATTGTTATGAATAGATTTCAATAGATATCGAAATATGTCCTTTGGAAATATCGATGCATGTTACAGAATTGCACTTTATGTATTGCACTTTAACTTTCCCTGTTTACAAGTTATATTAATTGGCAACATAGGTGTGTTTAATTACATGGTATATTTTTACTAGATTTTTTAAGAAATGTTTTTGTCATGAATTTGCAATGTTTTCTTGGCTTTACGCTGAACATAGTTATTTGATTGATTGATTGATTGATTGATTGGTTATAAGAAAAGCCATGCACCATGCCTTAACCCAGGCATAGATTATATTTATATTTTACCCTGCCACCAAACGCGGGCTACTTATGATCAACATAGTTTTAGTGCAGGGGTGCATATCTTTAATGCAGGACCTGGACTGCAGAGACCTGGCTGTCACTGCATATGTCAATTGGGCAACTGTGCCCTACCTCTGAACCTGCTCTGTGTAACTGGTAGAGCAGGCACTGCAGATCAGGAGACTGATACAGCAAGGCACACATATACACTATGATTTTGGCATGGATCTTATGAAAGGGGAATCTGATCTGCAGATTGCCATTTCAGAGATGGAGTTTCCTATATTATTTGATTAATTAATACACACAAGACAGCGCTATGGCATTCACTCCCTTGCCAGATGGTAATTCATCACAATTCATCACAACAATAGATGTGCATGATGGTATGGTGCATTATTTTTCTATCTTACAGGGTGGGTAGGCGGTGATGGGAAGGATGGTAGGAAAGTCCAGTGTGGCTGTATTATAGAGCAGAGCACTGAACCAAGGTCAGGCAGTGACTTTCTTCTGTAATACAACATTTGCAGACCCTGTTCATACAGGCATAATTCACAATGAGGCACAACCTGACACGACTCGATGTGAGTATGACATGTCCCCTCAGCCCAACGCATGCTGCATTGATCCACATTGAGCTGCCAGCTCAGTGACCAATACAAGGTCTGTATTTTCGCCTGAACCACATGAGTTTCATTTAGACAGAACAACCTTCATTTGCTCTACAATTCCATTGCCTTTTCAGTGTTTGTTCACACTTTTACCATTTTTTTTTTTTTTTTATGTGGGAAGCCCATGACCTCCCCTTTATCCACTTTTCTTCTCCCTTTACTGCTTTTTTCCAGTAGGTGTTTTGTGTTTTTGTGTACATGTGTGCTTTGAAGTACTTGGAAGTGACACAAATGAAAATAAAAGTCATAATATTGGCATCCATGATAAGAATGCTAACATTCATGTTTACAGCTTAAATGATGCACTCTAGAAAGACATATGGGCTTTATTACGAGTTTGGCAGTAATTCAGTGGTAAATCCGCTGTTTTACTGCCAAAATCTTTTACTGTTGCCACCACTTGGTCCGTGGGCTTACCATGGGATGACGAGGGGTGGGAGGGCGGCCTTACAAATCCACATTTCTGGAGTTCTTAGGACTCCATGGAGGTTTTGGCAAAATTGAGCGGTAATTCCACTAATTATTACCCCTAAAGGGGAGGATTTACCTCTAGCATGATGCTGGGGGTTGTGAAGGATTGGCATCTGGCAAGGATGTATATTCCCTGGCTTTTGTTATTTTAATAATGATTAAATGATGTAGGTAATTCCATCTCAGAAAGGGTGACCTGCTAACCAGGCCTCTCTTTCAGCCAACTCCATGCCAAGAGTATAATGTACAACTGTGGCCTGCTGAATCCATATCCTGATCTGCAGCCTCTTCTCTCCAGTGACACTGAGAAGGTTGAGTGGGCACAGGTTCCCCCTTGACAACTGCATTGACGGCCAAGTCAATTCAGTGCAGGGGCTGCATTTAAGACATTAACCTCTGTTACTAAACCACATAACTATGAGAGTCACTATCATGGTGCCGTTGTAAGCTTTAAATACAAGGCATAGCTGAGTTTAAGGCATGGTGGCTAGTATCTCTCATAATTATCCAAGCCAAATAAATAACATGTATGTGTCAGCACTGTGTGCCGAGCCCAGCTGTGGAACGGATATGCATATTCTGGCCAGGCAGCCTCGCCCTGCCAAATTTCAGGTCCGAAGTCTGAATGATTGGGCCTCTCTTTTTGACCTTTTGTTTGGTCTGGTAACGCCTCTCTCCAGCAGGACAACCTCTCAGCAGAAGTTGTCCTGGGAAACAGGAATCAAGTGCCCACCCATCATTGGGAACCAGAGACCAAGGCCTACACTTGTCTCTGAGACCCTGGATTGGGAGTCAAAGCACCTGAGAGACAAAACCACCAAGAATCCTGTATTCTCAACATTGAAGCACTGTGAGTTGTGATTCAAGCCCATTTGACCCCATCCAACCAAGAGAGCCCTCAGGAGTTGCCATTGGCACTCGATCGACCCTTGAGCTGCTGTCACGTGCACTCAAACTAGTTCACTGCCACACCATGCCAGATGAGCACATTATTGCCTCAGCTTAAACTTGAAGCTCCTCATTGCAGCCCCTGCTTTTGAACCACCTTTTGAACAACCAGCTTCTTTGATGGCAATTTAAATCGCAAGTCGAACCAACCCTGATGGCCTCATGAAAAGTGACCATCAAATGAGGCATTGGACCACCCAACTCAAATTGCACATCCAGTCACCAAAATCTTTGCATCAAATCGACTGTTAAACTTACCCTGGTGGCCCTCACAATGTGCATTTCCTTGAGCCCCTCACCACCTTCCCAGTCAAACTGATTGTCAAACTGACCCTGGTGGCCCTCACGATCCGCCCTTTCTCAAGCATCGCTTTGAATCGCAACAAACTAAAGCTCAAACCCTGCTCTACACCACTCACCATTTGGAACAACATGACTACCACATTCACATCTTTTTCAAACCACATGAACAGCACCTAGAATCCAGGTTTGCTGTTGTTGAACTATCAAGACCAGCAAAATATATTAGTGACTGGTAACTCCGCCGTTGGTCCATCTTTGAGCCCTGCAGACTAGTTGGGTCATCTTGAATCCCTTTACAGCAGAACATATCCTTTTTGAAATCATTGTGGTTAATTATTATCCCCTGTATCGCTACCCAGAGTGCTAAAGCTTTCGACCTTTGCATCTTCTCTGTTCTTTCCACAGGGTGGGTTTTGTGAATTGCTTTTCTATTTCATTATTATTGCAGATGGTGTGTTTAATTAAAGTGCATATATTTTTAAGGAACCTTGATTGGGTATTCACATTATTTTGGACTGTTATACTTTGCTGTTTGGATTGCTTCTCAACACATTCACACCTCTGTTGAGATTTTAGGCTTCTCACAGCCCACGTTACCACAAAGGAGGTGTATCTCTTAACTGTGTGTGTGTTACCTTTTTGATTGGGGTAACTCTTATTTTGTAGAAGTGTGAGGGCTGAGTAGGCGGCTTAGTCTCTACTCAATCTTGAACTCCTATCGTAATTTTGTCACAGATGTAAATCATTGACTTTAAGATGAAACTCTGAAATCAGAGTATTGTAAAAATTGTGGTAATTCTGTTACAGCCAAATAAAGTTGCACAGCATAGTTATTGCCACGTTTTTACTGTACCACCAAACTCATAATGTCCACATTCTATTAGTGGCTGCACACCCGGGGTCTAATATTCCTTGCATACGTGGGACATCTCTTTAACTCTAAGATCTGAAAAAACAAGTCATGTGAAATTTGCGTGAGGAGGCTGCTGAAAATCATTTTTCTGAAAGCGAAATCACTTCCAGGCTCAGGTGGGATCCAATCAGTTCCCAGGATTTGAGTGCAAAGGAAAATATGACTTTTATTTCTACCCTTGACCGCAGCCTAGGATCCATACCATGTAGGGGGCCGACCAGTCCATGTTGGTTTAACTGTGCTTTGGACATAAACAACCCCTGATTATTGTACCCAAGAGCAATATCATTGTGACAAAATGACTACTGATCTGCAGGAGTACACGAAAGATTGGTGGTTTAGTCAGTCCTCACACTTATACAAACCAACAGTTATCCCAATCATAAAGGTAAAACAAGCACAGCCAAGAGAAAGACCTCCTTTGAAAGGCCAAGTTACAATAACCACATTGATATCCCTTCCATTCATGCCCCTTTAAGAAGGGGCCGTGTTCCTCAGGAAGCAGAGAGGACAAGAAAGAGACA
Source organism: Ambystoma mexicanum (assembly GCF_040938575.1). Lineage (NCBI taxonomy): Eukaryota > Metazoa > Chordata > Amphibia > Caudata > Ambystomatidae > Ambystoma > Ambystoma mexicanum. Next base: position 769,857,447 of record NC_090933.1, on the reverse strand, counting down.
GCACCCACAGTAAGGAAAAATGGAGAAACCCTTCCTCAAGCACACTTGTGCTCTCTGACTGCCCTAACTCCACACTCTTCCTAAGCAAGTAGGTTCAATGGCTCTCTGTTGTGCAATCCACAAGTGTGAGGTGGGTCCTTGGTATGGAAGTAGCCTTTTGCAGCCAGGCTCCCAGGATATCTCTTTGTGACAACTACTGGGCATGTGAGGGACGAGTTACCCTTTGTTCCAGAGAGTCAACAAAGGCAGGCATCCTGTCCTTCATCTCATTAACTGAAATGCAGACAGTCAGGCTGCCTGGAATGTACATAGCCTCTGATAGATCACAGGGCTGACACTGGTATTCTACAACTCAGATGTGGCTTTAATGATTATGTGACCTAACAGCCACCATACCAAAACCTAGATATGGCTTATATTTCAAGATTATCCTGCCATCAAGTAGTACTTCCAAAACTATTGGGTAGCTCAATCATTCAAATAGTAGATTGGATATGTGCACAACCAAAGCAACAGAGCATACCACATGAAATCAATAACAATGTATTCAATATTTGGAATTAATCTATCTGATATCTAAGCACAGCGATATGTACAACATACAGAAGTTCAATGTCAAGATATGTTACAAAAACACTGCATATTTTAATACTTATAATGCATCTGGTCAAAATAAAAAGAAAACATTTCATATTGTCATACAAGGCAATATTTTACAACATTAATTCATTCAAACCTAGTCATTCCAAGCACACTCATTCCTAAACAATAGAGCATTGTGTTACTACAAATGTGCAAAAATTTCAATAAATACTGAAACGTGTAAACTAAAACCATTCTAAATGTACCAACGTATTCTGGAAAAATGGTGGGCACATTATTACTGCTTGTTTTAGCTAACACTTTTATCTTATTACACTTTCTCTTACATTCTTACTGTTGATATTATTTGTATATTCTATTATACTTTCTTTAACATTTTCATTATTCCCTACTAGTTATGACTGTGACCACAAACTCTACCAGTCACATCAATGTCTGACAAGAAAACTAGTAATTACAGAATCGCTGCTTCACTGTCAGGACACCATAGAATACTTCAGCCGTCTTGGTGGGCGTAATATGAAAGAGCACTGGAAGCAACACTTTCAGTACAATAGAAAGTGGACTGTGAAAGTGTGTTCTATGGTGACCATTTTGTAATGTGTCTGACTTTCTACTGTATAGATATTAGCTAGCAAAGATGCATTGTTCTATACACAGACCCAGCTGTGGCATTCTTATAGATCAGTGAAACTACTTATAAATGATTGAAGCTTATACATCCACACATGTTTCCTTCTCGCAAGTGTGATATCAATATTGCATCCTCTTGGGTCATGTCAATTTTCAATTGGTGTGCTTGTCAAGACGCCATTGTTGAGACATGGTGGTTTCATTAATGAATTTGCACACAACACACCTTCCACATGGACAGTGGCTGTGGCTATAAAGAGGAGGTATGTCCCACTGGCTCAGGTTAAGGTCCTTCTTTAATGCAAACAATCCGCGTTCTAAATTGGGCTCTTCTGTTTGTAAATTTAGCCAATTCTTAACAATCAGTTGTTTAATTTCAGATGTCACTGTACAAATAGTGTAGCAATTACTAATCTATCAATGGACTTTGTTTGTTCAGTAGAGTTGGCCTATTGGCTACCCTGTCTCTTTTGTAAGATTGACTCAATGTTTTTCTTGAGTAATATCTCACTTGCCGTCTCTTCTTCATGATATCACACTCAAACTAAAAATCTGTGAATGAGGTAGTTTCTTTGTACTCTCAAAAATTGTCTACATGGAATGTTTTGTTTCAATACTCCAGAATGGAAACTAGAATAATGCAGAAGGGTGTTCTGATCTAAAGGTTTACGGAACACTGTTTCTGTTAATTGTATTGCCTCACTTTTTATTTTGAAATCTAAAAAAGTGATTTGTCATCGAGCATGACACATGATGAATTTTAAATTCAGATTCAAACCATTCATCCATATCACAAACTCATTCAGCTCTCCTCACTTCAATGCCAAATAATCTTTTGTACAATTTTAGCTTGGTGAAGAAAGGGTTTTTGGAATTAATGACTTGAGTTGTATCAAATTTAGTTGTATAAGTTGGATAAAAGGTGGAGCAAATGCATAGCCTGTAGACGTTCCTTAAGTCTGCAAAATAAAATGTTTTTTGAACCAGAAGGCATTTTTTGTCAAAGCCATTTCTTAAAGTTCCAATAAAATATTTGTAGGCACCTTGTGAGGAAGTGTACGGGTATAGTAAGGGTGCCGAAGAAGGAAGCCGACACAAAGGTGGCATGGTGGTGGTTATAGACTTGTATGTTCAGTACCAAAAACCTATCTATCTCTATGAGAAGTTTCCCTGCCTCAAAACTAATAGTAAAAGGTCCATCAGAATGTTAATCAAAATAAACTCCACTGTCCTGCGTCACAACCTACTTCTATGCCTCACACTATAAATAAAGGACAAACTAGCAGAAAGTTATTTCTTCAGGAGATCGACCCCCTTCTCTGGTTGCTTGGATAGCAAGCAAAAGAAAGTTCTCTTGCAATGAAAATGCCAGGGCGAATGCCTCCCTTCACGGGCTTGCGTGTTCCACAAAGCCCTTATGTAAGGTTTGCTTCCATGAGAATGACTCCCTTTTCCTGATGTAGCGCTATACAGTTTTCAATAAAAGCAGGGGGAATGACTCTCTTCGCCTCGCGTTTCCAGCACAACTCCCAGTCGCGGAACAGGTGAATGCCTCCCTTCTTCTGGTATTGCTTGACACAGTTCACAACAAGACCCAGGGGAATGGCTCCCTTCACCTGGCATTTTTATCACAACTCCTAGTTCAGTGCCCAGAGAATGACTTCCTCCTCCTGGTATTGTTTGGCACAGTTCTTTCTCACTGCTTTCAGCTTGATGTACACTTTGCCAATCTGGTTTGTTGTTAGCAAAGTCCCAAATCTTGTTGGGGTCCCAGATCCTTCTCGGATAGTCAGTGGTTCTCTTTTTCCCACTGTGACAAGGATGATTTCCTCTAATACTCTTGGTATCTGCTTTCTGGTCCCACTCTTTTCTGGTTAAACCAAGTAGCACACTTCTCACTAGTGAGGCAAAAGAGAGATTTGTGAACCAGCCTCCCTCCTACCCTTGCACCCCCATTGGGTCTCCTGTACATGCTGTTACTTTGTGTGGCATTGTGGTAAGTCACTGGGACTGCCTGAGACCGTGGGTCTTCTCTCCGGCTCTGCTGGTTCACTGTTCTGGCTCAGTCTGGCTCAGTCTGCTGCGCGGTACTTCTTTCATCTGTTCTGCAGCTAGACTCTCTTGCTTGGTCTGCTGCGTGGGTTTGCTCCTGCAGAACCCATGGAGGACTCTTCCCTCTGGTCATTCCGCAGTACCTGGATCTCTTGTGCTAGCTCACCGCCACACCTACTTACAGTCCCAGTGGAGTATGACACAGCCGCACTTGACACGGCTGGGCTTGACTCATTTGATAGTCCTTTATTCTTTTTTGTACATTGTATTGAGTTCCTCCCATGCAGATTGTAAAGTCTTTTGTTTCTGTTAACTCCTGGTGCCTCCCCGAGGCCACCTTGTACCAGTACAAGCACAGCCAATGTATCCTGTGTTCTTCTTCATCCTAGTACTTTTGGCTTTATATTTTCTCCAATTTGGCAACAGTACATAGGAGGACTTTCAATAAAGCGGTTCTAAGCAGTGGGAAAGTCCAGGGAATGTTGGGGAGTGAGAGCATCCAATGGGGTGTACCCCAGGTGATTTTCCTTGTCTCCAGAGGGAGAGTTCCTCCCCAGGAAATCCTCCTGCACTAAACCACCCCTGGGGGACTATTGGACAGTAGCTGCACCTCCCTAGCCTCATGGAAAAAGGCTCCCCTTGAGGATAAGTGACGACACTGAGTGAATCGTCTCAGTATCTAATGCTTCCTTTAGGACCAGTACTGCTTCATATTGGGAAAACTTTGTATATAGTGATTCGATATCGAGCGTGAGCAAAGTTTTGTTTCCTAATTGAAATTCTTGCCTTCCATTAAATTAATCACATCCTTCAAATCTGCCAAGAGATCAATGAAAAGGTTAGAGGTTTTAAAAAAAATGTCCACATATTTACTGATCGGTTCAAACTCCGACCAGCAAGTTAAAATAATTGGCAATGCCAAAGAGCAGTTAGAAGTAAAAGTAAAAACTGCAAGATGAGTTTATTAAACTTACTATGAACAAGAAGATGAAAACATTGAAGAAAGATCTGAACAATTACAAAAAATAAAGTTATTCTTATCAGAAACCTCTCTAGAGGCAACAAACCACCATTAAATAATATATCAGTTACATTCTCTGACACCACTTAAAGTGAGCCCAATAATGACTCTCTTCAGACCAATGAAGACTTTTGTAGAAGTAATCGTCCTTTTTGAGGCAGGAGAAGGTCTCTGGGAAGGCATTCAACATCAAGACAGTGATCGAGAACAAAATGTTTTCTAGACCAGGAGACGGGAATATTGGAGATAACTATTCCCATCTTCAATTTATCAAAGATGTCTTTAAGTACAGCAGAAGTGAGCTCAGAGTATTATATTATTACATGGCCACGGTAGTGACCATGTAGTTATGGTTCAGTTGGTGTTTCCATAGGAAGAGCACTTTTTGGGCGGCTTATAACTTCGCTCTCCCTGGACGAATCCTCAACAAACTTTGCAGAAAAAATATTTGGGTCACTCTGAATTTTTTTGCAAAGTTTGGTGAGGATTCGTCTGGGGGGGGCAAAGTTATAGGGGGGGTCCCAAAACTTTTTTTTCCCCATAGACTGAATGGGAACATTTTTTTGCTTGCGTCTACAGCCCAAACCGCTGGACGGATTTTCACCAAATTTGGACCAGGAGCAGCGGCTTGGTCCCCAAAGCATGCTTTTGCAAATATGGTGAAAATCCGTCCAGTAGTTTTTTTTAAAATGACCAAAAAGTAGGTAAAAAAAAAATAGTGATATCTGTGTTCGGTCCGCGGACACACTTCCCTGTTCGCTCCACGGACAGTGTCCTGATTGGCCAATCGGCTTGCGTGATGTCCGCGGACATGCAACGTGTTCGCTGATTGGACGGCGTGGAGCGCGTCAGATTTTCTGTAGCGCCCGCCATCTTGGATTCGCGGACATCCGCGGACAGCGCGGTGAAACTTTGTTCAAAATGTGTATTTAGTAGAGTGTGTTGGTGTGTAGGAGTGTTTGGGGAGGGTGGGAGTGTATGAGATAGGATGAAAGTTGTGTTTTTTATGTGTTAGACGTTCTTTTTGTGTTCGATTTGTCTGCGGACATCACGGGTGTTCTGAAATGTTCTAAATAAACTGAATGGGGGGGGTTCTGAGGACTCAATGGCGGTCATTACAACCTTGGTGCTAAGTGCACCAACTTTACCACCATGGTGTAAACTATGTTTACACCATGGTGGATGGCGGATTTACCGCCCCATTCCAAGGTGAGTGGGGCGGTAAATCCCCATTTCCCATTTTCCCTTCCCCATTCCCATTTTTGCCCCATAGGGCATAATGGGAGTGGGGAAGGCGCTAATTACGCTGCCGTAAATTACGGCGGCGTATTTAGCACCATGGTGGGTTAGCGCCATGGACTTTAACGCCTGCCAAAAGCAGGCGTTAAAGTGGGAATCCGGCGTTAAGGGTTAACACCGTCGTTAACCCTTAACGCCGGGGTTGTAATGACCTCGAATATGTGTCCGTTTTGTTCGCAAGCAAGCTGAAACTGTTCTAAGAACACTTGTGGTGTCCTGAAATGTTCGCAAATAAACAAAATGGGGGTGTCCTGAGGACGCTGTCCGTATTGTTCGTTGTCAAGTTGAATGTGTTCTAAGAACACTCGCGGTGTCCTGAAATGTTTGCAAATACACAAAATGGGGGTGCTCTGAAGACGTTGTCGAACACTCGCTGTGTCCTGAAATGTTCGCAAATATGAATGGGGGGTTGTGGCTGGCAAGTTGAATTTGTTCTAAGAACACTCACGGTGTCCTGAAATGTTTGCAAATAAACAAAATGGGGGTGTCCTGAGGACGCTGTCCGTATTGTTCTCTGTCAAGTTGAATGTGTTCTAAGAACACTCGCGGTGTCCTGAAATGTTCGCAAATACACAAAATGGGGGTGTTCTGAAGACGTTGTCGAACACTCTCTGTGTCCTGAAATGTTTGCAAATATGAATCGGGATTTGTGGCTGGCAAGTTGAATGTGTTCTAAGAACTCTCGCGGTGTCCTGAAATGTTCGCAAATAAACAAAATCAGGGTGTCCTGAGGACGCTGTCCGTATTGTTCTCTGTCAAGTTGAATGTGTTCTAAGAACACTCGCGGTGTCCTGAAATGATCGCAAATAAACAAGATGGTGGTGTTCTGAAGACGCTTCTAAGAACACTTGCGGTGTCCGGGGAATGTTTGTAGGGGGTGTCCTGAGGACGCTGTCCGTATTGTTCTCTGTCAAGTTGAATGTGTTCTAAAAACACTTGTGGTGTCCTGAAATGTTCGCAAATACACAAAATGGGGGTGTTCTGAAGACGTTGTCGGACACTTGCTGTGTTATGAAATGTTCGCAAATATGAATGGGGGTTGTTGAAGGCAAGTTGAATGTGTTCTAAGAACACTCGCGGTGTCCTGAAATGTTCGCAAATAAACAAAATGGGGGTGTCCTGAGGACGCTGTCCGTATTGTTCTTTGTCAAGTTGAATGTGTTCTAAGAACTCTCATAATGTCCGCAGACATTAAAAGTTTCCATAGACCATAGTTGAAATGTTTGACTCTATGGATGTGATATGCTGCGGTGGTTGTTGCCAGGGCATAGAGTCTTGGGTGCATGGCCATTTGGCCATGCACCCAAGACTCTATGCCCTGGCAATAACCACCGCAGCATATCACGTTCATATTTGCTTATAACTTTGGGTGAAAAACAAATGTATAAGGAACAAAGGTATTATATACTATGGATGTGATATGCTGCTATGGTTCTCCTTATTATTGTATACTTACTGTTTGGTCTAGTAACCAGAGTACATGTATTTCTTGTTAATTTCTGTGATAAAAGAAAATACCATGTTAGTATTAGTATTTTGTAATGACTTACTACATTGTATAATCAACATACTTTTTTTTTTTTTTGGACCATCATATTTAGTAGATTACAAATCAGAGTACTGTGCAATTTGCTCAGTTTCTGTATTTGTTGCTAAAATCCATGTTGGATTAAAAAAAAACTTTTTCTGTTATGCTACAGTTTATTTGTTTGTTTGTTTTCAGTGTTCACTTGTTGTTTCTGGCTAATGCTTTATACTTTGGCTTGTTTCATTTTTTTGGAGCAGTAACATATTATTTATTTTTTTGGATATTATAACTTTTTGGAGCAGTTAGATACCAATTGGCGTATTCTAACTGTCTATTTTTTTGATATATTTTAGTGGTATTGATTTATCTATTTGGATATTGTTAAATTTTGGGACAGTTAGATACCAATTGGCGTATTCTAACTGTGTATTTTTTGGTCTAATTTAGTGGTATTCATTTATCTGATTAGTTGTTGTAGAATCTTTGAGCAGTTAGATAGCTTTTGGAGTATTCTAACAGTTTATATTTTTTTAACACAAGTTTACTTAGGGTTTAAATACAGTTTAGTTATCAAATTTTGGTTTTAAGAACATCAAATAAGCGTTTGTAAGATTTTCTGGTAATCTCTGCTTTAGAGTAATGGAACTATCATTACATTCAAACCATCCACATTTCTTTTTTATATATGCAGTGTAGTGCCCTGAATTGGTTGTGGCTCCTGCGTGGTAGATTATACCTATTGTTGTGAAGGTTATCTTACCAAGTGATATTTGACCATGTGTGAATCCAGTCAGCTTGCAGTTGTTTTTGGTACCATCTGCATTGTAACGTAGTGTTAGGCGGAAACCTGTGCAGTTCCCTCTGGGACCACCGCAAAAGATTTAGGACTACAGGTGTTTGGCAGTAAACCCACTTGGTAGCAGTCTGTACCACACAGATTCACTTGGTAGCTGTGGCTGAGCAGTCAGACTTCTCTCAAGAAGAGTTAAGCAGTATGTGGAGTATACAAAATAGGGCAATTCTTCACAGTAAGACAAGCAAACACGCAACGAGGCTTCAGTGTAAAGATATTAAGGTATTTATTTATAACGGAACATCTATGGAAAACACTATGGCACTAACACGGCAAACACTTCAATTACAATTACTCTACGAAGAAGAAACGATCAATCCCCCTAAAAATATTTCGACAAGTCTAGGTTCTACCAGCATCACTTATTTGCAGACAGAGGTGTATGCCTCAACCTAAATGGCACTCTAATATTAGTTAGGACGGGAGAGAAAAATAAGCAGGTTACGAAATCAACACAGTTCAATACTTCATGGGAAAAATGCAAGGCAAGAAGGCAAGAACCACAATAGATCATAAAGTTCAGAGGCCAGGCCCACTCGGAGAGAGGCAAGGCGATATGTCCCAAAAAGTCTCTTAGTGGAAATGCGTTTGAGTCTTTGTAGCAAATTGTTATCGGCAGATTGAACCAGTTCAGAACAACACGCTAGAGAAAGCTTGGAGGCGACCCTATGGAGAGGCGAGGATTAAGACACCTCACTCTATCCGGCGACAAGGGAAGCCAGGTGGACACAGTACCTTGATTGTGGAGAGACAGCTCCGGCGGGGGCAGTTGTTCCTGGTGGTGGGTGCACGTCCGGTCTTTGCCAAGAGAAGAGAGGATCTCGTCATCGAAGGAAAGTTGAAGATCGTTGCACCACCAGGGAAGAGACCAGCCGCAGAGTGCTCTGTCACAAGGCACCACCTTTTGGTCGCGGTACAGGGGTAGTGGCTATCCGGTTGCCGAGGTGCTCTGCACGGGCAATTCGATCACTGCGTCCTGAGGCAAAGAAAAAGCAAAGGGGACTGGTTGTTCCCACCAGTCAGGGGAAGAGACTCTCCGGCAGGGAGATCTCCTCTGTCGTCGGGAAGTGGTGAGTCGGTTCAGCAGGGCTCCACCGGAGGTGTCGTCGTTGCAGGTCGGCTCAGCTTTACCCTCGTCGGATTCTTAGGTCCTGTGGCGACTTCTGAAGATCCAGTCCCAAAAGCCCTGCTTTTATGCAGAAAACCCCCATTCATTCAGCCTAGCTGTCAATCAACACATGCTAAGTGGTGAGCGGGGAGGCTCACCACTTGGGCCAATCACACCAGAGTGCGACCGGAGTTGGCAAGGCAACTCGGTCCAGGGTGCCTAAACCCCCTCCCACACCCCTGTGGTAACCCAGACGGAATGGCACCACTTTGGAGGGTCTCTGTACAGAGACCCGCCAAAAGTGGAACAAAGGGCTCAACCTTTGGTTTAGGAGTCACAGAGACGAACACAGACGCCATTTTAAAAAGCCGAGTTCTGGCAGAAAATACCATCCGATAGACTTATTTAAGATAAGTAGACCAGAGGTATGTTAGAGATCAACGAGAAACAGTATCAATCTCCAACAATGGGAAGAATCCCATAGGGTTATATTCAGGGTCGAATATAACAAGTAGTTTCCACTGCCACCAGCCAAAACTCGACGAGGGGGGACGGGACAGTTCCCCCTCGAGTAACAGACCTAGGAGTAATCGAATTACCCCTTCTAGCACGTCCACAATAAGATGGTGTGTACTAGTTCTGTTAGTAAATTTAGGTCTAGTAAAGCCAATGGTGACTTTACATGCCCGGGGAGACAGTAGTCAGTCCCGGGTATGGAGTCTATGATGGAGGTCCGGTAGGACACCCCAGTGTCACGGCACGTAGGGTGCAGTGAAACACACATAGAAAAACATATGAGACCCTATGGTGGAAAAGACCCCATAGCCCATAGAACACATTGACATTCTAAGGAATTACACACATTCATGTCCAAGAGTGGGAAAAAAAGAGTCTCACTCTTGGCAGGATGGAAAAAAACAAACTCCAGAAATCCAGCAAAGCTGCTGGGGGACTCACTAGGTTAGGAAATTCAGCCTAAACAGAGAATTCTCCCTAACACGTAGAAGCATTAGTATTATGTATTTACTATGTGTTTGTATTACTAACGTGGAGCGATTATCTGAATTGCAGGTAGAGCATAATCTACCATGGTTTGCATTTTGTACAAGTCGCTGAAATGGAATGGATTCACAATTTGGTATTGATATATATATATGAAGCGTTCATTGGGGATTTCTTCTTGTATCACATTGTTGCAGAGAGTGCATGTATGTTTCCACATGTATGAAATCTGGAAGATTTCATTTATAGGTTTGTTTTTATTTTCCAGTACTTGTAGTAAGTACATTAGAAATTCTTGTGGATCTTCATGTGAGTTTATAGTGAATTTAACCATTCCAACCACAGTAGTCCAATTGTTGTCTTATTCCATAAACACTATACGTGTTGTCAGGATTGTTTGCTGTATTTCTGTGAAGTACTAACATTTGCAAACACAATGGGTCTGTACTGGGAGATTCATGGATATATTGGTTGAAGGTGCATGCAGAAAGCTGTGGAGTAGCTGTAGATCTTGGATTCCCACATGTGGAAGTACACTGGCATGGAGTACGTGGAATGAAGTGGTTGGACTTGCTACCTCTCTGTGCTACTTTGGAGACAGAGCAACATCCTAACATAATTGTAATTCATTGTGGAGGGAACAGTTTAGGACATGTGACTGGAATTTTTTTGCAATTTGCTATGAAAGAAGGACTTGGGAAGGTTATGGACATATTTCCTAATTCTCAAGTGATATTTTCACGGATTGCGCAGAGACAAATGTGGCTTTGTTCTTCTTCATTTGATCCACAAATGGAAAAAGCAAGGCGCTATCTTAATAAAGCTGTTTGTGCCTTTCTAAAAGATTTTGGCATTTCTTCTTTTCACAGTGAAAATATTCTGTTTCGTAGCACAAACATTTTTCGCAAAGATGGAGTCCATCTTACTTATGGTGGCAATCAGACTTTTCTGAGAAATGTACAAAATGCATTGCGACCTTTTTTGGAATTACAACATCCATTTTGAAGTAGGTGTTTAGCATTCATAATTTTTGACTAACAAACACTTCCCAAAGGCTCTTTTCAGAGCGACCACTTCCTCCCAGAGAAAATTGCAATGTTTGTGATAGTGTAGCAACCCAATTTTTTAAATGTTCGCGAACTGTCCGCGGACTTCTAAAAAATACAAAGGGCCCTGCTTCATTTATTTTCACTTCTATTTTTTAACTGTGAAAGGCGGCTCTGAAAAGAGCCTTATTTTTTTTGATTTTTGATATTTTGTATTTTTTTTGTTTTTTTATAAACGACACACTAGGAAAGGAGGGGAAAGGAAGGTAAAGGGGGGGACACAAACCACAGGGATAAGAAAGGGCGAGCTGAGAGAGGAAGATGTAGAGTGGGTTTTATTTGGGTAGTGAGCACATCTTCTCGTGCTCTGAGACGATAGTCTCAAAAGCACTATGAAGTCGCTCCCCCCTGCAGAGTACTGTGTCACAGTACATACAGACAACTGTGACCCTCGAAAGGTAAGGGTCATCAGCATTCTGTATGGCCTGTGAGGCAGCTTGAGGAAGACGCTGTCCCACAGAGGTGGTCCTTGTGGTGACAGGATCAGAAACAGAGGATGAAGTAGAGGAAATCAACCTGCTACGTTCTTCGCAAGGTACAACCCTGCGAATAGCCCCAGAGTGAAATAACCTCAGGTGTCGCTTCATAGTAGTGGTCCCAAAGCTGTACTTACCATGCTTCCCATGACTGAGTATCATTTTGCACTCATTGCAGGTAACACGGCCTTAGGAACTTTCCCATGAATGGTAATTAACCGCCACACCCAAGACTCACGTCTAGTGCGGGTAGTAGGGATTTCCTCTACCTCATTCTCATCATCCTCTTCTTCCTCATCTGCATCCTCACTCCTGTTCCCCTCTTCAGCACCAGATGGCAGTTCAGCAGCCAGGGATGCCATCTCGATGATGGTGTAATCTGCAGGTGGCAGCAAAAATTGCTGTGTTCTGAAGAATAGCCAGAAACACAATGAGAATAAGCTCTAGGGCGTCGTCTTTTATAGGGGTGCTTGTGCGTGGTCCGTAGACATGCACGTTGTCCGCGGACAGATCAAACACAAAAAAAAGTTTGAAAAGTTTCAAAAGGTATGTAGAAACTCAGGATTACTATGTGGGACTTGTGCCATGGTGAGATTTTATTGAAAAATATTATGGATTAATTGAAAATGTACTTTTAATTTGTTCGGGGACACGAACAGTGTCCGCATTCAGAACATGCGATCAGCGTGGGCGCGGTCATATGATCCGTTCGCGAACTAGTCCGCGAAGGAAGCGCATGTCCGCAGGACACCAAATGCACAGAGATTGGCTAGCGCATGCACGTTGATGTTCTACGGACACTGTTTGGGTCATTTTGTGATGTCATCTTTGATGTCCTGGGTGTTAGTCTTAGCAGTGCACAGTGGTGGCGCGAGTTATGGTTGCTTAGCTTACCATAACTGGCGAATTTCAAGGGTTTTTCGGTTTTACTTGGAACCATAATGTCCCTTTGACAAAGTTTTTTCACTGAATTTCATAGGTTTTTATCAGCGCAACTTAACAATAATGTCCCTTTAACAAAGTTTTTTCACTGAATTTCATAGGTTTTTATCAGCGCAACTTAACAATAACGTCCCTTTAACAAAGTTTTTTCACTGAATTTGAAAGGTTTTTAGCAGCGCAACTTAACCATAACGTCCCTTTAACAAAGTTTTTTCACTGAATATATATATATATATATATATATATATATATATATATATATATATATATATCATATATTATAAGGGATTATTATTTGCCCCCACACATATCCTTACAAACAGAACTACGAGCATTTTTACACAGAATAAGACTTCTTAGTTTTTCGGAAATTTTGAAAGTCAACAGATAAATGAGTCAACAAATCCTTTTTGGATAAAATCAGTATTTGCTCCCTGCAGCTCCATAATAAGTGTCACTGGTAATGTTTTATACCCTTCCTTTAGTGTCATAGTTCTTGCATAATCGTGCGTGTGGGATGATGCCTCCATTCCTAAAATGTCCCCAAAATAGGCGGCACATTTTGCTTCTGTGTCTGCTGCTTCGTTACCCCTGGAGACGGGGTCCTCCCCCTTCATGTGTGATTGGCACTTCACTATTGCTATTCACTCTGGGAGGTCTATGACCTCTATCAATCTGACCAATAGGAGTGCATGCTGCAACAGTGACCCATCTGCCAGCCCACAATGCACTGTGGATGTCAAGCAGGCTGAAACTGAATACATCATTACTTCCTTCTCCCAGCTGTGCTCCAATACCAATATTAAGGCCACTAATTCTGCTGCTTGCGCTGAATAATGTGACGGCAGAGGTGCGCTCGTCACTACCTCGCTTGTCCTGTCCTCTCTCAATTTCACAGCTGCTGTCCCAGTATGCCTTTCCCAGTTATTTGGTCAATGGTTTATGACCCGTCAATGTAAAGTACGTCTACCCCGTCAAGTGCATCCTCCTGTACCTTGCAAGTGTCACTGAATTCTTCTATGTTTGCAGTGCAGTCATGTGTATAACCCCCTCCTGTAAGACATTGGCGATAAAGGTTGCCGGGTTAACAAGTCTGCACCTAACTATCTTGAGAGCCGGGTTTGATAGTAACACTTCGTACTCCTAAGCGCTCTGTGTTGACAATGTGCTTGTCAGTGATTCCAATATTGCAAAGAGAGAATGCTCCAAATAGAGAGTGGTGCTGCATCCCATGGTCATACTCGCTGACTTGTCCTGTCCACTCGAATGAGGCTGCAGCCAGTGCCTGTTCACATGGATATTGTCCTCTCATGACTCCATCTGAGTGTGAGGATAGGAAACATTCCTTTTGATAATCTGGGATCCCTAACACTGGAGCTGTGCATATTGCTTCCTTCAGCTCATCAAATGCCTCAATAATTTCTGTTGTCCATTGTAATGTTTTCTCCCCTCTCTGTGCTTCCTTCAGTGCCCTCAATAAGAGACTAGTGTAAGTGCTATAGCCGAATACCCATGCTATGCAGTAATTACAGAGTCCTAGGAACTGCTGCATTTGTCTTACAATTGTAGCCTTTGCTGTCCCACGTATTGCTTCTGCCCTTTCTGGTGTTACTCTTCTGCCATTTTGGGATATCATCTGTTCAATGTACAACACTTCTGTCCGGCAATATTGTACCTTGGCTTTGTCTACCTTGTACCCTTTTTCTGCTAGTACTGTCAACATGTGTACTGAGTCATTTCTACAATATTCCTCTGTCTTGTTGCAAGGCAATATGTCATCTACCTACTGTATAACTGTGCTCTCCTTCTGCACATTGCCTAGGTCCATTTGGAGTACCCTATTGAATATGGAAGGTAATTCACAGTACCCTTGAGGAAGTCTTGTATGTTTCCACTTCTTATGTGTATATAGAAATGAAGTGAAGTCCTGTTAGTCTGGTTGTAGTGTTACAGAGAAGAAAGCATTCTTCAAATCTATGAACGTGAAGTAGGCAGCTTCCGTGGGGATGCTACACAACATTGTTGCCGGATTCAGAACTAAAGGAAATTCAGCTTTGTCAATGTGGTTAAGAGGGCACAAGTCCTGTGTAAAATTCCATGACCCCCCAGTCGCATTTTTGACAGGATACACATTTGTGTTGCATGATGATTCTGATGGCACTAGGATGCCGTGCTTTACTAGTGCTGCATTAGTCTCATAGATGCCTTCATCCGCCTCTCTCTAAAGTGGGCACTACCTAACTCATGGTAAAATGGCTCTTGGCTTCAGATTTATATTCAATGCTCCTATCCCTTTCAGAAGCCCCACATCATAGGGACTTGTAGTCCAGAAGAGGCTGGGGACATTTCCCAAATCATCTTCGGGAAGGCTGGTTGTGCTTTCAGGGCCATTGCCATTCTCTGTGGTACATCTCTAATGTATCCTCACCCAATATGTGATGCTCATTTCGAACACTATCTCGTGGTCTAATCTGTTGCCTTTGAATAGTTCTTCGTCTGTAACTGTAGCCAACCTGTACCCTTCTGCCACAGTGATCACTGCTTGCCATGGTCGCCCTGTGTCATCTTGTCATGATCTCTGCTTCCAAAAGACCAGGACTTGCCCGACTCCCTTGGAAGCAGACCCATAACCCCGGTTCCGAGTGCCAGCCAGTCCCAATTGGGACCTTTTGGACCCTGTCCTGGCGCCAGTGGCACCAGGCTCATAAAGATGCCCAGTCCCAGCGCTGGAAGCGCCAGGCTCATAATGCTTGGGTGGACTTACCTGCAGCAGACCATGCTGCTTACTTACCTGCCAGTTGAACCCCTGATCCTCTTCTGTTTGGGACTACTTTTCCTGTTGGGTGGGGCAGGAGCCACTCCCTAGGTTCAGAACACTGGAACTCTTCTGGAAAGCAGGAACTCTTTTCTTACCTAGGCGTGGCTGTGGAAGGAGACACCTAAGCACTACAGGAGGCTATTTAAACCACACCCGATGGATGAATCTTGCTTTGTGTTATTCTGCATTCTCTGCAGCAGAACGCTCATCGTGTCTTCTGCTTCTGATCCTGGGCCTAAGGGAACAAAGGCTTACCATCCTGGAATCCAGTCTTCAGCAGCACCTGTAAAGACAAAGAAAGAACAGGTTAGCACTACGGTCTTCAGTGGCAGCGCATCTCTTACCTGGTCCATCGGCTGTCACCAACGCCTCGCGCTGCATTCCGGCATCTGAGAGACAAAGGCTTACCTACTCTTCGCATGCTCCGGAGGTCTTCGCACTGCATTCCGGCATCTGAAAGACAAAAGCTTACCAGCTCTTCGCACGCTCCGGAGGCCTTCGGCGCTGCATCCCGCATCTGAAAGACAAAAGAAGGTGCGTTTAAAGACATTGGGCAACTTTATTACTCACGTGCCATTACTCCTTCCCACGCCGAATCCAGTGGGTATTCCAGCACCCTTCAGCTTCTCTAAAGCTCCGAACTTGTACCTGCAAGATAAAAGGGACAGTTAGTGCGCATCGTGAAGCAGGCTACAAGCGCTTACTTACGTGCTTCCAGGCGCTTCTATTCCTCACGTGGGTTCGATCCTCAACTCTCATCAGCCCGCCATCCGCCATCGCCAGAACCCTGCAAAACAAGAGATATCATTACAAAAGACTTTTAAGACATTTGAAGTGCCCAGAACTTACCGTTCGTGCAGTTAACGACGGACAGCAGTCCTCTGAGGTCAAGAGGCCTGCACCCTTATCCAGTGAAGAAACTGGTTACGGCACCCTGCCCCGAGGCAGATGGAGAGCTCGGCGTTCACTTACCTAAGGTGAGGGTGTTAACCTTTGGGGTTCTACAGGAGAAGAGAAAGGGAAGAGGAGAGAGGCACCCAATAACCCCAGTTCATTAATCCCATATTTTCTATCTGCAGACATCTTACTCTTCGAGTCAGACATACAGTGCACAGAGGTCCAGCCCAAAGAGCCAACCGTGTGTTACACATCACCTTTGAAGATACGGCATTCACCCAGTCAAGACCGGCGCCTCTGCGGGAATCAGGTGAGCGTTACACATCTTTCCCATGCACTGCTATCCAGCCATCCCCCACTATTACTGCCTCTAATTCTAGTGGCACTATTGTCCCTTCTTTCTCATCTAATGGTACTTCTGGACTGAATAAGTACTCATTTGGAATGCACCACATTACCCCCTGAATCCCTGGGAGCCATGCTATTATTATTTCAGTCCCATACTGAAATAGCTCCTCGTCTAATGACACGCCCCTCTGTACCTTCCATCCACAATATGCTTGAATGATCTCTCTCACATTTAGAAGGTGTATCCCTAGTGTGGAACACATTATCCTCTTCTCAGTGAATGAAATGGTCATCTTAAGTCTGCTCATGATATCTCTCCCCAGGATGTTTACAGGTGTCTGTCGAGAATATACTAGGGCCAACGCTAAGTCGTGTTCCCCTATGGAAAGTGCAATAACTTCTGTGAAAGGAACCACTCCCGTCACCCCAGAGAACCCTTGGGCATTCATGGCATTGCCTGACATACTATGTTTCCCTTCCCGGATGCAGAATTTAGTCGCCCCTGTGTCTACAAGAAAGTAAAAAGATGTATCAAGTATTGTCACCCCTATATGTGGTTGCTCTGCTGAGTTTGGTGTAATCGATAGAATTGTACACATCGAGTCAGTCTGTGGGCTATCCTAATGAGGGTATAATGGCATTCCATTTCCCAAGAATGGGTTGCCCCCTCTACAGTAACCCCCTCTTAGTTTCCTAATGGGAGCCATTGTCATGGAGTCTATGCGTGCCACTGTCACGTCATTTGGCTTTGTGCTGTTCTGCATCTGCGGTATTTGCTGTACCGTGTATGCGTGTTGTGTGTTACCTTGCATCTGTGGTATCTGTGGTACCTGCAAATACTGCTGCATAGGTGCTTGCATATTTTACTGCCTGTGTCATGGGTTGGTGTGTCGGCGGAAATGCGTTCAGTGTCTGTCCTGTTTGTTGTGTCTGGTCCTGGGCATAGAACTCGTTCTGTTCTCCTTGATATGCTGGCTGCTATTGTATGCCCCCATTTTGTTGCATCCCTCCCCTGTTTCTGCATGCCCTCGAGATATGCCCTATCTGTCCTCACACCCAGCACTGGAGTGGTTCTCTCATTTCCTCTGATACCCCCCAGAAAACTCTTCTGGACCCTGCTGCATGTGCTGCCCATACCCTCGAAACCCTCCCAGAAATCCCCCTTGGTTATACTGCATCTGATGCCTGTACCCGCATCCCCTTGGTGGCCCCCTCTTCCTTGGAACCCATGTTGCGCATTCACCCACCCCATGAAGACACCTCCCGTGTGCAGTGGTACATACTGCGTCTGTGGTGCCCCTTGTCCTCCTGTGCTTGTTATAACTGCCCCTTCCGTGGCGTATTTAGATAGATTCATCTGTACTAACTTCGCCTCCTCCTGCTTTCTTTCATCATGCTTTTTCCTTACATTCTCGTGCATTAGCCTGCAGTAGTGTACTATTGTAAGTTGTATTTCTGACAATGGCCTTGCTTCCATCCCCACCAACTTCTTCATTTGCCTTTGCAGATTAATGCCACTGTTTTATTCCACCGTTCTCATGTTTCAAGGTGCCAGAGCTCTTGAATAGTCTGAATATAGTGTAAGGGGTCTTAGTATTCCCCATTCTGCGTGCTATAATCACACTAATGTCTGACGTGCCTGGGTACTGTGTCTGTAGAGCTTGCCATACGGCTGTTTGGCAGTTGGCAAATGGCATGCCATTGTGCGCTGTGTCCTGGGTGGTTACTCCTGGGTACCCTGCCATTTTCCATATGTCATCAGCGGCTTCTCCGAGAATCGCCACCAATAGCCCCTTTATGTCTCCCACTGCTAATTTCTGTCCTGCTGTCATCCTTTCCATTTCATATATACATTTCTGCACACCGGAGGTTAACTAGGGTAGCCTACACCTCAGGTTTTCCTTATCTATATGCTTCCATGGTATGCATTAAGGTTGCCCCTCTTCCAGTAAGGGCAACTGTGTACACCAAACTCCCCATCCACTCCTCATGTCAGCCTGATCTGCCTATCCACTCTCTCAGCATCTTTAGAGTCGGTTCTCCCTTCCTTCGCCTGGGAAGGTCTCTAAGTCTGTGCATGTATGGGATTAGGTCATCCATACTGCATGATGCGTTGTGATCTCTCGTCTTTGTCACCCATAGATCTCCCTGTGTCTCTTTCTATTTTCCATGTCACGCTTCTATCTGCGCTTCTCCCCCTCGATTGATGCCTGGGTCGCCCCTTTACCTCGACTTTGCTTCCCCCTATGTCCCTATGTCCTCGTCCGATTCGGTGCCCCCATGTCACTGTCAATATCCTCCACGAAGTTTAGCCTCCTTGAGGTTGTGTCTTCGCTTAGCTTCCCCTCTAAGTCAATAAAGTTCCTCTTGTCCCCCCTCCTGGAGGACCCAGCATCTGTTTCGTCCGATGCTGTAGCAGTCCTGTCATGTGTGGCGCTGCCGTCTTGCTCCGTTCGCCTATCTCCTCCCACCTCGTCATCTACCATGCCCATGCCCATTCCCACTTAACTCTTATGTCTCTTATTGTGCGCTCCTCCTCATCCTCATTGCGTCTGCACTCTCTTGAGAGGCGCTCTATTTTCCACTTTCTAATTTCCCTTCCTACCAGAACTTGCTTTTCCTTCTCATCTTCCTCTCTTTGTCTTTCTATTTCCTATAGCTTCCTCTTCCTTCTCATTGCTTGCTGCTGTTGCTTTTTCTCTTTTGCCCTTTGCTTCTCTCTTTGCACTCTCTCACGCTCTTCATTTTCTTCCCTCTCTTGCCTACTTCCTCCATCATCTCTGCCCATTCTTGCACTTCGCTGCTCCCTTATGACCCACTACTTCCTTACTCGCCCCTGCTGGATCTCCCGTTGTCTTCTGATCCAACTTCAGAAGTGTCTGTCCTCCTACCCACTTGTTTGATGCTATGCCCTCTAGCCCCTCCTTGGTGCTCATCTGGGTCTCTCTGTGTGCTCCTTTCCCACCATCTGTCTGTCCAACCCCTTTCTGCCTTGGTGTATGGTGGAGGTTGAAATATTGGATTTGTGTACCGCTCCACTGCTTTTAGCTCCTGTATAGTCTATGACCCCTGCGCTTCTGCTGCATCCCTTTCTTTCTCGTGCTCAGGGTGAGGTGGGGAGTGGGGGCCGAGATGCTCTGCTCCGTGTCTCCTGTTGGCTCAGCATCCATTGACGCCTCGCTCCTTCCTTCTTGTCCTCCTGATACATCTTCCCGAGTTCGGACTTTGTTGTGCGATTGGTCAATTTCTTACCCTTATGGGTGTCTTGTATGTGTGTCTGTCATGGTTGCTGCCCATTTTTGGAGAAACGTTTGCATTGTGGCCACCATGGCTTAGTCAATTTACCTTCTGTGTTTTTTGTTCATTCCGCACTATATTTACAAATCTTGTCCTTATATCGCGGAAGGGCCTTACATAGGTGCTGTATGGCTGTATCCCTCCCACTTCCCTCAAGTTGAGGCTTTCGATACAATGCACAGGCCCTATGGGTGACGTCCTTGCTTCACTAAATAAGGGAGTGCTAGGGATCAATTACAACATTCACAATGCTAATGTCCCATTACCCAAACATTTTCACAACCCCAACATGAACCCACAGCTGTCTTCCTGCCTCCTAACAGGGGATACCAATATTCCTCGTGCTCAATCTGTACCTAAAGCGTCACCTTGTAGATAAAACAACTCTGCCAGACTTAACCAGAAGAACACCTTCTGCAATCTGAGCTAGCTCCCTTTGATAAGCCCTTACATTACTTTTGCCGCCCCCCTTAGTTGCCATTTGGCGGAGTCAATGCTCACAATATGTGATCTCCTGACGCTGTTCAGCTACCGGCTCCCCCAAAGCTGCCACGTTGCCTTTCTGGTCTGCTGGGCTCCTCATGGACCGCAGGTAGGATTTTTCCAAGCTGGCTTCTGGCGGCCTTTGCACAGTGGTGCACCTCCCATAGGGCTCGCTTTCCATGAGGTGCCCTGCAGCTCTCTAGGCACTCTCTAGGCAATGTGGCAGAAGAGGCGGCTTATGCCGAACGGGCATAGCCAACCATACCTCTGCTACCAACCTGTTGGCTTAGGTAAGCCAAAGGGACGGGGGGTTACTACAAGCTTGTTTGGGGACAATAACATGTTTCCATTGAAAGTTAGATAAGTAAATGTGATTCATTCACAGAATTCTTCTCGAGTTCTGAAATAGGGCATGGTGTTGTGTTTTTATGCATGTGATTTGCCCTGATGAAGTCTTACCTAAGACACAAAGAGGAAAGAATTGAAAATAGTTTTCTTGTCAAACATAGATGTGACCAGTAGAGTTTGTGATCATAGTCATAACTAGTAGAAAATAAAGAGAAGGTTTAAGAAAGTGTTTATTTAGGTATGCCAGAGGGATTGGGGGTTACTACGAGCTCACCGGTTCAGCTCCCAGGGACCAACAATTCTCCCCAAGTACACAGAGGAATCAGCCAAGGGCAAGTTAGAACAGTTGTTTATTACACAAACAGACAGGGATCATACAGGACATTCGAAAATCCTGCAAGACCGGAGTACTAACTAAGCTTAAGCATTTCGCAACCTAAATAAATAAATAAATAAATCCCTGCCATGGAACGGAAACAAATACGTTCTCCCTTTCCATGGTGGCTATTTAAAAGCTTTTTAAAAAGTAAACAAAGAAAATGGCCGCCATGGAAAGGGAGAAGGAACTACATGTAGTCTCTTCTCCCTTTCCATTGCATCCAGTCGAAGGAACCAGAGGGACTGGCGGTGAGGGGAGCCTTGTCGGTCAGATAAGGACACGGAGAGGGCCAGTCAGATAATTTGTAACAGTCAGATAATTTGAATGAGCAAAAGCCCCGGGGCATTACTTGAAGTG
The DNA here is from genome assembly GCF_040938575.1 of Ambystoma mexicanum. Classification (NCBI taxonomy): domain Eukaryota; kingdom Metazoa; phylum Chordata; class Amphibia; order Caudata; family Ambystomatidae; genus Ambystoma; species Ambystoma mexicanum. The sequence continues at coordinate 769,835,897 of NC_090933.1, read as the reverse complement.
GTAATGCCCCCCTGCGAGGGGCCCATTGCTATTAGTACCCCGGCCCATAAGACCGGGGTACTAAAAGTTATTTTCGGAACAGAAATGAAAATGTTATAAAATGGTCACTAGGGAAGTGAAAACGAAGTCCGTTTTCCCTTTCCATGGCGGCCATTGACAAAAAATTGAAAAAAAGTAAACAAAAAAAAATGGCCGCCATGGACACCAGAGAAGGGACTACATCTAGTCCCTTCTCTCTTTCCATGGCACCCATTAAAAAAGTAAACAAAATAAATGGCCGCCATGGAAAGGAGAGAAGAGACTACGTTTAGTACCTTCTTCCTTTCCATGACGGCCTGTGGCAGATCGGGAGCAGACGCGCTGGGGACAGAAGTGTTCCCAACGCAACCGCTCCAGAAATGCACTTCAACAAAGGTAAGTGGAGATGGGGGCAGGGAGGGAATTCTGTGGATGGGGAAGAGGGAGGGAGGGGAAGTGGGACACCACTTCCCTCATTCTGCGGCGGGTGGAAATGACGGCTTCCAGCCATGAGGCTGCTCAGAGCAAGGGGATTACCGCTGGTAATGCCCCTGTTCCAAGCCTCCTCATTGGCTGAGAGGATGCCACACCCCCCCCCTCCGGGTACTATTACATAAGAGAACATGGTCCACTTCACCAAAAACCCAAGACAGCCCATTTTCTATACTTTCTATTTTAAATGCCATTTGCAAAGTGTTATTTGCAGACGGCATTTACAGCTTTAACTAAACCGAGAGAAAAAGTCACGACCAAAGGAAATTTCACCTGATTTTACTGTTTACTTTTGAAAACTGATTTGCAAAACTTGATTATCGCATGCAGATAACCCAACAGAATATAAATGCTAACATTGGTCACCTGCAAGCAATTACAACATTGTACAAATGTCCTGGCAGGAGGCATTTGAAGGAGGTGTGACATTTTAAATATATAGATGGTCATGCGATCCCTTCCTTTGAAAATCTGTTGTAGTGTAAAAGTATGTTCTTTTTATTTATAACCTGGACTGGGTGGACTAAACTACATCTGGGTGGCAAGATGTTATATTATTATGTTAATAATACTATTACTATTACTATTATTGTTACTATTATTCGAACCATGGCAGTGCACATTAAATAAGTCATTTGACAAACAGGATGTTTACATTTGAAACTCTACAGTAAACATTTGCTGGGAACGATGTTACGCATTGGTGTTAGGAAACATCTGATTGGTACTATATTACACATTGGTGTTAGGAAACATCTGCTGGTAGCTATTTTGGCCATTTCCCACTGAGGAAGCCCCGCCCAGCCAGTGCCTTCCTGGTTGCCACTCTTTTTCCCTACTTAAGGAGCCCTCCAACCTCTTTTCCTTTGCAGATGGGGAGCAGGTGCAAGTGGATCTAGGTCACCTGACATAAGCCCCGCCCACCTGGCACCTTCCAGGTTGCTGCTCTTCTTCTCTACTTAGCAAGGCCCGCCCACCTAGTGCCTTCCTGGTTTCTGCTCTTTTTCCCTACTTAAGGAGCCCTCCAGCCTCTTTTCCTTTGCAGATGGGGAGCAGGTCCAAGTGGATCTAGGTCACCTGGCCTAAGCATCACCCACCTTCTTAGCCCTGAATCTTCCTTCCTGCACTTAACTCATAGATTAAGGGCGTCTCTCACGCGGGTGTCTGTAGCAAAGGGAAGACAAAGAAAAGGGCAATTCGAGTTTGGACCTGTTCAGACAGGGAGGACCCAGGGCCTGCCCCCCTGCTCAGACAACAGGTAAGAATGCACCAACATTTGTTTACTCCATCAGTTCCACAGGTCATCCCCACCCCCTTTGGTCCCCCTGTGATGTTCCGTTGTGCCCCCTCCCTTCTCGCACACAGGTGTTGCCTGTTTTGCTTGATTCTTCTACCCTGCTTCCCCTCCCCCCTTCAGCCTACTTCTGCAGGAGTCTGTCCTGATACATTCTGGTTTCAGCATCACCACCTTGTGGCCAATGCTGGATTTGACTTGTATGGACTTCATTGAATCACGGTGCGTCACCCTTTCTCAACTCTCATGCTGGACTTCTTTGCATCTTGTACTCATGGTGGCCCTGAATCATGCTGTTCCCATCTTCATCTGGTATATTGGCTTGCAACATTATGTGTTACTACTGACTTCTGCAATTGTATTTGCTCTCCATTCATGCTTTTTACTCTTTTTGACTGTTCACTCTCTGTTCTCCCCTCCTCTCCCTTTTCCTATCTCCTCCCCTCCTCCCCTTACTTTCTTCTATGCACTTACTCTATGAGAATTGTCCCTGGACCTAATATTATAGCAACCTCGTCTGTCTCCTCCCCACTCCCCCGCCCCTTACTTGTTTACCCCCTCCTCCAGCACTATCTGAAATGTCGTCAGGCCTAGTACGATAGTCGCTTGTTTTGTTCCTCCCCTCCCTTTCTGCACCCCTCTCCCTCAGCTTTTGTTTTCTCCGGCTCTACCAGAAATGCCGTCCGGCCTAGTATGGTAGTTGCCTGTCTGTTTCCATTTCCTTCCCACTCTTCCCCTCCCTTCCTTATCTATGTCTTAGCTCTTGCACTATCTGAAATGTCATCAGGCCGAGGACGAAAGTTACTTTCACATCCATACTATTCATGGCCTGTAAGAATATCTTTGTATTGTCCCTTGTTCCGATCTTTGCGGGTCCGGTATGTCCATATTGAAAAAGGCAATCCCCATTCCCATTTGAGCCCCCATAGGGCTCAATGGGAATGGGGAGGAGTTTTTTGCTCCCTGGTCCCTTTGCGGCTCCCTCTAAGGCCGCCTGGTAAAACCAGGCACCCATTGCGGGACCCGTTAAGGGACCTCTGAATAGGGCGCAAAGGGATTACCGGCACTGTTGTCCTTAACGGTGCCCGGTATCCCTTTTCGCCCGGGTTGTAATGGGGCCCATTGTGTATAGGCACTGTATAAATAGACTTTCATATCATATCATATAATCATATCATATCATATCATTGGTGTTAGGAAGTGTTTAAATGCTCATACTATATTTCTTTCAACCTAAATAAACAATTCAGCTCTGCTATACCTTGGTTGTCCATCCTTATATGTACATGAAAATGTGTTTGAAACTTATGCAACTTAAACAAAATCTAATTTGTACATCAAGTTCGGATTTTATTGCCTCTTCTAGCAAGCTCCTAAAGTGCTCTGATTGGGTTTTCTTCATCTGCTAAGAAATGTCAATTTGTTTCATAGACTGAAGGACTCAGTTGCCAGCTGGCATTTCTTAATTGCATCATCTGAGAATACCATGGAAACACACTGTTGCTTTACCATGCTTGATTCTCAAAGAGGTGTGCAATCCACAGACTGCAGATCAGACATTTAAAATATGCAAAATAGGTTGCGTAATTTTCTAAAGAATGTATGCGTGTTATGCATTCACAAACTAATACATCAACTGGCACCTTACTGGTCAGTAACGTGTTTCCCTCACTCATCAAGCTTGCAAATCTTGGATGATAGAAAAAAGATTATTTGATATGCCTGATTTACATACAAGTCGTGAGTGACCTTGTAACATTTGAGTACAAAAGTACTGTCCGGACAGGGTTATGGACCAATACGAGCAGGGCACAAACAGTAGTCAAGATACCACCACCATTAGAGCACACTAAGGCTGAATCTATGATGTTTCCCGCAGGCCAATTTTGTCGAAACCTGGTTCACCGAGCCCGGTTTCTGCGCTTCGGTAAAACACCATACCCTCCCAGCAACCCCCTCCCTAGTCTCTCTCAATGTGGAGGACACCCTCAAATCTCTCTCCACCCTCATCCCCCCACCTCGACGCCAACAGTGCCAATGCTCCCCGGAGAGCCCTCCACGCCGCCAGTGCACATGGACACCATAGGTGGATGTTGATACTGGATCATATGGCTCTGCTGAATTCAGCCCTGGGAGAGGGAAATGACAGAAGGCGTCTCTGCACAGGCAAAGGCCATCTGGCAGAGCACAGAGGTGCAACACTAGCAAACCCTGGGGACAGGCTCCATCACAACCACACCCACAGAGGAGTCACAGCAGGGGACAGCCACGGCACCTCCTGCACCCATAATCACCAGGTGCCGGCAGGAGGGTGAAGAGGCCATGATTGTGAAGGACTCTGGGAAACTGATTGCCATAACTAGCCATGCTGTGAAGTTGGTGGTGGGAGGGGGCAGGGTGGATAGTGTGATGGGGGGTTGGTGGTGGGAGAGGGGAGAGTGTGATGGGTAGTTGGTGGTGGAATGAGGGAAGTGGATAGTGTGATGGGGAGTTGGTGGTGGGAGGGGGAGGGGGATAGTGTGATGGGGAGTTGGTGGTGGGAGAGGGGAGAGTGTGATGGGTAGTTGGTGGTGGAATGAGGGAGGGGCATAGTGTGATGGGGAGTTGGTGGTGGGAGGGGGAGGGGATAGTGTGATGGGGAGTTGGTGGTGGGAGGGAAGAGAGTGTGATGGGTAGTTGGTGGTGGGATGAGGGAGGGGATAGTGTGATGGGGAGTTGATGTGGGAGGGTGATAGTGTGATGGGGAGTTGGTGGTGGGAGGGGGAAGTGTGATGGGGACTTGGTGGTGGAAGGGGGAGGGGCTTGGCTTGTGCCATGTGAAGGTGTCAAAAGAATGTGTCCATCAGTCCCTGGCATGCCAATCTCCCATCCCTCATGTCATCTCTGACAATCTGTGCATTTGCCTCAGCCACAGGCCCTGCTTCCTCGTCCTCTGGGGTGGCATGTCCACGTGAGGGTATGTGGGGGACATTTCTCCTCAGGCAGATGTTGAGCAGCATGGCACACACAAGCACAATTTGTCCCACTTTCTCTGGAGCGTACTTCAGGGTTCCACCAGTGCGGTTGAGGCAGCAGAAACATGCCTTCAAGGGGCCAGGGGTAAGCTTGATGAACACACAGGTCCTGCTGTGAGTGTGGTTGTAGGCAATATCCTGCAGTGTCTGTGGATCATGCACAGGGGTCATTTACCAGCGCAGCTGTGGGTATCTGGAAACACCTGCATGGGGGGAAGCTTAGGCATTAGTCACGTGTAAGGTGTGGGGGTGGACTTACATGATATCAGGTCAATGGACTACTTGTGAATGCACATGGGCCTTTATTTCACGGCATGTGTCTATTCTATGTCTGTGCATGCAGTGTCTCTTGTGCCATGCATTGTTTGTTCTTCACATGCACCATGTTCCCTTTCAGCATATGCTATGTAAGGTATATATCAGTGATATGTGCAGCGGACATGGTGGCTGTCAAGTGGCAGTGTATTTACACTGTGCATGTGGCATGCTGGGTTCCCCATGGGCCATCCCTAGGTGTCTGGTGCAAACAGATGGGCATTGTAAGCTGGCCGCATGCGGGTGATTGTTTGTGGTACTGACAGGGCTGTTCTTGTGTGAGGCGATATGGCCATTTGTCAACATTGCTTTGGTAAGTGCATGCTGCATTGTGGTACCTGTAGTCCTGTTGGTGTTTATAGTTGCTACTGTATGTGTATATCAGCTTCTCCATGCAGGTAAGTCTGACATGGACATGCTCCCTGGCCTGTACATTGACGTTGGTGCAGCAGGTGGTCAAGTATGGAATTTGCATTTGCTTGTCATGACATCCTTTGTGTAGTTATTTTCATCCCCCCCATTTGGGCATGGGCTTCACAGCACATGTGTGCTGGCTTTTCTATGCACCCACTATCCAGATCCATTGTCCGCTGTGCCTCTCTGTGTATCCTGGCAGTGTGCTGTTCCGTATGACTATGGCATTGTGGGTGGAATCAGGGTAGCGGGCACAGCAGTGGGTAAGGTACTGGATGGGGTTCCAGGTCACCTGTACATACAGGGAGTGGTTGTTCTTGCAATTATGGTACACTGCTTCGTGGGCCTCGGGGGCCCCCAGTGCAACATAGCTACAGTCCAGGACAGCAATCACATTTTGCATTTGGGCAATGGCATGGAACTATTTCTTCATGGCATTGATCTGAGCCTGGTTGATAGGCAGTGGGATGTCCTGCTTTGCCGCAGGAGGGCTTCAAGCATCTTGTTCAACACTGCACAGAATGTGGGCTGTGCCATGCTGTGCATCATGGCCCCAGCGTGCTGGAAGGTGCCAGTTCCTAGGATTTGTAGGATGTACAATAGCTTCAGCAGTGGGGGTACAACTGTCCGGCTGTTGATCCTGCTCCTTATGTTGCCTGCATTGTAGTGGGAAGCTCTGTTATGGTCTCCCTGTTGAGGAAGTACAGGATGACCAAGTGGCTGTCGGTGAGGATCCAGGGTGAAGCCCTAACCCTGGGGATCAGTGCACACCTTGCTTGGGCTCACCTACTCCTCCTCCTCTGTCTCTTCCTCTTCCTCACCCACCCTCCTGTACTCCCTGTGCCCTGGCCTGGTCGTCCTGCCTGTCTACTTACAGGTGCAGCATGAGCTGCTGCCTGTCTCCGCTCACAGTGGTTAGTGGCAGCATGGTGTTGGTTACAGTGTTTGAGTTAGGGGTGTGCCTTATGTAGCCATGTGGGCTGGATCAGGATTACCTGTGGCTTCATTTCAGGCACCTGCGTTCATTTACCTCCAGCTGGTATTAGCACCGGTTTTCAGTGCTAATACAGCTGAATATTGACTTGTGATGTGACTGTGTTTGCGCCTCCTGTGGCCGGCTGTAATACTGCCAGATGTAATAGTGCCGGCTGGTTTTACAGCAGTATTTGTGCCAGCGGAGCAGTATTGGCAGCGCTAATTCTGTTACTGACACTTTTTAGGGCTACTGCCAGACTTGTGATGTGGCCCAATAATAGTTGTGCCTCTCAGAGAGCCTATCCTCAACAGAAGATTTTCTACATTGGTGACACTTTTGGATGTATGCATCCATAAAGCCTCTACCAAGAGATTTCTGAATCAAACCCTCTAGTGATAGCCCATCAACTGCAGGTTCATTAATCTGAATACTTAATTTTTCCTGGCTGATTTAGAATAAATTAGCCACTGAGAGAGGCTACAGGTAGAATACTCGATTGCCTTGTACCCATCCCCCGGGAGGGATCTTCAATGAAGGCAGACCGCTTTCCTTTTTGATACAACATGTTTGAGTGGATGATGTTAAAATAATAACCTTGTTCAGTCAGGAAGAATCACTGAAATCGTTAGATGGTTTCTCCAGGGCCCACGAGAAAGTAAATGGATAAGCAGCTTTATCGGGTGCCCTTTATGCCCGGCAAGATGCAACAGATTGAGAACTATTCAGCAATTGAGATCTTAGTCTCTACTGTATCTATTATATCTAGCGTATATGTGTCACACATGTTCGAAATACTTTTTTTGGCCTGCTAGAATCAGCTTGAAGTGCTATGGTTTTCCATTTGGCCATTGTTTAATAGTGGCAAAAGGAATGGATAATAAAGCCTTTTTGCTTTTCCATTTACCACAAAATCGATCACTAACTATATGCCTACAGCATCATTAACACCAAAAATGAAATCTTGAGGAACCTGCACCCTCACGGTGCAAAGTACATACAAAGTGGTACCTGCTAAGCACCACACGGACGGGAGAATACGTATTTGCATAGAAAATAAAGCATATGACTCTAAGCATATGCCTATACCTTCCTCATAGCCCGGGGGATATGGCAGCATACAATTCAATTGAGTTTTAGATCCACACCTGCTTGACAATATGTTAGCTATAACATATGGCAATTCCAATGCCACAAACAGCGCAAAAACAGCAGGTAATTGGATCAGGCCAAGCATATGTAGGCATTTACTTAAACCAACCAACCAAACACAAGTTTGACGCCCGGTGCTCCTCAGGAGAGCTTGATGTTCTAGTATGGCTTAATGTTTCCACTGAGTCCCAAAAATCCTTAGTGGATCTGGTAATCCTTCTGAGACACAGTGGATCAAATGAATCCAATAAGTCATTTCAAATGCTTACGAAACCAACAAAGAAAAACAATACTAAAATGAGTCCAGAGATTGTAACATTTTGTGTGAGAGAAAAATCAATTTAAAAAAGAAATAGTATTATTCCAAAAACCTGGTGGTTAATCCAGACATTAAATTAATTGTAAGTGCCAATATCATGCCTCCCATCAACCTGTACTATCCTAGTTTCACTAACTCACCAAATCATAATAGCCTTTGCACATTGTATAATTTAAATAGTATAGCGTCTGGTGAAACTGTGAAATATCACTAGGAGATAAAGGGAGGTTAATAGGTAGGCGAATAAACAAATCATTAATACATGCCTTTGCCAAGAGTGGCTAGTGCAAGCCCTGCTTTAAAGGGATATAGTGGAGTATATAAAGCTACAGGTGTTGGTTCCAAGTCTTAATGGGCTCCAGGTTTCCCCACACACATCTTGTGAGGTGTGCAGGGAGCTAACATATACTCAGGCTCCACACCTTGATACTGCTTCAGTTGTCCGGGGCCGCATAATGTTTTATTTAGCATGGAGAGGTCCGCAGAAGCACTGCCCAATTCTCACATCACCACCACATTCTGGAGGTACTTCTGTGACATGCTGTTAGTCACTGGCCAGCTTCTAAACTACACTAAGGGCCTGATTCACAGACTTTTATAATGACACTATCCCATTGGGAAACGCTCTGCGAACCCGGTCCTAATTCTATAGAATTCTCCTTTGACCGCTTGCATTCACTGGGGTTTATCAAACCCACTGGTATGCCTGATCTCTGTGTATGTGCATGGATGAGCAGGTGCCTCGTTCCAGTGGATCCAATAAATCCACAGAGGAACTGTCTTCACTTTCAACTAGCCCTCCATCAGAGGTGCTGCTATGGGGAGGCTCAGGTGGCTATAGTCAAGGGGTCTTTAGGTTGTACCTCCGGATATAAGCTCAGGGGCTACAACCAAAAGGCTAGCTAGCCGCAAGTCAAGACAGTCCCAAGATTAGCATAGCACAGGAACCTTTCCAGACCTAGAAACACTGCTCTCCCCCTTCAAATTGTGCACATGATCCCCTAATCATTAAGTGCTGTTCGCTTTACCAGCGAAGGTGCAGGCTGTGTGGAGAAGCAGGCAGGTGGCTTTCTCAATTAAACTGCCCAAACGGCCGGTCTCCAGATAACGTGTGGGCTGATGCCGTTTTTCAGAGTTTATGTGGATTGGCAGTCAGGAGTCAGAAAACAGGAGTTCCAAGGAATTACCACAGACTTTCCAAACTGCCATGTTCCAGCTGAAGAATTCCCACACCTACAAAATGCACATGTGCCTACAAAATGCCTCAACATTCCCCTCAGGCTACAAAATGTTCTCATTTCTTTGGTGCTCATCGTTTACCTACAAAAATTCTGTTTGGTTTACATCCGCTTTCCCCACAAATCATGTGCCACCAACCTCCTAAATTCATTCCCTAACACTATCCACATCCAGCAGAGCTGTTGGACGATAGTTGAGAGGGGAGGTCCGGTCACCCTTTTTATAGATAGGGATAATAAGTGACGTTTCCAACGAGACTGGTAGCTCTCTAAACTCTAAAGTTTTCTTAAACAATTCCCACAGAATACCTGACCATATGGGCCGATCTGCTCTCATGATGGAGTTTGTCTGCCCATTTAATTTAAAGCTATGCCCTATTAAGCCCTATTAATTTAATTCTACTGTAGCCTACAATATCCTACCTGCAAGTGTGGGATGTACTGACCCACTAGGCTCTGCCCTGCGACATCACTGTGTGCTGGTGGCACCAGAACCAGCAAAATGGCCGCAAAATGCCCTATGCACGCGAAACCTATGAAAATTGCGTTTTGAGACTGGAAAAGATGGCTGCCAATCTTCATTGCCTGTGTCAGTGGTGGAACAGGAGACCACACTGCTGAAACCTGTCACGGTGCTGCCCACTGAGTGAAAATGGAAACTACATGAAAGTCAGTGTTTTATTGCAAGGAATCCCAGAAGTGCTCTAAAATCCGTTTTTCCTTGGTTGCTGAAATTACAAAAAAAATGGTTCAAAACATCACAAAATATACAACATCCTTGCTGGGTGTTACCCGTCACTTTATTTAAAGAATTAAGAGGAGCACACAATGTCAGGAAAATCAGAATCGATCATAAGACTATACACATTAAAAAGGATGATTTTCTGTGAAAATCTATCAAAATATGGGTGCAGTACCACCTCAAATGGCCGCCTGTATGACAGCTGTCATTTGATTGCATTAGAAGCTCAAACTTGTGCAGTTAAAATCAAATGGTTGGAATTAAGTGACTTACCATCAAAAGCAATATAGGTTGCAACTGTTTAATATCTATGTTTTAAAAAGACCGGAATTAGGGTTCTGTTTGCCTATTTGGAAATTGTATGTTTATTTCATCAAAGAAAAACTTAGCAAATTGAGTTTTAAAGTAACCTGATGCAAGCCAAAGAACTACAAAGCAAATTCCACAGCTTGCCCCAACAAAAGGCACCCCCCTTCTGCTCTCTGGCCCAGGAACTCACATTCAGGTGTTAATGAAGAGGGGAGGGGATTTGGGATGCTGCTTCTGGGAGAGACAAAGGACTTCCTTGACTGATGTGAAAAGATATGCAGATGCAAGTGTCAACAGTAGCCCCTGCCAGAGGAAAGAGGAAGGGATTGCTCTTGAGCCACCCGAAACTTTGGGGGCAGGAACAGACAGTTTTGTTTATTCTTAAAGCACAGAAAAGTATATTTTTGAAAAGGACTGATAAAGGACTATGCAAATTTGTAAAAATTGTAAAATTACAGTATTGTTAATGTGTAATTTTTCGGTACGTTCTAAAAGTAGTCAGAACTCTGTGCTATGTTCAGGGACATGACTGCAGAAATTGTGTTTTTGTAGCAATTGTATTGATGCCAGAAACATGAAACTTCATATGATTATGTCCATATATCATCCGCACATATCTGTAAAATTGTGGACAAATCGGACATTGGGTACCAGACCAAAAGTGTAAAAAATTGCCAAATCTAGACCCAAGCTTTCACTGAGACGGGGCTTGGATAATTACTTGCTCCACAAAATCTGTGATATAAATATGCTATTGCTATCAAGTTTGTAAAATTGTAAATATGTCTTGCATGAAAAGTAGATTTCATGTGCAAACTCAAAGGGGAGGTTTTCCCTGGATCATAAAACACATCGTCATGATGACACTCTGTTTTCTTCTCAAATCAAGGGAGAGAAAAGACCCTAGCCAATAGAATACCAGGGGCTGTGCCTAGTAGAATTCAGCATACCCACCCCTTTAGGAAATATATAAATAGAGATAGCTTAGCACCTAGAAACAGACACATATTCACCCACCAACCGATTGCTGGTGGAGCACTTTGCAAGAGAAATCCATATTTCAGACTCCAGACTCCAGAACTTTGAAAGCAGAAAGGCCCATTTCCAAAGCTGAACCCTTCTCAGCTTGGCCTTTAAAAATCCAGAAACCAGATTTTACCCCAGACCTCTAAGGGGAACAAAAGAACAGCCTGGCTGTGCTGTGCTGCTTGCTGGCTAAGAATTATTGCCAGAATCCAAAAATCCAACCCAGTAGAACCGTGCTGTGGCCAGATAGCTGCGAACCAGAACCAGAGCCCGTCAGATCCAGTCCAGTCCCACCGTGCGGTGTCCAGAGTGCTTTGCTGATCGCAAAACCAGAGCGCCTTGGGTCCAGTCCGGTGTGCTAGCTGAATTCCTGTCCAGAAAGTATCCCTGACCAGATCCCTGACAGGTCCATTCCAAACATTGGTAGTGAGTATCCATAGCATAGGATTGTCACTAGCATATGTATTATCCATAAGTAATCCTATCCAAATCCACTCTCCTATATCTTTAGAACTATATTGTTAAAAATCCTTTTTTCTTGCCTGAACTCTTTCTCTTACCCTATAGTCCTTTGTAATAGTAGTGTTAAAATCATCTTTGCGCTGATTTAATTTTCTGAAGAAGGGCGAGCGTCTCGGCAGGCCAAACCAACCAGTGATATCCGGGGCTGGTGGCTGTGCTGTTGTGTAGTTTGCATCTTCATAGTCTTCCCTAGTGTAAAGAATCCGTGTTTGTAATTTTAAAAAGCACATTCTTGTTTTGCAATTTTGACTCTTTCTGAAAAAAACGTACTCCACAAAAACCTTCATAACTTCTTCACCGTTCATGCTAGAAACAAAATGTAAGTGTCTACTTGAAGCTAACATCATCAGCTTTCCAATTATCCCAATCCTTATATTTATTCAATCGGAAAAGTTTGCCACACATTTTTCGTTTGGCTCAATCTATCAGGTGTGAAATAGCTGTTCATTGCATTCAACCGCAGAATTAAGTTTTCAACTTGCTAGTTACTCAATAATCATTGGTAGTGTTTGTCTGATACCATACAAAGCGGCTCCCACTGGTATTGAAACCATTTTAGTGAATTAAATCAATTTTCAGTGTTTTTACCATTCATGCAAAGCCAACTTTGAAACCATTTTGATCAGTTTGCAATCATTCCTGTTTCTCTCTCTGTGTTTGGAATTGGAAACCCCTGTCACGGCACCTGATACATGCATCAAATATAGCACTTGGTGCACTAATATCCAAAATGCACTCCTTGGTACGATCGCCACCCTATAAGTTAAAATCAATGATAAACAAACTAACCTACAATCCAATCTGGAACCGAACTCTCTCCCTATTGTAAACCACCCTATCATTGACTCCGTTCAATTTCTCACCACTATCTATTACAGAAGTGGAAAACATTATCAATAGCCTTAAACCCTGCAACTGCCAAGGGGACCTCTGTCCGGCGCCTATCATCAAGGAAGCAGCCCATGAGCTAGCTCCCTTTATCACCACATTCATTAATTCCTCCTTTAGCACTGGGATCATACCGAACAACTTTAAGGATGCCTGGGTTATCCCACTCCTAAAAAAACGAACCCTGGATGCTAATATACCTACTAACTACAGGCCCATCACCACGGTGCTCTTCCTAATAAAAATCCTTGACCAAGCTGCCTACCTACAGATTCAAGACTATCTCGAATCTAATAAACTCTTAGGTCTAAGGCAATCAGGATTTCGGCCACGACATGCCACCGAAACTGCCCTCATTGACCTCAAAACGCAGATCGAAGACCTTAGAGATAAGGGTAAACTTGCTTTATTACTTCTTCTTGATCTCTCCGCAGCGTTTGATATTGTCAACCATGAAATACTGTGTCGACACCTTAAACTAGCCGCACATTTCTCCGATAAAGCCACAGCATGGATCAGGTCATTCCTGGACAACAGATCGATGCATGTATTCGCCCCCCTAGCAGCGACGTCATCTTCACCCGTCACCTGCGGGGTACCACAAGGCTCCTGTCTCTCTCCTTCATTGTATAACATGTTCACAAAACCTTTATTTGATATTTTGGAATATCTGGGTGTCACATATACAATTATGCTGATGACATCCAGATACTCATTCCAATCTCAGGAGACTACGCTTCCGACTCTGTCTCTGTGAACGCCAACCACCAAGTCATCCAAGCCTGGATGGCGCAGCACGGACTCTGTCTGAATGACGAAAAGACAGAGCTCCTCATTCTGGGCTCTCCCCAAAAACTATCTAAACTGGCCCCTGCGTTCAAGTCAATCATTATTGATGGTAACATTATCAAGGCCTCCAAGGACACCAAAACACTAGGGATTTACATTGACTCCACCCTTTCACTGGCAAGACATACTAATGCAGTTTCATATGCAGCAGCATACACCTGCAAGCTCATCACAGATAGCCGCCCCTTCTTATCACCAGCCAACTGTGTCACACTTGTCAGGACTCTTATACTGTCATAAATGTATTATTGTAATGCCCTCTACATGGGCACTAACCAATGTAACCTTAATAAATGACAAATTATCAAAAATAACGCCATCAGAGCAGCACTTAACATCGCTAGGAACCAACACATCTCAGACACCAGACGTAATCTTCACTGGCTCTCAGTCCATCAACGAATTACAATGAAAACACGTGCACTCACACACAAATTCTTATCCAACCAAGCACCTGAATACCTAGCCAATAGATTTGCCCTCCACAATACCAATAGACCTCGCAGAACTGCTCAGACTAACTGCCTTTCTATACCACGCTTCAACCTTCAAAGATCAGGCGGAGCCAGCTTCCCAGCTAAACTCTGGAATTCGCTCCCCAACCCAGTAGGAGCAGAACCATCCTTCTGCAGATTCAAAAACATGGCCAAAGTTTGGCTAAACGCCCAAGACCAATCAACTTTGCGCTAACCTCAAACCATGCGTTAGCCTCTTTTCATGTATATAGGTTATGACTATTATGCTCACTCTGTTACTGCCCATGTATATATCTGTAACCTAAAATGTAATTTGTAATGCTCTGTCTTCCTTTGTCCATGTTGTAACTAAACTACGCGCCCGGATGCCCTTGGGCCTGGTGCGCTCTATAAATAAAATAAATACAAATACAAAATACAAGGCCAAATCATGTACACCCACTTAGCACTTGGCACAACGCCTGGCTCTCACTTCTCCCCACAATAGGCCTCATATTGTGATTGCATGAAGAATTAATATTCATTATATAAACCTGTTTAGCTTCAAAGTAAACAACTACAAAATCTGGAATTAGCTGTCCCTAAAACACCTCTTGTGTGATATATGCACTCTATCTTGTTAAACTATCCAGATTGTAAATGTGATGTCAGGCCATCGAGGGTTGCTCAAGGACCCTTCACTGTTCCATTAGCATTCTGTCTGGTGTCACTATTTGTAGAACATTTGTCTTAATTAGAACATGTTTCCAGTGGCAGCTGAAAATTACAAGGTCTATGGCATTCACGGAACATGCATTGCAATGGAGCCAGGCAAGTTTTGGTTGAATGGCTAATTTATCAGGGATCCAGGTCATGGCAAGGGCATCCCCCAAGCCACCCACACACACACACACACACATATATATGTATATATATATATACATATATATATGTATATATATATATATATATATATATATATATATATATACATACACACACACACCATCCCCTGTCCCCCCCACACCTAATAGGAATAAAGGCTAATACCCATTGGGCCTCATTACAACCCAGGCGCTAATGGGTTAACGGTGCTGTAAAAGGCTGCGGCGCCGTTAACCTATTAGCTCCTAATTACGAGGTCCCTTTGCGGGACCCGACCTTAACGGCTGTACTTAGCGCCTTCCCCATTCCCATTGAGCCCTATGGGTCAAAAATGGGAATGGGGAAGGGCCCATGGTGAATGGGGAATTACGGCCCCCCCAACCTTGGAATGGGGCGGTAATTCGGCCATTCACCATGACGGACCCCGGCATGGACCATGGTGCTAATAGCACCATGGTTTAGCGCTATTAGCACCATGGTTGGTGCCGGTGTTGTAACGAGCCCGCCATAGGGAAATGGGGAAATACCGCCCCATTCCAAGGTTGGCGGGTCGGTATTTCCCCATGGCCCTTCCCCATTCCCATTTTTGCCCCACAGGGCTCAGTGGGAATGGGGAAGGTGGCAATTACGGTACCGCAAATTGCGGTACCGTAATTGCCTGCGAGGTCCCTTTGCGGGTCTCTACTTTAACGGCTGGTTCAGACCAGTCGTTCAGGTCGGATCCCGCAAATGGACCTCGTAGTAAGGTGCTAAGTGGTTAACGGCGCCGCAGCCTTTTACGGCGCTGTTAACCACTTAGCGCCTGGGTCGTAATGAGGCCTACTGACAGGTTCCTGAAGTTCATTTAAGAATTGAAGACTCACATGTATTGGGTATTTACTGTTCCCGGGACATTGGCACCTTATTTACTATGCACTGCAGAGGACGAGAGCAGCGTATCTGTGATGAAGAGGGCAGACCACCACCAACCTCACTAGGAGTTGACTGATGTTCCCCTCGAGTATCACCCCACAATACATCAAGTTAAACCTAACAGTCATGTACAAACCCTCCAGCAAAAGTTTACCCACAGATTTAAATTACGATTTCACCCTTCCTCTGATGTAAGGCAACAGTCATGCTGACCACTGATCGCTCTGGTCGGGCTCCCCTCACAGATAGATCAAGAAGACTCTGTACACCTTGGCACCCTTAACCACAAGAAGTAGATCTGAAAATAAATAAGTTAACAAAATCTATGATAAAGAAAGAGCGGGCAGACCTGAATGGATCTGAGGAGACTAGTGACACAACTTCAGGCAGATCCCAATACAGGCAATACCAGAAATCAATCTGTCATCGAAGGAAGACCTACTTAATAGGATCACCGAGGCGAACAACAAAGGCACCTTTTTTTTCAGAATTCTCAATTAGTTCACAAACTTCACTGAAAGCCAGAGACCTTCCCTGGCCTCCCTGAACTATTGGAGTTGTAGGGTGTCCTGACCCACGTTTAAGCTACCCTGCTACAACATTTGGTGCTGTGGGCTTAGGAAATTCAAGATGGCGGAAAACCCACATGTGCGCCGAAATCCAGGAAAGCTGCGCAGTTGTGCGCACACCAAAATGGTTACCTAACTTGCCACCCACCAGGGTAAAGAAAGGTCTTTGTTAACAAAATCCACTTTTACTGATGTCAAAAAGTTGCTGAAATCGTGACTCATTGGACCACTTTAAAGATTCAACCCTTTTTGTGGGGTTCCACATAACCATCTTACTGTAAGGAGCCCCATCAAAACAATGTTAAGCAAGGATTTACTACCATGTAAGAACCATTCCTGTTTAGAATGCATTAATCCAAGAAAATCCCAAAAATGGGTGCAGTACCAGTACTCACCACTATCCAAAAGCCGGCGTTTTAAAACCCACTGTGTGTTTTTCTGAAGGCAAGCAAAATGCCTATTTCAAACCTTGCAACATGTGCAAAATATTCACTGAACACCAGCAGACATTTGGCAGAATGGAGTTTTGTGTGCCTACAAAATCTGGGAAATGAAGAGCCCAAAAACAATGCTTATAACAAAAATGCTATGGAGTCAGCAGCTTAAGCCTAACTGCAACTGGATTTAAAACCACCAAAATCGAAAATGTTAAATTAAATGAGTGACCTATGTTTGGTGTCACATGCCTTTGTAACTGTTGAAATGTCATAGTTTTGCACTTAGAATCAGCATTCTAGCTGCATGTGTAAAATTACAAGTTATTTTAAAAGCAACAAAAAGTTAGCTGAAGGTCTGGCTTAAGGAACTTGATTTTGCCTAGCAACGGATCCCATCAGGAGTGAAACTTGAGTCACAACTATGTTCCCAGGCCAATGTTCCTTTTGCTGCCCATACTAAGGATATGCCATCTATCTGATAATTGAATTTCCTGTGCTCTGCCAGAGAGTGAACAAAGCCCTCTCCACTCAGGCAAAGGTTTTTATTACAGACGTCGTAAAAAGTGGCTTCCTCCTGGAGAAGCTGGGAGGGGCACTGCCTGTGAGAAGCAAGCTGGCTTGGCAGAAACTGGAAAGACTGGTTTCTGTACCATGTGACCTGAAAAGACACACCCCTGCAGCAAGGATATGGTTTTATAAAAAGGGGGATAATTCATAGTGCGGACATGTGAAAATTTTATAAATGATACCATAATTCTTGTGATTTTTCTGCCCACAGTTTAAGACGTGGTAGGAACCGGTGGTATGTTCAGGGGGGTTTTAGCGGAAAAGTGGATATTACTCTAAATGTGTGCATGTTAAAAATCTGAAACTTCATCAGTTAATGTCCCTACCCCCTGCACACATGTATGTAAAGTTGGGTCCATGTCGGAAATTGAAAAAGCAGTTAAAAAGTCAATTATGTACACTCTTTGAATGCAAGCTCCGAGAATGAGCAGATTTGGACATAGACATGGCTAAATTCAGCCACACCATGTATATGTAATTTCAAACAACTGTGTAACTCTGAAGTATGGATTTTGATCATATATATATTTGGGTGCACAGATGATAAGGGAGGTTGTTTCAAGAGATCATAAAATGACATCAATCTGACTCACAGTTCAGTTTGCCAATCAAGCGGAGGAATGGAAGCCTGACCAATGACGAATGAGAGGGGCAAGTCTAGTGATGCAACACACACACCCATTCTCAAGAAACAGATAAAAGCAGAGAGTCAGGACACATAGAGACATTCAATTTCATCTGCCGCTGGAAGCCCTGCCGGAAAAATCCATACTTACCTCCATCAAACTCCAGAAAGCCAAACTAGAGACTTCAATCTATCCAGAGCAGAGACCAGACCAGAGAGAAAGCAGTGCTGTGCCTAGCAGAGACCAGACCAGAGAGAAAGCAGTGCTGTGCCTAGCAGAGACCAGACCAGAGAGAAAGCAGTGCTGTGCCTAGCCGAGACCAGACCAGGCGCTGTGAGCAGAATCCGGAAAGACCTGACCAGACTGAAGATCGTGACCAAGTAGCTTTCCTGTTCAAAATCTCTTGTGAGTACTTAGCAAAACTCAGAACACATCTCTTAGTTTAAATTCATCTAATTCAATCTATTTAACCTAAGTAGAACTGCCTCCTATCTGTCACCTGTCATTTCTAGTAAAATTTGTCATTTTGAAAAAGTGTGCGTTTAAAATTTACAAAACCAAAAACGACCTTTACTAAATTACTCATATCTCCGCAACCGTTTGGGCTAGAGACTTGCAATAACTTTCATTTGGAAGCTGAGATCCCAGGCTTTCCTAGGACCCCAAAACGGTAGAGATAGTCCTTGCGGTTCCTTTGTAATAGCGCTCGGCGCATCCGCGAATTTTGCCGCGATTTGCAATTTCTTCACATGTAAAAAAAACTGCTGCTGCCTGATTTCATTTGCCAGAAATTCGTTTAACCTGCTAACTATCCCTGCATCATTGCTAGTGTGAGCCTGGACTAATATTAACTAGATACCACTCATCCTGAACCTCTAAAAGGGAATTAAGAGCGTTTCCAGCATATTTCTCATTCATTGCTAGCACCTATCAAAGCAGCCGGAGGTGTACGATCCGATCTTACCAGAGACCCTGTTGCAACAGGAGGCGGCCTTTTCCATATCATTTGTAGAAGATGACCGTGAACCGGTGGTTGGGCCATTGGAGCTTGGATTACAGGGGGTCAGCTCGTTGATGGTCTCGAGTGGGCGAAGTATCCCAGTTACAACGCCTCTACTCAATCCCCAGGCAGTGTTGTCTCTGGAGGTATTGTCCACATTACAGACTTTATTGAGCCGATTGGATGCAAAGTTGCCTCAAGTTGGTGCTCCAGCAGTGGTACATGCTACGCCAGCCGATGACGAGCCAGGTCCTGCCCCCGGGTCAATGGCTAGGGTACCAACAGCCCTTCCAGCTGATGAACATCCTCCACGTTCACACCCAGTGGAAGGAGAACTACCAGAGTTCGAGTTGGAATGAGGAGTCTTTATCATAAAATATCCACATCCCCTTCAAGAGACCCAACATGGGAGTCGGAGGCTGAGATGGAAGTTCCAAGAAGTCCGGCTCAACCATCACCGCCGGATGACATCGGTTCCTTCCACACAATGATGGGTAAGGCATGTACCGAGTTTGGCCTAGCCCAGGAGGAAGAAAAGAAAGACGGTTTCTTGTTTGATCATATGGGAAATAAGAGGAAGTCTGTGTTTTAGGTCCCCATTTTAGATCACGTATGGCAAGAGGGGTTACGAACTATGCGCCATCCGTTTTCGGACCCTGCGACTAAAGGTAGACTGGAAAAGAAATTTAAAGCTCCGCCGTCTACTCCAAAATATTTGTCTTCTCAACCGTCTCCTGTGAAAGCAAAAATAAGATATCGAGGCCGAGTACCCCAAAAGAAAATACACCAAACGCAGGTTCAAAAGATACACAGATCTTTATTATACAACTGAACATTTTCAAAGGACAAAGCAACAGATAGCTATCAGGCCCTCAGTACAACACAGCGAAAACCAGTCCTGTTCGGTGTGTTCAGTGAATGGGACTGTACGTCAGAATAGTCGCACCTTTTATACAATCCAAAAAATGATGTCCAACCCACTTGTAAGTTAATGAATCTCGGATCTAGGGTTCGTGCCGAGTTCGTTCCTAATTTATGCAGCCGTACATTCAGGGGTTATCCTTAATACATTCACCAACAAGTTACAATAGCAAGTGTCTCTTCGGATTTCATGTTGAGCCTTTGCACATATCTTTATACAATTTAGTAAAACAAGTCTTCACATAAGATGCTCAAACAGTATTGTACACGATATATGTTCATGGATTAGTATCGTTGGTACAGGTAATCCTCTAGAAAAACTAATACCATATCATCCCTCTCGCACCCTAAGATCAAGCTCAGCCGGCCTCCTAACTATTCCTAAGACAAACTCAATCAGGATAGGCGGAACATCATTCTCAGCCCAAGCTCCAACCCTGTTGAACTCGCTCCCACCCCACATCCGCCTAACTGAGGACTTAACCTCCTTCCGCAAACTACTGAAAACCTGGCTCTTCCCCTAAAACTAACCGGCCTCCAAACTAGCACCATCACACCGACCTATCGGGGGGAAGAATGTTGAGGGCAGATGTGTGTTGAGGGCGGATGAGTGTTGAGGGCGGATGTGTGTTGAGGGCGGATGAGTGTCGAGGGCGGATGAGTGTCGAGGGCGGATGAGTGTCGAGGGCGGATGAGTGTCGAGGGCGGATGAGTGTCGAGGGCGGATGAGTGTCGAGGGCGGATGAGTGTCGAGGGCGGATGAGTGTCGAGGGCGGATAAATGTTGAGAACGATTGAGTGTTGAGAGCGGATGAGTGTTGGGAGCGGATGAGTGTTGGGAGCGGATGAGTGTTGGGAGCGGATGAGTGCTGGGAGCGGATGAGTGCTGGGAGCGGATGAGTGCTGGGAGCGGATGAGTGCTGGGAGCGGATGAGTGCTGGGAGCGGATGAGTGCTGGGAGCGGATGAGTGCTGGGAGCGGATGAGTGCTGGGAGCGGATGAGTGCTGGGAGCGGATGAGTGCTGGGAGCGGATGAGTGCTGGGAGCGGATGAGTGCTGGGAGCGGATGAGTGCTGGGAGCGGATGAGTGCTGGGAGCGGATGAGTGCTGGGAGCGGATGAGTGCTGACGAGTGCTGAGGGCGCCTGAGTGCTGAGGGCGGATGCGTGTTGAGGGCCCTTGAGTATTGAGGGCGGATGAGTGTGTAGGGCGGCCAGGTGTGAAGGGCACCTGGGTGTGGAGGGCGGCCGGGTGTGGAGGGCGGCCGGGTGTGGAGGGCGGCCGGGTGTGGAGGGCGGCCGGGTGTAGAGAGCGGCCGGGTGTGGAGGGCGGCCTGGTGTGGAGGGCGGCCGGGTATGGAGGGCGGCCGGGTGTAGTGAGTGAAGACATGTGTGGAGATAAGACGTGTGTGGAGAGAAGACGTGTATGGAGAGAAGACGTGTGTGGAGAGAAGACGTGTGTGGAGAGAAGACGTGTGTGGAGAGAGAAAACGTGCCTGGCGAGAGGACGTGTTGTGGCGAGAGGACGCGTAGTGACGAAAGGACGCGTAGTGACGAGAGGACGCGTTGTGACGAGAGGACGCGTTGTGACGAGAGGACGCGTTGTGACGAGAGGACGCGTGTGGCGAGAGGACGCGTGTGGCGAGAGGACGCGTGTGGCGAGAGGACGCGTGTGGCGAGAGGACGCGTGTGGCGAGAGGACGCGTGTGGCGAGAGGACGCGGGTGGCGAGAGGACGCGGGTGGCGAGAGGACGCGGGTGGCGAGAGGACGTGGGTGACGAGAGGACATGTGGTGGCAAAAGGACGTGTTGTGGCAAAAGGACGTGTCGTGGCGAGAGGACGTGTCGTGGCGAGAGGACGTGTCGTGGCGAGAGGACGTGTCGTGGCGTGAGCACGTGTGTAGCGAGAGGACGTGTGTGGCGAGAGGACGTGTGGAGGGCCGACGAATGTGCACAACGGACGAATTGCTTAACTGCATGACGTCCATATTATACCTAGAATGCATGGATCCTTAAAAGGTCATACCTCATATCACACCCCACGCTTACTCTCTCCTTACACCACCACCCAACTAGAACACAGTGATACTATGACACCATTCGGTATAACTGTTCTCATATCAACATCTGACGCCGCTCACTCCACATCACTCTATGGAATCACTGCTGGTCTCGCACCCCCAGCCATGCGTTCTCCTCAGGCCTTACGCTGCCACTCTCGGTCTGGATAATTCCTGCCAGATTCGAACACATACTCCTGACCTCTCAGCCACCACACCTACCGCTATGAAGCAGCTTCCACAGGTATTTTCGCACCAGCTGCACACATACCAGTTGCGCACTCGCACCTTTTGGACCCTCTCTCCTCCCTCTACTGACAAGAACTTCGGTTCCCAAGGGCGTTCAACCTACCAGCGCCTTCAGACCATACCAATGGTATATAAGGCGCTATATAAGTGCAAAATAACATAACATAACATAACATTTGCCTGTGTTTTCAAACTTCTGTTTAAGCTTGCTGGATTGAACTGAATTACAGTTGATTGCATTTCTGAGAACTGTGTGTTTTCCTTCCATTTCCTTGCCTTGCATCAAGGGGGGGAGGGGAGTAGCCAGAGAAAAGTGATTACATTGTTTGGTTGAAATCATATTGCGTATTTTCTGCACTGCATTCATTGAATATTGCATCCACCTGAGCCTACATAAAGCATCCTCTACCACATTATACTTTTGTTCCTATTTACCAGTGTGCTACCTTATCCATTTCATGTCAACTCATTAGTGATTAAAGAAGTGTGCTAGTGCCAGATTCTCCGTTGTTAATATTTACCATATCAGATTAAGTGTGATATTCAATTATTAATTTATTAAAAAGTGTGATATATATTTTAATTTATCAAATAAACCTTTTAAACTTGCAAAACAGAATTACTTCTTGGCTCAGTGGGGTCAGGGGGATTCCAAGAGAGGGGTGTTATACAAGGGTAGTCATCCAGAACGCATGAACTGGACCTAAAGATATATCAATAAGGGTTTTCATTCAGTATTCTAGACTAGGCGTTAACTTGGCTGTAGTGCTGAATTGAATCCTCTTACAAAGTGGGGGCTCGAGCCGAGACGTTGGGTTAGATTTACCAGTTGTGCAGCTTAATACAGTGTGCTAACTGACGGGATACATACACCCGGTCGGATCACCACGCTGCATTACGCTGTGAAGCATTCCTCAAAAGGGACACTCCAAGAAAAGTTCTGTTCTGCAAAAATAAAATACTAACTTCTGTAAGTCAGGACAGAGACCAATCTCTAGAATGACGACCTTAGTAGACATGAAAATAGCCAGAGAGCACCTCTTGCATAAGCTATTTGTGAGAGGTGAATGGACCGAACAGGGCCAGGATGTGTGGTTGCAGGCCATCACACAACAGGTCACTGAAACAGGGTCAGATATATATAGAGATCAGGGTCCCTTACATGTGGCCCTGAGTGAACTATATATGGCTCCTAAAGCCAAAGAGGAACACAATAAGATCGCCAGGATAGCAGCATAGCTGTACCTATATATGGGAGACATGCAGGATAGATGTGCTGAAAGCCAAAATCTGGCAAATAGGCAACAGATGGCATTACAGAAGGTCCAATCTGATCTGGACTCTTCTGAGCAGAGGCTGCAGAGGAGCCAGGAGTCAGAAAATGACAGCAGACTGTACATTACTAAAATAAAGGAGGATATGGATGTGCTGCAAAAGGAAAAGTCAGAACAGGATACTAGATTTCTGGCCCTGCAGAAGGAGCACCAAGACAGTTTGGACTCCTTACTGCAGAGCCAGAAAAAGCTGGAGCAACAGATCAATTTCAACAGGGCATGCACAGAGCAGGTAGCCACCCTGCAAATCCAACTAGACAGAGAGAAAGAGGAGAGCAATAAACTGATCCTGAAAGACCTGGATACCCAGGCAGAGTTTGATCAGGAGCGCCAGAAAGCTGGTGCCTTCCAAAGGCAAAGGGACGACCTGGCGGCACAAATGCAGGCTCTTAGTCAGGAAAGAGACGCCTTAGGCCAGGAAGTCTGCCATTTAAAAAGGAAAATGGAAGAAAATCACCTGGCCCACCAGGGACTGGGTGACCTCCAAAAAGAAAACCAGAACTTGCTAGAGCACACCAGGAGGGTGGAGGATGCTCTAGCAAGAAAGGAGCAGGCCAATAGGGACACAGCTCAGGAGGTAACCCTCCTGCAGCAAAGACTGGCCCAGTTCTCCAGGACCAACCAGGAAGCACAGAGGGAAAATGAGGCCCTCTGTCAACACAATGATAGGCTCCAACAGCAGGTAGCGATGCAGGAGAGACTGATAGAGTCGAGTAAGGCCTTAACTGAGGAACTGAAGGCACAAATGCAGGCTCTTGCATTGCAACAGGGAGCAGGGGCGGATAGAGATGAGGTTCGCTGGGAAATGGAAACTCCGGAGCATAACCTCAGGAGCCCTAGTACCAGAGGCCCTCATACCTCTCAGTCCCTGGACTCTGCCACCCCCATGTCCCCTGGCGCACATGAGCACAGGGCCACAGGGATGGCAGATTACTATCCAGCCAGAAGCATGGGGCTCATAGGCCAGTACCATCCAGGAATGGAGGGGTGGGCATCCGGGTATGGGCACCCAAGTACAATACAGTTCAGTGGGGAACCCCAGGAGAGTAGGCCCATTAAGGGCATCCTGAAAACCTCTGCCCAGTTAGGTCAGTGGAGGGGGTACCCATCAAATCCTGACAGCAAGGAGGAATCTGAAGACTCCTCTGAACTGCGCAGGACACAGGAGACCAGGTCCCCACATTCTGCCAGCCATTCCCAGGCTCGCAGAATCCGGGAAAACCTGGAAGAACAGACGGGAACCTCTGGGAGCAGTGCCTCTGAGTCCGACGAAGAATGGACAAGGGTTACCCGAACCAAAAAGGCCAATAAGGCAAAAAGGGCCTTGCTCAAGGACCCCTTAAAGCAGATTAAGGCGATCAGGAGCGTCATCACGCCTTACCATAAGAACGCTAAGTATTCTGTTTGGGAGCACTTAGAGTTGTTTGAACAAATGATGGAGACTTTCCATTTGAAGGACAGCCAAAGCTGCATTCAATATGTAAAGTGGACCTTCTCCCCGGAATACTCCAGTTTCTTTGCGGGGCTGGAGGACCAAAATCATTTAAGATGGTCCACCTATAAGGCGGCCATCCTGAAACATTTTTCTGTTCACAGAAATCCTCAAGAGGCTCGCAAGGCAGCCTACAATTTGCAATGTGGGGAGGATCAGGCCCCACAAGAATTTGTGCAGGAGTTAAAGCGGGCTTTTGCACAGACCACAAGAAGGGTGCGCACGGATAGCCGTGAATTTATAAACACGTTTTTCCATGCCTTGCCCAAATATATCATGACCCAGCTCGTGAGGGATTTTCACGAGAAAAGATCTTTAGACTGGGTCATTGAACAGGCTACCCGCATCTATGAGGTGCAGAAGCCCATAGAAAATAAAAGCAATGCCCAGAAAAACCCCAAAGCCAACAGCACCCCTGCTGCTGCCAAGGTGGCAGAGGTAAAGGTCACCCCCGTTTTGGATTTGGAGATGGGGGGGCCTAAAAACCTACCTGCACCTAATAATGCAAGGCAAGAAGGTCCTCCGGCCAGTCGCAGACAGGGAGCCAGGGAGGCAGCCCCACAAATGGGGTCCCTCGCTCTCCTGACTATGTAAGTCCTCGCTACAAAGGTAACAGACCCATCCTGGGTTATGTGTGGACTCCTCCAGCCCAAGGGGGGGGATCCAGCCAAGCACCTAACCCAGGGAACTTCCCTCCAAACTTCCCACAGGAGGGCAGAAATTTACCAAACCCTGGGCAGAACTTTTTCCCCAGATATCCACCCGACTTCCAACCCCAAAATCATCCATCCTTCTTTCCTCAATTCCCTGAGCCCAGACCACTGAATCCGGGAGAGGGGAGGCCAAGGGTGGAGGGGTACCAAAATCTTCCCAACCAGGGGTACTACCAGAGGAGGGACAGCTACCCTTCCCGGGATCAGCCCAGGGGAGAAAACAGGGCCCCGTATCAGCCTGAGCGGGTTTCCCAGTTAGAGCGCCAGGTTCAAAACATGGCGCGGGATATGGGTCATATACTGAGGGCACAGCAGAACCCTCAGATCAGCATGCCGGCGCAGAACGCACCCAACTCTGGACCTGGTGCTCCAGAACAATGACGGGGGCAGCACCCCGATAAATCACCGGTTCCCAGGGAGGAGGCACAAAGGGAAGGGGGGTGTAAAGCCTTGGAGGAAGCTTCCTTCCTCACTTGTAAACAGCCCCTGGAAACCCAGGAACCGGAAACGAAATCTCTTGCCCCTGAAAGTCTGCCTCCTAAGGAGCAGAGGGGGGGTAGGAGAAACAAAAGACCCAAACATACTCAGTTTGAGGAGGAGGTACAGATCTTCCAATTTGAGGGAGAGGGATCCTCAGAGGATCCTGGGAAAAGGATCTTCTCCTTCAGAGAGGGGGGAACTCCTCCCAAAGAAAAATGGGTCCCTAGGGATGCAAATCCAGACTGGGGAGATGTGGAGACTGAGCTACCGCCGCCCACCATCTCATCCCAGAACCAACAGCAAGAAAATCCCCTGGTTCAAACCCATCCTGGCGACTGCCTCCAAAAAGGGGGGGGCGGCCCAGAAACGGAGCCAGGGGAACCCACAATGGCTCTGATCTCCAGTTGCAAATTTTTTCTTTCAGATTCCCAAGACTCTCCACAGAATTCTGCCCAAATCTCCTCGCTAGCGATGTCCAAAACCAGAAAATTAGCCCACCAGTTGTCCAAAAATGTACATTATCTGTGCCCCCTTGAGGAGAAGGAGGGAAGATATTATGCCCCGGTACAAGTACAGGGGCAGGGTACAATCTCAGCACTGGTGGACACTGGATCTCAAGCTACCCTTCTGTCCAGAAGGGCCTTTGACGAACTGAATGCAGGAAGGGGAGAGAATTACCAAATTCCTCTCACCTCTCTTCCTGGACAACTGCAGAACTTTGACGGGAAGGAAATTCCCGTCGAGGGGACGGCAGACTTGGACATTAAGATCGGGCGACATAAGTTGAAACACCCGGTCATAGTTGTGACCCCAGAGGGCACCCCTTGTTTACTAGGGAATGACCTCCTGAGAAGGTTGTCACCCCTAATAGATTGTGTAAACAAGGTCCTCTGGACCCAGACTAGCCGACCAATAAAATTAAAACAGAGTGTCAACCATGTTAGTTTAAACGGCACATGCCACATGGTTGAACAAAAATCTGACCAAGTAGAATTTCACTTCCAGAACAACCAGATTCCAGACGTGACAGTAATAGCAGTAGGACAACAGACTAGTGATGGGGGGTCCTCTCTATTTCTGAAAATCAACCTTCCTTCCAGTTCAAGGTGGTATTCCACGCTGGAAGGAAACACTCTGAAATTCTATACCAATCCACAATCAGAAACTCACACTCCTATAGTCCAGAAAGATGTGAAATCAGCTCAGAGCCTGGCTGATATTCAGCAAATTGAAGAGCAGTTGTTCATCCCTGTTCAGTTAAATGATGGGAAGGACTCTGTTCTCGCTCGAGTGTGTGTGAACAACGGTAAGAGCTTCATCAGCGAAGCCATGTTTCGCCAACTCCCAAAAGATCCAGCCATTCCCACCTTCAAACTGATAGACAAATGGGAAATGGACCTGGAAGCACCTAATTCCAAACATCTCCTGCCAAGCAGGTGTATGCTCAAAATCTCCATTGGCAACAAGAGCATAGTCCACAATTGTTGGGTCGTGCGAGACGTCCCTGCCGCCTTTTACTTAGGCAGTGACATTCTCAATCGCTTTGCCATTAGTTTGGACCTAATAAACTTCAAAGCTTGGTCCCGATTAGCGGATAATCCCATGGGCTTTGATGATCCAGAAAAAGCATTTAGGTCAGCTCAATTACTACCTTATGCAGTTGAAATTCAGATTAAAGAGGAAGTCACCATCCCAGAAAGGACCCGACAATTCTCCCTGGAAGTGAAAGTTAAAAGGGGACAAGAGTTGAAAAACCCTGATGCTTACATACATCTAAATGCTTCTCTCCAACAGCAAGGGTTGGGGGTAAACCCAACACCATTAGTCAACCTAGAACATGACACCATTCCAATAGAGGTGGATAACAGCGACTTAAAGAGTATTACTCTAGCCGCAGGCACCATTATTGGAATGGCGGTTGATGACCGACATTTCTCCATTGATCTTAGAAATGAACTGTTAGGACCAATCCCCAAGGACTGTTTTGACAGTGACAGTGATGACAATACAACACCAGACAGGATTTTTACCCGGCATGGGGGGAACTTCCTGGTGTACACTTCCTGCCCCTATGGTAAGGAAGATGTGACTTGTGACTTCAGGAGGGATGAGGTGATTTTCCAGGTCCATGAGGGCTGCCTTTCCCACCTGAAGCCTCCAGTCCAAATCAGCACTCTGACCAGGGACTTCTCCACCCAGCTGGAGGAGACCGCGGAAATAGCCAAACCAGAAGTCTTTCCAGGCTTCAGGCAGATGGTGGAAGAGAGAGTCAACCTAGCTGATGCCTGTGTGACTCTGGAACAAAAGCAAAAGTTGAAACAAGTTTTCTTGGATTTCCAAGATCTCTTTGCGGTAGACTCATATGACTGTGGTCGCACTGACATCCACAAAACAACAATCCCCACGGACCCTGGCATGACTCCTGTGTTTGTGAAGCAATATCGCTTGCCTCTCGCATCAATGGAGTCCCTTACTGAAATAATTAAGAACCTTGAGTCCCGGGGAATAATCCGTCCAGTCCACAGCACCTTCAATAATCCGGTGCTGGGAATATTGAAGCCAAACGGCCAGTGGAGACTCTGTGCTGACCTTAGGGAGCTCAACAAACGGGTCCATGCTTCCCGATGGCCTCTGCCCTACATTGACCAAGGGCTGGCCCAGATCCAGGGGTCACAGGTATTCACTGCAATAGACCTGACCAATGGATACTGGACTGTGCCTGTCAGTAGGGAGGACCAATACAAGCTGGCTTTTACCTTTGGGGGCCAGCAGTACACATGGACCCGGACTCCCTTCGGATACCTTAACTCCGGTAATGAGTTCAATATTTTCCTACATAAGGCCATGCCCGACCTGGGTACGAGGGGTAACCTGGCTTATGTAGATGATGTCCTCATCAAAAGTTCATCTGTGGAGGAACACATAGCAGAGATCCGTTATGTTCTGACACAGTTGAGGGCCGCCGGAGCAAAACTTTCCTTTCAGAAAGCACAGTGGTGTAGAACCCGTGTTAATTTCTTGGGGCATGAGATTACTCCTCAGGGTCTCTGTCCCCAGGAAAAGAAAGTGGAAGCACTTCAGAAACTGAAAGACCCCACAACTCTGCGGGAACTAAGGAGCCTCCTTGGACTGACTAATTACAGCAGAAAGTTCATTGAGGGCTACGCAGAGATCACCAGACCCCTGATTCATCTCCTGAAGGGGGGGGTCAAGTGGGAATGGGGTCCAGAACAAGCCGAGGCAGTAAAACAACTCAAAAGAAGCCTCTCACAAGCGCCTTGCCTAGCTTACCCTGTCAGAAACAAGGAGTTCTTCCTGGAGACGGGGTTCTCTAATACGTGCTTGACGGCAGTATTATATCAAAAGCATGACAAGGTCAATAAAGTAATCTCCTATGCGAGCAAAACTTTATCCTCTGTGGAGGAAAAATTCAACGATTGTGAGAAGGCACTCCTGGCAACGGTGTGGGCATTGAAGAATTACCGCCCGTTTATCCAGGGGGAACACATCATAGTGGAGACTCCACACCAGCCTCTGCAATATCTCCAAAGTGACAGAATCCGGGCCGGAAATGTGAGTAATTCCCGAATTACTTCCTGGATTCTGTCAATGCAAGGCTTTCCTGTGGAGGTCAGATATGGCCAAAACAAGAAGAGTCCCCTCGCGCAAGGTCTGGCTGACTTGCATGATTGTGCCAGAGAAAACTGTCTTGAGGACGAAAGTCTAAAAATAAAGGACAACATGGAGGCATACCTTAATTCCCCCCACAAAGTCTTTGAAGAAGACAAGTGTGAGGGAATGCCCACTGTGTATGTGGATGGATGCTCTTACCATGTCGACAACAACGGGGAGAAAGAACTGGTGGCCGGCGTAGGGAATGCATGGGTGAATGAGTCCCCAGAACCCTCCGCTGGATACAAAATTGGTCCCCGAAGTAGTCAGGTGGCAGAATTGATGGCTGTGCATCAGGCCATCCTCACTGCTGTCCAGCATCAACTCCACGAACTGGTCATAATCACAGATTCGGATTATGTACGGAACGGGTTCGTGGAGCACCTGGTTAATTGGAAGACCAGAGGCATGGTATGTGCTAACAACAAACCATTGAAACATGGGAAGTTGATCCAAAACATTGATGATCTGGTCACCTCGAATGGGATGACCATCTATTGGAAGAAGATCAAGGGTCATTCCAAAGTAGAGGGACCAGACAAAACTGGAAATGACTTAGCTGATCAGCTGGCCAAAACCGGGGCCATCCAAGGGGATCTAATTGAGATTGAGTCCCTGTTGGGGGAAATCCAGGTCACTGCCATCACTAGGTCCCAGACAAATGCTCACAACGACCTCTCAATTGCACAATGGAGTAAGGAGACCCCTGATGCTGATTTGATTACTGCTCAGAAGGGGGATCCAATAATTGTTAAATTTTACCAGCACCTTGAGGACCCTGAGAACTTTCCCCTGACGGATACCGATTACATTGGGAAAGAGGACCTAAGAGTGTTGATGAAATGTCCCAAAATGTTCCGGATCCAAGACGGTTTGTTGGTAAGGAAATCCAAAGCTGGCCACGATCAGTGGGTGGTTCCTACCTCATTCCGAAGCCTGATGTTAAGTCACGCCCATGATGCGGCCACTGCCGGTCATAGGGGGTTTCACACAACATTGGAAATCTTAAGAGAGGTTGCATACTGGCCACACATGGGGCAGGACCTCGACCAGTACCTGAAGGGTTGCCTTGTGTGTGCACAATTTCAGCCATCATCCCTCACACACCGGGCGCCTTTACAAAAGAGGGGAATGACACTGCCATGGTCAGATTTACAAATCGACTTTGTAGGCCCTGTGATTCGCTCGGCTAGGGGGAATAAGTACATGTTGACCGTGACATGCTTGTTTACCAAGTGGGTGGAATGTCTCCCAGCCCCAAATTGCAAGGCAGAAACTGCAGCGGCCTTGATGATTAACCACATCTTTTCCCGTTTTGGTCTACCTCAAAGGATTGAGTCAGACAGAGGTAGCCACTTCACCAGTGAAGTAATGACAAAGATGTGGGAGATACTGGGGGTCAAGAGAAAGCTGCATATTGCTTATAGACCAGCTTCTTCTGGGGCAGTAGAGAGATATAACCGGACAATTGTGAGCATATTAAAGAAGTTTGTGGCAGATTCTGGGCCAAGTTGGGATATCCGATTACCTCTGGTCCTAATGGCCATCAGATCTACCCCTTCATCTGCAACCAAAATGTCACCATTTGAGTTGATGACTGGGCGCAAGATGGTGCTTCCGCAGCATTTGCTCTACAGGACCCAAGAGCAGACACTGATAAATGCCTCCACTACTCATGAGTATGTAGAGAATTTAAGGAAACACCTCCAACATGCTTTTGCTTATGCTCAGCGGAATCTAGAAAGATCGACTGATAGCATGAAGACCCATTATGACCTGAAAACTTCCAGGAAGGAATATCAGGTGGGAGACCGGGTCTATCTATACAACTTCCAAAGGAACCAGGCCAAGCAGCGCAAATTTTTGCCTACATGGAAGGGACCCTTTGAGATCGTCGATAAGATCTCCCCTGTGGCCTACAAGATCCGCATCCCCAAAGGTGGTTCGGCAGAGGGGGAAGACAAGTGGGTCCACATAAACCAGTTGAAATGTTGCCATCCCAGGCACACTCTGCAACAACTGGAGGAATCCTCTGGAATCCTAGCGGGTACTGTATCAGACTAATTCAGTTCCAATCATAAAACCTACCACATCTAGTCTCTAAAATATTGTGATTTACATGAAACTGTCTCTAGTGATGCTGTTTTTTTTTTTCAAAATAAGAATGTAATATTTCGTTACGATGAAATGCATATGCTGCCCCACTATCTCAACAGTGGTGGAAAAAAAAAAATCGTCTATGAGTAGATATTGCCGCTCTTCCTTTATCATCCTAGGAGAGATGAAACCATGAAGGATGACCAAGAAGGACGATCCGGAGACCGGGAGCAAAGACGCAACGGGCCCGGGGTACCGCCCAATCTTCCCATCAGGACCGGCGAGGAGAACTGATCGATCTGACCGGATGGAGAAGAAGATGCTGAACTGTGCCATCTACAGAAGAGGAAGAAGATTATGCGGACAGACCGGTGCGTGGGTCAAAACCCTTGGGCACGCGACTCCCCATCGACCCAAACTCAAAGTGCAGTCACGTGGGGGGGCTTGTAGGGTGTCCTGACCCACGTTTAAGCTACCCTGCTACAACATTTGGTGCTGTGGGCTTAGGAAATTCAAGATGGCGGAAAACCCACATGTGCGCCGAAATCCAGGAAAGCTGCGCAGTTGTGCGCACACCAAAATGGTTACCTAACTTGCCACCCACCAGGGTAAAGAAAGGTCTTTGTTAACAAAATCCACTTTTACTGATGTCAAAAAGTTGCTGAAATCGTGACTCATTGGACCACTTTAAAGATTCAACCCTTTTTGTGGGGTTCCACATAACCATCTTACTGTAAGGAGCCCCATCAAAACAATGTTAAGCAAGGATTTACTACCATGTAAGAACCATTCCTGTTTAGAATGCATTAATCCAAGAAAATCCCAAAAATGGGTGCAGTACCAGTACTCACCACTATCCAAAAGCCGGCGTTTTAAAACCCACTGTGTGT
This sequence comes from Ambystoma mexicanum, assembly GCF_040938575.1. Classification (NCBI taxonomy): domain Eukaryota; kingdom Metazoa; phylum Chordata; class Amphibia; order Caudata; family Ambystomatidae; genus Ambystoma; species Ambystoma mexicanum. Next base: position 769,802,977 of record NC_090933.1, on the reverse strand, counting down.
TTTTCTGAAGGCAAGCAAAATGCCTATTTCAAACCTTGCAACATGTGCAAAATATTCACTGAACACCAGCAGACATTTGGCAGAATGGAGTTTTGTGTGCCTACAAAATCTGGGAAATGAAGAGCCCAAAAACAATGCTTATAACAAAAATGCTATGGAGTCAGCAGCTTAAGCCTAACTGCAACTGGATTTAAAACCACCAAAATCGAAAATGTTAAATTAAATGAGTGACCTATGTTTGGTGTCACATGCCTTTGTAACTGTTGAAATGTCATAGTTTTGCACTTAGAATCAGCATTCTAGCTGCATGTGTAAAATTACAAGTTATTTTAAAAGCAACAAAAAGTTAGCTGAAGGTCTGGCTTAAGGAACTTGATTTTGCCTAGCAACGGATCCCATCAGGAGTGAAACTTGAGTCACAACTATGTTCCCAGGCCAATGTTCCTTTTGCTGCCCATACTAAGGATATGCCATCTATCTGATAATTGAATTTCCTGTGCTCTGCCAGAGAGTGAACAAAGCCCTCTCCACTCAGGCAAAGGTTTTTATTACAGACGTCGTAAAAAGTGGCTTCCTCCTGGAGAAGCTGGGAGGGGCACTGCCTGTGAGAAGCAAGCTGGCTTGGCAGAAACTGGAAAGACTGGTTTCTGTACCATGTGACCTGAAAAGACACACCCCTGCAGCAAGGATATGGTTTTATAAAAAGGGGGATAATTCATAGTGCGGACATGTGAAAATTTTATAAATGATACCATAATTCTTGTGATTTTTCTGCCCACAGTTTAAGACGTGGTAGGAACCGGTGGTATGTTCAGGGGGGTTTTAGCGGAAAAGTGGATATTACTCTAAATGTGTGCATGTTAAAAATCTGAAACTTCATCAGTTAATGTCCCTACCCCCTGCACACATGTATGTAAAGTTGGGTCCATGTCGGAAATTGAAAAAGCAGTTAAAAAGTCAATTATGTACACTCTTTGAATGCAAGCTCCGAGAATGAGCAGATTTGGACATAGACATGGCTAAATTCAGCCACACCATGTATATGTAATTTCAAACAACTGTGTAACTCTGAAGTATGGATTTTGATCATATATATATTTGGGTGCACAGATGATAAGGGAGGTTGTTTCAAGAGATCATAAAATGACATCAATCTGACTCACAGTTCAGTTTGCCAATCAAGCGGAGGAATGGAAGCCTGACCAATGACGAATGAGAGGGGCAAGTCTAGTGATGCAACACACACACCCATTCTCAAGAAACAGATAAAAGCAGAGAGTCAGGACACATAGAGACATTCAATTTCATCTGCCGCTGGAAGCCCTGCCGGAAAAATCCATACTTACCTCCATCAAACTCCAGAAAGCCAAACTAGAGACTTCAATCTATCCAGAGCAGAGACCAGACCAGAGAGAAAGCAGTGCTGTGCCTAGCAGAGACCAGACCAGAGAGAAAGCAGTGCTGTGCCTAGCAGAGACCAGACCAGAGAGAAAGCAGTGCTGTGCCTAGCCGAGACCAGACCAGGCGCTGTGAGCAGAATCCGGAAAGACCTGACCAGACTGAAGATCGTGACCAAGTCGCTTTCCTGTTCAAAATCTCTTGTGAGTACTTAGCAAAACTCAGAACACATCTCTTAGTTTAAATTCATCTAATTCAATCTATTTAACCTAAGTAGAACTGCCTCCTATCTGTCACCTGTCATTTCTAGTAAAATTTGTCATTTTGAAAAAGTGTGCGTTTAAAATTTACAAAACCAAAAACGACCTTTACTAAATTACTCATATCTCCGCAACCGTTTGGGCTAGAGACTTGCAATAACTTTCATTTGGAAGCTGAGATCCCAGGCTTTCCTAGGACCCCAAAACGGTAGAGATAGTCCTTGCGGTTCCTTTGTAATAGCGCTCGGCGCATCCGCGAATTTTGCCGCGATTTGCAATTTCTTCACATGTAAAAAAAACTGCTGCTGCCTGATTTCATTTGCCAGAAATTCGTTTAACCTGCTAACTATCCCTGCATCATTGCTAGTGTGAGCCTGGACTAATATTAACTAGATACCACTCATCCTGAACCTCTAAAAGGGAATTAAGAGCGTTTCCAGCATATTTCTCATTCATTGCTAGCACCTATCAAAGCATTTGCCTGTGTTTTCAAACTTCTGTTTAAGCTTGCTGGATTGAACTGAATTACAGTTGATTGCATTTCTGAGAACTGTGTGTTTTCCTTCCATTTCCTTGCCTTGCATCAAGGGGGGGAGGGGAGTAGCCAGAGAAAAGTGATTACATTGTTTGGTTGAAATCATATTGCGTATTTTCTGTACTGCATTCATTGAATATTGCATCCACCTGAGCCTACATAAAGCATCCTCTACCACATTATACTTTTGTTCCTATTTACCAGTGTGCTACCTTATCCATTTCATGTCAACTCATTAGTGATTAAAGAAGTGTGCTAGTGCCAGATTCTCCGTTGTTAATATTTACCATATCAGATTAAGTGTGATATTCAATTATTAATTTATTAAAAAGTGTGATATATATTTTAATTTATCAAATAAACCTTTTAAACTTGCAAAACAGAATTACTTCTTGGCTCAGTGGGGTCAGGGGGATTCCAAGAGAGGGGTGTTATACAAGGGTAGTCATCCAGAACGCATGAACTGGACCTAAAGATATATCAATAAGGGTTTTCATTCAGTATTCTAGACTAGGCGTTAACTTGGCTGTAGTGCTGAATTGAATCCTCTTACAGAGTACATTATATTAGTTGTGGGCCTACCAGACAGAAGACATCAGGAAGAGTCCAGATATTCCACCCAAGATTATACCCGCATACTTCTATCACCATTGGTGACATCCTCTATCATCTCCTTCTCCCCACTCACCAAAGAAACACTGGTGCAACTAGTCCCCAAGCAGAAAGGCTCATTCATGGACATCTAACCTGGCTTTGTAGTCTTCCTGAAGAAACACCTGGTGACCCTGACTGTCACACGTACTACCCTTTGAAGCCCATCTCACATATCCACTATTGCCCCCTACGCCCTTGAAAATGTCCAGGTTTCTTCCCTATTGCCAACCTACCTATCGAAGTTAAAATTAGAAAGATTAGAAACCAGACACCTAATACAGTGTCACCATCAATCTCATCCCCCAATGGAAAATATCAGACCCCTCCCCAGGAGAATATACACCACTCCTCCAAATTAGAGAACAACTCCTGCAAACTTAAACACACAACTGTCCAGCAGCACTCATCCTGTTTGCCAACTCAGTTGCCTATGACACTATGGACACAAGACCTTCACCAAGCACCTGGAAGAAGGCATGAAGGTCCTCATTGACACCCTTCATGAAAGACCAGCGGGTCTAGGTGTTGAGAGACCATCACACCTTCAAATCCCAGCTTCAGCACTAAATGGTCTCTCAGCACTTTGTACTTTCCCTATGGTGGTTCAATACATACATGAAGCTATTTTCAGTGCTACTGGGATCCTTTAAGATCCCATTCCAGTGTTAAGCAGATGATTCTCAAATTATAATCCTTATATAAAATGAGAAAGTGTGAGTGGGTCAGTTCCCTCACAATTCCCAGCAAAATGAATGACCTGCTATTTGCTTGGCATCCGACCACTGTCTCCCGTTGCACCAGCAGAAGCAGCCAGACATCTGCATTTGATCCGTGACTCAGAACTGTTATTTAGCCCACAAACAGATTTGGTATTCAGTAGAGCCCACCACCAACACCAAAGGCCCTGGCAGTGGTATTTAGTAGAACCCATCACCAACTAGAGGTTTTCAAGTCGCTTGCCCTCTCACGATAGAATTACAGCAACAGCATTGTGCGAGCATTCCAAAATGCACAGTAAGACACCTGCAGAGAGTCCATAATGAAGGTGCTCTTGTAATGTAATGTAAGTGGTCTGGTACTGTGCATTCTACCAGTTTTGGGGGCCTCACTGTGTGTTGCTCTGTGAGAAAAGGGGGGAGGGTCATTAGTGAGACAGTGTTAGAGGCATATGTGAAACTTGTATTTTCCATGGGAGCAGGTTGGAACTACCCGGTTTTTGTATGTCAATCTGTTTTCCATAGGTTCAGATCAGAGACTTGGCAATATGTTATTGTTAGGAAAGAGCCAAAGATCTGACAAATGACATCACTTTTGGGTCTGATTAACCACTGATGTGAGAGGGTGTATTAGGGCTAAAGAGAAGAGATTAGTCGTGGCTTGATTAGTGATGACGTACTAATGGCTAGGCCTGTGGTGGCCATCAGTGGTTTTTTTGAGACTACTATAAGGTGGTCAGAGATCTTAGAGACAAGGAGGTTAGTCAGGGGAAGAGGTGAGAAGGCCTTAAAAAGCAGAACAACATTCTACCCTGCACCCGTACCACGCCTGTCTCTGGGCCTTTGCAGACAGGTCACATTCCACTGTCAATTCACCTCTCTCTCTCTCTCTCTCTCTCTCTCTCTCTCTCTCTCTCTTTCTTTCTCTCTCTTTCTCTCTCTTTCTCTGTCTCTCTCTCTCTCTCTCTCTCTCTCTCTTTCTTTCTCTCTCTCTCTCTTTCTTTCTCTCTCTTTCTCTCTCTTTCCTCTCTTGCTCTTGCCCTCTCCCTCCAATCTCTTGGATAGTTACATTGTATCCCATGTGCAACAAAACAAGGCAGATGAGAGAATGTGGTCAGAATGGAAACTTCATGCATTACGGTAGGCTACAAGCTAAGGATTAAGGGTTCAGAGGAAGGGCTGCTTGAAATTTGAGGACCACATGAACCCAGTTCACCTTACTATATATGTTGGTTGTCTGGCTGAGGCCTGCCTCAAACCCAACTCTAGCATGCTTGGATCCAGTTATCAGTGGCCTTTTGGGACACCATGGATTATCCTAGTTTTAAAAAGAAGGGCTCACATCTCCAGTAGTCTAAAAAGCCTTCACTGGCCCTGGCAGGAATCAAAAATCAACTTTAAAATGGTCTACACTGTACTTCAATCTGGAAAAAAGGCCCCAAATACTGCACAGAAGAAAGGGAAAATATGGACAACCTGATCAGATGAGTCAATACAAGCTTCCTCTGTATGCCTAAATAAAATAGGAAATCCCGGGGCTGACATCAGTTTCAAAGGTACTGGTCCTATGGCCGGGAACAACATTCAGCTTGTGCAATGGCTCCAAAAAAGCACGTTTTGCTTAAGGAAATAACCTAAAACTCTTCTCTTCCAGAAGGCATAACCTGGTTGATCAGATTACCTCAGATGCATACCCTGGGCCAGGTCTTATAAAAATGTTATTTATTTATTTATGTATTTATTTACAGGTAGGCACAATGCTCTTTTGATCACAAAATAATGTACAATATATAAGATATAAATCAGCTTTGATAGGAAGCAGTGAGCTTCTTATAATGGGATGCATTTGAAGGACATTCTGACCAGGTGGTGGAGGGGAGTAAACCGAAACAGCTATGGGAGACACTACATAAGTGGGCATGCATAAAGCACCCACAAATGGACTACTGTGAGAATGAGAGGTCTCCTGTCCCCTCTCTACCCTTCAAATCACTCCTTTGGTATGCAAGTACTAAACCACCATCACGATTTCAATTGCCTAAACAATTAAGCATTTGAATGCAGGTTATAACAGTGTAATGCTTTACGTTAGTAATTGTTGTGCCTTTATTAACACTGAAACCCAGGTGCCGTTTAACATCTCTGTCCTGTTCTGTCTGGCAACGGCTTTGTAGGTCAGCCAGGTCAAGTCAACATCACCCAAAATGTTGGGAGAGGGCTGAAACCCAGTCAGCACAATGGTGTTGCACCACTGCTTTTGTTTAATGCCTTGATTACTTATTGGTAATCTTCATTACTCCTAGCCCTGTTCTTCCTCATCACTGTGCCTGTGAATGAGGCATTTTGCCTCATACGCAAGTACTGGGATGAGGTAGAGGGACATGGAGGTAATGCCTGGCGTATTTATTTGTAATCTTCATTACCCCTAGTCCCACCCTTCCTCAGCCCAGTACATACTTTTAATTATAATTATAATGGTGCATCACAGAAATGCCAAAATATAGCATCAGTATAGGAGAAACAGTGCCTCCTTTGACTAAGTATTATTTAGCAGCGGAGCTGTGCACATGTTTTTTCATGCAACTGTTCATTGTGAGATGATTACTAGAAGGCTGGAGAGCGAGCAGTTGCAGGGGGCGAGGGATGAGGGGATCCAATCAGGAGAAGGGAACAGTGTGTTTCAGGGGCTGCACTTAGTTTTGCTCTGGCTGATTCCACTCCTAAAATTATTGGTCGGTTTCAGTGGAATGCTACTGCCTGCGCTGTCTCCAACACAGCATCTAGCACTTTATCACCTTACACTATAAAGGATGCCAGCCAATGAGTTTGTCAGGATTTGTGCTGCCCTGCAGAGTATGTTGTCATCAAGGGGCAGTAACTCATAAGGGTGTGAACAGTGAAACCTCCAATTGGATTATTTAATGTATAGAGTTATTTAGAGAATTCCAGAGCTGGGCTGCCTTAACCTGGAAGCTGTTTCCTCCCACTCTGGTTAGCTTAAATCTGGGGATTAGAAGGCAGTTCGTATTGGAGAGTCTGGTTGTTGTTGACACAGATTTCATGACAATTCTGTCCCACAGATAAAGTGGGGCTGCCTTGTTTATGCATTTGTGAGTGAGCGAGGCCACATTTAGTTTGAATTTGTCTGATGTAGATACCAGTTTTTGGCTACTCTTGTCTCAGAGATGTGTTCTCCTCTTGCAATTCCCAAAGCAGCTCTAAGAGCGTTGTTCTGCAGGAATTGGATTTCCATGGCGTTGCAATAGTGGAGCATTGAAAGTATGAGTGCTCTGGCCAGGGTAATGCAGCTGTCTTTAGAAAGGAAGGCTTTGCCTGCTCTTATCAGTTTGAAGGTGTAGGCTGTGGTTGAGGCCAAGGCGTTTACCTGTTTATTGAGGGATAAAGTGGATTCCAAGTACAACCCCAGGGTTTTTACTTCCTTGGCAACTGTGATGATGTTATTGTCGATATTGAAGGTTGAGTATTTCGGAGCTCCGTTTTTTGATGGACGATGGAGTGCCCAGGCTAATGATCTCAGTCTTGTCATCATTCAGGCATAGTCCATGTGCAGCCATCCATGCCTGAATGATGAGATATACCTTGTTCACCAAGGCCAAATCCTTTTCATAATCATCAGTAATAGGTAGGAGGATCTGTGTATCATCAGCATAGTTAGTGTAGGTGATACCCAGATGACCCAGATCATCGAAAAGGGGCTTGGCGAAGATGTTATATAGTGTGGTTGGGACACAAGATCCCTGGGGCCCACCGCACGTGATAGGAATGGGGTCGGCTGCAGCCATAGGGGAGAAAACTCTCATGGTGCGATCACTAAGAAAGGATTGTATCCATGCTATGGCATCATGGAGAGGTATGCTGCCGTGTCCAGATGGCTAGATAAGACCTGGTGATCAACCAAATCAAAGGCGGCCGATAAGTCCAGAAGTAGAAGAAGGGCTGAGTCTCCCTTATCTCTAAGTTCATTGATTTGGGCCTTTAGATATATAAGTGCAGTTTCTGTCCCGTGCTGAGGTCTGATGCATGATTGCCTAGACCCTAGTAGGGAGTTAGATTCCAGGTGTTTTGGGATTTGTGAATAAGCCATTTTATCTAGAATTTTCAAAAGAAATGGCACCATAGTAATGGGTTGGTAGTTGGTGGGAAGCAACGGGTCTGGAGTCTGTTTTCTTAGTAATGGGAGCACCCATGATTCCTTGAGGTTGGTTGGGATGGTATTGGACATAAATGGCGCGTTGATAAGTTTTGTGATAAACGGTGACAGATCTCTGGCTGCGTCTTTTATAAGTTGAGCAGGGCATGGGTCGCCCTGACAGTTGGATGGTTTAAGTGATAGTATGGTTTTTTCTGTTTCAATTATGGTGACTTTAGAGAACTTAAATCTAGGAGACTTGACAATGTTATTAAGGGAGTCTGCTGAAGTTCTGCTCAGCGTGTTACTGGTTAATCAGGCTTTTTTATTAGCAATTTTTACTTGTAGAGTCGCAACTTTGTTTGCTAGTGCTTGCTGTATATTCGAGCACCAGAGTTTATCTTGGGTACAGTTGTCTGGCACAGGGATAGGGGCTTCAAGCTCATTAAGGATAGCGAAAAGTTAATTCATACCGGATTTAGCTTGGGATATTCTATTCTGTCTTATTTTCTTCAGACAGTTGTGTTTTTCAGGTTGTTGCGCATAACCTTTTTTTGGTACGTAGTGTTTTCAGATATGGTGTATACCATGAATTGAGGTGGGCCTTAGGTTTGCTTTGTCGCAGTTTAAGTGGCGCTATAGCGTCTAAGGGGGTGGTCATGATATGGTTATATTCCCTGACCAATGCATCGGGTTCCATGTTATCTGGGATAGCATTAAGTGTAGGTAAAATGAGAGGGAGTAGGTTGTCACAGGTGATATTATTTTTATTACGGGCGGGAATAGGTGGAGCAGGGGATAACTGTATGGAGATGGGTTTATCAGTAGCTAGAGTAAAGGTTATAAGGTAATGGTCTGACCATATCTGAGGGGATATGGAGGAGATAGTAACATTACAGTTGTAGTCTGCTACCCAGTCTAGGGTTCTTCATTTTGTGTGAGAGGGGTGAAGCACTTTCTGGGTGAAGCCTTGTTCTATTAGGATGTTTGCCACGCTGGAAGTGGGTGTATCCTTTGGTTCATTGTAGGCTAGGTTGAGGTCCCCTAGTAGTAGAACTTGGGAGGAGTTTTTTAGGTTATTGCAAGCAATATTGGATAGGTCATCCTCGAATGTTCCAATGGGACCTGGAGGTCTGTATATTAGACAGATCATAAGGGTTTGGGAGCTGTTTATGTTGAGTTTCGCTGCCAGGTTTTCACAGGATTTGTTGTCTGGGGGTGGCACTAGTCTAATTGGTAGGTTGTCTCATGCAATAAGTGCGATAGCTCCACCTCGAGTATCAGCTCTATCTGATTTTAGGATGGTATATCCATTGGGAATTTCTAGGGATAGCGCTGGTCCTGCGGCGGCATGAAGCCAGGATTCGGTGATCGCTAAGAAGTCAAGGTGTTCTGCCTGTTTTATATCAGCTATCTCAGTAGCATGAGCGACCAAAGATCTTGCATTTATTAGAGCACCCTTGAGGGTGTTGCAGGCTGAGGTTAGTGATGTGGAGCCTGTGGTTGACTGGGTCATGGTGGTGGTAAGGTGAGAGGTAGTGGGTTTAGGTGGGACTTTTGATTTTGAGCTAAGTATGGTGGGCATATGGGTAGATCTTTTGTTACAAGGGGTAACAGTTCTTGCTGGTGGTTCATAGACTTTGGGGTGTGTGGAGCGGAGTCTTCCATTTCTGTTGGGCACAGTACATGGATAGGTCTTCAGTGGAAGATCTGATGTACTGTGTTTAGTAGGCCTTTGTCTATTTGGGGTGGGTGGTTGTGTCACAATGTGGCTCAGAGTGCTGTAATGGAAGTATACCAGTATGGTCACTAAAGACACTAAGGCCGTCACAATAGTAAGGAGAGGCAGTAAACCCCTTTGAATGTACATATGTTAGGTAATAATGGGGAGGGATCATATGTACTCTATTCGCCAGGGGAGATAAGATCACAGTGGGCATGTGAGTAGGGATCTTGATAGAAGTGGTGGCGTGGTCAGTTGGGGTACGTAGGTAGTATGTGGGCAGCAATCAGTGTAAGCTAGTGGGCAACATTCAATGCAATAGCCATATATTAAGGTTGTGGGCAGCAATCAATGTGAACAACAGTCAAAAGGGAAGCAATCAATGCAGAAGCAAAGGATTAGGCTTGTGGGCATCAAACAATGTAAGCAAGTGGGCAACAAGCAATGCAATAGCAGTAGAATAAGGTTGTGGGCAGCAATCACTGTAAACAACAAACACTTCGGCAGCAATCAATGCGGAAACAACTGATTAGGCTTGTAGGCATCAAACAATGTAAGCAAGTAGGCATCAAGCAATGTAAGCAAGTGGGCAGCAAGCAATGCAAACAATAGGTTAGGGTTATGGACAGCATTCAAATGTGGGCAGGTGGTGTTTATCAGAGCAAAAACAGTTGATTAGGCATATAGAGGGCAGTCAGTGTCGAAGCAAGCGCAGGATTTCAGGTGCCAAATGTAGAGATAGGGACATGGAGAGCGTTAGAATAGCAAGGCTATGGGACTGTGTGCTGATTGCAGCAATCAGTGCCTGCTCATGTTCATGTGACTTGGTTGCATATAAACATTATGGGGTGTATACAGTTACATGAGATGCAGACAGTAGGATAGGTTCTAGACTTTAGTTAGGACAATGTACAGGGAGCCCTGTACAGGTAGAGAGCTAGCACTAAGCAGAATGTTACTAAGTAGGGTGGAAAAGCGAGCAAGCAAGTGTAATCGTTTAGGGCCTATCCAGTGGCAGGTTAGCAATATGACAACATGGCGCTAGGTAATAGCTAGCGAGGGTATAGAAGGGAGCTAAGGACCTGGAGGTAACATGCGTATTGGCATCACGAATGAGACGCTAGTGGCGTACACTTGTACGGCAGGTAGGAGATAGCAGGTATTTAGGCAGAATACGTAATCAATCTTCAGACGATAGATCGCAAATTATGATAGGAGCATGGGTCATAGTACAGCACAGCATAAAAGTACTTATAGTGAAAGTCAGCAGTTCGGAAGCGACTATTAGAACACCATTGATATACCGGCCACAGGCTGCCAAATGGCAAAGGCAGGGGCGCCCAGTGGGGTATGGTAGGGAGTCTTACTGCGCAGGCATAGCAACAATTAGTGCAGCAAGTAGGAAGTGTCCGGGCAGAGTCAGTCGATGTATACACACGTCGCACGCCTCTTCGATAAGGCCATAGATGTCTTCGGGTGCAGACAAGATGATGCAGATCAGGAAATAAATGGGCATAGAGTCGCGCCTTGTGGCTTTGACGCGGCACGACAGGGTAGGACAGGCATCAGACTTCTTTCGGGGCCTTCCTGAGGAGGGCCGGCTTACACCAGCTTGCAACTGATTGGCCTCTTCATAGGCATGGCTGACCAATGGGGGGGTTGAGTGGCTCCGGGTGGAGGTAGTTAAAGGATGGTAGATGCCTATTGCACCCAGGCGGCAATCTTGAAGCGGACATCCTCGTGTCCCAGAATATGGGAGCAAAGATGAAAGTGCATTCAACGCCGCATAGCGTTGATCACAACCTGCAGCTGGTATTTAAACAGCAGACATTTGTGGAAGTGCATTGAGCCGGGCTTTTTTAATAGAATAACAGCGGTATTCCGAAGAGGAGGATTAAGCTCACAGGCTTACCACAATTATTGGAGGCAGCTCCAGCTTCTCCTGCGCACCGTGGCACTGCTCCTGCAGTATTGGAAGGAGCTCCTGCTCCTCCGTGAAGATGGATAGACTGATCAGGCTAGGACAGGCATCATCCTTCTTTCGGGGCCTTCCTGAGGAGGGCTGGATTACGCCTGTCGGCAACTGATTGGTTACTTCATAGGCAAGGCTGACCAATGGGGGGTTGGATGGCTCTGAGTAGAGGTAGACAAAGGATGGTAGATGCCTAGTGCACCCAGGCGGCCATCTTGAAGCGGGCGTCATCGTGTCCCAGAATATGGGAGCAAAGATGAAAGTGCATTCAACGCCGCATAGCGTTGATCACAACATGCAGCTGGTATTTAAACAGCAGTCATTTGTAGAAGCGCATTCAGCCGTGCTTTTTGAATAGAATAACGGCAGTATTCCGAAGAAAGTGAAGCCCCAAAATAGGGTGTCTAGAAAGGTGATGATGAAATTGTTTATGAAACAGTCATCTATAACCTCCCAAGTAGATTCATTTGACAGATGTCTGGCATAGAGATAGTTGGGGGCCATGTTTCCCAGTTTCCTGTCAGCATTTAATGCACAGGTAGATGTAGGATTCAGTTTTGGGAGGAATATTTAAGCAGGTCATGTAACACTTGTCATTTACTCCGTCAACAACAGTGACACCACAAAAGGCACACACACATTCTTTGCAATTGTATTCCACCGAAAAATGGTACCCATGCTCTCTGCAATCTATGTGGGGTTCAATTTCGACATTTATGCGTTCAATTAGACTTAAAAACTTTATCACAAAACACACACTTATTTAGCACTGGGAAAACCTAGTGGATTGAGTATGAAATATTATTCATGTTTCTCATGATGAATTGTGTGCACTCTGAGTGCAGTCACCCTCCCAGGTCCTGCACTTGTGCACTTGTGCTCAGAATACAGCACATTAATAGTGGCATGAAAGTACGTTTCAAATCCTGCAATTACTGTGAAATGCAAGAAATGACCATCCCTTATGTTTAGAGAAACATTCACTGTTCTTACTCATGCCATTAAAAGAGCATCAGCAGGTACCGCGGTTTCCAAAAGTCTTACCATATCAGCGGCCAGATATACATTTCCCACCCCTTGGTGGAAAATTGAGCAGGAATTGTTGCTTATTTTCAGTGATTGTGTTAAATATCACAGTCCTTGGACTTCTGTAAATGGCCCCTCTCCAACACTCACTACCAGCACTGAGTCTTAGAATGCCACATATGAGGATCTGAATGTTTCTCTGTAAGAAGTCCTGAACTGGGTTGAGAAAAGCAACTAAACTCATTTTAGAATGGCATTTTCTGAAAGAGTGATTTTCACATTCCATTCATTAAAGCGTAACTAGAAAATCATTGTGGTAAATTTGTAGTAGTAGTCCATTTAAGAGAGACTGGGCATCATTACTAGTCTGGCAGTAGCCATGCCGGCACCTGGCTCCACAGAAACACCAGGGGATTATGACCCTGGTTTTCCTGGAAGTCAGGCGCCCAAAAAAAAATGTAAATCTCCATTCCCATTTGAGTCCCAATAACAGTGCTGATGCTTCCAGGAAAGTCTGCGGGTGGGTGCTGTCCTGCCCACCACCAGGTCAGTCCTGGCGGGTGGGGCGGCAGCCGCCCGCAGACTCAGAGTGTGCTGGTCTGGTAACAACGGTGCCAGTCGGTTTACCAGCACCGTTATTACCGGACTGACACTCGTAATGAGGCCCACTGTTTTATGGCATCACCAGTTAATTTGCTGCTGGCAAATGATGTTATCCTGTTTAAATGAACAAAGCATACCTCTTCAAAGTTTCTATGGCCCCATATTTGTTTTCAGTCCATTGAAAACTGTTTACGCTCATGACCCTCTTCTTCACTCCCCACTGTCCTACTGCTGATTGATTTTGATGGTAGCAGAGCACTGTGCGGTAGAGATGGTACAAAGTCATTAATAAGATTGAGTGTCTTCTTAGATTTTTTCACTTAACTATGCTCAAGATCTCTTTGACTTTGTGCCTAAATCTCTCAAAAGATTGGATGCTGCCTACTTTTTAGCGGTATTGTCTTTTTCCAAGCTTGTCCAATGAATTAATGTTGACTTTACAAGTGGCTTTAATGAAAGGTTTAACTCTGCATCTATATGTTTTGACTCACATGTGTTTCTTGACTCAGGACCTCTCACTTTTGTAATGGCCTTGTGAGAACCGGACACACCGTTCTTCCTGCACCCTTTCTTGTTTAAAGATGTAGAGTGCGTAATTATATTAAAATGTTGTAGTAAACTGCATCCGTCTGAGAAATCATTTTTTTTATTCTCTATTTACATTTTACCAAACCAGAATAAACAAATCATTTAAAAGAACAATCACACAACATTGCATATAAAGTGTACCAATATTAACAGCGTGAGAAGAGAAGAAGAAAGAAGAAGAACAAAAAAAAACCTAGTACATATTCAAAAACACATCCCAGACCTTAGCATGTAAGTGCAATTTTCCCAACCTCCTGTATATCACCTTTTCAATAGCCACCAAAGAAACCATCTCATCAACCCAATCATCCGAGTTAGGCGGGATCTGGGACTTCCACCCACTCAAAATCATTTTCTTGGATATTGACGCTCCCCTGAACAAAAACATTTTTTCAGACATTGAAAGATCCTCAAATAAGATACCACAACCCAAAACAATTGATTTAAAATCCAAATCGATACTGCATTCAGGACCCGCAGACACATAGTACAAACCTCCTGCCAGAAAGCTCTGACCCGAACACAGTCCCAAAGTAAATGCTCTAGAGTGCCCACCTCTACATCACAACACCAACACACATCAGAATCTGACATGCCTCTGCTCTAAAGTCTCTCCGGACACCAATAAACCCGGTTGAGAATTTTAATTTGCCTAGAGTGCTCGCACAAATTAATCGAGCAGAGCTTCACATTTGCACACAACTCAAGCCACATATCAGCAGTGATCTCACATCCCAATCTCCTACTCCACTCATCCATCAGACCAATATCCCTTTTTAGTTAGCAACCCTTCGGCGATATACTTTGTTCACAATAGAATGACTGCCCACCGTAAAAAATTCCAAACTCTCATCAATCTCACCAATGCATCTCTTTAATTTCATGTAGTCTGCAACTGAAAGATTGTCAATAGTGAAATTTGCGCTTAGCACATCAAAATCAATCCACTTCCCATCCCTGTACACATCACTAATCTGATGAACTCCACCAACAAACTATTCCGGCCACAATATAGGTCTGCCACCCTCTGTGATTGCTTTATTAAGCCAAATTGAGGCTGAAAGTAATTTCAAAGCGATTGAACCACACATATCATGAAAACCTTTTCACACATCCCTCAGAAATTCAGTCAGGGGAAACCTCCTACCACGCTTGCTAACTGTCGTAAGCACAGCTCGCGGGGCAAGAGGGCCCAATGAGCTTGCCTCCGCCACTGCCCAAGCACTTGGAGAATCAACCAAAAAAGGAAGCAAAAACTGGCAAGAGAACGCAAGATGATATGCCCTAAAATTGGGGACCCCAAGCACCCCCCTCTCAACTGGCAACTGCAGTTTCCACAGTTTTAATATAGAAGGTTTCCCATCCCAAAGGAAGGATTGTAGAGTTGCATCAATCAATCTCCAGTAGCAAGAACTGACCTTCAAAGTGAGCATACTCAAAACATAATTGATTTTCGATGCCACAACCATCCTCACAGCGTTCACCTTGGCCCACAACGATAGATGCAAGACTGACCACCTCTACGTAGATGCCTTCAGCTCACGACAGGCCTCCCCTAAGTTCACCTCCACCATATCACTCACAACCGGAGTCAACCAAATCCCTAAGTATTTCATTTTACGTAAGCACCATTGAAATCCATAACCAGTCACCAACGATTTTGCACAGCTCCCCATGATATGCAAAACCTCAGACTTCGACCAATTTATTTTATATCCAGCCACCACATGGAATCGCTCCAGGATGTTCATTAAAGATGGTAAAGAAGTCTCTAGATCCCGTAAAACTACTAAAAGGTAATCTGCATAAAACTAAGTTTTCTGTTCAACCCCATTAAAGGACACACCTTTCAAACACAAATCACCCCGTAAAGCAATAGCAAGTGGCTCGATGGCCAGCACAAACAGTAAAGGTGAAAGCGGAAACCTTGTCAAGTGCCCCTCCACAGATTGAAAATTCCAGACAGCAAGCCATTTGTCTTAACATCTGCCATGGGACGAGCATACAAAAGGGAAACCCAAGAAATGTATTCATCACCCAAAATCATTGCCCTCAGCACCGTAAACATGTATTGCCAATTAACACGATCAAATGCTTTTTCAGCGTCAAGAGAGAACACAGCTACGTCATCATCCAAACTCTGGGGCTGTGTCATGGTCAACAAGAGATGCCGAATATTGCTAGAAGTTCGACGATGTTTAACAAAACCAGACTGATCCGTGTGAATAATCCTTTGAATCACATCCTCAATGCGCAAAGCAAGTATCTTAGCCACGATCTTGTTATCCGTATTTATTAAATTAATCGGCCAATAACTGGATGGTAAGACACTATCCTTTCCTTTTTTTAGAAATACTGCAATGGTAGCATGATTGGTTGATTCCGGAAGCAATCCTGTCTGAGAAATCATTGTGTCTCGCTAATCAACACTTGTTTTCTTTGTTAAAACCTTTTGAAGCTTTCAACAGGTCTTTTAAATGGTGGTGCTTACATCTATTGTCTATGTGTTGGAGGATGTCTGAGAAACAACTAATACCATAGGGATTGTCTGCATATGGTCCTTTACATCTTACACATGTGCAGTTTTGCCACATGTTTTATGTTATCATTTCCCTATTTAGTATTCAGAAGTTCCCAAATGATGTCTACCTGGTCATTCAGGCCTGGATGGCACATCAAGAACTTTGCCTTAATGACGAAAAGACTGAGCTTTTTTTACTAGGATCAAGCCATCGACTTAACAAATTAGATCAAACTTACAAGTCCTTCAACATCGACGGCAATGATATCAAGGTCTCCAAAGACACTAAAAATGTAGGCGTCTATCTGGACTCCACGCTCTCCCTGAACAGACAAACAAACGCAGTAAGGTCAGCTTCAGCCTATACCTGCAAACATATCACCGCATGCAGACCCTTTCTAAACTCTCTTAACTGCATCACTCTCGCTAGAACACTCATTATGGCCAAAATTGATTACTTTAGTGCTCTCTGCCTAGGGACCAGTCAGTCCAACCTCAATAAATTGCAAACTGTACAAAACAATGCCATAAGGGAAGCCTTAAACATCCAGAGACGATCCCACATCTCCACCGTCAGATCTGACCTACGATGGCTCCCGATAAAACAAAGAATTGCCCTGAAAACTCTAGGCTTGACCCACAAATGCCTGAATAACAATGCAGCACCCTACCTCTCCTCTCACCTTACACTCCACACCTGCCCTCAACCTACTAGATCAGCCCAAATTCACAGCCTCACCCTGCCTAGATTCAAACTCCAAAAAGCGGGTGGTATGAGCTTCCCTGTCCTAGCCTCCAAACTTTGGAACACTTTGCCTACCTCCATCAGAACCGAACCATTGTCCCTAACTTTTAAGAACAACGCCAAATCTTGGCTGTTCTCTCATGACTTATGTGGCCCCTCACTCTGTCCTGCCTTCCACGTGTTATAGAAGTTATGTGTATATACACCCCATAATGTACTTGTATTATAATCTGTAAATGGTATTTTTGCTGTATATTGTGTATAGTTGAGTAAATTTATTATGTATTTACTGTTACTGTAACCTGTTTTCAAGAGTATGCGCCTGGTTGCCCCTGGGCCTGGTTTGCGCTTTACAAATAAACTAAACTTCAAACTAAACTAATACCATAGGGATTGTCTGCATATGGTCCTTTACATCTTACACATGTGCAGTTTTGCCACATGTTTTATGTTATCATTTCCCTATTTAGTATTCAGAAGTTCCCTGTGTGTGTGATCCTATATTGCCTACGATGTACACCAGCCGTTGCAAACAATTAAATGAATTCCTCTGTTTCAGCTACTAACTTCACTTCTCAAGTCTGTAAGAGGGGGGTGCATTTTCTAACTAAACCCTGTCTACCTATGCAGTGGTATCTTCGAGGCTGGTGTCATTAAAGCCATTTAGTGTATTCTGAATAACAGTTGCCACCTGTTACAGGGTAGGCATCAACAACTGTGCATAGGATGGTGTGAATGCTGGTGGGCACCTTGATGTTTGTAACGGTACAACGTTCTTTCATCGCCTGCTTTTTCATCCCCAGACTTTTAAACGTGCACATTACATCGAATGTGCTCATCAAATTTTTTAGCGTGGGGGGGTCGGAAAGGGCAAATAAGGGTTTGGGTGGGTGGACAATAGCAAAAAATAAGTGTGGGTGTGGGATTTGGTGGGGGACCCCCCCCCAAAAAAAAAAAAAACGTTTAAAAGCCTGGGGATGAAAAAGCAGGCAATGAAATGACATGGAACCGTTTGTAACAGGGTTGGTGGCCACAACATTGACTTGGGGGTCCCGAACACAACCGGTCCCCAACGTGTTGATGTTGGGGTCAACAATATCATTTATGTGGTAGTCTTGATAATTTAACAACTTATTCCTAACAACTGTGTCAGTCAGATCAAAATATTGGACAACAAGTTCAGTCAGTATTTATGCGAGACATGGTATCACATAATTATCAGCTTCATTATGGGATCCTCAGCAACATGCCCTATTGTAACCTTGTCATTACAGAAACCCTTCTGCATTTCATTACAAGCTGTGGTGTTGTGTAAACAATATGGACTGGTCTTGCTCCATTTTAACACTGTGCCCTACATCTGAGGCAGTTCTTCTGAGGAAGCATGCATTTCTCAGGGTGCCTGTGGCAGCACCTGTTTGGGAGCCCCAGAGCTCCAGCAACCAGAATGCATCCTTTAGGGAAAACGGTGTCAAGCTAAAAAGGAGGCAAAGAGTGTGCAAGCAGACTCAGCCACACAGCAAGGAAAGGAGGCTGGGCCCATTTGTGAACATACACAGAAGAAAGCTTCCCTGTAACTGTAACAGTGAGTTGGCTAAACTGTATTTAACAGCCCTGCAGGAGATAAACACCCTGTCAGGTGTATCGACCCACATTCAAGTTATTATGCTGCAACATTTGGTGCTGTGGGCTTAGAAAATCCAAGATGGCTGAAAAGCCCACATTTGCACCAGAATCCAGGAAAACCGCGCAGTTTTTGCACACACCAAAATGGTCACCTGACCTGCCACCCACCAGTGCGAGCGTGATGGGCCAGAAGCGCCATGAGTGAAACGTGGTGCCAAAGGAAAAACAGCAGTGCCTGTTAGCTCAAAAAAGCGCTTTGAAATCACCTTTGTTTCTCTGAATGCAAGCTCAAAATGCCTATTTCAAACATTGCAAGATATTCAAAAATCTTACTGAACACCAGCAGACATCTGGTAGAATGAAGTCTTGTGTGCATACCAAATTTGGAAAGACGAAGAGCCTAAAATAATGTTCATAACAAAACTGAGATGTGGATGTCAGCAGCTTAAGTGAAATGGGATTAAAGCCACTAAAATCGAAATGTTTAAATTAAATGAGTGACCTACTTTTGAGTGTCACATAGGTTGCAACTGTTTAAATGTCATAGTTTTTAACTTAGAATCAGCGTTCTAGCTGCACTAGCTGCATGTGTCAAAATTGTAAGTTTGATTTGAATGAAGAAAAATGGGAACAAAAGTGACCTTTGGCTGAAGCCTGGCTTAAAGGGACTGAATTCTGCCCGGCAACTACCCCCGGCAGGAGTTGAAACTTGCCCAGCAACTGTATTCACAGGCCTGGACTGCCTCCTGCTGCCCCACCAAAAGGAGATTACTCCCCTCTGATTGAATCAGGGGAGGAGTACCTGGGACTGCAGGAAAACAGAACAATGAACTTCCCTTTGCTCCAAGCAATTGCTTAATCAGGAGGTCGTAAATGGCTTCCTCTTGGAAGGAAAATGGGAGGGGCACTGCCTCTGTGAGCCAGCTGAGCTTGGAGGAAGTGGACAAACCAGAAATTCCCCCATGTGCTTTGGGAAACCACACCCCTCTGGGCCAGAGCATAATTTTAGAAAGATGGATAATTCTTAGAACATAATTGTCAAAATTATATCAATAATATCATGATTCCTGTGATTTTTCTGTGCACATTTTAAGAGGTGTTAGGACTCTGTGGTATGTTCTGGGGGGTAGTAGCGGAAAATAGGGTATTACTCCAAATGTATGTATGTTAAAAATCTGACACTTCATCATCTGATGCCCATATTCCTTGCGCACATTTGTGTAAATTCTGCAAAAGTTTAGAGGTTGTGTGCTGGATGAAAAGGGCAGAATTCTTTCAGAAGTGATCACAACATCTTACAAAGACAGGGATCGGATGGTTTGGCGCTACAGAAATTAACTGGACATATAATATTCAAAAAATTGTACATAGATAAATATGCATTTAAGTCAAAAATAGATTTGTGTGCAAAGTGACAAGGGGAGTGTTCTTTCTGTATGCCATAAAAATGATGTCTCATGACACGGGATGACTCACAACTCAGTTCCCCAGTCAGGCGACAGAGAATCCTATAGCCTATCAGAATCCTCAGAGGGTTGGTCATAGAAAGTCAGCCTTCCCACCCACTTTCAAAAGACATAAAAAGAGCCACTCAGACCCAGGTAGAGACTGCTCTTTCCACTTTCGTGCGAAGCACTTTGCCGGACCAGACAATACCCAGAAGAACCATAGACTCCAGATAGACTCCAGAACTTGAAGCAGAGAGGCCTGAACCAAAAGCTGAATCCTTCTCAGCAGGCCTCAGAATCCAGCCACCTAACCAAACTATTCAACAGCCGGGCTGTGCTGTTCGTACCAAACCCAGAAAGCAGAGCTGTATCCAAACCGCAGACCAGACCCAAACCAGACCGCTGTGCAGTGCCAAGAACTTTTGCCAGAACCAGAGATCCAGACCAGCAGAGCAAAGAGAACCGCAGCTAAACCTGTTGACCAGATCTGTGACAAAGCCCATTCCTTCCAAAATTAGGAGTGAGTATCCAGCCAGAACTGTGCAGAACCAATCTCTTAGTCTAAAATAATATCATCCCATCCATTTCAACCTATTTAGAACTGCATAGAAATTGTGTGTCAATTCTGTGATTTCAAACCTGTGAAAGTGTCATTTGTCATTTGAATGTTACTTTATTTCAGAGAATCTACCTCCACTAAATCGTCTGTATCTTTTGAACCGACTTTCTACTCCTTATAGTTTTTCCGTAATCGTGCTCGACGCACTCGGAAAAAGTGCAGCGAATTGCAATTTGACTCAAACTTCTTCACCTATCAAAAATAGCTGTCTTTTGCTTCCATTGCTGAAATTCATTTTCAACCTGATAATCCCTCATGAATCACTGATAGTTTTGACCTGAACCAATCTTAAGTAGCTATCACCTACCCTGAATCTCCTATAGGCACTTAAAATAATTTTTAGCATATTTTCACTTCATTGAAATCACATTTAAAGTATTTCTGCATGTTTTAAAAGCAGACCAGTTGCTCTAAGCTTGCTAGGGGGGAACTAGAATTTGTATTGCATTTGATTTATTCCTGAAAATTGTGTGCTCCTCTTCCATCTCCTTACATTGCATAGGAGGGGAGTGAATTGTCAAAAGAAAAAGTGATCATATTATCTCTTGTTGAAACCATATCAGTTTATCCCTGTGCTGCATTCTTTTCCATCCTTGCATTTCCTTGAAACCATAGAAGCATTCTCAGCTACCTTATCCTCTCTATACCAACTCCTAAGTTATTAAAAAAAGTGTGCTAGTGTAATATTATCCATTGTTGATCACTGTCATATTCATAAGTGTGCTATCAAATATTAATTTATTTATAAAAGTGTGATATATATCTTGTTTAATTTTTCAATAAATCTTTTAATTTGCAAAACAAACCTACTTCTTGGCTCAGTGAGGTCAGGGGGATTCAAAGAGAGGGGCGTTATACAAGAGTTTATCATCCAGATCAATGAGCTTGTCATAAAATATATAAATAATGGCTTCCCTTGGGCATCCCAGACTAGGCATTGACTTAGTTGGAGTGCTGAATTGAAGTCACTTAACAACCCACAGAAACACAGAGTCACATTTTCCCTGAGAGACACAGAGGAAAAGCAATGCTCTCCAACTCCTAACCAGTGTTGTGGGAGATAAAAGCTTTTCTTGTTTATTAATGAATCCCTCGGTATGTCTCTAGTACTTCTGGAGAGAATACCTTGAAGTGGCGGATACCATCTTGGTGGGAAAAACAAGGTGTACCATCTGGGATGAGATTATTTGGGAAATGTAGGGAAATGTAATAGGGAAATACTTTTCCCTATTCTGAACTTCAACAAGGGTATCTCCACATTTCATCATCCACATTTTAGGAAAGGTCTGAATTTTTACTAGGGCCAAGGGTGTGAGACTCATGTGTGTAATTCAAGTGTGTGAGACGCAGGCTGAATCTAATAGATGCCAATGTTGGGAATGCACAGAACACATGCTAGAAAAATTATCACTTTGCTCCATGATACCACAGTTGTGGGCTGAGTTGCCCGAAAAATAAACTTACATGAAACTAACATACTAATTTACATTTTCCATTTAACATATATCCGAATCATATACTAACATTTAGTGCAAACCAGTCCATGCCGGTTATATAAACTTGGTGCAGATTGCTGGAAATGCATTGTAGTTTGGAAATGAAATAAACCAAATGTGCAGGCTTAAAGCTGTGCTGTGTCTGAATCGGGACGTGACAACTGAGAAGTGTGGAATGTGAGATCCATTCTTCTAAAGACATTGGCCCTCATTCCGAGTTTGGAGTTAAGGGAAAAATGATGCCGGTAAAGGATTACCGGCATCGCTTACCGCTACGGGCTGTTCTGACCAACCAGACCGCTATTAACGGAAATAGTAAATAGCGGTCTGGGCGCGCACACGCAACACACCATGCCGGCATTAGCGGCATGCCGTAAACCGGAGAAGTTCACAAGTGGGGCGGACATGCAAATAACGGCCTCATGAAGGTGGAAAAGTGCATACCGGCATGGTATAAATACCGGCATCGCCGACCAGGCGTAAAGAACCCTGAGCAGTGTTTCCAAGTGCCACAGGTGCACACAATCAGCACAGGTGGAGGCAATGGAGTCAGGGTCAGTAAAAAAGGAGCAAACCCACACACCACACCCCCTCCCATGCCAAGATGATACCAATAGTAGTAGCATTACTGGAGCTGGAGGCCCTGCTTGCAATGCCTCAACATCAACAACAACAGCCGCCACCACAGAGGAGACGCAGGAGGAGAAGGAGGGTGAGACAGGCCCAGCATGCCCCACCAGTGTAGCCACCGTTACCAAGCAGGCAGCCCCCAATTCCTCGCATCAGAGCCAGTCCTTTCAACCTAACCCCTGAGCAGATCCACACCCTACACCGTCTGGAACGGGACACCATCACCACCATAGTGGACCTGATACACGACGACATAGTGAGCCTCATAGAAATACGCACCGCCATCCCCCCTTTACTGAAGGTAGTGTCTGTGCTCCACTTCCTTGTCACAGGCACCTACCAGCACACAGTGGGGCACATGCATGGCATATCACAACCCTTATTTTCCCGGATACTGAATCAAGCAAGGGCTGGATGCCCTCCTCAAGCATACAAGGGACTACATATCCCTACCACAGACTCCCCAGGAGATATTTGATACAAAAGTTGCCTTCCATGCACTGGCAGGCATGTCAAATTGTGTAGGTGCCCTCGACTGCACCCACGTGCAGTTGGTGGTCCCGCATGCCATGGAGGTGGTGTATCGCAACTGCAAGCAATACCACTCCATCAATGTGCAGATGGTATGCAACGCCAGCAAGATCATCACACATTGCTGTGCCCGATATCCTGGATCAACGCATGACTCTTTGGTCCTGCGGATCTCCACGCTACACGCTTCATGGAGTGACATGCTGGACGATGTGCCTGGCTGCTTGGTGAGTTGCCTGACTGGGCCATGGAAGTGCATCGGGGTTGTGAGGTGGGTGGCTGCATACTCCACCTGGGTGGGAATGGGGGGGGAATGCATACTCCACCTGGGTGGGAATGTTGATGTCAGTGCATAATGTGCACATCACTGAACACTGTGCCCCAAAGCATCTGAAACGGTACAAGACACCCAAATCCCATAATGATGAAGTAAGACCGACACCTATCACTACATGATACAGGTAACCAGGCCACATCCCACAACACATGCACCACTCATCAGCGGCCCTCACACATCGTAAGGCCATCCTGCACTATGCAGTGCATATGCACTATGTTGCTGTCTCCAGCATATCACCACACAGGACAATCATCCCTGGGAGTGCATTGAACTGAGCCAACCAGGGATACCACAGTGTGTCACTGGTTCGGCACACCCATAGGAGTGCTGCATGTCACCATGGAAATGATCAGTGCAGAATGCCCAATATTGTACTGACTACAGCCAACGCTCCCTACTACCAAATCTCACAGAACACAAAACATCACTGATTTTATTCCAACACTGCTGTATGCATATACAAAGCACGTGCAACAAGATGTCAGTGCACACCATGAATCATCTTGAAGATGCAACCCACACCATTAGTCCATTGCACAGGACACATAGAAGGACCTGAAATGGGGTCAATGCATCCAGGGACATGTGCATGTGGGCACAAATTACCTACAGCCATGTGAGACTAGTACAGTTGTCCAACATGAATGTGCGAATATTTACCTTCATTCCTCTCTCATGCAGGTGATGGTGGCTATCCCTTGATGCCGTAGCTCCTGACCCCTGTCCGAAACCCACAGAACAGATACAAGGAGGACTACAATCGTTCCATACGCGTACACGTGTGGTAATTGAGCAGACCTTTGGCATGTGGGGCACTCCTCTATAGCCATGAGAAGGTGGCCAAGATCACCATGGCATGTGTAATGCTGCACAATATGTGCATCCGCCAGATCGTGCCTCTGCCCCCTGACATGGAACTGCTACCACCTGATGATGATGAAGGGG
This sequence comes from Ambystoma mexicanum, assembly GCF_040938575.1. Taxonomy (NCBI): domain Eukaryota; kingdom Metazoa; phylum Chordata; class Amphibia; order Caudata; family Ambystomatidae; genus Ambystoma; species Ambystoma mexicanum. The sequence continues at coordinate 769,778,451 of NC_090933.1, read as the reverse complement.
AGGAGGAAGATGTGGCAGGACATCATCACGGTGCCGATGCACAGGAGGGGCTGTGAGGCAGTCAGTGATCGCACAATATTTCTGACACACAAGTCAGCAGAGGGTGACATAATGTTAGGACATAGGGCACTGGGTGTGAAGATGCATGTACAATATGCACTGTGCAAGATTAAATGACACATGCGCAATGATGAATGTCCACTCTGGTTATTTTTTTGTAACACAACCGGTGTATTGAAAGTAAAAATATGAACATGAATAACAAACCCTCTACCACCCTCACCCCTTCCCCCTCCCCCACAACTCCCCCACACACCCTCACCCCCCTCACACTCCCTCACACCCTCATCCCCCTCCCCCCACAACTCCCCCACACACCCTCACCCAACTCCCCCTCCCACCACAACAACCCCACACTAGTCCCATAGGGTCCACAGAGCCCACATGAGGCTGCCAGTACAGTCATTCAGTGCTCCCGGAGCCAGGGGGAGGCATGTCCCGTTGGCGCTGCACACGGAGCGACCAACGGAGCTGAGTGTGAGTGGAGTTGCTTATGGACGGTGTGTCCTCATGCTGAGGCTGTTGGCCGGGAAGAGTAGCCTCCAAAGCATCAGCTATGCGGCCCAGCACCTCGCAGAGGCGGATTGTGTTTTCGGTGATGGACTGGCCCAGTACCATCAAATCCGCACGCCACTCCTCCCTGGCCTGCCGATTGTCCTGCAGAAAATCCGATATTAGGGCAGAGAGCTGGTCAGCCCGCTGTGCCCCTGCGGCTGCACCAGTGGCCCTGCTGGGGATCGGGCTGCCATGTCCTGCCGGCTCATCCTTCCCGGGACTGTATATGGGACTGATTTGTCCCTGTGTCTGTTCTTACCCAGACTGCTCTGGTGTGTTGGCATCACCAGTGTCACTCATGGATACCTGGGGGCTGGACAATTGTGCTGGGGTGTGGACTACTTCCACATAGTTGTCCTCAATGGTTCCCCCAATGTCATTGGGGCTGTCCACAACTGCGAGGGGGGCTGTGGCTGCCACCTCCCCAGCCACACTGGACTCCTCCGAACGTGGTGTTGCACAGGTGTCTGCAGGCAGTGCAGTGAGGGGTGGGGGTGGGGGTGGTGTGCCCTCCACGGGCCTTGCTGTTGCTGGTGGAATATGTCCCAGTGGTGGCCTCCTTGCTGGGACACGGCGCCCCCTGGCTTGGCCCCTGGATGTGGAGGGACAGTTGCTGTCCTGCTCCTCACTGTCATGCTCACTGCCTGTGGGGGTGAAAGAGAGGGACGGCATGAGTGATGTTTGGATAGCCAGCATACATACATTGGTACGATTGCACATCCACACAATTGTGGGTAATAGGCATTTGTGTAGGGAACGACACGTCATTCCATACATGGGTGGTAAACGCAGGCATATGTTGGTGTCACTCATGTTGGCCAGGTACTGTGCTGTCTGACATGCACACTATTTAGATCATGGACGCTGTGTGCCTCATGGAATTTGCTACTTTGTGTGGTATGTGTCATGTACGTTACGGCCTTGCACCAGGCAACGGCTTGTGTCTCACTTGATTCGGCATACTTTAAAGGGAGTGTGTGTATGGCCGACCATGGTGTCACTCTTTGGACAGACATTTGTCATTGACTTTCATCACTTTTGGATTAGCAACTTTTGCTTTGGACACTCACCTCCATCAGCTGACGACGTGCCGCTACACTCCATCTCTCCGACCCTTCTATGGATTCTGCCCCAATCATGCCCGCACATGTTTCCTACCACGGTGTGAGCTTTATTGGAGAACTTGGTCCTCCTCCGGTCTCCAAGGCCTGGGCAGGGTTTGCAGAAAGAATGTTCCGCACCCTCAGCCACAGGTCATCCCATCTCTTGCTGCAATCCTTGACCGTGCGGGGGATGTTGCCCACTGCGCTGACCTTCTGGCATTTTAGTGCCCAGATTTCCTTTTTTCACAACACGGCCTCCCTCCTCATGTCGCAGCTGAACACAGTCCCAGCATGCTCGTGTAGTGTGTCTACGAGCAACTGGAGTTCATCTGGGCTGAAGCGCTCCTTTCAGAGGCGGGCAGATCCCTTCTTGGGTGCTTTTGGCATTCATGGATGGTTTGATTAACTTTCCAGACGATCACCAGTGTCCCAGGGGTCCTGTGTGGTGAGGGTGGCAATGGATTGTGTTTTTAAAGATGGCCGCCGTGCTCCTTCCAGTTCCTGTGTGATGACGCTATTTCCGGTTCCGCTATTTAACGGTGACTGTAAATAGCAGTGACCTTAATTAGCGGTCACCGCTATTTACAGTCACCAGTAAAGCCGCTTTTGACTATGGCGGTAGTGTTATCTATGGTGTGCTTCATGCCAGTAAGGGCTTATGGGGGCCCTTTTGCAGCATGGCGCTAGGTACCGTAGCCGGCATGGCGCAAAGCTTGTGCCCACGAAGTCGTAATAGCCCGCTTTTAGCGGGCTTCTGCCAGCTCGGACACGATATTTGCACCATGCCGTTAAGGGATGGAACTTACCTCCAAACTCGGAATGAGGGCCATTGCATTTTTTTTAAAAGTTTTCAAAGCAGGAAAGACAGCACTGAGATTTATCTATTATTTCCACTTCTACGCGTGGGGGGGGGTGGACACAGTCATAACATTGTTGGATTGGCTGACTGACAAAAAGTGAGGTGGTTTGAATGACATATGAGGTCTGAGACAAAGGCTTGCACCAGAAAGGGATGAGTCATTCACTCACTCACTGGCTCAGGAGCTGGCAGCTGACTAAAGAGGGTTTGTTCCAGGCACTCTTTTCCTCTGGCTGACTTCGAGAGCAGAAACAATGGTATATGATTATGAATACTGTAGGGATTGCCTGCATATGGTCCTTTACATTTTACACATGTGCACAGTTTTGCCACCAATTTTTATGTAGCCATTTCCCTATTTAGTATTCAGAAGTTCCCTGTGTGTGTGATCCTATTGTGCCTACGATGTACACTGGCCATGACAGACAATAAAATGAATTCCTCTGTTTCAGCTACTAATGTCACTTCTCAAGTCTGTAAGAGGGGGTGCATGTTCTAACTAAACCCTGACTGCCAATGCAGTGGTATCGACGAGGCTGGTATCATCAAAGCCACAAATGTATCCTGAATAACAGTTTCCATCTGTTACAGGGTTGGCATAAACTATTGTGGATAGGATGGTGTGAATGCTGGTGGGCATCTTGATGTTTATTACAGGGTTGGTGGCAACAACATGCACTAGGGGTCCCAAACACAACCGGGCCCCAATGTGTTGGGGTTGATGTTGGTGTCAACAATATAATTTACGCTGTAGTCTTGATAATCTAACATTAACTTATTCCTAACAACTGTGTCAGATCAAAATATTGGACAACTAGTTCACCCAGTATTTATGCAGGACATGGCATCACATAATTATCAGCTGCATTATGGGATCCTCAGCAACATGCCCTGTGCTAACCTTGCCTAATGTGCCCAGAGTTGGCTAAACTGTATTTAACAGCCCTGCAGGAGATACACACCCACAGAAACACAGTGTCACATTTCCCCCGAGACACAGAGGAAAAGCAATGCTCTCTCTCTTTCCCGACCATTGTTGCAGGAGATAAAAGGGTTTTCATTTTTATTGGTGAATCCCTAGGGTATCTAGTACTTCTGGAAAGAATACCTTGTAGTGGTGGGTACCATCTTGGTGAGAAAAACAGGGGGTTCCATCTGGGATGAGAGTTAGAGGACAGAACAGAAGGCAGGCCTGAAATACATCATCAGAACAGAGATGATTATTTGGAAGAGAGTCAGGAGTACACACACTTGGAGAGAGACGTATATGATAGCAACTGAGAAGTAGAAAGGGAAGCAAAACAGAAGGTACGCCTGAGGGATACAGAATGAGTGGAAGAGCCAAGAAAGAGAAAAAGGGTATCTCCTTGTAGAAGGAAGTCAGGAGCCCATTGGCAAGGAGCAGAAGGACGTATGAAGGAAGTAAGGTCAAATTGGACAGGGGGAACGGTAGAGAAAAAACACAGAGGAAGACAGATCTGAATCTAAGGAATTGATTGATAGAAAACCGATCAGTAGAGAGGGAGACCGAGAGATGGCAGTCTTATGGCACATGAAGAAAGAGAGAGACCACATGGAGTGATAGAAAATGTAAGACCAGGAAGGTGAGTTGTGTCTCTGGAAGAGAAATAGAGACCAGTACAGGTAGGTTCTTGTTGTGGGAGGCAGTTCGAGGTGGGAAACCTATGCCAAGGGACAGAAAGGTGAATGTAGGCAAAGGAAAGAAATGCAGCCTTGGTATTCATCATAGGAAGAAGAAGGGCTTGATCAGTGCAGGGACTTGATTCTCCCACAAACACTACCAAAGCCAGCAAGAACTCCTGGTGAACGAGACCCTCAGTAAAAACGTACCTTCAGCCTGATTGGGCAAAGGGCTGGCAGAAGTCCCAAACTCCACACCATCAGAATGCCACGGAAGCATAGAAGAGGATTATTTCAAAGACAAGAAAAGTGCCTAAGGGGAAATCCATCCTTAATAACTGCACAGTAGGAGGATAGAAAACATCCACTTCAAAAGACTTAATATGAGATACGTTAGTTTGGGCATTGAAACATCTTTTATTGAAGTTTGGGATTTTGGGTAACACAGCTTTGGATAGTTGTTATACTGTAGGAACTTTGGAAATTGCAGAATGGAAAACCTTTGGTGTAAACAGGGGGAAACCTATGTCTTTGATTAAATGGAGTGAGTAGCCCAGCAACCCGAAGCCTCACTTTTGTAACAGATTTATGAAGGTTTGGTCATGCCTTTTCTTTGAGGCACCATATCATCGTAAAACTCATAATATTGAGTTTCTTCTCTGTTATCCTGACGTCCGTAATATTTGGACTGAGAAGAATCCAAACACTTTATGTAAAACAATTAAGCCTATCTTTGTCAGTCTCTAATTCTGGTGGAACAACTGATGAGGTGGTGATTCTGCAGATCACAAGGTGGGTGTAATTATTGTTTGGGACTTCTGCAAGAGCACCGTTGAGCCCCTTGACTCCCCACTTGGATTATGCACTTCCTCTCACTGAGACAAAAGATAGAAGATGGAGCACCTCAATGAAAAAGGGGATTTGGGGTTGGTAAAGCTTTCTCTCTCCTTGGGTTTCTCTTCCGATGTGTTGAACCTCTGCTGTGGTGTGGTGTTCCTGTAAAGATCCAGGGGTAAAGTGTGAATTTGACTAGTTGGCACTCCATCCTATGCTCTTCCAAGTACCCCTACTGAAGAACCTCTGAAGTCGTCAAATCTTACCTCTGAAGTTATCTTCACTTTGGAGCAATGTAGACTGTTTGCGCAGTCATGAACAAGAGGGGAGCGAATCTCCTGTTGCTTCGCATAAGCCTGTTCGACTCCTTTGCCTTGAATCCCAAGAGGGAAATATTCAAGATAGAACAAGGTGGGGAGAGCCTCACTCAAAAGGGGAGATATGTGACAAAGCAGCCCTTCTGAGAGCAGGGGTCTGTCTCGTATCAGCATCTATCAGGGTGTACCAGAGATACATGGACTAGAATGTATCCTTTAGGGAAAAGGATGTCAAGGTAAGAGGGAGACAAATAACCTGTATGCAGACCCAACCACTAAGCAGGGGAAGGAGACTGGGCCCCTTTAATTGCACAGACTGTATGCTTCCCTGTAACTGGAGTAATGGGATGGCCACACTGGGCCTCATCATGAGTTGGGCTGAAGCCCTTAAATGCGGTGGGAACGGTATTGCTGCCGCATTTAAGGGCTGGCCCTATCACAAGTTCGGCGCTAAATGGACTGTTTTACCTTCAACTTTTTTCTGGAGGTGAAAATCTCATTTAGCGCCCTGTTTTACCGCTGGCTGTATTGGCACACGGTATTAGCGCCGAAGAGTCCCCATTGAGTACAATGGACCCAATGTGGAATGGGGATTTACAGTTAACGACCAACCCGTGATCCGGCGGTAATAACACTGGACCGGTGGGCACTAACGCTATTACAGTTGGGCGGTTTTACAGTTGGGATACTGCCCAACTCGTTATGAGGCCCAAAGTATTTAACAGCTCTGCAGGCGGTAAATAATAAAAAGTAGCTGGTTGCACCCAGTTTTCCTGCTAGGAAAATAAAATAAACTTGAATAGCACAGGCGAGGTACACCCATTTTTTAAAAAAGCACCTACCAATATGAAGTGTAGGGACAGAATACAAATAGAGACACCAATGAAAATATTGAACAATTTTCTTTCTCCCTGACCATCATCACAGAAGATAACATGTTTTCATTTTTAATTCTGAAGCCCTCAGTAGAAGAAATAAATGTATATGAAACGTCTTCAGGCTTACCAGAGGAATTCTGAAATAAGTAGATTGATTGTAGATTGATCCAACCAAGGTTCAAGCTGGTGAAGGCAGGTGGGCGTAGCTTTAACGCCCAAGGTCCCTGTGCTTGGAACGCACTACCACCCAGTATCAGAATGGTTGATACACCCACAAAGTTCAAGAAGGAGTTGAAAACCTTCCTTTTTTAACATTTCACCTGTTTAGTATCACATCTCCTCTCTGGCTTGCCCCCCTTTTACCCCCCCCACCCACCCCGACTTCTAAGTTCGTCCCTGGCTTTCATAGCGCATTGTTTTGCACTTTTTGTCATGATTGTATGTCTGTTTTCTGTTTGCGCGCCCTGAGGCCTGTGGGCTTGTGGCACGATGGAATAAAAATGAGAAATAAATAAATACATAAGCCAACACACTGTGGACACGCACAGAGACAGACAGCATCCGAGAACAGGTCTGGAGAGGGCGATGAGAACACAAGGATAAGTGAGGTTCATATGAAATCCAAAATGGCACCTGGCCTCCCTATTTTGTCCAACCTTCGGAAAGCCCAGTGCCAGGACGAACATGTACTTTCCTGAACGGGGTTAATCAACCACACTTTTTCAGATAATCTTCTTTGCTTTGCCAACAGTTTTCTGAAATAAATTAGGTGTCCATGTGTACAAGGGAGCAATTCTGTCGGGCCTATACGCGGCCACGGACATCAGGTGCACACCTCGCGTGCGCGCCTCGCGGCGAATGATACGCGGGAGCCGGGGTAACAGAGAACCTTCTTTATTTAAGCGAAAGCGGCAACTGCCGAACTCCCTCCCCGCCCCTCCCCTTCCCCCGACGTCACGTCCTGGACGTCTTAACGTAACGGCCGCAACGGCGGCCGGCCCACGCATAACGATGCGGGTGGGCTGACAAATTCCTTGGTTAGTATTTGTGAATTCGAATTTAAGCATGTTCACAGGATCAAGGTATGTGTGTTCAGTGGTTGTGACACTCATTACCCGAATATTTCAGAAGGAGTAAGCTTTTCATTATCCATTTCCTTAACACATAAATGGTCAATCCATTAGTATTCGGAAAATGTAATGCATTTTCGGCAGTTAAATCAATTAATTGTGTTAATTTGCACATTTATGTCCATCTTTTTAAATCGTTCAGTTCACTTATTTGTACTTTTTACATGTATTTAAGGCATATTGGTAATAACCATAGACTTGTTTCATGGCGAATAGCTAGCTACACATGGATGTATTGATGCTAAGTGTTGCAGTCGTATTGGCCTACATTGTTTAGGTGACACGAGATGACAGTGTTGTTTCTTTGTTTGACGATAGAGTGAGAAGATTCAGAATATCCTCAAGAGCAAGAGGTGATCACAGTGTTGAAAATATTCCATAATCACGATTCATCTTGGAGTGTCCTCCACCATGAAGATTTTATAACCTGGCGAGTGTGCACAATCAGTGGATAGAGTGACCATGAGCTAAATTGAAACAGAAATAATGTGGATGGACTTAGTGAGAACATAGTACCAGTCTACATTTAAACTAATGGAAAAACGATGTGAAACCTCCCAGACTGAGGTGAGCCTGGATGTATGTATACAAAATGGGAAGGAATATAAATAAAAACACAGACACACCTCACCTTGGTTTCAAAAGAGTATATGATGTACTTGGTGTATTTCCACACTTACCTTGGATCTGACAGTGAATTGGCTATGACTGGGAGTCATTTGGAATGTGTCGTATAAGAAGACAATGTGCAGGTCACCGCTGGCAAGGGTCAATGGACCGAGCCTCAGGGAAAAGTGCCAGAGGCATTGATAGGAGAAAAGAAATGCTCATTCGGTTGGAGAAGATAGAAGAGCCAGGAGGGAAACCAGAAAGCACGCCTGGGGGGGCTGGTCCCTCAAGCAGTCCCACGGAGAAAAAGTAAAGAAGGACTATGAGGAAGTGTGCCCTGAGTGGACAGTCCAAGTGGCTGGAGGAACATTTGGCTGTGTGTCCTTTATCTATGCTGGGCGGGCGGGGAAGCACCGCAGACACTAGCCAGGTGTGAGAATAAAAGGCAGAGAAAGAATTCCGGGCCAAATGAGCTGGATGGCCTGTCATAAACCAGCAGTCCCAGGGAGGAGCAGACAAACTCCATGCAGCCTGGCCAGAGCGAAGTCACGGGCCGCAGGTTCACGCCGCATGTGGGGGCTAGTCCAGCTGATGGGGAGTGCCAATGGAGGTAGAGAAGACCAATGCCTTTCGCGCGTCTGTGGATTATACCAGGGAGAAGAACGTGGCTAGTGGAGAAATATGCCGGATACAGGGCCAGATGGGAGGGCTGGGTGGAACCAGAAAGTGCCTAGCTCGGAGTCCTTTCGGGCCTGAAGATGAGGGGCATTGGCAGTGTCGGACTGGGTTGTAAAATTGTCTCGGGCACCAATGAAAAAGTGGCCCACAGTTGCAAAGGGCTATTTACTCATTTGGTGGCACTGGTTGAATAGTAAACAAGGGGGAGTTTTTTGATAAAATGTGATGCAAATTGTGCACCTTAAAGAATATTTATTCAGCAACACTGGTCAAAACCACTAGCTACACAGTGAATTAACTAATCAAACTGGCCCGAATTGGGCAAAAAAGTGGCGCACTTTGATAAAAAAAAAGTGGGAACAAATAATTTCTAAATTGCAAGAAGATGTTTAATGCACTACTGCAGTGTTTTCTAAAAAGGAAGGATGCCAACAGTCTGTGGCAGCCAGAGGGTGACTTCAGATTAACAGTTTTCCCAAAAAAGTTGCCTTTGCCCATCCAAGAATCTTGTTCTTAATAGGAGTTCTCTAACGCTCAGAGAAAAGTTAATTATTCAAGAATCCATTTTGTAGATTGATGGGCTGAATTGCCTATGTTACACGCTGCGCCTCCAGTGTCAGCCCCCAGAAATGTTTGCTTGACCCCAAGTAGTGTACTAACATTTCCCCTCATTGAACCCAATTCTCCCCATCCCCCCCCCTCCACCCACAGGGATGCCCTCGAAGGGATACCAGAGTGAGGGCATGGCTAGCTCTACAAATCCAGATCGTCGTTGGCAGAGAATACTGAGTGATTATTGAAGTTTTGAAAAGTGCCAGTTTCCCAAAGAATGCCCTATAGGTCATCCCTTTTATTGCAATCCAGCATGCATTTGCACAACTAATCTCTCTTCCCATTCATATGAAAGGGATATGGACATGGCTAACTATGGGCATTGCTTCTGCCTATCCTGAGAGGTGGGACAGCCGGCTGATAGCTGATCTGGCTGGTGCATGGAAGGATATCTGAATGCCCAATGGAATCCAGATCCTGATTTTTTGTTTTGCCAGAATAAATGTGGTTACGTGTGGAGATGTGGAGAATAATACATTAACATGACAAAGGTGATACATATGTCATTCTCTGAGTGATTGGATGGTTGCATGAATTTCGATTGAAATTAGCCATTAGATTGGAAGTCAAGTTTGTTTTTAGCTTCCAAACATTCCATTTAAAAGTACCAGTAACTCCGGACCTGCCATTTTTGAGTTCCTAGAGCCTCCCTATTAACCATGGGCATTGTTGGTGACCCACATTTTTGTGATCACCCAATCCAAATATTCTGATGCCAGTCTGGCTATTTATTTGGCATGGCATTTTTCACTGCGTATTTATAACAAAGCAAGTATGATAAGTGTTATTTTTTGCCTACACTAGCATTTTGGAGCAGGCAGTCTAGCCATTTCTTACGGTGGCATCACATTTTTTACTAGGCATCTTTTATAAAGCAGGCATTACAAGTGTTATTATGTAGCTAGTCTGGCATTTTGGTGCAGCCATTCTAGACCTTTCTCACTGTGGCATGACATTTTTGTATCAGCATTTTTGATAGAGTAAGCATAATTGTTATTAGGTGGCTAGTCTGGAATTTGGTGCAGCCATTCTAGCTACTTCTATGACATGGGATGTATTCATTAGGCATCTGTAATAAAGAGGGCATGATAAGTGTTAAACTGCTAAACTGGAATTTCGGTGCAGTCAGTCTAGCTATTTCTTACAGTGGCCTGACTTATTTTACCAGGCATCTTTGATAAAGCAAACATAATAAGTGTTATTACGTGACTAGATGGCATTTTGCTGCAGCCACTCTAGCCATTTCCTACTGTGGCATGACATTTTTTCTTATAGCCATCTTTGATAAAGCATGGATGATAACTATTATTATGTGACAAGACTAGTATTTTGTCGTAGCCAGTCTAGCGATTTCTTTGGCATGGCATTTTTTACTGGGCATCTATAATAAAGCAAGCATGATTAGTGTTATTACCTGACTAGACTGGCGTTGTGTTCCAGCCAGTCTAGCCATTTCATATTGTGGCTGCCACTTTTTACTGGCCATCTTTGATAAAGCAAGCATGATAAATGTTATTAGCTGGCTAGACTGGCATTTTGGGGCAGCTAGTATAGCTATTTCTCTTTTTTGGTGGGCATCTATAATAATGCACATATGATAACTTTTATTTCATGACCAGGCTGCCATGTTGGTGCAGCTAGTCTATTTCATTTTGTAGAGGAGTTTTTTTACTAGGCATCTGTGATAAAGCAAGTATGATTGGTGTTATTACATGGGTAGACTGCCATTTTGGTTCAGCCAGTGTTAACATGTTTTCATATTGTAGCATGACATTTTTAATGGCAACACCAAATTGAGTATGTTTGTACATGGGAGGTTCTGCCATATATTGGCAGAACCAGCATAGATATGTTTTCTTATAGTTTAACTACTGGCATTATGCTCAAAGCAAACATGTTTTATATGGGAATACTGGCATATATTGGGGCAGCCAGAATGAAAAGGTATGGGCACATCCAACGTAAACATGTTTTATACTGGCCTATATTATGGCAAAAGGCATCATGAAACTGCATTGGGAAATGGTTCTGTGCACTGTTAGTGGCTGGCATTTACTATCATCTACTGGATTGTTTCAACATTTTGGGCTTTTTAGCCAATTTATTGCTAAAACTGTGCTGTAAAATGCTCTATTTTAAATCATTATTTGAAAAGAATTCTCAGGGGAGAACATCCCTAAACCTCCTTTGGTCGGTTTGTGCTCACTCGTTACGCTCGGTCGCTCTGGCATGTTTGTGGGAAATATGCATACCATCCAAATAAATAATTCACCAGTTCCAACTGCCCACATCCGAAACAATTTTTAAATATCTCCCATGGTGCATTGCATCGTCGAGGCCTTGTTTAAATGAAAAGCCACCATTGTTTCCCTTGATGCCAGTGATTCCTGCGGTAATCCTGAGAGAAGCTGAAAAAGAATAGTGCTCAAAATGATTTTTGGAGGAGGTAGAAGGGGTAGAGGTACGTAGAGGGAAGATGACGTCATGCATAGTGAGACAGTTATGGATGGCCTGGGATGCTTATTTGTAGTCTGTTTTATTCCTAAAGGGTGAATCTTGCGGATTTATATAGGATTCCCATAGAAATGTTGCAAGATGTCACACAATGTGCTAAAATGAATGTGGGGTTATAGAGAAAGTGGGTAATAGGAGAAGGTCAGGGTACGTTTATGCAAGGGGTGGGACCTAGAAAGTGGAAGGGGTTGAACAGAGAGTTGCAATGGTTATGGAAGACTTTTAAATTGTCATGTGTTTTCCGATTTGTATTGTAACCCAGCATCTTTTTTTCCAAAGATGAGAGCAATTTTTGCAGTAATTTCACAATAATTTCACAGTAAATGTATAGAGTACATTTATGCAGGAGTATATTTTAAAACATGCACGGGAGCAACAATAACAGTGCATCATCCATGGCCAATGAGTGTGTTTTTATTTTTTAATTGTGAAGGGGATATGGTCCTCGGCCTTAGGCCTGGCTAACTGGCCGTGGCCAAGGCCTTTTCGGCTATTTGGTGCAATACTACAGAAAGTGATACATTCGAAGATATTACTGATTTAAGATGATCCCATGAAATTCAGTGGGTGCGGAACCATTGCAACTCAGTCACCCATAACGCAGCCAATGAGCACAAACATTGGAATTAAAGCAGGGATTCACAATGAGATACAAAATGGTATCATGGGGGGAGGGGGAATATTGGGAGGGTCATCCGACTTCCGATGGCTGTCACTTCTGACATTTCATGGGGTTTGTTGTGATGAATCGGATCTTAACTCTGTATTAGCTAAGCTTTTCACTTAATATGGAGAGAGGTGTGTGTGAACTGGAATAAAACCATTAAGGATAGAATACCTCTATTTAGCTGTTTGGTTCTTTATTTTAGATACAACAGAATATTCTGATTAAAAACAGCATGTTTCTTGTCCAGGATTGTGGGGTGGGATTGTCTTGGTAGGTGGATTGAGCTCAGAGATCATTCTCAGTAAAATAAAACACAAAAAAACACATAAATTCCATAGATAGATGTCCTTACAGTATTCAGAAGCTCAATATTCAATTCATGCAAAAGATGTAAATATTTTTATAGCATTTGGTGTATATATTATGTATTCTCTTATTGAGTGATATATTAAATACGTGTTACGCCCTATCTGATCAACCGCTCTCCTTTCTCTCATAGTTGCCCCAGACAGTTCTGCTACGCCTACGATTAGGAAAGACAGGAGGACTTGCGCAAATCCCTGTATGCCTAACTTTACGTCAGTCCTTCTCAGACCCTGAAGAGAGTGGCTGAGAAAAAATACTCTAACCCACAACAGAATTTACAAGACCTCTTTTTTAAACCTTTAGCTGCTCAGGTGATCTGGGAAGGTAGCAGAGGGTGACGGCAGCCACTTTGAGAAGTTTATTTAGAGGGGAGAGGGAATATAAGGCGGAGACAGAGGTGTAGACACAAGGAGAAGGCTTATTTGCTGATTACAAGCGTAGACATCAGGAATTTGGCCGAATCATGGGTGAGGCGGGTGAAGGTTCTCCTTATGTTAAGTAGGCAATTCATAGTTTCAGTGGCAGTATGAATGACATCTGTGGCCACTATCAAGGAGAACCCTGAATGTTGTGAGCTTTGGGTAATGGACAGTGGAGAGGGGATTAACAATGGAGACAGGGAATACAATGACTTCTCTTTTGGAGGAAATACGAATTAGGGACTCTAAGGCCACCCAGTAAAGGAGAGGCAGCTGTTAATGCGTGCATAGATAGCAGAGGTGAAGGCACAACAATGAGAATATTTGAGCATAATAAAAGAGGTGGTGGCAGAAGCCAGATTATGAGATGTGTTTGCCCAGGAGGATGTGTAGTCGATGGCTGATTTTTTTGGGCCTCTCACAAGGAAAGGTATAATGGATGAGGAGTTTGTTCCAGGGGATAGACAGGGGATAGACAAGGAATGATCACATGCTAGTTCTTTGAAGCCAAGGAATGAGATGGTTTGAAGGAGGAAGGTGCTGTACCAAAGGCTGCAGAGAGATCAAACAGTCTGAGGATTGAGGCGAGTTGACAGTGATGAGCAGTGGTCAGAGAGTCTGATATGTGGGTAAGAGCAGTTTCAGGGGGGTGTTTGCACCCAGAGCCTAATTGGGGGGCAGAGGTTAGACTCACAGACTAAGTGAACCTCAAGGTAGTTCGCAATATGTTTGAAGACAACTGTTAGGGTCGGTAGTGGGTTTCTTAATTATGGGAATGTCAGTGACTATTTTGTAGTAGGCAGGGTTAAAAGGGGAGATTGAAAAGGGATAACAGGTGAAGTGTTCATAGTGTCCAGTGCATAGGGGCCAATGGTTACACAGGTAGCAAGCAGAGTTCAACGGTGGAGGTGGGAGAGAAGTGAGAGAGTAAATGAACGGGGGCAACAAGAGGTGGAGAAAAGAAAGGAAGGTTGGAGAGATATTGGGAGATATAGTAAGGTGGAGATGGTGTTTGTTGAATTTAGAGGATACATAGGAGGCAAAGTAATCAGTGGGTAGAGTGGGGTATACGGAGTGTTGTTTTGGCTGAAGCATAATTTGGAAGGTCAAGGTTTGCAGGACTAGAGCAAAGAGAGGGCATAAGGTTAATTTAGTAAGTGGACATGGCAGAGTCTAGGGCATCAGTGAGGGCAGGGAGAGAGTCTTCATAGGCTGAGAGAAGACTGAGAAGTAATGTTTGTGCCAAACATTAAAGTGCAGATGCATGTTTTTCATCATCCTTTGGATGGCTGGGGAGATGCAAGTTTGAGCACTAGAGCAGAATGAGGTGAAATTGCAAGCAGGATAGTGACAGTCAAGGAAAATGGCAAGTTCATTTTTGAACTCCATGAAGACAAATTTATTGGAGTTGGCAAGTGGAGCAGAAAGGACTTGAAGAAGAATTGAACTTGGTCTAAGTATGGGCCCATAGAACTTTCTTTTGGTCATGAAGGAAGGAGGTGGATTGCAAAAGAATAAACGCAAATGGTATGCATATGTGGGATTTATAAAGCATCAACCTATCTGTGAAGCAATGTAGCAATGTTCATAGGGGATGACACAGAGGGTTACAGGTAACTTGAAGAGGTGCAGTAAAGCTGGATCAGTAGAGTAGCAGGGGACGGGGAAGCTCCAGAGGCAGAGAAGTAGGGTTGAGTGGATCAATGTGCGATCGGCAATATCTTCTTTGATGAGTAGGGTCTTCAAGTCCTTCTTCAAAGTAAAGAGTGCAGAAAATGAGCGAATGGTCAGACGCAGAGAGGTTATACAGAGAGCAGATGAGTTAATAGAGTAAGATAGGAAGATGAGATTGATGCAGTTCCAAACAGTGCCTGTTCGAAGGTTGTACAGGTTGACCAGGACTGGTAAGGCATTGTGGAGTGAAGTTGTAGCTGGCAAACCTAGTGATGTTGAAATAATTGACATTGCCCTTAATGTGCCTGAGGATGTCAAAAAGGATAGGATGAAGTACCAAGTTGAGTTCAGAGTAGAAGGGACTGGGGATGTCGAATAGATGTGATGAAATATAAGTGGGTTTGAATTCAGAGGTGGGATAAATGTACATTCAAAGGAAAAGATGATAAAGCCAGAGGAGGAAAAGGGGCTGATGGTGTGTCCTTGTTGGCAATTGGATCATCATCAATACAAGGAGAGTGGGACCAGATGGCACATTTTGTGTGGACAGCAGCAAGAGTGTCATTGCCAGGTTTCAATGATAGCCATCAAAGAAAGTTTGTTGCAATGGGATCTGAAGTATTCAATAAGGAATAAGGTTTCATGCCAAGGGACCTGTAAGGTCAGTGAAAAGGGCATATGGTGAACGGGTAGGTTGATGAATGGTAGAGGGAAGGAGAAGAGGGCAGATAAGGTTTGTGTGAGTGGTGTCCAATGGAGAAGAGCAACTCTGGTGCCATTTAGAGGGAGATTGAAAGGTGGGGAAGTATGGATGAGGGACAGAATGTGTGTTGAGACAGAGCATGAGGGTAGGCAAAGGCACAGCATGAGAGAAGGGGAGAGAGGGCATTTAGGAGGAAGAGTTGGATAGGCAGGAGTATGGTAATGAGGGTGAATCAGTATATATAATACATGAGAACTGTGGAAAGAGTATGAGAGGACTGAGCTGCAGTAAGAGTAGGGAGGTAATGTATGCCTAATTCTGAAGCTCTAGTTTAGTAGGGATCCATTAATATACTTTTTTTATTTATTTAGTTGTTTAGTTGTTTTGGCTGAGGAAAAGTACATTTCCCAGCCTTTCAACATTTTACAAAGTATTTAAACCAATGATTTCTTGTTTCTTACTTGCAACATTCTACATTAATTAAATGTCATTCTTTGTCATTATATGAAACAACAATACTTTAAAAAAAGAAATCATAGATAGTCTCTAAAATGAATTACATTACAATTATCATAATTATAAAAGTTGATCAGCTTTGATTCCTAAAAAATAAAATCATGTACACTGAGTTACCACATAGTTACAACTTTTGCTGTGTCCACTTATCAAAATTACTATAGTTTCAGTGTATTTAGATAGTTAACTGTTGCATAATGCACAGATGTCTTGTTTGTGTGGAATATAGTAAGCCATAGCTGATCATGTGTGACATTTTCATGTACTTCAAAAAAAGGCTTAAAGGTTTTACATCTCAAAGGTAACAATTTAACACAATCAACTAGCAAATGCCTCAGTGTCTCTGTTTCTACATGACAGAATTGACAACATGTTTTTTCTTTAGGCAGGAGGTTGTCTTTGCATAATAGATCTGCAGTTGGTCATAAGTGGAGCCTGAAGTGCTGAAAAGATGAGCGATGCTGTGGGTTGGGTGATATTAATAAGTAACGTGCCAGTTGTCCATATTTTTTGATTCAAAAGGATTTTCTTTGAATGTTTTGTATCGTAAGCACTGGGCATGTGTTAGATTCCAATAATGCTCCCACATTTTCTGTTTAGCCTTATCCGGATTGTCGAATAGTAATTCTATCGATACATCCGCTTCGCGCAGCAATTTAAGTGCTCTCACTCTCCACATTTTTAAGAACTCATCATGCGATTCTTGAGATATGTATGTTGCCATCAATCGAACTAAACCATTCTTGTGATTACCCATCAACAATTTTCGGTACAACATGCACCATTTCCATTTATAACTGCCGTGCAGTGATAATAAACCCAGCTCATATCGAATCAGTGGAAGGGGCTCCGCCTTCGGTAATTGTAAGATATTTCTCCAATAGGCGCCCTCGATCTTGGTCCAATAGGTGTAAGATTGCCATCTTTTTGTCTCCGCGCCATACAGTATTATTGGTGTCATCTTTTGTTTGTAATAAACTATTAAGGAATGTATGGAGCATTTACAGAATTTGATGATTCTGGCTTGAGATATAGCTGTTTGGAGTTTGATATATTTACCTTCTTCATAGGGTGTATCAGATGGTTGATTACTTATTATAACTCCCAAATAGAGATAGCTTGTAACCACACTCAGGTTACTATTCTGCAGTATCCATGAGTAAGTGCGGCATCTTTGTTTTGGGTTGCCAAATTGTATGATCTGGGTCTTGGTCACATTGATGGATATACAATTTCTTTGTGCATAGTCATCTAGTGCTCTCAGCATTGATTTGAGACCCTGGGGTATTTTTGATAAAAGGATCACATTGTCAGCATATAGCAACCAGTTTATGGGGGTTCCCATATGTTTTGGTGCATCAGTGTTCATTCCCTTGAAATTACAACCTTTATCTGAGATGAAAAAGTTGAATACAGCAGAGGCTAGTAAGCACCCCTGTTTCAAGCCACACTCTGTTTTTATTTGTTTGGATAGCAAGCCATCTCTGCAGAGGCGAATTTGTATACTCGTATCAGAGTGCAACTGCACTATCCACTTCAGGATTGACCTGGGACAACCATTATTCAATAGTTTGTTATAGAATAGCTCACGAGGTACAGCAGCAAACGCAGTTTGAAGTCAATAAATGCTGCAAAGATTGGCTGCTTGCGTTGTTTACTCAGCTCTATTACAGCGTTGAGAGTGATCAGGTTAATTTTTGTGCCAAGACCTGCTATGAAGCCGGTTTGGAATTCATCCCTTAAATTTCCTTCTGCTAGCCAGGTGTTAAATTCGGCTAACAGTAGTCGGGCAAAGATCTTACCGGGGCAATCTAAAAGTGCAACAGGTCGGTATGACCTTGGGTCAGTCCTTGCCCCTTTTTTATAGACCGGTACTATAATAGACTTCTTCCAGAACCGAGGAATCGATCCTGTTTGTAACACTTGTTTGAAGATTTTATACAGAATAGAGGCCCACATGGATGGTTTGTGTTTCATCATCAGATTGTGCAGGCCATCTGGGCCAGCTGCTCTATATCTACTAAGCTTTGATATGCAATACGTTATATCATCCCTGTCGAAGTCAAAATGATGACTCGTTTTTACAGCTAAACAGTCAAACTCTATTTGAGGGAAGGGCGTCCGATAGATATCGGCGTAATATTCAGACCACTTTACTTCCAGTATGGGATTTGTTTGTAATGCCATTTGTGTCCAAGAAGTGACCTCATTAAGTAAAGACCAGATATCACCTGATGACTTAGTTATAATCTGGCTCATCATTCTCTCACCATCAAGCTGATATTGAGCAGATTTCCGTGCTTGTTGCCAATTTGTATATATCAGCTTTACATTTTTTATCTTTCTATGTTCTTGTTAGTGAGATCTCTAGATAGATGTCGTATATCTTTCCCTAAATGAGTTTTTCTTGTTTTTAAGTCCAAGTCGAAAGCATGGATGTGTCTGTTGTTATGCCGATAGCCATGGGGCCCCCTGTCAATAAACATGTGCATGGATTCTGTATAGCAACCTCCCTCCTTTGGATTCTGGCTTCCCAGATCATTTTCTAATACACGTTTGAACCTCAACAGCTTGTAATGTGTTCATTTTATACGGTTTCCTACTTGATTAACTTCAGAATGTTGCAAATCTTGCTGAATGTTCAAAACATTGTGGTTATAGAGGCGCAGCCATTTCCATGATAGGCATAATTGACTATGGTCACTCAGCTTTGTCTCTCGCACAACCATTGACGTGACCAAATCCAGGAATGTACCATCGGAATAGATATAATCCAAATGTGCGGATGATATTTCTCTACGCCAGGTTGCCTTGGCCAGGATGTCCCCCCTTATGGAGCCATTTAACATTACAATGTTTCTATCCCTCATCATTTCTAGCCAGTGCAATTCGTCATGCGAATGACCCTTGGGCTTGCATGTAAGCAGATAAAGGTTAAGATCGCCCATTATTATCGTATGACTTATGGTTTTATCCAAAATTAAGGAGTTGAGCATGTCACTGACATGTGAAAATAACTGTTTTGATGCTAGCTGCTGTCTGCCCCAGTATAGATTAATTATTGCAATCGTCAAGGATGCCTTATGTGTCTTTACCAGTTGAATATAGGGGGATGGAGAGGCACATGGTGTTATTCGAAAATTCATAGGGCCTCATTACGACCCCGGCGCTAAACCATGGTGCTATGAGCACCATGGTCCATGCCGGGGTCCGCCATGGTGAATGGCGGAATTACCGCCCCATTGCAAGGTTGGCGGGGCGGTAATACCCCATTCACCATGGGCCCTTCCCCATTCCCACTTTTGCCCCATAGGGCTCAATGGGAACGGGGAAGGCGCTAAGTACGGTGCCGCAAATTGCGGCACCGTACTTAGCACCAAAGTCCCTTTGCGGGTTGGATTTTAATGCCTGCAAAAAGCAGGCGTTAAAATCGCCAGCCCGCAAAGGGACCTCGTAATCAGGCATTAAGGGGTTAACGGCGCCGCCACCTTTTGCGGCGCCGTTAACCCCTTAACGCCAGGGTTGTAATGAGGGCCATAGATTTTTTAACAGCTATCAGAAGACCTGCCATGGGCCGACCAAACATGTACTTGATAGCTGGTGTCATGGTGATGTAGAATGGTTCCCATATGGGTTTATTGATGAGTCATGTCTCTTGGAGCACTATGATGTCAAAGGCATGCAATTCCTCATTCTTCGTATTTATAAAATGCCTATGACCTTGCCTGTTCCAGGAGAGTAATTTCACATTTACATCTATCTCGCATTGTTATAAATTGTTTGTGCAAGATTTCCAGTCATCATATAGATCTTTATTTAGATGGTTGCTCTGAGACGTGCCCGTCAGATTTGGATATATCTTAGGAGACATTGAAGTTGTCTTCGAGGGTATCCCTGATGTTATATCTTGTGCAACAATGAAGCCCAGACTGTAAAATTCTGATCTTGCTTGCCAGAGAGCATTCAGCGTAATCCCAGATCTCATGAATAATCTCACTATGGCTAAATGTTTATGAACAGCGAACTCAACTAGATCTAGATCTGGGCTTGTTAGATCTTGCAAGGATGAGATCTCGGCACATATGTTCAGGCTACTCGTACGATTTAGATCAAATTTCTGAAATGGGTATTCGCAGCACGTCATTAATAATCAGTGGCAGCATTTATACTCACAGTGATCATGAACGGGCCTGTCTCGTCCCATTGGGTCTCCGCTACCAACTACATCTATAGTTTGAGGCATTGCCGGTGGTGGTAACAAGCCACTGTGGTCACCAGTGGGCCCTTTTAACAAACAGGAGAGATTTGGTATTGGAGGTGGAGACGTTTGTGCCATTATTGTCATTCTTAATGCATCTTTAGACTGTGAGATGTAATGAGCTATAGATTCTCTGATTTCATCTCGTAGTTCTTGTCGAGTGGGGATTATTCGCTTATCAACCTCTTGCAGTTTGCCATCTATTTGATTAGACAACGCTTCTTTT
This sequence comes from Ambystoma mexicanum, assembly GCF_040938575.1. Lineage (NCBI taxonomy): Eukaryota > Metazoa > Chordata > Amphibia > Caudata > Ambystomatidae > Ambystoma > Ambystoma mexicanum. Next base: position 769,757,832 of record NC_090933.1, on the reverse strand, counting down.
ACTTGCATCGAGGTGGATATTTTTGCTTCGTTGATGTATTGATTTATGGAGCCCCTAATTTCACTCCGGAGTTCCTCTATTGTAGGATAGATTTGTTTACTTACTTCTTGTGAGTCTATGTAATGGGTTTGACTGTCTTTTTTTGTCACAGCCTTTGAGTTCATCGGATTAGATATCATCGCTACCAAGGTATTTAGTGGCTCATGTTCCTGGGGAGAAGATACATTTTGTGTAAGTTCTTTACTAGACTGGTTAGGCTGTGTTGGGTTTGTGTCTTTCATTTTGGCAATGTTTAAGCAGGTTTTTGTCTCAGCCAGTTTATTTATCTGTGAGCTTTTAGGGGCTCTTCGTTTGATTGTAATCCCCGGTTTGTTTCTTTTTGACTGCTGACATGTCGTTGCTTTCCCCATAAAGAAGAATGGAATGGGCAAGTTAGAGCTATATCATCTCCCTGCTAAGTGTGCTTTGTTGCTGTGAGAATCAACCACATTGTTCAACATATTAGAACTAAGGATTTCTCTGACGTCCTCTGCGTTGGTAGGCACCAATAATACTTCAATTTGTGTTTTTTTATTAGCAACACTAACCTTTCATACTGATTGAGTCCGAACATGCTTTGTTTTTGGTTTTACTACAAATGGCAGTTCTCCTATTCGGTGCATAATCCTTGCAAGCTACTTGCTGATCTTTAGTCTGAATCATGTCAACCTCTAAAGTACTGTTAGGTGCCTTTTCAGCACTTTTTTGTAAATTAGGTTGAGTTTCAAGAGAGATTGCCGGAGGTAGCACATTGAGCCCCTCTGGGACCTTAACCACCACCAATGGTGACACTAACGGTAGTCTGGATGTATCAGAGGTCTTCATACTGATTCTCATCAATTGATGTAACATTTTCGTTTGAATATTCATTTTATTCTCAAGAGCTTCATACAATCTCGCTATGGACATCAAAGCTGTGTTCATAGCACTTAAAGTGTTGTTTAATGCTGGTGCCTCCGGAAAAGAGGGCTGACTAGACCACTGCCCATTGAGGAAAAAATGATGCTCTAGAGGTGCTTCATCAAATCGAGTACCTCGTGGTGTGGGCGCTATGAATGAGTCTGAGTTATTTGGTGAGTGTCCTGCGGATGTGTCAAACATGATTGGAGATTTAGATAAGTCTTGGGATAAAGTTTTGTTCTCATTTTCCCTCTCATGCTGCCTAAAGGGTGTTACTTGACTGATCGGTGTTCATTTTTGTGTTTCTGATGATGAGCTCCTATGACTCAATTGCGTCAGGTCACCTGTGTTTGAACATATGTATTGTACGTCAGCAGTATCAGTGCAAGTGTTGTTAGATGTGTTCATGAAGCTTATCATATCTTCATCAATCTCGCCTGCAATTGTTAGGGCCTCATGAGCTGCGCGCAACCTCTGTTGTGCTAGAACTGTGCACGGTGGAGCAGGTAAGTCAATGGCCCTCATTAGGACTCCGGAGCTAAACCATGGTGCTATTAGCACCATGGTCCATGCCGGAGTCCGCCATGGAGAAAGGGGGAATTACCACCCCATTCCAAGGTTGGCGGGGCGGTAATTTCCCCTTTCTCCATGGCCCTTCCCCATTCCCATTTTTGCCCCATAGGGCTCAATGGGAATGGGGAAGGCAGCAATTGCGGTACCGCAAATTGTGGTACCGTTATTGCCATCAAGGTCCCTTTGCGGGTACCTACTTTAACGGCTGGTCCAGACCAGCCGTTAAGGTCGGGATCCGCAAAGGGACCTCGTAGTAAAGCGTTAACGGGTTAACGGCCCCGCAGCCTTTTACGGCGCCGTTAACCCCTTAACGCTGGGGTCGTAATGACCCCCAATCAGTTGAATTTCTTGTACGGCGTGTATGGCAGGTGGCATTATGATGGGCTGCGTGGCCATCAATTTGCTGCTGCTACATGCAGTAAGTAATGTTGTGTCAGACCTGCAATGATTTGAACCCATTCGGATTCTGCATGTGAGTATCTGATTGTTCTGTGGGATCAGTGAGATTGGTGTCGGCTATATTTGGACGGGTCCTGTCCGACGCCTCCTGTGATATTCCTGGTACAGGGCTTGTGGACTTCACTCCTAGCCACTTAGGTTGAAGTATGGAATTGCTTGCTTGATTTGATCTATTGGCAGTTGCATTTGTACTGCCAACTACTGCCATCAAGCTGGACAACACTGCAGGCGCTTGCATAGTAGTAGCTTTTAGCTGTGGATCTGCTATTTTTAGATCACTTGGCTTTGGATCACCTATGCAAAATTGCCGAATGTCAGATGCCAAAGTCACAGAACGTTGAGCTTTTTTCTTTAAGCCTCGTACTTTGGATTTTGTTGGGAGTTGTGTTTTTTTTGTTGCTGTTTGCACCTGGTGCCTGATCGTCTTCAGCTGTGTGAGGTTCACACGGCATGCATGTTTTCAGGGTGTATACACCTGTGGCCATATTAATTGACAGAGGGAAAAAGATTTCCACTCTTCACAATGTCGCACCAATATTTTACCAAAATATGTCAATAGTTCACAACTTTTCACCACTGTCACTGCCAGCCACTCACATATATAGCTTACTATATTGACAGATCGTTATTTACACACACAAATAAGTGTACCAAAAAGAGGGTGAGGGCTCCTCTACTGTACTCTCACCTTATATCCACATGTCAAATTTGACAGAACTGAAAATGTTTGCACTCTCGTTAGCTGCATTCTACCAGCACACCCAGCACCATGCACCGTGAACAGTTAACAGTACTTCAATGTACTTCCGCGGTGCGCGCGCAGGTGCGCTGCTTTGTGGCTATTTGAAGGGGTGTGACAGGAGTCAGGAGGCAGAGTCACTTTCCTGGGAGGGACATTACAAGAAGAAAAAGACAAAAAAGGGACTTGTAATCACTGCTTAAGTTCACAACAGGCAATCAGTATGATCCATATGATCCAAACAGTCACTTTCTATCTTAAGAGGCCAGTTGCACTCCAGTGCTGCCGTGAATTGGGTCCTCCTGTTGTGAAGCCGGCAACATGGCTTTTTCAATGATATGCACGTCAGTGTCCAAAGAAAGCGCTGAAATAACGCTCATGAAATACTTCCTCATAGTTAACAGTACTTCAATGTACTTCCAGAATATACAATGTAGATGAAATAGACCGGTAATGAGCAAAAATGTATTTCAATTTAATAAGAGATGAGACACAAAGGAGCTGTCAAGCAAAAGAGAAAACCACATGAAGAGGAAAGAAAATGTGGAGGAAAGCTGGCTTTACTTCTGTGTATATCAAATCTGTTATTGGGATGCTATCTCCAATTCAGAACTTTGCAAATACACACAAAGTTATAATGCAAATCAATACTCTACAATTATGCACATAAGGTGGTTGAAATTATGTTTATTTACATGGCATGACTATGTATGTCCTTCATCATGTTGATGATTCATAACTTAATGTTTTTGCATTTTAAACAATTTAAATTGGTAGGCAATGAATACATATCTCAACCTTCAAAGGCACTTCTTACATGATGAATTAAGTGGACCATTAGTAAATCATTTAGCGAAATATCTAATTCTTGTCCCTTCTCCCTTTCCATGGCAGCCATTCAGGAGTCACAGATTCCCGTTCCGGATGCCAGTGAGGAAGAAGGAACCACAAGGTAGGTGGGTAGGGTGTGAGGGCAAAATCTGTGGAAAAGGGTGGTGGGGTGGGGTAGATGGGGCGTATGGCCACAGGGGAGTGCAGGAGAGCGCACTTACCTGATTCCTGGTGAGCAAAGATGGTGGCCTCCTGCTCTGGGGAGACATGGAACATGGTCTATACCGTGAGGTAAACACTCCTTTATGACTATCCTCATTGGCTGGGAGGTCACCACACCCCCTTGCTGTGTACTAATACTGTATGTGTTCTTTTATCATGTAATCGAATGATTATCGCATATAATATTTTTTAAGTGTTGTCTATTTTTAGGCTGGGTCTGTGGCTCAGTGGACTAATGCATCCACGAAACTGGGGCCTTTGTCTGACCTTTTAGTCACGGGTTCAAATCCGGAAGGTCAACTCAGCCTTTCATCCTTCCTTCCGAGGTCAATGAAATGGGTACCAGTAAGTTGGGTAACAATAAACATCTGTTATCCGTCAATAGCGGCAAGATGCCCATCGGGGGTGAATGTGCGCTCTACAAATACACATGTTATGTCTAGAATAAGATGCAGATGAAACCATACAAAGCAACAGATAGGGTGTTATCCCGAATGCCAAGAGATTACTTATTTAAGAAATCAATGAGATGTTGTTTTTCCTTCTGATTTCTGCCATGGTATTAGCAGTTGATTTTATACATACATCAGATAATGAATCATATTTGAGTTTTGACCCCTGCCTTATCTAGTAAAATATGCATTTAGTCCTCTGAAACTCAGCGATAATTGATGGCTGTGTTTGTGAAGTATAAGACAATTTACTGGTTGGTGCTCTGGAAAACAAAAAGCTAAATGCTAAAGTGAATTCAGCTAGAAAGGCAAAGTGTGGTTGTGATTAACTGGGTTCTGCCCTGCAGGAGAACAAGGATAAGTAGATGCAAAAACGCTCACTCAGCCCTCACACTTCTGCAAAGCGAGAGCCGACACAATCATAAAGGTAAAACAGGAACAATTGTGGTAAAATGGGCTGAAGGAAGGCTGTACTCTCAACGGAGGTGTGAATGTGGTTCAGTAGCAACCCGAACAGCAAAGTATAACAGTCAACAATTAAGGAATGTCCAATCAAGGTTTTATAAAAATATATACTTTAATAAAAAAAAGACCCTGTGTACAATAATAACTAACTAGAAAACACTGCAAAAGACCACCTATGTAGAACGAACAGAGAATATGCAAAGATAAAATAGATGCAGGACTCTGGGCGAGGAAACATGGGGAGAAAAGGCACCTAAAAAACCACATTGTTCAAAAAGGATTACTTCTTGAGGTTGCAAACAGGGTTAAAATGACCTGGCCAAACTCTAGGGTGAAAGTAGGACCAAGAGCGCAGTCAGTCGCTACTCTCTATTCTTGCTCTCCTGTCAAACACTCCTCTGAGATCTGCCACCTCCTCCAAAAACTTGACCTGGATGTCCTTTCTCTCACTGAGACATGGTTCATGGCCATCTCTGTACCAAGGTTTGACACTCTCCTCCTCTCCGAACCCAGAACCAAACGTCCAAGAGGTGGAGTAGCTCTGATCTTTCTGGAGTGGATCCCTGCTTCTGTCATTCCTACGCAGACCTACTCCTTCTTTGAATGTCTAGTCTGCAGTCTTGCTATCTCTCCTGGCCTCTCTCTGATTGTGGCCACCATCTACAGGCCACCTGGCCAGGTTGTCCTATTTCTCTCAGAGTGGGCCAACCTATCCTATTCTCTCCTTGCCTCTACCTCTCAACTTCTCCTCCTTGCCGACCTCAACATCCACCTGGATGCTCCTGATCCCTCCACAGGGCTCTTTCCCAACATCCGCGACACACTCTCTCTTTCCATTCTACCCTCTGGTCCGACACACTGTGCTGGGCCTACCTTGGATGCTCTCATCTCCTCAGATATCCCCTCTCACCACTCCTTTCTCTTGGATAGACCACATATTGCTCTCCTCCCACCTGAAGCTCACTGTCCCCAGGCTAAACCCACCCCAGCACTGCTACCACCCTTCTCAGTCACCGGCCCAGGAAGCGTGTGTCAGTGAAGGCATTTGCCATTACTTTCTCTGCTCCTCCAACACCAAACTCTGACACAGCCCTCTCTAACCTTCACCTTTCTATCTCCAACACTCTGGATGTCCTTGCCCCTGTCATAATCCATCTGAAGCCTACCTCCAAGTGCAACTCTTGGAATGACTTTGACCTTGCCGCCCTGAAACGCAAGTGTAGGGAGGCTGTGTTGAAGTGGAGAGCATTGGGTGAATCTTCACACAAACTGGTTTGCCATCTGCTCCAAAGACAATACAGACTCTCTGTCCTGTCCAAGGAGATAGCCCACATCCAAGCCTCTGCGTCTGCAGCCTCTAACAACAGGGCCAAACTATTTAAAATCTGCAAAGAGTTGGCCAATCCTTCTGGAGTTTCCACCTCTTCTGTCCCCACCCAGGCCCTCTGTATGGGTCTGGCTTCTCACTTCACCACTAAAACTGAGGACATCTTGTCCTCTCTCTCCTCTTCCTCTCACTTTTCCTCTCTGTGCCCCCCCTGGCTGCCTCTCCCTCTCCTCCTCCGGTCTCCTCTTTCTCTCTGATTACACCTGACAATGTTTCTAGACAAGTAAAATCAAAAAAGTGTCATCCAAACAGGTGCTCCCCTGCTCCTACAGAACCATGAAGGACCACATTGACACCCCTGCTCCAGCCTTGGCCGATTTCATCAATCACTCTTTGGCCACTGGAACTTCCCCCCTCTCCTCTAGCACTCCTGTGTGCAAACCCTCCTTAAAAAGCCTTCTGCTGATCCTACCTGTCTGGCAAACTATCTCCTGATCTCTGTCATTCCTTTCCTGGGCAAACTCCTGGAAAAGCTGGCCATCTTCCATCTTACGCTCCACACTGAATCTGTTGGTTGTCTCTATGACCATCAGTCAGGCTTTAGAGCAGCCGGAGGGATGGAAACTCCTCTCCTGAACACCCATGAAGATCTGCTCACTAACCTCAATTCATGACATCCTTCTGTCCTCATCCTCCTTGACTTCTCTGCTTTTGACATGTTTAATCACGCCATCCTGATCATTTGACTTCGTGAGAACCTTGGCATTGCGGATCAGGCCCTGGAGTGGTTGTCCTCTTTCCTCCTGGACTGACCCTTCCAGGTGCAACTTGGGTCCTTCCTCTCCACCAACTCTCACTCCATATGTTGTGTTTCCCAGGACTCTAATCTCTCTCCCTAGTTCTTCAATGTCTACTTGGCCCCTTTGGGCCACCTTATCTCTACATTCTCCTCTAACTTTCAGTGTTATGCCGATGACACTTAGCTCTCTTTCACGCTCCCCTCAGTCTCCTCTCCTCTCTTGCTCATTCCTGACTTTCTATCTTCGATTCAGGATTGGTTCACCTCCAACAATCTCTGTCTGAATACCAGTAAGACTGAGATCCTTTTACCCTTTCTCCTGCTTTCCCTCTCCTACTCTGGCCACCCTCGTTGGGCCCTCTTCCTTTGCCTTCCTGTGAGGCAAAAAACCTTAGTGTCATCTTTGACTCCTCCCTCTCCTTCTCTCCTCACATCACAGACCTTGCCAAAAAGGCTCACTACCAGCTGCACCGCCCCAGAGGTATTCTTCCTTTTCTCACTTTGCCCCAGAGCCCTGGTTCTCTCTACAATGGACTACTGCAACAGCCTCTTTCTCAATCTGTCTTCCTCTATTCTTTGCCCTTTGCAATTAATCCCGAACAGGACTGTAAGACTAGTCCTTGGCCTCAAGCCCAGGGACAGTGGCTCTGCAGCCCTGAAATTTTTCCACTGGTTCCCAGTGGCTGCACAAATCAAGTTCAAGACCATCTGCATCGTCCACAAGGCTTTCTAGGGCTGGAGCCCACATTACCTCCATCTCTCGCTTCCAAAACACCTTCCTTCTTGAGCCCTTTGCTCAGCCACCTCTAACTCTCTGAGGGTCAGATGCTTCTCCAGGTAGAGAGTGGGGAGGTAGATCTCTCTCCTCTGGAGGTGCCACCCTCTTGAACAGCATCCCTGCCGCTCTCAAACTTGATCTGGACCACCTGAAGTTCCGGAAGCAGCTCAAGTCCTTCTTTTTCACCTCTGCTTTCTCTCTCTCACCCATACTGACCTACCTGTCTGCTGCCCTTTCTGGTGGCCTGGCTACCCTCAGAGTCTCATGGAGTACCAAACTCCTCCATGACCAGTCACCCCTGCACTGTCACCAGGCCTACCACACACTTAGGGGCTGTAACTGTAACCCTATAGTCCCCTGCCTCCTTGCACTTACCAAGAGCAATGCTACCCTGTTTGCATTCCTCTTTCCCTCTCCCTGCCACTTCCCTTTCTCCCCCTGCACTTTGCGTTATCACACTTGCACAATATGAATGACACAAGGCCTAGTAAGATCGTTGTTTTGTCCTCCCTCTGTCTGCCCTCCCTTGTGTTGTCATGCCTAGAAACACTTGTGTACAGGCACGTTATAAATATCATATCATATCAATAGCACCTTTTTACAGTTCTTCATGGTCCAGCAGTGCTAAACCATACTTCTTGGTGTTGTGTGAAGATCGAGAGAGTGCAGAAGGCAACAAAAGAGATTGGATCTTCAGATTTGTGAAGTTTAAGGAACAGGGGATTATACTTTAAATGCAGCCCCTTCACTGCAGAGACGCGCATGTCTCTCCAGCTGTCAAGAGAGCACCTGTGACCTCTGATCCTGCTCTGTGCCACCGGGAGAGCAGGTGCTGCTAATCAGGATACACACTATCTTTTGGCATGGAGCTTATGAAAGGGAAATCCGCTTAGCAGATTTCCCTTTCAGAGATGGAATTACCCACATCATTTTATCATGTAACCAATATTTTTAAAAGCTAGGGCTTTCACACCCTTGCCAGATGACAATTCATCACATTGGTCTTTCAATATGTTTTCACATTTTTGGCCTCACGATGTTAGCCATCAATTATAATGTTCATGCAAATCTCCCAGGTTGAATTCTGCATACGCCATCAAGGGGTTATGCAGCTTTTAAGAAACAGTAACTAGAGCTAAATGTGTAGTGGCAAAAAAACCAGAACTACTCTGTGAATTCACCACTTTCTGATTGATCAAAATTAGTAATAGTGACAGACAAGCTAAACATGTTGTCACAAAGTCAAAATTTGTTTGTATTTGTATTTTTGTATTTTATTTATTTATATAGCACGCCTGGCCCAAGGGCATCTGGGCGCATTTCTTGAGGTTACAGAGACATATTATGCAGAGAGACATCATACATTACATATTACAGTATATTAGAAGATATTTACAAGATAATTACAGAGTGATAGTCAAGACGGCATAGCCGAACAAGGCAAGGCAAGGCATCCGGAAAGCAGTGAAAGTTTGTTGCGATCAAGGTGACAAGTGGAGGCTTTGCAAGTCCTACACTATGAGCCACAATTTAGCTTTACTCTTGAATGAGTTGAAGGAGGGTTCAGATCTGAGTGGATTGGGAAGCGAATTCCACAATTTGGTTGTGAGAACTGGGAAGCTGGACCCCCCTGCTTTCTGAAGCTTGAACCTCTGCATTGAAAGACAGTGTGCCTAGGCTGTTCTCTGTGGGCGGAAGGAAGTGTGGGGTGTGAAGCGGTTCACCAAGTATTCTGGAGCTTGTCTGGCCAGACATTTATGCATGAGTGCAAGAGTTTTGAGGGAAATTCTTTGGGGTACCGCGAGCCAGTGAAGGCTACGTCTGGTGTCAGAGATATGCTGGCTCCTTGGAATATTAAGTGCTGCCAAGATAGCATTGTTCTGCATTATCTGTAACTTGTGGTTCCTTTGATTAGTCCCTAGATAAAGGGCATTGCAATAGTCAGGTTTAGACATGATTAGGGTTCTGGCAAGGATGGTGCAGTTGGTCGACATGCTGTGATAAGTTTACATGTGTAGGCTGATGATGAAATTATGGCGTTGGTTTGTATAATGAGAGACAAGGTTGAATCAAGATAAATGTCCAGGGTTTTTGTGTCATTGGATACATTGATTGTATTTCCATCAATGATTAAGTATTTGAATGCTGGATCTAATCTATTGAGTCTGTAGTGAGAACCCGAGAATGAGTAACTCAGTCTTCTCGTCGTTAAGGCAGAGCCCGTGTTGTGCCATCCAAGCCTGGATGACCAGATAGACATCATTTAGAGCTCTAGTGTCAGCAGTGTGGTCAACCGTGATAGGAATGAGTATTTGGGTGTTATCTGCGTAATTGGTATACGTGACACCCAAGTAGTCAACAATATCGAAGAGTGGCTTCGTGAACACGTTATATAGGGTGGGTGATATGCAAGATCCGTGAGGGACCCCGCACAAGACTGGCGAAGGTTCAGCAGAGGCTGACGGGGAGAAGACCCTCATGGATCTGTTTGCCAGAAAGGATCTAATCCATGTAGTGGCTTCTTCAGAGAAATGAGCTGCAGATTTAAGATGATGGCAGAGAATTCGGTGGTTAAGCAGATGAAATGCTGCCGATAAGTCTAGCAGTAGTAAGAGAGCCAGCTTGCCATTGTCTTTCAGATCTTCGATTTGAATTGTTAAGTTGATAAGGACAGTTTCTGTTCCGTGCCTCGGTCAGAAGCCAGATTGTCTGAAGCCGAGGAGTTTATTGGAGTCTAGATATTCCTGCATCTGTAGATAGGCAGCTGGGTCCAGGAGTTTTTGTAAAAAGGGGACGGTGGTGATGGGCTTATAATTGGTAGGGTTGCTTGTGTCTAAGGATGGATTTTTGAGTAGGGGGGTGATCCATGCATCCTTAAGGTTATCCGGGACAATGCCTGTGTGGAATGAGGAGTTCATGAGAGCATTGATGAACGGTGCTAATTCGTGGGTAGCCTCCTTAATGATGGGGGCTGGGCATGTGTCGCCCTGGCAATTGAATGATTGAAGTTTACTGATGATGTTTTCAACCTCTTTAATGGAAAGTGGTGAGAAGCTAAAAGGTTTAAGGGTGTGTGGGGCTGGGACGGTTTTGTTGGTGGGAGTACTTTACTGCGAGTCAGTCAGTAAACATTGATTTTAGTTTGTAGAGTGGAAATTCTGTTGAAGAGCGATTTTTGTATATTTGAACACCATGTACTGTCATTGCTCCAGGTGTCAGGTGGGACTGCTGGTGATTCTAGTTCTTTATTCTGAAGAGCTCTTTGGTGTTTGATTCTGCGTGCAGAATACACTTGTTATAAGTGTCTTGTTTGGCTTGGAAAATTGCCTCTTTGTAGTTGAGGAATGCTGTGATAAGGCTGCTCTTATTCACATCTGAGGGATGGTTTTTCCAGTGGCCTCAGTGTTTCTCATTTCCTTTCGTAATGCTCTCAAGTGTGGCGTGAACCACAAGTTGAGGTGGGCATGAGGTTTGGGTTTCCGCAGTTAAATTGGGGCGATGGCATTCATGGCTTTAAGTATGGTTTGATTGAAGGTATCGACTAGGGCTGAGAGGTCTGCACATGACACAGAGGTGTTGTTTAGTACAGGTAGGATTAAAGGGAGCAGGTACTCCCTTGTTATGTCCCTTTTGTTTCTGGTGCTGATGGATGGTGCAATGTTCTGTTTAGAGCATTTGTTATTTGCTTTGATGTTAAAAGTTATTGTATGATGATCTGACCAGGCACAAGGTGTGTTTGACACTATGTTGATGCTGCAGTTCAGATCTACCAGCCAATCAAGGGTTCTCCCTTTGATGTGAGTGGGTTCCTGGATGCGATGAGAAAGGCCCAGATCAGTTAGTGTACTGGCAATATCCAATGCTTTAAGGTCGTTGGGATCTTGGAAACCAAGATTGAAATCCCCTAGTAAGATAATTTGTGAGTTGGGCTTGGTGTTACCTGCTCGGAGGGATGAGATGTCATCTGCAAAGATGGAGAAAGGTCCTGGAGGTCTATAGATAAGGTGCAGGGTGGTGGTTTGGTTAGGTGACATAGGCAATTTGACAGACAGTAACTCTGCTGAAGGAATATGCTGATTAGGGATGAGTCTAAGGCCAAGGGAGCTTCTATAAATGGAGGAAACACCTCTGCCTTTTGATTGGTTAGTGTTTCGGTCACATCTAATGATGGAATAACCATTAGGGATGGCAAGGAGAGTATAGGTCCAGCTGCTGTGTGTAATCAGGTCTCCGTAATGGCTAGGAAATCTCGGTCTTGGGCTGTGATGAAGTTTGCAATATCCAACGCGGGAGCAAGAAGGGATCTAGCATTGACAAGGGCACCCTTAATCAAGGTGCCTTTGGCCATGGTGGAGTTATTATTGTTGAGGTTCATAAAGACTTTGGGAGGGGTGTTGTCGATTTCTCAGTAGTAGTGAGGAAGTGTGAGCGACGAGCTGTGCGAGAGAATCTGGAGTTTACTCTGAGGTTCCTAAAATGTGAGGCACAGGGTTGATTAGGGGTAGGTTTGGCTGCACAATGTTCCAGCATAAAGCAGGAGAGTTCAGGTATGGGTTAGGGTGACATAGTGGCCATGTGCTTGGTGCTGATAGTGTGCTGAGGGCATGAGGGTAGGAGGATGGAGGGGCCAGTGCTCGCTGGCAGTGGCAGACTAGAGCTAGTGGTGCGTGATGAGCATGACATAGTGACCAACAATTTTGCAGTGAGGATGGGCTGTAATGGGGTGTTAGAGTTAGAGGGGGACCAGTCCAATGATATTGTCGTGTGGAATAGCAGAAGTGTGCAACATAATAGGTAAGGCATGTACATAGTGAGATATGAACTTGGCATGTGGGCAAAATAACTGCGATCATGTGGGAAGCGCCAATGCAGTTGGCATTTAAAGTATTGGAGGTACAAAGATATCTAATTTGAAATCTTAAGGGAGGCAGTTCAATCAAAAACAGTGTAATCAGCAATATTAATACATGTAAAGGTGGTAATCAAACTCAACAATATTGGCAGCAATTTGTGTTTCAGCAGTGTGGGCGGCAGCAAGTGAACTGCAATGAAATTACCAAACAAGGTCATCAGGTAAACTTTGCAAGTGGCGCTTAGAGTCAGGAATGAGTGGAAATCAAACAGAGACAGTGTATATGGCAATTAGGTAAAAGCAGAAATGGGTGGAGTCAATATGTAACAAGAGAGGGCAAAGGTTTGGCTTCAATAAGGACGGCAATCATTTTAAACAGGTATGCAACAGTCAACATCAAGGCAGAGGGCGGCAAACTGAATATCAGCACGATGGATGGCTCTCCGGTGGAGGCTGGTAGTGTGGTCATAGTTTTGATTGTACAGACAGTTTTTGATGGCTAACCAGAGCAGGGTGGTGGGCCAGACGAAGAATGAGGGTCAATGGATGTGGCTTACCTACTAATGGACTCATAAGGGCTATTGCCGGCGCCCGTGCACCAGTGCGCAAACAGGAGCAAACAGGACCTTGACTCAGCAGGCTTTTGTGATCAAGGGCCGGCTTCCGCCTGCCGGCCGAAGGACAAATTCAAATAAGAGGAGCGTTCCATAGCAAAGCGACGCTCTGCTTCATTCTGGCCCGGTGGCCATTTTAGGAGCAGGCGCAGCCTGATAAAACTACCAAATGGTGGCTTTGTGCATCAGAGTCGAGTAAATTTGTAGCGAGAATGAAGATCCTGGCATTTTAGCTTATTCAATGCTGCCGCAGGCTCACCTTGAGCTGGAGGGTGCGCCAGTAGAGCAGAATGTGCCACTATGATACCGCTGCTCCTTCAGCAGTCCGAATACATGAAGGAGACTGGGGAGCCTGAGGGGATTTGGAGAGAGATCCTGCTCTCTCCTCGATCCGGGGCTGAAAAAGAATCCTGGTGCAAAACAGGGCCTTGACTCAGTGGGCCTTTGCGATCAAGGGCCGGCTTCTGCCTGCCGGCCGAAAGACAAATTCAAATAACGGGAGCATTGCGTAGCAAAGCGACACTCTGCTTCAATCTGGCCCGGTGGCCATCCGAGGAGCAGGCGCAGCCTGATAAGACTACCAGATGGTGGCTTTGTGCATCGGAGTCGAGTAAATTTGTAGCGAGAATGAAGATCCTGGCATTTTAGCTTATTCAATACTGCCACAGGCTCACCTTGAGTTGGAGGGTGCGCCAGTAGAGCAGAATGTGCCACGATGATACTGCTGCTCCTGCAGCAGTACGGATACAGGAGGAGGCTGGGGAGCCTGAGGTGATTGGGAGAGAGCTCCGGATCTCTCCACGATCCGGGGCTGAAAAAGCTTCATAATGCTACTTAAAGAGATGTTCCTTCATCAAAACATGTCTGCTACACGTGGGAAGCAACTAGAAGGTACATCCAAATTCCCAGGGCTATAGGCAGCAGTAATATATTACCAGAGGAGTAGCACATCAGCAAGAATGACGACATTACCACAGTGTTCCTCTCACCCCCACGATTGATTTTCATACAGCATTCTGTCACAGAGTAGGCGTGTGCCAATCACAGGCAAAAAGACAGAATTTAAAGTTGTTGATATGTTTATTTAGGGATAGATGACGTTCTGTTATGTACTGCTCGTAGTCACTAACAAGAACATACTTACAACTAACCAACAAGTAACACTATTCACAATGCTCTTTAATTCATATGTTAATATACACAAATAATTCATATACATTAATTTCAGAGCATATAAAACTACAATACAACATTCATAACAGCTCTAAAACATCAAAGCCAAACTACGCCTAATTCTGCAATAGTCATTTAGTTCAACCTATGCATGTGAACTTTTTAACAACAAAAAATCAAGTCACCCGCAGTGCAATGATGCATTTTAATTTCAAACATCATTCGTTATATGATATATGGAATTATTTGTGAATTATTGTAACTGTGAATCAAAGATTGTTGTGAATAATGTTAGCTATTGGTTGGTTGTAAGTATGATCTTGTTACATTAATGTCTACTAGCAGCAGATAACAGAACGTCAACTAAGATCCGCAATTTGTGTTTATTTGTTTCGTTGTGAAAAATGCCAGCGGAGCAGGTGCCAGTAGTCCACCATCCGTATGATATTCACTGATAGTTATACTTGCAAGAAAAAAAAATAACACACAAATGCAGACTTAAAGAAGAGGCAGGATAGCTTCCCAAAGGGATGAATGTTTGCCCCAGGTACCCTCCATGAGTGTCTCTGACAAGGCAAACAAACAGAAAGCGAGTCTTGCCAAGCCTTGGTCATGGTTCCTTCCCAAATGCTTGGCACAACAATTTTCACTCACAGTCTATATGTTGAAGATTCCCCACATGGCTTTCATTATCTCCCGGCTTTCTACACGTCTGCTCCTGGCACTTGCTTTGGAGGTGATGAGACCATGCCCTTGGTCGCACATGTGGATAGGCTGCCACTAAAAGGTTTTATGCTGGTTGTTGCAGCGTCTGAGAGAGAGTCTACGACAAGGTGGAAACAACATCCCCTCAGTACCATCTGATGCAATCCCGTGTACATGACATGTATAAAGCCAGAATGCGCCTACTGCAGCTCTCTCTTCATAAGTAATCAGTCACTAAGCTTTCCCCCATGCATACTGTCACCCCAGAAAATGCTGCTGCCGTTGTGCCATAGCTTTAGTGAATATAGGGCTGACTGGAGAGATATAGATGCTGTTCGGATTTCTGCTGCTACCGTTACGTTCTTGAGTCCATCCACGATCATGCATAGAGAGTAACCTGCCAACAGGGTGTGTAATAGTACCTGTGAGGAGTTCCCATGTTTTAGGCTGGGTGATAGAATTGGTGTAACCAGGAGGGTTGGGTACCACCACCAGCTCCAAGATGTGTGGCATGGAGGGGGAAATGGAGAATGCCTGAGGCTCCCCAGGCTCCCCAGGCTCCCCAGTCTATTGGGAGAAATATGGAACTCACCCTAACATTAAGGTTTTGTGTATCCCAGAACGAGCAAGGGCTGTGTAGGATGGGTGTAGATGATCATGTGCTCCCACTGAAGGGAGGTATCTGGCAGGGGCAGCAGGGAGCTTGTTTTAATTAGGGATACAAGATCTGTTGGAGAGAAAGTCATCTTGCTACTTCCTGGAAACCCACCCCAGTGAGCCACATAACCCCTTAAATCTGAATAATCTATACCCTACGCCCACTACCTCGGATCATACATCACTTAAACATATGGGTCATACCTGGCCTCATCGAACCTTGAAGATAGAGAGAAAAGAGGAAAATGTACCCCATGGGCCTGGAAAGCCAAGGGACACAAACGAATGCCAAAAACATTGCCCAAGAAACAGTCTTCTGCAGGCAGGCCAGTGTGACAAGCTGGTCTTCAAAACACAAAGCAAACCTAAAGGCTATGCACATGAGGTTATTTGTAAAAGTGATGTCAGTGGAAAAGCAAGTTAAATCAACATTTGAAGCCAAGCAGTGATTACGGCAGGTGCCATGGGAAAAGGAATGATGATGGGTCCCCTCAGTTTGAGCATTAATAATAATAATAATAATAATAATAATTACTTGATTAAAGGAGTTACCAGCCACACACAATGATGATCTGGGAAACTGGAGCCTAGGTGTTCGTAAATGCTGTGAAATAGAATACTGGCAAAGAACCAAGAGCCATTGTGATAAAGCCAGCAGTGACAACATTGTGACAACATTGTGCATCTGACACATCCGTAATTTCACGTCCAACCACAGGAAACAACTAAAACAGCTGAAAAGCAAATTAAAATTCAATGAGCTAATCCCTGCGCTCATCTGAAACAAGGACACAGCTGAGCAAATTTCAGAAGTGGCCAACCTTGTAATTATAAAGAGTCCTGGCATCTTCTGCTCGGCATGGGCAATAGCAGAGAGAGTCAGAGCAAGAAGGAGATGTTCTTTCAAAGTGGCAAGTTGGTGGGAAATTAAAATGAGGAGAAGTGAAATTAGGAGGGGGTGGAAGAACAGAGGCTAATGAGCAGTAGAAGATGGAGGAGGGAAGAAAGCAGAAGGGAGGTTTTGAGGAGGAAGTTGGAAATATCTGGTGTAGTGGCATAGAGAGGAAAGAAGAGAGTTACAGAGAGTTTTGGCGGGATACGCCACAATAAATGCAGAAGAGGTTGGTGAAAAGTGCTGAAGCAGTAGAAGGAGGAGGTGGGAGAAAGGAGTGTAATGGAAAGAATGGAGAACGTTGGAGACAAAAGGCAGAGAAAGGAAGAGATGGAGAAAAGGGCACTAGCAATTCCAGGTGGCGATAAAGAGCAGTCACTGGTGCAGACAGAGGAGGACGGAGTAGAGAAGCAAAAGAGCAAGACCTGAGAGGTGGGAGAGGTAATCATAAACAGGATAAGGTCTAGGGGAAATAAAAGGGAAGCAATGATACACAGAAAGAGTAATTATCTGGACAGAGCAGGTTAAGATAGCTGAATAGGAGAGAGTATTGAGAAGGGTTTGGAAGCCCTGATACAAAGTTAAGGCTGTGAGATCGCTGACGGCTGTTGAGGAGAAGAAAACAGAGCACAGAGCTTTGGTGGTGAGGACAAATAACCATGTAGGCCAGGGGAAGGAATGTGTGCCAAACGCAAAGAGAACAAGGTGGGTGGGGCACTTACCAGCCCAGTGCGTGTAGTGATTGTGGTAGAATCTGTTAAAGGGACCACAGGGACAATACTTTGCCACAAGTAGGGTGAGAGGTCAGGTACAATATTCTACTGGTGTGTAACCTAGGTCTGTCACCCAGTGGCACCATGAGCCCTGTTATTGAACTGTTTAATAACAATTAAGCAGGCTCTTGACAAAAGAGATGAAGGTGTAACTACCATTACTCAGCACAGTCGAAAATGAGTGCCAGGGCTCTAAAACCCTTAGTGACCGGGAGTAATTTGCTCTTGCCTGAAAGCGAGCAGAGCCAGAGGGGAGAGAGGAATGGACTGATTGACCTTCGTTCTTAAGCAAGCTGGCATTTCTCACCCTTGCTTTTGTTAATTTTACAACATCTTTAGATCCTTAGTTACAGTCTACGTATTCTCTTGCCATGGGTAATTTGTAAAATAAATACATTTTCAATCTACTTTCTGGATGTGGAGACATCTGTTGATCCCCAACCATGACATATCCCTGGCAGTCTTTTCATTTATCCCTGAGTAATGAAAGCTGCACAAATGTGCATTAGTGCCTACTCCATTGGTTTTTTTTTAAACTGTTTTTATTGGCAGTTATAACTGATAGTTACTTAGTTAGTTATATAGTTATAGAGTAATAACTGACAGTTAGATAGTTAGATAGTTATAGAGTAATAACTGACCAGTTATTATCAAACATTAACACTCAACTACAGCCTGAATGCTGAGGAACGCCCACCCCCACCCCCCTTTACCCAAGTTGCACAGTTCCTACCACATTTAAATACATACATGGACGGGTGCACTCATTTCAAGTAAGGTCGTTTCCCAGTTCACTCCAAGCGACACACTGTCCGAGTTCAGCCACACGTGGCTTGGTGCCCAGGCTGTTTCTTCAATCCACCCCCCACCTCACTGCATACCAGCTTCCGAGATAACCTATACCAATGGTCATCGACACCATCAGAATTATGAGCCATTAGTAGATCCCTTACTGCAGGTTCTCGGAAGGTGTTTTTTCCTCAAGGTTTTCCAGCCTCGCCATATAGCTCCTGAAGCAATCCCAGTAGTCTATAGGTATACCGCCCAGCATGAGTGTTTGACTATATTGCGTTTCCTGCTTCTCACACCTGGCCATGGCGGAGATCCATTCTTGGAAGGTTGGGATTCTTTTCGCCCCCCAGTTCTTGGCGATTAACCACCTCATTACTATCTAGGCCATGCCCATAAGGCGCTTCTCGCTTCTGGAGCCGGATTCTACCAACGCCAATAACCAAACTACCAGTGAGAGGATAGTCTGAGCTTCCATTATAGTGGACATAGTCTGAGCAACCCTATTCCAAAGCGCCCATTTCGGAGGGCACAGCCACACGATATGGTAAAAATCTCCCGTGGACTGACCGCATCTCGTACAGTTAGGGGGCCTATCAGGATACATCTTGTTAAAACGGGCTGGTGAGTAATATACTTGGTGTATATATTTAAAGTGTATTAATCGCAACCTATTGTTCATGGATATACATCTAGTTTGAGTACACACCACAGCCCATTGAGCTTCACTCAGAATAAAGCCCATGCTTTCCTCCCATTTACTTCTATATTGATTTCCCGGAGGGGGCACAACACTGCGTATTGTTTTATATAGCGTGGATACTAGTTTACCCTTATGGGTCGGTTCGACAGTTTACTCTATAACCGGGGAAGAAGGAGGGGCCCTCGGGAAGGTTGTCCACTTGCCACGTATCACTGCACGCAGCCTGTAGTATAAATGCATCGTTATGGCCGTCCACTCCCCTCTCTCTTTGAGTTAATCCTAGGACAGGAGTCTGCCCCCCACCACTAGGTCTCCCAGAGTACGTATATGCAATTCGAAAAGTGGCTACGGAACACTTTCTCATGCATAAGAGGGTTACCTCATACGTGATAGATAGCCATGTCTGGGGTGTACCACCCCACCAGGCCGACCCTGTCCGCCAAGTTGTCCCATGCCTTGAGAGTAATCGCTCTCGGCTGTATCTCATTCTTGTCACCCCGCTCCCTAGCTCCCCATAGTAATCCTTTTATATTGTCTGGGTATATTATTTCCAGCCGTGTATGTGGAATGTCCGAGGCAGGAGTCCATCACCAAATAGCATATTGAGCTTGTGCTACTAAGTAGTATAGGAATAGATTGGGTACGTCCGACCCCCCCTGCAAATAAGGGCGACATAGTGTGTCCAAGGAAACTCTAGCATGCCCCCCTGCCCATATCAACCTATTCACCAGGCCCTAAAACGACTCCAGGATCTCGCTGGCGGCCATATCTGCACATTATTAAAGATGTACAAGAACTTAGGCAGGATCACCATTTCGGACAGGGAGATTCTGGCTGCCAGGGAGATTGGGAGGCGTGTCCATGTGTCCACCTTGTGTTCCATAATTTCGATGACTGCCATGTAGTTATCCTCATAGAGATTAGCAGGGGACGTGGAGACCCGGGTGCCCAGATACATGATCCCCTGCGGACACCATGCAAAGGCCTCCCCAACGTCTTGTTGCAATACGCATGCAGAGAGAGGGAGGATCTCTGACTTCGACCAGTTTATCTGCAAACCCGATAGTGCCCCAAACTCTGCGATTTCCCCCATTATAAGGGTGAGGTTGGTCTTTGGATGTTTTACATACAGCAACATATCGTCTGCGTAAAGCAATACTATGGACGTGCATGAATGCAGGTTTACCCCCCTATGAGAATGGAATTTGCGTAGTGCACACGCCATGGGCTCGATGGCCAGGGCAAAAAGAATGGGAGAGAGGGGGCATCCCTGCCTGGTACCTCGGGTAGGGAATATTGCAGCCGATTGCATTTGGTTGGTGTACACCATTGCTCTAGGGGCTGTATATAATAGTCAAATCCATTGCAGGAAGGTATTATCCAAGCCCGCTGGATGGAGGACCTCGAACAGGAAAGGCCACTCCACTGAGTCGTATGCCTTCTCTGCATCGAGGGCAGCAACGACTATTGGGATCTCAGTGGTGACATTGTGAATCAGTGAGAACAATCTCCGAAGATTGTTTTGGGTAGAGCGGCCCGGGATGAATCCCGCCTGGTCCGAGAGAATCAGGCTGGGCATATAGGGGAGAAGTCTATTTGTCAGGATTTTAGCCAGGATCTTATTGTCGGTGTTCATTAGGGAAAGGGGCCTATACGAGGAGCACTTACTCGGGTCCTTGCTGGGTTTAAGGAGTACCATCACCAAGGCCGCCCTAGTGGTCTCTGGGAGTGTACCTGCCGTTCTGTCATACTCAAACATGCTGCACAGCGGTGGAATAAGCAGCTCGGTATACGCTTTGTACATTTCTGCCGTGATCCCATCCGTGCCTGGGGCTTTATCATTTGGGAGAGAGCGTATCACCCTAAGAAATTCCTCATCAGATGGCGGATCATTCAGAGATGCACCCTGCTCAGGGTCAAGCCACCCTAGCGCTATCCTATCTAGATATTGCATAATACTGTCGTGGCCTTCTGCCAACCGTGTAGTGTAGAGTTGCTCATAAAAAGCATGGAATATATCATTGATTTTCTGGTTATCCTTCATTCTCTCACCTTCTTCATTTTCTATTTCAAGTATAGGGACTGAATGTCATTCCCGTCTAATCGCCCAGGCCAGTGTTCTACTAGGGCAGTCCCCCTCCCCATAGTTGGCTGTGGCAATGGGGTCCCCTAAGAATCGCTCCTCGTTAGCCATAAGCTCACGTATCTCCCACCTCTTTTTTTCTAACTGGGACCGTATTTCCTGGGTGTTATTAGGAGCTTGTTCTAATTCCAGAGCTTTAATCTCTCTTTCCAAGTTTGCTATGGACCTACACATACATTTTAAGACACCTCCCTCCTTAGATATACACCCCCGGATATAAACTTTAAAGGCTTCCCAAACCACCCTGGGGTCCGGGACTGAGCCCGTATTTGTACAGAAGAACTGTAATATCTTGCCGGATGTCCTCTCGGAAGATGGCGTCCTCCAACGCCCGTGCTCTGAATCTACATCTAAGCTGATTCACTGAGTCTTGGGGTTTCCTGAACTGGACCCAGACTGGGGAATGATCTGATAGGGTGCGGGGTAGGATCTGGACCTTATGGATCGCACGGACAATCTCTGGGTTCGTCATAATATAATCTATTCTGGAGGCGCTGCCGTGTACTCCTGAATAGAAGGTAAATTTGCGGTCTATAGGGTGGAACAGTCTCCATGTATCAGTGAGGGAATAGTCCTGAGCTATGGCCTCCCATTTCCGGCCCGTCCGGGGGATCGTCGCCTGAGTGGAGGAGGATCTGTCCATGTCCAACGTGAGGGCGAGATTAAAATCCCCAGCCCAAACCACGTCATAGTTAAGGAAGGTGCGTAGATGGTTTGCACAGCATTGTAAAAACTCTGCACTGTCGTAGTTAGGGCCATATATGTTAATGAAAAGGATGGGCCAGCCCATAATATCCCCTGCCACTAGAATAAATCGACCTTCCTCATCTGTGATAGTTTTGTGCAGCTTAAACTCCAGGGTCCGATGTATATATATGGCCACCCCACGGGATTGGGAGGAGCATGACGAGCCATATCTATGGACCCCCCACCCAGTAAGGCTGGGGAGTCATGAGTTTTACCCAGGAGTGTCTCTTGGATGCACAGCACGGTCATATTCCTGGCATAGTTTGCAATCATGCGTGTTTTTTTCCCATTTGTAAACCCACGAATGTTCCACGTCAGTACAGTCACATCCCCCTTATGTTGCACCTCGCCCTCTATGGTGGACGACATGTCTTGGCTCATCTAAGGGACAATATCACTGTTAGTGGTTTAGGAGTCCCTGAGGTGAAACGGCGCATTTTGTGTGTCCTAGCAACAGTATTTATACATTTGTACATTCTCAAAGCAACTCAGTATCCCCCTCCCAACTCCCCACCCGCCTTAAGTAACTCAACCCGACCAAAATCTTTAACCCATTGACCCTCCCCCACCCACGCCAGAAGCCCCAACCTACCGGCCTCCCACTCCCACCCCCTCCCTAAGCATACCAAACAGCAACTAAGACAACAATAAGTAGCCGCTGGGCACGGGGGGGGGTGCTGGCGGCATCTGCGGCTCCCTGTATCCAGAGGCTCTTTACCACAGATTACTTGCCCTTGAAGGCTCCCACTATCCTGGTGATTCTACAGTTTATTGCCTTTGTCAACTTTTTTTTATTTTTTATTTATTTTTTTATTTTATAGCTTGAGTTTAGGAGAGTTCTGTTCCAAAACTGCAAGTGTTCAGTGGCGTCGCCCTCTGCAGCTAGGATGTCCAAATCACGGCGTCCCTGGCGAGACGGGCCCCGGGTCAGGAATACTCATAGTGAATCTTTCTGCCACCTCTGGCGTTGTGAAGAAAGATACCCTGCCATCCTGCACCACCCAGAGTTTTGCAGGATACATCATTGAGTAATGAATCCCTTTCTTCCTCAGCACGCTCTTGACATTTTGGAACATTTTGCTTTGATTGTGCACTTGCTGACTGAAGTCAGGGAATATAGACGTATTGTCGCGGTGCCCCACTGCAGATTTTTCTTTTCCCTTGCCATCCGCAGCCGGATATCATAATCCCTATAGTTGAATATTCGGGCAATGATAGCCCTTTCCGGAGCACCAGGCGGAGGCCTAGTCGCCAAAGCACAGTGGGCTCTCTCAACCATGAACAAATTCTAAACTGGAGGGTCGCCCAGAACCTCTTTGAGCAGTTTTTCAACAAATAATTTGATATTGTCGATGTGAGTGCTCTCGGCCACCGCTGTGATGCGAATATTATTTCTCCAAGATCTCCCCTCCAAATCATCATTTATAGCCACTACTTTTTGAACTGTTTGTTGCAGGGTGGCCATCTCCCCTTGCAATTCTGCAGTCTTATCTTCTCTGTCCCCAACCCTCTGCTCCGCTTCCGACATCCTCCCGCACAATTTCTCTATCTGGACAGCAGAGAAGTCCACCTTACAGGTCAGAGCATCTATTTTCACCCCAAGGCTATCGTACTACCCTTCAGTGCCATTAAAGTTTGATTCAGGGCAGCAATATCAATGCGCAAGATGCCTGGTGAGTCCCCCTGTGCCTGTGGTTCCGAGTCAGACTTAGCAAATTGTTCCATCTTCGATTGTCGTTTATGATTGCCCATGTCACTAGGTTGATGCCACTCTCGTATAGGCGGACCTTGTGTAACCCAGTTCACTTGCAGGATACCCTGTCCCTGATTTCAAGGACCCTGGCTACACCTGGCAGGCCTGATTCCTTCTCCCCGCGAAAGCGGGAGGTCTGTGTGTATGCCCCGCGGTCCAAATATGTTGTGGGCCCCCCTCAACCACTCCAATGAAGGGCTGCTCCTCCGCCCGACTCACCAAGAAGATGTGTGTCCCCTTAAAGGCCTGGATCAGCAATCTTGTGCCTCAAGGGACCCCAACTCAGGATTGTGCACGTAGTCAGGGGCCCCCCATGGAGGGTTCATAGGCGCGGACGAGGGGGTCCAGCCGAGCAGATGGTCGGGGGGTTGGACAACAGTGCCGTTGCAGTGCCCAGGCAGGTGCCCCCCGCAGGACTGATGGTAGGGGCAGCACTACCCCAAGCAATGCTCAAACTGATATGGGCCATGAGGTAGCCTGAGCGAGGGCCAGCTGACCCAGCCGCTGGACCCCATCGCCCCCAGCAATCATCTCCTCAGTCCACGTCCCCACAAAACAGGGAACCAGTCAAACGGCGAGGGGGAGGCGAGCCGCGACTAACCTCCCACCCCTCCCCACCTCTCCTCACCTCCACAGCCCTGCGATCACCAGTCCATGGCCATCACGGCCCGCCACAGAAAAGGAAGATGTGTAGGTGAACACCTCGCCACGCTGCCCGCAATGAATCCGATGATGCAGAGGAGGGGGACGCCACAGAGAGGCATCGGAGCCGCCCCCCCGATCGTTGTCCCCCGGGGAGACGGCCCTCCAATGCAGGAAGGCGGCCCTCCAATGCAGGAAGGCGGCTTCAGCAAGGCATGACCCAGCCCCGTCCCGGGGTCTGCTCTCTCCGCGCCCACCACACGCCCCGGACGACAGCAGCCTTGTCAGGTGGGAGAGGCAGGATGGTCCAGCTGCCGCAGGCCCTTAAGCAGCTCCCTCCAAACCAGCACCGAACCAAGCTGCTAACAGAACCAAGAGCGCCCTAGATGTTCCGCCGGTACCAGGAATGTTGTTTTGGGGCTTCCACCGCAGTATTGTGCCCAGCGTGGGACAGGATCTCCAAGACTCTGACAGAGCGCTCTCAGGCTGCGGCTATTGCTGATGCCACGCAACAGCACCGCCACCTACTCCATTGTTATGAGAGCACAATAATCAGCAACATGTGATACAAATTTCAAAGTTGCACATATCTATCCAGTTGTTTAAGAAAACGCAAGATCATCCCCAGTATAGTAATGACAACCAGCTTTACAAATTCACAGAAGTAATCAACTACTCTTGTATGATACCACCACTTATCCTCGACAAAGTCTTACTTTTTGTGTTTCTAGTTTATTCTGCCTACCTAATATTGATATTATATTAAGCGGTGGCATAATACATTTTCCATGTGTTTCCACCATGTCAACTCCCCATTATTGGGGCTCATTGCCAGTTTGGATTTAAAATTAAAAAATTGTAACATAATTAATGCCACCTTTCATGTTCTGCTCCAGTACAAGGTAGACACATTTTGAGGCAAATCCTCTGGAGCTAATTTCACCAGAGGAACTAGATTAACATGCTAAATTGACAGTTGTATAAGTGAAATACTGTCCAAAGCAGGTGGTAATTCCTTAAAAATTGGACTGGAGGTACTTCCACCAAAGATTCAGAGGTAATGGAATCGAGGTGTAGAAATCAATCTACAAGTGTGTCAAATCGGTTCCTAAAGTTTATTTATGGGCCACAACTTAACATGGAACATGCATGATCGAGCAGATGTGGTGAGGTATTGCAGCGACATTCGTCTACTGTTCAACGACCTGGAGGCATGTGGTACAGCAGCACACAAGTATACTGGCATGCCACAGACAGAGGAGACGTGTAATCAGGAGACTGCCAATTCCTTGTGTCCCACCTTCCCTTGGACACTGACTGATAAGCAAATGATCACACTGTTTCTCCTCAAAAAGACACTGTGATCCTCATTAGAACTTCAATCCCACCACTCCTTAAGCTGGTGGCCATCCCGCCTCTTTTCATGAGTACAGTTCCGCACACTGCTAGAATGCTGAATGGCACTTGACAGCCAGCTTTCTCTAAAGTGCTTATCCAGGTGTTTGAGGCACTCGTGAGAAATGTGGCAAATCATATTTCCCCGCCCACCACCTCTGCTAATGTGCATGCCATAAAGGTATGCTTCGATTGGCAGCCCATATTCCTTATGTGATCACATCTTTTGACTGTACACTTGTGGAACTGGTGACCCCCAGGCAGTGGAGATTGTCTTTTGCAACAAGGAAGAGTAACTTTCCATGAACATACAGATGACACGTGACATCCATCAGAACATGAACCTCTCCTGTGCCCGATTCCTCAGTTCCACCCAGGCTCAGTGATCCTATAGACAGCACTCTGCCAAAATACATGAACACTCACAGAGGATAGAATACGAATGCCCATATGAAGAAGGCAATGTGAACATGGAGCAAAAGGGGACGAGAAAGGAGCGAGCTGGTGGAGTCCCCATGACATCTATGCATAGCCACACCCTGGACCATGCATGTTGCACGTGCCTGTAACAGCACCAATTCACACAGCCTACATCATCTTACCCACTGGAGCAATGCCATAGAAGGAGTACTCCTTCAGGCCATCCACACATGTTGCATTAACAAACAACATGTCACTGAATACATAGGGGAAGTTGATTGAAGCACAATGTATTCAATCATTACGCCTATGGCGGTGCAGGAAACCATTGGCTGTAATCGAATTACTGCCACTGTTCCCTCTCTGTCATACTACGAGTATGGCCCTGGAGTAGAGGATTTACTCCCAGCATAATGCATAATGCTGGAGGTAAATCCTCCAACTTTCCACAGAAAATTGCCAGAATTACTGCAGCAGTAATTCCATGTCAATAATTCTGTCAATAGTGCCCCATAGAGACCAATGGACTCTCAATAAATCTGGATTATCTCTGCCAACGCCAATTGTAATCCACCAGAAATTAGGCTGGATCAAGTGACAGTAATGATAATTCTGTTGGGCCGTATTCCGGCAGATTTACGTCCAGAATACCACCCACCTCGTAATGAGCCCATTTCATGGGAATCATGCAAAATGAGTAGTATGCATCCTCTGTATACAGTAAAGTTCTCACCCCATTCCACTTAGCAAAGTCTGTGTCACATTCTGAAAGGCTTACAAATGTAAGGCGACTTAACAATGCAGTCCACAATTAGCACAGGTTGCCAGCATACAGGAAGCCAGTGTTCGAATGACTACAGGTGAAACGGAAGGTGTATTTGTTGAGTGAAAAATGGGTGCTACACCTGTTGCCCTGAGCAGGATGTGCTGGTCACTTTTACCATTCCCCACACCAAGGCACAATAATTCTAAGTGTATGAGGGTGAAAACATACATAACCTATAGTCAATGTACTAACATTTATCACAACTCATATGGAAAAAAACACAATCCTCTTTACTTCTGTTTATGTTGGAGTTATCTCCGGCTAAATACTGAAACCATTTCTCATGACACCCATCAGGAGGTGACACACCGTGAGGTAGATATGCAGACAAGGACTTGAATTGAGGACACATTTGTACTACTAAAGTGAGGATTCAGGTGCCTCCACCAGACATTGAACAGCCCTGACAAGATTGTGAGGTTTGTCATTGCTTTTGTAAAGCTACACAACATCTGCATTTGAATGGATGTCCCCATTCATCCGTGTGCCATCTGCAGATTCAGCGGATGATGATGATGAAGTGGACTTCATGCATCCAAACAGAGGATGTGTGAATGTAATGCAAGGATGCATCATCTGGCAGGAATTTATTGAAAACTAGTTTTAAGAGCAAGTGTATGAAACTTTCAATAGACTGTTACACATGTGGCAAGGGCAGTTTTATGGCCTTGTCAAGAGAGGGTGCAAGCCCTTCTCAGTCAAACTGAAACGAGATGCTAGGGAATTTACCAGAACCCTTTGTCAGGAAACCAGATATTTCCATTTACCCATGCTTGGATGGATTGCCAGGGGTTGGAAATGTGTCAAACTTGTATGGACTGTTGGGGGTAGGAAATGTATCACACTGGGATTGATTTTTGGGGGTAGGAAATGCATCACACTTAGATGGCTTGATAGGGGTAGGAATAGTGTTGCACTTAAATGTCTTTTGGGAGCAGGCCATGTGCTGCTCTTAGATGATTACTGGGGCAGGCATTGCATTGCAATGAGATGAACCTCAGGGTGGGCAATGAGGGGCTCTTGAAGAATTATGGAGCATAATCCTTTATGTCAACTTTAGACTGGCTATGATAATTTGGTCCTCCATCCACTGGCGAGGCACCCTATTCCACCTACCATTGATATGTTGGCTCATGTAGCACACTTCTCACTTAGTAGAACTGTGAAGATTACACCTTTACTGCCAAACTTACCAGAACACCAACCTGGAGAATAAATTAGAACATTTCTCCCTTTATGCCATGTTCAAGGAGTGGTGGGCCAATGTGGGAAAAGTGGGTGGGTCTTAACCCCCTTTTGAAGTCTTCCTCTTACACATGGACATCCCTTGACAGGAATCTAGAGCAAGTTTGGCTAGGCACAGTTTGCAATCAGGACATTGAGAGGGAGATTTAAGCAGGAGAAAGGAAACAGGAATTATGGGTTATCCACTGAGCTCAGTAGTGGCGGTGGAGTTGGAGTGGGGTGGACCAAGAGGTCATCATGACAAAGGAAGTAGCAGTGGCTTGTGGAGAAAGTGTGTGCAGAAGGTGAAGAATTGGTTTAGAATTATTGGAAGTAGTTTGGCAGTTTGAGTGTGCATGGTTGTGTGGTGACTGAGTAGAAAAAGTTAATGTAATGAGGGAATATGAAGTGGTTGGTACAGAGTTGAAGAGTGTAGTCATGCGTGGAGGAGAGTAGTAGTGGGAGGATGAGAGTAGTAGTGATACAAGGAGAGTAGTAGTTGGAGGGGGAAAATAGCAATGGGAAGACCTATATGTCACTCCTACAAAATAATTGTGATTCTATGGTGCCCCCTTAAAAGTTCCAATAAACCCAGAAATAGGAACAATCAATGCCACAATGACTCACTAACAATACTTAAGAAAGACGATTGAAAGAAAGAAAAGATATGGGAAAAGACTAGAGACAGCAATGATCGTCAGGTGGCAAAGACAGCATTGAACATCTACAAAAACTAACCAAATCCTCAAGTTTACAGAAGCAGATTGATCTTGGGGAAAATAGATCAAAAGCTCTGTTTACAACTATAAAGAATTTCGCCTCTCCTCTATGTACTATTCTCCATCTACCCTTGTCACTTAATTTGGTGAATTAATTTAATGTCTTTTTTCTGGATAAAATTAATTTGATCTGGATAGATATTGATTCTCAGTCATTCGACCAACAGGTTGCCATACTAAACTGAGAGGCTGAAACTATAATAGAATCAATTCCTCCCTTGTTTGTATTCTCTTCCGTTAATCTTGAGACCATATCCAATCTCATCTGTAAACTCAAATTGACAAATTGTAACTATGATCCCATCGCAGTATATTTGGTGAAAAAACATGCGCCTGCATTAAGTGGGCCTATTTTATCAGTTGTTAATGCCTCATTAGCCCAGGGCTGTATCCCAACAGACCAAAAGAAATCGCACCTCACGCCACTTTTAAAAATAAAACACGTTAGATAATAAGGTCCTCTCAAACTACCGACCAATTGCCAGTATTCTTTGGCCAGTCAAGATCATGGAGAAAATTATCACCATGCAACTTCACAGTTTCTTAGAACAGTATGAGATTCTGGGTGTGTATCAGTGAGGATTCAGGCCAGGATATCGTACTGAGAAGGCACTTATCTCTATTTGGGATGATATTGTTAGGACTGCCGATGAGGGTGTGCATGCTAGTCATGCTGGACATATTGTCAGCCTCCGACACTGTTCACCTTGACATTCTTATCTCAAGATTGTCTACGGTGGCCCAGTTGTCTGATGATTCCTTGAAATGGTTATCTCTTTTTTAACTAACCGCACCAAACAAGTTAAGCTGGGCTCTCATTTGTCTGATTCTCTACCGGTCAAATGTGGTGTGCCCCAGGCTTCTTCCTTATCCCCATTATTATTTAATATTTACATGCATCCACTGTTGAGTATTTTTGGCCAATTTGATTTGCTACATCAGTCATATGCTGATGATACACACATATATGTTAGGCTAAAACAACCAGTGGAAGCAAGTACTATCTTGCACAGGAAAAATAAAAACAGGCATGCTGGAGAATAAGCTTCAACTGAATCCTTCGAAAACCAAAGTTATTGTGTTTGGGTCTAAGAAGAAACTTGTAAATATTGTACAATGTGTCTCATGTCCAGCACTCTTTAAAGTTCCAACACTATTTTCATCTAAGGTAAAGAACCTTGGCTGCATTTGGCAGAATAATTTAAATTGTAGCCTGCAGGTTAATCAAATGGTGAAAGCGGTTTACTTCCATCTTAAACTGCTGAAGCCTCTGCTACATCTTATTTCAGAGAAACATCGCCCACTACTAGCAGAGACATTAGTTAACTCCAAGCTGGATTATTGTAATGTCCTGCTTATGAGGATCCCAAAATATCAAATGCAGAGACTGCAGGTGACTCTCAATTCGGCCGTCAGGCTCATTTTCTTCTTTGCCTAGGACATAACTATTCTCCCAGCATCTAAGGAGTCTCCATTGGCTTCCGGTTTAAAAGCAGAGGGACCTGCTTAAGAGTCTATGCCTGTTTTTCAAGTTTCTTCAACGCTTGCCTCCTACCTATCTCTCCTAAACAATTGCTGTTTACCATCCAAACTGCTCACTCTGATCTTCGGGAAAACATTTTCTGGTATTCGCATCATCTAAATCTGTCTCTTGGGCTGACAGATGCTTTCCTCTGCAGGCCCACAGGCCTGGAATAAGTTGCCAAATGATCTTCCTAAAATCGAATCCCTGTGTGTATTTTGGAACAAGTTAAAAACCTTCCTCTTTGAATAGTGACCCATGATGACTGTTCAGTTCTCTGTTCAACGGATTATACCATCTGCGCCGAGATGCAGATTCTGCTTGACTCCATTGATATGTGCAATATGTGGGATATATTGACCCAACTCAGCTGTGCTTCCCCACATCAAAAAGCTGCCTTTCAGCAGAAACAGCACAATAGCTGCCCTGGCTTCTGTGAGCTCCATGGCATCAAAACAGCGTTTTGCAGCAACAAAAAGATGGCTGCACCGTCTTGCCAAGTGGACATTGGGTAGGATGGAACAAGGGAACACACTGAGGGAGCTTGCCAGTGTGTTCTGACATATACAAATGGAATGAAGTGAAAAAGCAGGAAACTTTTTCACCTTTAAGATAATGCTGCTGAAGCTATTTTCATCTGCTCTTCCTTAAACTGTTATTATTAAGGCCCTGCCATGCCCAGTCTATCCATTTGTCAGACCTTCCAGGATTTTGTGGCATGAAATGGCAAATTTTGCGGCATAAAATGGCAAATTTTGCGGAACAGACCTTTATTAATTGCAGCATTTTTGCAGGACATTTTGTATTATCTGGAGGTTGTAAGATTGCCACATTGTAGGAAAGAGGCAGAATGCAAGGCTAAAAGAGAGTCAGGATGTCATTATTATGTATCTTTTGTATTAATTTAATAGGAAGAATCCTGGATGTCTCTGGCTTGGCAGAACAGTTTTTTTTTGTTTTGGCTACATTTTTGTTTTAATGTGCATGCCTATTTAATAGTATTAACTAAATTGATCATCATCAGTCGTAATGCTGAAACTTTTCCCCTTCTATGTTCTCCAATCCCCCGAACACCCACACACCTCTCTCACTAACACAAATCACAAAGCTCACCAACTCCTCATTACAACTTGCATTCCTGAACCTCTCACTTTGTCATACAAATACTAACGTGCTATGTCACACTGTCAAGTCACAATTTGTACTTCCCCGCCCCTGCCAAACTCCAAATAATACTCCCAATTCACACCTTACACTCTACAATTCCTCCCACAATATACAGTCCTTCATTCTTTTGTGCTGCTTCTGCATCTTGCATCCTTTCTCCCATTCTATCGCACTCTTCACTCATCTTTTTTCCCAATCTACAGCTCACTGCCTCTTTCCGGCCAACCGCTTCCTCTCTGCTTTCTGGCTCACTGACCACATGCTCCATCTACTTTCTGTACCTCCGCTCGCTCTCAGATTTATGGCACACTGCATCACTGCTTCCTCTGCTCTCTTGTGCACTGCTTTCTCCTCTGACCTACTGCACACCCTCTGCTTTCTTGCCTATCACGTCACATCTCACCCATCACTCTTCTTCTCTCTCCTTTCCCTTTCATAGTGTGACAATTTTTAAAAAATGTAGATTTTGACCATGAGTCTCAAACATTTGACATTTAAGCTGAGGATATGCTATTTTTAGATAACCCATTTTTGGAAATGAGCAGGTCACCCTCTTCTCAAAGGCGACCTTCGGATTTCCACGAGGATGAGCTGTAGTGCAAATTGTGCACTGGACAGCTGCCTTAAATAGGGTTCTGGGTTGTTTGACAGAAGTGTAATTATTTGAAGCAGAATTGACTGCAGTAAATTTTGCCGCCAATAGATTTGCACTTCAGCCAAACAACCCAAAATGTACCTTTCACCACCAACCCACCCCCTCCCTTAGTTAACTGCTTGGTTGCTGCCGCTTCCCCTCCAACCCTGCGGTGTCAGATCAGTCCCTCTAACGCAGGACGGATCTGACGCCGCAGGGTCCCTTTTTAGGTTTTTTTTGTTTTTGTTTTCAGACCCCTACCTCCAATTTTGAGAAAGCGGGGGACACCCCTGCAGCCCCCAAGGCCAAAATACTGAACATAAGGAGCGGGTGACACCCCCGCAACCCGCACATACTCGGTATTTATAAAAATCGATCGAATACTACTGACAAAATAGGTCAAATTGTACCATTTGATTGATTTTTGGCGGTCAAAATTGGTAGTACCTTGAATAGAAGCGCTCCGCCAACAGTGTTCAGCAATCTCCCAGCGCGTCCACTGTAAAATGCGACCCAAAAAACACATTTCTATCCTGTTTGAGGAACAGAAATGCAAGCGACATATCAGCGGTTCATACCTTAAAAAAATGTATGACCCGGTCAAGAGAGACCCTGGGGGTCATTATGAGGTTGCCGGTCCAGAAACAAAGGTACCAGTAAACTTGCCGCTACTGTTGTTTCCGGACCGGCAAACTATGAGTTCTGCGAGCGGGTGCCTTTCAGCCCAGGCGGAATGGCACCCGCTTGTAGACCTTGACGGATGCACCGCCACTGTTGCACACAGTGCCGGTGCATCTGTCCTCCCCATTCCCATCGAGTCCAATGGGACTCGATGGGAATGGGGATTTTCTTTTTTCCAGCGTCTGGCCGGAAGGACCGCCAGAAAAAAATTACTTTGGTGCCAGCCGTGGCATTTTTACCTGCACGGCTACCGCTGGCCTTGTAATGAGGCCCCCTGTCATGCAGTGGCACACCCATCTCCTGTGCGCGTAGAGTTGCCTACAATTACTGCACATTTAAAAGTGCTTCTTGCGTGGAAATTTATAAAGCGCTTTTAAATTGCCAGAAGCAACCTCTGATTTACTCAGAGGTGAAAAACACGCATATAAAATCCACAAGGGACACCTTAGATTCTTGATTACCTGCTGATTCTTTATATCTACTCAGAATTGATTATTTGTGGGTTGAGGGAACATTGCTGGGGGAAGTCCTAACTTAGGTGCTATCTTTCCTAAATCAAAAAGTGCTCCTATTCCCTGATGTTTTGTATATTTATTTTGCATTTTTAAAGTGCTCACACAGCCCACGGGAATCGAGGTGCTGTTACTGGAATTGTTTTTTTTTTTAGTTGCGTAATTGTTTTTTTTTCTTAGTTGTGTATTCATAACACACTTAAATACCCAGAGGTTTCGAAGCGCGGACCCGAGATCGAACCTGTGTTGCTTCATGTCGTCTTGCTTCCAAGGTGACCACGTTGCCGCTGAGCTATTCTCCTGGGACATATGTTCCACTAGAAGGTTAAAACAAGTGCATTGATTACATTCTCATTGTAATGGTCTTGCCATTGGTGATTGCTGCCCCATATTAAAAAGTGTATGATTTCTTTTGAATTTTAAAATAAATAAATAATTATTGCATTTCACCAACCAGCCTGGTTCATGGTCCATTGTGACCCGGGGTATTTGAAAAGGGTGTGTGATACGAGTCGTGTACCATCTCAAATTGAATCTGCATAAAATAAGGAGAAAAGCATCTCCGTTGTGCGCTACATACTAGGCCGAGACCAAGGTGTGTGTCACCTAATTGAAATCCTTAACAAATTTAAGTTTAAAAATCAAATCAAGAGGAGAATAGTAGGGTTAGGAGGAAAGCAGAAGTGGTAGGAGGAGAGTAGCGAGGTGGGATGGGAGAAGTGGTGAGATCAAATGATTGAGATGGAAGTTATGAGGAGTGCAACATCAAAGGGACAGGTGAGCAGTGGGTGTAGTAAGGTGGAGGGTGCAACAATGATAGTAGAAGACAAAAGTAAGCATGGACATGAGTGAACAAGTTCTTATCCAACTGAGTATGTGCGAGAAACTTGATAGCATAGGTATAGCATAGGGACAGCTAAGAATAGTAAGTATTAACCTGGTTTTATGGAAGCCTTGGTTAAGGGGAGATCCTAAGGTGATGAGGATGGGATGGATGACCCCAGAACCTAAAAACTAAAATAAAAATCCTCGAACTGTCCTTGAGTCTCAGATTAATTTGTGTGCCATTGGTAGCACACATCACTTAAATCATATATTTCAATCAACCAAAAACAACGGGGGAATCTTTGTATGGGTGTAAAATGATTAATGACATCAGCAGTCCAATAATCCCCCACCATCTTAACCCAAAGCCATCCTGTCTAACAACCCTCACCTACAAACATTGCTGCCCATCACACTTAACTCCAACACCCATGTCCTCTGGCCACCCATAACTCAAACATCCATGCCCTCCCACCACTCTTAATCCCATCATCAATGCCCCAACACCCATGCTCTTCACCAACTCTTACCGCCAAAAGCATTATCTGTTCTATGGCAGTCTCTATTTTTGTGTGCCTGCCACATCCTCGTGTTGCCGGTGGGCAGCACAACAGTATCATGTGAGAGCACCTTCCGGGGCGGCGGGATGGATGGGATGGTTCCTTGTGAGAGCTTTACTTTCTGCTTGAAATCTTCTCATGTGGTGGAAATGAGCTGTTTTCCCCTCCATACCATCATCTATTTTATCTTTTTTCATGTCATCTTTAGTTTTGCTGCATGGCCATTGCATATGTCTAGTTCTGTGCACTCATGTATCTGTGCCCTCTCATTCCTTCTGCTCAGGATCACAATGATTGAAGGTATAGCTTAGCCATAATTGCTTGCAGACTTCTTCTCCCATTACTTTTCATTCTTATAGTAGGCAAAAGGGTGAAGGGTCATAATTCCACGATATTGATCTCTTTTTTTTCTTGACTCAGTTGTGCTATCTTTATATGGTTCAAGTTTCTACTTGTATCTTAGTGAATTGAAAAGCCTCATAGTTGCTCTCTAGGCTATGTCCCATTCAGGAGTTGGTTGTGCAAAACTGCAGATGAAGCTTTAACCGGGAGCCCTCCATGTAAAGCCCCTTAATCTCCCCTTTTACTATCTTTCGTTCGGCCCAAGCTGCTTCCCCCAGGATATTTACATCCTCATCTATTGCACATAACTGGAAGCCCTACATCTACACTTCCAATATCGTTGTTGTGGAAAATCTTCATTGAATGATACAGTTTAGAATATTTGTAAACTTAACAAACATGTTCACATAAACCTTTAAGCAATTCATATAAATACTAATCATAGAAAAAGTGATAAACAATAGAATAATCAGCGTGAGAATTCTGTCAAAGTATAGACAATTCCTGACCAGAAGAGATTTGTGAAAAAAAATCTTGGAATTGTTTGAAGGCAGGATGCTCATTCAGTGGCTATAGCTGAGTGTGGCAACTTTTTGTGAATTATGAGACAGAAAACTCCTAATTGTTAATAGTCAGGATGCAGGCTCGGACTGGCCTATAGTGTTGCTGAATAAATATTCTTTAAAATGCACAATTTGCACCACACTTTATCAAGAAACTCCCCCTCTGTTAGTATTCAAACAGTGCCACAAAAGGAATGAATAACCATTTGCAAATGTGGACCCCTTTTTCATTGGTGCCCAGGACAATTTTATGGCCCAGTTCTACTCTGTCAGGATGTGAATTTCTTGACTGTAATCAAGTGTGTCATATATGTGCCATCATAAAATGGCTACTAATATGATGAGCGGAGGAACTGACTTAACAGCTTATGTGATATACACCGAGATAGCTTTTATTTATATAAGTCTTAATAGAAATACCAATTCTGAAGGTCTACATTTCTGGAGCACCTACTATACATGTGCTGAGGGGAGGTAAATGTGACCAGAGGGGTTTTTAGATGAGCTACAGAAGCTGCTCTGTGCATGAAAGATGCTAGAATTGTGTGTGGAAAACCAAAGACATGATTGTTGCATTCAGCAGTACCTGCTGCACAAAAGATATTAGTACAATTGTAGGTGTTGTAGGCAGAAGAGGTTTAGTTAATTGTCTCTTGGTCAAAAGAGGAAGAGGTGAAGATTTCTTCCATAGTAAAGGAGACATACGCAGTGTAGAAGAGCAGAAAAGGGAAGGGCCTTGGTCTCCAACCCACGGACATCCAATGATTCTGAGAATAAAAATGATGAGCTAGATCAGGATCGTGACCCATTTGAGTCTGGCTACAGCAGATAATTCAGGAAACTACTGATATCCAGAAGGAGGATGACGATTCCAGCCACAGAGACAGCAGTTTGAGACAAACCTATTCCTCTATGTACAGTTTCTTTAAAACACAACCTTCAAGATTTGAAATTTTAACTGATAGCATGTACTAGTCAGTTCACCAACACCACCATAACCACCACCTTTGCAGTCATATAACTATATAGGACATGTCTTTGTCCATCACGAAAATCCAAAGTATGGAATCTTTTCAACCAGGACAAAGATCAACAACAATTTACCACTTACACACGTTGGAAAAGTGAATACCTCCTTTTTGTGGCCCCAACTCTCTCAAACTTAGGTGTGCTTTCTCCTGTTTAAAATTGCATTGTGAGTGTTTAACATTGCATTATGAAACCTAGGCCGTTTCTCTGCTGTCACGGACTCTCAAACATAGGTGTTTTTTCTCCTATATTTAAAAATTTCATTGTGAAAGTTGTGCCTTTCTGTGGTTTTGCCTCCTAGCAAAGCACTCATCTAGAGAACCTTCTACCACTATCTAAGCGCCTGTCATCTTGTCCAATTGCCAACTTGTCTCACCTCTGTCTCGTCTGCTTGCACCCTGCCCTGTGTACTTCCCTAGTGTTCTCCCCTACTCCTTCGCACTCCCTTCCTCTTCCCTCCTCTCCCTACCTACTCTATGGTGATCTCTGTCTCTCCTATCTTTTCTAACTGCTTCTCTATCGACTATCCTGCTCTCCTCACTAGATCTGGTAGGAAGAAGTTTAAAAAGGACATCCTGGTCTCCAACACAGACCTCCCTATCGCTGACACCTATACCAGTGCCTCCTCCAGGCAAACCTTCACTGACATCCTCTTTGTCGTTCCCTCGCCCCATGGACTCTACATATGATCTCTGTGCACTCTTCCTTCTCTTCCTCTTCCCTTAATGGTGACACCTGGTGGGAGGCCCTCCTGGCCTCTTTCCACTCCTCTAAGGTCATCATTAATGTTTACTTGAATGGTACCGTCTTGGTTCAAGTCCCTCAAGCCAACCTTTTCCTCTTTGTTAGACGCTTCTGGTGCCTCATTAATTTCCTTTCTTCTCCTGCTGTCCCTTCTCTCCCCTCCACAGCTACCTCACCTCCCCCTGATGTCTACTAATTGGGTACATTGCCCTCACCTAATTCTTCTTCTGCCCCCCCTCGGCCTGCTTCTACATCTCCGCAGGGATACCACTGATTTGTACCCCTCCCGGAAGTCTTTCAAGGATGGCAACATTCTCCAGCTGTCAAACACTCCTCTGACATCTGCCGCCTTCTGGAGGAACTTGACCTCAATATCCTCGGTCTTATTGAGACATGGTTCACGGCCAGCTCTGTCACGAGCTTTGACACTCTCCTCCCTGATGGCTACAAGATCCTCTTTGTACCCAGATCCAACCGTTCCAGAGGGGTTCTAGCCCTGATCTTCCGTGAGTGGATTCCTGCCTCTGTCCTTCCTACGCAGGCCTACTCCTCCTTTGAATGCCTCGTCTACATGCTCTCGCTCTCTCCTGGTCATTCCCTTTTTGTGGGTAAAATCTATCGGCCACCTGGTCAGATCTCCTCCTTCCTCTCTGAGTGGGCAGACCTCTCCTCTTCCCTCCTGGTCTCAACCACTCAACTCCTCCATCTTTGAGACTTTAACATCCACTTGGATGCTTCCTGTCCTTCCACTGGACTCTTTCACAACCTCTGTGGCTCTCTCTCACTCTCTATTCTCCCCTCTTGCCCAACTCACTCTGCAGAGCACAGTCTGGATGTTCTGATCTCTTCACACCTTCCCCTTTCAATCCCTCTCACCACTCCTCTCTCCTGGAGTGACCACTTTCTCCTTTCCTCCCATCTCACCCTCTGTATCCCTTAGGCCAAGCCAACTCCAGCACTGCCACCTACCTTCTCGGTTATACAACCCATGAAGCGTGTGTCAGTTGAGGGTTTCACTGCCACTTTCTCACCCCCCTCGCCCCTTGGCTGACTCACACCCTGAAACAGCCTTTCCCATTCTCCACTCTGCTATATCTGATATTCTAAATGTTCTTGCCCCTGTCATGACGATCCGCCTGAAGCCCAAAGCCCAAAGCCAAGTGCAACTCTTGGTATGACTCAGACTTCGTCACCCTTGAACACAAGTGCAGGGTGGCTGAGAGGAAATGGTATGCTTCCGGTGCATCCTCTGACAAAATGGCCTGCCGCCTGCTCCAAAGGCAATACTTGCTCTCTGTCCGCACCAAGAAGAGAGCCCACATGCGAGCCCATGTCTCTGCGGCATCTAACAACTCAGCCAAACTCTTTAAAATCAGCAAGGAGCTGGGCAATCCTGCTGCAGTTTCTACCTCTCCTGTCCCCTCCCAGATCCTCTGCACGGCCCTGGCTTCTCATTTCATCTCCAAAATGTACGACATTCTGTTCTCTCTCTCTTCCTCTCCCCCTCTTTCCTCTGCTCCCTGCTCTTCATCTGTCCCTTCTTCGGCCACGTTTCCTCCATCCTTCTCTGCCTTTCCCCTGTTCTCCTCAGACAAGGTTTCTAGACAAGTCCGATCTATGAAAGTAACGTCAAAATAGATTCACTCCTGTTCCTCCAAAACCATCAAGGACCACTTTGACACCCTGGCTCCTGCTCTGGCTGACTTCTGCAACCACTCCTTCACCACTGGAGTCTTCCCCTCCCTGCTGAAGCACTCCCTTGGGCACCCTCTTCTTAAGAAACCCTCTGCTGACCCTTCCTGTCCGGCTAACTGTCGCCCAATCTCCATCACTCTTTTCCTGGGCAAACTCCTGGAAAGGCTGGCCATCTCCCAGCTTAATCTTCACACTGAATCTGTTGGTTGTCTCCATGACATCAGTCTGGCTTCAGAGCTGCCAGAAGCAAGGAAACTGCTCTCCTGAACATCCGTGAAGACCTGCTCTCCATCCTCGATTCCAACACCCCCTGTGTCCTTATCTTACTTGATCTTCTTTTGCCTTTGACACGGTCAACCATGCAATCCTGCTCAACCATCTAAATTTGTAGTGATGGGCTGCTACTATGGGCAGTGGCGCACCCCCCCACCTGAGTGGCATTCCACCACCTCACCTGAGTGACGGGCAGCACAGTACCCAGTGCACCTTACTTTCATGTGGGACTGTGCTGCCTGCCTCTCTGCCTGGCCGCGCCCCCTCTATGTTTTATTTTTTGTGCGTAGCCTTTGGGAACAGTACTGTGATTGGAGGATAAAGCAAAGATTGTAAGTGAAGTGTTATAACGTGAATATGCTGGCCTGCATTGTCTCTAGGCCAGCCTATGCATGTAATAACACGTATCTTTGCTTTACCCATTATGCACAGTAATTGTCCAGCAAAGTTAAAGAAACCATGATTCGGCTAGACTGGCCTATATTCAGGGCCGGCCTTATGGTGGCCAAACTAATAACATTTACATAGGGCATCATAACCTCCACCACACCAGCATGGAGGAGACGTTCAACAGCTCCTTTTGTGCTGGCGCAGCAGGCGGTCAAGGCACCCTATGTAAAATGAAAGGCTCTCCCATGCTGGTGCTCCAGCTGTGCTCTGTGTAGGTGATAAGCTCCCCAGCCCCCATGGGAGGAGCTTTTCACTTACTTTGGATGCCACTGCCACGCAAGCAGCTTTTCTTTTACTAAGGATGCCACTGCCACACCATCTCAGGCTCCCCCCAGCTGGTGTGGTGGAAGCATCCTATTTAAATCATACGTGCGCTGCTCTTGTGCTGGTGCAGGTCACTCTTGCACGGGGTGGGGAGCTTTTCATTTGAATAGGGCACCACTGCCATGCCAGAACAGGGCAGACTTTGAAAGACTCCCACAAGCTGGTTGTGGTGTTGGCGCCCTATTTAAGCAAATAGCTCCCCGATCCAGTGCTGGAGTAGGAAGCTTTTTACTTTACTTTACTTTAATACTCTGGCGTCCCCCTTCTCCTGCGGGGAGGTGCAGGGCAGGGCCTAGGATCAAGGCCAAACCTGTCATTTTCCATAACAGCAAATAGCATTTTGGGAACATAATAATGTCTTATGTTCCCAGGATTCTCTTTGCTTTTATACAAAATGCATGTTTCAAATTTAAAATTGTGTGCATTAGAAAGCCCACATTTTTACATTTGAAACATGTCTGTGATAGTGATTCAGTAAGAATTCCTTTTGAGGGAGTAATGGAAGTTGGACTCTGCTGTTTTCATTGTTCACAATACTCACTAACAAAAAAAGTATGTAAGTTGCAAGCCATATACACCAATTTGGACATCTTTATAACAGGATATGAGGCTGGATGTTTCTGTATTCAGTCTTGTGCCAAGTCTTCTGAAGCTGAACTGGGAGTTTCTTGGGCCAGCACTCGAGAGTTTGTTGTTTTTTTGCTGATCAAACCTGTACAATGGGCATCAGTTGGCAACTATGGTTGTTACTTGGATAGACTGACCTACATTGAATGTCAGCTAGTCTACCCACATAACATGTGACTTTGCTTTACCCTTGCTTTACCCCTGATGCACAATAACTGTGCATCAGGGGTAAAGCAAATGTGACAAGTGTGGTCACTGGCCTACATCCAATGTAGGTCAATCTAACCAGCTGGATATACTTTCCTTCTGTGGCATGGCATTTCCTTACTGGCTGCGACTCCTCATATGGAAGTACTAACATATTGGTGCAGGATGCATGGACATGTATGGGCACAGCCAGCACGAACATATTTTATAAAATAGCATATGTGGGCAAAGACATAATGAAAATGCATTGGAAATGGTCCTGGGCACAGTTGGTAACTTGTATCGTTTGGGGTTTTCATGTGCTACCATACAAAATTGATGGCAAACTGTGTGGCTTGTTACCCAATTTTTCACAGAAAGTGCTGTAAACTTCACCATTTTTAGCCATTATTTAAAAACATTTCACAGGGGGAGAACCCCCTTCAAACCTCCCTACTTTGGTCTGGACTCCCTCGGTGCACTTGATCGTTCATGCATATCAGGCACATACATATATGCCCCACCAGTTCAGAAAGTCACTGCCGCCACTGCTGTTACCTCTCTAAAGGCAATCAACACACCAACCATTCCAAACGATGCCACTTGGCCTTCACAGGCTGTCAGGGACACCACGTATAATATTTAGTCCACATTTTAAGAATGTTATTCAACATAAATGCATAGAGATTTTGTTTGTATCAATTCAAAATGTGTACATGATGCACATCAACTCACAGCCGTAACCGATTATAACTATG
This sequence comes from Ambystoma mexicanum, assembly GCF_040938575.1. NCBI lineage: Eukaryota > Metazoa > Chordata > Amphibia > Caudata > Ambystomatidae > Ambystoma > Ambystoma mexicanum. The sequence continues at coordinate 769,716,269 of NC_090933.1, read as the reverse complement.
CAAGTAGTACATGAAGCATATTTGTTTATACAACTATTATCTGCAACCTAATGAAGACCCTTCTTTTACTTAAGGCAAGGCAACATGGAGAAAAGTGAACCCCGTGTTCTACCTTATCAAATCTCATGTGCACTTTGCATGAAACACAAATGTATTTGTCAACCTGAATGGAAACCATTGTTTCTTTTAAACATGAGAATGTGAAATAAAGAGACAATGACAAGCATGTTACTTCATCAAATCTCATATTTCCACTGGCTACATTTCGTAGAAATCGTGCTTGGGAACAGTTAAAGCAAATAACCCATTGGTTGCACATTCAGAACCGCAGCATATTGTCCACTGTGAATGAGGTCTCCATGGATTTATGAACTGTCGTTGAAGCAATAATAATGTTGCTGTCCATTCACATGGCTTTTAGGTAACTGAATGACACTAGTTATGTGATGGGGTGCAAAGATGGTCAAAGAATAGGTCCTTTCCTCTCAGTCATAAAAGGCTCTTCATATTACACATTAAAGTAAATTAATGGCTAATAATGTTGTGCAGATGTGAGCTATAGTTACCCTGTTAGATGTAGGCATAACTGTCAACCTTTGGTGTCACCATGGTGGGTAAAAAGAAGCACTTCTGTGTTGGGCGGCTGAGAATCCTTTGCTATGCATGGGCAGGTTAGGTTCTTGAATGAATGGATTCCTTGGCCGGGTGCTGCGGTGAGCACACATGGAGCCTCTGATTACCTCCTTGGCACCAAAATCTCCAGAGCCCTATTTGCAACCATTCCAAAAGCATAGGTAAAACTCCAACGCAGCCAATATGTTTAAACCAGCCCACGCAATACGTCATCCAACAGGGCCTGATACGTGTCGCACACCACCCTCTTGTAATTTCCCCCTGGTTTCCAATCCTATTCAAGTTGCTACAGAATAAAAAACGGAAATCTGCTAGCATCCTCTTTCCTCCTGCCTTGGAAGAAATGGATGTTTCATTGACAACTTCCTTGCACTCACAGCATCTCATTTTGACACAAATGACTCTTTATTATAATTTTGATTATGGGCTTGCTAAGTATGATGCTGTTCTTTTCTCCATCCTCTTTAAAACCATGTTAGTAATTGAAGTGCCTCTATGAATGCACATGTCCCTTTAAGAGCAGGCATATGCCTTCATCTAGAGCACCCGCTTTTCTCTAGTGAGGGGACACATTTATGATGCAGCATTTCTTTACTGCTGCCCATCACAATAGGCGGGAGAGGGGCTCAGTTGTAACTCTGTGTGGGTGCAATCACTCCAGCCAAGCTATTCCTGTCTTCCATCTCCTGAGCATTTGGCCCTGGAGAAGCACCTGTTTTATTCACATCTTTGTATGTTGAGCAGTCATGCTGATGTGTCACTAGCTCCATAAGAAGAATTAGTTTGCCAATTCCTTTATACTGCTCCATTCACTTCCCTTTAAGTTAGTGCCTTCCATTCAGCTACCTGGAACTATACTGTTGGGGTGTACTGCAATTCAGCTTTGAGTAAGTATTCAGCAGAATACCAGCTGAAATATTTAGATTTATCTGAATACTTACTTATCACCGAAGTGAATCGTTTCCCTTATAAAATACATTAAGTACTGCTTTGAGTGGAGCCTGGAATCATTCAGGCATGCCATGTTGTTAAGAAGGATTTCTGAACTCTGACCTGGTGGGCAGAGGTTCAGAAGGCCAGCCTAGTTTCTTGGAACAGGGTAACCTCTGAACAAGCTAGACCAATCAAGGTAGCTATGGCAGGCGGTCAAGACTAGGGGCCTCATTACACGGTATGCGGTCACCACGGTGCTATTAGCGCCATGGTTGCCGCCGGTATTTTACCGTGTCCGCCTTGGTGGATGGCGGAATTACCGCCCTACTCCAAGGTGAGCGGGGGCGGTAATTCCCCATTCACCAAGGCACTTCCCCATTCCCATATTTGCCCCCATAGGGCTTAATGGGAATGGGGAAGGAGCTAATTACGGTACCGCAAATTGCAGTACCGTAATTAGCACCAAGGTCCCTTTGCAGGCCCGTTCCTTAATGGCTAGTAAAACCAGCCGTTGATGTTGGATCCCGCAAAGGGACCTCATAGTAAGGCGGTAAGGGTTTACCGGTACCGGTGCCCTTACCGGTACCGGTAAACCCTTACCACATTCCATGTAATGAGGCCCTAAGTCTCAGGAGGGGTGAGGGTGACTGAAGGACCTCAATGAGCACACAGAGCATGGACACTTACAAATTACTCACAGACAGGTGTATATATCAAACATATAAACACATTTATTACAGGGCCTTTGTAACTCAACACATAGCAAAAGAATCACAGCAATCCTACAAAACACAATCAATACAAGATATATATATAAGATCATTGGGGTCTAAAGGGTTAAAATGCACGAAATATGTTCACAACCTAGAGGGGAAGAAAATAGGCAGTGCAGATAGTCTTTAGTCCCCTTCAACATCAAACACACACCTAACTAAGAGGCAGTCCAAACTCTAAGAAGAGAGGAGCCTTATGCTCAATAGTACATGTAGTGCAGGCGCACACGGTTGTTCCAATGGGCAAAACAGGGTCTCTTCAGGAGTCTCTAGCAGCTCAGGAAGGTGGGTGAGGCGATGAAGAATAGATTCCCACTATTCGAGGAGGGTCTCCACTTGAAGGTAGAGGTAATTCCAAGGTTTGGGAATAGGTCGCTAGCAGTGGAAAGGAGAGGGACGCCTAGGGGCCACTCATGCGTAAAAAGAGATGGAGGTGCTAGGACCACCGGTTAAGGTTAGGATTACTCACCGGCCCCAGGCGCACTCCGGACCAAACTTTGCCAGTCGAGTCCACTGTGGCTGCAGGTTCAAATGCCACAAAAAGGACATCTCTGCGGCTTTCAGTTCCGGCGATACAGTGATGATTCCCAAACGGGACAGTGGCGATTTCTCCTCTTCTGATGGATGGATCAGGCCAGTTTCACTGCAGCAGGCTTCAGGGGCAAGAGGGTCACAAATGCAGCACACCTGCAAAGATCGTTGCCGTGGCTGGGCAACACAGTAACCACATTTACTCTGTCCTGGCGAACTCATCTCACTTCAGACCTGGGAATACCAAGTGTTTGAAATTCGGTGTGAGGGTGCCGGGGACACGGAGCTAGCAGTATACCAAGTTACGAGGGCCTCCTCGAAACGACAGCGGAGACAGAGCAAAGGTCCTGGTAAGCTGGTCAGCCCACTGGTTGGCCCAGGGACACTTCAGAGAAGGCTTACTTGCAGGTTTTGTTGAAGATACCGATAATAGTTGGTCCCACTATTCTAATGGGTCGAAGCGTCTTCGCAGACCATCTAGGACGACTAGATGCAGAGGAGTCCCATGGGATGACAGCGGACTTAGAATGCCAAACTTTCCAGCGGTTCACCAGCGGTTCCTCAACTCGGCTTCTTAGTTTCAAGATACTTGGTTCCTATCCTTCGATCAGTGAGAACTCCAGAGATCGACGTGGTATGGGTGTTTTCAGCCTCCTCTTATCCAAAGTTCCCTTCGCACCAAAACGAAGAGGTCCCAATGGGAGATCTGCTCACAAACACACACTCCATACGTAGGCCAATCATGGGCCACAGTGGACCGAAGGTATTCACAGCACTCCAGACACTCTGGCACCCAGGATGTGTATTGGGGACAGACACCCCAGCCCACATCCTGGAGGCACACACACAAGGCATGCAGAAGCATGCGAAAGCTTGGCATTTCACGGGAAACTGCATGACCAAATAAGGACTGACCCGGGTCGGCTCGACCTGGGGAAGGCAAAGGGGCAAGATAGCCAAAGGACAGGACAAAGAACCTTGTGGCATGGCCATTTTGGAGCCAGGCCACCTATTTGTGCCAAATACGGTAAACATGGTTTAAATGTCAGCAAATGTCAGCAAAGGGTTAAAATTATTGGAAAAGATAAGCTGCCAGCAGCCCTGTCCATGACGCATTTGATCATCTCCCAAAAAGTCCTATGAGAGTATCCAGGGTCTTTGTAATTGACTATGAGATCCAAGTGCACTGTACTGTAAGGTACATTGTGCACTTGTGACATGTTGCAGAAAAGTTGCAACTTTGGAAAAGTACTAAGGGAAACAAAGGCTCCCAGCACTGACTGTCTTAAAGGCATGTCAGTTTCCCCATAAAAAGTGATCGAAAGCCCAGAGGAGTGCAGCAGAAGTCTGTGCTCCCCTGGCAACAGCAGCAAAAAGTTTGGGGGTGTACAACTGTAGGGAAAATTACATATAAAATGAAATCTTTCCTAACACATGTTTATCCTTTGAAAGGATTATTAAACAAATGCTGCTGTCACTTTTTTGATTGCGGTGAGGCAGAACAGAGGCGTGAAAGTGCAAAGTCCCTGCCCTTCATGTGCTGTACAGACAGACTTTCATCTGTTGTTTTGCTGGAGAGGGGTGAGCAGAAGCAAAACGCTCAATATTTTAAATGTATCTCTGGCTTTCTCTGTATTTTGTAGTTGAAAACCACTGAGCTGGAACAAGAGTTTATGAAGTCGCTATGAAGTCGCTATAGGAAAATGCCATTTCCTTTAGGCACACATTGATACCCTGTGTGAGAAATCTGAAATGGACAGTTTCCAATCCCGCCATTTCCCAATCCAAATAATATCCAAATTAATATATTCCAAACCCTGAGCAAAACAGCTCAGGAGTTAGTGTGGCAGCAGAAAAGAACTGTATTCAGCCTGGCCAAGGTTATAAAGCAAGTAAAATGGCTCAGTGGGAAGTGTGCCTGAGGCATAGATGTGCTTGTAATATTGAAATGTAGGTTACTATCCATGCCCTCTGACTTTCACATTTTGCCAAAATAAGTCCCTTTGAATTGATTAAAAGTGACAGAATAACTACAGAATGTGGCTAAAGTGGTTTAAACAAAATTCCCAGGTCTGTGGCAGCACAAAATTATAGAGCTAAAAAAGAGGGATATTTGTGTAATAAAGACAAGGAGGTAGACGTTTACAATTTAGAAACTTTGGACCAAAAAGATGTTCAAGTGAAACAAATAAGTAAAACAAGCATGCAAATGCCAAAGATCTGACAGTCAGCACTGTCCCCTCCCTATAGGGTACGACGAGAACCATGGCTGCCTCGCATTCCCTATATGTTATTGTCTGGTGTCTTTTACCATGACCACAAACACCACATACATACCCCACCCAAAAATAAAGAATAATTATTATAATTGTTCTCTAATAACGCACTTAATACTGGAAACCAGTTTCTAAGCACAAGCCTGGGATTCAAACATGTGTTGCTAAGCAAATTCTTGCTTCCAAGACAAACCTGTTGCCCCTGATCTATCCTCCCTATCTATTAATTAAAAGACATTTTTGAAATGCCTCATCCCCATTCAGCACCACGGGTAGAAAGCATGGATTTAGCCTCCCAAGGTGTGTATTCAGTAGCACTTCAGCAGTCAGCAGCGTGCTAGTTGATGTAACCACTCCCTTTGTTTTTCAATGCCTTGCTGGAGCCAGAAGGTAAAAGATGGGAAAGTCCAAAAGGAATCTTTGAAAGTACAAGTAGACGCATCCCAATCTCCCCTCACAGTGATTGCATACATGCATACTATACTTTTGGACCAGTTACTTGGGCCCTGCCCATCAAGTGAAACCTATTAATGCACACAAAATACATACTCTGCTGTTTATTGGACAGTTTATTTTATGGTAATGGATTCCTTTCATGGTGTACAAAAACATCTTCCATAGACAACAAAGAAATTACATGCAGTAAAGGCTGGATATACATATTTTAAAATCTGTTTTATTTGCAAAGTGTTTTTCTTGTTTATATAACTTTATTAAAAAGGCAACTATTTGGCTCAGTACTCTGCTCCTGCCGAATACCTGTCCAACTATTCGGTATTCAGCTGAATACTTAAATCAACTATTCTGTACACACCTACTCAACTGACAGCTATTCTGTACATGTACTATTATTGTCATTGACATAGTTTCACAGTCAATGCACCTGCTCTAAGGTGGTTAATACTGATTAGTGTGCATTGTGTTTTCTATATATTTGATCAATATACCTCAAAACTCAGTACACTTCCACGCACGCGTCAGAGATGATAGCTCACTCCCCATGCTATTACCTCATCAGTTTAACACATAGGAAATATTGGGGCATGTGGAACTTGTCTTCAAATTCCAGTGGTCTTGCATTGGAAATAGTAAACAACTGTAAAGACATTTCTGGGCGAGGGGGTGGGAAACTGAGGCAATGAGGAACAATGGATCATGGCTCAGGGGTGTTGATTTGCACCCTGAAAAAGTGACACACAGCATTTTATTCACAACCTAACATTTGAATAAGTGAATCGCAAAGTCACTTTTGGGGAGTTTTATCACATCTACTCCCCAGCATACATGATATATATATACCTGGTATATGAAGTGCACTTGGACATGTAACCACTAGGCTTCACTTCTGAGGCTGCAGGATTTATAGTGGGAATATATAGGTCCACCTCGCATATGATGGTGTTACCTTTTCATATGCAATTACACCAGACATGGCGGCATATAAGCGATATTCAATCAGCACTACAGCTAAGTCAATGCCTAGTCTGGATGCTGAGGAAAACCCTTATTGATGTTTTTTTTATGTCCAGTTCAGTACTCTGGATGACAACCCTTGTATAACACCCCCCTCTTAGAATCCCCTGACCCCACTGAGCCAAGAAGTAGGTTTGTTTTGCAAATTTAAAAGGTTTATTTGGACAATTTAACAATATATATCTATCACACTTTATAAATAAATTGATAACTGATATCACACTTCAGAATATGACCGTGATCAACAATGGATAATGTTACAGGGGTACACTGATTTGGTTACTTAGGAGTAGTGTAGAAGATGAGGTAGCTGAAAATGCTTGATGGTTTCAAGGAAATGCAAGGTGGAATAAAATGCAGTACAGAAATAACTTGTTATGATTTTAGCAAAAGGTAATATGATCACTTTTTCTTTTGACAATTCACTCCCCCCCTATGCAATACAAGAAATGGATACTTTAATGTGGTTTGCAAGGAAGTGAAAAGGTGCTAAAATTGCTTTTAATTCCCTCTAGAGGTTCAGGGTGAGTGAGAGATGCTTGTTGGTATTAGTTCAGGCTCACTTTAGCAATGCTATATGAGTTATTACCAGGTTGCAAACGGATTTTAACAAAGGAAAGAATGGAGCTGCTATTTTGACAAGTGGAGAAATTGAGCCAAATCGCAAATCGCGGTAAATTTCACGAGTGCGTAAATCGCGATTGCGGAAAAAGTATAGGGAGTAGGAGGTCGGTTCTAGGTTTGTTAGAATCACAGCTTTAAAATGAAAGTTCCTAGGACAAACGGTTCCGGAGATACAGACGATTTAATAAAGGTAGATTTTCGGATTTAAAGTAAAACTCAAAATGACAGGTGACAGCTTGCAGCTTCAGAATTGACAGGTGACAGACAGTTGTGCAGCTTTACAAATGACAGATGACACGATTTCTAGGAGTCTGTTCTAATTAGGTTAAAATAGTTTGGATTAGATTATTTTAACTAAGAGATTGGTTCTGCACAGTTCTGCTAGGTACTCACAATATAAATTTGAAATAGGCCTCGTCACGGATCTGGTCAACACGTCTGGCGGCGGTTCTCTCTGCTCGGCGGGTCAATCAGGCACCGGTTCTGCTCACAGCAGTCTGGGTCTGGTCTGCGGTTCCGGCAAAAGTTCTTGGCACAGAATTCAAACAGCTCGCCCGGCTGTGGAATAGTTTGCAGATGATTTTAAGGATGCTGAGGCCTACTGAGAAGAGTTCTCAGTTTGTGGGTTTAGGCCATTGCTTTAAGTTCTGAAGTAAAGTTCTGGTCGTTGGAGATTGATGGATGTGAAGTCTGGAGTCTCCCGGCAGAGCGTCCCGCAGAACATGGAATTGAATGTCTCTACCTGTCCCAGCAGTCTCTTTTTATGTGTTTTGGAAGTGGGTGTGTGCGTGGCATAACTGAGCCTGCCCCTCTCTACTTGTCATTGGCCCAATTCTCCCCTCTCCCATGATTGGGGGAAGGAAATGGATTGTCATCATGATGAGGTCTGTTTATGGGTCAGAGGATCCTCCCCTGGTCAATTTGCCCACAAATCTATATTTGATTCAAATACATATTTCCCAGGTACACAAGTGGTTGACATTACATGTACATATTACACCTTGCTTAAGGTAGTCTCTGTTCCGCCTCTGGCGTTTCTAGGAGCTTGCATTCAAAAATGGCAACTTATTTTCGATTTTAGTGGGTTTTGCAAGATTGGTTTTTCATCAAAATTAATACAAAGGCACATTTCCCTTCCACATATATCCCAGTAACTTTCCATGTCTCTAGCTTAAATACAGTGTCTACAATAATCATAATTAGCGGGGTTTTGCCCCAGAACATGGTACAAATTGGAGTTTGGACTCAAATCGTGAGGGCATTTTTCAAACTAAGACTCTCAAAGTTGTACACTCCTGTCATTTGGTTACAATAAGTTATCACTGTTTCTATAAAATATATATTTTTGTTGCAATTCAACTCCCCAAAGTGTTTGGGTCCGCCTCCAGAAGTCTGGGTGGGTCAGTGATCACATGTCTCTCCTTGCTGGCAGAGGGCTGTTGACAGGAAACACTCAAAATTAACATACCCCATTCAACAGAAAGGGGCTATTGTCTCTCTCCTCCAGGCTGAAGGGGAAACCCCCTTACTCTCACTCAGAAGGGCCATGTGATATCCTGCCTCCTGTGGTGAGTCTCTGGGGTGTTAAGAGTTCTCAGCCTCTTGGCCTCTGGGAGCAGCAGGTGGCTAAGATTTTCAATTAACCAACAAGCTTTGAAGTCCCTGCCCCTCTTGCAACTCCTAAATACAGTTTCCCTGTCAGAGTTTAGACCGCTAGCGCCGCCTTGAGGAATTTGTCGGTACTGCATCCATTTTTGAGTTATCTTGAATTACTGCATTTCAATAGAGTGGTCTTTTGCTTGATAGTATAGGACCCTTGCTTAACATTGTTTTGATGGCATCCTTACAGTAGAGTGGTTATGTGGAACCCCCCACAAGAAGGTTGCATCTTTGGAGTGGTCTCGTGCCAACTGCGCAGTTCTCCTATTCTGGCGTACATGTGGGCTTTTTGGCCATCTTGGATTTTCTAAGCCCACAGCACCAAATGTTACAGCTTAATGACTCAAACGTGGGTCAATACACCTGACAAAGCCCCCCCACCTGACTGCACGTTGAATTTGAGTCGAGGGGGAGTCGGGTGCGAAGAATGTTTTGACCCACGCACTGGTATGTCCGCATCATCTTCTTCCAATTCCGCAAATGTTACAGTTCAGCATCTTTTCCTCCATCCGGTTGGATCGATTGGTTCTCCTCGCCGGTCCTGATGGGAATATTGGGCGGTACCCCGGGCCCCTCGGGTCTATGCTCCCGGTCCCCGGTCGTCCTCCTTGGTCAGTCTCCATGGTTTCCTCTCTCCTAGGATGATAAAGCAAAAGCGGCAATACACATTCCTAGACATTTTTCCACCACTATTAATGGTGTGGCGAACATGTACATTTTATACATCCGAATGCATTTTGCAGTCTGATTTTAAAAACAATATATAACAGGGAACATTTGCATTACGTTACTATATTTTTGATATGTGGAATATTTTAGAGTTTGAACTGACTTACTCTGGAGCGGCCCCCTCTGGTATTGCAGAGGACTCCTCCAGTTGCTGCAGGGTGTGCCTGGGATGGCAACACTTTAACTGATTTATATGTAACCATTTGTCTTCCCCCTCTGCCGAACTGCCTTTGGGGATGCGGATCTTGTACGCTACAGGGGAGATCTTGTCTACAATTTCGGTCCCTTCCATTTAGGCAAAAACTTTCGCTGTTTGGCCTGGTTCCTTTGGAAATTGTATAGATAGACCCGGTCCCCCGCAGTATATTCCTTCCTGGTGGTCTGCAGGTCGTAGTGGGTTTTCATGCTATCAGCTGATCTTTCTAGATTCCGCTGAGCATAGGCAAAAGCATGCTGAAGGTGTTTCCTTAAATTCTCCACATACTCATGAGTTGTGGAGGCATTTATCAGTGTCTGCTCTTGGGTCCTGTATAGCAGATGCTGGGGAAGCACCATCTTGCGTCCGGTCATCAACTCAAATGGTGACATTTTAGTTGCAGATGAAGGGGTAGATCTGATGGCCATTAGGACCAGAGGTAATCGGATATCCCAACTTGGCCCAGAATCTGCCACAAACTTTTTTAATATGCTCACAATGGTTCGGTTGTATCTCTCCACTGCTCCAGAAGAAGCTGGCCTGTAAGCAATATGTAACTTCCTTTTGACCCCCAGTATCTCCCACATCTTTGTCATTACTTCACTGGTGAAGTGGCTACCCCTGTCTGACTCAATCCTTTGAGGTAGACCAAAACGGGAAAAAATGTGGTTAATCATCAGGGCAGCTGCTGTTTCTGCCTTGCAGTTTGGGGCTGGGAGACATTCCACCCACTTGGTAAACAAGCATGTAACGGTCAACATGTACTTGTTTCCTCTAGACGAGCGGATTACAGGGCCTACAAAGTCGATTTGCAAATCTGACCATGGCAGTGTCATCCCCCTCTTTTGGAGAGGTGCACGGTGTGTGAGGGATGATGGCTGAAATTGTGCACACACAAGACACCCCTTCAAGTATTGGTCGAGGTCTTGCCCCATGTGTGGCCAGTATGCAACCTCTCTTAAGATTTCCAGTTTTGTGTGAAACCCCCTATGACCGGCGGTGGCCGCATCATGGGCGTGACTTAACATCAGGCTTCGGAATGAGGTAGGGACCACCCACTGATCATGGCCAGCTTGGGATTTCCTTACCAACAAACCGTCTTGGATTCGGAACCTTTTTGGACATTTCATCAACACTCTTAGGTCCTCTTTCCCAATGTAATCGGTATCCATCAGGGGAAGTTCTCAGGGTCCTCAATGTGTTGGTAAAACTTACCAATTATTGGATCCCCCTTCTGAGCTGTAATCAAATCAGCATCAGGGGTCTCCTTACTCCATTGTGCAGTTGAAAGATCATTGTGAGCATTGGTCTGGGACCTAGTGATGGCAGTGACCTGGATTTCCCCCAACAGGGACTCTATTTCTATTAGATCCCCGTGGATGGCCCCGGTTTTGGCCAGCTGATCAGCTAAGTCATTTCCAGTTTTGTCTGGTCCCTCTACTTTGGAATGACCCTTGATCTTTTTCCAGTAGATGGTCATCCCATTCGATGTGACCAGATCATCAATATTTTGGATTAACTTCCCATGTTTCAAGGGTTTGTTATTAGCACATAACATGCCTCTGGTTTTCCAATTAACCAGGTGCTCCACGAACCCGTTCTGTACATAATCCGAATCTGTGATTATGACCAGTTCATGGAGTTGATGTTGGACAGCAGTGAGGATGGCCTGATGCACAGCCATCAATTCTGCCACCTGACTACTTCGGGGACCAATTTTGTATCCAGCGGAGGGTTCTGGGGACTCATTCACCCAAGCATTCCATACGCCGGCCACCAGTTCTTTCTCCCCGTGGTTGTCAACATGGTGCGAGCATCCACCCACATAGACAGGGGGCATTCCCTCACACTTGTCTTCTTCAAAGATTTTGTGTGGAGAATTAAGGTATGCCTCCATGTTGTCCTTGATTTTTAGACTTTCGTCCTCGAGACAGTTTTCTCTGGCACAATCATGCAAGTCAGCCAGACCTTGCGCGAGGGGACTCTTCTTGTTTGGCCATATCTGACCTCTACAGGAAAGCCTTGCATTGACAGAATCCAGGAAGTAATTCTGGAATTACTCACATTTCCGGCCCGGATTCTGTCACTTTGGAGGTATTGCAGAGGCTGGTGTGGAGTCTCCACTATGATGTGTTCCCCCTGGATAAACGGGCAGTAATTCTTCAATGCCCACACCGTTGCCAGTAGTGCCTTCTCACAATCGTTGAATTTTTCCTCCACAGAGGATAAAGTTTTTCTCGCATAGGAGATTACTTTATTGACCTTGTCATGCTTTTGGTATAATACTGCCGTCATGCACATATTAGAGAACCCTGTCTCCAGGAAGAACTCCTTGTTTCTGACAGGGTAAGCTAGGCAAGGCGCTTGTGAGAGGCTTCTTTTGAGTTGTCTTACTGCCTCGGATTGTTCTGGACCCCATTCCCACTTGACCCCCTCCTTCAAGAGATGAATCAGGGGTCTAGTGATCTCTGTGTAGCCTTCAATGAACTTTCTGCTGTAATTAGTCAGTCCAAGGAGGCTCCTTAGTTCCCGCAGAGTTGTGGGGTCTTTCAGTTTCTGGAGTGCTTCCACTTTCTTTTCTTGGGGACAGAGACCCTGAGGAGTAATCTCATGCGCCAAGAAATTAACACAGGTTCTACACCACTGTGCTTTCTGAAAGGAAAGTTTTGCTCCGGCGGCCCTCAACTGTGTCAGAACATAACGGATCTCTGCTATGTGTTCCTCCACAGATGAACTTTTGATGAGGACATCATCTACATAAGCCAGGTTACACCTCGCACCCAGGTCGGGCATGGCCTTATGTAGGAAAATGTTGAATTCATTGCCAGAGTTGAGGTATCCGAAGGGAGTCCGGGTCCATGTGTACTGCTGGCCCCCAAAGGTAAAAGCCAGTTTGTATTGGTCCTCCCTACTGACAGGCACGGTCCAGTATCCATTGGTCAGGTCTATTGCTGTGAATACCTGTCACCCTTGAATCTGGGCCATCCCTTGGTCAATGTAGGGCAGAGGCCATCGGGAAGTATGGACCCATTTGTTGAGCTCCCTAAGGTCAGCGCAGAGTCTCCACTGGCCATTTGCCTTCAATATTCCCAGCACCGGATTATTGAAGGTGCTGTGTACTGGACGGATTATTCCCCGGGACTCAAGGTTCTTAATTATTTCAGTAAGGGACTCCATGGATGCGAGAGGCAAGCGATATTGCTTCACAAACACTGGAGTCATGCCAGGGTCCGTGGGAATTGTTGTTGTGTGGATGTCGGTGCGACCAGAGTCATATGAGTCTACCGCAAAGAGATCTTGGAAATCCAAGAAACTTGTTTCAACTTTTGCTTCTGTTCCAGAGTCACACAGGCATCAGCTAGGTTGACTCTCTCTTCCACCATCTACCTGAAGCCGGGTAAGCCTTCTGGTTTGGCTATCTCAGCGGCCTCCTCCAGCTGGGTGGAGAGGTCCCTGGTCAGAGTGCTGATTTGGACTGGAGGCTTCAGGTGGGAAAGGCAGCCCTGATGGACCTGGAAAATCACCTCATCCCTCCTGAAGTCACAAGTCACATCTTCCTTACCATAAGGGCAAGAAGTGTACACCAGGAAGTTCCCCCCATGCCGGGTGAAAATCCTGTCTGGTGTTGTGTTGTCATCACTGTCACTGTCAAAACAGTCCTTGGGGATTGGTCCTAACAGTTCATTTCCTAGATCAATGGAAAAATGTCGGTCATCAACCGCCATTCCAATAATGGTGCCTGCGGCTAGAGTAATACTCTTTAAGCCACTGTCATCCACCTCTATTGGAATGGTGTCATGTTCTATGTTGACTAATGGAGTTGGGTTTACCCCCAACCCTTGCTGTTGGAGAGAAGCATTTAGATGAATATAAGCATCAGTGTTTTTCAATTTTTGTCCTCTTTTAACTTTCACTTCCAGGGAGAATTGTCGGGTCCTTTCTGGGATGGTGACTTCCTCTTTGATCTGAATTTCAACTGCATAAGGTAGCAATTGAGCTGACCTAAATGCTTTTTCTGGATCATCAAAGCCCATGGGATTATCCGCTAATCGGGACCAAGCTTTGAAGTTTATTAGGTCCAAACTAATGGCACAGCGATTGAGAATGTCACTGCCTAAGTAAAAGGCGGCAGTGACGTCTCGCACGACCCAACAATTATGGACTATGCTCTTGTTGCCAATGGAGATTTTGAGCATACACCTGCTTGGCAGGAGATGTTTGGAATTGGGTGCTTCTAGGTCCATTTCCCATTTGTCTAGCAGTTTGAATGTGGGAATGGCTGGATCTTTTGGGAGGTGGCGGAACATAGCTTCGCTGATGAAGCTCTTACCGTTGTTCACACACACTCGAGCGAGAACAGAGTCCTTCCCATCATTTAACTGAACAGGGCTGAACAACTGCTCTCCAATTTGCTGAATATCAGCCAGGCTCTGAGCTGATTTCACATCTTTCTGGACTATCAGAGTGGGAGTTTCTGATTGTGGATTAGTAAAGAATTTCAGGGTGTTTCCTTCCAGTGTGGAATACCACCTTAAACTGGAAGGAAGGTTGATTTTCAGAAATAGAGAGGACCCCCCATCACCAGTCTGTTGCCCTACTGCTATTACTGTCACGTCTGGAATTTGGTTGTTCTGGAAGTGAAATTCTACTTGGTCAGATTTTTGTTCAACCATGTGGCAGGTGCCATTTAAACTAACATGGTTGACACTCTGTTTTAATTTTATTGGTCGGCTAGTCTGCGTCCAGAGGACCTTGTTTACACAATCTATTAGGGGTGACAACCTTCTCAGGAGGTCATTCCCTAGTAAACAAGGGGTGCCCTCTGGAGTCACTACTATGACCGGGTGTTTCACCTTGTGTGGCCCAATTTTGATGTCCAAATCTGCAGTCCCCTCGACAGGAATTTCCTTTCCGTCAAATTTCTGCAGTTGTCCAGGAAAAGAGGTGAGAGGAATACGGTAATTCTCCCCCCTTCCTGCATTTAGTTCATCAAAGGCCCTTTTGGACAGAAGGGTAGCTTGGGATCCAGTGTCCACCAGTGCCGAAATTGTACCCTGCCTCTGTATTTGACCGGGGCATAATATCTTCCCTCCTTCTCCTCAAGGTGGCACAGATAATGCACATTTTTGGACAACTGGTGGGCTAACTTTCTGGTTTTTGACATGGCGAGAGAAGAGATTTGGGCAGAATTCTGTGAAGAGCCTGGGGAATCTGAAAGAAAAAATTGGCAACTGGAGATCAGAGCCATTGTGGGTTCCCCTGGTTCCAGTTCTGGGCCACCCCCCCTTTTCGGAGGCAGTCATCAGGATGGGTTTGAACCAGGGGATTTTGGTATTGTCGGTTCTGGGATGAGATGATGGGCGGCAGTAGCTCAGTCTCCACATCTCCCCAGTCTGAATTGGCATCCCTTGGGACCCATTTTTCTTTGGGAGGAGTTCCCCCATCTCTAAAGGAGAAGCTCCTTTTCCCAGGATCCTCTGAGGATCCCTCTCCCTCAAATTGGAAGACCTGTACCTCCTCCACAAAGTGGGTCTGTTTGGGTCCTTTGTTTCTCCTACCCAACCCTCTGCTCCTTGGGAGGCAGGCTTTCAGGGGCAGGAGATTTTGTTTCCGGTTCCTGGTTTTCCAGGGGCTGTTTACAAGTTGGGAAGGAAGCTTCCTCCAAGGCTTTACACCCCCCTTCCCCTTGTGCCTCCTCCCCGGGAACCGGTGGGTTATCGGGGTGCTGTCCCTGTCATTGTTCTGGAGCACCAGGTCCAGAGTTTGGGGCATTCTGTGGTGGCATGCTCATCTGAGGGTTCTGTTGAGCCCTCAGTATGTGACCCAGATCCCGTGCCATATTTTGGACCTGGCGCTCAAGTTGTGAAACCCGCTCAGGCTGATACGGGGCTCTATTTTCTCCACTGGGCTGATCCTGGGAAGGGTAGCTATCCCTTCTCTGGTAGTACCCCTGGTTGGGAAGATTTTGGTACCCCTCCACCCTTGGCCTCCCCTCTCCCGGATTAGGTTGTCTGGGCTCAGGGAATTGGGGAAAGAAGGATGGATGATTTTGGGGCTGGAAATTGGGTGGATACCTGGGGAAAAAGTTATGCCCAGGATTTGGTGAATTTCTGCCCTCCTGTGGGCAGTTAGGAGGGAAGTTCCCCGGGTCAGGTGCTTGGCTGGATCCCCCCCTTGGGCTGGAGGAGTCCACACATAGCCCAGGATTGGTCGGTTTCCCTTGTAGCGGGGACTTACATAGTCAGGGGAGCGGGGGACCCCATTTGTGGGACTACCTCCTCGACTCCCTGTCTGTGACTGGCCCGAGGGCCTTCTGGGCTGTGAATTATTTGGTGCCGGCAGGTTTTTAGGCCCAACCATCTCCAAATCTAAAACGGGGGCAACCTTTACCTCTGCCACCTTGGCAGCGGCAGGGGTGCTGTTGGTTTTGGGGTTTTTCGGCGCATTATTTTTATTTTCGATGGGCTTCTGCACCTCATAGATCCGGGTAGCCTGTTCAATGATCCAGTCTAAAGATCTTTTCTCATGAAAATCTCTCACGAGGTGGGTCATTATGTATTTGGGTAAGGCATGGAAAAACGTATTGATAAATTCTCTGCTATCCGTGCGCACCCTTCTGGTGGTCTGCGCAAAAGCACGCTTTAATTGTTGCACAAACTCTTGTGGGGCCTGATCCTCCCCACATTGCAAATTGTAGGCTGCCTTGCGAGCCTATTGAGGATTTCTGTGCACAGAAAAATGTTTCAAGATGGCCGCCCTGTATGTGGACCACCTTGAATGGTTTTGATCCTCCAGCCCTGCAAAGAAACTGGAGTATTCTGGTGAGAATGTCCATTGGGCATACTGGATGCAGCTACTGCTGTCCTTCAAATGGAAAGTCTCCATCATTTGCTCATAGAGCTCCAAGTGTTCCCAAACAGAATACTTGGCGTTCTTATGATAAGGCGTGTTGACACTACTTATTGCCTTTATTTGTTTCAATGGGTCCTTAAGCAAGGCCCTTTTTGCCTTATTGGCCTTTTTGGTTTGGGTAACCCTGGTCCATTCATCCTCTGACTCAGAAGCACTGCTCCCAGAGGTGCCCGTCTGATCTTCCAGGTTTTCCCGGATTCTGCAAGCCTGGGAATGGCTGGCAGAATGTGGGGACCTGGTCTCCTGTGTCCTGTAATGCTCAGAGGAGTCTTCAGACCCCTCCTTGCTGCCAGGATTTGATGGGTACCCCCCCCACTGACCTAACTGGGCAGAGGTTTTCAGGATGCCCTTAATGGGCCTACTCTCCTGGGGTTCACCACTAAATTGCACTGTGCTTGGGTGCCCATACCCGGATGCCCGCCCATCCATTCCTGGGAGGTACTGGCCTATGAGCCCCATACTTCTAGCTGGATAGTAATCTGCCATCCCCGTGGCCCTGGGCTCATGTGCGCGAGGGGACATGGGGGTGGCAGAGTCCAGGGACTGGTAGAGATGAAGGCCTCTGGTATCAGGGCTCCTGAGGTTATGCTCAGGCGTTTCCCTTTCCCAGCGAACCTCGTCTCTAGCAGCCCCTGCTCCCTGTTGCAATGCAAGAGCCTGCGCATTCAGTTCCTCAGTTAAGGCCTTACTAGACTCTATCAGTCTCTCCTGGATGGCTACCTGTTGCTGGAGCCTATCATTGTGCTGACAGAGAGCCTCATTTTCTCTCTGTGCCTCCTGATTGGTCCTGGAGTACTGGGCCAGTCTCTGCTGCAGGAGGGTTACCTCCTCAGTCCCATCCCTACTGGCCTGCTCCTTTCTTGCCAGAGCCTCCTCCACCCTCCTGGTGTGATCTAGCAAGCCCTGATGCTCTTTTTGGAGGTCACCCAGCCCTTGGAGGGCCAAGTGATTTTCTTCAATTTTTCTTTTTAAATGGCAGACTTCCTGGCCTAAGGTATCCCATTCCTGACCAAGAGCCTGCATTTGTGATGCCAGGTCGTCCCTCTGCCTTTGAAAGGCACCAGCTTTCTGGCGTTCTTCATCAAACTCTGCCTGGGTATCCAGGTCTTTCAAAATCAATTTATTGCTTTCCTCTTTCTCTCTGTCTAGTTGGATTTGCAGGGTGGCTACCTGCTCTGTGCATGTCCTGTTGAAATTGATCTGTTGCTCCAGCTTTTTCTGGCTCTGCAGTAAGGAGTCCAAACTGTCTTGGCGCTCCTTCTGCAAAGCCAGAATTCTGGTATCCTGGTCTGTCTTTTCCTGTTGCAGTATATCCATGTCCTCTTTTATTTTAATGATATACTGCCTACTATCATTTTCTGACTCCTGGCTCCTCTGCAGCCTCTGCTCAGAAGAGACCAGGTCAGATTGGGCCTTTTCTAACGCCATCTGTTGCCTATTTGCCAGATCTTGGCCTTCAGCACATTTGTCCTGCATGGCTCCCATATATAGATACAAATATGCCGCTATCCTGGCAATCTTATTGTGTTGATCTTTTGCCTTAGAAGCCATATATAATTCACTCAGGGCCACATGTAATGGACCCTGATCTCTCCATGTATCTGACCCTGTTTCAGTGACCTGTTCCGCGATTGCCTGCAACCAGACCGTTTGGTCCTGATGAGTCCACTCACCTCTCACAAATACCTTATGTAAGAAGTGCTCTCTGGCTATTTTCATATCTACCAAGGTCGTCATTCTGGAATTTGAGTTCCTTCCTGACTTACAGATGTTTGTATTTTATTTTGCAAAACAGACCGTTTCCTTAGAGCGTTCCTTTGAGGGATGCTTTCACAGTGTAAAACAGCGTGGTGATCTAACCGGATATGTGTATCTGGTCAGTTGTCACACTGTATTAATCTGCACAAGTGGTAAATCTAACCCAGAATATCCCGGCTCCGAGCCCCCACTTTGTAAGCGATATTCAATCAACACTACAGCTAAGTCAATGCCTAGTCTGGGATGCTGAGGAAAACCCTTATTGATGTATTTTTATGTCCAGTTCAGTACTTTGGATGACAACCCTTGCATAACACACACCTCTTAGAATCCCCCTGACCCCACTGAGCCAAGAAGTAGGTTTGTTTTGCAAATTTAAAAGGTTTATTTGGACAATTCAACAATATATATCTATCACACTTTATAAATAAATTGATAACTGATATCACACTTCAGAATATGACCGTGATCAACAATGGATAATGTTACAGGGGTACACTGATTTGGTTACTTAGGAGTAGTGTAGAGGATGAGGTAGCTGAAAATGCTTGATGGTTTCAAGGAAATGCAAGGTGGAATAAAATGCAGTACAGAAATAACTTGTTATGATTTTAGCAAAAGGTAATATGATCTCTTTTTCTTTTGACAATTCACTCCCCCCCTATGCAATACAAGAAATGGAAGGAGAGCACACAGTCTTCAAGAATCCCAACAAATCACACTTTATAATGCAATACACAGTTCCAGTTCCCCCAGCAAGCTTAGAGAAAACAGGGATGAGTTTTAAACACAGGCAAATTACTTTAATGTGGTTTGCAAGGAAGTGAAAAGGTGCTAAAATTGCTTTTAATTCCCTCTAGAGGTTCAGGGTGAGTGAGAGATGCTTGTTGGTATTAGTTCAGGCTCACTTTAGCAATGCTCTATGAGTTATTACCAGGTTGCAAACGGATTTTAACAAATCAAAGAATGGAGCTGCTATTTTGACAAGTAGAGAAATTGAGCCAAATCGCAAATCGCGGTAAATTCCGCGAGTGCGTAAATCGCGATTGCGGAAATTGTTTAGGGAGTAGGAAGTCGGTTCTACGTTTCGTTAGAATCACAGCTTTAAAATGAAAGTTAAACCACCACGTTCCTAGGACAAACGGTTCCGGAGTTACAGACGATTTAATAAAGGTAGATTTTCGGATTTAAAGTAAAACTCAAAATGACAGGTGACAGCTTGCAGCTTCAGAATTGACAGGTGACAGACAGTTGTGCAGCTTTACAAATGACAGATGACACAATTTCTAGGAGGCTGTTCTAATTAGGTTAAAATAGTTTGGATTAGATTATTTTAACTAAGACATTGGTTCTGCACAGTTCTGCTAGGTACTCACAATATAAATTTGAAATAGGCCTCGTCACGGATCTGGTCAACACGTCCGGCGGCGGTTTTCTCTGCTCGGCGGGTCAATCAGGCACCGGTTCTGCTCACAGGGGTCTGGGTCTGGTCTGCGGTTCCGGCAAAAATTCTTGGCACAGAATTCAAACAGCTCGCCCGGCTGTGGAATAGTTTGCAGATGATTTTAAGGATGCTGAGGCCTGCTGAGAAGAGTTCTCAGTTTGTGGGTTTAGGCCCTTGCTTTAAGTATTGAAGTAAAGTTCTGATCTTTGGAAATTGATGGATGTGAAGTCTGGAGTCTCCTGGCAGAGTGTCCCGCAGAAAATGGAATTGAATTTCTCTACCTGTCCCAGCAGTCTCTTTTTATGTGTTTTGGAAGTGGGTGTGTGCCTGGCATAACTGAGCCTGCCCCTCTCTACTTGTCATTGGCCCAATTCTCCCCTCTCCCATGATTGGGGGAAGGAAATGGATTGTCATCATGATGAGGTCTGTTTATGGGCTAGAGGATCCTCCCCTGGTCAATTTGCCCACAAATCTATATTTGATTCAAATACATATTTCCCAGGTACACAAGTGGTTGACATTACATGTACATATTACTCCTTGCTTAAGGTAGTCTCTGTTCCGCCTCTGGCGTTTCTAGGAGCTTGCATTCAAAAATGGCAACTTATTTTCGATTTTAGTGGGTTTTGCAACATTGGTTTTTCATCAAAATTTATACAAAGGTACATTTCCCTTCCACATATATCCCAGTAACTTTCCATGTCTCTAGCTTAAATACAGTGTCTACAATAATCATAATTAGCGGGGTTTTGCCCCAGAACATGGTACAAATTGGAGTTTGGACTCAAATCGTGAGGGCATTTTTCAAACTAAGACTCTCAAAGTTGTACATTCCTGTCATTTGGTTACAATAAGTTATCACTGTTTCTATAAAATATATATTTGTTGCAATTCAACTCCCCAAAGTGTTTGGGTCCGCCTCCAGAAGTCTGGGTGGGTCAGTGATCACATGTCTCTCCTTGCTGGCAGAGGGCTGTTGACAGGAAACACTCAAAATTAACATACCCCATTCAACAGAAAGGGGCTATTTTCTCTCTCCTCCAGGCTGAAGGGGATACCCCCTCCCTCTCACTCAGAAGGGCCATGTGATATCCTGCCTCCTGTGGTGAGTTTCTGGGGTGTTAAGAGTTCTCAGCCTCTTGGCCTCTGGGAACAGCAGGTGGCTAAGATTTTCAATTAACCAACAAGCTTTGAAGTCCCTGCCCCTCTTGCAACTCCTAAATACAGTTTCCCTGTCAGAGTTTAGACCGCTAGCGCCGCCTTGGGGAATTTGTCAGTACTGCATCCATTTTTGAGTTGTCTTGAATTACTGCATTTCAATAGAGTGGTCTTTTGCTTGATAGTATAGGACCCTTGCTTAACATTGTTTTGATGGCATCCTTACAGTAGAGTGGTGATGTGGAACCCCCCACAAGAAGGTTGCATCTTTGGAGTGGTCTCGTGCCAACTGCGCAGTTCTCCTATTCTGGCGTACATGTGGGCTTTTTGGCCATCTTGGATTTTCTAAGCCCACAGCACCAAATGTTGCAGCTTAATGACTCAAACGTGGGTCAATACACCTGACATGCAATGTCTGAGCATGCAAAGTTATCGCTGGAGGATATGTGGTTTCTGCATCTTTGACATTTAAGCCCACAAGTGGCACTAAATAAAGCTAAATATTGACTAAGTCAATTATTGTTTTCATAGCCACAAGAAAAAAGCTAACACTCTCTTCGGGGAGGTAAGAAAATAGAGATATAATTTCCCCTCTCCTACCTGCGTGCAGGTATTCTTTAAACTACGGTCACCATTATTGGATGAACCTTGGGGGTCATAACAAGTTTGCTGGTATCCTGCCGGAATTACCGGTGGGATACCGGCAAATGGACCTGTAGAGGAGCAGCTGAATGCCTCTATGTGAAGTCCCAAACCCATTTTGCCCATATGTTGGAAACCCGAAATTGCGACACGAACAACATCAGTGTTTGATTGTGCCAATTCCATGGAGAGTCTTCAAGAAAAGGTATCCATTGAGAAGACCCTATTTGATGTACCCTTGCAGAGATTACAATCTCTTGGAGGAGGTCCCGAAAGGAATATGAAGATGAGAAGAAAAGAAGCTGGTGATGTCACAAGAAATGAGCGTGACGCACTGAGAAGAATGGTCAAAGAAGAAAATGCATAGACCTTAAAGAATCTGATGACGAAGTAAAGAATTGAGTAAACTTTCATATGTCATATGTGGAATGAAGACTGCATGCGTGAAGAGCACTGCACAAAATACAAGCTGTAATCATAAAGGCTGGCTATATGTAGTGAATAGACTGCAGACGGTGCCGCAATTATATAGAATTTTGACCCATGAAGAAAGGAGGTAAAAATCGAGGAAAAGCTTGGAATTGCTGTCTGGCCTGGTGTCAAAGGATGGAGCGGCCAAGAACCGGTTATCTATCCTTGAAGGACAGTGAATGTGAGAAGTTGAATCAGCCCTTGTTAAGGTGCAAGAAAGAACATCATGAGTGTCATGTTTATTAATTTAAGACAGGCCAAAATACGGTCTCCTGTCATGTGAGTCAAGGAAGGAAATAGGAGTTGGGCGTACAGACGTGGACTTCGATAAGAGTGTGCCTGTACTCCCTTTCATTTTCAGGAGCAGTGATACTTTGCAAGGACAAGTTCAAAGACAATCTTAATGGCAGAAGGCATGAGCGATGAGAGATGTACGCCTAATTGGGTGAGGAGACACGGTCAAGTCCACCCACTGGCACCTGGGGTACCAGTTTACGTGCTGCTAAGTGAGTCAAATGTTCCAGAATGGTACAAGCATGCCAACCAATTGTAGAGGGCCATATAACGAAGAGCCTTATAGTTTGAGAGCCAATGGTGTACCGTGTATCTAGTAACTAGCCGGTCAAGTGGCACAGCGAGTAAAGCGTTCGCTTTGACAGCCGTGCAGAGCCTGCAGAGGTTCGAATCCCGGCAGGGCCAAACTCAGCCTTTCATCCTTCCGAGGTCGATAAAAGAGCACCACACACCGTGGGTAATAATAAGCAGCGCTCAGATACCTGAGGGTTTGTAGCGCTATATAAATGCTAAATTATTATTATTATTAACTGATGAAAATGACTTGCACTAGGGGTGGGCATAAGTTGTCCACCTGACTGTAGAGACCCAATCACAACCCGATCCCCTAAAGAAGGTATACTTAGATGTTCCCCTTAAGCCAATCACAACCCCCTGTAGGATTTTCTTAGTTTGCCACATAGTATGAAGTCACTTATGACACATTTTTAGTATTTAAGTGTGTTTTTTATGTAAAATGATTGAGAGCACGATTGAACGTCCGTTGATGTCTGTTTTAGACAATTGAAAATAAAAGAGTTGGAGGAGAGATTTTGCCAACTTTCTGAATCGATCGTAATTTCGGTATATTCAAGGTGCTGGCAACAGCGGTAAATCTCCATAACATGGAGCACGATGGAGGGGATTGCTGGAATTTCCAGCACTGGTAATAGTGTTGCAGGAAATGATGGCTGCTATTGCTAGTGGGGGCCTGATTTACATCCAGCCCTTGTAAATCGGGTAACCCCGACCTGCAAACTTGGCACGTTAATTCCAGACCACCAAACCTATAATGACACCCATGTCTGTGAAACAGACCTGCTATGAAATGATTGCTCGCCTTATTAGGTAGCCTCTCAGCTGGTAATTGTGGCAGATGAGGCAGATGGAATGTTTCTGTGCCCCACCTTTGAACGACACAGGAGCTAATTCCTTTAATGAGCCACTGCACTGAGCAGGACTGCGCCACAGTGGTGACTCTGTGCCCTTGTGCGATAGATATTCTGTCACACTTTGTAAACTCAGTCACCTGCCTTAGGATCAATGTTTAATAACCCGCAGGGAGTGTGTTCATGCCAGTTGCCAATAGGTCATAATTTTCTGGAAAGTAATGTTTATTTGCATTGATTTGTTGGTAAGGGAGCATTACAGAAAGCAATCAGCTAGTTTAAAAATTAATACACCTGCCATACCAGATCGTTGTTTGACTGAAGTTGGACTGGAACATCAATTAACCCTCAAGGAAAACATGAATGTATTTTCGGGCTAATTGGCAAATCTTGCAATGCTGCACATGACAAGTTTTAGTGCAGAAGTAGCTCTAATGAGATATTCTGGTTTATGGACAGCAGAAGGGCGCCTGCGTGCTTTATTGCTATATAATTGGAGAGGCAGATATGTACAGAGCCGTTAGTATGTGTACAAGTGAGAAAAACATGCTATAATATTGAGACTGAAAACGTCTTAGACAGAGTATAAATAAAGTGAACATCAGAAGGTAATTTCCTTAAATATTACACAGCACAGAAATGTTTTTTTTCAACTCAGCTGCCTCTGCCAGGCACTGCCATAATGGCACTAACTGGCCAAAAGATGTTAACAGCTGAAAATGGTGGGATTACCTGCGCATATGAGAGCAGTGTCTTGAACATGCCTATCTAGTGCCTATACACGAGTCAACAATGCTGGCTTTGTCAGTGCTGGCTTTTAGAAATTGACTTTAGTGTAAGGAACAGATATAAATTATGTGGCTAACGGCACACTTGGTTAATGTATTTTTGTTACACCATTAAGACATTTGCAGAGGAAAATTACGCTATTAAGTCTCAGCTGACTGCTTGGAAATAAAGTTTGATATTACTACTTAATAGAGCAAGTCCAAAGGAAAAGCATGAGAATGTGTTTTGCACAGGGAATGGTCAGGTGGTAGGTGGGTACAGCCAATGGGATTAGAATGTCCATAGTCCATCAATTGGTGGGCAAATCACCAAACAACACTTACAAGCTGTGTATCCTTCTCAAATGTCATCTGCATCCTATATGTACACGAGTGGAATAGTATTGGCATGTAGGTGCAATTTAAGTGCCACCTACTAGCCAGAACTAACAACTGTCAACAAACATATATGTTACAAGGCGCTGGCAACTGTTTCATAGACAAATAAATGCCAGCCAGCAAAAGGTAACTATTTGAAAAGGAAACCGAATTTGAGCCTTGTATTGCATTTATTCTTAGGCTGTTTTCGTTTTTTATCAAATGGCATGTGATTGACTGTTTCTATTTTAAAGGTGGAAGAGGTGAAAAACGAACTAACATGAACACAAATAATGATTTTTTAAACAATTACAGAACACTCAAATACATTTCCTCCCAAAAATTCAGATTGTAGGTGCCCTTGCCTTAAGAATATGTTACTAAAATGTCATCCAAACATGTCCCATGAGCCATAAGTTATTAGTATTAGAAATCTGGGAAAAGTCAATGCAAATCGGTTGTATCTTAACCATAGGGCAGTGTACTCAGAGAAAAACAATGGACATGAGAACCCGAGAGTGGAAGAGCATGACAAGAGAGAGTCAGGGAGGATTTACACACAGTGAGGCAAATGGGGGAACATAGAAAATAGTCAGGTTGCACATGGACAATGGCAGGCATTTAAGTTGTCAAGCGTTTTCCCATTACCATGGTTAGCGGCAAACAATGCTTTACCAGTGGAAGGATTATGTGAATGGTTACCATAGAAATATGTCTTCAACCAAATGACTGTGGTATGTTATCATAGGAATTTCTCAGGGGAACCTACTGCGGACATTAATGGAAAGTTAATACAGGAGGACATGGCCAATGGTCAGTAGCCCATGCACATTTAGTAGCGTAGGCCTAACTGGGACAGGGCCCATGGCTGTTGGATCTGAAAATGTAATAGTGAGGTGGATATGGAACATGGCTATAGGCGTGGCACAGTGGCCATGGTCAAGGTCATTTAGCCTATTTGTGCAACTTGGACAGTGGAAATAAATCAACAATGATACGCAATTACATTATTGTGGGACTATACACTGGGGGGGACTCAGATTTTAAGATGGTTGACATGTCTGACCCCTGCCAAAGTTCCTAGGTTTTGTGGCGACAAATCGGATTTTCTCAACTCTGCCCTAACTAAAGTATGAAATAAAATATGTTCAATATAAAAGGTCCCCAATTTACTATGTCATCTGTGCTATGTACAAAGTCCTTAAAGCAAATGTAGAACATGTTTTAAAAACAGGCAAACCAATGTCTGACAAGGTAATAGACATTTATTTCTAAGGTATTTTCTGCATTTGAAAGAACCACCTTTCAAGTTATTTGCTGCAGCTTTGAAAGCATGCATATGCTGACTATGCCTGCACGACCGTCTCTCAAACTGACCGGAAGTGTCTGTTGAGTGAAGATGTATCCCTACCACAAGAATGGGACATTTTTTTGGCACTGACAAATCCCTGGCAAACTTGCAGTGATGTTTAGGTCTTGCATAATGATTTGTTGTTCGATTATGACCAGCAGATCTTGTGAGATGACATCATTGATGACATCACTGGCTATGCCACTAATTACCTCCCTCATATATGACATCACCGATTAAATCACTCATTGCATTACTGATGACATCACTGGTGACATCACTAATTATATCATATATGACATCACTGAGTACATAACCTATGGCATCAGACATAACATCATGTGTGACTAAGGTAATGACAGTGTTGGTTAAATAAATACCATTTTGAAATTGTAGGACTATTTTATTGCACATAAAACTACATATACATATTATCAAGGTACATTATTTTCTGCTGTAATTATAAGGCACATATTATTTAGCTGTCATCTCTTTAAATGAGGTGTATGCTCTACAGCTTGAAGTGTGTAAAAAAACAATACATTTTAAAAACGACAGTATTTCAAGATTCTTCTCCTTTTGCAGTTTCTCTGTTTTACTTTAATTACATGGCCTGCGGTAGCGGCCATGTAGTTATGGTAAAGTTACTCATCTCATTGGAAGAGCACTTTTTGGGCGGCTTATAACTTTGCTCCCGCTGGACAAATCCACACCAAACTCTGCCAGAAAAGTATATGGCCCACTCTGAATTCTTTTGCAATGTTTGGTGTGGTTTGGTCCAGGGGGGGCAAAGTTATAGTGGGGGTTCCCAAAATTTATTTTTTTCCCATAGACTAAATGAGGAAAAATCTTTGCTCAATAATCTCTGGGGAGGTAAGGGGTGATAAGGATGGGATGGGATATGGCTGCAAGAAGCAAAAGAAAACGGGTGTTTTGTGCCACGAAAGTCCGCGAAGAGTTTGGATGTTCGTGAACAGTCCTGTAAAGTTTGCGAACACCTCAGCATTACAGGGTTGGTGAAATGCAGTTCTTGGATGGCTTATAACTTTGGCGCCACTTAATGGAGCTGCATGAATTTTCGCATTTATATTTCTGATCCTATTCTGAGTGAGCCTGCAAAGTTTGGTGGGATCCTGTCATGAGGCGGCAAAATTAGAGGGGGGGTCCCAAAATAATGTAAAGGCTTATAAATGAGGTGCCATTTGACGAATCTACACTTAATTTTGGAAACTGATAATACATTTAGATATAAATGTTTTTGCGAGGTTTGGTGGGATTTTGTAAAGAGGGGGCACAATTAGATGGGGGTCCCATAATAACATAAAGGCTTATAAATGTGGTGCCATTTGACAAATCTACACAAAGGTTTGCAAAAACATTATAGATCTAGATATAAATGTTTTCGTAATGTCTAAATGGACTTTGTCAAGTGGGGGCTAGGTTATATGACGATTACATGTGCATACATTTGACACTTTTGAAAAAATAAAACATGGGTGGATTTCCAGCAAACTTGCATAAGGAACATTGGCAAGGACCTACAAGCATGGTTTTGCAAATGTGCCAGTGTTTTATTATTTGACAAGTGTCATAATGTAGCTACAAAAAATAGCAATATACCTTTAGTGACTGAGGGGTAGCCTGTGGCCATGGGCAGTGGCCAGATTGTCCGGGTCATGTAATAAGGTCATGATTCGGACAATCTGGCTACTGGACATGACCACAAGGGACAAAACGTAGGATTAAAGTGGCCATGTCCACCTGGGACTGGCTTTGTGGTAAAGTTATTCGAAATTAGGATAGATCTGAAAGGGAAGAAAAATGTGCTTGTGGTAATATTGTCATAGGGTTCTCATTTTGCTTTCTGCAGGCTGCCATGGAAAGCGAAGAGGGGCCCTGTACGGAACCCGCGCCTTCCCTTTCCATAGTGGCCATCTTGGAAAAGGATTTTCCTTCCTACAGTGCACGGTGGTGGCGCAAGTTATGGTTGTTTAGCTTACCATAAGTGGCGAATTTCTGGGGTTTCTTGATTTTACTTGAAACCATAACGTCCCTTTAACAAGTTTTTTCTTTGAATTTCATAGGTTTTTATTAGTCCAACATAACCATAACGTCCCTTTAACAAAGTTTTTTCAGTGAATATTAAGTTATAATTAATTGGGCCATCACATGGCAGCACTAGCATTGGTAACGATATTCACCTATTGATATTTTTTTCACCCTGTCACATCACTTGCTATTATTTTATTTTTTCTCGTTGCACACCGCAATATTCCATAAAGAGCCTTAAAGATGGTGGCATATCGCGGAATTGACCGAGCATCCGCACATGCGAGTATGGCAACTTAAATCTTGTTTAAATAAGCACAATACATGATAACACTCGAATCAAGATCTTTACAGCACCATTAGGCAGGACATTGTGGCGAATACTATTTCAAGATGGCGGTGACAACATAGTACATTGCGACATCCACTATTTAAACATGGCGTTCTAAACCTGGCCGCATGACGTCATGACATCATCACGCACCAGCGTGAAGACGCATGACGTCATCACGCTAACGCCATTTTTGCATACTTTTAGCGTTATATAAAGATGGTCACAAACACACATTTATCATGGCAGACGGACCATCCCAATGGACGGGACAGATTTAAGAGTAGCAATTACAAGCCATTGTAAGCATATCTATACTTTCGTCTATACAACTGCTCCCTGCTCTAGCTCACACTCAACTAGCCCACACTAGGCAGTTCATTAAAACTCACCTTATTCCAAAAGTAATTACCTTTTTTCCTTTTTGTTCCAAGTGACTCTTTCTAAATGCTTTAACCCCATGTTGACAAACAAGTATATGACCCCTTTGATCGTACTTAACAGACCATCAAACACACCAAATCCAGCTGACTACATGCACTGCTTTCATTCTTCTAGGATAAAATTTCGGGTTACATATTAGACAGCAAACAGATGTATCCCTAACAAATGCTTTGCTTTGGACCATTTGAACACTCAAAGTCACACAAGACATAATAGTCCTGTAAGTATATCTAGTCTGATTATTTAACAATTAACTTTTCTTTAAAAAGAGTGTTCAAGACATAATACTTTGCAATTTCTTTCTTTTCCTCTCTGAGTTTTACATTTATGTAACACATAACATTCTTCCAAACTGAGACTATCATCAAAGTCACCTAACTGATCCTAGAAATTGGAACTCTCAAAAACAATTGGAACTCTCCTTTCAAACACCCATTTTTTCCTCCTGATGAACCACTCCAACCACGAAGTGGGGAAACACGTGTCGAGGACACTTTCAGAACTTAGAGTTTTCAACTTTCAAATAAATGAGGATCTTTTCAGAATTTAGAGCCTTCAGTTTTCAACCGAATTACAAACAATTTATATAGATCCTTGGCTCCAAATACATTTAGGAAATCAGTCTTTCATCTACATACAGCTTATTGTGCCTAAAATCCAAGGAATTTGTCACATAGCAAGGAGACCAGGAGCTTACCCTACTGTCGGCTTTCTCCCACTCAAGTACCATTGAAGAATTAGGAATTTTGGGACAAAGGCCGACCGACTCAACAACAAATCAAGTGTTTGGAAATAAGTCGACTCAAATGAACAATTCAAAAAGCTTTCTTTGACAAAATCGACCAATTGAACGATTCTAAAGACTTTCTTTGACAAAATTGACCTATTGAACATTAAGATGTAAACTGACCAGTTTGCACAACTTTTATTTTTCCTTTTTGTTCAACGGAGTAGTGAATTAACTACATTGTTCTAATTTTGTTTTCATCGTTTATGTCTAACACCCAAAAATAAAACAGAACTTTAAACAGAATTAATTTGAATCTATCATTTATTCACCAGAGAAGCACAACCATGGGACTTTAAGTTTCAATTAATTTAGAGAAGAACAAATGAAAATGTTGCAAATTTAATTGCATGTTTACAAGTAAAAATTGCATTTGTAAACTTAATTTCTTTCCTGTAAAGAAGGAATGGGCGAATTAGCCCCCCCATACATTCTACACTCAATGAACCACTTGCTCTTGCACTAGTGGGGGACGCCTCCATCGCCCTTCTGTTGCCATGAGGAATAAGGCGTCAGCTGGAGCACAGGTGGGGCTATTGCAAGACACACTTGGACTCCATTTTGTGTGCCCTCGACTCCATCTTTGGACTATGCCGCGATTCTGCACTACGAAGTCTACTCTACCCTCAGCAGCGCCGTGCCCAGAGAGCACTAACTGCCCCACCTTTTCTGCACGGCCCAAGTCCATATCTCACGGATGCGCTGAAGCTAACTGTTACAATTAAAACTATGTATCGTATCATTCTTCCTCTGAGATCACTGTCCTGTGTGTGAACCGGTCTGAACCATGACTTGTAGCTCATCCATCTCCACAAACCTGCTCCTGCACCCCTCACCCTCGCTGTTGGAAAATTACTGCTTGTGTAACCCTGTGCCCTACTATGGTATTCTCTTGATGTAACAGAAGTGTGACCCCACTATGCTGACCACCCCTGAGTGCCCCTAATAAACCCAGACTCCTGTCACAGTATATCCTGTCCTAAACTAACATGTGTCACTCCATTCCCCTGTCCGCCCAATGTGGCAGACCATCTTTTGCCCAGCCCAGTCCCCAGGTTATCACAGAAGGCAAGACCCCTGGACCCTTCCCCTTAGGAATGATCCAATGTAAGACAATGCTATCATGTGTGTGTACAATTTATAAGCCTCTAAGATGTATTCAAAGGTATATTAATGCTCATTGTTTATTGCATGTCTAGAATAAGTGTATAGATTAGCTAGTGAGGTCCAACCGCCTCTCCGACCTGCCCTAACCTTCACCTCGCACGGACCGGCCCAGCTGAATCACGTGATGTCCAACCTTCCGCCAAATCATATGCCAATTCCGTGGAGCCGGCCCATGAACAAATATAGGTGCACCTCCTTTCTAACCAATGCTATTGTAACTTTTACACTGTATAGAACTCATCACTGATGACGCTGTAAAACTTTAAAACCTATTCTATTTGTAATGTTTGCCAGAGCGCTCTCAAAGCAGCAGAGTTCTCTGGATGCTGAATACTATATAAATCTTTGACAAACTCACAATCAACTCTTGTGGTCTGATTCCCTACTGGGATGTGCCCTTTATTCTGAGTTTTATTGGTAATGTGGAGAGTGAGCACTTTCACACCAAAATGAGCACTCTGTGTTTATTTTGATGTCTGAAGTCCCTGGTTCTGTTCCACTCCTCTCCATCGCCTCTTCTTTCAAAGCATGCTGTCTAAAGCTGTGTGCCTGTTGAGAGGAGGGGATGGGAAATGTGTTTTGTGGCCAATGTTGCCAAGAGGTGCAAATGATGGCTGATTAGAAAGGGAAGGGGTGCATAAATCTGCATGTCATGTGAAACAAAGCTGGGGCTGGAGATCATTTCAGTCTCACTGTGTTTCTTGAGATTTATTTTGGTTAGCATTGTTTTGTTTGCTGGTAATTTAGGCTTTCAGTCAGAACAGGGAAAATACAACCACAGCTGTAATATTTTTTGCTCTGTGTGTGTGTAGAAATAAGACAATCCGTGTGAGTCCCAGCTTGAAGAAAAGGTACATCCAGCTGTTTATGTTAAAGCTGTGAATCTTTATTTTTTTTATCTGAAGATATAGAGTTATTTGTTTTAAGGCATTAGTACCACAATTGTATTAAAGGTTAAGATGGAATGGGCAATGATATGGAGGAACCCACCTCTATGTGTGTCCCAATACAGGAATTCAAGCATTTCTTTTTTTTTTACTTGTGTGTAATCTTTGAGATTTTTACAAGGTCTAAGTAGCAGAAGCACTACAGAAGGAATACAGAGAACTGAATAGAAGGGTTGCAGAACCGCTTTCCGTCTAGTCCACAGTATGGGCAGGAGGGGGTGTTGATATCTCTAAGCAAGAATTTATCTTTTCCAGGGTGATGTTCAGAAGTTTAGCAGTCACAATAATCCATCGTGTTTGATCACCCGAAATCAAACGGTTCCACCATGTTTCTTCTTCATTAAGAAAGGAATTTCCAAGGAGTGGTGTGGAATATGCCACTCTTTCCTGTCTCATTTCGGGAAATACCATCAGGAGGTGTCTGATCGTTTCAGGCTGATGTAGATCGTCACACAGTCTGCATTTGTTGGCGCCACTGGCCTCCCTAATTGCCAAAATGTCTTGCATCAGTAGCAAATTTAAACATTTTCCTGATGGATTTGTCTGGGCACTTGACAGAGTATGCCAAAGGCTCTTTTAGTTTGTTGAAAGCCATCGGAAGATGGGTTAGCAGTTTATTGGATACTGCTTTAGTGATTGTTGCAATTCAATCCTGGTTTTCCATTTTTGTTTTTACTCTTTGCGGATTGTGTAGCAGATCCTCCGCTGTGCAGGCAATCTCGCACAGTGGCCCTCATTAGGACCCTGGCGCTAAGGGGTTTGCGCCAGCGTTAGCTGCGCCGACCCCTTACCGCCAACTACGAGTTCCCATAGCGCCATGGTCATTTTTCCGCCCGCTTTTTGCGGGTGTAAAAATCCATGGCGCTATGGGACCTCGGTGTTAATTACGCCACCGTAGTGTACGGTGGCGTAATTAACACCTTCCCCACTCCCATTGAGCCCTATGGGGCCGAAATGGGAATGGGGAAGGGTAAATGGGTCAATGGGGACTTACCGCCCCGCCGACCTCGGAATGGGGCGGTAAGTCCGCCATCCGCCATGGCGTAAAGGGACTTTGCGCCATGGCGGAAAAGTCCGCCGATGGCGGAAAAAATCCGCCAGGGTCGTAATGAGGGCCAGTTTGTTTCTTTGGCTTTTACCCAGTCATTTAGCAAGTTGTTTTTGCCAGTTAATTTCCTCCGCAATCAGCTGGTAAATAGGAAGACTGTCTGGCAGCTTGGTTTTCCTGAATAATTGCATGGTGCTTTGCTCAATTGTTGCAGACAGAGGGCCTCATCACAACTTGGGCGTTACCGTCGGCGGTATTACCACCGGTGGTATTAGCCCTACTGCCGAACTCCCCGACGCTAATAGCGCCGGATCACGAGTTCGGCGGTAATGTTAATCCCCATTCCCCATTGAGCCCATTCGGGAATGCCCCTTTCTCCATTGTGCTCAATGGGGAATTTTCACGCTCTTACCGCTGGCGGATTTACCGTCGGCGGTAATAGCGTGAATTTTCAGCGGATTTCCCGCCAGCTCAGAGCTGGGGCGAAATCCGCCGAAGCCCTGATTTGGCAGACCCTTAAATCCAGCGGTAATAGCGCGACCGCCGGATTTAAGGGTTACCGCCGAAGTCGTGTTGAGGCCCAGAGAAAGTAGACCCAGTTCTCTTCTAATTGCAAGAAACAAAGTGGATTTTGGGAGCCCAAGTACTGATTTCTATAGGAAGCCTTGCAATTTCGGCCTTAAAGAGGAAGGAATCGTCGGAGTCGCGTCCATCCCGAAAGCTAGTGAGGGAACAACTTTAGCCTTGTAAAACTGAATTGCTGGGAGTAGGGAACATTTTCCATACATTTTATCGATCACTCTGGTCTGGGCTGTAAGATTCTTTGTTTTTTCCCAGAGTGCCTGTTGCATTTTCATCGCTTTCTTAGAGCTGTCGATTTGGACTCCCAAATATTTGAAAGACGTGACGATTTCAATTTTGGTCTTATCCAATGACCAATGAAGGCTCTCGTTTTTCTTTTTCCAGGGTTTTTGCAGAATTTGTATTTTAGTTTTTGCTTTATTGATTTCAAGGTTTTTATCCTCAATGTAGTGCGCAAGATTTTTGAGTTGGAGGTGGAGGCCAATCTGGGTTTGATCCAATAGGATCAAATCATCTGCGTATAAAATTTGCGGGACAGCGCTTTTCCCTACTTTTTGAAGGAATGATTTTATCTTGCCTTCAGAGTCTTTATAGTCACCCAGAAAGGCAATGAAGAGAGCGGGTGCCAAAGGGCAGCCTTGTTTCACTCCACGCTCCGATTGTATAGCTTCGGATAGTAGGCCCTGCTGGCTGAGACACACACGTATACTGGTATTCGAGTGCAAGGCGATCCCCGGCTCCAAAATGGAGTGAGGGTAATTCCACTCCTTGAGTTTTGTCCAGAGTTTTTGTCTGTCGACTTTGTCGAAAACTTGCAACAAGTCGACGAACGATAGAAAAACACGAGGGGCACCTGTCATTACGTTGTCCTTTATTATGTTTAGCACCAGGACATTCACCTCCGTGCTAGCGTTCTTATGGAAACCCGTTTGAAAGGGGTCCGCGCTGGGAGATGCGCAAGCCCATTTTTGGAATCTTACTAGCAGTAGAGTTGCAACAATCTTCCCAATAATGTCTAACAGGGCTATAGGCCAATAGTTGGCTGGTTCTTCTCTATTTTGCCCTTTTTGAAGATTGGAACAACTACTGCTTGGGTCCATGGGTTCGGAATTAGTTTTGTCTCCTTACAATGGGAGAAGATCTTACTAATGAGGGTTGTCCATTCCTCAGGATGTTGTTTTAAGTCCATATTTGTCAGGCCATCCGGCCCAGGAGCTCTCGATGATTTGAGATTGAGTATAACTCTCTTGATGTCATCCTCATCAGTTAAATCTGCCCATTTTGTTCCGTTGTGACCTCAGTTGTTAGGGGTAGATTTTTCGGGGTCTCGAATTGGGATGAAAAGTAGCTTACCAAATTTGCTTCCAACACTGCATTTGAGAGTTGAATATTAGTTTGCCAGTCTACTTTGTTGACTAATATCCAAAACTCACGTGACCTCGTATTGCCCAAGATTTTTAGCATTTCCTCCGCGTCGGTCTGGTATAGAACTGATCTTATATTTCTAAGCCATGATTTGTATTTTTTGCTCTCTTGATGAAAAACGGTCCATGCTTCTGGAAATAATAGTTGTATCGTCAGTTTTCTCAACAACCTTCTTTTA
This sequence comes from Ambystoma mexicanum, assembly GCF_040938575.1. Taxonomy (NCBI): domain Eukaryota; kingdom Metazoa; phylum Chordata; class Amphibia; order Caudata; family Ambystomatidae; genus Ambystoma; species Ambystoma mexicanum. The sequence goes on along the minus strand of NC_090933.1, from coordinate 769,681,161 downwards.
AGTACTAAGGTGTCTTTGTATGCATGCTTGGTGCTTGTATTTGGTTTGATTGCGCCCAAAATCACCTTTTTAAAAGTCAGTAGAAGTGGGACATAGCTTTCCCTATAAGTCTCTTCTTGAATATGTTCGCCAGCCATTAGAGCTTTATATTTTTCTGAGAGTTCACGGATGTCTGATGTTGTCAGGCGAAGGCGTGCTTGTTGGGTGCTAAGTTCGATATTCGCAACTACTGAGGGCAACTGGAAATCCAGGTTAACTTGAGCAGATTATGGTTGCTCTCTGTGGTTCTAATCTACAAAAGCCGCTATAAGTGGAAGCAAGGCTTGGGAGGCAAAGATGTAATCAAGCGTAGCCGAGGAATTGTCACGTTTCCATGTTTGTATCAGACACTGGTTCTTTTGTAACCATGCCACGTTGAAAAAGTTCCTTGACTTCATTAGTGCCATCCAAGCCATCGCCCTTTCTTCAGTCGAGGAGATAGCCAGTGATTTTTTCGGGCAGATACTAGAATCTACACATTTGGCATTTAGATCTCCACAGATGATAATATTGGGAGTCTCATACTCAACAAGAATTTCGTCGATGACATAAGCAACTGTATCACAGAATTTTGCCGTTGAGGTTCTTTGAGGATTCCAATATAAGTGGACAATCGGCAACGGCGAGGTAGACCATGAGTTGGTTGCCGGGACATAGTAGGTCCTAGTTGTTAGGACTGCCAATAGTTCATAACTTTCACCTATTTTTTTCGTGATAGTTATCCCTGAGCCGGAACGGATTGCTACTAACAGGCCAGATGAAGGACGGCCTAACAGACCTTTGGACGCAGGAGATATTTCAATAGCAAAACCATCAAGGACAGGCTTCTCCATCAGCCAGGTCTCCTGGAGGCACAAGATGTCATAGGCCCCCAGGTCATGGCTGTCTGGTTTGGTCAGATGGACAGGGCCTCTAGTATTCCACGAACCCATGATTAAGGGTTTCTAAGAGACGATATCAAAGTCCAGTTGCAGTGTATGGATAGATGGTACGTCATCCTGTGGTGAATGCTATCTCTTGGACTTGGAGCTCAGAGCTGATTGGTTCCAAGGCCACGGGCCCCTCCGTGGGTTTCCATCCGAGGGATCCCGCTCGGGTTCTGATGTTACTGTCTTCCGAAAGCCGAAGGGGCTGAATTAGCCGTTAATACGCTCTTGTAGGTTCGAGGCGAATAAAGCTGAGTACTGGTAAACCTTGTCCGCCTTGAGTTCTGTCGTCCTTTTGTCTCTGGGTTCTTCTGAATCCGTTTTGGACCTTCGAATGATGTTTTGTAGATATTGACCATCCAGTCTGTCGCCTGCTTGATCTATGGCGATGTTCTCCTGGAGAGATTGACCTTCTTTACAATATTTTGCTTCTATAGAGGTCCTCAGTTCTTGATTTGTAACAATGTTTCTTTGCCATCGGATATCGCATCTTATTTATTTTGTCAGTCTCCACTAAAGCCCCTTGTAGCCCTGAGAGACGGAAACCCATGTGAGCTAGTTCTGAGTACACTTCCTGTGGGAGTTCCCGCAATGCTGATGCTTTAATATGGAGGTATGCTTTGGCATTTTGGTCTCTGCGGTACTGCTTAATCAGAGTGAAATCTTCTGTTTTTAAAGATTGAAGCTTGTCTACTTTACTTAATGTCTTTAGAACTGATTTTCTGTTTAGGACCATGTACTTGTCGTTACTCAATGCCTGCTCGATTTTAAAGATGCGGGTAGCTCTTGTTGATGTATCTGTAGTTCTTGACTGTTTGTGTAATTTGTAAGTGATTGATTTGGTCTGCTGTTTCACTTTTAAAGAGTGGTCCAAAATATTAGACTTTTCACTACGTGTGCTTTTGGGTCGCGCTGGATGGGGCTCGATTTCATTTGGCCCATGATCTCTGATCTTGGATGATGAGGATTTGGAACATGTGAGGCTTTGTTTAGTTTCTGGAATGGAAGTTATCATTTCACTTTCCACCGTAGAAGGAAAATCTACGGACCTTTATTCCCGATTCGCTGTACTGTGGCTAGTTTCCTGCATGGGTTCTGAGCCCTCTGCTGGGTCCCAATGTTGAGTATGTCCATCAGAGAGCTTCTAACCATAAAGTCTTCAGGTGTTGTAGGTGATTTGGTACAATCCACCACGGCCGGGTTGGCATGATGTTTAACTTGCGGGACTGATTGGTTATTAAATGTTTTTTTGTTAGATTTGTTTGTGGCGGTCCGGGCACTTGTGCTGCCTGCGTTGTTTGCCGTTGATAAGCTGGTTCCTGGTAGTTGCAATAGCACTTGCTGTTTTTTATTGATATCTCATTCCTTCACTGTCTTTGCTCCTAAAGCAGTTGATTTAATGGGCGGACTCGAAGACCGTGCTGCTTTGTTGCTAGTTTTTATAAAAATTGGAGCCATTTCCCGGGTAGGGTGTTCAGCTGGCGTTTGCGTTTCTTTATCTGTTCTGGTGTTTTGAGTTGTGGCGGGTGGTCTTTGAAGACTTAATTTTTCTTCCAATAGTACTTTGTTTGCTTCCCAGAGCGCTTGGTGTTCTTTGCTTCTCTGGTCTAGTGCTGTTATGAAACCTTCAATACAAATTAGTTCAGTGTGCATCACGGCCGTCACTGTTATGTTATCTTTCATGGAGTCATTTAATGCTCATAAAGCTTTCCGACCAGTGCCAAGGCTATTGTCACTGCCGACATGATTGTGAGCAGGTCCAGCTTTTTAGATGGAGAGTCTTTTGGACATGCTGATGGAATTTCGCTCAGTCTTCCATTTTTCGTTGACGATCGTACAGTGGGTGTGCGACAGTAAGCTGATGCCGGAATAAAGGTTCGATCACCCGCTGAATGGCTCCCTTCGGGGATTTGCACTTAGTGTAGTGACTCAGCCGTTCCCTGTGAGTTGTCTAAGATGATAGCTTGGGTGCGCAGCTGTGTGTTCTAATCGTCGATCATCAGGGCTACGGGCGCCAGTGGTTTTTCTCTTGCATTGCATGAGTTGTTGATTGGTAGGTTTTTTCCACTGACAGGGGCCAGGAATGGTGTTTGCCCCACCTCATTTTCTACCTGATGGCTGATCGACTTGGAGCCCAAAACCCCCATGTCGTTTGTCTTCCCTTGGCTGGTGTTATATAACATAGTAGGTGCTGTGTCGGCTTGTCCAATCATCCCTGCTGGGATGATGTCTTCTTGGTGTTTCCTCAGTACGGGGGCTGTCACAGAAGTTTTATGAGTTGTACTTTATTGTTATGACGTTGGCAAGCAATTCTCCGTCTTGCTAATCATTACGTCCATTTTCCTTGATTTATTAGCTGGCGGCGTGTCTTGTATAGTCTCCAGAATTTCAGCAACCGAAAGTTCAGCATCGTGGCCCAGCTTTCGCTTACATTGCTTCTTGAAGAAGTCCTTTAGGGCATTTGAGAGTATCGGGTGGGGAAGAACTTTCTTCCCTATTTCTTTTTTCCTGCTAAGCCCCATTTGGCTTCTGTGCAATGGTTTTCATGATTCATTTATAGATTTCCGCGTTTTGTTTTTTCCGCAGTTGATGACACAGGAATTTTCAGCTTCTCTGTTTTCTTTACAATTCTCTTCTTCTGTGGGGGCACAGTCGAGCCCCTGTGCCTAGCAATAGATCGGTCATATGGCTCTGACAGCTGTCCTGGGGGTTCTGTATTTAATTGTTATCGGGTTTGGATCTTTAGTTGTCTGCACATCTTCTAACAAATCTGATTATGTGCTGGCTTCCCCTGATTCGAGGCCACCGCTGGGTGAATTTTCAGATGCTTCCCAGTTTTTTTTACGAAATGGAGATGGTGGAGCCCCAACAGGGGCAGCCAGCCCTGGTTCAGCATGAACTTGGGCCGTAGTGTTTTTAACACACACTTCATAGCCTACCACGGGGCCTGCTCTGTCACCTAGTGAGGATCCGTATGTCATCTGAGGTTGATCAGGCGAGTAGAGCAGGTCTTTATTAGGTGCCGGAGCTGGGGGAGGGAGGATGCCAGGCGAAACTTGTTTAACTTGCTCCCCCAACTTGCAGCCAATTTCCGGGATTATGTCAATTGGAGTCTTTGCTCCATTCATGCCGCTTAGCCCCTCCTCCAGAACAGGGCCCTCGCCCAGCCATCCTCCGATAGCCTTGGCCCGAGCACCACTCGCTGCAGCGGGAGTCTGGCGACTAGGTGAAAGAGCGACAAGATCCACAGATGTAGAGGGTAAGTCTGCTATTTTCAAGGGGTCAAATGTAGGTGAGAGACAAACCACTCCCGGGCAGTGCGCCCCCCTGTCTGAGCTCACTCTCAGACATAGCGGCGTCCGGGCTGGGAAGCCGCTCAGGACAGGCTGAGCTCCATCATCCTGGGCATTTGATCTCCTTCGGGTGGGAGAGGCGGGAGTGGGGAGGAAGTTAATGAGATGCAAGACACCTATCAAGAAGGAGGAGGTTGGACTGACCATGATAGTGCATTTGTGGTAGACATCAATGAGGACCCTAGTGGATAGGAAGGATGCAATGTGCTCCTCCCAGTGGGTGCCACCATTAAGGGAAGAGGAAGAGAAAGGGGAGAGCACAGAGACCATAAAGGGAATCCATAGGTCTGGAGAAGGAACGCCAAAGTGGATGTTGGTGAGCGTCTGCCTGGAAGAAGTGTTGTCATAGGTGTCAGCAATGGGTAGGTCTGGATTGGAGAGCAGAAAATCCTTTTTGAACTTTTTCCTTCCAGACTTCATCAGAGGGAATGAATAGGTGATAGAATAGCAATTAGAGAATAGAGGGGAGCTAGAGGCCACCATTTAGGTAGAGTGCGGAGAAGAGGGGGAGGAGAGGCGAGGGGGAACTGTAGCAACAAATGCAAGAACACACAGATTTGACTTTCCTACAAATGAGGGAAAAGCCTAATTTTATAACTGTAGCAGCAATGCAAGAATACACAGATCAGACTTTCCTAGAAAAGAGAGAAAAACCTACTTTTTCAAATACAGCAGCAATGCAAGAACACACAGATTCGACTTTACTAAAAAAGAGGGAGAAGCCTCATTTTTTAAATGCAGCAACAAATGCAAGAACACACAGATTTGACTTTCCACGAAGAGGGAAAATACCTACAGGCCGATTCATGGAATAATTAGCGCGGCGCAAGTGGGCAAAAACGTGCGAATCGCAGTGGAATAGCGAAAATCGCAGTGCAAGTGCGAAAATCGCACGAAAAGCACCACACATCGATTCATGGAAGGCCGTGCGCGAGAAAACCATCGGATGTGCGATAAAAAAGTGCGCGGCGCACGTTGGCACACAGGCCATCTAACTGCGTGCGCCAGGTCACAGCGAAAATCGCACAGGCCACAGCGAAAATCGCACATAGCGCGGCGCACGCAACAAAAGTAGGCGGAACACGGGGCGTAACACTCGGAATGGGGAACAACTTGCCAAAATGTGGGCGTCACGGGGGAAGTACAGGGTACAAGTGTGCGGAACGCCCACACGCTCGCCTACAACACGTATTCATGGAATAGAATAGGGCAAAAAAGCGCACGCTCAAACCAGCGCACAGGCACAAACACGACCGCCACAAGAAAGCAGGCGGTAGCGTCTCTGCGCCTGGAAGAAATGTGCGCCAAAAGGTGCGCCAAAAAATAGCACCTATATACTGCCATGATGAATGTCCCATACTGTGGCCCTCCAGGACAAATGACGTGCAAAGGGGTACCCACAAACACGGACACCCGCTGACAAAAAATACGTGTGCGTGCATACCGGGGTGCGCGGGAAGTCTCACACGCGAATTGGCAGGGCATGTGAATTCCAGGGTTTTGCGGGAAGTTCCACACGCGATTTGTCAGGGTACGTGGATTACAGGGGTGCGCGGGAAGTTCCACACGCGATTTGGCCGTGTACGTGGATTTCAGGGGTGCGCGGGAAGTTCCACACGCGATTTGGCCGTGTACATGGATTTCAGGGGTGCGCGGAAAGTTCCACACACGATTTGTCAGGGTACGTGGATTTCAGTGGTGCGCGGGAAGTTCCACACGCGATTTGTTAGGGTACGTGGATTTCAGTGGTGCGCGGGAAGTTCCACACGCGATTTGGCCGTGTACGTGGATTTCAGGGGTGCGCGGGAAGTACCACACGCGATTTGGCCGGGTACGTGGATTTCAGGGGTGCGCGGGAAGTTCCACACGCGATTTGTCAGGGTACGTGGATTTCAGGGGTGCGCGGGAAGTTCCACACGCGATTTGGCTGGGCACGTGTATGACAGGGGTACGCGGGAAATTCTACACGCGATTTGGCTGTGTGCTCCCAGGTATTCCCTGTACACCCTCCACGGCCCCTGCAGGCAGCACACACCACAGGGGACTACCCTGCACACCTGCTCATGTCACCCAGCACCCCCACCCCCCAGCATCCAGGGGCACCCTCCAACAGGCCCCCACTCATGTCTCCCACCACCCCCACCCCCCACCCACCAGGGGCACCCTCCACCAGGCCCCCACTCATGTCTACCACCCACCCCCACCCCCCAGCCACCATGGGCAGCCCCCACCAGGCCCCCACTCATGTCCCCCTGCACCCCCACCTCCCAGCATCCAGGGGAACCCTCCACCAGGCCCCCACTCATGTCTCCCACCACCCCCACCCCCCAGCCACCATGGGCAGCCCCCACCAGGCCCCCACTCATGTCCCCTATCACCCCCAGCCACCATGGCCAGCCCCCACCAAGCCCCCACTCATGTCCCCTATCACCCCCACCCCCCAGCAGTGCAGGGGCACCCTCCACCAGGCCCCCACTCATGTCCCCCTGCACCCCCACCCCCCAGCATCCAGGGGCACCCTCCACCAGGCCCCACTCATGTCTCCCACCACCCCCACCCCCCAGCCACCAGGGGCAGCCTCCACCAGGCCCCCACCCATGTCTCCCACCACCCCCACCCCCCAGCCACCATGGCCAGCCCCCACCAGGCCCCCACTCATGTCCCCTATCACCCCCACCCCCCAGCAGTGCAGGGGCAGCCTCCACCAGGCCCCCACTCATGTCTACCACCACCCCCACCCCCCAGCCACCAGGGGCAGCCTCCACCAGGCCCCCACTCATGTCCCCTATCACCCCCACCCCCCAGCCACCATGGGCAGCCCCCACCAGGCCCCCACTCATGTCCCCTATCACCCCCACCCCCCAGCAGTGCAGGGGCAGCCTCCACCAGGCCCACACTCATGTCTACCACCCACCCCCACCCACAAGTCACCATGGCCAGCCCCCACCAGGCCCCACTCATGTCCCCCTGCACCCCCACCCCCCAGCATCCAGGGGCACCCTCCACCAGGCCCCCACTCATGTCTCCCACCACCCCCACCCCCCAGCCACCATGGCCAGCCCCCACCAGGCCCCCACTCATGTCCCCCTGCACCCCCACCCCCCAGCATCCAGGGGCACCCTCCACCAGGCCCCCACTCATGGCCCCTATCACCCCCACCCCCCGCCACCAGGGGCAGCCTCCAGCAGGCCCCCACCCATGTCTCCCACCACCGCCACCCCCCAGCAGTGCAGGGGCAGCCTCCACCAGGCCCCCACTCATGTCGCCCACCCACCCCCACCCCCCAGCCACCATGGCCAGCCCCCACCAGGCCCCACTCATGTCCCCCTGCACCCCCACCCCCCAGCATCCAAGGGCACCCTCCACCAGGCCCCCACTCATGTCTCACACCACCCCCACCCCCCAGCCACCATGGCCAGCCCCCACCAGGCCCCACTCATGTCCCCCTGCACCCCCACCCCCCAGCATCCAAGGGCACCCTCCACCAGGCCCCCACTCATGTCTACCACCACCCCCACCCCCCAGCCACCAGGGGCAGCCTCCACCAGGCCCCCACTCATGTCTACCACCACCCCCACCCCCCAGCAGTGCAGGGGCAGCCTCCACCAGGCCCCCACTCATGTCTCCCACCACCCCCACCCCCCAGCCACCAGGGGCAGCCTCCACCAGGCCCCCACTCATGTCCCCTATCACCCCCACCCCCCAGCCACCATGGGCAGCCCCCACCAGACCCCCACTCATGTCCCCCTGCACCCCCACCCCCCAGCATCCAGGGGCACCCTCCACCAGGCCCCCACTCATGTCTCCCACCACCCCCACCCCCCAGCAGTGCAGGGGCACCCTCCACCAGGCCCCCACTCATGTCTACCACCCACCCCCACCCCCCAGCCACCATGGGCAGCCCCCACTAGGCCCCCACTCATGTCCCCCTGCACCCCCACCCCCAAGCATCCAGGGGCACCCTCCACCAGGCCCCCACTCATGTCTCCCACCACCCCCACTCCCCAGCCACCATGGCCAGCCCCCACCAGGCCCCCACTCATGTCCCCTATCACCCCCACCCCCCAGCAGTGCAGGGGCAGCCCCCACCAGGCCCCCACTCATGTCCCCTATCACCCCCACCCCCCAGCCACCATGGCCAGCCCCCACCAGGCCCCCACTCATGTCCCCCTGCAACCCCACCCCCCAGCCACCATGGGCAGCCCCCACCAGGCCCCCACTCATGTCCCCTATCACCCCCACCCCCCAGCATCCAGGGGCACCCTCCACCAGGCCCCCACTCATGTCTCCCACCACCCCCACCCCCCAGCCACCATGGCCAGCCCCCACCAGGCCCCCACTCATGTCCCCCTGCACCCCCACCCCCAGCATCCAAGGGCACCCTCCACCAGGCCCCCACTCATGGCCCCTATCACCCCCACCCCCCGCCACCAGGGGCAGCCTCCACCAGGCCCCCACCCATGTCTCCCACCAGCCCCACCCCCCAGCAGTGCAGGGGCACCCTCCACCAGGCCCCCACTCATGTCTCCCACCACCCCCACCCCCAGCAGTGCAGGGGCAGCCTCCACCAGGCCCCCACTCATGTCTACCACCACCCCCACCCCCCAGCCACCAGGGGCAGCCTCCACCAGGCCCCCACTCAGTCTACCACCACCCCCACCCCCCAGCAGTGCAGGGGCAGCCTCCACCAGGCCCCCACTCATGTCTCCCACCACCCCCACCCCCCAGCCACCAGGGGCAGCCTCCACCAGGGCCCCACTCATGTCCCCTATCACCCCAGCCCCCAGCCACCATGGGCAGCCCCCACCAGGCCCCCACTCATGTCTTCCACCCACCCCCACCCCCCAGCCACCATGGGCAGCCCCCACCAGGCCCCCACTCATGTCCCCCTGCACCCCCACCCCCCAGCATCCAGGGGCACCCTCCACCAGGCCCCCACTCATGTCTCCCACCACCCCCACCCCCCAGCAGTGCAGGGGCACCCTCCACCAGGCCCCCACTCATGTCTACCACCCACCCACACCCCCCAGCCACCATGGGCAGCCCCCACCAAGCCCCCACTCATGTCCCCCTGCACCCCCACCCCCCAGCATTCAGGGGCACCCTCCACCAGGCGCCCACTCATGTCTCCCACCACCCCCATCCCCCAGCTACCATGGCCAGCCCCCAACAGGCCCCCACTCATGTCTCCCACCACCCCCACCCCCCAGCAGTGCAGGGGCACCCTCCACCAGGCCCCCACTCATGTCTACCACCCACCCACACCCCCCAGCCACCATGGGCAGCCCCCACCAAGCCCCCACTCATGTCCCCCTGCACCCCCACCCCCCAGCAGTGCAGGGGCAGCCTCCACCAGGCCCCCACTCATGTCTACCACCACCCCCACCCCCCAGCCACCAGGGGCAGCCTCCACCAGGCCCCCACTCATGTCCCCTATCACCCCCAACCCCCAGCAGTGCAGGGGCAGCCTCCACCAGGCCCCCACTCATGTCTCCCACCCACCCCCACCCCCAGCCACCATGGCCAGCCCCACCAGGCCCCCACTCATGTCCCCCTGCACCCCCACCCCCCAGCATCCAGGGGCACCCTCCACCAGGCCCCCACTCATGTCTCCCACCACCCCCACCCCCCAGCCACCATGGCCAGCCCCCACCAGGCCCCCACTCATGTCCCCCTGCACCCCCACCCCCCAGCATCCAGGGGCACCCTCCACCAGGCCCCCACTCATGGCCCCTATCACCCCCACCCCCCCCCCGCCACCAGGGGCAGCCTCCACCAGGCCCCCACCCATGTCTCCCACCACCCCCACCCCCCAGCAGTGCAGGGGCACCCTCCACCAGGCCCCCACTCATGTCTCCCACCACCCCCACCCCCCAGCAATGCAGGGGCAGCCTCCACCAGGCCCCCACTCATGTCTACCACCACCCCCACCCCCCAGCCACTAGGGGCAGCCTCCACCAGGCCCAGACTCATGTCTACCACCACCCCCACCCCCCAGCAGTGCAGGGGCAGCCTCCACCAGGCCCCCACTCATGTCTCCCACCACCCCCACCCCCCAGCCACCAGGGGCAGCCTCCACCAGGGGCCCATCCATGTCCCCTATCACCCCACCCCCCAGCCACCATGGGCAGCCCCCACCAGGCCCCCATCCATTTCTCCCACCCACCCCCACTTTCCAGCCACCATGGGCAGCCCCCACCAGGCCCCCACTCATGTCCCCCTGCACCCCCACCCCCCAGCATCCAGGGGCACCCTCCACCAGGCCCCCACTCATGTCTCCCACCACCCCCACCCCCCAGCAGTGCAGGGGCACCCTCCACCAGGCCCCCACTCATGTCTACCACCACCCCCACCCCTCAGCCACCATGGGCAGCCCCCACCAGGCCCCCACTCATGTCCCCCTGCACCCCCACCCCACAGCATCCAGGGGCACCCTCCACCAGGCCCACACTCATGTCTCCCACCACCCCCACCACCCAGCCACCATGGCCAGCCCCCACCAGGCCCCCACTCATGTCCCCTATCACCCCCACCCCCCAGCCACCATGGGCAGCCCCCACCAGGCCCCCAGTCATGTCCCCCTGCACCCCCACCCCCCAGCATCCAGGGGCACCCTCCACCAGGCCCCCACTCATGGCCCCTATCACCCCCACCCACCCACCACCAGGGGCAGCCTCCACCAGGCCCCCACTCATGTCTCCCACCACCCCACCCCCCAGCAGTGCAGGGGCACCCTCCACCAGGCCCCCACTCATGTCTACCACCCACCCCCACCCCCCAGCCACCATGGGCAGCCCCCACCAGGCCCCCACTCATGTCCCCCTGCACCCCCACCCCCCAGCATCCAGGGGCACCCTCCACCAGGCCCCCACTCATGTCTCCCACCACCCCCACCCCCCAGCAGTGCAGGGGCACCCTCCACCAGGCCCCCACTCATGTCTACCACCCACCCCCACCCCCCAACCACCATGGGCAGCCCCCACCAGGCCCCCACTAATGTCCCCCTGCACCCCCACCCCCAAGCATCCAGGGGCACCCTCCACCAGGCCCCCACTCATGTCTCCCACCACCCCCACCCCCCAGCCACCATGGCCAGCCCCCACCAGGCCCCCACTCATGTCCCCTATCACCCCCACCCCCCAGCAGTGCAGGGGCAGCCCCCACCAGGCCCCCACTCATGTCCCCTATCACCCCCACCCCCCAGCCACCATGGCCAGCCCCCACAGGCCCCCACTCATGTCCCCCTGCAACCCCACCCCCCAGCCACCATGGGCAGCCCCCACCAGGCCCCCCACTCATGTCCCCTATCACCCCCACCCCCCAGCCACCATGGGCAGCCCCCACCAGGCCCCCAGTCATGTCCCCCTGCACCCCCACCCCCCAGCATCCAGGGGCACCCTCCACCAGGCCCCCACTCATGGCCCCTATCACCCCCACCCACCCACCACCAGGGGCAGCCTCCACCAGGCCCCCACTCATGTCTCCCACCACCCCCACCCCCCAGCAGTGCAGGGGCACCCTCCACCAGGCCCCCACTCATGTCTACCACCCACCCCCACCCCCCAGCCACCATGGGCAGCCCCCACCAGGCCCCCACTCATGTCCCCCTGCACCCCCACACCCCAGCATCCAGGGGCACCCTCCACCAGGCCCCCACTCATGTCTCCCACCACCCCCACCCCCCAGCAGTGCAGGGGCACCCTCCACCAGGCCCCCACTCATGTCTACCATCCACCCCCACCCCCCAGCCACCATGGGCAGCCCCCACCAGGCCCCCACTCATGTCCCCCTGCACCCCCACCCCCAAGCATCCAGGGGCACCCTCCACCAGGCCCCCACTCATGTCTCCCACCACCCCCACCCCCCAACCACCATGACCAGCCCCCACCAGGCCCCCACTCATGTCCCCTATCACCCCCACCCCCCAGCAGTGCAGGGGCAGCCCCCACCAGGCCCCCACTCATGTCCCCTATCACCCCCACCCCCCAGCCACCATGGCCAGCCCCCACCAGGCCCCCACTCATGTCCCCCTGCAACCCCACCCCCCAGCCACCATGGGCAGCCCCCACCAGGCCCCCACTCATGTCCCCTATCACCCCCACCCCCCAGCATCCAGGGGCACCCTCCACCAGGCCCCCACTCATGTCTCCCACCACCCCCACCCCCCAGCAGTGCAGGGGCAGCCTCCACCAGGCCCCCACTCATGTCTACCTCCACCCCCACCCCCCAGCCACCAGGGGCAGCCTCCACCAGGCCCCCACTCATGTCTACCACCACCCCACCCCCCAGCAGTGCAGGGGCAGCCTCCACCAGGCCCCCACTCATGTCTCCCACCACCCCCACCCCCAGCCACCAGGGGCAGCCTCCACCAGGGCCCCACTCATGTCCCCTATCACCCCAGCCCCCAGCCACCATGGGCAGCCCCCACCAGGCCCCCACTCATGTCTTCCACCCACCCCCACCCCCCAGCCACCATGGGCAGCCCCCACCAGGCCCCCACTCATGTCCCCCTGCACCCCCACCCCCCAGCATCCAGGGGCACCCTCCACCAGGCCCCCACTCATGTCTCCCACCACCCCCACCCCCCAGCAGTGCAGGGGCACCATCCACCAGGCCCCCACTCATGTCTACCACCCACCCACACCCCCCAGCCACCATGGGCAGCCCCCACCAAGCCCCCACTCATGTCCCCCTGCAGCCCCACCCCCCAGCATTCAGGGGCACCCTCCACCAGGCGCCCACTTATGTCTCCCACCACCCCATCCCCCAGCTACCATGGCCAGCCCCCAACAGGCCCCCACTCATGTCCCCTATCACCCCCACCCCCCAGCAGTGCAGGGGCAGCCTCCACCAGGCCCCCACTCATGTCTACCACCACCCTCACCCCCCAGCCACCAGGGGCAGCCTCCACCAGGCCCCCACTCATGTCCCCTATCACCCCCACCCCCCAGCAGTGCAGGGGCAGCCTCCACCAGGCCCCCACTCATGTCTCCCACCCACCCCCACCCCCCAGCCACCATGGCCAGCCCCACCAGGCCCCCACTCATGTCCCCCTGCACCCCCACCCCCCAGCATCCAGGGGCACCCTCCACCAGGCCCCCACTCATGTCTCCCACCACCCCCACCCCCCAGCCACCATGGCCAGCCCCCACCAGGCCCCCACTCATGTCCCCCTGCACCCCCACCCCCCAGCATCCAGGGGCACCCTCCACCAGGCCCCCACTCATGGCCCCTATCACCCCCACCCCCCCCCCCGCCACCAGGGGCAGCCTCCACCAGGCCCCCACCCATGTCTCCCACCACCCCCACCCCCCAGCAGTGCAGGGGCACCCTCCACCAGGCCCCCACTCATGTCTCCCACCACCCCCACCCCCCAGCAATGCAGGGGCAGCCTCCACCAGGCCCCCACTCATGTCTACCACCACCCCCACCCCCCAGCCACTAGGGGCAGCCTCCACCAGGCCCAGACTCATGTCTACCACCACCCCCACCCCCCAGCAGTGCAGGGGCAGCCTCCACCAGGCCCCCACTCATGTCTCCCACCACCCCCACCCCCCAGCCACCAGGGGCAGCCTCCACCAGGGCCCCATCCATGTCCCCTATCACCCCACCCCCCAGCCACCATGGGCAGCCCCCACCAGGCCCCCACTCATGTCTCCCACCCACCCCCACCCCCCAGCCACCATGGGCAGCCCCCATCAGGCCCCCACTCATGTCCCCCTGCACCCCCACCCCCCAGCATCCAGGGGCACCCTCCACCAGGCCCCCACTCATGTCTCCCACCACCCCCACCCCCCAGCAGTGCAGGGGCACCCTCCACCAGGCCCCCACTCATGTCTACCACCACCCCCACCCCCCAGCCACCATGGGCAGCCCCCACCAGGCCCCCACTCATGTCCCCCTGCACCCCCACCCCACAGCATCCAGGGGCACCCTCCACCAGGCCCACACTCATGTCTCCCACCACCCCCACCACCCAGCCACCATGGCCAGCCCCCACCAGGCCCCCACTCATGTCCCCTATCACCCCCACCCCCCAGCAGTGCAGGGGCAGCCTCCACCAGGCCCCCACTCATGTCTACCACCACCCCCACCCCCCAGCCACCAGGGGCAGCCTCCACCAGGCCCCCACTTATGTCCCCTATCACCCCCACCCCCCCAGCCACCATGGGCAGCCCCCACCAGGCCCCCAGTCATGTCCCCCTGCACCCCCACCCCCCAGCATCCAGGGGCACCCTCCACCAGGCCCCCACTCATGGCCCCTATCACCCCCACCCACCCACCACCAGGGGCAGCCTCCACCAGGCCCCCACCCATGTCTCCCACCACCCCCACCCCCCAGTAGTGCAGGGGCACCCTCCACCAGGCCCCCACTCATGTCTCCCACCACCCCCACCCCCCAGCAGTGCAGGGGCAGCCTCAACCAGGCCCCCACTCATGTCTACCACCCACCCCCCACCCCCCAGCCACCATGGGCAGCCCCCACTAGGCCCCCACTCATGTCCCCCTGCACCCCCACCCCCAAGCATCCAGGGGCACCCTCCACCAGGCCCCCACTCATGTCTCCCACCACCCCCACTCCCCAGCCACCATGGCCAGCCCCCACCAGGCCCCCACTCATGTCCCCTATCACCCCCACCCCCCAGCAGTGCAGGGGCAGCCCCCACCAGGCCCCCACTCATGTCCCCTATCACCCCCACCCCCCAGCCACCATGGCCAGCCCCCACCAGGCCCCCACTCATGTCCCCCTGCAACCCCACCCCCCAGCCACCATGGGCAGCCCCCACCAGGCCCCCACTCATGTCCCCTATCACCCCCACCCCCCAGCATCCAGGGGCACCCTCCACCAGGCCCCCACTCATGTCTCCCACCACCCCCACCCCCCAGCCACCATGGCCAGCCCCCACCAGGCCCCCACTCATGTCCCCCTGCACCCCCACCCCCAGCATCCAAGGGCACCCTCCACCAGGCCCCCACTCATGGCCCCTATCACCCCCACCCCCCGCCACCAGGGGCAGCCTCCACCAGGCCCCCACCCATGTCTCCCACCAGCCCCACCCCCCAGCAGTGCAGGGGCACCCTCCACCAGGCCCCCACTCATGTCTCCCACCACCCCCACCCCCAGCAGTGCAGGGGCAGCCTCCACCAGGCCCCCACTCATGTCTACCACCACCCCCACCCCCCAGCCACCAGGGGCAGCCTCCACCAGGCCCCCACTCAGTCTACCACCACCCCCACCCCCCAGCAGTGCAGGGGCAGCCTCCACCAGGCCCCCACTCATGTCTCCCACCACCCCCACCCCCCAGCCACCAGGGGCAGCCTCCACCAGGGCCCCACTCATGTCCCCTATCACCCCAGCCCCCAGCCACCATGGGCAGCCCCCACCAGGCCCCCACTCATGTCTTCCACCCACCCCCACCCCCCAGCCACCATGGGCAGCCCCCACCAGGCCCCCACTCATGTCCCCCTGCACCCCCACCCCCCAGCATCCAGGGGCACCCTCCACCAGGCCCCCACTCATGTCTCCCACCACCCCCACCCCCCAGCAGTGCAGGGGCACCCTCCACCAGGCCCCCACTCATGTCTACCACCCACCCACACCCCCCAGCCACCATGGGCAGCCCCCACCAAGCCCCCACTCATGTCCCCCTGCACCCCCACCCCCCAGCATTCAGGGGCACCCTCCACCAGGCGCCCACTCATGTCTCCCACCACCCCCATCCCCCAGCTACCATGGCCAGCCCCCAACAGGCCCCCACTCATGTCTCCCACCACCCCCACCCCCCAGCAGTGCAGGGGCACCCTCCACCAGGCCCCCACTCATGTCTACCACCCACCCACACCCCCAGCCACCATGGGCAGCCCCCACCAAGCCCCCACTCATGTCCCCCTGCACCCCCACCCCCCAGCAGTGCAGGGGCAGCCTCCACCAGGCCCCCACTCATGTCTACCACCACCCCCACCCCCCAGCCACCAGGGGCAGCCTCCACCAGGCCCCCACTCATGTCCCCTATCACCCCCAACCCCCAGCAGTGCAGGGGCAGCCTCCACCAGGCCCCCACTCATGTCTCCCACCCACCCCCACCCCCAGCCACCATGGCCAGCCCCACCAGGCCCCCACTCATGTCCCCCTGCACCCCCACCCCCCAGCATCCAGGGGCACCCTCCACCAGGCCCCCACTCATGTCTCCCACCACCCCCACCCCCCAGCCACCATGGCCAGCCCCCACCAGGCCCCCACTCATGTCCCCCTGCACCCCCACCCCCCAGCATCCAGGGGCACCCTCCACCAGGCCCCCACTCATGGCCCCTATCACCCCCACCCCCCCCCCGCCACCAGGGGCAGCCTCCACCAGGCCCCCACCCATGTCTCCCACCACCCCCACCCCCCAGCAGTGCAGGGGCACCCTCCACCAGGCCCCCACTCATGTCTCCCACCACCCCCACCCCCCAGCAATGCAGGGGCAGCCTCCACCAGGCCCCCACTCATGTCTACCACCACCCCCACCCCCCAGCCACTAGGGGCAGCCTCCACCAGGCCCAGACTCATGTCTACCACCACCCCCACCCCCCAGCAGTGCAGGGGCAGCCTCCACCAGGCCCCCACTCATGTCTCCCACCACCCCCACCCCCCAGCCACCAGGGGCAGCCTCCACCAGGGGCCCATCCATGTCCCCTATCACCCCACCCCCCAGCCACCATGGGCAGCCCCCACCAGGCCCCCATCCATTTCTCCCACCCACCCCCACTTTCCAGCCACCATGGGCAGCCCCCACCAGGCCCCCACTCATGTCCCCCTGCACCCCCACCCCCCAGCATCCAGGGGCACCCTCCACCAGGCCCCCACTCATGTCTCCCACCACCCCCACCCCCCAGCAGTGCAGGGGCACCCTCCACCAGGCCCCCACTCATGTCTACCACCACCCCCACCCCTCAGCCACCATGGGCAGCCCCCACCAGGCCCCCACTCATGTCCCCCTGCACCCCCACCCCACAGCATCCAGGGGCACCCTCCACCAGGCCCACACTCATGTCTCCCACCACCCCCACCACCCAGCCACCATGGCCAGCCCCCACCAGGCCCCCACTCATGTCCCCTATCACCCCCACCCCCCAGCCACCATGGGCAGCCCCCACCAGGCCCCCAGTCATGTCCCCCTGCACCCCCACCCCCCAGCATCCAGGGGCACCCTCCACCAGGCCCCCACTCATGGCCCCTATCACCCCCACCCACCCACCACCAGGGGCAGCCTCCACCAGGCCCCCACTCATGTCTCCCACCACCCCACCCCCCAGCAGTGCAGGGGCACCCTCCACCAGGCCCCCACTCATGTCTACCACCCACCCCCACCCCCCAGCCACCATGGGCAGCCCCCACCAGGCCCCCACTCATGTCCCCCTGCACCCCCACCCCCCAGCATCCAGGGGCACCCTCCACCAGGCCCCCACTCATGTCTCCCACCACCCCCACCCCCCAGCAGTGCAGGGGCACCCTCCACCAGGCCCCCACTCATGTCTACCACCCACCCCCACCCCCCAACCACCATGGGCAGCCCCCACCAGGCCCCCACTCATGTCCCCCTGCACCCCCACCCCCAAGCATCCAGGGGCACCCTCCACCAGGCCCCCACTCATGTCTCCCACCACCCCCACCCCCCAGCCACCATGGCCAGCCCCCACCAGGCCCCCACTCATGTCCCCTATCACCCCCACCCCCCAGCAGTGCAGGGGCAGCCCCCACCAGGCCCCCACTCATGTCCCCTATCACCCCCACCCCCCAGCCACCATGGCCAGCCCCCACCAGGCCCCCACTCATGTCCCCCTGCAACCCCACCCCCCAGCCACCATGGGCAGCCCCCACCAGGCCCCCACTCATGTCCCCTATCACCCCCACCCCCCAGCCACCATGGGCAGCCCCCACCAGGCCCCCAGTCATGTCCCCCTGCACCCCCACCCCCCAGCATCCAGGGGCACCCTCCACCAGGCCCCCACTCATGGCCCCTATCACCCCCACCCACCCACCACCAGGGGCAGCCTCCACCAGGCCCCCACTCATGTCTCCCACCACCCCCACCCCCCAGCAGTGCAGGGGCACCCTCCACCAGGCCCCCACTCATGTCTACCACCCACCCCCACCCCCCAGCCACCATGGGCAGCCCCCACCAGGCCCCCACTCATGTCCCCCTGCACCCCCACACCCCAGCATCCAGGGGCACCCTCCACCAGGCCCCCACTCATGTCTCCCACCACCCCCACCCCCCAGCAGTGCAGGGGCACCCTCCACCAGGCCCCCACTCATGTCTACCATCCACCCCCACCCCCCAGCCACCATGGGCAGCCCCCACCAGGCCCCCACTCATGTCCCCCTGCACCCCCACCCCCAAGCATCCAGGGGCACCCTCCACCAGGCCCCCACTCATGTCTCCCACCACCCCCACCCCCCAGCCACCATGGCCAGCCCCCACCAGGCCCCCACTCATGTCCCCTATCACCCCCACCCCCCAGCAGTGCAGGGGCAGCCCCCACCAGGCCCCCACTCATGTCCCCTATCACCCCCACCCCCCAGCCACCATGGCCAGCCCCCACCAGGCCCCCACTCATGTCCCCCTGCAACGCCACCCCCCAGCCACCATGGGCAGCCCCCACCAGGCCCCCACTCATGTCCCCTATCACCCCCACCCCCAAGCATCCAGGGGCACCCTCCACCAGGCCCCCACTCATGTCTCCCACCACCCCCACCCCCCAGCAGTGCAGGGGCAGCCTCCACCAGGCCCCCACTCATGTCTACCTCCACCCCCACCCCCCAGCCACCAGGGGCAGCCTCCACCAGGCCCCCACTCATGTCTACCACCACCCCACCCCCCAGCAGTGCAGGGGCAGCCTCCACCAGGCCCCCACTCATGTCTCCCACCACCCCCACCCCCCAGCCACCAGGGGCAGCCTCCACCAGGGCCCCACTCATGTCCCCTATCACCCCAGCCCCCAGCCACCATGGGCAGCCCCCACCAGGCCCCCACTCATGTCTTCCACCCACCCCCACCCCCCAGCCACCATGGGCAGCCCCCACCAGGCCCCCACTCATGTCCCCCTGCACCCCCACCCCCCAGCATCCAGGGGCACCCTCCACCAGGCCCCCACTCATGTCTCCCACCACCCCCACCCCCCAGCAGTGCAGGGGCACCATCCACCAGGCCCCCACTCATGTCTACCACCCACCCACACCCCCCAGCCACCATGGGCAGCCCCCACCAAGCCCCCACTCATGTCCCCCTGCACCCCCACCCCCCAGCATTCAGGGGCACCCTCCACCAGGCGCCCACTTATGTCTCCCACCACCCCATCCCCCAGCTACCATGGCCAGCCCCCAACAGGCCCCCACTCATGTCCCCTATCACCCCCACCCCCCAGCAGTGCAGGGGCAGCCTCCACCAGGCCCCCACTCATGTCTACCACCACCCTCACCCCCCAGCCACCAGGGGCAGCCTCCACCAGGCCCCCACTCATGTCCCCTATCACCCCCACCCCCCAGCAGTGCAGGGGCAGCCTCCACCAGGCCCCCACTCATGTCTCCCACCCACCCCCACCCCCCAGCCACCATGGCCAGCCCCACCAGGCCCCCACTCATGTCCCCCTGCACCCCCACCCCCCAGCATCCAGGGGCACCCTCCACCAGGCCCCCACTCATGTCTCCCACCACCCCCACCCCCCAGCCACCATGGCCAGCCCCCACCAGGCCCCCACTCATGTCCCCCTGCACCCCCACCCCCCAGCATCCAGGGGCACCCTCCACCAGGCCCCCACTCATGGCCCCTATCACCCCCACCCCCCCCCCCCGCCACCAGGGGCAGCCTCCACCAGGCCCCCACCCATGTCTCCCACCACCCCCACCCCCCAGCAGTGCAGGGGCACCCTCCACCAGGCCCCCACTCATGTCTCCCACCACCCCCACCCCCCAGCAATGCAGGGGCAGCCTCCACCAGGCCCCCACTCATGTCTACCACCACCCCCACCCCCCAGCCACTAGGGGCAGCCTCCACCAGGCCCAGACTCATGTCTACCACCACCCCCACCCCCCAGCAGTGCAGGGGCAGCCTCCACCAGGCCCCCACTCATGTCTCCCACCACCCCCACCCCCCAGCCACCAGGGGCAGCCTCCACCAGGGCCCCATCCATGTCCCCTATCACCCCACCCCCCAGCCACCATGGGCAGCCCCCACCAGGCCCCCACTCATGTCTCCCACCCACCCCCACCCCCCAGCCACCATGGGCAGCCCCCATCAGGCCCCCACTCATGTCCCCCTGCACCCCCACCCCCCAGCATCCAGGGGCACCCTCCACCAGGCCCCCACTCATGTCTCCCACCACCCCCACCCCCCAGCAGTGCAGGGGCACCCTCCACCAGGCCCCCACTCATGTCTACCACCACCCCCACCCCCCAGCCACCATGGGCAGCCCCCACCAGGCCCCCACTCATGTCCCCCTGCACCCCCACCCCACAGCATCCAGGGGCACCCTCCACCAGGCCCACACTCATGTCTCCCACCACCCCCACCACCCAGCCACCATGGCCAGCCCCCACCAGGCCCCCACTCATGTCCCCTATCACCCCCACCCCCCAGCAGTGCAGGGGCAGCCTCCACCAGGCCCCCACTCATGTCTACCACCACCCCCACCCCCCAGCCACCAGGGGCAGCCTCCACCAGGCCCCCACTTATGTCCCCTATCACCCCCACCCCCCCAGCCACCATGGGCAGCCCCCACCAGGCCCCCAGTCATGTCCCCCTGCACCCCCACCCCCCAGCATCCAGGGGCACCCTCCACCAGGCCCCCACTCATGGCCCCTATCACCCCCACCCACCCACCACCAGGGGCAGCCTCCACCAGGCCCCCACCCATGTCTCCCACCACCCCCACCCCCCAGTAGTGCAGGGGCACCCTCCACCAGGCCCCCACTCATGTCTCCCACCACCCCCACCCCCCAGCAGTGCAGGAGCAGCCTCAACCAGGCCCCCACTCATGTCTACCACCACCCCCACCCCCCAGCCACCAGGGGCAGCCTCCACCAGGCCCCCACTCATGTCTACCACAACCCCCACCCCCCAGCAGTGCAGGGGCAGCCTACACCAGGCCCCCACTCATGTCTCCCACCACCCCCACCCCCCAGCCACCAGGGGCAGTCTCCATCAGGCCCCCACTCATGTCCCCTATCACCCCCACCCCCAGCCACCTTGGGCAGCCCCCACCAGGCCCCCACTCATGTCTCCCACCCACCCCCCACCCCCCAGCCACCATGGGCAGCCCCCACCAGGCCCCCACTCATGTCCCCCTGCACCCCCACCCCCAGCATCCAGGGGCACCCTCCACCAGGCCCCCACTCATGTCTCCCACCACCCCCACCCCCCAGCAGTGCAGGGGCACCCTCCACCAGGCCCCCACTCATGTCTACCACCCACCCCCACCCCCCAGCCACCATGGGCAGCCCCCACCAGGCCCCCACTCATGTCCCCCTGCACCCCCACCCCCCAGCATCCAGGGGCACCCTCCACCAGGCCCCCACTCATGTCTCCCACCACCCCCACCCCCCAGCAGTGCAGGTGCAGCCCCCACCAGGCCCCCACTCATGTCTCCCACCACCCCCACCCGCCAGCCACCAGGGGCAGCCCCCACCAGGCCCCCACCCATGTCCCCCTGCACCCAGGTCCTCACAATCACCAACCATGTGCGTAATGATCAGCCTCCACAGCCAAAAGGCCCTACCAAGTAACCCATTCACCCACATGGAAATTAAAATTACATGTTCCACCCCCAACGTACATAAAGCAAATGAACCCATGTCTGTCACACACAATGGTTGCAAATGAATTTGAAAACACCCAACATGACATGCATGAAACCAATGAGATGATACCACACAGTGAAGTATGAAAACAAAAATGTATTAAATAAATATGAATGCAAATGAAATGAAACAAAGTACAATGCCAATGAAAAAAAGAAAAGGTGCATGTCCGTCCCAAAAAATGAAAAACACCAAATCCAAAAAAAATGTACTTCAAAGTCACATTAAAAATGAAATCAATCCGACAGAAAAAAAAAAAAAATCCAAACACCATTGCTCCATGGAGAAGAAAAAATAAAATTAAAAAATAAAACAATCCAATGAAGAACTATGTACAAAATATCCAAGGGTCCATGAGCCCAACTGAACAAAGGAAACCTACAAAAAACCCTAACAAAAATGCAACTATATACAAAAAGTGGAGCTGTGTCCGTCGACTCCAAATCATAAGAATAAACAAATAAAACCTAAAACTAAAGAACTATATACAAAGGCGGCGGGCAAGTCCAGCGGCTCACTCCGTAGTGTTCCGGGCCAGGGCATCATCAAACTCCTCGTCTATGTCCCGGAGGCGGTCCTGTTCCATGGCCCCGAGGGTCCGCAGGGACGACGTCATCTGCTCCTCCAACCCCCTGCGGATTGCCTCGAGGCACTCGGCCCGCCTCAGGGCCCTCCGCATGGAGTTCTCCGCCCTGACCATCGTGAGCCGCTCCTCTTCCGCCCGCCGCCGCTCCGCACCTATCTGCTGGCCCAACCGCAGCCACACGGAAGACACTTCCTGTCCTGGGTCCTCCTGCCCTCCGGCCGATGCCTGCCCCTCCGATGTTGAAGGCCCCGAGCCATGATGCCTCCCACGTTGACTCTGCTGCTGCCTCCGACGCAACTGCCTCTGCCAGCACGACGGCATCCAGGCTGATGGAATCCACCGACGCCATCGTGCACGTGCCCTGCCTGATGATGCCGGCACATCCTCCATCTGCTGGGGTACAGTTGCTGTGGTGTCCACCCCTGCTTGACCTCCGACTCCCGACTGTGGCAGGGATGGGATCCCCACCGAGCTGGCTGCATAGGTCAGGGCAGGTCCACAGGGGGCCCTGGTGGCATCTGGGCTGGAAGACGGCAAGGAGAACGACTGGCGTATAGCCTCCACAGAGGAGGAGAGGCCGCCAGATTGGCCGACACATGCAGGAAACCCCCGAACATGGAAGATCCCAATTGGGCCACGTCGGCACGGTGCTCTTCCCGGGAAGCACGCACGTCATCACGAATTGCACCCGCGCGCATCGCAACCCCAATCAGGACCTTCTCCATACGGACACGGGTCCCCTCGTCCGCAGGTGGAGGGGAGTCAGGTGACATGGACATCCCCTCTACCAGCGGACGGGCCTGGGACGGGGCAACCCTGCTGGTGCATGGTGGTGCACTCACAGGGTCAGGGACAGCGACATGCACAGGCCCCTCCACGATGACCTGTGCTGCCTCCTGCCCCTGGCCCTGGACTGCACCACTTGCACCAGCAGGGATGCCCCCACCAGGCCCCATGTGTGCCCCTGTGGTGGCCTCCTCCTCCTCTGTGGAAACCACCAACCTGGATGGCTCCTCACCGTCTTCCACCGTAGCAGGCCCCTGTGGGGGCTCACCCACCCCTTCCGCTGCAGCCGTGGGGGCATCCCCGCCGCCTTGCTCCACAGCGCCGTCTCCGCCCTCTTCTTCACTAGCCGCTGCGTAGAGGGAGACAAAGAACACAAGCATTAGGGTACTGTACAATGGTCCACTAGACAGGAAGCAATAGCAGATGAGTACCACTGTCAAAGTACACTTCCATCATGTCCCTCCACAACACATGGGTCAGTCCAGGCAAAACACACACAGTAACAGGCATGGTGCATGCCATGGACATTTCCATAAATGTCCAATGGACTCTTGAAACATACAATGATATGTAACTCACATGCATCATGGGTCATGCCTATCACATGCACACACTTCACCTCAGTCACATCCATCTGGCCCCATACACCCCAAACACAGCGGATACAAGGGTAACTAGGCTGCATCAGTGAATCTGTTCATTGTCACACACATGTGTCATGCATCCATGGCATGCACAAGTCACAGACACGCAGGTCAGGCACACAGACATGGCTACCATATATGTACCTGCCATCAGCACCCATCCCTCACCCCCACCCATGTCCAGGAACAGAGACTGGCATGCTCTCATGTCTAAAATCTGCATAGGGCTCCCCATGTGACATTTAAACACATGCAACAACCATGTGGTTCACACATCACTGGTCGGACATGCATTACCATGATGTCCCTGCACACATACATGCATACATGGCCTATGTCACACATACAGGCAAGTATCAGAGAACCAGCACACCGCAACATGCCCTGTCTCACACAGCAATGCTTGGACACTTACCGCTCAACTCCAGACGGGTCTCCCTCTCAAGGATCTGGGCGTGGAGCGCTGGGCGTACGCGTTCCAGGACCCTCATCTGGATGGAACTCATGCGGCCCCGGCCCCCCTCCACGAGGCGCCGGGCCTTCACGAGGGTCCTGGACCTCAAGTCCTCCCAGCGCTTCTTGATCTTCTGGACGTCGCGGGTTGCCACCCCCTCCGCGTTGATGGCAACCACACAGTCGGCCCAGATCCTCTCCCGTCCTTCCTTGCTGGCGCGGGACGATCCAAAGAGGGCATCATACTGCCCCAGGACATGCTCCAGCAGGACACCAACTTCAGTGGCAGTGAAGCTGGTGCCCCTCTGCCCCTCTGGCCTGGGGTTGCTACTGGTGCCAGATGTGGAAGTGCCCGACATGGCAACCCCAGAGGCAGGTGTGGGTGGGCAACTGGGTCCTGGGGCTGGGCTGTGGAGGGATGTAATACCAGTCGGGAGTCTTCAGTTCCAGCAGGGGTGGACACAGCAACTGGACCCCTGCAGATGGCTGATGTGCAGGCACCAAATGGCAGGGCACGGTGGCAGCAGGCAGGCAGGCAGGCAGGCAGCAGCAGATGGCACGTGGGAGGCTGCTCGGGGCACTGGGGGGCAGTAATTCGGCCTTCTGGGCAGGAGCGTGGTCTTCCGTGTGTTTTCGCGTGGCCAGCTTGATACGGAGTGATTTGGCACGTGAAAATCCTGCACGTCAGCGTGAAATTCGAGGAAAGGCCCTTAGCGCGTGAGCGCGTCAGCACGCATACGCGATTCTATTGGACCAAAGACCCTCAGCGCGTAAGCGCGTCTGTGACGTGACCCGCACGGGTGTTTCCCACACAGAACGTGATGACAGAGCACACGTGGAAAGACTGCACGTCAGAGTGTCATCGCGTGTAATTGGACAGCACGTCAGAGTGTCATTGCGTGTAATTGGACAAAAGTGCACGTACATGCGATTGGCCTATGTACGTGTATATCAGGGGTGCGCGGGCACTTACACACGCAAGTACGTCAGCGCACCTGTATCCCGGGGTGCGCGGGAATTTCCACACGCTATTGGACTGGGTACTTGATTTCAGGGGTGCGCGGGTCACACGCTCGCCTACAACACGCGCAACGCATAAATTTGCGCGCTAACAAAATAACAAGCTCAGACCCAGGATGAACATACCGTTCCTAGCAGCAGTGGGCGTGGGCTACCAAAGGAGGAGGAGGAGGAGGATAGTCAGGGCCAGAATATTCACACCCAGAACCAGCCTTTTCGGGATGCCTGATGACCAGGTATATGGGAGGTACAGGTTTCCACCACACATAATACTGGACCTGGTGAGTGAGTGGGAGGATGACCTCACATCACCCACCCTGTGCTCCCAAGCACTCAGCCCCCTGGAGAAGGTCCTCAATGTACTGCACTTCTTAGCCACTGGATCATTTCAGCGGACAAGTGCCATAGTGGGTGGGGTATCACAGGCCACCCAGTCATGCTGCCTACACCAGGTCTTGAACATCATCACTGCACGCCCATCAGTCCGCAGGCACATATACCTGCCCAGAACACCTGCAGAAAGGCATGCTGCCGCCCTGGATTTTTACGGTGTGGCACGATTCCCCAAAGTGCTAGGTGCCATCGACTGCACCCATGTGGCTCTACGTCCCCCCAGGGCATCAGAGCACATCTATAGGAACCGCAAGCACTGGCATTCCATCAACGTGCAGGTAGTATGTAATGCCAAGGGAATCATCACCTCAGTATATGCCAACTATCCCGGGTCCACCCACGACAGCTTCATTTACTGAATGTCCACCCTAAGCCGGGACCTAGAAGCTGGGCGGCATGGCGATACATGGCTGCTTGGTGAGTATGAATGCCACTGCACATGCATGCATGTCAGATACTGAGCAAGGTCACAACCCCACCAATGATACCAATCACCACCTCCACAGGGGACAGTGCCTACCCTCTCAGCCCCCACATGATGACGCCAATTTGGAACCCCACCACGCCACCCCAGGTAAGATATAACACAGCCCACATTACAACCCGGGGCATAGTGGAGTGCACATTCGGAGTGCTAAAGTCACGCTTTCGCTCCCTTGACCGTTCTGGCGGGCAGCTGTTGTACGCTCCCCCAGTAGTGTGCAGGATCATAGTGGCAGCATGTGACCTGCACAACGTTGCAACACGCCGGGGCCTGGCCGTGGACATGGTGGTGGCCCCACATCCCCAACCACATGCACAGCCGCTGCGCATGGGAGGGGAAAGGGCACGGGGGGAGGCAGCCCGTACACAGCTAGTGGCTAATTACTTCACATAGAAATCACACCCCTGTGGAGTGCACACTGCCCTGGCACATTCCATCTGACAATCAATGATGACTCAAACTGACACTGATCCTGAATGTCTGGAGAATCAACCGTGAAAACCATATCAGCCTGAGATTGTTCACCTGGAAGTGTTACAATGTGTGCATCCTTACCCACACAGACACCACCAATGCAGTTTTGTGAAGAAACACATTCAAGCAGCTAAAATGAATACCCACTTGCAAAATGCAACAAGAGGACAGTGCCATGTCAGCCAACCCATCCCCAGCACCGCCACACGACACACCGTGCCATGTCATGCTATTTGCAGGTAAACAAAGTAATCCCCACAACATGACACTAGTGTCACGATGTACAGTGTCCCTAATTGAAACTTGCAACACCTGAAATGCTCACAGTAATGCAGGACCAACAACAAACTTGAGCAGGTACTACCATTAACATGACATCACAAATGTTATAAATTAGTAGTCTCACCACCTGGAAATACCTGCACTCCCACCACTACCAACTGTGCAGTGTTGGCGCCATGTAGAGTTGTAGGTGCACTGCTGCCAACATGGACCCCATCTCCAAACTAGAGGGCCTTGTGTAGACATGAGGAAGGGACCTGCAAATTGGGAGGTAGACACAGATGATGAGTTACACATCAATGCAACATGCAGTGTACAACACAACAGCAATATGCACTAGGAATGTATACACAGTATTGACTAGACTACCCACACATGTAGTCGGAGTCCAATGTCACCATGTACGTCAATGTCACTTGGGCACACCCTTTGCAAGCCCATGGAAACGGGAAGCAGGAGGGGTGTATGTGACTCAAACCCAAGCATCTGAACCAAATACATGACAAGCCTGCATGTGCCCAGCCACAATGCAGCGTATGCCCACAGGAACCACGGAAGGCAACAAATTGTCCCAAAAAAATTGGGAAAAAAATAATTAAAAATAAAAATAAAAATAAAAATAAAAAAAAAAATAATAAAAAAAAAAAAATGGCCATTGATGGGCCCGGAGGGTTTGGGGAGACCACCCAGGAGGTCCGAGGACAGGGTGCACACCAAAACCCACCTGTGTGGATCCTGGGAAAAAAAAACACCTCCATGGGCTCATGGCCCACACGGCTACCCTATTGTGGGAGTATCACTGCTGTCGCTATTATCACCCTGTGCAGCTGCATCCGGAGGTGGTTGCACTATGGGAGGCAGCCCACGCAAGGCCCTAGTCTGCTCCTCCATGGCTGCAAGCATGCGGGTGTGGTAGGTCTCGTTCTGGAGGATGAGTGTGCAGAGGTCCCCATGCAACAACTCACGGGATGCCCGGACCTCCGCCCTCGTTGCCTGCATCTCAGCTGAGAGCGTACGGGTGAGACGCTCCAGCTGCTGTTCTGTCCTTTGGTGTGTTGAAGCCTCAAGCTCAACAAGAGTCGTCCTGAGGTGAAGGAGCTCCTGCCTCAGGGCTTCCCTGTGGCCCTGGGACTCTATGGAGATGGCCTCCTGCAGAGTCGCCAGTGCCGCCCGCCTGTCCCTGTTGGACGCCAACATGTCCTCCCTGTGTGACTGGCAGATGGAGTCGGTTGCCTGCTGTAGTCGCTCCATCAGCCTTTCAGGGGGGACAATGGAAGTGGCCACCCTTTCCATGGCCTGAGCCATCATCTCGGATGATGCTGCCTGTTGGGTTGCCATACCGTAAATGGATTGCTCCCATGCGGTATTGCCAGGTGGCGTACGGCCACCACGTCGGCGGGCACCACACCTGTCTGGGGCAAGGCGAACTGCGCCTTGCTGTGCCGGCACTGCCTGAGGCTGCAGGACTGCATTCCCCCTCTGATCTGCTGGCCCAGGAACAGGATCAGATGTCGCGGAGTGTGACCCTGCATCCGTAACCACCAAAGGCGTAGCTGCCAACACTGACATCCCCATTGAGGGTTCTGACCCTGGTGCAGGTGGGTGGGACAGAACAGAATCCCTCCCTGGAACACTCACCTGCGACGGCACGTAGGTCTCATCATCCGAATCAACACCTGAGTACAGCTCGGGGGAGGTGCAGCCAGAGACACCCCTTGAGAGCACGACCTGCAGCACTTCTGGGTTCTCACCCACCACCACACCACGACCTTCACTGGTGGTTGGTCGGCCCTCGGACCCCTCCTGGGTCTGCACCATCTCCACAACCCCAGCAGTATCAGGTGCGTCTTCCCCTGCAAAGACATAAAAACAAAGAAATGGAAACAGGCATTAGCACCATGGCACACAATGAGGGCTGAGAAGCAAGAGAACCAGTACTTGATTGACACATGTCCCACATGACTAAAACCCTCCCATGCATGCACCCTCACTGCATATGAAGGGGTGGCAAATGGCACACACTGATGACACCAAGATGGAAGATGAACACATGTTCTGCATGCTGCCTGGCAGTGGCATCACACATTGGCCTGTGATTGCCAGGTGAAACACACATGCCATCACACAGATGGCATGTACCATTGCTATTGAGTGAAGATGGAGAGGAGGGCAGCACCTATTCATTCAGTCCAGTTCCCGCATGTAATAGCTTTTCTAATTCAAACAGGTCTGATTTTTCACCTGGAGCTGCCAGTCCAAAATGGTCCAATTGCACAGGGACATGTGTGAACAAATGATATCCAGGTAACAAAGTCACTCCACTTTACCATAGCCATGTCAGACATGTGACTAGAGGACTGCGAAATGCCTAGTAAAAGTGGTGGAATGCAAACAATCTGACTGAATGAACAGTGAAAAATAAGCAACAATGTTGTGGCAAGGTGACACTTCAAGGGCAACTGGCGTGCAGTTGGGCTAGATGTCTACTGTTGGCAGAAGGGATACTGCTATGGCCAAATGCAGCTGCGCAGGATGTATTGCATGAAGCACATGGCTGACCCATACGACTCAGGCGCACACACTCTCACCTGGCACACAAACAGAAGCACTCACACACCATGCACATGGATGACACACACATGCATGTGCACTCACCGGACAATGCCTCGTAATCAGGCAGATCTCCCAGGCCTTGGATCTGTTCCTCCGTGACGTAGGTCCCAGCGACTGACTCATGTGGAGTGATTTCCATGTCTACTACTGGAGACCCACCTCCAGTCACTAGAGTTGCGGCATGACTTGAGGCCAGCTTACTCTTTGCCCTGCGCTTTAGGTCATTCCAGCGCTTATAGCAATCATTGGCTGTGCGCCTCACGATTCCAAGGGCACTTACGATGTCCGCAACGGTCTGCCAGTGTGCCTCGCATTGTGCAGGTGTGGTCTTGGATCCTGCAACAATGACCATCTCGTTATCATGTGCGGACACATACTCGACAAGTGCATTCAGTTCGTCATCCGTGAAGCTGGGCTTCCTCGACGGGCCGGACTGTGTAGCCGTGTCTGGGGCATCAGCCTGTGCCGGACGAGCACTCTTCCTCTTCCGCTTGGAAGATGGTGGTGATCCTGAGTGTCCTGCGCCGCTCTGGACACTAGGGGCAGGAGCCCTGGTGGACTCTGTATCAGGAGTGTGGGATTGCACACTCAGCATGGGAGTTGGTGCAGGCATTGGCTCAAGTGTAATGGTGTCAGGGGGAATGTCAGGAGGATGGACTAGGACCGACACTGTCCTGGCTGGGTGTGTGAGAGCTGGGGTGGATGGAGCCGCAGCTGCCCCTGCAGCCTCTCCGCCCTGCTTACTTGGGGCAGCAGATGACCTTGCTGCCCCAGATGCACGTGGCATGATGACATCAACGTGCACCAGCGCACGTGTCATAGGCCTGCTGACCTGGCAGTCAGCCATGGAGTCAGCCAGGTCTGGTGCCACAATGGGCTGGTCCAACAAGGGCTGAGCATGGATGGTGTCAGCCACATCAGCCTCAACGGGAGGGGGGGGGATTATGGGTACCCTTGACTGGTCCTCCACACATGGGGGGACAGGCTCACCCTGCAAGTAACGACCACGTCCCCTACCGGATCCACCACGGCCACCACTTGTGGCTCTTCCACCTTTGCCACCCTTACGGAATCCTCGCCTCCCAGCCATGGCACTGATGTTAATGTGCGTATGGGAGTGGCTGTAAACTATTGTCCTGGGCAATTGGGGGTCAAAGGGGTTGGGTACCAGATGGTAATTGTACCCTAGTGCTCTTGCAAGGCTGAATGTAACCCCTGGGGAAAGATGACGGGTCACGCTACGCACAGGAGCCCCAAAAAAGGGAGATGACGTGCACGCAACCCCTCCTTGACCACGTGTGTAGAAAGAAAAACCTGCACTACGCTGTGGCACCCAGTAACAGAAGAATGAACGTATGCGTGTCACACGCAGCCTAGAATGACCTCTGAAGGGGTAGGCTACACACGGGGCAAGCGCAGATGTTAGATACGTGCATGACTCACCGTCTGCCAGGTAAAAGAGCGTGAAAAAGGAGCGCGTTTGGTTGGCAACACCCCCGCCAAAAGAAGATTTGTACGCTGTCTGAGGAGACAGGACAACAGCTGTCAGAGGTAACAGGGAATACGAACTTGAAACACCGTGAAGTAAATCGCGTGTGAAACGACAAGAAGTACAGAATTCACCCACTCGCTCTCCACGAAAAGCACGTACAAGGAAATGGTGTTCTACACGTACCTTTTATAAAGGCCCACACGTCCAGCGTCACTTATGCGGCATGTACGCGCTAGGGCCATTTCCACCAATTACACGCTTTGTCACTTCTGCGAGTAGGGCCATTTCCACCAATTACACGCTTTGTCACTTCTGCGAGTAGGGCCATTTCCACCAATTACACGCTTTGTCACTTCTGCGTGTAGGGCCATTTCCACCAATTACACGCTTTGTCACTGCCGCGTGTACGCGCTAGGCCCATTCTCACCAATTACACGCTTTGACACTCGGACGTGTCTTTCATTTTTTTCACACGCAACATTTTCAAACGTGTGCCCAATTCAACGTGCACGTGACTTCATAGACACGCATACGCTGGTGACGCGTTTACGCGCTAAGGGCCTTTCCTCGAATTACACGCAGACGTGTTGGATTTTTCACGTGCCAAATCACTCCGTATCAAGCTGGCCACGCGTAAGCACACGGAAGACCACGCTCCTGCCCAGAAGGCCGAACTACTGCCCCCCAGAGCCCCGAGCACGCTCCCACCTGCCATCTGCTGCTGCCTGACTGCCTGCTGCCCACGTGCACTGCCATTTGCTGCCTGCACATCAGCCAGGAGTGCTGTTGCTGTGACCACCCCTGCTGGAACCGAAGACTCCCGACTGGGATTCCATCGCTCCACAGCCCAGCCCCAGGACCCAGTTGCCCACCCACTCCTGCCTCTGGGGTTGTCATGTCGGGGCAAACACCATCTGGGACCACTGACAACCCCCGGCCAGAGAGGCAGAGGGGCACCAGCTTCAGTGCCACCGAAGTTGGTGTCCTGGTGGAGCATGTCCTGGGGCAGTATGATGCCCTCTTCGGAAGTTCCCGCGCCGACAAGGAAGGACGGACTCGGATCTGGACTGACATCGTGACTGCCATCAACGCGGAGGGGGTGGCAGTCCGCGATTTACAACATGTCAGGAAGCGCTGGGAGGACTTCAGGTGAGGACCCTGAACAAGGCCCGGAGCCTCTTGAAGGCAGCGGATGCCAAGGGGCGCCGGGGCCACTTGTCGGAAGAACAGATGAGGGTCCTGGAACGCATATCCCCAGCGCTCCACGTCCAGGTCCTAGAGAAGCAGACCCGTCTGGAGTCGAGCGGTGAGTGTACATGCATCCTGATTGTGAGCAGTGCGTGTGGTGATTATTCGTTATTGTGCTGTGCAGGTTGCACATCTGTTTGTATGGGGTCGAGTATGGGTGGGGGTGTACAGGGCCGTGGGGCTGACACATGCGAGGGCTGTAATGTGTGAGCCATGGATGGTGCTTGTGTGTGTAGGCTTGCATGCCAAATGCAGTTGTGTGGGCAGACATGTTTGGATGAATGTGTATGTAAGTAGACATGTCCGTGATGTCACGCATGTATGTTGTTTTCGGCTGCATGTATGAGCACTGTGTACATGTGCATGTGTGTGTATTTGACAAGGGTGCAACAGTGATGCAACATGGATGCATGTGACAGCGGTATGTGGAAGCCTGATTGGCAGATGTGACATGGATGCCCGTCTGAACAGTGCGACACTTGGCAGAGGTGTACACATGCATGCAAGTGTGGTGGTGTGTGTACATGTGTGGTGCACTTCCTGTGTTGCATGTGATGTCTGGCTCACATTCGGCTGCTCATGCTGTTGTATGTGTAGGGATGGTGGTGGCAGTTGCGATATGGCGGTGGTATGGCTCATGTGTGCGAGTTGTAATGACATGTGTGTTGGGGATTGTGATGACATGTCTGAGGTTTGCCAATGCCACTCATGTGCAACTGTCATGTGTGTATGTGTCCATTGTACAGTGCCCTGATGCCTGTGTTTTGTTTCTCCCTGTCTGCAGCGTCAAATGATGAAGAGGGCGGAGAAGGTGCTGTGGAGCACAGCGGCGGGGATCCCACCGCCAGCCGGAGACGCAAGGCTCGGCTCCCCTCCCGTGTTGTCATCTCGTCGGGGAGTGACGAGTCCGGTGCCGCGTCCCAGGCCGCAGCTGCCAGGGGGAGGTCCAAGAGGCGGAGGTTGGAGTTGGACTCCTCGGCAGCAGAAGGGGCAGCTGGGACCCCACAGGGCCCAACAGGGGAAGATGGCACAGAGTCATCCAGGTTGGTGGGGGGTTTGGTGGAGGAGGAGGCCGTGCAAGCACCAGAGACGGGGTCTGGAGGTGGGGATCCCACTGGTGCTAGTGGTGCAGTGCAGGACCAGGGACAGGAGGCAGCACAGGCCGACGCGGAGGTGCCTGTGTGCAATCCTGTCCCCGATCCTGTCCCTGCATCATCTTGCACCAGCAGGGATGCCTACGTCCAGACCCGTTTTCAGGCAGGGGATGAGCTGACGTCAACTGGCCTTCCTCTGCCTGCGGACGTGGCTATCCAGGTCCGGGTTGAGCCTGTCCTGGCTGGTGTGGCGTTGCGTCAACGGGCCATGCGAGGTGACCTGCAGTCTTTTAATGGAGAGACTGCACGTCATCTCGAATGGCTCGTTGACCACGTCAACCTGCTGGGACAGGTCACCCAGGCCGGATTCCTCCGTCTGATGGGGCTTGCTCCGACCCCCTCCTCAACTGGACCCCCTACGCGCCAGTCGTCCTCTGTGCCATCTTCCCACCCATCAGTCACCTGGGTGCCCTGTGGAGCTGCCTCTGACGGTGCGGCCAGGCTGGTGGAGGAGGCATCCCTGCCACAGTCGGGAGTCGGACGTCCAGCAGGGGTGGCCACATCAACAACTGCACCCCAGCCAGCGGAGGATGTGCAGGCAGCAGGAGGCAGTGCACGGGCAGAGGCGGAGCAGCAGCAGCAACGTGGTGGGGGCCATGAAGCCTCGGGGCCTTCAACATCGGAGGGGCAGGCATCGGCCGGAGGGCAGGAGGACCCAGGACAGAGAGTGTCTTCCGTGTGGCAGCGGTTGGGCCACGCCATAGGTGCGGAGCGGCGGCGGGCGGAAGAGGCGCGGCTCACAATGGTTAGGGTGGAGAACTCCATGCGGAGGGCCCTGAGGCGGGCCAAGTGCCTCGAGGCAATCCGCAGGGGGTTGGAGGAGGACACGGCGTCGTCCCTGCGGACCCTCGGGGCCATGGAACAGGACCGCCTCTGGGACATCGAACAGGAGTTCGATGATGCCCTAGCCCGGAACACCACAGAGTGAGCCGCTGGTCTTGCCCGCCGCCTTTGTATATAGTTCTTTAGTTTTAGGTTTCCTTTGTTTGTTCTTATGATTTGGAGTCGACGGACACTGCTCCACTTTTTGTATATAGTTGCATTTTAGTTAGGGTTTTTTGTAGGTTTCCTTTGTTCAGTTGGGCTCATGGACCCTTGGATGTTTTGTACATAGTTCTTCATTGGATTGATTTTATTTTTCATTTGACTTTGGACGACATTTTTTTGGATTAGGATTTGGTGTTTTTATTTTTTTAAACGGACATGCAGCTTATCTTTTTTTCATTCCCATTGTAGTTTGTTTCATTTCTTTTGCATTATTTGTTTTTTTTAATACAATTTTGTTTTCATACTTCACTGTGTGGTATCATCTCATTGGTTTCATGCATGTCATGTTGGGTGTTTTCCCATTCAATTGCAACCATTGTGTGTGACGGACATGGGTTCATTAGCTTTATGAACATTGGGGGTGTAACATGTAATTTCCATTTCCATGTGGGTGAATGGGTTACTTGGTAGGGCTTTTTGGCTGTGGAGGCTGACCAAAACGCACATGATTGGGGATTGTGAGGACCTGGTGGAGGCTGCCCATGGTGGCTGGGGGTGGTGGGAGACATGAGTGAGGGCCTGGTGGGGGCTGGCCATGGTGGCTGGGGGGTGGGGGTGGTGGGAGACATGAGTGGGGGCCTGGTGGAGGGTGCCCCTGGATGCTGGGGGGTGGGGGTGCAGGGGGACATGAGTGGGGCCTGGTGGGGGCTGCCCATGGTGGCTGGGGGGTGGGGGTGGTGGGAGACATGAGTGGGGGCCTGGTGGAGGGTGCCCCTGCACTGCTGGGGGGTGGGGGTGCTGGGAGACATGGGTGGGGGCCTGGTGGAGGCTGCCCCTGCACTGCTGGGGGGTGGGGGTGCTGGGAGACATGGGTGGGGGCCTGGTGGAGGCTGCCCCTGCACTGCTGGGGGGTGGGGGTGGAGACATGGGTGGAGGCCTGGTGGAGGGTGCCCATGGTGGCTGGGGGATGGGGGTGGTGGGAGACATGAGTGGAGGCCTGGTGGAGGGTGCCCCACACTGCTGGGTGGTGGGGGTGATAGGGGCCATGAGTGGGGGCCTGGTGGAGGGTGCCCCTGCACTGCTGGGGGGTGGGGGTGCTGGGAGACATGAGTGGGGGCCTGGTGGAGGGTGCCCCTGCACTGCTGGGGGTGGGGGTGCTGGGAGACATGGGTGGGGGCCTGGTGGAGGGTGCCCCTGGATGCTGGGGGGTGGGGGTGGGTGGGAGACATGAGTGGAGGCCTGGTGGAGGGTGCCCATGGTGGCTGGGGATGGGGGTGGTGGGAGACATGAGTGGGGGCCTGGTGGTGCTGCCCCTGCACTGCTGGGGGATGGGGGTGGTGGGAGACATGAGTGGGGGCCTGGTGGGGGCTGCCCCTGCACTGCTGGGGGGTGGGGGTGGTGGGAGACATGAGTGGGGGCCTGGTGGAGGGTGCCCCTGCACTGCTGGGGGGTGGGGGTGGTGGGAGACATGAGTGGGGGCCTGGTGGTGCTGCCCCTGCACTGCTGGGGGATGGGTGTGGTGGGAGACATAAGAGGGGGGCCTGGTGGAGGCTGCCCCTGCACTGCTGGGGGGTGGGGGTGGTGGGAGACATGGGTGGAGGCCTGGTGGAGGGTGCCCATGGTGGCTGGGGGATGGGGGTGGTGGGGGGACATGAGTGGGGGCCTGGTGGAGGGTGCCCCACACTGCTGGGGGGTGGGGGTGATAGGGGCCATGAGTGGGAGCCTGGTGGAGGGTGCCCCTACACTGCTGGGAGGTGGGGGTGGTGGGAGACATGGGTGGGGGCCTGGTGGAGGGTGCCCCACACTGCTGGAGGGTGGGGGCCTGGTGGGGGCTGCCCATGGTGGCTGGGGGGTGGGGGTGCTGGGAGACATGAGTGGGGGCCTGGTGGAGGGTGCCCCTGGATGCTGGGGGGTGGGGGTGATAGGGGCCATGAGTGGGGGCCTGGTGGAGGGTGCCCCACACTGCTGGGGGGTGGGAGGGGTGGGAGACATGAGTGGGGGCCTGGTGGGGGCTACCCATGGTGGCTGGGGGGTGGGGGTGCTGGGAGACATGAGTGGGGGCCTGGTGGAGGGTGCCCCACACTGCTGGGGGTGGGGGTGGTGGGAGACATGGGTGGGGGCCTGGTGGAGGGTGCCCCTGGATGCTGGGGGGTGGGGGTGGGTGGGAGACATGAGTGGAGGCCTGGTGGAGGGTGCCCATGGTGGCTGGGGGATGGGGGTGGTGGGAGACATGAGTGGGGGCCTGGTGGTGCTGCCCCTGCACTGCTGGGGGATGGGGGTGGTGGGAGACATGAGTGGGGGCCTGGTGGAGGCTGCCCCTGCACTGCTGGGGGGTGGGGGTGGTGGGAGACATGAGTGGGGGCCTGGTGGAGGGTGCCCCTGCACTGCTGGGGGGTGGGGGTGCTGGGAGACATGGGTGGGGGCCTGGTGGAGGCTGCGCCTGCACTGCTGGGCGGTGGTGGTGCTGGGAGACATGGGTAGGGGCCTGGTGGAGGCTGCCCCTGCACTGCTGGGGAGTGGGGGTGGTGGGAGACATGGGTGGAGGCCTGGTGGAGGGTGCCCATGGTGGCTGGGGGATGGGGGTGGTGGGAGACATGAGTGGGGGCCTGGTGGAGGGTGCCCCACACTGCTGGGGGGTGGGGGTGATAGGGGCCATGAGTGGGGGCCTGGTGGAGGGTGCCCCTGCACTGCTGGGGGTGGGGGTGGTGGGAGACATGGGTGGGGGCCTGGTGGAGGGTGCCCCACACTGCTGGGGGGTGGGGGTGCTGGGAGACATGAGTGGGGGCCTGGTGGAGGGTGCCCCACACTGCTGGGGAGTGGGGGTGGTGGGAGACATGGGTGGGGGCCTGGTGGAGGGTGCCCCTGGATGCTGGGGGGTGGGGGTGGGTGGGAGACATGAGTGGAGGCCTGGTGGAGGGTGCCCATGGTGGCTGGGGGATGGGGGTGGTGGGAGACATGAGTGGGGGCCTGGTGGTGCTGCCCCTGCACTGCTGGGGGATGGGGGTGGTGGGAGACATGAGTGGGGGCCTGGTGGAGGCTGCCCCTGCACTGCTGGGGGGTGGGGTGGTGGGAGACATGAGTGGGGGCCTGGTGGAGGGTGCCCCTGCACTGCTGGGGGGTGGGGGGTGCTGGGAGACATGGGTGGGGGCCTGGTGGAGGCTGCGCCTGCACTGCTGGGCGGTGGTGGTGCTGGGAGACATGGGTAGGGGCCTGGTGGAGGCTGCCCCTGCACTGCTGGGAGTGGGGGTGGTGGGAGACATGGGTGGAGGCCTGGTGGAGGGTGCCCATGGTGGCTGGGGGATGGGGGTGGTGGGAGACATGAGTGGGGCCTGGTGGGAGGGTGCCCCACACTGCTGGGGGGTGGGGGTGATAGGGGCCATGAGTGGGGGCCTGGTGGAGGGTGCCCCTGCACTGCTGGGGGGTGGGGTGGTGGGAGACATGGGTGGGGGCCTGGTGGAGGGTGCCCCACACTGCTGGGGGGTGGGGGTGCTGGGAGACATGAGTGGGGGCCTGGTGGAGGGTGCCCCTGCACTGCTGGGGGGTGGGGGTGCTGGGAGACATGGGTGGGGGCCTGGTGGAGGGTGCCCCTGGATGCTGGGGGGTGGGGGTGGGTGGGAGACATGAGTGGAGGCCTGGTGGAGGGTGCCCATGGTGGCTCGGGGATGGGGGTGGTGGGAGACATGAGTGGGGGCCTGGTGGTGCTGCCCCTGCACTGCTGGGGGATGGGGGTGGTGGGAGACACGAGTGGGGGCCTGGTGGAGGCTGCCCCTGCAGTGCTGGGGGGTGGGGGTGGTGGGAGACATGGGTGGGGGCCTGGTGGAGGGTGCCCCACACTGCTGGGGCGTGGGGGAGGTGGGAGACATGAGTGGGGGCCTGGTGGAGGGTGCCCCACACTGCTGGGGGGGTGGGGGTGGTGGGAGACATGAGTGGGGGCCTGGTGGAGGGTGCCCCTGGATGCTGGGGGGTGGGGGTGATAGGGCCCATGAGTGGGGGCCTGGTGGAGAGTGCCCCACACTGCTGGGTGGGTGGGGGTGGTGGGAGACATGAGTGGGGGCCTGGTGGAGGGTGCCCCACACTGCTGGGGGGTGGGGGTGGTGGGAGACATGAGTGGGGGCCTGGTGGAGGGTGCCCCTGCACTGCTGGGGGTTGGGGGTGCTGGGAGACATGGGTGGGGGCCTGGTGGAGAGTGCCCCACACTGCTGGGGGGTGGGGGTGGTGGGAGACATGAGTGGGGGCCTGGTGGAGGGTGCCCCACACTGCTGGGGGGGTGGGGGTGGTGGGAGACATGAGTGGGGGCCTGGTGGAGGGTGCCCCTGGATGCTGGGGGGTGGGGGTGATAGGGCCCATGAGTGGGGGCCTGGTGGAGGGTGCTCCACACTGCTGGGGGGTGGGGGTGGTGGGAGACATGAGTGGGGGCCTGGTGGGGGCTGCCCATGGTGGCTTGGGGGGTGGGGGTGCTGGGAGACATGAGTGGGGGCCTGGTGGAGGGTGCCCCTGCACTGCTGGGGGTGGGGGTGCTGGGAGACATGGGTGGGGGCCTGGTGGAGGGTGCCCCTGGATGCTGGGGGTGGGGGTGATAGGGGCCATGAGTGGGGGCCTGGTGGAGGGTGCCCCACACTGCTGGGGGGTGGGCGTGGTGGGAGACATGAGTGGGGGCCTGGTGGGGGCTGCCCATGGTGGCTGGGGGGTGGGGGTGCTGGGAGACATGTGTGGGGGCCTGGTGGAGGGTGCCCCACACTGCTGGGGGGTGGGGGTGGTGGGAGACATGAGTGGGGGCCTGGTGGAGGCTGCCCCTGCACTGCTGGGGGGTGGGGGTTGTGGGAGACATGGGTGGAGGCCTGGTGGAGGGTGCCCATGGTGGCTGGGGGATGGGGGTGGTGGGAGACATGAGTGGGGGCCTGGTGGAGGGTGCACCACACTGCTGGGGGGTGGGGGTGATAGGGGCCATGAGTGGGGGCCTGGTGGAGGGTGCCCCTGCACTGCTGGGGGGTGGGGGTGGTGGGAGACATGGGTGGGGGCCTGGTGGAGGGTGCCCCACACTGCTGGGGGGTGGGGGTGGTGGGAGACATGGGTGGGGGCCTGGTGGAGGGTGCCCGCACAGCTCGGGGGTGGGGGTGGTGGGAGACATGAGTGGGGGCCTGGTGGAGGGTGCCCCTGGATGCTGGGGGGTGGAGGTGATAGGGCCCATGAGTGGGGGCCTGGTGGAGGGTGCTCCACACTGCTGGGGGGTGGGGGTGGTGGCAGGCATGGGTGGGGGCCTGGTGGAGGCTGCCCCTGCACTGCTGGGGGGTGGGGGTGGTCGGAGACATGGGTGGGGGCCTGGTGGAGGCTGCACCTGCACTGCTGGGGGGTGGGGGTGGTGGGAGACATGGGTGGGGGCCTGGTGGAGGGTGCCCCACACTGCTGGGGGGTGGGGGTGGTGGGAGACATGAGTGGGGGCCTGGTGGAGGGTGCCCCACACTGCTGGGGGGGTGGGGGTGGTGGGAGACATGAGTGGGGGCCCGGTGGATGGTGCCCCTGAATGCTGGGGGGTAGGGGTGATAGGGCCCATGAGTGGGGGCCTGGTGGAGGGTGCCCCACACTGCTGGGGGGGTGGGGGTGGTGGGAGACATGCGTGGGGGCCTGGTGGAGGGTGCCCCACACTGCTGGGGGGGTGGGGGTGGTGGGAGACATGAGTGGGG
The DNA here is from genome assembly GCF_040938575.1 of Ambystoma mexicanum. Taxonomy (NCBI): domain Eukaryota; kingdom Metazoa; phylum Chordata; class Amphibia; order Caudata; family Ambystomatidae; genus Ambystoma; species Ambystoma mexicanum. Next base: position 769,640,707 of record NC_090933.1, on the reverse strand, counting down.
GCCTGGTGGAGGGTGCCCCTGCACTGCTGGGGGGTGGGGGTGCTGGGAGACATGAGTGGGGGCCTGGTGGAGGGTGCCCCTGGATGCTGGGGGGTGGGGGTGATAGGGCCCATGAGTGGGGGCCTGGTGGAGGGTGCTCCACACTGCTGGGGGGGTGGGGGTGGTGGGAGACATGAGTGGGGGCCTGGTGGAGGGTGCCCCACACTGCTGGGGGGGTGGGGGTGGTGGGAGACATGAGTGGGGGCCTGGTGGAGGGTGCCCCTGCACTGTTGGGGGGTGGGGGTGCTGGGAGACATGAGTGGGGGCCTGGTGGAGGGTGCCCCTGGATGCTGGGGGGTGGGGGTGATAGGGCCCATGAGTGGGGGCCTGGTGGAGGGTGCTCCACACTGCTGGGGGGTGGGGGTGGTGGGAGACATGAGTGGGGGCCTGGTGGGGGCTGCCCATGGTGGCTGGGGGGTGGGGGTGCTGGGAGACATGCGTGGGGGCCTGGTGGAGGGTGCCCCTGCCCTTCTGGGGGGTGGGGGTGCTGGGAGACATGGGTGGGGGCCTGGTGGAGGGTGCCCCTGGTTGCTGGGGGGTGGGGGTGATAGGGGCCATGAGTGGGGGCCTGGTGGAGGGTGCCCCACACTGCTGGGGGGTGGGGGTGGTGGGAGACGTGAGTGGGGGCCTGGTGGGGGCTGCCCATGGTGGCTTGGGGGTGGGGGTGCTGGGAGACATGAGTGGGGGCCTGGTGGAGGGTGCCCAACACTGCTGGGGGGTGGGGGTGGTGGGAGACATGAGTGGGGGCCTGGTGGAGGCTGCCCCTGCACTGCTGGGGGGTGGGGGTGGTGGGAGACATGGGTGGAGGCCTGGTGGAGGGTGCCCATGGTGGCTGGGGGATGGGGGTGGTGGGAGACATGAGTGGGGGCCTGGTGGAGGGTGCCCCACACTGCTAGGGGGTGGGGGTGATAGGGGCCATGAGTGGGGGCCTGGTGGAGGGTGCCCCTGCACTGCTGGGGGGTGGGGGTGGTGGGAGACATGGGTGGGGGCCTGGTGGAGGGTGCCCCACACTGCTGGGGGGTGGGGGTGGTGGTAGACATGGGTGGGGACCTGGTGGAGGGTACCCCCACTGCTGGGGGGTGGGGGTGGTGGGAGACATGAGTGGGGGCCTGGTGGAGGGTGCCCCTGGATGCTGGGGGGTGGGGGTGATATGGCCCATGAGTGGGGGCCTGGTGGAGGGAGCTCCACACTGCTGGGGGGTGGGGGTGGTGGGAGACATGGGTGGGGGCCTGGTGGAGGCTGCCCCTGCGCTGCTGGGGGGTGGGGGTGGTGGGAGACATGGGTGGGGGCCTGGTGGAGGCTGCACCTGCACTGCTGGGGGGTGGGGGTGGTGGGAGACATGGGTGGGGGCCTGGTGGAGGCTGCCCCTGCACTGCTGGGGGGTGGGGGTGGTGGGAGACATGGGTGGGGGCCTGGTGGAGGCTGCCCCTGCACTGCTGGGGGGTGGGGGTGGTGGGAGACATGCATTGTTGATCAGTAGTGCAAGGTGACATGTGGGTTGGCTGGGGGGCATGCCCATGGTGGATGGGCTGCCTGCGGGACATGAGCAGGGGTGCAGGGTAGTCCCCCGTGGTGTGGGCTGCCTGCAGGGGCCGTGGAGGTTGTCGAGCCTACACCTGGGAGGACCCATACGGCCAATTCACGTGTAGTACTCCCCAGAACCCCTGAAATTCACATACCCGGCTGAAATCGCGTGTGGAACTTCCCGCGCACCCCTGAAATACACGTACCCTGATGAAATCGCGTGTGGAACTTCCCGCGCACCCCTGAAATACACGTACCCTGCTTGCACGGGGCCAATCGCGTGTGGAACTTCCCGCGCACCCCTGAAATACACGTACCCTGCTCGCACTGGGCCAATCGCGTGTGGAACTTCCCGCGCACCCCTGAAATACACGTACCCTGATGAAATCGTGTGTGGAACTTCCCGCGCACCCCTGTAATACACGTAGCCTGCTTGCACGGGGCCAATCGCGTGTGGAACTTCCCGCGCACCCCTGAAATACACGTACCCTGCTCGCACGGGGCCAATCACGTGTGGGACTTCCCGCGCACCCCTGAAATACACGTACCCTGATGGAATCGCGTGTGGAACTTCACGCGCACCCCTGAAATACACGTACCCTGCTGAAATCGCGTGTGGAACTTCCCGCGCACCCATGGAATACACGTACCCTGCTCGCACTGGGCCAATCGCGTGTGGAACTTCCCACGCACCCCTGTAATACACGTACCCTGCTGAAATCGCGTGTGGAACTTCCCACGCAGCCCTGGAATACACGTACCCTGCTCGCACTGGGCCAATCGCGTGTGGAACTTCCCGCGCACCCCTGAAATACACGTACCCTGCTGAAATCGCATGTGGAACTTCCAGCGCACACCTGGAATACACGTACCCTGCTCGCACGGGGCCAATCGCGTGTCGAACTTCCCGCGCACCCCTGTAATACACGTACCCTGCTGATTTTGGTGTGGAACTTCCCGCGCACCCCTGATGCACACGTACACAGGACAATCGCGTGTGGAACTTCCCGCGAACCACTGAAATACACGTTCCCCGTTTGGCGTTTGCTGTTTGCCAGCCCGGTGAACTGGTCCAGGGTTAGCGCAGCCCTTTGCGATTATTTGGGGATTTTGAAGGCTTTTCCTTGCGCGAGGGCGTTCTTGGGGGCGTAACTGGCGCTGCTGCAGGGTCGCTGCGCCACGCTGCACCACGGCTGGTTTGGGATGCGAAAATCCATGAATGCGCTGTGCGCGGAAATCGATTTTAGCGCACGCGGCTGGCGCAGACAATCGCACGCGGACACTCTGCGCCAGCCGCTTGCGACACTTTTCTGCAAAATTCTATGAATTACCCTGCTAGTTTTTTAAATGGAGCAGCAATGCAAGAACACACAGATACGACTTTCCTACAAATGAGGGAAAAGCCTAGTTTTATAACTGCAGCAGCAATGCAAGAATACACAGATCAGACTTTCCTAGAAAAGAGAGAAAAACCTACTTTTTTAAATACAGCAGCAAATGCAAGAACACACAGATTCGACTTTCCTCGAATAGAGAAAAAGCCTAGTTTTTCAAATGCAGCTGGAAATGCAAAAACACACAGATTTGACTTTCCTCGAAGAGGGAAATAACCTTGTTTTTTAAACAGGGCAGCAATGCAAGAACCCACAGATTCGACTTTCCTAGAAAAGAGAGAAAAGCTGTGTTTTTTAAATGCAGCAGCAAATGCAAGAACACACAGATTCGACTTTCCTTGAAGAGGGAAAAGCCTAGTTTTTCAAATGCAGCAGGAAATGCAAAAACACACAGATTTGACTTTCCTCGAAGAGGGAAAACCCTTAGATTTCTAAATGGAGCAGCACTACAAGAACACACAAATTTGAGTTTCCTAGAAAAGAGGGAAAAGCCTCGTTTTTAAATGCAGCAGCAATGCAAGAACACACAGATTCAACTTTCCTAGAAAAGAGACAAAATCCTAGTTTTTTAAATGCAGCAGCAATGCAAGAACACACAGCCTAGTAAGAACACACATATTCAACTTACCTCGAAGAGGGAAAATGCCTAGTTTTTTAAATGGAGCAGCAATGCAAGAACACAAAGATTTGACTTTCCTAGAAATGAAGGAAACGCCTAGTTTTATAAATGCAGTGCAATGCAAGAACACATAGATTAGACTTTTCTAGAAAAGAGAAAAACCTAGTTTTTTAAATGCGGCAGCAAATGCAAGAACACACAGATTCGACTTTCCTCAAAGAGGGGAAAAAGCCTTGTTTTTTAAATTGAACAGCACTACAAGAACACACGGAATCGACTTTCCTAGAAATGATGGAAAAGCCTAGCTTTTTAAATGCAGCAGTAATTCAGGAACACACAGATTCGACTTTACTAGAAAAGAGGGAGAAGCCTCATTTTTAAGATGCAGCAGCAAATGCAAGAACACACAGATTCGACTTCCCTCTTAGAGGGAAAAAGCTTAGTTTTAAAATGCAACAGCAATGCAAAAACACACAGATTCAACTGTCCTAGAAAAGAGAGAAAAGCCTTGTTTTTTAAATGGAGCAGCAATGCAAGAACACACAGATTTGGCTTTCCTAGCAAAAAGAGGGGGAAACCCACAGGCTAATTATGACAATTCACCAAAGCCAGATAAGGATATAAAACAACTTCCAAGTGCAGCAGACTGCAGAATTAGATGAACACGTTACTTTCTTAACTGGTAACGTTCTTTCGATGGGATGTCCTGACAACGTATTCCACGTCTATGACAGGTAATCACCACAGCTGTGCTGCTTTGGAATATTTTCAGCGTCTGCGTCCTGCATCGATGACATCGATACGCTGTCGTCGAGGGCCTCCGTCGAGCCGACGTCACCGGATGTTATAAGTAGGACGCACGACGCCCGTAGCCTCAGTTGTAGTTTTTTCCCAGAACGTGTGGAACCAATCTTCGCCAGAATGACTACAGAAAGCCTTGCGGAAACTAAAGTTGCAATCGCATAAGAAATCCTGTAGTGGGGCAGGTAGGGAGGGAGCGATGTGGAATACGTTGTCGGAACATCCCATCGAAAGAACGTTACCAGGTAAGAAAGTAACTTGGTCTTCGAAGGAATTGGTTCCTCTGACATATTCGACATCTATGACAGACTCCCAAAGCAGTACCAACGTAAGGAGGTGGGAAAGAATTTAGAATTTTAGAATGCCCAATTAAATTGCAGAATAGAGGACCGCCTTGCCAAAGGCCAGATCTTGCCCATGGATAGAATCCAAGGAGTAGTGTTTGACAAAAGTATGGACAGAGGCCCATGTGGCTGCTTCACAAATGTTACGAATGGGAACACCCCTCTGCAGGGCAGTAGAGGCAGCCACACCCCTAGTAGTATGGGCCCGTAAGCCTACCGGAGGGTCCTTACCCGCAAAGTGGTAACATTCAGAAATTGTCAAGACAATCCATCTAGACAAAGTCTGTTTAGTAACAGCGTGTCCCAAACGCCTTCCAGCGTATCCAATAAAGAGCTGATTGTCCACTCTGACCCGGGACATGCGTGAAATGTAGAAACCTAAAGCTCTCCTAGGATCCAACCTATGGAGCCTCTCCTCTTCCTTACCAGGATGCGGAGGAGGATAGAACGCTGGAAGAACAACCTTCTGGCTTAAATGAAATTCCGACACAACTTTCAGAAGAAAAGAAGGATGAACCCTAAGGACAACCCTGTCCTTATGGAACACCGTGAAGGGTGGTTTAGAGGAGAGTGCCTGCAACTCACTCACTCTGCGAGCGGAAGTGATCGCAACTAAAAATACAGTTTTCAAGGTCAACAGTCTCAAAGGGCAAGAATGTAAAGGCTCAAATGGAGCTCCCATGAGGAATTTTAGAACCAGGTTCAAATCCCAACCGGGCACCTGGAAAGGTGATAGCGGAAACACATTAGTGAGCCCTTTCAGAAACTGGGAAATCAAAGGAATCTTAAAATAAGAACAATCCTCAGACGAGCGCTTAGATATGGACAGCGCCACCAGGTAACCCTTAATGGTACCCACATGCAGACCCTTGTGGGCTAAAGAAAGCAAAAAAGACAGAACCACAGGAATGGCACATGAAAAAGGATCCACATTCTTAACCCCGCACCAGTCGCAGAACTTTCTCCAACGGCAACGGTACAGGGACTTTGTTGCGGGCCTTCTGGCCGAAAGCAACACCTCCATCACGTCTTCAGGAAGGTCCCAATCCTTATACTTCAATCTTTCTGAAGCCAAGCATGAAGGTTGAGGGACTTGACCTCTGGATGGAGAACCTGACCCCCCTCCCGCGAGAGCAGATCGTCTCGGTAGGGAAGATGGCATGGAGGGCAGATGGACATGTCGAGAAGGTCCGGGTACCACGTTCTCCGGGCCTATGCCGGAGCAATGAGGATCATCTCGGAACCGAACCTTCGTAACCTCTGCAGCACTTGTGGAATGACGGGGACTGGAGGAAACACGTACAGCAGTGGGAAGGACCATTCCACTACAAATGCGTCCCCTAAGGCTCCTCTTGGAGGAAATTCCCATGAGCAGAATCTTTCGCACTTCCGGTTGGCACTGTTGGCGAAGAGATCCACTTGTGGGGTCCCCCAAAGGGTGAAGATCTCCAGGAGAATCTCCTGAGCCAGCTCCCACTCGTGAGAGACCGTGCTCTGCCTGCTCAGAGCGTCCGCCACCACATTTTCATCTCCGGCCAGATGAACTGCCGAGATTGAAATTTCCTGCTGGATGGCCCAGAACCAGTGCTGCATCCCCTCTCTGCACAGAGGGAGAGGCCCTGCCCCCCACTTTTTTCGTGAGGTAGTGCATGGCCACTGTGTTGTCCGTCAGAATCAGGACATTCTTCCCCTGCACAGACGGCAGAAAAGCATTCAGGGCTAGTCTGATGGTTCTCAGCTCCAACAGATTGATATGGAGTCTGGACTCCGACAGAGACCAACGACTGCTGACTGTCAACTCGTTGGCATGAGCTCCCCATCCCGTGAGGGACGCGTCCGTCACGATCGTTACCTCCGGCCAGGGTAGCCAAAATGCAGCCCCCTTCATCAGATTGCCTTTGACGTCCCACCACAGAAGGCCCTGGGCGACCGAGGGCGGCAACTGAACGGGGTCCGACATCCTGCCGGAGGACTGCGACCACTGGAGCTTGAGAGCCCATTGCAGAGATCTCATCCGCCACCTGGCCTCTGACACCAGAAAAATGCAGGATGCCATGAGGCCGAGCAACCTCAACAACTCCAATGCCGGGAGACTCTGGGCATGTTGAAACTTGTGCACCATCAGTAGAATGTGATGAGCCCTCACCAGGGGAGGCGAACACTGCCCCAGGGATGTGTCGAGCACTGCTCTGATGTACTGGAGCCTCTGGGTAGGTGTCAAGTGGGACTTCTTTAAATTGAGGGAGAAGCCCAGCTTGTGAAGGGAGTGGTAGGTGACTGACAAATGATTCAGGACTTGCTCGGGAGAGCGCGCCCTGATCAACCAATCGTCCAGGTAGGGGTAGACGTGTATCCCCCCTTACCTGAGATACGCTGCCACCACCACCATGAGCTTGGTGAAGACCCTCGGGGCGGAGGTCAATCCGAACGGCAGGACCCGAAACTGAAAATGCGAGTTGCCAACCGCGAACCTCAGATACTTCTTGTGCTTGGGATTAATCGGCACATGAAAGTAAGCGTCCTTGAGGTCGAGAGACACCAACAAGTCCGGAAGTCTAAGGGCCTGGAGGACTTGAGAAAGAGTAACCATCTTGAACTTGTCCTTCCTAAGGAGCTTGTTCAAACCACGCAAGTCCATGATGGGTCTCAATCCCACGTCTTTTTTTGGGATAAAAAATATGGGGAATACCAACCCTTGTTCCTCTCCGCTACAGGCATCAGTTCTATGGCGCCTTTCTCCAGCAGGGATTTGATTTCCTGCGCAAGAAGCGGATCCGGACTCTTCAAAGAAAGATTCCCTGGTGGATTGTCGTGAGGCCTCTGCCGGAAAGGAAGACAGTAGCCGTGGGCTATGATCTCCAGAAACCACACATCTGAAGTAATGGCACGACGCCATTCTACAAGATGCTGCGCCAGCCTTCCCTCAGCCGGCGAACCATGGGACATGGCCTCATGACTGAGATGAAGCGGCTGCGGCAGTGCCTGAGGGCAAAGAGGCAACTGCCTGAGCAGCGTTGGCACCTCAAGTACCTTGTTTTCCACCTCTGGCACTCCTACGGTGGCCCCTTTGACTTGCAACTCCCCTTGATCTACCAAAGGAAGAGTAGTATCGAAAGGAGCCTCCCCTCCGTTGCTGTCCCCTAGGACGAAAAGGCGGAGGTTGGTGAACTGCAGCGCTCAACGACTTTGCTGCAGCTTTAGAGATCTGCAACCTCTCAAGGCTCTCGTCAGCTTTGCTGCCAAAAAGATGTTCACCATCAAAGGGCATGTTGAGAAGCTGGGCTTGTACATCAGGAGCAAACCTTGAATTCCGCAACCACGCATATCTGTTCATTACGGTACTCGCCGCCATGGACCGGCTGACACAATCTGCCATGTCCAGACCCGACTGAACGGATTCACACATGGCATCCTTGCCATCCTGAACAAGAGCAAGAAAACCATCCCGTTCCTCCCCTTCGGGAATATGTTCAGCCGCCAAAGGCACACAATTCCACAGAGTGTGAGTGAAACGTGCTAAGGCACTTACGGAGTTGGCTGCCTGTAAAATCATACACCCTGAAGAAAACACTTTCTTTGCCCAGCCATCAAAATGCTTGTCGTCCCTATCAGGAGGGATGGTAGGGTAGGAGGCCTGATTTGCTGGGGCCGTAGCCGCCTGCACCACCAAACTCTCCGAAGTGGGGTGCATAGTCAAGTAGCAGGGGTCTCTACTGGCTGGACAGTATTTTTTTGGCAAAGACTTGCTCACTGCCGGGAGACTCTCCGGAGCAGTCCAAGCTGCTGCCACCCTTCTCTGTAAAGCCATATGAAATGGCAGCACCGGGTCAGTGGGTGGACCTTGGTCAAGGATATCCGTCAGGTCATCCTGCAGAAAATCCACTGGTGGTGCAGACCACCCTGAGTACTCCGTCACCCTCGACATGAGTCACCTGTACGAAGATTCAGTACGTGTACCAGGCTCAGGTCTGCCAAACCCAACCTCTGGGGAGGTATCAAGACCACTGGCGTTGTGCAAAGACTAACGCAGGTCTTCCAACTGGCTATGACCAGATAATAGGTCATCAGGAACCTCATCAGGAACCAAACCTTCCTCAGACCCTTCCTCCTCCTCAGGAATATAATCCAGAGGCTGGAACAAATCCCTGGAAGAGGGCACAGAAATAGGCTCAAATACAGGCCTTACCGACTTCTTCAGGGCCTTCCTTGGAGTTTCCACCGACACACGGGGTACCTCCAGTAAAGCCTCCACAAAAGGCATCGACAGATTCGGCATTGACGTCGAGCATGGTGCCGATGGCTTTGACACAGGCCTCGAGGGCGGAGCCCCGAGCGTGTCCTTCGATGGCCTTGGCGCCAATGGCGTCGATGACTTCCTCGGAGGCGGAGCCTCGAGAGAGTCCCTCGACAGACATGGCGCCGATGGTGTCGACATCTTCTTAGAAGACCTCAAAGTATCCACCGGTCTCAAGGGCGTTGAGGACCGGGACCTGGAACAGGCATGGCTAGAGTGATCCACCTTGTCCGAGCGGGACCTCAAAGGCTCCCGATGATCGCGCCGACCGCTGGAGCTCGAAGGCGTGCGAGCGGTGGCCCTAGCATGTTCCTTGCTGCCTTCTTTCAAAGACGCAGACGGAACGGAGCCCTGCGATTGGAAAATCGCCATCATCTCCATACGAAATGCATCCCATTCCACAGGAGAAGAATGCTTGTTGGGACAAGCAACCCGCTGACGGGCGGGGTCTTCGGACGAGGACGGGGAAGGTGACCGATGACGGCGCTTCCGCAAGTGCTTCGAAGAGGCAGAGGAATGGCGGGACCCATCCGGGACCGAGACCCCTTGGACTAACGCCGACGACGCGGAGAGTCACCTCTCAAATCGTCGCTCGAAAGCCCAGTGGATTTCGACTTTCGGGGCTTGGACACCCTACTGACAGAAAGCTTCTTCTTCTGCTCCCACAAGGCCTTCGATGTTAACGACTTGCAATTGTCACAATCATCCGTGGTGTGGTCCTCACCGAGGCACCAGAGGCAGGGGTTGTGCGGGTCCATCAGCGACATCTTGGAACCGCAGTCCCGACACCGGCCATGGGGTAGAAGAAGGCGAAGACATGATATCTTCACAAACAAACAAGTTTGAAGAACCGATAGAAGTACTCAGAAGAGCCAAGACGCGCTGAGATATCCGAAGCGAACACGTTCACGGAAAAAACGGAACTGAGGCTACGGGCGTCATGCGTTCTACTTATAACATCAAGTGACATCGGCTCGACGGAGGCCCTCGACGAACGTCATCGACACAGGACGCAGACGGCGAAAATTTTCCGGAGCATCACAGCTGTGGTGATTACCTGTCATAGATGTGGAATATGTCGGAGGAACAAATCCCTTCAAAAGTAGCACTAAACAGAGGAGGGATAGTTGAATAGGGAGCAGTAATGGCTGCTCCCCCGGCCCACAATCTTCTTATCTCGTCAGTCACTGCTGGTTGGCGTCTGCACTCCATGCTCTGACGGCAAACACCGGCTAACACACTCTGGACCTGCAACTGAGGGAGCTGCCCTTTGCCAAAAGGGGGCTGCAGTGGGCAGTGGGGCTGCCCTGAGAGCAAAAGTTAAGTAGGGCATAGTGCTCAATCAGGATCGGCGGCGTGCAGAGGGTGGGAGCAGTGGAGGAAACAGAGGGTGTGGAAGGGAAAGAGGGAAAGAAAGCAGCCTTGACGTGTCAGATGCAAAATGCACAATTGAGTAAAGCGGCAGATGGATTTAGAAAAACATACGAAACACAAGCAAAATGCTCGACTTCTCACTGTGTGCTTCAGGCCAGCAGACAGAAGACACTGTGCCAAGCACCAGGGTCACATGCAGGCAACCAGGGACAATGGGCCAGTGCCCAATCAGGATCTGGGCGGGTGAGGGAGCACAGGAGGAAACAAGGAGTGGGGAAGGGAAAGAAGGAAAGAAAGCAGCAACAAGGTGGCAGATGTATATTGCACAATAAGGTAAAGAGGCAGATGGATTTAGAAAACCTTGCTAAACACAAGCAACACGCTTGACTCCTCACCTTGTGATTCAGGCCAGCAGATAGAAGACGCTGAGCCAAGCACTACGGTCAAGTGCAGGCAACCAGGAACAACGAGCCAGTGCCCAATCAGGATTGGGGGTGGACGGAGGGAGGGAGCAGGGGAGGAAACAAGAAGTAGGGAAGGGAAAGAAGGAAAGAAGGTGGCTACAAGGTGGCAGATGTAAAATGCACAATTAAGTAAAGCGGCAGATGGATTCAGAAAACCTTGCTAAACATGAGCAGAAGGCCGAACGCTCGACTCCTCACTGTGTGCTGGAGGCCAGCATGTGGTTTTCACATGGGTCAGGATTTGTCATATATGTAGGTTTCTAGGTGGTTTTGCAAGGTAACTAGTGTTTGATATAGGCCTGTAGTTGGTGTGGGTGTCTGTGTTACCCAAGAGATCATTGAGAAGTGGTATACTGTAGGCAGGTTTGAAACTCTTAGGTACAGTTACTATATCCAGCAAGTAGTTCATGGGTTTGTGGATGTATTCTGCATGTGTCTCTTTGCTAAGGATTTACTTGTGGATGTCTGGTGGGCAGGAGTCCACTGGGAATCCTGCTTTTTTGTTTTCCTTCGCTAGATTTGTGAAGTCTTCTGTTGACATTGTTGCAAAGTAGTTCATCATTGGGGTTGCCTCGGGGGTAGGGATGTTGGTGATATTGCTGCTTGTGTCCTTGGGAATAGCTGTGATCACTTTTTAAAATGTTTATGACATTGGGGGTCATTACGACCCAGGCGCTAATTGCGCCAACATTACCACCATGGTGTAAACTACGTTTACACCATGGTGGATTGCGGATTTACCGCCCCATTCCAAGGTGAGTGGGGTGCTAAATCCCCATTTCCCATTTTCCCTTCCCTATTCCCATTTTTGCCCCATAGGGCATAATGGGAGTGGGGAAGGCACTAATTACGCCACCGTAAATTACGATGGCGTAATTAGCATCATGGCAGGTTAGCGCCATGGATTTTAACGGCTGCTAAAAGCAGCCGTTAAAATCAGAATCAGGCGTTAAGGGTTAACAACGGCGTTAATCCTTAACGCCTGGGTCGTAATGAGGCCCATTGTTTTTTAAGTGGTTTACCAGGTCATCGCAGTGATGGGTCGGGACGTTATTGCAAGCTGTCAGGTTTATTATCTTGTTGATGGTTTTGAACATCTCTTTCTGTGCGTTGCTTGCTTTTGAGGCGCTTGTTCCAATTTCCTAATTGTTTTCTTCTGGACTCTGCGTTAGAACATAAACTTCCATTCTCTTTTGTGAGGAGTTAAATATTTTGCTCAGTACTACGACATCTTATGGAAATAAATCTTGAATGTGGCGGGATAATATGAATATCTGCATTGCCTTTGGCTTCTTATTAGTCGATATAAAATGTTTTGTTCAGCATTCCTAAAAAATAAAGTACTTCATTTTGGGGTCTGAATCCTATTATTTAGTAAAATAATTTGAATAGGATATGATGTTCGAGCAAACACATAGAAACAGTTAAGGGATGTAATTCTTCGTTTTCGAATTCTTGCGATATTAGCAGTACAAGAACGGTCCTCGTCACTATTTCGGTAGTATCCTGCCAGTAAATCTGCTGCAATACTGCCCAAAGCAATTACCGTTACCACCACTTGGTTCGGAGGTATTACCGCCAGATTAGTGGCAGTGGTGTTGTAAGTCCCCATTTTTTGGAGTCCATTGGACTCAATGAGGCATTTTTGTGTGCATTTACTGCAGTGGTAATTCTGCCACAGTAATTGTACCTAAATTGGGCAAAAGTCTACGGATTTACCTCCAGCTCAGAGCTGGAAGTCAATCCTCTAACTTTCCACCCAACTCATAGCTGAGCGGTGCAGTAATGCAACGGTAACTTTATTACCACTGCATTTTTATGGCACTAACCAACTCGTGATGAAGCTATATGGAAAAATAGCTACATTGTGTCAATTTCCTTTTCCTTGACCGATATCGGAGCGGACAGGGCACAAATATTTTAAATAAGATATCTTTGCAACACATTCTGGAAATATTACTTCTCACATTAAAAATAATGATTACTCCCTATTATCATATACAGGGTATTATAGAGCAACCTTAGCCCCCCCTATCCTTAAGGTGCAACCTGTCCTCCATGGGATATGAGAACATTCTATGGGCCTTATTACGAGTCACCCGGTATGGAAATAACGGTGGAGGTAAACCCGCCCGCACCGTTGTTTCCATACCGGGTGATCTCGAGTCCTGCAGGCGGAGGTGTCATTCCCTCCAGGTCTGACCTGGCGGGTTTAACACCACCCGCCTGCAGGCGGACGTGGAAACACTGGCACCATCACGAGATGGGAATCATGGAGGCGGAATGGTAATACGAGTCCGGCGGTAACTTGCCGTTTGTTCCGGCTGGATTACCGCCGGACTCGTAATGAGGCCCAATGTCTACTAACTTCATGAATATGCATCGAATTTTCCAAATCTGGAAATTTGGGGAACATTTGTGTCATTCAAAAGATATAAAGAGTTAAATAAAAGGTGCGTTTTTCACTTTTTACATTGATTTGCCCATAGGGGATATGTGCAATATATTTGTTCAAGCACATAACACTAAACCTGGACTGCTGTTCACCAAATAAGAAAGAAGTTGGGCACAAAACGCTTGAAGGAAATCCTTTGTTGGTTTGGAAGAAAAAGGTCCAGTAGATTTTTAAAATTGTGACAGAGAGCGGGATGCCCCTTATGCACAAACATTTATATATATATTTCTCCCATGATGCATAGCTGGACCCAAGGCTTTTCGTTTTTTTTTTAAATTCAGCACATTGAAAAACACGATTTGCTAGAATTTTTTTTAAACAGATTTAAAATGATATAGGGTGAAGGTGTAGCATAGTTTGATGCTTGGGAACACAAGAGGGCCTTGAGAGAGGACACTCTGCGAAGGCTTGGGGGCTGGGGATAGTGCAGATTTGTTTCTTTCCAAACGTTTCCCTGAGATCGAGATCTAAGATCTCAATTGTGATGGAGTGGCCAAAGAAAAGATTAAATACTTCACAAATATAAACTAATAAGATGTAGCAACCACAGCAAAAGAGTTGGGGCACAGGGCATATTTTAATCTAATTTAGGATGCAGTGATCGCTTCCTAATTTAACCTAAAGTGTGCTGCAGACTAGTATTAGAAGAGTCTATTTTTTGGGGGGGGCTAGATTGGAGAGAATAGTGGGAAACAAATATGCACCACACAAGCGCAAGTGATGATGCATTTTTTCATTATTCTTTGCTTTAATAGGACAAGCATTTCACGTGACTTAACAATCAAGATGTCAATCTTGACAGCACATCAGTTATGCATATCGCAACCTTCATGTAAGAGCCATGTGTTTAAGTACATATACAAAAAAGCTATTTAAGATTTATTCGGCCATGGGAAGATGTAAGGCGAGTGGAAGAGAGGATGCGTCGAGTCACTTTGCCAACAGATACAATGAGGAGGGGAAAATAAGTGCTATTTTGTTAAAGATCTCGATATCGGTCTTGAACCTGGGGGTATGCGATCCTAGGAGTAAGGTTTGGGCAATGAGAATTTCGATCCTCATGTATGAATCATATAAATAGATCACATATATATATATATATAATATATAAAAGCAGATAGAGAAAACGGAAAGCCGTATATAATAGGTCATATTGAAAATGGGTAGTTGAAGTTTGCTCAGGTGACGGGAACAAGCAAGGAGGACAAAAAGTAATAGAGGTATGGATTGGTATGTTTATTACTTTTTAATGATGATAATACCAGTTATTTATTTTTAATCACATGTATTATTCATATAATTGTTAATATCCTGAGCCCAGCTTCTATGCCTTCTCTCATTGCCCTTTTCTCATCACAGTCCAGCTTCCGCGTCTCAGACCCTTTTCCTCACCACACTGGCACTTCTTCATCTCAGTGCCGGCTCCCCATTTCTCATTCCAACCTCTCATCCTCTTACTTGTACCAGTGTCTCTTAACCATCCCTCTGGTGGAAAATTGAAGAATTAGCACCATAAACAGACCATACACCTTATAGCTGGAGATGAATCCTCCTACTTCCCGCCAAAGTTATACATAGTTGGGCGGTGTGATAATGCGACTGTATATAATCAAACTGCTGCATTTTCCCATTGTCCCTAACCTGTGACACCACCCCAGAGTGGTGACCATATAGTGAATGGCATTTATAACCTGTTATGGCAAATAGAAAAGAGCAAAAGAAACCCAAACCCGGGTGCCACTGGTAGTCACAAGTCACATAAAATCCAGAGTTGGAAGCCCTACGTAAAATTGCTAAATAACTACAACCCATTTTACAACAATATAAACATCTGTGAGATGTTTTCCTTGTGATGCCCCTCCTTGCTTCCAAACAACCAGCCAATATGAAAGAAATGATTGTAAAAAGCAAACTGCATACAAATAGCACAGAAAATGAAACCATAGCAAGCAAAAAACAAAACATGCTTAATCTGTATTTGAATCAATGTTTAGGATTCAATCAATATACACCACACAGTGAGGACTGAAAAATTACAGAGCATTTTACATGTGCAGCCAACAACATTATATATATATTTTTAATTTTAATGATTTTTATTGTTCAAGATACAGATAATGATACATGTGTTAGCATGTTACAGACTTTGAATGGAACAGGTAACCAAAAAGGATGAACAGAGTTAACAATCTTAACAGGGAGAATACAATCTTTATCCAAGACATTCATTAATAAATAAATTAATTAGTTGTATCAAATTGAACAAGAATAGAATAGAAATTGGAGGTAGTGCTGATTAAACCTGGATTATTATAAAACATACCTGTAAAGAGTAACTGATATGGAGATAAAAATAGAAATATGGGGAGACAAACAGGGAGACAAACAGGAGACATACCAGAAACAGATGGGAGCAGGGTGAAGGGGGGAAGATGGGTATAATAGATTATTTCATAAAACTGATCTTTCCTTTTCTGTAATAATATAAAACAGGCATTTGAATATAAATGTAGTCATCAGGTTAGTAAAGTAAGCATGAGAATATATGTTCAGGATCCAGGAGCAGTTGCATTGAAACAGTTAAGATAACAGGTGAAATAGTACCATTTAGCATTGTATTTAGGAATTGTATTTTGATTATTAGCCATGCACATTTCCAATTTATGAGTTTGACATGTAGCGTTCCACCATGCTCTAGTAGAGAGCGATCGAAAATCTTTCCAGTTCGCTGTGATACATTTTAAGGCTATGCAGATAAATAGATTGTATAATCTGGCAGAGTCCGGTGGAATATATGTTGTAATTGCCAGTCTACCTAAAAATATACTCACAGAAGAAAACGGAACATCTACAGAGAAGATACGCTTAAAGAAGTTCCAAATATCATGCCAAAATTTGACAATATATGAACATTCAAAGAACATATGCATATATGTAGTGGGAGATAAGCCACGTGACCAACATTTAGCATCATAATTCGGGTTATCCTTAGCTAATTTAGCCGGAGTAATGAACGCTCTATGAATAAAGAAGTAATAGTGTTGTGTAATGTTAGCTGAGATTGATAATTGTTTAATTTTAGAAAACAGGCGGAGCCATATGTGATCTTCAAACATATATTCTAAGTCAAATTCCCACTTCAGACGAATTGGGCACATATTAAATGTTGAGGATAGCATATATATATTTTTGAGGAGCTCTAACCTCACCGGTTATGGTTAGCTGTAGTAGTCTAAGGGCATCTGGAGAAAGAATCTCATAGGAAAAGCGACCAAGTGCATCAAGACAGCAGTTGATTCATTTATTGTAAAACTGAAAGTCAGTCTTGGGTATGCTAAATATGGTAGAGAGTTGCTGGAAGGAGAGAATAGAAGGACCATCCATAATGTGTTGGATGAATCTGATTCCTTTTTTAATCCATGCTTTGCGATTAAGGATCTTTTTATTAATTATTATGTTCTTATTATGCCATAGTAAAGGGGAAAGGTATTTATTGGGAGTTTTGGTATGGGGGAAGAGAAAGGTTCGTAGGGCTAAAACCGATGCTTTAATAGGTTCCAAGATGTTATTTGAGGTATGTTTAAATATATATATATATAATCAGTAATATTGTGTGGATGAACAATGTGTTTTTCTAATGTACACCATGTAGGGGTATCAGCGAATTCGGGATCTGTGAACCATTGGCAAGACTGTTTTATGAAAATGCAGAGTGATATAGCTTAAAGTCAGGGAATCTAACACCTCCCATTTCATAAGGTGCTTTAAGTTTAGTTAGCGCAATTCTTTTGCTTTTTCCAACTCCCCAAAGAAAATTTAGTAGTATGGAATATATAGATTTGAAAAAGGACAGGGATAGTGGAAGGGGGAGAAGCTGAAGATAATATAGTACAATAGGGGATAGCATCATTTTAATTGTATCCAAACGCCCCTACCAGGAGAGGTAAAGGGGGGACCATCTGGATGTAAGGTCCTTAAGAGTGTCCAGTAACATTTTAGTGTTGAACTTGATAGTTTCTTGGATTGTGGGGGCAAAACGAAGTCCTAAGTATTTGATGGAACCACTGCACCTTTTGAGGCCGAAAACGTCAATGTCATGCTTGAGGCAGAAGGGGTTTAAGGGCATCATTTCTGATTTTTGTCTGTTAAGCTTATATCCAGATACATGACCAAACTGAAATAGTGCATCTAAGAGGTTAGGTATATGAAGTTTGTGGTTTTTGATTCGGATAAGAATATCGTCAGCATATGCAGCAATTTTGGTAATTGAGGCGCCTACTTGAATCCCAGGGATATTTTTGTTTGATCTTATTAGTTCCAGTAACAGTTCAAGTGAAAGAATATATAATAATGGTGAGAAGGGGCAGCCCTGCAACAACATTATATTTGATTATGTTCACAGGGGTCAAAATTAAGATTGGATTAGCAGGTGCTAAAAGTAGCTTGTGAATATCTGGCATTAACCAGTCAACAGGCGCTGCTACCGGGGAACCAGCAGCGAGTAAATAGCTTTCCACAAATCAAACTCAAGATAAGATGCAAATGTATCATTTTTCTTAATTATATGACCCCACCCCCCTTGATTTAAATGGCATATAGATGCATCTTGATGCTTATTTATTGATTGTCCAAAATGCACAGAGTTAAATTCACATAGGTGTGTTTGTTTGGCATCAGTAGGCCTGGGGAGCCAAACGTAACTCCTGGTAGCTGTTGGTGCCAAGCTGACCAGGCTCTTCTAAGGCTACAAGCAGGAGATAATTAGCTCTCAGCTCCCCTCAATTTTGACCCTGTGTTAATGAAATGTCCTGGGCCGGGCTACTATGTAGGGGGAAACAGTTTCCCTGTAATGAGGAATGTCAAGAACAGTGTAATTACTGAGAGAGTAGGCTTCCTGTAGTGAAAGTGCATTGTAGGTGAGCATCTGCAGGATGGAGGCAATATGGATGACACCAGGCTGAAGTAGCACCAATGAGGGAAAACTTGTATCCAGGGGTGTTGCTAGGTCTAGAAAAGATCCGGGGCTCTGCTAATATCAGGACTGTCGGGAATCAGGCTAGCTAGCCGTTTGGTTGTAGCCCCTGGGCCTCTATCCGGGTCTACAACCTAAAGGCTCGGGGCTATAGCCCCACTTAGCAATGCCTCTGCTTGTATCTACGTTGTCTCTGTGACAGTAGAGCCCCATAGGGCATCCTGATCTCTGTAGCAATTGTGGCACTTCAGTAAATGTGATTAGGTCTCCCTTAGTGCTTTACGAGACGAGTTCTATTGCCAAGACACAATGCCCAGAAGGGGTCAGTTCAGGCAAGACAAGAGCACAGTCACTGATTGGCCAATTTGAATGCATCAATGCCACACCACTTATGAATTATTTTTTTGTTGATATTGTGTACGTTTACTCCACATGAGTACAGATCTTGTGACTCTTGAGTGTGTCCACACATATACCATGCATTTATTTGGGTTCTTTGTTTTATAACAGCAATTACATTATGTGCACTTTTTTCTTGCACTTTTGTGAACATGATTTTGAACAATTTCTTTTTAAATAGGGGGTCCCCCAAACCTCCTTATAGCCCAACCCCCCATTCCCACAATCCCCAAACCTCTGCCCCTACCCCCACACACATTAACATATACCTAAATATGTATATGCAGTTGGTCGAATTTGAGCAAAAGTGCATGAACAAAGTGCACACAAATAAATTGCTGTCGAAAAACAAGCGTATTACGGTTTGTTTGTACATGATTTGATTGTTTATTTGTATAGCGCATATACACAGTGGGACTCAAAGTGCTTCAAGGAGGAAGGGAGCATGGGAAAATACAGTTACATTGTTACAGGTCCTTGAAACAAATCAGAATGTGAGAAGGAAACTATCATATCATAACAGATAGTACAAGTGCATGGAACAATAAGGGAGAGGTGGGGAAGGAAAAAAGGAGACAATACTAGCAGTAACATTACTATGCCTGTCTGCAATTGTTGCAGTGCAAGAATGACAAGAGGAGGGAGAGGAGGGGAGGTGTGGGGGAGGGAGGGGAAGAGGAGAGGTACAAAACAAGTGACTTTCTTTGAGGGTCAGCGACTGAACCAAGATAGTACTGGGGAGGGAGAGGGAGGAGAGGACAAGAAGGAAAAGGGGGGACACACAAGCTATTATCAGAGGTTGAGGGACATTGATAAGAGTAAGTGCTTTGGTGGTAGAAGGGAAAGGGACACGGGCAGGGGAAGATGGCGCAGAAGGCAAGCAACTACAATTACTATGCCTGACGGCAATTGAGGTAGTACCGAGCTTACACAGGACAAAGGTTACGAGAGGAGAGGGGGAGGGAGGCTGCTGCATAAAACAGGCAGCTACAATTACTCTGCCTGACGACAATTGGGGTAAGGCCAGAATTAGACAGAAGGAGAGAAAGGAGGGGAAGGGGGAGGGCGGGCTGAGGGAGGGAGGAGGAAGAGAGAAGGGGGGGTTCAGGATGAGAAGCAACCGGGGGAAAGAGTGGAGACAAGGGTCAAGGTACAGAAGGCAGAGGGTGAAAGGGAGGGGATCTAGGAGACAATAGGTGGGGCAGGGTGTAAAACAGGGACAGAGAGTGAAAGGAAGGTGTGGGGAGGTAGGGGCACACAGGAAAGACACAGGGTAGAGGGGACAAACAGATGGACAGGGGTCAGGAAGGGAATACAGGTGGTCGCGGGGCAAGAGGGGACACTCAAATAGTTGCAGGGGCATGTGGATACACTAAAAGGGGTGGGAGGAGGGCTCAGGCAGACAATCGGCGGGCATTGAGATGGGAGGGGGGCTCAGACAGACAATCAGTGGGCATTGGGGTGGGAGAGGGGCTCAGACATACAAACGGTGGGCATTTATCAGACAGACTAACAGCGGGCATTGGGGTGGGAGGGGAGCTCAGACATACAAACGGGGGCATTATGGTGGGAGGTGGGCTCAGACTAACAAACAGCGGGAATTGGGGTGGGTTGGGGTCTCAGTCAGACAATCAGCAGGCATTTGGGTGGGAGGGGGGCTCAGAGAGACAGATGGCGGGCATTGGGATGGGAGGGGGGCTCAGGCAGACAAACACGGGGCATTGGGGTGGGAGGGGGGCTCAGACAGACAATGGGCAGACATTGGGGTGTGAGGGGGGCTCAGACAGACAAACGGCAGACATTGAGTTGGGAGGGGGGCTCAGTCAGATAAACGGGGGCATTTGGGTGTGAGGGGGCTCAGACAGACAGAATGCGGGCATTGGGGGGAGGTGGTCTCAGACAGACAATCGGCAGGCATTGGGGTGGGAGGGGGGCTCAGATAGACAAACGGCGGGCATTGGGGTGGGAGGCGGGCTCAAACAGACAAACGGCGGGTATTTCTCAGACAGACTAACGGCGGGCATTGAGGTGGGTGTGGGCTCAGACAGACAAATGGGGGGCATTGGAGTGGGAGGTGGGCTCAGAACAACAAAGGGGGGCATTGGGGTGGGTGGGGGGCTCAGACATACAAACGGCGGGCATTGGGTTGGGTGAGGGGCTCAGAATGACAAAGGCGGGCATTAGGGTTGGAGGGGGCTCAGACAGACAAATGGGGGCATTGAGGTGGGAGGGGGGCTCTGACAGACAAACGGCGGGTCATGGGGTGGGTGGGGTACTCAGACAGAAACAGGGGTATTGGGGTGGGAGGGGTTTTCAGACAGACAAACGGCGCGCAGTGGGGTGTAAGGGGGGCTCAGACAGACAAATGGATGGCATTGGGGTTGGAGGGGGGCTCAGACAGACAGACGGCAGGCATTGGGGTGGGAGGGGGGTTCAGACAGAAAAACGGGGGGCATTGGGGTGGGAGGGGGGCTCAGACAGACAGACAGCAGGCATTGGGGAGGGAGGGGGGCTCAGACAGACAAACGGGGGGCATTTTCGGTGGGCGGGGGGCTCAGAACGACAAAGGCGGGCATTGGGGGGAGGGGGCTCAGACAGCCAGACGGCGGGCATTGGGGTGGGAGGGGTGCTTAGACAGACAAACCGGAGGCATTGGGGTGCGAGGGGGCTCAGACAGAGAAACAGGGCATTGGGGTTAGAGGGGGGCTCAGAACGACAAAGGCGGGCATTGGGGTGCGAGGCGGGTTCAGACAGACAAACAGGGGGCATTGGGGTGGGAGGGGGGCTCAGACAGACAAAAACAGGGGGCATTGGGGTGGGAGGGGGTCTCAGACACACAAATGGGGGCATTGGTGTGGGAGGGGGACTCAGAACGACAAAGGCGAGCATTGGGGTGAGAGGCGGGTTCAGACAGAAAAACAGGGGGCATTGGGATTAGGAGCAGGCTCAGACAGACAAAAATGGGGGGCATTGGGTTGGGAGGGGGGCTCAGACACACAAACGGGGGGCAATGGGGTGGGTGGGGGGCATCAGACAGACGTAATGTGGCATACCGTGGTGGAGAGGGGTAGACAGGGTCTTTGTTGTGGCCTTAGCTGGATGGCACACCTTCTTATGTGTTCATCGCCGTTTGACCGAATGAGTCAGTTTATATGCAGGCCTCTTCGTGGCTCTGAATATATTTTATGCATATCTCTTGGAAGAAAAATGTTGAGCACACTGCCCTGTGGATTGGTGCAAATGGTGTACCCGAAAAAGCTGCTGTCTGCCAGGGATGACTCCTAGTAATAGTACAGCAAAATAAGGGAGCGTTGAGAAGAGCAACGAAAAAAGGTCTAATTAATTCAATAGATTTCTCGATTACTCCGAAAAAGCACTCCAAGGAAACGCTTACCTCTGGTGCTGCATACAAATGCGCCTTTCTCTCTCGCCAGCGTCCACGATGAAAGGCCATTCATAAAACACAACAGCCAATATCCTTAATCTAAATCACAATGCAGTAGAAACACAAATGACAACTGCCTTGCAATATGTGCAGTGTTGCCTCAATGGAATCCTTAGCCAGACCCTTTCAGGCTGAAAAATCAATATATATTGTGCGCTTTGTTGGAACATGGAGAGAAACATCCCCTTGCAACTCCGACAACATCAAATGTTAATCATCTCCATTCCTGTCAGCCTGAAAGAGCGCCTCGCGCTGTGATAAGGGAAAAGGCAAAGCAGGCATGGCCCAGTAGAACGTGCCTCCAATCCCATTAGCAGATGAATAGTGTGTGCAGCTGCCGAGCTGAAGGGTCGTCTGCTCGAGCTTCCGCACCATTAATAAATAATCTTGCGGCTGTTCTTCAGTTCGTTGTACTGTGCACGCCAGTGTGACTACAGCAGCTGAATAGCCAACACCGGCATGAATACATGGCATTACATGTGTTTATAAACACCTATAGGCAAACAATAGAAATAAAAACACACACAAACACCATGGGTGTATTCATCAACAGGGAATTTGATGTATGTGTTTGTGTTTCCTGCTACACTTACCTAGTGGGAAGACTGTACCAAGAATCCTCACTATAGGGGCCAGTGGGAAAGTCTAACCAGGGCAAGGCGACACAGGGCGACACAGCAAGTTGTTTGGGGGGATGAGGCATCAAGCAGGCCCCTGTGGCCTGGAGAAGCAATAGTGCACTGGGCCATGTATACAAGGATTGGCCCAGTGGAAGCGGCCCACAGGTTGGCTCAGCAGAATCCGAGATTCCGTGCAGTGTGACCATTGCACCTTGGGAAAAGAAGTTGGCCCAAGGCCAGTAGGGAGCGAAAACGAGGAGGAGCGGGGCTGTCTGTTTGGTGTAGGTGGGTAAGTGGAGACCCCAGCCTGGTGCCAAGAGCATCTGTGGTGTGTGCCAGAAATGCAGTGCCCTTGCCCAGATAGATGGGGGCTGAGCGCCGCAGGGACCAATCAGTGACGTGCTTGCCATGTCCTGCGAGTGACGATTGTTAGGTGGGACCCTCCCAATGTGTGTCGCCCTTTTAAGATGGATCATGACTGCGTCGTGACCTGCGCTAATAAAGGTAGCTCTAGCAGGCACATGCAGCAGAATGGCTGCAGACTCCAAGAATGGAATGACTGAGTCCATTTCTAATTTCAGGCCTGCAGGCCCACACTGTGTGAGCACGGGCCTACAGGCCATGGTTCTGTGGGGCCCTCTTGCCAGCATGGTGGCATGGGTCTGCGCAGACCTGTCAGGGTTTGCTATGCCTCTCAAAAGGTCTGGGTGATCTTCGGCAACCCACAGAGATGTTGCGCCTTCAACCCAGGTGCTGCTGTCCCCAGAACTAACAGTGCTGGCACGAGTGGCCTCGCTGGCCCCAGAACAATGGCAACGAGGGAGAAGGAACCTGAATTGTGGTGCGACCGGCGGGCTGTCTGCTGTGCCATTCTGTCTGAAGAGGAACAGAGAGCAGTGGTGGTGTGGCCGTTGCCGCTGTACTGAAGAGCAATCAACCCCAAAGGTCCCTGAAGTACAATCGGTTGCCCGTAGTAGTAAAGATGAGGAAGTGGCATCCACTGCAACAAGAAAAAGGGGGAGTGGGTGCCCAACACCCTGTTGGTTTCTTCACCCTGGCCACTGTCCTCATCCAAGCGTGTGCTCATGGGGTGGGGGAAGGCGAGATTGCAGCCCCTTTGGCATCCGCCGACAAGTAATATGGTGCGCGTGAGGCGGAACCCTTGGTCGCTAAGGAGAGTGAAGATGTGCAGCAACATTCTGGCTACCTCACCCCGGCCACGGCCCTCAGCCAATTGGGGGCTCATGTGGCCGGGATGTTGGTGAACCTGCAACCTCTGCGTCATCCGCCGCTTCAGCATTTGGGTTGCTTCCGCCACCGGAAGATAGCCCCGCACCACGATCAGAGCTCCACATTGGATGGGGAAAGGTGAGTGTCCAGCCTGACCAGCCTAAGCCCTCACAACGATCCCTGGGCAGGTGGGAGTGAAAGACCAAAGAAATATCGAGGCTTAGTACCACAAATGAAATACGCCAATCACGGGTTGAAAAGATACAAGTATCTTTTATTACTGTACAGTATCAAAGCAAAAACAGATAGCTATCTGGCTCCCAGCACCTCACAGTGTGTACCAGCAGACACAGTAAGGGGTGAGAGTGCTGGACATCTATACACAGACATATTTATACCATTTCTGAAACATTGTCCAGCCTCTCTCCAAGCTAATAAGTTACTGGCTAGAGTTTGTGCGCAGTTCATAAGACAAATGTTACAATATTGTACAACGGATTAAACAAGTTTGCATGTCCATGAAGTCACAAAGATGCTGTTGGTTCTCCGATCCACGGTAAGCCTTATTCCACAAATCGCTACAATGCAGTTCAGCCAGAACACCCGATCTGAGTTTGTTTTTCATTGTCTCTTTGTTTATATGAGGATGAGGCTTGTGAGCGCAGACAACACTTGGATGGCAGTTAATTCGAGTTACAAGGTTTCTTTACATTGGTCAAACAGTCTGCTCTCGGTCAGCCTAAACATTAACGAAACTCAAAGGTCGAAAACACAGTCCACCATTTTAGAACATGAAACAAGAGTTGAAATCAAAATGGTGGATGATTCTTAAAATGGCGGAGACAACGATCGAAAGTCGAAACATTACAAATGCGGTTTTCCGTGTAATGGCTTAGGTCAATATTCATAACAAGGCGGTATTATGTGATTATGTTTTAACAGGAGGCAGCAAAGAAGGCGGCGACTTTCGCCACCACCTGTGTTGGTGAAATTTCCCCATTTGGAGGGGAGAAGCAGCCCCTGCTGCGATTGGGCAGCCCAGCTCAGTAGCAGTGGACGCCTATGGGCTGCTGCACTGCTGAAGCCCAAAGGAAAGATCTCAGGCCACACGGCAGTGAAAATTAAAATGCTCCGGTGTCCGAGCTTGAGGGTGCCTCAACAAGATCCCAGGCTGCATGTGCGGTGAGTGTGAAGGTGCTCTGGGTTGGAGCCAAATATTAAAATAAACTGCTCCGGCTCAGAGTGAGAGTGAGAGGAATTGAAAGAGGAATGGCCCCTGGAGATGGCACGCCTCTGGCGGTGACAGCAAGGAAGCGCAGCGAGGTGGCGTATTGAGAATGAAATCCTCCTCTGCGTTTTTTTACAGTGAAGATGGGAGTAATAAAGGGACGTGGCTGCCCACAGTGGGTGCGCCGCCTGGTGGTGAAGGCAATAACATGCACCATGCTAGTGAAGTGACAGTGAATTGATAATGATCCTCTGCAGATCCCGGGGTTCAACTGCCAGTGATTATAATGAGACACCTCAGGTTGGCGAGATGTGAGCTACGAGACATGAGAGCCTGCTGCAGATCCCCGCAGCTGGGCAGTGAACTGTGTGGCCCATCTGGGCCATCGCACGCATTTATTTCTTTAATTTGGTATTTTATAACATGCCAAATACCATACCTGAGTTTGGTTTCTAAGCGTGGATCCAGGATTCAAACCTCTATTGCACTGCATGGTCTTGATTCCAAGACCAGCGTGTTGCCCCTGTGTTATCCTCCGTTCACAGTCACACCAGAGCAGCAAAACAGGCAACTCACATGGAGCCTAACATAATATCCTGTCGCAAAGGTGTACAGCATGGAAGGGTGCAGCTCTGCAGCCAATGCTCCAGTGATGGTTTCAACAGCATTTCAACCTTCCAGTGTTGCCACAACTGTATTGCTAGAAGGTCATGAGAACCTGGTGGTGAGTATTGTCCGAAGACATGCCACGAAGGATAAGATGTCTTGCCATCAGGGTGAATGCCTTAGGCGGACAGCCATCATTTGCACCTTACATGCTGTTGCTGCCCCTATGTCCCCGGGCCTAGCAGTGCTGACTGTGAAAGAAAAATGAAGAATAACAACACTGCTAACGCAGTGTTCACATAAAATCAAGTGCTCTGTGTCAGCGCTATATAAACAAATCACATATGAGCCTCCAAAGTGTTCCTGGGCCAAGCAGGCAGTGATCCAATGCGGAACTCTGTGGTCAGAGCTGACAACAGGGGATGGAAGGAAACGACTAACGGGATGGAAAGAGCACTCTCCCATATGGCGTTGTACACAGAGGCCATCAGTATTACATTTGCAGAATAGGGACACAGGTGCCTTTTGGGTGCCTTTGTGTTGACGCCCCCCGCCCCCGAACAAGTGATCGAGGTTGCCCGAGATTGGTGAAAAATGCATGTACACACTCTGCCACGCCGGCAGAGATGTCAGAAAGCGAGCCGGCAGATCGGTGTATCTGTTTTCCTGACTGATGGCTCCTCTACTGAAGACTGGAAAAAATAACTGCTTAGAAAACAGGGTGAGTGGATATTTCACATCTGTCGTGGACCAAGCGCTCACTCTCACGCAAATGTTTTTGCCTCATTTTATTTTTATTTATTTTTTTGCATTTTTAAAGCGCTCACACAGCCTGCGGGCATCATGGCACTGTTACAGTAATTGTTTGTTTTAGTTGCTTAGTTGTTTGTCTTAGTTGCTTATTTATAATGCTCTTAAATACCGAGAGGTTTCTAAGCACGGACCAGGCATTGAACCTGTGTTGCTTCGTGTCGTCATGTTGCCGCTGAGCTATCCTCCCATTTGACAACATATGCACCCAGCAAAAGCCTTTTCACAACAGTAATAGCCTAAATACAGTATTTCAAGAACATCATGTGGACTGGGTTTTGTCGCTGTCGTATACTGTGCCTGGCCCAGCATAGAAGAAACAAACTTCCTTTGCCAAAGCACAAAGGCACTGGAGTGATACGTTCTGAGTATGAGGACACAAGGTGTCAGATGCAGATCAACAGTCAACTGCCCTTTATTGTGCAACTGTATGTGCTATTGACTGTCACCATAGTCGTGGTCCATTGGAATACCTGGTGACGAGAGTACAAACATAGTGAGGTAAGAAAGGAATTGGGGAGCAGTAGAACGTTGTTTTTTGCCAATATGAATCACCAAGGAATGCCTTGCAAGTGCCAGGCCCTGCATGTACCTTCGGTGTTCTTTGTAGCGACATAAATGACCGTCGATTGAGATCCAGCAACTCCCCACACTCCCTCCGAGCAGCAGAGGGCACAAGTGCAAATAAGAACTGTTTCCTGGAAAGGAAGGAAAGAATTGAACAGCAACATGTCCAAGGCCGAAACGCTAGTGGGTTGCAGCTTTAGGTTGAGTGCTTGTGTGCCCTCTGCTACCGGTACTGTCCTGTAAACAACTCCTGCCTGGGTGAGGGAGAGACTGAGGGCAGACCCCTGCTGCCATGGGAAGAGATGTCATTCCTGCCTGGGGGAGTGTGGCCCCAACACCATGTCACCAATGTCTCGCTGCCCCACAGCCACCATAAGGATGCCACTCCTGCTTACTGCATGGCACAGTTTCTCTGAAGGTGGCCTGTCACTGTGACGGCACGGATTTTGGCACGACCCTCCGCCTAGAAGGTGCTTGTGCGCTCAGAAAAAGGGGGTAGGCAGCATGCTGCCATGTCATGAATGTGGTGCACCCTAAACACCCTGTTACCAGCGCTTTGCTGCCTGCCTCAACATGATGAGAATAAGCCGATGTGGCCCCTGGTATTGCCAGGTGCCACCTTGCCGGCTGCTGGACTGATACTAGTACAAGTTTGAACTGGATTTCTGTAGACCTGTGAATGCTCAAAGAGGACTCAGTAAACATGTGTTTAGATGCTGTGAGCCTGCATGTAAATTGTATGCTTAAAGTGGTCCCCGTTAAAATGCATGAAAGTTGTGCTCCGGCATTTTGCGGGCATGCTCTATATGGTGGCAGCAGGTAACAATGGTGTTGTTCAGTGGTTGAAGTTTCCCCTCTCCCCAGGTTAATAAAGGGTCTCGTAAACTGGGTAAGAACTGCCAACATATCACCAGAAGTTTGCCAGCCACGACTGTCACACGCTGAATTTGTATATAGTGCTCGATATGTGTCATATGCCTGCAACTACCGAGTCCCTATGTATGTATTTATCATTGGTTTACCCTAAAAATCCCAAGTGGTCCAAGTATGGTCGTTTTGTCACGGGGTGGGGGGTCCGTTTATACTCAGTGACACGTGTTTATTCCCTCCCAATGTGTGTTGCCCTTTTAAGATGGGTCATGACCCGAGCAAATAAAGGGACCTCCTGCAGGCACATGCAGCAGAACTGCTGCAGACTCCAAGAATGGAATGACTGAGTTTGTGTCTCGTTTTAGGCCTGCGGCCCCACATTGTGTGAGCACAGCCTGCAGGCCACGGTGCCGTGGTCCATCTTGCCAGCATGGTAGCAAGGGTCCTCACAGGCCTGGCATGGTCCTCCCTGCCTATCAACAAGACTGGGTGATCCCCGGCAACCCACATAGGCGCTGTGCCTCCAACTCAGGTGCTGCTGTGCCCAGCACCATCGGGCCCGGCTTGAGTGGGTTTGGCAGCCCCCCGAATAGCAACCACTGCTTGGGTTCCCGTTGCTGAGGTGGGTGTGCTCTACCCAACCAGGAGCCTGTTCCCATGCCCCATCTCCCTTTCGGAAGCATGTTAACAATGTGTACCGTCAGCTGCGAGCAGCTGCGCGAGGCCTTCCTGGGCCTTGGCAGTGTGCTAGATCTGGGGGTGCATCTGCTTACAAGGAGCATGCCCAACCCCCTCCTGCTCAGAGAAGGAGCGCTTCCGAGTCCCCGGCCTAGTGGAAGTGGTTTCATCTGCCATGAAAGAGTGCCGGAAGCACCAGAAAGGTTGCGGCCCAGTCCCAACCTCTGAGGCAGGGAAAATAGATAGCTCCCAAGGTGCTGCACTTGATACAGGACTGTGGGCCCTGCACGGGCTTTTATATAGATGGCTTCAGCAGCCATATACGTACATATGCAGTTTTACATGTGTGCCTATTGTACCGGGGTGCAGGGTTTAATAATTTGTACACAATAGGCTGCATTTATATATAAGAGGGACCTTCGGAGCACGCGTTAAGCGTTGCTCCCCGGGGAGATTTGGGCGCTGCACTCTGTCCAGCGAGCCGCGGGGGAGTAGAGCAAAGTTTCAGGAACAGTGGGCAGTTGAGGCTGTTTTGCGTTGCGTGGCCTTTCACCGGGCCTGCTTTCTGTGGCAGCCTAGTGTTTCCGGGGAACAGCGGTGGGGGGCACAGAGCAGGCCTGGTGTTACGTTGTCAGCCCTCGGCCTGCGCGCGCGGGGGCTGGCAGAATGCTGGTAGGCCGCACGGCCTGTTGCGCAGCTCCGGCGGGAGCCGAAGGATTACACACCCACACCGGTTGCTGGTCGGCCCCGGAACTGCCTCCCGAACGCGGGGGCGGGGCTTTTATTTAGGACGCCCTGCGTCACCGCGTAGCGGGACGCAGGGCGGAACTTAACATTCCTCCTTTATTATAAAACAAACAAAACATCGCGCTAACTGCCAAACAACGGCGAAAGTCCAACATGAACTTACAGTCTTCAACACCCAGCTACCCTGCCATTGGGGTTCATGGCACCAGGGCACTAGTTACCACACATAGTCACTTAGCTTGGCTGGCGGTCTCGTCGTTGTTCTCAGCCTGTATCGCCCTTCTCGGGGAGCACTCCCCCTTGCTTCATGCTCTGGTTCACCTTCGCTGTTCGGGCCCTCGAGGCCGGGTGCATCCACCGGCTCCCAGGTTCCATCCCCCGCTCCTATCTCCTCAGGGATGGTCTCCGGCTCTTCTTCGCTGGGATGAGTGTCCTCGCCTTCCCGATGGCCCTCCTTATCGGTCCACAGGGTACGGGGTATGGCCTTGAACCATGACGCATTCCTCGTCACTTGACGGCGTCCTCGTGTCACAGTTACCATGGTTCCATGCCGGTTACTGACGGTCCATGGAAGTTCCTCGTACCTGGTGTCAAGTTTTGACTTGGAGGGGTTTCGTAGCATGATGACCTGGTCACCCACTTGATGATGGGACGGCCTCGCTCTCCGCTTGCCACTCATGTGTGCGCTAGCATCCCTTCTCCTTCTTTCTGTGCGTTCCTCGTTGACCGCGTCCGGGGTCCTGCTTGGGTGATGCGGGATCGAAGATCTAATGACGGTGCCGAACATGAGGTCCGCTGGTGGTATGCCGGTTGTGCTGTGGGGCGTGACCCGGTAGTTCCGGAGGAATCGGAAGAGGTCAACCTTCCAGGGGCTGGCGTTAGCCTTGGACACCCTGAGTACCTTGTTGATAGTTCTCATAAACCTTTCTACGTCCCCATTTGCCTGGGGGTGTCTTGGTGTGATATGATGATATTTAACATTGAGGTCCTGTAGATACTTTTTGAAATCCTCTCCCGTAAACGGCGGCCCGTTGTCGCTTTTGATTGAGATCGGTAGCCCGTGAGTTGCGAACATTTTTTCTAGGGCCGGAATGACCACTTCAGCTGCTGTGGATTCAACTATCTCAACTTCCGGGTATCGGGAGTGATCATCGACGGCCACCAACAGGTGGAGGCCCTCTCGTAGCTTGCAAAAGTCAATGCTGATGGCCTCCCAGCGAGAGCGGCCACGTTCTGCTGATAGGATAGGTTCCGGGTCTGGCGGGGCCCCCGTTATCTGACAGGATAGGCACGTGCTAACGAGTGTCTGGACCCGCTCCTCGATCTGGGGAAACCATACTCGGTGCCGAATACGGGCTTTTGTCCTTACCAGTCCTTGGTGTCCTTCATGCGCTAGGGCCACTATCCTGTCTTGTATTTTGAGAGGGATTACGATGCGGTTTCCTCGTAGTATCAGTCCACCTTCCGTGATTGACAAGTCTTGCCGTACTGTGAATATGCCGGACAAAAACCCTTTTGCTTCCGCTGTTCTGTTGTGCGTGTGTCTCATGAAGGTCTTCCAGTCACCGGAGAGGATGGCATCCTTCACTAAGTCACAACACGGGTCCTTGAGCGTTTCCACCTCGATTTCCTCGATGCTCACCGCCTTGGGTCTCATTGCGTGCACCACTTGACATATGTGTTCCTCCGTCTCTGCAGCTACTTGGATCTCTTGTTGGGTGGCCTCTCGCGGATGCCTGGAGAGAAAATCCGCCGGGTTTCCGCTGCCCGGTTGGTAGATGAGATCAAAGTCATATTGCTGGAGGTGTAATAACCACTTGGTGATTCGTGCCGGAGGGTGTGCTGACGTCCCCATGAAAATGGGTAGTAGGGGCTTGTGGTCCGTGATCGTCGTGAACCGACGCCCATATAAGTAGAGGTGAAAATGCCGGCACCCCCACAGCACAGCGATGGCCTCCTTTTCGATGTGTGAGTACCTTTGTTCGGTCTCTGTGAGGGCTCTCGATGCATATGCTATCGGTCTCTTTTCCCCTTCCTTCGTGACTTGCATTAGGATGGCTCTGAGCCCCACAGGGCTTGCATCCACGAACAGTTCTGTGGGCAGCTCGGTGCTATAGTAGGCCATCTTGGTGTCGGCGGAGAGGGAGTCCTTGATGCTTTCGAACGAGTCCTGGCATGTCTGCCCCCACTCCCACTTGACGTTGGCCTTGGTGAGTTCCCGCAACGGCTCAGATAGTGTGGCCAGGTTTCGGATGAACCTCCCGCAGTAGGTGGCCATGCCTAAGAAACTGCGCACTTCTGTGGGGGTCATCGGTGGGCTTGCCGCCTGAATGTCTGCGACCTTCTGCGGGTCAGGGGAGATGCCTGTGCTGCCAAACTTGTACCCGAAAAAGGTGATCTCCGATTTGAGGAACTCACACTTCTCCCGGTGTATTGTGAGCCCAGCATCTTGTAGTCTGCCCAGTAAAGCGTGAAGCCTCTTGATATGTGTTTCTTTGTCGGGGGCGTGAATCAGAATATCATCGCTCACGTTGAGGACGCCAGGGATGCCTCGGATGACCTCCTGGATGGTTTGCTGGAATACCTCAGCAGCAGACGATATTCCGAAACTTAGGCGTTTGTATCTCCGCAGCCCCAAGTGCGTTGAGAACGTTGTAATGTAGCGAGAGTCTCTATGGAGTTTGAGTTGATGATACCCCGCCTTGAGATCAATCTTTAAGAATATACACGACCCTGTGAGGTCAGCCACGATCTCGTCGATCGTTGGGGTTATGTGGCGTTCTCTTTTAATGGCAGTGTTAGGGAGACGCATGTCTATGCAGATCCGCACCTTTCCAGGCTGCTTAGGCTTTCGTGTCACCACCATTGGAGAGACCCACGGTGTGGGCCCTGTGACCTCCTCAATGATGCCCGCTTTTTCCAGTGCCTTGAGTTCCTGCTCCACTTGTTCTCTCATGTGGAATGGCGTTCTCCGGTGCCTAACGGCTTTCGGCTGCACTGTTTCATCAATATGAAGTTTGATGGTTTTGCCTTTTAAACAGCCTATTCCCTCTTGCAAGTCAGGGTATTGGTTCAGCATCTGCTCCACCTCCTTGTCTTCGTTGACATGGCAGATGAATTGGACCACTCCCAGGTCCTCCGCTGCGTCCCCACTCAGGAGGCTCTCAACACCTGCCTTCACGACATAGATCTTGGACCATAGTCTGTTTTTTCCGTGTTCCAGCGTAGTGCGGAACCTGCCAATCACCGGCAAGGGCTTTCGACTGCCGTATGCATACAACAGAGTGTCTGTGCTTTTCAGCTCTGGTGGAGGACTTATAGTCAGGAAGATGCTTTCGGGCATGACGTTCACCGAGGCGCCTGTGTCGATGGTCATGAGAATGCACTGGTTTTGGATGGTGACCATGCATTTGCGCCTTCGGACGGCTTTTCCTCGTGGTCCCCGACCTTGGCACAGTGCAGACACCAGGTATACCTTCCTCCCTTTTCTCTCGATGTCCTTGGTGGGGTCCTGCTGCATCGCCGAGACATCATCCCCTTCATCCTCCGTGGAAGAACTGGCCACTGCGACCCTTCTGGCGCTGGCTTGCTTCTTTTTCTTGGTCGCCTTCTTCTCCGGCGGGTTTTGCGGGGGCTGTATGGGGGTGTCCGCTGATCGGCATACCTTTGCGTAATGATCCTTCCGGCCACATGCTCCACATGTGGTGCCTTGAGCAGGACAGTTGCGACGGCCATGTCGTGGGCCACCGCGCCAGCCGCACTCTGTGGGCCCCGGAATGCGCGGTTGCCACCTGTTTTGGCCGTAACCTCCACCGTTGTCGTCTCTCAAGGATTGTCTGTTGGTGATCCGGGCCACCATAGCTGTGTTGAGAGCAGGTTGCAGCCTGTGTAGCGTGGCCTCCATGTTGGCCGCTCTGGTGTGGGCCAGTTCCCTCTGACGTCCTAGTTCAAGGATCCGCTGTAGGGGAATACCCTTTTCGCTAAGTATCAGGCGCCTTAACTTTTCCGAGTGTATCCCGTTGATGATTTGCCTCCTGATCTCCCTCTCCACGTTCGTGAACTCGCAGGACATGGCTAGCTTTCTCAGACGGGTGTGGTATGCATCAAGGGTTTCCTCCGATGCCTGTAAGGTGGTGCAGAAGAGAAACGTCTCATAGTCTGGGTTTAGTTGAGGGAGAAAATGATCCGTGAGGGCATCTTTCGCGCTTCGGTATGCATCCTGGCCATCATCAACGTTCAGGGAGTTGAAAATGCGCAGTACCTCGTCACCCACGCTGAGTAGTAGGTGTGCCTTCAGTTTCCTGGGCGCCGTAATCTCTTTGCACTCCATCGCCATCTCAAATGTCTGAATCCACAGCTGCCATCTGGGTCCGCTTGATGATGGATCCGTGAATGGGTCAAACGACTGGACCAGTGTCGACGAAACCCCGTGTGTGCGAGGTGGAGGTGACGTCATGGATAGGTTCGCCGCAATTCTGGACGGCGTGGTGGGCCCAGGCGTGGATGTGCCGGCCGCCATGTTGGCGTGGATCTGATTAGTGTTGTCGTGAGTTCTTCCGACGGCTACCAGCGCCGCGACGTCGGGCCTACCTTGGAGGTGCTGCCGTTCCCAGGCGCTGTGTTACAGTTCAGGGCCTGGCGCTCCCGTCACACTGTGTTGCTGCCCTCTGGTGTTGGATGCCAGATGCCACCGGGTTCTCCAGTGCCCAGAGGAAGAGCTTTGGTCATGGTGGATGTGGCGAAAAACGGAGTGGCAGAGAGAAGGAATGGAGGAAAAAAAAAATGTTTTATTTTTTTTTTTTTTTGGGTGGGGGGTCACGTGTGTGATTCCACCCCCACCGGGTGTCCAAAAATTTCGCCGCGATGGCTGTATGGCGTTAGGGTGCCTTCAAAGCACCGAGCGTGTAGTGGAGTTCATCTCGCCTCGTCGCCATTGTTACGTTGTCAGCCCTCGGCCTGCGCGCGCGGGGGCTGGCAGAATGCTGGTAGGCCGCACGGCCTGTTGCGCAGCTCCGGCGGGAGCCGAAGGATTACACACCCACACCGGTTGCTGGTCGGCCCCGGAACTGCCTCCCGAACGCGGGGGCGGGGCTTTTATTTAGGACGCCCTGCGTCACCGCGTAGCGGGACGCAGGGCGGAACTTAACACCTGGCAGGGCCCTGGTGTGGTGAGCAGGGCTTTTCTGGGCGATGGGTTTTTGCTCTTGGGGGGACTCGCGGGAGCAGGGGCAGTGTCGGGTTGGCTTCGGGTTGGGCTCAGCCCTGGAGGAATTTGTGAGGGGCTGCTGTGGCTGCAAGTGGCCTTGGTCTGTGGCTGCGGCATCATTCCCTAGTCCAATAGGATGGGCAGACGTGTAATCAGATACTTTGTTCCTGAGAAATGAGTGCGCTTTTTAAATACATGCATTCATCTTTTGCTGGTAAACAAAGGGTGCAACATAATCCGTGTAACATGCTTACAAAGAGCTTACATTTCAATATGAATGCAGTCATGTTTAATCACGACCCAGTTGCTAGTGTTTGCCTTCATTTATGTAAGGGCGGCCAATTAATTGAATGTAATAACGGGAGTATAGAATGCTGAGGAAAAAGCAGCAATATTTGCATTTTAAATCTAATTAAGCAAACATCGGATTTATGGCTGTGAAAAAAGTAAAATGCCATGTCACCCTTTTGCGTGACAATGACAATTGATTATCTTGAGGGGCTGTCATGCATCTTGTACGCTTCGCTTCCCCGCACTCTGGGGGCAGGGCCATGGAGCGAGCAGGGGATTTGCGTGCTTCGCCTTTGCGTAGCCCCTAACCACACCTACTGCGACCAAGATGTCTGGCTGCCACTGCTCTCAGCCGGGTTCCTGAACCCTGGGGGCCCTTGTTCAACGAGGCTGCTTCTTCCAGTCGATTTCAATATGTGTTTAATTTGGGCATGAGCATTTAATTTGTGTGACAGCCCAAACAACCTTTCAGTGGGCTGGCGCAGATGGGCTGCCCAGAACTTTATTTTGGGCTTACTGCACAAAAATCCAGACTCGCTAAAAGTGGAAAAGGTTGATTTAATGTGACAGGCCAAAGCTCACAAATAAACGCTAACCTGGCCCCTGGCCTTACAGGCTAAATTAACTGCTTTAATATTTTGCCAAACATTAAATAAATAATGATCTCTTACAGCCCCCAACAATTGAATGAATAACCGCAATTTCCTCCTACCTATCTCCAGGTCCTCACCATCCCCTAACCATCTTCTCCAGCCTTCGTCCCCGCTTTCTGCCACCCTCTCCCCGGGGCCATGCCCCTCCATCTTCCAGACCTGCTCCCCTCTCTGCATCCCCGGGGTAGCCCGTTCGTGCAAACAGCACCACCCCCATCCTTACCCGCGCTATCCCCCCTCATTGCTTGCCTCCCCCCTCATCCAAAGGGGCCATACCCCCCGCCACCAGAAAAAACTCTCCCCTGAGGTGTTCTTTTCTGCCCCACAACTGAGGTGCTCAACACTTCCAACTCTTCACCATATCCTCCACCAACAACCTTAAATCCAGCAGATAGTAGCTGTTACCGTAAAGCGACAAATGTACTCCATCTTCCCTAAAAACCTCAAAGTTCCCATATATAATCTCCTTGTTCTCAAGAACTCGCACCGCTGCCAAGCCACAAAACTTTATCATCTCCCTGTTTATCTTTTTCCTTGTGCGCTCTACCGCACCTTCTCTCACTGCACCCCTCCACACTCTCCACACTCTCCTCGGTAACAACTTAGTCCATACCAAACGTACCTTCGGCCAAATATCTTTAAGCCATGCCAGGTCCCTCTTCATCTTCTTCAACAAAGCTACTCCCGTATCCCGCACCAGATCATTCTCCCCAGCATGTATTATTAACCCTTCCGGGGCCCCAAAACGCATTTTCATCCCGCTAGCATGGGCAGCAGTTGATCCCGGCGCAGCCCCTCAAGCCCGACCAACTCACAATCCCCATTTCATAACTGCAGCCGAATTGCATGCCGAAAACCCTCTTTTCTCCCTCTTTGCCCACCCATTTCACAATCGAGTGCCCGACAATCCAAATCTGCAGAATCTGCCCCAGCCTTCTCGTCGTCTCTGAAAAAGAAATCACAGTGTCACGCACCTCCACCCCCACCAAGAACCCCCCCACACCACAACCCCACTGCCCCTTCTTAACCAGACTCTTTTCACAGCTCCCTGATATAACCCTTATACTTCCCAGACCTCCACCTACCCAAGCTCTTGACCTTATCCTCCGACAGCCCCAAACGGTTACCCTCAGATGCCGCCCCCATCCTAAATGAATGCGTACCAAAATCCTCAGGCTTTTCCCCGACCGCCCTAATGCTTTCCTCAGAACCCCCAGCACCTGTGCTGCTGACACCCCTGACCCCTCGACATGTCTAAAAACCAACCCTGACCTTCCCCTTGATAACTCCTTCCACGCCAAACCCGCCCTCACCGGGCACAGCTTATCACTTCCCCACCCCAGCAACACCCAGCAGCCCTTCCCCTTCTGGTCAGTTTTTGACCTTCCAATCCAAATACCCAAATCCGAAAAATTGACATTCTCCCACTGTAAACCACCCACACCCCCTTTCGCTCCCAAAAGCTCCGACACCCTGAATGCCCCAAAAAACAACCATGTAAAGCAAGCCTGAAACATAACCCCATCCCAACCCGAACAGCAAACTACTTCCAGGGCCCTGCCTAATCTGACCAACAGGGTTGCTGATATTAGCCTTCTGCTATCCTTCACCCCACCTCTTTCCCTCGCCCAACCCTCTAACATCCTGCTTGCCAAATCCCCACCATTAGGAGAAAACCCCAAAACCATTTGCCGTAGAAGGCTATTCCCGCCAATTTCCCCGCTATGGTGGCCTTCGACCAACAGTTATCCATACACCACAAAAGAAAATTAACCACATCATCCCTCCTGTGCTCCTCAGCATCCTCCCAGCCCTTCCAGCTACGATCCCCCTTCTTTAGAAATTCTCCCCATGCCCTCCTGTACGCTGCCCTAGACGATGGTGCCAAAGAGCCCTCCACTAGCGACAGAGCTCTCAGTTTCTTAGCTTCCACAGCTCCTCCGTGATCCGCTGCCTGATCCGGTCTGCTCCAGGTGCCAATCCACGGAATCTCTGCCATTGAAAACGAGATAATGCATCAGCGATGCCATTATCTTTACCTGGCACGTGCGTAGCCCTGAACAGCACATTCCATTCAAGGCATCGCAACGCAAACTCCCTCATTAACCTCACCACCCTCTGGTCCCTTGCTGACTGCCTGTTGACGACATTGACCATGCTCTCATTGTCCACATTGAAATTCACCTTCTTATTTGACAACTCCATGCCCCACAGATCCAATGCCACCAACAATGGAAAGAACTCAAGGAATGTATAGGCGTGTTACAAATGCCATATCATATCATATCAAACTCCTCCCCTCTTCCAGCCACCTCGACGGCCACCTCTCTGCACACCATCTACCTTGCCAGAAGACTCCGAAACCCCCTGCACCTGCTGCATCCGAATATATCTGCACCTCCCAGACTACTGGATCCCCTTGCAGCCACATGGACACCCCATTAAACCCTTCCAAGAAGTGCAGCCAGATCCTGTAATCCTCCTGCACCGCTCCTGAAACCCTCAGCCGATGATGTGGGCATTTAGCTCCCACCATGGCCCTCGACATGTTCCTACAAAAGGTACGCCCCGGGGCCATCACCTTACATGCGA
The DNA here is from genome assembly GCF_040938575.1 of Ambystoma mexicanum. Taxonomy (NCBI): domain Eukaryota; kingdom Metazoa; phylum Chordata; class Amphibia; order Caudata; family Ambystomatidae; genus Ambystoma; species Ambystoma mexicanum. The sequence continues at coordinate 769,602,485 of NC_090933.1, read as the reverse complement.
AATTCAAATGCCCTACCAACTGCTGCATCTCAAGCAAAGTCACCGTCTGCGCCCCCACCACCATCTCCAGCAAACCCACCAAACGACTCACCTTGTCGTGCGGCAAGCATGATGTCATTGTCCTGGAATCCAGCTCAATCCCCAAAAATGTCAAAACCACCGCCGGCCCTTCTGTTTTATCCTCGGCCAAAGGCACCCCCAGCTTCTGCATCAATGCCTGAAAAGTCTGAAGCATGTTTCTGCACTCAGAATCATCCTCTGCCCCGCCTATGCACAAATAATCGTCCAGGCAGTGTAACACCCCCTCCGCACCTGAACTATAAGTCAAAACCCACTGCAAGAATGAACTAAAACGTTCAAACAAGGCGCAAGAAATCGCACAACCCATCGGTAGAGCCCTGTCTACATAAATGCAATGTTCAAATTGCATTCCCAGCAACCACAAATCCTCTGGGTGCACCGGCAGCAACCTGAACGCAGCCTTGATATCACACTTGTCCAAAAATGCTCCGCGTCCCACCCTTCTTATCAGTTCCACTGCCTGGTCCAGACTCGCATATAACACCCCACAATCTTCCGGGGCAATGAAATCATTGACTGACAAGCCCTCCGGCCATGATAAATGATGCATCAGTCTGAATTCTCCCGGCACCTTCTTGGGCACCACCCCCAACGGGGATATCACCAAATCGCCCGGTAAATCCACAAATGGACCAACCACCCACCTGGCTGCCAGTTCATTGCGCAACTTCTCCTTAACCACATCCCCTTTTTCTTTGGCTGATTTCAGATTTTCCGTCCATCTGTGCACCTTCGGACCTTGGTACCCTAACCTGAAACCATTCCTGAAACCCTCCCCAGGATCTTTTCCCCCTCCCTGTCTGGATAAAAACGGAGCCACCTCTCCAGAACCTCTACCTTAACCAGAGTAAAAGCCTTTCCCCACAATCCCCCGTCCTGCTCCCCGCCCCCGCACACGGTCTCCTTGCTGGAAGCACTGTGTAACCGGGTGCCGCCCTGCACATCCGGTGCACTCATGTCTGAACCTGCATGCCGTCCACGTGCAGCCATCCTTGTTGAAACCCCAACACACTGCTGACTGCTGACCCCTGCCTCCTCCCCCCACTCCTTCCAGAGCGGGGTGACAAAGAAAGGGCTGGCAAGGCACGGGTAAGCCACTTGCAGTGTGCACCGACGGCACCGGCCTCGTCGGCGCCATCCATTGCAGCCAGAGGTCCATATCTATCTCCCCCCAAACCACCTGGCTATCCTCAGCCAATCCTGCCCAAAATTCCTCATCGTATCTCACCCACACAAAACCTCCAAAGCTCGTGAAAGCCTTCCTGATGACATCCATATACTTCCACAGTGCTACACACCTCTCTGGGAATTTCTCGCAGTAAACACTGGTGTATATGATAAATGCTGATGTCCAGTTCTCTATTGCAACCGGGACTTTCGGATGTAATGCCAACTCCCTCTCCTCCACCTTCGAACCCTCCTTGGCTCTAACCTCCCTGTGTAACAGCTGTAAAACGTCCACAAATTCACCAGCCCAAATCTTATACTTTGAAGAAGCCATCAAGTGTGCTCCCAAAGGTTTAGTGATGCCCATATATGGCAGCTTCTTATCCTTCCCTTTACCCTCTGTCTCCTTATCTTTTGTTGTCTGCACCTCCGTTGCCCCAGACTCCAATGCCCCGTCAGTCTGAACCTCCACAGACAACACCTTTCTCTCCCCAGGACAAGCCCTCGCAGCCTGCATGCCCACATCTCTCCTCGCCCCTAGCACCCTCACCCCCTCCCCACTTAGCCCCGACCTCGTGTCTCCCCTCTGCCATGCATCTGAATATTCCCTAACCTCGCTCTGCCCTGCCGTTGCCAGACTGCAGCCTTGCCTCCACACCAACGCTCCTCGTCTCCCTCCTCAATGGGCTCCTGCAGTGCTGTTGCAAGCACATGCTTGTTCCGGGTAGCTCCTCCTCAGGTGAACTCAGGGAATCCGCCCCACCGCTCCTTCTTCTTCTTCTAGGCAGGGCCATAAGAACCCCTGCCTGCTCTTCTCTTCCTGGGCGAGGGGTCCTCACCTCCACCCTCTAATCCTACTCGCTAGGGGCCGTGCTGAGCACTCTAGGCTGCACCCCAATATCCTATAGAGGGGTCGTTCTCAAACCCTCCCTTGGCTGCTCCTGACGAACCGTGGGGGCCACCATAAACTCTCCACCCGACGCCCTCTTAAATGGGGAGGTCATTCCGCACCTCTCCTCACTGCTCTCCGGTGACCTCTCCCTCCTTCTCTCCCTCACACTCTTCTGTAGATCCTTACCTCCCCTGCCTCTCTGCGCCACCACCCCCTTCTGCACCCTGTCTCCTCCCCTCTCTTCCTCAGCCAGGTCCTCACCCCCATGCACATTCCTCTCACCTCCTTCTCTGCCTGCACCCTCTCCCCCCGACACCATCCTTGCTCTATTTACCCCCTCCCCGACCCTTCCTGCTGCTCTCCTAGGAGTCTGCGTCCTGGACCTCCTACCCCCCACCTCCCAGGCTCCCCCTCTCCCGGCCGCAAGGCTACATGCCACTACTGCTGCAAGCACTCCGTCTGCTGCAGCTCTCCTCTGCGGTCTACCCCCATCTCCCTCCTTCCCTCCCGTAACCTCCGACACAGCCCCCTCAAGCAGCGCTTTGGAAGCCCTGCTGATGATCGCCAGGGCCTCCCTCAAAGGCTTGGCATCAATGAGGCCTTGCTTATTCGCCTTCTGGCCCACCATCTTCATGCAGCCCCTTCAATACTCGTGGGCCACCCGATAAAACACTGCTCGCCAACAACCCACACATACCACTAGCACCCCAACGCATCCGCTGACCGAGGAAAGGAAAACTACCAGCGCAACCCGACACAAAACCCCTGACACCAGACAAACCCGAAATACCCCAAGCACCGCAGCCTGACCTCCCCCCAAATTCCCGCCAAAAACCCCTCACACCCGCTACTGCCTAGCACTGCCGGCTTCTGCACCGGCCACCCACCCCTTAATGGCCCCACACTAAGGAGCAAAAACCTGTTAGCTGGAGCCTGGGCCGCGCCCCCCCCCCCAGAAAAGAAGCCGCACCAGGAAAAACCCCAACACACTAAAACCCCCCTTTCCAGCCTCAGCAAACCCGAAAACTAATGGAAAAATAAATAATTAAACATAAAAATAAATAAATCATTAAACTTAAATAAATAAATACAACACGGACTATCCCCAACTACTTGAGGATCCAGGGGACAGAGTGGATGAACCCCAACTGAATGACCCCCCAATGAATAACCCTAACCTAACAATCTCACAGTTTAAATGTACAAGTGCACTGCCAAACGCAGTGCAAATAGAAAACTACCTATATATTATTATTATTTTTATTTTATTTTTATTTTTTTTAAACGCTTCCCGCCTGATAAAATTCGCCCCCCCACAACTGTCCCTCCAACCCTTAAACCCGGCTCCCACCCGTGGCCGCTGCCGAGCACCCCAAACCCCTCCCACATCCTACGATCGCCCACACCGCGCCTCGCGCCCTTTGCAGAATGCTACGCGGGCCCACCTAGCAGAACGCTGGTGCAGCCCCTGGAAGAAGGCCCCTCCCCGCTGCCAGGAACGAGGCAGGCGCCGGCCTGTGAAGTTGCACCTCACCCACCAGACCCCCCCAGGGAGACCCGCTAGTGGAAGGCGGCAGCTGCAATCCACCCAGGACCCTCCCCACGGGCCTCAAAACCCCCCGAGCAGGCCCCACGCAGCGATGGGTACCCCCCAACCGAAGGTACAAAACGTGACTGCCTTATATACGGCAGACTCCCGAACATTGCCCACTAACCCTGAACAATAACAAAAAATACCTAATGCCAAACTACCAGATGATTATTTTTTTATTTTTTTTGTTTTTTTGGGAGGCACCTGCTCCCTCCGCCAACACTAACCCCTTCCTACCTCACCTCCTCCCCTTACACTACCAGGCCCCCATGCAGGGAAGGATCGAAGCAGGCTCCCTGGACAAAGACTCGCCCTCAACGGTCGCCTGCTCCCGAACCTTCCGTGCCCCTTATATACCCCCCCCAGCGATGTGCTATGCGCAGGCCAGCTCGCTGGCCTGTGCAGCGCCCAAAACCACCCCAGGTGGAAACGCTGCGCGTTCCCCCGGGGCCCACCTTGCACCACCTGCTCATGCCATTTGAGACAAGTTTCCACATTCATAAAGCCCCACCCCTGAACTGAACACTCCATATACTGCACCCTATGTTTGTTCTTTGGCAGTGGTAATTTCAATTCAGTGGACATGAGAATGCCGTTGGTGGGTAATTCGCACTCCATGATTAGAGTGGTCTGTGGGTCCATTGTGTGGGAGGAGATGGGGTCGGCGACAATAAGGCGGTAAGTGTGTTAGTTTGGGAAGACAGGAATAGCAGGTGTGGGGAGCGGGAGTTAAGGCTTCCGTCGCCCCAGGCTGCACAATATTGGAGGAGTGCGAGTTAAGTGGGGTTTCTGGGGAGGACGTAAGGTCAGGATGCCATACCCCACAGCAAGCAGCAGCATGGGCTGGACTAGGACGTTTATCCCCACCCCCTGAAATCGGCACCAGAGGGTGTAAAGGTGGCCCAAGCGTACCATACACAGGGTTTTCCACGGTTTCGGAGTAGTGGGTTCACTGGATGTTGGCAGGGTGGCAGAGGGATCAGTATGGCCCCAAGGTGGTCTACAAGGGCGATGGTAGTTGTCACCCACAGTGAACAGCATTTGTGGAAGGGACTAAGAACGGACCACCACAAAAGAGGCAGCAGAAGGGGAACTGGACGTTCCTGGGGTGGGTGGCAAAGGTGAAGGGGGTTGGTCGGGGCACCTTCAGCCGCAGAAGATTTAGGGGGGAGTTTGGACAGCTCCTCTCCAACAGTGACTTTAACAGCAATGGGGTGTATGGCCCACCCTGTGACACAGTGAAGAGAACAAGCTTCAGCAGTGACTTCAACAGCAAAGGGTTATACGCCCACGCGGCGATGCAGTGAAGAATGTTCTTTCTTTCACAGGAATGAGCTGGTAGGAGCTGGTAGATGGCGTGAGGAGTTGCGTTTCGGTTGGAACGGATGGAGCGGTGCTCCAAGGGGCAACAAGGTGAGCACAGAAGCATATTTATGGGTCCCCAGCCTGGCAGGGGGTAAGCAGCGTGGGCCTGACTAAGATGGCCCCTATGGTCTTTGCACTCTGCCAATGATGCATATGGAAGGGGGATGACCCTTGCCTTTCCGGACCAGTTAAGGAGGAGACAGAGGGCAGCCTTCAACAGCTTGATTGGGATTTCTTTGTGCAGCAGGAGGAGCGATTGTAGAGGCAGTTGTGAAGTTGACAGAATGACACAAAAAGCAGCAGTAATACTAAAGGGAAGGTCTACATTGTGTCACAAAGGGGATTCGTTTTGACGAACAGCCCCAATGCAATACTTTTTTGGCGGCTATGTATCAGATGCAGGTATGGTTGTTAGTGTATTTACTGTGCATTATGAATCAAGTAAATTGTGTTTAAAAAAACCCACAGGGCAAAGGGGTGGGAACAAGGGAATGAAAGGCAATTTTAATAACAATGAAGAAAGAAAAAGGCAGTCCTACTAGGCCTTTTGAGCATTCAGAACGTGCAGGTGCAGAGAGAGAGAGGTGATGGGGGACGGGGGTAAGTGCTAGTGGGGAGACAATTAAATTGAACACTACGGCCCTCATTCCGAGGTTGGTGGTAGTCATGGCGCTATTTGCGCCATGACTACCACCAATAACGGTACCATGTCCGGATTGGTGAAATGGGGACTTACTGGTCCAGTCCGACCTTGGTGAAAGGTCCCCATTCACCAAACCATTCCCCATTCCCTTTGAGCCCCCATAGGGCTCAATGGAAATGGGGAGGGTGCAAATAACGGGTCGGCGTACGCCAAGCCCGTTATTTGCGCCCAGGTGCCTTAACGGGTCCCATCCTTAACACCTGGTCAGACCAGGCGTTAAGGAAGGGACCCGCTAAGGGACCTCGTAGTAGGGCGGTAAGGGATTACCGGCACCGGTCTCCTAACCGATGCCCGGTATCCCTTACCGCCCTACTCGGAATGAGGGCCTACATGTCAAACGATAGTGGGGAGACAGTTAAGTCAGTTAAGTCAACTTAAACGTTAGTGGAGAGACAGTTAAGTTGAACACTACATGTCAATGAAATGGCTCAAATTAATGGCGAAACGTTGTTTTGGGGTAGCAAAACATTTTAATTTATCAAAGAAAACCAGAGTTAGAGATGTTAAGGTGAATGGAATGGGAAACTAATTTGAGAGCAGTACACAAGGGAGGAGACAGTTGGGACAATGGAATGGGCTGCTGGAGGAGTACTCTGTGGGCCATGCGAGAAGGTTATGGGGTCGTTGAAGTATTTCGGAAGGGAGAGGTTTCAGTACAGGTACAAAAATAAATAAAAAACCAAGGTTTAAAAGGGTGTCCGATTGGGCACGGTGGGCTATAAATAGGGGCTGGCAGGGGCAAAGAGGTAATTTCCCTAAGGATGTGTCTGGAAGGGGTGTGCGGGATGACACCCAGAGAGTAGGAAGGAACATTTTGGGGGATTAGGATGGGGTTTTAAGAGAGGTTAAAGTGTACTCCAACAAGGGCACGGATCCAGAAGGTGCACGTAATGGCACCTAGGAAGAGATAAGGGGCATTATTCTTAGCATCCTGCTTATGTAACAAGAGGTTCCTGGGAGTGCAAAGGGAGTGCATGGATAGAGGGAATGGGACAGCCTTTGCTGAACTGTGGGGGTATCAGTTTGTTGGGGTCTTGCATGTCAAGCCATGGGGGGCACAGCAGTAACAGCTGTTGATTGACGCAGGAACACGTGGAGTGGTACATTTCTTGACACTATGTTGAAGGTGCTGGTTTCAAATAAAAAACATAATTAAAAAGGGGGGGGCTTAGGGATCTTCAATGAGGGAGGTGTGGTTTAGGTTTAGAGTGGGTGGATACAGAGGTGCACACATGGCTGGGGGATGGAAGGTTTGCAGAGCTATTCCCGATAGTGCACAGGGCGACATCCTGTGTGGATGAGGGATGCAGAGGTGCTATGTGAGGTGGCGGGTGTGTGGCTTTAAGTGCATGGACAGAGGGTGCTTGGATGGCCCCTGGTGCATTGGTAGAGCAGTGAGCGGCTTGGGCATTCGCAAGGGTGAGCATGGGGTACACTAGCAAAGGAGGACGGATGTGGAGGTACTGCGTGAAGTGTGGGAAGGGAATTCAACTGCATGGACAGAGGGTGTGTGTACAGCCCCTGGTACATTGGGGGTGCAACAGGCTGGCGATGCATGCAAGGTGCAGGGCAGCAAATGGTATTGATGGGGTGTTTGAAGGAGGACAGGGGAGTAACCATGCAGGATCATGTTGAGTTGTACATGGCCCTGGGACTCTTTTGAAGGTTTTGGCCCCTAAACAAAGAAAGCTTGAAAGGTCTGGGATAAAACCTATTACAGTGCATTGGCAAGGGGGAAGAATGGGGAGATGTTATGGTTAAGATGATGAATATGGCGAAAGTACAGGGGGTGGTCACAACAACAATTGTGGGTCTTCGTGGGGAGAGCATACTGTTTGTGTGGGTAGTCCTGGGTGGGTTATTTCTTCAAACATGCTTATTACTTTGTCATCACATTACGTTTCAGTGCCCTTATTTGTCTATGACTGACAATAGGTAGGGGAAGCATCAATGGAGATTCTGGGTGAGAGTGAAATTGGGTAGCAGAAGCTGAGGTCTGGTGGGCAGGCTGAGCCAGGAAAAAGGGAACAAGTGGAGTTTTAGGACTGGAGGATGTCTGTGTTGGTGGATTGGGGATGGAAAGGGTGGTTAGGTAATGAGTGGCATGCTCATGTGGTCTAAGAAGGTATTTCCAAGATGCCGGAACAAAGGGCAAGTTTGGATTTTTCTGACGAAACACTGAGGAAGAGGTTGTGCGAGGGGACAAGTGGGCAAGGTGGGTTGAAAGGAGGTGAGAAGATTGGTAGAGGGGAGAGGGTCAACAGGTGGGGGGAGTTTTCTGAAAGTAGTGGGGTGACATGAGGTGTTGGGCTGCAGGGTGCAGGTTGGTCATGCATCCTAGGGGGCGTGGGTTCAGGTTCCGATTGATTAATTTCTGGGGGGATTATTGCAAGGGTGGCGTTCAGTGTTGGCCAAAAAAATAAACAAATACATAAAATGTATGGTTTTTGCTGGGGGGAGGAGAGGGAAAGAAAGGGAGGAGCAGTGTTGTGCCCAGTTATGGGGGAGAGCAAATGGGCAAATAGGTAACAGCTAGGTACCGGTTTATCATGTCGGGGTGGGGGAAAGTGACAGCAGTGAAAAGTTCAGGGTGCTTGGGGTTTATGAAGCATGAACAGCACTGGGGAACAGCAGGACAGTTTGTGGTGGTTACATTATGTGAGGTCGGGATTTCCAATGGGCGGGGGGATTTGTGAGCAGGGAGAAGGAGCAAGGATTGAAGTATCAGCGGGGGTGGAGGCGAGATGGAAGTTAGAATTTTATCGTAACATGCGGGAGGTACAGTCACGGAGTAGCAGAGTGAAGTAAAGTGGGGCAAGTTTTTTCATATGGTTCTCAATTTGTCATTTCTTTCACAGATGCAGCAGAGGTGTGGTGTTCTGGAGAGGAGAATAAGTGACCAGTAGTTTGAATGAAGGTTGTAGGGGAGGGTAGGTCAATAGGACCCCCCCTCTGCATGTCCCACCCTGGTGAAGACTCATGACTCGTCGGCAGCCCACCGGCCCACGGGCCCAGGCAGCAGGGTGGATGCAGACCGACATGTGAGGCTGCACCACCACATTATGTGGCAGAGGACAGACACCATCTTGTATTAAGCCAACCCCATCTTGCTAGAAACGTTCAGATCTAACCCAGGCAGAGCCAAAGTGCACACTGAAAGCTGCAGATTGACCCCCACTTGACCACGCTCACAGAGGCCCCCACTTCCCCACCTCCCACTGCATGGTAGTTCCGCTGAGGACTCGTTCTCACGAGCCACCAGACACGAACAAACAACAAAAGAAAACACTGTAGCTGTTATCCTTCCGCAGTACATCATTGCCCCAGCCATGAACGGAAACATTAGGAAGTAACTGAAACCAGCCCAAATCCTGGAGGCCCTGACCCTGTACCAACCCCCCAACGTTAGACGGTGTGGCGCCTCACATCCCTGCCTACCCCGAAAACTCTTGCATTGTGTAGAAACCATTCATGTAATGTATGTCATGTTGACTAACGTTCGCTGCTAATGTGAAGGAGAATGGGTAAAGAGTAAATATGCAACTATATTGTTTATAATGTATAGACGTACAAAGACTGGCTAGCTGATAACAGTATGTAATAACATGTGTTGCCATCTTTATACATACACCTGCCTAACGCTACCTCATGTTCGTATGTCAACTATAGATGTGAATTGTTGTGCTAAAGAGTATGGTCCCCAGTTAATATTCCTTCTAATGCAAATGCATACGAGCCCTTTCAGAGACCGCATGCGTTGTTATCCGCCCCTCACCCACGGCACAGTATACCGCCATGTGCAAGATGCCGCGCACAGAGCTGCAAGGCCATTTCCCCCTCCTCCCACCGAGGCCCTCCAGAGATAGCTGGTGTTCAAACAGCACAGCCTTGCCTCCCCTCCCAACCCTGCTCGACCCATTTCAAGCATCCGCCTCCCCATGTCAGAGGCCACCACAGCCTGACTCCATGACTTATGAGTTACCTGGTCCTAAATCCCACCGTCTCTCAGGCACCAGTCACATGCCCCCCACGGGCCAGTGGTAACTCCGTCAACCCCAAGTTAATGACCCTAAAAAGGGGGGCGCCCACACGTGTACCAACAGATCGCAATACCATCCCTCACCTAAACTGCCAAGACAGGGTGGTCAAGCGACCCCTCCCATGCCCCTGACTATGCACATGAGACCAGATTGTTTGAACCTAAGGTATCCTCCAAACTGATGTATTGAGATACTTCAGATCGCATATCAATGTTCCTGTCCACATATTGATCTAAGGTCAGCGCTTACAAGAGTTGCAAACCAACGGAAAGGGTAAAGTGTGACGAATGGGTGGGAATGTGTGGCCAAAAGGGCAAATGTTAGTTTCGTTATCAGTCATCGTTACAAGGCATGTCCGGCCTAGCACTCCACCCCGATGAGCCCAGCTGACCTTCCAAAGTCACGTGGCGCAGCACCTATGTCAGCCAATCCTGGAGGAGCAGCCATCTACTGTGTATACCCCCTAGACATCACCACCCAATCCCCACGATTATGTGTCCCCTATAGCTTGTGTCACGCATGACGTTTTTTGGAAATAAGTAGGCCTGTCTTTGCTATTGTCAGACAGAGCGCTCTCAGAGTTTGCAGGGTCCTTTGCATGCCCTACATTGATCTATATAAAGCTCTTTTGATCTCACCCGCACTTGGTCCTGTCCTCATTCCCCGTCTGGAGTGTGTCCTTTATTGCCTCTCACTAAGGGGGGTGCATTTCTGGGGACGCTTACATTCAGTGGTGACCCCATAGACGTGATTTATTTCTTAAAACTGTCCCCTTGGCATGTGACGGCCCCGGTCGCAGTGGAGACGCACGGCGCGCCCGCTCAACAGAGCCGCCCACCTACGGCAACTGGTACGCAGAGACGTGCGCACGCAGTTAGGGCGAGAGGGTACGGGTCCCGTTTGAAAAAACCCTTAGTACCGCTCGCCAGAGCCGGGTGGGGCCATTGAGTGCGAGGCTGCGCTGCTTGGATGGACCAAATCCGGAGGGTCTCGGATCAAGACGGGCACGTGAGTATTAAGTGCGAGTGATATTAAAAGGGGAAAAAATCTGGAGGACAAGGGGAAACAAGTTGGGGACATAAAGGGGACTTTTAACTTTCTCTTTCTTTGCATATGGCCATTGGGATATAAAAGTGAAAACAGGAAAAGAGGACGGGAACCTAACTCTGCAAGGGGGTAGAAGGCAACGCCGCGTAGTGCTATCTCGACTAGTGCTGGGAATAAGTAAAACAGTGAAAACATAAATTAAGGGTGTCTGAGTGAAGAGACACGGAAAATACGTTAGGACTAGCTTTTCTTTCTCTTATTCTTCTCTAATTCCTCTCATCCGAGGTAAAATAAGGGTTAGAGGGGGTCGCCGTAGAAGGCGAAGTGCAAGGCAGGGAGGGTAAATGCTATATGTGTGTGCGCTGCTGTTTTACTGGAATTATCTGTGCCTGAACGTTTGTTGGGTGTTTCACTTACTTCCAGCATTGCGAGCTGTCTAGGGGCTCTTCTAGCATACGCTCGCTTCCTGGAGGAGGCGGAGCTCGCTCTTGACACGTGATTCATCACGTGACTATTCTACACTACAAAGCGCAGAGGAAACCTCCCGAGTGGCGTGCGCTGCTGTTTTACTGGAATTATCTGTGCCTGAATGTTCGTTGGGTGTTTCACTGACTTCCAGCATTGCGAGCTGTCTAGGGGCTCTTGCTGGCATACGCTCGCTTCCTGGAGGAGGCGGAGCTCGCTCTTGACACGTGATTCATCACGTGACTATTCTACACTACAAAGCGCAGAGGAAACCTCCCGAGTGGCGTGTGCTGCTGTATTACTGGAATTATCTGTGCCTGAATGTTCGTTGGGTGTTTCACTTACTTCCAGCATTGCGAGCTGTCTAGGGGCTCTTGCTGGCATATGCTCGCTTCCTGTAGGAGGCAGAGCTCGCTCTTGACACGTGATTTATCACGTGACTATTCTACACTACAAAGCGCAGAGGAAACCACCCTTGCGGCGTTAAGCCCGACGGTGAAAAGCCCACTGGCTGTTGTGCGGCTGTTTGGCGGCACATTCAGAAGGGAGACTGCAGTGTCTAGTCACTTTGACCCCTGAGGCTCCATTCCAACAATAGTTTCAACACTTGTAACGCTCTGGTTTGTTCTGAAAGCAGTGTACTAAATTATATATTGCTAGATTACGAAGATCTCATGGCTTTATAACATGCGCTGGTGAGCATGGGTGAGGTCCATTTTAATAAATTGTTGACATTTAATTATAAAGTCTTAGGTGTCTGTCATCATACACCGTGCTAATTTGTATTTTAACAGATTTTGGGTGTAAAGATAGATTAGTCTTTATCGACCTTCTTTTATCCCGACAGGCTGAAAACTCTGTCTCTTCATTAATATATTGCACCAGTGCTATATTTACTATTTTAACTATGGCTAACGTATTGCGTAGCGGGCGGTGCACTGGGGCAATATTGAAAGCTTGCACTGAAACTAATACTGACTTTTTAGACCATAAAGGAACTATTTCTGGCAATGAGCTATTTGATAATGACACTCTAGCTGTGGTAGCTAACGACGATAATATGAATCATACTGATACTCCAACACGAACTACTTATGTGGCCTAGATTCATGCCGATCCAACCTCGACTTCGTAAAATTCCATAAAAGAGGAAGTAAATAATGATGCTAGGGTGAGTTTGGGGAGTTGCATAACCCCACTGCTACCTTGCACTTTTAATGAAGACCCGTTTAGAATAACTATGAAGAAAATGGCTGAATTAGATGAACAGGTTAATCAATCTATTGAAATGATGACCCCACTGGTTCACAGATCATCCAACAAGGGGATTTTCAAACCAACCTATAGAAAGGGCATTATAAAAACTCACAATGAAATAACAGGTGAAGGAAGCTCTGAAGGGATTTTGCATGCTCTATTGTACTCTCCTGAGCAACTCAAAGATCAAAGAAGGTTTATAAACGATGATCCTGAGGGTAATATATCAGAGAGGTGTAGTGTTGAACATCAATCTCCTAGCCCCCTTCCAGTGATCACAAAAATATTAGATCTTCTTGACAAGGGCCATGAACTTACCCACTTGGAATTAAAAGAATTAAAGGCAATTATGCATTATCTCTGTTCCAAGATGGATAAAATTGAGGGCTTCATAACTGCAATTGATACCCTGAGATCTTTGCAATATGAAACAGGTGGCCAAAGATCAAGAGAAGTTACAAATGAGTGTCATGAGAAAAGCACGCAATGCTCGCTACCTGCTCACCTAGAATGTAACAATTCTGGACAATCACATGGGGTATCATCTGAGCCATTGAAGTGCAATTGTGTGAACGATCTGAGTGAGATTAAATCATCGATAACTGCATTAAACAATACAATAGTTTCTCATCTATTAAATAAAGCACAGCCTTTTGATATGCTGCGAAGTCCTATTGCTAAAGTTCCGATTTTAGATCTGCCAGATAGCCCTTCTGTCTTGTTGGATGAAATTGAAAAACAAGAAAAGACGGAAATTGAAAATATTCACACCGAAGCAACTCCAACCTTTATGTCTCGCCGGGCAAAAAGGATGCATATGCATGCTGTGAAAAGACTTGCTAAAAGAAGGAGGGAGGCGAAGATCATTAAATCAACTTCCATCCTAGAAATTGCAGATGAGGAGCATATCAACTTGGATGAGTTGTCGAAAGAGAGCCAGTATACCCTCACATCTGCTATTGAAGTAAAAGTGGAAAAAGGAGGAGGTGGTCTAGGCACCCCTTCACTATTGAAGGAAGACGTGCACACCAACATGGGAATCATAAAAACTAGTACCACACAATTGGCAAAATCAAACTCTCAAAAAACCTCAACTTCCAAAACTGTGTTACATCAAAAAATACCTATGATTATTCCAAAAGACCACTCAACTCAGCAAAATGAAACCGTAAAGTCTAACACAGATCTCATTACTCAAAACTCGGCAAAAGCCACTTTATGCGAATATTTCCCTATAGTTGGCAGATGCTGTACGTCGAAAAATCAAATAAAATATCAGGACGAAGCAATCAGCACCTCCCTAAAAATACCTATGAGGAAATCCTATAGCGAGATATGTACTAATGTTTCTAACAATCGAACACATGTAAATAATATGTGCACAGTGAGTAATGAAATACAATTAGAAGTAGCAAATAGTAACAGTAATAAAATGAATGTAACACGTGACGATTCAGTAAGGTTTGAAAATTGTTTATTGGATAAAAAGAAAAATGTAGTGATGGTAAATGGCCAAGGCAAAAAAGCGGAAATTGTTGAGACACTTCTGAGGACCCAGTCTGGGAATTTATCAATTAATGAAGTAAATAATGTGGGTGCCCCTTTTGCACCGAGATACATATCTATTCATGGTCCTCCTTTAAGAAGGTCCTTATCTGAGAATCAAACTAATATGAATAAAGAATACGATCTCTCCGATAGCAAGAGCATATTTTCACTTGAGTTGAATCCCCGTGTGGCTACTAGTGTCAATTCACAATGAGTGTAAGTTGTAGATTGGGCACACAGAGGTACTAAACCATACCCGCTCACCTTGGCGATAGAAGACTCCAATTGGAAGACCCAAAGCAGATAGGAAGATTTCCCGGAACAAATCCTGACACCTCCGCCCGAGGTAAAGTAACCCGGGTGAGGAGACAGGACTCCCAGGGAAACCCTCAAATGGTAAGAAAACCCTGGACGACTTCCACTCGAGATGGTCCGGTAGAAGGCAGTGGATTGGATGGCTCCGGCAGGAACCCTCAAGAATAACCCCGGGAATCTGGTCTGCAGAGTTGAACAAGGGGAAAAAACAGGGGAGAAGGTTTAGAGGAGAGAGCCAGGTAAGAAGAGAAATTAGGAGGTAATGGTAAGCTTCTCACCATCCGAAGATGGATCGGGAGTGATTATCCGGAGCTTCGTGGAGTAGAAGAGCTTCGGGAGAATCTAGATAGGGATAGACGGGAATAAGAAACTAGGGTAGAGGCACGAGAACCCCTAAAGATTGGGAAACTTACTCAGCTGGAGGGAAGGCAGGGCCGGGAATCAATGGAGAGAGATCCGTGGAACCGGCTGCGAGTGGGATTAGCGGGAATAGCGAAACCGGAGAGACGGCTCTGCAGAGTATCGTAAATACAGGTAAGTCAGAACTGTTAGTTTGAGAGAAAAATGAGTTTTAGGAGAGAGAGAGAAATCCAGAAGCAAACTCACGGAGCGCCAAAGGCAGAAGCGACGCAAAGTGCCGGTCGCTTGGTTTCCGTATACAGGGTCACATGATCTCCATGCCGCACGTGATCGCATGTTCGCACGGCAAGGGAGCGTGCAACAACTAGACAGCAACTAGCCGGATGAGGAGAACAGGAAACTTCCCGCACAGCGGGATGTGTAGTCAAGGCACTGCACAAGCGGGTCCGAGCCCATAGGGACCACTTGCGGCGATGTGTAACAACTAGGGCATCCCCATTGGTTACAACACTAATAAATACAGGAAAAAACACACCTCCAACTAGGCACCAAGATAGTGAATTGGAAACACAGTACATTATTGGATTTGAGGGGGATGAAAGGATATTGGCGGATAATCGCATTAATCGATCCTATACATTCTCCGTATTCTCAAAAATACCTCAATTGAGAATAATCAAATCCGAAGATATCACAAGGGTTTCTTTGGCAAGTGTAAATAATCACAGGGCTATATGTTATCTTACCTCTGAGGCTATAATGAAATTTATCTGGTCTAATCACGAGGAAATAAAAAAGGAGGGTTTGACGCTGTTTACGTTTGACTGTGAGTCGGAGGCTTTAATATTTCTAGAAACACCGGCCAAGGGTGTTGAAAAGATAGAAGAAGCAGGTAGGCCTTATCCGCAATCTGAAGCAGGGCTGGATGGGGGCATGTTGGAAATTTTGAAATTTGCAGCCAATACAAAAGGGCTACCATGGCTGGAACCTATGCTTTCGGCAATCCTATGTCCAAAATTACCTACCTCTGCTAAATAGCCATGCAATGATACGAATATGCAAATTATATCTTGGAATTCTTGCGGACATGTAAACTTAATGAAGTGGCACTCTGCTTTAACCCACGTAGATCAACCAACAATAATAATGGTACAAGAAACGATGAAAACTGAGCCATTTGTTATTCCTGGGTATTTAACTTTTACCTCACATGCAAGAAAATCTTTGCTAGGACGTCCATCTGGGGGTCTGTTGGTTGGAGTTAAGATATCCTTGCAGGCTCAAGCGGAATTAGCTTGGGAATCTGCCAGTATACTGGGGATTCATCTTACAATACCCTCATTTAGATATTGCTCACTCATGATAATTTCCCTATACTGGAATCCAGCTGCCTTATCAGTCGACGAGATGTTGGACGAATTAGATGCATGCTTATTATATATATCTGGTAGATACCAGACTTGTGAAATCATTATATGCGGTGACTTTAATTGTGATTGTAGAGATTTGACTGAAACCCACAAACTTAAATCATCCACTCTTTCTTATAGTAGAGGAGTTAAATTTAAAGAACTCCTCACAGAGTGGGATATGGATTTAATGGTAAGAAATGGCATGAATCTATGAAATACATGGGCAAGAGGAACGAAGCACTCAATGATAGATTATATATTTGTATCTCACAATCTTATCATGCATATGGCTCCCCTAGTAATAGGACAGATTGAGATAGGAGATCACGCACAACTTTCTACCTTTTGTCAACTAAAATGTCATTCGCTCATGCTAAATATTACCTTGTCAGTGGTTGAAATTGATCGTCCTCTGCATTCCATCAGATGGAATCGAGGGATCTGCAATTTTGTTGTTAAACAAATTTCCTTGGAGATTGAGAGGATCAGACGTGCAGGGGGAAATTATGAATATACATTGTGCATGCATTATTCTGATATAGTTGCCACAGCACTCGAGCGACTTAGCAAAATACAAAGTAATGTGCAACATGCACATTTATATGATCATACATGCAAATTATTAAAAAGGGAGAAGAATAGGGCGCTGAGATATTTAAAGAAAAGCAACTTGGGCATCGAAGTTAGCAAGGCAAGGAGGAATAGAATATTATCAGCCTACAAACATAATTTGAGATCTGCTCATATTTCAAGATACAATGACGTAAATTGCACATTAATTCGAGCCATTCTGGCTCATGACACACGAGTAATCTGGCGCACCTTGAAAGCTGATAATAAATGTGTGGCATTGTACTCGCTAAACTGTATTCCTGAGCAGACTTGGCAAACATTTATAAAGGTTAAATACCAATTGCCTTGCAATTTTCGTTTTGTCCCAGATGTTTCTCTTGAATATTCTAAAATCCCAAGGCTGAAGTGGGATTGCATTGACATTATGTGGGCAATCTCCAGGTTGACATATTCAAAAGCTGCAGGACCGGATGGTCTTCCCCCATGTCTTTATAAGGCAGATCCCGTGCTGTGGGCTGGCATTATAAACCATAAGTTCGACTCTATCATTAGGTCTGGGGAGGTTCCACCCTCATGGCTAACTGCTAATATAGTACCCATATTTAAAAAGGGTGATCCGTCTCTCCCAGAAAATTATCGTCCAATATCTTTAATTGATACTGAGGCTAAGATTTTCTCTATCCTTCTCTTAAACGAATTGGAGAAAGTAATTGAGGCGAATGACATGTACTCGAAATACCAAACTGGATTTAGGAAGAGCATGAGTACAACCTTAAATGCTTTTATCATGTCGCATGTCATTGCGGGAGCAAAAGAAAAGAATTCTAATCCTGTTTATATAGCAATGATCAATATGAGTTCAGCTTTCGACACGGTGGTCCGCAATTTATTGTGGAAGAAAATGACGAAGATAGGGATTCCAACTGTGCTGATGTATTGGATCATTAAGTTGCACACGAATACTTCGTATAGAATAAGAATCTCTCCGGAAGGTGGAACCACTGCCCCCATATGTACAACAATTGGTGTGAAACAGGGTTGTAATCTGGCGGCTACCTTATTTAATTTATACCTATCTGATCTGGGTGAAAATTGGGAAAAAGAGAATTTGTTTTCTGTTAAAGTGGGGAGTATTCACCTGAAATGGATTGCATTCGCTGATGATATCATCTTGTTTGACCCTACTCCGGTAGGACTTCAAACTAAACTCTCATTATTTGAGACTTTTGCAAAAGCTAATAATTTGACACCTAACCCAGCGAAAACTGCCATTATGACCTTTGGAGTTAAATCAAAAGGAGGGAATTTTAGATGGCAAATGTTGAATACACAAATTTGTCGTGTGAATAATGCTATCTATCTAGGGTATTATATATCAGCCCTCAACTCCATTAACGCTTGGTCAATTATAATTAGAAACAAAACACGACCACTATTGTCCCAAATGAAAAGGATCTATACCCAATATTGCAAATTCTCTTTAATCCCGCTAATAGATTTTATGACATTAAAAATTGAAAGTGTTATATTGTATACATTAGATATTTGTCTATGTGATATGACAAGCACGCTGGACATCTTACAGGGCTCTCTTTTGAAATCTGCAATGTCTCTCCCTATGTCAATTCCAAATGCCATTATTCGGCATGAATTGGGGCTGGTTGCACTATCATCTCGTTGGAAATGGAGACAGCTGTCCAACTATGTCAAGATTCATTATCCTCCAACTAACTCATTGTATATCGATCTAAACAAAATGTTGGGTTTTCAAACTCCAAAATCCTTTTCTAACTATCAATTGAAAATGCAACAAATTTTGGACAATGCAAATATTACTGTTGAGGATATTCAATATCGTCCTGGTTTTGCTAAGAAAAAACTCTTTGAAATGGATTGGTGTATAACAATTAATTCAATTAAGACCTATGGGCTATATAAAGAATATGGTATACATGTAAAACAGTGCATTCCACGTTACGATCATGTCTTGTTATTCCCCTGTGAAAATATCCGAAAGGTATATATTCGATTTAGACTAAACCTATACCATACTAGGGAAAGAACTAAGAACTGGGAAATGAATAAATCAAATAATTGTGTGGGATGTCGATTTGTTGAATGTAATGAATCTTATGAAACATTGAAACATCTTATATTGTATTGTCCGCATTTTAAGAACTTAAGGACACTTAAATTGAGGAAATTTGTAGAAATTGAATTTGAGGACTGCCTTGAAGTTTTGTGGTCCAGAATGATGCAGGGATCATATAAACCCTTAATATATGAAGTGGGAAATTTTTGTAAGCACATTGAAAATGAATTAGAGTTATTTTCTAAACTGTAATGATTGATTAAATGATTATCTGTAAGATTTTAAACTTTGTAAAGGTTCTACATGAATTGTCATGTATTTTGAACCAAATGCAAATAAAAAAAAAATGCTATATGTGTATGCTGAGGTATGATGTATGTCTGTTGTGTGTTGTGCACATTGTGTGTTTATGATTTTTTGCAATCGATTGACTCTATATAATAGCACTGTTTTAAGTACTTTTCTAGGGGGTACGGTCAATGTAAGTGTGACCTGGTAAGATTTGACAAACCAGCACCTTTCTTTGAGTAAAATTGTGAATTGATTATTAGAACCTGAAAGGGATTGAAGTCCCATGTACACAGTGACCCACGCATAGTGACAGAAAAGACTGATACAAGAGAATAGAGTAACACCGGTCTAAGCATGGGAGCGGAGACAACCTTAGCGCACATCTGTAAAAGTTTGCCGGGACATGCAGAAAGAATAATTAAGTACCATGACCAGTGGGTCACGGAGCTAAAGGCGGACTGTCTACCCCAGGTTTGGCCACAAGGAGGGTCCTTTGATAAAAGTGTTCTAGACGTGGTAGCCACCTGCATATTCCTAAAGTACAAAGGAAAACACTTTCATAATAGGAGAGAGATACTAGATCTGTGGCGATTGTTCGAGGAAATACCTCCACCAAAGAAAATAGACACCACACTTGATCAACCTGCCCTCACGGCTACCCCATCAGCACGAGTACAGGGTAGGAAGGAGGACAAGGGAAAAGAGGGAGTGATAGAGGTGACTTGATTGTACCCACTTCTGAATAAGCCCCCACCCACTGAAGGATACAGTGATCCCACATACGTGCCCACTAGCACCCCCACCCCCACAGCAAGGCCAACTGCACCACCAACATATGAGTGCCCCCGATCAAATGGGCAGGTGAGTACCCCCTCAGTAAACATATGTAAGTTGACAGAAGACTTAGACGCCAGGTTCCCGATAGCCAGAGAAGAGTTGTCAAGGATACAAAGCCTATGTGAACAAGGTGAGCCCAGTACAACAAGGTCAGAACGATTGTCCCGGTCCCACCCCTTAGATAAGTCAAATGAGCAAGGGTGGAAGAAAGGGGTGATACTATTCAGAATACAAGAGGATCCCACCCAGATAGTAGAACTAGGAGCAAACAGTATAGGAGAAAGTGTAGAGGGAGGAGAAGTGGAAGGTGATGGGAGAGAAGAGCTGTGGTGTGACATAGAAGAAGACGAGCAGGAAGCTGGGAGATTGGGAATGGCGGCAGGAGGTAGTTTAGTGGAATTAGGGGAAACACCCCTGGGGAGGACAATGGAGCAGGAATGGACAGGGAGATTAAGAAACAGGACGGGAAGGATAGCTATGGTGGGGAAGAAAGGAACAAAGGTGAGTATTGGGAAAGGAAGTAAGGAACGGTTCCAACTCCCACTAATACAAATTATATACCCTGGGCACAGATGGATAAGGCAAACTTACTAAAATCACTGCCCCTGCTATCAGGTGGAGCTAGCAAGTGGATATATGCCTTCGAGAAACACACTGCAGGTGTGCCCCTGGCCATAGGAGATGTTAAAAGTTTACTGGTGTCAGCGGTAGGGGTCCAATCAGAACGGGGGTGGGCAAAAGCAGGTTTCCCGGGAATAATACTGGATAGTGACAGACATGATGGCTCTGCTTTCAATACAGTGCGCACGCGCGTTTGGGACACATTGAGGGAAACATTTCCAGACACACCAGATTTACAGTCAGTAATGCAATGCACTATGAACGATGGGGAAGATGTTATGGATTACATTTTTCGAGTACAGGAGATGTGGAGAGCTGAAATGGGTACACCATATGACCAGTCAACATCGTTATTTTACTTCATAATAAAGAGGGGACTCCCAAAAGAAGTGCAAAAAGCGCTTGACAAAATAGCAGGGATTGAAGCAAAAGGATGGCCAGAGATACAGAGCATAATAGTGCACCATTGCAAAAAAATCAAGGAAAGATAGAAGGAGGTGGCACAAAAAAGGCTGGCAGACGAGGCCAAGTTAGTACAAATGAAAATGGTGAAGGTCACTTCAGCTGTAGCAGCTCTCCTACACGATAGAGACACTGAGGAGGAGGAGGGACTGGTAGCGATACAGGGGAGGATGGCTGCAAATTGGGCAGACAACTGGCAAAGACAGTGAAATGGACAGGAGGAATACGGAGGACAGCAGTGGCAAGTGTGGCACCCCAGCAACAGGAGAGGTGGGTACAGAGGGCGACGAGGAGGTGGACAGGGATGCAGAGGGAATGGCGGAAAGGGGGACCAGGACCCAGAGGGGGACAAGGAAACTGTTGGAATTGTGGGAGGTGGGGACATTTCTCGCGCGAGTGCAGAAGCAGGCCTAACCCGAGTTACCAAGATGACCAATGCCCATAAGGGTTGCCCCGGGACAGGGGAAGAGAACAGCAAGACCAAAGGGGGCATGAACAACACAGGGAAAGACCACACAACGTTCAACAACATCCACAGAGCATTGAGCACCTTCCACACACTCAAAACAACCCCTTCACCACAACATCCAACGGCGCACCTGCCCCATATGGAGGAGTAGCGGTAGTTTCAGGTAATGTTTTCAGTCAATGGGGAACAACCAGGCATCCAGCATAGGACAGCCCACAGAGAACACTTGCGTGTCCAATCCTATCGACAACCTTCAATGCAAGCGAGGAACCATTGATAGGAGCAGAGATAGGAAATAAGCAATTCATCTTTATGGTAGATTCGGGAGTCAAAAAATCATGCATACGTGAAGGCCGGTTTCCACTATCTAATCGTAAATTGGAGACGCAGGGGTTCTCTGGGGCGGTGGTCGAAGTTCCTTACACAGAAGATTTGGACATGACAGTGGGGGGGAAACAGGAAATGCACCCCTATTGTATTATGAGCAATCCCCCGTCAACCTGCTGGGAAGGGATCTCCTCAGCAAACTGAACATGACTATTTCTTTTACCAAAAGAGGAGGGATTGTTTGCTCAACCCCGGGGATGTGTTCCATGCGTGTGATGCTAATGATATATTCAAGAGCGACATGCCCAGAGGTGCGCGGCATACCCGTGAACCCAGATATGTTCATCCAAGGGTTAAAAACATTTGCACGGGTGGTCCAGAGTTGAAAAAACTAGAGTGGAGAGTACTAGCAGAATTTGTCTTCCGCCCAATAGCCCGGCTCGAGATAATGCCAGGGACAGTGATGTCACTGGACATACATGCAGTACAAATCACAGCCAAAACAATAGCTGTAATTGCAATGGACATAAATGGCTGTGAGTGGCGTAAAGTATTATGCATAAACGCGGACATTGCACTCCAAGATTTGTTAGACAAGGAGCTTTTCACAGACTCAGAGAGTGATGGAGAAATAATCATGGAGATAGCCATCCCTTGTGAAATAATGATACAGCAGAGGCAGGTGCCAGTACAGTTAATGGCAGTAGTGGGTGCCCCACCTTCGTTCTTTAATGATGACATGCAGTCGGTGCCCTGGCAGTTGTGGACAACTGGTCCACATGACGTAGGACTACTACGCAGGGTCACACCAGTGAAGATCAACCTCAAGCCTGGAGCCATTCTGTCCCGGGTCAAACAATACCCATTGTCTCGGGAAGCAGAAGAGGGAATAAAAGAAACAATAAATGCCCTACTCGCACAGGGGATAATAGTACCCTCAAACTCCCCCGTGTAACACCTGTATTTACCCAATCAAAAAAGCAAAAGGAGGGGCCTGGAGGATGATCCAGGACCTACGCCCACTAAATGATGTCATCCAGAAAGAATTCCCTTTGGTCCTGAACCCAGCATCCATTCTATGCAGCATCCCAAAAGACACATCTCACTTCACTGTGGTGGATTTGAAAAACGCATTCTTCTCAATACTACTCGCAGAAGAGTGCAGATACCTGACAGCATTCACCCTAGGGGGGAGGAGGTACAAACACTGTAGATTGCCCCAGGGTTATTGCGAAAGTCCCAGCATATTCAACAGAATATTGCACGAAGATCTTGGAAACATGACAGCCGACAGCACAATAATACAGTATGTGGACGATTTGTTAATTTGCAGTAAGAATGAGGGAGGGTGTAGAAAAGACTCCATTGCCCTTTTGACATTACTAGCCCAAAAGGGGTACAAGGTGGACAAAGAAAAATAGCAAAATTGTCAACGTGAGGTGCTGTACCTAGGGCAATTGATCTCAAAAGATGGCAAGAAAATAATCCCAGACAGAGTAGCAGCTATCTCGGCTGTACGGAGACCAAAGACAGTGAAAGACATGCACAAATTCCTAGGGATGTGTAACTATTGCGGTGCATGGATATTAGACTATGCTGCATACACACGCCCATTGCTCCAGGCACTCAAAGAAGCACAGAAGGAAAATACAGAGAAACAGTGGGATTCAAAGTAGTGCGACGCATTCACATCACTCAAAGAACTCATTTCAAGCGCACCAGTGCTTGCGAACCCAGATTATGAACGCGAGCTCTACCTGTTCTTGCACTGCAAGGGGGCACTCATGACAGCAGTCTTAACACAGAAAACATCACTAGGTCACAAGCCTCAGGCATACTACAGTGGGACATTTGACGCAGTAATGCAGGGACATTTCGCGTGCGAACAAGCTCTCGCAGCCACAACGTTCGCCATTGAGAAAAGTGACACCATAGTAATGGGGTGCTCACTGACACTGTATGTAGAACATTCATTGTTCGCCATACTAGAACGATCAAAAAGCACGCTAACCACACAGAGAGCCACTGCATATGAGGTAATACTGTCAAGCGCCAATATACATGTGGTAAGATGCAAGGTGGTCAACCCTGCAAGAGTCATCTCAGAACCATGCACTGTGGAGGATGTACAGGCACATGATTGTGCAACATATCAGGGCGAGGAAAATGGTACAACTGTAGTGAGTGAGAACGCCCTGGCAGAAGGAGAGGTATTTTTCATAGATGGGTCAGCTTCCATTAATTTAGAAACTGGATAAAAACATGTGGGGGTGGCGGTAGTACGAATGGAAGAAGGTGAGTGCAAGGTCCTAATACAGCAGTGACTGCCGGCCCATTTCTCAGCACAGGCAGCAGAACTAGTAGCATTAATTGAAGCACTGCGTGCAGCAAAGGGGTGCGCTGTAACAATTTACACAGATTCAGCATAAATGGCCACAACAGTACACGGAGGGCTTGCTAGGTGGGGAAGAAGGGGGTTCAACAGGGTGGATGGTTCACCCGTACGACATGCAGAGCTACTAAAGGAACTCATAGAGGCATTGAAAGAACCCACCATGGTAGCAATAGTGAAATGCCAGGCCCACACCAATAATACAGATTTCATCTCTTTGGGAAACGCAGCAGCAGACGCAGTTGTGAAAAAAGCGTCATATCTAACAAAGGAAAGCACAGGTTAGTTCTTAGTGTGGAGAGAATCGGAGGACAATATTCCAGATGGGTACAATGCCATGCCAGTGTCTCAAATATTGGAGCTACAGGAAGGGGCAACAGAGGACGAAAAAGAGTTGTGGACAAAAAGAGGGTGCAGCCAGTCCGCCACTGACTTATTATGGCGGCAAGACAACACAGGTAAAGTAGTCATGCCAACTAAGTTATTAGAAATAGCATTCCAACAGCTACACTTCCCAGCACACAATGCAAAACAACACATCGCGGCCGAGATACAAGAACACTGATTCATTCCAGGGTTACAGGAACAACTCTCTAAGCTAGCATTGGAACGTACAACGTGCCAGATATACAACTCCGGCATGACTCTAAGAACACTGAGGGGAACGATACCCAAGCCGGTAGGACAGTTCAGAGAGCTGAAAATAGATTGTGCAGATATGGGTGAAAGGTGCAACGGAGCAAGGTACATGATAGTGGTAGTTTGCCCCTTTTCACGGTGGGTAGAGGCAGGTCCCTGTGCCCGCCCAGATGCTAAGTGTGCTGCGAAGTTTCTAGCGTGGGAAGTATTCCCCCGCTGGGGAATTTGCAATGTAATTCGCTCTGACAACGGCACACATTTTGTGAACGACCTCTTTAAGGAAGTAACATCAATGCTAGGAATAAAACACAAATTATGCTCGATTTATTACCCACAAAGTAATGGCGTGGTAGAAAAGATAAACAGATTACTAAAAGGGAGACTCTCAAAATTGTGTTTCACCCTTAAGAAAGACTGGGTACACTGCCTCCCCTTGGCCCTGTTTGAGCTACGGAATCAGCCCAGCAAAGACCACCATTTGTCGCCCCATGAGATTGTGACAGGGAGACGAATGCACACAGCACACTCACCTCTCCGTAAACATTCAGATGCACACAGAAGCGCTACTGTACTAGGAGAGGAATTCAACGACAACCTGACAAAACTCACTAAGGCAGCACGAATGATAGCAAGACAACTCGCACCACCATTCATAGGTGACGGGGAAAATGAAACACACACTCCAGAAAAAGAAAACCAAACGGGTCAGCTGGAACCAGGTGAAATGGTATATGTTTCGTAAATAGGTGGAATGCTCCAAGATTTCATGGCCCATACGAGGTAGTGTTCTGTACACCCACAGCAGTGAAAGTGAAGGGCTTGAGATATTGGATCCATTTGACAGACGTCCGAAAAGCATATGACAGTGTGGGACCAGTAGATAGTGCAGAGGGCCCTGACAGGGAAAATGTGCAAGAATAAGACAGAAATCGTGAGGAAAAAAATAAATTTTACAAACATGTGCATTCCAGATTGATTGTATTATAACAATGTTCATGGCAAGATGTTAAACAGTATTAAATGAAAATGATCTCTCTCTCTCTCTCTCTCTCTCTCCCTCTCTCTCTCTCTCTCTCTCTCTCGATAATCATTCAAAGGTAGAAATGCAAAAATGATTGCAACTATATGCTTAATATGCCTTTTTTATGTTTTAACATATAGGAGTAACCATGGCAACAAACAGGCCGCCTGCAACAATTAGAAATAGGGACGCTAGGAGTAGAAATGTTTTTGATTTACGAACATACTCATATGAATGCGGGTTGACTGTCTGTGCAATTATATTTTTCACACTCACGTTTGGCTTAACAATATATTGGATAATAGCATTTATCTGCATTGAGATAAATGAGGGGGGAAGTAATGGAACCAGCATGGAAAATGTAAGCAAATTGTTTAAGGAGGGAAACTATTTAATATGGGATGGCTTTCAGCTGGTATGGGGGTACGGCCCACATCCAGACCAGGCAAAACGTCAGAACGATACTAACAACAAACCGACCGCTCCTCTGAAGCCCCAACACAATGCTATACATTTTAGTGTACATGAACTAAATGACCTGCATCCATCTGTTATATCATGGCTATATGACACCACTGCTGCCCTGCCCACAATGACAACCAATCCTCCTAGAGAAAATTACTACACCACAGAGAGAATGAAAGAGAATATTGAAATGGCTGACAAATGTATTACTTTGTACGAAGAGTGGGAGAAGGGGGGGGGGCAGGGAGAGGGAGTCCCTACTGCATGCAGCCAGACACGCAAAAACATTCCTTAAAAACAGAAGAAAGAGTGAGGCGGGTAGGAAGAGATATGATGAATACTAGGGCCTGGGACTAGATACAATAGAATATCCCAGGCACCCACACCAGTCGAATAAATGGTATGCAGACATGAGCGCCGCAGCTAAGCGAACTACTAAAAAGTTGCTACGTGTACTCCGTGATCCCCCATGCCTCAGGCACACCTAAAGTTTTAATGCCACACGAATTGCCTCTTGCGGATACCCAGTGTCTCCTCCATCTCACTCTGTGCAGAATTAAGAACACCTTCCAGGCACGCAGAGTATCGTTTGAAATGCTGCAGAACGAGAAAACGTGCTACTCGAGAGCCAAAGGAGTGGTATGTTTAAAAGACCTGTTCTTTGTGATAAAAGGAACACTATTTTCGGAAAACAAATGGAAAGATGATGTGGTAACATGCAAGGCTGAAGCACTGTGAGGGCTACTGACCGAAACACTACAATGGATTGCAAAGACATGTACCACAGTCTGGTCAGAACATGTGGCAAAATTGACCTGGGTGAGCACCATAGAAAAAGCATTGAAACTACAGAAAGAAATCTCAAACAAACACAGATCCCAAACAGGTACAGTCTATTCAGCGGAAACCTTCTTCGCCTACCTCTTCCCAAGCATTCAAGCCCAGGCAAATGCAAAGTGGCTACAGATTACGCGGTGGGAGCTGATCCAATTGGCCAACGACACCGAAGAAGGTTTCAACGTGATCAAGGTGGAGCTAAGGGCTCTGAGACTAATGACAATGCAAAACAGGTATGTCCTAGACCTGTTGACAGCTATGGATGGAGGTGTTTGCCGAAAAATCGGAAGTGCCTGTTGCACTTTTGTACCTTCTAAAGATGCTGATAATGGGACACTATCACACGTCATCGCTGCCGTGCACAACCTAGGGGAACGCATGAAGAAAGAAGGTGGCGCAGACCCAAGCACATGGTTCAACAACATTTTTTCATGGGTACCATCCTGGATGGGGCTCGCAGTGAAACTAGTAATGCCCCTCATTGGATAGGTTATATCATACCACAATAAAGGAGCCCCTTGAACTAGAATGGTACACAGAGGTATGGGTGGACCTGGAGGGAGACGGGGGATGTATATATATATGACCTGCACACCAGATGAGTATGCGAGAACGGGGGAAAGCCTCCGGGGGTTTGCAGAGCTTGGATGCCAATAAAGGGAACGCCAGCCTGGGAAGAGGCAGTGGTAGCTGAGAAGGAGCACAAACGACTGGGGGAGCTAAGGTATTTGTTACTTAAGTAACGAAAGGGGGGAAATGTAGGGTAGGGTAGGTCAATAGGACCCCCTCTCCCTCTGCATGTCCCACCCTGGTGAAGAATCATGACTCGTCGGCAGCCCACCACCCTCCGGCCCCAGGCGGCAGGGCGGCTGCAGAGAGACACATGAGGCTGCACCACCACGTTATGTGGCAGAGCACAGATGCCATCTTGTATTAAGCCAACCCCATCTTGCTATAAACGTTCAGATCTAACCCAGGCAGAGCCAACGTGCACACTGAAAGCTGCAGATTGACCCCCACTCGACCGCGTTCACAGAGGCCCACACTTCCCCCACCTCCCACTGCATGGTAGATCCGCTGAGGACTTGTTCTCACGAGCTACCAGACACGAACAAACAACAAAATAAAACACTGTAGCTGTTAACCTTCCACAGTACATCATTGCCCCAGTCATGAACGGGAACATTAGGAAGTAACTGAAACCAGCCCAAAACCTGCAGGCCCTGACTCTGTACCAACCCCCCAACGTTAGCCGGCGTGGCGCCTCACACCCCTGCCTACCCCGAAAACTCTTGCATTGTGTAGAAACCATTCATGTAATGTATGTCATGTTGACTAACGTTCACTGCTAATGTGAACGAGAATGGGTAAGGAGTAAATATGCAACCGATATTGTTTATAATGTAGAGAAGTACAAAGACTGGCTAGCTGATAACAGTATGTAATAACATGTGTTGCCCTCTTTATACATACACCTGCCTAACGCTACCTCATGTTCGTATGTCAACTATAGATGTGAATTGTTGTGCTAAAGAGTATGGTCCCCAGTTAATATTCCTTCTAATGCAAATGCATACGAGTCCTTTTAGAGACCCCACGCGTTGTTATCCGCCCCTCACCCACGGGACAGTAAACCGCCATCTGCAAGATGCTGCGCACAGAGCTGCAAGGCCATTTCCCCCTCCTCCCGCCCAGGCCCTCCAGAGATAGCTGGTGTTCAAACAGCACAGCCTCGCCTCCCCTCCCGACCCTGCTGGACCCATTTCAGAGGCCGCCATAGCCTGACTCCATGACTTATGAGCTACCTGGTCCTAAATCCCACTGTCTCTCAGGCACCAGTCACACGCCCCCCACGGGCCAGTGGTACCTCCGTCGACCCCAAGTTAATGACCCTAAAAAGGGGGGCGCCCACACGTGTACCAACAGATCGCAATACCATCCCTCACCTAAACTGCCAAGACAGGGTGGTCAAGCGACCCCTCCCATGCCCCTGACTATGCACATGAGACCAGATTGTTTGAACCTAAGGTATCCTCCAAACCGATGTATTGAGATACTTCAGATCGCATATCAATGTTCCTCTCCACATATTGATCTAAGGTCAGCGCTTACAAGAGTTGCAAACCAACGGAAAGCGTAAAGTGTGACGAATGGGTGGGAATGTGTGGCCAAAAGGGCAAATGTTAGTTTAGTTATCAGTCATCGTTACAAGGCATGTCCGGCCTGGCACTCCACCCCGATGAGCCCAGCTGACCTTCCAACCCCACGTGGCACAGCACCTACGTCAGCCAATCCTTTTATGTTTTGCCTTTTTGGGAAAACCCCACTTCTGACATTATCTTTGTTGGGAATCATGTATTTTGGAGATGGAGACTTGAACTGTGGGACTCTTGATTCTCCCTTTTACACTTCACTTTGAGCTTACCTGCCTGACTCACTGTGTCCGCACTACTCTCAGAACTCAGTGTTTTTTTAATCATTTATTGCCTTGGCCCTTGTGGCAGGCGTTAGGGCTTGGATGTCACTTATCTCCACTGACCGTGCACAACTGCAGATGTTTGGTGGGCCCCACTCCACTGCTTCAGTTTCTGCACCAGGTAAAACATGGCTTCGCCTGATTGAACTGCTGATGGCCAGCCTTCAAAAGAAGGGGGGCCATTCAGCCACAAAGCAGGACTCAAAGCAATATCCCAAGAGAGCTGGGACATTGAAAAATGAACTCAGAAAACACGTGGCTTATGATCACACTGGCTTGCAGAACTTCTGGAAGTAATACTGGGAACTCTGAAGAAGTTGATGACTGTCCAGAAGGACCTCTAACAACCAGCCATCAAGATAATCTGCCACGGACCATGCACAGACTGAAGTCTAATTCTTCACCATACTGGAGCACCTACACTGCCTGGATTGCCGGATGGTTAATTAGTGGGCGGGACTGAGCATTGCAGAGCTGCCACTATGGGGTTTGCAACCTTGTTCACTATCAGTACAGGACTAAGACAACCCACTACTGTGAGTACTAATGGTGTTTAGGGAGCCGGCATATCCATCATGCTTCCACTGTGGAGACAGAAAAAGGACATTTAGTGCAAAGACTGTAGATTTAAATGGCAGCAATTAACCTGTAAATGTACATTTCCGAATGAGGCAAATAAAGCCTTAATTACTCTTTTCTCTCAATCAAAACCTTTCTCACCCACGAATCTCACTGTGGAATACAGGGACCATGAAGGAAGACAACTCAGTTAGCAGTGACTCTTTGTGCTCACAAACATGGTTAATGTACAGCCTAGCAGGGCACGCTGTGTGCTGGTTGGGTACCGGTTCTGGAGCTGCTGGAGTATTCTAGATTTATGGCGTCATCACGAGTTTGGCGATAACCCTTAAATCCTGCGGTCGCGCTATTACTGCCGGATTTAAGGGTCCACCAAATCAGGGCTTCGGCGGATTTCTCCCCAGCGCTGAGCTGGGGGGAAAGCCGCCCAAATTTTGCGCTTTTACCACTGGTGGATTTCCCGCCGGCGGTAAGAGCGCGAATAATTCCCCATTGAGCCCAATGGGGAATGGGGCATTCCCGGATGGGCTCAGTGGGGAATGGGGAATTCCATTACTGCCAAACCCGTGATTCGGCGCTAATAGCGCCGGGGGGTTTGGCGGTAGGGCTAATACCGCCAGTGGTAATACCGCCGTCATTACCGCCCAACTCGTGATGATGCCCTTAGTATCTCCCTGTGTTATCTGGGAGATATTAAGGTGAGGGATTGTGCTTCCCTCTTGGATGTCTTGGCCTTCCTTCAATGGCAGAAGATGTAAGATGTAAGGCAGAATATACCTTAAGCCAGGTTTCAATGCTGAGTTCTTCTTTCCTGCTTCTGGTGAAGCCTTTAGATGTTCTGCCCAAAGGAGGGCTCAGCCCTCTTTTAAAGCCAAATGGGCCACAGTGATTTGTGTAGGCTAAGTCTACCTTAATGAAGCAATCCTGGGTCCCCACCAACAATCTCCTATATGCATAAGGTCATATCCGGAGTGCTTTGCAGGAGAAAAGGTAAAGGAGTGAAAACATGTAATACTAAGCCCCACCCATCTTACTGTCTGTTGTGGATCAAATGATCTCTCTAGTTAATGGAGCTCTCAGTGGTTCCTGATTAAAGTGGTCGGTCTCCCGGAAAGATGCGGCAAGAACAGACGTTCTGTCTCCTGTAAACCACATTTCAAACCTTATGAATGGGGCCACCCTCTGGGGGTTGCCTACTGTAAACACATAGTCCCAGACATGACAGGTCAGTGCCCTTGCTACTGTGAGGCGGGAGCTGGCTTCAGGTTGACAAAGTGCATATCAAAGGTTGTTGGGGTTTATTGTCTCCTTTGTTAAACTATGCAGCCTATGTGGGCCTGCTTGAATGAAACTCTGATTAGTATGTGAAGCTGTCACCAGCAACAGAGCCTAACAAAGGAAAAGGGTGGATCCATGGAGCCTTTCCTAGTTAATTAGACTGGCCATGGCAGGTGGTAAGATTGGCTCTACCCCTTCTGAGATGACAGGTGTAATCCTGGCTGTCATATCCAAACTAAATATGACAGGGGGGGCGGGGCAGCGCCTGTAGGCTGTGCCCATCCAGAGTACACAGGTCTATGCTTTTGTCGTGCAGTGAGCATAAGAAAATCTGTGTGGATTAACCCCAAACATTTTCCAGAGGTTGATCTACCATCATTCAATTTCATAAACAATTTCAAAAAAGCCCAGATGAGCATACACCCAATATGTGGATGGTCAAATTCATCACAATTTGTAATTAGGCCCAATAGCTGTGGAAACTAGATTTTTGTAGACAAATCAAAATACAAAACAATCTCCAATTGAAGAAGACACATCAGAAGGGCCTTCCTCCATTGCAGGTCATTTTGTATTTTGATTGGACTACTAAAAAATCACTAAGAAATGAGTCAATATGTCAAAGCAGAGATTAAATGTGCAAGATGAGAAATCTTCCCATTTTCTACTGCATGAGGAAAGTCCTGTAGCCCCCGGGCATAGCTGGGTCCTGAAGTGGATATGGGATTATAATTGAAGGAGTGGTCCGAGTGAACATCTCCTTGTGATAGATGTACTGCTCTATTATAATAGAAAGATGAACACTCTGGATGACAGGGTTCTAGGGGGTTGGAGGGCTGATGAGAATGAAGGGGGCAGAGCATAAACATACAAATAAAAACCCTACGAATGATAAAGGGTTGTTAGAAGTGTGTGGGAATAGAAGGTTTCACTTTATTGCTGGCTCGGATATGAGGCTACTAGAATGGGAAATATATGAATTAATTCTCAGCGGTTTAGGATCAGTTTTTCATTTATTGGCATGACATCATATTGTTCTGAGTTAGTGGGAAAGTAAACAGAATCAAAGCCCACAAGAAACCTATGCATGCACTCAGATGTTTGAAGGAAACACGCAGGGCCTGATTCACAGAGCATTTTCCTATGGGATTGCACCATTATAAAACGCTTCTGTGAATCAGGCCATTAGTCTTGTAGCAGACATCTAGGCAATGTATTTATAGCTTAAGGATAGCACAATATTATATGTATAAGGTCCATGTCATGCTATTGCAACTACACAAGTAATATCCCACATGTGGGCAGCCATTTAAAAATATAATTAACACTTAGAAGTAATTGAAACTTGGAGTGATCGCATATTGCACTGGATATTAGCGAATTATAATATGGAGATGCAAATCAGATTTGTATATACATACATGCTTCAGATATTGATGGCCCATTATATTTGGGGTTTATTTCAATTTTGCTCAAGATCCTCTGTTGGAGTGGTTACTGAAGATAATGCTTTTCCCAAAACTCCTACACAGGGACTTGCTCAGATTTCTTTTAAACAGAATAATGGAGTTGATGAAACACAAACATAGATGAAAATATATGTTTTGCACCGTCTCACCATGTTCTGGGATTTTCCTAAGGATTTCACTTCTGGAGTTGCATCAAAGTATTTTGATACCTTGATTTCAGATCATTCCATAGTCTTTGTCCAAGCTAAAATAAGGGCATAATATATGTTGCAGGTGCACTTTTGATCACAAAGTATTGGTAAGTAGTGGGTTGCTATAGATGACCGCAATAGAGTTACATTTTTTATATTGGGCCCCATTAGTCCTGTCGCACATTGTGATCATTTGAAAGCCTATGCAAGAGTTTTAGTCACATCATACCCCACACATAAAGAAGATTCAGATAGAAAATGGGAGGTCTAATAAACTCTTAAAAGAGCTTAGGGTGTCAGAAGAAGAATTTGCATGATTCATTCACAATCTGCTGTCCACAAATAGACAGCAAAATAAGACTGTGGTAGTGTGAAGAGCCCATTTCCATGCTGAATCCACAAAGGCAGATACTTAGGCAATATAACCCAAGTGTGGGGCATTACTGGTCAGGTAATGCCCCGGGCGCAAGGTCTTTAACGTAAGCCCCAGGGCATTACCCGACTTGTAATGCCCCCTTGCAAGGGTGTATTGCTATAAGTACCTGGGCATCTTGTACCGGGGTACTAATGGTGTATTTTTCTCGAGTTGAGAAATGGCGTGTTAACTGCTTCTCAACTTGAGAAAAAAACAACAAAAAAGATGACGGCCATGGATCAGGGAGAAGGAAACTACACTGAGTCCCTATTCCCACTACTGTTCCCATTGCCAGCAAGGGACAAGGAAGCACAAGGTAAAAGGGGTAGGGGTGGAGGGGATTGGGTATGTGGAAAAAGGGGTTGGGGGAAGAGGGAAGAAGAAGGAAACGTGGGGGATAGCACACTTACCTGATTCCTGGCGAGGGAAGATGGCAGCCTCCCGCTCTGAGGAGGCTCAGAGCAGGGTCTGTACCGTGTGGTATATACCCTGTTCTGAGCCTCCTCATTGGCTGGGAGGCCACACACCTGCCCCCCTCGCTTGGTACTAGTCAAACAATCGCACAAGACGGGAAAATACTGGCATATCAGGCTTCTGAACAAAAAGCTCAATCTTATACAGCAGCAATCATTAATGGACATAGAAATCTAGTTCAGGATGCTGTGCAGATTTCATAGGCATTTTAGTCTTTTTATGCCTAACTTTATGCCAAGTATAGTCAAGTAGTTAAAAGACAGATAGCATCAAATCTAGATGCCTTAAATTAGACACGCCCTCCTGAAACGTTATGCTACTGCGAGTGAGCTGCTTGGGAAAGCTTTTAACTCACCAGAAATTTAGAAAAATAATCAATTTCTTCCCTTTGCTAAGACTAATGGAGATGATGAGCTACTAATGGAATTTCTGAGACATTCCAGGACATAGACAACCACAGTTGGAATTCAGGTATTCTTCTAACAAATGCATGTCCCTTAAAAGAGCTAAAAGTCCCAAGCTTAGACTATCATACAGGACTTTTGCATTAATAAAATAGTGATTGAAAATATACACAAAATGACATGCCAGTAAATTATTATAATTGTAATTGGGTATTTATAACATGCTTATTACCCAGAGGTTTCTAAGCGCAGACCCGGGCATCGAACCTGTGTTGCTCTGTGTCGTCCTGTTTTTCAGGCGAGTGTGTTGCCCATGAGCTTTCCTCCTGAGTAAACTGCTCCCTAGGCCACTATCTCACTGCTAATATCTACCAAGCAGGTCAGTCAGAAGTCCATGTCTCCCTAATCCTTCTCAATGCTAAGAAGGAATTTGATCTGCTTAGCTTGGACCTCCTATTGCATGTTATAGCTAGAGTACATATTTCTGACGCTTTTATTGGCACTGCACATGTGCTCTTTTCGAACCCACGAGCTGGTCTGATATCAGACAAGAGCAAGACAATACAGTGTTCAATGCAGAGAGGCACCGGGTAGAGATGACCTCTGCCAGACCTGATTTTGGTCTACAAATAACCATTTATGATACATCTGAAAATTTCATTCAAAAATACCCATTTGTACATGCACAGAATATTGTAATGCTTAGTGTAGATCGAATTAAAGAAGCATGTGAAATTGATAGTTTATAGTGTAGCCTCACAATATGGTGTGGCATCGCGATATGGGTGAATGGAGGATAGCACAGGGGCAACGTAATCCCGGCATCTACGCTTAGAAACCGAACTCAGGTAGTAAGCATGTTATTAAAAAAAAAAAAAAAACAATTAAATAAAAATGAATATTGGCAAGTTGTAGAGAAAACAGAAGGGAAGTCCTGGAACATAACTGAATTAATGAGCCCACATTAACCACGCAGGTGTATTTAAGAGTTTAACTTAAGCAGGATGTTAGATTATTAGGGCCTTTAAATATTGATAAAAGTAGCTTTGAAACAACATTTTTTTTTAGAAAGATGGTTGACTTTACTCCTCTCAGTGTTGAAAGGCAACATATTGAAGATCTACGGGTACACTTTTTATGTATTGTCGTCTCTGCTAACATCTTTGCACTCATAACTTTTTTTTAAAAGTATGTATTGCAGGGAGGGCACAGCTACATTTGAATTGTACTGCAATATGGTTCCCTGAGTGAAAAGGTCATCATTTGCAGTATGAAATGCAAAAAAGATGATAAAAGCAGGTTAAATACTTTGCAGTGCAAAAAGTGTCAATGTCCCCCAACATGTTACGTTTGCAGGCGGTCATCACAAACGTGTCCTTCTTTTAGCAGTTGGTAAAACCATGTGGTTTTTGCAGGCGGAGAGGGAACGCAAGGCAGAAAGGATAGATCTATGCTGCACTCCAGCTCCAGGTGCAAAAAACAGGGACAAGTCCCGGAGTGGAAAGTGTTGTCTAAAAGCAGGCCTCCTTTGTGCACCCCTTATTGAGCTCGCAGGACTTGAACACTCAGAGTTTATGCTCTTCATTTGGGAATTGGGATCTTTCCGTTCCGGCCTAAGACTTTGGCAATGTACGCCATTACTCTCCAGCTGACTGAAGGAAGAAGAACCAATCACAAGAAAGAACCAAGCCATCCCGCTGTTACTCCAGACGCTGCACTGCATGCATGGGGATTTGCGGGATTCACTGCATTGCACTGCATCTAGAAGAACCAGCTCGTTTATCATTTGATCAAAAGACTGACAGATTTGGACCACCAAAGAGGACTTTTGATTTACTGTTAGACAGCTAGTTCCTTCTGCATAATTCACAAATGAAACTGGTTAAATAACTGGAAATATGTTTGCTTTTGGTAAAGAAGCTTTAGAATAAAGCAGAATTTCGTTCAACTATGAAGCCAGCATAGAGACTTGCCATGCACCAAATATGAGAGCAGATGAACTGTGGCCGATGGTGTTCCTGGCTATAACTTAAGTAGCTGGCAAATTATAGGCCGATTCATGTATTTCCTCCCAAATATGTCGCACGCGGCTGGCGCACAGCGTGCCCGTGCGAATGTCTGCGCCAGCCGCGTGCAATAAAATCAATTTCCGCGCACAGCGTATTCATGGATTCTCACCTCCAAAAGCAGACGTGGCACAGAGTGGCGCAGCGACCCTGCAGCAGCGCCAGTTACCCCCCCAAGAACGCCCTTGCGCAAAGAAAGGCCATCAAGATCGCAAAACCATCGCAAAGGGCTGCGCCAACCCTGCACCAGTTAACCGGACTGGCAAACAGGAAACGCAAAGCGGGGAACGCGTATTACGGGTGTCAGGAACAGGGAACACGCGTGCGCGAGAAGTTCCACACGCGATATGGCCTGGGGGAGCGTGTGCGTGTATTTCAGGGGTGCGCGAGAAGTTCCACACGCGATCGGGCTGGGTGCGTGTATTTCAGGGGTGCGCGAGAAGTTCCACACACAATTGGCCTGGGCGCGTGTAGCACAGAGGTGCGCGAGAAGTTCCACACACGATCGGGCCTGGGGGAGCGTGTGCGTGTATTTCAGGGGTGCGCGAGAAGTTCCACACGTGATTGGCCTGGGCGCGTGTATTTCAGAGGTGCGTGAGAAGTTCCACACGCGACCGGGCCTGGGGGAGCGTGTGCGTGTATTTCAGGGGTGCGTGAGAAGTTCCACACGCGATAGGTCCTGGGGGAGCAGGGTACGTGTATTACAGGGGCTCGCGGGTGGTTTTACACACAATCGGGCCTGGGGGAGCGGGGTACGTGTATTCCAGGGGTGCGTGAGAAGTTCCACACGCGATTGGCCTGGGCGCGTGTATTCCAGAGGTGCGTGAGAAGTTCCACACGCGATCGGGCCTGGGGGAGCGTGTGCGTGTATTTCAGGGGTGCGTGAGAAGTACCACACGCGATTGGCCTGGGCGCGTGTAGCACAGAGGTGCACGAGAAGTTCCACACGCGATCGGGCCTGGGGGAGCGTGTGCGTGTATTTCAGGGGTGCGCGAGAAGTTCCACACGCGATTGGTCTGGGCGCATGTATTTCAGAGGTGCGCGAGAAGTTCCACATGCAACCGGGCCTGGGGGAGCGTGTGCGTGTATTTCAGGGGTGCGCGAGAAGTTCCACACACGATAGGTCCTGGGGGAGCAGGGTACGTGTATTACAGGGGCTTGCGGGTGGTTTTACACGCAATCGGGCCTGGGGGAGCGGGGTACGTGTATTCCAGGGGTGCGTGAGAAGTTCCACACGCGATTGGCCTGGGCGCGTGTATTCCAGAGGTGCGTGAGAAGTTCCACACGCGATCGGGCCTGGGGGAGCGTGTGCGTGTATTTCAGGGGTGCGCGAGAAGTTCCACACGCGATTGGCCTGGGCGCGTGTAGCACAGAGGTGCGCGAGAAGTTCCACACACGATCGGGCCTGGGGGAGCGTGTGCGTGTATTTCAGGGGTGCGCGAGAAGTTCCGCACGCGATTGGCCTGGGCGCGTGTATTTCAGAGGTGCGCGAGAAGTTCCACACGCGACCGGGCCTGGGGGAGCAGGGTACGTGTATTACAGGGGCTCGTGGGTGGTTTTACATGCGATCGGGCCTGGGGGAGCGGGGTACGTGTATTCCAGGGGTGCGTGAGAAGTTCCACACGCGATTGGCCTGGGCGCGTGTATTCCAGAGGTGCGTGAGAAGTTCCACACGCGATCGGGCCTGGGGGAGCGTGTGCGTGTATTTCAGGGGTGCGCGAGAAGTTCCACACGCGATCGGGCTGGGCGCGTGTAGCACAGAGGTGCGCGAGAAGTTCCACACGCGATCGGGCCTGGGGGAGCGTGTGCGTGTATTTCAGGGGTGCGCGAGAAGTTCCACACGCGATTGGCCTGGGCGCGTGTATTTCAGAGGTGCGCGAGAAGTTCCACACGCGACCGGGCCTGGGGGAGCGTGTGCGTGTATCTCAGGGGTGCGCGAGAAGTTCCACACGCGATAGGTCCTGGGGGAGCAGGGTACGTGTATTACAGGGGCTCGCGGGTGGTTTCACACGCGATCGGGCCTGGGGGAGCGGGGTACGTGTATTCCAGGGGTGCGTGAGAAGTTCCGCACGCGATTGGCCTGGGCGCGTGTAGTACAGAGGTGCGCGAGAAGTTCCAAACGCGATCGGGCCTGGGGGAGCGTGTGCGTGTATTTCAGGGGTGCGCGAGAAGTTCCACACGCGATTGGCCTGGGCACGTGTAGTTCAGAGGTGCGCGAGAAGTTCCACACGCGATCGGTCCTGGGGGAGGGGGGTACGTGTATTTCCGGGGCTCGCGGGTGGTTTTACACCCGATCGGGCCTGGGGGAGCGGGGTACGTGTATTTCAGGGGTGCGTGAGAAGTACCACACGCGATTGGGCTGGGTGCGGGTATTCCAGGGCTGCGCGGGAAGTTTTACACGCTCGCCTACAACACGTATTCATGGAAACGAACGTGGCCAATCCGGAAACACGTACGCCAGCAGGAAGTAGGCGTACGTCCACCCGCACAGCGTAAAAGTGCACGCAAACAACAAACAAGCTCAGACGCCAGGATGAACATACCGTTCCTAGCAGCAGTGGCCGTGGGATACCGCAGGAGGAGGAGGAGGATAGTCTGGGCCAGAATTTTTTCACCCAGAACCAGCCTTTTTGGGATGCCTGATGACCATGTGTATGGGAGGTACAGGTTTCCACCTCACATAATACTCGACCTGGTCAGTGAGTGGGAGGATGACCTCACATCAACCACCCTGTGCTCCCAAGCACTCAGCCCCCTGGAGAAGGTCCTCAATATACTGCACTTCCTGGCCACTGGATCATTTCAGCGGACAAGTGCCATAGTGTGGGGGGGGGGTCACAGGCCACGCAGTCACGCTGCCTACACCAGGTCTTGGCCATCATCACTGCACGCCCATCAGTCCGCAGGCACATATACCTGCCCAGAACACCTGAGAAAGGCAGGCTGTTGCCCAGGACTCCTACAGGGTGGCACAATTCCCCAAAGTGCTAGGTGCCATTGATTGCACCCATGTGGCTCTACGTCCCCCCAGGGCAACTGAGCACATCTATAGAAACCGCAAGCACTGGCATTCCATCAACGCCCAGGTAGTATGTGATGCCAAGGGAATCATCACCTCAGTATACGCCAACTATCCAGGCTCCACCCACAACAGTTTCATCTACAGAATGTCTACCCTAAACCGGGACATAGAAGCTGGGCGGCATGGCGATACATGGCTGCTCGGTGAGTATAAATGCCACTGCGCATGCATGCATGTCACATACTGAGTAATGTCACAACCCCACTGATGATACCCATCACCACCTCCCCAGGGGACAGTGCCTACCCTCTCAGCACCCACATGATGACGCCAATTCGGAACCCCACCACGCCACGCCAGGTAAGATACAACACAGCCCACATTGCAACCCGGGGCATCGTGGAGCGCACATTCGGAGTGCTCAAGTCATGCTTCCGCTCCCTTGACCGTTCTGGCGGGCAGCTGTTATACTCTCCCCCAGTAGTGTGCAGGATCATAGTGGCAGCATGTGTCCTACACAACGTTGCAACACGCCGGGGCCTGGCCGTGGAGATGGTGGTGCCCCCACATCCCCAACCACATGCATGCCCACTGCGCATGGGAGGGGAAAGGGCACGGGGTGAGGCAGCCCGTACGCAGCTCGTGGCTAATTACTTCACATAAAATCACACCCCTGTGGAGTGCACACAGCCCTGGCACATACCAGCTGACAATCAATGATGATTGTTACTGACAATTATGATGTGTCAATGGACAGTCAACTGTCACAACCATACCAGCCTGAAATTGTACATCTGGAAGTGTTCCATTGTGTGCTTCCCTACCTACACAAACGGCACCAATGCTGTGTTCAAAAGACACACTTCTATGCTGCTAAAATCATTACCCCTTGCAAGACACAACATGACAACAGTGCCATGTCACCCAACCCCTCCCCAGCACCGCCACCCAACACACCATGGCATGACATGCCATGTGAGAGCAAACAAAGTCATCCCCCAAACATGACACGTGTCACAAAGTACGGTGTCCCTAATGGAAACTGGCCACACACAATATGCCCACATAAATGTAGAAACAACAACACACATGACCAAATACTTACCACAATACAATCGACATAGCATAAACATGACAGTACTAAGGCAAAGGATACATAGTCTTACAACATGAGAATGCCAGCACATCCACCACCTCCAACTGTACAGTGTTGTTGCCACGCACATCTGGAAGTCCACTGCTCACAACATGAGCTCGATCTCCAAAGTGGACGGC
This sequence comes from Ambystoma mexicanum, assembly GCF_040938575.1. Classification (NCBI taxonomy): domain Eukaryota; kingdom Metazoa; phylum Chordata; class Amphibia; order Caudata; family Ambystomatidae; genus Ambystoma; species Ambystoma mexicanum. The sequence continues at coordinate 769,561,567 of NC_090933.1, read as the reverse complement.
CTTGTGAAGACATGAGGAATGAACCTGCAAATTAGGAGGGAGACATGGATGCACAAGCACACATCAATACACCATGCAGTGCACAATACAACAACAATATGCACTAGGAATGTATACACAGTATTGACTACAGACTGCCCACACAGCTCATGGGAGTCCAACGTCACTGTGTAATTCACTGTCACTTGGGCACACCCTTTTGAAGCCCATGGAAACGGGAAGCAGAAGGGGTGTGTGTCTCACGGACCCAAGCATCTAACCCAAACTCAGGACAAGCCTGCATGTGCCCAGCCGGAATACAGTGGATGCCCACGGGAGCCACACAAGGCAACACACTGCAACAAAAAATCAAATATCAAAAATCAAAAATGGCCATGTGTGGGCCAGGGGGGTGGGGGTGGCCACCCAGGAGGTCCGAGGACAGGGTGCCCACCAACAGCCACCTGCGTGAATGTTGCGAAAAAAAAACACCTCCATGGGCTCATGGCCTGCACGGCTACTAAACAGTGGGAGATTCACTGCTGGATTCGCTCTCCTCAACCTCTGCTGCTGCTGCCACAGGAGGTGGTGGTGCCATGGGAGGCAGCCCACGCAATGCCCTAGTTTGGTCCTCCATGGCAGCAAGCATGGGGGTCTGGAAGGCCTCGTTCTGGAGGGATTTGGTGCAGAGATCCCCATGCAACACCCGACGTGTTGCCCAGACCTCTGCCCGAGTTGCCTGCATCTCTGCTGAGAGCCTACGGGTGACGCGCTCCAGCAGCTGTTCCGTCCTGGTGACAGTGGAAGCCTCAAGGTCCACAAGAGTCTGCCTGAGGTGCCGGACCTCTCCCCTCAGGGCTTCCCTCTGTCCCTGGGCATCTATAGAAATTGATTCCCTCAGATTGTCCAGGGCCGCCTGTCTGTCCCTGTTGGACGCCAACATGTCCTCCCTGACTGATTGGCAAATGGAGTCTGTTGCCTGCTGTAGTAGGTCCATCTCCCTTTCTGGGGGGACAATGGAAGTGGCCACCCTCTCCATGGCTTGAGCAATCATTTCTGATGATGCTGCCTGTTGGTTGGCCATACCGTAAATGGATTGCTCCCATGCGGTATTGCCTGGTGGCGGACGGCCACCGCGTTGGCAGGCACCACACCTGTCTGGGGCAAGGCGAACTGCGCCTTGCTGTGTCGGCACTGCCTGAGGCTGCAGGACTGCATTTCCCCTCTGAACTGCTGGCCCAGGAACAGGATCAGATGTTGCGGAGTGTGGCCCTGCATCCGTAACCACCACAGGCGCACCTACCAACACTGACATCCCCATAGTGGGCTCTACCCCTGGTGCAGGTGGGTCGGACAGAACAGTATCCCTTCCATGAACACATACCTGCGAATCCACATAGGCCTCATCCGAATCAACACCTGAAAAGAGTTCTGGGGAGGTGCAGCCAGGGACACCCCGGGACAGTATGGCCTGCAGCAAGAGAGGGTTCTCCCCCACCACCAAACCACGTCCCCCACTGGTGCCTGGTCGTGCTTCAGATCCCTCCTGGGCCTGCACCATCTCCTCTCCCTCAACAGCATCAGGTGCGTCATCCTCTGCAAAAACAAGAAAGACAAAAAATGGAAACAGGCATTAGCACCATGGCACGCTATTAGGCCAGACAAGCTACAGTACCAGTACTTGATTTACACATGTCCCACATGACTATAACCCTCCCATGCATGCACTGTCCATGAGTTGGAAGTGGAGGAAAATGTCAGACACTGATGACACCAAGATGGGAGAGCAACACATCAGCTGCATGCTGGCTAGCAGTGCCATCACACATTGGCCTGTGAGTGGCATGTCCAATACACATACATGACACATGCCATCACACAGATGGCATGTACCATGGGCATGTCATGTATGTGACAATAGGGCAGAGTGATGCGCAGTAGAACCAGGTGAATTCCTACAATCAGCCTGAATGAACACAGCTAAATACGGAACAATGTGGTAGCAAGATGCCACTTCAAGGGCAACTGGTGCAATGTAGTGCAAAACGCCTACTGTGGCCAGAAGGGATACTGTAATACCCAAATCCCGGGGCGCAGAATGCATTGGATGAAGGACATGGGTGGGACAAAACACTCAGGCACACACACCCTGACCTGGCACTCAACCAGAACCCCTCCCACAAACTACATACACATGGATCACACACACATGCATGTGCACTCACCGGACAATCCCTCGTAATCTGGCAGTTCTCCCACACCTTGTATCTGCTCCTCTGTGACGTAGGTCCCAGCAACATGCTCATGTAGAGTGAGTTCTATGTCCTCTTGTGGAGACCCACCTCCAGTCACCAGAGTTGCGGCATGACTTGAGGCCAGCTTTTTCTTTGCCCTACGCTTAAGGTCGTTCCAGCTGTGCTCCTCATAAACCCAAGGGCACTTATGCTGTCCGCGATGGACTGCCAGTGTGCCTGACGTCGAGCAGGTGTAATCCTACACCCTGAAGTGACCAACATTTCGGCGTCATGTTCAGACACATACTGCACAAGTGCATCCAGTTCGGCATCATTGAAGCTAGGCTTCCTTGGCGTACCGGACCGTGTAGCCGTGTCGGGGTCATCAGCCTGTACTGGACGAGCACTCTTCCTCTTTCTTTTTGTGGGTGTTGGGGATCCGGAGTGCCCTACACCGCTCTGGACACTAGAGGCAGGAGCACCGGTGGACTGTGTAGTAGTAGTGTGCGATGGCACACTGACCACATGACTTTCTGCAGGCATTAGCTGAAGTGTGATGATGGCAGGGGGAACCTCAGTCTGATGTACCGGGACCAACACTGTCCTTGCTGGGGGAGTCAGAGCTGGCGTGGATGGAGCTGCAGCTGCCCCTGCAGCCTCCCCACCCCGCCTACTCGGGGCAGCAGATGACATGGCTGCCCCTGTACCACGTGGTCTGGTGACACTGGCTTGCGCCGCCACCCATGGCCTAGACTTGGCGACCTGGAAGTCAGCCTGGGAGTCACCCTGTGCTAGGTCAGGTACCACAACGGGCCGGTCCAACAAGGGCTGAGCAGGGATGGTGTCAGCCACGTTTCCCTCAACCATGGGGGGGGGATGTGTGTCCCTGACTGGTCCTCCACACGTGGGGGCTTGGGGGAGTCTGCAAATCCTGGCCACGTCCCCTACCGCGCCCACCACGCCCACCTCTTGAGGCTCGGCCACCTTTGCCACCCTTACCACTTGCTCGCCTCCCAGCCATGGCACTGATGGAGTTGTGTGTATGGGAGTTGCAGTGGACAATTGTCCTGGGCAATTGGGGGTCAAAGGGGTAGAGTACTAGATGGAATTCATACCCAAGTGATCTAGCAAGGCTCTATGTAACCCCTGGGGAAAGATGACGGGTCACGCAACGCACAGGCACCCCTAAAACAGAAAATGACGTGCACGCGACCCCTCGTAGACCACGTGCGTGGGAAAAGGAACCTGCACTACGCTGTGGCACCCAGAAACACAAAAATGAACATATGCATGTCACACGCAGCCTACAATGACTTCTGAAGGGGTACGCTACACACGGGGCTAGCACAGTTGGTAAATACGTGCGCGACTCACTGTCTGCCTGGGAAAAGAGCGTGAAAAATATGTGCGTGTGCGCGTTGGCAACACCCCCGCCAAAAGAAGAATTGTACACTGTCTGAGGAGACAGGACAAAAGGAGAAGTCAACGCTGTTTGAGGAAACAGGTCGAAGAGAAAATCAGAAAAATACTGACAGAGGTAACAGGGAGTACGAACTAGAAACGCTGTGAAGTAAATCGCGTGTGAACCGACAAGAAGTACAGATTTCACCCACTCGCTCTCCACGGGAAGCACGTACAAGGAAATGACGTACTACACGCACCTTTTAAACCGCACCACACGTCCAACGTCACTTCCGCGTATACGCACTGAGGCACTATCCTCCAATTACGCGGGCTGACACTCGGACGTGCAGTTTTTGGTCTTGTAACATTCCCCCGGGTACAGGGACACGCCCGCGCATGTCACGTCACAGACGCGCCTGCGCTGTCAGGGCCTTTGGTCCAATGGAATCGCGTACACAGGCCAATCGTGTGTGGAACTTCTCGCGCACCCCTGAAATACACGCGCCCAGGCCAATCGCGTGTGATACTTCTTGCGCACCCCTGAAATACACGCACACGCTCCCCCAGGTCCGATCACGTGTGGAACTTCTCGCGCACCCCTGAAATACACGCACACGCTCCCCCAGGCCCGATCGCGTGTGGAACTTCTCGCGCACCCCTGGAATACACGCACATGCTCCCCCAGGCCCGATCGCGTGTGGTACTTCTCGCGCGTGTAGAACTTTGGCGCACATTTTTTTCCTGCGCAGGGACGCTACCGCCTGCTTTCGTGTGGCGGACATGTATGGGCCTGTGCGCCTCTTTGGCCGTGCGCTGTTTTTCCCTATTCGATTCCATGAATACGTGTTGTAGGCGAGCGTGTGGGCGTTCTGCTGGGCGTTCTGCGCACTTGCCTCCTGTACTTCCCCCGTGATGCCCACATATTCACGAGTTGTTCCCCATTCTGCGTGTAACGCCCCGTGTTACGCCTACTTTTGTTATGTGCGCCACGCTATGTGCGAATTCGCTGTGGCCTTATCGCACGGCGTTCGATGACCTGTGCGCCAGCGTGCGCCGCGCACTTTTTTAGCGCACATCCCATATTTTGCACGTGCACGGACTTCCATGAATAGATGTGCGATGTTTTCTGTGCGATAATCGCACTTGCACTGCGATAATCGCACTTGCACTGCGATTTTCGCTATTTCACTGCGAATCGCACGTTTTCGCACGCATGCGCCGTTTTTTCGGCGCACGTTGATTCCATGAATCGGCCTGTTAGTCTTTAGTGTCAAGGCTGCACACTCTATGCACATTGCTTCCTAGCACACATGGCGCCATGTCAAGACCTTGTAAAGGATGTCTCCTACCCCCAAGAAAATATATTATTATATGAAGCCACTACTGGGGTATGAAATATAGACTCGGTCGGGGAGAAGATAAGCATACGTCTGGGCAGAGCCAACTAAACTAATTATTATGGCCAGTTCGCAGAATTCTCACTATAGGGACAACACTGGTCCCCCATTAATCATGTAATTGTACTAAATGTGTTTTAATACATATTATTCTGAAAGTGAAATCTTATGTAGAACAAAACTCACTCGAGCCTTTCAGGAAAGATGAGGAAAATATGAAGGCGCTATTCAGATGTCTAGAGTCTCTACTGAATTCATAAAGACCAGCACCAAACGTTAAGGGAACATATGAAGTATTTTGTATAGATCTAAAACATTATTTAGATTCATTTGTAAATTCTCTGTAAATATTTTGAATGCATGCCTTAACGCTTTCTTCAGCATGCGCTCCCCTACTTATATCTCTTATATACTTAAACATTATTTAACTAAAACAACGACTTAATTTTTCCCGTAGGTCCATGTTTTACTGATATATTTAATTGTTTTATTTTAAGCATGTATTTGTAGATTATATAGTATATTCCTGTTTTGGTATGTACAGTTACTAAACACGTGTGCATATCATAAGCAAATAAAATGGAGCAGCTTGTGCAGTGAAGCACTAATGCTTTCCAAGGATGAGTTTGCAGGGAATTCAAGAACAGATCTAAAAAGCTTCCCACTTCCCTGCCCCATAACAAACAGCTTTCAATGGGCTCTTAGCACGTGCTTCACAGCAGGGGTCAGATACTTATGTATGAGATGTGCGAATATTAAACCATTCTCTTCATTGATTATTCATGGGTTGTCATGAATTATTCTGAACCATTTCCTAATCATTTGCTCATTCATTAACTCTGGCCAAAAATGCTTCTTTAAAATCATTTAAAATGAAAGGATACAGATATAAACCGCAACTGAAAAGTAGGAAAAGCCGTATTATCTATCACAGGTTATATAATTAATCTAACCCCGGGATCCCATTTAAATCATGAAAGACTAACACATGGTATTGAACTTCTGCCTCGGGTCCAAATTATCAAATTTGCTTTGCATGAGTTTCTCTATCTCGTTCGTTTTATTTTTATTTATTTATTGTTAATTTATGAGGCTCCAGCTGAAGTTCCAGAAGGCACGTTCTGTATTTTCTTCCTCTCGCTCTACCGTTTAGGGCTAGAATTTAAACATCACCCCCCACAGCCACCATCTTCCAGCATGGATGCTCCCTTCCCAGACCTCCCCACAGCTATTTACCTCCATCTTGTGATGCTTCTTCTGAGAGACTGAAATGAGAACTGTTCTGTTATTCAGCATTCATAAGTGTTCCTGGAGAACTACTTCTTAACTTGGGCTAAAAAGCCAAATCCTTTAGGGTGTCAATTTGCCTGAGCATACGGCAGACGCGGGTAAGGATAGAAAACTATGGGCTGTATTCATAGAAGCGTTTCATAAGGGCACAACCCATTTGGACAATGCTGTGTGAATTAGGCCCTGTATCTTTTTTCTATATATTTTTGTGTCCCCATTACCCCTGTTTGCCACTGGGAGCCACCAACATGACACAAAAAAAATACACAGACAACATACAAATCAAACCCCATCACGCAGCACCACTGAGACATCTCTTCCCATATTTATTATTTATTTTGTATTGTTTATAGCGCAAACGTAGCCCAAGAGCAGTGGAGTGCTTTGCACCAGGATTGTGCCATAATTGGGATTGGCAGTTTATACAGTAAAACAATTCTGTTGTTGGAGGGAGAGAGGGATTTGTATTCACATAATTATAATTGTTCTTTTATAACACGCTTATTATCAGAGATTGATTTCTAAGCGCAGGATCAGAATTCAAACCTTTGTTGCACTGTGTTGTGTTAAGGATTTCAATCAGCCAATACACCCGGGTCTCAGCCTAGCATGCAATGCGCAAATGAAATACTTATTTTTTGTGTCTATATGTTCAGTATTCAGAGTGATATACCACTCATATCACACCCCTTCTCAAAATACCCCCAGGTCACAATGGACCAGGAATCAGGCTGGTTGGTAAAGGTAATATGTATTTATTTATTTATTTAAAATTCAAATCAAACATATGTTTTAATATATGGGGCAGCAATCACCAATGTGGTGACAATACAAATCAGAAAGTAGGTATGGCAATTGAATTTGCTTATAGCAACACAGAATAGAAAATATAGGGAAAAGACAGTTTTGGCTTGTTGAGAAGATAGCACTTAGGTTAAGATCTCCCCCTGCACATTTCTCAACTCACAAAGAAGCAATTCTACACAGATGTAAGTAAGCAGCTGGCATTTAGGAATAAGGAACAGTGTATAGGGTTTAAATGCAATCTTCCCTCCCCAAACAAGAGAGAAAAACGTTTTGGACATTTTACACTTTTTAAATTGACACTCCAAAATGGCTTTGAAAAACAAAGAAAAGTGTGCACAAATCCTTAAATTGATATACATTCCTATGGGAGCAACACTGAAAAGATCCTAACAAACATAAGCTATAATATGAGCACTTTGACTCAGAATGGGGGTTTGGAAATACTTTGAATTGGAGAACACATGTGTAAAACTTCGTAGAAATGCGAATTGCTGCCTAATTTTCACTAAACGGTTTTTAAGAAAAAATAGTCAAATACACTGTTTCTGGATGCGGCTTTTGAGTTTGGGTGTAGCTAAAGGTCTTAGGTTTAAGAAAGAGTTGAAATGAAGTCTCTAGCTATTAAATTGATGCAGTTATGCAAGTTTTAATGAGAGGCATTTTTTGAAAAATAGTACAGAGAAAAGCAGAAAATCGGTTTGAAAATGATAGATTGATTTTATTTAAACTGGATTAAGGGCTAAGAAAAAGAAGAATGCCACCCGTGAATCTCCACAGTTACTTGGCCATTGTAACCCTCCACGTGGTGGATACCCTGTTTTCTTTATGGGAATTACTTTATTTAATCCAAATCACTAATGGCTTATGGTCTAGTACAACAAAAATCAGCGCTAACACTAAGAATTACAAATAGAGTTGCAAGAATGGTTCTGACAAGATTATAGGTTCTTAGTTAAAGAAGGGACAGGTTATAAATTGGGATAGGACCAGGCAAGGCAAGTACATTATGGTTTACTATGATTCCTATTGATACTTACAGTCCACATTAATTTAAGATTTTGGACCATCAGGTTCTGATCATCACGGATCAGGTCTACAGGCAGCAGGGCACTTCTGGCGGGATGGGTCAGCTGGGTGGTTCTGGTCAATTGGACTGGACTGGATTGGATTGGCCCTTCGGGTTGCTGGACACTGTAGATCAGCAGGATGGTGAGTTTCAGCAGGCAAGCATGAATGGTAGCAAGCCAGACTGGAACAGAATTATTTCTCTTAAGTTTTGGGATTGCTTCCGGATTTGGGCCTAGCTGAAAAAGAGTTCAGCAATGCTGAGGCTTTGGTTTTGCAAAGAAAACTGGAATCAGGAACAAGATATAGAATTCAGGAACAGGGTGTCACGCGGAAATCAGGCTGGAATGAGGAATCAGTGTGTGTGTGTGTTGTGAGGTTCCCTTATTTATCCTGCCAAATGAAATCACTATGTTTATGGTAGGGGCAGACTTACAACCCACACTCATAAGGCTATGATTGGTCAAAGGCACAGTTTCTGCCTTGCTATTTGCTGGTTGGATGGCAGAAAGGGTTGTCGTATTTTATGATGTGACTTGGGAACCTCCCATAGTTATTAGAATCAAAATGTAACTTTCCCAAAAATACATATTTATATAATTATGCCCTCTAAGAAAATTGGATACATAAATTACATATTTCGTGGGTCACATTTACATCCAACTCCCAAGTTGGTGGGACTTGGTCTTGTTTTTCTGTGGAATTATGGCAATTTTAATCATAAAGGTTTGGCCTAGCAATTCCTAATTCGGTACAATTCCTAATTCAGTACATGTATGTGCAGTCACCCCTAGATATGGGTACACAATATTAGATTTGCAACATTAATAGTTTCTGCGCAATTAATCATTTTTCATAACTTCAGTTCCTTACAATAGCATAAGTTCAGATTTATATGTATGTATTTTTCACTCATTTACTCATTTTGGCTGCCAAGTTAAATGTCTTGTGTGAGCAAATGGCCAGTCCTTTGAAGTTCAATGAGAAGCCTCTCCCAGCATCCTGCCCCTCCCCTGGAAGGGTGGGTGTCCCAGCCTTCTATTGTCTTTGCCTGGGACCCAGCCGCATGCCTAATGAAGCACATTGTCATGAGCATGCAAGGTCTCCCAGCAGCAATTAGTCCTTTCCTGCCAGCAGTGAAGTGTCAACCTTTCCCAGGCTGAAAATTGTCAAGGCATAATTGTTTTTTTTTAAATAGTTAATTAACTCAAGACTGGATTACTTTAAGTTTCACCTAAATCTTTCATTAAACATATACAATGAACACAGTTTATAGATGGATTTTTTACATTAGCAATCCTTTGATATTTCTTAAAGAATTAAACCTTTGAACAAAAACATGCTTTCACAACAGATGAGTTTGCACTTTCTTCATGGAAAAGCACATTAAAGTGAGTTCTTTTAAATCCGCTTTTCCTATGCAGCTCATACATTTTATTCAGTACCAGTTCTTCCCTTGAGTGCTAAGATTTGTTTGCAATCTTGATACATATATCATGCCTTTGTTTAGAGCTTCTCTCTCTGCACAGCTAATTCTGTTATTTGTTGCAATTTTAGCTGTGCTTTTCCTGTGGAAATGAATACAATTGTTCCTGGGTTGCGTTTTCCTTAGATACATTTTATAGAGCTGCCAGTCAATGAGGCCCGGTTCCTCTAAGCCACACTGGAAGATCCTGGGCATTGCAGTACCCTTTTATGATTCAATGGAAATTAATGGATCTAGTGCCAACAACAGCACTTTTTCAGGTTGCAAAGCTAACATTTTAAAAGGCATTTTCAGTTTTCAGCACCATTCTGCTGTTTTGCTCCATGTTGAATGTGCCAGAGCCCATTGGCATGCTCCTGCAGTGAGAACTCTGTTTTTCACCCTCCCCCTGACTCTGTGTGGTAGGGTGTGCAGCCTTTTCTGGTTGTGACCCAATGCAGTTTTGAAGATTTTGGCGCGCACAGGAGTCAGCGCATACATTTTGGGCTGTTTCTTTCACCATTTGGAAAGTGATGCAGTGTGGCACATTGGAATGGGTCAAAATATCCCACAGTTGTCTTGCTTCCAAGACATATGCATTGCTCCTGAGCTATCCCCACCACATGTATTCTCCTTAACTGCTGCTCTACACCTGCACACACCTGTAAAATCAACTACCCCATCACAATACACCCCTCACAAACTCTTTCTCACAGAACCATGGCTGAAACCCTAAGACACACCCATCAACCCCAGCATGCTTTGCCCTCACTACCTCATCCAACACAGAAACAACCCACACAAAACGGAGAGGCATTATCTGCAACTACAAATCCTTACTCATATTCAAAAACCCCACTCATCCAGCACGCCAACCCTTTGAAGCCTTCTCTCTCAACTGCTCCCCTCCATCACTCTCACACACAACATTCATCCGCGTCCTATATTTCCACTCTGAATGGTAAAACTTCACTAAGAATCAGAGCTCACCGTGCATTTGATGATTTCAACCCATGTCATTCCGACTCAGACAAGAAATCCATGCTGAACAGTATCCTCACACCACTCCCACCTTTAACCTCACCAAACATATCTTCTAGGACACACACATAGCTAGTGAGAGCTTAAACCTCCCGATTTCTTACAAAAACTCAATTTCTTTGCAAAATAGAATCTGGGTATCATGGTCAGACATCTTCACCACCCACTTCCTACTCACTATCTCATATAACTGCTGCACACCAACCACACATCCCCCACCACCAAGCCAGATCAATGAAATCACAATCACAGTTCTCAACTCCACTCTTATCCCCATCCCCACAGACCAACCCCACCATACTCCTGAACAAGTACAACACAACCATCACCCATGCCCTCAACCAAATAGCACTCTTGACCATAACAAATGGAGCTAGGTGCAGAGAAAGGACCTGGCAAAAATAAAATGTGCCTCCTCACCAGGCAATCCCTTAAATCATTTAAATTCTATTACAAGATGGCAGAGGAAAGCAGCCCACTAACTCCAAGAAGCCCGCTAACTCCAAGAATGTCAATCTGCCAACAATCACACACAGACACTTCTCAAAATCATAAAGCCACTCTCAAAGCCACCATCCACCCCAGCCCATGCCATAAACCACAGCATTCAACTCCCACAAGGACTACTTCAACTCCAAAATGCACAACATCAGACAGTCCCTCTCCTCCACAGATCCACTCCCAAGCCAAATTCCCAATTGCTCTAACACATAGGATACATTCCACCCAACAGACCAATACAGCCTCAATATCTTCACAGACAAAACAAATCCATCTCCCTTCCTGGACAACGTATGCCAATTCCAGGCTACATCTAACTGCATTATCACCCTAGTTGTACACTGGGTCCACATGATAATCTCTTGTATCTCACATGGCACCATTCCCTCTCGTGCAAACTGGACATATCTGCCTAATTTCCTTCCCTGGAAAGCATCCCTAAAGCCCCTCCTCAAGAAACTATCCCTTGACCCCACACTTCAATAAAACTACCATCCCATCACAGTCCTGCCATACCTTTTCAGAATCCTGTTACACTTTGTAACAAGCCAACCTCAACAGCACAACACCACAACCCCCTCCAATCACGGACTTACACTGACCAATGCACTAAGACTGCAACATTTTACATTGTGCACTCCCTGCACAACATCACTAACAAATGACACACAGCCATTCTATTCCTCCCCAACCACTCTGTAACTTTCAACACCATTAACCACACCAACCTCTTAAGCGTCTTGTTTCAAGGGTGAAACTCTCAGGCACTGTTTCCGATTGACTTATATCCTTCCTCATTAACAGGACACACTTCACCTCCCCTCCTGTTCAACCATTATGATGGATACTTTAAAGAAATGCTTAACTGCCACTACATCCACTTTCATCAATACACAGAAGACACACACATGTTCTTTAAGATCTCCACGTCTCAGGATCCAACCCCTCCGAAACTGTCTCATCACAATCACCCCTTGGATGACCACCTATGTCCTAAAACTCTTCCCACCCAAAACATAATACATCCACACTTGCCCTCCAAAGCACTAACCCAACAACACCCTCTGGATCAACTAGCTACCAGTGCCAACCTGCAAATCTCCCTCTCCACACCAGTCAAGTCCATAGGTTTCAACATCGACCCCTGGTTATCCTTCACAGATCACATATCTACCATCACCAATGCATGAAACCTACAGCTAAACCGCCTGTGCAGGATAAGACACATCCTTCCCCTTGATGACTTCAGTACCATGGTCCAGGTTTTAATTCTCTCTAAGCTGGACTACAAAAATCCAGTCCTCACAGGACTCCCTAACACCATGCTTGCCCCCTGCAAGCTATATAGAATGCAGAATGCAGCAAGGAGCAGTCTGAACTTCTCCAAACACTCACACATAACCCCAGCTCTCTCCCCGATACACTTTCTCCACCTACACCACACCAGAGAAATGCTTTCACAGAACTCTGCTTCACATATAAAACATACACCTAAAATCCCCATTTTACTTTCACAACAAACTGAAACCTATCAGCCATGCAAACACTGGACAGGCACCTCCACCCAAAAACAAGCCTTTACCCAATGGGTAACCAGAGACTGGATGTCCTCATACTACACATCCGGGAACACCCCTTCAATCATCACATTCTGCAAAATCCTAAAAGCCTACCTCTTTCATCACCACTCTGTGGTGTCCCCCAGGGTTCTAACCTCTCTCCCTGGCTGTTCAACCAGTATCTGGCACTTCTCGCCCACCGCATCGCTGCTCTCTGCCCCTACTTTCAGTGCTATGCGGATGATACCCAGCTCATTTTCAGGCTACCCTCGGCCTCCTCTTCTCCTTCCCTCATCTCTGACTGTCTTTCTGCTATCCAGAAATGGTGTGCCGCCAACGATCTCTGCCTTAATGCCAGTAAGACCGAGATTCTACTCATCGGCACACCCACTCCCTCCTTCCCTGCAGCTCTCTGGCCGGCCTCTCTTGGCCCTCTTCCTGCTCCTACCTGCAAGGCAAAAAACCTCGGGGTCATCTTCGACTCCACACTCTCCTTCTCTCCTCACATTTCTGACGTTTCTAAGAAGTCACACTACCAGCTGCACCTCCTCAGAGGTATCCTTCCTTTCCTCTCCTTCCCCCAGAAGCTCACTGTCTCCAGAGCCCTGGTTCTCTCGAAGCTGGACTACTGTAGCAGCCTCTATCTAAATCTTCCTGCCTCTACTCTCCGCCCTCTGCAACTCATCCAGAACAGGACTGCAAGACTTGTCCTTGGCCTCAAGCCCAGGGACCATATCTCTCCAGGACTGAAATCACTACACTGGCTCCCTGTGGCTGTGAGGATTAAGTTCAAAACCCTCTGCATTGTCCACAAGGCCTTCTGGGGCCTGTGGCCAAAATACCTTCAACTCTCCCAACCAAAATATCTTACTTCTCAAGCACTTCGCTCATCCGTCTCCAACTCCCTCAGGGTCAGCTGCTATTCCAAGCAACGAGTTGGGGGGAGATCTCTCTCCACAGCAGGGGCCTCCCTCTGGAACAGCCTTCCTGCCTCCCTGAAACTTGAGGAGGACCATCTCCGGTTCCGGAAGCACCTCAAAACCTTCCTCTTTGCTTCTGCTTTCTCTCCCCCTCTCCCCTGCTAAATCACTGAAACTGTACTGAATCAGCAACTGGGCCACTCACCAATCTCGGTCCTTGGCCCAGCCACTCTCTCCTGCACTGCCTTCCTGGCAACCCCTGCACTGCGGGACTGTCTCTGTATCCCAACAGCCCCCCTTCCCTGCACTTGTCTGCACTTATCTTGCACTTGCCACCAGCTGGCCCTTATTATTTATCTTGTTCGTTACTAACCCTGTACTGCACTTTCCCCTCTCCCTTTCCCCCTCGCACTTTTCCCGTCCCCCCTACCGATGCACTTGCGCGATCTGAATGACACCTGGCCTAGTAGGATCGTTGTCTGTCTCCCCTTGTTCCCCCCCCTGCCTCGTCGCGCCTTGAAACACTTGTGTATAGGCGCGTTACAAATGCCATATCATATCATATCATACCCACCTAACCCAGCCAGATATCCTTCTCTCCCACTATCCTTTATCTTTCCTGATTTTTTTATACTCTTCTTAACATGAGTTGTAACTCATTTCTCACCTCCTGCATTTTTAAAGAATGCAGAGAACATCTGAATTGGTCCTGCGTAGTATAAAAACGCATATAAAATAAAATATAATAAGCCTATCAGCTATATCAGTTTTAAATTAATCTTGCGCAAGGAGTGTATGCATCTTTAAAAAGATATTTAAAATGCATTGAAATGCAAGAAGGCCGTTTGTGAATGAATACAAGTGAGATCCGTCCCGAGCTATTCACATCAGCAGCAGTTCTCGCAGGTTTTCTGATGGCATGCTTGGGTAGGTCATACAGTCCTGTTTTTTTTTCTTTGCTTCATGGAACTTGTAATCATGTGGCTAAAACTGAAAAAGCAAATCTTCAAGTCCCTGAAGGCAAATAATTAAAGAAGGATGTATTAGCTTGCTCTTGATTGGCATGGGGAAACTTGAGAGGTCTCTGACTGTTGGGTTCCTTTCCTCCCCCCTTAATTGTACCTTCATTCACGGCCTGTAACTTGGGTGTTATCTTCCTTTCCTCTTTATCTTTCTCTGATCATATCTCTGCTATTTCTTGTTCTTGTCATTTTCAATTATATAATATTCGCGAGTCTCGTCTGTTTCTTACTACTCATTTTACTAATTGTTTACACTGTGCTCTTGTAGTCTCTCGTCTTTTCTACTGTTCGCGTTTTGTTTCAGCTTTACGGATTTCGTTCAGTCTATAACTCTTCTTCTCATTTACTTCATTTATCTCCTCGTGAATCCATTTTTTCTGCCTTACTTTCCCTTAATTGGCTCTCTTTTGACTGTCGCTTGCTTAATAATGTTCTCTGTATGGTCTTTAAATGTCTCTATGGTCTTGCCCCACCGTACCTCTCTTCTATTGTTTCCATTTATTCCCCTTCCCGTTCTCCCAGGTCTCAGTCTCAAATTCTTCTAGTAGCCCCCACCACCCTGGGCATCTTCCCGTTTCCTCTTCTTTTTCTCCCTCAGCCCCTAAATCCTGGAATGCTCCCTCTCCCTATTCGTTCTAATTCTTCTTTCCCCAGTTTTAGGACTTGCCTCAATGGAACGTTTGCTGTCTGCCTGATTCAAATTGTTTGATGTGCATTCAATCGTTTTGTACCGTTTTAAAACCTGTTCAGCACTTTGGTGTAAAGTGCAATAAAAATACAAAAAAATATAAATACAAACATGGTATTTTTAACAGCATAATAATGACTTCTATACCATCCTGCATTCCTCGCACCACTCCTTACCCCTTTACCTTTTTATTCATTTCTATCATTTTTTTTACTTTTAAAAATTTCCCCAGTCCAATATATTATTACGGTCAACTTTATCCAAGTCACTTTTTTTCCAAAAGGTGTTTTTCCAACAATATTTTCACACGTTGTCGGGGAATCTTGAAAACTCTACATTCGTAGCTGGAACAATGATGCGCCAATGCTGGATATGTGTCTGCTGGAGAATTGTAACAGAAATTCAGGCAATGCGTTTGGTATGGTAGAAAAGGCATTCCCTCTAAGCGTAGAAGGAAAACAGAAGGGGTATCTCTCAAAAGGAAAAGGAGGGGCTAGGTGGATTGAATGACCACCTGAATTGGCAAAGTTTTCCAAGCTGCCCCAGATTATGTGCAACACCATCCTCACACATCCCCTATTGATAAGCCAGCAGGACGATTGGGCCTCATTACAAGTTTGGCGGTAGCTTTGCCCGTAAAATCGGCAGGCTGCTGCCGAACTTGCAAATTTTACCGGCGCCCGGGAATGGGCAATTACCGGGCCATTACGGCCCCACTAAACCCGGTATTTGTCCATTCCCATTTGAGACCCATAGGGCTCAATGGGAATGGGGAGGCCGGATGCACCGGCACCATTCGGAATGGTGCTGGTGCTGACATGCTCTGCTCGTGGGTGCCGGTCCACCCGCCAGGTCCGACCTGGTGGGCAAAAAGGCATCCGCGAGCAGAACTCGTAGTTTGCCGGTCTGGTGACTGCAGTACCAGCAAGCTTACAGGTACCATAGTTACCAGACTGGCAAACTTGTAATGAGGCCCATTGCCATCTTTTAATTAAACAAGTTTGAGGAAAAATCAAGGTAGCTATAAGGAAGTGAGAATCATGAGGACATTTTACTGATGAAAATGTCTCGCAGATACCATGCTACGATTAATGACCCAGCAGCCAGTCAAGGACTGATCTCCACCAGCGAGCCATTAGGTCTTAATTTCACAGGTTCATTTGAATTACCTGCTTTTAACTCAGCATTTGTGAAATGGCTGGATACCCATGGACAGTGTGTGTTTGTCCTTATTGTCCCTCACAGATTGAATTCAACATGTACTTTATTGTCTTTTCTACAGAATTTAAAGAGCTTAAAAAGAAAACCCTGGTTTCTACTCTGAAAAGACTTACATTTACAAAGTGCTCTCCATCTCTTTTATTTTCGTTAATTGGTTCGACCCTTAGTAGTCCTTAGTCAATCCTACAATATGTGCGGTCTGCTCGCAGTAAGAAATTAACAACCTATTACGATTTGTATTAGCTTGCTATTTTACTGGAATATTATAATGGTGTATCGCTAATTTAATATGTCTATATTTTTATATCACTGTTACTGTAAATATATTATGTGGATTATTTTATTTATTTGGCTTTTAATACTTTGATGGCAGTATTGAAACTGCTGAAATCAAGTTTATTGCTTGAGAAATACACCAACTTTCAATGTTTGCCCTCTTTCTAGCTTTCAAATATGTCCAGAGAGCAGTGGCTCTGTTCAGTATATGCTATCATGTAGCACATTAGCCCAGAAGGTCATTGATAGGGCATTACACTCTGGATACCTTTTTTTTCAGGGGTTACAGGTAGTTTCCAAGTGAAAAGTTGGTTAGGCAGGGTTGTATTTGGGGCCAACCCTCAGTAACCCACACAACACCACCCCAGAGTTTTACAACATGGAGTTTTCGTTTATAGAATGGCAGGCACTTTCCCGTTCTGCCTTTTTTGGTGATGAAGCAGTACTTATAGCAAGGATGACGATGACAATATGTCTTTCAGAGGGTCTGGAGGACTTGTGTATGAAGCAACTTATAATTAATTCAGAAAGGCCAAAGTGAGTGGTTATTGGAAGAAAGTCAGACATTAAATGAAAGGGTGGGGAAACCCCCACCAAACTGATAGCAAGGGCAGGGCTGACTGTCATCAATGATATCTGGAGTTCCAGCAAGAACTCACGGGTGTCTGCTGTAACCCAAAATCACACCCAAATCACCACGTAAAACAACATGAAGCAGCAAGCCAACCAGAACACAATAGTCTCTGGAGATGCTGATGACAGGCCCATCTCCCTTCTGGCTTATCTATGGGTTGAGCTTGGCGGTTTGAGCTAAAAGCATTGCTGATCCACTCGGGGAGAGGGCGGCATAGCTTGTGTTCTAGCCACTCAGAGCCTTTTTTGTTTTGACATTTCACTCCCTATTTGTGACTTAGTATTTTGCATTGTGCTTATTTTGTGAAGCGTCTTAAAGTCTGAATTCCACTGTGAAGTCCTTTTTGAAGTTTATATTTTTGACTCCCTTTCAACTCCTTTCTTACTTTCACCCAATAAAGATGGCAAACAGGGAAAAAGCAACCTTTTGGAGAAAAAAAACTTGAGATTGTTTTTTGTGTATGCATTTCTTTAGCTTTTCTCCACCCAACCACCAAAAAAGCATTAAAAAATCAAAAGATAAATAGTAATCTTCTCTGCATCCTTTTGTGTACCCCTGTGCTATTGGTTCTACCACGTTAAACATCGAAATAATGAAACCCCTCTCAGAAACCCTTTTCACCAGTAGAAAACCAATGTGGAAAGCTTTCCTACTGCTGAACCATCCCCATCTCCAACAATATACAAGAGAATTACAGTGAAGTACTCATTAACACATCTCAACATATGTTAAAAGACAATCTAAAAAAAGACCTGCTTGTTTGTGAATTCTTCAAAACTTTTTTTAATAGAGAAAATATCTAAAATTAGAGACATAGGGCCTCATTAAGGTAAGGTCACCAGCACCCTTGTTTCCGGACTGGCAAACTATGTGTCTGCCTGCTGTTGCCACTGTGCCCGAGAGGTCTCACCCTGCCAGGCGCAGCGGCCAGTGTAGGCACACGGTTCGCAGAAGTAGCTCTAGGGGAATAGGGACTTACATTTAATGACACCTGAAGTCCCGGGCCGCCGCACTTGGAATTGCCCGGTGGGAGTGAGAAGTCACGCATCAGTAACATTTTATGAGTCCGGTGGCAACCCGCTGGTAGCAGCGGCAGGGTTACCGCAGGACTCGTAATGAGGCTCACAGACCCGGAAATTGTTTCCTCTGCCTTTTCATTGAATCCTTTATCAGCGAAATGTCTGCAAGGAATCATAAAAATGAACACAAAAGATTTATACTCATTTCTTGTTGAAATCAACACACTGAAATAAGTAAAAAATCCTAAAACAAATCTAAAACAAAGCATGTATCCTACTGTCAAAACTATGTCTTTACTTAAAAACTGTAACATTAACCATTGTGTGAGATATCACATATAATTTAAACTGAATAGGACAACTAAAGCAAGTACACTTTCCTAAAAATTTGTTGAACATATAAAATGATCCTACATAAAAAACAAAAAGCTGTACATTGGTTCTTGAAAAGAAGATTCAGATCACAAATAACAAAAGGTGTGCAGAGAGCTGTAACAAATGTACTTATGTTGCAGCAAATAAGTGTTCATAAACTATGATGTTATCCTGAAACGGCTTTCTCGTACCTAATAAGCCTGCATCTTAAGCACAAAATCAAAAAAGATACAGATGCTGGAAATGCATTGCTAATGAGTAAGTACAGTTCTCTGCTCATCTGGCAAACTAAAATTACCTAGGAGGGTGCTGCGCATGTCAATGGGCACACACAATAACATCCTCAACCGGTAAATACATATCAATAAGTTTAACAAAAGATTTTTCAAGAGGGTCAACAAAAAAGAAAATGTGAGTCATTACAAGTTGGGCGGTGCGTGTTAAATGTGGCAGCATTACCGTATACCACTGCATTACCGCACCACCCAATTATAAGTCTGGAGGAAAGTTAGAGGATTCAACTCCAGCCACGAGCTTGAGGTAAATCCACCATCTTTCTGCCAAATGTTGGCTGAATTACTGTGCATTTTTGAGTCCTGTGGCTTAAAAGAAATGGGGATTTACACCGCCACTTGTAATCCGGTGGTAAGTGGTGGTAATGGTAATACAGTTTGGTGGTATCTCGGTGGACTTATCACACAGATACCATCAAACTCGTAATGAGGATGTTAATTGTTTAGTTTTGTCAAATTACTCCAATGCACACTTTTATTATGTGATTCTCTAGAAAAACAATGGGGTTCATTACGAGTATGGCGGTAGCCATGGAGCAATTAGCTCCATGGCTGCCTCCCATAGCGTGACCGTGTCCGGTGTTGTGCAATGGGGACGTACCGGTCTAGTCCAACCCTGGCGGGACCGGTAAATCCCCATTGCACAAACCATTCCCCATTCCCATTGAGCCCCTATAGGGCTGAATGGGAATGGGGAGGGCGCAAATAACAGGCTCACGAATGGCAAGCCCGTTATTTGCCCCCATTGTCCCCTAACGGGACCCGTAAGTGACGTGTGGTCCAACCGAACGTCCCTTGTGGTTCTCGTTAGGGGACCTCGGAATCCGGCAGTAGGGGATTACCGGCATTGGTCTCCTTACCGCTTCCCGATATCCCCTACCGCCCGACTCGTAATGACCCCCAATGTTTTGCTCCTGTGGGAAAAACTAAAAAATCCTGTTAACAAAATGTCATGAATGTCAAAATATGCATGTGTACTGATGTCCAGGAAATAAATATTGAAAAAATGTTAAAATGAAATACGGCAAGCTGCAACTGGTAATCAATATATAAAGCTGGTATTCATGTGCAAAACATGACTGTACATAGAAACTTCATGTAACTAAGTCTAATTTTAGAGACCCAGAAAACGTACCAAATCAAAATATGGGCAAAAACACACATATAATATTCTAACTTCATAAAACAAGCCAAAACAAAAATGCAGAAGTTTTACAGACAATAATTGAAATTGCAATCCTCATTCATGTCTCCAAGAAGATGTCTAAGCTTTCAATCCAAGGGTTCTCTGTTTGGCTCAAAAGACAGCAACATTACTATTGTGTGGGCCAGTCTGTATCCCCTGCACAATCTTAAATTTCATTTGTGTAAAATGGTGGCCTTGTTTCAAAATATGGCGTACAACAAAAGAGTTCTCGAAACAATACTTGCCACATGGACGCTGTATGCTGTCTATGATGCTCAAAGTATCTCCTGTGTCATAATCTCATGGCAAAATCTTCTACCCTGAACTGTAGTGATGTACAATATTACTTGTTGTGACATATCCACAATGTGTATGCTGAAGACAAGGAACCATATCAGTTCTTCTACAGGTAACCTTAGGTTGAACAACATCAGTCTGGGTCAGCATGTCCTGCACATTCTTACCTCTGCTGTTGTGCAAAAATCTGAACATTTGCAAACAATGTGTTCAATTTATTATAATGTTTGAACGCCGACCAGTTTTTCCGGATAACATTTTTCACCTTCTGACTTTGTTCAGAACATTTAGACATATATACTAAAAGTCGTTGTTATGATATGATATGATATGGCATTTGTAACGCGCCTATACACAAGTGTTTCAAGGCGCGACGAGGCAGGGAGGGGGGAACAAGGGGAGACAGACAAACGATCCTACTAGGCCAGGTGTCATTCAGATCGCGCAAGTGCATGGGTAGAGGGGACGGGAAAAGTGCAAGGGGGAAAGGGAGAGGGGAAAGTGCAGTACAAAGTGATTAGTAAAATACAAGACAAATAATAAGGGCGAGCTGGTGGCAAGTGCAGTATATGTGCAGACAAGTGCTGGGAAGGGGGGCTGTAGGGATACAGAGACAGTCCCGCAGTGCAGGGGTTGCCAGGGAGGCAGTGCAGGGGAGAGTGGCTGGGCCAAGGGCCGAGATTGGTTAGTGGCCCAGTTGCTGATTCAGTACAGTTTCAGTGATTTAGCAGGGGAGAGGGGGAGAGAAGGCAGAAGCAAAAAGGAAGGTTTTGAGGTGCTTCCGGAACCGGAGATGGTTCTCCTCAAGTTTCAGGGAGGCAGGAAGGCTTTTCCAGAGGGAGGCCCCTGCTGCGGAGAGAGATCTCCCCCCAACTCGTTGCTTGGAGAAGAGGCTGACCCTGAGGTAGTTGGAGGCGGATGAGCGAAGAGCTCGAGAAGGAAGATATTTAGGAAGAGAGAGTTGAAGGTATTTTGGCCCAAGGCCCCAGAAGGACTTGTGGACAATGCAGAGGGTTTTGAACTTAATCCTCGCAGCCACAGGGAGCCAGTGTAGTGATTTCAGTCCTGGAGAGATACAGTCCCTGGGCTTGAGGCCAAGGACAAGTCTCCCAGTCCTGTTCTGGATGAGTCACAGCGGGGGTTTGGAAATACTTTGAATTGGAGAACACATGTGTAAAACTTCGTAGAAATGCGAATTGCTGCCTAATTTTCACTAAACGGTTTTTAAGAAAAAATAGTCAAATACACTGTTTCTGGATGCGGCTTTTGAGTTTGGGTGTAGCTAAAGGTCTTAGGTTTAAGAAAGAGTTGAAATGAAGTCTCTAGCTATTAAATTGATGCAGTTATGCAAGTTTTAATGAGAGGCATTTTTTGAAAAATAGTACAGAGAAAAGCAGAAAATCGGTTTGAAAATGATAGATTGATTTTATTTAAACTGGATTAAGGGCTAAGAAAAAGAAGAATGCCACCCGTGAATCTCCACAGTTACTTGGCCATTGTAACCCTCCACGTGGTGGATACCCTGTTTTCTTTATGGGAATTACTTTATTTAATCCAAATCACTAATGGCTTATGGTCTAGTACAACAAAAATCAGCGCTAACACTAAGAATTACAAATAGAGTTGCAAGAATGGTTCTGACAAGATTATAGGTTCTTAGTTAAAGAAGGGACAGGTTATAAATTGGGATAGGACCAGGCAAGGCAAGTACATTATGGTTTACTATGATTCCTATTGATACTTACAGTCCACATTAATTTAAGATTTTGGACCATCAGGTTCTGATCATCACGGATCAGGTCTACAGGCAGCAGGGCACTTCTGGCGGGATGGGTCAGCTGGGTGGTTCTGGTCAATTGGACTGGACTGGATTGGATTGGCCCTTCGGGTTGCTGGACACTGTAGATCAGCAGGATGGTGAGTTTCAGCAGGCAAGCATGAATGGTAGCAAGCCAGACTGGAACAGAATTATTTCTCTTAAGTTTTGGGATTGCTTCCGGATTTGGGCCTAGCTGAAAAAGAGTTCAGCAATGCTGAGGCTTTGGTTTTGCAAAGAAAACTGGAATCAGGAACAAGATATAGAATTCAGGAACAGGGTGTCACGCGGAAATCAGGCTGGAATGAGGAATCAGTGTGTGTGTGTGTTGTGAGGTTCCCTTATTTATCCTGCCAAATGAAATCACTATGTTTATGGTAGGGGCAGACTTACAACCCACACTCATAAGGCTATGATTGGTCAAAGGCACAGTTTCTGCCTTGCTATTTGCTGGTTGGATGGCAGAAAGGGTTGTCGTATTTTATGATGTGACTTGGGAACCTCCCATAGTTATTAGAATCAAAATGTAACTTTCCCAAAAATACATATTTATATAATTATGCCCTCTAAGAAAATTGGATACATAAATTACATATTTCGTGGGTCACATTTACATCCAACTCCCAAGTTGGTGGGACTTGGTCTTGTTTTTCTGTGGAATTATGGCAATTTTAATCATAAAGGTTTGGCCTAGCAATTCCTAATTCGGTACAATTCCTAATTCAGTACATGTATGTGCAGTCACCCCTAGATATGGGTACACAATATTAGATTTGCAACATTAATAGTTTCTGCGCAATTAATCATTTTTCATAACTTCAGTTCCTTACAATAGCATAAGTTCAGATTTATATGTATGTATTTTTCACTCATTTACTCATTTTGGCTGCCAAGTTAAATGTCTTGTGTGAGCAAATGGCCAGTCCTTTGAAGTTCAATGAGAAGCCTCTCCCAGCATCCTGCCCCTCCCCTGGAAGGGTGGGTGTCCCAGCCTTCTATTGTCTTTGCCTGGGACCCAGCCGCATGCCTAATGAAGCACATTGTCATGAGCATGCAAGGTCTCCCAGCAGCAATTAGTCCTTTCCTGCCAGCAGTGAAGTGTCAACCTTTCCCAGGCTGAAAATTGTCAAGGCATAATTGTTTTTTTTTAAATAGTTAATTAACTCAAGACTGGATTACTTTAAGTTTCACCTAAATCTTTCATTAAACATATACAATGAACACAGTTTATAGATGGATTTTTTACATTAGCAATCCTTTGATATTTCTTAAAGAATTAAACCTTTGAACAAAAACATGCTTTCACAACAGATGAGTTTGCACTTTCTTCATGGAAAAGCACATTAAAGTGAGTTCTTTTAAATCCGCTTTTCCTATGCAGCTCATACATTTTATTCAGTACCAGTTCTTCCCTTGAGTGCTAAGATTTGTTTGCAATCTTGATACATATATCATGCCTTTGTTTAGAGCTTCTCTCTCTGCACAGCTAATTCTGTTATTTGTTGCAATTTTAGCTGTGCTTTTCCTGTGGAAATGAATACAATTGTTCCTGGGTTGCGTTTTCCTTAGATACATTTTATAGAGCTGCCAGTCAATGAGGCCCGGTTCCTCTAAGCCACACTGGAAGATCCTGGGCATTGCAGTACCCTTTTATGATTCAATGGAAATTAATGGATCTAGTGCCAACAACAGCACTTTTTCAGGTTGCAAAGCTAACATTTTAAAAGGCATTTTCAGTTTTCAGCACCATTCTGCTGTTTTGCTCCATGTTGAATGTGCCAGAGCCCATTGGCATGCTCCTGCAGTGAGAACTCTGTTTTTCACCCTCCCCCTGACTCTGTGTGGTAGGGTGTGCAGCCTTTTCTGGTTGTGACCCAATGCAGTTTTGAAGATTTTGGCGCGCACAGGAGTCAGCGCATACATTTTGGGCTGTTTCTTTCACCATTTGGAAAGTGATGCAGTGTGGCACATTGGAATGGGTCAAAATATCCCACAGTTGTCTTGCTTCCAAGACATATGCATTGCTCCTGAGCTATCCCCACCACATGTATTCTCCTTAACTGCTGCTCTACACCTGCACACACCTGTAAAATCAACTACCCCATCACAATACACCCCTCACAAACTCTTTCTCACAGAACCATGGCTGAAACCCTAAGACACACCCATCAACCCCAGCATGCTTTGCCCTCACTACCTCATCCAACACAGAAACAACCCACACAAAACGGAGAGGCATTATCTGCAACTACAAATCCTTACTCATATTCAAAAACCCCACTCATCCAGCACGCCAACCCTTTGAAGCCTTCTCTCTCAACTGCTCCCCTCCATCACTCTCACACACAACATTCATCCGCGTCCTATATTTCCACTCTGAATGGTAAAACTTCACTAAGAATCAGAGCTCACCGTGCATTTGATGATTTCAACCCATGTCATTCCGACTCAGACAAGAAATCCATGCTGAACAGTATCCTCACACCACTCCCACCTTTAACCTCACCAAACATATCTTCTAGGACACACACATAGCTAGTGAGAGCTTAAACCTCCCGATTTCTTACAAAAACTCAATTTCTTTGCAAAATAGAATCTGGGTATCATGGTCAGACATCTTCACCACCCACTTCCTACTCACTATCTCATATAACTGCTGCACACCAACCACACATCCCCCACCACCAAGCCAGATCAATGAAATCACAATCACAGTTCTCAACTCCACTCTTATCCCCATCCCCACAGACCAACCCCACCATACTCCTGAACAAGTACAACACAACCATCACCCATGCCCTCAACCAAATAGCACTCTTGACCATAACAAATGGAGCTAGGTGCAGAGAAAGGACCTGGCAAAAATAAAATGTGCCTCCTCACCAGGCAATCCCTTAAATCATTTAAATTCTATTACAAGATGGCAGAGGAAAGCAGCCCACTAACTCCAAGAAGCCCGCTAACTCCAAGAATGTCAATCTGCCAACAATCACACACAGACACTTCTCAAAATCATAAAGCCACTCTCAAAGCCACCATCCACCCCAGCCCATGCCATAAACCACAGCATTCAACTCCCACAAGGACTACTTCAACTCCAAAATGCACAACATCAGACAGTCCCTCTCCTCCACAGATCCACTCCCAAGCCAAATTCCCAATTGCTCTAACACATAGGATACATTCCACCCAACAGACCAATACAGCCTCAATATCTTCACAGACAAAACAAATCCATCTCCCTTCCTGGACAACGTATGCCAATTCCAGGCTACATCTAACTGCATTATCACCCTAGTTGTACACTGGGTCCACATGATAATCTCTTGTATCTCACATGGCACCATTCCCTCTCGTGCAAACTGGACATATCTGCCTAATTTCCTTCCCTGGAAAGCATCCCTAAAGCCCCTCCTCAAGAAACTATCCCTTGACCCCACACTTCAATAAAACTACCATCCCATCACAGTCCTGCCATACCTTTTCAGAATCCTGTTACACTTTGTAACAAGCCAACCTCAACAGCACAACACCACAACCCCCTCCAATCACGGACTTACACTGACCAATGCACTAAGACTGCAACATTTTACATTGTGCACTCCCTGCACAACATCACTAACAAATGACACACAGCCATTCTATTCCTCCCCAACCACTCTGTAACTTTCAACACCATTAACCACACCAACCTCTTAAGCGTCTTGTTTCAAGGGTGAAACTCTCAGGCACTGTTTCCGATTGACTTATATCCTTCCTCATTAACAGGACACACTTCACCTCCCCTCCTGTTCAACCATTATGATGGATACTTTAAAGAAATGCTTAACTGCCACTACATCCACTTTCATCAATACACAGAAGACACACACATGTTCTTTAAGATCTCCACGTCTCAGGATCCAACCCCTCCGAAACTGTCTCATCACAATCACCCCTTGGATGACCACCTATGTCCTAAAACTCTTCCCACCCAAAACATAATACATCCACACTTGCCCTCCAAAGCACTAACCCAACAACACCCTCTGGATCAACTAGCTACCAGTGCCAACCTGCAAATCTCCCTCTCCACACCAGTCAAGTCCATAGGTTTCAACATCGACCCCTGGTTATCCTTCACAGATCACATATCTACCATCACCAATGCATGAAACCTACAGCTAAACCGCCTGTGCAGGATAAGACACATCCTTCCCCTTGATGACTTCAGTACCATGGTCCAGGTTTTAATTCTCTCTAAGCTGGACTACAAAAATCCAGTCCTCACAGGACTCCCTAACACCATGCTTGCCCCCTGCAAGCTATATAGAATGCAGAATGCAGCAAGGAGCAGTCTGAACTTCTCCAAACACTCACACATAACCCCAGCTCTCTCCCCGATACACTTTCTCCACCTACACCACACCAGAGAAATGCTTTCACAGAACTCTGCTTCACATATAAAACATACACCTAAAATCCCCATTTTACTTTCACAACAAACTGAAACCTATCAGCCATGCAAACACTGGACAGGCACCTCCACCCAAAAACAAGCCTTTACCCAATGGGTAACCAGAGACTGGATGTCCTCATACTACACATCCGGGAACACCCCTTCAATCATCACATTCTGCAAAATCCTAAAAGCCTACCTCTTTCATCACCACTCTGTGGTGTCCCCCAGGGTTCTAACCTCTCTCCCTGGCTGTTCAACCAGTATCTGGCACTTCTCGCCCACCGCATCGCTGCTCTCTGCCCCTACTTTCAGTGCTATGCGGATGATACCCAGCTCATTTTCAGGCTACCCTCGGCCTCCTCTTCTCCTTCCCTCATCTCTGACTGTCTTTCTGCTATCCAGAAATGGTGTGCCGCCAACGATCTCTGCCTTAATGCCAGTAAGACCGAGATTCTACTCATCGGCACACCCACTCCCTCCTTCCCTGCAGCTCTCTGGCCGGCCTCTCTTGGCCCTCTTCCTGCTCCTACCTGCAAGGCAAAAAACCTCGGGGTCATCTTCGACTCCACACTCTCCTTCTCTCCTCACATTTCTGACGTTTCTAAGAAGTCACACTACCAGCTGCACCTCCTCAGAGGTATCCTTCCTTTCCTCTCCTTCCCCCAGAAGCTCACTGTCTCCAGAGCCCTGGTTCTCTCGAAGCTGGACTACTGTAGCAGCCTCTATCTAAATCTTCCTGCCTCTACTCTCCGCCCTCTGCAACTCATCCAGAACAGGACTGCAAGACTTGTCCTTGGCCTCAAGCCCAGGGACCATATCTCTCCAGGACTGAAATCACTACACTGGCTCCCTGTGGCTGTGAGGATTAAGTTCAAAACCCTCTGCATTGTCCACAAGGCCTTCTGGGGCCTGTGGCCAAAATACCTTCAACTCTCCCAACCAAAATATCTTACTTCTCAAGCACTTCGCTCATCCGTCTCCAACTCCCTCAGGGTCAGCTGCTATTCCAAGCAACGAGTTGGGGGGAGATCTCTCTCCACAGCAGGGGCCTCCCTCTGGAACAGCCTTCCTGCCTCCCTGAAACTTGAGGAGGACCATCTCCGGTTCCGGAAGCACCTCAAAACCTTCCTCTTTGCTTCTGCTTTCTCTCCCCCTCTCCCCTGCTAAATCACTGAAACTGTACTGAATCAGCAACTGGGCCACTCACCAATCTCGGTCCTTGGCCCAGCCACTCTCTCCTGCACTGCCTTCCTGGCAACCCCTGCACTGCGGGACTGTCTCTGTATCCCAACAGCCCCCCTTCCCTGCACTTGTCTGCACTTATCTTGCACTTGCCACCAGCTGGCCCTTATTATTTATCTTGTTCGTTACTAACCCTGTACTGCACTTTCCCCTCTCCCTTTCCCCCTCGCACTTTTCCCGTCCCCCCTACCGATGCACTTGCGCGATCTGAATGACACCTGGCCTAGTAGGATCGTTGTCTGTCTCCCCTTGTTCCCCCCCCTGCCTCGTCGCGCCTTGAAACACTTGTGTATAGGCGCGTTACAAATGCCATATCATATCATATCATACCCACCTAACCCAGCCAGATATCCTTCTCTCCCACTATCCTTTATCTTTCCTGATTTTTTTATACTCTTCTTAACATGAGTTGTAACTCATTTCTCACCTCCTGCATTTTTAAAGAATGCAGAGAACATCTGAATTGGTCCTGCGTAGTATAAAAACGCATATAAAATAAAATATAATAAGCCTATCAGCTATATCAGTTTTAAATTAATCTTGCGCAAGGAGTGTATGCATCTTTAAAAAGATATTTAAAATGCATTGAAATGCAAGAAGGCCGTTTGTGAATGAATACAAGTGAGATCCGTCCCGAGCTATTCACATCAGCAGCAGTTCTCGCAGGTTTTCTGATGGCATGCTTGGGTAGGTCATACAGTCCTGTTTTTTTTTCTTTGCTTCATGGAACTTGTAATCATGTGGCTAAAACTGAAAAAGCAAATCTTCAAGTCCCTGAAGGCAAATAATTAAAGAAGGATGTATTAGCTTGCTCTTGATTGGCATGGGGAAACTTGAGAGGTCTCTGACTGTTGGGTTCCTTTCCTCCCCCCTTAATTGTACCTTCATTCACGGCCTGTAACTTGGGTGTTATCTTCCTTTCCTCTTTATCTTTCTCTGATCATATCTCTGCTATTTCTTGTTCTTGTCATTTTCAATTATATAATATTCGCGAGTCTCGTCTGTTTCTTACTACTCATTTTACTAATTGTTTACACTGTGCTCTTGTAGTCTCTCGTCTTTTCTACTGTTCGCGTTTTGTTTCAGCTTTACGGATTTCGTTCAGTCTATAACTCTTCTTCTCATTTACTTCATTTATCTCCTCGTGAATCCATTTTTTCTGCCTTACTTTCCCTTAATTGGCTCTCTTTTGACTGTCGCTTGCTTAATAATGTTCTCTGTATGGTCTTTAAATGTCTCTATGGTCTTGCCCCACCGTACCTCTCTTCTATTGTTTCCATTTATTCCCCTTCCCGTTCTCCCAGGTCTCAGTCTCAAATTCTTCTAGTAGCCCCCACCACCCTGGGCATCTTCCCGTTTCCTCTTCTTTTTCTCCCTCAGCCCCTAAATCCTGGAATGCTCCCTCTCCCTATTCGTTCTAATTCTTCTTTCCCCAGTTTTAGGACTTGCCTCAATGGAACGTTTGCTGTCTGCCTGATTCAAATTGTTTGATGTGCATTCAATCGTTTTGTACCGTTTTAAAACCTGTTCAGCACTTTGGTGTAAAGTGCAATAAAAATACAAAAAAATATAAATACAAACATGGTATTTTTAACAGCATAATAATGACTTCTATACCATCCTGCATTCCTCGCACCACTCCTTACCCCTTTACCTTTTTATTCATTTCTATCATTTTTTTTACTTTTAAAAATTTCCCCAGTCCAATATATTATTACGGTCAACTTTATCCAAGTCACTTTTTTTCCAAAAGGTGTTTTTCCAACAATATTTTCACACGTTGTCGGGGAATCTTGAAAACTCTACATTCGTAGCTGGAACAATGATGCGCCAATGCTGGATATGTGTCTGCTGGAGAATTGTAACAGAAATTCAGGCAATGCGTTTGGTATGGTAGAAAAGGCATTCCCTCTAAGCGTAGAAGGAAAACAGAAGGGGTATCTCTCAAAAGGAAAAGGAGGGGCTAGGTGGATTGAATGACCACCTGAATTGGCAAAGTTTTCCAAGCTGCCCCAGATTATGTGCAACACCATCCTCACACATCCCCTATTGATAAGCCAGCAGGACGATTGGGCCTCATTACAAGTTTGGCGGTAGCTTTGCCCGTAAAATCGGCAGGCTGCTGCCGAACTTGCAAATTTTACCGGCGCCCGGGAATGGGCAATTACCGGGCCATTACGGCCCCACTAAACCCGGTATTTGTCCATTCCCATTTGAGACCCATAGGGCTCAATGGGAATGGGGAGGCCGGATGCACCGGCACCATTCGGAATGGTGCTGGTGCTGACATGCTCTGCTCGTGGGTGCCGGTCCACCCGCCAGGTCCGACCTGGTGGGCAAAAAGGCATCCGCGAGCAGAACTCGTAGTTTGCCGGTCTGGTGACTGCAGTACCAGCAAGCTTACAGGTACCATAGTTACCAGACTGGCAAACTTGTAATGAGGCCCATTGCCATCTTTTAATTAAACAAGTTTGAGGAAAAATCAAGGTAGCTATAAGGAAGTGAGAATCATGAGGACATTTTACTGATGAAAATGTCTCGCAGATACCATGCTACGATTAATGACCCAGCAGCCAGTCAAGGACTGATCTCCACCAGCGAGCCATTAGGTCTTAATTTCACAGGTTCATTTGAATTACCTGCTTTTAACTCAGCATTTGTGAAATGGCTGGATACCCATGGACAGTGTGTGTTTGTCCTTATTGTCCCTCACAGATTGAATTCAACATGTACTTTATTGTCTTTTCTACAGAATTTAAAGAGCTTAAAAAGAAAACCCTGGTTTCTACTCTGAAAAGACTTACATTTACAAAGTGCTCTCCATCTCTTTTATTTTCGTTAATTGGTTCGACCCTTAGTAGTCCTTAGTCAATCCTACAATATGTGCGGTCTGCTCGCAGTAAGAAATTAACAACCTATTACGATTTGTATTAGCTTGCTATTTTACTGGAATATTATAATGGTGTATCGCTAATTTAATATGTCTATATTTTTATATCACTGTTACTGTAAATATATTATGTGGATTATTTTATTTATTTGGCTTTTAATACTTTGATGGCAGTATTGAAACTGCTGAAATCAAGTTTATTGCTTGAGAAATACACCAACTTTCAATGTTTGCCCTCTTTCTAGCTTTCAAATATGTCCAGAGAGCAGTGGCTCTGTTCAGTATATGCTATCATGTAGCACATTAGCCCAGAAGGTCATTGATAGGGCATTACACTCTGGATACCTTTTTTTTCAGGGGTTACAGGTAGTTTCCAAGTGAAAAGTTGGTTAGGCAGGGTTGTATTTGGGGCCAACCCTCAGTAACCCACACAACACCACCCCAGAGTTTTACAACATGGAGTTTTCGTTTATAGAATGGCAGGCACTTTCCCGTTCTGCCTTTTTTGGTGATGAAGCAGTACTTATAGCAAGGATGACGATGACAATATGTCTTTCAGAGGGTCTGGAGGACTTGTGTATGAAGCAACTTATAATTAATTCAGAAAGGCCAAAGTGAGTGGTTATTGGAAGAAAGTCAGACATTAAATGAAAGGGTGGGGAAACCCCCACCAAACTGATAGCAAGGGCAGGGCTGACTGTCATCAATGATATCTGGAGTTCCAGCAAGAACTCACGGGTGTCTGCTGTAACCCAAAATCACACCCAAATCACCACGTAAAACAACATGAAGCAGCAAGCCAACCAGAACACAATAGTCTCTGGAGATGCTGATGACAGGCCCATCTCCCTTCTGGCTTATCTATGGGTTGAGCTTGGCGGTTTGAGCTAAAAGCATTGCTGATCCACTCGGGGAGAGGGCGGCATAGCTTGTGTTCTAGCCACTCAGAGCCTTTTTTGTTTTGACATTTCACTCCCTATTTGTGACTTAGTATTTTGCATTGTGCTTATTTTGTGAAGCGTCTTAAAGTCTGAATTCCACTGTGAAGTCCTTTTTGAAGTTTATATTTTTGACTCCCTTTCAACTCCTTTCTTACTTTCACCCAATAAAGATGGCAAACAGGGAAAAAGCAACCTTTTGGAGAAAAAAAACTTGAGATTGTTTTTTGTGTATGCATTTCTTTAGCTTTTCTCCACCCAACCACCAAAAAAGCATTAAAAAATCAAAAGATAAATAGTAATCTTCTCTGCATCCTTTTGTGT
This sequence comes from Ambystoma mexicanum, assembly GCF_040938575.1. Taxonomy (NCBI): domain Eukaryota; kingdom Metazoa; phylum Chordata; class Amphibia; order Caudata; family Ambystomatidae; genus Ambystoma; species Ambystoma mexicanum. The sequence continues at coordinate 769,529,243 of NC_090933.1, read as the reverse complement.
ACCCCTGTGCTATTGGTTCTACCACGTTAAACATCGAAATAATGAAACCCCTCTCAGAAACCCTTTTCACCAGTAGAAAACCAATGTGGAAAGCTTTCCTACTGCTGAACCATCCCCATCTCCAACAATATACAAGAGAATTACAGTGAAGTACTCATTAACACATCTCAACATATGTTAAAAGACAATCTAAAAAAAGACCTGCTTGTTTGTGAATTCTTCAAAACTTTTTTTAATAGAGAAAATATCTAAAATTAGAGACATAGGGCCTCATTAAGGTAAGGTCACCAGCACCCTTGTTTCCGGACTGGCAAACTATGTGTCTGCCTGCTGTTGCCACTGTGCCCGAGAGGTCTCACCCTGCCAGGCGCAGCGGCCAGTGTAGGCACACGGTTCGCAGAAGTAGCTCTAGGGGAATAGGGACTTACATTTAATGACACCTGAAGTCCCGGGCCGCCGCACTTGGAATTGCCCGGTGGGAGTGAGAAGTCACGCATCAGTAACATTTTATGAGTCCGGTGGCAACCCGCTGGTAGCAGCGGCAGGGTTACCGCAGGACTCGTAATGAGGCTCACAGACCCGGAAATTGTTTCCTCTGCCTTTTCATTGAATCCTTTATCAGCGAAATGTCTGCAAGGAATCATAAAAATGAACACAAAAGATTTATACTCATTTCTTGTTGAAATCAACACACTGAAATAAGTAAAAAATCCTAAAACAAATCTAAAACAAAGCATGTATCCTACTGTCAAAACTATGTCTTTACTTAAAAACTGTAACATTAACCATTGTGTGAGATATCACATATAATTTAAACTGAATAGGACAACTAAAGCAAGTACACTTTCCTAAAAATTTGTTGAACATATAAAATGATCCTACATAAAAAACAAAAAGCTGTACATTGGTTCTTGAAAAGAAGATTCAGATCACAAATAACAAAAGGTGTGCAGAGAGCTGTAACAAATGTACTTATGTTGCAGCAAATAAGTGTTCATAAACTATGATGTTATCCTGAAACGGCTTTCTCGTACCTAATAAGCCTGCATCTTAAGCACAAAATCAAAAAAGATACAGATGCTGGAAATGCATTGCTAATGAGTAAGTACAGTTCTCTGCTCATCTGGCAAACTAAAATTACCTAGGAGGGTGCTGCGCATGTCAATGGGCACACACAATAACATCCTCAACCGGTAAATACATATCAATAAGTTTAACAAAAGATTTTTCAAGAGGGTCAACAAAAAAGAAAATGTGAGTCATTACAAGTTGGGCGGTGCGTGTTAAATGTGGCAGCATTACCGTATACCACTGCATTACCGCACCACCCAATTATAAGTCTGGAGGAAAGTTAGAGGATTCAACTCCAGCCACGAGCTTGAGGTAAATCCACCATCTTTCTGCCAAATGTTGGCTGAATTACTGTGCATTTTTGAGTCCTGTGGCTTAAAAGAAATGGGGATTTACACCGCCACTTGTAATCCGGTGGTAAGTGGTGGTAATGGTAATACAGTTTGGTGGTATCTCGGTGGACTTATCACACAGATACCATCAAACTCGTAATGAGGATGTTAATTGTTTAGTTTTGTCAAATTACTCCAATGCACACTTTTATTATGTGATTCTCTAGAAAAACAATGGGGTTCATTACGAGTATGGCGGTAGCCATGGAGCAATTAGCTCCATGGCTGCCTCCCATAGCGTGACCGTGTCCGGTGTTGTGCAATGGGGACGTACCGGTCTAGTCCAACCCTGGCGGGACCGGTAAATCCCCATTGCACAAACCATTCCCCATTCCCATTGAGCCCCTATAGGGCTGAATGGGAATGGGGAGGGCGCAAATAACAGGCTCACGAATGGCAAGCCCGTTATTTGCCCCCATTGTCCCCTAACGGGACCCGTAAGTGACGTGTGGTCCAACCGAACGTCCCTTGTGGTTCTCGTTAGGGGACCTCGGAATCCGGCAGTAGGGGATTACCGGCATTGGTCTCCTTACCGCTTCCCGATATCCCCTACCGCCCGACTCGTAATGACCCCCAATGTTTTGCTCCTGTGGGAAAAACTAAAAAATCCTGTTAACAAAATGTCATGAATGTCAAAATATGCATGTGTACTGATGTCCAGGAAATAAATATTGAAAAAATGTTAAAATGAAATACGGCAAGCTGCAACTGGTAATCAATATATAAAGCTGGTATTCATGTGCAAAACATGACTGTACATAGAAACTTCATGTAACTAAGTCTAATTTTAGAGACCCAGAAAACGTACCAAATCAAAATATGGGCAAAAACACACATATAATATTCTAACTTCATAAAACAAGCCAAAACAAAAATGCAGAAGTTTTACAGACAATAATTGAAATTGCAATCCTCATTCATGTCTCCAAGAAGATGTCTAAGCTTTCAATCCAAGGGTTCTCTGTTTGGCTCAAAAGACAGCAACATTACTATTGTGTGGGCCAGTCTGTATCCCCTGCACAATCTTAAATTTCATTTGTGTAAAATGGTGGCCTTGTTTCAAAATATGGCGTACAACAAAAGAGTTCTCGAAACAATACTTGCCACATGGACGCTGTATGCTGTCTATGATGCTCAAAGTATCTCCTGTGTCATAATCTCATGGCAAAATCTTCTACCCTGAACTGTAGTGATGTACAATATTACTTGTTGTGACATATCCACAATGTGTATGCTGAAGACAAGGAACCATATCAGTTCTTCTACAGGTAACCTTAGGTTGAACAACATCAGTCTGGGTCAGCATGTCCTGCACATTCTTACCTCTGCTGTTGTGCAAAAATCTGAACATTTGCAAACAATGTGTTCAATTTATTATAATGTTTGAACGCCGACCAGTTTTTCCGGATAACATTTTTCACCTTCTGACTTTGTTCAGAACATTTAGACATATATACTAAAAGTCGTTGTTATGATATGATATGATATGGCATTTGTAACGCGCCTATACACAAGTGTTTCAAGGCGCGACGAGGCAGGGAGGGGGGAACAAGGGGAGACAGACAAACGATCCTACTAGGCCAGGTGTCATTCAGATCGCGCAAGTGCATGGGTAGAGGGGACGGGAAAAGTGCAAGGGGGAAAGGGAGAGGGGAAAGTGCAGTACAAAGTGATTAGTAAAATACAAGACAAATAATAAGGGCGAGCTGGTGGCAAGTGCAGTATATGTGCAGACAAGTGCTGGGAAGGGGGGCTGTAGGGATACAGAGACAGTCCCGCAGTGCAGGGGTTGCCAGGGAGGCAGTGCAGGGGAGAGTGGCTGGGCCAAGGGCCGAGATTGGTTAGTGGCCCAGTTGCTGATTCAGTACAGTTTCAGTGATTTAGCAGGGGAGAGGGGGAGAGAAGGCAGAAGCAAAAAGGAAGGTTTTGAGGTGCTTCCGGAACCGGAGATGGTTCTCCTCAAGTTTCAGGGAGGCAGGAAGGCTTTTCCAGAGGGAGGCCCCTGCTGCGGAGAGAGATCTCCCCCCAACTCGTTGCTTGGAGAAGAGGCTGACCCTGAGGTAGTTGGAGGCGGATGAGCGAAGAGCTCGAGAAGGAAGATATTTAGGAAGAGAGAGTTGAAGGTATTTTGGCCCAAGGCCCCAGAAGGACTTGTGGACAATGCAGAGGGTTTTGAACTTAATCCTCGCAGCCACAGGGAGCCAGTGTAGTGATTTCAGTCCTGGAGAGATACAGTCCCTGGGCTTGAGGCCAAGGACAAGTCTCCCAGTCCTGTTCTGGATGAGTCACAGCGGGCAGAGAGTCTCCTTACTACTGTATGTAACACCTGCTGACTAGTTCTTTAATCAACTTGTGTTCCAGCTAATATTAATTCTTCTTCAGAATAGTCCTGTATCAAAAACCTGCAGGACATACCATCCAGCTGCTTTAGAATGTCCTCCTTATCAACTGCAAGTTTTTTTACTTGCAAAAATGGCTATATGGTAAACCTTTCAATGTACTTGCAGGATGAAAGCTTAATCTGTGACTCTGTAAGGACTTTGCTTCCTCAGGTTAAAGCTGTGTTTAGCAGCTGCTTTATTCTATGCAAGTGTTGGATAAGATCCTTTCTTTGTTGCCCTTTGCTTTGAACCTCATGGTAATCTCTTGTTTGGTTACCTCCAGACTGATCTATGGAAAGGTGGCAAGGTACTCCCAATAGGGCTTCCTGATTGCCTGATTAATCATCTTCCGATAATCGAAACTCCTATACCCAGGTAGCACTGGGGGCCCCTTATCAAGTCCCCTCTGCACCACGTTTTGCCTAGATTCACCAGTTTATCATTCATCTGAGATTAAGTTTAAGGTCCTCATTTTGATTCACAGAGTATTTCATGGACGTCCATTATCAGCATGTTTGTTCGCTTTGCTCTAATCACCCAATCTCCTAAGCATTTCTCACTATCAGGTGCAGCACAACATAAGTAGATCCTTTTCAGTTCTGACCCCCTTGCTTTGGATAAACTGCCAGTTTATGACTGACAAGGATAGTTAATCTATCTATTGATCAAAACCCATTGTTTACCACTTGATTCCTTTCATTCTGTCCATCTGTGAAATAAGCTCCATGAGCCAACTGATGAGCAAGCTCTATACATGTTACTACCCATATGGATTCTATAGCAACTCTCACAAAAGATGTTGGTCAGAAGGATCACGTACTGCATCAGTATTGTAGTGGGTCGTGATCCATACTTATGTGGCATGTGTCAAGTAGATATGTATCCACCATTTGAATGGTTCAAGGTTTGCTGTATGTTCTTTTAGACCCATCTGCATTCCTTATTGAGTGAGGAGTGTATCCTATACATCCTCCCTCTCTGGACCATGACTACAGTCAGTAGTGTTGTGTTTACCGAAAAAGTGTCAGCTAGTGTAGGTGACAAGAGAAATGTAATCCCTGATATGGAGATGGCAATCTGCTTGACATCTCTAGTGACCCTATGCTGAGCAAAGGGGTTGCTGTATTTTCTTCCTGTTTCTATTCTTGGTGCAGTTTTATTTACACCTGCAGCATCAGAGCATTTTTGCCCATCCAAAGTGTTTCACATTCTGATGAGGACCAAGAGCTTTCATGTGGCTTAAAGGCAGCCATATCTATCTTGAGATGTGTGTCAAATAATGAGGCCAGCAAGTGTCCAGTGTTATCTTTCAATGCGCCTAGTTTCATTCAACTCCTCAACCAAACCATTGATCCTCGTCATGTTGGAATGGTTGAGTTCTAGCAAGGACGATAGTGGCTGTTCATGGATGGGTGATGCTGAATAGCATGCTTTATCAACTCCCATAAAGGCTGGAGCACACAACAGCCACCAGGCTGCAGTTTTCACTGTCTTGGAGTAAAGCATGCCCCACCTAAAGAGTTGCTGTGACCGTTGCAATAGTCAGTTATTGCATTGCATTATTTATTCTTTTTATTTATATATTTTATTCATAAGGTGCTATTTATGAAATGCAGTCTCTTCATGTTGCCACAATATCGAGGTGGTTATTCACTTAGACAGTTCCAAATGTGCCAAAATAGAATTTCTGTGGGTGGCAATTGCAGTCTATTAGTGGTAACTTATTCCACAAAGGCAATTGGTGCAGCACATTTCTAGCACTATTTAGGTGTGGCTGAAGTGTGAACTCAAAACCTGTGCCACATCAGTCATGTCCTTCACTGTTTGGCAATTGCTTACGAAATAGGTCCCCCCAATTTGAAAGACATGCACAAAGTAAGTAACTGTTTTGCTACCATCTCCTCCACCTTCTCCAAGATGGCAACTAGCTTTAAATACCTACATACCAAAAGTCATCTTGGAATCACAAGTGGAACCCAGTACTTTGTGGTCTACCTCTTTTTATTACTGGTGCATGCTTCTCTTAGACCACGGTTTTGCATTTTAGGATGACAAATCCAGAGCCATGTTTTTCATGCTTTCCTGAAGGTCAAGTGTTCCTGAATTGTGTGTGTTTTCTAGGGACGCGAGTTCCAATGTTTCGTTAAGATGTTTGAAAAGGCTGATCCACTATATTTCACGTTTGAATACTATTTGGGTTTCATACAAACGCCATTGCTGGATCTCAGGGTTCTTTTTCATCCATATACGGAGATTCGTTCTTGAAGGAATTCTGCCCCTTGGCCATGAATTTCTCTGTGGACGATGCAGAGTGTTTTGAAATAGATCCTTTCCTTGACTGGTAGCCAGTGCATGGATATCCGTGCTGGTGTGATGTTCTCTCTCTTGCAGAGGAGGAATCTTTCTGCTGCGGTGATTTCCTGCATTTGCGATTGAAGTTGGAGATGCTTGCCGACTGCACAGCTGAGTCTTCCGCCTTTGGCCATTTCTCCCATGTCTGAGTGCATTGGGAAAAACCATACCTAGTCCCTGCAAGCAGCAGTGGTCATTGTGGAGATTTTACTAGTTGAGGAAGTGGAAATAAGGACTTGGCCCTTTCCCGGTGCTAATTGCGCCGGGTTACCACCCAAAGCAATTGGGGTTACTGCTACTCGGTAGCGCCGGATTCCGAGTTGCTGGGGGAGGTAAATACCCTTTCCCATTGGGTCCATTGAACCAACTTGTGAGTGGAGTAGCGGTAAATGCAGCAGTATTAGCATTACCACCGCATTTTACCGCTCCGCCCAACTTGTGATGAGGCCAAACGCGTAAATCCCCAGGCTGCCTGCCATCTCTGTGAAGGTTTCTGCTGCCATGTAGGCCATATCCCTCCAATGAGTCTTTCTGGGCTCGCACACTGCCTTCTGCCACAACACAGACATGTGGCTCATCAATAAGTAAGGCAGAATTGTATTTATTTACATTTTTCTGGTTAGCATTGTTATGTTTTGTTTAATAAACGGGGAGATTGGAACAGTGCTATAGGATGACTGTACATCCTTATGAGTTTTTCTGTATGGTAAAAAACGTGGCAGTAACAGAATTACCAAAGGTTTACCACACTGCTGTATTGTGAGCTTGACTTGAAGTGAAGGATTTACCTCCAGCATGATGCTGGGACAAACATTGCTGAATTTACCATCCGAATTTAATACCCATGGTAAATCCTCATGGAATCCTAGGGCCATACCGCCACTTATAATCCTGTGGTAAGCCCACAGGAGAGAGAGGTGGTAATGGTGAATGATTTTGATGGTGAACCGACAAATGTACTGCCTATTTACAGCCACCAAAATCATAAATTAAGCCCTATGTGTTTTGTTGGTGTGGACCAGAGTCCATGATAGTGAGAACATTCTGTGCCTTCTAGTCAGGTGCATTCTGGTTATACATAGTTCTGTTTTGGGCAACAAGTCCCTTTCCATTCATAGTCTGAGAAAACCTGTGTCCTCCAGCATTCAATATACCTGCTGCATAGGTAACAAGATACATGACCGTCAATAATGCTGGGGCTACTGCAGGTATCATTAAGATTTTTTTTAAGAGACTACCATTCCATTCAGGCCCAGAAGTGCAGGCTGGGGCTGGCAGTCTGTGTTGAGATTTTAAGAGGGCCATGTAATTTTTTTATTGAACATGAGATATTTCATCTACAATAACCAAAGGTTTGGTGTACAGATAATCTTACATTGTTTGCACCGTCACTGGTGGCTGCCTAAAACGATTAATCACTAAGTAAAAGTATTCCAGATATTGCATGTTTAGTGTGGTTTGTGATTGGTGTCATCAGCAATAAACGTAATTAAATTAGGCTAAGATAACTTTGGGCCAGATGGTATGGTAATGTTTATTTATGAAGCGCCTATACACAAGCAAGTGTTTCAAAGCCCTCAAGGACGGTGGGAACATGGAGAAAAAACATCAGTCACTCAGAGCCCTTGAAATTCTGAGACGATAATAGTCTGCACAGGCAGAGTAAGTGCGCAAAATAGGTTTAACAAGTTTGAGATACAGCAAATAGGCCTGACAGCGATTCTGCAGATTATACCAGTGCAGATCACGAGTTAGGTGGTTGTGGTAAAACTCTGGTAATCCAGATTACCGGGTGTTTTACCCCTGTGCAAAAATACTAGCTTAGTTTTTTTGAAATCATCTTCATGCATGCTTTTGTGTGGCATATTTTACTGCGACACAAAATCAGTACTGCATGAAGTGATTACCATGTGCGTTATTTACGACATAAGGTAATGACCACAACCACTGCATTTCCATGTGGCTCCAAAATGGGGAATGACAAAAAGGTTTGCATGACTTCAAATCATGCAGAACTACCGTGATACCAAGTAATTACTGCATGCTGTAATGGTAAATACATTTGGTGGTATTACCACAGGTATTACCTCCAAACTCATAATCAGGCCTTGATAGTCATTTTGCATGTTGTCAGCACACTCAAATTTGCCTGGTATTGCAGGTGAGTATAATGTGCTATCTCGTCTTGATGTACATATTATACCAATATCTTTTTTTTAAAGATAAACACCCTTCCTTCTTTGTAGTCCCGCTCACCTCATAAGATGTTGTTGATCTTTGTCCTAGCTGAAAGAAATATCACACTTTAGATCAATGACGTGGCCTTAGACATGGCCTACCACACAAACATCTGACTGCAACGGGCGTGATAAGGAGGTGGTTGTGGTGACGGTCTTGATGGTCTTGCTATTACACATTTCGATTTTGCTATTCTAGATCTTAGAGATTGCATTTGAAAGGCAATGGCCCTCAATCCGAGGTTGGTGGTAGTCATGGCGCTATTTGCGCCATGATTGCCACCAATAACTGGTCTGGCACCGGTATAGTTCAATGGGGACTTACCGGTGTAGTCTGACCTTTGCGGGACCGGTAAATCCCCATTGAAAATGCCATTCCCCATTCCCATTTGAGCCCCCATAGGGCTCAATGGGAATGGGGAGGGCGCTAATAACGGGCTCGCGACTTGCGAGCCCATTATCAAGTCCCTGGTCCCTTAACGGGTCCCGTCCAGAACGGCTGGTCAGACCTGCCGTTCCTGGTGGGACCCGCTAAGGGACCTTGTATTAGGGCGGTAAGGGATTACCGGCACCGGTCTCCTTACCGGTGTCCGGTATCCCTTACTGCCCAACTTGGAATGAGGCTCGATGTGAGAAGATGCTTGTTTGCCCACCCTCCTATTCCTATAGCTTTATCATGTATTTTGTGGTGGCCGGGGGAGAGAGCCACCCCACATTTCTGTGGTTTTATTCTTATATTTGTAGTTGTGTTTGTATGTATTTATTTGTATAGCACTTACGCCAAAGAACTGAATAGAATAAAAGAAAAAAACAGGACTTCAAAGAACTTAGTAACTTAGTAATACATTCCAGGAAAAAACAGAGAATAATTGGAAACTGGGACAGGAGGCGGGGGGGGGGGGGGGTTGTTGCGCAACTGCAAATTGGCTGCTTGAACAAGGAGCTCTACTCAGGATGGCATTTTACACAAATAATTATCCTGATTGGTGCCACCTCAAAGTTGAAAACTCGAAAAATGGTTTGCTGAAAGCTTGGGGCTGTGCCTGCTTTATTTCTGAGCGGTTCTGGTACGGGACAGCTTAGGAATCAACACCTTATAGGCATGGGCCGATTCCCAGAAGACGAGTGGATTCTGCATCCAGGCAGTGCGGAGTCTCTGAGGGCGCAAGAGCGTGGCACCTGAGGCCGCGAAGTGGGACGCGCCATCATCAAGTCTCTGCGCTGCGGTGAACTATGCTGACTATTGTCATCTACAATCCACAGAGCTGGTCCCAGGGTGACTGGAGGAAGACTGGGCAGTGGTCGGCCACCCCTGTCCACTGCTGGCTGGGTACAGGCTGTGCTGCCCTAATCCAGCCGCGTGATGGAACTTTGATCCCCACCACCTGGGGGTGAGAGACTGCAGACCAGATGCTAACATGAAGTGATTGAGCCTCGGTTCCACCGCTACTTGGGACATGCTGTGAAGATCATCCCACGACTGCATTAGCATTAGGCAGCCATGAATGGTTGGGGATAACCATCGGACCCTGCTGCAGGTACCTGACCCCCTACTCTCTACCCCTAGCTGGAGGCGGCTGTTACTGTGGGCTCCTACAGACATGGAGAGGATCCCCACCCGCGGACTTGATGAAATTGCAGAAATCCTATGCACCTCGGCCTGCGGGTCCTGCTTGAGGGGGCCCCTCTTGCTACTGCAATTAACCGCAGATCCTGGCAACAGGAGACCTCTCCTGATCTGCCGAGAACATGGGAGCAACACTTACCACATATGAGCACCGACCGTGCTGACTAACTACGGTCCCGCATGGCCCCTGCCCCACATCGACTCTGTAGACTGCTCAAATACACGCAAATCCAGATACACTACCTGAGAGCTGATGCGTCAGATGGGTTCCGCCTTACACGTGAAGTGAATCTTTCTCCGCGCAGATAAACAGCGACTTCCCGATCCCTGCAGAGTGTGGTTTGTGAGTCGTGTGCAGGGTTCAGTTGCAGCGGGGTGAGATCCAGACTCTACAAGCCACAACGCTCCTTGATTTGTAATTCATCTCACCTGTAGTTCCCTTCGATGGTGCTTCCTACTAGTCACAAGACTATTTGGCCAACCTGCAATTTGTTCGATGTCTGCCGTTAAAGGCCACCGCTGCCGCATGGATTAACTTGACGGAAAGACTGCAAAACCTCACTCCAAAACCTGCGAAAATAGAGTGCTGCTCAGGCCACGTGGAAGGCCACAATCAATTCCATCCCATACAAGGGGAGTCAAGCAAGATGCCCCTGTGGGAGTGTGACAGGATTGCCTGACGTGAGCAGAGTGATTGGTGACCATTGACTCCTTAAGACCTAACACGGTTGTGGTCCCCACTCGGTCATACTCAGGGGGCACGGTCTGGACTGGGGGCAAGAAGCAGGCCCTACAAGTGGTATCTACTAGCTCTTTCCCTAACTGCAGTTGCTCTGGTCCCTTTCACAGCAGGGCCCTATAGACACAGAGGGTGTGTGAACATTATCGACCTGATAATCGCTCCCATTTCTCAATGATAGGATGGATAGCACCCTCTAATTGAGGCGGTAGGATCTGATTTCTACCCCAACCACATGTCTTGTAGGCACATCCAACCAGCCCTCCTCCTGCATCCTAGGATCCTCAGTTGGCTGCTCTGCAGGCTCCTACCACCGGGTGTACTCCACACTGCCATGCTTACAGGTCTCCTCTGCACCTCTCTCAGTGTGTATGCTTTCCCGCTTGTCTGAACTGCTCAGTCCTATTGGCTGGAGTCCTTGTCACGAATAGTGAGGGTAAGCCCGCTCTTCTCTGATTCTCACATTACCAGCTATACCCCCCATTGCTGAACCCTATTGTGCTCACAATTATAACCTAGTACGGTCATGACTAAGGGGGCGAGCAAAAAGCAGAGCTCTATCAACATGTTCACCAAGTCAACAGCAAAGCCTGCAGAGGCCCAGCCTGAAGCTGAAGCCCCCCCCATTGCAATATCCACAGAACCTACAGAACTCCAAAAGATGATGGAGTATATGCAGGAGGGGTTTACCACACTTCACACAAAGCTTGATGATATGAGCGGGACTATCAGATCCATCAAAGCCTGAATGGAGAAGACTGATTCTCCAGTGACTGAGGTGGAGTCCAGGGTCGGCAACGCAGCAGATGGTATCTCGACACTCTGATTGCAGGTGGCCTCGCTATCCAGGCAGGTCCAGGCGGGCAAGAAGAAGAATGAATATTTGAAGTCAAGGTCCAGGCGCAACAACTTGCACATTAGCGATGTGCCTGAAGAGAAAATTGAAGGCCCAATGGAGGAGTATGTGGAACGAATAATTCTCTCCTTAACTCGAGTGTTTGGCAGCTGGGGATCTTGATGTTCACTCCCTGATTCTCCCCCCTTTTAGATTGAAACTAGAACACATTGATCCCACCAGAGTTACGATGATGGCGTGGAATAAACTCTGGAAACTGGTAGATGCTCCTCGTCCATTTCATGGAGACTTCCCCCTGTGGAACTTCATCCCCACGTCTCCTCCTGTGTATGGGGCAACAGTTCACCTCTGGTCGGGAGCCAGATTTGGCACTATCTGGGAGGTTTTCAATTTGGGAACCTTCACGGAGTGGCGAGAACTGCTGGCATCCCTGTGATGGCGTCCATCCCGATGGTTATAATATGCTGGCCTACGCCAGACACTCAAGGACAGATGGCACGAATTCTCCTCAATTCCCTCGGATGATACGCTATTAACTGAGATTATGAGTGGATCTGCAATGGGGGGAGGGTCGCCAGGTTGTATGATCTTATTCAGGGAACAGTGGGTCGCCCCTTAGATAGGCTTCATGGGGCCTGGAGCAGGGACTTAGGTGTTGACATATCCGACCAGAAATGGGAATCCATGTGTGCCCGTAACCAAAAGAACTGCACAGATATTACTATACCCCAATTAGGTTGCATCAAATGACAGGAGATAGACCTGCTGAGTGCCCAAGATGTAATGCAGACAACGTTGATAAGATACACATGCTGGTGTATGGTGTACATGCTGGTTTTGGTCCTGTCCAAAAATCACTTCGTTTTGGGAGGAGGTTTGTAAGGCCGTGTCCCTAATGATGGACTGCACTATTACACGGACCGCAATGACCTGCTTATTTCATGAGTTCCCACGCACTGGCCGAGACCTCAGGAGGCTAACCGGTCTCTGCATGTTGCTTGCTACCCGTTGTGTTCTGTTACTCTGCTTAGGCCCTAGTGCCCCCACCTTCGACCAATGGCTTCGGGCTGTCACTTTGGCCTCTGATGTAGGGGAGCATTGGTCCACCACGCAGCCGGCCACAAGTAGGCCAAGGAATATCTGGACCCCCTTTCGATCCTATGTATGCTCCCTGACTGCTGTAGATGGAAATGACAGTGATAATTCACTAGCACCTTAACCTTGACTCTTCTCATCACTATTCACAAATGTGTTAGGATGTCACCATCATGTTGTTGTGCCCATAAGCTCCTTGGTTAGACCCTACGTGGTCACATTGCCTTAGTTTACAATGGTAATGTCACTGTTGATCTGCTGTCCAATGTTCTCACTCCATTCAGCGATGTCAAGCAAGTTAAATAAAGTTTTTTAAAAAAAGAAACTGGGCTACGAGCTTGGTCTTCAGATTAGTTTGAAACATACGAAGACAGATAGAGGACCAAATGAATAGAGGGAGGGAATTGCGAAGCTTAGGGGCAAGCAATACGAAGGACCGAAAGTGTATAAACGCGAAGAAGTGCAGGTGGATTTGGGGTCAGAGAAGAGAAATTGGTGCTGGAAGCATAAAGCATGGGCAGGAGTTTAGAGAGATTAATGAAGAGAGGTAGCGAGGGGTAATACCATGGATACACTTGAAGACAATGGAGACAACAAGGAAGAAAAGACGAGACTCAAAGAACATAGCGAGGAAGAGATAGAAGAACGAGGAGGAAGGAAAAAAGAAGACAAACAGATGAGTTATACACAGATCAAAGAGAGGTAAGTTCAGGAGCAGGGAGGCTAAAAGGAAGAGCAGAACAGTTTTCAATGCTAGAAAAAAACAGATAGAAAATAAGCTTATTAGCTTAAAGGAGAGGTAAGGACGGGCACGTAAGATGTTGAAGAGAGCATAGCGGCAGAGGCGAGCAATAGAAGAAATGTGAAGGGAAAACGAGAGGGAGGTGTCAAAAATGACACCAAGGTTTTGGGCAGATGGCGAAAAGGTGAGCTGGGAAGGAGGAAAGGAAAGAGAGGGAGGAGGCAGAGGGTAGGAATAGAAGTGGCAGGGAAGGAAAGAACCTCTGTTTTTGAGGGACTGAGATGAACAAAAGAAATTGGAGGACGTCCAAGATTGGACTGCAGACAGACAGGTAGAGACAGGAGAGTGTAATGTACTAGAGAAGGAAGAAAAATCAAAGAAGGTTTGGTTGTCATCAGCATAAAGATGGAAAGATGCATAATAAGAAATGAGGGAAGAAAGTGGGATGGTGTACAGAGAGAAAAGTAGAAGACCTAGAACAGACCCTTGACGGACTTCAAAGAGGAGGGGACAAATGGAGAGGTTTAGACAACCCAGATATATATGTAGAACGAATGCATAGGGGAGAGGGTCAAAAGGAGAAACAGATGGGCATGTGCATGAAGGACAGAGGTATCAAGGTCAGAAAGCAGTGTTAAGGAAGATAATAAGCGAGGGAGTAAAATTCTTAGCAATCTGAAATGCAATAGTACATACACTGAGGCCAATTAGGTCTTCTTACCACTGGTAATGAGGCAAAGTATTTAGTTACAGCCCATGAATGTACTCTCTTGTCTACAACATTTTTCAAGTCGTTTCATTGGCTTTTATAAAAAGTTGTCTACAACTTTTTTTCACAGAAGCAGCAGGTATGAGGAATGGCCACACAATAATGGCATACCACTTACAGACACTGAATGTAATCTCTTACTTCCCAATACTTCTAACACGTTGTGAAGCAAGCAGCAAGTATGTGGACTGGCCACGCGAAAATGGTTTACCTAGTTGAGGACACTGAATGTGATCCCTAGCCTGCCACAACCTGAGTAATTGTGCTTAGTTACGGACACTGAATGAAAGCACCTTCATGCAAAGATTTCTAACACTTTTAATTTGCAAAAAGATGTATGAGTGTTCATTTGTAAAACGATTTCCGAGACTTTTTTGATGAAAGCAAGAGGTATATGTACCAGCAACAAAATGAAAACTAATTTGCAGATACTGAATGCAACCTCCTCCTGCTTCCTAAGCCCAGAATTCCAATGCTTATCTAGGCAAGCAACACATGTGTGGATTGGCCACAAAAGTCGGTATACTGAGTTAAATAGACTGAATATAATCTCCTCCTGCCCCTTATGAATTTGTAGACTTTTCTGATAAAGCAACAAGTATGTGGGTGCCCCACAACCTGTTGACAGACTCAGTCACAGCCTCTCTTGTCAACAAAGATTTCTAAGACTTCTTATTGACAAACGATTTGCAAGCTGTAAGTGTGTGGACTGGCCACACAAATACATAACACATAAAGCCATCCACTGTGAGTTTCCTAATTGTATCATTACATTTCTAACACTCTTCCAGCTTCCCAGAAACATAAGGCAAGTCTCCCACAAAGTCATGGTTTTGCACCAGGAAGATATTGAGGTCTTTCCAGAATCAATGCTATTACCTCCGGAACTCTAATCTTCTGTTTCCATGATGTGAACAGGACTGTAGGAAGTTCAAAAGAGCATTGAAAGTTCACCTTTTGCCAGTTCATATGAATCTTAATCACATGTGCCCCTACACTTTTCACTTACTCCTTTTCCCATTCTTTCCTTTTTTGATTTTCCATCATACACAGAAGATAAGAGACAGCAGCATTGAGCACTGAAACTCTTGTGTACAGGCACGTTATAATGGCACATCATATCATATCATAAAATGCTCAATAAAATCCACATTGTGTGCTCCTGGCATTCTGATCTACTCCTGTTTGGCGTTTTAGTTAACCCTGGGTTACCCTCACCGAGTTTATTTTGGCAAATTACCAGTCAGTAATCTTTGGGGAAATTCAGATGAACCAAACATTCTCAACTTTTACTGTGGGTTTAGGGCAAAGTGATTCACATGCGTTCAATGTCACATGTTATAAATAAGGCAGTCAGAGTTGGTGTTTCGATCATTTATATAGGCAAAGACAAGAGGTTGCTAGTGAAAGTGAGGACAAGTTACACAGTTTAAACTGGATTCAATGGAAGAGTTAGACAATTAAAATAGTCCTCGGTTCAGGGAGAAGTAGATAATTACAATATGATTTAGTTGAGGGTCAGGTAAAATGTTAAAATTGGATTTAGTTGAAGAAGAGGCAGAAAACTGAAATAAAATAGGCCATGATTTTGTGGTGAATGGAGTCAGAAAGTCTCTCAGTCATATTCTTGCATGACACCACACAGATGTGACATTATATGACATTATTGACATTTCTGGAGGCACTGCATTCATTTACTATGACTCTGTGTGTCTTCTTTTTCTGATGGGACAAAAACTACAAACCGAGGGAAATCAGAGACATTTTAGAGGCAGGAGATTATTTCAGTAGATGTAACTGAGTGCCCTATCTAGTGTGATAAAATAAAATACTACAAGAAAATAGAAAATCATACAATTGTTTGAAAGCAGTAGAAAACATGCATTGGCAGTAATTGTGTGTTCCACGTTTAAATGATGACACAATTTAGTAGCACTGAAGAGAAAACCATCAAGTTATTTGGAGTCAGGGAAATGATTCTGTTGATGTACCTGAGTGCAAATTCTTTCAATGAGGAGAACAAATACTAGTAGCAAAAAGGAAACCATCAAATTATTTGGAAGCAGCAGCATACATCCTTGGTTGTACTTGAGTGTGTCATCTTTTTCTGATTAAACAAAACACTAGAGTGATGAGTAAATCATGGCATGTTTGAAGGAGGGGAGTTCCAACATTTTTATTAAAATGATACAATTGTCTAGGATGCAGAGGAATAACTCATCAGTCAGCACAACTTAGTCCTACATTTATTTGTGATGAGAGAAACAATTGGTAGCAAAACCAAATAATAGAGTTGTGTTGGAGCATGATCTGCATTCAATTGCTGTAACAGAGTGTGCCACTTCTTCCCTCTGATATGGGATGCCTAGGGGAAGGACAATGAATAAAAAGGCATGCCGAAAAAACCTAGGAGTTGTTCGAGAATGGACAATACATTTTATCATGTCTCCCTTGAAACAGGCATTGGGAGATACACCCCCAACTGCTACCCTTATGGCTACCTCACCTGGGATTAATGGAGCCCGGCTGTGGGATATTACTACGGCTACGCCGAGCGTAACTCCCCCAGCCCTCATAGGGGACCGTATATCCGAGGTCCAGGCACTGAGCCAACTCAGGAGGTGAAGGTTGCTGCAAAGGCGGTGTTCGGAGAGGGAAGACCTGGCCCCTGAAGCCACTTTGTTGAATAGTGGAAGTACTGAATTGACTATGGTTAATTGGACAATAAATGAGGCTATTAAAACCTCCAACTCATCAACACTTATGGGGGATACCTGCATGCCCTCCTCATAAATAATATCCCACTCTCATATAGAGGAGTCTGAGATTAACTCTGAGTTCCAAGCCCCCCTGGCAATATTGGCTTTGCCCGATTTGGAGGATGAGTCTCAGGTGCAAGATCTCCTCTGATCAGTGGGTTTTAGTAAAAGCCAATATAATTAAAGATCTGAATCTGTGTAACAGTTTTAATGATTTTTGCATTTGGATGGACTCCCTGAACAATTTTGTTGGGAATTACCATCTCATCAAGGTAGATGAATGTAGTCAAATGGAGCCGTTAACACTGTTGAAGACGCATCAATTCCTAGTTCAAGTGAATACCTGCACCCAGTTGGCTCCCCTACCAAAGAAAAAGGACTATGATCCAAAATCTACACAGTTAACACCTGATGAATTGCTACTGGCCCTCATGAAATACTTTGGCTTTGTGTTCCCCCTTCTGAAGGAGATGAGATGCCTGGAGCCCTTATCCTGCACCCTTGGTGGATGTGGAGAAGATTAAGCTAGGCCCTAATGTGGGTCGACCTGATAAAGGCTGTACTTTGTTCTCCATTCCTAGCAATATTCGAGTTAGGAAATCACAAATGCAAGACCCATGGACAAGTTGCTACGGGATTCATGGACGATAGGAACTTTGTCAATAGCAATATAAAGAAGCCTTGTGGGAGGGAGCCAAGGGAGGCATTAAGAAACAAAGTTTTGGCCTGGCTCCACCAAAGAACTGGGCCAGGAGTAAGACACTCAGACTTGAAATTTGTACGAAGATTGGAGATTGAGGAGTTTTGTAATCAGGAAAACACGGATTGTGTTCTGGTCGGATGTGGGGCTACCAACTTGTCTTTCTATCTGAGTGACAGTAAATATTTACCTAAGGGCTTCTCAAATTTGAAACTCATAGTGAAATAGCCTGGTTCTTAATTTTTATTTCAAGAATGTTTGTTTTAAGATGAACTGTGAATGTGCCACTTTTACTGTATTTGTGTTCCCTTTCTGGCGGTGCTTTTATTTATGTTTCTATGTTGTAAATTGTGTTTTGTTAAAGCGCTGTGATGCCTATGGGCTTTATAAATAAATATATATATATATACAATAAATTATATATTAGCACCTCAAAGGGTTTGCCCAAGTGTGCTAATAGCAGTAATCTTGCGTTCTGCAGGCTACACCGCCTGTTAATGGCACCAGGGCCTGGTGTTATAGACCTCGCTACGCTCAGGCCTGTAACCTGGGCCCCGAGCCTTTACCGGCCGGATGTAGCCCCAGAACGCAGGTTTATTGCACACAACTGCGTTCTGGTATATCAAGCAGAAATCCTGATTATGCTCAAATGAGGAAACCACAATAATAAAGGTTTACCATTGGGGCCCCTCAAGGTCGCCACTACAATATGGCAATTATATGCAGCTGCCCAATGTGCCAACACCAGAAGAGTACCAGGTGGAGATGGAGAAAACATGTTGGCCCTTACATCATTCAGTGTGGGCTCTAGGCAGAGGCAGCCAAAATGGCACTTTGTGTGGAATGCATTAATGCCTACAACGGCCCTGAGGGGCCAATCAGGATTTCCCATTAAAAAGTATAGTTCCTTGATTATACATGTTGTGTTTTGCTGCTCACCTTGTTTTTGGCCTCATCACAAGTCATCCGGTAGCCCTTAAATGCGGTGGTAATGATATTACAGCCGTAGTTAAGGGCTGGCCCATTCAATCATGAGTTGGGTACTAAATGGGCTGTTTTACCTCCAGCTTTTTGCTGGAGATGAAAATCCCATTTACACAGCCTGACCACCAGTTGGGCGGTAGTCCATAAAAGTGTCAGTAACAGTGTTACCACCACATTTAAGGGCCACCCAATGTCGAGTCTGGCTCGTTTACCCCCAGCTCAGAGCTGGGTGTAAGCACGCCGTAAAAATGCGTATTGTCAGCGCAATTACCGCTGGTGGTATTACCGCACAGTAATTGCACAAAAAATTCCCCATTATGTCCAATGGACCCAATGGGGAATGGGGAGTTACAGTTAGCGCCCAACCCATGATCCAATGGTAATAGCGCCGGAAGGGTGGATGTGAACGCAGATAAAGTTGGGCGGTATCCCAGGCGGGATACTGCACAACTCGTGATAAGGCACTTAATGCGCTGTTTTTGGCGATATTACCGGCAGCTGTATTACCGCGCAGTATTAGCCCCAACAATTCCCCATTCAGTCCAATGGAGAATGGGAATTTACCGTAACACCCAAACTGTGATCTGGCGGTAATACCGCCGGACGGGTCTGCGCTAACGCAAATAAAGTTGCCCGTTATCCCAGCCGGGATACCACCCAACTCATGATGAGGCCTTCTGTCATATAACCCTGATGTCTGACATTATGTAATTGCATGCATCAGTATGACAAGGACATGCAGATTAGAGGATTGCATTCTCGCATAAAAATGGGCACTGCATTAATTTGTAAAATTATCCATCGCCATGCAAAAACAAATGCTCTACTTTCTTGCACTTCCATTTCGCTTGATAAGCCATCTGTTTCCTGGCAAAACGCAGATCTCACACTCATAGGCATGAGGCATGTTTACGAGGGCTGTGATAGCTGATAAATAAAGCATTTTTCCTCGGCTATATACATTTAATGCACTATTAGGGCACTATTAACTGAGAACCAGCAGTACACTTGAAATGGGTGCGTTGCCAGACCCTAAGTGCACCCTTTTAGCGAGCAATTCCATTAACTCTGTGTCAGCTCAGAATTTGACAGCAATCTCTTTTTTTTAAAGAATAATCTTGAATGTGACAAAATAATCTATTGTACTTGTGACCTTCACAACCACAGAATTGTCATTGTTCTGCTTTTACCTGTTTGGGATTCCTTCAGTTACTTCCTTTAGAGAACAGTTGTCACATTATGCTTTCTTCGTTTTAACCCCATCACTTCGCTTAGCAATTTAGGCTTGAAAGACTGTATTTATTGGGACGTCAACAAAAGAAATTGCAACTATGTATACATTTTAAGGTAAAACAAAGGGAAGAAGGGTTGTGTAAATATGCACAGCGAGTCGAACGTATTGCATTAGGAGGAGAACTGTGTATTTGTTAATAACGGGTTAAGTGCGCGTGCATTATTTTTGCAATGTTTTATACCGTGAGAAATATTATATCTTATCAAGTGATAAGGTTTTATATAAGTAGCGAGCCTCAACAGGACTATAACCGCATCAGGGATTTCTGAATGCCCCACAAATAAACTATTAAAGTCTAAAATTGTAAAACCAGTTAGAAAAAGAGATGATACAGAGCACGTAACGAAGAGGGGATGGTAGTAGCCTGTAGCGCCATTTTGGGAAATTGTGAAAACGGGAAGAGCACAACAAGGTATTGTAAGAATAGCAAATAGGTTGGATAAAGTAATTTAAGGCCCGCAAATCGGAAATCAATGCACAGAGTTCTATGAATGCTAAACTGGCATGCCAAGTGAATTTAGAAAGAGAATACTAACACTTGTAATTGAAGTAGACCTGTATAATAAACGTAGTAAAGTACCTGGCCACAAAGAGGAAGGACAGGAGATCATGTATGCTACAGATAGATTGCATGTTACTGAGGAGAGGAGCACCATGATCAAACAAAAGCAAGTGAGCCTTTACAATATAACCAAACTGCCTGGTGACTTGTAATATGCATAGAATAATAACAATTACCATTTTTATAGCACACAGCCGTTAGAGCCACTTTGTGTAGACAAGTGTTATGTCTAACCAGCTCTATTATACTCAGTTCATCGACCTCAATAGGGCAAAGGGCATAGGTGGCTGTGCCGTGATTTAAACCTGTAATTGTTGTACACTGATATCGAAGACAATCACTTACTTCCTGTGCTATTTTGCCAGCTTATGACATGCGGTTGACGGTATTTTAATGCTTTTGACACATTTGAGGCTATTTTGGATGAAAGAAAATCATTTTAACATGTTAAATTGGACCTCATTACAAGTTTGGAGGTAGCCATGCCGTAAATAAAGGCAGGCTACCTCCAAACTTGCCTAAAAATCCGGCACCCGCGAATGGGCAATTACCGAAGTATTCCGGCTCCGCCATACCCGATAATTGCCCTTTCGTGGGTGCCGGAATCCGGTGTTCCCCATTCCCATTCGAGCCCCCTGGGGCTCAATGGGAATGGGGATGCATGTAGCACCGGCACCAATCATTACGGTGCCTCTGCTACAGGCATGCTGTGCTTGCGGGTGCCTTTCATTCCGCCAGGTCAGACCTGGCGGAATGAAAGGCACCCGCAAGCACATCTTGGAGTTTGCCGGTCCGGATACAATGGTACTGGCAAGCTTACCAGTACCGTTTTATCCAGACCGGCAAACTCGTAATGTATGCATAATGGAACAACTGTTGAATATAGTGTTTAGAACAAAGAATTCATTCTTTAAAACTAAAATGCGCCTCATCATGGGGTAGGTGGTAAATCCCGCCAGTAGGCTACCGCTGACCCCATAACACTGTTTCTGCCGCCCGATATCCCAGTGCTTATGGGATATCATAAACGGCAGTGGAACGGTAAATCCCCATTCCTGTGGAGTCCCATAGGTTAACGGTGCCGGTGCTTCCGTGAAAGCACTGCCGGTAGGGGCCTGAACTCCCGGCAGGTCTGGCCTTTCGGGTGTACAGTGCCCCTGCCGGCAGACTCGTAGTTTGGCGGTCTGGAAAAGGTGCCGATACGTTGCTAACAGCACCCTTAATTCCAGACCACCAAACTTATAATGAAGCCCAATGTGTTTGGGTGAATATGTGAAAGGTGTTTTTTCGATAGGAAATGTCTAATTTTTAAAACAAATAACGTTAAGGAATATTATCACATATAAGCATTTCAGTTCTATATATTTTCATAGTATTTATTGTTCGCTGTGCATATTGTCTTCTCTTACGTTCCCCCACATATGCTGCCTAAATTTGGGGATACGATAGGTCACAGATGAGAGCTGTAGTAGGTGGGCCGAAGACATTTCCCTCCTGACTTCTCCCATTCACCTGCCAAGTGGTCTCAGAGCACTGCCCTGCTGATGAGAAAGACCAGGAAGGATATGACTCTGGTGATTGATTGGCAGAATCAACTAACCTGATGCGATGGTTAGGTCACATGACCCCTTCAGATGAAGGCCTTACTGCTCTCTCCACTCCATCACCTCTACACACCTCATCCGCACACTTGTGTACAGGTGCGTTACACACGACTTATCACATCGTATCATATCATGTATCCCGTCAAGTGAGATGCACACTATAGTCTTTCTGACTCTACCCGGCAGTACCTCTGCAACATCACAATTACCGAAGCCCTGCACCATTGCATGCACACGTCAAACACATTCTGTACACACTCTCTCCGACAACCTGCACAGCCACATCCACAAAACTCTCATTTCTACCCACTTACTACTTATCAAACATTCATGCAAACTCATGCTGATCAACACACACGCCACATTCCTTACATAGCAGACATCACCAACCTCACAACCATACAAAACCTAGACATGCTCTTCATTAGTGGGAACTAACTGGTTTTCCCCACCTACTTTCTCACCCTTCTTGTTTCCACAGCATACAGAATCCACCACATTAACCATACAAAATAAACTGGAGAATGATTCCTCGCGGAGGAGCAACCTCAAGGAATATTCAAATCGGACTTTTATGGAATCCAGCACCTGTCACATTCAACACACAAATAACCACAATTCATCTTTGCTGACTCCTTTTGTTTGCAGAACCCCAGCATACTTCCCAACATACCTCCCTTACAGCTACTAAGTCACAGACATTCATGCTTTGTCTGGAAGATCCCGTGAAGCCATGTCCTGGCATTTCATACCAATTAACTCTCCCAAAGGCCTTAAGGCTTTTTGGATCCTGAGCTATACTTACTCGAGTCTATGTGATTTCAACGAATTGAAAAACAAAATTAAATAACAACCAAACATTTATAATAAACAGAATATAGATTTTATTTTTTCATTTGGGTGTTCTCCCCTAAACTTGATATTTTTTGATTATTATTGTTTTGTTATTAATGTTAATCTCTGTTTTCCATTCGGTAAAATTACTGGATACCCACTTAGTCTGTAGTTCCTGTGTTTCCAGAGGCGCAAACTGTCATTCTTGCTTCTGACTTCCCTGTCATTCCCCAGCCCTTCCAACCACATGGATTCTACCCGCAGGCCTTAACGAGTTCACAACACCCTCAAGCACTTAATTTCTTTTTCTTTTTCAGAATCCAGGCCACACTTACCTTACAGGTTCTATGTCCCTTGAACTGCAAACTTCCATCCTTGCTTATGCCTTCCCTGAAGTCCCACCGCTGACACCCTGTAATACATGATCCTCCTCCCAGGTCAGAAGCACTGCGGCCCACCCTCCAACACCTTATTCTTTTTGTTTTGTAGAGCCCCCCCAAGGCAGCCCACATTAGGGCTTCTCCAGAGAGGGGCAGACAAAGGCATAGGCGATGACTGTTTGGGCCGGAAAGGGCCAGTCCATCTGCTTTAAAGTCAACATACTAGACTTCATCATGTGGCAGTCACCTGCAACTACCTCCACCGTCCCACACTCATTGGTAGTCATAAATGGCGAAGCCACCAACAAGTTCACTGTGCCTCGAACCCAGCAAACCTTATCTTGGTCACCTTGATTACAACCCTCATACAACCCACCCACATTTTAAAGGTGTACAATTAATCAAAATGAAGACAATCTCAGGCCAACAACTCTCTGACATCCTTAAACCACTCAAATAAATTAATACATTATTGGGCTTTTATAACGTGCCTTAACAAGACCATACTGTTCTCAAAGTGCCTATCAATATCCGAGTTTTAGGTCATATCTATCTTGTCTTCCCATTGGATCACCAGACTTTAATCTGCTGGAGGAAAATTAAAGTAGGGGATATAGATGGATGAAATACAGAAAGGAGAATAGGAGATATGGAAAGGAGCATGAGATGTGTGAAAATTGATTGAATTATCTTTTAATTTTTTGAATCTTTTATTGAATTGATAGAGTTGTAAGTGTATAGTATGGATGCATGTGGGGCTCGAGAGGTAAATCCCCATTTCCATTCCATGGAGTCCCATAGGACTTACCGGGCCGATAATACCGGCAGTTTTTTGCCGGAAGGGTTCTGATTTATCTCAGCTCTTAGCTGTAGGGAAATCGTCCATCCGTACTGGGAAAGTTGTAGTTGGACGTTCTGGTAAAAGTGCTGGTAAATGATATTACTGGTACTTTTACCCTGTACCGGCCACCTTATAAAGAGACCCTTTCTCTGTATCTCAAGAGAGTATTTTTGAACGTTGGAGAAAGGGAACGTTCCAAATATACAGGTTTTTGCCGCAGCTTTTTGTGGGTAGCCACTAGATTTGAAAGGCACGTATAACTCTCTCTATGTTCTCATAGGTCGAACTCCAATCCTGGCATTGAAGCTTTTTTTTATGCATAAAGGGATTAGCCATGACATCAATCAAGTTGAGTCCGCAGGAAGACAACAAATCACCGCATTTTGTTCTGCAGGGATTTATAGAACCGTGCAGGAAATGTCCTCAGACAATCAAGAACAAGGAGGATCAAAACATTTCTTACACAAAAGCAGTTGTTGCCAAGAGAGATGTATATTCGGGGAAGTAATCCCAAATTCCGAACGCATGTCTGGCTTTGGCGTTTCATTTGGTACCATTAAAACATTTTTCCAGAGAAAGCCCTCCAACACAGTCAGAATGATATCAAATAGCATGTGGTAGATTTCAAGAACATAGATTAGGGAGGCCACCACTTTAATTTCATAGAATGTAAGTCCTGCCAAGCGTGAACATTTGCCAAATTGTTTATGAAAGTGTTTCATTTGGGTTAACAAATGGGGAGCATTACTTTTCAATGTATTCATGAGGAATTTTTTATTTGGCTAGGCTGAAATCATAAATCCCAAATATTTTAAATCATTGACCGTCTCCAGTGTTTGGCCTAATAACCACCAATTATGTTTGATCTGCTTTAGCCACGCAGAGTAATGCAAGACCTTAGTCTTCTTAACGTTAATGACAAGATCATTTGCTGCTGTTTGTTCGAAAGCGCAGAGTAATCGCTGCAGACCAATTTGGGTGCAATCAAAAAGAATAACATCATCGATGTTTGTGATCCATGATAATTTTGTGTTAAAGATCTTTGGAAAAATGAAAGCAGCCCAAGAAAGTGCTCTTCCCATATCCGAGAGATATAAACGAAAGAGAAATGGGGCCAGAATACATCCCTGAAACAATCCTCTATAGGTGGTTGCGATGAATCAACTTCTGGAATGCCAGTGGTGCACAGATGAATATCGGTTTCTAAACCGGTTTCAATCAGCCCCACACCTCTAGTAAACCATAAGGGATCCAGAAGGGACAGAACACAAATTAAAAACCTCCTTGTCAAATTTTGGTAACGTGGGGGGGCGCTGCTGAGCGCTGAACAAGATGGCCGCCTGAGTCTCGAGCTCCGGAGCCGGCAGATCTCGAGATCCTGAATCGGCACCTTTGAACACCGGATAGCCGTTCCCGGCTCATGCGTTTTTGAAGCGGCCACCCCGAGGACCCAGCAGACCGAATTTCGTCGGAAATCGGATCCCCAGGACGTGATTCCTAGACGACGCCGCACCATCCCCCCACTCGGCTGCAGCGCTCCCGCGCAGAAACTCACCCTCTGGTGGAGCGGACGGGCTCGCCCGGGGCTGGCGTTATCCCCCCCGCCTCGGCGGGTGCAGGCTGCCGGGTGGCGGTCCGCCTCCCCCCAATCTCGAGGTGCAGCTGGGGGCGGCTGGGATACATCTTCAACCCGCACGCTGCTGGCTTGCTCGAGCGCCCGCGGCCTGGTGTGCACCGGAGCTGCCCGGGACCCTCTCTACACCTGCTGGACCCCGGCGGGGCTGCCGCCGACAACGGGACACGCGGTGCAGCGGATCCCTGCGCCACCAGGTACGTGGGTCACGGGAGGCCCCCGCGGACTTGTCCTGGGCAGCGGCATTACCTCACCTCTCCCATTCACGGTGCCGAGGACTATTCGCCGGCGCCCCCGGCCTCTGGGCCCATCAGCCGCCAGTGCTGCCCCGGGCCTGGCGCCTCCCCCGGCTCGCATCTGTCCTGGTGTCCCCCCCGGAACCTCTCTCATCCCCCCGCTCCACTGGCCACCACGGGCTGCGGGTGTCTCCTTCCAGGGTGGCCTTCAGGGGGGCCACGGTGATCTTGCTGACACTGCACCGCCCGGGCCCTTCAACCCACCGGCTGCCTGACCTGTCTTCTGCACGGGGCTGCGGCTTCTCTGCCGCCTGAGCGTTGTGTCGGGAGGCACCCCCCCCATCATTCATCGCTCTCAACCACCCATATCTGGGTCCAGGCTCACATTTTGCTCGCTGGGCGCCATTGCCCCTAACTCTGGGATCTACTGCCCCCGAGGTCTCCTCACGTTTCCCCCCGCGCCTCTCTGGACTGTCTGGGACCTTTTGGCCTGCACTGGTGACCACGGCTTCACATCTGGGGAGCCGGAGGGCTTCGCCGGGGCTGGTTGTTGTGTTGTTGCATTAATGGCGCGGCATGGTGAATAGCTCTGGTGGGGCTTGTTGGTTCCTTAGTCTGTTTTTGTGTGTTACAGTACCTCTCTGGTAACGGAAAGGACACATACCCGCCTCTTGAGGTGATGTGGAGTTGAGGAAAATCCAAGTGTGTTAGCTGCCCCACAAACTTCACATCTACACGGATTCTCGGCCACGGCTTCACCTGCATCACTCCCTGTCTAGCACCATACTCTGCGCCCTACCTCGGGTGATATAGGGCCTGGGCCTCCCCCCTCTCCCCACTTGACTTTCAACATCGCCAGGATGACCAAGGGAGGGGTGAGGAAACAGAGCTCTATCAACGTGTTTGCTAAGGCTGCGTCGAGATCGTCAGGGGAGACCAACGAGCAGACCCCAGCCACACCTCCACCCGATGCAGTACCGGAATCCCAAAATATGTTGGACTTCATTCGCGAGGGCTTCACCGCACTGCACTCAAAACTGGATGACATGAACGGTACTATATCTTCTATTAAGGCCCACATCGAGCGGACTGACAGCCGTGTGTCAGAAGTCGAGACGCGGGTCGGCTCCGCCGAGGATGCATTGGGAGCCCTGCGCTCCGAGGTCACTGCTCTCTCCAACCGAGTCCTTGAGGTAGAGAAGAAGAACGAGGACTTGGAATCTCGTTTGAGGCGTAACAACCTCCGCATCATCGGGGTTCCCGAGAACGAAGTGCACGAACCGATGGAGGACTTTGTCGAGCGCACGTTGGTCTCGCTCTTGGATTCTCCCAAGCTCTCCCCACACTTCGCTATTGAGCGGGCACACAGAGCCCTGACGGCTAAACCCAGACCTGGGGCCCAACCCCGGCCCATCATAGCCCGAGTGCTGAATTTCCCTGACCGGGATGCCCTCCTCAGGGCGGCTAGAATCAAAGGGGAGCTACTACTGGATGGTGCCAGGATTCATCTCTATCCGGACTTCTTCACAGCTGTCCAACGCGAACGCAAGACTTTTCAGGCTGTGAAGCGCAGGCTGCGGGACCACTCAGTCAAATACGCCATGCTCTACCCTGCCAAGCTCCGCATAGAGCATGCCAACCAGGTGTTTTTTTTCACGATCCCGGAGGAGGCCTCCAGGTTCATCGACGAACATTTCCCTGGTTGACCTCTCCCCTCTCCTCACGAGTCTGCAGTTATCCTTCTGTCCCGACGGGGAGAAGCCGAGCAAGGCCGCCTTCCTGTATCGGGGTTACTTGATCCCCTACTTCGTAATCTGCTTGTTGTGTTCATTCTTACAAATGTGTGCCTTATCATCATGTGCCAGAACCCTGTCCAAGTCATTTGTTAAGATCCACTGTGGGCACACCTTATCTTATTAGATCTGCCGCGGCCCGGACTACGCGGCTAGTCCGGCCCTCAGGCCCCCAGGCGTTGATGCCTTTGGTTAGGTTTTGGTTGAGGGGGGTTGGGATTGTCATCCCTCTGTTTGGGGGGATGTGGGCGGGGGTGGGACATGTTAGGGTTTTCGTTGTTAAAAAGTTGGCGCTGGCAGCGAAGGCGAGCCGTGAGGTGGTGCTCAGGGCTTGGTGCGGCACGACTGTGAAATTGACCCGTTGGGTACTGACATTCGGTCTCCTTCGATCACCACCATATCTGTGACCAAGAGTGACTTGACCTTTATGAGCTGGAACGTACGTGGGTTGGGAAATTACAAAAAATGAGACAGCTCCAGCTGCAGACTGAGCGTCATGGGTCCAAGATTTTGTTTCTGCAAGAGACACATGCCCGCGCGGAACAGTGTATGCGTTTTGCCAAAACTTGGGGCCCCCATAGATACTTCACCGATTTCTCCACCCAAAGCCGGGGGGTCATGACCCTTATTCACAAAAGCCTCCAGTTTTCTCTTATTTCCTCACAAATAGACCCTCAAGGCAGATATGTTCTGCTCCATGCTACGCTTCAACAAAGGGAGGTGGTCCTGATGAACATTTACGGCCCTAACCTAGACGACCCAGACTTTTATGTACATGTCACGTCCCCCCTCGAAGGCTTCCCCCTGGTTCCCATCCTTTGGGGAGGCGACTTCAACACAATTTTCGACGTGGCCCTGGACAGATCTGGTTCCAGGCCCCGTCTACTCTGTAGGGCAGCCTATGCTGCACTATCATCTCTGCCCCGTCTCGCTATGGTGGACGCATGGAGATTCTTTTACCCGGACTCCCGTGTGTTCTCTTTTTACTCCTCAGTCCACGACTCCTATTCCCGCATTGACAGATGGGTGATCTCCAACGAACTGGTTAAGAGCGTTATACAACTAATGATCCTCCCCAGAACCCTATCTGCCCACTCGCCAGTCACTGTAACCATTAGCTGGGGCCCCGATCCTGGCCGGCCACGTAGCTGGAGGCTGAAGCCCCTGTCCTTATTGGACCCGGAGTTCTGCTCAGAGCTCGAGCGGTCGATTGAGGAGTTCTTCGAGACTAATACGGGCTCGGTAGCGACCCAGGCCACTCTATGGGAGTCATTTAAGGCTTATACCAGAGGGATCGCGTTGTCGAAGGAGAATGGGGTCCTGAAGTCAATCCGGAGGGATCTCACTGCTAGTGAATCCAGACTATCTACCCTGGAAGCCGCATGCTCACTTCACCCCACCTCGAGCGGCCTGGCTGACATAGGGTCGGAATTAGACACGTTTCGGTCCCTCGCGGATCGTGAACAAAGTTTTTGGGATAATCCTGGCATTGCGAGGAGATATGGGGAGGGAGAGCGCCCTGGCCGATTTCTAGCATGTCTGATCCGTCATGAGACGGAGTCCCCACACATAATCGGGCTCGAGAGACCTGACGGCTCCATGGCTGTCTTCTCGCAAGATATCAATAGGGAATTCTTTACATTTTATGAAACTCTATACTCCAACTCAGATGAGGTGCCGGTGATGGAGATCGACTCCTTTCTCAGAGCCCTCCCTCTCTCAGCCCTGTCCCCGGAAGCCGTGGCCTCCCTCGACTCTCCCCTCACACTGGAGGAGCTGTCGGACGCTATCGACTCCTTATCCTCGGGCCGCGTCCCCGGTTCGGACGGTATCCCGGTCGAATTTTACAAGCAGTTTAAGTCACAGCTGCTTCCCCACTTGCTAGCTCTCTGGGAGGAGTCTGTGGAGTCCGGCGTGTTCCCCCCTTCACTCCGGGAGGCTACTATCACAGTACTACTTAAATTGGGCAAACCCCCCCTGCAATGTAGCTCATACCGTCCGCTTTCACTCATAAATTGCGATGTCAAGGTATATGCCAAGGCCCTGGCGCTCCGGTTGGCTCCCCTCCTGCCATCTATTATCCACCCAGATCAGGCGGGTTTCATCCCTGGTCGCTCCACCTCCTTGAGCCTGAGGCGCCTATTTAATATAATTGACAGAATCAGTCCCGACACGCAGGCAGTAGCTGTCACCCTTGATATGCAAAAGGCGTTTGACTCGGTCTCGTGGAGGTACCTTTGGCAGGTTCTTGACTGCTGCAAGTTTGGCCCCTCCTTTCTCTCCTGGGTCAGATTGCTTTACTCTTCCCCGGTGGCCAGGGTTCGCACTGATGACCACTGTTCTCCCCTCTTTGAGATCGCCAGGGGGACGAGACAGGGGTGCCCCTTCTCGCCCTTGATCTTCGCCATAGCAATAGAGCCCTTCGCTGATATGCTCTGCCAACTTCATGCTCACAGAGGCCTCCGCACGGCGGGCCAGGCGGACATAGTGTCCCTATATGCGGATGATGCATTGTTGTTTGTGCGCTCGCCCTCCATCAACTTACCCCCAATACTGGAGGACATCATTCGGTTCGGCCGAATCTCTGGTCTCAAAGTGAATTGTTCAAAATCCACTCTCTTCCCACTTACAGAATGCACTCTCCCTCCTCCTGATACCTTGGGCTTCACTTGGTCTCAGTCTACATTCACCTACTTGGGCATAGCGGTGACTCGCCAACAGGCGTTGACCTTCCAGGAAAACTATCAGAAATATCTCACACACCTGACGGCTAGGGTCCGGGCCTGGGACAGGCTCCCGATCTCCCTGGCGGGCAGGATAGGGCTACTGAAGATGGTGGTGTTACCCCAGTTGCTTTACAGGTTCATTAACATACCCCTGTGGCCGGGGGAGGGCTTTTTCCGGGACTTGACCCGCACTGTGAATTCCTTTCTCTGGCACTCGGGTGCGGTCTGCCTAAAACTTGACACCTTATCTAGCCCCATTTCTAACGGGGGCTTCGGTGCCCCTAATTTTCTCAAATACTGGCTGGTATCCCAAATCCAATACACATCTCACTGGTTTAATACAATAGACCCACCCCCGCATGTTCGACTTGAGAAGCTTGCGGTCTGTGACCGGGATATCCGCTCCTTGGTGATACACCCCGCCTCCTCAGCATTGGACTCACAGAGCCCGGTCGCTTGCACCTCCCTTGCTCTGGCGAAAATGTGGAAACTAGTCAAAACTACATACGCCTTTCACGGCAACCTCCCCCTCTGGAATTTCCTCCCGGGGGTCCCGCAGGTCCCATCGGGCACGGTGTGCCGCTGGGCGGACGCAGGCTATGAGCTGCTGTGCGACGTGTGCAACCAGGGTATATTTGTTGAATGGCCCGATCTCCCGTTGCCCCTGAGGAGTGACCAGGGTGCATGGCTTCAATACGCATCCCTCCGCAGGACCCTCAAACGCAATTACCAAACATTCCCGGCGTTGCCCCCGGACGACCCAGCTATTGAAGAGCTCACCCCCCCCGGGCCCACAAGGGGTAAAATCTCTAGGTTGTACACAATGTTGCAGTCCAGATCTGTCCCCGATTTCGCTAGACTGAGGGGGTTATGGGAGGCGGACTTGGGTGTTGAGATTTCGGACGAACGCTGGGCACATCTATGCGAGCGCACACATCGAGTATCCTTTAACTCCCGTCTTAAACTCATTCAATTCAAAGTACTACACAGATTTCACTACACCCCGATCAGACTACATCGTATGTCCAGGGATCACCCTTCCAGCTGCCCTAGGTGCCATCATGACGACGCTGACTACATACACATGATTCTGTCCTGCCCTCGCCTCTCACAGTTTTGGGAGGCAGTTTGCTCGACAATGTCTGCGGTTCTCGGCCATCCCATTGTTCCTTCTCCGCTGGTTTGTCTCTTTCACAATCTCCCAGGTCTCTCCCGTGATTCCAAAAAATTAGCTGGCCTATGCCTCCTGCTTGCGGTGCGCACCATCCTACTCTGTTGGCTTCGTCCCTTGCCCCCCACACACGCTCAATGGCTGAGGGCGGTTACTTGGGCCTCGGACTCTGAGGAAGCCTGGTCCCATATACAACCTGCCCACTCTAGACCTAGAAATGTATGGCTTAAGTTCCGCTCTTACATGTCCGATCTGATTGCGACACCGGACGCTTCCCCCCCGCCCTCTTCCCCCCACCGGCTCAGGTCCTCCCCCCTGTTGCGGGCTTCTGGTGCCCAATTCATTCTGTGATTGTACCCACTGATTGTGATGTTATGTGTAATAACCTCTGTGCACCTACAATGTTTATATGGCATTCATGCTGTAAGGCCTCATGCTGTTCGCTTGTTTGTTGCTGCCACGCTGAATAATAAAAAGAAGTTTAAAAAAAAAAAAATGTTGGTAACGTGGACGGAACAGCAGGCTTATCTCTGACAGATCGTGGATCGTTGGTTAGTTGCAGCACAGCGGAAATACTATTATTTCCCAATGATGAAAGGGACTGTCCAGTCAAGGTTGTATAAAAATATCTACTTTATTATTATCACAAAAGACAGTTCTAGCAACACTACAAAATACAACCCACGCTGTTAAAGAATGCAGAGGACAGATAGCTTCAAAGAAGGAAGGGATAAACTCTGGATGCTGACAGGAGGGTGTTCGGTATAGTAAATAATCGCAACAGTTAAAGCTTACATGGCTTAAGCACAAAGGGTGCAATGGGTCTTAACATGTCTCTAGATGCCTTTGAAAAAGGACCAGGGGGACAGAACCACAATGCACCTTGTGCTTGTAGGTGTTCTTTGTGCTCGACAGGGTTGAGTCGGTTTCAGGGTGCTTTTCAGCTTCTATGACAGAGTTCAAGACAGGAGATAGCTGCGGGTATCAAGCGGCAAACAGGTTGACAAGTGAAACTGGATTGACAGCTGCAGTGCTGGTCGGTGGTTTGAAGCACTGGTTAAGACATCTTGCATGTCTTTAAGCGACTGCGACATGACAGTAGTCAATGTTGCAGTCGGTTGTAACTCGAGGAACACAACTGGCTCGAAAATGTGCTTTAGGGCAGATGTCTGTAGATGCTAATTGATGCACTTCTCCTAGCTTCTTTACTGAGCTCGTATCATCCTTTAAGGCGGATGGCCCATAGCTGGGGAGTGTCTTGCAGGCAGCTGCATTGTCCTTGGTTTCAGGTTCAGAGACTCTCTGGCACTTCCCACATAGGAAGCTTGCTGCAGAGCCTAGCAGGGCACGCTGTGTGCTGGTTGGGTACCGGTTCTTGAGGTGCTGGAGGGTCCTCTGGATTCTGAATCCCCCTCTCTTCCCTCAGAGATGTTTAGGGGAGGGACCTTACTTCCCTTTTGGAGCTTGGCATTCCTTTACTGGTGCAAGATGTAAGGATGACTGTACCTTCAGCCATGTTCCAGTGATGAGCTCTTCCTTCTGCTTCTGGTGATTCCCTCAGGTGATCTGTCAAAAGAGGGGCTCAGCCCTCTTTTAATGTCAAATGGACCAAAGAGATTGGTGTAGGCTAAGCCGATATTAATGAACCAATCCTGGGTCCTAACCAACAACCTCCTGTATGTGTGAGGTAATACCTGAGTTCTCTGCAACTGAAAAGGTAAAGGGGTGAAGAAAACGTGTAATACTAAGTCCCACATATCTTCCTGTCTGTTGCGGATCAAAGGGTCTCTCTGCTTAATGGAGCTCTCTGTGGTTCCTGATTAAAGCGACAGGTCTCCCTTGAAGCTGCAGTGAGACCATACTCTCTGGCTCCGCCAAACCACATTGTTGTACCTTGTCAATGGGGTTCCCGTGTGTGGTGAACTACTGTAAACATGCATTCCCAGACATGACACTGCACTGTCAATTGATACTGAAGGCAGGAGCTGGCTTCAGATTGACACAATTGCATATGAAAGGTTATTGAGGTTTCTGGTCTCCATTGTTAACTGCTGCAGCAGGATCCCATGTGGGCCTGTTTCAATTACCCTCTGAATGGTATGCAAATAGCTGCCACCAGGTGCAGGGCCCAACCAAAGAACAGGGTGGCTCCATGGAACCTTTGTTAGTGAATCAGGCTGGCCATGTCAGAGGGAAGGTTTGGTCCTCCCCCTTCTGGAGATGCATTGTGTACTCCTTCTGTCTTATCCTAGCTAAATATGACAGGGGGCACTGCGCCTTTAGGGTGTGTCCACCCAGAGTACAGGTTTCTATGTGTTTGTTGTGCAGTGAGCACTGGAAAATGTGTGCAGATCAGCCCCTTACATTTTCTGTAGGTTGAATGACCATCATTCAATTTAATTTCAAATGTCAAAAAACCCCATGAGAGCTAATGAGAGATCGATGCTAGCCATATACACATTAAGGATCTCTCTGGACCATGTGCATCTTTGAATAGTATCAACAATAAGTCCGGAAAGGTTAGGGACTATTCCCACCCGAGAGCTGGTTTAATTATTTTTTAAGGTGCTATTCAGTGCCTCCCATTGATTTAATTCCCTTAACAAAAGGGAAACAAAGATGTTTGAATCCGAGCCTAGGAGGGCTATAGGCTGATAATTCAAGGGACTGGCTTTGTCACCTCTTTTGAAAATAGGCAAAGCATGGGAAGATGTCTACGTAACTGAACTTTTTCTCTTTTAAAAAAGACAAAAGAGAATGTTTAGGATGCTGGCCCACATTGCTGGATCTTGTCTAAGGTGCCTATTACATTAACCATTCGGACCTATTTCATGGGAGTTACTCAAATTAATGTCCTCTACTTCGTACTTCAGGCACCACACTGCATTAGTGCTCCTAACTCAGTAGTTGGTCATATAGAGTCATATAATAGGTGCCAAGGTTGACCCCAGGATAGAATTTTCTTGAGAAATTATTTGGGACCGACCCAGTGAGTTTACCAGTTTCAAGTAATTGGAGCTAGATTTTATCACAATGCAGTTCAACACAGTTTCACCATTGCGCTGCAGTAAGTTAATGTGTAACATTTTTACTTTGGCTTTGTATTTTTGCCTGAAGTTAGGCGTTACTTCAGTTTTCTTTTCACTCACCCAATCAAACTTAACAATAGCCTTAATGGAAGATTTTAATTTTGCTTTCAGAGCTTGAATCTCAGGATTAAGGGGGTAATTCATGGAATCAAGCGCATGAAGTGGTGCATGCGGCTGGCGCACAGAGGGAGCGTGCACAAGCTTACGCCAGCTGCGTGTGCCAAATCCCATTTAGACGCACCGTGTATACATGGATTTAAACATCCATTTTATTTTTAAATGTTTTTATTGGCATTTTGGTAAAAGACATTCGCGTTACAAGAGGTTAATTATGCAGTAATGCCAGTTTTAAATAACCATCAAACAAAACAATCGATACTCGTTACAGTCTTGGCATGTGAAACATGAGAACGAGCGGATGTCTCCTCATGCGGGGTGCCGTTCTTGCCCTTCTTGGGGGCAACTCCTCCAGTTCACGCCTGGTGGGGGTGGGCAGTTTGCCACCCAGGCGTAGGGGGAGTGAACATCATGGTGTTCAGTTTGTTTATGGAGGCTTGTCGTCGGAAGGATGAAACATGTCCCATACTAGTGCTTTCCAGGCAACCCATTTGTCACTACCATCCAGCTCTGATCTGCTTACCGCCTCTGCCCATACCTTAGTGTCAGCCTCCGCCCACCTCTCGAATTCCCTATGCCAATGTTGGTACCGTGGCCCCCCAGCCCTCTTCCATGATATGGCAATGGTTCTCTTGGCCAGGATGCATGCGAGGTCCATGAATTTATGCACATGCTTATGTTTGCTAATCCTGGGGTAAGCACCAAACAGGCACTCTTTCGGTGACCACTCATACCAGGCGACGCCAGCAGCTCTACAGGCTTGTTCTATCCACACCCAAAGATCCCTCGCCAGCTCGCAGCCCCAAAACTTATGTATCATATCTGCCTCCTCCCTACTGCACCATGGGCAAACCGAGCTGGCGTTCCTGTTGAAGGTGGCTATTCTGTGTGGGGTCATGTAGGTGTGGTACAGAGCGTTTAGATGTATCAGTTTGAACCAATGATTCCGACTGCTTTGGGGTAACTCAGCGCCCTCTCCTAATCCCTTTCTGTTAATGTCGTGCCCAGGTCTGCCTCCCATTGTTCTTTCAATGCTGCACTCTTGGGGTTGGGCGTGTCTATGAGCGTGCTATATAGGCTAGAGACTGGGCGCCAGCCACCATCAAGGTTGTACATTAGGGTACGAGTTGGTTCAGCCTGCGGCTCGTCCGGCCAGCCCTCCCAGCCATCTCTGGCCACCTTTCAGACCCGTTGATTCCACAGGAACTGCCCACCGGGGACCCCCTCCCGCTTCCGTATTGAGCTGAATTCCCTGAAGACCCCTTCGTCATACATGTCTCCCCCATGTATATCCCTGCCCTTCCCATCTTTGCAGAGCCGCCAGGTCCGAGCTGCCCTGGCATGCACCTGCCGCTATTGGTATCTCTGGGGTATAAGTGTGTGTGGCCCCCTGTACCGCTCGCGTTCTTTTCCATATCTTCTGCCCCAGTGTCACCACCATTGGAGTGTGTTTCGCAGCCCCAAGGGTTACCCAGAGTATTTCTTTTAGTGTGAGGGGCGCAACCAGCTGTTGTAGCAAGACAGTCTCCGGGGTGGGGTCATCAGACAGCCATTTGATCACATGGCTAAATTGGGCCGCCAGATAGTACTTTTCTAGGTTTGTCAGCTTCACGCCCCCCCGGTCATATGGCAGGTATAGGGTCTTCAGTGAGAGTCTGGGGCGAGCGGCACCACACAGGAACCCCCGGATCAGCCCCTCCAGTGTGTGGAAGAAGGAGGCCGTGACGTAATAGTGCACATTATTAAACCTCGGGAGGATGATCATCTTGGTGATAGCGACTCTACCTAGCAGTGATAGCGGTAGCCTGGCCCAGAACTTCATGGAGTTCCTCATGCCATGCAACACCCTAGCTGTGTTGTTTTCGTGTATTTGTTCAGGCGAGTGTTTAATGTAGACCCCCAGGTATTTAAACGAGACAGTCTCCCATAGTAGACCAACTGCAGGCAGCATGCTGGGGTCTCTCCTGATTAGGCCAGCAATTGGGAATATGCAGGATTTAGATCTGCTGAAGCTGATTCCAGAAACCTTGGCATAGTTGTCCACTATATCTAGGATTACCGGGATGTTTAAATGCGGGTCTCTGATGTATAGAAGGACATCATCCGCGTAAAGCGATAGTAAGTGCCCCACACCCCCGACCCAGATGCCCGCATCTAAGTATTGCTTCCTTAGGTATATCGCGATGCGTTCAAGACCCATGACGTACAGCATTGGGGAGAGCGGACAGCCCTGCCTAGTCCCCCTCTCAATATCCCAGATGGCAGACACCAACCTCCCCGTTTTAACCCTGGCCATAGGATTAGTGTACAGAATACCAACCCAGCGAATGAAGGCCTCCCCGAATCCAAACCCCCTCAATGTCGCCAACAGCCACTCCCAACAGATCGAATCAAGCGCCTTAATTGCGTCCAAAGGGAGTATAGCATATACCTTCTGGGAGCCCTCAGTCTGCGCCAGGATGTGTTGCAGTCTGCGCAGGTTTAGGGCAGTACTGCGCCCAGTTATAAAGCCTGTTTGATCGCTGTGTATTATATCCCCAATTATTCTATTCAGGCGTTTGGCGAGGACTGTGGTAAGGATTTTGACATCATAATTTAACATCACCAAAGGGCGGTATGATTCGCAGCTTTCAGTCAGTTTTCCAGGCTTCGGTATTGGGACAATTAGTGTTTCTCTCATAGACCCCGGTAATACCCCATTGGTGAAGGCTTCTTGGTAGACCTCGAGCGGGACCAGTGTGATGACATCAGCATATGTTTTATAGAACTCTGGGGGGAGTCCATCGCTGACCAGTGTTTTGCCGGAGGCGAGGGACCTTATTGCCTCAGTGATATCCTCACCCGT
Source organism: Ambystoma mexicanum (assembly GCF_040938575.1). Taxonomy (NCBI): domain Eukaryota; kingdom Metazoa; phylum Chordata; class Amphibia; order Caudata; family Ambystomatidae; genus Ambystoma; species Ambystoma mexicanum. The sequence continues at coordinate 769,491,414 of NC_090933.1, read as the reverse complement.
TATTTCAGCGTCCAGGGCCTCCCTGTGCATGTCCTCTATTATGGGAAGGCCTGTTTCATCTAGAGTGTCTAATATGTCTGAGTTTGCCACTTGGTGGTCGTGGCTGTATAAGCGGGAGTAGAAGTCACGGAAAGTGTCATTTATGTCTTGCTGCGTTTTATGTGTCGTGCCTGTTTCGTCCTTTATCTCGATGATTTGGTGCCTCGGATGTTCCCTCAGGCATAGCCATGCTAACAACCTACCCAGTTTATCGCCTTCGGCGTGTGATTTGGCTGTCTTAACTGTGAAATCGAATTTGGAGAGCCTGCCCCATGCCTCCGAACAATTCCCTCGCAGCAATGTTAGTTCTTCCTCCTCCCCCCGTGTTCCTGTAGTGTTGGTTTCCCTGTATTTTATTTCCTCTTCGGTTTTTTCAAGTTCCGCCCTTAGTGTTTTCCGTATGCCGCCGGCTCCTGCAATAGCCTCCCCCCTGACAACCACCTTCATTGCTTCCGACACCGTGCCCCAGTGTTCTATACTGCCCACGTTTGTTTCCAAGTACCCTTCTAGCTTGTCCCGTAACTCCTCTGCGAAGGTTTGGTCTGTCAGGGCATCCGGGGACATGCGCCACAGTGATGTAGGTGGTCTGGGGTCCCTCACTTTCCACAGCACCTACAGCGGGGAGTGGTGCGATATTGACCTGCCCAAGTATTGGGCAGAGTCCATTTGTGGCTGGTAATGTTTGGGCATGAATATGTAATCTATCCTGATGCGCAAGGCGTGGGGTGCAGAGAAGTACGAGTACTCTCTGTCCATTGGGTGGAATTCTCATGTCCAGGTCTAGGGATTCTATCCGTGCGCTGAGTGCCCCGGTCGCCGCATCGTTTCTGGTTACTTGTGATCTGGATCTGTCCAGTTCCCAGTCCCTTACACAATTAAAGTCCCCCCCCCCAGATGCAGAGGCTGTCCTGGCAGCCAGCTAGTTTGGCTCCCAGTGTGTCTAGGTGCTTTGGGATTCCATGGTTGGGGAAGTTTGAGTTTATTATGCAGATTTCGGTCTGCTCGATCCATCCCCTCAACAGCAGATAACGACCCTCCCGGTCCACCTCCCAGCTTGACACCTTAAACGGAACCAAAGGGCTGATCCAGCCAAGCACCCCCCCGGGTGTATTTTGAGTAGGGAGCCCCATAGCACTGCCCGTCCCAGTGGTCGCTCAGCACCCCCAGGGTTTGTTGGGTCAGATGGGTATCTTGGAGCAGGGCTATGGACACCTTCTTTCTGTTAAGGAAGGATTTAATTCTGTTCCTGCGCATGTAGGTGCCCAGGCGCCGAACATTCCATGTTAGGATTCTAATGTCATTGGCCATTTCGGCATGTGCAAACCCACCGGCTGGATCCAGAGCCATCCAGCCACTGATCTCGCCCCAGCAGACAGGCCAATTGCTTGCCCCAGCTGAGCTCACCCCCCACCCCACAACCTGCAGTACTACTCTCGCCCCTCATGCTACATGCCTCATTTTGCGCTGAGATCTCATTGCTTGTGTAATAAGAACAAACCAAAACCAAACAAATTGATAACCAAACCAGAACTAGAACTGGGTAACTGCGCTCAGCAGCCACCTTGTGTCCATGGCGTTTCGAGCACCCCCGCAACTGACTGGCCCTCCAGGGCCAAGGCATGCAGGCTGTGATGTGTCAACAACCAGCCGGCACTGAACGGTTCATGGGTGTGCGCCTTCGCCCAGTCGGAGGCCCCCTGCCTCATAAAATACTGTGGCGGTCTTCTCAGTGTCCTTTTGCGCCCGAGCAAGCTTCACTTGATGCGTTCCCCCCCCGTGGGTGTCTGAATCAACGTTCCTCATGTAACAGCTTCACGGCCATCGTCCGGGTTGTTGTGCTCCAGCAACATGTTGGCCGCAGCAGGCGTTTCAAGAAAGACGGCACGCCCTCTGTAAAGGACCTTGAGGCGGGATGGGTACATGAGCATATATTTGAGGTTCAGTTTCCTGAGTTTCAGCTTAACTGGCACGAAGGAGTTCCGGGCTCTCTGCACTGCTGGGGTGTAGTCCGGGTATATGGCTATTTTGGCGTTATCCTGGCGGATATCTCCTCCCTCTCTGGAGAACCTCAGAATGATTTCCCTATCGCAGAAGTTCAGTATCCTAGATATCATGGGTCGCAGATGCGAAACCGGAGGCGCCTTTTTTGTAGTGATCTGTGGGCACGTTCCACCGTGAACCCCTGCAATAATTTCTCCGCTCCAATCTCCTGGACTATCATGTTTTCAATGAAGTCCGTTGGGTTGGGCCCTTCCATTCGAGGTTTCTCATATCTTGTCTCATCAGTTGCATGTCCGACTTGATCTCCCCAATTCTGGTGTCGATGAAGGTACGTAAGGCTGCAATTGCTTAGAGAACCTGATTGTCACTGCTAGCGGGGCTCTCTGCAGGTTGTGCTTGTGCTTCTGGGGTGGCCTGTGGTTGCCCTTTCTGTTTGGCATTGAAGGAGTCCATGATCGTTGTTTCCTGTTTTTGTTTCGTGGATGGCATGGCCCCAGTGATGGTCGAGAGTGGAGAGGGATATAGTGGTTTTGCAAGGGTAATATTGTGCCTGGTGGTTCACGTGTTGCCTCTAGGGACCAGCCACTCGTGGTTTATAGAGGTTATAGGCCCCAGGATCTGTGTAGTATAGCATGCGGTGTGCCTTGGTACGCTGCCCCAGTGCCTTGTTTCAATGTTTGACCCATCTAGTACCTTCAGCAAATGAGGTCCCTGGGTCGTTTGTTGCTGCATGGGTGACCATGACAAATTATGTCCAGGAGTCACCGGGACCCAGCCCCTCTGCGCGTAGTGTGGTTCACTCGGTGGGCCTTAGACGTGCGGGCGCACCACGTACCTCTTATCCCCTCTGGCGTCTTCCCATGTGTACCAGGTCCCTCCAGCTCGCACCCGCCAGCCAGAGTCCTGGCAGGCCGGTCTCTGTGTCCCTCGATGTCCTCTGTCACGCCTTCTCGGTGTGTCGGGCGGGCTTCCAGCTGCTCCTCCCCCTCACTGCCGAGCCGAGGCCGCATCGGCCATCTTGAAGCCCGGGGGGTCTCGGGTTTACCATCGTCTCTTCTCCCGCCCGCACTCCGATTTTAGGATTTGTGCGGTCCGGGGGCTGGGGAAACGCTTATCGGAGCCTCCAGTGCGGGTCAAGTCACTCGTCTTGCCTTTTATTTAAAGAACGCAGGATCTTTCCAGGATCAGGGCAGGAGCCGCGGTTAAAAGCGTCCTCATGGCATGAGCTCAAGCCACGCCCCCTTAAACATCCATAACCAGCCGTGGTGCAGAGTGGTGCAGCGACCCTGCAGCAGTGCCAGTTACGCCCCCAAACCCACCCTGTGAGCCAAAAATATCTGCACATATCCCTTACATGGCGCAAAGGCCAGTGGACCAGCATACAGGCCCCCAACAAGGAAATTGCGCTGAAAACACCACTCAGCCCTCACGCAACAACCCAATCACGTGTAAAACTCCTCGCACACCACTCGGAATACGCGTACCCCGCTCACGCCAGCCCAATCGCATGTAAAACTCCCTGCGCACCCCTCAGAATATGCGTACCCCGCTCGCGCCAGTCCAATGGCATGTAAACTCCTGTACCTCGCTCGCGCCAGCCCATTCGTGGGTAAAACTCCTTGTGCACCCCTATGAATACGCGTACCCCACTCGTGCCAGGCAAATAGTGTGGAAAAAGTCCCCCCTGTGGTGTGGGCCGGCTGCGGGGCATGGTCAGGGTAGATGGGCTGGCTGTGGGGCATGGTCATGATGGATGGGCTGCCTGCAGGGCATGGGAAGGGCAGATGGGCTGCCTGCGGGGCATGTCCAGGGGTGATGGGCTGCCTGCTGGGCATGTCCAGAGGTGATGGGCTGGATGCAGGGCATGGTCAGGGTGGATGGGCAGCCTGCAGGGCATGGTGAGGGTGGATGGGCTGGCTGGGGGGCATGGTCAGGGTGGATGAGCTGCCTGCGGGTCATGTCCAGGGGTGATGGGCTGCCTGCAGGGCATGAGGAGGGTGGGTGGTCTGGCTGGGGGGCATGGTCTGGGTGGATGGGCTGTCTGTGGGGCATGTCCAGGGGTGATCGGCTGCCTGCGGGGCATGCCCAGAGGTGATGGGCTGCCTGCAGGGCATGGTCAGGATGGATGGGCTGCCTGCAGGGCATGGGGAGGGTGGATGGGCTGGCTGGGGAGCATGGTCTGGGCGGATGGGCTGCCTGCTGGACATGTCCAGGGGTGATGGGCTGGCTGCGGGGCATGGGCAGGGTGGATGGGCTGTCTGCAGGGCATGGGGAGGGTGGATGGGCTGGCTGGGGGCATGATCAGGGTGGATGGGATGCCTGCAGGGCAAGTCCAGGGGGAATGGGCTGCCTGCGGGGCATGTCCAGGGGTGATGGGCTGCCTGCGGGCATGGGGAGGGTGGATGGTCTGGCTGGGGGGCATGGTCTGGGTGAATGGGCTGCCTGCGGGGCATGTCCAGGGGTGATGGGCTGCCTGCAGGGCATGTCCAGGGGTGATGGGCTGCCTGTGGGGCATGGTCAGGGTGGATGGGCTCCCTGCAGGGCATGGGGAGGGTGGATCGGCTGGCTGCGGGGCATGGTAAGGGTGGATGGGCTGCCTGTGGGGCATGTCCAGGGGTGATGGGCTGCCTGCGGGGCATGTCCAGGGGTGATGGGCTGCCTGCGGAGTATGGTCAGGGTTGATGGGCTGCCTGCAGGGCATGGGGAGGGTGGATGGGCTTGCGGCATGGCAATGTAAGGGTGGATTGGCTGCCTGCTGGGCATGTCCAGGGGTGATGGGCTGGCTGCGGGGCATGGTCAGGGTGGATGGGCTGCCTGCAGGGCATGGTAAGGGTGGATTGGCTGCCTGGAGGGCATGTCCAGGGATGATGGGCTGGCTGTGGGTCATGGACAGGGGTGTAGGGTGGACCCATATGGTGTGGCCTGGCTGCAGGGGATGCACGTGGCTCCTTACCACACTGCTGCACGAATCTGGAGGTATACGAGTGAGCTTTCCATGCGAATTTGCTGGCGGGAGCAGGGTACGTGTATTCTGGGGTGATGGGCTGCCTGCGGGGCATGGTCAGGGTGGATGGTTGCAGCAACTGGACCCCTGCAGATGGCTGATGTGTAGGCATCAAATAGCAGGGCATGTGGCCAGCAGGCAGGCAGGCAGCAGCAGACAGCTCGTGGGAGGTGGCTCGCGGCTCTGGGGGGCAGGAAAATGGCCTTCTGGGCAGGAGCGTGGTCTTCCATGTGCTGTCGCATGGCCAGCTTGATGCAGAGTGAATCTGCACATGCAAAAACAGCACGTCCGCGTGTGAATGCGTCTTATTCGAGGAAAGGACCTAAGCACGTAAGTGACGTGACACGCGCAGGCGTTTCCCTTGGCACGGGTTAAAGGTGAGCACGGCTCAGCAGATCGCTGCACGTGCTTTTTGCAGAGACGGACGCGTGTGTTGCTACTTCTTATTGTTTCACGCGCCATCACTTCACAGCGGATCGAGGACGTACCTCTTCTTTTGGTGGGGGTCTTGCCTACGCGTGTTTTTCTTTCCCACGCTAGTCAGACGGTGAGCTGCGCATGCTATTTTTCCCACTGTGGGTCCCCCTGAATATCGCTTACCCGTTTTCAAGGTCATAGTAGCCTATGTGTCCCACGCGTATGCGTTTTTTGTGTCCCTGGGTGCCACCGCATACTGTGAGAGCTTAATTCCACACACGTGGGTTACCGGGGGTTGCATGCATGATTTTATTGCAGATTTGGAATGCCTGAGCGTTGCATGACCTGCCATTTTCTCACTGAGGTCACATACAGCCTTGCAGGCGCACAGGGGTGCTGTCTACATCTAGTACCCCACCCCCTTCGCCCCAATTACACAGGACAATTGTCGTGTTCACCTCCCATTGGCACTAGTAAATCCGTGCCATGGTTGGGAGGCCATGAAAGGTGAGGGGCGCCTCAGTTGGCCGTCCTCCACGTGGTATGCATGGTCAGGAACGTGGTTGGGGTGACCAGGGAGTAGGGGGAGTCCAGGGTGCCCAGGGTGGCTGCAGAGAGGGAAGAGGCAAGAGTGCGCCACTTTGGCAGGATGTTCTGCCACGTGTTGGTGCAGTCATGCCACCACCCCCTGCAGCTCAGTCAGTTTCATCTACTGCCACGGGCCCATCGGTAGTGGTAGCTGCAGGTGTATCTGTGGCAACCACCACCCATTCTCAGGGTCGCCTAGCGCATTATGCGTTGGCACCTGAGGATTCCCAGGCAGAATTCCAGGTGGTCAGGAAGCATAAGCAAAGTGCGCGCAGGGCGGCTCTGACTGGGGCAATGTTGTCATCTGCTGCCGCGAGCAGCCGGGTGTTGGCAACTGCATGGGCAGATGCAGCCAACACCACCCCGGCTGTGAGTCTGCCAGTCAGGACAGTCTCATTCACAGACCTTGACACAGCGGCTGTTGCTGCACCAATTCCAGTCAAAAGCACCCAGAAGCCACTGACCTAAGTCAGGGCTTCCGTCCTAGTTCCACCTGCCACACCCTTGGTCCAGTCCACCAGTGCCACTGCCCCTACTGAACAGGGCGGCATTTGCCAATTTGCAGTCATTGTCCGGACCACTGCCCAAGAGGAGGAAGGTTGCTCCTGCACAAGAGGCTGGGATCCCAGACACGGCTCCAGCCTCCAGCACGTTGAGGAAGAAGCCTTTCGGCAAGCAGGAACTGGACTTCCTTGTAGGCTACGTGTTGGAACACGAACGTGATATGCTAATGGGCCCAAATTGTCACACTACGCCTGCCCAGCATTGGGGCCAATGGAAGCATGTTGCGGAGGGTGTTAGTGCATTCGGACATGAGGAGCTCACAGCTCAGGACTGCAAAAAGTGTTGGGGTGACCTCCGATGCTGTGCTAAGATAAAACGTGTCTCCAATTATGCCATCACTCTGGTGACTGGCAGTGGGCCAGCACCTGAGGAGGAAGAACTCACTCCATACAAGGTGATCGCTGCAGAGTTCATCCTGCCAGAATTGGTCGAAGGAGTGGGAGAGATGCAGGATTATGATGCCCCGTCCGGTGAGTGTTGTTGCGTGTTTGTCCACCCCATGTGTGGTTTGCTTGTGTGATGTGTTGTACTTGACTGCCAGTACATGCTATGCTTTGTGTACATGGTTCTCATGTGCGAGTCTTGCAATGCTTCACTGTTGCGTGCCTGTTGTGATACATGCTGGACATGTCGAGTAGATGGGGACTGTCCTCATCACCACACATACACCCTACTCCCATGTTAGTCATCCGGATGCCCCTCCGGTCCATGTTCCAGCTCACTGACCCTTCTGCATGTAGTCTGGGGTGTCTTTCCACTCAGCACTCGGACTGTGTCATCGCATGACTGACATGCATGTGTGTTCAGCCTGCATGCGGGTACTCCACATGGGCATGCTTCCTTGCCCCTCCACCCCCCTGCACCTCAATTTTACCATGGCACTGGTGGGTAACATGTTGGACCACTGCAATGGCATGTTCCATGCTCCTGTGTACATGCACACTTCCCCCTGCCAACCTGCCAGACACATACTGTGGGGTACATCCTTTGTCCTTGATGCAGGGTGTCTCACTCAGACTGTGGAGATGGCAGATGCTCCCCAGGGACATGAGTTCCCATTCATGCTCCATGTGCATTCCATGCATGCCCCTATGTGTCCTTGGCAGGATGATCATTGTAGTACGTGTCCAGGATGACATACGTATCATGGCATTTGGTCATCCATTCCATGCTCAGTCTGGCTCAGTCCTGCATCACGTACATGTTTAGGGTGTCATTGTCTGTTTGGGGCACAGGCCTCCCCCTGTTGCATGCCCCCTGACTCTGTTCAACTGGTGTAGTGCCTTCTGCACAAATGGGTGTACTACTGAGGGTTCATCATGTGTCCTGCTTACTGTCCCATTCTTATCTGCTGTGGTGTCAGTTGACTGAGATGATGGTATTGACGCTAGTCAACACTGCCAATACACAGTTCTCTGGTCAACCTTTCATTGCCATGCAATGCCTCCCTGCATTTTCACTAAGGAGGCGGGAGGGTTACCTGTAGCCATGCAATCCATTGCATGCACATTGCACATGATGGCTGAACTTGCCCTTGCACTGCCTTCATGTTTATTGACATCATAACATACTTGTTGATGTAGATAGTTGGTAACGTACACAAGTTCTGCACTGCACCCACCCACTTCTGAGCCATGTTACACCATTCTACATGCCTATTCACTGCTGCAATGTCAGTGACCTGGCATGTATGTTTAGATTTTCATCCCTTTACTCCTATGAAACGCACGGGCACAGGTGCATCCTGTGACACATGTACTCTGTATTGGAACTCCCTATTGGGTGTTTAGCAAAGATGATTGGTCAATCTGTGGTCTATACTAACTGGTAAAGGCCGCAGACTGATTATAGCCTGCCAATCGGGTTGTAATGACTGTGGAGCGGCCTGCACATGTGTATGTGTACACTTTCACATACATCTAAGCAAGCAGCGTTGTAGCTGCTTGCTTTGCTGTATAGGATGCTGTTAATAGTCACCATACGGTTGTATATGAACATGGGTATATTTGAACACTTTGACATATACATATGCAAGCAGCTTCAACGTTGTGTAGTGCAACATTGCAGATACTTATATTTGTGTGAAAGTGTTTATTTACACATGTGTTCTCTGCAGCTTTTTTGTTGAATGACTAATATGTTGGTATTTAATGTAAATGCTGCTGAGATTTCAGCATTGCGCCTGTTATGTTCAACTGGCACAATCCGGAAGGTGCACTGTTGTGCAGTAGGTGTATGCCCAGGCCCACTTAGCAAGTCTAGTGGAGCCTGGGCGTGATGATTTGACACACTGAATAATGTTTTTTGGCACATTCAATGCACAATGTGCTGAATCAGGCCCTGAGGGGTGTTCTGGAGGCTTCATGGACCGGCAGCTCAGACCATACTGGGTGTTATGGTCCCTCATGCCTCGTTGCAGGCCCTCGCTTTGCTCGGGACATTCACTATGTCTACATGGCCCATGACGCCCGGTACGGGCCGAGCTGTAGATGGATGAAGCTATATTGCTGATGATGATTTAGTGATGCATGTGTATATGCATATTACGTGTGTCATGGCATGTTTTGATTCACTTGCAGCTGTGGCCATTTGGCTGTTCAGACATGCTTATGGTACATGCCATCTCTTTGTTGCCATCTGTCATTTCTGCATGTGATATATGTGCCTGATAGAGGTGGTGTGTGATGGAGGTGATATACTACATTCAGTACATGTGTAGGTTTCACAATTTACACGCATCCATTTCTGCGTTCAGGATGCCATTGCATATCAATGCCACTGGATGCATGCCGGAATTTCAGTTGTGTGTGACATGTCTGCTTCATGTGTTGGCTGTAGATGTGTTGTCTATGTGTGTGGGTTATGTGCTTCTGACATGTGTACTCATGTTTGTTGTTTTCACGTTACAGGTGATGATGCAATGGAGCCAGAAGATGGTGATGTCATTCCAGACACAGGGTTGCTATTACATCAGCAACCCGGCACAAGTGGGGGTCATGGGGTGATAGACCACGAAAACCCACTTGTGCTCCAGACCATCGTGTCCAGGGCTGGCAATCAGTCAAGCTCTGATGATCACTCTGAGCAAAATGTTGAGTTGGATGCACATCATGTCCATTCATCGCTGGTGAGTGATCCTGATGTGGACAATCTTCTGTCTGCAACACCTGCACTGCGGGGCCAGACAGTGTTGGAGCCGCCGCCTGTGGTGGATCGGGATGCACGGTCAGACTCCACACCAGTTGCTGATGTGCCTGGGGCATCATGTCAACAGAGGAATGTAGTCCTGCAGCCACGGGCGGTGCCAATCCAGCGAGGACCACGGCTCATTGTGCCCTGCGGGTGTCATGTCCGGTAACGTGGTGGCCGTGCGCCACCGGGGTATACTAAATGGGAGCAATCCATGTATGCCAGTTCAGAGCAACAGGAGGCAGCTATTGATAAGATCGCTCAGAGCATGGAACGTGTGGCCCACTCCGTGCTCCCCCCTGCCAGGCAGGTGGAGCTCCAGCAGCAGGCAGTGCAGTCCACGGGCCACTCACTCAGGCCGGGCATGGCGGCCTCAGACAGGGCACGCCGGGCTGAAATGGTGTCTCTGCGTCAAGCACTTGCTGCTCACGCAGAGGCACACATGGAGGCCCTGAGGGATGACCATTAATCCCTCAGATATACTCTGGGTGTGCTCAACATGTCCCAGAGGCAGCGGACAGAGGAGAGGTTGGAGCAGCTTGAGAATACCATCTCGGCTGAGCTACATGCATGCCGGGAGGAGCTCCAGATGTCATGTGAGGCCATGCAGGCAGAACTCTGTGTTACACGTGCTACCTTGCAAGAGGAAGCACTGGTATCACGTGAGGTGCTGCATGGTGAGCAACGCGCCATCGCCACACAGGACCGGGTTTACCAGACCCGCAGGCTTGCTGCTGTCGAGGGGAAAGTTGCGCATAGGCGTGGTCAGGGAACTGTACCATGTCCACCCTCTGATTTCCATCCAGAGGGTGAGCAGGACGACGACTTATCACAGGTAGGGCCGTGCAGGCATTGAGCCCATGGAGGTTTTTTTTTTATCTCAACATCTTTGCATGTGGGTGTTGAGGTGTACCCTGTACCTCCCCCCCTTCCCCGGATCATATGCGGCCATTATTTCTTTTTTTATTATATTGTTTTTTTTTATTATATTGCATTCATGTGACAGTGTGGTGCTTTGTGGCTTTCGAAAGCATCCACTGTCTGTTCCAGCTGGGCCCATTCAAGCTTGTCTCGTGTATGTGTTTGTGGCTTGGGGTCCAGACACATATGCCACTCCTGCTTCCTCTTTCCATGGGCTTGCAAGGATGGTTCGGTGTGACAGCAATTTACACAAGTGCATTGGACTTTTGTCATATCTGTGGCCAGTCTGCTGCTGTACTACTTGCGTTTATACACCTAGTGTAGTGGGGTGTAACGCTCACCTGATTCTCGCAGAGGCACCGGTCTTGACTGGGCGACTACCGTATCTTCAAAGGTGATGTGTAGCACCCGGTTGGCTCTTTGGGCTGGACCTCTGTGCACTGTATGCCTGACGTGTAGAGTAAGATGTCTGCAGATAGAAAATATGGGGTTAATGAACTGGGGTTATTGGGGTGTCCCTATCTCTTTCCTCTTCTCCTCTCCTGTAGACCCCCAAAGGTTAACGCTCTCACCTTAGGTAAGTGAATGCCGAGCTCTCCATCTGCCTCGGGGCAGGGTGCTGTAACCAGTTTCTTCACTGGATAGGTAGCGCAGGCCTCTTGACTTCAGAGGACTGCTGTCCGTCGTTTACTGCACGAACTGTAAGTTTCGAGTCATTCAAATGTCTTTAAAGTCTTTAGTAATGATGTCTCTTGTTTTGCAGGGTTCCGGCGATGGCGGATGACGGGCTGAAGTGAGTTGAAGATGGAGCCCGTGTGATGAATAGAAGCGCCTGGAAGCACGTAAGTAAGCGCTTGTTGCCTGCTTCACTATGCGCTCTAACTGTCTTTTTATTTTGCAGGTACGAGTTCGGAGCGGCTGCAGGGTGCCGGAATACCCACTGGATTAGATGTGGAAAGGAGTAATGGCACGTGAGTATTAAAGTTCCCCAATGTCTTTAAACGCACCTTGTTTTGTCTTTCAGATGCGGGATGCAGCGCCGAAGGCCTCCGGAGCGTGCAAAGAGTTGGTAAACTTTTGTCTTTCAGATGCCGGAATGCAGTGTGAAGACCTCCGGAGCGCACGAAGAGTAGGTAAGCCTTTGCCTTTCAGATGCCGGAATGCTAACCTGTTCTTTCTTGTCTTTATAGGTGTTGCTGAAGACTGGATTCAGGATGGTAAGCCTTTGCCTTTCAGATGCCGGAATGCTAACCTGTTCTTTCTTGTCTTTATAGGTGTTGCTGAAGACTGGATTCAGGATAGTAAGCCTTTTTCCTTAGGCCCAGGACCGGATGCAGAAGACACGATGAGCGTTCTGCTGCAGAGGTTGCAGAATAACGCAAAGCAAGATTCATCCACCGGGTGTGGTTTAAATAGCCTCCTGTAGTGCTTAGGTATCTCCTTCCACAGCCACGCCTAAGTAAGAAAAGAGTTCCTGGTAAGAAAAGAGTTCCTGCCTTCCAGAAGAGTTCCAGTGTTCTGAATCTAGGGAGTGGCTCCAGCCCCACCCAACAGGAAAAGTAGTTCCAAACAGAAGAGGATCAGAGGCTCAACTGGCAGGCAAGTAAGCAGCATGGTCTGCTGAAGGTAAGTCCACCCAAGCATTATGAGCCCGGCGCTTCCAGCGCTGGGACTGGGCATATTTATGAGCCTGGTGCCACTGGCGCCAGGACTGGGTCCAAAAGGTCCCAATTGGGACTGGTTGGCACTCGGAACCTGGGTTATGGATCTGCTTCCAAGGGAGTTGGGAAAACCCTGACCTTTTGGAAGCAGAGATCATGACATGGGGATTATGGATGTTTTCTCCACGGTATGTCTGCAATCAATTTTGGTGAGTACATTTTTGAACTGTGCATTAATTGAAGTTGATTGTGATGTTTTTTCATGTCTTGCCTGTATATGTGATTGATTCACTTCATGCTGTCGATGGTAGCCTGCACCCTTTAGCTGTCAAAGTCACACTGATGGTGGGAGGGGGCCGGGTGGTGACAATGTCAAGTTGGTACGTGCTAAGTTCAGCCCCGGGAAATTGTGGCAAAGGAGGAAGCATTAGGAATGTGACCCAAGAACCACAACTCACGGTCCAGTCCTCACCTGAGATGTACGCCTAGACTACTTCTCCGCTCCATTCCATTTGGGCAGCATGTTGTATCTGTCTTCCCTCTTGGACTTTGCTGCTACGTGACGGTGCAGTTTTCCTACTGGACTACAGCTCTTTTACTAATTTTTCACACTCTGGTGCCTTTAGTGCCTGTTTTTCTTCCTGCTACTGTCCTTGTTGCAGATCTGTCTGCCCGTCTCTCGGGCAGTTGTTTCCACGTACTTGTAGGCTGCCTCGGTTTGCCTCAGTACATTTCTGTACCACAGCTTTTCTCTTTCTCGCTCCTCCTATCTTTCATCTATTCCATCCATACCTTTATGTTGACTTTGGCCTTTTACCAAAGCTATTCAACTGTTCTGGCTCTTCACGTGCTGTCAGCTGTTTCCGGCAATATCGCATTCACTGTGCCTTTCCAGACTTGTGCTGTCTCTGCCTTTCTCCATTCAGCGCTATCAAGGACTGATTGGGTTTCAGCTCAACCATCCAGGTTTGCCAGCCTCCTTGGTTATTGTGTACTCAAATTCCTACCCATCCTGTTGAACCATAATACAACTGTGCAACTTTGGAAGTTATTCTATCATTCAGCTTGGACATGTACTTGGCCATATTCTACAACTTCAAGTAATCTACTGGAGACTCTTCCAGGTTTTTTTTGGTGCCTAGAGGCTTTCTCCCTGGTTTGGGGGTTTGGCTCCTTGGAGTTCTCTGCGAATTGGTATTTTTACCGGTCAAGGTGGCCTCTGAGGGGGCTAGACCCTATTTGCACGAAAGGAAGAACAAGGAAGCCAAGGGGAAGGGGGATTCTGAAGCCAGGTAGACTAAAAGGAAGAAGCCGACGGACCCCAGAGACAGTTCTTCTGAAGGTCAAGGTGATGAGGAAATGAGGGAGGTGCTTTTGTTGTCGGACAGTACGCTTGGGCTACAGTGATTGGTCACTGTCTGACATTGTCAATGTGGGGTACTACGTACATGATGTTTTCTGCTACTCAATGGCTGTTCCTGAGTTGGATTTACTTTTCAGGTGTCAGGGGATTGGTGTGGTTTGACACACTGGGGTGTCCACATGGGAAATGTTCACATGTGATGTGTATAGGACACCGAGGGTCACTTCATTTCACATGCATGTATTGAGTGCATGTCCCTACTGACACACACACTTACACAAGGCACCACCACACATACAACCACCCATCCATGCCCACACGTGCACACAGATTGCCTTCTCTGCCATGCAGTGTCCCTGCAGCGCATGTTCACTTACCATTTTGGGATCATGTACGTGCATCACTGGGTGATTTTAGTTGCTTGTCCTTTTTTATATGATGCTCAAGGTGTATCCCCAACACAATGGCCGCTCACTGTGCTGTGTGCTGAGTGGTGTGTTGCAGGGGCTACGCACAGCACACGGTTTTGGGATTTGCCGATTTGGATTGGCCAATGTGCATGCCAACAGGCATTCTGTCTTTTGTTGATGGTACCGCTGGTGGCATGCATTTGTGTATGACTTTGTATGTGTGTGAAGTTGTTGGTCAGTCATTTCATCTGATTCCATGTCAGGTGTGATTGTCTCAGGCCTGTTTCCATTTATCACATGAAACTTTGTAACTGATTTGTCATGTGTTGTGCATTTGGTTTGCTCTTTTGCTGTTGCATGCCATGTCATGGTGTGGCCGCCGAGGGTGATGGGGTTTGGGAGGGTTTGGGTGACATACCTGTGATTTTCATGGCCTGTTTTGCACGGGGGTGGTCTGATATGCACCTTGCATGTGTTCCTTTTGGTCACACCAGATTGGTTATGTGTAAGTAGCTAGGGATGCACACAATGTATCACTTCCGTGGAAAAATTCTCAGGGTGGTAAGGTTGTGACAGTCGACTGTCTCTTTGTCATCATCGATTGTCACCTGGTATGTGCCAGGCCTGTGTGCACTGCATAGGGGTGGGAGTTAAGGTGCAAAATGTGGCCACAAGCTGGGTCCGGGCTGCCCCGCCACGTGCCCTTTCCCCTCCCATGAGCAGTGCCTGTGTCTGTGGTTGGGGATGTGGGGGCACCACCATGTCCACCGGTACGCACCACCGTGTTGCAACATTGTGCAGGACACATGCTGCCACAATGATCCTGCACACTTCTGTGGGTGCATATAGTAGCTTCCCGCCAGAGCGGTCAAGGGAGCGGAAGCGTGACTTGAGCACTCCAAATGTGCGCTCCACTATAACCCTGGTTGCAATATGGGCTGCGTTGTATCTTACCTGGGATGGGGTTGTGGGGTTCCGTATTGGCATCATCATTTTGGTGCTCAGAGGGTAGACACTGTCCCCTGGGGAGGTGATGATGGTTGTCATTAGTTGGTTTTGTGTATTTGTCTGTGTGTGACATGCATGCATGTGCACAGACATTTGTACTCACCAATGAGCCATGTGTCGCCATGCTTGCCAGCTTGCAGGTCCCGGCTCAGGGCGGACATTCTGTATATGAAACTGTCATGGGTAGACCCAGGACAGTTTGCATAGACAGAGGTGATGATTCCATGGGCATCGCATGCAACCTGTACATTGATGGAATGCCAGTGCTTGCGGTTGCGGTAGATGTTCTCAGTGGCCCTAGGTGGACATAGAGCCACATGGGTGCAATTATGGCACCAAGCACTTTGGGGAAGTGTGCCACCCTGTAAAAGTCCTGGACTCAATCCTGCCTTACTGCGGGTGTTCTGGGCATGTATATGTGCCTGCAGACTGAGGGGCGAGCAGTCATGATGGCCAACACCTGGTGTAGGCAGCGTGACTGCGTGGCATGTGAGACACCCCCAGCTATGGCAGTTGTCTGCTGAAATGACCCAGTGGCCAAAAAGTGCAGGACATTGAGCACCTTTTCCAAGGGGCTCAGTGCTTGGGAGCACAAGGTGGGTGATGTGAGGTCATCCTCCCACTCAGTGACCAGGTCTCGGATGGTATGAGGTGGAAACCTATACCTGCCATAGACCTGATCATCAGGCATCCCAAAAAGGCTGGTCCTGGGCAAAAACATGCGGGGCCTGGCTATTCTCCTCCTCCTGCGGTGTCCTACAATCACTGCTGCGAGAAATGGGACATTCTTTTTAGCTGTATATACGTGTTTGTTGTTTGCACGCACTTTTATACTGTGCTGGCCGCTTCCGCCTGTCTTCGTGTGGCAGACGTGTTTACGCCTGTACGTGTCTTTTGGTGTGCGCAGGTTTCCCCTATTTGATTCCATGAATACATGTTGTTCGCACGCGTGTGGGCGTTCCATGTATTTCCCAGCAGTACTTCACCAGTTACACCCTAATTTTTACGCGTTGTTCCCCATTCTGCGTGTTCCGCCCCCTTTTTGGTGTGTGCGCTACACGTTGTGCGTTTTCGATGTGGGTGTCGCACACAGCGTTTGGGATGTCGCAGTGACGTGTGCGCCCGTGTGTGCCACATGAGGTTTCGGCGCAGCTCCCTGGAAAAACACGTGCACAGACATCCATGAATCGCTTGCGTGCGATTCGCACGCGTGTGCTGGAATTTTCTCGCTTGCACCACCGATTTCAGCACACAATTATTCCATTAAGCGGCCTGTCTATGTGTGAGAGCTGGAGGATAAACGGGCCGTGAAGGTGGGTTTCATTACCATGGAATTCCTAATGAATGTAGGAAATGTAAGTGGATTGAAGGCTTCTCTTCCGGACTCCATAGGGAATGAACCCAAAAATGTGAGTAAATCGCGATTAAATGTGTTAATAGTAAGTGAATTCCAAATTAATCTTTTATGCCCTGAAAGAAACTGTCAATTCTGGAATTATACGTTTCTTAAGGGTAATAGGCTCACCATAAAAAAACATACAAAGCATATGGTGATCCCATAGCATGCCCTCCTCGACCAAGAAGTGGCAGCACTTATGAAAAAAAAAACTCTGACATAAAAATAAAAGCAATACGGGAGTATTGCCAAGTACTCCTTCGCACCCTGCACCCTACACATTACAGTTTAACCTAAACAGATTCCATAATTTAAAAAAAAGTCAACCACTCTTTGCATCCACGTAATTTTAGATTATAACTGTTGACAGGGTTGTCCACTACTTCTTGAATTGTGCCCCTACCTCCTTCAAACTAAATTTCAATTAAAAGGCTTAGAAGGCTTAGTGCCAGCTAGCACTACTGCACAAAATCAAGTGCCTCCTGCCACCCTATTACTTTAGGACTGCAGCACAGTCTCTGGGTCTATCATGTAAAGCTCAGCGTTCCGTCTTTGCTTCTTACCTGTTAGAGGGCAAGGAAGTTCCAGGTTAGAGTGTTCTCAATATTTAAGCTCAAACGTAGGCATCTGCTCTGCGGTATTCTGTGGGAATGTGAATGCAAGGAGACAACTAGCGGGCGCCCCAACAATGGTAACCAGAGAGCACTGAGAAGCTTCCTCCACGCACAAGGTAAATAGCTTCCCTGATTACGGTGGAGCAGGGACAGTACAAGCACTAACAGGGAAGCCAGGGATTGTCTTGGGAGGATAGCTCAGGGGCAACACGCTCGCCTTGGAAGCAAGACGATAACGGAGCAGGTTCAATCCCCGGGTCCACGCTTAGAAACCTCTGGGTATTAAGCGCATTATAAATAACATATCATATCATATGTATCCAGAAGATGAAACACTGGATCCAGGAGTAAAGATGTAGGCTAGCAGAAGGACTGGCTGATGTACTGGAAGGGGTCAAGGGGAAGACCAGCAAGACACAGAACACTAAGTCAGGTAGGAGGCAGGATGAGGGAAGTAGAAGGCACAAGGTTGGAGATACAGAAGGGCAAGGAAGGCAGCAGAGGCAATGCGGAATCATAATTTAGGAACAACAGGAACCATACTAGCGGGGCGAATCTGGGAGAGTTGACACACCCTTAGCCGCACCCGCAGATAGTTGTGATGTACCACTGGCATGTAATGTAGGCTTCTGCATCCCTGCGCTGGTTTCCATGGCAGCAGGGGATGCATTTTATACTTTGCATGCAAGGAGCCGGAATGCTGGTACTACGCTCATTCGTGGTCTGCCAAAGATGTCGGTGCCCATGAATGCTAGTCCCGCTACCACTCCTCAAGCATGGTACTGTTTCCGATGGCCACCACTTTCACCGGCAGCACTCCAGCGGCACCTGCCATCCAGCTCTATAATGGGTAGGCCCACCAAGCAGATCAGTGTCGTGTCAGGTGCATTGCATATCCCATCTGGATGGAGAAAATGCACTCCTTTCTTATGACCTGTTCTTCACTCTGATTCCACTCAAAGAAATACTGTCAGAATGCCAAATGGTAGGCTAAAATGGTAGCCTTACTGTGCTCTATGTCCCCACAGGTGGATGGTAACACTTTCCATGTGAACACCAAAGAGGGATCAATTTAGGCAGGAGAATAAAGCCCTGTATTTATTCTCCAGCTGCAAGAGAAAAAGAGACAGATCAGTATGAGAGCACTTGCTGATAAGAAGAGAGAAAAAAGTATGGGGTTTCCAAAAAGCATGATGACAGATTTGGGTACTGCATGGAGTTAATGATATACAGGGTATACCAGGAACACACGGATGGAGGCCAAAAACCTTGAGATGTCATGCAGTGCAGATGATAGTGTTATCGTCAAGAGGTGTCCTGCAGGAGAAAACACAGATGATCCAATAGAACATGGACTTCGGTTCCTTAGCCCAATGTAGGGGGATAGGTGCTTGAGGTAGACAATCCCACAGTCTTAGACCCTTGTATAGCAGAGGCCAGTAGATGCCCTAAAGCAACAAGGGACCAATAAGGGATCCCAACGAGGATGGAGGACGGCAGGAGCAGGAGGAGAAAACACCAGACACAGAAGATAAGAGTGCATAGAGGACGGGTGAGGATGCAAGGTCAGAATCTGAAAAGGAGAGAGAGAGAAATGCGAAATGTTATCAGCAGGTACCATGCAGCAGTTTACATGCACAAGATGTCTTGGCCAATGAAATGTGGGGTGGATAAATCTAAGGCAAAGAGTGTGGGTGAGGAGGGGAGGAGGGAAGGTCGGAGTCCAGAAAAGAGAGAGCCAAAAGGAATGGAACCAACAAACACAATGCAGGAGTGCAAATGCACAGACTAAGCAGGCTCATGAAATGCCGAGCTGTTGAATTGAGGGCAGATATCCATAAAAAAATCAAATGAAAACCAAGCTTGCATTACCAGTGAGAGCTGAAACAATAGCCAATCCACTTTAGTAGGCTTAGGTCCAGATACAGGAGTAAAGGTAGATGGAGGATTATCCCAGGAGAGTGCTGGATGTGGAGAACTTGTTGAGGTTAATGGACCTGCTGTTACTTCTGGGTTTGTGTGGTGGGAAGATCTGCTCCTGAGCTACAGCTATGTAGGGCTAAAGACAGGAATGATATGGTGGGTTTCATGGAATTTGTAATCTGTGAAGCGTGACCCATGTGTGGTGCTTTTGGGAAGCAGCGTCTCCCTGCTACATTGGAGAAGAGAAAACTATTGCTCCCTACATCAGAGACACAGTTTTCCAGCCCTCTGGAACCTGCAGCCTGCCGAGGATGTTGCATGTTGGTTACTGTTGAGTTGCTAAGTCCTAAAGAATGCTCACACATCAGCTAGACTAATGATGGTGTAAAAAAATATCAAATCTTCCCCACCCTATAGGAGCTACGTAGGTTCCTGTTAGCAGCTTAAATATTCTTTATGACAGCCTACATCACATTGAAGGATGTGGCAACACAAAACATATTTAGCCTACAATCTGTTCATCTTGGGAGTACAGTGCAACTCAGAACATGAAATACCACTCTACTGGTAACTAACACCTGGTACAAAGGAAAGAGAGATGGGACAGGCCTTATTCTGTAAAGTGGCACTATGAAACACTATCATAACTTATTTCTCCATGGCACCTTCACACCTGCAGTTTAAGAAATTGCTCCTAAAAGATTTAAGAATCATAAAACACTGGTCAGTGAGCCCACCCTTATCAACCTGTAGCCACCAGACTTGATGTGCTGCCTGTTTTCCTCAACCATTCTAAAACATTTAATTGCTTCCTAGCCTGGTCTGCTTTATAATATATTCATTCCTTAGATACAAATATACATCCATGCATACATTCTATCTACTAGCCACACAGAATAACACAGATTCCTTTGAAAGAATTGCCAACCTTATCATGGCAGAACACCCTTATCAGATAATTTAACATGCAGGCAATGTCAGCACCAAACAAATTACAAATACAGTGTCATCTCCCTAAACATCAACAGAACCCACTTACACCAAAGATAAAATGCTCAACCGAGTTTCCACTGTGCCCTCAGACATCGAATGCCTGTTGCTCTTATTTATTTATTGGTCATTTGTAAGGTGCGTTATACAACAGAATTGTATTTCAAAGAACCACAAGTGGAAGTCAACAGGCGAAAACATAACAGTGGCAAGAAACAAAGAGCAACAATAATATATGTACGAGCAACAATAATATATGTACAGTTGTGGTCCTACTAGGCGTTGTGGCATTTGGCCTTGCAAGTGCATTGATGACAAGTGCAGTGGAGGTGGAAGGAAAGAGGGAGCAGAGGAGTGGACAAATGCTGGAGGAGGGCCCAAGAGGGAGGTGCCAAGGGGAGCCAGGAGGAGCACCTCAGGCTAAGTAAACGAACAGGCAGCTCTCATGGGTGGTATGTGGAGCCCCTGGACAGGGGCCCACAGGGCAATGCAGTGGGGGGGGGTGTTTGTTATGATTGGAAGGATGGGCCTGAGAGCCTGTGGGGTATATGTGGATCGGGACACCCACCACAGCAGCAGTGGAGTGATTAGCAAGGAAGGGAGAGAGGGAAAGAGGTAGACAAGAGCAGAGTTTTGATCAGTTTCCAGAACTTAAGAGGGGCAGGGAGGCTGTTCCAAAGGGAGGTACCAGCCAAGGAGAGTGATCTGCCCCCCACTCTCTGCTTAGAGAAGCGTTTGACAGTCAGAGAGTTGGAATTAGAGGAGCATGGGGCTCTAACAAGGGAGTATTTAAGGAGGGAAAGTTGGAGAGTTAGCATGGTCCCAGGCCACAGATGGAGTTGTGGATGATCCAGAGGGTCTTGAATTTGATACCTGCAGCCACTGGGAGCCAATGGAGAGATATTAGGGCTGCAGAGATACGGTCCCTGGGCTTAAGGCCAAGGATAATTCTTGCAGCTTTATTCTGGATTAACTGGAGGGGGCAAAGAGAGGAGAGAGGGAGATTGAGAAAGAGGCTGCTGCAGTAGTCCATCCTGGAAAGAACCAGAGTTCTGGAGACATTGAGCTTCTGGGGGAAGGTGAGAAAAGGAATAATGCCTCTGAGGAGGTGGAGCAGGAAGTGGGACTTTTTGGTAAGGTCCATGATGCAGGAGTGAAGGAGAGAGCAGAGTCGAAGCTGATGCCATGGTTTTTGGCCTCACATGATGGTGGGGGTAGAGGACCCAGGGAGTGTGGTCAAAGGGTAGGAGGAAATAGGTGTGCTGGACAGACAGTGACAATATGCCCATCCAGTGTCAATACATTTCAGCTAATCACCATGGACAAACATTACACTTCTCCATCTACAATCCACCATGAATATACTATAGAAAAACACCCATCACAAACCCTCAACACCCTTTTAAATAAACCAACCAACAATCTGATGCACACTGTCAATACCCAAACACCTCTGAAAATATTAATGTACTGTCCCAAACCCTATGGATCCTGGTACAAGCATGAACCGATCAGAAACTCATGCACCATCTGCATCAATACAGTATTTTAATATTGAACTATCCTCTCGCATCTCAAACTATCTCCACTGTCCATCACCCAATTGCTCTGCGTTGTTTGATAACATCACTCTTCTTGAGGTTAAAGAGATATGCTTTGGGGATCTGTGTGCGAATGGGCCTTTAACCATCTTAACCCACAATTTAAGAAGTGAGTGCACGTTTGTACGTAAAGCAAGTTTATTGTATAATTGGCTGGGAGGAGCTAGATGAATCTATAGAGTCAAACTAACCTGAGTCTTTCCGAACTACACAAGTTGACACATTGCATACATGTTTGCAACAGATAAACACTCCCACATATTTTATTAAAGTCCACCCCCCCACACATTTGATTGGTCAAGGCCCATACAAAGGAAATCCATTTTTATCCAATTCCCATGTTCTCATTGGTCACAATAATCTTAACTACCATCTTCAGTTCATGTTTACAACAAACCCTCTTTTAGGATTTGTCCATGGTAGGTTGTGCCATTATCCCATAGTTACACATTCACATACAAACATAATTTATTACAAGTCTCAGCTGGCCAGAGACCTCATAACCTTAAGAGTAATTGCACATGGATTGCACAAATACTTCAAACAACATGAATAGGGGAAGAATAAACAGGTTCCCTTTGAAATGGTGATAGCCATCTTACCCACCCCGACTTGCTGGCATCTTCGGAAAACTATGATCTAAATGACTACCAATTTAATACGCATGGTTTCTGGTCACATCCTGAGAAAAGAATTGAAACCCACGAAGTATCAGTCACTCTGGCCTTGAGCGTCACTTCACCCCTAATTTATTGATTATCAAAAGCAAATAGCCAGATCCCTCTGAACAATAAAAACCAAGCTCCCATGCACTTAATGATTACATTTTCCTTCAGTGATAATGCCTAGCCAAAAAAAACACCCTGCTTGTTGGCTGACCATCTGCTTATAGTTGCGGTTAATCATTACCTCTCCTTCAGCGTCCAACCTTGCAAAACCAATTTTCCCCAGTAACTCAGAATTCACCTTGCAAACCCCCAACTGCAGAGTTTAACCAGTTTATGAAAAGATCCCACTGCATATAAATGTGTAAATCGCCCTTGTACATATATCACTGCATGCATGCTTAATAACAAAAAAATTATGAAAAAAGGGCTAAAACTCCATTGCGTTTTCTACCACATATTCAAGAAGTTGCCATCTCACTATAAATCCTGATGTGTTCTAGTTTTAGTGGGTTTGGCTAGCACTGGTCATTAGTAAGTGACTAACGCCCAAAGTCACTAGATTCAACAAACAATGAAGTAATGACAACTTGCGCCACACACTTGGTTATTTGTAAATGTTTACTTCAAGCACAGGAATTGTCAATAAAGCCACTAGTCAATTTTCAATACTAATAACCTTTACTGGACAGCCAACACATGCTCCTACCTATTTACAAATGTCTTCTTCAGGGCTTTGATACCAAGACAAACATCCGTAAATAATCAAGATAATATAGAAATAAAATTAAACATAGGAAGAACAAGTTTTTTTCGCATGACCAGTCATTACATATAAAAAATAATAACACCCCAAAAGAATATACATATGAAACATAATACACACCAGATACAGGAACAGGGATGGATTGTTAGGAAAGAAAAGATATGCACAAAATATGTGTTGCTATCTTCCTGTTGGTAGCATATCAATAGACAATTCTTATATACAACAGAATAAAGTGTTGCACCTCTATAAGCATAGTTCAGAGCACATCCACAAACACTGCTATTCAGCACTGCTTCACTCCCAAACCTATGTATCCTGATACAAGCAAGAACTGCCCAGATGCTCATACACCATCTGGATCATGATTTGATTTTACAACGCAAACTATCCTCTTGCATCTCCAACTCTCTCCACCATCAATCACCCAATGGCTATATTTTGTGTGACAGAGTCACTCTTTGTGAGGTTAAAGAGAGATGATGGGAATATCTGAATGTCATAAGCCTCCCATTTCACAATGCAATCCTAAGGATTAATATATTGGGATCCCCCAGAATCCACCTAGTATCCCTTCTCAGCACTCACATCAAACTTTGCAGGCAACCCTCAAGGATAGGACACATGCAATGACTTAGTATAGGATATGTTATGTTGCTAGCAAAGAGGAAGACCCTTCATGACAACCCGGTGAGGGGAAATACAAAGTCATGGCAATAGGAATTCAGGGACTATGAAGGCAGCAAACCAGTCTTGTGCCATCTATCAACATGGTGAACCTGTCAAAGGAGCGGTTGAACTCTGCCTTGTGCATCCCAAGCCTCCAGAGTATTGAGGGTCAACCAAAAAGCAAAGTGGGTGTTTGAGAGCAGTGAGGAGTGACCCTCTCGAGTGCGCGCGCACACACTGTGCTGATTAGTGTAGGAGAAATGTAGGATACCATGGTGCACAGAGCTGGGAGCTGGACAGAAGGTCCATCAAAATGCCATGTTGAATCTGTCTGACACAAAGATGGCAAACCACTGTTTTGAGCCCTTGGTCCTCATTGACCATACTCTGAATTAAAAAATATGATAATACAATGGTAAAGAGTAAAACATGCAAATAAGGCAAGGCCCCATACTGTTAGCCAACATGCTGACCCCAAGTTAATGAGGAACTATCATGACTAACCTGTAAAAATATTGAGACACTTAAGCTCTATTCCACAATATAAAAGAAGACAGGAGTCCAGAAGTGGGATTGGAAAAACACCTAAAGGAGAGAACTGTAGGTGTCTAAGTCAAATATCCTAGACCTTGAATGATCTTACAGAGGCGCATAGGGCATGTGAGGGACTGTGACTCAAAAGCTGGCAAGATCCAGCAGCTACTGAGAAGGAGCAGCTTCACTAGCCTGTGAGTGGCTGTAGCCCAGATCCTGGTTCGAACACAAAGTTTGCTGCAGTTAAAAAGAAAGAGGTAGGGAAGCATTTTATATCTTACCGATGCTTGGACTTGGCTGCAGCCTAAGATTCCTGAAAGATGTAGCATAGCCTATAGTAGGCCCTAGAACAAAGAGTGGTTCATTTGCTGGACGTGCAACCATTACTTCAGCTTGAAAAACACCCAGGTAGGAGGGGATTGAATACTGTCAAGATATGCTGAATATATTACCAGGGCAAGTGAGTGATAGCACACATTCTTGCTCCAGTAAAGAGAGTCTCACTCAGGTAACCCCCTGGTAAGGGGATGGAAGGACAAGGTGAGACAGTATTAGTTTGGCAACTGCAGACTTCCTGGAGGTATGCCACAATGGAAGTCACTTTATTTTACCAAGAGCAAAACGTGCTGATGCCACAAGCAGGATTTGCATATGGTCTTTCCCCTTTTCTAATAGCTTGGCAGGCTAAGAACGATGGTCTTGAGGATTGTCCAGAGCAATGGCAGAGGTTAAGATACATTCTAAACCTTTCCGCCATCACCTATTTTCTTTCTCTATGGTCAACGCGAGTGGGACATGTATGCCTAGACGTGGGTAGGGTGCCTTCCGGGCCTAAAGACCCAAGCTACTCCTCACTGATGAAGCCCAATGAGGCTGAAACATGTCTGGGGATGCTTGTGGTCAACATTGTAGAATTGTATACAGAACAACAATTCGCCAAGTCACAAACCCAGCCACAAATCCACACATTTTCACTTATATAACTATAGATATATATAGATGGCTTGCTCATCTGTTTTTTTATGTACCTATGTGTTCCTCATGGAAATCGTATGTGCACATTAGGTTTTGTATTATTTTCTTTTTCTTAAATCTTTGAAGCATAAACTTGTATATGTGTTGTGCATGTGGTGTACTAATTGCTGTATATGTTACTTTGTGTATCTTGCTATTTTCATGTCTTGAGACTGTGGGTTTTGCTGGCTGCTACTTTTTTGTGAAGTTGTGTGGTGTTTTTTTGATTCTGTAGATTGTTGTGTAATTGTTGTGTGTGTGTATATTAGGTATATCTTAGATGTGTATTTTCATCTTCTTTTGGAGTTATTTTCTTTCTTTATGTTTTTCTGTTGGGGTGTTTGCCTAATTTAGGCGAATTGTGTCTACTTGTTGGTGTTTAGTTTTGGGAGTGTTAGTTGTGAATGTTAATCGTTTTTCTTTTGGCAATAGTTGGTGGACTTTTACTATTTATATTGCATGGCAGTCTTGCTACTCTTTTCCCTTTCATGATTTTTATTTACTTTTGCTGGATTGTTTGTCTGATTCAGTAGTTTTTGATCTTCTAGTTGTTCTGTGGATGTTGGGTATGTGTCAAGTGCGTAAGTTAATCTTTTTCTTTTGGGCTAATTGGTGGGCTTGTATTGTTTAGATCACTTAGTACTGGCACCCTAAAACAGTATTTATTGTGTTTTCCACGTTGTGTTTGACTACATACCTTAGTTCCTGTAGGCATTTCTCTCACATGATCCTTAGACCCATATTAACAGTGGCTGAAGAAAGTAACCTGCCAAGAGGTAATGATAACAGGTAGGAGGGCAATGGAGAGACACTTGGAAAAGGCCAACAATTAAGAGTCATAGGTGTACCCTTCAGTCCACCCCTCATTACACCCTCCCAGTAGGATGGGTCTTTTGACTAAAGTACACCCCGTTTTGTTGTCTCATGAAGGATAACATGTGGTTTACATGTAAATGAACGTAAGTGTGTTCCTATGTAGACCTGTGAATCAAATAGTATGCTCTTTATTTCTTGTGACAGTTGCCTGATGTTTATTTTCTTGCAAAAAGAAGTGGTCTTTCTTCTCGCCTCTAGGACTACTCTTCCTCTTCAGTCTCCTATATATTTTACTTCCATTCCTCTAACCCTATCCAAACATTCTTAAAGGATTTAAAACAATGAGTCCTCTTTACAGCAAACTTACATTTCAACAGTTTATCACCCCAACATCATAGGATGCCAAGACTCTACCTCCTGAAAATCTGGAAATGGTACCCTCACCTCACCTATGACTCTACTAAAAGCCTGATCTCCATGCTCATCCTCAGAAAACTAGGTTGCAAAGTTCTGAACTGTTTTGATCTATGCCCTCTTAAACTCCCATTGTCCTCCCATCTGCATTGCTGTCAAGCATGCAGTCTTTACATGCAAAACTGCCCCCTCCTCAAATTTCTCCTCTTGATATTCAAATCCATCCACTATCTAGCCCCCTCTACTTGGCTGAATCTATTGCCACTACTGTTCTACTAATAAGGTACAATGAATTGGGATGTTAATGGATGATTGTCCATTGAATTGGAAGAGAGTAGTCTGAGTAGATTAAGTCAATAATCATTGTAGATATAGAAAGTTAGGTTTGGGGGTGACATATTGATTATCATCAAAGCAATAAGGTTCTCTAAGACAAATTGTACTGTAAAGCTGTGTAGGGTTAATTCGAATTTAATGAACTGTGCTTTTGTTGACAGATGAATCGCAAGTCAGTAGATGTGGGGTTATGCAAAGGAGACACATATAGGACAAATTCACATTGCTATATCTACAGAATCTTCTGAAATATGGAAGAGAGGAAGATATTGTTATTGTCCTCCTTCTGTAATCCATGGCAGCTCTGGGTCCCTGTTTTGTGATGGGGCTTGGGCCAGACAATCACACACAACAGACTGAATGTAAATCATGCCTTGATTCTGTATTAATAGTAGGTATCACCTTACACAACCCTGTGGATCCGGAACCCTCCAGAGCTGAGTTACATAATCTGTGTGGATCCAATCAAAAAGTGGTAGCCAGAGGATCACAGGCTTGAAGACCAAGTGCTCTGCAGATGCTATGAGAGGATGGGACTGCTCCAATGTAGTCTCTGAATCAACTGGGAGAATCCTGCACGGTGTGATGGTGAGGGGAGAGACAGTCATGGTGATCCATGTGTAATGCCTTACCTGGTGTTAAACCTCATTCCCCAAGGAATGCAGAGACACATTATTAATGGGTGGGGGCTCCCTGGGCCATGGCGATGTACCTTCACACACTCCAAAGGCTTCCACCAACAGCTAAAGAAATGTTGTGTTTGAGGAGGCCCCCAAAAAAGGATGGGGTTTGGATCATCTTTTCCATATGGGTGATAGCAAGCCTAACCTCTCTGTTGGTTATCTTCTTTCCTGACACTGTAAAAAGAAGACAGTGTGATATGGATCTGTAACTTGGGTTCACCATGCCTCTGTTGCAATGTTTCATAATGTACCTGTATTTGCAAATACAGCTGTGAGATGAAAGAATGCTCTAATGATGCACAGGGTGGTGGCTGGATATGGGCGTGTTCTTTTATTCACAAATGATCACTCTAGATGGACCAGCTGCAGTCCAATACTTGGGGTGTGGAATATGTTGTTGAGCTCTTGCGATGAATGATGCAATTATCCAAGCATTGAATCATTTTTACCACAATCGACTGTGTTAGCCCCATGTGCTAATAAGATTACGTGGTGTTGACGGGGAGAGATAGCTGCACCATGTGAGGACAGGGTGCAGGATTCACATACTCCAGCACATCTCAAAAATCAGGACTCAATAAGTTGCCAAAGGGAAGTCCGTTTAATGATACATACATCAGCATATGGAAATCAGCAGCATTGCGATCACCTGTCTCACTCCGACTTCCTCGAACTTCAGTCGAACAGTCTTTTTTATAGGCTAAACTCATCATCATTGACGTCTAATTCTACAAAAAATCATCAAGCAATATAATTGGTTGGGAAAGGTAACTTAAGTATAGGTGCTACATCTGTATATGACAATAGAGCATGCAGATTGGATAACTCTTATCGGGTGGGCGTCTACGCCCATCCCTCTACATCACACGTGATGGACGTCACTATTGGTTACGATATCTATAGGACTTCAGATAACTTGGTCCATTGTGATTGGGCAGGTTACACCCCTGAACATAAATCTCCACTTTAATTAGCAGCATGCTGAATGGACACCCAGGTGCCTAGTGTCCCAAGATTCACCCTGTCTCCCTTCCATAAATCAGTGGTTTTATGGCGATGTGTCAATTAGTTGGCTAAGGAAGGCCTCGAAACTGTAGTCTCTTATCAGGAAAAGTTATGGCACCCCTCGAATCTGGGTGACATCAGACGGTGGTACATCTTCACACCTGGCTGGTCACGTGTCTGTTCACCATGAATTTGCTTCAGTTTTCAGCTTTTATTGTATTTAATTCTGCTTCGGCCCTGCCACCTGCCTGGGCCTCTCTTATCTTGACCTTCACGGGTGAGCTGGTATGCTCTTAAGTTTCGATTCCCCTTAGCTGAAGCTCGCCTCCCTTTCTTGGGTTGACCTTGATTTCCCAGGCCTGAGCCGTCCTTTGTTGAGTTTCGATTCCGTTCTTTCCCCTGGCTTGGGCTTGGATATGAAACCCGACCAGTTAGTCCAGTTAGGCCTTGGCCGCCTGGGCGTACTTCTGCTTTTACAAAATGGAGTCGGACATGTACATTGTGCCTTAGTGAGGTAGATATATGGTTGGCGCTTGCCGTTCTATCTTCTACTAAGCATTGCAAGCAGTGTCGATTTCTTAGCTTCTTGCATTTCGAGCCTATTTACACACATTAGCTGGTTCGATTCTTCCACCTGGGTTCTTTCGCTATGACGTTTCTTACGTTTTAACATTGTGTTGTCCTTCGTGTCTCTTGCACCTGTTTTCGTGGATACACGCGTTCGCGTGTTGCCTTTTCTCATGCGTTAGTCTGTCCAGGCCCTCTTCTCATCATCGTTTGCCTTCCATCAGGGCTCTTTGTGTCTCCTCATGGACAGTCTGTAAATACTCATCCTTTCGTATCAGCGGCTGGTATGGTTGTCTGATAGGGTACCGTTCTGCCGAGGCCTGTCTGCTTATTGGCATTTCAACAGGTACTGATCTTCTAATGTACACAGGGCAGAGGCCCAGTGCGGCTCTCTGTTGGTTCAGTTGCTCCTCATACGTCACATACCTTGGCGAGTACTTTACTGGCAGCTTGCAAGGGGGGGCAGGGGTGCAGGCCATGTCTGGGACCTCCTCTACACTCCCCCTCTGGTCTGTTCATCGTCCACTTCTGCTTCCTCCTTTATATTTAGTTTCTTTGTTTCTTCAATGTCTTGTTCATCGTCTTCCGGGTTTACACAAGATGGCATAAATGCATGCAATTTTGGTGTCCATATCTTTATCACCCCTTTCAAACTTCTTGCTGTTTTCACATGCTCATCTTTGTTCCAGGTCATCAGCTGGCATTGTCCATTTGGACTACAATAAATCCATTTTCCTTCATACCTTCTTCGTTTCTTGGGATAAGTGAATGTTTTTCCCTCTGGTGGAAATTCACTGGCCTTCACAAAGTCCTTTATCTCTTTGTCTGTCAGGTCTCTGGGTTTCCAACCTGGCTCGATATCGACCATAATTTTCATCCCAATGGCCTTCTTTGCAGTTTTCTGGCACTGTGTGGTGATTATCTTGATAACACAGAATCCTAGCAGCACCATAGCTAGTAAGGGTCCCAGAAACTTGAATATGTCAGCCATCCACTGCGGGACCCAGGAGAATAAGTTCCCAAACCAGCTGTCATCGTCCACTTCATCTGTTTCCTCGGTCATCTGGTTCTTTAGGCTTGTCAGCATGTTTATTGCCTCAGTGAGGGTTCCATTTTCCTCATCGTGCGATGGTATAATTGTGCAACACGATTCTCCGATTTTTGCACAAACACCTCCATCCATCGCTGTAATCATGTCAAGCACATATCTGTTCTGGATAGTCATTAGTCTGATTGCTCTCAGCTTTTCTTTGATCGCATTGAATCCTTTTATAGTGGTATTGATGGTCTGCAATAACTCCCATCTGGTTATCTGCAACCATTTAGTATTCACTCCAACTTGGATGTGGGGCAAGAGTAGTGTTGTGAATACTGTTGAGGTGAGACTGAACAGCCTGTGTTCGTACGGAATTGCGTGGAATGCCTCTTCTGATTTGGGAGAAAAGTAATTTTCCCTCTTCATCCTGGATACCAGTTCCACAGATCTCCTTCTTCTTAGATGAGCATCTGCTTTCGGGAAACTGTCCAAATTCAGTTCATTTTTTGGAATCACCAGTGCCGGAACGTGGACGTTCACCAGTGTGCATATGCCTCCCCAGTTCCTTGGTAGCCTTATGTATGCCTTGGATCCACATGCCCAGTAATGGTCCATCAGGGCTGCGGTCCCTTGCAACATCCCTGGGGCTTCATATATTTGTCCGCAGTTTTGATTCTCCCCCATTTTCCTCGTGCCATTACTTCTGAAGCACAGTTTCGGGTTTTCCAGTGGTACTATTTGCAGGGGTCCTCCTCTGTCTTCGACCCATGTTAGCAGCTTTACCAATCTTGGCCACAATGGTTTGCATAGTCTTTGTGAATTTTCTATTGCTTCTTGGCAGGCTCCAAGGACCATCCAGGCTCGGCAGATCACAACCCCTTCTTCCCATCCATTTGGGGACACTACTGATCCCCAGATTTGCATTTGGCCTCGGTTCTTCCAGATTTGAGCTTCCTCAGATTTTTTCCCTTGGACATTCAGTCTCGGGTTTATTTCCCATCTTATTCCTGATCCTTTGACGTCAGGGTTCTCATGTCTAATCACATGATTCTTGGTGTGTGACCTGTTTCTTGTTTTGATGTCCTGAACAAAACCGTCTTCATCAGGGAAATCCTTTTCGTTGGCCCATATCAGGGAGGCGTCTCTCAAAGATTTTGGAGTTGCCCATGCTGTATGGCAGGAGTGCACAGACGAAACATTCCCCTTCTGATTGCCTCCTTCGAACTTCCTTCATGTGTTGGTACCAAATGTTGTTTCCTAGATGGGCTGTACTGTCCAAGTAATCGTTCAGTTCGTTGTCTGTTTCATATGGGCTTCTCGTGATTCTTAATGTTTTTCTGTAATTGGCAATCACTATGTCTCTGAATGCGTCTGTACTGCTCTTCCGTTCGGGTAGGCTCTCGGGTACTATCCTTGGTGGGGCAGGTTTCATTTCCTGCCCTGCAGTAATAGGGGGATGTTTTGGGTTTCTTTTCCTTCCCTCACGCATTCTTTTGTAGACCTCCTCCCACCACCACTGGCTCGCCATCTTCCCAACGCGTTGCGGCATTGTAGGCCTGATGCTTATTTCTGGCGTTGCAGCAGGCGTGTTCGTTATTACAGTTTCTGTGGTTTTCTTGCTCAGCTCCTCATATAGCTTCTTTGCTCTAAGTGTGAGCGGGAACACATATTCAACCAACGCGTGTGTTTTCTCAGTCATTTATTTCGTGGCTTCTTCCGGTCCCTTAAGGGATTCTGTCATGCCCCCACTGCTTGGGTTCTCACCTGGCTCCTCTTGTTTACTTCCACTATTTTCTGGAGCCGGTCGCTCCTTAGGCAGTTTTTCTTTTACTGTTGATTTGGTCTGAGGTTCCGTAGCCATTGACACTTGCCCTTGTTTGTGTGCACTCAGTGTGTGGGTGCGTGCCGAGGACAGTGCTATGTTATCATTCATTCCCAGCTGACCCTGTCTCCAGCTTTTCTCATCATTCATAACCTCAACCGTGTAGTTGTCACTATTATTACATTCAATTTCAGTTTGTTTGCTTTACCACCAGCTTTTCTCGGAACAGGGATGACGATGTATGGTCTGGGTGTGTTTGTGGGATCCAGATATTCGTTATCCGGTGGATGCGCAGACAATGGGACACTCCGTGCACCAATAAATAATGCAGTTCTGATAGTTAGAGACAAAAACACAATAATAAAGACTATGCATATACATATAATGGCTTTAAACGATAGCTTGCAGCATCTCCATCCAGGGAAGCGGGGGCACCCCTCCACGGGTGGCAAAACTATGTTACTATTCTGGGCCCCCATGCCAATCAAGTCCATAGTCAGTAGTTTATTTCCTTTCTTACTTTGATCTCGTTGCTCAAAAAGGGTTCAGCAAATACTAAAGTGACGAGTATTATTCAAATGTCCCCTTTATGGGTGGGACCAGTAGTCTCGAGATATGCGGCACAACACAGTTTTCGCTGGAAGTTGGACAGTTCCACTTGGAGCATAATCCCGTTGAGAAGCGTCTTCATGTGTACGAAATTAACTGGATCTCTGAGGAAAGTGACATCATCAACATCAGCAGGCCTTCCCACCATTTCTGGATAGTCTGTGACTAGTCTAATCAGGATATTGTGGGCTAGCTGTGTGTCTGCAGGTGACAGGGACATTTGTGTTGTTTTGCTGGGTCCCGATCACAAGTCTTTCTTTTGTCGTGAGCAGTTTTTGCACTTTCCTGCTGCGTGTATTGCTACCACGTGGTTCAGTTTATACCACACTTGGTTCAAAAAGTCATTGTTTCGGGGATATCTGATGAAAGTCAGTGTATCTGTGGTTATCCTGACAAGTCCTGGGCACTCCTCTATGATTCGGAAAAATAATGTGTACGTTATTTCATCAATGATCACTTGGGGTGGGAGCATTAGTCTCTTGTTCACTGTGCTTGGGCAACTCGGCGAAGACCTCTGTGATGACAGTCAGTAGTTGCCTGATTACCTTCTTATTTTCTGGATCTTGAATGTATTCTGTGACACTTGTTCCTCTCCCTATGAGTGATGGATATGTTAGGAGCACAAGCTGAAAGTAGGTGAGTACATCCCACTTGAGACTTCTGCCGGGATGTACCATAAGTTCTGTGCACAAAGTCTTGGTACTGGATGCTTTAGGATAACGTTTTTTGGTTCTCAGAAATGTCTTATTTTACTACTTATCAGAGTCTTAGAGTTCATGTTCAATGCTTCGTGTGGTTCAACGTGTTCGAGTTACCAGTGTCACTATGGTTCCGGAATATATGATTCTCCTTTTTACCCTGCACTTTTGGCTGCACAGAGTGTTTGTTTGCTTGGTTTTGTCTCTTTCTGTGCATAACGGAAAAGTTCTGTGTGGACACGATTTTCACAAACGGCTCTTTTCTTTTCTTCTCTTCTCATGCGTCCTTCTTCCTCGCCATAGATCTTGTCTGCACGTGCTGAGGTCCTTCCCTGTTGTCTGTAGATACCTCGGAGGTGGATGTAGTAGGAGTGCTCTTTCCTATAAACGGTTTGTTGTCGTTTAGGAAGATCCAGGCTCTTCTGCCCTCGAGTTTGACAGCGGACGGGGTGCAGTCCTCTATGATCAAAGGGCCATTAAACGTTGGCTCATCCCATTTTTTCCTTGTAATATTCCTTACGAGGATGCTGTCACCAGGGAAGACAAGGGGCGCACAAAGGCTGTGAGCTTTGCCTGTATCAGCACTGTCTGTTGTGGTTTGTGCTGTGCTGTTCCCTTTACGCCGTCGCTGCAGCTGGCCTGAAATGACAGTGGCGCTGGATGTGAGACAGTCAAGGTAATCCTTCATCTCTGCTCTCAGAACCTCCCTAGCAGGCTGGGCATCACATCTAGCTCTTTCTCGGGGGGTAAGAGGGGTCCTTATCCTTCTACCAGTAACAATTTCGTGCAGCGTAAGATGATGGTCGGAGCCTGGTTGGTTCCGACGAGCACACAATGCCAGTGGTAGTAAGTGCAGCCATCCCTTCTTTAATGTGAGCTTCAACTTGGCTATTCTCTCTTTTAACAGGCCATTGAGCCACTCACATACCCCATTTCCCTCTGGGTGATACGCCGACGAGAACTTGTGCTTTATACCAAGCAACAAGCTAATCTGCTCAAACACAGTATT
The DNA here is from genome assembly GCF_040938575.1 of Ambystoma mexicanum. Lineage (NCBI taxonomy): Eukaryota > Metazoa > Chordata > Amphibia > Caudata > Ambystomatidae > Ambystoma > Ambystoma mexicanum. The sequence goes on along the minus strand of NC_090933.1, from coordinate 769,457,082 downwards.
TACAAAATGGGGCCCATTATCTGACCTCATTACCTCGCACACACCCCACCTAGGGAACACTTCCCTCACCAAACATTTTGCGGCACAGGCTGCATCGGGGTGTGTACAGGGACCTGCTTCTATCCATCTTGAGAAAGGATACACCACCACAATTAAATACCTGTACCCATTACACACCTGAATCATATCGACATAATCAATATGTAGGTGCTGGAACGGTCCATTAGGTCTGGGAATGATTCCTCTCACTACTTTTAATGCCTGCCCAGAGGTGAATTTCTGACAAATTATGCAGTTGACCATAAAAAATGCAACATGCTGCGCTAAATTCGGCGTGAACCAGTCTTCTGCGAGTGTTGCAGCAAGATTTTCTTTTGACATGTGTAAGGGGTAGTGGAGCTGTTCTAATGCTACCTTTAGAAGGGTGATAGGCATTACTGGTTTACCAGTGCTGTCTTGCCTCCACAATCCATCAGAGGGGTTTAAAGAACACCCTCGACGCTTCCATACATTTTTCTCCTCCTGAGGTGCCTCTCCTTGGAGCTCCATTAGCTGAGACTGCCCCATATTGCTATAGGCTTCTGGTGTGGCTCGCGCTACCATCATTCGTTCATGGGTACCTGCCACCTCCACGTCCATGATTGATTCATTCTTGGATGCCATGCGCTTGGCTTCCGTGTCCGCTTCATGGTTTCCACGTGACACGAAATCTGTCCCCTTGGTGTGAGCAGCGCATTTCAAGACCGCTATGCACACTGGGAGCTGTAGTGCTTTTATCAGCCTATCCAGTAAGGCTGCATGTTGCACTAGCTTGCCGTCTGCTGGGAGGTAGCTCCTCCTTTTCCATCGTGCTAAGTCTGCGTGCACAGTGGAAGTCACATAGGCTGAATCACTGTACACTCTCACTTCCTGATCTGCATGATTTTCGATGGCGAGTATCAGTGCCACCAGTTCTGCAGCTTGGGCTGAATAGTGACAAGGTATTTGCGCACTGACGAGTACCTGAAACTCTCCATTCGCCAGGTGTTTCACCACGTCTACGCCTGTATACTTTGTCCTTCTTCTAGGTCGATTCTAGAAGACCCATCAATGAAGACGACCTCCCCACTTGACAGGGCGTTTTCCTTTACCCTTGGGATTTCATCGAAGAATTCTTCATAGTTTGCACAGTCATGGACAGGTTCACCCTCGGTTACTGGTTCTATTATGAACGTTGCAGGGTTTACCTTTTTACATCAAACTATTTTGATCGATGGATTAAAGATGATCACCTCATAGGCAGATGCTCTCTGTGATGTCATTGTGCCTTTTGGCTTCTCCAATATGGCGAACAGTGAGTGCTCGACATACAATGTCATGGAGCACCCCATCACAATGGAAAACGCCTTCTCGAGGGCAAACGCGGCGGCGGCCAGATTTTGTTCGCATGGGAAGTGGCCCCTCATAACCGGGTCCAGACTGCCGCTGTAATACGCTAGAGGTTTGCACCCCAGCGATGTACGTTGAGCAAGTACTGCCGTCATGAAATTGCCATCGGTATGTGAGAACAGATAGAATTCTTCTGCATAATTAGGGATCCCGAGAACTGGGGCCTTACAAATTGCCCCCTTGAGTTCTGAAAACCCCTTTTCCATTGCCTCAGTCCACTCAATTTCTTCCTTTGTCGCTTGGGCCTTCTTCATGGCCTGAAGCAAGGGCTTGGTGTACGAGCTGTAGTCAAAGACCCAAGCTGGGACATAATTGCACAGGCCTAAAAAGCTTTGCATTTGCTTGATCGTGCATGGCTTGGCCGTGTTCATGATGGCTTCAGCCCTTTCTGGGGTTATCTTTTTCCCTTCATGAGAAATTAGTTGCCCTATGTACAGCACTTCCTGCTGTCAGTATTGCAACTTTCCTTATCAACTTTTTACCCCTTATCATCTAGTATCGTTAGTAGCTGGACAGAGTCACACCTGCATTGCTCCTCAGTGGTGCTGCAGATCAGAATGTCATCTATATACTGCAAAACAACACTGTCTACCGCAATATTGCTTAGATCCATTTGCAGAACTCTGTTAAAAATGGATGGGGACTCACATTACCCCTGTGGCAGCCTCGTGCTTCGAACAGATCATCATCCGTGACGTCAGTTACTCGATACCCTTCTTCAATGGCGATAATAGTGCACCATTGCCTTCCTTCGTCATCATATCCTTCTACCAGGACCACCTTCCCCTTTACTGCGGCAGATTGTATTTCCAAGGGGAATATTTGTCCTTCTTCTTCATGCATGGGTTTTCATGGTCTAAATAGAAATTCGTCAGGGGTTCTCATAGTTTTGTCTGCGAGGCCTGGCAATCCCGCCATAAGCACTCGTACGCCATATGCGAAAACTTCTGGCTCCAGTGGTATAGCTCTCATGGCTGCAAGTCCAGAGTATGCTCTGATCATTTCGCACACATTAGAATAATGCATTCCTGGCATGGAGCACAGTATACCATCCTCAGTAAACGAGATTGTCATATTCAACTTTGTCATCAAATCTTGACCCATGATGTTTACTGGGGACTGACGTGAGTACAATAAGGGCACCTTCATTTCACGCTCTCCCACTGAGACTGGGAGTGTGTCTGTAAAGGGAACTCTGCTATGAGCTCCAGTGAAACTCTCAATATCTATAGTACGAACGTGTCGCACCCGTGTCAACTTAGAAGGAATATTCTTTAGCCCCTATGGTGAGGTGACATTTACCCTGGGTTCCCTATTAGGGTCTGGTGTCACCGATAGGATAGAGCACATCAGAGTTTCCCGTGAGCTTTCCTATTTTATGTATAGGTTCGGCCCACTGTAAGTTTGTGGAATACCCCCATTCCCGGGGTTGGTTCCCCCTCCATTGTTCATTCCTTGTGTCACCGGCGGTGGTGCCTGTTGGGGCTGCCACAGTTGCAAGTTCCCCATGTTTGAGGGTTCAAACCTTTGTTGTGCACCTTGCTGCAAGCTTGCTGCCTGCTGCTGTACTACATGTCCCTGCGCACTGCCTTGTTGCGGGGCGGCAGGCTGATTCACAATACCTGCTCCCATTCCTTGGCCATTTTGCCACATGCCTTGGTTTCTGCACATGCGCGCCACATGTCCTGTCATTCTGCACAGCCAGCATACTGGCGGTGGTCGGACCATCTGCCCATCCGGCATGGCTTGACCGCTCATCTGTTCATTCTGAAATCCGCCTTGGTTATTTTGAAAACCTCCCTGATTACCATGGAAACCTCCCTGGCCACCTTGCCATCCTCTCCTCTAAATCCTCTACTCCTCGGGTAATATCCTGTATTAGCTTGGTTATTTACTTGCTGTGTGCTGGGCTCGGCTGGGCTGGTCAACATGGCTCCCTCAAGAGTATACTTCGAGAACTTGTTTTGTACCAGCTTCGCTTCCTCCCCCTTACGGATTGCTTCCTTTTTTCGGTTCTTTTCTTGTAACAATCTACAGTATTGTGCCATTGTCAATTGAATTCCGGCCCATGGTTTGGCTTCGATCCCTACCAATTTCTTGAGCTGTTTTTGCACCTGTTCAGGCAACCCTTGACACAGTATGTGGTAGAAGACAGGGATAGACTTTGACCAAGACTCATGCGTTTCGAGCACCCACGCGTCTTGAACATTTTGGATATAAATCAACGGATCCTCTGACTCTTTCATTTTCCGAGTCATTATAGCTCCCATGTCTGATGTATCTGGGTATAGTGTTTTCTGCGCTTTCCACACTGCTGCTCTACAATTTTTAAATGGTGCTCCGTCATGGGTAGTGTTAGTTATCGTTACCCTTGGATACCCAGCCCGTTTCCACACATCGTCAGCCCTTTCACCAAGTATGGCGATCAGGAGGCCTTTGATGTCGCCTATAGCTAAGGTGACGCCCCCGGTCATCTTTTCTAACTCGTGTATGCATTTCCCAGCCCCGATGTCAGCACTGGAAGCTTATTTTTTAAGTTTTCTCGGTCCATGTGTGGCCATGGAATGTATTGTGGCCTCACTCCCCCTTTTTCTAGCAGCGGGAATTCAAAGGCACAATCTTCCTTTTCTTTTCCCCCAATCCTCCCGTCTACTGGCAGGGCAGTATTACCACCTTGCCGTCTACCCGGCAATGCCCTTAATCTGCCTGTATAGGTGGATGCAGGCTCCCCCCTCTGATCGCGGGGTGTTCCCTCACGTTTGCCATGTGCCTTGGTAGGCTTCGATGTCCTAAGTTCAGATTCACTGGCACCGGACTATCGTACCCCTTGGCCTCGAGGGTGCAGCTTTTCACATCGCCTCCCTTCGTCCTGTGCCTCGTCCTCTGTATCCCCACATGAGTCAGATCCTGAGTAATTCTAGTTTACGCAACCTGTTGCAGCCTCTTCGTTCTGTCTGATCTCCAGTCTATCAAGGGACAGTCCCCTGCTCCTACTACCTTGGGTGGTATCCTCAGTGTTATATAGCTGAGTGCTCTCTAAGCGCTCATCTTCCCTTCCCCCTTTGTAGGCTACCTCTAGTCCCATCTCATCATATATTTTGTCAATCGTTTCCCCGATGCTTCTGGTATCGAAGTCATCGTCAATATTTATCCCGCTTGTACCTGGTACCGCATCGCTTGCAGGAAAGAATTCTTCTATGTCTTCCCATTCTACTATAGGATTGGGTTTAACAACTACCCGCTCCAAATACTCAAGATCTCGTACCCTTTGTCTGCGTTTTCGTTCCAATTCCTCATCTATCTCCTTTCGCTTTTTCGCTTCTTCTCTAGCCTTATCTACTTCTCTCATTCGTTCATTTCTACGTTCCTTTGCCCTTCTACTCTCCTCGTCTTCCCGCTTTTTCACCTTCCTTTCATGCACTCTCCTTTCTTCCACCAAGTTTAACATGTTCAGCCTGTATTTTTATAGGCTGCATACTGTGTGCGACTGAGCGGTATTCCATGCCCTTCGCGATATAGTTGTTCTCGCCTTAATCTATCCTTCTTTCTCACCCTTTCATCCCTTGCTTCTTTCTCCTTTCTTTGCTCTTCATCGTGCCTTCCTCTCGTCCGCACATCATCACTTCCCTTTCCATCTAGCTTTAATAGTATCTGTCCTCCCATCCATTCATCTTTCGCGAATGCTGTCTCATCACTTCCTTTCCGCTTCTTTCCCTCTCTCTCTTTATCGAGAGGTGCACTAGCCTGTGCCTGATCCTTACTACTATCGCCGTGCCTCTCCTTGTCCCTCGGGACTGTGGAGGCCAAATCAATTTCCTGCTCCTGTTCTTTAGTTTCGTCACTACTACATGTAGGTGACTCATATGCAGGGTTACTGTACCCTGTGGCTGCTTTGAGTTCTCGTAACGGGTAAAGACCCTCTGATTTGCTTCCCTCAATGACTAGTTCTGGCGGGGCTGGTGGCGCGGTAGGTGTTACACCCCCCTCCGCACATACATTAAGGGGTCGATTCATGGAGCAAACGTGCGCCGAAAATCCCAGCGCAAGCAGGCGCAAGGTGGCGCAAGCGTGAGAAACCCAGCGCACGCGTGCAATTCGAGGAAGACGCTGCGCGTGTTTCCCGCTGTCCGTGCGCCAAATCCTGCCATGGCGCACGCGGGCACACACGGCGTGCGCTACGCACACAGCAAAAGTGCACATAGCACGGCGCACTCAACCAAAGTGGGCGGAACAGTGGGCGTAACACGCGGAATGGGGAATCACCCGTGAAAAAGAAGGCGTAACTGGGTAAGTACTGCAGGGAACTACACGGAACACCCACACACACGCGAATAACCCGTATTCATGGATTCGAATACGGGAAACCCGTGCACGGAAAAAGACGCACACAGGCGTCAACGCGTCCACCACAGGAAGGCAGGCGGAAGCGTCCCTGCGCACAGTATAAAAGTGCACGCAAACAACAAACAAGTATATACAGCTACAATGAATGCCCCATTTGTTGCAGCACTGATCGTGGGACACTGCAGGAGGAGAATAGCCAGGGCACGCATTTTCGCACCATGGACAAGCCTTTTTTATGATGCCGGAAGACCCGGTCTATGGCAGGTATAGGTTTCCACCCCATATCATCCTAGACCTGGTCAGGGAGTGGGAAGATGGCCTTACATCCCCCACCCTTTGCTCCCAAGCATTGAGCCCCTTGGAGAAGGTGCTTAATGTCCTGCATTTCTTGGCCCTGGGTCATTTCAGCGGACTACTGCCATAGTGGGGGGGGGTCTCACAGGCCACACAGTCACGCTGCCTACACCAGGTACTGGCAATCATGACAGTGCGCCCCTCAGTACGCAGGCACATATACATGCCCAGAAAACCCGCAGAAAGGCAGGCCGTTGTCCTGGATTTTTACAGGGTGGCACACTTCCCCAATGTGCTTGGTGCCATAGATTGCACCCATGTGGCCCTACGTCCACCTAGGGCCACTGAGCACATCTACCGAAACCGCAAGCACTGGCATTCCATCAATGTACAGGTGGTATGCGATGCAAAGGGAATCATCACCTCTGTCTATGCAAACTACCCTGGCTCCACCCATGACAGTTTCATATACAGAATGTCCGCCCTGATCCGGGCCCTGGAAGCTGGGCAGCATGGCGACACCTGGCTCCTAGGTGAGTACAAATGCCCTTGCACATGCATGCATGTCACACACACACACACAAATACACAAACCCCAATAATCACAACCATTTACACCTCCCCAGGGGACGATGCCTACCCTCTGAGCAACCACGTGATGACGCCAATCCGGAATCCCACCACACCACCCCAGGTAAGATACAACGCCGCCCATATTGCAACCAGGGCCATAGTGGAGCGCACATTCGGAGTGCTGAAGTCACGTTTCCGCTCCCTTGACCGCTCTGGCGGGCAGCTACTCTATGCACCCCCAGTAGTGTGCAGGATCATTGTGGCAGCATGTGTCCTGCGCAATGTTGCAACACGGCAGGGCGTACCGGTGGACATGGTGGTGCCCCCACATCCCCAACCACAGGCACAGGAGCTGCCCATGGGAGGGGACAGGGCACGTGGCGAGGAAGCCCGGACCCAGCTTGTGGCCACATTTTTCACCTAAACTCCCACCCCTGCGGAGTGCACACAGGCCTGGCACATACCAGGTGACAATCGTTGATGACAAAGAGACAGTCAACTGTCACAACCTTACCACCCTGAGATAGTTGCCATGGAAGTGCCACATTGTCTGCATCCCAAGCTACTTAAACACAAGCTATCCTGTGTGACCAAAAGGCACACATATGACATATGAGATAACATGATATGGCATTTGTAACGTGCCTATACACAAGTGTTTCAAGGTGCGACGAGGCAGGGAGGGGGAAACAAGGGAAGACAGACAACGATACTAATAGGCCAGATGTCATTTAGATTGCGCAAGTGCAGGGGTAGGGGGAAGGGAAAAGTGCAAGGGGAAGGGGAGGGGGGTAGTGCAGTACATGGTAAGCAGAATAAAAAAACAAATAAATAGGCCAGCTGGTGGCAACTGCAAAGGTAAGTGCAGACAAGTGCTGGGAAGGGGGGGCTGTAGGGATAGAGAGACAGTCCCGCAGTGCAGGGGTTGCCAGGGAGGCAGTGCAAGTGGAGAGTGGCTGGGCCAGGGACCGAGGTCGGTGAGAGTGGCCCAGTTGCAGATCCAGTGCAGTTTCAGTGAAGAATTTAGCAAGGGAGAGGGAGAGAGAAAGCAGAATCAAAGAGGAAGGTCTTGAGGTGCTTCCGAAACCGGAGATGGTTCTCCTCAAGTTCCAGGGAGGCAGGAAGGCTGTTCCAGAGGGAGGCCCCTGCCGCGGAGAGAGATCTACCCCCAGCTCGTTGCTTCGAGAAGCGGCTAACCCTGACATGAAAGGTGTGAATCACACACACCTGCAAAACAGGCCATGACCATCACTGTTATGTCACTGAAACCCTCCCAAACCACAACATGACATGGCAAGCAATAGCCATACACCAACACAGTACCAATAAGGTACACATTGCCATGTCAAAAATGTACAGTGGCATCAGACAATGATGCCTTACATGGAATCAGATGAAATGACTGACCAACAACCTCCCACCCAAAATAAGTCATTCCCAAATGCATTACAAAAGTTGTAGATGTAACATAACAATAAATGCCTGTCTACATGCACATTGTGCATTGCAAAATCAACACTGCAGCTTCTGAGTGCTGTGTCCAACTCCTGCAACACACTGCTCAGCGCACAGCACAGTGAACAGCTATTGTGTGTGATGCACACCCTGAGCATCACATCTAAGCGACAAGCCACATCAAAAAGCAGATTAGGCATGTACAGGATCCATAATTGGTCACAGAACATGTGCTGCAGGGACACAGTGGGCACCAGAAGGCAAACAGAGTGTACACGTGGATATCCAAGGGTGGTTGTACATGTAGTGCATCATAGTGCAAGTGTGTGGGTCAGTAAGGACATGAACTCAACATATGCATGTGCAATCAAGTGACCATCAGTGTCCTCTACACATCACATGTGAACATTCACCATGTGTACACCCCAGCATGTCAAACCACAACTATCCCCTCACACCTGAAAGGTAAACACAACACATGAACAGACATTGATCAGCAGAACACAACATGTGCATAGGATATCACAATAATAATGTCAGGGTTCCCATCACACTGCAGGGCAAGGCAACTATCAACAACAAAACACCCCCCCTCCCTCACAAATGACCATGACCCACTGAACAACTGCACCTGGGTCATGGAGCCTTCAACCCTCAATTTCACCTGGCCAGAGGATCACCCTTCCCCTTCGTCACCATCTCCCACCTTGTGTGTAAAAAGGTGCCTGCACCCTCAGAGTCCACCTTCATTTGCAAAATCACAAAATCCAAAGCAAAAAAAAACGAACCAGAACACCCTCCAGTAGATGACTTAACATAGCAGTACCTCACAAAGGCCAAGTACTACCACAATGATGTAACAACCAAGGTAGCACAGTAAAACAATGTCACAACAGGATGTGAACCATGTGTGGTACATAACATAGAATGATGCACCACAAACGGATGTGTACTGTCACAGGTCCCATGTACAGGCGCAGGAGTGGCACGAACCAACCACCCCCACCGTGGCCGGGTGCCTGCAAGGTCAAACTCACACAGGCCTCTGAGACCCTGGTGGGGAAGGAGGGTCAGGGATATGCAGTCGGGACAGGCGTTGGCACACTGGATAACTGGAATGAGTGGCAGGAGAGGGGAGGAGGAATGACACATGAAAGTAGGGAATGCACGAAAATGTACTACCTGCATGAACACATACACAATCCGAACAAACTTGGACATCATTGCCATGGCCTTCTGGAGTCCAGGCTTAGGAGTGGCACAAACCAACCACCCCCTCTGGGGTTTTGGCGCCTGCAAGTTTGGGGCTTACACAGGCATCCGCAACCCCAGCGGGGAAAGAGGGTTAGGGAACGTTGGTTGGATAGGTACGGGAAGCAGGAACACCGGGTAGAGGGTACAGGGTTTAGAATTGGATAGGACTCCGGGTGATTAGGGGAAAAAAAAACATACCAAATTGAATTACACATTCATCCATGCATTAGTGCACCCCCCAACAAGCCTATGCAGAGCAGTTTGAAAGAAAAACAACAAGACACTTAGCTCTGGTTTTGAGTACTGGCCTCCTGCCTGCGCACTCTCAGGTCCGGTTACAGGAGCACTTCAATGCTGCAAAGAGAGCCACAGTTAATAATCTGTCCGTGCCCATAACACAAAAACACACCACCAAATATGCCCCATAGCAACAAACTACTCTACAAACAGACAATCTGGTGTAGATGCTTCATACCCATATGTAACATTACGCCTGTGATGGGTCATACATAGTCAATGTAGTAAGTCAGCCTCCGGTGGGTGCGTGGCAAATGGAACACCAATGTGTCACAATTCACACAACATACAATGTTCCCTTGGTAAGCAGACAGACCCATATAGCAAGGCATGACTTCAGAACAAGTCGTGTTCCACCATGACCAAAACAAAGTAGGCAGTGCATGTTTCAAAATGTACATGGAAATGAAATGCACTGCACCCGAGTATGCCCCTTGCTGTATGTCCCTGTGAGCTGCTCCTTTCCATGTCTCGGAAGGCGACATGGTTGATACAAGTGCCTCAATGGACCTTGGTGTACCAGAGGGTATGTGCCACTGCCCCTGCAGGTGCCCCAGACAACCTTACAATCAACAGCCATCAGTCCACCAACACATCTGAGCTGTATTGTGTGCTTCAACACCAATATTCGTCCAAGCTCACCCTCAGTGCTGTTACTAAGTCTGCATGTGCAACTGGCCTGGTGGAAGCTTTGCTGTGTTGTGGCCCCCCTGTGCTGCTCACCTTGCCTGGAGTTCCTTGGAACACGTCAGCAGTTCTAGGATGTAGGTCTGCAATCCCTGTGCCTCTGCTTGTGCACACATGTGCATGTGGGCACCAACAAACGTGTCCACAATTCAGACGTCCAATGGGCCATGTTTGCTGGCAAAGGTGGTCTGAAGGCTCATCCCCCTGCAGAAAGGGCATGAAACACATGATTAATGCTTTAAAGTCATCTGTGTGTGTCTCTTCAGGCATCTCATTACTGGACCATGTCAGAGACTTACATCAGAAATCACACCATCAGTCCGTCTTTCACATCCAAAGTGTGGAACACACTATCTACGGCATGAATTGCAAAAAGCATGTGTACAGTAAAGATAAGAAACATACTACTCAATGCATAGCAATGAATGTACACATTAATCATGAAACACCCCATCTAGCAAAAGCTGAACAGTGGTCAATAACACCGCAATCATCCCCACTAGGGGTGTCAACATAAGTTACACAGCACCAGACATGCCACAGATATAACAGTCCAAAGCCCTTGTGGATAAGGGAGGCAGGAGTGGCATATGTGAGTCAAGGAACCCAAGCATCAAACACATACACAAGACAAGCCTGAAGGGCCCAGCTGGAACAGACAGTGGATGCCTTTAAAAGCCACAAAGCACCGCACTGTCACATGAAAGTACAACAGACAAGCATGTTTAAACTATATTAACTAATTACACTAACTATGAAAAACCTACATTACCTAATTAAACTAACTATCAAACAGAATCTTAACTAACTAAACTAAAAGAAATATCAAAAATGGCCACATATGACCCGGGGGGGAGGGGAGGCACTCAGGAGGGGGGAGGTACAGGGTGCTGCTCAACACCCACATGCGATGATGCTGAGACAAAAAAAAAACCTCCATGGGCTCAACGCCTGCACAGCCCGACCTATGTGGGAGATAGATGGTCGTCCGAGTCTGGCCGATCCTGGGAAGGAGGATGTGGCACAGTAGCCTGGCCACGCCTAGCCGCAGCTTGCCCCTCGTCGGCAGCAAGTCTGCCGGACGGGTGAGCCTGGTTCTGTGTGGCGATGTGATGTAGGTCTGCATGCAGAACCTCACGTGATGCACGAGCTTCCTCTTGCAAGGTAGCACGTGTAACACGGAGTTCCTCCTGCAAGGCCTGCCTGGACAACCGCGGCACCTCCCAGCAAGCCTGTAGCTCAGCCGAGATGGTACGCTCAAGCTGTGCAAACCTCTCCTCTGCCCGCTGCCTCTGGGACATCATAAGGACACGCAGAGTGGATTTGAGGGAAGCATACTCCTCCCTCGGGGCATCCATGTGCGCCTCTGCGTGAGCAGCAATTGCTTTATGCAGAGATGACATTTCAGCCTGGCGTGCCCTGTCTGAGACCGCCATGCCCAGCCTGAGCGAGCAGGCCGTGGACCGTGCCGCCTGCTGCTGGAGAAGCACCTGCGAAGCAGGGGGGAGCACAGATCGGGCCACACGCTCCATGCTCTCAGCGATGTTCTCCATTGCTGCCCCCTGCTGTTCTGAATTGGCGGTCATGTCTTGCTCCCACTCAGTTTACTGCGGTTGCACGCGGCGACCGTGTTGCTGGGCTTGACCCCTGCAGGACCCAAGGACCGGGTGTCCTCGCTGTATTGGCACCGCCCGCGGCTGCACGACTACATGCCCCCGTCGACGTGATGTCCCAGGCACATCAGTGACTGGTGTGGAGGGTGACCCTGCATCCCGATCCACCACGGGCGGAGGAACCAAGACTGTCTGATCCCTCAGTGCAGGTGTCGCGGACAGAGGAGTGTCCACATCAGAATCCCTCACCCCTGACACATGGACTTGATGCTCATCCAACTCGACATGGACGTCAGAGTCGTCATCAAGGCTGGACTCATAGGTAGCCAGAGACAAGATGGACTGTAGCACTTGGGGGTTTTCATGGCCTACCACCCCACGACCCCCACTTGTGCCGGGTTGATGTAGTGGTAACAACCCTGTGTCTGGCATGACAACACCATCCTCCGCCTCCATTGCGTCATCACCTGAAAAATAGAGAGAAAAAAGGTCACTACACATGTCAGAAGCACACAACACACACACACACTGACAACAAACACATCAGGCAGACATTTGACACACAACATATAACCTGGCATGCATGCTGGGTCAACTTTGAATTGCTTCTGTGATCAGACCTGTTGAAAGGTGGCAGTTTCCATGGAAGTGGGTCTATGCAGTGCAGAAAATGTGTACGCCACTCACTACCTACATGTACAAGGACTCCATGGTGTGTGTCAGGAAATGTGAAGGCAGTGCAAGGTCAAATTCAGGCATCACGTGCACTGTGCATTCGATGTGTATCATATCTACAAGCCAAGCACCCCTCCACCCAAGTACAAAAGCAGGGATGCCTAGCATAATATCAAAAGGCTGACCATACACCTGTGTATTGACAGGCAGTGTTGACTGGCATCAACAGCTTAATGTGATTTAAGTGACAACACTGAAAATGATGATGGGACAGTAAGCAGGACACATGATGAAAACTCTGGAGGCCGCCCACGTGTGAAGAAGACACTACAACAGTCGGACAGAGTCATTGGCCATTAAACAGGCTCAGGCCTGTGAGCCACACAGATTGTCAGACCCTAAATATGTGTGCAACGCAGTACTGAGCCACAGTTGACATGGGAAGGCTGATGAGATGCCATGCAATGTATGTCACCCAGGACTTGTATTACAGTGATCATCCAGTCAAGGACACATAGGGGCATGCGTGCAATGCACATGGAGCATGAATGGGCACTCACGTCCCTGCGGGACATCTGACCTATGCACAGTACAAGTGAGATACCCTGCATCAAGTACTAAGGCTGTACCACACGGCATATGTCTGGCAGATTGTACGCTGGAAGTTAGCATCTATACAGGACGCATGAACAGGAAAGTACACATTGGCAAGATTGAAGCAGACCAGTGCAAAGGTGGAACTGGGGTGCAGAGTGGCGGAGGATGGGCAAGGGAGCATGCCTACATGGAGTCCCCGCATGCAGGCAGAGGAGACATGCACGTCAGTCATGCAATGACATTGTGCCTGGGCTGAGAGGAAGGTCACCCCACGCCACAATCAGAAGGGCCAGTGAGCTGGAACATGGACCGGAGGGGCATACTTGTAACCAGCGTGTCAGTAGGGTGCAATAGTGGTGATGCGGACAGTCCCCGTCTGCTCCACATGTCCACCATCCAGCAGAGCAGACATGCATCACAGAAGCATTGCATTACTTACACATCAGAACCATGTACACGTCACATGTAGTGGCAATCATGCACAACACATCCCACAAGTGAAACACACACGTCCTCAACAAACACCCATCAACACTCGCTGGATTGGGCATCAAAGTCCCGCATCTCTCCCACTCCTTCGACCAATTCAGGTGGTATGAACTCCACAACGAGTGCCTCATGCGGAGTGAGCTCTTCCTCCTCTGGTGCAGGCCCACCGCCAGTCAAGTTGTAATTAGAGGCACGCTTAGCCTTAGCGCTGCGTTTGAGGTCATTCCAACGCTTTTTGCACACTTGCGCCGTGCGCACCTCATGGCCGAATGAACGGACATGTTCCGCAACATGCTTCCAGTGGGTGTCACGGTGGGCAGCCGTAGTCTGACTATTGGCACCCACTATCATGTCACGGCTCTGGCCCCGCACCTAGTCCACAAGGAAGTCCAGTTCCTGCTTGCAGAAAGGCCTCTTCCTCGGCGTGCAGGAGGTCGTGGCTGTGTGTGGGGTCCCAGCCTGTGCTGCAGGTGCAACCTTCCTCCTCTTGGACTGTGGCGCAGACCCTGGCTGGCTAATGCCGCCCTGACCAGTATGGCCAGTGGGTTCAGTGGCTTGAGCCAAGGGAGTGGCAGGTGGAGGGACGAACAAAGGCCTGACTTGTGTCAGTGGCATCTGGGTGCCCTCTAATGGACCCTGCGCAGCAACATCCGCTGTGGCAGGGTCATTGACCGCAACGGTCATGGTCGGCAGACTCACAACCGGGGTGTTGTTGGGTGCATCTGCCCCTGCACTTGCCAACACCCGGCTGTTCAGGGCAGCAGATGACATAACTGCCCCAGGGACACGTGTCTTGGTCAGACCAGCCCTGCGTGCCCCCATGGTTTCCCTGCTGGCCTGTTGGAAATCTACCAAGGGCTCCTCAAGTGCCAACGCAGCCTGCGCTGGCAGACCCTGAGCCTGGGTGGCAGTGTCCACAGCTGCACATGCAGCTACCACTACCCTTGGGCCCGTGGCAGTCGATGGAACGGACTGCCGGGTCACACGGGTGCCAGTGCCAGATGCAGAAGCTGCATCCCCCGGAACCACAGGGGGTGGTGGCATGACTGACACATGGCACAACATTGTGCTCAAGTGGCGCACCCCTGCCTCTTCCCCCTGTGTGGCTGCCCTGGACACCCTGGAGTCCCCCTACTCCCTGGTCACCACTGCCACATCCCTGACCACGCCCGCCACAAGGAGTACACCCAGCTGAGGCACCCCTCACTTTTGGTGTCCTCCCAACCATGGCACAGATGTAGTAGTGCCGGCACAGATGGAGTAGTGACAATGGGAGGTGTACACCACAATTGACCTGGGCAATTGGGGTGAAGGGGGTGGGAAGCAAGATGTTAACAGCCCCCCTGCACCTGCAAGGCTGTATGTGACCCCGGTGATGTAGTGACGGGTCACGCAACACTCAGGCACCCCAAAACTGCAGTAAAACCGTGCACGCAACCCTGCAGCCTACCTCCCGCAGTACACGGTGGCACCCAGTAACACGAATAACGCGTACGCGTGGGACACGCAGGCTACTATGACCTTGAAAATGGGTGCGATATACAGGGGCACCCGCAGTGGGAAAAATAGCGTGTGCGACTCACCGTCTGACTAGTGCGATGCAGAAAAACACGCGTAGCCAATACACCCGCCAAAAGAAGAGATACGTCCTTGATAGCTGTGAAGTTGTGATGGCGCGCGAAACAACAGGAAGCAGCAACACACGTCGGTCTCCACGAAAGGCACATACAGCGAACTACTGCCCCCGCTCACCATTAACCCATGCTGAGGGAAACGCCTGCGCGCGTCACATCACTTACGCTCATGGGTCCTTTCCTCGGATTACACACATTCCCACGCGGACGTGCAGTTTTTCACGCACGCTGAAACGCCTGTGCACGCCCACACGCGTCACGTCACAGAGGCGCTTGCGCTTGAAGGGCCTTCGGTCCAATGAAATCGCATATGCGTGCAGACGCGCTTACGCGCTAAGGGCCTTTCCTCGAATTACACGCTGACGTGCAGAATTTTCACGTGCCAAATCACTCTGTATCAAGCTGGGCACGCGTAAGCACACGGAAGACCACGCTCCTGCCCAAAAGGCCAAATTACTGCCCCCCAGAGCCCCGAGCAGCCTCCCACAAGCCATCTGCTGCTGCCTGCCTGCCTGCCTGCCTGCTGCCACCGTGCCCTGCCATTTGGTGGGTGCACATCAGCCATCTGCAGGGGTCCAGTTGCTGTGTCCACCCCTGCTGGAACAGAAGACTCCCGACTGGGATACCATCGCTCCACAGCCCAGCCCCAGGACCCAGTTGCCCACCCAGCCATCCACTGCGGGACCCAGGAGAATAAGTTCCCAAACCAGCTGTCATCGTCCACTTCATCTGTTTCCTCGGTCATCTGGTTCCTTAGGCTTGTCAGCATGTTTATTGCCTCGGTGAGGGTTCCATTTTCCTCACCGTGCAATGGTATAATTGTGCAACACGATTCTCCGATTTTTGCACAAACACCTCCATCCATCGCTGTAATCATGTCAAGCACATATCTGTTCTGGGTAGTCATTAGTCTGATTGCTCTCAGCTCTTCTTTGATCGCATTGAATCCTTTTATAGTGGTATTGATGGTCTGCAATAACTCCCATCTGGTTATCTGCAACCATTTAGTATTCACTCCAACTTGGATGTGGGGCAAGAGTAGTGTTGTGAATACTGTTGAGGTGAGACTGAACAGCCTGTGTTCATACGGGATTGCGTGGAATGCCTCTTCTGATTTGGGAGAAAATTAATTTTCACTCTTCATCCTGGATACCAGTTCCACAGATCTCCTTCTTCTTAGATGAGCATCTGCTTTCGGGAAACTGTCCAAATTCAGTTCATTTTTTGGAATCACCAGTGCCGGAACGTGGACGTTCACCAGTGTGCATATGCCTCCCCAGTTCCTTGGTAGCCTTATGTATGTCTTGGATCCACATGCCCAGTAATGGTCCATCAGGGCGGCGGTCCCTTGCAACATCCCTGGGGCTTCATATATGTGTCTGCAGTTTCGATTCTCCCCCATTTTCCTCGTGCCATTACTTCTGAAGCACAGTTTCGGGTTTTCCAGTGGTACTATTTGCAGGGGTCCTCCTCTGTCTTCGACCCATGTTAGCAGCTTTACCAATCTTGGCCACAATGGTTTGCATAGTCTTTGTGAATTTTCTATTGCTTCTTGGCAGGCTCCAAGGACCATCCAGGCTCGGCAGATCACAACCCCTTCTTCCCATCTGTTTGGGGACACTACTGATCCCCAGATTTGCATTTGGCCTCGGTTCTTCCAGATTTGAGCTTCCTCATATTTTTTCCCTTGGACATTCAGTCTCGGTTTTATTTCCCATCTTATTCCTGATCCTTTGACGTCAGGGTTCTCATGTCTAATCACATGATTCTTGGTGTGTGACCTGTTTTTTGTTTTGATGTCCTGAACAAAACCGTCTTCATCAGGGAAATCCTTTTCGTTGGCCCATATCAGGGAGGCGTCTCTCAAAGATTTTGGAGTTGCCCATGCTGTATGGCAGGAGTGCACAGATGAAACATTCCCCTTCTGATTGCCTCCTTCGAACTTCCTTCATGTGCTGGTACCAAATGTTGTTTCCTAGATGGGCTGTACTGTCCAAGTAATCGTTCAGTTTGTTATCTGTTTCATATGGGCTTCTCGTGATTCTTAATGTTTTTCTGTAATTGGCTATCACTATGTCTCTGAATGAGTCTGTACTGCTCTTCCGTTCAGGTAGGCTCTCGGGTACTATCCTTGGTGGGGCAGGTTTCATTTCCTGCCCTGCAGTAATAGGGGGATGTTTTGGGTTTCTTTTCCTTCCCTCATGCATTCTTTTGTAGACCTCCTCCCACCACCACTGGCTCGTCATCTTCCCAAGCGTGGCGGCATTGTAGGCCTGATGCTTATTTCTGGCGTTGCAGCAGGCGTGTTCATTATTACAGTTTCTGTGGTTTTCTTGCTCAGCTCCTCATGTAGCTTCTTTGCTCTAAGTGTGAGCGGGAACACATATTCAACCAACGCGTGTGTTTTCTCAGTCATTTATTTCGTGGCTTCTTCCGGTCCCTTAAGGGATTCTGTCATGCCCCCACTGCTTGGGTTCTCACCTGGCTCCTCTTGTTTACTTCCACTATTTTCTGGAGCCGGACGCTCCTTAGGCAGTTTTTCTTTTACTGTTGATTTGGTCTGAGGTTCCGTAGCCATTGACACTTGCCCTTGTTTGTGTGCACTCAGTGTGTGGGTGCGTGCCGTGGACAGTGCTATGTTATCATTCATTCCGAGCTGACCCTGTCTCCAGCTTTTCTCATCATTCATAACCTCAACCGTGTAGTTGCCACTATTATTACATTCAATTTCAGTTTGTTTGCTTTACCACCAGCTTTTCTAGGAACAGGGATGATGATGTATGGTCTGGGTGCGTTTGTGGGATCCAGATATTCGTTATCCGGTGGATGCGCAGACAATGGGACACTCCGTGCACCAATAAATAATGCAGTTCTGATAGTTAGAGACAAAAACACAATAATAAAGACTATGCATATACATATAATGGCTTTAAACGATAGCTTGCAGCATCTCCATCCAGGGAAGCGGGGGAACCCCTCCACCGGTGGCAAAACTATGTTACTATTCTGGGCCCCCATGCCGATCAAGTCCATAGTCAGTAGTTTATTTCCTTTCTTACTTTGATCTCGTTGCTCAAAAAGGGTTCAGCAAATACTAAAGTGACGAGTATTATTCAAATGTCCCCTTTATGGGTGTAACCAGTAGTCTCGAGATATGCGGCACAACACAGTTTTCGCTGGAAGTTGGACAGTTCCACTTGGAGCATAATCCCGTGGAGAAGCGTCTTCATGTGTACGAAATTAACTGGATCTCTGAGGAAAGTGACAACATCAACATCAGCAGGCCTTCCCACCATTTCTGGATAGTCTGTGACTAGTCTAATCAGGACATTGTGGGCTAGCTGTGTGTCTGCAGGTGCCAGGGACATTTGTGTTGTTTTGCTGGGTCCCGATCACAAGTCTTTCTTTTGTCGTGAGCAGTTTTTGCACTTTCCTGCTGCGTGTATTGCTACCACGTGGTTCAGTTTATACCACACTTGGTTCAAAAATTCATTGTTTCGGGGATATCTGATGAAAGTCAGTGTATCTGTGGTTATCTTGACAAGTCCTGGGCACTCCTCTATGATTCGGAAAAATAATGTGTACGTTATTTCATCAATGATCACTTGTGGTGGGAGCATTAGTCTCTTGTTCACTGTGCTCGGGCAACTCTGTGAAGACCTCTGTGATGACACTCAGTAGTTGCCTGATTACCTTCTTATTTTCTGGATCTTGAATGTATTTTGTAACACTTGTTCCTCTCCCTATGAGTGACGGATATGTTAGGATCACGAGCTGAAAGTAGGTGAGTACATCCCACTTGAGACTTCTGCCGGGATGTACCATAAGTTCTGTGCACAAAGTCTTGGCACTGGATGCTTTAGGATAACGTTTTTTGGTTCTCAGAAATGTCTTATTTTACTACTTATCAGAGTCTTAGAGTTCATGTTCAATGCTTCGTGTGGTTCAACGTGTTCGAGTTACCAGTGTCACTATGGTTCCGGAATATATGATTCTCCTTTTTACCCTGCACTTTTGGCTGTACAGAGTGTTTTGTTTGCTTGGTTTTGTCTCTTTCTGTGCATAACGGAAAAGTTCTGTGTGGACACGATTTTCACAAACGGCTATTTTCTTTTCTTGTCTTCTCATGCGTCCTTCTTCCTCGCCATAGATCTTATCCGCACATGCTGAGGTCCTTCCCTGTTGTCTGTAGATTCCTCGGAGGTGGATGTAGTAAGAGTGCTCTGTCCTGTAAACGGTTTGATGTCGTTTAGGAAGATCCAGGCTCTTCTGCCCTCGAGTTTGACAGCGGACGGGGTGCAGTCCTCTACGATGAAAGGGCCATTGAACGTTGGCTCGTCCCATTTTTTCCTTGTAATATTCCTTACGAGGATGCTGTCACCAGGGAAGACAAGGGGCGCACAAAGGCTGTGAGCTGTGCCTGCATCAGCACTGTCTGTTGTGGTTTGTGCTGTGCTGTTCCCTTTACGCCGTCGCTGCAGCTGGCCTGAAATGACAGTGGCGCTGGATGTGAGACAGTCAAGGTAATCCTTCATCTCTGCTCCCAGAACCTCCCTAGCAGGCTGGGCATCACATCTAGCTCTTTCTCGGGGGGTAAGAGGGGTCCTCATCCTTCTACCAGTAACAATTTTGTGCAGCGTAAGATGATGGTCGGAGCCCGGTTGGTTCTGACGAGCATACAATGCCAGTGGTAAACAGTGCAGCCATCCCTTCTTTAATGTGAGCTTCAACTTGGCTATTCTCTCTTTTAACAGGCCATTGAGCCACTCACATATCCCATTTCCCTCTGGGTGATATGCCGACGAGAACTTGTGCTTTATACCAAGCAACAAGCTAATCTGCTCAAACACAGTGTTTACAAAATGGGGCCCATTATCTGACCTCATTACCTCGCACACACCCCACCTAGGGAACACTTCCCTCACCAAACATTTTGCGGGAGAGGCTGCATCGGGGTGTGTACAGGGACCTGCTTCTAACCATCTTGAGAAAGGATACACCACCACAATTAAATACCTGTACCCATTACACACCTGAATCATATCGACATAATCAATATGTAGGTGCTGGAACGGTCCATTAGGTCTGGGAATGATTCCTCTCACTACTTTTAATGCGTGCCCAGAGGTGAATTTCTGACAAATTATGCAGTTGACCATAAAAAATGCAACATGCTGCGTTAAATTCGGCGTGAACCAGTCTTCTGCGAGCGTTGCAGCAAGATTTTCTTTTGACATGTGTAAGGGGTAGTGGAGCTGTTCTAATGCTACCTTTAGAAGGGTGATAGGCATTACTGGTTTACCAGTGCTGTCTTGCCTCCACAATCCATCAGAGGGGTTTAAAGAACACCCTCGACGCTTCCATACATTTTTCTCCTCCTGAGGTGCCTCCCCTTGGAGCTCCATTAGCTGAGACTGCCCCATATTGCTATAGGCTTCTGGTGTGGCTCGCGCTACCATCATTCGTTCATGGGTACCTGCCACCTCCACGTCCATGATTGATTCATTCTTGGATGCCATGCGCTTGGCTTCCGTGTCCGCTTCATGGTTTCCACGTGACAAGAAATCTGTCCCCTTGGTGTGAGCAGCGTATTTCAAGACCGCTATGCACACTGGGAGCTGTAGTGCTTTTATCAGCTTATCCAGTAAGGCTGCATGTTGCACTAGCGTGCCGTCTGCTGCGAGGTAGCTCCTCCTTTTCCATCGTGCTAAGTCTGCGTGCACAGTGGAAGTCAAATAGGCTGAATCACTGTACACTCTCACTTCCTGATCTGCATGATTTTCGATGGCGAGTATCAGTGCCACCAGTTCTGCAGCTTGGGCTGAATAGTGAGAGGGTATTCGCGCACTGACAAGTACCTGAAACTCTCCATTCGCCAGGTGTTTCACCACGTCTACGCCTGTATACTTTGTCCTTCGTCTAGGTCGATTCTAGAAGACCCATCAATGAAGACGACCTCCCCACTTGACAGGGCGTTTTCCTTTACCCTTGGGATTTCATCGAAGAATTCTTCATAGTTTGCACAGTCATGGACAGGTTCACCCTCGGTTACTGGTTCTATTATGAACGTTGCAGGGTTTACCTTTTTACATCCAACTATTTTGATCGATGGATTAGAGATGATCACCTCATAGGCAGATGCTCTCTGTGATGTCAATGTGCCTTTTGGCTTCTCCAATATGGCGAACAGTGAGTGCTCGACATACAATGTCATGGAGCACCCCATCAAAATGGAAGACGCCTTCTCGAGGGCAAACGCGGCGGCGGCCAGATTTTGTTCGCATGGGAAGTGGCCCCTCATAACCGGGTCCAGGCTGCCGCTGTAATACGCTAGAGGTTTGCACCCCAGCGATGTACGTTGAGCAAGTACTGCCGTCATGAAATTGCCATCGGTATGTGAGAACAGATAGAATTCTTCTGCATAATTAGGGATCCCGAGAACTGGGGCCTTACAAATTGCCCCCTTGAGTTCTGAAAAACCTGTTTCCATTGCCTCAGTCCACTCAATTTCTTCCTTTGTCGCTTGGGCCTTCTTCATGGCCTGAAGCAAGGGCTTGGTGTACGAGCTGTAGTCAAAGACCCAAGCTCGGACATAATTGCACAGGCCCAAAAAGCTTTGCATTTGCTTGATCGTGCATGGCTTGGCCGTGTTCATGATGGCTTCAGCCCTTTCTGGGGTTATCTTTTTCCCTTCATGAGAAATTAGTTGCCCTATGTACAGCACTTCCTGCTGACAGCATTGCAACTTTTCCTTATCAACTTTTTACCCCTTATCATCTAGTATCGTTAGTAGCTGGACAGAGTCACTCCTGCATTGCTCCTCAGTGGTGCTGCAGATCAGAATGTCATCTATATACTGCAAAACAACACTGTCTACCACAATATTGCTTAGATCCATTTGCAGAACTCTGTTAAAAATGGATGGGGACTCACATTACCCCTGTGGCAGCCTCGTGCTTCGAACAGATCATCATCCGTGACGTCAGTCACTCAATACCCTTCTTCAATGGCGATAATAGCGCACCATTGCCTTCCTTCGTCATCATATCCTTCTACCAGGACCACCTTCCCCTTTACTGCGGCAGATTGTATTTCCAAGGGGAATATTTGTCCTTCTTCTTCATGCATGGGTGTTCACGGTCTAAATAGAAATTCGTCAGGGGTTCTCATAGTTTGTCTGCCAGTCCTGGCAATCCCGCCATAAGCACTCGTACGCCATATGCGAAAACTTCTGGCTCCAGTGGTATAGCTCTCATGGCTGCAAGTCCAGAGTATGCTCTGATCATTTCGCACACATTAGAATAATGCATTCCTGGCATGGAGCACATTGTACCATCCTCAGTAAACGAAATTGTCATATTCAACTTTGTCATCAAATCTCGACCCATGATGTTTACTGGGGACTGACTTGAGTACAATAAGGGCACATTCATTTCACGAGCTCCCACTGAGACTGGGAGTGTGTCTGTAAAGGGAACTCTGCTATGAGCTCCAGTGAAACTCTGAGTATCTATAGCATGAACGTGTCGCACCGGTGTCAACTAAGAAGGAATATTCTTTACCCCCTATGGTGACATTTACCCTGGGTTCCCTATTAGGGTCTGGTGTCACCGATAGGATAGAGCACATCAGAGTTTCCCGTGAGCTTTCCTATTTTATGTATAGGTTCGGCCCACTGTAAGTTTGTGGAATACCTCCATTCCCGGGGTTGGTTCCCCCTCCATTGTTCATTCCTTGTGTCACCGGCGGTAGTGCCTGTTGGGGCTGCCCCTGTTGCAAGTTCCCCATATTTGAGGGTTCAAACCTTTGTTGTGCACCTTGCTGCAAGCTTGCTGCCTGCTGCTGTACTACATGTCCCTGCGCACTGACTTGTTGCAGGGCGGCAGGCTGATTCACAATACCTTCTCCCATTCCTTGGCCATTTTGCCACATGCCTTGGTTTCTGCACATGCGTGCCACATGTCCTGTCATTCTGCACAGCCAGCATACTGGCGGTGGTCGGACCATCTGCCCATCCGGCATGGCTTGACCGTTCATCTGTTCATTCTGAAATCCGCCTTGGTTATTTTGAAAACCTCCCTGATTATCATGGAAACCTCCCTGGCCACCTTGCCATCCTCTCCTCTAAATCCTCTACTCCTCGGGTAATATCCTGTATTAGCTTGGTTATTTACTTGCTGCGTGCTGGGCTCGGCTGGGCTGGTCAACATGGCTCCCTCGAGAGTATACTTCGAGAACTTCTTTTGTACCAGCTTCGCTTCCTCCCCCTTACGGATTGCTTCCTTTTTTCGGTTCTTTTCTTGTAACAATCTACAGTATTGTGCCATTGTCAATTGAATTCCGGCCCATGGTTTGGCTTCGATCCCTACCAATTTCTTGAGCTGTTTTTGCACCTGTTCAGGCAACCCTTGACACAGTATGTGGTAGAAGACAGGGATAGACTTTGACCAAGACTCATGCGTTTCGAGCACCCACGCGTCTTGAACCTTTTGGATATAAATCAACGGATCCTCTGACTCTTTCATTTTCTGAGTCATTATAGCTCCCATGTCTGATGTATTTGGGTGTAGTGTTTTCAGCGCTTTCCACACTGCTGCTCTACAATTATTAAATGGTGCTCCGTCATGGGTAGTTTTAGTTATCGTTACCCTTGGATACCCAGCCCGTTTCCACATATCGTCAGCCCTTTCACCAAGTATGGCGATCAGGAGGCCTTTGATGTCGCCTATAGCTAAGGTGACGCCCCCGGTCATCTTTTCTAACTCGTGTATGCATTTCCCAGCCCCGATGTCAGCAATGGAAGCTTATTTTTTAAGTTTTCTCGGTCCATGTGTGGCCATGGAATGTATTGTGGCCTCACTCCCCCTTTTTCGCATGGCATCCAAGAATGAATCAATCATGGACGTGGAGGTGGCAGGTACCCATGAACGAATGATGGTAGCGCGAGCCACACCAGAAGCCTATAGCAATATGGGGCAGTCTCAGCTAATGGAGCTCCAAGGGGAGGCACCTCAGGAGGAGAAAAATGTATGGAAGCGTCGAGGGTGTTCTTTAAACCCCTCTGATGGATTGTGGAGGCAAGACAGCACTGGTAAACCAGTAATGCCTATCACCCTTCTAAAGGTAGCATTAGAACAGCTCCACTACCCCTTACACATGTCAAAAGAAAATCTTGCTGCAACGCTCGCAGAAGACTGGTTCACGCCGAATTTAACGCAGCATGTTGCATTTTTTATGGTCAACTGCATAATTTGTCAGAAATTCACCTCTGGGCACGCATTAAAAGTAGTGAGAGGAATCATTCCCAGACCTAATGGACCGTTCCAGCACCTACATATTGATTATGTCGATATGATTCAGGTGTGTAATGGGTACAGGTATTTAATTGTGGTGGTGTATCCTTTCTCAAGATGGTTAGAAGCAGGTCCCTGTACACACCCCGATGCAGCCTCTCCCGCAAAATGTTTGGTGAGGGAAGTGTTCCCTAGGTGGGGTGTGTGCGAGGTAATGAGGTCAGATAATGGGCCCCATTTTGTAAACACTGTGTTTGAGCAGATTAGCTTGTTGCTTGGTATAAAGCACAAGTTCTCGTCGGCATATCACCCAGAGGGAAATGGGATATGTGAGTGGCTCAATGGCCTGTTAAAAGAGAGAATAGCCAAGTTGAAGCTCACATTAAAGAAGGGATGGCTGCACTGTTTACCACTGGCATTGTATGCTCGTCAGAACCAACCGGGCTCCGACCATCATCTTACGCTGCACAAAATTGTTACTGGTAGAAGGATGAGGACCCCTCTTACCCCCCGAGAAAGAGCTAGATGTGATGCCCAGCCTGCTAGGGAGGTTCTGGGAGCAGAGATGAAGGATTACCTTGACTGTCTCACATCCAGCGCCACTGTCATTTCAGGCCAGCTGCAGCGACGGCGTAAAGGGAACAGCACAGCACAAACCACAACAGACAGTGCTGATGCAGGCACAGCTCACAGCCTTTGTGCGCCCCTTGTCTTCCCTGGTGACAGCATCCTCGTAAGGAATATTACAAGGAAAAAATGGGACGAGCCAACGTTTAATGGCCCCTTGGAGAAGGTGCTCAATGTCCTGCATTTCTTGGCCACTGGGTCATTTCAGCGGACTACTGCCATAGTGGGGGGGGTCTCACAGGCCACGCAGTCACGCTGCCTACACCAGGTACTGGCAATCATGACAGCGCGCCCCTCAGTCCGCAGGCACATATACATGCCCAGAACACCCGCAGAAAGGCAGGCCGTTGTCCTGGATTTTTACAGGGTGGCACACTTCCCCAAAGTGCTTGGTGCCATAGATTGCACCCATGTGGCCCTACGTCCACCTAGGGCCACTGAGCACATCTACCGAAACCGCAAGCACTGGCATTCCATCAATGTTCAGGTGGTATGCGATGCAAAGGGAATCATCACCTCTGTCTATGCAAACTACCCTGGCTCCACCCATGACAGTTTCATATACAGAATGTCCGCCCTGATCCGGGCCCTGGAAGCTGGGCAGCATGGCGACACCTGGCTCCTAGGTGAGTACAAATGCCCTTGCACATGCATGCATGTCACACACACACACACACAAATACACAAACCCCAATAATCACAACCATTTACACCTCCCCAGGGGACGGTGCCTACCCTCTGAGCAACCACGTGATGACGCCAATCCGGGACCCCACCACACCACCCCAGGTAAGATACAATGCCGCCCATATTGCAACCAGGGCCATAGTGGAGCGCACATTCGGAGTGCTGAAGTCACGTTTCCGCTCCCTTGACCGCTCTGGCGGGCAGCTACTCTATGCACCCCCAGTAGTGTGCAGGATCATTGTGGCAGCATGTGTCCTGCGCAATGTTGCAACACGGCAGGGCGTACCGGTGGACATGGTGGTGCCCCCACATCCCCAACCACAGGCACAGGAGCTGCCCATGGGAGGGGACAGGGCACGTGGCGAGGAAGCCCGGACCCAGCTTGTGGCCACATTTTTCACCTAAGCTCCCACCCCTGCGGAGTGCACACAGGCCTGGCACATACCAGGTGACAATCGTTGATGACAAAGAGACAGTCAACTGTCACAACCTTACCACCCTGAGATAGTTGCCATGGAAGAGCCACATTGTCTGCATCCCTAGCTACTTAAACACAAGCTATCCTGTGTGACCAAAAGGCACACATATGACATATGAGATAACATGATATGGCATTTGTAACGTGCCTATACACAAGTGTTTCAAGGTGCGACGAGGCAGGGAGGGGGGAACAAGGGAAGACAGACAACGATACTACTAGGCCAGATGTCATTTAGATTGCGCATGTGCAGGGGTAGGGGGAAGGGAAAAGTGCAAGGGGAAGGGGGGGGAGTGCAGTACAAGGTAAGTAGAATAAAAAACAAATAAATAGGCCAGCTGGTGGCAACTGCAAAGGTAAGTGCAGACAAGTGCTGGGAAGGGGGGGCTGTAGGGATAGAGAGACAGTCCCGCAGTGCAGGGGTTGCCAGGGGGCAGTGCAAGTGGAGAGTGGCTGGGCCAGGGACCGAGGTCGGTGAGAGTGGCCCAGTTGCAGATCCAGTGCAGTTTCAGTGAAGAATTTAGCAAGGGAGAGGGAGAGAGAAAGCAGAATCAAAGAGGAAGGTCTTGAGGTGCTTCCGGAACCGGAGATGGTTCTCCTCAAGTTCCAGGGAGGCAGGAAGGCTGTTCCAGAGGGAGGCCCCTGCCGCGGAGAGAGATCTACCCCCAGCTCATTGCTTCGAGAAGCGGCTGACCCTGACATGCAAGGTGTGAATCACACACACCTGCAAAACAGGCCATGACCATCACTGTTATGTCACTCAAACCCTCCCAAACCACAACATGACATGGCAAGCAATAGCCATACACCAACACAGTACCAATAAGGTACACATTGCCATGTCAAAAATGTACAGTGGCATCAGACAATGATGCCTGACATGGAATCAGATGAAATGACTGACCAACAACCTCCCACCCAAAATAAGTCATTCCCAAATGCATTACAAAAGTTGTAGACGTAACATAACAATGAATGCCTGCCTACATGCACATTGTGCATTGCAAAATCAACACTGCAGCTTCTGTGTGCTGTGTCCAACTCCTGCAACTCACTGCTCAGCGCACAGCACAGTGAACAGCTATTATGTGTGATGCACCCCCTGAGCATCACATCTAAGCGACAAACCACAGCAAAAAGAAATTAGGCATGTACAGGATCCATAATTGGTCACAGAACATGTGCTGCAGGGACACAGTGGGCACCAGAAGGCAAACAGAGTGTACACGTGGATATCCAAGGGTGGTTGTACATGTAGAGCATCATAGTGCAAGTGTGTGGGTCAGTAAGGACATGAACTCAACATATGCATGTGCAATCAAGTGACCATCAGTGTCCTCTACACATCACATGTGAACATTCACCATGTGTACACCCCAGCATGTCAAACCACAATTATCCCCTCACACCTGAAAGGTAAACACAACACATGAACAGGCATTGATCAGCAGATAACAACATGTGCATAGGATACCACAATTATAATGTCAGGGTTCCCATCACACTGCAGGGCAAGGCAACTATCAACAACAAAACACCCCCCCTCCCTCACAAATGACCATGACCCACTGAACAACTGCACCTGGGTCATGGAGCCTTCAACCCTCAATTTCACCGGGCCACAGGATCACCCTTCCCCTTCATCACCATCTCCCGCCTTGTGTGTAAAAAGGTGCCTGCACCCTCAGAGTCCACCTTCATTTGCAAAATCACAAAATCCAAGGCAGAAAAAAACGAACCAGAACACCCTCCAGTAGATGACTTGACGTAACAGTACCTCACAAAGGCCAAGTACTACCACAATGATGTAACAACCAAGGTAGCACAGTAAAACAATGCCACAACAGGATGTGAACCATGTGTGGTACATAACATAGAATGATGCACCACGAACGGATGTGTACTGTCACAAGTCCCGTGTACAGGCGCAGGAGTGGCACGAACCAACCACCCCCACCGTGGCCGGGTGCCTGCAAGTTCAAACTCACACAGGCCTCTGAGACCCTGGTGGGGAAGGAGGGTCAGGGATATGCAGTCGGGACAGGCGTTGGCACACTGGATAACTGGAATGAGTGGCAGGAGAGGGGAGGAGGAATGACACATGAAAGTAGGGAATGCACGAAAATGTACTACCTGCATGAACACATACACAATCTGAACAAACTTGGACATCATTGTCATGGCCTTCTGGAGTCCAGGCTTAGGAGTGGCACAAACCAACCACCCCCTCTAGGGTTTTGGCGCCTGCATGTTTGGGGCTTACACAGGCATCCGCAACCCCAGCGGGGAAAGAGGGTTAGGGAACGTTAGTTGGATAGGTACGGGAAGCAGGAACACCGTGTAGAGGGTACAGGGTTTAGAATTGGATAGGACTCCGGGTGATTAGGGGAAAAAAAAACATACCAAATTGAATTACACATTCATCCATGCATTAGTGCACCCCCCAACAAGCCTATGCAGAGCAGTTTGAAAGAAAAACAACAAGACACTTAGCTCTGGTTTTGAGTACTGGCCTCCTGCCTGCGCACTCTCAGGTCCGGTTACAGGAGCACTTCAATGCTGCAAAGAGAGCCACAGTTAATAATCTGTCCGTGCCCATAACACAAAAACACACCACCAAATATGCCCCATAGCAACAAACTACTCTACAAACAGACAATCTGGTGTAGATGCTTCGTACCCATATGTAACATTACGCCTGTGATGGGTCATACATAGTCAATGTAGTAAGTCAGCCTCCGGTGGGTGCGTGGCAAATGGAACACCAATGTGTCACAATTCACACAACATGCAATGTTCCCTGGGTAAGCAGACAGACCAATATAGCAAGGCATGACTTCAGAACAAGTCTTGTTCCACCATGACCAAAACAAACAGGCAGTGCATGTTTCAAAATGTACATGGAAATGAAATGCACTGCACCCGAGTATGCCCCTTGCTGTATGTCCCTGTGAGCTGCTCCTTTCCATGTCTCGGAAGGCGACATGGTTGATACAAGTTCCTCAATGGACCTTGGTGTACCAGAGGGTATGTGCCACTGCCCCTGCAGGTGCCCCAGACAACCTTACAATCAACAGCCATCAGTCCACCAACACATCTGAGCTGTATTGTGTGCTTCAACACCAATATTCGTCCAAGCTCACCCTCAGTGCTGTTACTAAGCCTGCATGTGCAACTGGCCTGGTGGAAGCTTTGCTGTGTTGTGGCCCCCCTGTGCTGCTCACCTTGCCTGGAGTTCCTTGGAACACGCCAGCAGTTCTAGGATGTAGGTCTGCAATCCCTGTGCCTCTGCTTGTGCACACACGTGCATGTGGGCACCAACAAACGTGTCCAGAATTCAGACGTCCAATGGGCCATGACTGCTGGCAAGGTGGTCTGGAGGCTCATCCCCCTGCAGAAAGGGCATGAAACACATGATTAATGCTTTAAAGTCATCTGTGTGTGTCTCTTCAGGCATCTCATTACTGGACCATGTCAGAGACTTACATCAGAAATCACACCATCAGTCCGTCTTTCACATCCAAAGTGTGGAACACACTATCTACGGCATGAATTGTAACAAGCACGTGTACAGTAAAGATAAGAAACATACTACTCAACGCATAGCAATGAATGTACACATTAATCATGAAACACCCCATCTAGCAAAAGATGAACAGTGGTCAATAACACCGCAATCATCCCCACTAGGGGTGTCAACACAAGTTACACAGCACCAGACATGCCACAGATATAACAGTCCAAAGCCCTTGTGTAATAGGCTGTCACACCGAACCATCCTTGCGAGCCCATGGATAAGGGAGGCAGGAGTGGCATATGTGAATCAAGGAACCCAAGCAGCAAACACATACACAAGACAAGCCTGAAGGGCCCAGCTGGAACAGACAGTGGATGCCTTCAAAAGCCACAAAGCACTGCACCGTCACATGAAAGCACAACAGACAAGCATTTTTAAACTATATTAACTAATTACACTAACTATGAAAAACCTACATTACCTAATTAAACTAACTAACTAAACTAAAAGAAAAATCAAAAATGGCCACATACGACCCGGGGGTGAGGGGAGGCACCCAGGAGGGGGGAGGTACAGGGTGCTGCTCAACACCCACATGCGATGATGCTGAGCCAAAAAAAAAACCTCCATGGGCTCAACGCCTGCACAGCCCGACCTATGTGGGAGATAGATGGTCGTCCGAGTCTGGCCCATCCTGGAAAGGAGGATGTGGCACAGTAGCCTGGCCACGCCTAGCCGCAGCTTGCCCCTCGTCGGCAGCAAGTCTGCCGGACAGGTGAGCCTGGTTCTGTGTGGCGATGTGATGTAGGTCTGCATGCAGAACCTCACGTGATGCACGTGCTTCCTCTTGCAAGGTAGCACGTGTAACACAGAGTTCCTCCTGCAAGGCCTGCCTGGACAACCACGGCACCTCCCGGCAAGCCTGTAGCTCAGCCGAGATGGTACGCTCAAGCTGTGCAAACCTCTCCTCTGCCCGCTGCCTCTGGGACATCATAAGGACACCCAGAGTGGATTTGAGGGAAGCATACTCCTCCCTCAGGGCATCCACGTGCGCCTCTGCGTGAGCAGCAATTGCTTTACGCAGAGACGACATTTCAGCCTGGCGTGCCCTGTCTGAGGCCGCCATGCCCAGCCTGAGCGAGCGGGCCGTGGACTGTGCCGCCTGCTGCTGGAGAAGCACCTGCCTAGCAGGGGGAGCACAGATCGGGCCACACGCTCCATGCTCTCAGCGATGTTCTCCATTGCTGCCCCCTGCCCCCTCCCCCTCTGAATTGGCGGTCTTGTCTTGCTCCCACTCAGTATACTGCGGTTGCACGAGGCGACGACTGCGTTGATGGGCTTGACCCCTGCGGGACCCAAGGACCGGGTGTCCTCGCTGTGTTGGCACCGCCCGCAGCTGCACGACTACATGCCCCCGTCGACGTGATATCCCAGGCACATCGGTGACTGGTGTGGAGGGTGACCCTGCGTCCCGATCCATCACGGGCGGAGGAACCAAGACTGTCTGATCCCTCAGTGCAGGTGTCGCGGACAGAGGATTGTCCACATCAGAATCACTCACCCCTGACACATGGACTTGATGCTCATCCAACTCGACATGGACGTCAGAGTCGTCATCAAGGCTGGACTCATAGGCAGCCAGAGACAAGATGGACTGTAGCACTTGGGGGTTTTCGTGGCCTACCACCCCACAACCCCCACTTGTGCCGGGTTGATGTAGTGGTAACAACCCTGTGTCTGGCATGACAACACCATCCTCCGCCTCCATTGCGTCATCTCCTGAAAAATAGAGAGAAAAAAGGTCACTCACTACACATGTCAGAAGCACACAACACACACACACACTGACAACAAACACATCAGGCAGACATTTGACACACAACATATAACCTGGCATGCATGCTGGGTCAACTTTGAATTGCTTCTGTGATCAGACCTGTTGAAAGGTGGCAGTTTCCATGGAAGTGGGTCTATGCAGTGCAGAAAATGTGTATGCCACTCACTACCTACATGTACAAGGACTCCATGGTGTGTGTCAGGAAATGTGAAGGCAGTGCAAGGTCAAATTCAGGCATCAAGTGCACTGTGCATTCGATGTGTAGCATATCTACAAGCCAAGCACCCCTCCACCCAAGTGCAAAAGCAGGGATGCCTAGCATGGTATCAAAAGGCTGACCATACACCTGTGTATTGACAGGCAGTGTTGACTGGCATCAACAGCTTAATGTGATTTAAGTGACAACATTGAAAATGATGATGGGACAGTAAGCAGGACACATGATGAAAACTCTGGAGGCCGCCCACGTGTGAAGAAGACACTACAACAGTCGGACAGAGTCATTGGCCATTAAACAGGCAGATTCCTGTGAGCCACACAGATTGTCAGACCCTAAATATGTGTGCAACGCAGTACTGAGCCACAGTTGACATGGGAAGGCTCATGAGATGCCATGCAATGTATGTCACCCAGGACTTGTATTACAGTGATCATCCAGTCAAGGACACATAGGGGCATGCGTGCAATGCACATGGAGCATGAATGGGCACTCATGTCCCTGCGGGACATCTGACCTATGCACAGTACAAGTGAGATGCCCTGCATCAAGTACTAAGGCTGTACCACACGGCATATGTCTGGCAGATTGTACGCTGGAAGTTAGCATCTATACAGGACGCATGAACAGGAAAGTACACATTGGCAAGATTGAAGCAGACCAGTGCAAAGGTGGAACTGGGGTGCAGAGTGGCGGAAGATGGGCAAGGGAGCATGCCTACATGGAGTCCCCACATGCAGGCAGAGGAGACATGCACGTCAGTCATGCAATGACATTGTGCCTGGGCTGAGAGGAAGGTCACCCCACGCCACATGCAGAAGGGCCAGTGAGCTGGAACATGGACAGGAGGGGCATACTTGTAACCAGCGTGTCAGTAGGGTGCAATAGTGGTGATGCGGACAGTCCCCGTCTGCTCCACATGTCCACCATCCAGCAGAGCAGACATGCATCACGGAAGCATTGCATTACTTACACATCAGAACCATGTACACGTCACATGTAGTGGCAATGATGCACAACACATCCCACAAGTGAAACACACACGTCCTCAACAAACACGCATCAACACTCGCTGGACTGGGCATCAAAGTCCAGCATCTCTCCCACTCCTTCGACCAATTCAGGTGGTATGAACTCCGCAACGAGTGCCTCATGCGGAGTGAGCTCTTCCTCCTCTGGTGCAGGCCCACCGCCAGTCAAGTTGTAATTTGAGGCACGCTTATCCTTAGCGCTGTGTTTGAGGTCATTCCAACGCTTTTTGCACACTTGCGCCGTGCGCACCTCATGGCCGAATGAACGGACATGTTCCGCAACATGCTTCCAGTGGGTGTCACGGTGGGCAGCCGTAGTCTGACTATTGGCACCCACTACCATGTCACGGCTGTGGCCCCGCACGTAGTCCACAAGGAAGTCCAATTCCTGCTTGCAGAAAGGCCTCTTCCTCGGCGTGCAGGAGGTCGTGGCTGTGTGTGCGGTCCCAGCCTGTGCTGCAGGTGCAACCTTCCTCCTCTTGGACTGTGGCGCAGACCCTGGCTGGCTAATGCCACCCTGACCAGTATGGCCAGTGGGTTCGGTGGATTGAGCCAAGGGAGTGGCAGGTGGAGGGACGACCAAAGGCCTGACTTGTGTCAGTGGCATCTGGGTGCCCTCTAATGGACCCTGCGCAGCAACATCCGCTGTGGCAGGGTCATTGACCGCAACGGTCCTGGTTGGCAGACTCACAACCGGGGTGTTGTTGGGTGCATCTGCCCCTGCACTTGCCAACACCCGGCTGTTCGGGGCAGCAGATGACATAACTGCCCCAGGGACACGTGTCTTGGTCAGACCAGCCCTGCGTGCCCCCTTGGTTTCCCTGCTGGCCTGTTGGAAATCTACCAAGGGCTCCTCAAGTGCCAACGCAGCCTGCGCTGGCAGACCCTGAGCCTGGGTGGCAGTGTCCACAGCTGCACCTGCAGCAACCACTACCCTTGGGCCCGTGGCAGTCGATGGAACGGACTGCCGGGTCACACGGGTGCCAGTGCCAGATGCAGAAGCTGCATCCCCCGGAACCACAGGGGGTGGTGGCATGACTGCACCGACACATGGCACAACATTGTGCTCAAGTGGCGCACCCCTGCCTCTTCCCCCTGTGTGGCTGCTCTGGACACCCTGGAGTCCCCCTACTCCCTGGTCACCACGGCCACATCCCCGACCACGCCCGCCACGAGGAGTACACCCAGCTGAGGCACCCCTCACCTTTGGTGTCCTCCCAACCATGGCACAGATGTAGTAGTGCCGGCTCAGATGGAGTAGTGACAATGGGAGGTGTACACCACAATTGACCTGGGCAATTGGGGCGAAGGGGGTGGGAAGCAAGATGTTAACAGCCCCCCTGCACCTGCAAGGCTGTATGTGACCCCGGTGATGTAGTGACGGGTCACGCAACACTCAGGCACCCCAAAACTGCAGTAAAACCATGCACGCAACCCTGCAGCCTACGTGCGCGGAATCAACCTCCCGCAGTACGCGGTGGCACCCAGTAACACGAATAACGCGTACGCGTGGGACACGCAGGCTACTATGACCTTGAAAATGGGTGCGATATACAGGGGCACCCGCAGTGGGGAAAATAGCGTGTGCGACTCACCGTCTGACTAGCGCGATGCAGAAAAACACACGTAGCCAATACCCCCGCCAAAAGGAGAGATACGTCCTTGATAGCTGTGAAGTTGTGATGGCGCGCAAAACAACAGGAAGCAGCAACACACGTCGGTCTCCACGAAAGGCACGTACAGCGAACTGCTGCCCCCGCTCACCTTTAACCCGTGCTGAGGGAAACGCCCGCGCGCGTCACATCACTTACGCTCATGGGCCCTTTCCTCGGATTACACACATTCCCACGCGGACGTGCAGTTTTAGACGCACGCTGAAACGCCTGTGCACGCCCGCACGCGTCACGTCACAGAGGTGCTTGCGCTTGAAGGACCTTCGGTCCAATGAAATCGCATATGCGTGCAGACGCGCTTACGCACTAAGGGCCTTTCCTCGAATTACACGCTGACGTGCAGAATTTTCACGTGCCAAATCACTCCGTATCAAGCTGGGCAC
Organism: Ambystoma mexicanum; assembly: GCF_040938575.1. NCBI lineage: Eukaryota > Metazoa > Chordata > Amphibia > Caudata > Ambystomatidae > Ambystoma > Ambystoma mexicanum. Next base: position 769,421,999 of record NC_090933.1, on the reverse strand, counting down.
GCGTAAGCACACGGAAGACCACGCTCCTGCCCAAAAGGCCGAATTACTGCCCCCCAGAGCTCCGAGCAGCCTCCCACAAGCCATCTGCTGCTGCCTGCCTGCCTGCTGCCACCGTGCCCTGCCATTTGGTGCGTGCACATCAGCCTACTGCAGGGGTCCAGTTGCTGTGTCCACCCCTGCTGGAACAGAAGACTCCCAACTGGGATACCATCGCTCCACAGCCCAGCCCCAGGACCCAGTTGCCCACCCAGCCATCCACTGCGGGACCCAGGAGAATAAGTTCCCAAACCAGCTGTCATCGTCCACTTCATCTGTTTTCTTGGTCATCTGGTCCTTTAGGCTTGTCAGCATGTTTATTGCCTCGGTGAGGGTTCCATTTTCCTCATCGTGCGATGGTATAATTGTGCAACACGATTCTCCTATTTTTGCACAAACACCTCCATCCATCGCTGTAATCATGTCAAGCACATATCTGTTCTGGATAGTCATTAGTCTGATTGCTCTCAGCTCTTCTTTGATCGCATTGAATCCTTTTATAGTGGTATTGATGGTCTGCAATAACTCCCATCTGGTTATCTGCAACCATTTAGTATTCACTCCAACTTAGATGTGGGGCAAGAGTAGTGTTGTGAATACTGTTGAGGTGAGACTGAACAGCCTGTGTTCGTACGGGATTGCATGGAATGCCTCTTCTGATTTGGGAGAAAAGTAATTTTCACTCTTCGTCCTGGATACCAGTTCCACAGAGCTCCTTCTTCTTAGATGAGCATCTGCTTTCGGGAAACTGTCCAAATTCAGTTCATTTTTTGGAATCACCAGTGCCGGAACGTGGACGTTCACCAGTGTGCATATGCCTCCCCAGTTCCTTGGTAGCCTTATGTATGCCTTGGATCCACATGCCCAGTAATGGTCCATCAGGGCTGCGGTCCCTTGCAACATCCCTGGGGCTTCATATATGTGTCCGCAGTTTTGATTCTCCCCCATTTTCCTCGTGCCATTACTTCTGAAGCACAGTTTCGGGTTTTCCAGTGGTACTATTTGCAGGGGTCCTCCTCTGTCTTCGACCCATGTTAGCAGCTTTACCAATCTTGGCCACAATGGTTTGCATAGTCTTTGTGAATTTTCTATTGCTTCTTGGCAGGCTCCAAGGACCATCCAGGCTCGGCAGATCACAACTCCTTCTTCCCATCCGTTTGGGGACACTACTGATCCCCAGATTTGCATTTGGCCTCGGTTCTTCCAGATTTGAGCTTCCTCAGATTTTTTCCCTTGGACATCCAGTCTCGGGTTTATTTCCCATCTTATTCCTGATCATTTTATTTATTTATTTATTGTGATATAGTTTAAATTATAAACTTTACACAAAGGATAAGAAATAAATTTCATAAAATTAGCATAACATTAAAATATGCAATAAAATAAACAAAGATAAAATATCATCTTCATGAGCCCAATATTGACCATACAGTTATCTATAATACATATATTAATATACAATTGTTCGTTCCCTACAATTATTTAGAGTGTTATGTCCAGCCTGACTTCAATCCTCAGCCAGATAGTATACAATACTGTCAACAAACGCATACTGTTAGAATTGATACAATGGTTCCAAAAAAGATCATCCTTAATATACTCATTGTTGAAAACATATTTGTCCAACAGGGGTTTGAATGTGCTGGCCATCTCAGTGCATTCAGTTAGAAGATGCTTTGCCGTTTCCAACAAATCTAGAACTTTACATAAACGGCATGTTCGCAAAGCAGTTGCTATCTTGGCCTTTCTTCCCGTGACAGTTAGCGTAGGCAATTGATCCAGTCTGAGCAACAGGATAAACCGTCTAAGTCTAACTGATGGACATATATTAAGATATCTCTGTGGTTTCTTAAATTCGTAGAGTCTATGTTGAACGAATTTATAGCTTCTCAGCTTCCCTAGATGCTCAAAGTTTTCAATCCAGTCCCAGAGGTCTATACGTTTACACAGAGCCCTTTGAGCTCTCTCTGAGTAGCCCCCCTCCTTGTTTTGCCACCCAATATCAGAATACAGTTTAGTCATTTGGTCAATTGTTGTGGTACTCGATTTCTCCCTGGCTATTTCTTGATGGACAGCTGTTAATAAACCATTACTGGTATCTCGAGTCATTTTTAAATAGATTGATGCTCGCTTCTTCAGTACAAGTGCCTTTAGAGAAATCAAGCCCAATTCTAGTCTTATTATAGCCATCGGTATACAAGGGGCAAGGCCAAGAATACTACGCCAAAATTTTCCTTCGATTACCTGTAGCCAGCCTAGATCCATCTCCGATAGAGATTCTAAGCCATAGATTATGGCCGGGGAGAAGGCTTGTATGTACAGCTGCCGAATACCCCATAGCGTAAATCCACACTGCTTAATGGTGAACCTGTGAAACAGGGCCGTCAATTGAGCCGCTCTGATTACACGCCCCTGTTTACAGGCCACATAGTCGCCAGTTGTTTCAAAATCTATACCCAAGTACCGATATTGGGGAACTTAGGTAATATCCTCCAAACCTACCTTAAGTGATACACGTGATACTCTCTTTTTTGTGTATCTCATAACCTTTGTTTTCCCCAAATTGATACTCAGGCCATTAGCCTCTGCATATTTCCAAAGGGCCGCCGCAGATCTGCGTATTCCACTGATGGTGTAGTCGAAAATCACCAGATGGTCGGCGTAGGCCAGGACAGGGCAAGAGGCTTTGCCAATTTTTGGCGGGCAGTTGTTTACGGCGGCTATTACTTCGGGGATGTCAAACACATATAGATTGTATATTAGGGGCGCTGTAACACAGCCTTGCTTTGATCCTTTGACGTCAGGGTTCTCATGTCTAATCACATGATTCTTGGTGTGTGACCTGTTTCTTGTTTTGATGTCCTGAACAAAACCGTCTTCATCAGGGAAATCCTTTTCGTTGGCCCATATCAGGGAGGCGTCTCTCAAAGATGTTGGAGTTGCCCATGCTGTATGGCAGGAGTGCACAGACGAAACATTCCCCTTCTGATTGCCTCCTTCGAACTTCCTTCATGTGTTGGTACCAAATGTTGTTTCCTAGATGGGCTGTACTGTCCAAGTAATCGTTCAGTTCGTTATCTGTTTCATATGGGCTTCTCGTGATTCTTAATGTTTTTCTGTAATTGGCTATCACTATGTCTCTGAATGCGTCTGTACTGCTCTTCCGTTCGGGTAGGCTCTCGGGTACTATCCTTGGTGGGGCAGGTTTCATTTCCTGCCCTGCAGTAATAGGGGGATGTTTTGGGTTTCTTTTCCTTCCCTCATGCATTCTTTTGTAGACCTCTTCCCACCACCACTGGCTCGTCATCTTCCCAACGCGTGGCGGCATTGTAGGCCTGATGCTTATTTCTGGCGTTGCAGCAGGCGTGTTCGTTATTACAGTTTCTGTGGTTTTCTTGCTCAGCTCCTCATGTAGCTTCTTTGCTCGAAGTGTGAGCGGGAACACATATCCAACCAACGCGTGTGTTTTCTCAGTCATTTATTTCGTGGCTTCTTCCGGTCCCTTGAGGGATTCTGTCATGCCCCCACTGCTTGGGTTCTCACCTGGCTCCTCTTGTTTACTTCCACTATTTTCTGGAGCCGGTCGCTCCTTAGGCAGTTTTTCTTTTACTGTTGATTTGGTCTGAGGTTCCGTAGCCATTGACACTTGCCCTTGTTTGTGTGCACTCAGTGTGTGGGTGCGTGCCGTGGACAGTGCTATGTTATCATTCATTCCGAGCTGACCCTGTCTCCAGCTTTTCTCATCATTCATAACCTCAACCGTGTAGTTGTCACTATTATTACATTCAATTTCAGTTTGTTTGCTTTACCACCAGCTTTTCTAGGAACAGGGATGACGATGTATGGTCTGGGTGCGTTTGTGGGATCAAGATATTCGTTATCCGGTGGATGCGCAGACAATGGGACACTCTGTGCACCAATAAATAATGCAGTTCTGATAGTTAGAGACAAAAACACAATAATAAAGACTATGCATATACATATAATGGCTTTAAACGATAGCTTGCAGCATCTCCATCCAGGGAAGCGGGGGCACCCCTCCACCGGTGGCAAAACTATGTTACTATTCTGGGCCCCCATGCCGATCAAGTCCATAGTCAGTAGTTTATTTCCTTTCTTACTTTGATCTCGTTGCTCAAAAAGGGTTCAGCAAATACTAAAGTGACGAGTATTATTCAAATGTCCCCTTTATGGGTGGGACCAGTAGTCTCGAGATATGCGGCACAACACAGTTTTCGCTGGAAGTTGGACAGTTCCACTTGGAGCATAATCCCGTGGAGAAGCGTCTTCATGTGTACGAAATTAACTGGATCTCTGAGGAAAGTGACAACATCAACATCAGCAGGCCTTCCCACCATTTCTGGATAGTCTGTGACTAGTCTAATCAGGACATTGTGGGCTAGCTGTGTGTCTGCAGGTGACAGGGACATTTGTGTTGTTTTGCTGGGTCCCGATCACAAGTCTTTCTTTTGTCGTGAGCAGTTTTTGCACTTTCCTGCTGCGTGTATTGCTACCACGTGGTTTAGTTTATACCACACTTGGTTCAAAAAGTCATTGTTTCGGGGATATCTGATGAAAGTCAGTGTATCTGTGGTTATCCTGACAAGTCCTGGGCACTCCTCTATGATTCGGAAAAATAATGTGTACGTTATTTCATCAATGATCACTTGGGGTGGGAGCATTAGTCTCTTGTTCACTGTGCTCGGGCAACTCGGTGAAGACCTCTGTGATGACAGTCAGTAGGTGCCTGATTACCTTCTTATTTTCTGGATCTTGAATGTATTCTTTGACACTTGTACCTCTCCCTATGAGTGACGGATATGTTAGGAGCACGAGCTGAAAGTAGGTGAGTACATCCCACTTGAGACTTCTGCCGGGATGTACCATAAGTTCTGTGCACAAAGTCTTGGTACTGGATGCTTTAGGATAACGTTTTTTGGTTCTCAGAAATGTCTTATTTTACTACTTATCAGAGTCTTAGAGTTCATGTTCAATGCTTCGTGTGGTTCAACGTGTTCGAGTTACAGTGTCACTATGGTTCCGGAATATATGATTCTCCTTTTTACCCTGCACTTTTGGCTGTACAGAGTGTTTTGTTTGCTTGGTTTTGTCTCTTTCTGTGCATAACGGAAAAGTTCTGTGTGGACACCATTTTCACAAACGGCTCTTTTCTTTTTTTCTCTTCGCATGCGTCCTTCTTCCTCGCCATAGATCTTGTCCGCACGTGCTGAGGTCCTTCCCTGTTGTCTGTAGATTCCTCAGAGGTGGATGTAGTAGGAGTGCTCTCTCCTATAAACGGTTTGATGTTGCTTAGAAAGATCCAGGCTCTTCTGCCCTCGAGTTTGACAGCGGACGGGGTGCAGTCCTCTACGATGAAAGGGCCATTAAACGTTGGCTCGTCCCATTTTTTCCTTGTAATATTCCTTACGAGGATGCTGTCACCAGGGAAGACAAGGGGCGCACAAAGGCTGTGAGCTGTGCCTGCATCAGCACTGTCTGTTGTGGTTTGTGCTGTGCTGTTCCCTTTATGCCGTCGCTGCAGCTGGCCTGAAATGACAGTGGCGCTGGATGTGAGACAGTCAAGGTAATCCTTCATCTCTGCTCCCAGAACCTCCCTAGCAGGCTGGGCATCACATCTAGCTCTTTCTCGGGGGGTAAGAGGGGTCCTCATCCTTCTACCAGTAACAATTTCGTGCAGTGTAAGATGATGGTCGGAGCCTGGTTGGTTCTGACGAGCATACAATGCCAGTGGTAGACAGTGCAGCCATCCCTTCTTTAATGTGAGCTTCAACTTGGCTATTCTCTCTTTTCACAGGCCATTGAGCCACTCACATACCCCATTTCCCTCTGGGTGATACGCCGACGAGAACTTGTGCTTTATACCAAGCAACAAGCTAATCTGCTCACACACAGTGTTTACAAAATGGGGCCTATTATCTGACCTCATTACCTCGCACAAACCCCACCTAGGGAACACTTCCCTCACCAAACATTTTGCGGCACAGGCTGCATCGGGGTGTGTACAGGGACCTGCTTCTATCCATCTTGAGAAAGGATACACCACCACAATTAAATACCTGTACCCATTACACACCTGAATCATGTCGACATAATCAATATGTAGGTGCTGGAACGGTCCATTAGGTCTGGGAATGATTCCTCTCACTACTTTTAATGCGTGCCCAGAGGTGAATTTCTGACAAATTATGCAGTTGACCATAAAAAATGCAACATGCTGCGCTAAAGTCGGCGTGAACCAGTCTTCTGCGAGCGGTGCAGCAAGATTTTCTTTTGACATGTGTAAGGGGTAGTGGAGCTGTTCTAATGCTACCTTTAGAAGGGTGATAGGCATTACTGGTTTACCAGTGCTGTCTTGCCCCCACAATCCATCAGAGGGGTTAAAGAACACCCTCGACGCTTCCATACATTTTTCTCCTCCTGAGGTGCCTCCCCTTGGAGCTCCATTAGCTGAGACTGCCCCAAATTGCTATAGGCTTCTGGTGTGGCTCGCGCTACCATCATTCGTTCATGGGTACCTGCCAACTTAACGTCCATGATTGATTCATTCTTGGATGCCATGCGCTTGGCTTCCGTGTCCGCTTCATGGTTTCCACGTGACACGAAATCTGTCCCCTTGGTGTGAGCAGCGTATTTCAAGACCGCTATGCACACTGGGAGCTGTAGTGCTTTTATCAGCCTATCCAGTAAGGCTGCATGTTGCACTAGCGTGCCGTCTGCTGGGAGGTAGCTCCTCCTTTTCCATCGTGCTAAGTCTGCGTGCACAGTGGAAGTCACATAGGCTGAATCACTGTACACTCTCACTTCCTGATCTGCATGATTTTCGATGGCGAGTATCAGTGCCACCAGTTCTGCAGCTTGGGCTGAATAGTGAGAGGGTATTCACGCACTGACGAGTACCTGAAACTCTCCATTCGCCAGGTGTTTCACCACGTCTACGCCTGTATACTTTGTCCTTCTTCTAGGCCGATTCTAGAAGACCCATCAATGAAGACGACCTCCCCACTTGACAGGGCGTTTTCCTTTACCCTTGGGATTTCATCGAAGAATTCTTCATAGTTTGCACAGTCATGGACAGGTTCATCCTCGGTTACTGGTTCTATTATGAACGTTGCAGGGTTTACCTTTTTACATCGAACTATTTTGATCGATGCATTAGAGATGATCACCTCATAGGCAGATGCTCTCTGTGATGTCAATGTTCCTTTTGGCTTCTCCAATATGGCGAACAGTGAGTGCTCGACATACAATGTCATGGAGCACCCCATCACAATGGAAGACGCCTTCTCGAGGGCAAACCCGGCGGCGGCGGCCAGATTTTGTTCGCATGGGAAGTGGCCCCTCATAACCGGGTCCAGACTGCCGCTGTAATACGCTAGAGGTTTGCACCCCAGCGATGTACGTTGAGCAAGTACTGCCGTCATGAAATTGCCATCGGTATGTGAGAACAGATAGAATTCTTCTGCATAATTAGGGATCCCGAGAACTGGGGCCTTACAAATTGCCCCCTTGAGTTCTGAAAAACCCTTTTCCATTGTCTCAGTCCACTCAATTTCTTCCTTTGTCGCTTGGGCCTTCTTCATGGCCTGAAGCAAGGGCTTGGTGTACGAGCTGTAGTCAAAGACCCAAGCTCGGACATAATTGCATAGGCCTAAAAAGCTTTGCATTTGCTTGATCGTGCATGGCTTGGCCGTGTTCATGATGGCTTCAGCCCTTTCTGGGGTTATCTTTTTCCCTTCATGAGAAATTAGTTGCCCTATGTACAGCACTTCCTGCTGACAGCATTGCAACTTTTTTTTATCAACTTTTTACCCCTTATCATCTAGTATCGTTAGTAGCTGGACAGAGTCACTCCTGCATTGCTCCTCAGTGGTGCTGCAGATCAGAATGTCATCTATATACTGCAAAACAACACTGTCTACCGCAATATTGCTTAGATCCATTTGCAGAACTCTGTTAAAAATGGATGGGGACTCACATTACCCCTGTGGCAGCCTCGTGCTTCGAACAGATCATCATCCGTGATGTCAGTCACTCGATACCCTTCTTCAATGGCGATAATAGCGCACCATTGCCTTCCTTCGTCATCATATCCTTCTACCAGGACCAACCTCCCCTTTACTGCGGCAGATTGTATTTCCAAGGGGAATATTTGTCCTTCTTCTTCATGCATGGGTGTTCATGGTCTAAATAGAAATTCGTCAGGGATTCTCAGGCAATCCCGGCATAAGCACCATATGCGAAAACTTCTGGCTCCAGTGGTATAGCTCTCATGGCTGCAAGTCCAGAGTATGCTCTGATCATTTCGCACACATTAGAATAATGCATTCCTGGCATGGAGCACACTATACCATCCTCTGTAAACGAGATTGTCATATTCAACTTTGTCATCAAATCTCGACCCATGATGTTTACTGGGGACTGACGTGAGTACAATAAGGGCACATTCATTTCACGTTCTCCCACTCAGACTGGGAGTGTGTCTGTAAAGGGAACTCTGCTATGAGCTCCAGTGAATCTCTGAGTATCTATAGCATGAACGTGTCGCACCGGTGTCAACTAAGAAGGAATATTCTTTACCCCCTATGGTGACATTTACCCTGGGTTCCCTATTAGGGTCTGGTGTCACTGATAGGATAGAGCACATCAGAGTTTCCAGTGAGCTTTCCTATTTTATGTATAGGTTCGGCCCACTGTAAGTTTGTGGAATACCCCCATTCCCGGGGTTGGTTCCCCCTCCATTGTTCATTCCTTGTGTCACCGGCGGTGGTGCCTGTTGGGGCTGCCCCTGTTGCAAGTTACCCATATTTGAGGGTTCAAACCTTTGTTGTGCACCTTGCTGCAAGCTTGCTGCCTGCTGCTGTACTACATGTCCCTGTGCACTGCCTTGTTGCGGGGCGGCAGGCTGATTCACAATACCTGCTCTCATTCCTTGGCCATTTTGCCACATGAGTTGGTTTCTGCACATGCGCGCCACATGTCCTGTCATTCTGCACAGCCAGCATACTGGCGGTGGTCGGACCATCTGCCCATCCGGCATGGCTTGACCGCTCATCTGTTCATTCTGAAATCCGCCTTGGTTATTTTGAAAACCTCCCTGATTACCATGGAAACCTCCCTGGCCACCTTGCCATCCTCTCCTCTAAATCCTCTACTCCTCGGGTAATATCCTGTATTAGCTTGGTTATTTACTTGCTGCGTGCTGGGCTCGGCTGGGCTGGTCAACATGGCTCCCTCAAGAGTATACTTCGAGAACTTCTTTTGTACCAGCTTCACTTCCTCCCCCTTACGGATTGCTTCCTTTTTTCGGTTCTTTTCTTGTAACAATCTACAGTATTGTGCCATTGTCAATTGAATTCCGGGCCATGGTTTGGCTTCGATCCCTACCAATTTCTTGAGCTGTTTTTACACCTGTTCAGGCAACCATTGACACAGTATGTGGTAGAAGACAGGGATAGACTTTGACCAAGACTCATGCGTTTCGATCACCCACGCGTCTTGAACATTTTGGATATAAATCAACGGATCCTCTGACTCTTTCATTTTCCGAGTCATTATAGCTCCCATGTCTGATGTATCTGGGTATAGTGTTTGCAGCGCTTTCCACACTGCTGCTCTACAATTATTAAATGGTGCTCCGTCATGGGTAGTGTTAGTTATCGTTACCCTTGGATACCCAGCCCGTTTCCACACATCGTCAGCCCTTTCACCAAGTATGGCGATCAGGAGGCCTTTGATGTCGCCTATAGCTAAGGTGACGCCCCCGGTCATCTTTTCTAACTCGTGTATGCATTTCCCAGCCCCGATGTCAGCATTGGAAGCTTATTTTTTAAGTTTTCTCGGTCCATGTGTGGCCATGGAATGTATTGTGGCCTCACTCCCTTTTTTCTAGCAGCGGGAATTCAAAGGCACAATCTTCCTTTTCTTTTCCCCCAATCCTCCCGTCTACTGGCAGGGCAGTATTACCACCTTGCCGTCTACCCGGCAAGGCCCTTAATCTGCCTGTATAGGTGGATGCAGGCTCCCCCCTCTGATCGCGGGGTAGTCCCTCACGTTTCTCATGTGCCTTGGTAGGCTTCGATGTCCTAGGTTCAGATTCACTGGCGCCGGACTATCGTACCCCTTGGCTTCGAGGGAGCAGCTTTTCACATTGCCTCCCTTCGTCCTGTGCCTCGTCCTCTGTATCCCCACCGGAGTCAGATCCTGAGTAATTCTAGTTTACGCAACCTGTTGCAGCCTCTTCGTTCTGCCTGATCTCCAGTCTATCAAGGGACAGTCCCCTGCTCCTACTACCTTGGGTGGTATCCTCAGTGTCATATAGCTGAGTGCTCTCTAAGCGCTCATCTTCCCTTCCCCCTTTGTAGGCTACCTCTAGTCCCATCTCATCATATATTTTGTCAATCGTTTCCCCAATGCTTCTGGTATCAAAGTCATCGTCAATAATTATCCCGCTTGTACCTGGTACCGCATCGCTTGCAGGAAAGAATTCTTCTATGTCTTCCCATTCTACTATAGGATTGGGTTTAACAACTACCCGCTCCAAATACTCAAGATCTCGTGCCCTTTGTCTGCGTTTTCGTTCCAATTCCTCATCTATCTCCTTTCGCTTTTTTGCTTCTTCTCTAGCCTTATCTACTTCTCTCATTCGTTCATTTCTACGTTCCTTTGCCCTTCTACTCTCCTCGTCTTCCCGCTTTTTCACCTTCCTTTCATGCACTCTCCTTTCTTCCTCCAACTTTAACATGTTCAGCCTGTATTTTTCATAGGCTGCATACTGTGTGCGACTGAGCGGTATTCCTTGCCCTTCGCGATATAGTTGTTCTCGCCTCAATCTATCCTTCTTTCTAACCCTTTCATCCCTTGCTTCTTTCTCCTTTCTTTGCTCTTCATTGTGCCTTCCTCTCTTCCACACATCATCACTTCCCTTTCCATCTAGCTTTAATAGTATCTGTCCTCCCATCCATTCGTCTTTCGCGAATGCTGTCTCATCACTTCCTTTCCGCTTCTTTCCCTCTCTCTCTTTATCGAGAGGTGCACTAGCCTGTGCCTGATCCTTACTACTATCGCCGCGCCTCTCCTTGTCCCTCGGGACTGTGGAGGCCAAATCAATTTCCTGCTCCTGTTCTTTAGTTTCGTCACTACTACATATAGGTGATTCATATGCAGGGTTACTGTACCCTGTGGCTGCTTTGAGTTCTCGTAACGGGTAAAGACCCTCTGATTTGCTTCCCTCAATGACTAGTTCTGGCGGGGCTGGTGGCGCGGTAGGCGTTCAACCCCCTCCGCACATACATTAAGGGGTCGATTCATGGAGCAAACGTGCGACGAAAATCCCAGTGCAAGCAGGCGCAAGGTGGCGCAAGCATGAGAAACCCAGCGCACGCGCACGTGCACGCGTGCAATTCGAGGAAGACGCTGCGCGTGTTTCCCGCTGTCCGTGCGCCAAATCCTGCCATGGCGCACGCGGGCACACACGGCGTGCGCTACGCGCACAGCAAAAGCGCACATAGCGCGGCGCACACAACCAAAGTGGGCGGAACAGTGGGCGTAACACGCGGAATGGGGAATCACCCGTAAAAAAGAAGGCGTAACTGGGGAAGTACTGCAGGGAACTACACGGAACACCCACACCCACGCGAATAACCCGTATTCATGGATTCGAATACGGGAAACCCGCGCACGGAAAAAGACGCACACAGGCGTCAACGCGTCCACCACAGGAAGGCAGGCGGAAGCGTCCCTGCGCACAGTATAAAAGTGCGCGCAAACAACAAACACGTATATACAGCTACAATGAATGCCCCATTTGTCGCAGCACTGATCGTGGGACACTGCAGGAGGAGAATAGCCAGGGCACGCATTTTCGCACCACGGACAAGCCTTTTTGGGATGCCCGAAGACCAGGTCTATGGCAGGTATAGGTTTCCACCCCAAATCATCCTAGACCTGGTCAGGGAGTGGGAAGATGACCTTACATCCCCCACCCTTTGCTCCCAAGCATTGAGCCCCTTGGAGAAGGTGCTCAATGTCCTGCATTTCTTGGCCACTGGGTCATTTCAGCGGACTACTGCCATAGTGGGGGGGTCTCACAGGCCACGCAGTGACGCTGCCTACACCAGGTACTGGGAATCATGACAGCGCGCCCCTCAGTCCGCAGGCACATATACATGCCCAGAACACCCGCAGAAAGGCAGGCCATTGTCCTGGATTTTTACAGGGTGGCACACTTCCCCAAAGTGCTTGGTGCCATAGATTGCACCCATATGGCCCTGCGTCCACCTAGGGCCACTGAGCACATCTACCGAAACCGCAAGCACTGGCATTCCATCAACGTACAGATGGTATGCGATGCAAAGGGAATCATCACCTCTGTCTATGCAAACTACCCTGGCTCCACCCATGACAGTTTCATATACAGAATGTCCGCCCTGATCCGGGCCCTGGAAGCTGGGCAGCATGGCGACACCTGGCTCCTAGGTGAGTACAAATGCCCTTGCACATGCATGCATGTCACACACACACACACACAAATACACAAACCCCAATAACCACAACCATTTACACCTCCCCAGGGGACGGTGCCTACCCTCTGAGCAACCACGTGATGACGCCAATCCGGAACCCCACCACACCACCCCAGGTAAGATACAATGCCGCCCATATTGCAACCAGAGCCATAGTGGAGCGCGCATTCAGAGTGCTGAAGTCACGTTTCCGCTCCCTTGACCGCTCTGGCGGGCAGCTACTCTATGCACCCCCAGTAGTGTGCAGGATCATTGTGGCAGCATGTGTCCTGCGCAATGTTGCAACACGGCAGGGCGTACCGGTGGACATGGTGGTGCCTCCACATCCCCAACCACAGGCACAGGAGCTGCCCATGGGAGGGGACAGGGCACGTGGCGAGGAAGCCCGGACCCAGCTTGTGGCCACATTTTTCGCCTAAGCTCCCACCCCTGCGGAGTGCACACAGGCCTGGCACATACCAGGTGACAATCGTTGATGACAAAGAGACAGTCAACTGTCACAACCTTACCACCCTGAGATAGTTGCCATGGAAGAGCCACATTGTCTGCATCCCTAGCTACTTAAACACAAGCTATCCTGTGTGACCAAAAGGCACACATATGACATATGAGATAACATGATATGGCATTTGTAACGTGCCTATACACAAGTGTTTCAAGGTGCGACGAGGCAGGGAGGGGGGAACAAGGGAAGACAGACAACGATACTACTAGGCCAGATGTCATTCAGATTGCGCAAGTGCAGGGGTAGGGAGAAGGGAAAAGTGCAAGGGGAAGGGGAGGGGGGAGTGCAGTACAGGGTAAGTAGAATAAAAAACAAATAAATAGGCCAGCTGGTGGCAACTGCAAAGGTAAGTGCAGACAAGTGCTGGGAAGGGGGGGCTGTAGGGATAGAGAGACAGTCCCGCAGTGCAGGGGTTGCCAGGGAGGCAGTCCAAGTGGAGAGTGGCTGGGCCAGGGACCGAGGTCGGTGAGAGTGGCCCAGTTGCAGATCCAGTGCAGTTTCAGTGAAGAATTTAGCAAGGGAGAGGGAGAGAGAAAGCAGAATCAAAGAGGAAGGTCTTGAGGTGCTTCCGGAACCGGAGATGGTTCTCCTCAAGTTCCAGGGAGGCAGGAAGGCTGAGGGAGGCCCCTGCCGCGGAGAGAGATCTACCCCCAGCTCGTTGCTTCGAGAAGCGGCTGACCCTGACATGCAAGGTGTGAATCACACACACCTGCAAAACAGGCCATGACCATCACTGTTATGTCACTCAAACCCTCCCGAACCACAACATGACATGGCAAGCAATAGCCATACACCAACACAGTACCAATAAGGTACACATTGCCATGTCAAAAATGTACAGTGGCATCAGACAATGATGCCTGACATGGAATCAGATGAAATGACTGACCAACAACCTCCCACCCAAAATAATTCATTCCCAAATGCATTACAAAAGTTGTAGACGTAACATAACAATGAATGCCTGTCTACATGCACATTGTGCATTGCAAAATCAACACTGCAGCTTCTGTGTGCTGTGTCCAACTCCTGCAACACACTGCTCAGTGCACAGCACAGTGGACAGCTATTGTGTGTGATGCACACCCTGAGCATGTGCTGCAGGGACACAGTGGGCACCAGAAGGCAAACAGAGTGTACACGTGGATATCCAAGGGTGGTTGTACATGTAGTGCATCATAGTGCAAGTGTGTGGGTCAGTAAGGACATGAACTCAACATATGCATGTGCAATCAAGTGACCATCAGTGTCCTCTACACATCACATGTGAACATTCACCATGTGTACACCCCAGCATGTCAAACCACAACTATCCCCTCACACCTGAAAGGTAAACACAACACATGAACAGGCATTGATCAGCAGAACACAACATGTGCATAGGATACCACAATTATAATGTCAGGGTTCCCATCACACTGCAGGGCAGGGCAACTATCAACAACAAAACACCCCCCCTCCCTCACAAATGACCATGACCCACTGAACAACTGCACCTGGGTCATGGAGCCTTCAACCCTCAATTTCACCTGGCCACAGGATCACCCTTCCCCTTCGTCACCATCTCCCACCTTGTGTGTAAAAAGGTGCCTGCACCCTCAGAGTCCACCTTCATTTGCAAAATCACAAAATCCAAGGCAGAAAAACGAACCAGAACACCCTCCAGTAGATGACTTGACGTAGCAGTACCTCATAAAGGCCAAGTACTACCACAATAATGTAACAACCAAGGTAGCACAGTAAAACAATGTCACAACAGGATGTGAACCATGTGTGGTACATAACATAGAATGATGCACCACGAACGGATGTGTACTGTCACAGGTCCCGTGTACAGGCGCAGGAGTTGCACGAACCAACCACCCCCACCGTGGCCGGGTGCCTGCAAGGTCAAACTGACACAGGCCTCTGAGACCCTGGTGGGGAAGGAGGGTCAGGGATATGCAGTCGGGACAGGCGTTGGCACACTGGATAACTGGAATGAGTGGCAGGAGAGGGGAGGAGGAATGACACATGAAAGTAGGGAATGCACGAAAATGTACTACCTGCATGAACACATACACAATCCGAAAAAACTTGGACATCATTGTCATGGCCTTCTGGAGTCCAGGCTTAGGAGTGGCACAAACCAACCACCCCCTCTAGGGTTTTGGCGCCTGCAAGTTTGGGGCTTACACAGGCATCCGCAACCCCAGCGGGGAAAGAGGGTTAGGGAACGTTGGTTGGATAGGTACAGGAAGCAGGAACACCGGGTAGAGGGTACAGGGTTTAGAATTGGATAGGACTCCGGGTGATTAGGGGAAAAAAAAACATACCAAATTGAATTACACATTCATCCATGCATTAGTGCACCCCCCAACAAGCCTATGCAGAGCAGTTTGAAAGAAAAACAACAAGACACTTAGCTCTGGTTTTGAGTGCTGGCCTCCTGCCTGCGCACTCTCAGGTCCGGTTACAGGAGCACTTCAATGCTGCAAAGAGAGCCACAGTTAATAATCTGTCCGTGCCCATAACACAAAAACACACTACCAAATATGCCCCATAGCAACAAACTACTCTACAAACAGACAATCTGGTGTAGATGCTTCGTACCCATAGGTAACATTACGCCTGTGATGGGTCATACATAGTCAATGTAGTAAGTCAGCCTCCGGTGGGTGCGTGGCAAATGGAACACCAATGTGTCACAATTCACACAACATGCAATGTTCCCTTGGTAAGCAGACAGACCCATATAGCAAGGCATGACTTCAGAACAAGTCGTGTTCCACCATGACCAAAACAAAGTAGGCAGTGCATGTTTCAAAATGTACATGGAAATGAAATGCACTGCACCCGAGTATGCCCCTTGCTGTATGTCCCTGTGAGCTGCTCCTTTCCATGTCTCGGAAGGCGACATGATTGATACAAGTGCCTCAATGGACCTTGGTGTACCAGAGGGTATGTGCCACTGCCCCTGCAGGTGCCCCATACAACCTTACAATCAACAGCCATCAGTCCACCAACACATCTGAGCTGTATTGTGTGCTTCAACACCAATATTCGTCCAAGCTCACCCTCAGTGCTGTTACTAAGCCTGCATGTGCAACTGGCCTGGTGGAAGCTTTGCTTTGTTGTGGCCCCCCTGTGCTGCTCACCTTGCCTGGAGTTCCTTGGAACACGCCAGCAGTTCTAGGATGTAGGTCTGCAATCCCTGTGCCTCTGCTTGTGCACACATGTGCATGTGGGCACCAAGAAACGTGTCCAGAATTCAGACGTCCAATGGGCCATGTCTGCTGGCAAAGGTGGTCTGGAGGCTCATCCCCCTGCAGAAAGGGCATGAAACACATGATTAATGCTTTAAAGTCATCTGTGTGTGTCTCTTCAGGCATCTCATTACTGGACCATGTCAGTGACTTACATCAGAAATCACACCATCAGTCCGTCTTTCACATCCAAAGTGTGGAACACACTATCTACGGCATGAATTGTAACAAGCACGTGTACAGTAAAGATAAGAAACATACTACTCAATGCATAGCAATGAATGTACACATTAATCATGAAACACCCCATCTAGCAAAAGCTGAACAGTGGTCAATAACACCGCAATCATCCCCACTAGGGGTGTCAACACAAGTTACACAGCACCAGACATGCCACAGATATAACATTCCAAAGCCCTTGTGTAATAGGCTGTCACACCGAACCATCCTTGCGAGCCCATGGATAAGGGAGGCAGGAGTGGCATATGTGAGTCAAGGAACCCAAGCAGCAAACACATACACAAGACAAGCCTGAAGGGCCCAGCTGGAACAGACAGTGGATGCCTTCAAAAGCCACAAAGCACCGCACCGTCACATGAAAGCACAACAGACAAGCATTTTTAAACTATATTAACTAATTACACTAACTATGAAAAACCTACATTACCTAATTAAACTAAATATCAAACAGAAACTTAACTAACTAAACTAAAAGAAAAATCAAAAATGGCCACATACGACCCGGGGGGAGGGGAGGCACCCAGGAGGTGGGAGGTACAGGGTGCTGCTCAACACCCACATGCGATGATGCTGAGCCAAAAAAAAAACCTCCATGGGCTCAACGCCTGCACAGCCCGACCTATGTGGGAGATAGATGGTCGTCCGAGTCTGGCCGATCCTGGAAAGGAGGATGTGGCACAGTAGCCTGGCCACGCCTAGCCGCAGCTTGCCCCTCGTCGGCAGCAAGTCTGCCGGACGGGTGAGCCTGGTTCTGTGTGGCGATGTGATGTAGGTCTGCATGCAGAACCTCACGTGGTGCACGTGCTTCCTCTTGCAAGGTAGCACGTGTAACACGGAGTTCCTCCTGCAAGGCCTGCCTGGACAACTGCGGCACCTCCCGGGAAGCCTGTAGCTCAGCCGAGATGGTACGCTCAAGCTGTGCAAACCTCTCCTCTGCCCGCTGCCTCTGGGACATCATAAGGACACCCAGATTGGATTTGAGGGAAGCATACTCCTCCCTCAGGGCATCCATGTGCGCCTCTGCGTGAGCAGCAATTGCTTTACGCAGAGACGACATTTCAGCCTGGCGTGCCCTGTCTGAGGCCGCCATGCCCAGCCTGAGCGAGCGGGCCGTGGACCGTGCCGCCTGCTGCTGGAGAAGCACCTGCCTAGCAGGGGGGAGCACAGATCGGGCCACACGCTCCATGCTCTCAGCAATGTTCTCCATTGCTGCCCCCTGCCGTTCTGAATTGGCGGTCATGTCTTGCTCCCACTCAGTATACTGCGGTTGCACGGGGCGACCGCTTTGCTGGGCTTGACCCCTGCGGGACCCAAGGACCGGGTGTCCTCGCTGTGTTGGCACCGCCCGCGGCTGCACGACTACATGCCCCCGTCGACGTGATGTCCCAGGCATATCAGTGACTGGTGTGGAGGGTGACCCTGCGTCCCGATCCACCACGGGCAGAGGAACCAAGACTGTCTGATCCCTCACTGCAGGTGTCGCGGACAGAGGAGTGTCCACATCAGAATCACTCACCCCTGACACATGGACTTGATGCTCATCAAACTCGACATGGACGTCAGAGTCGTCATCAAGGCTGGACTCATAGGCAGCCAGAGACAGGATGGACTGTAGCACTTGGGGGTTTTCGTGGCCTACCACCCCACGACCCCCACTTGCCCCGGGTTGATGTAGTGGTAACAACCCTGTGTCTGGCATGACAACACCATCCTCCGCCTCCATTGCGTCATCTCCTGAAAAATAGAGAGAAAAAAGGTCACTACACATGTCAGAAGCACACAACACACACACACACTGACAACAAACACATCAGGCAGACATTTGACACATAACATATAACCTGGCATGCATGCTGGGTCAACTTTGAATTGCTTCTGTGATCAGACCTGTTGAAAGGTGGCAGTTTCCATGGAAGTGGGTCTATGCAGTGCAGAAAATGTGTACGCCAATCACTACCTACATGTACAAGGACTCCATGGTGTGTGTCAGGAAATGTGAAGGCAGTGCAAGGTCAAATTCAGGCATCACGTGCACTGTGCATTCGATGTGTAGCATATCTACAAGCCAAGCACCCCTCCACCCAAGTACAAAAGCAGGGATGCCTAGCATGGTATCAAAAGGCTGACCATACACCTGTGTATTGACAGGCAGTGTTGACTGGCATCAACAGCTTAATGTGATTTAAGTGACAACACTGAAAATGATGATGGGACAGTAAGCAGGACACATGATGAAAACTCTGGAGGCCGCCCACGTGTGAAGAAGACACTACAACAGTCGGACAGAGTCATTGGCCATTAAACAGGCAGAGGCCTGTGAGCCACACAGATTGTCAGACCCTAAATATGTGTGCAACGCAGTACTGAGCCACAGTTGACATGGGAAGGCTGATGAGATGCCATGCAATGTATGTCACCCAGGACTTGAATTACAGTGATCATCCAGTCAAGGACACATAGGGGCATGCGTGCAATGCACATGGAGCATGAATGGGCACTCATGTCCCTGCGGGACATCTGACCTATGCACAGTACAAGTGAGATACCCTGCATCAAGTACTAAGGCTATACCACACGGCATATGTCTGGCAGATTGTACGCTGGAAGTTAGCATCTATACAGGACGCATGAACAGGAAAGTACACATTGGCAAGATTGAAGCAGACCAGTGCAAAGGTGGAACTGGGGTGCAGAGTGGCGGAGGATGGGCAAGGGAGCATGCCTACATGGAGTCCCCACATGCAGGCAGAGGAGACATGCACGTCAGTCATGCAATGACATTGTGCCTGGGCTGAGAGGAAAGTCACCCCACGCCACATGCAGAAGGGCCAGTGAGCTGGAACATGGACCGGAGGGGCATACTTGTAACCAGCGTGTCAGTAGGGTGCAATAGTGGTGATGCGGACAGTCCCCGTCTGCTCCACATGTCCACCATTTAGCAGAGCAGACATGCATCACGGAAGCATTGCATTACTTACATATCAGAACCATGTACACGTCAAATGTAGTGGCAATCATGCACAACACATCCCACAAGTGAAACACACACGTCCTCAACAAACACGCATCAACACTCGCTGGACTGGGCATCAAAGTCCAGCATCTCTCCCACTCCTTCGACCAATTCAGGTGGTATGAACTCCGCAACGAGTGCCTCATGCAGAGTGAGCTCTTCCTCCTCTGGTGCAGGCCCACCGCCAGTCAAGTTGTAATTAGAGGCACGCTTAGCCTTAGCGCTGCGTTTGAGGTCATTCCAACGCTTTTTGCACACTTGCGCCGTGCGCACCTCATGGCCGAATGAACGGACATGTTCCGCAACATGCTTCCAGTGGGTGTCACGGTGGGCAGCCGTAGTCTGACTATTGGCACCCACTACCATGTCACGGCTGTGGCCCCGCATGTAGTCCACAAGGAAGTCCAGTTCCTGCTTGCAGAAAGGCCTCTTCCTCGGCGTGCAGGAGGTCGTGGCTGTGTGTGGGGTCCCAGCCTGTGCTGCAGGTGCAACCTTCCTCCTCTTGGACTGTGGCGCAGACCCTGGCTGGCTAATGCCACCCTGACCAGTATGGCCAGTGGGTTCGGTGGATTGAGCCAAGGGAGTGGCAGGTGGAGGGACGACCAAAGGCCTGACTTGTGTCAGTGGCATCTGGGTGCCCTCTAATGGACCCTGCGCAGCAACATCCGCTGTGGCAGGGTCATTGACCGCAACGGTCCTGGTCGGCAGACTCACAACCGGGGTGTTGTTGGGTGCATCTGCCCCTGCACTTGCCAACACCCGGCTGTTCGGGGCAGCAGATGACATAACTGCCCCAGGGACACGTGTCTTGGTCAGACCAGCCCTCCGTGCCCCCATGGTTTCCCTGCTGGCCTGTTGGAAATCTACCAAGGGCTCCTCAAGTGCCAACGCAGCCTGCGCTGGCAGACCCTGAGCCTGGGTGGCAGTGTCCACAGCTGCACCTGCAGCTACCACTACCCTTGGGCCCGTGGCAGTCGATGGAACGGACTGCCGGGTCACACGGGTGCCAGTGCTAGATGCAGAAGCTGCATCCCCCGGAACCACAGGGGGTGGTGGCATGACTGCACCGACACAGGGCACAACATTGTGCTCAAGTGACGCACCCCTGCCTCTTCCCCCTGTGTGGCTGCCCTGGACACCCTGGAGTCCCCCTACTCCCTGGTCACCACGGCCACATCCCTGACCACGCCCGCCATGAGGAGTACACCCAGCTGAGGCACCCCTCACCTTTGGTGTCCTCCCAACCATGGCACAGATGTAGTAGTGCCGGCACAGATGGAGTAGTGACAATGGGAGGTGTACACCACAATTGACCTGGGCGATTGGGGTGAAGGGGGTGGGAAGCAAGATGTTAATAGCCCCCCTGCACCTGCAAGGATGTATGTGAACCCCTGGTGATGTAGTGACGGGTCACGCAACACTCAGGCACCCCAAAACTGCAGTAAAACTGTGCACAGAACCCTGCAGCCTACGTGCGTGGAATCAACCTCCCGCAGTACGTGGTGGCACCCAGTAACGCGTACGCGTGGGACACGCAGGCTACTATGACCTCGAAAATGGGTGCGATACACAGGGGCACCCGCAGTGGGAAAAATAGCGTCTGCGACTCACCGTCTGACTAGCGCGATGCAGAAAAACACGCGTAGCCAATACCCCCGCCAAAAGAAGAGATACCTCCTTGATAGCTGTGAAGTTGTGATGGCGCGCGAAACAACAGGAAGCAGCAACACACGTCGGTCTCCATGAAAGGTACGTACAGCAAACTTCTGCCCCCGCTCACCTTTAACCTGTGCTGAGGGAAACGCCCGCGCGCGTCACATCACTTACGCTCATGGGCCCTTTCCTCAGTTTACACGCATTCCCACGCGGACGTGCAGTTTTTCACACATGCTGAAACGCCTGTGCACGCCCGCACGCGTCACGTCACAGAAGCGCTTGCGCTTGAAGGGCCTTCGGTCCAATGAAATCGCATATGCGTGCAGACGCGCTTACGAGCTAAGGGCCTTTCCTCGAATTACACGCTGACATGCAGAATTTTCACGTGCCAAATCACTCCGTATCAAGCTGGGCACGCGTAAGCACACGGAAGACCACGCTCCTGCCCAAAAGGCTGAATTACTGCCCCCCAGATCCCCGAGCAGCGTCCCACAAGCCATCTGCTGCTGCCTGCCTGCCTGCTGCCACCGTGCCCTGCCATTTGGTGCGTGCACATCAGCCATCTGCAGGGGTCCAGTTGCTGTGTCCACCCCTGCTGGAACAGAAGACTCCCGACTGGGATACCATCGCTCCACAGCCCAGCCCCAGGACCCAGTTGCCCACCCACGCCTGCCTCGGGGGTCGTCATGTCGGGGCAAACACCATCCGAGACCACTGGTGACCCCCAGCCAGTGGGGCAGAGGGCCACCAGCTTCAGTCAGAAGGAAGTTGGTGTCCTGGTGGAGCATGTCCCTGGGCATTATGATGCCCTCTTCGGATCATCACGCGCCGACAAGGAAGGACGGGACAGGATCTGGACGGACATCGTGACTGCCATCAACACGGAGGAGGCGGCAGTCCGACTATTCCATCATGTCAAGAAGCGCTGGGAGGACTTCAGGTCCAGGACCCTCAACAAGGCCCGGCGCCTGTCGGAAGATCAGATGAGGGTCCTGGAACGCATATCCCCCGCGCTCCACGTCCAGGTCCTTCAGAGGCAGACCCATCTGGAATCGAGCGGTAAGTGGCCAAGCATTGCTGTATGTGACAAGGCATGTTGCAGTGTGCTGGTTGATACTTGCCTGCATGTGTGACATAGGCCATGTACACGTGTGTGTGTGCAGGGACATCATGGTCATGCATGTGAGACCAGTAATGTGTGAAGCACACAGTTGGTGTATGTGTTTAAATGCTACATGGGGAGCCGTATGCGGAATGGACACATGAGAGCATGCCAGTCTCTGTTCCTGGACATGGGTGGGGGTGAGGGATGGGTGATGATGCCATGTACATGTATGGTGTCCATGTCTGTGTGTCTGACCTGCGTGTCTCTGACTTGTGAATGCCATGGATGCATGACACATGTCTGTGTCAATGTTCAGATTCACTGATGCAGCCGAGCTATCCTTGCATCCACTGTGTCTGGGGTGTACGAGACCAGATGGATGAAAGTACGATGAAGTGTGTGAATGTGATAGGCATGACCCATGATGCATGTGAGTTTAAAAACAACATTGTATGTTTCAAGAGTCCCTTGGACATGTTTGCTTATGTCCATAGCATGCGCCATGCCTGTTACTGCATGTGTTTTGCCTGCACTGACCCATGTGTTGTGGAGGGACATGATGGAAGTGATCCTTGACAGTGCCACTCATCTGCTATTGCTTCCTGTCTAGGGGACCATTGTACAGTACCCTGATACTTGTGTTCTATGTCTCCCTCTACACAGCGCAAAGTGAAGAAGAGGGCGGAGACGGCGCTGTGGAGCAAAGCGGCCGGGATGCCCCCACAGCTGCAGCGGAAGGGGTGGGTGAGCCCCCACAGGGGCTTGCAACGGCGGAAGACGGGGTGGAGCCATCCAGGTTGGTGGTTTCCACAGAGGATGAGGAGGCCGCTACTGAGCCGCACATGGGGCTTGGTGGGGGCATCCCTGCTGGTGCAAGTGGTGCAGTCCAGGGGCAGGGGCAGGAGGCAGCACAGGTCACCGTGGAGGTGCCTGTGCATGTCACTGTCCCTGACACTGTGACTGCACCACCATGCACCAGCAGGGATGCCCCATCCCAGGCCTTTCCGCAGGTAGGGGGGATGTCCATGTCATCTGACTCCCCTCCACCTGCGGACGAGAGGACCCCTGGCCGTATGGAGAAGGTCCTGATTGGTGTCGCGTTGCGCACGGGTGTCATGACTGCACCGACACATGGCACAACATTGTGCTCAAGTGGCGCACCCTGCCTCTTCCCCCTGTGTGGCTGCCCTGGACACCCTGGAGTCCCCCTACTCCCTGGTCACCACGGCCACATCCCTGACCACGCCCGCCATGAGGAGTACACCCAGCTGAGGCACCCCTCACCTTTGGTGTCCTCCCAACCATGGCACAGATGAAGTAGTGCCGGCACAGATGGAGTAGTGACAATGGGAGGTGTACACCACAATTGACCTGGGCAATTGGGGTGAAGGGGGTGGGAAGCAAGATGTTAACAGCCCCCCTGCACCTGCAAGGCTGTATGTGACCCCGGTGATGTAGTGACGGGTCACACAACACTCAGGCACCCCAAAACTGCAGTAAAACCGTGCACACAACCCTGCAGCCTACGTGCGTGGAATCAACCTCCCACAGTACGCGGTGGCACCCAGTAACACGAATAACGCGTACGCGTGGGACACGCAGGCTACTATGACCTTCGAAAATGGGTGCGATACACAGGGGCACCCGCAGTGGGAAAAATAGCGTGTGCGACTCACCTTCTGACTAGCACGATGCAGAAAAACACGCGTAGCCAATACCCCCGCCAAAAGAAGAGATACGTCCTTGATAGCTGTGAAGTTGTGATGGCGCGCGAAACAACAGGAAGCAGCAACACACATCGGTCTCCATGAAAGGCACGTACAGCGAACTGCTGCCCCCGCTCACCTTTAACCCGTGCTGAGGGAAACGCCCGCACGCGTCACATCACTTACGCTCATGGGCCCTTTCCTCAGATTACTTGCATTCCCACGCGGACATGCAGTTTTTCACGCACGCTGAAACGCCTGTGCACGCCCGCACGCGTCATGTCACAGAAGCGCTTGCGCTTGAAGGGCCTTCGGTCCAATGAAATCGCATATGCGTGCAGACGCGCTTACGCGCTAAGGGCCTTTCCTCGAATTACACAATGACGTGCAGAATTTTCACATGCCAAATCACTCTGTATCAAGCTGGGCATGCGTAAGCACACGGAAGACCACGCTCCTGCCCAAAAGGCTGCATTACTGCCCCCCAGAGTCCCGAGCAGCCTCCCACAAGCCATCTGCTGCTGCCTGCCTGCCTGCCTGCTGCCACCATGCCCTGCCATTTGGTACGTGCACATCAGCCATCTGCAGGGGTCCAGTTGCTGTGTCCACCCCTGCTGGAACAGAAGACTCCCGACTGGGATACCATCGCTCCACAGCCCAGCCCCAGGACCCGGTTGCCCACCCACGCCTGCCTCGGGGGTCGTCATGTCAGGGCAAACACCATCCGAGACCACTGGTGACCCCCAGCCAGAGGGGCAGAGGGCCACCAGCTTCAGTCAGAAGGAAGTTGGTGTCCTGGTGGAGCATGTCCCTGGGCATTATGATGCCCTCTTCGGATCATCACGCGCCGACAAGGAAGGATGGGACAGGATCTGGACGGACATCATGACTGCCATCAACACGGAGGGGGTGGCAGTCCGACTATTCCATCATGTCAAGAAGCGCTGGGAGGGCTTCAGGTCCAGGACCCTCAACAAGGCCCGGCGCCTCTTGAAGGCAGCGGATGCTAAGGGGCGCCGGGGCCACTTGTCGGAAGATCAGATGAGGGTCCTGGAACGCATATCCCCCGCGCTCCACGTCCAGGTCCTTGAGAGGCAGACCCATCTGGAATCGAGCGGTAAGTGGCCAAGCATTGCTGTGTGAGACAAGGCATGTTGCAGTGTGCTGGTTAATACTTGCCTGCATGTGTGACATAGGCCATGTACGCGTGTGTGTGTGCAGGGACATCATGGTCATGCATGTGAGACCAGTAATGTGTGAAGCACACGGTTGGTGTATGTGTTTAAATGCTACATGGGGAGCCGTATGCGGAATGGACACATGAGAGCATGCCAGTCTCTGTTCCTGGACATGGGTGGGGGTGAGGGATGGGTGATGATGCCATGTACATGTATGGTGTCCATGTCTGTGTATCTGACCTGCGTGTCTCTGACTTGTGAATGCCATGGATGCATGACACATGTCTGTGTCAATGTTCAGATTCACTGATGCAGCCTAGCTATCCTTGCATCCACTGTGTCTGGGGTGTACGAGACCAGATGGATGAAAGTACGGTGAAGTGTGTGAATGTGATAGGCATGACCCATGATGCATGTGAGTTTAAAAACAACATTGTATGTTTCAAGAGTCCCTTGGACATGTTTGCTTATGTCCATAGCATGCGCCATGCCTGTTACTGCATGTGTTTTGCCTGCACTGACCCATGTGTTGTGGAGGGACATGATGGAAGTGATCTTTGACAGTGCCACTCATCTGCTATTGCTTCCTGTCTAGGGGACCATTGTACAGTACCCTGATGCTTGTGTTCTATGTCTCCCTCTACACAGCGCAAAGTGAAGAAGAGGGCGGAGATGGCGCTGTGGAGCAAAGCGGCCGGGATGCCCCCACGGCTGCAGTGGAAGGGGTGGGTGAGCCCCCACAGGGGCTTGCAACGGCGGAAGACGGGGTGGAGCCATCCAGGTTGGTGGTTTCCACAGAGGATGAGGAGGCCGCTACTGAGCCGCACATGGGGCCTGGTGGGGGCATCCCTGCTGGTGCAAGTGGTGCAGTCCAGGGGCAGGAGGCAGCACAGGTCGACATGGAGGTGCCTGTGCATGTCACTGTCCCTGACACTGTGACTGCACTACCATGCACCAGCAGGGATGCCCCATCCCAGGCCTTTCCGCAGGTAGGGGGGATGTCCATGTCATCTGACTCCCCTCCACCTGCGGACGAGGGGACCCCTGGCCGTATGGAGAAGGTCCTGATTGGTGTCGCGTTGCGCACGGGTGTCATTCGTGATGTGGTGCGTGCTTGCCGGGGGGAGCACACACGTCATCACCAAGAGCACCGTGCCAACGTGGCCCAGTTGGGAGCGGTCATGGTCGGGGGTTTCGTACATGTGTCGGGCACTCTGGGAACCCTCTCCTCCTCTGTGGAGGCTATGCGCCAGTCGTTCTCCATGCCGTCTTCCGGCCCAGATGCCACTAGGGCCACCTGTGGACCTGCCCCGACCAATGCAGCCAACTCGGTGGGGATCCCATCCCTGCCAGGGTCGGGAGTCGGAGGTCCAGCAGGGGTGGACACACCAGCAAATGGACCCCAGCAGATGGAGGATGTGACGGCATCATCGGGCAGGGCACGTGCACGACGGCGTCGGTGGATTCCATCAGCCTGGATGCCGTCGTGCTGGCACAGGCAGTTGCGTCGGAGGCAGTGGCAGGCTCGACGTGGGAGGCATCATGGCTCGGGGCCATCAACATCAGGGGTGCAGGCATCAGCCGGAGGGCAGGAGAACCCTGGAATGGGAGTGGCTTCTGTGTGGGAGCGGTTGGGCCAGCAGATAGGTGCGGAGCGGCAGCGGGCAGAGGAGGAACGGCTCACAATGGTCAGGGCGGAGAACTCCATGCAGAGGGCGCTGAGGCGGGCTGAGTGCCTCGAGGGTATTCGCAGGGAGTTGGAGCTGGTCACTGCATTATCCCTGCGAGACCTCAGAGCCAGGGAACATGCCTGCCTCCAAGCCATTGAACAGGAATTCGATGATGCCCTGGCCCATGACAACATCCAGTGGGCCGTTGGACTAGCCCGCTGCCCTTGTAAATAGTTATATAGTTAGTGTTAGGTTTCCTTTGCTTTTTTATTGATTTCGGACCTTTTGGACAATGGACCACATTTTTGTATGTAGTTTTTTTATTAGGTAGTATTTTTAGATAGGTTTCATTTCTTCAGTTGGGATCATGGACCCTGGATTGTTTATCTGTATATAGTTGACTGTTGGATTATGTTTTTTTTTTGGATTTACCCATGGAGTAATAGTTTTCGGTTTTGTTTTTCCCTTGGATGTACTTTTTTGAACTGTGACTTTGGACACCTTTCCTTTGGAATATGATTTGTGGTTTTTCATTATTTTACGGACATGCTGCTTTTTTGTTTTTAATTCCCATTGTCGTTTGTTTATTTTTAATCCCATTTATGTTGCTTTTAATACATTTTTTTCATCAAACTTCAATGTGTGGTATCATCTCATTGGTTTCATGCATATCATGATATGGGTTTTGACATTCACTTACACCCATTGGCCCTCATTACGACCCTTGCGGAAAGCGACTGACCGGAGCGCCACAGCGTAAATAGCGTTTCCGCCATTGCACGAAGGAGCAAAGTGCGGCCCATTCCGACCCATCGGGCACGAGCACCACGCCACGGCGGAAGTGCAAAGTCCGCGATGGCGGAAATGACCCCAAAACGGCCCACACCGCCGCCGTACGGCGCCCTAGGTGCAATACCGCCACCCCTCTTAGCGGTCACCGCAGTGTGCGCCTACCGGAAAGTACGGTGACAGGAAATATACGGAAACGGAAGTAAAAACATGGGCCCGGAACGGGAAACATCCCGGCGTACACCTATAAAACCACTAAAACCACACAACCACTAAAATCACTACCCTGAAACACACCCCAACCCGTCACCCACCCTAGCGAAACCAAGACAAATGGGAAAAGTAGCGAAGAAAGCGTGCGACCGCAAGCGGCAGGTCCACTTCTCCCGCGAGGAACTCACCGTGCTAACAGAGACCCTCCAGGAGAATGCTGCCGTCGTCTTCTCCACGCAAATGACCAGAACGGCACTTGCAAACAAGAAGACCATATGGGCTCTGGTGGCACAGCGGGTAAGTGCGGTGGGGACCGCACCCCGCACCCCACAGCAATGCCGCAAGCGATGGGACGACCTGCGGATACGCGTCCGCAGCATACTCTCTGCCAACCGCAACATTGCCACAGCCACCGGGGGAGGTCCTGAATCACCCATCAAGTTGACCCCCTGGGAAGAAATCTGTGCCTCCACCATCGGAATGGAGAGCATAGAGGGAGTCGGAGGGATGGAGAAAGGAGTGCAGACATCCGAAGATTCAGGTAGGTGTACCAGATAAAACAATGCCAAATCCACACAGTCCATCCATGTGAAGTACCATGCGTCCACATAGTGCAACAGAAACACATGTCCAGGAGAACGGCCACACACATCGGCCTGATAGCGCACGTTAAAACCCACAATAAATACATAAATAATTAAAAACCCCTAATACACGCACTACACGTGCAGCAGGCACACCCTAACTGCAGGCTGCCAAACAACTGCACCCTCACTCCACACACAAATCAAAGCACCTCCAAGGACCCGACCCAAATCACCCTCAGGTACCACCCCAGAGCATGTGATACAATGCCATTCCAATTCCCACAGACCCATCATTAACCCTCGCCCTCCTTTACTCCACCACAGGGTCCGATCCAAACGACGAGCTACAGGACACCCCTACCAGCACACCTGCAAAGAGGGCCAAGACCAACGGCCAGAGACCCTCCACCTCAGCTGCACGCATCAAGACACGGCAGCAGCACAAATCAGGTGGCAGCACAGAGGAGGGAACATCAACAGGCACCCCAGCAGCCAGCATGCCCACAACACCACCACCACAGGTCCCCCCAATGGATGCCACAGAAGGCACTGCCTCTGGTGGCAGCAGCACCATAGGTGACACCCCATTGATGGCAGCATGCTCCGACACAGAAAACGGGGATGTCGAAGTCAGATCCATCCATGACCTGTCCCAATCCCCCTGTCTGTCCCATCCCGTACAACATGAGGATACCACGCAGGGGCACCCACAAGACAACGACTGGCCATCCCCCACAAGCCCTGTGGCAAGGCAACATGAGGACAACAGCCCCTCTGTGACACCCCCGCAAATGGGCATGGCCCAGCAGAGGCAACAGTCCCTCGACCAGTTAATCGTGCAACAGCAGCAAATGGCCACGCTCCTCAAGGACCATGCCGATGAATGTGGGGGCACTAAGGCAGACATAGAAACATCAACTGAGACACTTAGGGCAGAAATGGAGAGAGGCACAGAGACGCTGAGGGCACAAATGGAGAGTAGCACCGAGAGCCTGAGAGTCCAAATGGAGAGAAGCACCGAGAGCCTGAGGGGGGAACTGCATGCGACGTCCAAAGACGTATGTGCCGAACTTGCCGCAGTGCGCCGTGTGCTCACTGAGCTCTCGCAAACCCTTAGGGACATGCATGGACGTGAGCAGGCAGACACATCATCCGTTGCAAGTTCCGTCCAGGGCAGCCCCCAACGTAGATCTGGAAGGAACCTGCGCTCCACAGGCAGGGGTGCCCCTGATACCCGCAGAGGGGGCTTGCAATAGCGACAGCCCACTGACAATGAGCATCTTTGGACACTGGGGTTCGTGGGGGAGGTAGGAGGGTGGAGGGGGTGTGTTGGGCTCACTTGGGTGGCGGGTCGATAGGGTGTTCAACATGACATCACATATGCCATAAAAAGTGCACGATCAACCAATGAGATGTGTGGACATTGATTTCTGTGTACTAGGCCATCATAGGCGTACAGTCCATATTGTGCATGTCCCAGACACGCACAGTGCCACGAGTCCCGTGTCCATGTATCAGCCACCAGGCGTGAGTGCTAGAAGCATACATCAATGAGATGCTGACGAATGTCACGGGCCTCCGGTGCCTCGCAGACTCCATGAGGTGCTGCCACATCCCCACCCTCATCATGACCATCATCATGTGCTTGCAGTTCTGCGTCAGGGGGCATGGGCACATTTCTACGTACGCACATGTTGTGGAGCATGACACATGCCATGACCATCTTTGCAACCTTCTCATGGCGGTACAGGAGTGCCCCGCCAGACCTGCTGAGGCAGCGGAAACGAGTCTTCAGTAGGCCGGATGCCTGTTCTATGACTACACGGGTACGTGAGTGGGCATGGTTGTAGTCCTCCTCATGCTGGTCCCGTGGGTTCCGGACTGGTGTGAGGAGCCATCTCTTCAGTGGATATCCAGCATCACCTGTATGTGGACGAGAAACGTATGATGTGGAATGCCATTGCTACGTACGCACACCCCCCCCCTTCCTGCCAGGTCATTGCCAAATCACATTCCCCACATAATCATGCATGTAATGAGACTCACCGAGTAGCCAGGATCTGTTCCCTGCGTGTCGCTCCATGTAGCGTGGTATTGTAGAGTTCCTCAAGACCATAGAATCATGGGTTGATCCAGGGAATCGGGCACAACAATGTGTAATGATCCTGTTGGAGTCACACACCATTTGTACATTCAGGGAATGAAATTGTTTTCTGTTGCGGTACTGGGCCTCCATGGCATGTGGGACGACCAATTCCACATGGGTGCAGTCGATGGCACCAATGCAACCCGGTATGCCGGCAAGTGCATGGAATCCCACTTTTGTGTTGGTAATTTCCTGCTCCGAGCGTGGTAGAGAGATGTAGTCGTCTGCGTGCTGCAGGAGGGCATCGAGCACTTGCAATAGTGTCCGTGAGAACAGTGGCTGAGAAATGCCATGCAACTGTCCGACTGTGTGCTGGTAGGTGCCTGTGGCCAGGAAGTGGAGTACAGACACCACCTTCAGTAGGGGTGGGATGGCGGTTGGGCTATCTATCATGCTGACAAGGTCAGCCTGTGTCATGTCCACAATGGCGGCTATGGTGTCCCGGTCCAGACGGTAGAGGGTGTGGATCTGCTCATCAGTGAGGTTGAACGGATGTGCTCGGAGGCGTGGGATTGCGGGCTGCCTGCGTGGTGGTAGTGGCTGTGCTGGCGGCCCTTGCTGGCCCTGCCTTGGCCTCCTCCTCCTCCTGCGTCTCCTTCGTGCGGCCGGTAGCAGTTGGTGTTCGTCTTCTTCTTGGAGTTGGAGTAGTTGCAGTGCTATCAGGTCCCCCAGGGCCAACATCGCGAGTCCTGCCGGTAGCATTTCGGTGTGGTTGTGGGAGGAGACTGGCTGTGCAATTTATGTGTTTTCAGGCTGTATGGCCTCCACCTGTGGTGATTAATTCCACCTGTGCAAGCTGCTCTCCCCTTTGGCCGAGCACGTCCCGCGCACAACGCTGCAAATCTGGGAATGGCATCTTGCTATTGCAATCATGTATTTGTACCCGATGGCCGTGTAACATTGGTTGACATGTACATTCTGCTGTGGTCCCATTGTTGCACATACTATCTGTGCAGTCGCGAACAGACTTGTGAAGGGTCAGTGGAACGTAGTACTCGAGTAACGGTGGGCCCTCATGCATCACTGTACCGAGTTGCAATGACGGGCGGGGCGTCCCATTTGTGGGTGAAGGCAGTTGCCATTTTCACACACAGCCGCACTCGATGGAATAATTAGTGATTTCAAACGGCCACAGATGCCTTTTCGGCGTGATGTTGCAAATGTGGAATTCGAAGGGCGGCGCTTTCGGTTTCCAGCTAGCGGCGAGGAGATGCCCACAGGTCTGACTGCAAATATAACGTTCTGTTGTTCAATGTCCTTGAGACAGGGCCCATGGCGAGGAAGCAATGATTGATATGAATAGTTTGGGATGCGCAATTGCTACGTGGGCGATGAGGCCGGCCGTTCCCACATACATGTTACTTCACAACACTGGAATTACGGGCTGGGGCACTGTGGATTTTGCAGGCTGCATAACGCACAGACTCAATGGATGTTTCTAATGTTATGTGAGTAATTATTCAGGCGTTTTGATTCCGGGATGAGGGAATGATGAATGGATGCATGGGCAGGTGATTTGATACAGAGTTTGCCATGTACAGGGCTTCTTGGGATCTATCCGCCTCCCCTACGCTATGTGATGCAGGGCTGCCATGGTGGGACCATCGTCTATCTGGCCTTGTTGAGCCCTCCCTGTCTCGACACGCCCTCAGACACTTGTGTCCATGCACATTAACATTCCCATCTGATGGATTCTGTTTTGACAGACGCATGCACAGGTACACTCGTTTGTGATGGTGTTTGCACCTC
Organism: Ambystoma mexicanum; assembly: GCF_040938575.1. Taxonomy (NCBI): domain Eukaryota; kingdom Metazoa; phylum Chordata; class Amphibia; order Caudata; family Ambystomatidae; genus Ambystoma; species Ambystoma mexicanum. The sequence continues at coordinate 769,389,619 of NC_090933.1, read as the reverse complement.
GATATAGATGGTTAGGAGTCGCAAGTGGTTTTGGGGTGGTGATGATCCTTTGGAGTGGGCTAGCATGCATATGGCTGTGGATTTCGTGTGATCATTGAAGTGAGTTGTTGGAATGTAGTTCTGATGGCCATTCTGTTCTTTTTCTTTTCTTTTGGTTGACAGGTATCTCCTCCCCTTTTGCCACTGCCATCTGTATGCCACTCCTGCAGATGGGTTTTACTCCCGACACCTGCTGCTTCGTGTTAATCAGTGGAGCAGCATTACGATCTTATGGGACGATCGCCAATGGGCCACATGCCCTTACGCAGTACTGGTGGCTCGGAGCAACATTTCGGCCTTTCAGCTGGACTAGTGCCTCCCCATTGGGACGGCCCTGCGGTTCTGTGCGCTTCCATGTTGCCTTTTCGTACGTGAATGTGGCTCTGTGTACCATGAGGGAACAGGACGACACACAAGTAGTGGCTGGTCATTTCTTGCGGATGCAGCCCACAATGGTGATTGGTGTTTAGGAGTTCATGGCCTGATGGCTGTATGGGCTTGGTGACTTTGATGTGCATTAAATTTCTATTCTGATTTGGCCCGTGTAGCGTTTTTCTTTGCAAGTGATGTGGCATATGCCTATTTGGGGGGCGATGTATTGTGAGGAGATCTGCATTGGGTTCCAGCTTCGGAGTTTAGTTGCGTGGTACTGTACTGGGCGCGTTTGCCTACTAAGCCCGTGAGGTCAGGGATGGGGGCTGCCAATATGACAGTTTGAATGTTGTCATGCTCAGGGGCGGGGGATTGGGTTTTGTGTAACAGATGCCGGTCAGCCAGGTGGACTGGTGGAATGATGTGATTCTCGGAATATGGCTGGTCACAGGTGCCTGTGTTTGCGTGCGTTTCTTGGTGGGGGACTGTGGTCATGTCCATTGGGATGGCTTCTGTATTCGTGCCATCTGTGCCCTGCAGCTCCCATTGGCCCCTCTTGTGTTTCTTTTGTTCGTTGCCATGCATGGGTGACTTGTACATTTCAATGGTTGCATTGTGGCTTCATTGCACCTACGGGGAGTTGTACTTTGTGGGCAGGGAGCGGTGTACAGGCACTCAGTGGGGCCGTTTACGGTTGATTCGCGATGCCGTACTTCTCACCATGGCGGAATGGTACATTACGCCATGCCTGATGGCGTTAGGTACATGTCCGCTAGGGTCGGAATTGGCGTACCGTTGCGCCATGGTGGTGTTTGCGGTTTCGCATGGCGCGCGCGCGCGTGCTTGGTGCAGTTAGCGTTGGCGTTCACTACGGTGTCGCTAATGGCTTCGTACTTTGCGGTGACGGGTCATAGTCGCACCGAGCGCTATTCGATGGCGGTATTGCATTTCCGCCATCGTTTTCCGATTTCCGCAAGGGTCGTAATGAGGGCCATTGTGTGTATGTGAGGGACATGTGTTCATTTTCATACTTGACATTGGGGTTGTATCATGTAATTGGCATTTCTGAGTGGGTGGATGCAATACTTGGTGGGTGTTTGGCATGTGGAGGCTGCCCATAAGGGCCAGGGATCTAGATTGGGATGACGTGTTGGCTGGGGTACATGTGTCAGGGCCTGCTGGCAGGTGCCCCACAATGCTGGGGCGTAGGGGTGCAGGGCGACATGAGTGGGACATGAATGGGGGCCTGCTGGCAGGTGCCTCGCAATGCTGGGGGGTGGGGGTGCAGGGGGACATGAGTGAGACATGAATGGGGGCCTGCTGGCAGGTGCCTCGCAATGCTGGGGGTGGGGGTGCAGGGGGACATGAGTAGGACATGAATGGGGGCCTGCTGGCAGGTGCCCCGCAATGCTGGGGGGTGGGGGTGCAGGGGGACATGAGTGGGACATGAATGGGGGCCTGCTGGCAGGTGCCTCGCAATGCTGGGGGGTGGGGGTGCAGGGGGACATGAGTGGGACATGAGTGGGGGCCTGCTGGCAGGTGCCTCGCAATGCTGGGGGGTGTGGGTGCAGGGGGTCATGAGTGGACATGAGTGCGGGCCTGCTGGCAGGTGCCCCGCAATGCTGGGGGGTGGGGGTGCAGGGGGACATGAGTGGGACATGAATGGGGGCCTGCTGGCAGGTGCCCCGCAATGTTGGGGGGTGGGGGTGCAGGGGGACATGAGTGGGACATGAGTGGGGGCCTGCTGGCAGGTGCCTCGCAATGCTGGGAGTTGGGGGTTCAAGGGGACATGAGTTGGTGATCAGTAGTGCAAGGAGACATGTGCCTTTGCTGGGAGGCATGGCCATGTTGGGTGGGCTGCCTGCGGGACATGACCAGGGATGCAGGGTAGTCCCCTGTGATGTGGGCTGCCTGCAGGGGCCGTGGAGGGTGTACAGGGAACACCTGGGAGGACCCACCCTGCCAAATCACATGTGGGGCTCCCCGGCACCCCCGAAATACACATACCCTGCTGAAATCGCGTGTGAAACTTCCCGCGCACCCCAGTAATACACGTACCCTGCTGAAATCGCGTGTGAAACTTCCTGCGCACCCCAGTAATACACGTACCCTGCTGAAAACGTGTGTGAAACTTCCCGCGCACCCCAGTAATACACGTACCCTGCTGAAATTGCATGTGAAACTTCCCGCGCACCCCAGTAATACACGTACCCCTCTCGCACAGGGCCAATCGCGTGTGAAACTTCCCGCGCACCCCAGTAATACACGTACCCAGCTGAAATCGCGTGTGAAACTTCCCGCGCACCCCTGTAATACACGTACCCTGCTTGCACAGGGCCAATCGTGTGTAAAACTTCCTGCGTACCCCAGTAATACACGTACCCTGCTGAAATTGCGTGTGAAACTTCCCGCGCACCCCAGTAATACACGTACCCTGCTGAAATCGCGTGTGAAACTTCCAGCGCACCCCAGTAATACACGTACCCTGCTGAAATCGCGTGTGAAACTTCCCGCGCACCCCAGTAATACACGTACCCCGCTCGCACAGGGCCTATCGCGTGTGAAACTTCCCACACACCCCAGTAATACACGTACCCTGCTGAAATTGCGTGTGAAACTTCCCGCGCACCCCAGTAATACACGTACCCTGCTGAAATCGCGTGTGAAACTTCCCGCGCACCCCAGTAATACACGTACCCTGCTGAAATCGCGTGCGAAACTTCCCGCGCACCCCAGTAATACACGTACCCTGCTGAAATCGCGTGTGAAACTTCCCGCGCACCCCAGTAATACACGTACCCTGCTGAAATCGCGTGTGGAACTTCCCGCACAGCCCAGTAATACACGTACCCCACTCGCACAGGGCCAATCGCGTGTTAAACTTCCCGCGATCCCCAGTGATACGCGTTCCCCACTTGCCGTGCTGGTACAGGGTTAGCGCAGCCCTTTGCGCTGGATTGGGGATTTTGATGGCTTTTCCCTGCGCAAGGGGCGTTCTTGGGGGCGTAACTGGCGCTGCTGCAGGGTCGCTGCGCCACTGTGCGCCACGGCTGGTTTTGGTGGCTGGAATCCATGAATACGCTGTGCACGGAAATGTATTTTAGCGCACGCGGCTGGCGCAGGGATTCGCACGCACACACTGTGCGCCAGCCACGTGCACCACTTGTGCGCTGAATTCTATGAATTACCCCCATTGTGTATATGATGATATTGTGATGTATAATTTAGCTATTCTAGCTTTTTGTAAATGTGTTATAAGGTTTGTTTAACCATTACAATACTTAAATAAAAATAAAAATAAATAAAAAACTATTGAAAGTCGGATCCTTGGAAAGCATAGGATCATCATTTCCACTTCGTGTATGTGTTTCATCTGCATATGCACTAAATTCTATGAATTACCCCCTTAATATCCAGTCTGCAGGTGGTTCTTCTTCCTTCGTTTGCTCAAACATCTTCCAAAGTTCGAGAACAGCAAGGCGTTTCTCAAGCTTCTTGCCAGTATATGTGGCATGTAGGAAAGTTGTCATGTGCTGTAAAACAGCCTTAGACAATGACCCATTCTGGGGCCAAGGCATAAACATCTTATTGGCAGACCCCTAAACCCACTCCTGGCTACATTTCTTCAATTTTGTTGCATGTTTGGGCAGTTGCTTGCACAAGTGCGCAAGTGGGTTAACCTCTTCCATTCTTTTAACTTCAACACCAACAATATTTACACAATCTTTTAATCTTCCCACTAGTATGAGCAAGCACCACAACCGCAAGCCCCAATCCACTTCTTCCCGCCAAAATGTATAGTATCAATTAACTGAAAAGAAACCATCAATTCACTGGTGATTCCCTCTTAGTTACAGAATCGCGTAAGGCCAAAATGCATTTGAAGCAATCACCAATACAATTGTTGTACATTTAACATGCAGTAAAACACATATGAAGGACACTTGACAGACTAGACAGATACCAGCTGGTCATACATGTACCTGCCTTCTAATTAATACCCCACCATGGGATTTGAACGAACCCCGTTAATTCCGTCTTTAAACGTAATCGTAGCCTAAATTGTCCCCCCTCTGTGGGCTCTGGGTTCACGTTCCTTCTGACCACTCTTTAAAGAGTAGGAATAAGGCGATTTCTCGTTTTTCTCTCGGGTGTCCGCCCCGGTAATCCTTATGTTTTCTTCCAGGTTCCCCCCTGGTATTCTTTTACGTTTTAGCACAGGTGCCCCCCTGATATTCTTTTATGTTTTAGTTCAGGTGCCCCCCTGGTATTCTTTTACATTTTAGCTCAGGTGCCCCCCTGGTATTCCTCTTTATATATGTTTTTCTTTTTATACTCGAGTCATTAACCCTTTAAACATATACCGTCTTCTCTACCTCTAGTTACTTTTTTTTTCTCCGCCACCCTCCGTTACCTTTCCTCTACTTGCTCTAATGCCTATGAGACATTTGCCAAGGTAACGAGTTTCGTTGTATCAATCACCGATCGCCTCTTTTCCTCTCTGGAACTTCAGGATGACCGCCCCTTCCTCTTCCCCCTTTTAACGTTTTCGTCCGATCCGCTGCCCGTGGGAATGAGAAGGGTTATGCTTGGAAAGGCGGGTTCCTTCAGACCCACTGTAGACTTTTTTTGAAATTTTACACTGTCATTGTCCACGGGGAGCTTCTCGGCCTACTCAGAAGGAATGGCGAAAGGACTCGTGATGTAACAGAAGGTCCAGAGTTACTTCGTTGCGTCAGTCTAAGGGTGTCTTATAACTATATCAATCGTTTATCAATAATCGATGGCCGAAACCATCCTCATGCTACCAAGTGTTGAGGGGGTTAGGAAATTGCTGACGGGCCCATTGGTCAGTACTCAACCCCCGAGAACTTGTAATACTAGATAGCTGCACCATGTGAGGACAGGGTGCAGGATTCACATACTCCAGCACACCTAAAAAATCAGGACTCAATAAGTTGGCAAAGGGAAATCCGTTTAATGATACATACATCAGCATATGTAAATCAGCAGCATTGCGAACACCTGTCTCGCTCTGACTTCCTCGAACTTCAGTCGAACAGCCGTTTTTATAGGCTAAACTCGTCATCATTGACGTCTAATTCTACAAAAAATCATCACGCAATATAATTGGTTGGGAAAGGTAACTTGAGTATAGGTGTTATATCTGAATATGACAATAGAGCATGCAGATTGGATAACTCTTATCGGGTGGGCGTCTACGCCCATCCCTCTACATCACACGTGATGGACGTCACTATAAGCACGACGTCCTATTGGTTACGATATCTATAGGACTCCAGATAACTTGGTCCATTGTGATTGGGCAGGTTACACCCCTGAACATAAATCTCCACTTTAATTAGCAGCATGCAGAATGGACACCCAGGTGCCTAGTGTCCCATGATTCACCCTGCCTCCCTTCCATCAATCAGTGGTTTTATGGCAATGTGTCAATTAGTTGGCTAAGGAAGGCCTCGAAACTGTAGTCTCTTATCAGGAAAAGTTATGGCGCCCCTCGGATCTGGGTGACATCAGACGGTGGTACATCTTCGCGCCTGGCTGGTCACGTGTCTGTTCACGATGAATTTGCTTCAGTTTCCAGCTTTTATTGTATTTAATTCTGCTTCGGCCCTGCCACCTGTCTGGGCCTCTCTTATCTTGACCTTCACGGGCGAGCTGGTATGCTCTGAAGTTTCGATTACCCTTAGCTGAAGCTCGCCTCCCTCTCTTGGGTTGACCTCGATTTCCCAGGCCTGAGCCGTCCTTTGTTGAGTTTCGATTCCGCTCTTTCCCCTGGCTTGGGCTTGGATATGAAACCCAACCAGTTAGGCCTTGGCCGCCTGGGCGTACTTCTGCTTTTACAAAATGGAGTCGCACGTGTACATTGTGCCTTATTGAGGTAGATATATGCTTGGCGCTTACCGTTCTGTCTTCTACTAAGCATTGCAAGCAGTGTCGATTTCTTAGCTTCTTGCGTTTCAAGCCTATTTACACACATTAGCTGGTTCGATTCTTCCATCTGGGTTCTTTCGCTATGACGTTTCTTACGTTTTAACATTGTGTTGTCCTTCGTGTCTCTTGCACATGTTTTCGTGGATACACGCGTTCGCGTGTTGCCTTTTTTCATGCGTTAGTCTGTCCAGGCCCTCTTCTCATCATCGTTTGCCTTCCATCAGGGCTCTTTGTGTCTCCTCATGGACAGTCTGTAAATACTCATTGTTTCTTATCAGCGGCCGGTATGGTTGTCTGATTGGTTACTGTGCTGTCCAGGGCTGTCTGCTTATTGGCATTTCAACAGGTACTGATCTTCTAATGTACACAGGGCAGAGGCCCAGTGCGGCTCTCTGTTGGTTCAGTTGCTCCTCATACGTCACATACCTTGGCGAGTACTTTACTGGCAACTCGCAATGGGGGCCAGGGGTGCAGGCCATGTCTGGGACCTCCTCTACAGTGGGATTAGTGTTTTTTCATTTTTTAGCTCTTAGTTTGAAGTTCTGCACTAGCCTCATGCAGACCCAATGATTATATAATAATCCAAATCTTAAGAACATTTCTTCTATAGCATCAAGTGCTTTGCTCGTTCTTCTTTAAGAACTATCATGAAAATCTTTAACCATACTTGCCCTTTTTCTTGCTTTTCTTTTTCAGGCATCAACAGGCACTCCCTGTAGTAGAATCATTCACTTGAGGTGTGAAGGCATGGAACTAGAGCCACAAGAAAAGATGTTCAATACAGTGAGATGCTCTGGTTGCCAGCCACTTCTCTTAGAGGGATGTGGTCTTAAATAGGATTCTCTGCAAGATGGTCACAAGGACTTGCTATTCTCATGAGAGTTCATAGACTCCTAGGATTCTGTTTAACGAAGCTCAGCTATGTTTTACCAGCATGCTAGTAGTTTTTTTGTTAAAGTTAAGAAACAGTGTGTTTGCCATGGCCGCCATTGACATGGGAGAATAGAGCTACATGTAGTCCCTTCTCCCACTGCATTGTGGCCATTAAAGGAAAGGGGAAGCGACGGGAGCATCAAGTGTTCCCAGCACCGGTGAGGGTCAAGGAAGCACCAGGAAGGTGGGCCGAGAGTGGCCCAAGGATTTGGAAAATGGGGGTTAGGAGTGGGTGGACGGGGTTTGGGAGAGTATGGGGCACACTTACTTGTGTCCCGGCAGGAAAGATGGCAGCTTCCCACTTCTGAGGAGGCCAGAGCAGGGATTTAATCTAAGGTAAAGACCCCATTCTGAGCTTTCTGATTGACTGGAAGATCACCAGAACCCCCACCGGGGTGCTACTTAAGCAATAAGTCAGGCAATGCCCCAGGGACATCGTTACATGAAGGCCCCGGGGCAATACCTGACTCGGTAATGACCCCCCGGCTCGGGGCTCATTGCTATTAGTATCCCAGCCTGCAAGACCAGGCTACTAATATCATTATTTTTCTGTTCTGAAACATGTTTCAGAAAAGGAAAATAAAATGCCCCCTGGGAGTGTGTTTTCTCTTTCCAATGCAGCCACTGGGAGTGGACGCGTGGGGACAGAAGTGTTCCCAGCGTGTTCGCTCCCAAAAAAGGAGAAAAAAGAAGATAAGTGGGCTTGGGAGGGCGGGCAGGGGATTGTTTGCAGGGAGTGGCGAGGGAAAAAAAAAACACTTACCTGAATCCCTGGGGGGGGGGGGGGGTGGCAGCCTCCAGCCGTGTGGAGGCTCGGAGCCAGGATTGCCCCATTTCGAGCTTCCTCATTGGCAGGGGCTGTCACAGCCCCCCGCCGTGGGATGATGATTAGAGGGGTTCTGTGTGGGGTATGGACCCGGCGGAAGCCAATCAGATTGCGTCTATGTGTTCCAGTTTCCCTTAAAGTATCTAGTTTGCGCTGGAGGCAGCTTTCAAGGAAAGTTCTGTAGTGGACGAGGCTATACACATCCTGGGATTGTAAGACTACTAGGTCATATGGAGCTGCATGGACCTGCCAGACAATAGGGGTAGGAAACTAAACCTCTAGAAGGAGGTAACAGACCAGGGCAAAATGTTATGTTCACCTGGCTACGGAGAAGGAAGAAGAGGAGCATGATGTAAGAGTGGGTTGAGGAGAATTTGCCCTTGTGACTGACTCTTGTATCCTCTTGAATGCTACGGTTCACATCAATGAATGGTGCTAATTTATCATTTTGTGCTTCAGTAATAACAACTTTCCCCTTTTTCTGTCTTTTTGGTGAATGCTCTATTGTATTTATCTAGAATCTGACAGCAGTTCTCAATCTATTAGTATTTCATTGGTTATTGTACACATTATTGTGTGGCTCAGTATGTGGGTCTGGGTCATCTGGATAGGATTGCTAGTGGTTATGTTGATGTAATCAGGGGGTTGGAACCTGAGTGGGGGCTTATGGAAAGATACCCCAATTTTCTTTTCTCTCTACTCCGATCGCATCGGTATTATCGTGGGCAGAACACTCATGGCGTGCATTCCTAGCATTGGAGTAGAGGGTTTGGGTTGAAAAGAAATGTTTTCATTGCTGAGGATGACACAGACAGGAATGGTTTGGAGGAGGGTAGATGGGCTTCTTGGGCAGAAGGGTTGCCCCTGTCTCATGTGTCTCATGTGGAACGTACCCAACACCTAATTAGGACACAATCTGAACTATGTTACATGCTTGATGAGGTAATATGTGTGGACTGAACTCCCTCCTAAAAGATGGTATTTGCCTGGACTAAAAACACACCAAAAACAGATGCCTCAGTCAAGCAGAGGTAGAGGCCACTTGCAGCCCATGAATCTATTATATATCAGGTTAGACCCAGGCTACCTGTGGCAATAGATCCCTCCTAATATCACTTAAATAAATATTCAAATGTAACTGACAGTCCAACACTCTTGTGTTTTTCTTTAAACTAAAGTTTATATATTTATCTGTTATTCCAAAAACTCAACAACAGCCAACACGTGTTTTAGCACTTCTTGGCCTTCCTCAAGGCTGTATCACGAATATATGTCAAACAAAGCAGATTACATATTTGTCAAACAAAATGTCAGACATACATTTGATGAAACAATTATTTTGATCACAAGGACAAAATGGAATCCCGAATAAAAAAGACATAATAAATAATAATTTTACATATAATCATCTACCATAATTTCCAAAAACAAATGATCCAATGAGCACATTGATTTTAAAGGGTAGAATTATACATCCACAGGGGCATTGGGAATATGGCCCCAAATATTCACAATAAAAAATATTTCATAATGTCAAAAGAAATTATGCGAGTAAGGAAGAGAAATAAAAAATCAATTATCAAAAAAAGGATTTTTTTTAAACAAACCACCTTGCATAAATACATGAGTGCGATGGTGTACGGTTGCAGTCACTTGTGTTTGTGAAACCTTATTCCCGCACTCCTTACACCTCATGTCACCATATCACACTCCATTGAGATCCTTCTCCTGTTCACCCTTCAAAGTTCTCTCATCATTGTCAAACCCAATGCGATTTAAAAACTTCTTCACAATCGAATAGCTCCTTGTATGTGCACTAAACCATAACAAAAGGTACACACAAATGTGGTGTACTCATTGGTCAACTAAAACTCTATTACCACTAATACCTCCATACCATGTCAAAATGCACATACCTATATATAATGCTTAATAGCCAAACTTTTTTATGAGATCAAATAATGGGCACCCACTGCTGCCGGATACTCAGAATCCGTTTCCTTAAAACATACGTCGGACATAATGATTATAGAGTTCTTTATGCAACATTAATTTTATTAGACTGGGAATTGCCCAGTTCTATCTCAAACAGTGTTTACTCATGTCTACTGGGTGTTTTAAATCCAGTTCCCTGTTGGGACACTCGCAGGCAACCGCACAGTAAATCAAAGTACGCCATCTTGACCAACCTTTACTTAAATGTTGTGACGTTGCACATTGAATGGCCGACGTCACGCCATCATTTCCACAATACAACAATGCGTCACAAGGCACACATTGCCTTTCAATGCACTTGCCAGTTTTGGATCCGACTAAACGCCCAAATGCCGTATTTGAATGTTCAAACTTCCCAATATGTCTACAAAGGTCGTGCCCTGTCACCCAACGTGCTTACTATATAATAAAGCCGGCTGATATCCCAAATAATATATGTACATATTGAGGGACCGATTCAGGGAATTAATTGCGTGGTAGATAAGGACATTGGGCCTCATTACAACCCTGGCGGTAAGTGAAAAACAATGCCGGTAAAGGATTACCGGCATCGCTTACCGCTAGGTCAGATCATGACCCGCGAAAGTGCAATTAGCGGCACCGCAATCAACAGTGCCGCTAACAGCACCAAGTGCGTGGGCATGCGACCCCCCATGCCGTAAATACCGGCATGGCGCAAAGTGGGGAATATCACGAGTCAAGCGGACATGCTCTTAACGCCCTTGCGAAGGCCGTAAAGTACCTCAGCGCCATGGTGCTAATACCGCCATCGCGGACCAACCGTAAATGGCCATGTGCAGTGCTCCCAGCTGCCACAGGTGCACACAATCAGCACAGGTGGAGGCAATACAGACTGGCCAAGTACAAAAAGAGCATACCCCACCCCTTCCCACACCCAGGCACATTCCACAATGATTCCAATACGACTAGCAATGTTGGGGCTGGAGGACCTGATTGCAATGCAAGTGCTGCAACAACAACAACAACAACTACAGGCAGCACAGAGGAGACGCAGGAGGAGAAGGAGGGCAAGGCAGGGCCAGCAAGCCCCACCAGCACAGCTAGTGCCACCACGCAGGCAGCCCCCAATCCCACGCATCCGAGCCAGTCCATTCAACCTCACCGCTGAACAGATCCACACCTTGTACCATTTGGACCGGGACACCATCACCACCATTGTGGACATGATACACGACGACATCGTCAGCATGATTGAAACACCCACCGCCACCCCCGCCCCACCACTGAAGATAGTGTCCGTGCTCCACTTCCTGGCCACAGGCACCTACCAGCACACAGTGGGGCACTTGCATGGCATTTCACAACCATCATTCTCATGTACGCTGATCCAAGTGCTCGATGCCCTCCTCAAGCACACATGCAACCACATTTCCTTACCACGGTCTGCCCAGGAGATTGCTAACACTAAAGTGGGTTTCCATGCACTAGCCGGCATACCTGGGTGCATTGGTGCCATCGACTGCACCCATGTGGAATTGGTGGTCCCACATGCCATTGAGGTAGCGTACCGCAACCGTAAACTATTCTACTCAATCAATGTGCAAATGGTATGTGACTCAAACAAGATCATCACACATTGTTGTGCCCGATACCCCGGATCAACCCATGATTCAATGGTGCTGCGTAACTCCACAATACCACGCTACATGGAGCGACATGCAGGGCCAAGATCCTGGCTACTCGGTGAGTCTCATGTCATGGCCATTGAAATGTGAAGTGGGTGGGTGATTGACGTACCAATGCATACTCTACCTGGCTGAAAGCGGGGGGGGAGAGATGCATACTTTACCTGGCTGAAAGGGGGGGTGAGATGCATACTTTACCTGACTGAAGGGGGGGTGAGATGCATACTTTACCTGGCTGAAAGGGGGGGGGGTGAGAAGCATACTTTTCCTGGCTGAAAGGGGGGGGGGGGATGCATACTTTACCTGGCTGAAAGGGGGGGTGAGAAGCATACTTTACCTGGGTGAAAGATCGGGGGGGAGAGATGCATACTGACACCTGAACACATAATGTCCCATGTAAGCAGCCCTACCATGTGATTGAAGGTGTCTCCCAACCATGGCACATCCATCCCCAAGTGCACTGCATTGAATCGGACCCAATCCACCTCAACGAAATGCACCTACATGCAATGACTCCAGCCAAAATACGGCACCCAACACCGTCAACTGAAAGGGCAGTCCCCAATAACTGCGCACAAAGGAGGCAAATGACGGTCATCAACCTCAATACACCACTACACAGACACAGAGGATCATCAAAATAGCATAACGACATTTGAAGTCCCCAGTGAGGTCAACATGAGGCTGACAGCTATGTTGCCATAATGTGAGCATTGATATCACTGTACACCTGCCAGGCCACCAAAAGAAACGCAATGGACTGACAGAGTGGATGGGCACACACAAGGCACTGGACCCCCCTGCATACACTTGCTGACGGCATGCAAAACTGTCCATGAGAGGAATACACATATACCGGTCTCATAGTGTGACTCCAATAGTGCATGTAAATGTAGTACACAGTGAGAGATGAATGCATGCCATGTAGCCAAGTCATTAATGGAATCTGATGTCATGACTGACACATACATTGTTGCCCACATACAGGTGATGCAGGCTATCCCTTGAAGAGGTGGCTCCTTACCCCAGTCTGGAACCCAAAGAACCAGCACGAGGAGGACTTTAATCGTGCACATACACGAACCCGTGTGGTGATTGAGCAGACATTTGGCCTATTGAAGGCATGGTTTCGCTGCCTCAGCAGGTCTGGTGGGTCACTACTATACCACCATGAAAAGGTGGCAAAGATGGTCAAGGCATGTGTAATGCTACACAATATGTGCATCAGACGAAATGTGCCCCTGCCCCCTGACGCTGAACTGCAACCACCTGACGATGAGGATGAGGAGGGTGCAGATGGGGCCGCACCTCATGGAGGAGGCGATGCACAGGAGGGACGTGAAGTGCGTCAAAATATCATCAACCAATGCTTCTAGCACACACGGCTGGTGTGTGTCACATGGAGACGGCACTTGGGGCACTGTGTGTGTCTGTGACATGCACACTGTGGACTGTACACCAATAAAGCACACATACGCAATGAACAATGTCCACACATTTGATTAGTGCAAAAGTGAAAAGTGTATTGTAAATGTGAATTTGTGTAACATGCCCACTCCCCTCTCCCCCCTCCCCCCTGAACTCCCCAACACACCCACTCCCCCCTCCCCCCTCCCCCTTGAACTCCCTAACACACCCACTCTCCCCTTCCCCCTCCCCCCAGAACTCCCCAACACACCCTGTGATTAAGTGGCTAATGTATTTTTACACTGGGCAGCCACTATTGGCAGCCCCCTCTCCCGGCCCCCGGGGCACCACTGCCTGTGCTACGCAGGTTCCTGCCCGATCGGCGGACGGGGCTGCTTGGGGTCAAACTGGCAGCGGAGGATGTGCCTGGCTGATCATTGGGACGCATGTCCCGAATAGAGTGAGCTAGCTCAGTGGAGCACGTGCCGCACGGCGGCAAGTTCGCCACAGATGTCCTTTGCGGAGGACTGCATTTCAGCCCTCAGGGTCTCGGTGCTTTGCTCCATTGATGCCCTCAGGGTCTCTGTGCTTTGCTCCATTGCTGCCCTCGGGGTCTCTGTGCATTGCTCCATTGCTGCCCTTGCACCCCCACATTCTGCAACATGGTCAGTCAGGAGTGTGGAGAGTTGGTGCTGGCGTGTAATTATCTCCTCCAACGACTGTTGGTTCTTCTGAGCCATGGATATTGCCAGTGCTGTTTCCATGGGGCTGCTCCCCTCTTGCAGATTTTCAACAGGGGATGGGGGGATGGCCAATCCTCATCATCTAATAGCCCCTGTGTGGCATCCTCATGCGGGCTGCTTTGGGACAGGTAGGGGGAATGAGGGTGGGCTGTGGGGGGTCCCACATCTATCTCCTCTTCATTCCCTGCATCGCTGTCGGAGCAAGCTGCAATGGCAGCAGTTTCACCCATAGTGCTGCTTCCTGCAGAACCTGTTCCTTCTGTGGGCACCATTTGGGGGATGTTTGCTGCTGCTGCTGCTACCGTGATGCCTGCTGGGGTGCCTGTCAGTGACCTGTCCTGTGTTTTTGCAACCGATTTTGTCTGCTGTGGGGTTTTGGTCGCTACAGCAGAGGTGGTGGGTTGTTGTGCTGGCACTGTGGTCCTGGCCCTCTTTGCAGGTTTGGTGGTAGGGGTGTCTTCGTCGTTGAGGTCGGAATTTGAGCCTGTGGTGGAGCAAAGGAGGGAGAGTGTTATTGATGGGTCTGCGGACATTGAGCGGGCATCGTGATGACTGAGAGCATTTTGGTTACTAGATGCGCCACATTTGAGGCAGGGGCATACAGGTTGTCTCCCTTTTGTGTGGAAGTAGCATGGAGGTATGTGGGTGCCTGCAGTTAGGGTGTGCATACTGCATGTGTACAGGGTGGAGGTCGGATGTGGCTGTAGGCAGTCTCCTGCTGATGTGTTGCATTTACACTATGGGGCAACATTGTGATTCACATGAATGGACTTCTGTGACTTTAGCATGGCTTGATTTGAGGCACCTACCTGCATCGCCTGAAGTCGGTGCTCCTCTCTCCATTCCTCCTACCCGTTCAATGCTCTCCATGCCAATTGTAGAGGCGCAGATTTCCTCCCAGGGCTGGAGTTTTATTGGGGACTCCGATCCTCCCCCGGTTGCCATGCCCAAGTTCCGGTTTGCTGATAGGATGCTCCTGACGCGGAGGCGGAGATCATCCCACCGCTTACGGCACTGTCTCGCATTGCGGGGTACGGTTCCCACAGCACTAACCCGCTGGGTAACTAGGGCCCATATGGCCTTCTTCTTTGCAATTGCTGGTCTGGTCATTTGTGTTGAAAAGACCACAGCGGCATTCTCCTCGAGGGTCTCAGCCAACATATTCAGCTCCTCCCTGGTGAAACGGTCTTGCCGCTGGCGGTCACAGGATTTCTTCACAACGTTTGGCATTTTCTGGCAGGAAATAGGTAGCTAATGGTTTTTGCCGGGTCTCAGGGTCGGATGTCCACTGGTTGCGGAGGATGCCAATGGAGTGTGTTTTTAAAGATGGCCGCCGTGCTCTTTCCCGTTCCGCCGCGATGACGCTACTTCCGGTTCCGCTTATTTACGGTCACCGCTAATTGTGGTGACCACTAAGATCGGTGGCTGGGGTGGCTGTAGTGCACCTTGCGTGGCATACGATGCCGGTAGGTGCCGTTTTGGGGGCATTAACGCCATGGCGCAGTTTACGTTACCGGCATGGCGCAATGCTCGTGCCCGATGGGTCATAATGTCCCGCTTTTTACGGCTTTGACCCAGCACGGAAACGTTTATTACGCCATCCCGGTAATGTAGAATACTTACCGCCAGGGTTGTAATGAGGCCCATTGCGTGCAAATCCGCATGTGCAAGTCAGTTTATCGATTCATGGAATTGTCTGCGTGGGACTTTTTCATACTGTGTGGGGACTTTGCACAGGCTGGGCACTTCTCTTCGAGAGTGCAAGTGCATTGCGCGAGACACCTCACAGAGCATGGGCGTGGCCTGTCGATAGACCAGAGTTGGGGGTGAAGCACACAAAATGGGGAACAACAAGGGAAAATGTAGGCATTACGAGGGACGGCCTGCAGGCAGTCAATTGCACACCCACAAATAGGTATGACTGAGCATTTTCATATATTGATTCGTGCAACCTCTTGTCAAGGAAACACAATGCACTCAAACTATCCGCCACCCAAAGGCAGGCTTTCAGACACTTCCACATAGGAATCTCTGCGCTTAGGTGATGTTAGGTGTCAGATTTGGGGGTGCGTGCATGCAGTCGGGGTTCTGATCGCACTTGGGGGTGCTCGTAAGCAGTGTAGCAGGATGAAGGAACCGTTTACGGGGGTTTGCACTCATGTGTTCCGGAAATGAGGATTTTTATGATACGTGGCTTGCATGTTGAGAGAGTGCTGGGAATAGTTATGGGGATACCACACGCCGCCGCCGGGGTGCTGGCCTGGTTGGGCAGTATTTTCAGTGGTGCATTGCTAAGCGCGCCTGGAAGTGCAAAAAGGTCTGTTTCCATGGCTGGAATGGCTCTGTGTGTGGGCATGTTGTGGGCATTCCGGCCACAACTTACACATGGGGTTACTTTGTGTGGACAATTCCATGAATAGGCATTGTGCGCAGATTTTTTATGCACAACGGGCCGTACAGGTTCTTTCTCGGCACGCAGGCTTTGCGGGATCTATGCACACTTTTCCATGTAACGGCCCTGAAACTTTCCAAAATGGTAAATCTGGCCAAAGGCCAATACGCTTACCATGTATTGATGAGGCTGAAATGCCTGAATAGCCTATTTATAAATCAAGACTTCCGAATGTTATGTGATAGGGCGTGCGTTGCCTCCCAATGCATTTGCTGTATATTGATAACGGTGATAGGACAGATACCATATTAATATGTTAAGAATTCCCACACTTTGCCAATGGTTCCTTCACCGCTTTTCTGTGTTTGATGGTCCAGACTTAAATACCAAGTCCAACAAAAATATGAATGTTGAAATATCGGGGGTTTTACCATCCTACTTTTAATGTAACTACACCTTAATTAATGCCTTACTCCAATAGAGTCCTACATCATGTATCTCCCTATATTATTTCATCCGCACTGATTTCCCTCAAACTCCTCTAAATTACACAAAGCTCAAAAGGACTACAAAGCCGGGTGTTCAAAAACACATGTGCAATGTAATTGTTTTGACTGCTGAATACAAAAATGCTAAATACTAATACTTGAATACATTACCCTTGTTATTTAGTCCAGAAGGGAGAGCCCGGCAATTATATCTTCACTGACTTAAAGGAATCCCTCAATACCTAGGCCTGAAGATATGGAAACGTAAAACACATAAGGAGGAGATGGAACCATGAGGGAACAGCCAATCACAAACACAAACACAGGGGCTAATTGGAAAATAAAATCACCTGCCGTACCACTCATTGGGGATACTACTCTATAGGCACTTATATAAATAAAGGTAGGAGCTGCAAAATCTTGATCGAATAAGGACGATGTTCCAGGGAAAGGATGCTGGAGAAGCAGGAGGAAGTTAACTGAAGAGATCCAGACCAGATGCAAGCTAAGGAGCAAGAGATGGGCAAACAAAGAAGGCCACATGCGAAACCAGAGGTGCCCAAACTGTGATAGACACACAGGAAATAATCTAAGAAGCAAGATGTGACCAAGCTAAGAGGGCCACACAAGAAACTAAAAGAGGCAAAGCCAAGAGGGCCACACCAGAGAGAAGCTAACAAGCGGGAGGTGGCCAGGGTAACAAGATCACACAAGAATCAAGAGGTTACCAGGCAAAGAGGACCACACAAGAAACCAGAGGTGGCCAAGCCAAGAGGGCCACACAAAGCTGAGATACAAGTGGATGCTATATGGCCATGACTGAGTAGAAATCTGAGAAGGGAGTGTGCTGATGTATCGCTAGGAGAAGGGAAGAGTGCAGGCACTATATCACCCAGAATGTGAAGTAAGCAGGGTTTTATATACCAAGGACTAAGGTACAACATGCACATAGAATTACAGTCAACTGGGGCTCTAGGCTTGATAAATGAAATATGTTCAAAACCTTTGAGAAGCCAGGTGGTGGCGTGAAAAATACTACTCATATACCTACCTAAAAGTGCAGACGAGAACCTCTAAAGCTGGCAGGGTATGATACAGGGCTTGTCCCTGCCCATGAACAACGCCATATTGGTGTCGTAAGAAAAGGCCAAGACAAATATAAAGGCAAAGACAAAAGTCAACGAAATATGTTGGGCACTTAAAAATCCCTGAACATCTGAGTGTTTTGAAGGAAACTCATTTGGGCATGGACATCCCAGGAGGTTGAAATAGAATAGGGATTGCACCCAGAACATTTGGTTACTGTACTTCATCTGTGCATGTTCACCGCACGCCCTGACCCTATTCTGCTGTGTTTTCCATCGTGCATTATAGGTTCTATTGATCTACTTCCAAATGTGTCCTTAAAGGAATAGTGCGCTCAAAAATAGTATTGGCTTAAAAGATGGGTAATAATCAAAAACATATATTAAGCATCTTTTTAAAGAAAGTTCCTATGTACATTTTTGATCAAACGAGGCTCAAAGTATTTACATGGGAGCACCCATTTTGTCATTTCAAGCTTCCTCCTCTGATCATGTTAAGCTCTGCCCTGGCGGCACTAATCAAGCAGCAAAATCCCCCTACTTGGAGCTTTTGCTTACTGCAGCCAAAGCAGATCTGAACATGGCGAGGAGGCTGCCTTTCATTTTACGTTTTTGGTGCTCCCTAAGCCCAGGGAAGCACAGAAAACG
Organism: Ambystoma mexicanum; assembly: GCF_040938575.1. NCBI lineage: Eukaryota > Metazoa > Chordata > Amphibia > Caudata > Ambystomatidae > Ambystoma > Ambystoma mexicanum. Next base: position 769,371,090 of record NC_090933.1, on the reverse strand, counting down.
TAAAATGAAAGTCAGAGCAATTATAAGTACTTTGCTGGCTCCCGGCGGAGTTTTCATAATTGCTGACACTTTCTTTTCTAGTTTCCCATGCAGGAAACTAGAAAAGAAAGTCACAGCAATTATGAATACTCTGCCGTAAGCCAGAGAAGTATTTGCCTACAAGAAAAGGTGCAGCAATTATAAATACAACGTTGTTGTATTTGTGATTGCCATGGTTAGAAAACCACGGAAATCATAAATACAACAAAGTTATATTTATGATTGCGGAGGCTTCAGCTTTGAGACTCCCGAAGGAGCCCGCGAGACTCAAAGCTGAAGCCACCGCAATCATAAATACAACATGGTTGTATTTATAAAAGCTATGGTTTTCTTTCTAAGTTTCCCGGGCACTCCCGGGCCGAAGGAGCCCAGGAAACATAGAAAGAAAACCACAGCATTTACAAATACAACATCTTTGTATTTATAAATGCTGGGACTTTCACTTTGATTCTACCAGGCTCCCCGGTCGAGGGGAACCCGGGAGACTCAAAGCGAAAGCCGCTGCAGTCATAAATACAACCTTACCAAAATTCCGGGGTTTTGTTTTGTACCAACTAGAAACATTTCCATGCGCCTGGCTATTATTACAATTTGAACTTATGTCACAGTTTATGTGGGGCAAGTAAGGGGGCTTTTGACCCCGACCCCTTGAAAAAAACAGTTGAAAATATTGCTCCACACTTCAGGAACTGCACCACACTGAGTATGGGTGAAAAGGTTTATATTTATTTGTTGTATTGCCCTTTATGGCTAACACGTGTTTCGACACATCAGTGTCCTTTTTAAATCAGGGCTAATAGCAAAGCTATGTTTCAAATTAAGAGTTCCAATTAGGTGAAACAAAGTATCACGGGACGAATCCCCCTCCAAGTTACACAAAATCTCCTGCCGTCTGGTGCGAACAAAGTGCTTTGATGTGTCGAAAAACGTGTTATAAATACAACCTTGTTGTATTTATAAATGCTGTGGTTTTCTTTCTAAGTTTCCCAGGCTCCCCCGGGCCTAAGAGCCCGGGAAACTTAGAAAGAAAAGCACAGCATTTATCAATACAACAGTGTTGTATTTATAAATGTGGGTACTTTCGCTTTGAGTCTCCCAGGCTCCCCCGGCCCGGGGGAGCCTGGGAGACTCAAAGTGAAAGCCGCTGCAGTCATAAATACAACACAGTTGTATTTATAATTGCTGTAGTTTCCTTTCTAAGTTTCCCAGGCTCCTCCGGCCCAGGGAAGCCCGGGACACTTAGAAAGAAACCACGGCAATCATAAATAAAACATTGTTGTATTTATGAATGGCATGGTTTTCTTTTTGTAATTATAACGTGATACATTTGCTTTGAGTCTCCTGGGGTTCCCGATCAGGGGAGCCCAGGAGACTCAAAGAGAAAGCCGCTGCAGTCTTAAATACAACACAGTTGTATTTATAATTGTTGTGGTTTTCTTTATGTAAGTTTCCCGGGCTCCTTCAGCCCGGGGGATCCCGGGAAACTTAAAAAGAAAACCACAGCATTATAAATACAACAATGTTGTATTTATGAATGCTGGTACTTTCGCTTTGAGTCTCCCGGGCTCCCCCGAATCAGGGGAGCCCAGGAGACTCAAAGCGAAAGCCGCTGCAGTCATAAATACAACACAGTTGCATTTATAATTGTTGTGGTTTTCTTTTTGTAAGTTTCCCGGGCTCCTTCAGCCCGGGGGAGCTCGGGAAACTAAAACCACAGCAATCATAAATGCAACACAGTTACGCAGTTACATTTATAAATGCTGTGGTTTTCTAAGGAAGAAAAAAATGAAAAACCACTTACCAGCATGCAGCCTTCCTGCCTGCATTCTCTGCTCTCTGACAATAATGAAGCAAAAGCCACCTGCTGGTAGCTTTTGTTTATTACAGCTGTCTTTTGCTTCATTATTGGGCAGAGCTTAACGAAATGGATGCCTCCTAGTGCTCGAAATGTCTCAGTTTGAGCCTCATTTACTCAAATTTTTACATAGGAACTTTTTTAAAAAGTATTTAGGTCATGGGGTTGGAGCTTGGTGGAACTGTTGATTTCTGCGCTAGCTTGCGTAGATTGGTTTGTCTGTAGATTCTGGCTGGTGTTGTGTCTCCAGCTGCCTGTATGGGGGGTTCCAAAAGGACAGAGCGCCTGCATTCCAAGTTCTGGGAATGTACAGTTTTTTGTGGGGATTGGAACCCTGTTGTACATTGGCGCTAGATCAGGTTTTTACCTGTTTTCATTAGGAGTACTCTGATTCATTCTTCAACAATCTTTGACACCATTTAGGCTTTGAGAAAGGATTGTTTTTAATGTGCCAGTTGGTCAATTGTACTTCTTAGTTAACAATAATTGTCACTTGTGTGACATACATCATGTTGTACAATTTATGCTTGTTAAAGGTTTGAGTGCCGACATGTGTTTCAACCAAAGGTTTTTCTCAAGGCTGTGCAGTTTGGTGATGGAAGTGTGATGGAGCAGTGATTGTGACAGGTAGTGCAATTCGTGTGGTCCATTTCATACATGTATCGAGACCAATTACATCCATGTTTACATTGGGTACATGTTTAAAGTACATTTTACTAGGTATATCCATTTTAAGGTTAAATTGCAGTATTTGTTATACATTGAAGTCATACGTGGAGAGCCGTGAGTGTGGCATGCATGTTGTCGCATGTGCATGACATGTGGGTGTAATAGCAGTTGGTTAGTACATAGTTGTTCATTAACATTTATAGTTTAGACCAATACATTTTTCATATTGTTTTTTTTTCAAACTCTTTTTATTAGTGGAAACATAGGAACAAGGCACCACATCGCCTACAGCACACGTTTCAAAACAGATTATCAACGTCATGAATATAGCAGTTACACATGTTTACATAGATTCGTCATCGTCGGAGGACAGGTTGCATAGGTAAGTTCTAAAAGGACCCCATATGTCTTTAGGTCTGCAGGCTGTTGGTCGGGTCATCACATATTGTTCTTCTGATTCATTCACATAGGTCAGTTCACATAGAAATTGGTTTATACTGGGGGGGCAAGCATTTTTCCACTTAAGGAGGATACATTTTTTAGCAACTGTGCATGCAACATTGAACAATCTTCTCAATTTCTCTGAACATTTACCTATGTCCCCAAACAAATATTTTTGGGGCTTCAGGTCTGGGGGGGATCTGTGTGATTTCCTCAAGCATTACAGCAACTTCTTTCCAAAAGTTCATCACCACCCGACATTCCCAGTACATGTGAAAGTCTCCTGCCTGTGGCATATTACATTTTGGGCATGCATCCGACGCAGTGGGGGTGAATTTCGCAATTTTAATTGGAGAGTAATGTAGCCTGTTAAGTATCTTGAATTGGATTAGCCTCAGCCCAGCATTCAGGGAGACCTTTTTTGTCAGGCAACAATATCTATGCCATTTCGCGTCTTCAATGGGTGTCTGTAGGTCTCGTTCCCATTTTTCTTTCACCCGGTTTATCGTGGGGGTGTGGGCTTGAACCTTTGTGTATAATCTAGATATACCCAGGCCTCCTGTAGCGGTTACCATCTGTAAACAGGGGTGTGGCTGGGGTTCGTCCGGGAATAGTGGCCATTTCCTCTGGAATGCTGCCTGCATGCAATAGTATTGAAGTGGCCCAACCCCAAACGCTCTAGTTATTTCCCCCAGAGTCGCAAACTTGCCATTTATAAACATATCACCAATTTTCATTTCCATATTGGGGTCCCAGGCTCCTTGTATTGCGCTGTCCTGTGTGGGGGGTATACCAGGGTAGTTCCAAAGAGGTATCTTTGGATTGTACGGTGTTTCAATCTGCAATCTTCTATATATGGCCTCCCATGCTCTAACCGTACAACTGACCGGGTTGTATTCGCAATTATCCTTGTACTGTGTATCGAATATGACAGATTGATGTTGGTGGGATGTGTGGTGAATTCCTCTATCAGTGCATGAGGTGTCTCTTGTGCAGTGTCATACCAGTGCTTTGTAAATTGTGCTTGGGCCACATAATAATAGAGTTCAAAATCCGGAGCCGTTATACCGTCCGTGGAATATGACTCAGTCATCTTCTCCCAGCCAATCCTGGCCGTCTTCCCATTCCAAAGGAACATCACTACCATGGAGCGAAGCGTAGCGAAGCGTAGCGAAGCGTAGCGAAAAAGGATCTGCCCGGGCATATGGGGATATTGACGAACAAGTAAAGCAGTTTAGGGAGAATTACCATTTTAAGGACTGCTACTCTACCATGTAAAGATAATGGCAAGCGACCCCAAATCTGTAGCTTTGTGGTGATGGACTGCAGTGCGGCTTCATGATTGTCCAGGTATAGAGTGGACCTGTCTCTTGAAACCAGGATACCCAAATATCTTATATGTTGATCCGACCATTTGAGACAGTGTAGCGTTGCAGGGCATTCAGTGTTTGGCGTGAGCGGGAATATTTCAGACTTGGCTCTGTTAACCGTGTACCCCGAGTACTCAGCAAACTTTTGTATTTCCGCCATTATGGGAGCTATATTTGCGTTAGGCTCACGGATATATAATAAGGTGTCATCGCCATATAGCAAAATCAATTGAACGGATCCCTTTATGTTTATGCCTTTATCAGTGTGTCTCAGTCTAACCACAGCTGCCATTGGCTCTATGGTCAATGCAAACAGCAAGTGCGAAAACAGACAGCCTTGTTTGGTGCCTCTACCTAACAGGAAGAGTACAGAGATGGACCTGTTTGTCAGAACACGAGCTCCCGGCTCGGTGTATAATAACTTAACATATCTAATGAAGCCGGGGCCCACCCCAAACGCCTTCAGCACCTTTAGGAGATAGACCCAGGAAACCGAATCGAAAGCTTTCTCAGCATCTAGGGATATTGCGGCAGCGCTTCTCTTGGGGTCTATTTGTGCCATTAGCCCGAAGAGCCTATGGAGATTCAGGGCTGTTGACCTAGTGGGAATGAACCCATTTTGATCGGGGTGGACTAACGAGGGAACCGCCGGTAAGAGTCTATTCGCCATTACTTTTGCGAATAGTTTAGCATCTGTGTTTATTAGTGATAGGGGCCTGTAGGAGGACACATCTTGTGGTGGTCTCCTCGGTTTAGGGAGCACAGTGATCACCGCCTCCCTCATGGTCGGGGCAGAATGTTGCATTCAAGGGATTCCTCCCACACTTGAAGGAGTATCGGGACCAGTTCCTCACGGAATTCTTTGTAAAATTCTGCCCCTATCCCATCAGATCCCGGTGCCCTATCCGATGACAACCCTTTAATAGCTTCCACCAACTCTTCTGCAGATATCGGTTGATCAAGCGCCAAGCGATCTGCCTCTGTAAGTTGGGGGAGGTTGAGAGCAGCGAGGTAATTTGCGATGTCTGTGGGCGATTTTTTATCTTGGCTCGAGTACAGTTTGGTATACAATTTGACAAATTCTTGGTTTATCTCCTCTTCCTTTAGGAGTATGTCCCCCTGTGCCGTCTGTAAGCTAGTTATTTGGTGTGGTTTCCTATTGTGTTTGAGGAGATTAGAGAGTGTCCTGCCGGTCTTGTTACCTTCCCCGTACCTGCGTGCACGCGCGGGGGCAGCCATGTACTGCACTTCTCTTGCGGCCAGTTTGTCAAACTTCTGTAGATGTGTATGTATATCTGCTAATAGCTCCCTGTTCTGTGTTCGAGTATATCTCCCTTCCAGTACCTCCAGCTTATTTTTGATGTCCGCCAGCTCGGCGCGAACGCTTTTCAGCATGCCAACTGACTTGGACAGCAGCACCCCCCTGACCCATACTTTGAATGATTCCCACACAGTGGAGTACCTGTTTACCGTTCCCACATTATTTGTGAAATATTCAGCTATCTCGACATGTAGCGCTTCCACCACCCCGGGGTCACCCAGCATACCACTCGGCATTCTCCATCTACTAGCGGGACAAGGTGCGTCCTGGATTTTAAATTCTATAATCACTGGGGAGTGGTCAGAGAACGTACGGGGCAAGATTTCACAATTCTGCAGCGCAGGGGACATATTCGATGTGACAAACCAGTAGTCTATCCTGGACTCGGAGTTGTGTACGGAGGAGTAGTAAGTGTATCGTCTGTCTCCAGGGTGCATCATACGCCAGGCATCTACCATCGACAACTGTGTAAGGATATCACTCAGGGTGGAGGTTGTTTTACTGGGGGTTATAGTGACCTTGGAGGACCTATCTAATACAGGGTCAATTACAATATTGAAATCCCCAACCCATATCACATTTGATAGCCCATTGGCAGCGATCAGTTGGTACATGTTTACATAAAACGAAGGGTCGTCTATATTGGGCCCATACGTATTAATTAGAAGCATTTGCTGGCCAACGAGCCTGCCCCATACCACCAGATATCTTCCTTGCCGATCCACCTTATGCCAATCTGGGCAGAACCCCAAGCTTGGATGTACAAGGGTGATCACACCCCTGGCCTGCGTGGAGTAGTCTGTGTAGAAACGCTGAGGTCCCCATTTGGGCAGTATGTGTAAGTTGCTGTTCCCCATCATATGTGTCTCTTGCAGCATTAATATCCGAGGGCCATGTCTGGCAACATAATTAGCAATTTTTCTGACCTTAACCTGGTTATTCAGACCCCTCACATTCCAAGTAAGCAGTTTTATTATTAGCCCGTCACCAGTGCTATGTAGCGGCGAATCTTTCTGATTTCATGACCCTCAATATAGTATCGTATGCGCCAGCAGACCAGCGCCGCTCCAAATGCATCCACTTTTTTCTTAACATTAAACAACTTGATAACCATACTCAAACCATAACCTGGGTAACTCTTTGTAAGGTTATCAAAGAACATCCAATTCCCCTTTCCTCGCTTTGCCCACCCACCCTCATCGTCAACCCCAACTAGACAATGTGCCCAGAATAACTCTTGGATCATTCCAGGGGAAGCCGTGTTGCATCACATGGCCGCCCAATCGTTCCACAGCTCCGACGATCACATAGAGTGGAGCCGCCGTGGTCAAGGAACTGCCAGGGCTGTGGCCCTGTTGGTATAACAGTATAGACAGTGCAAAGCTAGGAAAGTACCTTAATCCTCTGGTCTGGGCCTATTGTTTTGGGCCGGTCTGCCCCCTCTGGGTGGGAGGGGTATAGAAGATTCGATGTAGTGCGTGGCCTCAGCTGGAGACTCGAAAAAATGTGCCCTGGCCGCATGCTGAATCCTCATCTTGGCGGGGAACATTAGAGCATATGGTAGTTGCCGATCCCTTAGGAATCTCTTTACTGGTCCAGTTTCAATCGTGTTGTAGTGTTCGAGCCTCCCTAGCCATACGCAGGATCAAATCCCTATCCCTATAATTGAGGAGCCTGGCAATTATTGTGCGTGGCGGAGCTCCTGGTTTAGGGACCGGGGCCAGCGTACGATGTGCTCTCTCGATCAAAAAGTGTTCAGAAAATGCATCCTGGCTGAATATCGTCTTAAGGAGCAGTTCAAGTTGTTTTTCCATTTGGCCTTTCCCGAATGTTTCAGCCACGCCCACAACACGGATATTATTGCGTCTGGATCTGGATTCGAGGTCTTCACACTTATTTTGCATTTTGGACATAGCCTCTTTTAGTTGGGTGATATCCTGACTATGGTGTGCAATCGCATCTTCGTTGGTGCTTATTCTGAGTTCTGCTTCAGTTACACATGAATTCTCTTTGTCCACCCTGGCCTTCAGAGAACCAATGGTGGACACAATATCATCAAGCTTTGTGTTGACGGCACGGAATCCATCTTGCACTATAGTTGTTAGCCTGTCCTCTTTCTCGCTGTTCTCCGGACTCAGGGCCCCTGTGTTGTTGATGGGAATATCCGCCACAGCAGATTGTTTTTGGCTGGCCGCATATGCATTCATAGGGCCTTTCTTTTTGTTGCTGGGGGTCTTGGCCACCTTGCCAGTTTTTTGAGGTTCCCCCATATTACTGTCCGTGGTATGCTGTGCTACGATATCTTTTCCCTGGCCGTAGCACGTGTCCACTTTCTGCAAGTTCAAGCCCTGCACTCCGCCTCATCGCCTGACCATCGGAGTGCCCACTGCGATGGACTGTATCCTCCCAGGTATTAGCAAATAACGAGCACTTGAGTATTGCCAGTGTCTAATGCAGCTATCCCGCCACAGAAGGATCCTTGTCTGTCTTGCCCTTATCTGCAGAGCTGCGCTCCGATCAGGGGGTAACCTCCGGGGAGTCAGCAGAGGATGTAAGTGGGGTGTGCAAGCAGAGGAGGGCCAGCAGAACCCGCTCCACGATCGTAGCACAGGTCAGCGGGTAGCAATTTAGTGAAGCAGAAGCACCACCTTTCTTCGGCGTCGTATGGGGACCTGGTGCCGGCCAGAGGTCTCAGGCACGAGCTCAACACCCGCTCAGTGTTCGTTGAGGCGTGCCCAGTTGTGCAATCATTCCAAGCTGGATCGGCAGCCGGGTCCGCTGTAGCCGCGGACCTCGGCTACCAGCCGTATTGTCTCCCCAGTGAGTCGGGTATGCGGGGGAGGATCAGAGCCCTGTTGTCCAGGACAGGCGGGGCCGTGACCCCACCAAGGATCCGAGTCAGCGCTTCCCCAAAGCAGCACGGGCAAGCCATGTCATCCGGGCGGTGAGTCGCTGGGGCCTCTTACCCGATAATGGTGTCGGATTCCCCCGTCCCTGGGTGTGCCGAGGGCCGTCCTCAAATCCGCCCAGTTCCAGCGCTCTACACGGGGTAGCCGCTGTGTCGCCCTTGACTGGGGCACCTCAGGGTGGTCAGGCTGCTGGAGTTCTTCAGTAGCAGTGTCGTGGAGTAGTGGCGCCAATCCTCCCGTACCGGCAGGGAGCCTTCCGATACTCTGCGCCTAGCCCAGAGCGTGGGCCGGATCCACAGGCCCCGCTCCCCTCGGCCTTGCGGCAGGCCGCGACAGCGGTGTGCAGGTGTTACCGCCCGGAGCTCTCAGGTGGGCCGCGTCTGCAGCATCGGCCGGCAAAATCTCCAGCCTCCACAACTCCAGAATTCCGCACCACAGCAGGTCAGGATTTGTAGGGCCCACAGACGGGTCTATAGCGCTTCTGTACCTGAAATCTGGAGTGCAACAGCGGCTCCAAAAAGGATTAATTAATTGCAGGATTTTATGACGGAGCGGGAGCTCGTAGTTCAGGCAGCCATCTTGACAGTGCGCAACAGCGCCCCCCCTACATTTTTCATATTGTTAACATTCCAGAATTAAGGTGAGGGGAAGGAAGGAAAGAGAGAGAGAGAGACATGGTAAGTATTATTCCTCTGTCAGATGTGTGTCTATTGCTGATCTGCTAGGTTAGTTGGGAACTGCTTACCAAGGTTTGTTTGTTTGAATTCCCATGTGGGTCTTGGTCTTGGTGTTGTTAATAAGTGGTTGGCTGGGTAGCATCTGTGGACAATGGAAAATATACTCCGGTGGCGTTGTCTCGCCCAAGCTGGTGGTTGTGGGCCATATGGGAGTGTGATCCATTAGAATTGGGTGAGGAGTGCATGGTTTGAGGAGGGCTGTGCATGAGTTATGCAGTGTTCACCTTGTCCTGAGTGTCAAGCTTGATGGGGGGTGACTCCTGTGATTGGAGTGCCTGGGGGACTTGTTCCGTGTGGGAGAGTCTAGACTATGTGCCCGGCGATGTGAGGTTATGGTTGTGCAATCTATGGTCACATGTCTGCAGATATGGCATGTGCTCAGCTGTGCCAAGAGTGATGCTGTTTTGACTGGGCTTCCCTGGTGCTGTGGGGTGACTGTGTGTAAAGAAATGATGGGCTGCCTTAGATAGCGATTATCAAAACCTGGTTTGTTGTGGCAGGACGGGTGCTCCTGATGTCTCGAGGGCCCTCAGTGCCATGGGGTGACGGTGTGTGTGGGGTGGCGTGCGGGCTGCATAGTGTGCAGCTGCGTCTCCTCGGCTGCAATCCTCATGTTGTGGGCATTGATTGACAGTGATCGGGTGGCAAGAAGAATTGGATAGCCATTAGTGGTGGGAGAAAGGGAATGCCTCACTGGGATACCGTGTTCGTGTCTTGCCTGACATGTTGGGGAGTTCGAGTGGCGGGTGTACGAATAACGGTCCTTCCTTCAGCACTTCGGCAAGGCCTGTGGCCCGGTGCAGGGCAGGTGGGGAGATAGCTGGGGATAGCTATGAGGTGCCTAATGTGGGACATACCCGTGCCCGGCTGGGTTTGTAGAGCGCTGTTGGTCTCACGGTGATCGGCTGATTAGCAATCCTGTTTAGTGAATGCCTGGTATTATATTCGCGTTTCAGTGCTTCCCATTGGCTGATGGGAGTAGGTAGCTGATTGGCCATCCGCTGGTTTGGCGAGTGATGTGTGGCGAGGTCTGGTATTCTGCTGTGCCTTGGGATATGAGATCGATGTAGCATTGTCACAAGGAGCGCGACCGTAATAGTGTGTGTAGTATGAGAGTCACTGGTAGTGGCACTTGCCTGATACTGCAGGCCGTGTATTACATGGCCATGCCAAGGTGCATGCCCCTAATCTTAATTGCCCTGCGAGTCAGACGACAGGGGTTGTCTCCTGGCAATGAGTGTTCCCTATTTTTAATAATTGGTGCAGTTGGCAATTGTGATGGCATGCAAAATGATGTGTGGTTGCATAGCCAAAAGTAGGTGTGGTGTTCTAGTCGCTGGAGAAATTGGACGGCTGGCTGGTTGTCTGGTGTTTAGGTTGCCCGACCTGGTATCTAGTCCATCCCATTATTGTGTGCCTATCATGGTTTGGGGCGGGTATAGTTGGGGAAGGCCTTGTAAGGCCAGTCCACCCCAATGTATTTCCTAACATGGTGGCAGGTCACTTCATCCTGGGGGTAGATTGATTGTCGAGAGGATGGTGTCTGAATAGATGAATAGATTGTACTTGGCTGGCACTTTAGTTGCCTCTGTGTTGGGGTCCGATCGCCAGGTTTGTTGCAATAGTGGAAGAGGTTTGCATGGGGCAGAAGTGTCTCCTGTAGTGTCAAGGGTTCTGATATTCTTGCCCTTGATTGTCCTGGTAGGGGTGCGTTCGGTAGCATTCTTTGTGGTGGTCATACGTGGGTTCACTGGTTTGTTTGTATGGTGCTGTACTGGTTGGCGTCAGGGGGGTTGTTCTTGGTTACATTGGGTGTCACCGGAGTCAGTGACTCTGGTAATGTTTCTCTGTACTAGAGGGTCTTACGTTGTTGTCTGTACACTTTGGTGTTGGGAATCGGGTGACACCACTGTCTGTGTGTTGCCATTTATCATGTCTGGTGACTTGGCATGAGGGTACCAGGATTTTCCCTAGTCACAGTCCTTCAGGTTATGTACTATATGACAAGGATGTTTGTTCATTGTTTGTTACAATCTTAATAAAGTGAATCATTACAGAAAGACATTCAATTCATGGTCAGAGTTGAGGCCAAACAATACATTCCTGTATTTGCATATAAGTTTGGCCTCCCCTTGTCTCAGTCTTCGTTCTCTATCTCCTCCTCTGGGTTCTCCTTTGATGACTTCTTGTCCTACAAATCTGATGTCCTCTTTTCGTTCCCATTGATGTTTCTCCTGCTAATGCTGAGTGATTGGGAATGTGGGAATACTGCGATTTGAGTGATCCGAGATGCTCCCGAATACTAGTGCGCAGTTCTCTGATGGTGCTACCGATGTATAGTAGCTTGCATGTACAGATAATTACATAAATCACATATTTGGATTTACAATTGATAAAGTCAGTGATTTAGTGGTGGTGGTTATCTCTAAAGGTGACAGTTTTTGTGTCTAACGCATGCTTGGACATGGAAAAATTTCAACATTTGTAGAAGCCTGATGGTTTAGCCACAGTTAGCCAATTATCTGTTGTATGTCCCTCTGATTTGATGTAGGAGGGACTGAGCAGGGTCCTTAAGGTAGGTGCCTTGCTGTAGGAAATGTGCGGTCTTGCTGCTTTGCAGGGTTTGATGTCTTAATCAATCTTTAATAAATGCCAAGGCCTTGCCGGGAGTTTTTGAATTTTGTGACTGTCCTGTTGGTGTCCAGTCACATATCTTATTTTGTTGTCAGCGGTGTCCAATCTTTGTCTTGGGTTTAGCAGTGTTTCCCTGGATATGTGTCTGACTTTGTTGAGTGTTGTTGAAATTGTTGTTGTACTGTAGCCTCTTTGTATGAAGCTATTCTGTAGCAGTTTGCATTCTAATATGAATGCTGGATTACTGTTGCAATTTCTGTGAGCCCTGATGAATTCTCCCTTAGGGATGTTTATTTCTGTTTTGCGATGACAGCTTTGTGCGTGGAGCACAGAGTTGACCTCTGTAGGTTTTCTGTAGGTGCTGGGTTCTATTCTTCCTCCGTTGATCGAGATGGTGATGTCCAGAAAGTCTATTCTTTGTTTACTGTGTGTTCCAGTGAACTCTATGCCAAAGTCATTGGTGTTCAGGTATTCTTTGAAATTCATGAGCTGTTGTTCTATTCATAACCAGATCATTAGAACATTATCTATATATCTGTACCACTTGTGTATTGATGGCGAGAAGTCATTGTTAGCAAATGCATGTACCTGTTCGTAGTGGTTCATAAGGAGGTGGGCTAAGATGGGGCATAGTTTGCCCCCATTGCAATCCCTTTAATTTGACGGTAGTATCTCTGATCAAATAGGAAGACTGTATTGTTCAAGGAGAATTCCAAACATTCTTTGGTTAGTTCCACATGAGAGTAATAAGATGCCGATGTCTTAGCAAAGGTGAAGTCCACTGCCCTTAGTGCTAGTGCATGCATTATGTATGTGTAAAGGGCTTTCACATCAAGTGTCACAAGTAAGAATTCCTGTTTCCAGTCAATTTCCTGTAATATCAGCAGGGTGTGCATGCTGTCTCGAATATCTTTATTACCTCAGGTCTCAGAACATTGTTGACGTATTTGGTGAAGTCTTCCTAGACCCATCCTATTGCACTGAGTATGGGTCTCCCTTCTGGTATTCCATCATAGTTTTTGTGCACTTTTGCCAAAAAGTAGATTTTTGGTAACCTGGGGTGTCTGAGTTTCAGGTATTCCTGTTCCTCATCCATAATCAGGCCTCGTCTGTGCCATTTGGTGAATAATTCCTTTGCTTGGTTTGTAATTGTTGTGGGGTTGCTAGCTATTGTAACATAGCAGCCAGGTGTCTTGAGATGGTTCAAGGCCATTTGTATGTAGTCTGCTCTGTTTAAGATGACAATATTCCCACCTTTATCTGCTTCTATGATAATAATGGTTTTGTTTTCTTTCAGCATTTTTAGAGCTTTAGTTTCTTCAGGTTTGAGATTGTGTAGTTTGTGGTACTTCTGATATTGTGCTCCATCCTCCAGTGTGTGTAAGTCTCTGGTGACTGCTTGGTGAAAGATATCAATGGCGTTGTCCCCATAGAGTGCTGGTGTGAATTTGGATTTCTTACGTAATTCCGGTATATCCATGTTGTGTTCTTGGATGTTCAAGTCCTTGATGACATCTCCACTGGTGCGGCTGGTATTTATATCATCTGATTCCAGGTTCACATAGAGGTGGGTATAGTCTAGGTTTTCTAAGTCTATAGTGCTGATAATAGGCTTCTCACATGCGGGAGCTCACCAGTTTACTTACTTGGCAAAGAATGTTTTCAGTTTCAGTTTCCTGGTAAATTAGAAAAGCTCAATGTGAGCTTCAACGTGGTCCATAGTTGCAGTCCGGGGTGAAGGAGAGTCCTTTATTGAGTACATTTTGTTCCATCATGCTGAGGAGGTGACTGGAAAGGTTAATGACAAGGTTTATCTCCTGGGGTCCCTTTGTTGCAGCTGAGTCTGGGATCTGGTAAGTCTTATGGTGCTTTCGTGTTCAATACTTATGCTTCTTTGTCCCTCCGTGGGTGCCTCTCTTGGTTGGTCTTTTCTGGTGTGTCCCCCAACAAATGGTTCTTGGAAGCATGCTTTCTTGGTATTCTGTGCTGTCTTGGATCCTTTTCTGTAGCGTTTTATTTCTTTTAAAAAAGTGTACCCCTTTTCATAGCTGGTACTTTCGCTGGCTGTCGCCTCAGTGGTTGTCTTTTCCGTGGTTGTTTCTTCCATATGATTGGTGCCGCTGGCTGTTGCTTCACTTTCACTATCAATTTTAGAGCTGGCCGGTGAGCTGTTGGGAGTACTCTCCCGAGAATTGCTGCAGTAGCTGTCATCGTATTTGGGTTGGAATGTGTATACCCGATTGTCCCTGTAGTCTCGTTCATCACGGGAAAACTTGTGACATTTTATGAGTTTCACCTCGTCTTGATGGTTTTTAAGGATATAATACATGATTTTTTAATTACGTTCCTTGGTGCTGGTCTGTGCATTACTATTGTCAATTTCCGCTTTGAGATAGTTTATCTCTATTGTTAGTCTCTGGTGTTCCCTCTCGGCATGCTCTATCAAATGTTTTAGCATGGTTCTTGAGCCATGTGTTAGGTTTTCTTCCCATTGTTTAGCCAGGTCGCCTTTGGGATTAATGAAGTCTGGGAAAATTATGATTCTTAGGCCTCTTGGTATGTTTTCTTGTTCTATATATGTTTGTACGGTAAAGATTTCCCAAAATGTATTAATTTCATTGGTACAGCATCATTCCAGTTTAATACATTTCTGGTGTAAATTATCTGGTGTGGTTGATTTTGGTGGAAATGCATGTTTGGTGGAACCTCTAGGGATAAAGAGGTGTTTAAAAGTACTTTTTATATATATTTTTGATTATGGGCCATCTTTTGGGCCAATAAAATGTTAGTGTGAACTATTCCTTTAATAAAGGCGTTGAACTCCATTTTGTTTGTGTCCTGCATTTCTGTTGATTCCACACAGTGTGAAGATTTGTAAATTGTTGGTCTTGGACGAGAAGTTAACCAGTGAACCCACAAAAAAGTTCAATATGTTTAGTGATGATAAGAATTGGACAGATTTTACTTGAATGTTGCAATCATGCATACAGATTATCCAATTTAAGACTGCACCTCCTAATCCACCACTTCTCGTATCTAATATTTTTGTAAAATGAGAATAATATAATGGTGATGTGAAAAGCACAGGGTGTCCTTCCCTCTAGTCTAACAGAACTACTGTCTGCATAATAAGAAGGCATGCCATCGATATGCTCGCAGTGGGTACACCATACCTGTGGTGCTATGCTAACGACCGGATAATTTAGAAAATATGTGGCAGGCCTATTAAGGAGATGAGACAAAGAAATAATGCAATCGTCATCCAGCATTCACAAAATTGACTGGCAACAAGGAATGATCTGTGGTGGATTATACCCTCATCTAGATTGATTCCCCATGAGAGCAGTAGATAAATGGTTCCAGCTGTGTCGGTTGTCATTCCTCCTTTACAGATATGTTTATGATCGTTATGAACGACTGCCTTGCTCATGTTCATTGTTGACTCTGCAGGGTATGATAGTTTTGTGAACGTGGCACTGATGCACGTAAGTAAACCTTTGTTCAAATGCTGACATTGCACACAATTGAATATAATGTTTGGAGCTCAGCTCGCAAACATGTGCAACAAGCTTTGTGGCTTTCTGCTTCGTATGCATGCACATTCTCTTTCAAAGGGCTGGAGGCACCCGTACACATAGGGCCTCTCACGGTGCTTTGCTGCAGTGCATGGTCCTGTGCAGTTCAGAATCTAATGATCAGGCAGATGTCAGGTGTGTGTTTATTCCACCGCTGGATGTGCATTGATTTCTCCCTGCCCATCTCATGCGTGCACAGTGGTCTGCTGCAGTAGTAGATGACATCAGGCGCCTGACTGAACTTGACATTCAGGGATTTCTCTACCCAAAGGTCTTCTTGAGATTCCCCAGCCTTTCCAAATCTTAGTCAATATGCCCGCAGGGTTTACGATTACTTAATTGCGAATGAGGACTGGTCAACCTCTCAAGGGGGGGTGACAGTGGGGTAATCAGACCACTAAAATCTACGGAGAGGCTTGGCATCCTTATGAAAGACTGAGGTTACTTTCTATTGCCTTGTGGGTTGTACTTAGCTGTCAGATTGAAGGGGAGGGTTGAGCTATGCCAGGAGAGTGCAGGAGACCTTGTACTTTGCCTCCTTCTAACAATGTCCTTTCCTAAACACATTTGATAACCTGTATGTGATAATTTATGTTTTAATATTCTAGTTTTGTGTAGGATTCTATATTTCCACTGCCCCTTCGTGGAACATTGTGAGAAATCCTTTGTGTATGTTTTCAAACCCCTTTCCCTAACCTTTGCTCAAGAAGTCAAACAAAGAAACCCTTGTGAAAATCATTTCAAAGAATTTTGTGGCACCCTTTCCTTTAATTCAACAACTTCACAATTTTCTTTTTCTGTTCACCCATTTCCTGCCATGCTTCTTGTAGCAGCTTCTCTAGGGATGGAATCGATGCATGGTCATACTTGTTCTCTTGGGAAGCATTTCATGTTTGGAGGAGGTAACATTTGAGGCATGCTGGGTTTGAGAGTATGTGCACCCCTCACGATTTAGGCTTACACCTGATCTGAGGATGAGGATGCCACAGACCTGAGGGAAGGATGAAAGTGCTGTGGAGCCTCTTGGGGCTGGTGTGATATTATTTTGGTGTGTTATAAATAGGCGTATAATACCCCTACCATACACAAAAAAGAATACTATCTCCACCGGCAGGGGAAATCTATATGTTTATATAAAGGAGATAGAAATGAAAAATGTACTCAATGACTTGACCGTGCACCATAGGATCCCAGATTACCCGGCACACTAAGTCCGTAAAAAATAGACTGTATGCTACAATATATCAAAAATAATATATAAATTTATTCAGAACGAAGTAATTCCCAAATTTATAACACATGTAGAATGTTTAATGTTTTAGCAGAGTGCCTATTGTGTTGATAAGTGTTAGGAGTTTGTTCAGATGATATGTCTAGGTATTAGGTTTTTTGTTCCACTGCGTTTTGATGTTTTTGGGTCGATTTATGTTTTTACTTGAACTTACTTTGTTCTGAATAAATTTATATAATATTTTTGATATATTGTAGCATACAGTCTATTTTTTACGGACTTAGTGTGCCGGGTAATGCGTGATATTATTTTGGAACATGCTGGCAAACTGGCAGACAATGGAGGCAACACTGCGAAGAGGAAGTGGAAAGGAATGAGACTCGCAATACTATGAACGTCAGCTGTGTGATCGCTAGAATGGATTGTGGCTGTGAGGCAGGGTGAGGTGGCGGTGGCAATTGTAGAGCTGTTGCAGTGGGAAGCTGGAAAGGAAGAGAAGGAGGCAGAGTCAGGACAACTGCAGAAAGAGCGAATGTGTGTAGATGAGGAGAGGCAGAAAGGGCTGGCACATCAGGAGGAAGATGTGGGGAACGTGATGGAGGAGCAGAGATACAAAAGAGCAGCCAGGGCTGCAACCTTAGGATACACAATGAAGTTCAGGAAGAAGGGGAGATGAAGGGGCAGAAGCTACAAGATGAGGTGGAACACAAGGTGATGGTTGGGGCGCAGGGTGTGCACGCACAGCAGGAGGAATTGCAGCTCGAGGTGCAACAAGAGAGTCATTCAGGCAAGTAGGAAAAGGGCCAGTATGGGGAAAATGAGCAGTCAGAGCTGTATGAGAAAGCGCAGTATGTGCAACATGACTCAGTAGATGACAGGCAGGACCAGGAGGAGCGCCAGGAAGAGGTGCAATATGAGTGAAGCCAGAGAAAGTGTGGCAAGGGGAGGAGGATTGGCAGCCAGAGCAGGGGAACACTGGTCACGCTGATTCTGGTTGCTCTTGTGGAGGGTATATGGTTGGGTAAAGGACATCAAAGTGACATGGAACTGCCACATGAATGTCTATAACAGGACTGGGTTTGACAGTCCATCCTGCTGCCCAGGGGGAAGATGCAGGCTGAGAGTGCAAAGTTGTGTACAAGCTCTTCAACAAATGTGTGAGGATGGGCTTTTCAACTTTCCCCCACTTGCAAAAATTTATCGCTATGAAATGTATGCTGCAGTCAATATGTAACCAAATTTAATGGCAATATGAAGCAATCTGCAAGACCCACGTGGCATCCACCACACCTGCGTCCATGAAACCCATAGGTGATGCGCAGGAACCATCTGCCGATATATGTATTAATTTATTTATTGTGCATTTGTAAGGCACTTATACAACAAGTAAATTGTCTTTCAAAGTGCCCACAGGGCAACCGGGAGGGAACATAGGAGTAATTAGATATAACACTGTAAAATAGAGGCGGACTTACTAGGCCTTGTAAGCATTCAGAACATGCAAGTGCAGAGAGAGAGAAGGGGTGGGGGAATAGCGGGTAAGTGCTAGGTGCATCATAGATACATACATATATACCGGTCATTTCTCACCTCACTGTTGAACACAACAGTGTGAGATGCAATCTGGTATCAGCCAGAGCTATGAAGCTTGTGTGTATTCCCTGCACCACTGTTGGGGAAAAGGGTGGCAAAGTCTCGGGAGGATAGCTCAGCGGCAACATGCTCGCCTTGGAAGCAGGATGACACGGAGCAACACAGTTCGATTCCCGGGTCCGCGCTTAGAAACCTCTGGGTATTAAGCGCGTTATAAATAACCTATCATATCAAAGCCTGCATACGGGGGCAAACAACATGATTGCCTTTTTAGGCATGCAGGCACACATTGCTTGAATAGTGGGTTGCTGATCGCTTGGGCAAACTGGAGAAGTTCAAGATGCTCTGGAGCGTCAAATGTGTTCCCATCACCCCAATATCTCCAGAAAAGTGGAAAAGGAGTTGAGGGAGACTGGCAGAGGCTCAATGAGAAAATTGGAAGGAAGCAGCATTTCGGTATTAGGATGACCAAGAAAAGTATATTTGTTTGCTGCTAGTTCGTAGTGTGGAGACCGAGATAAATGTTTAAAGTTGCAGATAACGTATAGCAGTGACACCCACAGAATTATTCGGAGTTTACAGTGAGCTGCTACTGCCTTGCTTTGACATCTGTTTATCTATTGAATGACCTCCTTTTATGCAATGGTGGCAGTCTTTTTGCAACCTGAGCTCAAGCACCTGCTCTTCAACGAAAGGGTCCACCCTAACACCTAGGTCCACACACCCTCCATTCCCCACCATACCTGATAGTGAGTGATCTGTTTCCCACTGTTTCTTCCCCTGGTTACTTGTACATCTCATGCTGCCAAACTCTCCACCCTCCTCCTTCTCCGTCGTTAGATCCCTGCTCTCTACTTCCTTCACTGTGCCCTTCCACCGATGATTGGTAAAGCACTCCATTGCTTCCTGAAGCTAGGTCTGCGCTCAATAAATACCCTACTAATAATGATCGTAATGATAATAATAATAATTCGGCCATGCCATAACTTGCATGTTTGAGTGGACTGTCAATGTATTACTTACTTTTCTCCTTTGCTACTTTTTCTGTGTGTTATCTTTATTATGAATTCCCGCTCTGAATGTATAGGTTTGATATTTTAGTTTGTGGTGTTTTTTTTATCAGATATATCACTTTGTTTTAGGCGAGGAATTATTAGCTGCTAGCTTGATCGATTTTACTGTTCTGCACTTTGCTAGATATTCCTTTTGTTTTCAGTCTATTGCTTCTGAAGATGGTATTTGGTAGAAATCTGTTGTGTAGCTTCATGTTTACTTTTTGATGAAGCAGCTTTGTAGAGTTTTTAACTTTCCTTAGATTTAGGAAGAACTACTTTTTGTTTGTGGTATTTTACTGACGTTACAATTAAATTAGACTTTATGGACTGTGGAACACACATTATTATGTTTGTGTCTCTTGGGTAGCAGAGAGAATCCGAAAGATTCTCATGTTTTCAGTTTTGATGTAGGATGAATAACTTCAGAAAGGCTTATGTGTGACATTATCACTTATAATGTTGCTGGTGGAGAAGGGGTGCGGGCCCCCCGGGCGGCCAGGAGAAGCCACCTGCTTTGAGATGCGACCCTTGGAGGTTGCGACCACAGTCCTGCATGTAGGTATGGATGAAGCCTTTTATTTTGCTCCTGGGAGTTGATTCCTCCTGTCCAGAGCAGGATGTGGTAACAATAACTTAAAGACAGATGCAAATGTGTGTTATTCTTGTTCAAGATGGATTCACACTAAACGTTTATGTCAGAAATACATGAAAATCCCATTCTATTCTGATAAGAAAACCCAATATTTAGGCAAAAAAGTGATTAAGGGTGTAAATAGTTGACAAAGAGTCATGGTATGTGTGCTACGACTGTGGGACAATCGTAAGAAGATAGCCATTCATTATTAAGGTACAATGTTAGGCCAATAAATATGTTACATAAAATGAGGCCTTTCATCTTTCCCCTACTTACTAACATACATGCCATAGTCATATTCAGTCATTTAAAATGCAATTTTGGAAATATCTCCCGTGTTGTGCACTACAGGAAAAATGACTGAGACTTGTACCTTGAGGCAGAAGGCGCAAAGCGAATTATATTGTATGATACTACCAACATTAATTAGATTTGGAGAAATTATGAAATGCAAAAAAATCAGGAAAATATAGATGAAGATTAACATGAGTGAAAACAGTGACATTTACAAGATGCCATAGCTCTTGACTGGTATGACTCAGAGAGATTATCTAAAAACTTTACCAACTTAACTTTGAGATAACTATGCAATTAAATTATTACCATATCATTCTGAAAAATATTTAAATTAACGTTCGAGCTGCCTAACCCTAACACATAGAGAACCAGAAACATTTGCCCTTTCCCAAAAATATATCATCCGTATAAATAACTAATATGCAAATAGCCAAAATAATTGTTGGATGTTTATGACACCCTTTAATAAAATAATGCACAAAGTGACACCTCAGCTATGAAAGAAGTAGGCATATTTATTTTTGTATATATTTGATCTTTTATCAGACCGTTCTAGCTGAAATGCTGTGCCTAAGGACAACAGCACAGATTCGGTTAGCATGCCCTGGACCGGGTGCCTGCCATAGCTATGTAGTGGCATAGCTGGTGCAATGATACACAGAAAGGGGACATTTGACACCATAGAAAATAGACATGAATATGATATGCATTTAGGCAACGGGCCATTACTTGGATAGGAGATAGTAACATATACATGTTTGCGTTGCCTCAGGGATGGCACGCAGGGAGATTAGGGAAGGAGGCCAAGGTTGATCATGGAGCCCCCTTTGCAAGGAACTAACAGGCCGATTCATGGAATAATTAGCGCGGCGCAAGTGGGCAAAAACGTGCGATTCGCAGTGGAATAGCGAAAATCGCAGTGCAAGTGCGAAAATCGCACGAAAAGCAGCGCACGTCGATTCATGGAAGTCCGTGCGCGAGAAAACCAGCGGATGTGCGATAAAAAAGTGCGCGGCGCACGTTGGCGCACAGGCCATCAAACAGCGTGTGCCAGGTCACAGCGAAAATCGCACAGGCCACAGCGAAAATCGCACATAGCGCGGCGCACGCAACAAAAGTAGGCGGAACACGGGGCGTACCACTCGGAATGGGGAACAACTTGCCAAAATGTGGGCGTCACGGGGGAAGCACAGGGTACAAGTGCGCGGAACGCCCACACGCTCGCCTACAACACGTATTCATGGAATAGAATAGGGCAAAAAAGCGCACGCTCAAACCAGCGCACAGGCACAAACACGACCGCCACAAGAAAGCAGGCGGTAGCGCCTCTGCGCCTGGAAGAAATGTGCGCCAAAAGGTGCGCCAACAAATAGCACCTATATACAGCCATGATGAATGCCCAATACTGTGGCCCTCCAGGACAAATGACGTGCAAAGGGGTACCCACAAACACAGACACGCGCTGACAGAAAAAAAACGTGTGCGTGTATACCGGGGTGCGCGGGAAGTCTCACACGCGAATTGGCCGGGTACGTGGATTACAGGGGTGCGTGGGAAGTACCACACGCGATTTGTCAGGGTATGTGGATTGCAGGGGTGCGCGGGAAGTTCCACACGCGATATGGCCGTGTACGTGGATTTCAGGGGTGCGTGGGAAGTACCACACGCGATTTGGCCGGGTACTTGGATTTCAGGGGTGCGCGGGAAGTTACACACGCGATTAGGCAGGGTACGTGGATTTCAGGGGTACGCGGGAAGTTCCACACGCGATTTGGCCGTGTACGTGGATTTCAGGGGTGCGCGGGAAGTTCCACACGTGATTTGGCCGGGTACGTGGATTTCAGGGGTGCGCGGGAAGTTCCACACGCGATTAGTCAGGGTACGTGGATTACAGGGGTGCGCGGGAAGTTCCACACACGATTTGGCCGGGTACGTGGATTTCAGGGGTGCGCGGGAAGTTCCACACGCGATTAGTCAGGGTACGTGGATTACAGGGGTGCGCGGGAAGTTCCACACGCGATTTGGCCGGGTACGTGGATTTCAGGGGTGCGCGGGAAGCTCCACACGCGATTAGGCAGGGTACGTGGATTTCAGGGGTGCGCGGGAAGTACCACACGCGATTTGGCCGGGTACTTGGATTTCAGGGGTGCGCGGGAAGTTACACACGCGATTAGGCAGGGTACGTGGATTTCAGGGGTACGCGGGAAGTTCCACACGCGATTTGGCCGTGTACGTGGATTTCAGGGGTGCGCGGGAAGTTCCACACGTGATTTGGCCGGGTACGTGGATTTCAGGGGTGCGCGGGAAGTTCCACACGCGATTAGTCAGGGTACGTGGATTACAGGGGTGCGCGGGAAGTTCCACACGCGATTTGGCCGGGTACGTGGATTTCAGGGGTGCGCGGGAAGTTCCACACGCGATTAGTCAGGGTACGTGGATTACAGGGGTGCGCGGGAAGTTCCACACGCGATTTGGCCGGGTACGTGGATTTCAGGGGTGCGCGGGAAGCTCCACACGCGATTAGGCAGGGTACGTGGATTGCAGGGGTGCGCGGGAAGTTCCACACGCGATTTGGCAGTGTACGTGGATTTCAGGGGGGCGCGGGAAGTTCCACACGCGATTAGGCAGGGTACGTGGATTGCAGGGGTGCGCAGGAAGTTCCACACACGATTTGGCCGTGTATGTGGATTTCAGGGGTCCGCGGGAAGTACCACACGCGATTTGGCCGGGTACGTGGATTTCAGGGGTGCGCGGGAAGTTCCACACGCGATTAGGCAGGGTACGTGGATTGCAGGGGTGCGCGGGAAGTTCCACACGCGATTAGTCAGGGTACGTGGATTTCAGGGGTGCGCGGGAAGTACCACACGCGATTTGTCAGGGTACGTGGATTTCAGGGGTGCGCGGGAAGTTACACACGCAATTTGGCCGGGTACGTGGATTTCAGGGGTGCGCGGGAAGTTACACACGCGATTTGGCCGGGTACGTGGATTTCAGGGGTGCGCGGGAAGTTCCACACGCGATTAGGCAGGGTACGTGGATTGCAGGGGTGCGCGGGAAGTTCCACACACGATTTGGCTGTGTGCTCCCAGGTATTACCTGTACACCCTCCATGGCCCCTGCAGGCAGCACACACCACAGGGGACTACCCTGCACACCTGCTCATGTCACACACCACCCCCACCCCCCAGCAGTGCAGGGGCATCCTCCACCAGGCCCCCACCCATGTCACCCACCACCCCCACCCCCCAGCCACCAGGGGCAGCCTCCACCAGGCCCCCACCCATGTCTCCCACCACCCCCACCCCACAGCAGTGCAGGGGCATCCTCCACCAGGCCCCCACCCATGTCTCCCACCACCCCCACCCCCCAGCAGTGCAGGGGCAGCCTCCACCAGGCCCCCACCCATGTCTCCCACCACCCCCACCCCCCAGCCACCAGGGGCAGCCTCCACCAGGCCCCCACCCATGTCTCCCACCACCCCCACCCCCCAGCAGTGCAGGGGCATCCTCTACCAGGCCCCCACCCATGTCACCCACCACCCCCACCCCCCAGCCACCAGGGGCAGCCTCCACCAGGCCCCCACCCATGTCACCCACCACCCCCACCCCCCAGCAGTGCAGGGGCATCCTCCACCAGGCCCCCACCCATGTCTCCCACCACCCCCACCCCCCAGCAGTGCAGGGGCAGCCTCCACCAGGCCCCCACCCATGTCTCCCACCACCCCCACCCCCCAGCACTGTGGGGCACCTGCCAGCAGGCCCCCACCCATGTCACCCACCACCCCCACCCCCTAGCAGTGCAGGGGCAGCCTCCACCAGGCCCCCACCCCCCAGCCACCAGGGGCAGCCTCCACCAGGCCCCCACCCATGTCTCCCACCACCCCCACCCCCCAGCACTGTGGGGCACCTGCCAGCAGGCCCCCACCCATGTCACCCACCACCCCCACCCCCCAGCAGTGCAGGGGCAGCCTCCACCAGGCCCCCACCCATGTCTCCCACCACCCCCACCCCCAGCACTGTGGGGCACCTGCCAGCAGGCCCCCACCCATGTCACCCACCACCCCCACCCCCCAGCAGTGCAGGGGCAGCCTCCACCAGGCCCCCACCCATGTCTCCCACCACCCCCACCCCCAGCACTGTGAGGCACCTGCCAGCAGGCCCCCAGCCATGTCACCCACCACCCCCACCCCCCAGCAGTGCAGGGGCATCCTCCACCAGGCCCCCACCCATGTCTCCCACCACCCCCACCCCCCAGCAGTGCAGGGGCATCCTCCACCAGGCCCCCACCCATGTCACCCACCACCCCCACCCCCCAGCCACCAGGGGCAGCCTCCACCAGGCCCCCACCCATGTCTCCCACCACCCCCACCCCCCAGCAGTGCAGGGGCATCCTCCACCAGGCCCCCACCCATGTCTCCCACCACCCCCACCCCCCAGCAGTGCAGGGGCATCCTCCACCAGGCCGCCACCCATGTCTCCCACCACCCCCACCCCCCAGCCACCAGGGGCAGCCTCCACCAGGCCCCCACCCATGTCTCCCACCACCCCCACCCCCCAGCAGTGCAGGGGCATCCTCCACCAGGCCCCCACCCATGTCTCCCACCACCCCCACCCCCCAGCAGTGCAGGGGCACCCTCCACCAGGCCCCCACCCATGTCTCCCACCACCCCCACCCCCCAGCACTGTGGGGCACCTCCCAGCAGGCCCCCACCCATGTCACCCACCACCCCACCCCCCAGCAGTGTAGGGGCATCCTCCACCAGGCCCCCACCCATGTCTCCCACCACCCCCACCCCCCAGCCACCAGGGGCAGCCTCCACCAGGCCCCCACCCATGTCTCCCACCACCCCCACCCCCCAGCAGTGCAGGGGCATCCTCCACCAGGCCCCCACCCATGTCTCCCACCACCCCCACCCCCCAGCAGTGCAGGGGCACCCTCCACCAGGCCCCCACCCATGTCTCCCACCACCCCCACCCCCCAGCACTGTGGGGCACCTGCCAGCAGGCCCCCACCCATGTCACCCACCACCCCCACCCCCCAGCAGTGCAGGGGCAGCCTCCACCAGGCCCCCACCCATGTTTCCCACCACCCCCAGCCCCCAGCACTGTGGGGCACCTGCCAGCAGGCCCCCACCCATGTCACCCACCACCCCCACCCCCCAGCAGTGCAGGGGCAGCCTCCACCAGGCACCCACACATGTCCCCCTGCCCCCAGGTCCTGACGATACTCAATCATGGCAGTAATGGGCAGCATACC
The DNA here is from genome assembly GCF_040938575.1 of Ambystoma mexicanum. Classification (NCBI taxonomy): domain Eukaryota; kingdom Metazoa; phylum Chordata; class Amphibia; order Caudata; family Ambystomatidae; genus Ambystoma; species Ambystoma mexicanum. The sequence continues at coordinate 769,345,474 of NC_090933.1, read as the reverse complement.
CAGCACAAACACCCAGGCAAGGATTGCATCCACCCACATAGTGAATGCAATTACATGATACAACCCCAATGGCAAGTCTGTAAATGAACACATGTCCGTCACACACACATACACAATGGGTGCAAGTGAATGTCAAAACCCATATCATGACATCTATGAAACCAATGAGAAAATACCACAAGTGAAAGTTAAAAAAACATGTATTAAAGATGAAAAATAAGTAAACAAATCAAACATACAACAATGGGGATAACAAAATAAATGGTCCATGTCCGAGTACAAATGTAAAAATAAAAAAAACAAAGTAATCCAAAAACAAATGTTGTCCAAAGCAATATCATGTGGAAGGAAAATAATGAAAAACCATTTCCTCATGGTGAACACAATAATTAATAAAAAAAATGTTTCTTCAAAAAGCAAACTATATACACGAATATTCCAGGGTCCATGAGCCCAACACCATAAATGAAACCTACTACTACCTAATGAAAATAATATATACAAAAAAGTGGCCATTGTCCGAGCGGTCCAAAAAAATAAAAATTAATAAAGGAAACCTAACACTAACTAACTAAATAACTATATACAAAGGCAGCGGGCAAGTCCTGCGGCTCACTCGGTGATGTTGCTTGCCAGGGCATCATCGAACTCCATGTCGATGTCCTGGAGGCGGGACTCTGTCCTGGCCCTGAGGTCTCGCAGGGATAACCCCATGTCCAGCTCAAACTCCCTGCGAGCTTCCTCGAGGCACTCAGCCCGCCTCAACGCCCGACGCATGGAGAACTCCGCCCTGACCATGGTGAGCCGCTCCTCTTCCGCCCGCTGCCGCTCCGCACCTATCCGCTGGACCAACTGCTCCCACACGGAAGACACCACCATCCCAGGGTTGCCCTGCCCTCCAGCCGATGCCTGCCCCTCTGATCTTGATGGCCCCGAGCCATGATGCCTCCCACGTCGAGCCTGCTGCTGCCTCCGACGCCACTGCCTCTGCCAGCACAACGGCATCCAGGCTGATGGAAACCACCGACGCCGTCGTGCACATGCCCTGCCCGATGATGCTGTCACATCTTCCATCTGCTGGGGTGCAGTTGCTGTGTTGTCCACCCCTGCTGGACCTCCGACTCCCAACTGTGGCAGGGATGGCATCCCCACCGAGCTGGCTGCATTGGTCGGGGCAGGTCCACAGGGGGCCCTGGTGGCATCTGGGCCGGAAGACGGCAAGGAGAACGACTGGTGTATAGCCTGCACAGAGGAGGAGAGGGCCGCCAGATTGGCCAACATATGCAGGAAACCCCCGAACATGGCCGATCCCAATTGGGCCACGTCGGCACGGTGCACTTCGTGATGACGTGCGTGCTCCTCCTGGGAAGCACGCACGGCATCACGAATCACAGCCATGCGCATCGCGACCCCAATCAGGACCTTCTCCACACGGCCAGGGGTTCCCACGTCCGCAGGTGGAGGGGAGTCAGGTGACATGGACATCCCCTCTACCTGCGGATGGGCCTGGGACGGGGCATCCCTGCTGGTGCATGGTGGTGCACTCACAGGGTCAGGGACAGCGACATGCACAGGCCCCTCCACGGTGACCTGTGCTGCCTCCTGCCCCTGTCCCTGGACTGCACCACTTGCACCAGCAGGGATGCCCCCACCAGGCCCCATGTGTGCCCCAGTGGCGGCCTCCTCCTCCTCTGTGCAAACCACCAACCTGGATGGCTCCTCACCGTCTCCCACCGTAGCAGGCCCCTGTGGGGGCTCACCCACCCCTTCCGCTGCAGCCGTGGGGGCATCCCCGCCGCCTTGCTCCACAGCGCTGTCTCCGCCCTCTTCTTCACTAGCCGCTGCGTAGAGGGAGACAAAGAACACAAGCATCAGGGCACTGTACAATGGTCCCCTAGACAGGAAGCAATAGCAGATGAGCACCTCTGTCAAAGTACACTTCCATCATGTCCCTCCACAACACATGGGTCAGTCCAGGCAAAACACACACAGTAACAGGCATGGTGCATTGCCATGGACATTTCCATGCATGTCCAATGGACTCTTGAAACATTCAATGATATGTAACTCACATGCATCATGGCTCATGCCTATCACATGCACACACTTCACCTCAGTCACATCCATCTGGCCCCAAACACACCAAACACAGCGGATACAAGGGTAATTTGGCTGCTTCACTGAATCTGTGCATTGTCACACACATGTGTCATGCATCCATGGCATGCACAAGTCACAGACACGCAGGTCAGGCACACAAACATGGCTACCATATATGTACCTGGCGTCAGCACCCATCCCTCACCCCCACCCATGTCCAGGTACAGAGACTGGCATGCTCTCATGTTCAAAATCTGCATAGGGCTCCCCATGCGGCATTTGAACACATGCAACAACCATGTGGGTCACACATCACTGGTCGCACATGCATTACCATGATGTCCCTGCACACATACATGCATACATGGCCTATGGCACACATACAGGCAAGTATCATAGAACCAGCACACTGCAACATGCCCTGTCTCACACAGTAATGCTTTGACACTTACCGCTCAAATCCAGACGGGCCTCCCTCTCAAGGATCTGGGCGTGGAGCGCTGGGCGTACGCGTTCCAGGACCCTCATCTGGATGGAACTCATGCGGCCCCGGCCCCCCTCCACGAGGCGCCGGGCCTTCACAAGGGTCCTGGACCTCAAGTCCTCCCAGCGCTTCTTGATCTTCAGGACGTTGCGGGTTGCCACCCCCTCCGCGTTGATGGCAACCACACAGTCAGCCCAGATCCTCTCCCGTCCTTCCTTGCTGGCGCGGGACGATCCAAAGAGGGCATCATACTGCCCCAGGACATGCTCCACCAGGACACCAACTTCGGTGGCAGTGAAGCTGGTGCCCCTCTGCCCCTCTGGCCTGGGGTTGCCACTGGTGCCAGATGTGGAAGTGCCCGACATTGCAACCCCAGAGGCAGGTGTTGGTGGGCAACTGGGTCCTGGGGCTGGGCTGTGGAGCGATGTAATCCCAGTCGGGAGTCTTCAGTTCCAGCAGGGGTGGACACAGCAACTGGACCCCTGCAGATGGCTGATGTGCAGGCACCAAATGGCAGGGCACGGTGGCAGCAGGCAGTCAGGCAGGCAGGCAGCAGCAGATGGCACGTGGGAGGCTGCTCGGGCACTGGGGGGCAGTAACTCGGCCTTCTGGGCAGGAGCGTGGTCTTCCGTGTGTTTTCGCGTGGCCAGCTTGATACGGAGTGATTTGGCACGTGAAAATCCTGCACGTCAGCGTGAAATCCGAGGAAAGGCCCTTAGCGCGTAAGCGCGTCAGCACGCATACACGATTCTATTGGACCAGAGTCCCTCAGCGTGTAAGCGCGTCTGTGACGTGACCCGCACGGGTGTTCCCCACTCAGCACGTGATGACGGAGCACACGTGGAAATACTGCACGTCAGAGTGTCATCGCGTGTAATTGGACAAAAGTGCGTGTACACGCGATTGGCCTATGTACGTGTATTTCATGGGTGCGCGGGCACTTACACACGCAAGTACGTCAGCGCACCTGTATCCCGTGGTGCGTAGGAATTTCCACACGCTATTGGACTGGGAACTGGATTCCAGGGGTGCGCGGGTCACACGCTCGCCTAGAACACGCGCAAAGCATACATTTGCGCACTTTAACAATAACAAGCTCAGACGCCAGGATGAACATACCGTTCCTAGCAGCAGTGGCAGTGGGCTACCAAAGGAGGAGGAGGAGGATAGTCAGGGCCAGAATATTCACACCCAGAACCAGCCTTTTCGGGATGCCTGATGACCAGGTGTATGGGAGGTACAGGTTTCCACCACACATAATACTGGACCTGGTGAGTGAGTGGGAGGATGACCTCACATCACCCACCCTGTGCTCCCAAGCACTCAGCCCCCTGGAGAAGGTCCTCAATGTACTGCACTTCTTAGCCACTGGATCATTTCAGCGGACAAGTGCCATAATGGGTGGGGTGTCACAGGCCACCCAGTCACGCTGCCTACACCAGGTCTTGAACATCATCACTGCACGCCCATCAGTCCGCAGGCACATATACCTGCCCAGAACACCTGCAGAAAGGCATGCTGCCGCCCTGGATTTTTACGGTGTGGCACGATTCCCCAAAGTGCTAGGTGCCATCGACTGCACCCATGTGGCTCTACGTCCCCCCAGGGCATCTGAGCACATCTATAGGAACCGCAAGCACTGGCATTCCATCAACGTGCAGGTAGCATGTAATGCCAAGGGAATCATCACCTCAGTATATGCCAACTATCCCGGGTCCACCCACGACAGCTTCATTTACCGAATGTCCACCCTAAGCCGGGACCTAGAAGCTGGGCGGCATGGCGATACATGGCTGCTTGGTGAGTATGTATGCCACTGCACATGCATGCATGTTGGATACTGAGCAAGGTCACAACCCCACCAATGATACCAATCACCACCTCCACAGGGGACAGTGCCTACCCTCTCAGCCCCCACATGATGACGCCAATTCGGAACCCCACCACGCCACCCGAGGTAAGATATAACACAGCCCACATTACGACCCTGGGCATAGTGGAGCGCACATTCGGAGTGCTAAATTCACGCTTTCGCTCCCTTGACCGTTCTGGCGGCCAGCTGTTATACGCTCCCCCAGTAGTGTGCAGGATCATAGTGGCAGCATGTGTCCTGCACAACGTTGCACCACGCCGGGGCCTGGCCGTGGACATGGTGGTGGCCCCACATCCCCAACCACATGCACAGCCGCTGCGCATGGGAGGGGAGGCAGCCCGTACACAGCTAGTGGCTAATTACTTCACATAGAAATCACACCCCTGTGGAGTGCACACTGCCCTGGCACATTCCATCTGACAATCAATGATGACTCAACCTGACACTGATCCTGAATGTCTGGGGAATGAACCGTGAATACCATATCAGCCTGAGATTGTTCACCTGGAAGTGTCACAATGTGTGCATCCCTACCCACACAGACACCACCAATGCAGTTTTGTGAAGTTACACATTGAAGCAGCTAAAATGAATACCCACTTGCAAAATGCAACAAGAGGACAGTGCCATGTCAGCCAACCCAACCCCAGCACCGCCACACGACACACCGTGCCATGTCATGCTATTTGCAGGTAAACAAAGTAATCCCCACAACATGACACTAGTGTCACTATGTACAGTGTCCCTATTAGAAACCTGCAACACCTGAAATGCTCACAGCAATGCCGGACCAACAACATACTTGAGCACGTACTACCATTAACATGACATCACAAATGTTACATATTAGTAGTCTCACCACCTGGAAATGCCTGCACTCCCACCACTACCAACTGTGCAGTGTTGGCGCCATGTAGAGTTGTAGGTGCACTGCTGCCAACATGGACCCCATCTCCAGACTAGAGGTCCTTGTGTAGACATGAGGAAGGGACCTGCAAATTGGGAGGTAGACACAGAAGATGAGTTACACATCAATGCAACATGCAGTGTACAACACAACAGCAATATGCACTAGGAATGTATACACAGTATTGACTACAGACTGCCCACACAGCTCATGGGAGTCCAACGTCACTGTGTAATTCACTGTCACTTGGGCACACCCTTTGCAAGCCCATGGAAACGGGAAGCAGGAGGGGTGTGTGTGACTCAAACCCAAGCATCTGAACCAAATACATTACAAGCCTGCATGTGCCCAGCCACAATGCAGCGTATGCCCACAGGAACCACGGAAGCCAACAAATCGTCCCAAAAAAATAGGGAATAAAATAAATAAAAATAAAAATAAAAATAAGAAACAATCAAAAATGGCCATTGATGGGCCCGGGGGGTTGGGGAGGCCACCCAGGAGGTCCGAGGACAGGATGCACACCAGAACCCACCTGCGTGGATCCTGGGAAAATAAAACACCTCCATGGGCTCATGGCCCACACGGCTACCCTATTGTGGGAGTATCACTGCTGTCGCTATTATCACCCTGTGCAGCTGCATCCGGAGGTGGTTGCACTATGGGAGGCAGCTCACGCAAGGCCCTAGTCTGCTCCTCCATGGCTGCAAGCATGCGGGTGTGGTAGGTCTGGTTCTGGAGGATGAGTGTGCGGAGGTCCCCATGCAACAACTCACGGGATGCCCGGACCTCCGCCCTCGTTGCCTGCATCTCAGCTGAGAGCGTACGGGTGAGACGCTCCAGCTGCTGTTCTGTCCTTTGGTGTGTTGAAGCCTCAAGCTCAACAAGAGTCGTCCTGAGGTGAAGGAGCTCCTGCCTCAGGGCTTCCCTGTGGCCCTGGGACTCAATGGAGATGGCCTCCTGCAGAGTCGCCAGTGCCGCCCGCCTGTCCCTGTTGGACCCCAACATGTCCTCCCTGTGTGACTGGCAGATGGAGTCCGTTGCCTGCTCTAGTCGCTCCATCAGCCTTTCTGGGGGGACAATGGAAGTGGCCACCCTATCCATGGCCTGAGCCATCATCTCGGATGATGCAGCCTGTTGAGTTGCCATACCGTAAATGGATTGCTCCCATGCGGTATTGCCAGGTGGCGTACGGCCACCACGTCGGCGGGCACCACACCTGTCTGGGGCAAGGCGAACTGCGCCTTGCTGTGCCGGCACTGCCTGAGGCTGCAGGACTGCATTCCCCCTCTGATCTGCTGGCCCAGGAACAGAATCAGATGTCGCGGAGTGTGACCCTGCATCCGTAACCACCAAAGGCGTAGCTGCCAACACTGACATCCCCATGGAGGGTTCTGACCCTGGTGCAGGTGGGTGAGACAGAACAGAATCCCTCCCTGGAACACTCACCTGCGACGGCACGTAGGTCTCATCCGAATCAACACCTGAGTACAGCTCGGGGGAGGTGCAGCCAGAGACACCCCTTGAGAGCACGACCTGCAGCACTTGTGGGTTCTCCCCCACCACCACACCACGTCCCTCACTGGTGGTTGGTCGGCCCTCGGACCCCTCCTGGGTCTGCACCATCTCCACAACCCCAGCAGTATCAGGTGCGTCTTCCCCTGCAAAGACATAAAAACAAAGAAATGGAAACAGGCATTAGCACCATGGCACACAATGAGGGCTGAGAAGCAAGAGAACCAGTACTTGATTGACACATGTCCCACATGACTAAAACCCTCCCATGCATGCACCCTCACTGCGTATGAAGTGCAGGCAAATGGCACACACTGATGACACTAAGATGGAAGATGAACACATTTTCTGCATGCTGCCTGGCAGTGGCATCACACATTGGCCTGTGATTGCCAGGTGAAACACACATGCCATCACACAGATGGCATGTACCATTGCTATTGAGTGAAGATGGAGAGGAGGGCAGCACCTATTCATTCAGTCCAGTTCCCGCATGTACTCGCTTTTCTAATTCTAACAGGTCAGATTTTTCACCTGGAGCTGCCAGTCTGAAATGGTCCAATTGCACAGGGACATGTGTGTACAAATGATATCCAGGTAACAAAGTCACTCCACTTTACCATAGCCATGTCAGACATGTGACTAGTGGACAGCGACATGCCTAGTAAAAGTGGGGGAATGCAAACAATCTGACTGAATGAACAGTGAAAAATAAGCAACAATGTTGTGGCAAGGTGAAACTTCAAGGGCAACTGGCGTGCAGTTGGGCTAGATGCCTACTGTTGGCAGAAGGGATACTGCTATGGCCAAATGCAGCTGCGCAGGAAGGATTGCATGAAGCACATGGCTGACCCATACGACTCAGGCGCACACACTCTCACCTGGCACACAAACACAAGCCCTCACACACACACCATGCACATGGATGACACACACATGCATGTGCACTCACCGGACAATGCCTCGTAATCAGCCAGATCTCCCACGCCTTGGATCTGTTCCTCCGTGACGTAGGTCCCAGCGACTGACTCATGTGGAGTGAGTTCCATGTCTACTACTGGAGACCCACCTCCAGTCACTAGAGTTGCGGCATGACTTGAGGCCAGCTTACTCTTTGCCCTGCGCTTTAGGTCATTCCAGCGCTTATAGCAATCATTGGCTGTGCGCCTCACGATTCCAAGGGCACTTACGATGTCCGCAACGGTCTGCCAGTGTGCCTGGCGTTGTGCAGGTGTGGTCTTGGATCCTGCAACAATGACCATCTCGTTGTCATGTGCGGACACATACTCGACAAGTGCATTCAGTTCGTCATCCGTGAAGCAGGGCTTCCTGGACGGGCCAGACTGTGTAGCCGTGTCTGGGGCATCAGCCTGTGCCGGACGAGCACTCTTCCTCTTCCGCTTGGAAGGTGGTGGTGATCCTGAGTGTCCTGCGCCGCTCTGGACACTAGGGGCAGGAGCCCTGGTGGACTCTGTATCAGGAGTGTGGGATTGCACACTCAGCATGGGAGTTGGTGCAGGCATTGGCTCTAGTGTGATGGTGTCAGGGGGAATGTCAGCAGCATGGACTAGGACCGACACTGTCCTGGCTGGGTGTGTGAGGGCTGGGGTGGATGGAGCCGCAGCTGCCCCTGCAGCCTCCTCGCCCTGCCTCCTTGGTGCAGCAGATGACCTTGCTGGCCCAGATGCACGTGGCATGGTGACATCAACGTGCACCAGCGCACGTGTCATAGGCCTGCTGACCTGGAAGTCAGCCATGGAGTCAGCCAGATCTGGTGCCACAATGGGCTGGTCCAACAAGGGCTGAGCATGGATGGTGTCAGCCACATCAGCCTCAACGGGAGGGGGGGGGGATTATGGGTGCCCTTGACTGGTCCTCCACACATGGGGGGACAGGCTCACCCTGCAAGTAACGACCACGTCCCCTACTGGATCCACCACGGCCACCACTTGTGGCTCTTCCACCTTTGCCACCCTTACGGAATCCTCGCCTCCCAGCCATGGCACTGATGTAAATGTGCGTATGGGAGTGGCTGTAAACTATTGTCCTGGGCAATTGGGGGTCAAAGGGGTTGGGTACCAGATGGTAATTGTATCCTAGTGCTCTTGCAAGGCTGATTGTAACCCCTGGGGAAAGATGACGGGTCACGCTACGCACAGGAGCCCCAAAAAAGGGAGATGACGTGCACGCAACCCCTCCTAGACCACGTGTGCAGAAAGAAAAACCTGCACTACGCTGTGGCACCCAGTAACACAAGAATGAACGTATGCGTGTCACACGCAGCCTAGAATGACCTCTGAAGGGGTAGGCTACACACGGGGCAAGCACAGATGTTAGATACGTGCGTGACTCACCGTCTGCCTGGTAAACGAGAGAGCACGTTTGGTTGGCAACACCCCCGCCAAAAGAAGATTTGTACGCTGTCTGAGGAGACAGGACAACAGTAGAAGGGAACACTGTTTGAGGGAACAGGCCCAGGTAAACCAGTAAAAGAGAAAAAAGAGAAAAAGCTGTCAGAGGTAACAGGGAATACCAACTTGAAACGCCGTGAAGTAAATCGCGTGTGAAACGACAAGAAGTACAGAATTCACCCACTCGCTCTCCACGAAAAGCACGTACAAGGAAAACGTGTTCTACACGTACCTTTTATACAGGCCCACACGTCCTGCGTCACTTACGCGGCGTGTACGCGCTAGGGCCATTTCCACCAATTACATGCTTTGTCACTTCTGCGTGTAGGGCCATTTCCACCAATTACACGCTTTGTCACTTCTGCGTGTAGGGCCATTTCCACCAATCACACGCTTTGTCACTTCTGCGTGTAGGGCCATTTCCACCAATCACACGCGATTACACTCTGACGTGCAGTCTTTCCACGTGTGCTCTGTCATCACGTGCTGTGTGGGAAACACCTGTGCGGGTCACGTCACAGACGCGCTTACGCGCTGAGGGCCTTTCCTCGGTTTTCACGCTGACGTGCAGGATTTTCACGTGCCAAATCACTCCGTACCAAGCTGGCCACGCGTACGCACACGGAATACCACGCTCCTGCCCGGAAGGCCGAACTACTGCCCCCCAGAGCCCCGAGCACGCTCCCACCTGCTGCTGCCTGACTGCCTGCTGCCCCTGGTGGCTGGGGGGTGGGGGTGGTGGGAGACATGTGTGGGGGCCTGGTGGAGGATGCCCCTGCACTGCTGGGGGGTGGGGGTGGTGGGTGACATGGGTGGGGGCCTGGTGGAGGGTGCCCCTGGTGGCTGGGGGGTGGGGGTGGTGGGAGACAAGGGTGTGGGCCTGGTGGAGGATGCCCCTGCACTGCTGGGGGGTGGGGGTGGTAGGAGACATGGGTGGGGGCCTGGTGGAGGCTGCCCCTGGTGGCTGGGGGGTGGGGGTGGTGGGAGACATGGGTGGGGGCCTGGTGGAGGATGCCCCTGGTGGCTGGGGGGTGGGGGTGGTGGGAGACATGAGTGGGGGCCTGGTGGAGGGTGCCCCTGGTGGCTGGGGGGTGGGGGTGGTGGGAGACATGGGTGGGGGCCTGGTGGAGGGTGCCCCTGCACTGCTGGGGGGTGGGGGTGGTGGGAGACATGGGTGGGGGCCTGGTGGAGGGTGCCCCTGGTGGCTGGGGGTGGGGGTGGTGGGTGACATGGGTGGGGGCCTGGTGGAGGGTGCCCCACAGTGCTGGGGGGTGGGGGTGGTGGGAGACATGAGTTGGGCATGAGTGGGGGCCTGGTGGAGGATGCCCCTGCACTGCTGGGGGGTGGGGGTGGTGGGTGACATGGGTGGGGGCCTGGTGGAGGATTCCCCTGCACTGCTGGGGGTGGGGGTGGTGGGAGACATGGGTAGGACATGGGTGGGGGCCTGCTGGCAGGTGCCCCACAGTGCTGGGGGGTGGGGGTGGTAGGAGACATGGGTGGGGGCCTGGTGGTGGGTGCCCCTGGTGGCTGGGGGGTGGGGGTGGTGGGAGACATGAGTGGGGGCCTGGTGGAGGCTGCTCCTGCACTGCTGGGGGGTGGGGGTGGTGGGAGACATGGGTGGGGGCCTGGTGGAGGCTGCCCCTGGTGGCTGGGGGGTGGGGGTGGTGGGAGACATGGGTGGGGGCCTGGTGGAGGATGCCCCTGCACTGCTGGGGGGTGGGGGTGGTGGGAGACATGGGTGGGGGCCTGGTGGAGGGTGCCCCTGGTGGCTGGGGGGTGGGGGTGGTGGGAGACATGGGTGGGGGCCTGGTGGAGGATGCCCCTGCACTGCTGGGGGTGGAAGAAGACATGGGTGGGGGCCTGGTGGTGGGTGCCCCTGGTGGCTGGGGGGTGGGGGTGCAGGGGGACATGAGCAGGTGTGCAGGGTAGTCCCCTGTTTTGTGGGCTGCCTGCAGAGGCCGTGGAGGGTGTACAGGGAACACCTGTGAGGACCCACCCAGCCTAATCGCGTGTGTAACTTCCCACGCACCCCTGTAATACACGTACCAAGCCAAATCGCGTGTGAGAATTCCCGCGCACCCCTGAAATACACGTACCCTGCTGAAATTGCGTGTAAAACTTCCCGCGCACCCCTGAAATACACGTAGCACGCTGGGAGACATGAGTGGGGGCCTGGTGGAGGGTGCCCCTGGTGACTGGGGGGTGGGGGTGGTGGGAGACATGGTTGGGGGCCTGGTGGAGGGTGCCCCTGGTGGCTGGGGGGTGGGGGTGGTGGGTGACATGGGTGGGGGCCTGGTGGAGGGTGCCCCACAGTGCTGGGGGGTGGGGGTGGTGGGAGACATGAGTTGGGCATGAGTGGGGGCCTGGTGGAGGGTGCCCCTGGTGGCTGGGGGGTGGGGGTGCTGGGTGACATGGGTGGGGGCCTGGTGGAGGATGCCCCTGCACTGCTGGGGGGTGGGGGTGGTGGGAGACATGGGTTGGACATGGGTGGGGGCCTGCTGGCAGGTGCCCCACAGTGCTGGGGGGTGGGGTGGTGGGAGACATGGGTGGGGGCCTGGTGGTGGGTGCCCCTGGTGGCTGGGGGGTGGGGGTGGTGGGAGACATGAGTGGGGGCCTGGTGGAGGCTGCCCCTGCACTGCTGGGGGGTGGGGGTGGTGGGAGACATGGGTGGGGGCCTGGTGGAGGCTGCCCCTGGTGGCTGGGGGGTGGGGGTGGTGGGAGACATGGGTGGGGGCCTGGTGGAGGATGCCCCTGCACTGCTGGGGCGTGGGGGTGGTGGGAGACATGGGTGGGGGCCTGGTGGAGGCTGCCCCTGGTGGCTGGGGGGTGGGGGTGGTGGGTGACATGGGTGGGGGCCTGGTGGAGGGTGCCCCACAGTGCTGGGGGCTGGGGGTGGTGGGAGACATGAGTTGGGCATGAGTGGGGGCCTGGTGGAGGATGCCCCTGCACTGCTGGGGGGTGGGGGTGGTGGGTGACATGGGTGGGGGCCTGGTGGAGGATGCCCCTGCACTGCTGGGGGGTGGGGGTGGTGGGTGACATGGGTGGGGGCCTGGTGGAGGGTGCCCCACAGTGCTGGGGGGTGGGGGTGGTGGGAGACATGAGTTGGGCATGAGTGGGGGCCTGGTGGAGGATGCCCCTGCACTGCTGGGGGGTGGGGGTGGTGGGTGACATGGGTGGGGGCCTGGTGGAGGATGCCCCTGCACTGCTGGGGGGTGGGGGTGGTGGGAGACATTGGTTGGACATGGGTGGGGGCCTGCTGGCAGGTGCCCCACAGTGCTGGGGGGTGGGGGTGGTAGGAGACATGGGTGGGGGCCTGGTGGTGGGTGCCCCTGGTGGCTGGGGGGTGGGGGTGGTGGGAGACATGAGTGGGGGCCTGGTGGAGGCTGCCCCTGCACTGCTGGGGGGTGGGGGTGGTGGGAGACATGGGTGGGGGCCTGGTGGAGGCTGCCCCTGGTGGCTGGGGGGTGGGGGTGGTGAGAGACATGGGTGGGGGCCTGGTGGAGGATGCCCCTGCACTGCTGGGGGGTGGGGGTGGTGGGAGACATGGGTGGGGGCCTGGTGGAGGGTGCCCCTGGTGGCTGGGGGGTGGGGGTGGTGGGAGACATGGGTGGGGGCCTGGTTGAGGATGCCCCTGCACTGCTGGGGGGTGGGGGTTGTAGGAGACATGGGTGGGGGCCTGGTGGTGGGTGCCCCTGGTGGCTGGGGGGTGGGGGTGCAGGGGGACATGAGCAGGTGTGCAGGGTAGTCCCCTGTTTTGTGGGCTGCCTGCAGGGGCCGTGGAGGGTGTACAGGGAACACCTGTGAGGACCCACCCAGCCTAATCGCGTGTGTAACTTCCCACGCACCCCTGAAATACACGTACCCTGCTGAAATCGCGTGTAAAACTTCCCGCGCACCCCTGAAATACACGTAGCACGCTGGGAGACATGAGTGGGGGCCTGGTGGAGGATGCCCCTGGTGACTGGGGGATGGGGGTGGTGGGAGACATGGGTGGGGGCCTGGTGGAGGGTGCCCCTGGTGGCTGGGTGGTGGGGGTGGTGGGTGACATGGGTGGGGGCCTGGTGGAGGGTGACCCACAGTACTGGGGGGTGGGGGTGGTGGGAGACATGAGTTGGGCATGAGTGGGGGCCTGGTGAAGGGTGCCCCTGGTGGCTGGGGGGTGGGGGTGGTGGGTGACATGGGTGGGGGCCTGGTGGAGGATGCCCCTGCACTGCTGGGGGGTGGGGGTGGTGGGAGACATGGGTTGGACATGGGTGGGGGCCTGCTGGCATTTGCCCCACAGTGCTGGGGGGTGGGGGTGGTAGGAGACATGGGTGGGGGCCTGGTGGTGGGTGCCCCTGGTGGCTGGGGGTGGGGGTGGTGGGAGACATGAGTGGGGGCCTGGTGGAGGTTGCCCCTGCACTGCTGGGGGGTGGGGGTGGTGGGAGACATGGGTGGGGGCCTGGTGGAGGCTGCCCCTGGTGGCTGGGGGGTGGGGGTGGTGGGAGACATGGGTGCGGGCCTGGTGGAGGATGCCCCTGCACTGCTGGGGGGTGGGGGTGGTGGGAGACATGGGTGTGGGCCTGGTGGAGGCTGCCCCTGGTGGCTGGGGGGTGGGGGTAGTGGGAGACATGGGTGGGGGCCTGGTGGAGGATGCCCCTGCACTGCTGGGGGGTGGGGGTGGTGGGTGACATGGGTGGGGGCCTGGTGGAGGGTGCCCCTGGTGGCTGGGGGGTGGGGGTGGTGGGAGACATGGGTGGGGGCCTGGTGGAGGATGCCCCTGCACTGCTGGGGGGTGGGGGTGGCAGGAGACATGGGTGGGGGCCTGGTGGAGGCTGCCCCTGGTGGCTGGGGGGTGGGGGTGGTGGGAGACATGGGTGGGGGCCTGGTGGAGGATGCCCCTGGTGGCTGGGGGGTGGGGTGGTGGGAGACATGAGTGGGGGCCTGGTGGAGGGTGCCCCTGGTGGCTGGGGGGTGGGGGTGGTGGGAGACATGGGTGGGGGCCTGGTGGAGGATGCCCCTGCACTGCTGGGGGGTGGGGGTGGTGGGAGACATTGGTTGGACATGGGTGGGGGCCTGCTGGCAGGTGCCCCACAGTGCTGGGGGGTGGGGGTGGTAGGAGACATGGGTGGGGGCCTGGTGGTGGGTGCCCCTGGTGGCTGGTGGGTGGGGGTGGTGGGAGACATGAGTGGGGGCCTGGTGGAGGCTGCCCCTGCACTGCTGGGGGGTGGGGGTGGTGGGAGACATGGGTGGGGGCCTGGTGGAGGCTGCCCCTGGTGGCTGGGGGGTGGGGGTGGTGAGAGACATGGGTGGGGGCCTGGTGGAGGATGCCCCTGCACTGCTGGGGGGTGGGGGTGGTGGGAGACATGGGTGGGGGCCTGGTGGAGGGTGCCCCTGGTGGCTGGGGGGTGGGGGTGGTGGGAGACATGGGTGGGGGCCTGGTTGAGGATGCCCCTGCACTGCTGGGGGGTGGGGGTTGTAGGAGACATGGGTGGGGGCCTGGTGGTGGGTGCCCCTGGTGGCTGGGGGGTGGGGGTGCAGGGGGACATGAGCAGGTGTGCAGGGTAGTCCCCTGTTTTGTGGGCTGCCTGCAGGGGCCGTGGAGGGTGTACAGGGAACACCTGTGAGGACCCACCCAGCCTAATCGCGTGTGTAACTTCCCACGCACCCCTGAAATACACGTACCCTGCTGAAATCGCGTGTAAAACTTCCCGCGCACCCCTGAAATACACGTAGCACGCTGGGAGACATGAGTGGGGGCCTGGTGGAGGATGCCCCTGGTGACTGGGGGATGGGGGTGGTGGGAGACATGGGTGGGGGCCTGGTGGAGGGTGCCCCTGGTGGCTGGGTGGTGGGGGTGGTGGGTGACATGGGTGGGGGCCTGGTGGAGGGTGACCCACAGTACTGGGGGGTGGGGGTGGTGGGAGACATGAGTTGGGCATGAGTGGGGGCCTGGTGAAGGGTGCCCCTGGTGGCTGGGGGGTGGGGGTGGTGGGTGACATGGGTGGGGGCCTGGTGGAGGATGCCCCTGCACTGCTGGGGGGTGGGGGTGGTGGGAGACATGGGTTGGACATGGGTGGGGGCCTGCTGGCATTTGCCCCACAGTGCTGGGGGGTGGGGGTGGTAGGAGACATGGGTGGGGGCCTGGTGGTGGGTGCCCCTGGTGGCTGGGGGTGGGGGTGGTGGGAGACATGAGTGGGGGCCTGGTGGAGGTTGCCCCTGCACTGCTGGGGGGTGGGGGTGGTGGGAGACATGGGTGGGGGCCTGGTGGAGGCTGCCCCTGGTGGCTGGGGGGTGGGGGTGGTGGGAGACATGGGTGGGGTCCTGGTGGAGGATGCCCCTGCACTGCTGGGGGGTGGGGGTGGTGGGAGACATGGGTGTGGGCCTGGTGGAGGCTGCCCCTGGTGGCTGGGGGGTGGGGTAGTGGGAGACATGGGTGGGGGCCTGGTGGAGGATGCCCCTGCACTGCTGGGGGGTGGGGGTGGTGGGTGACATGGGTGGGGGCCTGGTGGAGGGTGCCCCTGGTGGCTGGGGGGTGGGGGTGGTGGGAGACATGGGTGGGGGCCTGGTGGAGGATGCCCCTGCACTGCTGGGGGGTGGGGGTGGCAGGAGACATGGGTGGGGGCCTGGTGGAGGCTGCCCCTGGTGGCTGGGGGGTGGGGGTGGTGGGAGACATGGGTGGGGGCCTGGTGGAGGATGCCCCTGGTGGCTGGGGGGTAGGGTGGTGGGAGACATGAGTGGGGGCCTGGTGGAGGGTGCCCCTGGTGGCTGGGGGGTGGGGGTGGTGGGAGACATGGGTGGGGGCCTGGTGGAGGATGCCCCTGCACTGCTGGGGGGTGGGGGTGGTAGGAGACATGGGTGGGGGCCTGGTGGTGGGTGCCCCTGGTGGCTGGGGGGTGGGGGTGCAGGGGGACATGAGCAGGTGTGCAGGGTAGTCCCCTGTTTTGTGGGCTGCCTGCAGGGGCCGTGGAGGGTGTACAGGGAACACCTGTGAGGACCCACCCAGCCTAATCGCGTGTGATAATTCCCATGCACCCCTGTAATACACGTACCCAGCAAAATGGCGTGTGATAATTCCCACGCACCCCTGTAATTCACGTACCCTGCCAAATCGCGTGTGATAATTCCCGCGTACCCCTGTATTACACGTGCCCTGGCTAATCGCATGTAAGACTTCACGCGTACCCCTGTAATACACGTTCCCTGGACAATCGCGTGTTGAACTTCCCGCGTACCCCTGTAATACACGTACCCTGGACAATCGTGTGTTGAACTTCCCGCGTACCCCTGTAATACACGTACCCTGGCTAATCGCGTGTAAAACTTCCCGCGTACTCCTGATATGAAGGTTGCCCGCTTTGCGTTCCTTGTTTGGCAGCCCTGTAAACTGGTCCAGGGTTAGCGCAGCCCTTTGCGATGATTTAGCGATGTTGATGGCTTTTCCTTGCGCGAGGGCGTTCTTGGGGGCGTTACTGGCGCTGCTGCAGGGTCGCTGCGATTCTCTGCGCCACGGCTGGTTTGGGAGCATGAAATCCATGAATACGCTGTGCGCGGAAATCGGTTTTAGCGCACGTGCCTGGCGCACACAATCGCACGCGGACACTCTGCGCCAGCCGCTTGCGACACTTTTCTGCGAAATTCTATGAATTACCCTGATAATGTAACTTGAGTCTGGTTTTCAAAAGTTCCATCATTTGGATTACTTTGCTGTACAGAGTAGAGCATTCTAGTAGTCAAGTGCCAGTACAAACGAAAAAGCCAACGAGAGGGGAGGGGCAGTGGGACAGGGGACATAAATGTAATGGAAAGTGATGCAGTATGCCAGGTACTGAGGGGCACGATCATTGAAAAATGTAAATATGATGGGCAGAAATTTGAAAGAGTGATTTTACATAAGAGTCATCCAGCGTGATGCTGGTGTGATGAGGTGGCAAAAGATCTTTGGGAGGACATAGAGGGTGCAAGTCGCAAAGTTGGATAACTTCTTGAGCAGAATTAAAGAATAAAGGGGAAGGCCCAGGATCTAGCTGAAGAGTAGTCACATTTTCTGGGGCCAAGGATAGAGACTCAATGTTTGGTTGAGAGTTGGTGGGTGAGGGGCAAGCACATTTTCCTAATGTTGAGACGTTTCATTCTGGCCACAGCAGCAGTGGCAGCAACATTTTCCTAATGTTGAGAAGTTTCACTCTGGACACAGCAGCAGTGTCAGCAATGAAGTGATTGAGTATCAGATCACTGTCAATGAGTACCTTAAGGCTGCAAGCCTTGGGCAATGGAGCAAGAGGATCACAGGGAAAGGAGATAGGGGTAAAGAGAGAGGGGGTTTGCAAAGGTTGCTGAGAGGAAGATGCTTTCTCTCTTGGAAAATTTAACCATCAGGCAACATGCAGCCATCCGTTCACAGATGGTGGAGAGGCCATCTGTGATTTATTCAGTGATGGCAGGGGTGAATGAGGAAAATTAGAAGCTCCGAGGGTCATAGCAAAGAGCTTGTACTGGAATTCACTTTGGCAGAGGTACAGATTGAGAAGAGGAGTAAAGCCAGATGTGATCCTTTCAGGATTCCCAGGAGGATAGGAGAGGAGCTGTTAGGAGATAAAGATGAAGAATAAGCAGTGCGAGTGACGGGGGGATGCCCAAGTGAGCCCACTGTCTTTAAAGCCAAGGGAGCAGAGTGTTTGGAGGAAGGAGGGAGTATTTACCATATCAGTTGCAGCTGAGATCAAGATAAGTATGAAGAGGAGATGGGCAGGATGGGCGGAGGTAGTTACATTGGAGACATGGGTAAAAGCAGTTTGAACTGAGTGATTATTGCTGAATCGAGATTGGAGAGGGTCAGATAGTTCATTAATGTTCCTACTGAGAGTTAGGCCCATCAGTCATTTGTTAGAATGGCAGTAACCATGGCCACATTGTAGCATGCAGTGAAGATGACAGTAGAGAAAGGAAGGATGAAGAGAGAGGAGGGGTGTGTACAATTAACAGGAACAAGACACAGGGGCCGATTCATGGGATTAATGTGCACTGAAAATTCCTGCGCCATCGTGCGAAACTGTGCGAATCGCAGTGCAAGTGCGAAAATCGCAGTGCAAGTGCGAAAATCGCAGCAAAACACGCACACATCGATTCATGGAAGTCCGTGCGCGAGTAAAATCTGGGATGTGCGCTGAAAATCTGCGTGGCGCATGCCGGCGCACAGGTCATCTAACGGCGTGCGCTATGGCCACAGCGAAAGCGCACATAGCGCGGCGCACATAACAAAAGTAGGCGTAACACGGGGCGTGACACGCAGAATGGGGAACAACGCGTGAAAATGTGGGCGTCATGGGGGAAATACAGGAGGCAAGTGCGCAGAACACCCACACGCTCGCCTACAACACGTATTCATGGAATCGAATAGGGCAAATCAGCGCACGGGCGAAGACACGCACAGGCCTAAACACGTCCGCCACACGAAGGCAGACGGTAGCGTCCCTGTGCATGAAAAAAATGTGCGCCAAAATGTGCGCTAACAAAAAGCACGTATATACAGATCTGATGATTGTCCCATACTGTGGCCCTCTAGGACAAATGACCTGCAAAGGGGTACACGACAAACACGAACACCCGTTGTGTCAAAAATAGCATGTGCGTGTATTTTGGGGGTGCGCGGGAAGTTTCACACGCGATTGGCCTTGGGCGAGCGGGGTGCGTGTAAATCTGGGGTTTGCGGGAAGTTTCACACGTGATAGGCCCTGTGCGAGTGGGGTGCGTTTATTCCTGGGGTTATCGTGAAGTTGCACACGCGATTGGCCTGGGTACGTGTAAATCTCAGGTTCGCGGGAAGTCTCACATGCGATAGGCCCTGTGCGAGTGGGGTGCGTGTATTCCTGGGGTTTGCGTGAAGTTTCACACGCGATTGTGCCTGGGCGAGCGGGGTACGTGTACTTCAGGGGCTCGCTGGAAGTTTTACACACGATTGGGCCTGGATGAGCGGGGTACGTTTATTACTGGGGTGGGTGGGGAAGTACAGGAGGCAAATGCACGGAACGCCCACACGCACGCACCAAAAAAGATGCGCTAATCCGGAAACTCGTACGCCAGCAGGAAGCAGGCGTACGTGGACCCGCGCAGCATAAAAGTGTGCGCAAACAACAAGCAATCTCAGATGCCAGGATGAACATACCGTTCCTAGCAGCAGTGGTCGTGGGATACCGCAGGAGGAGGAGGATAGTCAGGCCCAGAATTTTCACACCCAGAACCAGCCTTTTTGGCATTCCTGATGACCAGATGTATGGGAGGTACAGGTTTCCACCTCACATAATACGTGACCTGGTCAGTGAGTGGGAGGATGACCTCACATCACCCACCCTCTGCTCCCAAGCACTCAACCCCCTGGAGAAGGTCCTCGATGTACTGCACTTTTTGGCCACCGGATCATTTCAGCGGACAAGTGCCATAGTGGGGGGGGTCACAGGCCAAGCAGTCACGCTGCCTACACCAGGTCTTGGCCATCATGACTGCACCCATCAGTCCGCAGGCACATATACCTGCCCAAAACACCTGAAGAAAGGCAGGCTGCCGTCCAGGATTTCTACGGGGTGGCACAATTCCCCAAAGTCCTAGGTGCCATTGATTCCACCCATGTGGCTCTACGTCCCCCCAGGGCATCAGAGCACATCTATAGAAACCGCAAGCACTGGCATTCCATCAACGTCCAGGTAGTATGTGATGCCAAGGGAATCATCACCTCAGTATATGCAAACTATCCAGGGTCCACCCACAACAGTTTCATTTACAGAATGTCAACCCTAAACCGGGACCTAGAAGCTGGGCGGCATGGCGATACATGGCTGCTTGGTGAGTATAAATGCCACAGCACATGCATGCATGCCAGATACTGAGTAATGTCACAACCCTACTAATGATACCCATCACCACTTCCCCAGGGGACAGTGCCTACCCTCTGAGCACCCACATGATGACGCCAATTCGAAACCCCACCACGACACCCGAGGTAAGATACAACACCGCCCATATTGCAACCCGGGGCATAGTGGAGCGCACATTCGGAGTGCTCAAGTCACGCTTTCGCTCCCTTGACCGTTCTGGCGGGCAGCTGTTATACGCTCCCCCAGTAGTGTGCAGGATCATAGTGGCAGCATGTGTCCTGCACAACGTTGCAACACGACGGGGCCTGCCGGTGGACATGGTGGTGCCCCCACATCCCCAACCACATGCACGCCCGCTGCGCATGGGAGGGGAAAGGGAACGGGGTGAGGCAGCCTGAACGCAGTTGGGAGCTAATTACTTCACTTAGAATCACACCCCTGTGGAGTGCACACAGCCCTGCCACATACCAGCTGACAATCGATGATGACACAAGGGACAGTCAACTGTCACAACCATACTAGCCTGAGATTGGTCACCTGGAAGTGTCACAATGTGTGCATCCCTACCTACAGAAACACCACCAATGCTGTGTCATCAAAAGACACATATGCTGCTAAATGCATTACCCCCTTGCAAAATACAACATGAGAACAGTGCCATGTCACCCAACCCCTCCCCAGCACCGCCACCCAACACACCATGGCATGTCATGCTATTTGAGAGCAAACAAAGCAATCCCGAAAACCTGACACAAGTGTCACAAAGTACAGTGTCCCTAATGGAAACTGGCCACACACAATATGCTCCCAGTAATGTTGAACTAACAACACACATGACCAAATACTTACCAACAACACAATGCAGCTACACAAGCTCAAACATAACTAAAACATGACAGTACTAAGTTAAAGTAGTCATAGTCTTACAACCTGAATATGCCACCACATCGCCCCCTTCCAACTGTAGTCTTGCAGGCTTCAAAACTTGTCTGTGTACTGCATACAACATGACGCGATGCCCGGACCTCCTCCCGAGTTGCCTGCATCTCAGCTGAGAGCGTACGCGTGACCCGCTCCACTGCTGTTCTGTCCTCAAGTTAGTGGAAGTCTCAAGGTCAACAAGAGTCTCCCCGAGGTGATGGAGTTCTACCCTCAGGGCTTCCCTGTGGCCCTGGGACTCTATAGAAATGGCTTCCCGCAGAGTCTCCAGTGCCGCCCGTCTGTCCCTGTTGGACGCCAACATGTCCTCCCTGAGTGATTGGTAAATGGAGTCTGTTGCCTGCTGTAGTTGCTCCATCTGCCTTTCAGGGGGGACAATGGAAGTGGCCACCCTCTCCATTGCTTGAGCCATCATCTCAGATGATGCTGCCTGTTGTTTTGCCATACCGTATATGGATTGCTCCCATGCGGTATTGCCTGGTGGCGTACGCCCACCGCGTTGCCGGGCACCACACCTTTCTGGGGCAAGGCGAACTGCGCCTTGCTTTGCCGGCACTGCCTGAGGCTGCAGGACTGCATTCCCCCTCTAATCTGCTGGCCCAGGACCAGGATCAGATGTTGCGGAGTGTGACCCTGCATCCGTAACCACCAAAGGCGGACCTACCAACACTGACATCCCCATAGTGGGTTCTACCCCTGCTGCAGGTGGGTTGGACAGAACAGAATCTCTGCCAGAAACACTTACCTGCGACATAGGTCTCATCATCCGAATCAACACCTGCATAGAGATCTGGGGAGGTGCACCCAGAGACACCCCTGGAGAGAATGGTCTGCAGCAAGAGTGGGTTCTCACCCACCACCACACCACATCCCCCACTGGTGCCCCGTCGTGCCTGTGATCCCTCCTGTGTCTGCACCATCTCCTCAACCTCAACAGCATCAAGTGCGTCATCCCCTGCAAAAACATGAAAGACAAAAAATGGACACAGGCATTAGCACCATGGCACACAATTAGGCCTGACAAGCTACAGAACCAGTACTTGATTGACACATGTCCCACATGACTATAACCCTCCCATGCATGCACTGTCACTGAGTTTGAAGGGGAGGCAAATGGCAGACACTGATGACACCAAGATGGAAGAGCAACACATTAGCTTCATGCCATCACACATTGGCCTGTGAGTGGCATGTCCAATCCACATACATGACACATGCCATCACCCAGATGGCATGTACCATAGGCATGTCACATATTGTTTGACAATAGGGCTGAAAAATGCGTAGTAAAAGTGGGGGAATTGAAACAATCAGCCTGAATGAACACTGAAAAATACGGAACAATGTTGTTGCAAGATGCCACTTCAAGGGCAACTGGCGTGATGTTGTGCAAAATGTCTACTGGGGGCAGAAGGGATACTGTAATACCCAAATCCAGGGGCGCAGAATGTTTTGGATAAAGCACATGGGTGACCCAAACCACTCAGGCACACACACCCTCACCTGGCACTCAATCTGAACCCCTCACACACACAACATACACATGTATCACACAAACATGCATGTGCACTCACCGGACAATGACTCGTAATCTGGCAGTTCTCCCACACCTTGGAACTGTTCCTCTGTGACATAGGTCCCAGCAACATACTCATGTACAGTGAGTTCAATATCCTCTGGTGGAGACCCACCTCCAGTCACCAGAGTAGCGGCATGATTTAAGCCAGCTTTTTCTTTGCCCTGCGTTTAAGGTCATTCCAGCTCTTGTAGCAATCACCAGCTGTGCGCCTCACAAATCCAAGGCCACTTATGTTGTCCGCGACGGTCTGCCAGTGTGCCTGACTTTGAGCAGGTGTGGTCTTGCACCCTGCAGTTATCAACATGTCGCGGTCATGTGCGGACACATACTGCACAAGTGCATCACGTTCGGCATCATTGAAGCTAGGCTTCCTTGGCGTGCCGGACTGAGTAGCCATGTATGGGGTATCAGCCTGTAGTGGACGAGCACTCTTCCTCTTTCTTTTGGAAGGTGATGGGGATCGTGAGTGGCTTACGCCGCTGCGGTCACTAGGGGCAGGAGCACCGGTGGACTGGGTAGTAGGAGTGTGCGAATGCACACTGACCATAGGACTTGGTGCAGGCATTGGCTGGAGTGTGATGTTGGCAGGGGGAACGTCAGTATGATGGACCGGGACCGACACTGTCCTGGCTGGGAGAGTCAGAGCTGGGGTGGATGGAGCTGCAGCTGCCCCTGCAGCCTCCCCACCCTGCCTACTCGGGGCAGCAGATGACATAGCTGCCCCAGATCCACGTGGCCTGGTGACACCAACTTGCACCGCCACACGTGGCCTAGACTTGCTGACCTGGAAGTCAGTCTGGGAGTCTTCCTGTGCCAGGTCAGGTGCCACAATGGGCCCGGCCAACAAGGGCTGAGCTGGGAAGTTGTCAGCCACGTTTCCCTCAACCATGGGGGGGGCATGGGTGTCCCTGATTGGTCCTCCACACATGGGGGGATAGGGGCACTCTGCAAATTCCGGCCACATCCCCTACCGCTCCCACCACGCCCACCTGTTGAAGCTCGGCCACCTTTGCCTCCCTTACCGCTTGCTCACCTCCCAGCCATGGCACTGATGTTGTTGTGCGTATGGGAGTTGCAGTAAACTATTGTCCTGGGCAATTGGGTGTTAAAGGGGTAGGGCACTAGATGGAATTCGTACCCTAGTGCACTAGCCAGACTGCATGTGACCCCTGGGGGAAGATGACGGGTCACGCAACGCACAGGCACCCCAAAAACAGAAAATAATGTGCACGCAACCCCTCGTAGACCACATGTGTGGAAAAATGAACCCGCACTACGCTGTGGCACCCAGAAACACAAAAAAAAGCGTACGTGTGTTACACGCAGCCTACAATGACCTATGAAGGGGTATGCGACACACGGGGCAAGCACAGTTGGTAAATACGTGCACGACTCACCGTCTGCCTGGAAAAAGAGCGTGAAAAAGAGGCGCGTGTGGGCAACACCCCCGCCAAAAGAAGAATTGTATGCTGTCTGAGGAGACAGGACAAAAGAAGAAGTGAACGCTGTTTGAGGAAACAGGCCCAACAGAAAATCAGAAAAAAGCTGTCAGAGGTAACAGGGAGTACGAACTAGAAACGCTGTGAAGTAAATCGCGTGTGAACCGACAAGAAGTACACAATTCACCCACTCGCTCTCCACGAAAAGCACGTACAAGGAAATGACATCCTACACGTACCTTTTAAACCGGCCCACACGTCCAACGTCACTTCCGCGTATACGCGCTAAGGCCCAATCCTCAAATTACATAAGCTGACACTCGGACGTGTTCAGGGAAACGCCTGCGCGCACGTCACTGACGCGCTTACGCTGTATGGGCCTTTGGTGCAATGAAATCACGCATGTGTGCTGATGCGCTTACGCGCTAAGGGCCTTTCCTCGAATTACACGCTGACGTGCAAGATTTTCACGTGCCAAATCACTCCGTATCAAGCTGGCCACACGTAAGCACACGGAAGACCACCCTCCTGCCCAGAAGGCCGAATTACTGCCCCCCAGAGCCCCGAGCATGCTCCTACCTGCCATCTGCTGCTGCCTGATTGCTTGCTGCCCACGTGCCCTGCCATTTGCTGCTTGCACGTCAGCCAGGGGTGCTGTTGCTGTGACCACCCCTGCTGGAACCGAAGACTCCCGACTGGGATTCCATCGCTCCACAGTCCAGCCCCAGGACCCAGTTGCCCACCCACTCCTGCCTCTGGGGTTGCCATTTCCAGCACTACACCATCTGGCGGCACTGGCAACCCCCAGCCAGAGAGGCAGAGGGCCACCAGCTTCACTGCCACCGAAGTTGTTATGATACCCTCTTTGGAAGGTCGTGCGCCGACAAGGAAGGACGGACCAGGATCTGGACGGACATCGTGACTGCCATCAACGCAGAGGGGGTGGCAGAGGGGCACCAGCTTCACTGCCACCGAAGATGGTGTCCTGGTGGAGCTATTCCCTGGGCAGTTTGATGCCCTCTTCGGAAGTTTGTGTGCCGACAAGGAAGGACAGACTCGGATCTGGACGGACAGTGTGACTGCCATCAACATGGAGGGGGTGGCAGTCCGACAATTCCATCATGTCAAGAAGCGCTGGGAGGACTTCAGGTCCAGGACCTTCAACAAGGCCTGGCGCCTCTTGAAGGCAGCGGATGCTAAGGGGTGTCGGGGCCACCTGTCAGAAGACCAAATGAGGGTCCTGGAACGCGTATGCCCAGTGCTCCACATCCAGGTCCTTGAGAGGCACACCCGTCTGGAGTCGAGCGGTAAGTGTACATGCATACTGATTGGAAGCTGTGCGTGTGGTGGTGTGCCAGTAGTGTGCAGGTTGCACATGTGGTTTTGTAGGGCCATGTATGGATGTGTATGTACAGGGCCGTGAGGCTGACACATGCGAGTCCTTTCATGTGTGAGACACATGGATGGTGTATTTGTGGGTAAGCATGCAGGCCAAATGCAGATGTGTGAGCACACATGTTTGAATGACTGTGTATGTCAGTTGTCAAGGTTGTGGTGTCACACATGGATGTTGGTTCCAGCTGCATGTATCTGCACTGTGTACATGTGCATGTATATGTATATGACAAGTGTGCAACTGTCATGCAACATGGATGCATGTGAGACTGATATGTAGAAGACTGATTACCAGATGTAACATGTATGCCGATCTCATCACTGCGACACTTGGTGGAGGTGTACACATGCATGTAAGTGTGGTGGCGTGTGTGCATGTCTAGTGCACTCCCTGTGACTCATGTGATGTCTGGCTCACTTTGCCTGCTCATGCTGTTGTATGTGTATGGATGGTGCTGGCTGTTGCGATATGGCTGTGGCATAGCTTATGTGTGTGATTTGAAATGACATGTGTGTTGGGGATTGTGATGCCATGTCTGAAGTTTGACAATGACACTCATGTGCAACTGTCATGTGTGTATGATTCCATTGTACAGTGCCCTGATGCCTGTGTCTTATCTCTCCCTGTCTGCAGCGTCGACTGATGAAGAGGGCAGAGAGGGTGCTGTGGAGCACAGCGGCAGGGATCGTGCCGCCAGCCGGAGACGCAAGGCCCGGCTCCCCTCCCAGGTTGTCATCTCGTCAGGGAGTGAGGAGTCCGGTGCCACGTCCCAGGTCGCAGCTGCCGAGGGGAGGTCCAAGAGGCGGAGGTCGGAATTGGACTCCTCGGCAGCAGAATGGGCAGCTGAGACCCCACAGGGCCTGACGGAGGAAGATGGCACAGAGTCATACGGGTTGGTGGGGGGTTTGGTGGAGGAGGAGGCCGTGCAAGGGACATAGACGGGGTATGGAGGTGGGGATTCCACTGGTGCTAGTGGTGCAGTGCAGGGGCAGGGACAGGAGGCAGCACAGGCCGCTGCTGAGGTGCCTGTGTGTAACCCTGTCCCCGATCCTGTGACTGCATCATCCTGCACCAGCAGGGATACCTACGTCCAGACCCGTTTTCAGGCAGGGGATGAGCTTATGACAACTGGCCTTCCTCTGCCTGCAGACGTGGCTATCCGGGACCGGGTTGAGCCTGTCCTGGGTGGTGTGGCGTTGTGTCAACGGGCCATGCGAGGCAAAATGCAGTCTTTTCATGGGGAGACTGCATGTTGTCTCAAATGGCTTGTTGACCACGTCGACCTACTGGGACAGGTAACCAGGGCCGGATTCCTCAATTGAACCCCCTATATGCCAGTCGTACTCCGTGCCATCTTCCCACCCATGTCTCACCTGGGTGCCCTGTGGAGCTGCCTCTGACCCTGCGGCCAGGCTGGTGGAGGACACATCCCTGTCACAGTCGGGAGTCGGACGTCCAGCAGGGGTGGCCACCTCAACAACTGCACCCCAGCCGGAGGAGGATGTGCAGGCAGCAAGAGCCAGGGCACAGGCAGAGGCACAGCAGCAGCAGCAACAAGGTGAGATCCATGATGGCTCGGGGCATTCGTCATCGGAGGGGCAGGCATCGGCCAGAGGGCAGGAGGACCCAGGACGGGAAGTGTCTTCCGCGTGGCAGCGGTTAGGCCATGCCATAGATGCGGAGCGGCAGCGGGCAGAAGAGGCACGGCTCACGATGGTCAGGGCGGAGAACTCCATGCGGAGGGCCCTGAGGCGGGCCGAGTAACTCGAGGCAATTCGCAGGGAGTTGGAGGAGAACATGTCGTCGTCCCTGCGAACCCTCGGGGCCATGGAAGAGGACCGCCTCCGGGACATTGAGCAGGAGTTCGATGATGCCCTGGCCCGGGACATCCAAAAGTGAGCCGTCGGACTAGCCCGCTGCCCTTGTAAATAGTTAGATAGTGTTAGGTTTCCTTTGTTTTTTTCTTTATTTTGGTTGTGCTTGGACAATGCACCACGTTTCTGTATATAGTTTTTCATTAGGTAGTATTTTTGATAGGTTTCATTTCTTCAGTTGGGATCATGGACCCTGGATTGTTCATCTGTATATAGTTCACTATTGGATTCAACTCTTTTTTTTGGATTTCCCCATGGAGCAATGGTTTTCACTTTTGTTTTTCCCTTGGATTTGCTTTGTTGGACTGTGACTTTGGACACCTTTCCTTTGGATTATGATTTCTTGTTTTTCATTATTTTACGGACATGCAGCTTTTCTTTTTTTATTCCCATTGTTGTTTGTTTGATTTTAATTCCATTCATGTTGCGTTTAATACATTATTTTCTTTATACGTCGATGTGTGGTATTATCTCGTTGGTTTCATGCATGTCATGATATGGGTTTTCACATTCACTTGCAACCATTGTGTGTGTGTGACGGACATGTGTTCATTTACATATTTGCCATTGGGGTTATATCATGTAATTGCCTTTTCTATGTGGGTGGATGCAATAATTGGTTGGTTCTTTGGGCTTGGGAGGCTGCCCATAAGGGCCATGATTGAGGATTGTCATGACCTGGCGGCAGGGGGACATGAGTGGGGGCCTGCTGGCAGGTGCCCTGCACTGCTGGGGATGGGGGTGCAAGGGGCAAGAGTGGGACATGAGTGGGGGCCTGCTGGCAGGTGCCCTGCACTGCTGGGGGGTGGGGTGCAAGGGGACATGAGTGGGACATGAGTGGGGGCCTGCTGGCAGGTGCCCTGCACTTCTGAGGGGTGGGGATGCAAGGGGACATGAGTGGGACATGAGTGGGGGCCTGCTGGCAAGTGCCCTGCACTGCTGGGGGGTGGGGTGCAAGGGGGACATGAGTGGGAGCCTGCTGGCAGGTGCCCCTCACTGCTGGGGGTGGGGGTGCAAGGGGACATGAGTGGGGGCCTGCTGGCAGGTGCCCTGCACTGCTGGGGGGTGGGGGTGCAAGGGGACATGAGTGGGGGCCTGCTGGCAGGTGCCCTGCACTGCTGGGGGGTAGGGGTGCAAGGGGACATGAGTGGGGGCCTGCTGGCAGGTGCCCTGCACTGCTGGAAGGTGGGGGTGCAAGATGACATGAGTGGGACAGGAGTGGGGCCTGCTGGCAGGTGCCCTGCACTGCTGGGGGGGTGGGGGTGCAAGGGGACATGAGTGGGACATGAGTGGGGGCCTGCTGGCAGGTGCCCTGCACTGCCGGGAGATGGGGGTGCAGGGGACATGAGTGGGACATGAGTGGGGGCCTGCTGGCAGGTGCCCTGCACTGCTGGGGGGTGGGGGTGCAAGGGGACATGAGTGGGGGCCTGCTGGCAGGTGCCCTGCACTGCTGGGGGGTGGGGGTGCAAGGGGACATGAGTGGGCCATGAGTGGGGGCCTGCTGGCAGTGGCTCTGCACTGCTGGAGGTGGGGGTGCAAGGGGACATGAGTGGGACATGAGTGGGGGCCTGCTGGCAGGTGCCCTGCACTGCTGGGGGGTGGGGGTTCAAGGGGGTAATGCGTTGGTGATCACTAGTGCAAGGTGACATGTGGCTTGCCTGGGGGGCATGCCTATGGTGGATGTGCTGCCTGCGGGACATGACCAGGGGTGTGGGGTATTCCCATGTGGTGTGGGCTGCCTGCAGGGGTCGTGGAGGGGGTAGAGGGAACACCTGGGAGGACCCACACTGCCAATTCATGTGTAGGACTCCCCGCACACCCCGATATATGCATTCCCCGCTCTCACAGCAAAATCGCATGTGAAACTTCATGCGCAGCTGGTAATACACGTACCCTACTCCAATCGCGTGTGAAACTTCCCGCGCACCCCTGAAATACACGTACCCAGGCCAATCGCGTGTGAAACTTCCCGCGCACCCCTGAAATACACGTACCCAGGCCAATCGCATGTGAAACTTCCCGCGCACCCCTGAAATACACGTAGCCAGGCCAATCGCGTGTGAAACTTCCTGCGCACCCCTGAAATACACGTACCCAGCCCAATCGCGTGTGAAACTTTCCACGCATCCCTGAAATACACGTACCAAGCCCATTCGCGTGTGAAACTTCCCGCGCACCCCTGAAATACACGTACCCAGGCCCAATCATGTGTGAAACTTCCTGCGCATTCCTGAAATACACGTACACAGGCCAATCGCGTGTGAAACTTCATGCGCACCCCTGAAATACACGTACCCAGGCCAATCGCGTGTGAAACTTCCCGCGCACCCCTGAAATGCACGTACCCAGCCCAATCGCGTGTGAAACTTCCCACTCACCCCTGAAAATTACGTACCAAGCCCATTTGCATGTGAAACTTCCCGCGCACCCCTGAAATACACGTACCCAGGCCCAATCGCATGTGAAACTTCCCGCGCACCCCTGAATTACACATACACAAGCCAATCGCGTGTGAAACTTCCCGCGCACCCCTGAAATACATGTACCCAGGCCATTCGCATGTGAAACTTCCCGCACACCCCCGTAATACACGTAGCTCACTCGCACAGGCTCTTTCGCCTGTGAAAGTTCCGGCGAACCCCGTAATACACGTACCCTGCTGAAATCACGTGTGAAACTTCCTGCGAACCCCAGTAATACACGTACCCCACTCACACAGGCCCTTTCACATGTGAAACTTCACGCGCACCCCAGTAATACACGTTCCCCGCTTGGCGTTTGCTGTTTGGCAGCCCTGTAAACTGGTCCAGGGTTAGCGCAGCCCTTTGCGCTGAATTGGGAATTTTGATGGCTTTTCCTTGCGCGAGGGCGTTCTTTGGGGCGTAACTGGCACTGCTGCAGGGTTGCTGCGCCACTCTGTGCCACGGCTGGTTTTGGAGGCTAAAATCCATGAATACGCTGTGCACGGAAATCGATTTTACCGCACGCGGCTGGCGCAGACATTTGCATGCGCACACTGTGCACCAGCCGCGTGCGCCACTTTTGTGCAAAATTCTCTGAATTACCCTGACAGTGTTGTCTTCATTTGTTTGATGGTTGAGGGTTGTGCAAGTGGGATTTAAGGAGCAAGCAGAAAAGTAAGACTCAAAGGGGGAATCCAGGCTAGTATTGAATTTTATGAAAGGATGTGTGATGTGATAAGCAAGTGGGGATAGATAGCGCTCAGTGCGTGGAGATTTTCAAGTACTAAATGAAGGTCAAAAAAGAAGAGGTTAAGAGTAGTAGGTGGGCAGTAAATGAGGAGAGTGCGGCGAGGGGAGCAAGAAGTTGAAAACAGAAGTGCAGTCAGATGGGAAAGTGAATCTGATGTTGTTCACATGAGGACAGTGGAAGGATAGGAGGGCAGCCAGTGTGGCAGTGTAATAAGTTGGATCCATGTTTTGGTATGTCTATCGTAGAGAGTTTATGGTGATGAGAGTTAGTCGTGCTCAGTAAGGGGATAGGTTTTATTTTAGTGAAATGCCTGTTCCAGAGCCCCAGAGTGAGTTCAGTTTAAGATTAAGAGAGTGAAGAATAATTGCAGGGGGTCTATGGAGGCTGACAGTTTGGGTAGATGGAGTTTGATTGCCTGGAGTGCAGGCAAGAGGAATGTCTAAGGTTTCATTTTAGGATTAGGGTGAAGAAGGGGATAGGAGGAGGTGGGGGGAGAGTAGAATACATGGAAGAGTTTTAAAGCCAAATTGATGGCTGTAGACCAGATGTGTCTAGGGGCAATCCAAGAAAAAACACAAAGGTAATCCAAAATAAGAGTACACCGTGCAAGAAAAAACCCAGCTTTATTGAACAGTCGTCTGGGAGAACAAACAGCCCTGTGGACCTGAACTGCAATGCATTCTCAACTCCACCCAGAATGGCTACAATAATCGTACAAGAAAATGACTCATTAGCATAGTTTCTCAATTGTTTCAGTTTTGGGGATGTGCTAAGACATAAATGGTGGGTTGTCAAAGGACCACTATATGTTCGTATACATTACATGTCCAGATTAGATAAAAAATATTTCCTGGAACATCACCATCATCACCCGGTCATGACATCATGAATGTCAAGCATCCCTCCCCTCAATTACATCCTCATTATCTGCTGACCTGCAGAAGTTCCGGGCTGCCATTGGTTGGCATTGATTAATGTACAACTTGATAAATCCCTGAAAGCGGTTTGGACTCCTTCTTTGGAGACAGCATGAGCCACAGCATCCCACCAAATCTATCCAATAGAATTATAAGGGAACAACACCAAGGTCAGGGGCATTGTTATAGCCTCTGAAACACCATATCCCATTCCCCTCATTGGTTCCTCTCTTCCCACACCGCCCTGCACCTGTTTGCTCCCTGTCTCCTATCTTGCATTATGCCAACTCTAGATAGATAGAAGCTATGCAGAACACCGTTGGCGGGTCTGAATTTCTCCTATTTAATTCTCTTTTGCTGCTGTATTCGCTGCCAGGGCCCTTGGTACTCAGTCCAATGTCCTTCAAATGATCATGTGGAACTGCACCTGCTATTTGGCTGCAGTTCTTTTCACATGAGAAACTTTCCCTTCAGAAAAAAATAATTAGATTCTGTGGGCTACAGACATCCTCACCTTAGCAGTGCAAAGTCACTTACCAATCGTTCTTCTTAAAGCCAGGAGATAGCATCTTGACAGAAAAAGTGGTTATGTGCAAATGTTTAATTTGGGATTTTAATGAGTGTGGGGTGGTGAGGTCATTTAAATCTGCCTCTGCCTTCTCTATCAACCAAATACAACGATGTTTGCATGTTCCCACTAGCTTTCGTTGGAAATCCTTAAAACAAAAAGGTATTTGGCAACATTTTGGAGTACCTAAAATAAGCTTCTATTTTTAGCAGAGCATGCACCTGAAATTAGCTGCATTTGAACAACTAGAAGCATTATGAACTGACCATTCATGCATCATTTTTTACGTGCATCGTCACTAGATTAACTGACTTGATTTTTCTGTTTGCGACTCTTCAATCAAATGAGCTGATTAAGTAATGCAATATGAGTCTAGATGGCCTCAGAGCTTTGAGACCATAACAATGGCAGTTAAGCACTTCACAAATGACATGTAACATAATATTTCTCTTTCTACAGTGACAAGCTCCTCGTTCGTGAGTCAAACTTGAAACAGATTAATTTGCAATTTGGCAGCTATAAATGAAAACCTGGTTGTGTGTATATGCATTTTTGTGAATGGTTTCAAACTTTTTCAGCTGCCCAAATCAGCATTTATTGTGGTGCTGTTAATATACCTAGTCTGGAAGTCTGGTTTAGAATACATTCATTTGTATTTCAACGGCTTGAAAGGAAGACTGCCCTGCTTCTCCCCCATTTTCAGCATACATGGACATCTTGCCACACAAAGAGCATTCACTTCCCAGTGGTTTGGTGTAATAAACCATAGCACTCTCACTGATCAGCCTATTGTATGACAGTGGACAGAAAGGTATGATGCAAAACGTTTGGACCCCATTTCATTTCTGATGCATTGGCTTCCCTTTCTTTTCTCTTACCCTCTCGCAATTTTGTTGGGTCTGTTCAGTGCTATACAAAGAGTCGGTTGTCACAAAAACAACTGGATTCACCCTTCTATCACCTCTTAATCTAACCTAACTAGTCACGCACAGCACATGGATGTGGTACAATGTATTCCCAGAGTAGCCCAGCAACCACATTAAGGAGGTGGGGCAGGCTCCTGTTGCAGTGAGGATGCAACACACAAATTGAGACACAAGGAACAGTTCAACACCATTATTTTCTTTGCAGGATGTGGTGGAGGCAGTGGAGCTGTATGAGAAATACCTAATCCTCAAGAGGTAGAATCTATGGCTAACACTGTCAGGCTGGAGGAGTAACAAATCTCAGTGCAATGATGTATCCTTGGAGGACCTAATGTCCTAGATCTATGCTAATTTAAACTATTCTAGGCGACATGATCTCAAAGTAGCATTCAGTTCACTCACAGCATCATGGTTTTTAAAGTGCGTTCTTTCTTTCTTGTCCTTGTTGATTGCTCCAAAAGAGGAGTCGCTCGCCTGCATGTGCAGTCATAGTCATTAAATCTGTAGACTCCAACCAGGGCAAGATGTTCTGATTACTCCCTGTGCTCTAGAGAACGTCTTCAGCTATTAGCAGTAGGAATTTCTCCACCCGTCTTGCCTGTTTTAAGATTGGAGTTATTCTCACTCACAAGCCAAGAGTTAACCCGTTGGGAGTTAGCCTATCACAGGCTAATACTTTTGAGTTCTACTGACCTTAGTATAGCAGAAACTATGCTAACTCAGCCGCCTACTCTATTCTCTTCCTGGTACTCCCTGTGTTATCACACTGACTCTCATATTATGTCCCCCACTAATGGTTTCCGGCTGCTTCTTTTTATACCGCTTCTCTAGACTCAATTATCCCAGGAATGCCAGGGATTGACTGGGTGATCTCTATTTTAACTCTGTTTTGTGGTATTGGCTAAGGTTCCTGGGCCCATGCAAGCACATATTTTAATCCCAGCCCACAAATCACAGACAATTAATATGAGGACCGTTGGGACAGGGCCCACGTCCCGCAAACCGGACTGTGAACCACTGTATAATCCAAGCCTATTGACTCCAGCCACAAGTGCAATACTGAAGGGCATCATTACGAGTTTGGTGTTAATTTGGTGGTAAATCCACTGAATTTCTGCCAAACTCGATTACTGTCACTGGTATTTCATCTTGTGGATTAATTGTGAGATTACAAGTGGTTGTAGGGTGGTGTTAAACCCCATTTTCTGAGTACATAAGACTCCATGAGGATTTCAGCAGAATTTCCATCTGTGGTTATTCCGCTGGGGTAATTCTGCCAATTTTGGCACTTTTTGGCAGTAAAGTGGAGGAGTTACCTCCAGATTTTTGCTGTATGTAAATCCTCCACCTTACCACCAAATATATAGTAGGGCACTGTGTTAAAGCAACAGTAATGCAGCAGTAACAGGATTACTGCCGTCATTCCACCATTTTTACCTGCAACGCCATGTGGCCCATAGTGGAATAGGGAGACAGAAGGAATAGAAAAGGTTTTGTTGTAATCAGGTGGCTGCAGTGACACAGCTGTCTTATTCCAAGTTAGCACTTCAGCATTTTATGTCCTCGGCCCGTGGAGCATGTGGTAGAGGTGGAACCAAATTCCTCATACCAGTACTCAAGCCGTGTTAGCAGTTAAAGAGCCAAAATAAAGTGGAAGGAAGGAGATGTCAGGAGGAGGGAAGTAAAGAAGAAAACATCAGAAAGAAGGAGGCAGGAATGACCCTTGAAAAGTAACACTCTCTCTGTAATGTTATTTTTTTAGAGTTAAAAATCAATTGTCTTCTTTGGTGTTATTTTCTCACAGATGAAACAAATATCAATCTCTGGGATTGTATACTCTCTTGGGTAAACACGTGTCCGTATCTGCGTATTTTCTGTTCTATGCCAAAAACATTGAGTGTCTCTCTGTACAATGCTCTGTTCTCTTGGGTAAAACAACAAGCACGTGTCCCTGCTTTTCTCGTCCATTACAAAATAGGTGTCAGTCTCTGTGTTGTTTTTTTTCTGCCAGGAATAAATATGTGTCACTCTGTTTGATGTTCTTTTCTCTTGGGGAAAAACCCACATTTGTTCTTTTTCTGTGATGTTCTTTTTTCCAGAAATAACATAATTTTCATTAGTACCCGGGAAGCGTGGCTGAACGGGAATACTGTGTGGTGATTGGCTCATTTTCGAGCCATACCACACGGTATTCCTGTCCACGCCACAGTCATCTGCAGTCTGACGTTCCTTTCTCCGCCAATTACGCTTCCCTCAATTCCGTCGACAGTAATCTGTGGTCTGGAGCTCCTTTGTCCCCGAGATAATACACAAAGCCTTTCCTGAAAATCAACAGTGTCTCCGTTGACTGTCCGGAACGCCTCATTAAACATGAACGCGGAAGGCAAAATATCCTTCGCTCTCACAGGAAACAAAACAGTCGACGAGTGGCTTATGGAAGAGGATGCAGAAAGTGAAAAAGGACTAACCTTTCCATCAAACACATTACTTCAAATGAATGAAATGACTGCCAAAGCGTCAGCAATTCAACACCAAGTAATTTCTCCTGTGGAACTTGACTTACTTGAATTAAACAGATGTGAACAAAATACACAAAATGCTACCAAATGGTCTATATACACCTTTAATGGGTGGCTAATGCAAAAAGACTTTTCTACTGCTTTTGAAATGGAACCCATTGAAACAATTGCTAAATATCTCTGTGCATTTAATGTGGAGGTTCGCACAACACAAGGTACTGAATACCAACCCCAAAGTTTGATTTAATTGCGATCAGGTATAAATCGGCACTTGAATAATCTACCTTTCAGCCGTAAAATTAATATTATGCATTCTCCTGAATTTACAGCAGCCAACAATGTCTTCATTGCAAAAATCAAACAAATCCGGCGAGATGGAAAGGACTTTACTCAACACAAAAATCCAATCAGCTACCCTGATATGGCAAAATTGCGTACCTCCGGAATTTTCAATATTCAACATCCTCAAAATCTACAATTCAAGGTGTGGTTTGATTTACAAATACATTTTGCACGCCGTGGTCGTGAAGGACTGCGTTTACTTCCAAAAAATGCATTTGAAATTGTTACCGATGACAATGGCAAACAGTATGCTACACTAACCTACAATGAAATTATGAAAAATCACCACAAATTAATCGATCGACAGCGTTCTCAATTAGCTGGAAGAATGTATTCCATTGAAAGTGACCCTAATTGCCCTGTGAAATCCTTGTTACTATACATGTCAAAACTTCCTCAGGATGCACCTTGTTTTTTTGTACTCCCAAGACGCTTTGCAGCAAATGAAATTAACAAAGAAGAAGTTTGGTATACAAATCGTCCTCTAGGAAAAAATTCACTTGGATCTTTTATGCAGCGTATAAGTCAACAAGCGCACCTAAGTAAAATCTACACCAACCACTGCATTCGTGCTACTGCTATTCAACTTCTATCAAATGCAGGATTGGCCTGCAAATAAATTATGTCAGTCACTGGACACAAACATATTGGATCACTTTCATCCTACCGGAAACCACTTGACAGACATCGCAAAGACTGGTCAACTGTACTACATCAACCACAATGCACCATTGCAAAACCAAATGCTTCTCCTCTCTCCCTTTCAACTCAAACTACCCCAATAACTCCATCCCCCTCTTCATCCTCTACCGCTTTCAACACTATAATGTCCAATATTTGCACACACAAAAGCAATCCACAATTTTCCAATTGCTTCTTTACTTTTCATGGTAATGTTACTTTCAAGAGTGAATAATGCACAAAAAACTGCCACCAATGTTTTAATAATGTTGTTGTTAAAATACATTCTGGTTCAACTTATTTTAATTACCATTTGTTATTTGGTATTAAATAGTAACACTTATTGTACTCAATTAAATGTTTTATAATGCAATGTACATTATTCAAAATGCAATCATTACATACACCTCTTTACTACCTACTAATGGATTTAGAACTTTACCAAATTGACCAAAACTTTTAAATCCTTCTTAGATTGATATTTATGTCAGTGTGCTTTTGTTAACACGGAACAACTAGCACAAAAATGGTGCGCTGCTGATCCGTGTTAACAAAGCAGTACGCGCAGTCTAGTCTTTTTTTAAAACCAGCGCGTACTGCTACGAAACCTCTTTACACAGCAAACCGTTGCTGCGTGAAAGGCTTTCGCTAACAATTAGTGTTCCGGGGCTGCGAACTGCGATTTCCTGCAAGTGCAGTCCCCGAAACACTAATGGAAATAAGCCACTCGGTAGGGGGCCACTACCTGGAGCGGTATTGGCCCCCCACCTCGTGGCTTATTGCCACAGTATCACTGAGTTCGATGAGAAGAAAATCAAGTGTGTTCTTTTCTGTTCTAGTAACAAACATACTCTGTCCCTGTCTGTGATGTTCTTTTCCGTCAGAGAAAAAGCTGCTCTAACTCCGTTTGATTTTCGGTTCTATCAGGAAAAGTCAAGTATTCCTTTCTATGATGTTCCATTTTCTCAAAAGAACATGAAGGGGCTGATTTACTAAAACTACAATTGTCATGTAAAGATCATGCCGCCGAGCATATATTTCACATATATTTGTGATGCTACCCCCCTCACCTGTGACACCACCCACAGTCAGCCCCTTCCAGACTGGACACCTCCCAGAGGCAGGCCCCTCCAGACTGGACATCCCCCACAGGCAGCTCCCTCCAGACTGGACACCACCCCTCCAACCCCCTCATCTCTGGCACCACCCGCAGGCAGCCCCCTCCAGACTGGACATCCCCCACAGGCAGCCCCCTCCAGACTGGACACCCCTATGGTCTCAGTGAGTGCTTTTGACCAATCAATGGGCGCTTGTGTAACATTTCTCTGAGAGGATTCTTGCACATCATTACCCATTTAGTATGTTCCTGGGACAAGTCATTGCTTGTACTTGCAGCAATGGCATGGGTGTTAAAGTAGTTATGGTTACTCCTGGCACCGTCCCGATGCATATTTGGGTTGGTGGGGTATAGGATCCCTACAGCGTGCATTTTGCAATTGATCGACTTTAAGCATAGGGAGAAGGAATGCTGTCTGTGTTAGCGCTAGCCTCATTTGCTGGATCCCCTCTCCCTACAGACAGTTGCAGTCTAAGCACGCTAATACTTCTACATTCATATTCTGGCTCAAGTCAACTTCAGTCATGGGGCCCTTCGCCCTTCTCTTAGAGTTGCTGTGAGATTTTCCTTGGTCCTCCATGATAGATGCAGAGTTGCCCTTCTCTCCTAGAGTTCCTAATACTGCAACTTTATTAGAGGTAGGTTGGAATAGGTGAAAAGGTTACAGTTGGTTCTACTAAGGACATTTCAGAATTCCTCTCTTCTACCTCACTAACATCTATGTTACTCTGCACGCTTACTACGAGGGCCAGTGATTTATTGTCCCCTTTATGTCCTGTGTGTAACTGTGGAACATAGGGGAGTTCAATACCCTGGTCACTGCTAGAAGTAGCCAGTATGCTGTAATTTCTGCCCCCCTCTTGGCCTGCCCATTTCTCTGTCTCATGGCTATCTGTCACATAGCAAATGTGTCTTTTCTGAGGCAAAATACACAGGGGATTATCTCTTGGGGCGTGTGCTATTTGATCTATTCCTGAGTGCACCTAAAGCACAGCATTAACCAAACCATTCGATACGGGTGCTTAATTTATCTTTACCGAGTTGTTGGTTCCTTCGCCTATCTATATGTTGTTCCCTTTTGCCCCCCCACTTCCTGCACACAGGAGTCTGTCCTGATACATTCTGGTTTCACCATCACCATCTTGTGGCCAATGCTGGATTTGACTTTTATGGGCTTCATTGATTCACAGTGCATCACCCTTTCTCAACTCTCATGCTGGACTTGCTTTGCATCTTGTACTCATGGGGGCCCTGAATCATGCTGTTCCCATGTTCATCTTGTATCCAGACTTGCAACATTACGTGTTACTACTGACTTCTGCAATTGTATTCGCTCTCCCCTCTAGCTTCTCCACTCTTTTTGACTGCTTACTCTCTGTTCTCTCCTCCCCTCTCCTCTCCCTTCTCCTACCTCCTCCCCTCCTCCCCTTACTTTATCTGTGCACTTACTCTATCAGAATTGTCCCTGGACCTAGTATGATAGCAACCTCGTCTGTCGCTCCCCCATCCCCTTACTGCCCTCCCTCCCCTGACACCAGCACTATCTGAAACGTTGTCAGGCCTAGTACGATAGTTGCTTGTTTTGTTCCTCCCCTACCTTTCTGCACCCCTCTCCCTCACCTTTTATTTTCCTCCGGCTCTACCAGAAATGTCATCAGGCCTAGTATGGTAGTCGCCTGTCTGTTTCCTTTTCCTTCCCGCTCTCCCCCTCCCTTCCTTATCTATGTCTTAGCACTTGCACTATCTGAAATGTCGTCAGGCTGAGTGCGATAGTTAATTTCACATCCTTACTGTTCATGGCCTGTAAGAATGTCGTTGTATTTTCCCTTGTTTCCGTCCTTTCCTTGAAGTGCTTTGAAACACATTGTGTATAGGTGCTATGTAAATAAACTATCATATCATATCATATATCGTGAAGAAGGTCTATGATTCAAACAATGTATACGCTTTTTTTGGACCATCATTTCGGGAAGAGTCAGCGGGAGCCTTTCTCGTTGCCATCCTGTTAAATGGGCTCTCGCTATTCTTCTATATACTTCAAGTTACTCAGGAAGGTCAGAGATACTGTCAAGGAGAAAACTAAAGTGCACTTCACAAAAATCGATGGCAACCAAAGGTTTCACAGTTTAAACGATATTAAGCCCGATTGATAGGGTGGGCTTGTGTGAAAGATGGTGAATACATGGGGCACTATGAAACTTGCTAAAATATTAAACAATGAATAATGTCAGTTCTCACTTCATTAAATATAGCTAAAAACACACATTTATAAGCATGCTAAAAACAATTTACGTAAAAACAAGCGTGCACACATTATAAGATCGTCAGTTGATTCTATGAAGTGCTCCGTGCTTTTTGTTATTCAACAAACTTTTTCCCGTCCACTAATGGCTCCAGTCACCCCACCAAGTAAATTTATAACACGTATAATTGTACCGGCCAAAGAAAGATGGTTAATACGTAATGCACAGTGAGGGGTCACACAAGACAAAAGACTGCCCTTTTGTTTTAACAACCGTCCCTGGCTCTTAAGCAGTCATAGGCAAGCAGGCAGCCAATGTTAGAAGGTTGGTCAAGAGGTCCAAAAGTAACCAAAGGTGCAGACTCAAACTGATCAACAATTCTTTTGATGAGTCGCCAATGGGTAAAGAGGTGTAGGAGAACTCCAAAAAGTTACTCAATGTGAAGCAGGAGAGTTAAGGATCAGGGCTCGACCGCTCAGAGAACTGGCCAATTCAGACTCCCTCCCTTCAAACCTGACCCTTGTTGCAGTGTCCCACAGCCTTCCCAGCTCACCATGATACTTTAGTTCCAGAATCCTCTGCAGGGGTAGTGCAGCTCGGGTCGATGCGATCCTCGCAGGCCAAGCAGCGCGTAAGGTGACAAAACACTCAAATACGCCAGTAAGGCCCCTTTGCAAAGGTTTGGCAGGGTGGTGGTAACCAGTAAATGATAGCTATCCACGCCCCCTCTGGGACGGACAGGCTTCACCACTGCAGACTGCTGGGTCCCTGTTTTTAAATCAATTTCCAGCATCAGATTCAATGGCAAAATTGGGTTGCGTATGATAACTCATCATAGGACTATAGTGCAGTTTTTATGTATGCATAAAAGAGTTGATTTTGACCCTCTTCTTCATTAGATTGGAAAGGGGGGTAAGGTGAGGTGCTTTGGTTCACAGTATATTTAAGCAAACGCGCGTAAACGCAGGCCGCTCAGTACATGGAGTTGTCCTGTGAGCGAACATTCACTGCACAAATAGGATGCTGTGTCCCACAAATTTAAAACATGACACTTTACAACCCCACTGGAACAACCCCACTGCTGCACTCTCTGCAAGTGCTGCAAGACGAGTGCAGTTTGAGCAGTTGGAGCGGTTTGGCATGGTAGGGTAAGGGATCATTTTGTTTCCTTAAATTTCTTTATCACTCCCCCGTTTATAATGTACGCCCATGCAGTAAAGTGGGGACCGCTTATTCACTGCCTTCATCCTTAATTGATCATCTGCTAACCCTGCAATTCTGATGTGAATCCGGACATTCCGGCGGAGCTCTTTTGGCGCAACTGTTTTGGAGCAGCGCCTTGGCAGG
Organism: Ambystoma mexicanum; assembly: GCF_040938575.1. Taxonomy (NCBI): domain Eukaryota; kingdom Metazoa; phylum Chordata; class Amphibia; order Caudata; family Ambystomatidae; genus Ambystoma; species Ambystoma mexicanum. The sequence continues at coordinate 769,304,234 of NC_090933.1, read as the reverse complement.
CGTGCCCTGTTGGCCATGGCAGCAGGGCACAGGAATTTACACATTGAGATATTTATGTTTGCTTAAATATATTGTCAACCAAAGAACGGATACATGAGGTGCTTTGGTTCACAGTATATTTAAGGAAACGCAAGCTGCTCAGTAGATGGAGAAGTCCTGTGAGTGAACACTCAACGCACAAATAGGTTGATGTGTCCCGCAAACATAATTGCGGGACACAGCAACCTATTCTGGTAACAGTAACTATAAATATCCCGGTTCATATCCCAGTTCATGGGTCCATGTGCCCTGCTGGCCAGCAGAGCAAACGTAAAAAAGGACCTGTCCCCAAGATGCGGCGCCAAAGCACAGCATACCAATTCTGATGCCATCTCGAAATCAGCCACGCTTATCAATTCTTGTGACCTCTCCACTTCATTTGGTGAAAAGAACATCCTTCTTTAAGAAAAAAGGCGACCTGCTCTCCTCTACATTTCATCTTGCTAATCGCAATACTCCTTCTACTAGTTTTATTGACAAAGTACCGGAACAGGGTCAATCTATGAATCTTGGGGGCCAGTTGCATATCGAATCCTTAGAAATAACAGACACTGAAATAATACAACTTCTACTTAATGAAAGCTCTACAAATCAGAATATTCTTCAACTACACAATTCTAATTCATAACTCGTATATTCGTTCTTTCCAATAAGCACTGTTACCTTTGTCATCTCTGCAATTGATTAATGCTTCACAAAATCAATCAGCTTTGGGCTCGAATTCAGTGTCTGATCTCAACGTTCTCTTGAATTTGATAATGCATTTCTATGAGAAGTTTAATTCTACTCAAATAGAACTCAAGTTACTTTTAAAATCTATTAATTCTAAAGTTTATTTTTTAGAAGGTTTTATAAAATGGGCCAGATTAAGAGAAGTCAATTTATCTAATCATTCTCTAAAGTTACTATTCTTGCTGAATGTCATATCAACTTCTCTAGACACTCGATTTATGCGTTTACTATAAAAGCACAATTCCCTCGAGCTCCAGGCCCTGACAGTCTATCAAACTTTACTTTTAAGAACAGACTGCAACTATGGGCTACTTTACTGCCCGTCTTATTCAAACACATTTTAAAAGCCTGTTCCATGCTACTTTAATGGAGTATTCTCAATTAATCCCCATTTACAAAAATGGTGACTGGTTGAACCCTTCAAGCTATTGCCTGATAGCGCTTGTAGATGCAACAAGTAAGATCTTCTCTTCTCTCATTTTAAGAAATGTAGAATCTTGGATATATGCAAGTGGTAGAATTAATAAGCATCAATCTGTTTTAGAAAAGGGCTGGGTACATACCTCAATAGACTTAGCCTTGCCACATTTGCAAAAAGAACTTTACTAACTTCTCGTCCAATCTTTTTCACCTTGATCGAACCAGAGATTTTGATTGTGTAATAGATCCCTGCTTTGGATAAACTACATTATTGTGCTGTGTCCACTCTTTGGTCCACATTTTATAACATATTCATACTAATGCTAAAATTCAAGTGAGATTAATATCAAGAGGTCATATGCCTAATACTAGCCAGACATTTAGGGACTTTTTCAAGAATGTGTCCTTCTCCATGCTTAGTTTAATTTCTTCATCTCAGATATTGAAGAAGCTTTTCTTGATGACAGATCATCCCTCAGAGCTGGGGACCTCCCCAGTGAATTACTTATCTTAATCTTGTAAGAGGATTCAATTCAACACTACAGCTAAGTCAATGCCTAGTCTGGGATACTGAATGGAAAACCCTTATTGATATATCTTTATGTCCAGTTCATGAGTTCTGGATGACTACCCCTATATAACACCCCTCTCTTGGAATCCCCCTGACCCCACTGAGCCAAGAAGTAGTTCTGTTTTGCAAGTTTAAAAGGTTTATTTGAGAATTTAAACAATATATATATATATATATCGCACTTTATAATAAATTAATATCTGATAGTACACTTAGACATATGATGTTGATCAACAATGGGTAATCTGGCACTAGCACACTTCTTTACAATCAATGAGGAGTTAGTATAGGATGGATCAAGTAGCAAAAATACTTTTATGATTTCAAATGGATGCAATGTTGAATGAAAATGCAGTACAGAACTAACTAATATGGTTTCACAAGATATCATATGTTCACTTTTCCCCTGGTGGCGATTCATCCCCTCCCCTATGCAATGTAAGACATGGAAGTAGATGGAAAGAGGAGCACACAGTTCTCAGGAATGCAATCAAATACAATACGAAATTCAGTTCCCCCCCAGCAAGCTTAGAGAAAACCGGTTTGAGTTTTAAAACACAGGCCCAAGTGCATTGAATGTGGTGGCAATGAAGTGAGAAATATGCTGAAAATGCTTTTAATTCCCTTTAGGAGGTTCAGGGTGAGTGAGAGATACTAGGGATGAGTGCAGGATCACTTTAGCAATGATTCAGAGATGGTGATTAAGAGGCAAACACATTTTTAGCAAGGAAAGAAATGACTGCTGATGGTTACACGTGGCTGGATTTTTAACCAAATCGCAAATCGCGGTAAAATTCGCAAGTGTGTGAATCGTGATTGCGGAAAAAGTATAAGGAGTAGGAAGTCGATAAGATTCTAAGCTTTCAGAGGAAAGTTAAACCAAGTTCCTAGCCCAAATGGTTCCAGAGAAACGGACGATTAAATAAAGGTAGTTTTTCGGATCTAAAGTAAACTCAAAATGACAGGTGACAGCTTGCAGCTTCAGAATTGACGAGTGACAGTGGTGCAGCTTTACAAAATGACAAGTGACAACTTCTAGGAGGCAGTTCTGGTTAGATTAAAATAGTTTGGATTAGATTATTTTAACTAAGAGATTGGTTCTGCACAGTTCTGCTAGGTACTCACAATATATTTTTGAAATAGGCCTCGCCGCGGATCTGGTCAGGTTTTGGACTGGACTCCGGTTCTGGTCTCGGCACTTCACAGTGATCTGGGTCAGCTCTCTGGTTCTGCTAACAGCGGTCTGGGTCACTCTGGATCTCTGGCCTCTGGTTCTAGATACTGCTCTGCTTTCTCTGGGTACAGCACTGCTTCTGGATCTTTCTGGCGCAGGGTTTCAGGCCAGAATCAACAGCTCAGCCCGGCTGTGAATAGTCTGCAAATGATTTTGAGGATGCTGAGGCCTGCTGAGAAGAGCTCTCAGTTTGTGGGTTTAGGCCCTTGCTTTAAGTTCTGAAGTAAAGTTCTGGTCTTTGAAGATTGATGGATTTGAAGTCTGGATCTCTGGATGTGAAGTCGTCGGTCAGCATGCTCCGCAGCAAATGGAATTGAATGTCTGTACCTGTCCCAGCAGTCTCTTTTTATGTGTTTTGAAAATGGGTGTGTGCCTGGGCCTAGCTAAGCCTGCCCCTCTCTACTTGTCATTGGCCCAATTCTCCCCTCTCCCATGATTGGGGGAAGGAAATGTGAGTCAGAGTGATGCTGTAGGTTTTATGGGTCAGAGGATCCTCCCCTGTCAGTTTGACCACAAATCTATATTTGATTCAAATACATATTGCACAGATACACAGTTGTTTAAAATTACATGCGCCCATCACATATCACATGAGGTATACTCTGTTCAAACTCTGCTCTTCCTGGGGGCTTGCATTCAGAAATGGCAACATTTTGCACTTTTTAACTGGTATTGCAATATCGGACATTTACCCAAATTTACACACATGTGCGCAAGGAGTATGGACATTAATTGATGAAGTGTCAGATTTTTAACATGCAGACATTTGGAGTGAAACCCTATTTTCCGCTAGCAACCCCCCAGATCATACCACTGGGTCCTAAAACCTCTTAAAATGTGGGCAGAAAAATCACAAGAATTATGGTATCATTTAGATAATTTTGACAAGTCTGCACCATGAGTTATACATATTTCTTAAAATCATATTCTGGCCAACAGGGGTGTGTCTTCCCAGGTCACATGGTGGAGAAACCAGTCTATCCACTTTCTTTAAGCTCAGCCTGTCCTCAGAGGGGGCTGCCCCTCCCCGTTTCTGCCAAAAGGAAGCCACTTTTACGACGCCCCCAATATAACTTCTGCCTGAGTCAAGGAAGAGCTTTGTTCAAAAGGAAGCCATTTACGATCCCCCAATAAACCATCTGCCTGAGCCCAGGACAGGCCTTTGTTCAACTCCCTGTAGCTGCTCCACCCCTAATCTAATTAGAGAGGTGACAACTCCTTTTGGCAAAGGGGAAGAGTGGCTGAGCAGGTTTTAACTCCTGTGGGGTAGATGTCAGGCAGAATTCAGTTTCATTAAGCCAGGTTTCAGCTAAATGTCACTTTTTGTCCCCCAGTTTAAGTCTATTACGATTTTTACATATACATTAAATAATTACTTCCTTCAAGTCATTTCAGAGTATAGTTTTACATTGTATCCACCTGTTAGCAAGTCTTTCCTTGGTCTCGTTTTGTTTCATTTGTTCAGTTTTACTCAAAAGTCTGGTGGTTTTAAAACACCGGCTTTCTGATAGTGATGAGTACTGGTAATGCAACCATTTTTGGGATTTAAGAAAATGAATTCCCCACAGTTCTAGGTTGCTTTTGGCAATCAGCATTGCCATTCCCAATGGTTTCAGGCTACTGTGTGGGTAGCCCAATGGTGGTTTTAGGCAGTGCCCTCCTGTGCTCACAACCTAGGCAAAAATGGGTGGCAGCCTATTCTTCATGCATTTCCCTGTGCATTTTCTGGGAAGTTCTGGCCATCATGATGTTTTCCATGCCAGTACTGCACAGTTTTCCTATTCTGGCGTACATGTGGGCTTTTTGGCCATCTTGGATTTTCTAAGCCCACAGCACCAAATGTTGCAGCATGATAGCTCAAACGTGGGTCAGGACACCCAACAAAGCCCCCCCACGCGACTGCACTTTGAATTTGAGTCGATGGGTAGTCGGGTGCACAGAAGGTTATGACCCACGCACTGGTATGTCCGCATAATCTTCTTCCAATTCTGCAAATGGCACAGTTCAGCATCTTTTCCTCCATCCGGTACTAATCGATCGGTTCTCCTCGCCGGTCCTGATGGGAATATTGGGCGGTACCCCGGGCCCCTTGGGTCTCTGCTCCCGGTCTCCGGATCGTCCTCCCTGGCCAGTCTCCAGGTTTTCTTTCTCCTAGGACGACAAAGGAAAAGCGGCAATACCTATTCATGGTCATTTATCCCCCACCATTGATATAGTGGGGTGGCATATCTATTTTAGAACTCAACAGATATGAACATGCACATTTTTTTAAATTAAGCGACAGGAACACATAAACTTGAGAATCACAGAATTTGATAGGTTATATGTAGGATATTTTAGGGTTGGAATTGAATTACTCTGGAGCGGTACCCTCTGGGATTACAGAGGACTCCTCCAGTTGCTGCAAAGTGTGCCTGGGATGGCAACACTTCAACTGGTTTATGTGGACTCACTTGTCTTCCCCCTCTGCCAAACCGCCTTTGGGGATGCGGATCTTGTAGGCCACAGGGGAGATCTTGTCTATAATCTCAAAGGGTCCCTTCCATGTAGGCAAACATTTGCGCTGTCTTGCCTGGTTTCTTTGGAAGTTGTATAGATAGACCCGGTCTCCCACCTGATATTCCTTCCGGGAAGTTTTCAGGTCATAGTGGGTCTTCATGCTCTCGGCTGATCTTTCTAGAATCCGCTGAGCATAGGCAAAAGCATGCTGAAGGTGTTTCCTTAAATTCTCCACATACTCATGAGTTGTGGAGGCATTTATCAACGTTTGCTCTTGGGTTCTGTAGAGCAAATGCTGGGGAAGCACCATCTTGCGTCCAGTCATCAACTCAAATGGTGACATTTTGGTTGCAGATGAAGGGGTAGATCTGATGGCCATTAGGACCAGAGGTAATCGGATATCCCAACTTGGACCAGAGTCTGCCACAAACTTTTTTAAGATGCTCACAATGGTTCGGTTATATCTCTCCACTGCTCCAGAAGAAGCTGGCCTGTAAGCAATGTGTAGCTTCCTTTTAACCCCCAGTATCTCCCACATCTTTGTCATTACTTCAATGGTGAAGTGGCTACCTCTGTCTGACTCAATCCTTTGAGGTAGACCAAAACGGGAAAAGATGTGGTTAATCATCAGGGCAGCTGCTGTTTCTGCCTTGCAGTTTGGGGCTGGGAGACATTCCACCCACTTGGTAAACAAGCATGTAACGGTCAACATGTACTTGTTTCCTCTAGACAAGCGAATCACAGGGCCTACAAAGTCGATTTGCAAATCTGACCATGGCAGTGTCATCCCCCTCTTTTGGAGAGGTGCACGGTGTGTGAGGGATGATGGCTGAAATTGTGCACACACAAGACACCCCTCTCAAGTATTGGTCAAGGTCCTTCCCCATGTGTGGCCAGTATGCAACCTCTCTTAAGATTTCCAGTGTTGTGTGAAACCCCCTATGACCGGCGGTGGCCGCATCATGGGCGTGACTTAACATCAGGCTTCGGAATGAGGTAGGAACCACCCACTAATCGTGGCCAGCTTTGGATTTCCTTACCAACAAACCGTCTTGGATCCGGAACATTTTTGGACATTTCATCAACACTCTTAGGTCCTCTTTCCCAATGTAATCGGTATCCGTCAGGGGAAAGTTCTCAGGGTCCTCAAGGTGTTGGTAAAACTTACCAATAATTGGATCCCCCTTCTGAGCTGTAATTAAATCAGCATCAGGAGTCTCCTTACTCCATTGTGCAGTTGAAAGATCATTGTGAGCACTTGTCTGGGACCTAGTGATAGCGGTGACCTTGATTTCCCCCAACAGGGACTCTATTTCGATTAGATCCCCTTGGATGGCCCCGGTTTTGGCCAGCTGATCAGCTAAGTCATTTCCAGTTTTGTCTGGTCCCTCTACTTTGGAATGACCCTTGATCTTTTTCCAGTAGATGGTCATCCCATTCAATGTGACCAGATCATCAATGTTTTGGATTAACTTCCCATGTTTCAGGGGTTTGTTATTAACGCATAACATGCCTCTGATTTTCCAGTTGACCAGGTGCTTCACGAACCCGTTCCGTACATAATCCGAATCTGTGATTATGACCAGTTCGTGGAGTTGATGCTGGACAGCAGTGAGGATGGCCCGATGCACAGCCATCAATTCTGCCACCTGACTACTTTGGGGACCAATTTTGTATCCAGCGGAGGGTTCTGGGAACTCCTTCACCCATGCATTCCCTACGCCAGCCACCAGTTCTTTCTCCCCGTCGTTGTCAACATGGTAAGAGCATCCATCCACATAGACAGTGGGCATTCCCTCACACTTGTCTTCTTCAAAGACTTTGTGTGGGGAATTAAGGTATGCCTCCATTTTGTCCTTGATTTTTAGACTTTCGTCCTCGAGACAGTTTTCTCTGGCACAATCATGCAAGTCAGCCAGACCTTGCGCGAGGGGACTCTTCTTGTTTTGGCCATATCTGACCTCCACAGGAAAGCCTTGCATTGACAGAATCCAGGAAGTAATTCGGAATTACTCACATTTCTGGCCCGGATTCTGTCACTTTGGAGATATTGCAGAGGCTGGTGTGGAGTCTCCACTATGATGTGTTCCCCCTGGATAAACGGGCGGTAATTCTTCAATGCCCACACCGTTGCCAGGAGTGCCTTCTCACAATCGTTGAATTATTCTTCCACAGAGGATAAAGTTTTGCTCGCATAGGAGATTACTTTATTGACCTTGTCATGCTTTTGGTATAATACTGCCGTCAAGCACGTATTAGAGAACCCTGTCTCCAGGAAGAACTCCTTGTTTCTGACAGGGTAAGCTAGGCAGGGCGCTTGTGAGAGGCTTCTTTTGAGTTGTCTTACTGCCTCGGCTTGTTCTGGACCCCATTCCCACTTGACCCCCCCTTCAGGAGATGAATCAGGGGTCTGGTGATCTCTGCGTAGCCCTCAATGAACTTTCTGCTGTAATTAGACAGTCCAAGGAGGCTCCTTAGTTCCCGCAGAGTTGTGGGGTCTTTCAGTTTCTGAAGTGCTTCCACTTTCTTTTCCTGGGGACAGAGACCCTGAGGAGTAATCTCAAGCCCCAAGAAATTAACACGGGTTCTACACCACTGTGCTTTCTGAAAGGAAAGTTTTGCTCCGGCGGCCCTCAACTGGGTCAGAACATAACGGATCTCCGCTATGTGTTCCTCCACAGATGAACTTTTGATGAGGACATCATCTACATAAGCCAGGTTACCCCTTGCACCCAGGTCGGGCATGGCCTTGTGTAGGAAAATGTTGAATTCATTGCCGGAGTTGAGGTATCCGAAGGGAGTCCGGGTCTATGTGTACTGCTGGCCCCCAAAGGTAAAAGCCAGCTTGTATTGGTCCTCCCTACTGACAGGCACAGTCCAGTATCCATTGGTCAGGTCTATTGCAGTGAATACCTGTGACCCCTGGATCTGGGCCAGCCCTTGGTCAATGTAGGGCAGAGGCCATCGGGAAGTATGGACCCGTTTGTTGAGCTCCCTGAGGTCGGCGCAGAGTCTCCACTGGCCGTTTGGCTTCAATATTCCCAGCACCGCGTTATTGAAGGTGCTGTGAACTGGACGGATTATTCCCCGGGACTCCAGGTTCTTAATTATTTCAGTAAGGGACTCCATTGATGCGAGAGGCAAGCAATATTGCTTCACAAACACTGGAGTCATGCCAGGGTCCGTGGGGATTGTTGTTGTGTGGATGTCGGTGCGACCACAGTCATATGGGTCTACCGCAAAGAGATCTTGGAAATCCAAGAAAACTTGTTTCAACTTTTGCTTCTGTTCCAGAGTCACACAGGCATCAGCTAGGTTGACTCTCTCTTCCACCATCTGCCTGAAGCCTGGAAAGACTTCTGGTTTGGCTATCTCAGCGGCCTCCTCCAGCTGGGTGGAGAAGTCCCTGGTCAGAGTGCTGATTTGGACTGGAGGCTTCAGGTGGGACAGGCAGCCCTCATGGACCTGGAAAATCACCTCATCCCTCCTGAAGTCACAAGTCACATCTTCCTTACCATAAGGGCAAGACGTGTACACCAGGAAGTTCCCCCCGTGCCGGGTGAAAATCCTGTCTGGTGTTGTATTGTCCTCACTGTCACTGTCAAAACAGTCCTTGGGGATTGGTCCTAACAGTTAATTTCCTAAATCAATGGAGAAATGTCGGTCATCAATCGCCATTCCAATAATGGTGCCTGCGGCTAGAGTAATACTCTTTAAGTCACTGTTATCCACCTCTATTGGAATGGTGTCATGTTCTATGTTGACTAATGGAGTTGGGTTTACCCCCAACCCTTGCTGTTGGAGAGAAGCGTTTAGACGTATGTAAGCATCAGGGTTTTTCAAATGTTGTCCTCTTTTAACTTTCACTTCCAGGGAGAATTGTCGGGTCCTTTCTGGGATGGTGACTTCCTCTTTAATCTGAATTTCAACTGCATAAGGTAGCAATTGAGCTGACCTAAATGCTTTTTCTGGATCATCAAAGCCCATGGGATTATCCACTAATCGGGACCAAGCTTTGAAGTTTATTGGTCCAAACTAATGGCAAAGCGATTGAGAATGTCACTGCCTAAGTAAAAGGCGGCAGTGACGTCTCGCACAACCCAAAAATGATGGACTATGCTCTTGTTGCCAATGGAGATTTTGAGCATACACCTGCTTGGCAGGAGATGTTTGGAATTAGGTGCTTCCAGGTCCATTTCCCATTTGTTTATCAGTTTGAATGTGGGAATGGCTGGATCTTTTGGGAGTTGGCGGAACATGGCTTCGCTGATGAAGCTCTTACCGTTGTTCACGCACACTCGAGCGAGAACAGAGTCCTTCCCATCATTTAACTGAACAGGGATGAACAACCGCTCTCCAATTTGCTTAATATCAGCCAGGCTCCGAGCTGATTTCACATCTTTCTGGACAATAGGAGTGGGAGTTTCTGATTGTGGATTAGTAAAGAATTTCAGGGTGTTTCCTTCCAGTGTGGAATAGCACCTTAAACTGGAAGGAAGGTTGATTTTCAGAAATAGAGAGGACCCCCTATCACCAGTCTGTTGTCCTACTGCTATTACTGTCACGTCTGGAGTTTGGTTGTTCCGGAAGTGAAATTCTACTTGGTCAGATTTTATTCAACCATGTGGCAGGTGCCGTTTAAACTAACATGGTTGACACTCTGTTTTAATTTTATTGGTCGGCTAGTCTGGGTCCAGAGGACCTTGTTTACACAATCTATGAGCGGTGACAACCTTCTCAGGAGGTCATTCCCTAGTAAACAAGGGGTGCCCTCTGGAGTCACTACTATGACCGGGTGTTTCACCTTGTGTCGCCCAATTTTAATGTCCAAGTTTGCAGTCCCCTCAACGGGAATTTCCTTCCTGTCAAAGTTCTGCAGTTGTCCAGGAAGAGAGGTGAGAGGAATTTGGTAATTCTCCCTCCTTCCTGCATTTAGTTCCTCAAAGGCCCTTTTGGACAGAAGGGTAGCTTGGGATACAGTGTACACCAGTGTCAAAATTGTACCGTGCCCCTGTACTTGTACCGGGGCATAGTATCTTCCCTCCTTCTCCTCAAGGGGGCACAGATAATGCACATTTTTGGACAACTGGTGGGCTAACTTTCTGGTTTTGGACATTGCTAGCGAAGAGATTTGGGCAGAATTCTGTGGAGAGCCTTGGGAATCTGAAAGACAAAGTTGGAAACTGGAGATCAGAGCCATTGTGGGTTCCCCTGGTTCCGGTTCTGGGCCACCCCCCCCTTTTTGGAGGCAGTCACCAGGATGGGTTTGAACCAGGGGATTTTGGTATTGTCGTTTCTGGGATGAGATGATGGGCGGCAGTAGCTCAGTCTCCATATCTCTCCAGTCTGTATTGACATTCCTTGGGACCCATTTTTCCTTGGGAGGAGTTCCCCATCTCTAAAGGAGAAGATCCTTTCCCCAGGATCCTCTGAGGATCCCTCTCCCTCAAATTGGAAGACCTGTACCTCCTCCACAAAGTGAGTCTGTTTGGGTCCTTTGTTTCTCCTACCCCCCCTCTGCCCCTTGGGAGGCAGGCTTTCATGGGTAGGAAATTGTGTTTCTGGTTCCTGGTTTTCCAGGGGCTGTTTACAAGTTGGGAAGGAAGCTTCCTCCAAGGCTTTACACCCCCCTTCCCCTTGTGCCTCCTCCCTGGGAACCGGTGTGTTATCGGGGTGCTGCCCCCGCCATTGTTCTGGAGCACCAGGTCCAGAGTTTGGGGCATTCTGCGGTGGCATGCTCATCTGAGGGTTCTGTTGAGCCCTCAGTATGTGACCCAGATCTCGTGCCATATTTTGGACCTGGCGCTCAAGTTGTGAAACCCGCTCAGGCTGATACGGGGCTCTATTTTCTCCCCTGGGCTGATCCCGGGAAGGGTAGCTATCCCTTCTCTGGTAGTACCCCTGGTTGGGAAGATTTTGGTACCCCTCCACCCTTGGCATCCCCTCTCCTGGATTAGGTTGTCTGGGCTCAGGGAATTGGGGAAAGAAGGATGGATGATTTTGGGGAGGGAAATTGGGTGGATACCTGGGGAAAAAGTTCTGCCCCGGATTTGGAGAATTTCTGCCCTCCTGTGGGAAGTTGGGAGGTAAGTTCCCTGGGTTAGGTGCTTGGCCGGATCCCCCCCCTTGGGGTGGAGGAGTCCACACATAACCCAGGATTGGTCGGTTTCCCTTATAGCGGGGACTTACATAGTCAGGGGAGCGGGGGACCCCATTTGTGGGACTACCTCCTCAACTCCCTGTCTGTTTCTGGCCCGAGGGCCTTCTGGGCTGTGAATTATTTGGTGCAGGCAGGTTTTGAGGCCCCCCATCTCCAAATCTAAAACGGGGGCAACCTTTCACTCTGCCACCTTGGCAGCAGCAGGGGTGCTGTTGGTTTTGGGGTTTTTCGGCGCGTTATTTTTATTTTCGATAGGCTTCTGCACCTCATAGTTCCGGGTAGCCTGTTCAATGACCCAGTCTAAAGATCTTTTCTCATGAAAATCTCTCACGAGCTGGGTCATTATGTATTTGGGTAAGGCATGGAAAAACGTATTGATAAATTCTCTGCTATTCGTGCGCATCCTTCTGGTGGTCTGCGCAAAAGCACGTTTTAATTCTTGCACAAACTCTTGTGGGGCCTGATCCTCCCCACATTGCAAATTGTAGGCTGCCTTGCGAGCCTCTTGAGGATTTCTGTGAACAGAAAAATGTTTCAAGATGGCCGCCTTATAGGTGGACCATCTTAAATGATGTTGGTCCTCCAGCCCCGCAAAGAAACTGGAGTATTCTGGGGAGAATGTCCATTTGACGTACTGGATGCAGCTACTGCTGTCCTTCAAATGGAAAGTCTCCATCATTTGCTCATAGAGCTCCAAGTGCTCCCAAACGGAATACTTGGCGTTCTTATGATAAGGAGTGATGACACTCCTGATTGCCTTTATTTGCTTCAATGGGTCCTTAAGCAAGGCCCTTTTTGCCTTATTGGCCTTTTTAGTTCGGGTAACCCTGGTCCATTCATCCTCTGACTCAGAGGCACTGCTCCCAGAGGTTCCTGTCTGATCTTCCAGGTTTTCCCGGATTCTGCGAGCCTGGGAATGGCTGGCAGAATGTGGGGACCTGGTCTTCTGTGTCCTGCGCCATTCAGAGGAGTCTTCAGATTCCTCCTTGCTGCCAGGATTTGATGGGTACCCCCCCCACTGACCTAACTGGGCAGAAGTTTTCAGGATGCCCTTAATGGGCCTACTCTCCTGGGGTTCCCCACTAAATTGCACTGTGCTTGGGTGCCCATACCTGGATGCCCACCCCTCCATTCCTGGGAGGTACTGGCCTATGAGCCCCATACTTCTGGTTGGATAGTAATCTGCCATCCCTGTGGCCCGGTGCTCACGTGCGCGAGGGGACATGGGGGTGGCAGGGTCCAGGGACTGGGAGAGATGAAGGCTTCCGGTACTAGGGCTCCTGAGGTTATGCTCAGGAGTTTCTCTTTCCCAGCGAACCTCATCTCTTTCCGCCCCTGCTTCCTGTTGCAATGCGAGAGCCTGCGCTTTCAGTTCCTCAGTTAAGGCCTTACTAGACTCTATCAGTCTCTCCTGCATGGCTACCTGTTGCTGGAGCCTATCATTGTGCTGACAGAGAGCCTCATTTTCTCTCTGTGCCTCCTGATTGGTCCTGGAGTACTGGGCCAGTCTCTGCTGCAGGAGGGTTACCTCCTCAGTCCCATCCCTACTGGCCTGCTCCTTTCTTTCCAGAGCCTCCTCCACCCTCCTGGTGTGCTCTAACAAGTTCTGGTGTTCTTTTTGGAGGTCACCCAGTCCCTGGAGGGCCAGGTGATTTTCTTCCATTTTCCTTTTTAAGTGGCAGACTTCCTGGCCTAAGGTATCCCTTTCCTGACTAAGAGCCTGCATCTGTGCCGCCAAGTCGTCCCTTTGCCTTTGGAAGGTGCCAGCTTTCTGGCGCTCCTGGTCAAACTCTGCCTGGGTATCCAGATCTTTCAAAATCAGTTTATTGCTCTCTGCCTTCTCCCTATCTAGGTGGCTTTGCAGGGTGACTACCTGCTCGGCACATGCCCTGTTGAAGTCCAGTTGTTGTTGTTGCTCCAGCTTTTTCTGGCTCTGCAGAAGGGAGTCCAAACCTTCTTGGTACTCCTTCTGCAAGGCCAGAAATCTGGTATCCTGGTCAGCCTTCTCCTGTTGCAGCACATCCATGTCCTCCTTTATTTTAGTGATGTACCGTCTGCTGTCATTTTCAGACTCCTGGCTCCTGAGCAGCCTCTGCTCAGAAGAGTCCAGATCCGATTGGGCCTTCTCTAACGCCATCTGTTGCCTATTTACCAGATCCTGGCCTTCAGCACATTTGTCCTGCATGTCTCCCATATATAGGTACAAGTATGCCGCTATCCTGGCAATCTTATTATGTTCATCTTTGGCTTTAGGGGCCATATATAGTTCACTCAGGGCCACATGTAATGGACCCTGATCTCCCCATATATCTGACCCTGTTTCAGTGACCTGTTGCGCGATTGCCTGCAACCAGACCGTTTGGTCCTGATGAGTCCACTCACCTCTCACAAATAGCTTATGTAAGAAGTGCTCTCTGGCTATTTTGATGTCTACCAGTGTCGTCATTCTGGAATTTGAGTTCCTTCCTGACTTACAGAAATTAGTATTTTATTTTTGCAAAACAGACATTTTCCTTAGAGTGTCCCTTTGAAGAGTGCTTTACAGCGTAAAACAGCGTGGTGATCCGACCGGATGTATGTATCCCGTCAGTTAGCACACTGTATTAAGCTGCACAAGTGATAGATCTAACCCAGACATCCCGGACGAGCCCCCAATTTGTAAGAGGATTCAATTCAACACTACAGCTAAGTCAATGCCTAGTCTGGGATACTGAATGGAAACCCTTATTGATATATCTTTATGTCCAGTTCATGAGTTCTGGATGACTACCCCTATATAACACCCCTCTCTTTAAAAGGTTTATTTGAGAATTTAAACAATATATATGTATCACACTTTATAATAAATTAATATCTGATAGTACACTTAGACATATGATGTTGATCAACAATGGGTAATCTGGCACTAGCACACTTCTTTACAATCAATGAGGAGTTAGTATAGGATGGATCAAGTAGCAAAAATACTTTTATGATTTCAAATGGATGCAATGTTGAATGAAAATGCAGTACAGAACTAACTAATATGGTTTCACAAGATATCATATGTTCACTTTTCCCCTGGTGGCGATTCACCCCCCTCCCCTATGCAATGTAAGACATGGAAGTAGATGGAAAGAGGAGCACACAGTTCTCAGGAATGCAATCAAATACAATACGAAATTCAGTTCCCCCCCAGCAAGCTTAGAGAAAACCAGTTTGAGTTTTAAAACACAGGCCCACGTGCTTTGAATGTGGTGGCAATGAAGTGAGAAATATGCTGAAAATGCTTTTAATTCCCTTTAGGAGGTTCAGGGTGAGTGAGAGATACTAGGGATGAGTGCAGGCTCACTTTAGCAATGATTCAGAGATGATGATTAAGAGGCAAACTAATTTTTAGCAAGGAAAGAAATGACTGCTGATGGTTACACGTGGCTGGATTTTTAACCAAATCGCAAATCGCAGTAAAATTCGCAAGTGCGTGAATCGTGATTGCGGAAAAAGTATAAGGAGTAGGAAGTCGGTTCTAGGCTTGTTGGAAAGGTAAGATTCTAAGCTTTCAGAGGAAACCATGTTCCTAGCCCAAACAGTTCCAGAGATACAGACAATTAAATAAAGGTAGTTTTTCGGATTTAAAGTAAACTCAAAATTACAGGTGACAGCTTGCAGCTTCAGAATTGACAAGTGACAGTGGTGCAGCTTTACAAAATGACAAGTGACAAATTCTAGGAGGCAGTTCTGGTTAGATTAAAATAGTTTGGATTAGATTATTTTAACTAAGAGATTGGTTCTGCACAGTTCTGCTAGGTACTCACAATATATTTTTGAAATAGGCCTCGCCGCGGATCTGGTCAGGTTTTGGACTGGACTCCGGTTCTGGTCTCGGCACTTCACAGTGATCTGGGTCAGCTCTCTGGTTCTGCTAACAGCGGTCTGGGTCACTCTGGATCTCTGGCCTCTGGTTCTGGATACTGCTCTGCTTTCTCTGGGTACAGCAATGCTTCTGGATCTTTCTGGCGCAGCGTTTCAGGCCAGAATCAACAGCTCAGCCCGGCTGTGAATAGTCTGCAAATGATTTTGAGGATGCTGAGGCCTGCTGAGAAGAGTTCTCAGTTTGTGGGTTTAGGCCCTTGCTTTAAGTTCTGAAGTAAAGTTCTGGTCTTTGGAGATTGATGGATTTGAAGTCTGGATCTCTGGATATGAAGTCGTCGGTCAGCATGCTCCGCAGGAAATGAAATTGAATGTCTCTACCTGTCCCAGCAGTCTCTTTTTATGTGTTTTGAAAATGGGTGTGTGCCTGGGCCTAGCTAAGCCTGCCCCTCTCTACTTGTCATTGGCCCAATTCTCCCCTCTCCCATGATTGGGGGAAGGAAATGTGAGTCAGAGTTATGCTGTAGGTTTTATGGGTCAGAGGATCCTCCCCTGGTCAGTTTGCCCACAAATCTATATTTGATTCAAATACATATTGCACAGATACACAGTTGTTTAAAATTACATGCACCCATCACATATCACATGAGGTATACTCTGTTCAAACTCTGCTCTTCCTGGGGGCTTGCATTCAGAAATGGCAACATTTTGCACTTTTTAACTGGTTTTGCAATATCGGACATTTACCCAAATTTACACACATGTGCGCAAGGAGTATGGACATTAATTGATGAAGTGTCAGATTTTTAACATGCAGACATTTGGAGTGAAACCCTATTTTCCGCTAGCAACCCCCCAGATCATACCACCGGGTCCTAAAACCTCTTAAAATGTGGGCAGAAAAATCACAAGAATTATGGTATCATTTACATAATTTTGACAAGTCCGCACCATGAGTTATACATCTTTCTTAAAATCATATTCTGGCCAACAGGGGTGTGTCTTCCCAGGTCACATGGTGGAGAAACCAGTCTATCCACTTTCTTTAAGCTCAGCCTGTCCTCAGAGGGGGCTGCCCCTCCCCGTTTCTGCCAAGAGGAAGCCACTTTTACGACACCCCCAATATAACTTCTGCCTGAGTCAAGGAAGGGCTTTGTTCAAAAGGAAGCCATTTACGATCCCCCCAATAAACCATCTGCCTGGGCCCAGGACAGGCCTTTGTTCAACTCCCTGTAGCTGCTCCACCCCTAATCTAATCAGAGAGGTGACAACTCCTTTTGGCAAAGGGGAAGAGTGGCTGAGCAGGTTTTAAGTCCTGTGGGGGTAGATGTCAGGCAGAATTCAGTTTCATTAAGCCAGGTTTCAGCTAAATGTCACTTTTTGTCCCCCAGTTTAAGTCTATTACGATGTTTACATACACATTAAATAATTACTTCCTTCAAGTCATTTCAGAGTATAGTTTTACATTGTATCCACCTCTTAGCAAGTCTTTCCTTGGTCTGGTTTTGTTTCATTTGTTCAGTTTTACTCAAAAGTCTGGTGGTTTTAAAACGCCGGCTTTCTGATAGTGGTGAGTACTGGTAATGCAACCATTTTTGGGATTTAAGAAAATGAATTCCCCACAGTTCTAGGTTGCTTTTGGCAATCAGCATTGCCATTCCCAATGGTTTCAGGCTACTGTGTGGGTAGCCCAATGGTGGTTTTAGGCAGTGCCCTCCTGTGCTCACAACCTAGGCAAAAATGGGTGGCAGCCTATTCTTCATGCATTTCCCTGTGCATTTTCTGGGAAGTTCTGGCCATCATGATGTTTTCCATGCCAGTACTGCACAGTGTTCCTATTCTGGCGTACATGTGGGCTTTTTGGCCATCTTGGATTTTCTAAGCCCACAGCACCAAATGTTGCAGCATGATAGCTCAAACGTGGGTCAGGACACCCAACACTCTGATGACATGGTATCATTTGACAAGACCCCAATTGGCTTACAGCATTCACTTTATGCTGTTCAGCGTTATATTAAAAAAAAGATCTTGAATTCCATCATACTAAATAAAAAAGTCTAGTTTTGTGTACTCTTAAAAACAAGAAGTATGCATTTTGTTTGGAGTCTAAACCAAGTAAAGCTTGAAGTAAAGATCCAGTTATCTTATCTTGGTTTCTCAATTCACGAGAGAGGTTCCATAAAATGCACTTATGAGATTATTAGAAGCAGAAATTTAGTTTTAGTTAACCAAGATAAAAATATTTTAAAATGTGGTCGCTTTTCTGTTACCAGTTCCTAGATTTTACAAGGCAAAGGATATTCCTTGTTTAACCTATGCTGCAGAACTTTTTATCCTTCTACTCCAAATTACTGGTTTAGTTTAGAAGGCTTATTTTGGAGAGATGCATTAAATTTGCGGAAGGGGGTTCCAACATTGGTGATATGTTATGAGCTGGGTTTACCCACATTGCAAGTTAATTCTGGTCGAAAATTATGTTTCTCTACAAAACAATCTTGAATCCCCCTCCCCACTCTTTAGTTTGTAATCTTTTACCTGTCCTGGATAACAATTTAGTCATGAAGTTGAGTGGAATTGCCACCTTTTGCACAGACCTTCTTTCCTTGTTCCAATTATCTTGTGATATTCTGCATCTTCGGCCTCAAGAAGTAAAAAAGAAGTTAGGCAACTTGGATTGGTGTCATATTACAGATAAGGTTGTAAAATGCACACTTTTTTGATTCATTAGTTTAACAGAGAAGCCTTTAAATGTCCCCCTCATAATGTGTTAGCATTTCTGAGTCCTCTCTAGAGATAATGGTTTTAAGGCTGTGGCTAAATTTGTTTCCTACATACAGATTAATTGGAGCGAGAACATAAAATACCTAGAGAGACTAGATTATGCAGGATCTATGACGATGGAATAAGTCTAGAAACGCTGGAGTATTGACTAGTTGAATTTAAAAAATTGCACTTTACAATATTACAATACTTTTTGTGCTTTGTATATGACAATACTATTTTAACAGCAAAATAATGTTGACACTGAATTGTAAATGTGAATCAAATTTCATTGATATTAGCGGCTAATAGGTTTGTACTGATGATTTTTCAAAATATTTTACATGAATTTTAAGACATTGTTTCATGCTTGTCTTCTTGTGTGAATTGTAGATTTGAATTGCGAAAGGTTTGTTGTAAACCATAACACAATAAATAAATGTATTTAATTTGTTGTCACTTCAAAATACAGACCTAACCTTCAATGAATATTTAGATATGACAACAGTTAACAAATTGACTCACTCCCGAAACGTAACCAGTACTTTCATCCCATAGAGACTCTGAAGAAAACATAAATACATTGCTCCTTTCAACACTTAACAGACGCACACTTTGGCTCTTGGAGTGAGATTAAATCCAAGATGTGAATAACAAGTACACCTTTATATAGGCTATTTCTTTTGGGTATTCTCCTCTTTAAGCACCTAACATGAATGTTTTCATACTGATTACAACATTACTTTCAAATAATTCTTAGACACTTTTATACATGTACTGCTTCACATAATGATTACAAATGAAGCCACAAGAAAATCCATTGTATTACCCATAAGGCCATACTTGCAGCAATACTATCATAGAAAACAAACAAATCCCACATATGACCAAAGACTCCACACATCTCTTTCACACTTGTTTATCCAATACAAAGATATCCACAGCATGAGACATTTCAACTAAACATAGACTATGATGACAAGCTGGTTGTGTTTGGTGCATCTATATGATAACCAGATATGACATTATACATGCAGTCTGTGTTGTAAATATGGACTGTGCCTGCTGACAGAGGAACATTTTAATAAACCTGTATTATAGATATACGGGCATCTGTATGTAAAAACTTGTGTAGTGAAGAAAGTCTACGGGTTTAACAAAATGTCCCACCCAGCACAAACCTTTGCCTGTGGCAATAGGGGAAATTTTGGGGGAAGTTAGAGAAGCCATCCTTAAGCATGACGACAATAAACAAAAACAGGCATAGCCTTCCCTTATAAGAACATATTTTTCTTTTTTTCCATCTAGAAATAACTTATGATGAGGAGGAGGATTACCTCGCTAGTAATTATTTGGACAAGGAGCAGGTTTCAAAGGCCCTCACCCTGGTCTCTGAGCACATGCAATTTAAGAATATGGAACATTAGATGAAGTAAAGGACTAAACCATTAAGTAGTTAAGACTAATTTGCAACATTAGGAGGTAACTTCTGAGGGAGTGGATGGACCACAAGAGAATTGTGGTGCCTCACTTTATGTGGAGCTTCATTTGCTGACCGGAGAAGAGCTGTCCACACCAGTGGAAGTTGCAGTAAAATATCACTTTTATCATAAGGTCAATTCATCTCTGAAGAACATCTGTCATTGAATGCATTCACCTTCACATTGTATAAAGCACAATCCTACTCCTTGACTTTCAGTGCTTGTATGACAGAATAGAGAAAGAAATGCTGTGTTCGCGGTTGTTAGAAGACATGCATAATCAGGCAGACTTTACTTACAGTGGTGGGGGAGCTGTGGTGGTATTTGAATGTCCATGGCTGCAATAAGGAATGCAGGGTATCAAACATAAAGAAAGACAAAAGTGATCACAGTTCAAGATATTGAACTTCAATATGGTTTGAAAAACAGCTATTTTATCCTAATTCTAAATATTGGAGCAAGCTACGACCATCAAATAATAGTAACATAGTCATAGTCGAGTCTTTCAATATAAAAGGGCATATACTAATAAACCTATTGCCAATCTTTATTTTTAAATACAAATAGTGTGGGAAACTATGTTATGCAAAAGAAAAATGTTCAAGAAATGCTATGTTAAGATATTCGAGCGTTTGGCTTTCCTTCCCCATGTTGTCAGCATGGACAAGGCGGCATACCTTAGCTTAGCACACTCTCTGGCTTCTCTTCTCTTAGTATGAGGATGCAGTTCAAAATTTCAACATCAGGGCCTTCTGTGCCAAAGTCTCTTTGGCATTCAAAGTCTCGTTTTTCAGAGGGCCTGATGCAAAATGAAAAAACATTAACATTCCTTTCTTTTCTAGATGTTTACTTATACACCTTCTTGGGTGATTTACTGTTCACCCGGGTCAACCCCCGCTGGGCTCAGACCCACTTTATCACAAAACCTTCAATTGGTCTCCCTCTGTACTTTTCCAAACTTTCTCTATTTCATCAAAATCAAAGACTTTTGACTGTGCGCAGTTTTTTGCTTGACCCGTCGCAGGACCACTTGCATTCACATGTATTCATTCTCTTTCAATTGGTCTCCCTCTGCCGGGCTTGGACCAAATGTATCTACTTTTGTCACTTCTCTGCTGGATACCTTACAGAGACCTTCGATTGAGCACCTACACTGTGCTGTACAACTCTGGCATAGGTATTGTAGCCTGCTTTAAAGTTATATCACTTATAGGCAGTTAAACTTCACTGGCGTCTCCTATCACACGCATTTTTACAAGGTTTGTTCCAGTGCTCACCATACAATGTTGCTGCTTGCAACCTTGGCTTCTACACAGACCAGTCTTGTATCGGTCTTCGCAACTCACCAGCTATGTTGCCTTCACTGAAGCTGCTTTGTTCTTGGAGCCAAGGACTGCACCATGGTGGCTTGTGATTCTTCCCACCTTGATTATTGACGTGGGAGGGCCCTGGGTATCTCTGACACACAATGCAGGATTCTTCTGCCTGGTTTCCTGGTCTTACGCTTTCTATTCTGGAGGTCTCTGGAAAGTAATGGTCTCTTGTTGAAAAGGTCAAGGAAATGTCCCTCCTTGCGAACCCCTTTGGTTTTGCTATCTTTCCTCTCATGCTCAGCTGCCATATCGAGACTGCTGTTTCCTTGTGTGCTTTGCCTTGCTCAGAGTGTGCTCTCGTGCTCCATCTTTTATCCATGTGCAAAAGTGTAATGAAAGTCAGGTGTGTGTGATGGTCAGTACCTGACCTCGGCTGATCTTTGTATTGTGAAACGTCAGGTATACTGCTTTGGTGTTAGTCTGCTTTCTCTTATAGCGGCTGTCCGTGAGAAAGTTTGTTTTTTTGTTTTATTATTTATAATGCGCATCATACCCGGGGGTAACAGGGCGCAGCAGTTACAAGTATATGCAAAGCTTGGTTACAACAGAGAAGGTATACAATCTACATACAGGTTATTAATACAAGAAGGTATATACAGACAGTACCTAATTACATAGGTAATATACAAATGATACAGATATTTTACAGAAGCAATATATAGGTTTCATATATATTAGATTTCAGCCACAAAATGATGTTAGATCTGAAGTTATGGTAAGATTGGTCTGATCTCAGTGTGGGGGGGAGGGAGTTCCACAGTTTGGCTGCTTTTACGGGGAAGCTCTTGCCTCTGATTGTGGAATGTTTGAAGCTAGGTATGTGAAGGCGATCTCTGTTAGCTAATCTAAGTGGTCTTGAGGAGGTCTGTTTATGGAATATCTTGGCCAAGTAGCTGGGGGCAGCATTATTGAGAGATTTGTGCGTCAGCGACAACGTTTTTAGAAGGATTTTGTCATTGGTTGGTAGCCAGTTGTTTTGTCGGCTGCTCTCATAGATGTGGTCTCTTCAGGAAATGCCTAGTGCAGCTCTGAGGGCATTATTTTGTAGTGTTTGGATTCTTCTGATGGTAGCTTTGGTTGATCCTAAATAGAGGGCATTGCAGTAGTCCAGGCGAGATAAGATGAGGGCTCTGGCCAGGATGGTGCAGCTGCTGTCAGAGAGAAATGGCTTGCCGGTGCGAATGAGTTTTCACATGTAAGAAGTGGAGGATGCTAGGGAATTAACCTGTTTGATAAAAGAGAGATTTGAATCAAGGTAGAAGCCTAGTGTTTTTACCTTGTGTTCTACTTTGATACTGTTGCCATCAATTATGAATGCGGAGTAGTCAGAGCCTAATTTTTTTAGGTTGGGGGGGTGCCCAGGATGATGAGTTTGGTTTTATCATCATTCAGGCATAGACCATGCGTGGCCATCCATGCCTGGATGATGATGTACACTCTATTTACCAAGGCCAAATCCTTTTCATAATCCCCTGAAAACGGGAGGAGGATCTGGGTACCATCTGCATAGTTAGTGTAGGTGATACCGAGATGATCCAGATCATCGAAAAAAGGGGCTTGGTAAAAATATTGTAGAGTGTAGGTGAGACGCAGGAGCTCTGAGGCACACTGCAGGTGATAGGTATGGGGTCGGCCACTGCTAGAGGTGAGAAGACCCTCATAGTTCTACCGTTTAGGAAAGATCTAATCCAGGTGATAGCGTGATCAGAAAAGTGTGCTGCTGTGTCGAGATGGTTGCATAGAATAGGGGGGTCAACAAGGTCAAACGAAGCTGAGAGATCTAGGAGGAGGAGTAGGGCAAATTTGCCATTATCTCTAAGCTCATCCACTTGGGTCTTAAGATCAATGAGGGCTGTCTCCGTTCCATGTTGGGGACGGAAGCCTGATTGTCTGGCTCCTAGTAGGTGGTGGTGTTCCAAGTGTTTTTGAATTTGTATATACGCTACCTTATCCCAAATTTTTAGAAGGAAGGGCACTGTCGTGATTGGCCTATAATTAGTAGGTGTAGATGGATCAAGGAGAGGGAGTACCCAGGATTTTTTAAGGTTGGTAGGGATGGTGCCAGTAGAGAAGGACGCATTGATGAGTTTTGTTATGAAGGGTGATAAATCTCTAGCCGCATCCTTAATGAGCTGCACAGGGCAGAGATCACCTTGACAGTTGGAGGGTTTAAGGGACAGAATTATTCTTTCCACTTCGAGAATAGAAACTTTGGTGAAATTGAATCTAGTGGATTCATCAGCACTGGTCTTTTCAGATGTTTTGGGTGGCGGGAGGTCATTTAGAAAAGCTTTTTTACAGGAGATTTTGTTTTCTAAGGTGATATTTTATTGACTAGGGCGTGTTGGATATCTGAGCACCATTTTTTATCTTTTGTGCAGGTGTCAGGTAATGCAATATGGGTCTCAATTTCTTTAAGAATGGTAAACAGTTCTTTCATGTTGCACTTGGCTTTGGATATGCGCGTTTGGCTAGACATATTTCTTTTTTGTCAAGCGAGGACAATTTGGTGAGTTTAGTCTTGTTGGCTTCTGATGGAAGTTTTTTTCCAGGCAGCCTCACAGTTTCTTTTTTGTTGCCTTAGGTTTTTTAGGAAGGATGTAAACCATTTATTCAAGTGGATTTTCAACTTACTTGGTCTGAGTTTGAGGGGGGCGATCTGGTCCAGAGAGGTGGTAATAATTTTGTTGTATTCCTCGACCAGGCTCTCGGGATCGGTGTTGTCCGGGAGCAGGCTGGGACTAAGAAGTAAGGCCGGGATGAGTCTGTCCACAGTGATATTCTTTTTGTTTCTGGTTAGTGTGGGTGGAGCCCTAATGGCAGGAGGCGGTGGGGTTCTGTTAGTAGAAAGTATAAATGACACAAGGTGGTGGTCGGTCCAGATTAGAGGTGAGATGGAGAGGATGTTGGCCTGACAGTTTTGGTCTGCCACCCAGTCAAGTATTCTGCCTTTGTTATGGGTGGGGGTTTTACTTCTTTGGGTGAATCCAATTCTGAGAGGATGTTGGCTGTAATTAGGGCAGGCTGGTCTGATGGGTCATTAAAACTCATATTGAAGTCTCCAAGAAGAAGTACTTGCGTTGAACTTTTGAGATTGCTCGAAAGGATAGTGTTAATATCATCCTCAAATGTCCCGGAAGGGGCCAGGGGGTGATATATCAAGTGGATATTGAGGGTTTGAGCATTGGTAAGAGGTAATTTAACTGACAATAATTCACATGAATGGACGTCAATCGGGGTGGCTAATCTCATAGATAGGGTACATTTGTGGATGATAGCGATGCCTCCTCCTCTGGATTTTAATCTGTCTTGTCTCAAAATAGCGGAGCATAAGCATAGGACCTGCAGCAGAGTGTAGCCATGTCTCAATGATGGCGATGAAGTCTAGGTCATCTTTCTGGATCAGGTCAGCAATTTCCAAGGCATGTGCTATAAGGGATCTAGAGTTTATGAAAGCTCCTTTGATCTGAGGGATCATGGATATTGTTGATGTCGGTTGGAGGGCTTGTGACGGTTTAGGTTTGCCGTACTTGGTTAGGCTGTTTATTGCCCTAAGGCCACAGTTGTGATCAAGGTTAGTACTTGTGGTCATTCGGGTATGCAAGGTTTTAGGAGTTCTTATTCCTATAATGGTAGGGAGAGAGCTGAAGGGGGCTCATATATTTTGGCTAGCCTAGCTCTGTAGCGTACGTTCCTCGCTGTCGTAGGGCAAAGATTGCTTGGTATGGGGTGTATATAGTCTTTCATATCTGCGATTAATTTGGAGGAGGTTTTTTTGAGGTAATGGGAGACATCAATGTAGGTGGAATCCTAGAGGTAGTTGTGTGGAATAGCACACTGTAGAGCGTAATGCTATGTATAAGGACTGTGAAGTATACAGTCTGGCTGTTAGCTGTAAGGATCATACTAGTAAGTGGTGGATATAGGCTTAGTATGGGATATGTGGCTAAAGTGTGTGGCGAGCTAATAGTGGTATTGAGTAGAGGCAAGGATCACTCGCGAAAGATGAGGTCAGTGCTAAGGCCTCATGCCGGGCTTAGTAGAAGCAGCAGTCAAATGGGGCACCACTTAACCTAAATGCAGCAATCAACGCACATATGATCTAGGTGCAGCAATCAATGGGCACGTATGAGGTAACTATAGCAATCTAATAGGCACATAAGCACTAGGTGCAACAATCTAATGGGCACATATGATCTAGGTGCAGCAATCAATGGGCACGTATATAGTGACTATAGCAATCTAATAGGCATATAAGCACAAGGTGCAACAATCTAATGGGCACATATGAACCCGGTGCAGCAATCTAATGGGCACATATGAACTAGGTGCAGCAAAGTGTTCATGTTGTAAAGGGGGGTAGAGTTCCTAAATATCCTACCTGGTAGGATGGGGTAAAGGTGTTTCAAGGAAGAGGATACTGCGTCTCACCATCCAGTGTCCCACTCCCACTCCGCGAAGACCCCTCATCCAGGTGATCCTCCTGCACTGGTCCACCCCCAGGAACTAGATCCAAAAGTGATGGTTGTGTCTTGCCCACCTGGATGACGGATCCCCGGGGACTAGTGGGTGAGACACCTTATGGTTTGTGCTGCTCTTTGTGCTGCTCTGTGTCCGTAATCCTCGGGACAACCTAGGGCCCTTTATGAATGTTGTGTCCAAATTTGGGAGATTGTCAGGGCTACAAGTAAACAGATCCAAAGCTGAATTGTTCCCTCTCACTAACTGTACAGTACATCCAATGGATGTTGGAGGGTTTAGATGGGCTCCTATGTGTATCACTTATTTAGGAGTTACAGTAAATGATACATGGGAATTGCTATACAATTGCAACTACCAGGCTTATCTGCAAATGCTAAGGGGTAAAGTCAACGGGTGTCTCCGGTTGCCCCACACGCTTGATGGAAGGATTTCCTTACTTAAGATGGTGGTACTCCCAAAACTGCTCTATTACTTCCAGAATGTACTCATTTGTCAGGGATGTCAGTTTTTTATGAATTGGATCTCTTGGTGACTGAGTTCTGATGGCATTCTGGGGCTGTGTGCATGAAATGGTCTAGAATAGCAGAGCCCTATGACAGAGGGTGATGTACAGCCCCAAACTTCCGACTGCACTTTACGGCAGCCCAGGCGAAATACACTACCTATTGGCACTTATTGGAGGATAGCAATCCCCATAGACGGATGGAAAAAACATAATGATCCCTACATATATCAGGTCCCTTGTTGCAGCCCCAATTTATACTAGTGATAGGCCCTCATTCCGAGGTTGGTGCTAGTCATGGCGCTATTAGCGCCATGACTAGCACCGGTACTACCACCGACGTGGTGGTATGGGGATTTACCGGTCCATTTCGCCCTTTGCGGGACTGGTAAGTCCCCATTTGAAATGCCATTCCCCATTCCCATTTGAGCCCCCATAGGGCCCAATGGGAAGGGGGAAGGCAGCAATAACGGTACCGCAAATTGCGGTACCGTTTTTGACCCTGGTATCCCTTTGCGGGTCCCGTCCTTAACGTCTGCTAAAACCAGGCGTTAAGGAAGGACCCGTAAAAGGGACCTCGGAATACGGCGCAAAGGGATTACCGGCACCGGTGTCATTACCGGTGCCCGGTATCCCTTTGTGCCCGCGTAGTAATGACCGCCATTGTCTCTTTGATCCAATCTGAGTGACAACACTTGCTTTCAAAATGGTATTCCAATATAGGAAGACAGATGCGCCATACTGTAAAGAGTTGCCTCTACAGACTAACCCCGCCCTTGCACCAACAATGGATGTGGGTATATCCCAGACCTGGTCACGATTATGATACACAACTGTATGTGTTGCGAGGGGCACTTAGCCACTATCTCAGATTTCTTCCCTAATACCAGGCATGCTCCTTTGAGCCAGCTGCAATACTTCCAGTTGTGAGCTGCATTTCAACATATGTGGCCGAATTTCCCTGAGAAGCCACCAAACAACCCCTGTCTCAGGTATGTTGTCAATAGTGGGGGTGGTAAGTGCTCAGTCTCAGCAGTATACAAATTGACAGTATCAAATATCCCGACAATCACATCCAGGGTTCGAACGAAATGGGCGGCCGATTTCAAAATCGAGGTAAACGACGACATGTAGTGTAGAATATGTTCTTTAACAAAGGAGGTGTCTCTAAACTCTCAGTTTCAGCTTATTCAGTTTAAACCAAAGAGTTTGTTTATTTCAGTATTAAGATATATGTCTGATGGGGCAACATAAATACAAATTATCTGGTCCTGCCCGATGTTGACAGGTTTCTGGGTAGACGTATGAAATACTTTGGGGAACATATTGGGCTGTCAGTTGCAGCTCATGCCTACAACA
Source organism: Ambystoma mexicanum (assembly GCF_040938575.1). Lineage (NCBI taxonomy): Eukaryota > Metazoa > Chordata > Amphibia > Caudata > Ambystomatidae > Ambystoma > Ambystoma mexicanum. The sequence continues at coordinate 769,276,773 of NC_090933.1, read as the reverse complement.
TGCCTGTTTGGGTTATATGAAGACTCTGATGTGTCCTTGTGGAAGCTGCGTCATAATGTGTTCCTCCTTGCTAAGAGATGTATATTATGTCTATGAAATAAGATACATGCCCCCAGCATGGAAGAACTGTGGATCTCCATGTCCCAGGAGTCTTGCTGCCCCATGGACATGTGGCCTAAGTACAAGATATATCTGTTGTCTGATACACCCCACATGCGCAACCACACCCAGATGCCACTATTACTTTGAACGCTGTGTAATAATAGATTTAACTGGAGATAGCATGTTTGTTTTTCAGCTTTAACGTGGAAGATTGTTGACCCCACATTTTTTAGTTAGTTTGATACTTTTGTCTGTAACCCCATGTGTACGTCTTACTGTCCTGAGTATATAGCGGCTCATATGAGTTTGGTGGTATTCTGGTGCTAAATCTGCCAGAATACCGGCAAATGAATTTGCTGATACCACCACATGATCAGGCAGTATTTACCACTGGAGGTATTACCTGATTACAAGTGGCGGTTTGCTGGTGTACATCCCCATTTAATGGGGATTTTTGCCAATATTACTGCCACCGGTATTACCGGGTGGCAATACTGGTGATTTCTGGAGGTAAAGTGGTTGAGTTACTTCCAGCTTTAAGATGAATACCGGCAGCAGTGATATTGGCAAACTTGTGGTTTGGCAGTGTGGGAAAAATGGAGGTAAACAGTTTTTTTGCCTGCAACGCCAAACTCGTAATGAGCCCCATAATATATCTTGTTGCCTGCATGACTGAACATCATTAAATAAAGTTAAAAAAAATCCACTTATCACAGCTGAGAAAGGGTCAGATGACATGAATGTGCATGAAAGAGCTCTGAAACAATTAGACAAATGCTAGGATGTGGGTTGTCTGACCGAGGTCAATACATTTGCGGCGGTATTAACAATAGTTGATTTTGCCACAAATCTATTTGACCTTTGGCCAAACAAGCCAAATCCTTGGCCCGCCAATAGCCCTATATTCATCGTCCCTCCCCTACCTACCTTATTGCCGTCCACCAGCACTTCTCTTACACCCCTGTGGAATAAGTTCCGTCCCTGCAATGCGGGTCGGAACTGTCACTGCAGAGTCATCCCTGCAACCCTGATTCCCGTTATACCAAGCAAGGGGAGCGGGGGACACCCGCACAACCCCCTTCCCCTTGTTCCCTATAATGGAACCGTATGGCCTAGTTGTACACATTTTTGGTTGTACGATCATTTCGTACAGCCTAAATTCGGTCAACTAGCCCATACAGTAATTTATTTTCAGTCAAATTGGATCATTTCAAATTCTACCAGCCCAAGGTCAATGTAGCCTTAAACAGATATCATTTTTCCACCAGGCAGAAAACACATAATGAGATTGTGGAAGAATATGGGGCTCATTATAAATTTGCCGGTCCAGAATTAACATGCTGGTAATTCCATTTACCGGCATTTTTCTGGAACGACAAACTACAAGTTTGCCAGTGGGGTGGCCTGATTTACCACCAGCAAAAACAACCAGTATTACCTGTAATCCCCTAGTCGTCCTATAGGACTCCATGGAAGGGAGATTAACCTATATTTACTGGCACCTGTAATCTGCCAGTAATTCCGGCAGATCAGCTGCCGGTAACAGTATTACTATCTGGTGAGGCCCTGTTGGTGCTTTCGAACTTGGCACTCTCAAGCAATTTCATCAATAGCATTGGTACAGCTAAAGTGATAAGAAATCATATCATCATAGACAAGAACAGTGCAATGATGCAGGAGTGTTTATGGATGTGCAGCAGCCCCACACTTGAGGAGTCTCTGGCTGTAGCAAAGAAAGTGGGGCATACAGCACTATGCTCCAAAACCATAAAGCAAAATAAATTAACCAAGCAGAACGAAGACGAATAAGGCATATTTGACATCATACAGGTACACCTGGTAAAGAAGAACATAGACTGTGCAGAGAAGTGAGATCAAGCAGTAGAAGATGGGAAGGAGAAGAAAACAAATACTCAACACTGCAAGCGCTTTAGATGTGGAAAGCAAGGGCAATTAGCCAACCCCCAGACATGCCCAGCTGTGAATCAGAAGTATGCCATTTGCGAAGCAATTGGGCATTGTACAGCTGTGTACCACCAAAGGAAGAACATGGTGTGGGTTCATGATGAGGAAAGCTCAGATCAGGAGCACGTGATGACAGTCCCTGCACCCACAGAACAACGCAAAAATGAAATGCTCCAGCTGTAGTGAGAATCAAAGGGACAAGGATAAAAGAAAGGATCTGCAGAGTCCTGATTCTAGGGAATTATGATGTCAAGAAACAGCCATCATTAGAGTAGATACTGGAATGAAAGACATTGGGATGGTGTTATCACAAGGAGATAAGGGGGAACACAGGGTAATCTGCCATGCATCCAGACCTGTGTCAGAAGTGAAATCCAGGGACTCTGCAATAGAGAGGGAGCTTTTAGTATGCACATGTGGATTGTAACAATTTAGGTGGTATATCTGGGGCAAACCATTTTGCATATCTACTCCAAGAATATCAAAGTTGAATTAGAGGCTATAGCAATATGACTTTATTGTGGAATATGTCCCAGGGGTCCACAACCGAGTTGCAATCTTACTATTGCCTTTGCCCTTCAAGGGTGAGAATCCATATGAGAGGGATGAAGAATCTTTGGCATCATAAGTGGCTTCGCCCGACCAAGGGTGAGATGCTGAGAATACTAACAAAGAATGGCACAATAAACTCAGAATGGACTTGTGGTTTGACCAAGTTCGGAAGTGAACACACAATGGCCATCCACACAAAGGGGAAGTCTGTGAAATGGAATCCATGAGAACCAATAATCATCCACAAGCTGGTCACAACCACAATGCTCAGGGACAGATTAATTGAAATGGCCCATAAAGAAATCCCTGCGATAACAGGAACCAAGCGACAGGTACGAGAGAGATATTGGTGATCAGTGGTAGACACGCCCATGGAGTGTGTAGTGTGGAAGTGCTGGCCATGTCCAAATTATGAAAGGAGCATTAAGGTACAGAAACTCGCGTTGTGCCCCATTATTCTCACTGACAAAGCATGGAAGTGCATAGGCATTGACATTTTGGGTTCGTTCCACACGTTAGAAGAGGTGACCCGCTTCATAATTGTGCTAATGGATTTCTTTTCAAAGTGACCAGAAGCGACAGCACTTAGATGGGTCACGAGCAACAACATTATACCAGTACTGGAGCAGCTTTTATGAGGGTAGGGTTCCTGCTTCAGATAGTAAGCAACAATGGGCCACAGTTCAAGGGGATTGAGATAGCAGAATATACCAAGGTAAAAGGAATAAAATGGAAGTTCACCTCTAATTACAATTCCGAATTTAACAGCTAGTCGAGAAGTTTAATGGGGTAACAGTTGGGACTGTAGAGCAAGCATTAAAGACCAACCTTAATGTACGTTCTGCCCTCATGAATTTAATCTGGAGTGTGAGGTCTGCTCCTACCGTGTCAACAGATATTCAACCTTTGTACCTCATGTGATGAAGGCACCTCAATGCCATCTCAAATCCTGGGTGGGTTAATGCGCTGCTGGGGGAGGTCAAGGTTACAGACCAAGAGGTTGGGGAACACTTGCGGCAGGCCCAAAAAAGGTACAAGAGATATCATGACAGAGGATTCCCTACTTGCTGTAGTGAGTGGGGTGGTCAGAGTGAAGAAAGGTCTGTTAACAGCCAAAGGTGAGTCCAAATTCACAGATCTCTAAAAGGTAGTCAATATTTTCCCACAATGCAGTTAGAATGGAGGATATGAATTTGGGAAGAGGAGGACTGGTGGGAGCACTGGGATAGGTCTCCCCTCGATAAGTCTAAGAAGAAAGTGTTGAATCTATGGAGATTAATCATGTTTGAGGGCCACATCCCTTGGTTCACTTGGAGGTGCAATGCATGCAATCAGGAATAGGAAGGAAAGGGGTTTTATTCCATCATGTTTAAGGTCCCCAAAGCCTTTGGGTGTTTCACTTGGTGCTGAGCCTTAAAAGTCGCAACATGTTCATCCAAGCCATCAAGTTCAAGAGGGAAACACATCAGTGGATTATCCCGCTGATTTGCCAAGGGAATGGGCTGGTATATTTTGATCTCCTCGAGATATACCACCACATGCCTGTGTTTCCAGGGCACCATTATGTCCTTTAATTTGCTGTAGTCCATTGCCATGTTCAGTTTAACTTGCTCCTTAATCCCTTTGCTGTGCCACCCTGGGTTTTTACTAAAAATGTTTCACTACTAGTTGTACTCCTGTGTGAAGAAGGGGCTGCAATCCTTCCCCACCTGTATTCAAAAATAGCACAGGGCTCTTTGTGCCACTCCGTCCAGGAAGCAGAGGATAGGACTTGTGTTATTCCAGTATGGCTTTCTTTTGAACCAGAAAAATCCACATCTGGGCCTGACTCAAGTGCAACATTTCATAGGGGCTGTGTTTAACACATAATTCTGCATCTTTCATTATAGAGGTTCAGAGACTGTACAGAAAGCTGTGGGCTCTGGCAGGGCCTGGTTCTGTGTACAAGAGTTGATGGTGGCTATAGCAGTTTTGATGTGCTGGATGTGGCTCCACCTACATCCAATACTGTACCATTTTCAAAACTAGTGTATCAGTACAGGACTTTGATTGGGTACTTCCACTGAGTCCATCTAAGGTGAGTTTTGGTGGTGTGTTAGTGCTGAGAACATTCTCAGGGATTCTCACTTAATCGTCCTGCCCCTGTTGAAATCACTAGAGATGGCATTATCTGGGTGTCGGGGGCCTTCATTGGCCAGGCGACCTGCCAGTCATTGTGGTCATTTTAAAAAGGCTATGACTTCAAATAGGAGTGTGCTGGAAGCAATTTTTCATGCTCTGAAATGTATCTATACATCTTTTCAGGATCAGGTTATGTTAGTCCAGATGGAGATTACCACTGTTCTGGCCTGTGTTGGTTGCCAGAGGAGTACAGGTTTCAAATCCCTGGAGAAGTTGGCCTGGGCTCTTGGGTCTGTGCAGAAGAGCACAAGTTATTGTTCAGAGCATCTCACATTCAAGTCAGTGACAACTCCCTGACGGTCAGCTTCGGTCGCTTGTTTCCTCCCACACATGAGTGGTCTTTGAGGTAGTGCAGAAATGGGGCAGTCCAATCAAGGATATGTTCACATAGGTATACAATACTCTTCTGTCTCTTTTCTGCTCTATGATTCAGGAGTAGAGAGTGTGGGGTGTGGATGATCTGGCAGTGATCTGGCGGAAGGTTTTAGTCCACACTTTTCCTTCTTTTCCACTATAGCAGGAACATTCAGAAGATCAGCAGCTGCAGATCTGTGGTTATACTGATAACTCCCTTTTGGCTCCGGAGATTCTGATTTAACCTCCTCTTGCAGATGCATCAGATGCTCACTGATAATTTCCTCTTAGCCCACCACTGGTGGTCAGGCCACAGGATTATGTCCCCAGGAGCAAACGGAGATAGGCAGCCTGGATGGTGAGAGGAAAAGATTGGAGTATGTGACTCAATGGGGTGTGTCCCAGTGGTCTTCTCGCAAGCCCCGAATGCTGAAAGTCTCTGCTTGTCACAGGTTCTTCCCTCCCATAGGAGTGCAATATCCCTTGTCTCACTCATTTCCACCCCTCTCTCTGGGCTCAGTGAGTGGCGATACTGCATTCAGGGATTGCTGAAGTTATGTATGCATCATGGAGCCTTTTGTGGCTAAGTTGTGCTTTGGCGTGTCCTGAAGTCAGACCCTTGTCCTCCAACTGCAATTTGACCAAGGCTCTCCAAATATTGCAGGGTACCCCCTTTGAGTCTCTGGTGGAGGTTCATCAAAAGCATCTTAAAATCAAGATGGTGTTCTTGGTGGCTATAACCTCAGTGCATAGGATGAGGGATTTGCATGAACTTTTTCACTCTGCACTGTGACCTGCTCTTCAGAACCAAGTTAGTCTCTTCTTTTTACCTTTCCCAAGAGATCATTAATCCTCCTCTTCCTTCAGGTCTGCCGCCAGAGGATGCAGTGTCAATGGCTCTCTTGGATGTTAGAGAGGTCCTTCTTACCTGTTTAGAGATAACTTTGATATATGTATATTTTTTAACTTAGCAGCCATCACTAATTGAACAACCCCTAGTATACAGTCCCAACCCCCAGTTCTGGGACATGAAACAGGCTGTGGTGAGTTAAATGTGCAGTTAATTCCACTTTACTTTATGCAAGGCAAGTCGGCAAAAGACATCAGATAAGCATTATTTGACCTTATTTACCCAATTAAATTTGGCCTGACTGTGACAATCTTGCTGAATATAATACATGCATTCAGTTACACAACAGAACTATTGATAATATGTCTAATAATTCCAATCGTTGATAGCAGAAGGCCACCTCTAAATAACGCTTAATTCTGTGACCACAGTGCAGTTTATCACCCAGTACATACAAACTCTTATCAGTTTGCATTTATAGAAAAACAACTTCATTGAACAGTAATCCAGTTCAACACATTTGTTTTCTCCAGTATCAAAAACAAGCATTGACACCAGAGAAAAGTTGCACAGGGAAATTACATTTAAACATTTATTTCGCATTCCATACAAGTATATCATAAAATAGCATACAATTCATCAACATTCCTATAAAAATAATAAAAGGCAGATCGATATATAATTTATAAATATACATAAGCAAACACACAAAAAAAACAAGGAGACAGTAAAACTATATTCAATGTGCATTCACAGGAGGGGCATTTGAATGATAACAGTTGAAATATAACCTAATTCCCATCTGATTGGACAGCCTTAATAAAGAAACTTGACATGTCAAATACCACATCTTCATTACATGCCATTTTACATACGATATAAGTGCTATAGAGCATGCTGTTCAGGTACATAATGAAAATCGGGAGCCTCCACCTCTTCCTAAATAATGTATACTTTGGACACTCTAAAAGAAAGTGGCTTTCAGATTCTGCGATGAGAGGACAGAAGGGACAAAACAGTGCAGTACAAGCTGGCCATATGTATACGCTGCCACCAGGAGCACATTTAACCTTAACTTTATATACAATATTCTGCATTAGGTTGGAAATATTCATTGAGATATCATAGTAGGTCACTTTTGGTTCTGTATATCGTGGAAAGCTTGATAGCTTTACTGAACGTCAGCACGTTCCGGCAGTCTTTCCTTATAATAGATGAAATCTGGGTTGGCTCTAGGTGTGGAAATGGCCTGTGCTAGGCTCCTCTGTTGGCCAAGATTGGTGTATTATTTTGGCGTTGCAAGATCACAGGAGCTGTTGGGGTTAAGGCAGTACCCCAATTTGTTGAGTAGAAAAAAAGGAAAGTTTGTCTCCTGGCTATCTTGCTTCAGTAGTTGAAATGATCATTGGTAAATGCGATACAGGATTGCTTTTATTAATGATAGTGTTGAATTGTTTCTTAATATTACATCAGATAAGCATTAAGTACATTCAAAGGCATGGTGCACCTTGTTTGTCAGCCGACACGTGTTTCGACCCGTGGGTGTTTATCAAGGCTGATGAATATTCAAAAATCATGTGGTTCGTGACATTTGTGACATAGGTTATAAAGGTGCATGAGTAGTGGTGTTTCAGTGAAGTGAATGATTGGTGGCACGTGATTCAGAAATGCATAGCACATACATTTGGTGTAATGAATTATAATTCAAAGTAGGAGAAAAGAGGAGAGATAACAGAACAAGGTTAGCAAGGAAGTGGTAAGCGGTTGTAGTCAGAGTTGGTAGTGGCGAGGATAGATGCCTCTTATGTTATGTTATGTTATGTTATTTTGCATTTATATAGCGCCTTATATATCATTGGTATGGTCTGAAGGCGCTGGTAGGTTGAACGCCCTTGGGAACCGAAGTTCAGATCAGTAGAGAGAGTAGAGGGAGTCAAAAGATGCGTGTGAGCACCGGGTATGTGTGCAGCTCGTGCGGTATTCGTGTAATAGCTGCTTCTTAGCGGTAGGTGTGGTGGTTGAGAGATCAGGAGTATGTGTTCGTTCTGGCAGGATTTATCCAGACTGGATGTGGCTGCGTTAGGCCTGAGGAGAACGCCTGGCTGGGGGGGTGTAACCAGCAGTGTTTAGTTAGAATGATGTGGAGTGAGCGGCGGATGTTGGTATGAGAACAGTTATAACGAATGGTGTCATAGTATCTCTATGTTCTAGTTGAGTGGTGATGTAAAGGAGAGAGTAAGCGTGGTGGTGTGATATGATGGGTTATATGTTCTTTCAAACGTTCTCTGCATTCCAAACCATACTATATACGTCATGCAATTCTATGTGCTCCAGTCCTTTCTATGCACTCCTATCCACTCCATGTACCCAAGTCTGCTCCATACACTCCGGTCTGCTCCACGCACTCATGCATTCCAGTCCGCCCCGCGCGCTCCAGTCTGCCCCACGCATGCACTCTTGTCTGCCCCACGCATGCACTCTTGTCTGCCCCACGCATGCACTCTTGTTTGCCCCACGCATGGGCTGCTGTCTGCCCCATGCTCTACGCATTCAGCACTTCTACGTACCCATCTATTCTACGCACTCATCAGTACTGGATGCAATCTGTGTTCGTTCGTTCTACGTACTCGTTCGCTCTACAGACTTCTAGATTCGACTTTCACAGAGATGCTATTGGGTATACTTCTAAATTCGACTTCTAAATGCACTCCTAAGTCCAACTTTCACCTGGAAGCTATTGGGCCCACTTCTAAATTCAACTTCTAAATGCACTTCTAGATTCAACTTTTCACAGAGGGGATATTGGGCACACTTCTAAACACAACTTTCCATGAGCGGCTATTGGGTATACTTCTAATTACAATTTTCACAGAGAGGCTATTGGGTACATTTCTAGGTTCAACATTCACAGAGGGCCAATTGGGGCACTTCTAGATTCACAGAGGTTATTGGGCACACTTCTAAATTCAACTTCTAATGCACTTCTAAATTCAACTTTCACAGAGAGTCTATTGGGCGCACTTCTAAATTCAACTTCTAAATGCTCTTCTGAATTCAACTTTCACAGAGAGGCTACTGGTCACACTTTTAAATTCAGCTTTCACAGAGAGGCTATTGGGTACACTTCTAAATTCAACTTCTAATGCACTTATAAATTCAACTTTCACAGAGAGTCTATTGGGCACACTTCTAAATTCAACTTCTAAATGCACTTCTGAATTCAACTTTCACAGAGAGGCTATTGGTCACACTTTTAAATTCAGCTTTCACAGAGAGGCTATTGGGTACACTTCTAGATTCAACTTTCACAGGGATGGTATTGGGCACACTTCTAAATTCAACTTTGCACAGAGGTGTTACAGAGCACACTTCTAAATTCACAGAATGGCTATTGGGCACGCTTCTAAATTCGATTTTCACAAGGGCATGCTATTCGGCACACAGAGGATACTTAGGCACACTTCTAAATTCAACCAAGGCACGTTATTAGGCATACTTCTAAATTCAACTTTACACACAGAGGATATTAGGCACACTTCTAAATTCAACCAGGGCACGCTATTAGGCACACACAGATGATATTAGGCACACTTCAAAATTCAACCAGGGCACGCTATTAGGTGCACTTCTAAATTCCACCAGGGCACGCTATTAGGCACACTTCTAAATTCAACCAGGGCACGCTATTAGGCACACAGAGGATATTTAGGCACACTTCTAAATTCAACTTTACACACAGAGGATATTAGGCACACTTCTAAATGCAATTCTACACACAGCGGATATTAGGCACACTTCTAAATTCAACCAGGGCACGCTATTAAGCACACTTCTAAATGCAGCTTTACACACAGAGGATATTAGGGACACATCTAAATTCACCCATGGCACGCTATTAGGCACACAGAAGATATTTAGGCACACTTCTAAGTTCAACCGGGGTACGCTATTAGGCACACTTCTAAATGCAACTTTACACACAGAGGATATTAGGGACACTTCTAAATTCAACTTTACACACAGAGGATATTAGGCACACTTCTAAATTCATCCAGGGCACACACAGATGACAAGTGTTTCAGAACACGACAAGGCAAGGGAGGGGAACAGGGGAGAACAAAACAGCGATCTCACTAGGCCCAGTGACATTGAGAGCGTGCAAGTGCATGGGAGAGGGAGAGGTGGAAAGTGCGAAGCAGAGGAAAAGCAGATAAATAATAAGGCAACAAACAGTGGTAATGCAGCCAGCAATTTGCAAGTGCTAGGTTTAAGGCAGCAGACAGGGTAGGTCTGATAAGTGCAGGAAGAAAAAGGGGGTGCTTTATGGGTACAGATACAGACCCCAGTGCAGTGGGGTGGCCCGGAGGCAGTGCGGGAGGGTGGCAGGATGAGCAGGTACCTGGGCCCAAAGAACAGAGGGTGGCCAGGTGCATGGTGCCAAGAGAGAACAGATCAGCAGGGAAGAGGGGGAGCGAAGGCAGAAGAAAACAGGAAGGTCTTGAGGTGCTTCCGGAACCATAGATGGTTCTCCTCAAGTTTTAGAGTGGCAGGGAGGCTGTTCCAGAGGGAGGTCCCGCCGAAGACAGATCTACCCCCAGCTCGTTTCTTAGAAAAATAACTGACCCTGAGGGAGTTGGAGGTAGAGGAATGAAGAGCTCGAGAGGAGAGGTATTTGCGGAGGGATAGCTGAAGGTATTTTGGACCCAGGCCCCAGAAAGCCTTGTTGACAATGCAGAGGGTTTTGAATGTAATCCTTGCATCCACTGGGAGCCAGTGGAGAGATTTCAGAGCTGGAGAGATACAATCCCAGGGCTTGAGGCCAAGGACAAGTCTTGCAGTCCTGTTCTGGATTAGTTGCAGGGGACGGAGAGTAGAGGCAGATAGATTTAGAAAGAGGCTGTTACAATAGTCCAAGCTAGAGAGAACCAGAGCTTGGGATACCATGAGCTTCTGGGGGAAGGAGAGGAAAGGCAGAGTACCTCTGAGGAGGTGCAGTCAGAAATTTGACTTTTTAGAGACCTCAGAGAAGTGGGCGGAGAAGGAAAGGCAGGAGTCAAAGATGACCCCTGAGGTTCTTAGCCTCGCAGGTGGGGGTAGGAGGAGGGCCAAGGGAGGCCGGCCCTCCCATGTAGGGGCACGTTTCCTTGGAAGGGCACCCATCGCCGATGCAATCGGTGTCTACCTCAAGACCACGACACGCACTCATGCAAGTCACTCAAGCCCTTTCAAATGAAAACATTGAAAGACAGGCGGACTAAAAAGTGGGGGGTCTACACTATGCAGGCCGAAGGGCTCCCCTCCCCCCCGTTGGTGCCGTCGCTTCAGACGACTAGGAATCCGTCAGCAGCCATGGCTCTGAATTGGAAGACATCAACCTTTCAGCAGAGGATATCTATTGTCAAAAGGTCTTCAGCCCCCTGTGGGGTCCTGGTCCTCATATTGGTACTGTCCTGTTGACAGGCGTGGCTCCTGTTGGGCCCTGAAAAGCAATTGGATTGCAGTTAGGGTGTTTTGTGATAGTGGCTGTGCAGTGCCTGGTCCTTACGGTGGCGTGTTAAGAGCATGCCCTGGCCACGTATGATAGTGTTGGGGCTGGGGTGTGAGAGCCAAGTTAAGGGGGGGGGTGTGCTGGCCCCCTGGAGGAAAAGCTGGGGTGGGGTGGGAGATCTAGGTTCCTGACACTGGTGTCCCCCATGGTGGATAGCGCCCGTGGCGGGGCCTCTGGGGGATGAGGTCCAATCGAATTGCATGAGCCCAGGTAGCCCGGGATGATGGTCCCCCTGAAGGATTGAGGCGGACGGCGCCTGGGGCTGATTGGTGCGCGGCAGTTGTGTGCGTGGCATGGATTGCCAGTGAGGACATGCAAACAAGGTGGATGGCTGGCCGTGTTGTTAATACACAACGGTCCTGTCTGAGATAATGCATGCGTGAAAAAACGGGCAAAGAAAAGCCTGTTTGGATTAATGCTCCCCTCTTGGGGGCGCTTGGCAATGGATCAAGCGTGGTGGCTGAGGGGCCAAGCTGCGCTCATGATTGGGGCATGAAAGCGCTGCTTCCTAACGTGGGTTCCTTGTAGAAATTGAATAAGCGCAGTGGCTGGAGGGCCGAGCTGCACTCGTGCTTAGGGAGTGGGGTTTAGTGGTTAAGTGCCTGGCCGTCCGAGCCGAGCGGTGGCTGTATACATAAAAGATGGATGTCGCTGGGCGCAACGGCAGGTGAGGTTCTTCCCTGGGGCTTACCTGGTGCTGCTTGTATCCGAGGTCTGTGTGGCTCCTAGGTAGTGCCCGTCTGACACCCATCTTAAATGTTTAGCGTGTGGTTGCTGAGTCACGCAGTGTGTGGCCCGTGCAACCGTAGGGGAGTAGTGTCCCTGTTTGCGTGAGGGCGCATGACAGGGGAGAAGCAGCGAGGTGGCACAGCGGCAGTCTGCTGCATGTTCGTGGTGGAGGGATGTAGCCTGCGCATACGCAAGGGGATTAGTATCCCTATGGCACGGTGACGCCGTGATTGGGGGATCAGGCTCATTGGCTCAGGGAAGGGGTTCGCAAAGTGGGATTGGGCGATGTTCTAGTAGGGAGGCTGAGTTGCCTGGTGGTAAGGCGATGTGGCAACAATTGTTGCACATGGAATAATGCCCTGGCTGTCAATGGCTGTCCTGAATTTGAGGAGTTGGGTGGCATTGACCGTGCTTGTCTGTATTTAGTAGGTCCTCGTAGGTCCAGTGGACATGGGTCTAATTTGAGAATTGTGCACTGGCTGTCAGTGGGGGGGAAAGGTCAGGTTCATGGATGAAGGAGGGTGTTCCCTGGTCCATTGACGTATTTGGAATGGTAAATTCCTTGTGAGGCCGTGATTGTCCTGGTGTTTGTCATGGGTGTTGGTTTGGTTAAGAGAAATTGGAACTGGTTGGTTGGACAAGGAAGCGAAAAACCTTACAGAAAGACATTGAAATCATGATCCTTGTTGAGGCCATTCTTAACACATCTAAAATGGTAAATCAGTCCTGCTTCTTCTTGTCTGAGTCTTTTGATTCTGTCTCCTCCTCTGGTTCCCAGCCGTACGTTTTTCAGTCCAATGAATCTTATCTGGCTTTTGTCATCCATCTGGCGATTCCTCTGCCAGTGGTTGGCCAGTGGTATTTTTGGATCCTGCGAGTGTATGCTGTTCATGTGTTCTCTTATCCGGGTACGCACTTCCCGGATGGTGCTTCCTATGTAGATCTTATTACACACACAGATGAATACATAGATTACGAATTTGCTTCTACAGTTTAGGTGCTCCATGATTTTGAATGTTGTGCAGCCTATGAATTCAGCATATTTAGTTTGGGTGGCATATTTACACACAGAGCAGGTTCCACATTTGGTAAAGCCAATTGGCGTAAGTTTACTTAGCCAGTCCTGTGCAGAGATATTTTTCTCTAAGAATGCATGGGCTAAGTAGATTTCTTAATGTTGGTGCTCTGCTGGATGACATGCTGGGGTATGTTTCCAATTGGGGTTTGATGTGCTCATCCATGAGGAGCAAGTCCCAATGTTTAGTTAGGATTTTTTGGATGGCATGATGGTCTTTGTTGTATCTGGTTACAAATCGGATCATGGGGTTTACATGTTTTTTCTTTGGTTTAGGCAAGAGCAAAGTTTCTCTTTCAATGTTATTGGCTTGATTTCTGGCTAGTGTGAGGTTTTTAGTGGAGTAGCATCGACTTTTGAATCTTTGGTCCAGCAAGTCACATTCATCTGTGAAGAATTTTTCAGTGTTGCATTTTTTTCTGGCACAAATGTATTCCCCTTTAGGGATATACTATATGACACTTTTTCTGTGACAGCTTGTCGCATGGAGGGTTGAGTTTACCACTGTTGGTTTGCGATAGGTTTTGGTTATTATTCTGTTGTCCTCAATAGCGATTCTTAGGTCGAGAAAGTCGATTTGATCCGTGCTGATATGACTGGTTAGCTCAATGCCATAGTTGTTTACATTTAGGTATTCCACATATTGGTTCAATTCTTCCTTGGTTCGTTTCCATATGAGGATGATATCTTCTATAAATCGTGCCCAGTTGACAATATGGGTGGTGAACTTGTTTTCTCGCATTGCATGTTCCTGTTCATACGAATGCATGAAGCAATTAGCTAGAGCTGGAGCATAGCTTGCTCCCATTGCGATCCCCTTGGTTTGCTTATAATATTCTCCATTGAAGATGAATATGTTGTTAGTCAGTGAGAATGTGTGATGCTGACTCGTGCTTCAGTAGGTATCCTAGGCTTGTTATGGCTAGTTCATGATTGATGGATGTATACAGGGCCTTGACATCCAGTGAGGCCATCATGAAGTTTGGTTGCCATTGGATTTTTGAGAGTATTACCAGGGTGTGCATGGTATCCCTGAGGTACGTTGGTATCTTGGTGACTAGTGGTTGTATCACATTGTTGATGTATCTAGCTAGTGTCTCAGTTATTCCCCCTATTCCACTCATGATCAGTCTGCCCTCTGGAATAGTGTCAAAGGTTTTATGAATTTTGGGCAGGAAATAGAGGGTTGGCATGACCGGATGATTTGTTCTGAGGTACTCATATTCCTCATCAGTTATAAGTCCTTCTGTTTGGTCATTTTTAAGGAGTTCTTGGTGTTCCTTGAGGATTCTTGCCTGTGGATTTCTGTCCAGTTTTTCATAGTTGCCTGGTATTTCAAGATGGTTTTGAGCCATCCCCACCCCAGCCTTTCCTCCAGAGGGCCAGCACACCCCCCCTTAACTTGGCTCTCACACCCCACCTCAGCCCCAACACTACCATAAGTGGCCAGGGCATGCTCTTAACACGCCACCGTAAGAACCAGGCACTGCACAGCCACTATCACAAAACACCCTAACAGCAATCCAATTGCTTTTCAGGGCCCAACAGGAGCCACGCCTGTCAACAGGACAGTACCAATATCAGGACCAGGACCCCACAGGGGGCTCAAGACCTTTTGACAATAAGAGGCATCTATCCTCGCCACTACCAACTCTGACTACAACCGCTTACCACTTCCTTGCTAACCTTGTTATGTTATCTCTCCTCTTTTCTCCTACTTTGAATTATAATTCATTACATCAAATGTATGTGCTATGCATTTTTGAATCACGTGCCACCAATCATTCACTTCACTCAAGCACCACTACTCATGCACCTTTATAACCTATGTCACAAATGTCACGAACCACATGATTTTTGAATATTCATCAGCCTTGATAAAGACCCACCGGTCCAAAAACGTGTCGGCTGACAAACAAGGCGCACCATTGCCTTTGAGTGTACTTAACGCTTATCTGATGTAATATTAAGAAACAATTCGACACTATCATTAATAAAAGCGAATCCTGTATCGCATTAACCAAAGTGTTAGAACAATCATTTCAACTACTGAAGCAAGATAGCCAGGAGACAAACTTTCCTTTTTTTCTTTCCTTATAATAGTTCATTATATTTCTGTCCTCTGAATGAAGATTATAACTAACTGCAGATGAAGGAGGGATTGTAGATATACATATAGGGCATCCATTTACTATGTCATGGTTGAAAGTCCATGCTTGGTGTTGGGATTATTGTGGCTATGAAGCAGAACTAATGGTAGCGTTTCAGGCCACTTGAGACCATTCCAATGGCAAAGCGCTGATAATCTATTCTTTTTGTAGCCATTTCTGCATTCCAATGTTCTCCTGAATTGGGTTTGATAGGCACAATTAAAATGTTGGGAAATATGCAGACCCTTCAAATATTGTCTTCGCAATAGTGAAAAAGTCAGCCTAGCGGAAAGGGTATGCTTCCACCTATCCAGAAAACATGTACGCAATTACCAGACATAACCCATAAAACAAGCATCTATGCATATGCAGGTGCCTTTTAAAATAATCTAAGGGTGCTATATTCTAGTGGCTAACATGTTCCTTTTTGAAACTAGGGATTTGCTTTCCAGACTTACCCAAAATTGTGTTATCCTGGGTAACTCATTGCAAACTGTATATATGTGTAAAATAAAACTGAACCCGTGTGCTAGCAAGCACTGCAACAAGTACCTGGTTGTCCCCTCTCCATCACATCCTAGTTTCTGTGGTCTGGACTGACCTGGGCCCCACACAACCCACCGGTCCATGCTTTACTCATCACCCAGATGCTAGTCCTATGATAACAAATGCTCTCTGTAAAGTGCTCAGCACCTACCAGTTCTCAGGATGGAGCTATATTTTGTAGACAAAAGTCAAATAAAGAGTTGTATTCCAGGTGTCACTGCAGTCAGACCTGACAGCTGAAATGACAGAAGGCGCAGAACGAAAGCATGACTGGACAATAGGGTGTGTAAGAAGTAACCTCGAAACTCACCCAAAAAATTACAAAAGTATTCAAAAAAGGAGTGTACTCCAGTGCAAGAAGTAACACCATTATTTAAGCTGGGATGGCTGTATTCAAACAGATCGTGGAACAGAACTGGATGAAAAGGTGCTCTCAAAGAAACACCCCTAAATCTAAGAATTTTATTATAATAGAGCTGATTAATCATTAGTAACTTGTGCAACATGAAAAAGTCTCCCCACACCAAGCTGATTGGTGCTCGCACATCGGACCCTTATAGAAAAGTGTACATCATGATCTGTAATTGGGTCCACAAACCTTCCCACACTGCCCATGATTAAAACATGTGACGTCGCAATCCACCACCAATTCCCACATCACAAAGTTAATTCATTGAAACATTTGAGATGACCAGTAGAACTTTAATCATCTGCCCTGGTCGCCTCATCTCTGTTCACATGAGAAGCACTTACCACCATGCCACTGTCAGAGCCTTGAACCACGGATGTACTGCTACACAAATGTTGCATATCGGGGATACTCTAACCTTTTTCCCTGAGAAAATGTTCTACGTGGCAATTTGAAACCACTGGGGCTCTTTTTGCTTCCATTAGAAAATCATATTTTACAAATGATTTCGAATTATAAAATGTTCAGGCATTCATTGCTTGCTGTCGGAAACGACGAACTCTAATCTGTGACCTTTAAAAATAACCACCATTGTATACTTCATTCAGTACTGGCCTGGGATTGCAGACTCCGCACTAAGTCACCAGAAACAGTGGCTTTTTCCGCATACAAAAGGCTAAGACCCATTTTCTACAATAGCAAGCTTTTGAGGCCATTTTGTGTTTAGTCCTACCACTATGTTTGATTATACTTATCTGCGCCCATGTATTTATGGATTAGTTTTATAATGAATTGTATTTCACAAACATGAGAATGAGTCCCCTCCCCTTTTACAGTGCTAATCTTGCAGCTGTTAAGTGTGTTCCTTTTTACTGTGTTGTACTTGCATCTTTATTACATTATTCCTCCCTTTTATTAGTTTATATGTAACTTAATCTTTTTGGGATTCCTGTTCCTTTTTTAGTAACTACATCTTCATGTAGCCCAAACTTTTCCAATCTTGTCATGTCTCCCTCAGTCTATTCCCAACCATTAAAATCTTCCCCCACCCATACACACCCTGTCCCATCCTTTAGACATTGAATCCAAAACACTTTATAATTTTCTATGTCAGCAGGCTGTGCAAAAATCCATCCATCAGGATCCTCCTCTTCACCTTTCCCCATTATTTTGTTCCTACTCTTAATTCCAAAACCTTTTTTGTCAACACTCAAGGGTAACATCAACTGTCCGTTTTGCTTGTTAAAATATACTTGAATAATGTTCTTAATAACGCAGAAGCTGATGAGAATGAGAACCAGCATGGGGACAGTCACTCAAAACAATCCAGAAAGCCAGGTGGTTACACATATGAAGATGCTATCCAGCTATTATTTTGCTTGTACTCATTAACCTTGCTTGTCATTTTTCACTAGAGTATCCGTATGACTTGCATGGCTGCATTTAAAGTTCCATTTGAGGCATCACCATGAGGTGTGGCTGTGCAGGAACTGGTACCAAGTTTAGCGCACACCCCTCCTTCGATGGCTGTTAGGAGGTCTAGAACAAAATGATTTTCAAGGGCCACCAAGCACAAAGCCCTCATCTCCTCTTTGATTGCATTCAAACCTTTTGCTGCAGAATTTGCCAGCTGTAATAACTCATACCGAGTCAGCTGCAGCCATTTTGAATTTGCTGCAGCCTGTACTCCTGGAAGCAACAATGAAGAAAAGAAGCTAGCAGCTGTGGAGAACAAACAAAACTCCTCTGGGATAGCAGCCAGGTTCTCTGCACTCTTTTTTGAAAAGTAATTACTTTCTTGTTTCCTCCTCCTCAGTATTTTTTGCTGCTAATTTTGCTGCGCCAGTTTTCCCTGCAGTGCAATCTTCATGGCAGTGCTATTTCGAGGCACCACTAGTGCAGGGTTGCACAAAGTGATGAGAGCACACCCACCACTCCAGTCAAGCGAAAGCTTGGCATATGCTTTGGATCCGCAGGCCCACCAGATATCCATCACTGCTACTGTTCCCTGCTTGAGGGCCACATTCTTCACCACCTTGGTGTAGCCTGAAAGAGTTCTCAGGTAAATGCACCCATTTGACCTGAAACACAAATGGAATCATGTAAAGCTCTTTTTGTCAACTGGTTGTTGTTTTTCATGTAGCCAAGTTAAGGCATGTACATATTTTCCCCAAATTGCTGGGCAGCTATCATCCACCTTGGCTGCCAAGTTGTGTTCAAAACCCACCAATCCTTGAGCATGACACTGCATTATTCCCCACTCCCATTGGTCCTCATACCATACTGCTCCCTCTATTCTCATCAGTGGCCTTATATGACACCAGGGGATAATTTGCCCTTCTTTAGTTGCAATCTTTTATGATCTTGTATTTTCAATTCCTCTTTTTCTGTACCTTCTGTTACATATTCTATTATCTTGTACCGTGTCTCCTCTTTTTCCATCATGTTTGTTTATTTCACAATCTTATCTCCAGATACCTCTTCCCCTACATCCACCCACTGAACTAGTACCTCATTTCCTTGAAATAAACTCTTGGCTCTGCAGAGTGAAAAGTGCATCAGGCATCCTGCTTCCTCGTAAGACACTCCTTGGGGCAAGAAAACCTTGTGCGATCTGACTATGTGCAGAATGAGAGAGCAGACATAGCGTGTGCCATTTATTTCTCTCCCTTCCCACACGCATCATTTCATCATACCAAACATTTCCAGTTAATGTGCCATGCTTCTCTTCAGTACCATGGTGGTAGCCCTCTGCATTCATCATACATCATTTTCCCCTATTTATTTTTTCATTAATTTGTGTTTCACTTTTTTCTTTAAAACCCAACCAAAGCAAAAGTATGATACTATACTGAAACATATTAACATAATCACACTCTTTTCAATCACACAATTTTATTTTTTTATTACACATGTTCCATTAAAAACTTCTTGATCACCCTCTTTTGCTGTTTTTTTATATACTTTAATGTAGGTAAGGAAATTGAAAGAAAGTTCACTGATACTGCCCATTATGTTGTGATTTGGGAGGTGGTGCTCTTGTCTTTGCGAACGTCGGTGATATGAACCTATCCTCGTCGACTTTCAAGATTGACAGCAGTTGGTGTTGAATAGATGATGGTATGTGGGCCAGTGAAGTGCTCTTCTTTCCACTTTCAAACATGGTTTCTTACGAGAACTTGGTCACCCGGATAAAGAAGTGCTGCTTGTGGAAAGTGTCAGTTTGGGTCACCTGTTTGTCCAGATTGGTTTTTAGGCCTCCTCTGCAAGGATATATATTGAAGGGATTTGGTAAGTTCTTTGAGATACGTATTGAATCCCACTGTCAAGACTCGGCAGTGACATAGATTAGGTTTACCTCCGTCCCTAAGAACCGAACAGAGAGATATAAAAAAAATGCTGTTCAGTTATTAGGGCCACAGGTGGCAGGAACAGGAACACCGGGTCCCCCGAGTGACTGCAAGGGAAACAGGCAAGTTAGGTAGGACCCAAGATGTAAGACAATAACAGTGCAAATGTAATGGCAAAGGCACCTACCAGGGTAGATGTAGGAGTGTAATCAGAAGGGAGAAAGAGAAACCGTATTCTTGTTTCAGGTCCCCCCAGGGTGTTGTTATCTGTAGCCTCAGAGTGGAGTTGCAGCAGCAGGAGGCGCCCGTGGCAGCAAGTCAGAGTAAAGGCAAGCACTCACTGGATGCACATGAGTACAAGGAGAGCGAACACCAAGGAGTCCAAAGTACATGAGGCAAGGTCATGGTTACTGGGTAAACAGCAAGTGAGGAGCAGTACTAGAGGACAAATGCGAGTAAAGCAGAAAAAATTACGAGACAAAGGGCAAGGCAAAAGCAATCCAGGAATCCATAATCTGAGGTCCAAAGTCCAGTAAACACAACGAGGTTCGAAGACGAATAGCCAAACGCTAAAGAAACAACAGCTGAGAAGAGCAGTGTGGCGCAAACGGTAGCTGTTTATAGTGTTGCCACGGATCCCAAAGCATGTGATCGTAGCTTCCATGTCACGTGAAAAGCACGGCACCTTGGTACCATGGAAACGCGACCACTCGATGGGCGTGTTGTCAGACGCCGGAGTAATTGCCAGTGCAGAAGCGGCTGCAGCTGCCTGGAATACCGTGTCCTATGTGGAGCACTTTGTGTCTGTGGGCCGGTTCGCTGAGGAGCTGACAGGACATAACCTCGCTGCTGCAGTGTGGGGGAGTGAGACCTGGGTGTGTCATGGAGTGTTGGGAGCAGGCTAGATGAATGCTGGGAAAGTGAGTGCATGACAGAACCCCCCAAAGGCCCACAACCCCATGGGCTGGATGGATTGTCCCTATGAAAATGGGGGACGAGGAGCGGGGCGTGGACTAAAACCCAACCAGTCCACAAAATAGTACAAGCGCCCCCTACTGACATGAGAGCCAAGGATGGCATTAACCTCGTACTCGTCGGGGTCACCCTGGGGAACAGGAGTGGGAGGCAGGATCACACGTGTGGAAACGGGGCAGGGTTTGAGTAGGGAAGAGTGGAAGAGGGGGTGGATGCTCCAGGCAGTCGGCAAGGAGAGGCAGAAGGCCACAAGGTTCACAACCTTGGTGATTCTATACGGACCAATGAACCGGTAAGCAGTTTGTGGCAGCCAGGCAGGCGGAGGTGTTGGGCGCTTCTTGTCAGCAGCGCAACGCATCACTGCCTGTGCCTCGCGGAGATGGGTGAGGGTCTGGGCGTGCATGAGCGACAGGACCCTGATACAGGCAGTAGCAGCAGGTGTTATGGAGGTGGACAAATCGGGGAAGGGAAGCGTACGCGGGTGCTGTCCGTACAGGGAATAGAAAGGGGAGGAACCAGTGGAGAAATGCGGGGCATCATTGTATGCAAATTCTGCAAAGTGCAGCATCTGATACCAGGACTGTTGGTTCTGCAGGGACAGACAGCGCAGATACTGTTCCATTACTTGGTTGACTCGCTCGGTCTGCTCGGTCCGTTGATGGGGGCATCATGGGAACATTCTAAGGCCTGGATATATGTGTCTGGTGTGTGCAGGAATAGTCTATCCTGTACAAAGGGTAAACCGTCATGGAAAACCGGATCCCATTCAGACAGGTGCTCCCGATGGAGGGCTGCCCATTGACAGACAGAGGTCAGTAGACATGTATTGGGATTGCACAGACAAACCATGTGCTTCTTATCGAGCAGCGATTCAGGATATATAGGAAGGGAGACCCCCCCGGCGATCGAGACAGGGCATTGGCTTTCCCGTGCATGACCCCCGGTTTATGCTTGATCACAAAATCATAAGCAAAGAAGAACAGGAGAAATGCGGGGCATCATTGTATGCAAATTCTGCAAAGTGCAGCATCTGATACCAGGACTGTTGGTTCTGCAGGGACAGACAGCGCAGATACTGTTCCATTACTTGGTTGACTCGCTTGGTCTGCCCGTCCGTCTCAGGATAGTAGGAGGACGAGAACCGGACGTCAATGCCAAGCAACTTGGGGAGAGCCCGTCTGGATCTGGAAGTGAATTGGGAACCTCTATCGGAGATGAGAACAGTGGGCCACCCAAAAAGACATAAAACAGCCCGGAAGAACAAACCTGCTAAAGTGGGAGCGTAGGGTATCCCTGAGCAAGGAATGAATTGGGCCATTTTGTTGAAAGAATCCACAAACACCCAAACCCTATCAAAACCTTGTACCTTGGGTAGGTCAGTCACAAATTCCATAGTGACCATGTGTCAGGGCCTGGGCGGGATGTGTAAGGGTTGCAGCAGACCTAAAGGGTGGCCTTTCCCGATTTTACATTGCGCACAAATCGAACAGGTGTTTACGTAGGTGTTGACATCCCTTCGCATATAAGGCCACCAACACCAACGTTGAAGCAAAGACAAGGTGCGTTTTTATCCTAATGTCCGTTGATAGGGGCATCATGGGAACATTCTAAGGCCTGGGTATGTGTGTCTGGTGTGTGCAGGAATAGTCTATCCTGTACAAAGGGTAAGCCGTCATGGAAAACCGAATCCCATTCAGACAGGTTCTCCGGATGGAGGGCTGCCCATGGACGGACAGAGGTCAGTAGACATGTATTGGGAGTGCACAGACAAACCATGTGCTTCTTATCGAGCAGCGATTCAGGATATGTAGGAAGGGAGACCCCCCCGGCGATCGAGACAGAGCATTGGCTTTCCCGTGCATGACCCCCGGTTTATGCTTGATCACAAAATCATAAGCAAAGAAGAACAGGAGAAATGCGGGGCATCATTGTATGCAAATTCTGCAAAGTGCAGCATCTGATACCAGGACTGTTGGTTCTGCAGGGACAGACAGCGCAGATACTGTTCCATTACTTGGTTGACTCGCTTGGTCTGCCCGTCCATCTCAGGATAGTAGGAGGACGAGAACCGGACGTCAATGCCAAGCAACTTGGGGAGAGCCCGCCTGGATCTGGAAGTGAATTGGGAACCTCTATCGGAGATGAGAACAGTGGGCCACCCAAAAAGACATAAAACAGCCCGGAAGAACAAACCTGCTAAAGTGGGAGCGTAGGGTATCCCTGAGCAAGGAATGAAGTGGGCCATTTTGTTGAAAGGATCCACAAACACCCAAACCCTATCAAAACCTTGTACCTTGGGTAGGTCAGTCACAAATTCCATAGTAACCATGTGTCAGGGCCTGGGCGGGATGTGTAACGGTTGGAGCAGACCTAAAGGGTGGCCTTTCCCGATTTTAAATTGCGCACAAATCGAACAGGTGTTTACGTAGGTGTTGACATCCCTTCGCATATAAGGTCACCAACACCAACATTGAAGCAAAGACAAGGTGCGTTTTTGTCCTGGATGTCCGTTGATAGGGGCATCATGGGAACATTCTAAGGCCTGGGTATGAGTGTCTGGTGTGTGCAGGAATAGTCTATCCTGTACAAAGGGTAAGCCGTTATGGAAAACCGAATCACATTCAGACAGGTGCTCCAGATGGAGGGCTGCCCATGAACGGACAGAGGTCAGTAGACATGTATTGGGAGTGCACAGACAAACCATGTGCTGCTTATCGAGCAGCGATTCAGGATATATAGGAAGGGAGACCCCCCCCAGGCGATCGAGACAGGGCATTGGCTTTCCCGTGCATGACCCCCGGTTTATGCTTGATCACAAAATCATAAGCAAAGAAGAACAGGTGCCAGGGTACCTGACAACTAT
This sequence comes from Ambystoma mexicanum, assembly GCF_040938575.1. Taxonomy (NCBI): domain Eukaryota; kingdom Metazoa; phylum Chordata; class Amphibia; order Caudata; family Ambystomatidae; genus Ambystoma; species Ambystoma mexicanum. Next base: position 769,253,124 of record NC_090933.1, on the reverse strand, counting down.
TGGCGCATTTCAGGGAGGTTAGGTCTTGTAGATTGCGGTGGTCAGTATATACCATGGTTTGGTGCTTGGCCCCCAGGAGATGGTGTCTCCACACTTAGAAGGCATCTTTTATGGCCAATAGTTCTTTCTCTGTGACTGTGTAGTGTAATTCAGTTGATGTGAACTTACGTGAGTGAAAGGCTATAGGATGCAGAAGGCCTGTGGCCGGATAAGTCTGTGAGAGTACAGCCCCCAATTCATAAGAAGAGGCATCAGCCTCAACTAGGAAAGCGAGATGTGGGTTGGGGTGCTGTAGTACTGGTGCCGAGGTGAAAGCCGTTTTCAGTGTCTCAAAGGCGTTCTGTTGCAGAGATGTCCATATGAATGGGTTTTGAGGGCTAGTAAGTGAGGTGAGAGGGACAGTAATGTACGAGAAACCAGAAATAACCCACCTGTAAAAGTTAGCGAAGCTGAAAATTGACTGGAGAGCTTTGACAGACATCGGGACTGGCCAGTCCAGGATTGCACAGACCTTAGAAGTGTTCATGGACAAGCCCCCGGGACTAACATAGAAACCCAAGAATTCGACTTCACTAACGGGAAACAGGCATTTTCTGGGCTTTGTGAAGAGGGCATGTGTTTGGAGTCGAGTGAGCACCTCCCTCACATGTGTAACATGTTCCTGTAGGGACGATGAGAATATTAGAATATCATCCAAATAGACGATCACAAAGGTGTCCATGATATCACAAAAGATGTCATTCATAAACCGCTGATATTTTGCAGGCGCATTGCACAAACCAAATGGCATGACCATGTATTCGTAGAGTCCATGTCGTGTGCAAAATGTGGTTTTCCATTCATCGCCTTTGCGAACTCGTTCCAAGCTGTAAGCCCCCCCTTAGATCCAGTTTTGTAAATATGGAAGCATGAGTCAAACAGTCAAGTAGGAGGCTGATGAAGGCAATGGGATATCAGTTCTTGACAGTGATGGAATTCAGGTGTCTGTAGTCAATACAGGGGCGGAGATCACCCAACCTCTTTGGAACAAAGAAGATTGGTCTCTGGCAGCCAGTGATTTGGAAGGTCGAATGTGACCCAAACGGAGGGAGGCCTGTAAGTATTCCTTCAGAGCCTGGTCTTCTGATGGAGACAACGAATAGATGCGCCCGCTAGGGATGGTTGAGCCGGGAATGAGGTCAAAGGACAATCCTATGGTCTGTGAGGTGGGAGGTGTTCTGCGCTGCCTTTATCGAACACTTCCGAGAAGGAATGGTACTCCATGGGAATGCCTGATGCGACAGTACCCACAGTGTGTTGGGGTGGATCGAGGTCCATGGCTATGGGTTGTTCAGCGTGAGTTGGGCTATAGCACCCAATGCCTGAGAAGGCGTTTTGGTGCTATCAGGGAGGGCGAGGCACTCGCATTGACAAAAGGCAGATTCAAAATAGATACAACCTAAAGCCCAGTCTATGACAGGATTGTGTATCCGTAACCAGGTTATTCCTAGAATTAGGCCGAACTGCGGTGTGGTGATCAGGTTAAAGGAGATAGTTTCCCTGTGTGTGTCCTGCATGACTAATGTTAAGGGTGCTGTTTGCTGCCTAATGCATCCTGAGACTAATGAGGTGCCATCTACCACTTGCACTGGTTCTAGGCTTCTCTTGTTCTGTAGCGGTAGGTTAAGTGAGGCAGCCAGGGAGATGTCGATATAATTGCCCGTGGCACCTGAGTCGACAACTAGTTGTACTTGGTATGTGACATCAATGGTGGCCAACAAAAGTGCTTGCACTGACATGGCTTTCATGCTTTTCATGCTTCCGAAAGGGGGGGCTGTGACCAAGGGGGTCGGGTACTGGCTCATCCTTGCCCCTGTGTTTAGGGACGAGCCTTCTGAAAATCCAGGGACTTGGGTTTGGGACGACGTGGACATTCCTTAACATAGTGCCCGTTTAAGCCACAGTAGAAACACGCGTTAGCCGACCTCCGGCGTTCTCTTTCCATGGCTGTAATCGGGCTATGAACTCCTCCGATCTGCATGGGATCCCCTGTGGGTTCAGGGGCTGAGTTAAAAGACCGGGAGGAGATGTGACCAGACTCAGACTTCCGTTCCGCCCGCCGTGCACCAACCTGCAGTGCCAAGTCCACAAGCTCAAGGTACTGTATAGGTAATGCAGGAACCACGGTTTCCACTGACAACTGGTTAAAGCATGTGACATATTCAATGAGTATGTTTTTACCGTGGGGTAGGTCAAGCAATTCTAGATCCCGTGACTGTGCCTTGTGGCGTGTATCGAACACCCTGGTCATTTCGGCCACTAAGAGTTCAAAATCGTACAAGACCGGACTGTTGCCCTCTAGCAATGGATTGGCCCAGGTAGCAGCTCTGCCACCCAGGTGTGATAATGTAAACGCTGCCTCGGTGGTGGAGTCCGGGAAGGCCTGGGGTCGACATAGAAAGTGTAGTTTGCACTGATTCAAAAATGTGGGAAATTTCCGAGGATTTCCCTGAAACCTCTCGGGGGCAGCCAGAGGAAATGGGATAGGTACAAATACAGGGGTCGGGGACGCACTATTGCTGAATGGGCTTGGTTGCAGAGGTGGATCCCTGAATTCTGGGTCTCCGGGTAAGGCGTGGCGCTGGCTCTGTATGGTGTCAAGCCACTGATGAATGGCAGTGGTAGCGGCTGGCATATCGACCCGTAACACCGTAATTGCCTTTACCAGAGCGTCCACTGGGACCTCGGCAGAGGTATCCATAATCCAGGTGACAGAAGGCTTCTCAGTCAGTCAAGACTTGGGAGTCGCATAGATTAGGTTTACCTCCGTCCCTAAGCACCGATCAGAGGGATATAAAAAAAATGCTGTTCAGTTATTCGGGCCACAGGTGGCAGGAACAGGAACACCGGGTCGCCCGAGTGGCTGCAAGGGAAACAGGCAAGTTAGGCAAGTTACACAGCAGGACCCCAGATGTAAGACAATAACAGGGCAAATGTAACGGCAAAGACACCTACCAGGGTAAATGTAGGAGTGTAATCAGAAGGGAGAAAGAGAAACCATAATCTTGCTTTAGGTGCCCCCCAGGGTGGTGTTATCTGTACCCTCACTGAGTTGAGTTGCAGCAGCAGGTGGCACCCGTGGCAGCAATTCAGGGCAAACGCAGGCACTCACTGGATGCACCTAAGTACAAGGAGAATGAACACCAAGGAATCCAAAGTATGTGAGCCAAGGTCGTGGTTTCTGGGTAAACAGCAAGTGAGGAGCAGTACCAGAGGACAAATCCAAAACAGTCCGTTAAGCAGAAGCCAGAGTCAAAGTAGTTCCAGGTGAGTAAAACATAAAAAACAATGAGACAAAGGGCGAGGCAAAAGCAATCCAGGAATCCATAATCTGAGGTCCAAAGTCCAGTAAACACAACGAGGTACGAAGACAAAATGCCAAACGCTAAGAAACAACAGCTGAGAAGCGCGGTGTGGCGCGAACGGTAGCTGTTTATAGTGTTGCCATGGATCCCAAAACACGTGAGCGTAGCTTCCATGTCACGTGACAAGCACAGCGCCGTGGTACCATGGAAACGCGACCACTCGATGGGTGTGTTGTCAGGCACCAGGGCAATTGCCAGTGCAGAAGCGGCCGCCCGGAATACTGTGTCCTATGTGGAGCACTTCGAGTCCATGGGCCGGTTCACAGAGGAGCTGACAGGACTTAACCCTGCTGCTGCAGTGGGGGGGGGGTGATACCTGGGCGTGTCACGGAGTGTCGGGAGCAGGCTAGATGAATGCTGGGAAAGTGAGTGCATGACAAGAATAAAAGAAGAAGAGTGTGCATCAGAGTATGCAATGGCAGAAAAAGGTGTATGCATTCACCACCCTGTAACAATCTCATGAGGAGTCAGGTGATGATCTCCTCCAGGCATATTTCTCAGTGCAAACAAAGCAAGAGGCAATCAGTGCACCTATGATGTTCAAGCGTTTGCCTAAGCTTTGCCAATCGCATCTTCAGCAGTTGATTCATTTTTTCTACCAACCGTTGGCTTGAGGATGGTAAACCATTCATAGATTATGCTTTATCCCCAGGAGTGTTGTTATCTCCTTTATTATATAATTAGCAAAGTGCTTCCCATTTTCAGAACAAATTTCATCTGGAATACCCAATGTTCCCTCTAAGCTGTGTTCATGTGCGCTTGCCCAGCATCCTTCTGTGTGCTGCTCAGAAGAATTTTAGCAGCGCACACAGACAATTCCCACCTATTTAAACAAAAGTTAATAAGGCACAAGCCACAGCAGGCACCTAATATTTGCTTTCTCTCAAAAGGACGATAAATTATACTAACTATTCTTGATATTCTGGTGAAACCTATTGACATTGTCGTACTATCCAAGCTTGACCGTTAAAACCCTTAAAAATTCTACAAATAGAATATACCCACATGAGTTTAAAAATGAATATGAAAAGTGGCTCCATGAACAGAAGATATAACTAAGATATGATATGATATGATATGATATGATATTTTATTTCTATGGCACTCGTACACAAATGTTTCAGAGCGCGACATGACAAGGGCGGGGAACAGGGGAGAACAAAACAGCGATCTTACTAGGCCCAGTGACATTGAGAACGCGCAAGTGTATGGGAGAGGGGGAGGGGAAAAGTGCATGGAAGGGGAGAGAAGTGGAAAGTGTGAAGCAGAGGAGAAACAGATAAATAACAATAAATAAATAATAAAGGCATCAAACAGTTTTAGTGCAGCCAGCAATTTGCAAGTGCTAGGTTTAAGGCAGCAGACAGGGTAGGTTTGATAAGTGCAGTAAGAAAAAGGGGGGCTGTATGTGTACAGATACAGACCCCAGTGCAAGGGGTGGCCCGGAGGCAGTGCGGGAGGGTGGCAGGGTGAGCAGATACCTGGGTCAGGTGGACAGAGGGTGGCCAGGTGCACTGTGCCAAGAGAGAACAGATCAGCAGAGGAGAAGGGGAGCAAAGGCGGAAGAAAAGAGAAAGGTCTTGAGGTGCTTCCGGAACCAGAGATTGTTCTCCTCGAGTATTAGAGTGGCAGGGAGGCTGTTCCAGAGGGAGGCTCCAGCCGAAGACAGAGATCTACCCCTAGCTCGTTTCTTTGAAAAACGACTGACCCTGAGGGAGTTGGAGGTAGAGGAGCGAAGAGCTTGAGAGAGGAGGTATTTGTGGATGGATAGCTGAAGGTATTTTGGACCCAGGCCCCAGCACACATTAACTAGATTATCTTCACTCCCCACCCAGGATCCTATTCTTGACTCTATCACACGTATGACTCGAACTCTGCCCCAGGCCACATTCAGATATTACCAGACAACCTTGACTCTGCCTACCTTAGCTCAGCAAAAGGTTACCAGACTTAGATGCAAGAGTTTCTATTACTCGTGGTGCCTTAGTAAAAGCATTACCCACATTATGTAACCCGAGTGTCAGCTCAAATATCGGGTACTGACTGTAAGTAATGAGACTACTAGGATATTTAACCTCATCCCATGCTTCCTATTCTTTGTACATGTGTCACACAAGAACTTTGAAAAGCCCCCCTTCGCAAGTTAACACATTATAAAACTCAAATATGAATTTGCCCTCTAAGGATTTTAAGTGTCATGCTCAGCGTCTCCTACTTAAGAATTGCTAACATTACCCTATGAGTGGAGAGCAACATTGAAATACCATTTACTTGGCCTGTAAGGGATAATTGGTATGGACTCTGCCTGGCATTCTACATATTTAAAATAAGGACAACAATATTCATATAACTAGAATGCTTTTCACACACTGGGCAACCTTTCAAAATGTTTAAGAGTTCCATGAGGGATAGACCTTAACAAATTATATGTTCGCTCACTCCTATACAAATATGGTTTCACTGAGCACCAATCGAAACCTACTTAGCAATTGAAAGATGGGGTATGTTGTAAACAATCAGAATGCACTTCATATTAATTGTGCACATGCAGATTTATGACATTTTCTTAAACTGCACGTAATGTTGTCATGAGGCTTTAAATTGTTTTGGCTTGCAACGTATTGAGGGTGTGCAAATATCCCAGTTAAAGTTTTACTTCTACAATCCCTCACTTTTCACAGAGCCCTGTCAACTAATATTGGAGGCTAGCACAGGAGCTGGGAGAGGGAACGGGTGGAAGGGAACAGGAGAACACTCCTTCGAGGTGAAGAACAAATGAGCAACTTTCAAAAAACAAATCAGATATTTTGGCAGTAAAGTACAGTGAAAGAAATGTTGGTTTGCTAAAGGATAGGAAACTATAGTAATCGCCTAGGGAGCAGCGCCTTCTATTTCTTTCTATGCTCAGCTGCTGAGGACTTTTCAATATATTCATGGGTTTGCATTTATTGCTTCTTGCATCCCCACCCATCTTGTTTAACTGATAACAGGGAATTTCAGAAAAGGGGTCCCTAGTTAAAGAAGTTAAAGAAGAAGAAACAGCCTCTTTTCTAAATCTGCCTGCTTCTACACTCTGCCCTCTGCAACTCATCCAGAACATGACTGGGAGACTTGTCCTTGGCCTCAAGCCAAGGGATCATATCTCTCCGGGACTGCAATCTCTGCACTGGCTCTAAGTGTCTGCGAGGATTAAGTTCAAAACCCTCTGCATTGTCCACAAGGCCTTCTGGGGCATGGGGCCTCAATACCTTCAACTCTCTCTTCCTAAATATCTTCCTTCTCGAGCTCTTCGCGCATCCGCCTCCAACTCCCTCGGGATCAGTTGCTTCTCCAAGCAACGAGTTGGTGGTAGATCGCTCTCTTCGGCTGGGGCCTCCTCTGGAACACCCTCCCTGCCTCCCTGAAACTTGAGGAGAACCATCTTCGGTTCCAGAAACACCTTAAAACCTCCCTTGTTGCTTCTGCTTTCTTTCCCCCTCTCCCTTGCTGAATTCCTGGCTGATACTGTGACCACACTGGTTACCTGTACACCCTTCTGTTCATGGGCCCAAGCCCTGCCAGTTGCACGCCTGCACTGCCTCCCTGGCCACACCTGCGTCTGGGGACTGTTTTCTGTATCCCTACAGTCCCCCCACCAGCACTTATGTCTGCACTCACCCTGCACTTGCCACCAGTTGGCCTTTTTTTAAAATTAATGTATCTCGTTATGTATCTATTTTATTTTATTATCCCATGTACTGCACTTTCTCCTCCCCCGCACTTTTTCCCTTTCCCCCTTCCCTTGCACTTGCGCAATCTGAATCACACCTGGCCTAGTAAGATCACTGTCTGTCTTCCCTCTGTTCCCCCTCCCTTGCCTCGTCGCGCCTTGAAACACTTGTGTATAGGCACGTTATAAATGCCATATCATAGCATATCATATGGTACTAAGGAAATATGTTGGAACTGTGAGCATTACTGTTATTGACTTAAGGGCAAATATATGTGATTTTCTTCAATGGGGCCCCAGAAGAAACCTTGTAGATTTTTGCCCTGTAATTTTACTTCCTATGTCAGGGTTACAATCAGGGCTCCGATACGATTTTACTCCATACTTGGAATGAAAAGATTTTTCAGGGAGTAAGAATGTAATTGCCTTTGCCAGTAGGGATATTTCATGCTTCTTAAGATATGTTTTTTCCCCTTAAAATTCTTCTTGAGATCAGGCAGTAATATTATTCGGGTTCCTACCTATGCTGGTCACTGATTCGAAAAGAGATCAGCGGAACTTTATGGGTAGAAGCAGGGGGTAGATTCCTATATGTTTATGGTTTCCCATTTCTGTTGGGTCCATTGACTTGTTTTTAGTGAAATAGCATATGCCTTCTAGCTGTAAGGCTGGTTTTGAGTAAATGTCACAACTCACAGAACAGCATAATCTAGATAGTAAGCAGAGGCACAGGAATTCAAATCATCATATTATGTGGTGCAGTTATTCTGATGCTATTATCATCCTTAAATTATGAGAGGCATTTTCTCCTGGCCCTTGAATTAATCCATTTAAGTGGCACATGAACTGCTATTGGCATGTTTTCTGACACATTCCTTTCAGTTGCAATTATTCCATTTGGAAAATATCAAAATGTCTGAATTTTTTGACAACCACATCAGTGATTAGCGATAATTGTTTTTTGTAATAAACATGAGTTTGTTCCCAATGGCATTAGCCACTTTCTGCATTGTCTCTGAGCACGGTTGACAAATGAATAGCCACAACTAAACCTATTGTTTATCCTATTGTTTATCCTGAGCATGCAAAGCTAATTTGTGCATACACGTTCTCTCTGCACAGGAGTACTTTTTTTAGGTACAATGGCATACCTTAAAGTCTTGGACTGGTTGATGAGCTCTCCTTATAATCACACATCAAATATTTGATTGTTTGCAAAAAGAGTTATAAAATGCTCCTTTTACACTGATTTGCAAAGAATTGCGTTGGTTGGCAAGGGGACATTTCCTTCCAAACTCTTCGGAGATGGTATCTCACTAACTACGCATGCTCACAAAGTGGCTTACATTGTTATTCAGTTGCGCACATGGAATGTGCGCACGAAGGCTAATCATTTCCACACTTAGGAAAAAATAATTAGAGGGAACATTGTACCCCACCCCAGGAACACCTCCCTAACTACAAGTTGTGCTGCAAAGCAAGCATCATTATGGGCACAGCAACCTGCCTCAAGCCAATGTGAGAATGGACACACAACTACAAGCATGTCTATTGCATGTCAACATAGTCGATATGCAAGTGCTGGAAGGGGCCTTCCGGTCATGGCAATGTTCCCTGTACAACTCTCATGGTGTGACCTGGCAGACGTTTCTTGAAGGTCATGCAGTTATTTATGAATTCTGCAACATGCTCATACAAATTTTGCACAAACCAGTCTTCACTCAGCCATATGTGCTTTCACTACATGGGTAGGGTAGTCAAGCTGCTCCAATGCCAATTGTAACAGTTTTCTCGACACAACCTTTCCTGTGCTATTATTCTTTCTGACTTTTTTTGAACACATGGGGCCTCATTACAACACGGGCGGTAAGGGATTACCGGTACCGGTAAGGGCACCGGTGCCGGTAATCCCTTACCGCCCTATTCCGAGGTCCCTTTGCGGGTCCTCCCTTAATGCCTGGTTTTACCAGACGTTAAGGTCAGGACCCGCAAAGGGACTTTGGAGCTAATAACGGTACCGCAATTAGCGGTACCATTATAAGCGCCTTCCCCATTCTCATTGAGCCCTATGGGGGCTCAATGGGAATGAGGAAGTGCCATGATGAATGGGGAATTACCGCCCCCGCCAACCTTGGAATGGGGCGGTAATAGCTCCATTCACCAGGGCGGAGTCGGTATGGGTTTGGAGGCAGCCATGGCGCTAATAGCACCATGGTTACCTCCAAACTCGTAATGACCCCCATGGAGTCCTGCTATAGTTGCTCCAGCAGCCTTCACCCTTGCCTGCAATCATCACCTGGTCACTGCATCACTTGCTGGGGTAAGGCCTGTTTCATCAGCGTGCATCATGCTTCTTGCAGCATTTTCCACATTTTGAGAAAAAAAAAGGAAACAGCAGTCAAATTGTGTTTCTCCTTGCCGGTACCTGGATGATTGCAATAAAGTGCAATCTGTTTATCTGAGTCCTCCCTTTACCTGGATTATGTTTTTTTCTCACTCATTTGGTGCAATTGGTTGCCTCTTTGTGCTGTGGCCTTCCAAGATGGCCACACCAGTTTCCTTGGAGTAGCTGCTTTGGCCTGGCCTTTACTCCCCCTCCCATTGTTTGCTTAGGTCTTCTTTGACCAATCCCAGCAGCCGAGAGGCGGGAGCCGGCACAGACTACCAAGGCCCACAACAAAGGCCACTGCCTGCTCCCTGTCCACTACCAGGATGCCACATGAGACTATTGCCACAATTCTACCCTCAGCTATGAAACTGAACTACCAAGACTCTCTTACCTCACTCTCCATGGGTTAGTTCCCTGCTTCAAATGCCCTTTTCCCCTTCTTGGGTCCTTCACTCCCTTCTCTGCTTTTCTCACAGCTCTCCCTTTTATGCTTTCAAATGCACTTGTGTCTGCACACTTCGATAACTTCTGATCCATTCTGCGATTCTATACCTACTGTGCCTTAGCATTTAACCTTGTAAGTCAAATGTGGGTGTGTTTTGCATTTAACTTTGAAAGTCAAATTTGGGTGTGTTTTGCATTTAACTTTTGAAAGTCAAATTTGGGTGTGTTTTCTTTTTAACTATGGCCATTGATTGTAACCTGCTATCCCAGTGACTGTTCCATACCGCTGTACTTGCATACTCCTCTCACTGCCTCCTCTCAACTCACCTATGGCCCTTTCTGTTTCTCCTATCTACTCCAACTACTTCTCTATCAACTAGCCTTCCCTTCTCACTTAGTCTGGGAAGAAGAAGTTTAAAAAGGATATCTTGGCCTCCAACCTAGGTCTCCCCATCGCTGATACCTACTCCAGCGCCTCTTCCAGACAGACCCTCATTGACATCTTCTTTGTCATTCCTTCGCCAGATCTATGGACCCCTCATATGATCTCTGTGCTCTGTCCTGTCTCCTCCTCGCCTATTAATGGTGGCACCGCTGGGAAGTCCTGATGGATTTCTTCGACTCCTCCAGAGTCATCATTAATGTCTACCTAAAGGGCAATGTCATGGTCCAAGGCCCTCAGGCCAATCTCCTCTTCTTCAATAGGCGGTCCCCTCACCTCATCAACTTTCTATCATCTCTGGCTGTCTCCTCCTGCCCTCCCTTGGCTTCCTTGCCCTCTCTTCCCTCCTCCTCCGTCCCACTTCGGGCCCCCTCCAGACCTCCGCAGGGCATACCTCTGATTTGTACCCCCCCCAGAAGATCTTTAAGGCTGGCAACCTTCTTCATCTTGCCACTCTCAACTCTCACTGTGCTGTCAAACACTCCTCGGACATCTGCCACCTCTTGGAATAAATTCACCTTGATGTCCTCGGTCTTACCGTGATATGGTTCAGGGCCAGCTCTGTCACAAGCTTTGACACTCTCCTCCCTGATGACTACAAGATCCTCTCCACGCCCAGATCCACCCTACCCAGAGGGGGTGTATCCCTGATCTTTCCTGAGTGGATTCCTGCCACTATCATTCCCACTCAGATTTACTCCTCTTTCGAACACCTTGTCTGCAGGTTCTCTCTCTCTCCTAGCCACTTTCTTAATGTTGCTACTCTCTACCGCCCCCTTGGTCAAATCACCTCTTTTCTTTCTGAGTGGGCAGACCTCTCCTCCTCCCTCCTGGCCTCATCCACTCAACTCCTCCTCCCTGGTGACTTCAATATCCATCTCGATTCTCCCTATTCCTCTTCTGTGCTCTTTTGTGATCTCTGTGATTCCCTCTCCCTTTCTATCCACCCCTCTGGCCCGACTCACTCTGCAGGACACACACTTGATCTGTTGATCTCCTCTGCCCCCCCCTCTCTCCCTCATACCACTCCTCTCTCCTGGAGTGACCACTGCCTTCTCTCCTCTCATCTCTCCCTCTCTTCCACCCACGCCAAGCCTACACCAACACTTGATTTGATTTGATTTAATTTTATATTTATTACTCGCACCGGACAGACTTAACTGCATTCGGGCGCAGATGATAACTATTTCACAAGAATGAAGGATACATGAATCACAGCAAGGAAATGCACTAATAGTTTATTTGAATAAAAAGGTTTTTAGCCTCTTCCTAAAGAGAGCCATGGATGAGGAGACTCTGATCTCCAGCGGTAACTGGTTCCAGACTCTAGGTCCGAACACCGCAAATCTCCTGTCTACTTTGTAGACTAGTTTTGATCTGGATACGTGGATCAGCAGTTTATCTCCTGATCGTAGATCTTTTGTGGGACGATGTGAATGTATTTTGGCGATTAGATACTCAGGTGCAAGACTCTTAATGCACCTAAACATCAGACACGCCACCTTGAATTTGATACACATGGTCCCACTTCCTTAGATGCCCAATAAGCCTAACTGCTGCATTCTGAGCCTTCTGTAGTCTGTTAATATGATAACCTGGCAGACCTGCCAGTAGGCTATTGCAGTAGTCTAGGTGTGAATTAGTAAGTGCCCCTACCATTATTGCCTGATCTTTCTTCGGAAGTAATGGGAGCACATTTCTCAGTACCCGCAGTGAGTGGTAGACACTTTTACCTTAGCACCAACTTGATCTTCTCCGCCCAGGTTCTCCTACCACAAGCACCAAAGGTTTTTTTAATTTATTTGAATATTATAGTTCTTCCCCATATATTCTGGGGGAAGGCTGTTGTTTCTCCTGCCTCATTTTACCTTTCGGCCCGAACAACATGAGTTCGGTTTTAGGTGCGTTTAACTGCAATTGGTTATTTGACATCCAGTTTTTAATTTTCCTCATGCATTGTTTGATCTTTTCGAATGCATCTTTCAAATCATCTATTTCAATATAGATTTGGGTATCGTCTGCATAAGAGTGGAATTGCAGACCATGTTTTCTTAAGATGTCAAATACCGGGCAAAAGTATAAATTGAAGATCAGAGGGGACAGTGAGGATCCCTGATGGACTCCACATTTCAAACACATTATTTCAGAGAGAAACCCTCCTAGGGCCACCTGTTGTGTCCTATCCTTAAGGAAGGAGTTGAACCACTGTGTCACCTGTTCGGATGCTCCCCCTACTTTGCTTATACGTTGGAGTGCAACCCGGTGGTCCATCGTATCGAAGGCCGCAGACAGGTCCAGCATTAACAGTGCTGTAGATTCCCTCTGTCCGCGGCCTACAGTAAATCATCCTGGACAGTCAACAGCGCTGTCTCGGTCCCATACGTGGGACGGAAACCCCCCTCCACCTCTAGCTGACTCACACCCGGACACAGCTCTGTCCCTGCTCTACTCTTCTATCTCTGATACTCTTGACCCTGTCATGAGGATCTGTTTGAAGTCCAAAGCCAAGTGCAATTCCTGGTATGACTCTGACCTAGCTAAACTTAAACATAAGTGTAGGTCGGATGAGAGGAAATGGAGGGCTTCTTGTTCATCCTCTGACAAACTGGCCTGTCACCTGCTCCAAAGGGAATACCTACTCTCTGTCCTCACCAAGAAGAGACTCCAAATTCAAGCCTTTGTCTCTGCGACATCTGACAACTCGGCCAAACTCTTTAAAATGTTCAAGGAGCTGGCCAAACCTGCTGAAGTCTCTACCCTCCTCTTGCCTCCCAGTATCTTTGCAATGCCCTTGCCTCTCACTTTATCTCTAAAACCCAGGACATCCTATCCACTCTCTCCTTGCCTACCCCTTCTCTCCCCTCTCCATCTGCACCTGCTGACCCTCCTTCAGCCACCCTCCAGCCTCTTTCTCATCCTTTCCTCTTTTCTCCCCTGATGAGGTCTCTATACAAGTCTGATTTATGAAAGCCTTGTCAAAACAGGTTCAACCCTGTTCCTCCAAAACCATCAAGGACCCCATTGAAACCCTCGCTTTGGCCCTTGCCATTTTTGCAACCTCTCCTTTTGCCTTGGAATCCTTCCCCTCCCCTCTGAAGAACTCCCCTGTGCATCCTCTTCTCAAGAAACCCACAGTTGATCCTTCTTGTCTGGCTAACTATCACCCAATTTCCATTACTCCCTTTCTGGGTAAACTCCTGGAAAATCTGGCCATCTCTCAGCTTAACCTTCACTCTGATTCTGTTGACTCTCTCCATGACCACTAGTCTGGCTTCAGAGCTGCCGAAAGCATGGAAACTGCTCTCTGTACATCCATGAAGATCTGCTCTCCAACCTTGACTCTAACATTCCCTCTGTCCCCATACCACTTGATCTCTCTTCTGCATTCGAAACAGTCAACCATACCACCCTGCTCAACCGTCTCTGTGATAACCTGGGCATCACCAATCAGGCTCTGGCCTGGCTGACCTCTTTCTTCTCTGATCGACGCTCCCAGGTTCAACTTGGGTCCTTCCTATCATCTATCTCCCTCTCTACATGTGGTGTTCCCCAGGGGTCTAACCTCTCGCCCTGGCATTTCAACCAATACCTAGCAACTCTCGCCCACTCCATTGCTATTTTCTGCTCAAATTTCCAGTGCTCCGCTGATTACACTCAACTCATTTTCAGGCTGCCCTCGGCCAAATCCTCTCCTTCTCTCACCTCTGATTGCCTAACTCCCATTCAAGATTGGTGTGCCACCAATGATCTTTGTCTAAATGCCAACACGACTGAGATCCTCCTCATCGGTACACTTTCACCATCCTTTCCCCTCACTCTTTGGCCGACCCTCCATGGCCCTCCTCCTACCCCTACCTGTGAGGCTAAGAACTTCGGGGTCATCTTTGACTCCACAATTTCCTACTCCGCCCACATCTTTGACACCGCTAAAAAGTCTAACTACCTACTGCACCTCCACAGTGGTACTCTGCCCTTCCTCTCCTTCCCCCAGAAGCTCATTGTCTCTCAAGCTCTGGTTCTCGTTAGGTTGGACTATTCTAACAGCCTCTTTCCTAATCTACCTACATCTACTCTCCACCCTTTACAACTAATCCAGAACAGAACTGCAAGACTTGTCCTTGGCCTCAAGCCCTCTGATTGTATCTCTCCAGCTCTGAAATCCCTTCATTGGCACCCAGTAAATGCAAGGATTAAATTCAAAACCCTCTGCTTTGTCCACAAAGCTTTCTGGGGCCTGGGTCCAAAATACCTTCAACTATCCCTCCGTAAATACCTCCCCTGTTGAGCTCTTTGCTCCTCTTCCTCTCACTCCCTCATGGTCAGATGTTTTTCTAAGAAATGAGCTGGGGGTAGATCTCTGTCATCGGCTGGGGCCTCCCTTTGGATCAGCCTCCCTGCCACTCTGAAACTTGAGGAGAACCATCTCAGGTTCCGGAAACACCTCAAGACCTTCCTCTTTGCTTCTGCCTTTGCCCTTCCTCTTCCCTGCTGATCTGTTTCTGTCTTGGCACTGTGCACCTGGCCACCCTCTGTCCTCCGAGCCCAGGTACCTGCTCACTCTATCACACTCCTGAACTGCTCCCAGGCCACCCCTTGCTCTGGGGTCTGTATCTGTACCCAAACAGTCCCCCAATCCCTTTATTTTCTTTCTGCACTTTTCAGACATACCCTGTCTGCTGCCTTAAACCCAGCACTTGCCACTTGCTGGCTGCACTACCACCGTTCATTGCCTTTATTATTTATTTATTGTATTTATTATTATTTATCTGTTTCTCTTCTGCTCTGCACTTCCCACTTCTCCCCCCTTCAATGCACTTTTCCCCTTTTCCTTTCCCATGCACTTATGCGTTCTCAATGTCACTGGGCCTAGTAAGCTATTTGCTTTGTTCTTCCTTGTTCCCATCCCTTGCCTTGTTGCGCACTTGTGTATGAGCGCAATATAAATAAAATATCAAATATCATGTCGCCAAACCAAATCAGTTGGGGAAAAATACATGACTTGTATTGCTGGGTTTTTCAGATTACCTCAATCCCTGAGGAGCTCTGAGTTGTCAGTGATGACTTTGTTTCTCCAGTATTGCAAATAATGCATGATCCACGTATACTACTGGTCACCTCATAGTTATCGTGGATGCCTTCTCAATAGCAAATGAAGCAACAGCAAGTGCCTGCTCACATAGGAAAGGTACCTGCATCACTCTCCCAGTGATGCACTGCAACATGCAAGTCACTTGTTCCCATGTCCTTTTTTCTGTGTCAGTACTGCTGTGATTACTTTCGATCTGAATGTGAGAACAGGTGAAACATTTCTTAGTAATTGGGTGTTGCTAACACTGGTGCATTTGCTAACTCGTGTTTTAGCTCATCAAAGCTTTCACCCATGTCAGCTGTCCATTTTATCTGTGTTTTGTTTTTCGGTGCTTTTTTTAGTGCCACAAAAATGGCCTGGTGTATGTGAAATGATCAAAAACCCATGCTATGCATTAATTGCATAAGCCCAAAAATGGTTGCATCACTTTCACTGTTTTTGGTCATGGAGTTTTGTGTATGGCCTCTCCTCTTTCGGTGTTATTTTTCTCCCATCTGCCGACACAATCTTACCTAAGTACACCACCTCTTTTTGACAGTATTGCAATTTCTCTCTGTCCAATGTGTATCCTTTGTCTGCTAGCAAAGTCAGTAGTGTCACTGAGTCTCTTCTACACTCCTCTTCTGTTGGGCTGCGCACCAATAAGTCATCAATGTACTGTATTACTGTGCTTGCAACCTGTAAATTGCTGGAGTCCTTTAATATTACTCTGTTAAATATGCTAGACCCTTCACAGTACTCCTGAGGAATTCTAGTGTGTTCAAACCTGGTCCCACAATATGTAAAAATTGTGAGATACCTGGAGTCTAGATGTAGTGCAATGGAGAAAAGGGATTTTTTTCAATCAACCACTGTGAAATAATGTACATCCACAGCAATGCTGCGAATAATCATCACAGGGTTGGGGACCAATGGATACTATGTTTCAATAATATTATTCAGAGGGTGTAGATCCTGTATAAAACACCATGCTCCTCACTTTGCTTTATTGATTAGATAGATAGCTGTGTTGCAAGGTGATGAACTCACCTGTATTATGCCTTGATGCCATAGGGCATTCAGTGTCTCATATATGCCCTCATCTGCTTCTCAGGAAAGTGGGTACTGCTTTACTCGTGGCAATAGTGCTCCTTCTTTTAACTTGATGCGTACTGCCCCAGTCCCTTTAAGTATTCCTACATCATGGGGTCCTGTTCTCCACAAGCTTTAGGACACCTTTTCCTAATATTCCTGCAAATATTGTGTCTTCATTTCTGTTATCTGAGTAATCTGGGGCACTTCCCTTTCTTTCATGTGTACTTGACAGTGTATGCTCAACTCGAACAGAACCTCACATTCACTGTGTTTTGTTGCAAATAAATCTGTATCACTTACTCCTGTCAATGTCAGTGTGGGATCCCTACATAATATTGAACGCCGTTCCATGTTGTTCTTATCAGTGGCAACCAGTAAAATCATGTATTTCCGCACTACTACTTCTTCCATGTACAGTAGAGTGTGTGTGCCTGAACTAATAGAAGAAGAACACTGCAGCCTGAACAAAAATGTGTTGGACAGCTATTACACCTTCCGCATAATCCCTGGCAACCATCCCAACAACAAGTGTACCCTGTACACAAACCACTCTATGTGTGTGGTTATCTATCTCATTGTGCTGTGTGCATAGTCTGCCTCAATCAGTACTGCCACCCGGGCTGGATACATTGCGTGTGTAGTGCACACCATCCCTTTCTCTGTAAATGAAATTGTGGCATTCAATTTGATGAGTAGGTACCTCCCCAGAATATTGAGTGTCTTTTAAATACATCAATGGTGCTCAATATGCTGTGTCCCTATTGTCAGGGGTAAATATTTTGTCAGAGGAACTTTCACAATTGCCCCCGAAAAGCCTTGTGTGTCTAAACATTAATTAGATAAAGACATCCTTCTCCCTTAATGCATGATCTGGTTGCTCCAGTATCTATAAAATAGGAAAATTCCCTCTCTCCTATCTGCGCTGCTACCTACGTTTCCTCCTCAGGGTCTTCCGTTACCGCTAGAACAGGACACACTCACACTCCCAGTGGGCACCCCTATTGTTAATGTTAATGTTAAAGATATTTGCACCGCTCACCGTCACCACCGAAGTGGACCCATGCACTCTGGGGGATTTGAAAAGGAGAGTGTGAAAAAAAGGGGTTTGGTGGAGGGTTAGTAGGGTGAAGTTGGAAATAGGAAAGTGAGATTTGTGATGTTGTGTTTGCATCTTCAGGTCTGTTTACACCGTTTGCTGAGCTTAAGAACGGTTAACGGGTCTGTGCAAACTCCCATGTGCTGTTGTGCCGGGTTATGTGTTGTTAGTCTGTTGTTATAATGTGGTGAAGTGCTTGTGGATTGCTGTGCAGTGATGTGGTTGTCTGGTTGTCTGTATGAGAGTTGTATGAGGAAAGTTGAGATTTGGGTTAGCAGGTTTATTATTTTTGTTATATTTGTATTCTATTTTTTCTGTCTCTCTCCCTCTCTTGCGTCTTTGTCTTTGCTTTTCTACGCTCCCTCACCCTCGGTCGGTGATGTTTAGGTTAAACGACTTTGGTCTCCCGCTACCCGTCCTGTTTGGTCATCTTCCCTACCTAGGTTTCTTCTGTGGGTTAGTGTTATAAAGCATGGGTGGTCGGGGCGTCCCGTCCATTTTATGCTTGGTTGAGGAGTTGATTTAGGGGTCATGATTTTCTCCCTCAGAATCTTGTTTCCCGATGAGTCTATGTTTCCTAGTCGTTTCCTCTTGTTTCAGGAGTAAAGAGCCAGGTTTTGAGTCTTTTTCTGAATTCCAGGTGATCCTTTGTGTTGAAAATGTTTTTTGGTAGGTGATTACAGGATTTTGCTGTCAGGTGAGGGAATGATAATCTTCTGAATGTTCTTTTATTGTATAGTTTTGGGTCTAAGCTAATGTTGTTGCTGGATCTGAGTGGTCTTGTTGGATGGTAGACGGTTGGGAAAATGTATTTGCGAATGACGTAAATGGGTTACCGGCCACCACTGTCCAGGGACGTCATTTCACCAAAATGCCAAGGGTAGCGGAAGTGACATCACATGACCCTTGACTCCGGATGACATCAGAGGAAGTGATGTCATTTGACCCCACCCCAAAGTGATATCGGGGGAAGCGATGGAACACGACCTTTCACATAGCATTGTACACTACAAAAAATAAGGTTACGATATCACTATAATGTAATGTACATTTCATACCTGAATGGATCGCCATATGTATATGTATCGTTAAGATCAGTGTGTATAGGCCCATATTACCAAAGTACTGTGATTGCAAGCAGACGTCCATGACCAAATGATAATGATGTGTTATTATATAGCAATTAAGCTTAAGCGCTTTACATAGAAGAAATATACACCCAATATCACCCAACCTGTGTTGGTTCCCATTTATCGACCTCAGAAGGATGAAAGGATGAGTTGAGGCGTTTGAGAACAGGCTAAATCAGTGACTCATCCCCTGAAGTGTGCCTGAAATAAACCTTTAATGAGTCTAGCAATTATTGTATAGAATTCCAGAAAGACACATTTTTTGCCATTCCTATTCTTTCTTATTTAGGTTCAGTGCTCAAAGTGTTAGACTTGTGGCCCTCATGTTCTTATTTTTCTTCTTTTTTTTAAGGGGCCTGAACAAGAAAGCTAGCCACTCCAGAATTAAAGAGCCACATGGTGTTGGCCACAGCCCAGGCACTTGCATTGCAAAAAAAAAAAAAAAACTTTTTTTATTGGGAGGTTGCAAGGGAGACCACAGAGGTCGCAACGGAGACCTCAGAGGTCGCACTTGCGACCTCTGGAGACCCCCAAATGTCGTCCCTGCCACTGTCACTCCTGTATATTGGGGCACAGTATTCTGTCCCAGTATTATTACCCCTTCTGGTATTTGTGTCTGCACTTGTCCCTGAGTAGATATACCTTTTGTTTGCGTGGGCTGTATCTTTAATTGATATTGCTGAGGCATTACCTGCACCTGTTTTGGAGCCTGTTGCATGTATTCATGTATGTTCATGCAAAATGTCAAAAATTCCCACATCTGGAGCACTGTACTCCAAAACATAGCGTAATTCCCCTGCATCACATTCCCCTTCCACCTGCATAATATACTCTCTCAGTCTGATACTGCCCCGTGTACCCATTTCTACCGCCATCCTGCACGTTTATGAATGTGGGTTGCTACTGCATCTGTACTGTTCCCCAATGCTGGTTGAGTGGCACCTCAGTGTAACCTCCTGGCTGCATTACTGTGGTCACTGGAAGCCCTCCTTACTGAGCTTGTGGAACAACAAATGGCCTTGTGAGTACTGCTCTCTCCATATGTATTTTTTCCTGTTTTTTCTGAACTAATTTGTTTTCTGCTTTTTTTCCATCATCAACTGTCTCCTTATCCTTCTCCTACTTCCTTTTATAATAGTGTACAGTTGTTTCCTGATCTCAGGCCACCCTTTTACCCCAATTCCCACTATTTTTTCCAAAGAACTCTGCACATCTGCGGGGAGCCACCTCACTAAGATGTGGTAAAACAAGGGTATTTATTTGTCCCATGACTGTTTATTTTCCCGTGTCCACATTTATTGTATTGATTATATGTATTCTGCAGGAACCTCATCATGCTTCATTTTGCAAGCTAATATTGAGCCCATATCTGATGTATCTGGATATAGCTCCCTTAGAGCCTTCCATGCATGCGCTCAATAGTTGTTAAAGGCTGCTCCACTGCCTATTTTTATCCCGGCATATCCAGCCTGTTGTCATGTTTTGTTGCTGCTCTCTCTGACCAATACTGCCAATAAACATTTTATGTCTCCTATGGCGAATGGGATTCCCGCTGTCTCCTTTTCAAAAACATAAATCCACTTGCTCGCCCCCACCATTGATGAAGGTAAACTGTAAACTAAATTGTCCCTGTCCATTGTCTACCATGGCATGTAGTGAACCTCGCCCCTCACTTTCTTTAAAAGGGGCATCTGTTTGCAAGCTCTGTGTTTATTGCCACATTGTGGTCTCTTAACTACCGCTATTCTCCTTCTTTTCCTACTACAAAGCCTATTTCCCCAGTCACCCAGTGACTCTTCTCTTTCCTCCTCTTCTCTCACATTTCTTCTCCTTTCCCTCCTCCTCTCTGTCAAATTGCGTGTGTCTGTTTCGTCATCTCCATGATCGCTGTCACCACTGTCTTCCCAGTCTGATATGGTGTGCCCTTCTTCTGCCGTATTAGTTTCACTATTGTCCGAGTCCTGTCCCCAGTTGTTTATTGTAAAGTTTATGCGTTGTGCTGTCCCCCCTGTTCATTGGCTCCCTTCTCGTGTTCCTTTCCTTTCTTCTCTATTTCCCTCTCCGTTGCTTTTTCTGCTTCCTTGAACACACTGTTAAGTTGTTGCTGCACGCTTTCTTATGTCATTTAAATATGTCCTCCTCCCTCCCTTTCTTGTCCTTGATAATAGTGCTTGTGTCACCCTCCACTTTCTATTTATGTGTTCCTTCCTTGTCTTGAGGCACTCGTTTTTAGGATTTGTATAACCAGCGGCTGGTTTTAATAATGGGTATATCGTATAGGGAGGGGGTGGTGCACTGCATTGTTCCTCCTTCTCTGTCCCTTTCTCTGTCTCTTTTTCCTTTTCTTCATACAATTTCCAAAGCCCTAAAAAAAAAAAACTCTTTTTAAGCTTTGCACCTTTGTATGTAGCCGACAGGTATGAATGCATACTGTCTACAATATCTTTATCAAACGTTCCCTCCTCTGCCCATTCTTTATAACACTTTCCCAATGTGTCAGGTACCCACTCAAAATGGTACTTTGTTATTTTATCACCATATTGGGGCCATTTTCTGCATATTAGATTATGGGGGGCATCCATCTAATAGGACGCCATTTTCTGCACCTTGATGCTTTTTATTGACATAGGGCCTCATTACAACCCAGGCGTTAAGGGTTTAACGGCGCCGTTGGCGCCGTTAACCCTTAACGCCTGATTACCATTTTAATTCCTGCTTTTAGCAGTTAAAATGCCAGGCGCTAACCCGTCTTGGTGCTAATTACGGCACCGTAATTTACAGTGCCGTAATTAGCGCCTTCCCCACTCCCATTATGCCCTATGGGGCAAAAATGGGAATGGGGAAGGGTAAATGGGGAATGGGGATTTACCGCCCCACTCACCTTGGAATGGGACGGTAAATCCGCCATCCACCATAGTGTAAACAGAGTTTACACCATGGTGGTAAAGTAGGGAACTTACCGCCTGGGTTGTAATGAGGCCCATATTCTGCTCTCCCTTTTCCATTTCCCATCTTTCCCTCTATTATTTTAAGCCTTTAAACTCTCAGTCCTTTTTCAATCAGTCTGACTCAATTTTATACTTATCACTTCACTCGATCACCCTATTTTAATTCGCTCTAGCCGTATCCACAGGCCCGGCTTTCACTCATCGCACTCAATGCTTACTCACACTGGTCCTCTCCACAGGCCCACTTTGTTATATTGTATTAGTACAAAAATGACCTTCTTCACAGGCCCACCACGTTACCAACGATGCCTTATGTTAGTACATTAGAAAAAACGTTTACTCCTCCCCTCAATTGACTGTATCATTTACTCATGCTATGCGGCTCTGTATCTATTTACAAGTTATTTCGGCTCTGGCACTTCAGTTTTTTCCACAGCCTCATAAAACAAACACTATGACCACTTTCCACAATACTAAAACCAAAGTGCCCTCACTCACAAAACACGTGCAAGCATGTCCATCAAGGAATTCTTCCCCAACGAAAATAAAATGATGCATTTTCTGCAAATTAGATTATGGGGGGCATCCATCTAATTGGATGTCATTTTCTGCACCTTGATGCTTTTTATTGACATATGCTGCTCTCCCTTTTCCATTTCCCCTCTTTCCCTCTATTATTTTAAGCCTTTAAACTCTCAGTCCTTTTTCAATCAGTCTGACTCAATTTTATACTTATCACTTCACTCGATCACCCTATTTTCATTCGCCTTAGCCTTCTCCCCAGGCCCGGCTTTCACTCATCGTACTCAATGCTTACTCACACTGGTCCTCTCCACAGGCCCACTTTGTTATATTGTATTAGTACAAAAATGGCCTCTTCACAGGCCCACCACGTTACCAACGATGCCTTATGTTAGTACATTAGAAAAAACGTTTACTCCTCCCCTCAATTGACTGTATCATTTACTCATGCTATGCGGCTCTGCATCTATTTACAAGTTATTTCGGCTCTGGCACTTCAGTTTTTTCCACAGCCTCATAAAACAAACACTATGACCACTTTCCACAACACTAAAAACAAAGTGCCCTCACTCACAAAACACGTGCGAGCATGTCCATCAAGGAATTCTTCCCCAACGAAAATAAAATGATGCAACTATACCAATTGCCTGCACTATGCGCAACTCTTGTCTAACAGGGTCTGCCACTTACTATACACCCTCTGCTCTAATGCAGATGTGCTGCCATATACCTGCTACCTATGTGCAGGCGCAAGACAGGAAGGAAGGAGCGTACGGGGAGGAGATGAAGAAGAACAAACAATCCATAAAATACTGTACTAGAACGACATACTCTGTCATGCAAATGCAAGTGCATGACAGAGAGTATGGTGATAGAGGGAAGGAGAGAGGGAAAAGAACATACAGAACAAAAAAACTACCATACTACGCCTGTCGAACTAGGCCTAGTACATTCAGGTCATGTAAGTGTGCAGACAGGAGTGCAAGGGAGGGGGAGGGGAACAAGTGCACCCAGTCCAGCAGAGACCTAGGTTAAGTGCAGAAAAGTTACCCTTATTATGGAGTGAATTCCGAAGTGCGGTAGTGATGAGCAGGATGCAGAGACCCGGAGGCAGGTGCAAAGACTGGCAGGGGAGCCTGGGACCTGTGGGGCTCTGGAGGTGCACCAGTCGACCAGTCAGCAAAACTGAGTGGAGTTAGGGAAGAGAAGGAGGAGGGAAGTAGGTGAGAAGAGAAATGAGGTTAGCAAGGGAGCAGGAGAGAGAACAAGGAGAAGAGGAAGGTCTTGAGGAGTTTACGGAACTTAAGCGGATGCGGCTCAAGACAGAGAGAGGCAGGGAGGTTGTTCCAGAAGGGGGCACCTGCAGAGGATAAAGATCTACCCCCAAATCTCTGTTTGGAAAAATGACACACCCGCAGAGAGTTGGAAGAGTATGAGTGGAGGGCTCTAGAAGGAGAGTACGTAGGAAGAGAGCATTGTAGATAGTTTGGGCCCCAGAAAGCCTTGTAGACTATGCAGAGGGTCTTGAACTTGATCCTTGCACCTACGAGGAGCCAGTGGAAAGATTTCAGCACTGCAGAGATGCGGTCCCTGGGCATCAGGCCAAGGATAAGTGTCACGGTTCTGTTCTGGATGAGGTGTGAAGGACGGAGAGTAGAAGTAGGAAAGATTGAGAAAGAGGCTGTTGCAGTAGAAATGCCTAGAGAGAACCAAGGCTCTGGAAATGGTGAGCCTTTGGACGAAAGTGAGAAAATGTAGAATACTTCTGAGGAGGTGCAGCTGTTAGTGGGACTTTTTAGAGATGTCCGAAATGTGAGAAGAGAAGGAGAGAGAGGAGTCGAATATGACCCCCAGATGTTTTGTGTCACTAGCAGGTGGGGGTGCAGGGCCAAGGGAGGTTGGCCAAAGTGAAAAAGGGAACGCGGGAGCAGGAGTCCCAATGAGGACGATCTCTGTCTGACTGGCATTGAGGCAGAGATCATTTGCAGCACACCAAGACTGAATTGCGGACAGACAGTGAGGAATGAGCAAGGAGGAGGAGGCCGAGGGTAGCCTTAAAGAGAGCTGCGTGTCATCCGCATAACACTGAAAGAAGAGGTGAAGGTAGAGATCCTGTGGGCCAAGGGTATTGAAGAACCAGGGGGATAGGTTAGATCCCTGGGGCACACCACAAGTAGCAAGAGTTATAGAGGAGAGAAAGGACCCAAGTTCCACTTGAGAAGGGCGGTTAGAGAGAAAGGAGGCAAGCCCTGCCAGGGCCTGATCTGTTATGCTCAGGGTATCACAGAGACATGAGATCAGGATGTTGTGGTTTACAGTATTGAAAGCAGAAGAGAGGTCAAGAAGAATGAGGACAGAAGGAGAGTTAGAGTCAAGATGTGCAAGCAGGTCTTCACAAGAGTTCAGATGAGCAGTTTCCGTGCCTCTGGATGCTCTAAACCCAGACTGATGGTCATGGAGACAACCAACAGATTCAGAACAGAGGGTGAGCTGATAGAAAGCCAGCTTCTTCAGGAGTTTGCCAAGGAAAGGAGTAATAAAGATCGGTTGATAGTTTGCCGGAATAGAGGGGTCGGCAGAGGGTTTTTTGAGCAGAGGGCACACAAGAGAGTGCTTGAGAGAGGTGGGAAAAAACTCCAGTGGTGAAAACTCCAGTGGTGAAGGATAGGTTGCAGAGGTTGGCAAAGCTGGAGCGAGAGAGTTAATGTTATCCTTGATGGTTTTGGAGGGGCAAGGGTCTACTTGTTTGGAAGAGGCTTTCATAGACCTGACTTGTCTACAGACGTTCTCAGGTGTGACAGGGGAGAGGGAGGCAAGAAGAGGGGGAACAGTGGGGGAGGTTGAGAGGGGCCCAAGAGATGTTGGTGTAGGAGGGGGTGCAGAACAGAGAGAGGACAGGATGTCCAGTGTTTTGGAAGTGAAGTGTGCAGCCTAAGCCGAGCAAAGGGTCTGGATGGGTGCTGTGGAGGATGAGGCAGCAGTAGGATTGGCCAGTTCCTTGCAGACTTTGAAAAGTTTGGCCGTGTTGTTAGATGCCACAGAGATGCAGGCTTGAATATAAAGACTCTACTTGGAGTGGATGCAGAGTCTATGTTGCCTTTGGAGCAGGTGGCTTTGGGAGTGCCTGAGGATCCCCATTTATGTTCCACAACTCTGCACTTGCGTTTAAGGGCAGCCAGATTGGAGTCATACCAAGAGTTGCACTTTTTGGCATGTTTCAATCAGACCCTCATTACGGGCAAACATGTCAAGAGTATTGGAGATGGAAAGGTGAAAGTTTGCGAGGGTTGTGTCAGGGTGATAGTCAGCAACTGGAGTAGAAGGAGGAGAGTAGGTGGAGGCAAAGGAAGCCACTATCACTCTTTTCATGGGTCCAGAGATCTTGAAGGTGGTCGGTGGAACAGGGTGTGTCGGTGCTAAAGGAGAAGAGAGCTTCAAGTGAGAAGAGAGAAGAGAGTGATCGGTCAAGGAGAATAAGGTAGTGAGAGGGATAGAGAGAGGGATGTCTGTAGAGATGAGAGCATCCAAGGTGTGGCCAGTGCTGTGCATCAGATCCGAAGGTAGAATGAAGAGAGAAAGAGAGTTGCATAGGTTTCAGAAAGGTCCTGAAGAGTTGGGAGGGTCAAGATGGATGTTAGGATTCCTCAGCAGGAGGAGTTGGAGAAAGGTGGAAAGGAAAGCAGAGGCCCGGTCCACCCATTCCGAGAGGAAGAGGATGGACTGGCCCAGCAGCCGATAGAAGGTGTCCAGAGTATTAGAGCAGACAGGAGAGAGAGAGAGCCTGCAGACCAGGCATTCAAAGGAAAAGTAAGCCTGAGTGAGAAAACCAGAAACAGGGATCCATTCAGGAAAGATAAGGTCTACTCCACCTCCTGGCCTGGTGGGCCTGGGCTTGGAGAGGATCTTGTAGCCTTCTGCG
The DNA here is from genome assembly GCF_040938575.1 of Ambystoma mexicanum. Classification (NCBI taxonomy): domain Eukaryota; kingdom Metazoa; phylum Chordata; class Amphibia; order Caudata; family Ambystomatidae; genus Ambystoma; species Ambystoma mexicanum. The sequence goes on along the minus strand of NC_090933.1, from coordinate 769,226,958 downwards.
AGAAGTGTGTCAAAACTCATGACACAACTGTCCTTAAATCATGTCTCAGTAAGAGCAAGAACATCGAGATCCAGGATTTCAAGGTGGTGGCAGATGTCAGAGGAGTGCTTGACAGCAGAGTGAGAGATAAGTGTGGCAACATGGAGCAGGTTGCCATTTTTGAGAGACTTCTGGGGGTGTGTGCAGCGGACAGAAATCCCCCCTTAGCGGCGAGAGTGCCTGAGAGATAGAGGTAGGAGGAGGCAGAGAACCTGAAGATGACAATGTTGGTGAAAAGAGTACAGGCAAGGGAGCCAGGCAGTTTGAAGACAGCAAGGGAGCAGTAGTGAGAGAATAGAAGTGGTCAGGAGGAGGCAAGGTAGCTGGGGGTTAGAGCTGGCAAGGGACACAGGGAGGCTGTGGAAGCAGATGGCAAGGGAGCCAGTGAGCGGGAAGATGGAAAGTTAATAAGGCGAGGGAGGAGCCTATCAAAAAGTAAGAGGTTGGGTTGAGGCCCTTGTACCAGGATGGTACTATTTATGATGACCTGGAAGTGTGCCACTGTTAATGTGTAGGGAGAGAGCAGAGCAAACATATAAAGAGTCCACAGATCAGGTGAAGGAATGACAAAGAGGTTGTCAGTGAGAGCCTCTCTGGAAGAAGCACTGACGTAGGTTTCAGCAATAGGCAGGTGTCACGCCAAGATTACTGCGATGTCTATGGACACCTCCGTCCCCAAGCACCGGTCAGGGAGAAACCAAAGAATGCTCCCTAACCAGTTATTGAGACCACAGGTGCACAAGAGGCAGGAGTGCGGGTACCAGGTAGCTGCAAGGGAAGCAGGTTAGGAAATCGTGAATACAAGGTCAACAATCACAAAGGGCAAATAGTAGGAAGGGAGTAAGAACAGTACCTACCAATGTTGCAGTGTGAGGAGGGAGCGGGCAGTCCCCAGGTGGTGGGGAATAGCAGAACACCCAGAGGAGGACGGGTAGCCTGGTTCCCCTTGATGGAAGCACCTGATGTAGCGCACAGCGTTCAAAGGAAAAGTAAGCCTGAGTGAGAAAACCAGAAACAGGGATCCATTCAGGAAAGATAAGGTCTACTCCACCTCCTGGCCTGGTGGGCCTGGGCTTGGAGAGGATCGTGTAGCCTTCTGCGAGAAGTGTGTCAAAACTCATGACACAACTGTCCTTAAATCATGTCTCAGTAAGAGCAAGAACATCGAGATCCAGGATTTCAAGGTGGTGGCAGATGTCAGAGGAGTGCTTGACAGCAGAGTGAGAGATAAGTGTGGCAACATGGAGCAGGTTGCCATTTTTGAGAGACTTCTGGGGGTGTGTGCAGCGGACAGAAATCCCCCCTTAGCGGCAAGAGTGCCTGAGAGATAGAGGTAGGAGGAGGCAGAGAACCTGAAGATGACAATGTTGGTGAAAAGAGTACAGGCAAGGGAGCCAGGCGGTTTGAAGACAGCAAGGGAGCAGTAGTGAGAGAATAGAAGTGGTCAGGAGGAGGCAAGGTAGCTGGGGGTTAGAGCTGGCAAGGGACACAGGGAGGCTGTGGAAGCAGATGGCAAGGGAGCCAGTGAGCGGGAAGATGGAAAGTTAATAAGGCGAGGGAGGAGCCTATCAAAAAGTAAGAGGTTGGGTTGAGGCCCTTGTACCAGGATGGTACTATTTATGATGGCCTGGAAGTGTGCCAATGTTAATGTGTAGGGAGAGAGCAGAGCAAACATATAAAGAGTCCACAGATCAGGTGAAGGAATGACAAAGAGGATGTCAGTGAGAGCCTCTCTGGCAGAAGCACTGACGTAGGTTTCAGCAATAGGCAGGTGTCACGCCAAGATTACTGCGATGTCTATGGACACCTCCGTCCCCAAGCACCGGTCAGGGAGAAACCAAAGAATGCTCCCTAACCAGTTATTGAGACCACAGGTGCACAAGAGGCAGGAGTGCGGGTACCAGGTAGCTGCAAGGGAAGCAGGTTAGGAAATCGTGAATACAAGGTCAACAATCACAAAGGGCAAATAGTAGGAAGGGAGTAAGAACAGTACCTACCAATGTTGCAGTGTGAGGAGGGAGCGGGCAGTCCCCAGGTGGTGGGGAATAGCAGAACACCCAGCGGAGGACGGGTAGCCTGGTTCCCCTTGATGGAAGCACCTGATGTAGCGCACAGCGTTCAAAGGACAGAGTCCACAAAAGCAGAACGATATCCAGAGGCAGTCCTAAATCCGTGAGCCAAAGATCCAAAATCCTGAGGGGCAAGAGTTCCAAAACACCAAATCCGAGGTACAAGCAAAGGCAATCCGGTAATACAAAGCACAAGGTCAAAATCCAGGAAAACAGAGTTCTAAGCAACAAATCCAAGGGAAAAAACAAAAGCAGTCCAATTCCAGAAACTCAAGGTCTATTAGCCAGAAGAACGGGATCCAAGCAGAACGAAACGCCACTCGAACACTGTTGAACAGCTGAGAAGCGGTGTAGTCCGTGATCAGTTTTCCTTTATGCCAGAAACTGGATCATGTGACCGCATCTCCATCAGGTCACATGGGCGGCATGGCGTGTCACGTGATACAGAAGAGCAGGAAGCAGCAACGGGATTTGTTGGGTGAGATCTCGTAGTATCACGTGACCGGTATCAGATGGCACGTGACCAGGAAGTAGTGCCGGTGTTTCCTGATGCACCCCAACGCCATCGGGGCCACAATCGCCAGGAGCCTGATTGATGTTTTCCCAGCGCGGAACTCCGCGCGTGGCGGATTCTGAAAATGCGAACCCGCGTGGAGCGTCTGGAGCAGGTATCAGGTGGTCTGGGTTGTACGTGTGGGTGTCATGACAGCAGGCCTGGATTGGAGCCCAGTGTGTCCTTCTTGAGTTTCTTCCTGCCCGACTTAGTGAGAGGTGGACGGATAGGAGATAGAGAAGCCGTTAGAGCAAATAGAAGAGATAGAAAGCACCATAGAGCAGGGCACCGCATGTGGTACACTTAACCAGGCAGAGCAGCTGAGGTACGTGTTGGTGAAGTAGGCAGGAGGAACACAAAGGAAATACAAACAGGACTGGGTAAAACAATGGGAACTGAAAAGGCTAAGTGAGCAGAAAACAGAACAGAGGGCAAAAAGCAGTGACCACTCAGCGCAGTCATAAGAAAAAGCAGAATGTGAACACAACCTAGGTGCGATTTTAAGCTACAGGCATACAGACACTGCAAGGTGTTAGCACGGTCATTTCCGGAGCAGTGAAGCGGTTCCCCTCATGGAGTTAAGGGCACGCTGTTTACTGCTGTGTGGCTGTGCAGCTGGAAAATACTTTTTGTTGAACGTGCCTCTTTACCTGGCAGAAGGACTGCTGAAAGACTGCTCCCGCTCCGACTCGCGTGAGACTATCAGCTCCAGTTGATAGCAGTTGAAGCGAGCGGGTCCTGGCACAGAGTTCCTGCATCATCACGTGACTCGTGTCTCGTGACAATTTGAGGCCACTCCCCCACCTGAAAGACTCCTTGAAAAGCAGAACAGCGCGACCCTTGCGGCATGAAGCCTGCGTGGAGTTAAGGACGCGCTGTTTACTGCTGTTTGCGGCTGATTGCGGCGTTACCGGCGGTAAGTGTTTGGTTACTTGAGGTATTGCTGCTTGTAAAAATACGCATGGAACCTACAAAGCCATGCACGAGGCTACAGGGAAAATGAGAAGAATCTATAGCCTCCACAAATAAATTGCCTATCCAAAAAGATTCACATGAGAAATCCTTAAGTACACTGCTGCTAAAAGATTGTAAGAACATAAACAGCTCTAAGATGTTGAAACTTACTGAACAGTCGTTACTAGAGGTCGAATCTGTAACTATAGCCACTGGTAGATTCAAAAACCAAGTAATGTCCTAACCAAATGACACTCTGAACAGTCCATTTAGTGATCAGGCATTTTCATCTTGTGCTGCCACAATGCCAGTGCTATCCATCAATAAAATTAGCCAGAAATCAATTTATGAAGACGCATCCCTTACACCGTCTCTGCAAGAGCGTGCAAGAACAGCCAAAAACAGTGGCAGGCAACATACTTACCTATTGGCTCTAAAAGTGATGAACATGATAAACCCCTGTCTGTGCGAATAGCTCGTCTCTCCCTCGATATCACAGAGATAGACGCTATTTTGGACTCGCAGGAAAATAGAAATTAAGTCTTTGGTGGAGTAGCTACTCCAAAGCACATAGGAAAAATTGAGACATCCACGCCCATTGTACCAATAAGAATGTACTCTCCTCTGAAAGAAGACGCAATATATCCTAACAAATTGACATCGCAACATCAGCTAGGGAAGATTGATTCCTCGATATCAAACCGGAAAGATGAAAATTCGAACTACTCTCCAGAAATTCAACAAAGACTACCGACGCCAATGCTCGATTTGCAAAACACCTTAGTAGCGGTACTGTCAATAGCAATGATTCAGTTTCTAAAGATCCAAGAATCCATGGTTGATTCTACAAGGATCAAGCGACACTCTTAGCAATGATAATGACTAAACAAACTCACTTGGAAACCTTTATAACTACTATACAAGATCGCCTCAAATATGAAGCTGAAACATCAAGAATTTGGCAAAGCCGATTGGCGGAACTCGCAAGAGCGAACAGAGTGGACAAACAGAACCTGATGGAAACTGTTTCAACAATCACAAATAAAATGATTGATGACAAAGCTAAAAAACAAGGACAAATGAATGTGCATATTCAATATGCAACAAATCAAACGGAAACTGAGAATACACCCCAACTCATGAAAAATGATCAATCAACACAATATGAAATCCAAAATAATGCTGTTCTCCAAAGAACCTAACATTGGCAATAATGAAAGATAATAGTGAACCACCTTCTTGTATTCCATTCGATATCTTCGATCTCTCTAAACGGGGTTTAGTGGGTCAAGAAGATCTGACTAAATCAAAGAATAAGAAAATTACTAAAAAATCACAAACTGGTTCGCGCGCCTTCCTCAGAAAGATCCAAGCAGTGCAGAAATCAATAGCGGACAGCACACCGAAGAATGGGAAACAACAAGTTGTTAATGAAATAGGTCCACGACAGAGTACAAAAAAAAATACAAAGATGAACCTAGAAACTAATACATTACATGAAGGCAACCGAATAGCACCGGAACCATTAGATGCGCTCTTAGAAGCTATCAACCAGGAAACGCCCAATGATCCGGCAAATATGATTCGAGCAATAGGTATATCAACGTTGGAAGAGCCAAATGATTGTTCTTCCATCTCAATAAATTCACAAGATAATACCCTTATCGTCATAGACGAATGCCAAGAAACGGTGACAGATTGCTAGCAAAAGGAACAAGGCAAAACAGACATACCAAACAACATCTCCTTTGTATACTCAACAGTATCTAATGACGAAGTATGGTCAGAAGTAGAAACGCAAGCTGGAGACAATACTAATAGAAGCCTTGTGGCTCAACCTAGTCCACTACTTGTTAGACCTACTTTTCAAAATCCGATAAAGGCATCCTGTGCAAACAGAATAGCAATATTCCCGACGACATCAAGTACAGAAGAGCCGGTTATAATGAACAGAGCTAACATCTTGCAACTATTCAAAGCTATTCCCCAACTTGCCAAAATTGGAACTGATGACATAGAACTAATTATTTTTCCAAACAGACGGTATATGGAAGAAGCCCACATTGATTTGTACAATCAAGAGATTATGCAACGCGTCATAGCTACAAAACATCAATTACTAACTTGGGGCTTCCAAATAGAAGAAGTCTGTGTCTCCAGATTGATGACGGAAAAAAAATCAAGAACTCTTGCATTATTCCGTCAATATACACACAATAAACAAAGCAAACAGAGCAAAGGTCAAGCTTCGCCAAAAAACGTGAATGATACAGGTTCAAATCTACAGCACCATGAGACTGTTAAAAGTCAAATAATCTCGCGAGAGCAAAGGGGGACGACACAAAATGAAATACACCATACCGCGAATCAGAGTTCCACGAAAACCTACCTATAACAACGAACGGGTACTGATGACCAATTGACCAAAACTTTGCTATGTTCTTGGAATATGAGAGGGCATAGTCATCTTTTTGAAAACTTTTCACCAACATTGGAAGAATTGGATATTGTATGCCTACAAGAAACCTGGTTGAGCGAAGAGGTATTATGTGATGGATATAGAACCCAAATGAATCCAGCAATAAACTTGCAACAAAGAAGACCTGCAACAGGAATGTTAATACTAACAAAAATAAAACCATCATGGAGAATAGTATCAAGTAAGAACATTCAACCATGGGCACAACATTTAACCATCAGAATGCCAATTCCCAATAACATCAATGATCCGGAAGAGACCAATATAACTATTTTTAATATATATTGGAATCCACTGCAATGTCTGATAATAAATTCATTGATTCAATCTGCGATGAAATTGACAAACTGAACATCTTGAGCAGTAGAAGTGAATTCATTATAGCAGGGGATTTTAACTTCCATCTCTATAACAAAGAAGGAGCTAAACTCGACCTTGAAGAAATGTCTAGTAGAGCTAGAAAATGGACAAAATAATTAAATCACCGTAATATCTTTTTAAGCGACCAATCTAAGAATGATAAAGGTATTCCACTACCGACCTGGTCTTGAGACAACTCCAATTCAATTATTGATTATATCTATACAACAGAAGGTATTCGGAAATTAACAATTCGCACTGACAATTTGACACACCCAGCCAGTGACCATCATCAAATTCTCATTTCATGGTCAATGCAATTACCAAGTGGTCATTGTTTAAACATACCTGAACTCGAATTAACCAATGGATTGAAAAGGTTACGAATAAAGCAACATCAAATGTCAGAACTAGTTTCTACATTTGAAAAAGTGACAATGCAAAATCAACCAAAACAGAATTACAGATGGATACTAGAAAAATACCATCAAACTAGACCAAATCGGATGAATGTACCAAAACATCGGCATACCCATTACTTTAACCTCGAAATCCAGCAGATGAAAAAGCAACATTACAAACGAATACGACAGATAAAGAAAATAAAGAAATTAATGTTGAAAGGCAACTCAAAAAGGAATAACAAAAACATTCTAATTTAATGAAAGCAGTCAAAACAACATTAAAGCAACATGACGTAGAAGAAATATTGAAGGCGTGGAAGCAAAAAAATACACGGTATCTATGGTCTTTATTAAATGATTCATCCTACTCTCAGAATATGATTCATGAAGTTGAACCAAATACTTGGGTGAATCATTTTTCAAATCTATATAAGAAGAACACACAGGACTTACTAACTGATAGAGAACAAGACTCTGACCCCTGGATTTTTAATTGGGACATAGAAGATATCAGAAGTACCATCAAGACCCTTAATTCATCTAGAGCGTCAGGCCCAGATGGCCTTGCAAATAGCAATCTTAAAGCAAACCCAGACCAATGGGCCAAATTTTTCAGTCAACGCTTACGATTGTTAGAAAAGACAAAGGAGATTCCATGTACTTGGACAGCGGCAGTCTTGATTCCAATCTATAAGGCGGGAAGCGGAAAAACCCAGCTAACTACAGACTGATAGTCCTATTAGATCCTTTAGGGAAAATGATTTGCTGGGTATCTCCAAAATAAATTGAGTAATTGGGTTCTAAAGCATGACAAGCAAGCTAAAAGACAGACAGGCTTCGTTACCAAAATAGGTACCAATGTTAATCTTCTACTGGTAAATATGTTAAAATATGAAGCCAATATCAAATCTCACCAAGTGTATGCCATCTTTATAGATTTAAAGACGGCGTTCGATTCAGTTAATCGACAATTACTATGGTCCAAACTAACAACTTGGGGCTGCCCACTGACCATCCTAAATCCAATAAAACAGCTTTACACGAATACATCTATATCCGTCCGGCTCACGAATGATGGAAGAGTTACAGAATCGATTCCTACTTGGAATGGGCTAAAACAAGGTTGCCCTTTAGCCGCTTGTCTTTATAATCTCTTCACTCATGATTTTGGAGAAAAAATTAAAAATGGAAAAGCAAACCCACCAAAAATCAACAGTGAAACGATTCATACATTGATCTATGCAGATGATATTATCATCTTAGATAAAACTGTGAGAGGCCTTCAAAAGACTTTGAATAAAGCGCAAATCTTTATGAGAGAAAATGATCCGCAAATCAATACCAACAAAACTAGGATAATGAATCTCATTACCCAAAAGAATAAGAAACAAACAGTCCCAAAGATCCAGCTAGAAAATAAAGAGATCATGATTGTCAAATCAATAAAATATCTAGGTGCAATAATTAATCCATCTGCAAATGAAAAAGAATGGAAAGACCATACTGAGGAGAAGGCAAGATCATTGGCAAGACCAGGACGTTTTTTTCATCTAAAATATGGAACATATTCAGCAAAAGCCACCATTTTACTATATAAACAAAAAGTAATTCCGATTCTGACATATGCGAGTGAATTACTTATCAATCAGCAAATACTGAAATTGTCTTACTATGAAGCAATATTTTGGAGAAAAACTCTTGCTTTGCCAAAATCATTTCCGATCTCTAGAATAAGATTTGAACTCGCCTTACAATCTATACACTCAATAGTACTTTGGAAACAAATGGACCCTCCACAGAAAAATAATCTCAGATGAAAAAATACAGAGACTAGAAATCCTAAGAGAAAAAAAAACAAAGCTTTCCAGACCTCAGCCCTCTCAAAGTGGACTAATGACTTTAAACAAAAAATGAGAAATGAAGAAATCACAGAGGAAATGTTAAAAAATAGACCACAATATGCAAAATGAAAAATTCAAATGAATGATTGGATAAGAACTATAGAAGATCAGCTTAGATATAAACGCTATCTCAACTGCGACATGGAAGTAAGAGCACTCAATGAACTACCATTTTACTTGGTCCAATTTCTGAATTGTAACATCTGTAATTTTTTATGATTTTGAATTAACATCTTACCTACGCAAGAGTATTTATCTTTGATAAATAAAACTAATATCACTTCTCCATTGTGTCGATTTTGCAAAGACCCAACTAAACAAGAAACGTTATTCCATCTAATCATCGTCTATCCAGCATTAAAATCCACAAGACATCTATACAGAGACTTATTTAAGATTTCTGAAAAACAAATGACAACTGAAGAAAGATGGGCAACACTCCTTCAAGGAAACAATCAGATGCTGATCATCACAGTGATCAAATTTTGGATTGAGATTACTAAAGAATTATAATTAGATAACAAGAAAGTAATGTCTCTTTTCCATTTGTTTAACGATATAAGAAAAAGGTAACAGAAGTATAAATGAAAAGTTTGTCAAATCCAAAAAACATTTTAATAAAAAAACAAAAAAAAGGTAGCACAAACTACATTTGATTTTAAGCTACAGGCATACTAACAATGAAAGATGTGAGCACAACCTAGATTCAAAGGTAAGCTACAGGCATACAAAAAAGCAAGGTGTGAGCACAACCTAGATTTGCTTTTAAGTCCAGGCATCCAAATAATGCAGGTGTGAACACAACCTAAATTCTCATATTTCAATGAAAAGGTATTACAGCCATGCAGTACAGAGGTGTAGGCAATGGGAATGCGAACTCAGGCGGGGAGACGAAAGTGAACATGTTTTGAGCAAGTAGTGTAGGAGAAATGCCAGTTGGATTGGCACAGTGATCAAAGTTAAGAGTGGTAGAGAATCAGAGGAGAGATGGACCAGGTAACAGAGCATACAGTCCGCACTCATGTGATGTTGGAAGGGGGATACCATAGTCCAGGTGTATGTGTAGGCAGTGCCAAGTAGCAAGACACATTTCTTTCCCAATAGTGAGATATGGGGCCGCAATCCCAGCCTGGCCTGGACAGAGTCAGACAGGGGCCTTAGATAAGGGCCTTTGGTGCAAGGGCCGGCTCCTGCCTCCCTGTGCCCCTGATTGGGTAAGGTAGAGTGCGGCAAGGCTGCAGACAGAGGGTGGCTCCACTGCCCTGGAAATGGGCGGCCATTTTGAAAGGTTGTCCACGAGTGGCAGAAACAAAGCCGGGCAATTTCTATAAGCCCACCAAGCACCATATGATTCGTAGGTGCTGCACAGACATAAACACATTTCCAAAGGCATACTCCAATTTACATGCATCTAGCGCGCACGCCGAGAAATTTGCAAAAATAAAATAATGCACTAAATGCAGAGTTCAAATTGAGTATGCAGAGGTGAAATGCCCGACGATTTATTCAGAGCCCAGATGGGCTTACCTTTGTGTAGTGATCAACTCCACGGAAGGAGGAGGTAGTGGGGGCTACGGGAGCACGATGGTTCAGATCTTTCTGCTGAACAATGTATATATTGCAGATCTTCCTGACAAGTGCCTCTATTGTCTCTGTCATGATCACAAGATCAACAACTGCTTCATTTGCCGATGTTTTCTACAAGATGCTTCAAGGCCATCAGAGAAGATTTACAGATTGGTTAGACGATAGTGCTGGAGCCTCTAACTCAGACTCTGTCCGGTGTCATGCTACCCTCAGGCAGAGCAGGCCCGTGGAGTGGACTCCCTCTTTCAAGATGTTGATATCTCAAAATGATTCAACTAAGCAGCTCCACTCCATGTTTGCCCGGGAAGCCTGATACAGGCAGCTTACAGTGACTGATAAAATAAGTGAGGTGTGGACGGGGAGCACAGCCATTATTGTACTACAGTAAAACTTCTCACTCTTATTATCCAATATCCTATTCCTACATGCATTTATCCCAAATGCGCTAGTTAGCCATATTTTGCCTTTAGCCTAATTGTGTAAGGTAGCTATAATTTTTATTTAGCCTAATTGTGTAAGATAGCCATCATTTTCATTTAGCCTAATTGCCTTAGGTAGCCTAAGCTAGCCATATTTTGCATTTAGCCTATTTGTGAAAGGTAGCCATATTTTGCTTTAAGCCCACCTGCGCTTGTTAGCCATATTGTGCATTTAGCCTAACTGTGCAAGGAACCCATATTTTGTCTTTAGCCTGCCATGCCGCCATAAGAAAACGTGACTAGAAGGACCGAGGGATGGAAATGTATTACTCTAGGATCCTCTCAGAGGGGGAATATTATGTATTCATTTAGCACTTAGACTGTCTGTGAATCATAGCACTGCTCTTTGTACATAGATTGAACACAGGATTTAGAAATTGTTGTTTGTACAGCTAACGAATTTTCTCCTCTTGTACACTACACCATTGTAGCCTTGCGTAAGGTGCGGGCTCATCCCACACACCCGGCACTCACATATAACACAAACACTTCAATGAATCTCGAGGCCAGAGGCCAAGCGGGATCGATCCCGAGGATAAATTGCCATTAGGGTATCAGAAACCCTGCAAATGCTTGCGAGCTCCAGAAGTTTTTTGACATGACCTGCCATTACTAATCTGCGTTATACATAGATACTATACAAATTAATAGCCAGCAACTCTGGCTTTTGGATAAAATGCATGGAATTTAAGCATGTTTCTCATCTACAGCTACACCATTTTTGTTAGAAATATACAATGAGTCAGCAATATTATTAAGTGCATGACTCAGCATCAGGACCAGTCAGGATTAGACATCACATCAGGACCACTTAAGACAAGCATATCAAGATTCTTTAAAGACTTTGCCTTGAGAATGACTGCATAGGTCGAAACACGTGTCGGCTGTTTCAGAACCTTTTTGGATTAAAATCACCTTTGAAGGAATGTATATGAAATCAGTTCTGGAAATGTTTTGATCTAAAAATATATTACCTATAGCTATCTGGGGTCACAGCGCCATTGGACAACACCTAATCAATGAAGCTACCTTTAAATAAAACAATTTGAAATGTATCTTCTCACATAATGATCTCCTTAAACATAATCCACCCTGTTTAGTTTGTAGTTTACCTTCACTGCGCCCATCCATCTGCCATTCAGACATGGGTACTAGCAGGGTCTTGGCCACCCTCACATAACTTTAAATGGCTGAAATGCACACATGCATAATAGTACCTCCCAATTTCCACAAATTTAGACTCCAGTCCCTCTGAATGGACCTTCAACCAACACTGCACTGGGACCATAATTATGGTAAAAGACAATCTACAAATGACAAAATGAATGAACAAACAAACAAACAAATGAATGAATGAATGCATTTGAATGAAATACACCTGGATATTTCCTACAGTGGACCCTCTGGAGTGGGATGCTCAGAAGGTGAAACCTTTACCAGTGTGAAAATAATTCTGAGCAGCATTAGGAAAATAAGGTGCAAACCTGTCTCTATTGATCATGTGGGTCATGGGCTTTTTCTCAGAGTGATCACTGAATGGGCCTGTCGAGTGACAAAAGCAACCTGTGTGGAAAAAAGGGGGCACCTGGAAAGCAACACAATGTAATAGGTCAATGTTGGTTGCTATTTATCCTGGAACGCTTGATAGCTTTATTGAAACTAACAATAAAGTCTCTAGGTAAAGAACATCTAACTTACTCTTAATGTCATTGATGATCTCATCTCTAATTTCTGTGTCTTGCTTCAATAAGTTAAAGAGCCCTATCTTGCCCAGAGCAAGACTGACATGCTTTACCCATTTCCACGTTCTGCCCCCTGGATCAAGTGCAAAAATCCACATCATCTCTTTAAAGTTGTTAAGATTATCAAATATATGCAAACGCAGACAATTAAAGAGCGGTTTACTCCAGACTACAAAATTGATAGATTTGTATCCCAACCTCTATAAGCAATGTGATTGTGGGAGTGCTTGTAGATAGACTGAGAATTTTCTTAATGAATGTATGCTTTGCTTTAGCTAAAGAATGTGATCCTTCAAAGCCCCAAAGTTCACTGCTATACAAGGCAGCTGATGGATCTTAGGCTTTATGGACTTCTAAAGCTGTTAGTGCTTGTCAGTTTTCCAAGTTGGGAACCCAGTGTACAATGTGCGCCAAAGCACCTTTTTAATATTACTTAATTTTTATAACATTGAGAAACACACTTTTCATAATTTTGGGACCTTATTCCCAGATAGTCAAAGAAATTCACCTCCCTTAAGAATGTGCTAATATTGGCATTAATCCTAGCGCTAGATTGGCAAACAATGGCCATCATTCTGACAGTTTATTGATAACTTCCTTTCATTACAACATTCTAGTACAATCCCCAGTTGCTTTTGTAAGCCCGTCTTTGAAAAGTCATACATATTTAGTTCAATGTATCCCCCCCCAGTGTGAGTTAATGCATTTTTAGTTTCCAGCATGTGCATGTTGTTTAAATTTAGCCCATAATTATTGCCCTGAGATTTTGCAGGTTTAGGTCAGAAAAATAGTGCTATCAATTTAGAATGCAGAGGAGGTCAGTCCACCCACCCAAGGTAGGGAAATGGTTTTGTATTTTTCTAAGGAAGAGTGCCCCTCCCACTTCACTTTGCGAATTGGGTCCCCCTGGTGTGAAGCCCTTCCTTTTCTGTACAAAGTCAAGAGAGAAGCAAGGGTGATTTTATATTAGTATTATTATTTTATTGGAATGAAATTTGGATGGCTAAACTCCCTTTCACATCACAAATTCTTTTTAAATATCTAGGGCTTTCACAGATCACATCAAGCAATTTTGTGTTGGGCTATGATGTGTGGTGCCTCCAAAACAACAGCCCATGTTGTCTATATTTGTGAAAGCACTTTGGGTACTATTTAACAATCACTTACACAATGCTACATTGTCAGCACTAGGAAGAGTACCCTATTTCGCACAGTGCATACCATACCAAAAAAACTATTTTTACATTTATTTAAATTCAATGTTATCTCCCTCAAGTTTAAATACAATGAATAAAGGATATAACTCATATTAGCAACTGCAATACCCTATACTCATGTTGTTAATAATGTTCCTGTGTACAGTAAATACTATGTTTTCCACATAAAGTTAGAGTTCACATGGCTTTCAAATAGTGAAAATCACAGTGCATTTTCCACTATGATATTAAGGTATTATATTTTGAAATAGTGCTACCTTGAGGCAACCATCACCCAAATTCCCTCTCACACCAGGGACTAATCAGGGCAATCATGTTATGGTATTTCTCTAATTGATTTTGGCGATTTCTATACTCATTGTAAATCATTCTTTAAGGCACTGGGCAAGCAGAGACCCTTCATTGCTCTCAGGGGATTGCCAGCCAGCAAGTATTTTCTGGTCCCTTCTACTTCTTTTCAGGAAAGCAAGTCTGCTGCAGGTTAAGTTGTTTCAAATTCCCTCCTGGACAAGGCCTTTATTGAGCATTAATCCAATTGGAACACTTGGTGTTGTTCCCTACAGCTTTTAACTACAGAGTCGTTGTCTGCTTTTTAAAATGGGCAGTAGGCACACACTGATGCAATGATATGTCAAGGTCATTGACTGGTGAAGTATTTCCATTGGCTTGCTTGATAGTCAAATACTCCCATACACACCCCCAGTCTTCATTGGGTAATCATAATTTCTATACCTGTGACCAGAAAATAAATCGTGGTCCATTTTGAATGCAAGATTGTTTTCATTCCATAATGTATTCTAGCCACCAGGCACCTCAATGAAATGTGATTTTTTTAACCTGTTGCCATAGGTGGAATTCTGACTATGTGGCATAACTACGTCAACTTTAGACTAATCTGATAAAGAGGAGTCTCCTGATCACAGCTAGCCCTTTTGTTTCAATGTAAGTGGAATGATTTGGACGTATGTTAAGTTATAATGTTGATTTAAATGGTCCATAGCTTCCTTAAGAGCTTTAGTTTAATTTCTGGGGTAATCAAACTCATGATATGTAGGGTAATGAAACTCATGATGCAAGTAAGTGCTTCAGTAAATGATTGCTTTGAGTAATAAGACAGGTCACTTTGTTTTCATCGAGCTAACTTACTGTTTGGTTGAATTTTATGATGGGACAGGGTCGAAAGGTGAAAGCTAAGTGCAATGATTTTCCTATGAATTCTGCGAGTGGGCAGAAAAGAGTTTTAACCATCTGGTGATTTCAGATCCTCATCTCTGTTGCTACTTTAGTTAGTATTTTATAAGACTGGCACCTCCTTCGATGGTCTTGCAAAGATGGAGGATGTTCATTAACTCATATGGTCTGTTCACAGGGCCTTTTGTCCTGGAAATTTAATGGGTTTTTCTGATGTTATAAAAGAGCCTCCCTAGCATCCTTGCTAGCCTCAGCACCGAGCTTGATACCTTCCGTACCCATGCGGAAAGAGAGAGGAAATTCTTAGACACTCTTGGCCTGGCGAGACGTTACAGAGAGGGCGAATGACCTGGCTGCGTGCTGGCCAGAATCCTTCGCTGGGAGACTGGATCGACACATATCTCTGCCATTGAAAGGACTGATGGCTCTCTGGTCCTTCGTTCACAAGATATTAATGAACAGTTTAGATCGTTCTACTCCTCCCTGTACACGAACTCCGACACTATCCTGGAGTCAGATATAGATGCATACCTGGATGGTCTACCTCTCTCTGTTCTCTCCGATGACAATAGCACTGCTCTAGACTTGCCTATCTCTTCCGAAGAAATCTCCAAGGCCATTGATTTCTTTGCCTCGGGTAAAGCCCCTGGTTCCAACGGCTTCCCTATTGAATTCTATAAGCAGTATAAATCCCGTCTGGTCCCCCACCTGCTAGCGCTATGGGAAGGATCCTGCATATCAGGCACACTCCCTCCCACTCTCCGGGAAGCTATCATAACCTTATTACTTAAACCTGGCAAGCCTTCCACTCAATGTGGGTCATATCGGCCTATATCACTTATAAACTGCAATATTAAGAACTATGCCAAGGTTCTGGCCATGCGACTAACTCCTTACATGCCTCACATTATACATCCTGATCAGTCGGGTTTTATTCCCGGCCGTTCCACTTCTCTCAAACTAAGTCGCCTCTTTAACATCATCAGCAGGATTGACCCAAACACCCATGCTGTGGCAGCGGCCCTCGACATGCAGAAGGCATTTGATTCCGTGTCTTGGAACTACCTGTGGTGGTTACTTACAAAATGCAACTTTGGACCCCGATTTCTCTCTGGGTTAAACTACTATACTCGGACCATGTAGCCAGGGTCCGCACGGAAGATAGGTACTCACCCGATTTTTGTATATCCTGATGCACGAGAGAGGGATGCCCCTTCTCTCCCCTAATTTTCACCATTGCCATAGAACCCTTTGCGGATAGGATATGGCAGCTACACTCGCACCGGGGTTGGCGTCTACTAAACTCACTTGATATTATTTCTTTATACGCAGATGACTTCTTACTATTCGTCCATTCCCCTCAACGTAATCTCGCCCCGATTCTTGATGACGTTATAAACTTTGGTGAACTTTCCGGTCTCAAAGTAAATGGCACCAAATCAACGCTCTTCCCACTAACTGATGCCACCCCCCGCCCCGATGATCTCATGGGCTTCATGTGGGCACAATCTGAAATCGCATATCTTGGAGCATAGGGTACATGAGGCCAACTACCTGAATTATCTGACCACGCTCACAACAAAATGGCAGGGCTGGCCCAGACTTCCATTATCTCTTGCGGGTAAACTCAGCGTCTTAAAAATGGTAGTGCTCCCCCAACTTCTTTCTTGTTTTCTCAATCTTCCTCTGTGGCGGAGCAGAGAATTTGTTCGATTACTGAACCGCACACTTAGTTAATTCTTGTGGCACTCTTGAGCAGTCCGCCTCAAATACGATACCCTTGCTACCCCCGTAGAGTGTGGTGGCTTTGGTGCCCCCAACTTTGAGAAATATTGGTTGGTCGCCCAAGCATAATTTGCATCGTATTGGTTTACTATCGCGAATCCCCCGTTGCATTTACGACTGGAACGTCGAGTGGTAGGAGATCGCGATATTCGCACCCTAGCAATCCCCCCCGCAACCACAATAGTAAGCCTCTTGATCCGGTAGGTGGCACATCCAAAGCGCTCACTAGATTATGGACACTTTCTGATAACCTTCATCCATTCCACAGCTGCTTACCTCTCTGGAACTTCCTTCCCGGGTCCCCTGCATTCCCCTATCAGAGATACGAATCTGGTCGGAGGAGGGCTTTGAAGCCATCTGAGACATTTTAGACTAGGACCACTTTATCGAGTAGGCAGATCTGCCGATATCCCTACAGCAGAAATCGCCCATATGGCTCCAGTACTCAGCTCTCCGCCGAATTCTTAAGTTGCGATACCCCGGTTTCCCCATCATACCCCCTGATGACTTGATTTTGGCCAAAATAATGGATACCATGAGTACTAGGGGGAAAATCTCCAGATTATATTCTTTACTACAATCTAAAACTCCCCCCCACGTTCGATGCACTTAGAAAGTCTTGGGCCAGTGACCTGGAAATGGAAGTAACCGACCAATGCTGGAAACAGATGTGTAACCACACTCATGAAGTCTCATTCAACTCCCGTTTTAAGTTTATTCAATTCCAAATTCTTCATAGGTACCACTATACACCAATTCAACTACATTGAATGTTCCCGAACTGTAAGTGACTTCAATCCAGCATTCCAACTAAGTCAATGCCTAGTATGGGATGCTCAATGGAAACCCTTATTTATATATTTTTTATGTCAAAAGTTATTTAAATCTGGATGATGAACCCTCATATAACGCCCCTCTCTTTGAATCTCCCCGACCTCACTGAGCCAAGAAGTAGGTTTGTTTTGCAAATTAAAAGGTTTATTTGAAGAATTGAACAATATATGTATGACACTTTTATGAATAGAATAATATCTGAATAGCACACTTATGAATATGAATGGTGATCAGCAATGGGTAATATTACAATATCCACAATCTCTTTTAAATCAGTTAGGAGTAGGAATAGGAAGGATAAGGTAGCAGAGAATACTTTGTATGAGTTCAAGGAAATGCAAGATAGGAAAGAATGCAACACAGAAATAAAACCTGAAATTACTTCAATCAAAAGACAATATGATCACTTTTTGCCCCTGTTAATACTCACTCCCCCCACTATGCAATCTGAAGAGATGGAAATGAGGGCGCACAGGTTTCAGGAATACAATCAATAATGCAGTTCAATCCCAGTTCCCCCCAGCAAGCTTAGAGAGAGCAGGTTTGATTTAAAAACAGGCCGAAATGCTTTTGAATGTGATTGCAATGAATGGGAAAATATGCTAAAATGATTATAATTCACTAAAGGAGATTCAAGATAAGTGACAGTACTTTGGATTGGTTCAGGTCAACACTAGCAATGATTATGAATGATTATCAGATTGAAAACGAAATTCAGCAGTAGCAAACAAGAAACAGCTATTCTGACATGCGGTGAAATTTAACCAAAATGCAATTCACAGAAACTTTTCCGTGTGTGTGTGAAACGCTATTAAGGTTTTAAGTTTGTTTGAAAGCTTAGGATCTTAGCTTCAAGATGACAGTTATATTTTGGTTCTAGGACGTGTGGTTCAAAAGTTACCGAGGTTTTTGTGAAGGTAGATTTTTCAGAAATAAAGTCAAGATTTCAAAATGAAAGATGCGCTTTAAAGATTTACCAACAAGGATAGGCTTATACTAAGGCGCTATGAAGAAGCAAGACACTCAATGGGCAGCCACCAGAACAGCGGCACCTCCGCTCTGACCTCTGTCCGTCAAAACACTTGTCCCTCTTCAGAAAAATATCAGCGCAAAGATGATTGATGCTACAATTCTCAAGGATTATGTGGAGGAGAGAAGAACTTAGGATATACAACAGAGATTCAATAATGCAGTTATGGATAGGTTATAGAGTGGTTGGATTAGGTTACTTTACATTAAGAGATGAGTATGGACAGTTCTAGACTAGATACTCACTCCTATGGCCTATGGCTTTGGAATGGAGTGGGCCCCGTCAAAGATCTGGTCAAGGGTTTGGCTGGGGTTCTCTCCCCACCGGACAGGTCTCAGCACTCACTGGGTTCTGCTCTCAGCAAGGCACTGCAGTCTGCGTGGTCTCTTGGACTGGATCTGACGGGTTCTGGATACAGCTCTGCTCTCTGGGTCTGGATCTGGGTTCTAGCACAGGGTCCTTAGCTAGAACAGCAAAACAGCACAGCCCGGCTGTTGAATGTTTTGGTTAGGCCCCGTGGAAGTTTAGGGGTTAGAATCATGTTGAAAACGATTCTGAAGGCCTCTCAAAAAGGTTCAGCTTATGGGTTAGGCCTCTCTGCTTCAAGGTTCTAGAGTTTGGTTCTAGAGCGTGGTTCTGGAGTCTGGTTTCTGGATCTATGTCTGGATCTTCCTGCAGGGTGTTTCGCCAAGAGATCAGTTGAGAAGTGGAAAGTGTGTGTCCTCCTGTCCTCAGCAGTCCCTAATTATGTATTTGCAAATTGGGTGGGGAGGCTGATTGGCCTATGCCCAACCCTCTAAGAATCTGATAGGTCAGAGGATTCCCTGTCCCCTGATTGGAGTAAAGAGCAGTGTGTCATCCTGTGTCATGTTTATTGCTTAGGGGAAACCCCTCCCCTTTGCCTCTGTACAGTATATCTTATTTTTCATAAAAAACTATATATATGCACAACTTGTTAATACTACTTAAATTGCATGACAGATTGCCTAAGGTACATTTCTGTTCAACTCGCATCTTCCTAAGAGCTTTGGTTCAGATATGACAACTTTTTTGTGCTTTTGGTGGGTTTCTCAATATTAATTCTGCACCAATTTTTTATATATGCATGCGCACCCCATCTGGGCACATTTCTGTATTTTTTTACGTTCCTAGCATAAACACAGTAGCTACAATATGAATAAATTCCAGGGTTTAGTCTTAGAACATCACACAGATTCCAGCTTAGTCTTAAACTGTGAGTGAATTTTTCATTTTAACAATCTCAAAGTTTCACATTTTTGTCAGTTCAGTGCAATTTGTTATAAGCATTTTTCTAAAACATTTACTCCAATGTTAAATCCACATTTCAGTCTGGTCCGCCTCCAGAGCTGGGCTGACTCAGAGGTCACATATCCTTCTTCCTGCCAGCAGTTTGTTGTCAGTCACACCCAAATTAGCATTTCTATTCAGCCCAAAGACTCCTTTGTCTTTACTCGGAGCGACAGGGCAGGGTGCCTCTCCTAGTTCCTTTTAACAACAGCCTGTCAATCTCTTAGCCAAGGGAAGGGGGGAGTTTCCTTTGTTCAGGGAGAGGTGTGGAATTTGTTTGAAGCACAGTGTGGGAAACTTCAACTCCTAAACCCAATGTCTACAAACTGTCTTATCTTATAATATAACTCACATTTTTGACAAATACATCAAACCATTTCTTACTTCAAGCCTTTTCAGAATATAGTTTCGAATTGTCTCCACACCTTAGGCTTCTGATAGCACGTCTTTCTTTGGCATAGTATGGGTTCAATGTACAACTTTACACAAAATGGTTTTGAATCGCCGGCTTCTGAAAGAGGTGAGTAACGGTATTACACCCATTTTTTGACAGATTTCTTCCAGCAAGCAATCCTCAGAAGTGGACTTTGTTCGGATAACATACACTTCTGTGGACCTTATATTGATGTAGATTCTTGAAGGAGAATGATGTTGACCACCCAACAAGGAGGTTGGATCTTTTTGGGTGGTTTGTGAGCCATGTTTTTGGCAAATTTGACACCAAATAAAGACGGATTTTTGAAACAACTCTGTTTCTTTTGCAATGATTTTGCTATGTGGGCAGCCAAATGATGGGTTTTGGCAGTGGTCTCCTGTGTTACCTCTGACATAGGCAAAAATGGATGGCGGCCTATTTTTCACCTTTTCACTGCACACTTTCTGGTGATTTCTAGCGAGCAGCATGCTTTTCGGCGGTCATTATGATGTTTCTGCTTCCAGCAATGCACAGTAATGTTGCAGGGCTTGGATTAGTGGGTTAATACATCCCACAGGACCATTCCCCCTACTGCCCCAGATGTAGGTCTGATGATGCCACCATTATTCACATGATCTGGGCCTGCTCCTCCCTTACCCAATTTTGGTCAGATGTATGCACCAAAATCTCATCTATCCTAGACCATGAGTTCGTCCCCTTCCCTTTGAAATGCCTCTTTCATGACTTTCCCTGTCTCCACTGTGGCTCCCGTAGGCTTGTTGGTCTGTGTATGCTGCTTGTGGTGCGATGTATCTTGCTGTGTTGGCTCCGCCTCCAGGCACCTACACAGTGGTTGGCTGCTGTCTCCTGGGCATCGGACACGACAGAAGCGTAGGCATCCCAATTACCTCCAATAACCAGACCTAGAGATGTGTGGCCTCTATTCCGCTCCTACCTTGCATCCATTTCCACTGAATCTAATGGCTCTTCCTCTGCACAATCCCCCCCCCCGCAACGACTCGACTTGAAAGTTTGCTCAGTTTGTTATGCCAGGTATGCTCATTGACTTGCCATTTTTATGATACCCTTCTGGGCCCATCTATCTTTGTTGTACACAGTCTGTATATGCTTTTACTGTGATCAATGTATGTTGCCTGCTGCTTACCCTCCGATTGTATTGTCAAGCTTAAATAAAGTTCTAAAAAAAAAGAGACTTCCCTCAGTGCAGGGATGTCCGATACCATCCAGGGCTGCATGCAAACCTTGGGTTATTGGAAGTTCAAACCTGGAATTTGCTTAGCTTAAATAACTAAAAAGGATAACACATTGCTACAGCCACATTATAACCATTGATTTTTCATAAACCTATACTACAATATGTCATATTTAATGTGCACCATACTGCTATAGACTTTGTAAAATAATTCTACCATGGTTGAAAGGAATATACTGTTTTAATTTCCCTGTTTTATATAAAATATATATTGACATGTTACACGACCGAGAACAAGCGTTGGAGTGAGTGGGACCCAGATAGTGTACCATGTGAATTCAACAATAAAGTGTTGTTAACCTTTAATTCATCCTCTATACTCTACACGCTAAAACATAATCTTGTTTGCATATTTATAAAGGTGCTTCTTTGGTAAATATGGCAACAGCCTATTACATCACCAGATAATTCACTTGATATTTATATGCAGCTCCGTGATCTGTTGAGTTGTAATGCTGTTCTGTATCTCACCAATACTTCAGATCTGTGTATTTATGTCAATTGCATTGTTCCAGTGCCACAGGCATAATTCTCCATGAAAACAGAGAGCTTGTTTTACACCAGAGCATTCAGCATTTCCTGCTGTCAATTTAAAGTTATTTAAAACTCAGTATTTGGGCCAGTTCAAATTAGTGTCTGGTATCTGTGAAACACTATGCCATTTGATGGATGCTCTTTGTGAAGGGAACAGGTTTGTATTTCATTAGTGCACCATTCTCGTAGTAGTTTAAAAGGAATATGTATACACACATGAAAATAAAATAAGCCATTATTCCTACACGTCTTTTTCAGTGCCAGTAAGACAGCTCAGAGGGTTGGGTGCTTGCTGCTATGAGTGATATGCAGGTTGCAGGTTTGAACCCCGGCAGGACAACTCAGACTTGTATCGTTGCAAGGTTGACAAATAAGTACCAAGATTGTATATAAATATGTTCTATATACAGCACTTTGGCGGAAGGACTGTATACATTAAACACATAATTATTAAATTGGAGCAGTCTCTATTCGTCTTCTATTCTCCCCTACACATACATTCACCACAGAGCACAGTGGAGGAGGTCCCTCGGTCTATTTGTTACTGTGTTGCTCATCGAGGAGGAATAGGAAGGATGTGTCCTTATCTGTTGCCTGGTGGTTGGAGGATGCAATCTCGCTGGCATATTCTTTGGTGTTTTTGCAAGTTTTTGCAATGTCCAGCTGGGATCCAGGGTCACTCTACTTGGGGTGTCACTGCTTCCATGGATGAGGCTAAAGGTGACTACATTGAGGACATCTGCTGGTCAGTCAAATGGGCTTCTCAGCATTACTGACCTTATCTGCAACTGTAAACTGACTGCCACTTTACACACGCAGTGTTACAGGCAGCTAAACACTGAAGGGTTCAATTTTGCTAGCATATTCTCTGAAGCTTTTGCAATGTACAACTGGGATCCAGGGTCGGTCTACTCGGGGTGTCACTGCCTCCATGGATGAGGCTAAGGGGGACTGCATTGAGGACATCTGCTGGTCAGCCATATGGGCTTCTCAGCATTACTAACCAGTTTACACATGCAGTGTTACAGGCAGCTAAGCACTGAAGGGATTAAAGCTGTTCTGGGTGTACCACATGTTGGTCTCTTTTGCAGTTTGTTGGATTCATTTTACTTGATTCTTTGCTATACTTCATGATGGAAGGAATGGGATGAGGAGGGACGTGGGGGCAATGTCCTCATTACTTACTGGTAATCTTCATTACTGCTAGTCCTACTCTTCCACGCCCATTGCAGGTGCACATTTCCAACCCAGGGGTATGAACAGGATGATCATGGGTAAATGGGGCCTTTTACAGACAGCCATGATGACAGACAATAAAAAACTTTGTGATAAATTGAGTAGAAGAAGTGCTTTCGTGAGTAAGTACTGGGTCTAGGAAAGGTGGGATTAGGAGTATTTAAGATTACTGGTAATTATTGTGGCATTATAGTTAAGTAAATAAACATATTTTTAGTGTTTGAAATGCCTTGCTTGTGTAGTTAAACGTCATCTCGACAAGTGAGCATAACCTTAATGCAGTTATTCATAATAAAGTGTTTTAACACGCTTGATTGCGAATTTAATACGGTTTGCTAGTTTGCAGTTTGAAAACAAAACCGTTCTTGTCCCCTTAGACACTTCACAAAAACAAAATTCCCATGAAAATTTGAATCACCTTAAGAATCCTAAAAAGATTTGTACACCTTTTAAAATGAGGTACGACCTGGATTTTTCCATCTATGACAAACTAGCGGACCGCAACATATTCTTATATGAACAAAAAGAAAACACAATTTTTCACACAGTTCCTCTTCAGCCACCTAATCATATATGAAAGGAGAAATCCTGAAATAGTATCTGCTGCCTAGTAAATCAATGTGGGACCTGGAAGCCAGTAATGGCATGGCACCTGAGAGTCCCAGCCCTAGAAAGTGCCAGGAGAGGAGATCATGCGCAACAGCCTGACAGGGGATATTCATTATCGCGAGAATGTGACTTGTGGATGCTTCCAGAGCAGATTCCCAAACTATCTCATGGGTCTGCGCTGGAGACAGAAGCCATGTCAAAACTGCGGGAAGGAAGCCTCTCAAACCCAAACAAGGCTCAAGCAGAGCAAATGCCATCTGCCGAGGAGTCACAAATGAGCGCATCCGACATGAAGAATGGAGTTCATTTAGCTGACATGTAGTTCTGAAAACACCAGACACTCACATTTTTACAAATTACTTTAGAAAGCGTTCTCCTTCCCTACCAGAAAAGATGTGCATTGGTACAAATAGCCTTTTAAGTGCTTTTATTTATCAAAAAAGACTACAATATAACATAGTTAAATTGATGAGAAGCAAAAATTGCTCATTTTACATTTGTGATTGGTTTCATGACAGGGCACAGGAACACATGTCTGATGATTTAAAATGTTATTTAAACTCAAGGTACGGTACTTGGCAGGACATGAGGAGAATAAAGTTTATATCTATAAACAATGGCGATATCAGCTATAAACAGTGCCGGAAATGCGCCGGATTTCCCCTGAGCCAGAATCCAGCTAAAGGTAGCGCCTAGGGATCCCTTATCAGAGGGAACAAAAAGAATCTGTGTCGGGTCGTGATCCTTGCAATTGCCGCACACAAACATGACAGCTCACTGATACTGTGGGAGCTGGGTTCCTGCCCTTAAAC
Organism: Ambystoma mexicanum; assembly: GCF_040938575.1. Classification (NCBI taxonomy): domain Eukaryota; kingdom Metazoa; phylum Chordata; class Amphibia; order Caudata; family Ambystomatidae; genus Ambystoma; species Ambystoma mexicanum. The sequence continues at coordinate 769,202,147 of NC_090933.1, read as the reverse complement.
CAGCGAGCCTCGCCGTCAATTGGAAAATTACCGCTACTAGGCTTAAAGCAAGCGGCTGGCAGTATGCATCACAGTAAAGAAGCAAAAGTAGAGGCAGGCGAGCCCCTTGAGTAACGTTGGGCTGTGATTCTCACGCTGGCTGTGTGGCACTTCTCACTGACCCACTCAATATGAATCACCCTAGAGGGAACTAAGGCACACAAAGCAGGAGGATAAGTCACTTATTTTTCATTGGTTGCTCAGTGACTAAGCACACAGAAACCCCACATTCAAATGACAAAGTTAGGCACACACTCAGGGATGTCATTTCACCAAAAGGCCAGGGGCAGCGGAAGTGGCATCACACGACCCTTGACCTCTGATTACATAGCAGGAAATTATGTTATTTGAACCCACCCCAAATTGACCTCACAGGAAGCGATGGAACATGACCTTTCACCGCTTGACAAAACAGGAAGTGGCATCACATAGCATTGTTCCTAAGTGCACTACGAAAAATATGGTTACAATATAACTGTAATGTGATATACAAGAATGCATCACCATGTGTATTGTTAATATCAGTGTGTACAGGCCCATATTACCGAATTACTGTGAAGGCAAACAGATGTTCAAGGTCAAATGATAATGATGTTTCAGCACTTACGCTTTAGCGCTTTATATAAAAACAATATACATACAATACCACCCAACCTGTGTTAGTACTCATTTATCAACCTCAGAAGGATGAAAGGTGAGTTGGCATTGCCGGGATTCAAAAACGTACAACCTGCAGATCACACACACATTGCAGCAGTGAGTGCTCAACCCACTGAGCTATCTGACCGGCGATAGCTATTTTACCGGCTTCAGTAAAATTAGCAATTACATGTTTGAATGTTCTCAAAGTCAGAAATCAAATTAACTCTGTAGTGGATCCCATTAAACTGATAACTGAGATTTAACAGCAAGCCAGTTCGTCTGTAGGTATGGTGCAAAGTTGGCCACATGTCAAGCCTGCGTGGATCTACTTTTCAGGCTTCAGAGGTTGGCAAAATACATACCATTTGGAGGGTTCATAACTCTGTATTAAAGAATTTAGAGTAGCGCAGGATAAGCAGCACATTCATACGGCTTCCCATACTCTGGGCACTCATTTTCTCATATATGCAAACAAACATTCTGAACAGCATGCCATGCAGATAGGAAAGATAGACACATACAACAAAGCATTAATTGTGGCACAGTAAAATCAAGGGCCACTTTATGTGTTATGGTCAAACATTTATACACTGTACACAAGGATTTTGTCAAGTGACTGAGGACACCGAGATGGAATGTCTTGTAATAATAGTAACAGAGATGGCAGAACAAAACATCCAATAACTGCAACTTGCGAAAAGCAAACTACAAAGTCGGAAATTGATGCTTATTCTACTCTAAATGCTCTTTGGAAGTTTTTGTCTGCATTGTGAATTTGAGGTGTCTAAGAACAGACTCAATCAGTGACTCGACCCCTGAAGTGTGCCTGAAATAAACCTTTAATGAGTCTAGCAATTATTGTATAGAATTCCAGAAAGACAAATCATCTGTTATTACTATTCTTTCTTATTTAGTGTCCCTTCTCAAAGTGTAACACTTGTGAAAACCCTGTTTTTTAGGAGGCCTGAACAAAAAAGACAGCCACTCCAGAAACAAAGAGCCACATGCCACTGTCCACAGCCCATGAGCTTCCATTTTTGTAAAAGATAGTTTTTTGGGTCTTTTTAGGGGTAGCAAGGGAGGCCACAGGGGTAGCAAGGAAGACCTCGTGGGTCGCAGGTACGAACCCTGGTGATTCCAAATGACATCCCTGCATTCAATCTTCAGAAATATGCAAGTTATCTTAAGTTAGAAAACTGTCCACATAGCTCCCAACAGCCTCTGACGTACATTCAACAGACCCTTATATTGCTTATCTGTGACTCTCAGACATGCTTCCTGTAGAGATAACTGATACCCAAATTTCAACTGCGCACTAATCATCCCTACATTTCCCATGTGCCTTATTCTCTGTCTCATCTCGCTCCTTTCATACTTCCTTAATGTTCATCAGTAGTGCTTTGAAGCAGTGTTAGGGTTGTATATGTGATATACAAGCAAAAGTCATGATATAACAAGGCTCTTGTTCAAAGTGTTTGTTCACCTGACTTCATTTTGTTGCATAAACCGCCAGTGGGAAAATTGCCACTCTGCTGAGAATACTTCTCCTGGTTCTACTGACACAATACGGGTAGGGCATGAGTAAATACAGTTGATGTTAAACAACCCATAAGCAGAATACATAATTTCAGGTTATTTGACAATATGTGTTTATATCAAAAAGAGGTGGGGTGACTGAAGATGTTAGTTTTTTATCCTAGAATTCATGCCATATGAAACTGGCTGCAATGGAGCCTATGTTTACCCAGCTTATTTGGAACTACTCTTTTGGAAATAAAGGCAAATGTGTGAAATGTTTTATGATTTGTAACACCTATTGTGAGCCACGAGGAAAGAACAGATTGCATGAAACATGTTGTTTTATTGTATATGTTTTTTAAAACCTTTACAAAAGATATATACAGAATATTCAAAGAAGATTTTTTTTCCCACAAGATCTCAATTAAAACACTCAGCTCCTTCATTCTCTTGGCCGGTTTAAAGCATTACTATAAACACAACATGGTCATATTATGCAGTAAAATTCCCCCCATTTCTGAAAAGTTATTTTACACAACTCTTTAGTTTACAACTCTTCATGCCAACTCGCAATGTGCTTTAGTGCGGACAATTATGGGGATTTCGGGGACATACTCCGCCAATTTCTGAGTACCAAGATATCATAAGGAGTCATGAGGTAAGAGTACCGTTTGTAATGCAAACCTCTGATAGCAAATGTGTGAAGTGCTCAAGAGCAGGGAGTTTAAAAACGCACCCAGAACTAACCCATCAGATGCAATTTTGCTGCTTAGGCACCTTTTCCAGAGATTGTTATTGTTGTTCCAGTTAATGGATAAAAACAATGTATCAAAAGAAGTCATTCTTTGGAAATTCAAGGCCCTACAAACCGATCCTAAGTGTTTTACAGTTTCTATGCTGTCTTTTTCCTTGGGAAATCTGCACCTAGCTTCCTTCATAGCTATCTTTCCCCTCCTTAATAGTACTTCTTTTGTTGACAGCAGATTTCAGCGAAATCACATTACTATTGATCTACAGAAGCGGTTGGGAAACAGATTCAGATAAGAGGCAACAGCTCCTTTCTTTTTATACTCATGGGTTAAATGCTTTAGAGATGGATAACCATGGAAGGTGTCTATTGCATTAGTCTAGTCCAATCCTCTTCATAAAGTGCTTTTTTAACATTCTCGGGGTTCAGAATCAAAACCTCCATATCTAAGTTAGATTAAAGGAGTAGGTCAGTCAGAAAAGTTATTGGCCTAATAGATTGGGTGTGTATTTCATAGCATACATCTATAGTTCTTAAATAAATTTACAATTCAACTTATCTGAGTTTTTCTCACTTTAACACATGCGAAAATGACGGCTTGGGTACTGCCATCTTGTGCTGTTGATCTATCTCCCTGAGTTCAGGTGCCCTTGCGGCACTGTTTTGAAACGCCCACCCCTAACACTGACATCACTAGACACTCACGCCCCATTTCACAACCCCAATGCACATCTCATCTCAACGTCCTCTGTGTGCAATCTATTGATGTGATTCCACGGAAATAGCAAGACTCCTCGTTCCTCGACAAATATTAACAAACCCTTTCTGATCACACATCATTGGAGTTTTTTTTCCTTTGTGTCAGTGTGTTTCATTTCAAGCCTCCCTGACTTTTATTTGCTCTGTTCTGCTCTCTGGCAAGGATGACACACTGAGGACAGGTACTTATATGGCCTAAAATAAATTAACCAAGTAGTCGTTTTTCATTTATTATATGCTGTACAAAGGCCTTTTCCAAACCAAATTAAGAAAATGTGTCCATGGGAATTTTTACAGTTTCAGACTACTAATCTTGCATTTTTACAATGTGCTTTTGTGACATTTGTTGTTTCTTTGCTTGTGTTTTTTTAACATTCATTGCTAACTGGAAACCTCTTTTCATTGCTTTACAAAAAAAAGCTGTTTTCTCTAGATGATTCTGTTCTTCTTCACAATTCAGGAACTATGGCAGCAATTCAGCCCTACATGTACAAGCCCAAATATTCAGAAGAGGTGATCCTTGAAAGAGAGAAATTTGCAGCTGATAAGGAATCGGATGACAGTCATGAAGATAAATCACCGGAGCCTGAACCCAGTCGCATGGAAGACATTTCCACCTAGTGTACCTGTTTTCATTGTGAGCTTTTGCCTACTTGGGTGGAGAACTGCTGTTGCAGAGAAAACTCTGGCTGCTTGGCTTACATTGCTGAAGAAGATACACCACCACTACGCATTACCAAGCTGCATGGCTTCAGGGCAGCCTGCCTTACAAGATCCGTGCTGCTAATGAAGGTGGTCCTGATGCATGAACTTCGAGCAACAGTTCGAACTCATAATCCAAGTAACGAGTACGTTCACTCTATATATCATATTTGTTTCCCAATAGAGACGGGTAACATAATATGTTGTTCCCCTAGATCAATATAAGTTCAGCGGATCACTGACGCAAAAATGTTTCTGTAACATGAATTTGCTCATTGTGAAATGAAGCCAAAGTGTTTCACTGTAGATTTATCGTCTGAACAATGACATTTTTTTGTTAGGTTGGAATATTTCCAAAAATGTTATTTCTTTAATGTGCATTCACATTTGTAAATGATCCGTACATTGTATGAAAAGGTACTTTTTAAATCAAAACAGTGCAGTACATTTTACAAGGTAGTGCAAATAAAAAAATGCAATTAGTGGGTTCATTCAAGTAAACTACGTCAGTATCTCTTACACAGGTGGTACAGGCTTGAGGAATATTGTGTGTTTACCTGGTGGATTCATGTAAGACTGGGATTTTGCATCTGAAGAGTGGTTCGAGCCTATTTTGATGATTTTCCCAGTGACAGCGGAAAATACCGTTGATTTATGCAGCTAGTACTTCGCCTGCAGCAGTATAATTTGTAATGGCATTGACATCCACTTTACCAAACTAAATTAAAAAAATAACAAATGATTCAAGCAGAGCAGTTTCGAAAAATGTTTTGTAAGTCCACTACACATCCAAACATATCAGAGTATCAGAAGATATTGGTGAGCAGTAACATGTGTATTGGCCTATCACGCTTGCCCCATCCTCATCCACCCACTCCAGTACCAATGGCAGTTCACTACTGTGGGCGTTTGCTCGCAAGGGTGCTGGGAGGATGGGAACGCTCAAGGTGCCGAATACCATGTACACCTCAAAGGCATCTTCCACACTGCGACCATTGTCCACATGGCCACCCCAGACCCGGTGTCTGCAGATTCCCCCTTTGAAGCCCCCTGCCCTGCAATCAACATATGTATGTGTCCCTTGAACATTGCTCCGGGACTATCGCGCTACCCCATCCTCATTCACCCCCCCTCCAGCATTAATGATCAATGGCAATTTGTACCTGTGACTGTGCGCTCACAAAGGGGCTGGGTGGATGGGAAGGCTCAAGGTGCCAAACACCATGTACACCTCAAAGACATCTTCTTCTCTTCTTCACTGTGACCATTTTCCACATGGCCACACCAGAACCGGTGTCTGCAGACTCCCCTTTGAAGCCCCTAGCCATGTAATCACCATATGTGTGTGTCCCTTGAACATTGCTCCGGGCCTATTGGGTTCGCCCCATTCTCACCCCCCGCCCCCTCCAGCATCAATCGCAGTTTGCACCTTTGACTCTGCGCTCCCAAGGGGGCTGGGTGGATGGGAAGGTTCAAGTTGCCAAGCACCATGTACACCTCAAAGGCATCTTCTGCACTGCGACCATTGTCCACATGGCCACCGCAGACTCGGTGTCTGCTGACTCCCTTTTGAAGCAACCTGCCCTGCAATCAACATATTTATGTGTCTTTTGTGCATTGCTTCGGGCCTATCGCGCTCGCCACATTCTCATCCACCCCCCATCCATCATAAATGGCAGTTTGCACCTGTGACCGTGCACTCGCATGGGGGCTGCACTGGTAGGATTCAGGAGGTCAAACATTGTCTAGAGGTCTGGTGGGTGCGAACAAACACGTCAGACATTCACATACACACCCACTTCTGTAAGCCTTTATAAACACTTTGCAAGTTACCAAGAGAACATGTCCACAATGGATTCCGGCATCTCTCCACTTCTTACCTTGCTCGCTGAATTAGCACATCTGTAGTTCCAAGTGACGGTTAGTGAACTTTTAGTGTAGTTTTCTGTATTGTCAACGATCTCCACTAGGACACTTTCTATTGCTCTATACTGCAATGTATACCCTATTCTCACTTTATTTTAATTAAAAAGTCAAGACCATTATCAACCATCATTTTATCTCTGTAATTAGGACATACATTTACAGAGTATTGTTTTTACATGTAATATTTAGTAGTGCATGTTTTCTCTGTGCGTTCGGTGCCATTTTCTATAAAGTCAATTTATTGTTATCATCAAAGGGATAAGATGTTTGGTTTACTCACTGATACTTTTTTAATACTAATAATGTTTTGTATTTCTTTAACAGATCATAAGGGAAATTGAACAATGCCTTCTTTTATAATTTTCATTTGTAGTAATACCAGCCATGCTAAAAGGGATAGTACAGTCCTTCATTTTTTTCTAAAGGTTTTTCTTTGGTTTATACATTTGTAACTTTAGATTACTTTGTGAGATACTCAAATAGCTCTAAGCAATGAGAGCCCTATCAAACACACACTCCCATTGTGTCTTTTTAAAATGATGTCATCTTTTTTATTACCATGTCTGTCTTTAAGTAGACCGCACAGATGGAAGTACAGACCATTAGCATGGAGGACACCAGAGACACGTCAAGCATCTTAATGGTGAGACTTGCACACAAACTTCTTTTTTTGTTTTGATGTGGTATACATTATAATACCAATGTACAGTTTCTGACCATTAACGTTCTGACTATTTGCATCGATTAAAAGACCAGGATGCTACATCGTCCATCATTCTGGAGTCCACAGCGACCACACTCAACTTTCAAGTACATTTTTTAGAATAATCATTCACATGCAACTACACAAACTATGTATTGTACTGATTAGTGTTTTGTATAATGTTAACTTTTAGGCTTCTTTGCCAATAAAGACCTTTCAATGTAATTATTTTTGCTTTTGCTTTTACATCTGTCTTATTTCAATTACCATTACATAGGCAGAGCCTCGAACTTCAACACTATTCTTCTACTGCAACTGGTCCAGACGATGAGGTAATAGAAGTTAAAACGTATTGATTTACTCTAATGATGATAGATTAACAATATGTTTTTTACATTTAAGTCGCAATTTTTTGGTGCTGATTTGCAACACTGTCAGCAAATTGCAAAGCATTACATCAACAACCTTCCTGTATTTATCAGATTCCATGCAACTATGAAAGTAAACCTTCAAAAAAATGTACTTTGTCACTGAATAACATCTTAATTTTGTTTCTCTTAGTTCTGAAACTGTAGCTGCTTAGGGAAAAATGGAATTGGTGAAACTAAATGACATTACAAGGCATTACAAGGCATTAAAGGGGAGACAGTTTAATCAATATTTTTTCCACAGTGAACTCGAACCAACTCCCTGCCACATATCTGAAGGTTAACATGTGCAGTTTTAATATATGTATTTTAGAAATGTTGCACATACACACATTGTTGTACCCCATGTTATTATTAATTTAAAAATGTTTATTGGAGGATGAAACTTGATTTTTTAGAGAGTTTAACTCATATTGAAAGGTTGACAATCATTAAAACCACTTTCTGAAGATGTAGTTTGTGAGATCGAAAGCGTTTAACATTACATTATTTGAAAATGTATTCAATTTTCTTTGAATTTATATGGCCAAGGACTATACTACTGAACTTCCCAAAATTTAAGCCACACAAGGAGAAGAGGTATACATAACATATTGAAAATATAATGTATCATCCATGTTTACAGTAAAGTAATGTTTAATATGTTTTAGTTGCTTCTGTAATGATATGTTGTTATATTTTGATATAGGGATAAATGATTCTTTAGGTGGAAGAGCACATTACAAGGTTAATACAATGTTCAAATGTAGTTTTTCAGGTTGGTCTGGTGGTCACCCACTCCAATTTGACAGTTTCAAGGTAAATCTGCAAACAAAGGGTACATTACATAAAGGTTATTAAACAAAAATTATGTGTTTAGGACTTACTCCATTGATAATACATTTTCAAGTTGTAATTAATCTATTCTTTATGTGTGCTATAAATTAAGCATGTTTATTTTCTCTTAAATTAGAGGCCTAGAACGAAGAAGAGCATAAAGACTCAGACAATTAGACTAACCAATGATGTCGGTTGCATAACAGATGTAACTTGAGAGCAGCTACATGTTGAGGCTGAGCATGGTTCACGCAAGATTCAGCATCATGATGAAGCAGCCCAGTGGATGGAATTTGAATTCAATGTCGGCAGTGACCTATTGAAAGTATTACTGGATAGTTTTTACACCACACAACGTCAAACAGAAGAGACAGACAACACAGCAGATGTTGCTGAATTGCTTGCAGAACCGCCTACACAATCACTACCCTATAAACAAATAATTTGTAGGAAGCTGAAAATGTTACCTGTTTCCCCAGTACATGTGGACATATCGGAAGTATCACACACAGAAATAACTGAAGCATCTTTGCCACTAATTGACGATTGTGCCTGTGTTGTGGACTACACTGTTCCTAGTGTTAAGGATTTATCCACCTTGATGGAATCACGATCCACTGTACCACTAGACGATTGGCTATTAAAGGAACCAAAATACATTTTATTCGACTGCTGCCTGATCAAGATCATTAAAGTATTTCTGGGGAGCCATTGGTTGAGTTTACTCGTTTAGTTGAAGGCACCAACGTGGAGATCAAGGGTAGCTGTGTACACCACCATAGCTCATTTTCATAGTCTGCTCAACCCATACTTGGAAAAGTACCTGCCGAAAATGTTATTTGTTCATCTGCATTGTTGTTTTGTGGTACAATGCTCAGTACACTTTCAAGTTTTTCTAACTTTGTGGGATGCCAGTTTTGTCACGGATCACGGGCACCCGGGGGTCTCTCTGGAGCATGAAGAAGTAAACTGTCCACCAATAGAAACACAATCCACTATTAGATTTTCTACTACACAATGGAATGGTTTCCCCCTGGCGGAAGTGCTACATGACAAACCTCCTATTGGTATCTTGGTAGCAAATCTGGGAGACAGGAGCTGTAGAGGAGGACAAGGCACAGGGATAAATACAAGAATAGCAGTAAAGGGAGTAGTGGAGTAGGTAATGCAAAATAATGGAGGAAATAACAATGCATGGCAGTTTATAATGAGCTTTGAAGAAAAGGTAATACATCCAATGCCAGTTTGTCATCATCGAAATCCATATAACAATGTCTTCAAACAAGGAGACTAAATAAATACTTAAGTAACTAAAATTGTGAAAGATACATTACGATCCAAGGTTCTGGGTCCTGGATTCGGGGTCCATATGAGTTCTGGAACTGTTACGAGAAAGCGATACTGCATTTCGCAATGCTTTAAATAGATCTGCCGAGTTGTACACTGAATCATGTGACCAGCGTTGTTTTCGTGGAAAGGACCCTATGGCTTCATGTGTGCATGAGTCCAGAAGGAGGAAGTGAATATGAACCGGTCTGAGCCCATCATGTTCGTCGCAGGATTGCAATCAGATAATGCAGTGGGGCCAATGACGCGGAACCAGCCGCTGTCGTGATCGCACTTGCCAAGGTAGGTAGTGTGCACTGTAATGGTAAGTAGGGTAACAATATCAATGGGGTTTCCTAAAAGTATTCCCCCGTCTAAGGTTCATACTCATACCAGGGATAACAGATCCTGGTTTATCAGGATATTTGCTATGGAATCTCCTGAGAAGAACAGGAGCATTCATATCTTTGGAAGTTACCCATAATCTATCTTCTTTTGCACAACGTTTCCAATGGACCAAATATTGCACTCCATTTCTGTATTTTCGAGAATCTAATATGGTTTGTATCTCACACTCTTCTTGATGACCAACTACAGGTGGGCCCTTTCCCATGTCACAGGGATATAGCTGGGAACCGATGACCGGTTTCAATAAGGAGACGTGGAAAACAGGATGTAATTTGTACTGAGCGGGAAGGTTCAATTCCAATGCTACAGTATTAATGATGCGACGGATGGAAAAGGGGCTTATAAATCTGGGTTTCAACTTTTTACTACTGACTGGTTGAGAATGTGTTCAGTGCACAACCAGTAAAGGGCAAGTTGGCAGAAAAAGTCACGATCCACATTGCTTGTAAATGTCAATTCAAACAGTGAGCGTAAAGGCTGCAGGTATCTGGGTAGTGTGGATATACTGCCAGTATAATTCCACTGAGGTAAGTACAAATACAACACGTGCAAGTCCCAGTTTCACTGCGCCAAAGGATAGCAAATAAGAGTAAAGAGTCCAAGTGATTTATTTGAGGAACAGCCTTTGAAGTCCAAAGGATTAATTCAAGAGACAGCCTGACACGTGTTTCGAGCCTTGCACGGCTCTTCATCTGAGGCTAATATTAGGCATAGATTACAAAAACAATAGAAAATAAATTGTACAACATTCAGTGTTACGAAATAATGATGTGAAAAACCACACAAAAAAGATAGGAAGAATGACTGCTGCAGTCATTCTTCCTATCAAATTGTAACCCTTGTATAAAATTGTTTGTTTCTCTCTCCGCTTCTTTGATTGCTCTTTTGGACATTTGAACATCTCCCTTATAATGAACTTCCACCAAAGTTTGGTATGGCTATTACACTCAACCCATTTAAAAGACTTAACAGTGGTAAAACGGATCTCTGATTTTATTTTTTAAATTAGAAAAACTCAGCATTAAAGAAATTAACACATTTTGGGAGAAAACAACTCTGAAACACTATCTGCAGGAACAAAAAATACCCTGAGGTCTAAGAATTCTAATTCTTCCTGATTTTGAGGATCCATTAGATACAGACCTTCTTTCTGAATGGGAAACAAATCTTACAACCAGTTCCAACAAAATGCTGGAATTATTGGTTGAACATGCCACACGGGAGCATTCCCGCACTGTTATTGAAATTGACAAACTCAAAGATCAAATAAATCTTTTTGATGCTCCTAGTGCCACGATCAATAAGAATTTCAAAACACTGTACAAAATATTTATATTCCTTTTGCAATTTATTTTGTGTGGTTTTTCGCATCCAATGTGTTTTTTCCCCTTTTTTTGCCTTGCACTAACCCTATCGCAAATTGCATTCATTTAATTTGGCTCATCTATCACTTGCATCTGTCCCTGTATGTTATGCCTCTATTTTGTTTTGGTTGCGTTACTGTATGATGTCATTATTTCGTAACACTGAATGTTGTACAATGTATTGTCTATTGTTTTTGCAGTGTACAAGCAGACTTCATCCCTATAGCATAATTCGGGGAAGGCCTCCTTTCTTTGTCCGCATATAATTGTGCTTTAATTTTTTCATTATGCAAATGTGTCCTGGCAGTGGTAAACCCTGAAAAGAGTTGAGTGACATAATCTTGGGCAGCTGGAACTTGACTACTCGGTAGATCGAGAGGAATAGGATATTGCCCATATTACAAATGAAAGGGGGTGGTTTGTATAGCAGTCTGAAAGGAATAGTTCTAAGCAAATTCCGTCAAAGGTAACATGTCTACCCATCCAATTTCTATGTCAGTTAAATAACATCTTATATATTGGCCTATGGTCTGGTTGGCTTGTTCACTTTGACCATCTCTTTGAGGATGATAAGCAGAGGAGTAGTCAATATGTACACCTAGTAATCTACTAACCTCTATCCAAAATAAGGATAGGAATTGGGAACCACGATCTGTTATAATGTTCTGTGGAAGGCCATGTAACCTGTATATTTTGTGTAGGAAGCATAAGGCAATAACTGGAACTGATGGTACTCCTTACATGGCTATGAAATGTCCCATTTTGGAGAATGAGTCAATGACCGTGAGGATTACGGTATTACCCTTATCCCATGGTAAGTCAGTTATAAAATCCATGGAACAAGATTGCTGAGGTTTATTGGGATCAGGTAAGGAATGTAAAACCCCCATGGGTTTTTGTCGGGAAGTCTTGGCAGGGGCACATAAAGCACAGGTGGTGACATAATCAATGGTATCCTTTCTTATGGAACTCCACCAAGCATATTTAGTGATTATTTGAAAGGTCTTTTGTATGCCGAAGTGCCCAGCAGATAAAATATCATGACACCAATGGAGCGTGGTTTGTTGACTAAGAGGAGTGGGTAACCATAACCTGTTTTTTCAAAAGAGCAATCCTTGATGTTCATGATTGTGTAGGGCGTCCTGTAGGAATAAGCTATTCTGTAAAGGGGTGTAGATTTCCTTAAGGTTTCTCCATAAGGAAAAAGCAGTACATACAGAGCCTTTATAACCTTGTCAGGTGAGAAAAAGGGTACATCGTGGACAGCATCTTCATCATCTTGGTAGGCCTGAGATAAAGCATCTGCCTTGGGGTTAAGGGATCCTGGCCTAAAAGTAATTGTAAAGTCAAATCTGGAAAAGAAATGAATCCATCTGTTCTATCTCTGGTTTACTGTCTTGGCGGTTTTAATGAAACTTAAGTTTTTGTGGTCAGTCATGACAGTAATAGGATGTTTACCTACTTCTAGCAAATGTCTCCAAGTAACGCATGCCTCTTTAATGGCTAATAGTTCTTTCTCAAATATCCCATATTTTCTTTCAGCTGCATTGAATGTACATGAAAATGTAGGCTGTAGGAGGCATCTTACTAGTGATCCATCCAGTTTTTCCAACAATGTCCCCAAGGCATAAATAGGGGCATATGTTTCTATTATGAAAGATAAATTGGTATCTGGAAGCCTTAGTATGGGAGCAGAGGTACATCTTGTCTTTAATTCAGTGAAAGCATTAGCTGTGTCGGAATTCCACAAATAAGGTACTTCTTTTTTGAGAAGTCTAGTCAAAGGTAATAGAAGATGGGAATATTCGGAAATAAATCTTCTATAAAAGTTTGCAAATCCAAGAAAATGTTGCAACTCTTTGACCGAGCAGGGTGCTGGCCAATCAACAATGGCAGAGATCTTGTGAGGATCCATTTCAATCCTGTGAGGCGTGAGTATGTAGCAAGATAAGCAATACGAGTCTGATGGAAAGCACATTTTGATAATTTAGTGTATAATCAATGGAATCTCAGGCGTTTCAATATTTCACATGCATGAAGAAAGTGTTCTTACTTAGAGAATGAGAAAATGAGAATATCATCCAAATAAATAATAACATAAGTATCCAATGTATCTCTAAATATATTGTTGAGAAAATATTGAAACACAGCAGGTGTATTACAGAGTCCGAAGGGCATCACAAGGTATCTGTAATGTCCATACCGTGTCCTGAAAGCTGTTTTCCACTAATCTCCTGATGCCATCCTGGAGATGTAATATGTGCATCATAAATCTAGTTTAGTATACCAACTACTAGATTGGGCTTAGTCTAAAAGCACTTGTATGAGTGGTAGGGAATACATTTTCTTTTATGGAGATGGCATTAAGTTGACAATATTCTATGCAGGGACGGAGTTCAGTTTCATCTTTCTTGGGGATAAAGAAGATTGGTGCTCCTGCAGGAGAGGTCGAGTGTTGAATGAAACCCTGTTTGAGATTGTCTTGTATATATAGTTTAGAATCACATTTTCTTTATCAGATAACGCATAGGTTCGACCATAAGGGATCTTCGCTCCTGGTATAAATTCTATATGGCAGTTGTATTTCCGGTGGGGTGGTAAGGGTTCGGTTTCTTTTGGGTCAAAAACATTGGCAAAGTACAGATTTTGATCAGAGAGGGTATCATATAGCAGTAATATTCTTTGTGTTTGTATGGGAGTGTCAGCTGATTCAATGATGCTTCCCTATGTTTTGAAATGTCAGAGGGAGGACATTGTTGTCCTTGGAAGGTCAATATGTTTTTCTTCCAATCAATGAGAGGGTTGTGATAACATAGCCAAGGTAGTCCTAGAATAACCTAAAAATGAGGAGCGGCAATGGTATCAAAAATCATGATTTCATGATGTCTTTTGCAACATAATATTGAAAGAGGCTTGTTTCGTAAGTTCAGGGGTCCTGATATATATGGAGATATACAGAGATATACAGTCTTCTTGTTAACTAAAGAAAGTCCATGCATGTGAGCAAAGGCAATATCAATGAAGTTACCTGTGGCTCCACAATCTATTAGAGCAATTACTTCTTTCCATTGCTGACTTTGTTCCAATAGTTCTATAAGTTCTATAAGTATGTAAAAATGTGCAGAAGAGGTAGGTGATAATGGTCTGATGACAAAACGGGAATCAATCTTATTAAGACTCGCTCTACTATTCCCAATTGAGGGTGAGTCTATTGGTTTCCCGAAGATGCAGTAGTTCTCTTGCGACAAGAACGTACTGAATGGTTGGAATCACCACAATAGAAACAGAGGTTTAGAGGCTGTCCCCTCTCTCTTTCTTCTGAGGATACAGGACCTTTGAGACTACCTAATTGCATAGGTTCAGGGTCATTAGGAGGAAGGACTGTGGCATGTATCGTTGGAAATCAGGTTTTTTTCCTTTCCTCTTTTCGATCTTGCTGTTTCGGGTCTTCTTTGATAACTAGGGCAATATAGTCTGCAATTGATTAGGAAGGTCTACCACAAGGCAACATCCATCTTTGAGATCTTCTCTTAACCCTCTGTGGAATATTGTGATCTGAGCATCCTCTAGCCAAATTGTTTGGGGTACCAAGCCTTTTGAATTTGGAAACATAATGGAGAAGGTCTCTACTACCTTGGTGGATATCAATGAGTTTGTTACTTACTGACTGATATACACCTTGTGGATCAAACATAGTTTGGAAGGCTTGTAAAAACGCAGCGTAATCATTCAATAAGGGACTATTACAATCAATGTGAGGGGTAGGCCAAACTAGAGCAGTTTTTTCAAGATTAAATAACATAAAGGCCACTTTGGCCTGTACAGAGGCGTACATCTGGGGTCAATTCAGGAAGTGGATCTTGCATTGTGTGAGGAAGCGTTTAATGTCCTTTGGATCACCTCCATATTTGGGAGGCATGGGAGGAGAAGGAACACTCTGGGTAAGTTCACCGCTGGTAGTGTAGCAGAGGAGATAAGGGGTTGACTCTCACTTTTAGCAGTGTTACTCGTGGAACCTGAAGCACCCCCTGTAGCCATTACTAATCCCCAAACAGCACTGGTGGAAGTTGATTTTTTAACTAATTTATCTACTGTCTGTTACAAACTGGACATATATTGGAATACTGCTGCATTTTCCTGAGCATGAAGAAGTCCACTGTCCACCAGTAGCAACAGAATCCACTGGTAGATTTTCTACTGCATAATGGAATGGCTGCCCCCTGCTGTAAGTGCTACGTGAAACACCTCCTATTGGTATCTTGGTGGGGAATCTTGGAGACATGAGCTGCACAGGAGGACAAGGCAAAGGGATAAATACAAGGCAGTAGTGGAGAAGGTAATGCAAAATAATGGAGGAAAGAACAATACCTGGCAGTTTATAATGAACTGCTTTGAAGAAAAGGTAATAAATCAAATGCCAGTTTGTCAACATAGAAATCCGCATAACAATGTCTTCAAACAAGGAGACCAACTAAATACCTAGAGAGGGGGAGGAGGGTTATGTCCAAATGCACCAATTGGTAATAATATTCAAAAGAATGACTTGCACTTGTTCAGATTTATGACAGGTAGTTGTAATCTTCTTTTTCCACTAGAATGTTAACACAGGTATCCTTATGTTACTGCAAAAAGATCCTTTTTAATCGCTCAGTTCATATTACCAAAACATTCTGTACATTATTTTCTCAACACGTGTTTCACCAATTTGTGCATTGGCTCACAGGAGAGATGTCTAAAAAATACACACATTTTTGCATAAGGTCAAATGGTTTCACATAGTAAGTTCAACTTTGATACATCATGGATAAATGTTACACAATCATTATTTGATTTACCGATTGAAGTTCACTACTCACCCTAGAAGGTTATATTCCTAGCGGTGAGTTATTTCCTCTTTGGGTAGTGATTTCACTTTAGAAATGTATTCCAAATTGTTTGGGTTAATAGATTTAGCCCATTTTTTTTCTCCCTTTCTTCTTTTAGCAAGGGTTTGTAGAGTACCCACTAATGTGTTTAGGGGGGGAGGCCTACTGTAGCTGTTTAAATTAACAATAATCAATAACGTTTTGGAGTGTGATAAGGAAAAGTTGGCTAAGTTGTTTAAGGATGCAGCACTTACCATTAGCAGGGCCACAATGCGCCACTCCAGTCCTGATGTCTCGCATCCGAGGCACAGGACTAGAATGGGATTGCCGCCCATTTGTAGCAGGAAATGGCCCTTGCACACAATGATGTCATGCACAACTCAAATTTGCGTGATTGCGTGATGACATCATCACGCTGCGTAATTCGGCATTTTACAAAGTTGGGTTTACGGTTTAAATTGCTTTCTTTTTACCACTTCATTTTCTTTTCAGCAATTCCTATTTAGATTTTTTAAAATGTATTTTGCTTATGCTTCTGGTTTGAGTAGGTTGTCATTTACAGAGAATATTCATCATTTAAGTGTTTTACTTATAGGGTCACTCCTGCTGTGGTAAGTGGAAGTAAAAAGTGTAAAATCTTCAATCAAGAGTACCAGAAATTTTAAAAAGAGAGATTTTTAGGTATTCATGTTACCTAAATATTCTGTATTTTTATCTCTCTTGATATTGTGATTATGACTTGGTGAGGAGTATTGATGGGGAAAAAAGCCAAAAAGGACATTAGGTGGCATATGTTACCACTAGAAATTGATGAATACTTCAGGATGTAAACTAATAATGCAATATTTTAATACACTGGATCATTTTTTCACAGCCAATTATATATCACTGAGTCTGAATTCAGACCATTTTCACAAGTGTGCAAAATACAAATCCATCTGGCTTCCTTCCGTCGTACCAGCTTTTCTTTATCACCTCCTCTGGGCAAGTGTTTTATGCTTTGAAGGTCAAAGACTGTGGGATGTTTTACCCATGCATCCGAGCCCTACCTCAAAAACTGTACAGTACTGACATGGAAAACATCATGATGGCCAGAGATTCCCAGAAAATGCACAGGGAAATGCATGAAGAATAGGCTGCCACTCATTTTTGCCGATGTTATGGGCACAGAAGGGCACTGCCTAAAACCACCATTGGACTACCCACACAGTAGCCTGAAACCATTGGGAATGGCAATGCTGATTGCCAAAAGCAACCTAGAATTGTGGGGAATTCATTTTCTTAAATCCCAAAAATGGGTACATTACCAGTACTCACCACTATCAGAAAGCCGGCGTTTTAAAACAACACCAGACTTTTTTTTTTGTGTAAAACTAAATAAATGAACCCAAAGCAGGCCAAAGAAAGACTTACTGAGGGGTGGATACAATGTAAAGTTATATTCTGAAGTGAATTGAAGGTTTATAACAAGACTGGCTGAGCTGTGGATTTCAGCAGTTTAAGTAAATTTGGACTGAAAGACACTAAAAATCTAAATGTTTAAAAGAAATGAGTGACCTACTTTTGAGTGTCACATAGGTTGCAATTGTTTAAATGTCATAGTTTTAACCTTAGAATCAGCATTCTAGCTGCATATGTAAAAATGGTTAATTTTATTTGAATGCAGAAAACTGGGTAACTAAAAGTGACATTAGCTGGGGCCTGGCTTAAGGAACTGAATTCTGCCCACCAGTTACCCCCGACAGGAGTTGAGACTTGCACAACTGCTGTGTTCCCAGGCCTAGCTGCCTTTTTGCTGTTCCCACCAAAAGGGATATGACACTTCTCTGATTGGATTATCAAGGGACTGCTATAGACTAAACATAGGACCCAGGCAGAGGGTTTATTGAAGTGGCCATAAATGGCTTCCTCTTGAACAATGGGCCTTCCAGGGCCCAGGCAAATGTTTTATTATGGGGGCCATAAAAGTGGCTTCCTACTGGAAGGAAAGGGGAGGAGCACTGCATGTGAGAGCAAGCTGGCTTGGCAGAACTGGAAAAAACAGAAATTCAACCTTGTGCTGGGGGGAAACCACACCCCTTTGGAGCCAGAATATGGTTTTAGAAAAAGATGAATAACTCATAGTACGGACTTGTCATAATTATTTAAATGATACCATAATTCTTGTGATTTTTCTGCCCACATTTTAAGAGGTTTTTAGAACCGGTGGCATGATCTGGGGGCAAGCTAGCAGTTAAGAGGGTATTACTTAAAATGTATGCATGTTAAAAGTCTGATACTTCATCAATTAATGCCTGCATGCCTTGCACACATTTGGGTAAATTTGAGTAAGAATCTGATATTGGTAACCTGACCAAAAAGTGAAATATGTTGCCATTTCTCAATGCAAGCTCCCAGTTCAATCTATTTTAATTTAAGTAGAACTGCCTCCTAACTGTCACCTGTCATTTTGTAAAGCTGTCACCTGTCATTTCTAGTTGCTAGCTGTCACTTGTCACTTTGAACTTTAAAATTTCAAATCTGAAAAATGACCTTTACCATATCGCTCATATCTCCGTGACCGTTTGTCTTAGAGACTTGCAGTAACTTTCCTCTATAAGCTTAGTATCTTGGCTTTTCAACGAACCTAGAACCGCATTCCAATTCCCTATACCTTTGCCGCAATCGCGAAAAACGCATTCGCGAATTTTACCGCGATTTGCAAATTTCTCCACGTGTGAAAACAGCAGTTCTTGCTTTCCTTGCTAAAATTTCGTTTGCCTCTTAAGAACCATCCCTGAATCATTGCTAGAGTGAGCCTGGACTAATGTTAACTTGATACCACTCACCCTGAACCTCAAGAGGGAATTAAAAGCATTTTAGCATATTTTTCACTTCATTGCCAGCACATATAAAAGCATTTTGGGCCTGTGTTCCAACTTCTGTGGTCTAAGCTTGCTGGAGTGAACTGAATTACATTTGATTGCATTTGTGAGAACTGTGTGCTTTCCTTCCATTTCCTTGCATTGCATAAAAGTTTGGAGGGGATTGCCAGAGAAAAGTGATTACATTGTTTTGTTGAAATCATATTGAGTATTTTCTGTATTGCATTTCATTCAACATTACATCCATCTGAACTTATATAAAGCATTCTCTACCACCTTATTCTTCTGTTCCTATTCACAAGTGTGCTAGTGCCAGGCTATCCATTATTGATTACTGCTCAGATTCAGTGTGATATTCAATTATTAATTTATTATAAAGCGTGATATACATATATATTGTTTAAATTATCAAATAAACCTTTAAACTTGCAAAACAGAACTACTTCTTGGCTCAGTGGGGTCAGGGGGATTCCAAGAGAGGGGTGTTATATAGGGGTAGTCATCCAGAACGCATGAACTGGACATAAAGATATATCAATAAGGGTTTCCATTCAGTATCCCAGACTAGGCATTGACTTAGCTGTAGTGTTGAATTGAATCCTCTTACAAATTGGGGGCTCGTGCCGGACGTTTGGATTAGATCTATCACTTGTGCAGATTAATACAGCGTGCCAGCTGACCAGATACACATATCCGGTCGGAGCACACGCTGTGTTACGCTGTAAAGCACTCCTCAAAGGAACGGTCTAAGGAAAAGGTCTGTTTTGCAAAAATATAATATAAACTTCTGTAAGTCAGGAAGGAACTCAAATCTCTAGAATGACGACCTTAGTAGACATGAAAATAGCCAGAGAGCACTTCTTACATAAGTTATTTGTGAGAGGTGAGTGGACTCACCAGGACCGCATGGTCTGGTTGCAGGCCATCACGCAACAGGTCACGGAAACAGGGTCAGAAAAATGGAAAGATCAGGGTCCCTTACATGTGGCCCTGAGTGAACTATACATGGCTCCTCAAGCTAAGGATGAACAAGACAAGATGGTTAGGATAGCGGCATACCTGTACCTATATATGGGAGACATGCAGGATAAATGTACTGAAAGCCAAGATCTGGCGAATAAGCGACAGATGGCGTTAGAGAAGGTCCAATCTGACCTGGTCTCTTCTGAGCAGAGGCTGCAGGGGAGCCAGGAGTCAGAAAATGAGAGTAGACAGCACATCATTAAAATAAAGAAGGATATGGACATCCTGCAACAGGAAAAGGCTGACCAGGATACCAGATTTATGGCCTTGCAGAAGGAGTACCAAGAAGGTTTGGACTCCCTACTGCAGAGCCAGAAAAAGCTGGAGCAACAGTTAGACTTCAATAGGGCATGTGCTGAGCAGGTAGTCACCCTGCAAAGCCACCTAGATAGGGAGAAGGCAGAGAGCAATAAACTGATTTTGAAAGACCTGGATACCCAGGCAGAGTTTGACCAGGAGCGCCAGAAAGCTGGTGCCTTCCAAAGGCAAAGGGACGACCTGGCGGCACAGATGCAGGCTCTTAGTCAGGAAAGGGATACTTTAGGCCAGGAAGTCTGCCACTTAAAAAGGAAAATGGAAGAAAATCACCTGGCCCTCCAGGGACTGGGTGACCTCCAAAAAGAACACCATAACTTGTTAGAGCACACCAGGAAGGTGGAGGATGCTCTGGCAAGAAAGGAGCAGGCCAATAGGGACACAGCTCAGGAGGTAACCCTCCTGCAGCAAAGACTGGCCCAGTGCTCCAGGACCAATCAGGAAACGCAGAGAGAGAATGAGGCTCTCTGCCAGCACAATGATAGGCTCCAACAACAGGTAGCGATGCAGGAGAGACTGATAGAGTCTAGTAAGGCCTTAACTGAGGAACTGAAGGCGCAGGCTCTTGCATTGCAACAGGGAGCAGGGGCGGATAGAGATGAGGTTCACTGGGAAAGAGAAACTCCTGAGCATAACCCCAGGAGCCCTAGTACCAGAGGCCTGTATCTCTCTCAGTCCCTGGACTTTGCCACCCCCATGTCCCCTGGCGCACATGAGCACAGGGCCACAGGGATGGCAGATTACTATCCAGCCAGAAGCATGGGGCTCATCGGCCAGTACCACCCAGGAATGGAGGGCGGGCATCCGGGTATGGGCACCCAAACACAGTGCAATTTAGTGGGGAACCCCAGGAGAGTAGGCCCATTAAGGGCATCCTGAAAACCTCTGCCCAGTTAGGTCAGTGGGGGGGGTACCCATCAAATCCTGGCAGCAAGGAGGGATCTGAAGACTCCTCTGAGCGGTACAGGACACAGGAGACCAGGTCCCCACATACTGCCAGCCATTCCCAGGCTCTCAGAATCTGGGAAAACCTGGAAGATCAGACAGGAACCTCTGGGAGCAGTGCCTCTGAGTCAGAGGACGAATGGACAAGGGTTACCCGAACCAAAAAGGCCAATAAGGCAAAAAGGGCCTTGATTAAGGACCCATTGAAACAGATTAAGGCAATCAGGAGTGTCATCACGCCTTATCATAAGAACGCCAAGTACTCTGTTTGGGAACACTTGGAGCTCTATGAGCAAATGATGGAGACTTTTCATTTGAAGGACAGCCAAAGCTGTATCCAATATGTAAAGTGGACATTCTCCCCAGAGTACTCCAGTTTCTTTGCAGGGCTGGAGGACCAAAATCATTCCAAGTGGTCCACCTATAGGGCGGCCATATTAAAACATTTTTCTGTTCACAGAAATCCCCAAGAGGCTCGCAAGGCAGCCTACAATCTACAATGTGGGGAGGATCAGGCCCCACAAGAATTTGTGCCGGAGTTAAAGCGTGCTTTTGCACAGACCACAAGAAGGGTGCGCACGGATAGCAGAGAATTCATTAATACGTTTTTCCATGCCTTGCCCAAATACATAATGACCCAGCTTGTGAGGGATTTTCACGAGAAAAGATCTTTAGACTGGGTCATTGAACAGGCGACCTGGATCTATGAGGTGCAGAAGCCAATAGATAATAAAAATAATGAGCCCAAAAACCCCAAAGCCAACAACACCCCTGCTGCTGCCAAGGTGGCAGAGGTAAAGGTCACCCCCGTTTTAGAGTTGGAGATGGGGGGGCCTAAAAACCTACCTGCACCTAATAATGCTAGGCCCAGAAGGTCCTCGGGCCAGTCACAAACAGGGAGTCAAGGAGGTAGTCCCACAAATGGGGTCCCTCGCTCTCCTGACTATGTAAGTCCCCGTTACAAGGGAAGTCGACCCATCCTGGGTTATGTGTGGACTCCTCCAGCCCAAGGGGGGGGATTCAGCCAAGCACCTAACCCAGGGAACTTCCCTCCTAACTTCCCACCGGAGGGCAGAAACTCACCAAACCCTGGGCAGAACTTCTTCCCCAGGTATCCACCACCCAACTTCCAGCCCCAAAATCCTCCACCCTTCTTTCCCCAATTCCCTGAGCCCAGACAACCGAATCCGGGAGAGGGGAGGCCAAGGGTGGAGGGGTATCCAAATCTTCCCAACCAGGGGTACTACCAAAGAAGGGATAGCTACCCTTCCCGGGATCAGCCCAGGGGAGAAAACAGGGCCCCGTATCAGCCTGAGCGGGTTTCCCAGTTAGAGCGCCAGGTTCAAAACATGGCGCGGGATCTGGGTCACATACTGAGGGCTCAGCAGAACCCTCAGATCGGCATGCCGGCGCAGAACGCACCCAACTCTGGACCTGGTGTTCCAGAACAATGAGGGGGCAGCACCCCGATAACTCACCGGTTCCCAGGGAGGAGGCACAAAGGGAAGGGGGGTGTAAAGCCTTGGAGGAAGCTTCCTTCCTTACTTGTAAACAGCCCCTGGAAACCCAGGAACCGGAAACAAAATCTCTTGCCCCTGAAAGTCTGCCTCCTAAGGAGCAGAGGGGGGGTAGGAGAAACAAAAGACCCAAACAGACTCAGTTTGAGGAGGAGGTACTGTCATGATCTCTGCTTCCAAAAGGTCAGGGTTTTCCCAACTCCCTTGGAAGCATATCCATAACCCAGGTTCCGAGTGCCAACCAGTCCCAATTGGAACCTTTTGGACCCAGTCCTGGCGCCTGTGGCACCAGGCTCATAAATATACCCAGTCCCAGCGCTGGCAGCGCCGGACTCATAATGCTTGGGTGGACTTACCTGCAGCAGACCATGCTGCTTACTTGCCTGCCAGTTGAGCCTCTGATCCTCTTCTGTTTGGAACTACTTTTCCTGTTGGGTGGGGCAGGAGCCACTCCCTAGATTCAGAACACTGGAACTCTTCTGGAAAGCAGGAACTCTTTTCTTAACTAGGCGTGGCTGTGGAAGGAGACACCTAAGCACTACAGGAGGCTATTTAAACCACACCCGATGGATGAATCTTGCTTTGCGTTATTCTGCATCCTCTGCAGCAGAACGCTCATCGTGTCTTCTGCATCTGATCCTGGGCCTAAGGAAAAAGGCTTACCATCCTGAATCCAGTCTTCAGCAACACCTATAAAGACAAGAAAGAACAGGTTAGAATTACGGTCTTCAGTGACAGCTCTTCACTTACCTGGTCCATCGGCTGTCACCAACGCCTCGTGCTGCATTCCGGCATCTGAAAGACAAAGGCTTACCTACTCTTCGTGCGCTCCAGAGGTCTTCACACTGCATTCTGGCATCTGAAAGACAAAAGCTTACCAACTCTTCGCACGCTCCGGAGGCCTTCGGCGCTGCATCCCGCATCTGAAAGACAAAACAAGGTGCGTTTAAAGACATTGGGGAACTTTAATACTCACGTGCCATTACTCCTTTCCACACTAACCCAGTGGGTATTCCGGCACCCTGCAGCCGCTCCGAACTTGTACCTGCAAAATAAAAAGACAGTTAGAGCGCATCGTGAAGCAGGCAACAAGCGCTTACTTACGTGCTTCCAGGCGCTTCTATTCATCACACGGGCTCCATCTTCAACTCACTTCAGCCCGTTATCCGCCATCGCCGGAACCCTGCAAAACAAGAAACATCATTACTAAAGACTTTAAAGACATCAGAATTACTCGAAACTTACCGTTCGTGCAGTAAACGACGGACAGCAGTCCTCTGAAGTCAAGAGGCCTGCTCCCCTTATCCAGTGAAGAAACTGGTTACAGCACCCTGCCCCGAGGCAGATGGAGAGCACGGCGTTCACTTACCTAAGGTGAGAGCGTTAACCTTTGGGGTTCTACAGGAGAAGAGAAAGGGAAGAAGAGAGAGACATTCAATAACCCAGTTCCTTAATCCCATATTTTCTATCTGCAGACATCTTACCCTTCAAGTCAGACATACAGTGCACAGAGGTCCAGCCCAAAGAGCCAGCCGTGTGTTACACATCACCTTTGCAGATACGGTATACGCCCAGTCAAGACCGGCGCCTCTACGGGAATCAGGTGAGCGTTACAGAACGCAAAGCCTACCACAAAACTCCCGTCCAGGCGCTATGGAAACCTCGGATACCGACCAGCTAGCCCAGTTACTTGGGGAACTAAGGGCAGAAGTGCATGCAGCCCGTCAGGAAATGAACGCTCTAAGAAGGGAACTGATTATTTCCAAGGAGCGAACAGATGATCTCGCTAGACAATTGCTACAGTCACAAGCCGGACAGACCCCGTTACCCGCATCTGGGGGAAATCTTCCTTCTACATCCTCTATGAATCCAGTGCAGATCAACCTACCTGGGAATTTACCTCTGGCTCCGCCCGAACGATTTTCTGGTGACCCAAAGAGGTTTGCAGTATTTATCAATCAGTGCCGGTTGCATTTCTTATGCCGGCCAGCAGCCTTTCCAACTGATCAAGCTAAAGTAGCTTTCGTGCTTTCGTACCTTAGTGGCAATGCGGCAGACTGGTCGATCCCTCTAGTAAATCAAGATGATCCGGTCCTCAATGATTTTCAAGCTTTTCAGCTCAGTATGGAAAAACTGTTCGCAAGACATTCACAGGGGCAGGCCTTGGACAATGAGCTTCTTTCATTGCGACAAGGTAATCAAGACCTTTTGGCTTATATTGCGTCTTTCAACAGACTGATAGTGGAAACTCAATGGCCTGAGGACAAAAGGATTACGCTGTTTTATAGAGGTCTACGTGGAGAGCTCAAAGATGTGTTAGCCCAAGTAGTGAATCCCCCACAAGATTGTTCGGACTATATAGACTTAGTCGTTCAAATAGATCACAGACTGCAGAACAGGAAGGCCGATCGTTCCAAGTTTGATGCTCGAGTATTTTCCAAACCGCCAACTCCTTCCAAAGGAGTAGACTCCGGGGAACCCATGCAAATAGGGGGTCTGAAAGGTCCTCTAACACAAAAGGAGCGGGAAAGGAGAAAACAGTTGCAATTATGCCTCTATTGCGGAAACTCAGGGCACTTTCTTTGAGACTGTCCGGTGAAACCTGCCAAGAAGGCAGTAGGAGCTGCAGTTACCAAAGTTACAAACTCTGAGCAGGGAAACGACCTCGCCCGACAAGAATAGAGGTCCTCTTGCCGAGCGTGAAAACCAGTTCCGTGACCTCGCATTTCGTGATACCTATGGTCCTCATTAGCCCTGATAATCCGGATCGATTACATGCAATTGAAGCTTACGTCGACAGCGGTGCCATCGGCAATTATATGGATCATGAAATGGTTTTGAGGATGAATCTAACTCTTTGTCCCAAGGCTGTAAAGGACGTCATTACTACGGTGGATGGAACAGAGATAGCCTCTGGGCCAGTAACGCATACCACTCAAGAGGTGACGCTAGTAAGTCAAGATGGACACCATGAGAAGATCGTGTTCGATGTGATCAAGGCCCCTCAGTTTCAGATTATTCTAGGAATACCTTGGTTAGAGAAACACAATCCTCTGGTCGATTGGCGAGCAAGAACGGTCCAGTTTCCAGAATGTGTCTCTACTTGTCACCCTCCACCTGGTGTTGCACTGGCAGCAATTTCTTCAGAGACTCCCCAGTTACCTCCCGAATACCTAGAATACCAAGATGTTTTCCGGAAGGATCAGGCTAACTCTCTACCTCCTCATAGGTCTTATGACTGCCAGATAGACCTGATACCTGGATCTACTCCTCCTTGTAGTAGAATTTATGCCCTCACCGAGCCTGAGAACCTTCACCTTCGACAATACCTGGATCAATACCTGGCAAATGGGTTTATTCGTCCTTACAAGTCCCCTGCTTCTTCAGCTTTGTTCTTCGTTTCAAAAAAGGAAGGAGACCTTAGAACTTGTATAGATTATCGCTCCCTGAACCAGATCACCGTTAAGAATAGATATCCGTTACCTTTGATCCCTGAACTCCTGGACCAAGTCAGAAAAGCATGCATATATACAAAGCTGGATTTTAGAGGAGCTTACCACTTGGTACGAGTAAAAGAGGGCGATGAATGGAAGACGGCCTTCCGCACCAAGTATGGACTATTTGAATATCAGGTCATGCCCTTCGGACTTTGCAATGCCCCGGCCGCCTTTCAATATTTTATGAACGATGTCCTCAGAGAGCTCATAGATGTGTGTGTTGTTGTTTACATTGACGACATCCTCGTTTATTCTTCATCGGAATCTGAACATCGGAAACACGTGAAAATGGTCCTCGAAAGATTGCGTCAACACAAACTTTTCGCTAAGTTGGAAAAATGTGTTTTCAACGTGACTGAAGTTGAATTCTTGGGATTCATATTATCACCTGGCGGAGTGCGTATGGATTCAAAGAAGGTCGATGCAGTTCTCAAATGGCCATCACCATCCTCCGTAAAAGGTGTGCAAAGCATGTTAGGCTTCGCTAACTTTTACCACAGGTTTATCCCCGAATTCTCTCGAATAGTCCAGCCCATCACTGCCTTGTTAAAGAAAAACAAACGTTTTGAATGGTCTACCGAGGTGGAACAAGCTTTCCAGGATTTGAAGACTAAATTTATCTCTGCACCAATCTTAAAACACCCTCGCCCCGAACTCCCCTACATCGTGGAAACTGATGCTTCAAGCCTTGCCATGGGGGCAGTTCTATCACAAAAGGACCCGGTAACCAATCAGTTGCATCCCGTAGCATTTTGGTCCCGCAAATTCTCGCCTCCTGAAATCAATTACACGATTACTGACAAGGA
This sequence comes from Ambystoma mexicanum, assembly GCF_040938575.1. Classification (NCBI taxonomy): domain Eukaryota; kingdom Metazoa; phylum Chordata; class Amphibia; order Caudata; family Ambystomatidae; genus Ambystoma; species Ambystoma mexicanum. The sequence continues at coordinate 769,174,936 of NC_090933.1, read as the reverse complement.
ACTTCTGGCTATCAAGTCTGCCTTTAAGGCTTGGCGGCATTATCTGCTGGGGGCCCGACACACCGTTACTGTGATTACGGATCACCGAAACCTGCAATATTTGAAAACCGCAAAAGCCCAATCCTCTAGACAACTCCGTTGGGCATTATTCTTTGCCGAGTTTGACTTTATAATTACCTATCGACCTGGTACAAAGAACGGTAAAGCTGATGCCCTTTCTCGGATGGGAGTGGAAGAACACTTGATCAACCCTAAACCTGTACCAATCATTCCCGAACAAAGAATTCTGGGTGTAATCGCCACAGAATCCATAGAGGAAGTTAAGGATAAGGCCAGGCAACTTGTAACTCCAGCAGACATACAGAATTGGCATCTGCAGGGAAAGGACTTTGCAGTAAAGGACAACTTATTGTATTTCCAAGAACGGTTATACCTACCCAGCACAGATTTACAGAAAAAAGTAATCTCTTGTTATCACGATTCTTTAATGGAAGGACATACCGGTATGGCCAAGACCTCAGAAAAGATCAAGCGCTACTTCTGGTGGCCGTCTTGGAAAAAAGATATCAGAGACTTTATAATGTCCTGTGGAGTATGCGCCCGAAACAAGAGTCAAAAGGAAAGACCAGCAGGCCTCTTACGCCCTATTGACATCCCACCTCGCCCTTGGCATACGCTTTCTATGGACTTCATCACCGATCTACCTCCATGCTCCGGATACAATACGATTCTAGTAATCGTGGACTTATTCACCAAGATGGCGCATTTCATTCCGCTCAAAGGCTTGCCAACAGCAGCAACTCTGGCCCGAGAATTTCTCGAAAACATTGTCCGACTGCACGGTTTTCCTTCGGTTCTAATTTCGGATCGAGGTAGTCAATTTATTTCTCATTTTTGGCGAAGTTGCTGTCGGTCAGCTCAAATTGATGTGAGACTATCGACCAGTCACCACCCTCAGACCGACGGACAAACCGAGAGGACCAATCAAACTCTGGAACAGTATTTACTCTGCATGCTGCAACAAACTGAAAAAACTTGGAAAGACATCCTTTGGATAGCCGAATATGCCTACAATAACTCTGTCCATTCGGGAACTGGGAAAACCCCGTTTTTTCTTTTGTACGGCAGTCACCCTCGAACCTCGGAGTTGGATCCCCTCCAAGATCTTGAAACACCAGCAGTAGACTACCTGCATTCTACAATCACTCAAGCCTTTAAGGAAGCTGTTTCTCACCTTCAAAGGGCTAAAGAACAATACAAGAAGGAGCAGATCAACATCGGAAGGAAGCCCCTCAATATCAAGTAGGGGATCAAGTCTGGTTATCCACCAAATATCTACCTCTAAAAGGGCCACGCACATTCAACCCAAGATACCTTGGTCCCTATTCCATCACTACCATAGTAAACCCAGTAGCGGTCAAGTTGGACTTGTCCCCGCACATGAAGATATATCCGGTCTTCCACGTCTCTCTATTAAAACCCGTGCAACCTCAAACCCGACTAACTAAATCTCCAAAACCTATCCTAGTTGATGGAGAACTCGAGTTTGAAGTCAAAAGCATTCTGGACTCCAAGATCTCCAAATCTAAACTATTTTACCTAATTGACTGGAAAGGCTACGGCCCCCAAGAGAGATCCTGGGAACCTGCTGAATATGTCCACGCTCCTCGCCTAATCAAAAGATTTCACCGAACATTTCCTGACAAGCCAAAACCCCCGGAGAAGCCCGGTTTGGGAGGGGCCTTAAGGGGGGGTACTGTCATGATCTCTGCTTCCAAAAGGTCAGGGTTTTCCCAACTCCCTTGGAAGCAGATCCATAACCCAGGTTCCGAGTGCCAACCAGTCCCAATTGGAACCTTTTGGACCCAGTCCTGGCGCCAGTGGCACCAGGCTCATAAATATGCCCAGTCCCAGCGCTGGAAGCACCGGGCTCATAATGCTTGGGTGGACTTACCTGCAGCAGACCATGCTGCTTACTTGCCTGCCAGTTGAGCCTCTGATCCTCTTCTGACTACTTTTCCTGTTGGGTGGGGCAGGAACCACTCCCTAGATTCAGAACACTGGAACTCTTCTGGAAAGCAGGGACTCTTTTCTTAACTAGGCGTGGCTGTGGAAGGAGACACCTAAGCACTACAGGAGGCTATTTAAACCACACCCGATGGATGAATCTTGCTTTGCGTTATTATGCATCCTCTGCAGCAGAACGCTCATCGTGTCTTCTGCATCTGATCCTGGGCCTAAGGAAAAAGGCTTACCATCCTGAATCCAGTCTTCAGCAACACCTATAAAGACAAGAAAGAACAGGTTAGCATTACGGTCTTCAGTGACAGCTCTTCACTTACCTGGTCCATCGGCTGTCACCAACGCCTCGTGCTGCATTCCGGCATCTGAAAGACAAAGGCTTACCTACTCTTCGTGCGCTCCGGAGGTCTTCACACTGCATTCCGGCATCTGAAAGACAAAAGCTTACCAACTCTTCGCACGCTCCGGAGGCCTTCGGCGCTGCATCCCGCATCTGAAAGACAAAACAAGGTGCGTTTAAAGACATTGGGGAACTTTAATACTCACGTGCCATTACTCCTTTCCACACTAACCCAGTGGGTATTACGGCACCCTGCAGCCGCTCCGAACTTGTACCTGCAAAATAAAAAGACAGTTAGAGCGCATCGTGAAGCAGGCAACAAGTGCTTACTTACGTGCTTCCAGGCGCTTCTATTCATCACACGGGCTCCATCTTCAACTCACTTCAGCCCGTCATCCGCCATCGCCGGAACCCTGCAAAACAAGAAACATCATTACTAAAGACTTTAAAGACATTAGAATTACTCGAAACTTACCGTTCGTGCAGTAAACGACGGACAGCAGTCCTCTGAAGTCAAGAGGCCTGCTCCCCTTATCCAGTGAAGAAACTGGTTACAGCACCCTGCCCCGAGGCAGATGGAGAGCACAGCGTTCACTTACCTAAGGTGAGAGCGTTAACCTTTGGGGTTCTACAGGAGAAGAGAAAGGGAAGAAGAGAGAGACATTCAATAACCCAGTTCTTTAATCCCATATTTTCTATCTGCAGACATCTTACCCTTCAAGTCAGACATACAGTGCACAGAGGTCCAGCCCAAAGAGCCAGCCGTGTGTTACACATCACCTTTGCAGATACGGTATACGCCCAGTCAAGACCGGCGCCTCTACGGGAATCAGGTGAGCATTACAGGTACAGATCTTCCAATTTGAGGGAGAGGGATCCTCAGAGGATCCTGGGAAAAGGATCTTCTCCTTCAGAGAGGGGGGAACTCCTCCCAAAGAAAAATGGGTCCCTAGGGATGCAAATCCAGACTGGGGAGATGTGGAGACTGAGCTACCGCCGCCCACCATCTCATCCCAGAACCAACAGCAAGAAAATCCCCTGGTTCAAACCCATCCTGATGACTGCCTCCCAAAAGGGGGGGGCGGCCCAGAACCGGAGCCAGGGGAACCCACAATGGCTCTGATCTCCAGTTGCCAATTTTTTCTTTCAGATTCCCAAGGCTCTCCACAGAATTCTGCCCAAATCTCTTCGCTAGCGATGTCCAAAGCCAGAAAGTTAGCCCACCAGTTGTCCAAAAATGTGCATTATCTGTGCCCCCTTGAGGAGAAGGAGGGAAGATACTATGCCCCGGTACAAGTACAGTGACAGGGTACAATTTTGGCACTGGTGGACACGGGATCTCAAGCTACCCTTCTGTCCAGAAGGGCCTTTGATGAACTGAATGCAGGAAGGGGAGGGAATTACCAAATTCCTCTCACCTCACTTCCTGGACAACTGCAGAACTTTGACGGGAAGGAAATTCCCGTTGAGGGGACTGCAGACTTGGACATTAAAATTGGGCGACACAAGTTGAAACACCCGGTCATAGTTGTGACTCCAGAGGGCACCCCTTGTTTACTAGGGAATGACCTCCTGAGAAGGTTGTCACCCCTAATAGATTGCGTAAACAAGGTCCTCTGGACCCAGACTAGCCGACCAATAAAATTAAAACAGAGTGTCAACCATGTTAGTTTAAACGGCACCTGCCACATGGTTGAACAAAAATCTGACCAAGTAGAATTTCACTTCCAGAATAGCCAAATTCCAGACGTGACAGTAATAGCAGTAGGACAACAGACTGGTGATGGAGGGTCCTCTCTATTTCTGAAAATCAACCTTCCTTCCAGTCTAAAGTGGTACTCCACGCTGGAAGGAAACACTCTGAGATTCTATACTAATCCACAATCAGAAACTCCCACTCCTATAGTCCAGAAAGATGTGAAATCAGCTCAGAGCCTGGCTGATATTCAGCAAATTGGAGAGCAGTTGTTCATCCCTGTCCAATTAAATGATGGGAAGGACTCTGTTCTCGCTCGAGTGTGTGTGAACAACTGTAAGAGCTTCATCAGCGAAGCCATGTTCCGCCAACTCCCAAAAGATCCAGCCATCCCCACATTCAAACTGATAGACAAATGGGAAATGGACCTGGAAGCACCTAATTCCAAACATCTCCTGCCAAGCAGGTGTATGTTCAAAATCTCCATTGGCAACAAGAGCATAGTCCACAATTGTTGGGTCGTGCGAGACGTCACTGCCGCTTTTTACTTAGGCAGTGACATTCTCAATCGCTTTGCCATTAGTTTGGACCTAATAAACTTCAAAGCTTGGTCCCGATTAGCGGATAATCCCATGGGCTTTGATGATCCAGAAAAAGCATTTAGGTCAGCTCAATTGCTACCTTATGCAGTTGAAATTCAGATCAAAGAGGAAGTCACCATCCCAGAAAGGACCCGACAATTCTCCCTGGAAGTGAAAGTTAAAAGAGGACAATATTTGCAAAACCCTGATGCTTACATACATCTAAACGCTTCTCTCCAACAGCAAGGGTTGGGGGTAAACCCAACACCATTAGTCAACATAGAACATGACACCATTCTAATAGAGGTGGATAACAGCGACTTAAAGAGTATTACTCTAGCCGCAGGCACCATTATTGGAATGGCGGTTGATGACCGACATTTTTCCATCGATTTAGGTAATGAACTGTTAGGGCCAATCCCCAAGGACTACTTTGACAGTGACAGTGATGACAATACAACACCTGACAGGATTTTTACCCGGCATGGGGGGAACTTCCTGGTGTACACTTCTTGCCCTTATGGTAAGGAAGATGTGACTTGTGACTTCAGGAGGGATGAGGTGATTTTCCAGGTCCATGAGAGCTGCCTTTCCCACCTGAAGCCTCCAGTCCAAATCAGCACTCTGACCAGGGACTTCTCCACCCAGCTGGAGGAGGCCGCTGAGATAGCCAAACCAGAAGTCTTTCCAGGCTTCAGGCAGATGGTGGAAGAGAGAGTCAACCTAGCTGATGCCTGTGTGACTCTGGAACAAAAGCAAAAGTTGAAACAAGTTTTCTTGGATTTCCAAGATCTCTTTGCGGTAGACTCATATGACTGTGGTCGCACTGACATCCACACAACAACAATCCCCACGGACCCTGGCATGACTCCTGTGTTTGTGAAGCAATATCGCTTGCCTCTCGCATCAATGGAGTCCCTTACTGAAATAATTAAGAACCTTGAGTCCCGGGGAATAATCCGTCCAGTCCACAGCACATTCAATAATCCGGTGCTGGGAATATTGAAGCCAAACGGCCAGTGGAGACTCTGCGCCGACCTCAGGGAGCTCAACAAATGGGTCCATACTTCCCGATGGCCTCTGCCCTACATTGACCAAGGGCTGGCCCAGATCCAGGGGTCACAGGTATTCACTGCAATAGACCTGACCAATGGATACTGGACCGTGCCGGTCAGTAGGGAGGACCAATACAAGCTGGCTTTTACCTTTGGGGGCCAGCAGTATACCTGGACCCGGACTCCCTTCGGATACCTTAACTGCGGTAATGAGTTTAACATTTTCCTACATAAGGCCATGCCCGACCTGGGTGCGAGGGGTAACCTGGCTTATGTAGATGATGTCCTCATCAAAAGTTCATCTGTGGAGGAACACATAGCGGAGATCCGTTATGTTCTGACGCAGTTGAGGGCCGCCGGAGCAAAATTTTCCTTTCAGAAAGCACAGTGGTGTAGAACCCGTGTTAATTTCTTGGGGCATGAGATTACTCCTCAGGGTCTCTGTCCCCAGGAAAAGAAGGTGGAAGCACTTCAGAAACTGAAAGACCCCACAACTCTGCGGGAACTAAGGAGCCTCCTTGGACTGACTAATTACAGCAGAAAGTTCATTGAGGGCTACGCAGAGATCACCAGACCCCTGATTCATCTCCTGAAGGGGGGGGGGTCAAGTGGGTATGGGGTCCTAAACAAGCCGAGGTGGTAAAACAACTCAAAAGAAGCCTCTCAAAAGCGCCTTGCCTAGCTTACCCTGTCAGAAACAAGGAGTTCTTCCTGGAGACGGGGTTCTCTAATACGTGCTTGACGGCAGTATTATACCAAAAGCATGACAAGGTCAATAAAGTAATCTCCTATGTGAGCAAAACTTTATCCTCTGTGGAGGAAAAATTCAACGATTGTGAGAAGGCGCTCCTGGCAACGGTGTGGGCATTGAAGAATTACCGCCCGTTTATCCAGGGGGAACACATCATAGTGGAGACTCCACACCAGCCTCTGCAATATCTCCAAAGTGATAGAATCCGGGCCGGAAATGTGAGTAATTCCCGAATTACTTCCTGGATTCTGTCAACGCAAGGCTTTCCTGTGGAGGTCCGATATGGCCAAAACAAGAAGAGTCCCCTCGCGCAAGGTGTGGCTGACTTGCATGATTGTGCCAGAGAAAACTGTCTCGAGGACAAAAGTCTAAAGATCAAGGACAACATGGAGGCATACCTTAATTCCCCCCACAAAGTCTATGAAGAAGACAGGTGTGAGGGAATGCCCACTGTATATGTGGATGGATGCTCTTACCATGTTGACAACGACGGGGAGAAAGAACTGGTGGCCGGCGTAGGGAATGCATGGGTGAATGAGTCCCCAGAACCCTCCGCTGGATACAAAATTGGTCCCCGAAGTAGTCAGGTGGCAGAATTGATGGCTGTGCATCAGGCCATCCTCACTGCTGTCCAGCATCAACTCCACGAACTGGTCATAATCACAGATTCGGATTATGTACGGAACGGGTTCGTGGAGCACCTGGTTAATTGGAAAGCCAGAGGCATGTTATGTGCTAACAACAAACCCTTGAAACATGGGAAGTTGATCCAAAACATTGATGATCTGGTCACCTCGAATGAGATGACCATCTATTGGAAAAAGATCAAGGGTCATTCCAAAGTAGAGGGACCAGACAAAACTGGAAATGACTTAGCTGATCAGCTGGCCAAAACCGGGGCCCTCCAAGGGGATCTAATTGAGATTGAGTCCCTGTTGGGGGAAATCCAGGTCACTGCTATCACTAGGTCCCAGACAAATGCTCACAATGATCTTTCAATTGCACAATGGAGTAAGGAGACCCCTGATGCTGATTTGATTACAGCTCAGAAGGGGGATCCAATAATTGGTAAATTTTACCAACACCTTGAGGACCCTGAGAACTTTCCCCTGACGGATACCGATTACATTGGGAAAGAGGACCTAAGAGTGTTGATGAAATGTCCAAAAATGTTCCGAATCCAAGACGGTTTGTTGGTAAGGAAATCCAAAGCTGGCCACGATCAGTGGGTGGTTCCTACCTCATTCCGAATGCTGATGTTAAGTCACGCCCATGATGCGGCCAACGCCGGTCATAGGGGGTTTCACACAACACTAGAAATCTTAAGAGAGGTTGCATACTGGCCACACATGGGGCAGGACCTCGACCAATACTTGAAGGGGTGTCTTGTGTGTGCACAATTTCAGCCATCATCCCTCACGCACCGTGCGCCTCTCCAAAAGAGGGGGATGACACTCCCATGGTGAGATTTACAAATCGACTTCGTAGGCCCCGTGATTCGCTCGGCTAGGGGGAATAAGTACATGTTGACTGTGACATGCTTGTTTACCAAGTGGGTGGAATGTCTCCCAGCCCCAAATTGCAAGGCAGAAACTGCAGCTGCCCTGATGATTAACCACATCTTTTCCCGTTTTGGTCTACCTCAAAGGATTGAGTCAGACAGAGGTAGCCACTTCACCAGTGAAGTGATGACAAAGATGTGGGAGATACTGGGGGTCAAAAGGAAGTTGCATATTGCTTACTGGCCAGCTTCTTCTGGGGCAGTAGAGAGATATAACCGAACCATTGTGAGCATATTAAAGAAGTTTGTGGCAGATTCTGGGCCAAGTTGGGATATCCGATTACCTCTGGTCCTAATGGCCATCAGATCTACCCCTTCATCTGCAACCAAAATGTCAACATTTGAGTTGATGACTGGGCACAAGATGGTGCTTCCTCAGCATTTGCTCTACAGGACCCAAGAGCAGACACTGATAAATGCCTCCACAACTCACGAGTATGTGGAGAATTTAAGGAAACACCTTCAACATGCTTTTGCTTATGCTCAGCGGAATCTAGAAAGATCAGCTGATAGCATGAAGACCCACTATGACCTGAAGACTTCCAGGAAGGAATATCAGGTGGGGGACCGGGTCTATCTATACAATTTCCAAAGGAACCAGGCCAAACAGCGAAAATGTTTGCCTACATGGAAGGGACCCTTTGAGATTATAGACACAATCTCCCCTGTGGCCTACAAGATCCGCATCCCCAAAGGCAGAGGGGGAAGACAAATGGGTCCACATAAACCAGTTGAAGTATTGCCATCCCAGGCACACTCTGCAACAACTGAAGGAATCCTCTGGAATCCTAGAGGGTACTGTCTCAGATTAATTCAGTTCTAACTTAAAATATCCTACATATCACCTATCAAATTCTGAGTTTCTCAATGTGGGTGTTTTCGTTTTTGAATGCAAAAAGAAATGTGCATGTCCATATGTTTTGACTATAAATTTATATGCCACCCCACTATATCAATGGTGGGGGAAAAATGTCTATGAATAGGTATTGCCGCTCTTCCTTTGTCGTCCTAGGAGAAAGAAAACCTGGAGACGGGCCAAGGAGGACGATCCGGAGACCGGGAGCAGAGACGCAAGGGGCCCAGGGTATCGCCCAATATTCCCATCAGGACCGGCGAGGAGAACCAATCGATCCGACCGGATGGAGGAAAAGATGCTGAACTGTGCCATCTATTGGAAGAAGATGAGGAAACATCCCCGGTCTTGCGAGTTCCATCAGTGAAACAGAATGGCCATCGCAAGAGGGGGGCTTGTGGGATGTTTTACCCATGCATCCGAGCCCTACCTCAAAAACTGTACAGTACTGACATGGAAAACATCATGATGGCCAGAGATTCCCAGAAAATGCACAGGGAAATGCATGAAGAATAGGCTGCCACTCATTTTTGCCGATGTTATGGGCACAGAAGGGCACTGCCTAAAACCACCATTGGACTACCCACACAGTAGCCTGAAACCATTGGGAATGGCAATGCTGATTGCCAAAAGCAACCTAGAATTGTGGAGAATTCATTTTCTTGAATCCCAAAAATGGGTGCATTACCAGTACTCACCACTATCAGAAAGCCGGCGTTTTAAAACAACACCAGACTTTTTTTTTGTGTAAAACTAAATAAATGAACCCAAAGCAGGCCAAAGAAAGACTTACTGAGGGGTGGATACAATGTAAAGTTATATTCTGAAGTGAATTGAAGGTTTATAACAAGACTGGCTGAGCTGTGGATTTCAGCAGTTTAAGTAAATTTGGACTGAAAGACACTAAAAATCTAAATGTTTAAAAGAAATGAGTGACCTACTTTTGAGTTTCACATAGGTTGCAATTGTTTAAATGTCATAGTTTTAAACTTAGAATCAGCATTCTAGCTGCATATGTAAAAATGGTTAATTTTATTTGAATGCAGAAAACTGGGTAACTAAAAGTGACATTAGCTGGGGCCTGGCTTAAGGAACTGAATTCTGCCCACCAGCTACCCCCGACAGGAGTTGAGACTTGCACAACTGCTGTGTTCCCAGGCCTAGCTGCCTTTTTGCTGTTCCCACCAAAAGGGATATGACACTTCTCTGATTGGATTATCAAGGGACTGCTAGAGACTAAACATAGGACCCAGGCAGAGGGTTTATTGAAGTGGCCATAAATGGCTTCCTCTTGAACAATGGGCCTTCCAGGGCCCAGGCAAATGTTTTATTATGGGGGCCGTAAAAGTGGCTTCCTCCTGGAAGGAAAGGGAAGGAGCACTGCATGTGAGAGCAAGCTGGCTTGGCAGAACTGGAAAAACCAGAAATTCAACCTTGTGCTGGGGGGAAACCACACCCCTTTGGAGCCAGAATATGGTTTTAGAAAAAGATGAATAACTCATAGTACGGACTTGTCATAATTATTTAAATGATACCATAATTCTTGTGATTTTTCTGCCCACATTTTAAGAGGTTTTTAGAACCGGTGGCATGATCTGGGGGCAAGCTAGCAGTTAAGAGGGTATTACTTAAAATGTATGCATGTTAAAAGTCTGATACTTCATCAATTAATGCCTGCATGCCTTGCACACATTTGGGTAAATTTGAGTAAGAATCTGATATTGGTAACCTGACCAAAAAGTGAAATATGTTGCCATTTCTCAATGCAAGCTCCCAGGAAGAGCAGATTTGGACAGGGTATACTTCCTGTGATATGTGATGGGTGCATGTAATTTTAAACAAATGTGCACCTGTGCAAATATGTCTTTTGGGTCAAAATATAGATTGTGTGTAATTTGACAGGGGTGGGTTCTCTGTACCATAAACAGACCTCAACATGATGACACTTCATTTCATTCCCCCAATCAAGGGGAAGAGGATGAAGTGGCCAATGACAAGTGGAGAGGGGTAGGGCCTAGGAAGCTAGCCTTTCCACCCATTTTCAAAACACATAAAAGCAGACAGTCAGGACAGATAGAGACATTCAATTCCATTTGCTGCGGAGCATGCTGCCGGACCATACCACATCCAGAGATCCAGACTTCAAATCCATCAATCTCCAGAATCCAGAGAGGCTAGACCAGAGAGAGCAGAGCTGACCCAGACCACTGTTAGCAGAACCAGAGAGCTGACCCAGATCACTGTGAAGTGCCGAGACCAGACCAGAGTCCAGTCTAAAACCTGACCAGATCCGTGGCGAGGCCCATTCTATTTCTAAATATATTGTGAGTACCTGGCAGAACTGTGCAGAACCAATCTCTTAGTTAAAATAATATAATTCAATCTATTTTAATCTAAGTAGAACTGCCTCCTAACTGTCACCTGTCATTTTGTAAAGCTGTCACCTGTCATTTCTAGTTGCTAGCTGTCACTTGTCACTTTGAACTTTAAAATTTCAAATCTGAAAAACGACCTTTACCATATCGCTCATATCACTGTGACCGTTTGTCTTAGAGACTTGCAGTAACATTCCTCTGAAAGCTTAGAATCTTGGCTTTTCAACGAACCTAGAACCACATTCTAATTCCCTATACCTTTGCCGCAATCGCGAAAAATGCATTCGCGAATTTTACCGCGATTTGCAAATTTCTCCACGTGTGAAAACAGCAGTTCTTGCTTTCCTTGCTAAAATTTCGTTTGCCTCTTAAGAACCATCCCTGAATCATTGCTAGAGTTTGCCTGGACTAATATTAACTTGATACCACTCAAGAGGGAATTAAAAGCATTTTAGCATATTTTTCACTTCATTGCCAGCACATGTAAAAGCATTTTGGGCCTGTGATCCAACTTCTGTGGTCTAAGCTTGCTGGGGTGAACTGAATTACATTTGATTGCATTTCTGAGAACTGTGTGCTTTCCTTCCATTTCCTTGCATTGCATAAAAGGGGGGAGGGGATTGCCAGAGAAAAGTGATTACATTGTTTTGTTGAAATCATATTGAGTATTTTCTGTATTGCATTTCATTCAACATTACATCCATCTGAACTTATATAAAGCATTCTCTACCACCTTATTCTTCTGTTCCTATTCACAAGTGTGCTAGTGCCAGACTATCCATTATTGATTACTGCTCAGATTCAGTGTGATATTCAATTATTAATTTATTATAAAGCATGATATATGTATATATTGTTTAAATTATCAAATAAACCTTTAAACTTGCAAAACAGAACTACTTCTTGGCTCAGTGGGGTCAGGGGGATTCCAAGAGAGGGGTGTTATATAGGGGTAGTCATCCAGAACGCATGAACTGGAGGACATAAAGATATATCAATAAGGGTTTCCATTCAGTATCCCAGACTAGGCATTGACTTAGCTGTAGTGTTGAATTGAATCCTCTTACAAGACGTTTAGGTCTTCCATTTCAAAAACAGTGTGTTCTGTACATACATGAACTGCTAATGAATACCTCAGGTCTCCATTTCGGATTGCTCACAAATGTAAAAATAAAATGTAAGGTCCTAATTGTGCTTCCAACATAGAGTTTCTTGCAGGAACATCTGATCCCAAAAATTACACATTTAGTATTGCAATTGATCAACTGCCCAATTTAATTCTTCTTACCATTTGGTAGTGTAATTTCTTTTTCCCCATTCTGCATGAATGGACACAATTTACCATTGCCACATCAAAAGTTTCCAACAGTTGTTTTTATCTCTAGCATGCTGCTCAGATCCTTTCTTGGAAGTGGTTTTAAAAAACTGGGGCTGATCTTGTTTCTAAATGTGGGTGCTTGACAATAGCAAATAGTTGGAGAGTCATCTAAATATTTGTTTACATTTTGATCATTTGATAAGATGTTCCAGTGTTTTTTGAGTATCTTCTTAATCCTATCGGCTTCTGAACTGTATGTCATAATACATTTTGGTTTTTGGATTACTGTGGCCACTTTAGGTTTAGGTTTAGTTTCAGTTTCTTTTAAGTCTGAGTATTTCACCATAGGGAATGTTATTTATCACATATCTGGGGTGATTACTTGAAGCATGTAAAATGCTGTTACCTGTAGTAGGCTTGGAATAAGGTTTTGCATGTATTTTGTTATCCTCCACATAAAGTTCTCAGTCCAAAAATTCTATTTTCATTGTGTTTACATTTTTCGTGAATGAAAGATTATAGTTGTTACTATTGAGATAGTCCAGATAGTCTTTTAGTTTTAATGTGTCTGCTTCATATATTATGAGGATGTCATCAATGAAGCATCCCCAAAAAGCGATGCTGGTTTTAAATGCTTCTTGTCTCCATGCAAAGTTGTCTTCAAAAAAGCCCATAAATAGGTTTGCGTAGCAGTGACAATTTTTGACCCCATTGCAGTGCTTTAAAGTTGTTTGTAGATCTCATTGTCAAAACAGAAGATGTCATTGTTGAGTGCAAATTTGAGCATTTCAATAATCATATTGTTTTGTTGTTTGTAAGAAACAGATCTTGATTTAAGGAAATATTCTGTACTCAGGATTCCTTTATCATGTTGGATACTAGTATACAATGATACTACATCAAGGGTCACAAAATGGTAATTACTTTCCCAAGGAATTGAGTCAAGTTGTTGAATTATGTGTTTGGTGTCTTTTACAATGTATATCAATGTATTTTGAAATTTTCTCCGCTAAGGATCCAATCCCATTGTTGATGGGACGGCACGGTGGGAAGTCTTTGAATTTTTTATGAGTTTTTGGAAGAAAATTTATTGTCACCATTGTGGAGTTTCTGTTGCTCCTGTATGTGTCTTCTTCTTCCAGAAGAAGCCCCTCTTCACACCATTCATTTTCTAAATCAGGGAGAGGGTTTATTGTGAGTTTTTGGTAGCACTTTTTGTTGTTAAGGTGAGCCGAGGTAACTGAAAAGAAATCGTGAAAGATACCTTACGATCGAAGGTACTTGGTCCGGGGCCCATATGGCTTCTGGAACCGTTGTGAGAACGTGATACTATGTTTCACAATGCACTCTCCCTTCCCTTGGCCCTTCTCCTCCCCATCCCCCTTGCACTTGCACAATCTGAATAACACAAGGCCTAGTAAGATTGTTTGTTCTGTTCCCCTTTGTCTTCCCCTTCCTTGTCTTGTCACGCCTAGAAACACCTGTGTACAGCATTTAAATAACAGGGGAAGGCATATGTATTGCCAATGTGCATTATGAACCTGTGCTGGTGGTCTTTGCACATTTACATCTTACTGTGGTTTGTTTGTTTGTTTGTTTTATTTATTTATATAGCGCTCCAGACACAGAGGCCATCAATGCAGAAATCAATATAATTGTGGGAATATATCTACACAGAAGCTTGTAAGCCTCTACTGACATCTGCCTCCTTCTTGAAAACGTTGATCTCTATGTGCTCGCTCACAATGAGACATGGTTCCATGTCAGCTTTGTCACTGCTTTTGACTCCCTCCTCAATGATGTCTACAAGATCCTCTCCAAGCCCCGAACCAACTGATCTGATGCAGGAGTAGCCTGTTCTCCGCTGAGTTGGTCCCTACCTCTCTCATACCCACCCATCGCTATTCCCACTTTGAAAGTCTAGTCTGCAAGATGGGTTTCTCTCTGACTCTCTCTCTCACACTTGCGACTATGTGCATACCCCCCGGCCATGTGTCTGTCTTCCTTTCTGAATGACTTCACACCCTTTCCTATGACTTCTGCCTCCAAACTACTCCTTCTTGTTGAATTCAACATACGCCTGGAATGCACTGTTCATGCCTGTACACTCTTCCATGATCCCTGTACCTCTCTGTCTCCCTCACTATTATCCATTCAGGGCCAAGCCATTCTGCCAGACAAGCTATGTAGTGTGAACTGGCGAGTTGGTAACATCAACATTGAAGTAAATATTACCATATGTGGTTTACTTGAAATATGTAGTTGTTTTTCAGCACACTGATCACCACTAATATTGTTCATTTTTGTGCCATGTGTTACCGAAAACAAAATGTACTCAGGCACGCTGTGAATGCTAGATGAAGGGTCCCATTGTTATGTGTCCTGGACTCCACCGCACTAAGAATTTGAAGGACCAAATGTATTGACAATCCACAAATAAATACAAATTTTCACTATATTGTAAGCTTATGCCGTAAAGTAAAATTGCTATTTCAGAAAACTGTCTTTTGAAGCGGTTGTATTTAATTCAATTTTAAAGCACTCATTTCTCCTCTGTAATGTAGGGCCATGTGCGTAGATCACTGGTTGGTCTCGGAACATAACTCTCTGTGAAGAACCTAAAGACTTGGATTAATCGATTGATGATCGGATTCGGCATTAGATCAACGTTCACAATTACACCAAAAATGAGAATTATGCAAAGTTTGCTAGCTATGATGAACTGTGTTCGAAAAATGTTACAAAGTATTCGTGGACTTTACTATTTTCATTGTTTTCTCAAAATAAAAAGTTCTTGTTACACTCCTGACTATTGCTGTTTTCTTCATTGGTTCTGCATGAGATAACGGTATGACGTTGGTGATGACAGGGTACATTTGGCTATGCTGCTCACTAACGTCTTTGGAATAGGTGGAGCTCATCCAAAGTGTCTAGTGATGTCAGCTTTTGGGGCGGTCAATCCAAATCAGTGCCATGAGGGCACTTGAACTTAGGGGGATAGATCAACGGATATCAAAAGCACAAGTTAGCGGTACCCGAGCCGTCGTTTTCGCATGTGTTAAAGTGAGAAAAACTCTGGTAAATTGCATTGGACATTTATTTAAGAACGATCAATATATGCTTTGAAATACATGCCCAATCCATTAGGTCAATAACATTTCTGACCGAACTACCTCTTTAACTCAATATACTTTCACAATACTTCCTCAAATGTGCAACATACGCGAGGTGCCTCCCAAAGTACCTTTCAATTCCATGCATATTTTAATTTCTGTGTACAATGACCCCCCTATTGGGCAGCTTGTTTTTTTGAATAAGGACAACAGCCGCCATTGGACTTGGAACCTCAATGATAATAGTCCCAACTCAAATCAAATTGCTTCCAATTGAACAGCATTGGGTACATTCAGCACACATCGCCACATAGTAGCCTCTATTGTGTCCAGCCATTATATGGCGAATTTTGACCACAGTTCCATCCCATATATTAACTTTGGGATGACTTTCTCTTCATAGAAGTTGATCACTGGCTTATTTGAAAAGTGACCATGTTTTCGGTGTTGCTTTTTGGCATGAAACATGTATCTGCTCTATCTTTATTGGCTGCCACTTTGCCCATAAATGATATTCACATGGAAGGAAATGCTGCCAATTTACAGCACTGGCTGCAAATGACAGCAAAGGACAGAGCGGTAGCTGGAAGGGTTAAATGACCAAATACATGAAAACATGTGCCCCCACCCAGTCCCCTCTGAATAAGCCATATGTTGCAAGTCTATGAGTGACAAATTGCAGCTCGAATTCCACATGATGCTGAAATCTAGAATTAAAAGGAAACAGAAGAGGAAATAATGTTATACTTAAAAATCTGCTCACAGAATGGTGTGAGAAAAAACAAAACCTCGAGAATTTGCCTATTGGGGACTGCAGAGAAGCACAATATGACACATCCTGAGCCCATTGTAGGATTCACAATTGTCTGATGCCTATGCTAAAGGAAAGGTAAATACAAGCTTGAGCTCAGGGACCCAAACTGCATGGAGCACACTACCATTTGAAGGGCAAAGCCTGTTGCATTATGTGCTTATGGTGCTGAAGTCTGGGGTCAGTCTCCAGTACAAACGATTCAGGTCAAGGAAAATGGATTCCTTTGAAAGGTTTTGGGGGCAACTAAGAGTACCTAAATCAATTGCTCCATCAGGAATCAAGACTGGACTATATAAACGATCGTATTACTCTAAAACATATGTTATTCTGGGTAAGATTATGGTCTCAAGCAGAACACATGAGATCAAACAAGATTTGAAACTCTGATACCTGTAGGAATGGATGTATACTAATTGACCTTTTCACAATTGACCTCGGGAGAATTGACCTAATTTAAAAGGACGATTAGAACATATATGCGGGGGGAAACCCCCCACAACTCCCCACCCAATCCAAAACCCCTCACAACCCCCCACCAAATCCCCTTATATTATTTATAATCCAAAACCAACCCAATACATACATAAAATAACAAAAATAATATAAAGGTCAATTGTGCAGAAGGTCATTAGGACCACTATAATTAGGTCAATTCGGACAAAAGGTCAATTGTAAAAGGTCAATTGGGGTAATACCGCAGGAATATCACCTAGCTGTATTGTTTGGAAAAATTGTTTGCGAGTATCGATTTGTTAGGGCTTTATGCTGCTTTGGCAAACGCCTCCAAAGCTGATGTTATATTGGTGCATAAAGAATATATGGAGTTTAGAGAAGACTTGCATGGTTGTCTCGAGTTCAGTAAGCAGTCTGTCTTCAGGTAGCATGTTCACGGCTGTGGTGGGCACAACACTGATTACATGCGCTGGTTTCATTGCAAAAGAAGGAGGTCTGTTCTGCTACACTTGAGGACAAGTTGTTTACAGTCGTTAGTTGAGGGAAAGGATGGCTCCATTTACATGGGCCCTGAAGTGAATATCTGATGTCCGTGCAATGCACCTTTATTCCCTGAGCTGGCTCATCTTTTGTTTTTCTGGCCAGCATTTTGACAAAACAAGGTCAAGATTTTGAAGACCTATTCTAAGAAAGACAAATTGCACTACAATAAAATAAGCTATTCGTTTTATATTACCATTGCCATCAAAAGAGGCAGCTGGGGTGGTGTATAAGTATCTAGAAGCCGCAATACAGCTGATTGCCAATAATTTGTCTGAATTACTGCAGTTGTACAGATTTTAACTTTTATAACCATAACTGAATGTTTTGTGTCATTTTATTATGTAATAAATATATTAATATTATATTCATATAGTTTTGTATGTTATCTTTTAGGAAGCCATGCTCTTCTAAATAGAGATGAATTCATTCACTATATACCTTCTCTAGTGAATACAGAATGGATAGTGTATCTGGGTCGCTTCAGGTACTACACCGTGTAGGGAGTGGAGTGTTGCTTATATTTTCACCACTGCCAAACAGCGATAGAAGAAAAGAAATAAATCAGTCTGAGACCACTTGATGATACAGTTCAAGGTCCAGGTGGCCACAAAATATTAGCTGAAATTACAAATTACTTTGACATCATCTGTATTCTTCATCTACCACAAATAATATTACCATTAGTGATGTCCCTTTGTCTGTGGGTAAAGGGTTATCCTTCACTGTATCTGGTTATGGAATTTACCAGAACCCTTGTTTCATAGTTGGCATATCAGATTGAATTCCAATAAATTGGGATGAAATCTATTTTGAGGCTGATGTGGTACCCGCCATTAGACACTTTACTAAATTGACATCACTGTATAGAGATAAAAGAGAATCAGGAGGGCAGACATTTGCCGAAGAAATGGGCTTTTTGATTTGATTTTGTTTGAAAAGGTTGCAAACAACACTAATAGGCCCATGAGCGATTGCCATTTTGCACTATGATTTTGCATAATCACATGGCCCTCGACTCCATGTTGTCACTAGTCAGGTTAGATTGCTGTATATTCTTTCCAGATTATGTCGATAATCTAACAGCTATGATCATTCATTTTAGAAAATCTGCAGGTTATGATATATGATATTTTATTTATATTGCACTCGTACACAAGTGTTTCAGAGCATGACAAGGCCAGTGAGAGGAACAGGGGAGATCAAAACTACGATCTTACTACGCCCAGTGACATTGAGAACCATAAACAGAATAACTACTCTGATTCATCTCCTTTGCCCTAGTTGACTGACTCTACTGAATCATTAGGAGTCTCATAATCCATGGGGGTCATACTGGTGTTTGCTATTTTTGGCATTTGTTTTTGTATCTACTAATCAGATGTGAAATTAGTTGCCATGCGAATGAATGCTCTGAACGCCTTGAAGGTTCAGGAGAGGCTAATGCTCATGAAAGCAACTGAAGATGTTTTGGAAAAAGAGAAGAGCTACTTGGAGCTGATTAATCAGAACATTCAACAGTGTGAGGCTAGTTTATGTGCAGCTGTAAAGGGTGTCTAGCAGGGAAAAATGCATGTACACGCATTAAGAATGTTGATGAGAAACGTAATTACAAGTGAATTTACTGCAACTGTAAAGAGTATGTTGATTTGAGAAAGTTTAGGCCGCAATAGTTTTATTACACATAATGCAGCAAAAGAAAGAATCAAAGTATGAATCTGTAGAGAGAAAGGAGGGAGGCAGGTCAGCAATTATCAATGTGTTTATTCACAGATTGTAACCTGCTGCCCCAGCGAAATGATTTAGAGACTTGCTTTCACTGCTAGAAATATGTTAGTTTACTATGATACACTTGGTACTGATGGTTGCCGTCTAGGTTTGAAAGGGGAAAAAAAATGTGCTCATGGTAATATGGTCATAGCCTTCTGACTTTGCCTTTCGCAGGCTGCCATGGAAAGGGAAGAGGGGCTCTGTACAGAGCCCTGCCTTCTCTTTTCATGGTGGCCATCTTGGAAAAGGATTTTCCTTCCTAGGAAGAAAAATCTATTTTTTAACACCCCGGGTTCCCGCTCTGGGAACCAGCAGTACTAATGGCCTTTATCGCCCATTGCAGGGGCTGCAATGGAGGATAATGGTCCGGAGCCCAAGTTATAATTTATCTATTTATTTATTTATAACACGCCAAAGCTCGCAGGCATCAGGGTGCACACAGACATATTTATTCATTAACATTTTTCGATGCCTCCGGGCTGCTGTGAGCTTTAAAAATGTTAATAAATACATAAATAAAGGTTTAGTTGCATTCAACGTACACAGCTGAAAGTGTCTAAAATGGTCCGGCTTTAAGGAGCCGACCATTGTGTTAATTGAGAAAGACTGATCTCTTGATGTTGGCTGTTGAGACCATGAAATCTTCCATTCCATGATTTGTGACCAATGAACTCAAAAAAGTATAAAGATATATGATGTCTGGTCCTATGTTCATCCTGCAGAGCTATTATTAAGGATTTGGCAAATCAACCTCTCCCAAGATCAAGTGATTTGGCAAATCAACCTCTCCCAAGATCCAGTGATTTGGCAAATCAACCTCTCCCAAGATCCAGTGTCTGCAACAAGGCCACTGTCAATTGAAATGTACCAGATGACTTCGTTTCTGGGGCATTGTTTTTACATTGCATTTTAGCTCGGGGGTGGTGTGACATGCAAGCTTGAAAAGATGTGGTAATGCATTTAATATGTGAGGGAATTATGAATGAGCTACATGGTTGGGAGCACCTTCAAGCTAGGTGTTCCTTGTTAATGATGTTGCCTTACAAGATTGTGCCCCGTCTTGTCAAGTGCAGACAAATTCCTTACTGTCATCGTGCACATTGCAAACTTTCTTGTATGGGGGTTATATAATTGTGGCATGCAATGTGTGCAAAACAGCCTATTGGTGGGGCAGAAAATGTGCTTTGAGAAGCAGCATACAGGTGGGATGATGGCACAGGCTTCGGAAATGGTGTGCACCCCAATGAGCAGATTTTACCAATGAAGTTTTGTGGCGGGAGGTGCCGTTGCCAACAATGTAACTTTCGTCTCTCTTCATTGATGGAGGGAGAAAGGCAAAGCAACGTGAAACCAGGAAAAGCCTTATGTCAAAGTGGTAGGGCGTCATCTGCCTTCAAAAGCAGCACGAAAGCTGTCTGTGAGGAGAAGATAAACCGGGTTGTGCGTGTCGTGGAACGTGGCGGTGATGATGAGCAATGTGCAACAATGCAATGTTGCATCTGTAATCAGTGAAGAAATCGTAGCCAACCGTTCCATCCCCTAAAAAAGCTATTAATAAACCGTCATTGTACACACTTCCAGACACTAAGCTGCGTGCAAAGGAGGAGGGGGCATCACGCCCTAGTTAGATTTGGGGTCAAGAATGGAACTGTCCAACAGCATGTTCATGTGCAGCCATACTTGGAGAGCCTGTCGCTCGACAACGAGCAATGGTGACAAAAACACCACACAATGACATGCAGTCCATGAAAGGGTGGATAACGTTATGGAATTTATAGGCTATAAAGGAGTACTTATGAAAGAATTAGAGTCGGTAATAAAATGTTCGAGTACCATAGAGTTCCAGCGACTCAAGGAAACTCGGCGAGTGTTAATTATTTGAGCAAAAACAAGCCATGTCCCATTCCTCCCACTTGTTCATGGCTCTGAATGACCACTGTGCAAAATGCAAAATGTATACATTTGTGTGATTTACAACTAAGCAACATGAATGCAAATATGGCATCTGCAATAAGCAAACCCGTGACAGCACAAAAACAAGTTATTTTCATTGCGACACAAACACAAGTGGGGCATGTACAAATGAGCTATAGTACACAAGTGGGCAAGGCTTGCCATCTACCGCTGCTAAAGGGCTAGAGGCGTTGGGAAGTAGCAAACCTATCGACAGTGGTTCAGCTCAAAATGATCTCAAAAGAATAGGCACGACCATGGTAATTTTGCAAGTGTGACATGTGCCGCTTCAAGAAGAGCACTGGTAGGTGTGCATGCAAGGCGTGCTCAAGCAACAAAGGCGTACTCATGCAAAGCCAATGAGTTGTCTGCATCTCAGCATATTTCAGGGCAATGCAGTTGATTATAGGCACTTGTGATTTCAACTTAATTTTCCGGTTCAACTTCCGGATTTGTATTTTCGGAGTTATGGGTCAAACACAAGTCACATCACATTTCTTCATATTTGTAAAGCAATGGAAGTTGTGTAATGCCGGTAACTAATACATTAATGTTTTCAGCTTCAAAATATAGACCACGGTTGAGCCCATTCTATGAATTGCACAGTGGGGTTCATGTTCTAAAGTGGCATAACGTGAATGAAAGGGGTAAACGCCTCGAGTAGGGCTAGTACGCCTTTCATGCACGCCACATTTTCAATCAGTTGTATGGCAGAGAGGAGGAGTGGAATGCAACATGCATTTCCGCCTTCTTCCTTTCGATAGGCCAACCACAGTCACTCTCACCCACTCAATGTGCAACATGCATTATCACCTTTATGGCCTTTGCATGAATAGAGCGAGACCACCCAGCAGAAGAGGCATGACACACGATACAGGAGTCTGCTGAGACATCACAGACCACACAAACGTAAGTCCACTGTAACTTGTAAGTAATAACCGTGGAATTAGAAAGCAATTCGCTTGAACCAATTGACTCAAGAGAAGAACTCATATCCCTTCTCTTTTTTTATCACTGGCTGTTTTTTTTAGTATGTTGTTTAAAAAGATTGTAAAGGTTTCTTTTTTATGTCTGATAGTCAGAAACTGTAGACCATATACAATAAAAAAATAAAAAAATAACCGTGGAATTCAGTAAATAAAGAAGAAAGACGACAGTAACCAATTCTTTCTCCATTCTTGTACGTGACACAGATGCATCTCTCACATACAACCCCATTGTTTCACTATGCCATCATGCAGAGGAACATTTAGTATTGGGAAAATGAACAACACATTTCACCCCAGGCTTGCCACAGGGATTTGTGAGGCCTAGGGGAAAACATTTGCTAATTTTTGCTAACAGCACGGTGAATAGGAGACTGAAGACTCTCTCTTTGAGCTTACGTGTGTGAACTAGATATGCGGCTGAGGCCCTCTTCATGCATCTGGCTGATCTAAAATCTTGCTGTTGGCCCATTGAACTGACCATCGAAAAGATCTGTAAATGCTGGCAAAAATCATGCCATGCTCACACACCATCTCGGGTAATGAAACATGAGTCTATCTTTTACAGACCCAGAGCTTCTTATTTAGAGTCAACTTCATTGTTTTATGTTTCTGAGGGCTTTCATTGTTTGCAAAAATACCCAATGGGGGTCATTACGACCTGTGCGCAAAGGGATACCGGGCACCGGTAATGACACCGGTGCCGGTAATCCCTTTGCGGCCTATTCAGAGGTCCCTTTGCGGGTCCACCCCTTAACGGCAGGTTTTACCAGGCGTTATGGACGGGACCAGCAAAGGGATACCGGGGTCAATAATGGTACCGCAATTTGCGGTCCCGTTATTGACGCCTTCCCCCTTCCCTTTGAGCCCTATGGGGGCTCAAATGGGAATGGGGAATGGGTTTTCAAATGGGGACTTACCGGTCCCGCAATGGTCGGAATAGACCGGTAAATCCCCAAACCACCAAGTCGGTGGCGGTACCGGTACCAACCTCGGAATGAGGGCCCATGTTTTGATGTTGGCTTACATTTTCCCATATCCAGACAGAATAGCTGGTGTTATAGCATATCCTATGTGCATACTGCTTCATGTCAGACGCCTCTTGCTTCGAAGTGCTGTACAAATAGATGTTATTGCTACCAAACATAACAGCATTTAATTTATCATCCTAAGAAAGCGTCATCAAAAGGGTAGCGTGCATAGCCAGAATTCAAAAGTATCTTATAGATGGTATACATACAAATCTGTTCTTCCAAGAGAACACCAATAATTAACAGGCTGGACGTTTAACCTAAACCTGCAAGGGACACAAACAAATTCGGCCCAATGAGCGGGGATGCTGAAATTTACAAGTTCAAAATAATGTCTACCAGTTTGTTTGTTAAGCAGCTACAGATGTCACCCAACGTTGCACTGGCACATTCAGTGGCCCTTCAAATAGCCAACAAGAAACCGACAGTGGATGCACTAATCCTTATACTTATGAGCATTCCCGGGGCCAGCCGCGCCAACAGCCAAGATAACCTCCTTACGGGACAGCTGCTGAAATAGGTGGTCATATGATGCGTTGATAGCACTGCTTCATCAGGCTCCTACCTGAAGAAATCCTTCCTACTGTCAACATGTCAATCTTACCTGGATCGGTATAGAGACAGTATGATAATACCTGGCACATCTTTGATGCCTAATTCTTTACAAGCGTGATACTAAAGGCAAAACCCTAATGTTGAGTACTTGGGCCACGCTAAATAATGCAGCACAAGTGTACCCAACATCAACAATAATTCCTTTAAATATTACGTACTTCATTCGATAAGCAATAGATGCTGAGTGACTGAATAGGGCAAAGTGCTATCAAACTGTATTTTTAACTATTTCATTATTTTTCATTTAATAATTTTCTTGGTTTTTTGCATTGAATTTTTCTTACTGTTGAATACTTTAATACACATTGAAACATGTTCATGACACACCTAGACAGACAAACACCAAGTGCTGTGCAAACCACTAACACCAGGAACCAATATAGAAAAACTCAAAGAATTACATACACAGACCCTTGACAGGGATGCATACATGATTCCATCCGATTAACACTGACCAACCCTAAGGTCTGTTGGGCAACTAAATGTGCATAAGTGTGTTGTTCTCCCTGTGCACCTACAATCCTTTAGTACATTAGTGATAGTTATTCATTGTAAGATCTCATGGTCGCACATTGTAAACAGAAAACACAGCCACTGCTCTTTGCACATCATTGGATTCATAGCGCATCATCTTGTTTGCCCAGTTTTGACTCCCTGTTTGTTATCTTGAGGGTCTCAGTACTTTTTTAATTAACTAAACCCTGCAGAAAAAACAATACATATGGGCACCTTTTAGTATTTGAATATCAGGTAGCTCATGCCCTATTCTTCAAACAAATTGGTCACGATTCACTGACTCTGCTGCACAGTGCTATTTTCAAACCATCTCCTTCGCACATAGTGTTTGGAACAACTGTGGTGCACGTTACATATACGTGAATATTTTAAAACATTAACAGGGTACCAACCAAAGATTGCGGCCTTTACCAGCGGATACACCTTTCAACCATGTCCACTGTATATTACATACACTGATCAGGCACTAGCCATGGACTTTAGCAAAATACTGGCAAGTGTCCACAATGTACTGTTGATGAAAAGAAAGTTATTAAAGTTTCACAATAACTCTGAACAAATACTACACCCAATGTATTCTAAAATAATTCTTTACAAGACTACTGCCCACATATATATGTACATATATATATATATATATATATATATATATATATATTCAGTAAATAAATGTGTTAAAGGGACATTATGGTTAAGTTGCGCTACTAAAAACCTATTAAATTCAGTAAAAAAACTTTGTTAAAGGGACGTTATGGTTCCAAGTAAAACCGAAAACCCCCTGAAATTCGCCAGTTATGGTAAGCTAAGCAACCATAACTTGCGCCATCACCGTGCACTGCTAAGACTAACACCCAGGACATCAAAGATGACATCACAAATGTCATTGATGACATCACTGATGACATCGCATGTCTGCTCACTCTTTTTTTCTTTTACTGATATATCTAGGCCTGTGATAGTCAGGAACTAAAAAATCACTATAATATAGTTCAAAGTACTATATTTGTAGACTTATACTTCAAATATGTCCTTACAGTAATTCACTTAGGGTCCACTCAAAGCATATGAAACATATAGAAAGGGGAAAACACAGAATTGGAAGACAGCAATGCTTTCTATGTATCATCAACCATCCATTTAAATACCATATGTACTAAAATAGAACATACCAAAACAAAAAAGATATGCTTCCAACGTAATTATATCACAGAAACTGCACACCTAGGAGCAACAGCAGACCTACACAACAGTAAGAACAGAACTTATCAGAAACTAGTAAGTAAACTTAATGTTTCTCATATATTTCTAAACTTTCTGTATTTGGCAAACTAAAAGTAATATATTTTTTTTACACAGAAATGTCCAGTACTTTGGAATCGCTTGAGGAACATTTCCCACGTGAGGAAATGTCTGAAGACAGTGATATTAATGGTAGACACTTCTCTATATAAGCAAATTAATAATCATTACTTTATGTGTACTTAACATATATATATTTTTTAACAGACCATACAAACATTGAAAATAATACACCAAAGGAGACAATAGAAAATACTATGCAGCGCATCGAACAAAAAATATACATGCTTATGGAAAATGTAAATCTTTTGAACCATTTTGTGGAAGACCACATAAAAAAATAAATATCACCTACACCTGTTCCCCCTCTCCATGTCCCAGTCAACTATCTCCCAAACCCTCAACACCAAGAAAAACGTTTTGATGAGACATCCATCCCTTCATCCCCTCCCATCCATCCTCTCCAAACCGCTAATTCCCCTGTATTTGCATCAGTTTCTGCTTTCCCGTCTCTGTCATAAATTTTATATCTGTATATAATAAAACAAAGATATTGGGCCTCATTACGACCCTGGCGCTAAGTGAAAAATGATGGCGGTAAATGGTTACCGCCATCGTTTTCCGCCAGGTCCGATCATGACCCGTGACCGTTAACTACGATGCCATTAGCGGCATCGTAGTTAACGCTACCGCTAACTGCGCTAAGGGGGCGTGCACGCGACCGGCCACACCGTACTTAGGGCCATGGCGGAAAGGTACGCAAATGCCGACCCAAGCGGACATGCACCTAACGCCATCACCCAGCCCGTTAAGTACCTTACCGCCATGGTGCTAATTACGCCATCGCGAACCAACCGTAAAGGTCCGTGTAAAGTGAATGCAGCTGCCACAGGTGCACAGAAACAGCACAGGTGAAGGCAATACAGACTCAGGAAGTACAAAAAGAGCACACCCCACCCCTTCCCACACCCAGTCACACTCCACAATGATACCAATACGACTAGCAATGTTGGGGCTGGAGGACCTGATAGCAATGCGTGTGCTACAACAGCAACAACAACAACAGGCAGCACAGAGGAGACGCAGGAGGAGAAGGAGGGCAAGGCAGGCCCAGCAAGCCCCACCAGCACAGCCAGTGCCACCACGCAGGCAGCCCCCAATCCCACGCATCAGAGCCTATCCATTCAACCTCACTGCTGAGCAGATCCACACCCTGTACCGTTTGGACCGGGACACCATCACCGCCATCGTAGACATGATACACAACGACATCGTCAGCATGATAGAAACTCCAACCGCCACCCCCCCCTACTGAAGGTAGTGTCTGTACTCCACTTCCTGGCCACAGGCACTTACCAGCACACAGTGGGGCACTTGCATGGCATTTCACAACCATTATTCTCACGAACACTCATCCAAGTGCTCGATGCCCTCCTCAAGCACACAGACGACCACATCTCATTACCACGGACTGCCCAGGACATTGCAAACACCAAAGTGGGTTTCCATGCACTAGCCGGCATACCCGGTTGCATTGGTGCCATCGACTGCACCCATGTGGAATTGGTGGTTCCACGTGCCATGGAGGTACCGTACCACAACCGGAAACAGTTCCACTCAATGAACGTGCAAATGGTCTGTGACTCCAACAAGATCATCACACATTGTTGTGCCCGATTCCCCGGATCAACCCATGATTCAATGGTCCTGAGGAACTCCACAATACCACGCTACATGGAGCGACATGCAGGCCCAAGATCCTGGCTACTCGGTGAGTCCAATGTCATGGAAGTGGGCAGGTGAATGACGTACCGATGCATACTCCACCTGGCTGAAAAGGGGGGGGGGAATGATGCATACTCCACCTGGCTGAAAGGGGGGGGGATGATGCATACTCCACCTGGCTGAAGGGGGGGAATGATGCATACTCCACCTGGCTGAAAGGGGGGGGATGATGCATACTCCACCTGGCTGAAAGGGGGGGAATGATGCATACTCCACCTGGCTGAAAGGGGGGGGGGGGTGATGCATACTCCACCTGGCTGAAAGGGGGGGGAATGATGCATACTCCACCTGGCTGAAAGGGGGGGGAATGATGCATACTCCACCTGGCTGTGAGCAACACAGAGAAAGGAGACAGAGGATGGGCACTCACAATGCACTCAACCCCTCTGCATACATTGGGTGATGGCATGCAAAACAGGCCATGAGAGCCATGAGCATATACTGGTTGCATTGTGTGAATCAATTAGTGCATGTAGAAGTGAGCCGAAGTAACAGTTGGATGCAAGCCATGGTGGCACATCATGTTCTTGATCAGACGACATGACTGACACATACATTCTCGCCTACATACAGGTGATGCAGGCTATCCCCTGAAGAGGTGGCTCCTTACACCAGTCCGGAACCCGCAGAACCAGCACGAGGAGGACTTCAACCGTGCACATACACGTACTCGTGTGGTCATAGAGCAGACATTCGGCCTATTGAAGGCACGGTTCCAAAGCCTCAGCAGGTCAGGTGGGGCACTCCTGTACCACCATGAGAAGGTGGCAAAGATCGTCCTGGCATGTGTCATGCTACACAATATGTGCGTCAGACGGAATGTGCCCCTGCCCCCTGACGCAGAACTGCAACCACCTGAAGATGAGGATGAGGAGGGTGCAGATGGGGCGGCACCCCATGGAGGAGGCGACGCACAGGAGGGGCGTGCAATGCGCCAAAGTATCATCGACCACTGCTTCTAGCACACACGGCTGGTGTGAATCACATGGAGACTGCACTTGGGGCACTGTGTGTCTCTGGGACATGCACACTGTGGACTGTACACCAATAAAGCACACATACGCAATGAAAATGTCCACACATTTCATTTTGGGAAAGAAAAAAGTGTATTTAAACTATGAAACGTCGTGACACACCCCCTCCCCCCTCCCCCCTCCCCCCTGTACACCCCAACACACCCCCTCCCACCTCCCCCCTGCACACCCCAACACACCCCCTCCCCCCTCCCCCCTGCACACCCCAACACAGCCCCTCCCCCCTGCACACCCCAACACACCCCCTCCCCCCTGAACACCCCAACACACCCCCTCCCCCCTCCACCCTGGAATCACTACAAAGGTGCGGTAGTGTCTGTGCAGCAGGGTGTGCAGTAGTCCTGCTCGACTGTCAAGCCACTAATGTGAATCCCCTCCCCTGGCCCCCGGGGCACCCCTGCCCGTGCTGTGTAGATTGCGCCCTGATCTGCGGATGGGGCTGCTCTGTGCCGAGCTGGTTGATGAGGAGGGTCCGGCCTGCACATCTGGACGCATGTCCCTGATGGTCTGAACAAGTTCTGTGAGGACATTGCGCACAGCCGTGAGTTCCGTGCATATGTCCTTTGTGGAGGACTCAATGGCAGCTGTGACTCGGTCTGCCAACCTCTCCATGCCATCCCTTGCCACCCCACACTGTGCAACATGTTCGTTGAGGAGGGCGGATAGCTGCTGCTGGCGGGTAACTATATCTTCAAGTGTCTGCTGGTTCCGCTGGCCCATGCCCAGTGGCATTTGCATGTCCATTGGGCTGCTCCCCTCAGGCTGGGGGGATGGGGTGGCTGGCCAATCCTCGGCCTCCGACTGCCCCTGTGTGGCATCCGCCTGCAGGGGGCTTAGGGATGTGCAGGGGGAATGTGGCTGGGCAGTGGGCCTTTCCTCATCGATGACCTCGATGCTGCCTGCCTCACTGTCGGAGGTTGCCGCTATGGCAGCGATTTCACCCAGGGTGCTGCTTGCAGCAGAGCCTGTCCCTTCAGTGGGCATGACTAGTGACATGTGCGGCGCTGCTGCTGGGTCTGTGTTTGCTGTTGTGGGGGCTGGCACTTGCCTGTCCTCTTCCCCAGGCAGGGTTTGTGGCTGCTGGTGTGTTTCCTTTAGGACGGCTGAGGTGGATGCCTGTGGCCTGGCCCTCTTGGTGGATCTGGATGCAGTGTTGTCCTCTTCCTGGAGGTCTGTGTCAGATCCTGTGGTGGAGCAAAGGAGGGATATTGTTATTGATGGGTCCGCGGACATTGACCGTGCATTGTGAGGGATGACATCTATACAGTGGGTACATGCAGCACATTTCAGGCAGGGGCATACAGGTTTTGTGCCTTTTGTGTGGAGGTAGCATGGTGGTATTTGTGTGCCAGCAGTTAGGGTGTGCATGCTGCATGTGTACAGGGTGGAGTCTGGATGTGTCTGTGGACATTCACCTGCCGATGTTTTGCATATGCACTATGGGGCTACATGGTACTTATAGGACTTTGTTGAGTTTAGCATGGCTTGCTCTGGCCACCTACCTGCATCTCTGAGGTCGGCACTCCTCTCTCCATCCCTCCGACACCTTGGATGCTCTCCATCCCGATGGTGGATGCACATATTTCCTCCCATGCTTGCAGCTTTATGGGCGATTCGGATCCACCCCCAGTTGACGTGCCTAGGTTCCAGTTAGCTGAGAGGATGCTTCGGACACAGAGCCTCAAGTCGTCCCAGCGCTTTCTGCACTGCTGGGCAGTGCGGGGTACGGCCCCCACTGCACTCACACACTGTGCCACTAGGGCCCATATGGCCTTCTTTTTCGCTATTGCCGGCCTTGTCATCTGCGCGGAGAATACAGCTGCAGCATTTTCTTGCAGGGTCTCTGCGAGCATGGTTAGTTCCTCCTTTGAGAAACGTTCTTGGCGCTGCCGGTCACATGCTTTTCTAATGGGCATTTTTACTTGGCTAATTGGGTGGGTGATGGGTGTGGATAGGTGTCAGGGTTGGATCAGGTATGGTTGTGGAGGATGGCAATGGATTGTGTTTTTAAAGATGGCCGCCGTGCAGTTTCCCGTTCCGCCGCGATGACGCTATTTCTGGTTCCGCCTATTTATGGTGACCGCTAATTACGGTGACCGCTAATTGTGGTCGCTGCTATGGTGTGAGTGGCGGTAGTGCTCCTTGCGCGGCGTGCGATGGCGGTAAGGGCCGTTTTTGGCCCATTTACGCCATGCTGTACTTTACATTAACGCCATGGCGTAATGCACGTGCCCGATGGGTCGGAATATGCCGCACTCTACGCCATCGACCCACGGCGTAAACGTTGATTACGCCATGGCGGTAAT
Organism: Ambystoma mexicanum; assembly: GCF_040938575.1. Lineage (NCBI taxonomy): Eukaryota > Metazoa > Chordata > Amphibia > Caudata > Ambystomatidae > Ambystoma > Ambystoma mexicanum. The sequence goes on along the minus strand of NC_090933.1, from coordinate 769,144,169 downwards.
GTTCGGTACTTACCGCCAGGGTCGTAATGAGGCCCATTATGTTTGTTTTAATTCAGTCCTTTGTGTCTTATTTTATTTAAAAAGGCAGTTAGGGTGTCTGCGGACAGCGCACCTGTCCTGATGTCCATAATTGGCAAAATGGGGGTGTCCTAAGGACACTATACCCATCCGTATTATCCTCAAGCAAGATGGAACTGTCCTTAGAACACACGCGGTTTCCGTGATGTCTGTAATTAACAAAAATGGAGGTGTCCTAAGGACACTATAATTGTCGGTACTGTCCGTACACCATCTACGCACATGTGCACCACACACATAAATCCTACCAACATCACGCCTGTCCGTAACTGTCTGTCTCACGTGTGTCACACTTTTAATTCTTTCAGAACCCGAACACTGTCCGTAGAACACCCGCACGGCCATTCATGTGCATTTGGTGTCCTGCGGACACCCGTTCTCTTCGCAGACATGTTCGCAACATCATCAAGTGACCACACCCACGCTGAGCGTGTGTCCTGATTTGCAGACACTGTCTGGGTCCTCGAACATTTTAAAAGTACTTTTTTAGACAATCCAAAGTATTTGACAGTAAAAATCCACCATTGCACATGTCCCAGACAATGACCCTGGCTTTCTACATACTTCTTGGAACTTTTTGAGACTTTTAGGGGTGTTTGATCTGTCCGCAGACCACGCGGGTGTCTGTGAAGCGTGCACCAGCACCTCTATAAAAGGCCACACCCCAGAGCTGATCCTCATTATGCTTCTGGCTATTGCAAATTGAGTTTTGCTGCCTTTGCTGATCTGACTTTTGATTTGAGATCATCTCAACCCTGATGGCATCAACGGCTGCTGCTGCTACATCTGCCTCAGCACCACCCCCAACCCCTCCACCACCATCACGTCCCCAAGGGCCTGCAGAGGGGAACAGGCGTGAGGGTGTAGAGGAGGATGTAGAGGATGAGGTAGTGGAAGTCCCTACTAGCAGCAATTGCCGTGAGTCTTGGGTGTGGTGGTTGTTTACCATTCATGGTGATGTACCAAAAGCACGTGCGAACAAGGTCACCTGCAACCAGTGCAAAATGGTGGGAGGCCTGGTTCGTACAGCTTTGGTACAACATCCATGAAGCGACACCTGAGGTCGTTCCACGGTGGGGCCATTCGCAAAGTTGTACCTTGTGATGAATATAGTAGGTTGAGTTCCTCTACCACATGCTCCGTTTCTGCTCCTCTCACCACAAGAGACATTCCAGACGGAGAGCGCATCCCTCCAGCTGCCTCACAGGCCATTCACGATGCTGTTGACCCTTACCTTTCGAGGGTCACAATATTGTGTATGTACTGCGACGCAGTACTCTGCAGGGATAGAGTCTTCGAAGTGCTTTCGAGACTTCGGTCAAGGAGAACGAGAAGACCTGCTACCTACCTAAGTAAGGCCCACCCTACATCTTCTCTCTCACCCTGCCCTTTCTTATCCCCGTGGTTGGTGTCCCTTCCTTACTCTCCTTTCCCCTCCTCTCCTAGTGTATCGTGTGTAAAAAACCACTAAAAAACAAAATAAATATAAAACAACAAAACCCCCCAAAAACAGCTCTTTTCAGAGCCACCTTTCACAGTTTAAAAATAGAAGTGGCAAATAAATGGTGCAGGGCCTGTGCATTTTTTAAAACTCCACGGACAGTCTGCAGACATCTAAAATTTTGGGGTGCTGCCCTAGCAAACACATTGCACTTTTCTCTGGGAGGAAGTGGTGGCTGTAAAAAGAGCCTTTTGGTGGTGTTTTTGTGTGTTTGAAAAACTTGAAATGGTCAACATCTACTGCAAAATAGATGGCTGTAATTCCAAAAAAGGTTGCAATGCATTTTGTACATTTCTCAGAAAAATCTGATTGCCAGCATAAGATGGACTCCATCTCTGCGAAAAATGTTTGTGCTACAAAACATAATATTTTTATTGTGAAAAGAGGACATGCCAACATCTCTTACAAAGACACAAACAGCCTTATTGACATTGTGCCTCGCTTTCTCCATTTGTGGACCAAATGAAGAAGAACGCAGCCACATTTGTCTTTGCGCAATACGAGAAAAGATTACTTGGGAATTTGAAAACATGTCCATGACCTTCCTAAGTCATTCTTTCATTGCAAATTGCAATGAAATTCCAGGCACATGTCCTAAACTGTTTCCTCCACAATGAATTATAATTATGTCTGGATGATGCCCTAACTCCAAAGTAGCACAGAGAGGTACCAATTCCAGCCACTTCATTCCACGCACCCCATGCCAGTGCACTTCCACATGACGGAATCCAAGATCTGTAGCTACTCCACAGCGTTCTGCATGCACCCCCAACCAATGCATACGTCAGTCTCCCAAAAATCCAGATAATCTGTTTTCTGAAACACACAGCCATAGCTATCTGTTCTTCTCTCAGGAAAAAGACTTTCTGACAAACTCTCTCCTTACACAACACACCCAGTAAACTTTACTGACCAATCCCTTGCTCTGCTCTTTCTCATTTGTATGCCTCTCCACCCCAAAATCCCTGTATGTAATACGCGATGTCCGCGGACCACCGCCATGTTCGCGGACATATCGTAACTTGGACAGCCCTTCTACCATTTCCACTTCACTCTCTGTGCCATTCCCTCATTGGATACAGCTAAGCAGTCACACAACCATCCACCATCCACATCCAAGACCTTTACATCTAACTCCATCATCATAGTTCAGCACTTCAAATGTACTGTTGATCACTCTGAGTACAAGTCTCATATCATTGGAAAGCACATACTACAAAAACTACTGTACATGTCTCCAAGATTTCTACTTGCAGCTGCATGCATATCCACATGCATGAATACAAACTACAGGTATGCATATTTTCTGCACAGTACAGGTACAACTCTTATGAATGCATATAAACAGAGTAACTGCCATTTAACCTGTATAACATATAAAATGAACTTACTGTCATTTCTCCCATCTGCTATAATCAACTGTCACTTCCAAACCTATCTGCTATCTATTTATTTTTTACACACACAGCTAACTAAAAAATTATAATATTAAAAGATGGGAGAAATAACAGTATAATTGTAGAACAAAAACTTAGTAGTGTATTATAAAATTACACACAGCCAGGATAAGGTCATGCATCTTTATGCACTCACACAGATAGACACTATCATTGAAAAGCTCCCAGCTGAAATAACATCACTACCTGCAAATCACCTCCTTCTGCTTTATTACACACACCTTCACAATTGCATACATTCCAATGCTTTTCTATAAAGTTTCTGCCATTTACCTTATAAAAAATTGCAAAATAAGTATATCATTATTTCTTCTATCTCCTAACATTCAATAACACAGCCTTGAGAAACCAAGTGAGTTTCATACACTTACTATTCTACTCATTTACAAAGCATGTTGAACTAACATATTTAAAGTAAAATATAAAGGCTGCACATAGTCAAAGGAAATTGCATGCACACGCTATGTTCAGATATCAAACAAGAATACTACTACAAAAACATAAAAATCAATGTCTAAATTAACATTAGTGCTATAAACACACAAAATTACTAACTTCGTTCCTTTACAATGGCAGTGAAGGCCACTCTCTTGAAAAGCAGCAGCATATGAAGTACAAACAACAACTCAGAAGAAACCTGATCTCCACACAAAAAGTAAATACAATACTACCATAATATTCTTACTGTTACTCGAACACACTGTGGGGTTGATTCCTGGTATTTGTGCGCCAAAAAACAGAGATTTGTGCACCATTCTGCCCACAAATCCCAATTTTATAAACAGGGATTTGCAGGCAGAATGGGGCAGAAATCCCTGTTTTACGGCACACAAATGACATAACTGAGCCTCTAGAATATTAGTATTGCAGAACAAAGAACTGTTTTAATTCTATACCATTAGATTTAGTATTTGTGCTTCTCCTCACCACTAGCTTACTTTCAACTGTCATCTGAACCCCAGTATAGTAACACACAAATAGAAGAATAACCTTCTCAACCAGTTGTAGCTGCCCATTGCACAGACACTTCCACATACTTCCTTTCCATCATACTCAGACACTCATGCACACAGCACACATACATTGCAGAACAGCCCAAACCATACCTTCTTTTTTTTCAACAGACCTCAAAGAATGCCTACCAAAAAGCAAGTTTGTAGAAAGCAATGCAGAAGTAGAGCAAATGAAAATAAAAGTGTCAAAAATAAGCATCCATCTCTAGCAGAATTTGTACTAAAAGTTCAAACAAAAGATCTAATAGAGTCATTAAGCGAAACAAAACAAGCTTACAGTACAAAAACGTTCCCTCCTCTTTCAAAATGTAAAACGAAAAAGGAAGTGATTAGCAAGAATTCAGCTACCACTTCTGCTAACAGTGCTCCTGTAAATCTTGATGTAGTGGCAAGTAACCATACCAAAAGAAAAAATGTTCCGCCACAGAGACCTTCAGAATCTTATAAAAACAGGAGCCAAATCATGCACAAGCCTTAAAACCTACCATAGAAAATTAATATAAGAAGCTCTCATAGACAGTGCAATCCTTTTCAAAACGAAGTTATTTATTTTAGTATTAATCATAATGAAACCACTAACAAAACTAACTACTAAATTACAAAAAATACTTCTCAATAAACTGAATGTCAACAAAAATAACTTCTTAAATATCTGTGGAGGTGAATGGAGTCACACCACAAGCACAGAACCATATTTCAATGAGGAAGCATACAAACAAAAGCAAACAAACACAATTTCCATAGCAGTGGACAAGGGTATGAACAACTTAATAATATCACAATGGAACAAGAAATACTGCTTACAAAAATATCTCCAGAAACCTCAGGATCACCTCTCCATTTGACTGAACCAGAACGTCCAGTATACAAATGGCCATCCACGTTAATGTGTAACATTGCCAAAAAATCTTTCAAATCTTTACACCAGTTCCTCGATCAGTATGTGAAAGGCAAAGACAAAATCAAAATGAAACTACTACAAAATATGGATACCTGTCCAGTGCTCAAATACACAGGACTACAAGGACATTCATTAGCCTGCATTTCAGGACCTATTTGCAAAAGCACCTTACATCATCCAACTATAAGAAATCTAGTCTATAAACTATACTATGCTAAAAATCCTGCTTTAGCACTCGCCATTTTAAATAACAATCTGCTACGTGGTACAGCGAAAGACCTACTTGAAGAAATAGAGCATATCCAGAGAAAATATTTTGGAAGTGAAAGACACTTACAAAATGCAATAGCCTTACAACAGACTAGCAACAATTGTACAGATGGCAACCTTCTACTACACACATACAAAAAAGAAATACTAAAATTTAAAAGTACATCCGCTGAAGTACTAAACAATGTGTGTGTGTGTTGCCGCAGAACTTTTCATAAAAGTAACACAAAACCTGTAGATGTAACTTACGAAATATAAGACAATGAAGATTCCAAATGGTTTGAATTAGCTCTCTACCTTATAGCAGAAAACACATTCGAAATAACTGACACCTTAATACTTTTCAGTCACGTGCTATCACAAATAACTTGGATTTATTCCCACTACCAAATCCCCTGCAACAACTCAATTTATATGAGAGCATCATAATTCAAACAGTGCACACATTTCAAGCAATAATATGCCTTGAACCAAAAACAGCAAAATTATCTCCCTCTGAATTGGTGATAGGCATTTGTGGCAAAGTAGTTTATTTACCATTAGATCTAAAAGAAAATGTGCACACTCTGGGAGTGCAACGTCCAATAGAGCAATCTTTAATTGTCTTAGTAAATGGTGTACCTACAAAAGACAAAATAAATTGGCAGCAACTCGTAGACTTACATAAAGTTAGACAAGAGTTGCAATATCTAAAAGACAATAATGAATACTACAGAGAAATGAATATTGAAGAAAACTTAAGGGAAACAACTGAAATAATTCAATAGTCACCAGAAACTGGTCAATTTAAACTTCTAGATCCTGCTACAGTATCAAATATTTTAGACCATTATACAATTCAATCATTACACTCTAATGACACCATAGATGATGCACTAGAAACATACAAAATGAGACAAACCGTAGGTTCACCAATCATCATATGTGAAAAAAGTATAGAAGCACATGCTTTTCCTGGGCTGTTTCCTACTGACAAAGGAGGAAGGTACGATGATAGACCCACTCAGATAACAGCATCAGAATACCGCTCATTACGAATGTATTCTGAAGATCCCAGATTTAGACAAAATGTGGAATAAATATTCCACCTACTCTTTGAAAGTGAACTAGAAACTCTATGTTATGGAGTTGCACACAGATTGAAATCAGGAACCCACTTTCAAAATATGTCAGCTACGCACTTACTACAAAAAGTGCAAGAAAAAGATAAGGTTTTACAATCAAGCATTACAAATATGTTAGCAATCATGCGTGGTACTAAAGAGTACTGGCTCCTACATCACAGAGATATACGTTGTATGATAAGAAACCTTGGCCCACCCACTTGGTTTGTTACCTTAAGTTGTGCAGAATATGCATGGAAAGATTTAAATGATTTCCTACGCATATCAAACAAAAACAAAACAAACATAGATATACTAACACCTGGAGAACTTTGCTCTCTAGATCCTGTTAATGTTTCAAGATATTTCCATCATTGTTTCATTGCTATGCTACACTTTATTTGTAATAAAACTGTTCCTCCCCTTGGAGAAGTGCAACACTTCTTTTGGAGAAAAGAATACCAAGCCAGAGGAGCACCACATATCCACATGCTTTTATGGATTAAAGATGCTCCTAAATTTGGTCAAGACAGTGATGCCACTGTTTTACAGTTTATCGAAAAATATGTCACTTGTGAAATTCCATCAGAAGCAACAAATAGTGATCTTCATTCACAAATTGTACAATTTCAGAGACACAAATGTGGCAAATATTGTCATCACAAATACAAAAACAAAGGGAAATACACCAAATGCTGCTTTGGTTTCCCTAGACCAGTTACAGAAACAGTTGCAATGTGAACAACTTCATGTCTTCAGTTAGACATAGAGCCTCATTACACGGTAGGCGGTAAGGGTTTACCGGTACCAGTAAGGGCACCGGTAAACCCTTACCACCTTACTACGGGGTCCCTTTGCGGGACCCGACCTTAACGGCTGCTGTAGACCAGCCGTTAAAGGTTAAAGTTGGGACCCGCAAAGGGACCTTGGTGCTAATTATGGTACCGCAATTTGCGGTACTGCAATTAGCTCCTTCCCCATTCCCATTGAGCCCTGTGGGGCAAAAATGGGAATGGGGAAGGGACATGGAGAAAGGGGAATTACCACCCTGCCAACCTTGGAATGGGGTGGTAATTCCCCTTTTCTCCATGGTGGTACCGGTATGGTACCGGCGGCAACCATGGTGCTAATAGTACCATGGTTTACCACATAACGTGTAATGAGGCCCATAGTGTTGAAGGTAAATCACCTAAGAACACATATTACATAAAAAGAACAGAAGAAGCAAAATATATCAACGATTACAATGCAATCATTGCCCTCTTATGGAATGCAAACATAGATGTGCAGTACATTGCAGACAATTCCACTGCAGTTGCACGACATGTTACAGCCCACTTAACCAAAGCAGAAAAAAACAGCGCTTCAAGACCTCTGGAATGACATATAATCAGACAAAACACTGTCTCAGAAATTGTACAGCTTAGGCATAAAAATGCTGTTTCATAGAGAATGTGGCTGCTATGAAGCTGTAGATCATTTAACCGGTACTGCTTTGTATGGAAAATCTGAAAATATAGTATGGCTAAGTGTTGGTCCTGCTAAATCTAGAAAAAGAGTTCTCAAATCATACAGCGACATACAAAAAATAGCCAAAAATGATCCCAACAGCCAAGACATTTTGAAAAACAATTTACTCGACACATACTACCAAAAGAGGAGTACCACTTTGGAAACCATATGTCTATACCACATAGCCCAAAGCTTCACATACAAAAATAATATAAAACCCGATGAAAAAAGGTAGATAAAGAGTGACAAATTGTGAAGGCAGCTTAGTGAAACTTACCAAACCAAGCTTAATTAATAATATCAAATTGTGGTTAAAAACTCCTCAACATAAAGAACTATATTACATGTCCCTGCTACAACTTTTTTAAACCATGGAGAAAAGAAGAAGAGATACTAGATAAAGACGCTTACAAAGCAATTGAAAGCACTATAACCAATGTAAACTTTACACAGTACAAAACAATGTTGCACAATGAACAGCAACACGAAGAAGAACTCCAGGCCCAACTAGATAAGGACACTCCCGACAGTAGTCAACCTTCTGTAACAGGAAGCCAAGAACCACTGGGACAGCCACAAATAGCAAATGAGGCAGAATTAGCTATGACAGAAGTTGAAAACACCATGTGTCACTATGAAGAAAATACAGAAGACTTAACTGTACTACAATCAAAACTGAAAGAGCAGCGTAGCATTTTTCAAGAAGTAGCAAAAGAAATTGCACATGGTATAAAGCATGAAAATAAAGAATGTACCTGCCAAAATTACAAACCTATTATACTATACGTCAGTGGTGAAGCTGGTTCAGGCAAAACACTCTTAATAAAAATCATCAGCAAGTTCCTTCAACAATTGACAAACAACAAACTGTCAGCTGTTGTAACTGCCCCCACAGGTTTAGCTGCCTACAACACCGATTACTACTCCTTCCAGTAGAACACCAAAACACATTAGAATATTACAAACTTTCAACAGAAGCTGCAAGGAACTACGCAGAGTATTAAAACAAATGAAAATGCTACTAATAGATGAAGTGAGCATGGTCTCCAACCTAATGTTGGCTTTTATTCACCTCAGATTAAAAGAAGTACTTAAAACAAACTATGAAAAGCTCTTTGGAGGAAAACAATTTATTGTTTTCAGAGATTTTCTTCAATTGACACCAGTGAAAGGTGAACCTATTTTTAAAACCTTAGGACACAAACTCTGCCGTAAAACTGTTGGCAGCATAGTAAATGTCAACCTTTGGCAACATTTCCAATACAGAGAATTAACAGAAAACATGCGCCAATCTGCAGACCTCACTTACGCCAACATTTGAAAAAGTATTAGAGTTGGTGTACTATCTCAAGAAGCGGAAGCAATATTAAAAACCCAGCACATCCATGCACTTCATGGCCATAATTCATGTGCTACTGATGTCATGGAACAATTAGCACACAAAATGTAAATTTTATGTCCTTGATGACAACTCTTGCAAGCTGTTCCAAATTAAATGAAACAATGTTGATAAAAGAAATGCAACCAATATTTGAAATTTGCTCCACAGACAAACTGGACATAAATGGTATGACATAACCCATGTGTCAACCAGCCACAACAGGACTAAATACCTTAGAAAATTCTGTCTCCAACAATTCTATCTCTAACACAGGTGGTTTGGAGAAAATATAAAAATTATCTTTAAACTGTAGAGTAATGCTTAAACGTAACCTTGACGTGGAGCAAGGACTAGTTAATGGAGCACTGGGTACAGTTGTTGGCTTTCAAACATACCCACGTGACAACAACATTCAGTTTGTCAATATTCTCTTTGACAAACTTTCAGAAGTAAAAAGGATAGGGCGCTCAACAGCTCGATTCCTTCTTTTCAAAGACATGTATGTATGCAGAGAACAATGTTCTCTAACTCTAGCATACGCAGTCACCATTCACAAATCACAAGGTCTTACACTAGATAAAGCATTGATAGATATTGGGAACACAGTCTTCAAAGAAGGCCTGAGCTACTTTAGCACTATCACGCTTATATACACTTGACGGTCTATTTCTAATCAACTTTGATGCAAGTAAAGTAAACGCTGATATTCCTTGCATTTTACAATACAATAGACTACGTTTACTATACACCCCCATCTAAAAACATATCCTGTTCCACAAAAAGCAAAACGTTGTAAAAGAAAACTACTTCAAACAGAAATGCAACAGGATCTCACTGCAAATCCTCCAAAGCGAGCCTCTGGCCTTTGGCCATGCACCCAAGACTCTGGGCCCTGGCCACAACCACCGCAGCACATCACATCCATAGATCACACCCATCGAATAAAACATTTTAACTATGCTATATGGGAATTTTTTATGTCCGCGGACACCGCGTGTTTTCTAAGAACAGTTTTATTTTGCTTGCGTACAGCACAGACAAGTATAGTGTCCTTAGGACACCTCCATTTTGTTTAATTACGGACATCCCGGACACCGTCCATGTTCTTAGAATAGTTTAAATTTGCCTGCGGACAGTACGTACAGGAATAGTGTCCTGTGGACACCTCCATTTTGTTTAATTACGGACATCCCGGACACCGCGCGTGTTCTTAGAACAGTTTCAACTTGCCTGCAGACGGTACAGACAAGGATAGTGTCCTTAGAACACCTCCATTTTGTTTAATTATGGACATTCCGGACACCTCCCGTGTTCTAAGAACAGTTTCATTTTGTTTGCGTATAGCACGGACAAGTATAGTGTCCTTAGGACACCCCCATTTTGACTAATTACGGACAACCCGGACAGCGCGGCTGTCCACGGACAAGATGAACACAATGGGGGTGCCTGCCACCTAAATAAATACAGCATTTGACCCATCTCTTACTCCTCCACCCTCCCCAAACACTCTTACACACCAACACACTTGCCAAAGTTGTATTTTTCCCCATTTGTCACCACGCTGTCCGCGGATGTCCAGGGATCTAAGATGGCGGGCACATCGAAACAATCTGATGCACTTCACGCTCTTCACAACCAAATCAGCGAACACATTGCATGTCCGCACACATGACGCGAACCGATCAGCCAATCGGTGTGCTGTCCGCGGAGCGAGCAGGAAAATGTGTCCACGGAGCGGACATAGATATCACAAATTTTTTGTGACCTACTTTTTGATTGTTTTAAAAATAACTACTGGACTGATTTTCCATAGATTTACAAAAGCATACTTTCAGGGCCAAGCCGCTGCTCCTGCCACAAATCTGGTGAAAATCCGTTCAGCGGTTTGGGCTGTAGGCGTGAGCAAAGTATTTTCCCCATTCAGTCTATGGGAAAAAAATAAGTTTTGGAAACCCCCCCCCCCCCTATGACTTTGCCCCTCCTGGACCAAACCTTTGCAAAAGAATTAAGAGTGGGCCATATACTTTTTTTTTGCAAAGTTTGGTGAGGATTCGTACATGAAGAGAAAAGTTATAAGCCGCCAAAAAAGTGTTCTTCCTATGGGATTAGAAACTTAACCATTACTACACAGCCACTACTGTGGCTGTGTAATATTAACAACACGGTAGTGGCTGTGTAGTTACGGTTAAGTTGCTGTTTCCATAGGAAGAGCACATTTTGGGCGGCTTATAACTTCGCTCCCCCTGGACGAATCCTCACCAAACTTTGCAATAAACGTATATGGGCCACTCTGAATTCTTTTGCAAAGTTTGGTGAGGTTTGATCCAGGAGGGGCAAAGTTATAGGGGGTCTTTAAAACATCTTTTGTTCCCATAGAGTGAATGGGGGAAAAACTTTCTGCACACCTACAGGCCAAACTGCTGGATGGATTTTCACCAAATGTGCAGCAGGATGGGGACCTTGGTCCCGAAAGTGTGCTTTTGTACATTTGGAGCCAATCTGTCCAGTAGTTTTCTTTAAAATGACAAAAAAGTATGTCTCAAAAAATTAGTGATATCTATGTCCGCTCCACGGTCACACTTCCCTGTTCTTTCCGCGGACAAGATACCGATTGGCTAAGGGGCTCGCGTCATGACCGTGGACACGCGACGTGTCCGCTGATTGGCTGGAGTGAGGCGTGATGTGCATCACATTGTTTGGATGCGCTCGACATCTTGGATTCGCCGACAGCAAGGTGAAATACTGTTTCGGAAAGTGTTTTGGGGTGTCCGAGTGCTTGGGAGGTTCAGAGAGTAAGAGATGGGTGAAATACTGTATTTGTTTAGGCGGCAGGTGCTAATGATGTATTCGCCATGCCCGCCCTGTCCGGGATGTTTGTAATTACTGAAAATGAGATGTCTCATAAGGATAGTACTTCTGTCCGTGCTGTGCGCAGGAAACTTGAAACTGTTCTAAGGACACGCGTGGTGTTAGCGAATATTAAAATTGAGTACATGCCGTAGTTAACCTTTTTGTTTCTATGGGTGTGGTACTGACTTATAAGCCGCCATGGGTGTGATATGCTGTGGTGGTTGTGGGCAGGACCTAGAGTCTTGGGTGCATGGCCAAACGCCATGCACCTAAGGACAAAGTTATAAGCACTGCAGTTATAAGGCACCATGGGTTCTATATAGTGCGGTGGTTGTGGGTAGGGCATAGAGTTTTGGGTGCATGGCTGCAGGCCGTGGGCCATACACCAAAGAGTCTAGGCCCTGCCCACAACCACCGCAGCATATCACATTCATACATCACACCCATACAATCGAATATCTATCTAGTAGGTGTGGGCAGAGCCTAGAGTCCTGGGTGCAAATTGAGTATATGCTGCAGTTAAAATGTTTCATTCTATGGGTGTGCTAATGATTTACAAGCCACCATGGGTTTGATATGCTGCGGTGGTTGTGGGCAGGGCCTAGAGTCTTGGGTGCATGGCCGTAGGCCATACTCCCAAGACTCTAGGCCCTGGCTACAACCACTGCAGCATATCACAGCAATAGATACACCCGTAGTATCGCATATCAATCAGGTGGTTGTGCGGAGGGCCTAAGTTATAAGCCCTGGAGTTATAAGCCACCATGGGTTTTATATACTGCACACCCATACATTCGAATATCTATGACCATACACCCAAGACTCTAGGCCCTGGTCACAACCACCATAGCATATCATAGCTATAGATACACCCGTAGTATCGAACATCACCAATGAGTTATAAGCCACCATGGGTTTTATATCCTGCACACCCATACATTCAAATATCTATGGCCATACACCCAAGACTCTAGGCCCTGGCCACACCCACCGCAGCATATCACAGCTATAGATACACCAGTAGTATCGAACATCGATCAGGTGGTTGTGGGGAGGGCCCAGAGTCTTGAATTTACACATAGTGAATTTACAAGCCACAATGGGTGTGATATGTTGTGGTGGTTGTGGCCAGGACTTAGAGTCTTGGGTGCATGGCCAAAAGCCATGCACCCAAGAACAAAGTTATAAGCACTGGAGTTATAAGCCACCATGGGTTTTATATACTGCACACCCATACATTTGAATATCTAAGGCCATACACCCAAGACTCTAGGCCCTGGCCACAACCACCGCAGCATATCACAGCTATAGATACACCCGTAGTATCGAACATCGATCAGGTGGTTGTGGGGAGGGCCTAGAGTCTTGGGTGCATGACCAAAGGCCATACACCTAAGAACAAAGTTATAAGCACTGTAGTTATAAGCCAACATGGATTTTATATACTGCACACTCATAGATTCGAATATCTATGGCCATACATCCAAGACTGTAGGCCCTGGCCACAACCACCGCAGCATACCACAGCAATAGATACACCCGTAGTATCGAACATTGATCAGGTGGTTGCGGGGAGGGCCTAGAGTCTTGGGTGCATGGCCAAAGGCCATGCACCAAAGACCAAATTTATACGTAGTGAAGTTATAGCCACAATGGGTGTGATATGCTGTGGTGGGTGTGGCCAGGACCTAAGAACAAAGTTATAAGCACAGAAGTTATAAGCCAACAGGGTTTTCATATACTGCACGCCCATAGATTCGATTATCTATGGCCATACACCCAACACTCCAGGCCCTGGCTACAACCACCGCAGCTTATCACAGCTATAGATACACCGGTAGTATTGAACATCGATCAGGTGGTTGTGGGGAGGGCCAAGACCAAATTTATACATAGTGAAGTTATAAGCCACAATGGGTGTGATATGCTGTGGTGGTTGTCGGCAGGACCTAGAGTCTTGGGTGCATGGCCATGCACCCAAGACCAAAGTTATAAGCACTGCAGTTATTAGGCACCATGGGTTTTATACAGTGTGGTGGTTGTGGGCAGGACGTAGAGTTTTGGGTGCATGGCCACAAGCCATAGGCCGTAGGCCATACACTCAAGACTCTAGGCCCTGCCCACAACCTCCGCAGCCTATCACACTCATACATAACACCCATACAATCAAATATATATCTGGTAGGTGTGTGCAGGGCCTGGAGTCCTGGGTGCAAATTGAGTGTATGCTGCAGTTAAAATGTTTCATTCTATGGGTGTGCTAATGATTTATAAGCCACCATGGGTGTGATATGCTGGTGTGATATGCTGTGGTGGTTTTGGGCAGAACCTAGAGTCTTGTGTGAAATTATACTTACTGTTTAATTTGTTCAGATTTTACATATTTCTTACATGACTAGTACTTGGAGGAAATATTCTTTTTCAATTTCTGTGATAAAAGAAAAGAGCATGTTAGTGTTTGTATTTTATAAAGACTTATTACATTGCATAATAGACAGTTTAGCTTTTTTTTACCCTCATATTTAGTTTACAAACCAGAGTACTGTGCATTTTGCTCAGTTTCTGTGTTTGTTTTTCAAATCATTGGGCCTGGGGGAAAAAACCCTTGTTGGATAAAAAAAACCCCTTTCTTTGCTACGCTACAAACTACTTCTTTGTTTCCTTTGAGTGTTCACTTGTTTCTGATTAATGTTCTGTATGTTGGCTTGTTGCATATTTTTTAAACAGTTACCTGTTGGCGTATTATAACTGTGTATTTATGGTTAAAAATCAGTGGTATTCATTTATCTGTGTGGTTGTTATACACTCTTGGGCAGTTAGATACCTGTTGGCGTATTCAAACTGTTTATAGTCTTTTAATTGAATTTTTGTTAATGCCGAAGTAAACATTAGTTATTACATTTTGGCTTTAAGAAGATTAAATACGCATTTGTAAGATTTGCTGGTAATCTCTACTTTAGAGTAATGCTACTATCATTACATTCGAACCATCCACATTTCTTTTTAATATATGCAATGTAGTGACGTGCATTGGTTGTGGCTCCTGCGTAGTAGATTATACCTATTGTTGTGAAGGTTTTCTTACCAAGTGACACTTGACCGTGTGTGAATCCAGTCAGCTTACAGTTGTTTTTGGTACCATCTGCATTGTAACTTAGAAGCATTAGTATTATGTAGTTACTGTGTGTTTGTATCAGTAAGGTGGAGCGATTATCTGAATTGCAGATAGTACATAATCTGCCATGGTTTGCATTTTGTAGAAGTTGCTGAAATGGAATGGATTCACAATTAGGTATGGATACTACACAAATCGCTCATTAGGGATTTGTTCCTGTGTCACATTGTTACAGAGAGTGCATGTATGTTTCCACATGTATGACATCTGGAAGATTTCATTTATAGGTATGTTTTTGTTTTCGAGTACTTGTAGTAAGTACATTAGAAATTCTTGTGGATCTTCTTGTGAGTTTATACTGAATCTCACCATTCCAGCACAGTAGTCAAATTCTTGTCTTATTTCATGAACACTATACGTGTTGTCAGGATTGTTAGTTGCGTTTCTATGAAGGACTAACATTTGCAAACACAATTGGTCTGTACTGTGTAAGTAAATGTTGTTAACAATTGGTGGCAATTGAAATAGAATATTCATTGCTACATTTGCATAGCAACTTACACCAGTTTCATTTGAAAATTTGAATGGACCAGATAGTTCTGTGTCCGATTGATTTTTTCGGAGTGTCTGTTCCTTCTTTGAAGAAGTACCTGATTTACTTTCACTAATAGGTTCTTCTTTGCTTGTGGTATTAGAAATACTAGAAGTATTAGCTTCTTTTGTTTTCTTTGAAGGATTTGCAGTCAGATCCTGTTGCATTTCTGTTTGAATTAGTTTTCTTTTACAAACGTTCTCTTTCTTCTGGAACAGGATATGATTTCGGATAGGGTTGTACAGTGAACGCAGTCTATTGTATTCTTAAATGCAAGGAATATCAGCGTTCACTTTACTTGCATCAAAGTTGATTAGAAAGAGACCGTCAAGTGTACGTAAGCGTGATAGTGCTACGTAGCTCATGCCTTCTTTAAAGTCTGTGTTCCCAATATCTATCAATGCTTTTTCTAGGGTAAGACATTGGGATTTATGAATGGTGACTGCATATGCAAGAGTTAGAGAAAATTGTTCTCAACGCACATACATGTCTTTAAAGAGAAGGAATCGAGCTGTTGCGCGCCCTATCCTTTTTACTTCTGAAAGTTTGTCAAAGAGAATATTGACACATTGAATGTTGTTGTCACGTGGGTATGTTTGAAAGCCAACAACTGTACCCAGTGCCCCATTAACTATCCTTGCTCCACGTCAAGGTTATGTTTAAGCATTACTCTATAATTTAAGGATAATTTTAATATTTTTCCAACCCAGCTGTGTTGGAGATGGAATTTTCTAACGTATTTAGTCTTGTTGTCGCTTGCTGACTCATGGGTAGTGTCATACCATGTACGTCCAGTTTGTCTGTGGAGCAAATTTCAATTTTTGGATGCATTTCTTTTTTTAACATTGTTTAATTGAATTTTAAACAGCTTGCAAGAGTTGGCATTAAGGCCATACAATTGACATTTTTATGCGCTAATTGTTCCATAACATCAATAGCATATGCGTTATCGCCATAAAGTGCATGGATGTGCCAGTTTTAATATTGCTTGTGCTTCTTGAGATAGTACACCAATTCTAATACTTTTAAAAATGTTGGCGTAAGTTAGGTCTGCAGATTGACGCATGTTTTCTGTTAATTCTCTGTAGTGGAAATGTTGCCAAAGGTTGACATTTCCTATGCTGCCAACAGTTTTACGGCAGAGTTTGTGTCCTAAGGTTTTAAAAATAGGTTCATCTTTCGTTGGTGTCAATTGTAGAAGTTCTCCAAAAACGATAATGTGTTTTCCTGCAAAGAGTTCTTCGTAGTTTGTTTTAAGTACTTCTTGCAATCTGAGATGAATCAAGGCCAACATTAGCTTGGAGACCATGCTCACTTCCTCTAATAGTAGCATTTTCATTTGTTTTAATACTCTGCGTAGTTCCATTACAACTTCTGCAGAAAGTTTGTAATAGTCTAATTTGTTTTGGTGTTCTACTGTTAGCAGTAGTAATTGGTGTAAAGTGACACCGCCTATGTTGTAGGCAGCTAAACCTGTGGGGGCAGTTACAACAGCTGACAGTTTGTTGTTTGTCAATTGTTGAAGGAACTTGCTGATGATTTTGATTAAGAATGTTTTTCCTGAACCAGCTTCACCACTGACTTACAGCAGTATAGGTTTGTAATTTTGGCAGGTACATTCTTTATTTTCGTTTTGTACACCATGTGCAATTTCTTTTGTTACTTCTTCAAAAATGGTGTGCTGATCTTTGTTAAGTTTTGATTGTAGTACAGTTAAGTTTTCTATATCTTCTTCATAGTGACACTGGTGTTTTCCACTTCTGTCATAGCTAATTCTTCCTCATTTGCTATTAGTGGCTGTCCTTCCTGTTACAGAAGGTTGACTACTGTCGGAAGTGTCCTTATCTAGTTGGGCCTGGAGTTCTTCTTTGTGTTGTTGTTCATTGTGCAACATTGTTTTGTACTGCGTAAAGTTCACATCGGTGATAGCGCTTTCATTTGCTTCATAGCAGTCATAGTTATAGAGTATCTCTTCCTCTTTTCTCCGTGGTTTAAAAAGTTTTAGCATGGACATGTAATATAGCTCTTTCTGTTGAGTTTTTAATGACAATTCGACATGATTAATTAAGCTTTGTTTGGTAAGTTTCACTAAGCTGCCTTCACAATCTGTCACTCTATATATACCTTAGCTTTCATCGGGTTTTAAATTAATTTTGTTTGCAAAGTTTTGGGCTATGTGGTATAGACAAATGGTTTACAAAGTGGTACTCCTGTTCGGGTAGTATGTGTCTAGTAAATTGTTTTTCAAAATGTCTTGGATGTGGGATCATTTTTGGCAATTGTTTCTATGTCCTCATATGATTACAGAACTCTTTTTCTAGATTTAGCAGGACCAAGATTTAGCCATACTATATTTTCAGATTTTCCATACAAAGCAGTACCGGTTAAACAATCTGCAGCTTCATAGGCGCCACATTGTCTATGAGAGAGTATTTTTATGCCTAGGCTGTACAATTTCTGAGATAGTGATTTGTCTGATGATAAGTCATTCCAGAGGTTTTGAAGCTCTGTTTTTTCTGCATTTGTTAAGTAGGCTGTAACATATCATGCAACTGCAGTGGAATTGTCTGCAATGTAATGCACATCTATGTTTGCATTCCATAAGAGGGCAATGATTGCATTGTAATCATTGATATATTTTGATTCTTCTGTTCTTTTTATGTAATACGTGTTCTTAGGTGATTTACCTTTAACACTATGTCGAACTGAAGACATGGGCCCTTATTCCAACCCAGGCGTTAAGGGTTTAACGGCGCTGTTGGCACCGTTAACCCTTAACGCCTGATTTCCACCTTAACGCCTGCTTTTAGCAGGCGTTAAGTACCAAGGCACTAAGCGTCCTTGGTGCTAATTACGGCACCGTAATTTACGGTGCCGTAATTACGCCTTCCCCACTCCCATTATGCCCTATGAGGCAAAAATGGGAATGGGGAAGGGTAAATGGGGATTTGGGATTTACCGCCCCTTTCCCCTTGGAATGGGGCGGTAAATCTGCCATCCACCATGGTGTAAACAGAGTTTACACCATGGTGGTAAAGTAGGGAACTTTCCACCTGGGTTGGAATGAGGGCCATGAAGTTATTCACTTCACCTGTTTCTGTAACTGGTCTAGGGACACCAAAGCTGCATTTGCTGTAGTATTTCCCTTTGCTTTTGTATTTGCGACGACAATATTTGCCACATTTGTGTCTTTGAAATTGTACAATTTGTGGATGAAGATCACTATTTGTAGCTTCTGATGGAATTTCACAAGTGACATATTTTTCGATAAACTGTAAAACAGTGGCATCACTGTCTTGACCAAATTTAGGAGCCTCTTTAATCCATAAAAGCATGTGGATATGTGGTGCTCCTCTGGCTTGGTATTCCTTTCTCCAAAAGAAGTGTTACACTTCTCCGAGGGGAGGAACAATTTTATTACAAATAAAGTGTAGCATAGCAACGAAACGATGGTGGAAATATCTTGAAACATTAACAGGATCTAGAGAGCAAAGTTCTCCAGGTGTTAGTATATCTATGTTGATTTTGTTGTTGTTTGATATGCATAGGAAATCATGTAAATCTTCCCATGCATATTCTGCATAACTTAATGTAACAAACCAAGTGGGTGGTCCAAGGTTTCTGATCAGACAACTTACATCTCTGTGCTGTCTGAACCAGTATTCTTTCGTACCATGCATGTTTGCAAACAGATTTGTTATGCTTGATTGTAAAACCTCATCTTTTTCTTGTACTTTTTGTATTAATTGCATAGCTGACATATTTTGAAAGTGGGTTCCAGATTTCAATATGTATGCAACTCCGTAACATAGGGTTGCTAGTTCACTTTCAAAGAGTAGGTGGAATATGTATTCCACATTTTGTCTAAATCTGGGATCTTCAGAAATCATTTGTAATGAGCGGTATTCTGATGCTGTTGTCTGAGTGGGCCTATCATCGTAGCTTCCTTTGCCAGTAGGAAATAGCAGTGGAAAAGCATGTGCTTCTATATGTTTAGTCCATATGCTCATTGGTGACCCTTTGGTTTGTTGCATTTGGTAAGTTTCTAATGCATCATCTATGCTCTCTTTAAAGTGCAATGGATGAATTGTATAATGGTCCAAAAAAGTGGATACTGCAGCAGGATCCCGAAGTTCAAATTGACCAGTTTCCGATGACTCTTGAATTATGTCAGTTGTTTCCCTTAAGCTTTCTTCAATATTTATTTCTTTGTAGTATTCATTATTGTCTTTCAGATATTGCAAGGCGTGTCTAACTTTATGTAAGTCCACGAGTTGTTGCCAATTTTTTTGGTCTTTTGTTGGTCCACCATTTACTAAGACAATTAAAGAATGCTCTATTGGATGTTGCACTCCTAGAGTGTGCACATTTTTTGTGAGATCTAATGGCAAATAAACTACTTTGCCACAAATGCCTTTCACCAATTCAGAGGGAGGTAATTTTGCTGTTTTTGGTTGAAGGCGTTTTATTGCTTGAAATGGGTGTAGTGTTTGAATTATGATGCTCTCATACAAATTGAGTTGTTGCAGGGGTTTTGGTAATGAGAATAATTCCATATTATTTCTGATAGCATGTGAAGGAGTTTGGTTGTTGTCAAGTTTTGTAGTGCAGTAACTGCAACATATTAGGGGTTCACTTATTTCGTATTTGTTTCCTGCTAAAAGGTAGAGAGCTAATTCAAACCATTTGGAATCTTCATTGTCTTCTATTTTGTCTGTTACGTCTATAGTTTTTGTGTTACTTTTGTAAAAAGTTCTGCGGCAACACACACACACATGGTTTGGTACTTCAGCGGATGTACGTTTAAATTTTACTATTTCTTTTTTGTATGTGTGTAATAGATGGTTGCCATGTGCAGAATAGTTGCTAGTCTGTTCTAAAACTATTGCATTTTGTAAGTGGCTTTCACTTTCAAAATGTTTTCTCTGGATACGGTCGATTTCTTCTTGTAGGTATTTGGGTGTACCATGCAGAAGAGTGTTATTTAAATTGGCTAGTTCTAAAGCTGGACTTTTAGCATAGCATAGTTTAGACACTAGATTTCTTACATTTGAATGATGTGTTGATATCATTTTGATATCATGGAAGGTGCTTTTGCAAATAGGTCCTGAAATACAGGCTAATGAATGTCTTTGTAGTCCTGTGTATTTGCGCACTGGACAGGTATACATATTTTGCAGAACTTTCATTTTCATTTTGTCTTTACCTTTCACATACTGATTGAGGAACTGGCGTAAAGATTTGAAAGATGTGTTAGGAATGTTACGCATTGACGTGCACAGCCATTTGTATACTGGACGGTCTGGTTCAGTCGAATGGAGAGGTAATTCTGAGTTTTCTTGGGATACATTTGTAAGCAGTGTTTCTTGTTCCATGATGGTATTATTTCATATCTTCGTCCACTGCTACGGATGGCAATTGTGCTTGTTTGATTTTGTTTGTATGCTTCTTCATTAAAATATGGTTCTGTGGTCGCTGTGTGACTTCATTCACCTCCACAAATATTTAAGAAGTTATTTTTGTTGACATTCTATTTATTGAGAAGTTTCTTTTGTAGTTTAGTACTTAGCTTTGTCAGTGGTTTCATCCTATTTAACACTAAAATAAATAAGTTCCTTTTGAGAAGGATTGCACTGTCTACGAGAGCTTATAGGATACATTTTCTACGGTAGGTTTTAAGGGTTGAGGATGATTTCTGTCCTCTTCTTATTAGATTCTGAAGGACTCTGTGGCAGAACATTTTTGCTAAAATACTTTTTTTTTTACTATGGTTTCTTGCTAGCATATCAGGATTTATAGGAGCATTGTTAGCAGTAGTGGTAGCCGAATTCTTGTAAAGCATTTTCTGTTTCATGGCACATTTTGATAGAGGAGGCAAAGCTTCTGTTGTTGAAGCTTCCTTTGTTTCGCTAAATGACTGTATTAGCTGTTTTGTTTCAACGTTTTGTACAAACTCTGCTAGAGATAGATGGTTACTTTGGACTTTTTTATTTTCAGTTGCTCTATTTCTTCGTTCCTTTCTATGGACTTGCTTTTTGGTAGGCATTCTTTGGGGTCTGTTGTAAAAAAAAAGGGATGGGTTGGTCTGTTTTACAATGTATGTGTGCTGTGTGCATGCGTGTATGAGTTTGATGGGGAAGATGTTTATGGTGGTGTGTGAATGTGCATTGGGCAGTTACAATGAGTTGGGAAGGCTATTTTGCTGTTTGTATATTACTACACTGTGCTTCAGATGAGAGTAGAAAATGAGCTAGTGGTGAGGAGAAGTATTAATAGTAAACGTAATGGTATAAAATTAAAACAGCTATTTGTTTTGTAGTACTAACATTCTAAGGCTTGTGTATGTTATTTGTGTTCCAAAAACACAGGGATTTGTGTTCTATTCTGCCTGTTAACCTTTGTTTAATAAATGGGGATTTGTGGACAGAATGGTTCAGAAATCAATGTTTTTTTGGTGTGCAAATTACATAAATAACCCACACAGTCTCTTTGAGGAACAGTAAGAATATAAAGGTAGTACTGTACTTACTTGTTTTTGTGGAATGACCAGGATATGTTGTTTGCAGTGTAGGTGCTGTTGATTTTCAGGAGAGTGGTCTTCACTGCAATTGTAAAAGGAAAAAGTTAGTCATTTTGTGTGTTTAAAGCAGTGATGTTAATGTACACATTCATTTTTCAGCTTTCGTGGGAGTATTCTCGTTTGATATCTCAACACAGTGCATGCGTGCATTTCATTTCACTATGTGCAGCCTTTATATGTTATTTGCAGTATGTTAGTTGAACCTGCTTCGCAAATGAGTACAATTTTCAGTTCATGAAATTCCCTTCGTTTTTTTCAGCTGTTTTGTACATAGCAGAAAGGTTTGGAAGTGATAGGTCATTATAGTAGGTGGGAAAAATTTGAATACGTTCACATTATAAGTAGGAATGCGAAAAATCGGGAGCGACTGAGAGGGAGATGTCACCACAGCAATTGGGAACGTTTATTTTTCTCATACGATCGCATTGGAAGTAACATTAATTTAGGGAGAAGACAGTAAAAAAGTGTGACATTTTTTAATGGAAAATCGAGTTTCGTGTGTAAATCGGGAGGTTTGCTACGTATGTATAGATTATGCAGGAGATAGTAAGAAGTAGAGCGATTTTTCAATGAAAAATCGGAAGTCTCGCACTTAAAGCGGGAGCGTCGGTATGTATGTATTGGCTATGCAGATTTAAATAATAATAATAATTTCGCATTTATATAGCGCTACAAACCATCAGGTATGTGAGCGCTGCTTATTATTACCTACGGTGTGTGGTGCTCATTTACCAACCTCAGAAAGGATGAGTTTGGCCCGGCCGGGATTCAAACCTGCATTAGCAAGCTCTGCACGGATGTCAAAGCGAGCGCTCTACTCGCTGTGCCACTTGACCAACTAGTGCCATTAATTTGTTTAACTGGAATCATAAGAGTTGCACATGTAAACTGAATAAAATATGCATACCTGTACTTTGTAATCATGCAGGTGGGTGTGCATGTAGCTGTAAGTAGAAATCTGTGACACTTGCACAGTAGTTTTTGTAGTAGGTGCTTTGCAATGATATGAGAATTGTATTCAGAGTGATTAACAGTACATTTGAAGTGCGGAACTCTGATAACGGAGTTAGATGTAGAGGTCTTGGATGTGATTGGTGGATGGTTGTGTGACTGCTTAGCTGTGTCCAATGAGGGAATGGATTTGTGAGTGATGTGGAAAGGGTGCAAGGACTGGCTAAGAGTTACGTGCCGCACGGACACCGCACTTGTCCGCGGGTAGGGCGTGCCACATAAGGGGTTTTACAGCAAATCCTGCATGGAAAGGGGGCTGTAGGCATCAGCCAATCAGCCAATCAGATGTTGACATTGTTGATTTGTGTAGAAAGAGAGTGTGTGTAGTGAAGAAGGTGAGAAAGTCAGGGTGTTGGTGCTCGGAGATATTTTTGTCCATGGGTTACAGCACTATTCAAAACGTAGGCATGTGGCAAACGATTTTGATGTCGGAGGAGTGGAGGTGGTGTGGAGCGCTGCGACTGATTGCAATGTAGCGGCAATTCTCCAAGTTTGCAGAGATATGCGTAGGATGACCAGTCCCCATGTGGTAGTTTTGCACTATGGTGCTTCCCATTTGGGCTACGTGAGTTCACCTACTTTGTTGGGAGATTTGGAACAGTTGGTTCAAGCAGTCATTAACATCTTTCCAACTGCAAAAGTAATTTTTTCTGGCTTACTCCCTAGAGCAAAATGGGACAACAGTTCTGTTCTTTTGTCCTGATCAAAGTATTGGTAGGTATGCCATCAATCGCGGCATGTGTGCTTTCATGTTAAGAGCTGGTATGTTTTTCTGCAGCCACGAGAACATTGTTTCCAGTGATGCGGCTTATTTTGAAGCTGTGGTGTTTCTTTATCTTTTTTGAGAAATGCCATGTTCCTCTGGAATGTAAGGCTTGCTTTGGAGAAGGTTATGTGATGATTGTAGGAGTAAACTAAGAAGAAAAGAAAACATAAAAATACTAAATAACAGGTCTCTGTCAGGCATCTGCAAAAAAATATGGCTCTTTAAAGAGCCCACCTTAAATGGGAAAAGGGGAATACTATTTAAATGTACAGTCATCATGCTCAGATCCTCTACATGTCCGCGGACGTGGTCGTAGTCTGCAGGCAGTGCGTATTACATAGGGGATTTTGGGGTGGAGAGGCGTGCAAATGAGAATGAGCAAAGCTAGGGATTGGTCAGTAAAGTTCAGTGGGTGTGTTCTGAGAGATTTAGTAAGAACAGATAGTTATGGCTGTGTGTGCTTGAAAACAAATGATCTGGATTTTGGGAGACTCATGGATACATTGGTTGAAGGTGCATGCAGAATGTTGCGGTATATATGCAGATCTTGGATTCCCTCATGTGGAAGTGCACTGGCATGGAGTGCGTGGAATTACAGACAGAGCGCCATCCTGAAATAATTATCATTCATTGTGGAGGAAACAGTTTAGGGCATGTCTCTGTTATTTCATTGCAATTTGCAATGAAGGAAGGACTTGAGAAGGTCATGGACATGTTTCCAAATTGCCAAGTAATTTTTTCTCGCATTGCACAAAGACAAATGTGGCTGTGTTCTGCTTTATTTGGTCCACAAATGGAGAAAGCGAGGCGCAAAGTCAATGAGGCTGTTTGTGCCTTTCTAATAGATGTTGGCATGTCCTCTTTTCACAATGCCAATATTTTGTTTCGTAGCATATTCATTTTACGGAGAGATGGAGTCCATCTTACATATGCTGGCAATGAGATTTTTATTAGAAATGTACAAAATGCATTGCAAGCTTTTTTGGATTCATAGTCACCTATTTTGCATTACATTTTGACGAATCCAAGTTTTCCAAACACACAAAACACCACCAAAAGCCTCTTTTCAGAGCCACCACTTACTCCCAGAGAAAAGTGCATTGGTTTTACTAGGGCTGCACCCCAAATTTGTATCTGTCCTAGGACTGTCCGCAGAATTTTAAAAAATGCGCAGGGCCCTGCACTGTTTATTTGACACTTCTATTTTTGAACTGTGAAAGCCGGCTCTGAAAAGAGCCATTTTTTTTGTGGTTTTTGTTGTTTTATATTTTTTTGATTTTTTTACACACGACAAACTAGGAGAGGAGGGGAAAGGATGGCAAGGAAGGCACACCAACCACAGGGATACGAAAGGGCAGGTGTAGAGAGAAAGATGTAGGGTGGGCCTTATTTAGGTAGGTAGCAGTTCTTCTGGTGCTCTGTGACCGTAGTCTTGAAAGCACTTCAAAGACTCTCCCCCCTGCAGAGTACTAAGTCGCAATACATACACTATATTGGGACCCTCAAAAGGTAAGGGTCAACAGCATCGTGAATGGTCTGTGAGGCAGCTGGGGGGACCTACTACGTTCTTTACATGGTAGCACCTTGCAAATGTCTGCACCATGGAACAAAGTTAGGTGTCGCTTCATGGTTGTTGTACCAAAGCTGTACGCAGCAGGCCTCTCACAACTCAGCAACAAGTTGCACTGTTTACAGGTGACCATGTTCGCACGTGCTTTTGGTACGTTACCAAAAACGGTAAACAACCTCCACACCCACAACTCCCGGCGAGTGCTGGTAGTAGGGAGTTTCTCCACCTCATTCTATTCACCCTCTTCTTCCTCGCTCTCTTCATCCTCATGCATATTTCCCTCTGCAGGCCCTTGGGGAGGTGGTGGCAATGGAGGGTTTGGGGGTGGTGCTGAGGCTGATGTAGTAACAGCAGCCATGGATGACATTAGCGTTTATGAGATAATCTCCGCTACAGCACTAAAGGCAGCAAAACTCAATCTACAATCGTCAGAAGTACAATGAAGATGAGCTCGGGGGTGTGGCCTTTTGTAGGGGTGGAGGGGTGTGCCTCGTGACCATATCGAACACTCAAAGGCATTTAAAAAGTTCCAAACAATATGTTGAAAGCTAGGGCCATTGTATGTGACATGTGAAATGGTGATTTTGTATTGTAAAATAATTTGACATGTTTGCATAAGTTCTTTTGAAATGTTGCAGAAGTGGACAAAGTGCGCAAATTAGGACACATGCTCAGCGTGGATGCGGTCACATGATGATGTTGTGAATCCATCCGCGAAGGAAATGGGTGCCCGTAGGACACCAAATGCACAGGAACGGTCGTGCACATGCGCACGGGTGTTCTACGGACAGTGTTCAGGTCATGAAACGAATTAAAAGTGCGACACAAGTGAGACAGACAGTTACGGATCGGCATGATGTTCGCAAGACGTACGGTTGTGGTGCGCATGTGCGTAGATGTTCGGCTGACTGTACGGCCAGGTACAGTGTCCTTAGGACACCTCCATTTTGTTTGACTACAGACATGCCGGACACCGCGCCTGTTCTACGGACAGTTCCATCTTGGCTGCGGACAGTACGGACAGGTATAGTGTCCCTAGGACACTCCCATTTTGTTAATTTACAGACATGGTGTGTTCTAAGAACAGTTTCATCTTGGTTGTGAACATTACGGAGAGGTAGAATGTCCTTAGGACGCCCCCATTCTGTTGATTTACAGACACCTTGGACAGCTGGTGTGTTCTAAGAACAGTTCCAGCTTGGTTGCGAATGGTACGGTTAGGTGTATTGTCCTTAGAACATGCATATTATATTAATTATGGACAGGCTGAACAGGAGTGCTGTCTGCGGACATTTTAACTCTTTTTAAAAAAAACAAAATTTGACTCAAACAATTCCACTAAAAGTAGCATAACATTTTTTTCATTAAACAGACATACAGCAATTAAGAGAGAGAGGGGGAAGCAGACACTGAAACAAATATAGAGGAATTAGGTGTTTCCACAGGCTGGTTGTGAGGGGATGAAGGGATAGAAGTTTCGGGAAAAAGTTTATGTTGTTCTTGAGGGTTTGGGGATAGTTCACTGGGAAATGGAGAAGGGGGACTGGTACAGGTGGGACAGTGATATCTGATTTTTCCTTTCACATGCTCCTCCACAAAATGCCTTAATCCATTAAAATTCTCTTTTAGCATGTCCAGTTGGTCTTCTATGCGTTTCAGGGTGTCTTGCACTGTGTCTTTTGGTGGACTTTCTTCACTTTTTCCCTGGTCTGTTAAAAATAAATATATATATATATGTTAAGTGCCCATAAAGTACTGACTATTAATTTGCTTATGTAGAGAAGTGTGTACCATTATTATCGCTATCTTCCGACATTTCGCCATGTGGAAAATTCTCCTCCAGCCACTCCAAAGTACTGCATATTTCTGTGTCAAAACAACAGAAATACATTATTTGTTCTGCACCTCATACAAAACGTATACACACATATAAGAAAAATGAAGTTCACTTACTACTTTCTTGTAATTTGTATTTGTTGTGTTGTGTTTGTCTACTTTTGCTCCTAGCTGCACAGTTTCTGTGAGGTAATTACGTTGGAGGCATATCTTTTTTTGTTATGGTATAATCCATTTCATTCTACATGGTAATTAAATGAATGGGTAGTGTGTGAGACGGATAGGTTTGAATGGTTATTTATTACTACTTATAATGTGTGTATGTGCTGCTTTTTAAACTTGTGCATTTTTCACATGGCATGATAGAACAATTTCAGATACCCCCTGAGTGTTTGGGTAGTGTTGATCTCGTCCGCGCCCGTCCGCATAAACGGGACGTTATGGTTCGAAGTAAAACCGAAAACCCCTCAAATTCGCCAGTTATGGTAGGCTAAGCAACCATAACTCTCCCCACCACTGTGCACTGCTAACACTAAAACCCAGGACATCAAAGATGAAATCACAAATGTCATTGATGACATCACTGATGACATCACATGTACATTTAGTTTTCATGCAGAGCCTCCACAAGCGATTGTCATTATATTATTGGCAGCAAAGTATCACAGATGATTGAAGGACTAAGATATGCCACGAGGCACGTAGTTTATTAAGCAATGCATTGCTGAAAAAAAAACATTGCATTACTGAGTTCTTTCAGTACATGAACAAACTCATGAAGAAATGTATGCATTGTCTGCAGCATGCACTACAGAGGTGCAATAGTTGCAATCTTCCCATGTTCTATACTGCATTGCTAAATGCTACCATTACTGAGGTTTACATACTGTGAAACATAAGTATCTAAGTATTCTTCCCTTACTGCATAATTGCACTATTACTCATAAAGAGAGCACACTCGATACACATATAAGCATATACAGGGAATGTAAAGCATGCACCAAAAACTGCAGTATTAACACAAAATGTTCATACCAGAACTAAATAACTTCATGCACAGAAAAAATTCTTGTGTTTCTGGATTCCTTCTTCTTCTATGCATATGTATTATATGATGTAACCACAACCTAAGAAAAGTATTGTAAGAACATATGAGAAGGGTAAGGACTACAAATATAGCACTTTTAACTTCTTAAACTCCTGACTGAAAGTGAAGAAAGCCACCTGGCTTACATATGTTAGTGAAGAAAAAAGGAGCTAGACATGTAATGTCATCTGTGCTGTCATCATAGTACTTTGTACTATAGTCTAGTGACTTTTTAGTTCCTGCCTGTTGCTGCCCTAGATATATCAGTGAAGGAAAAAAGAGTGAGCCAGTCATGTGATGTCACACATTTGTGATGTCATCTTTGATGTCCTGGGCGTTAGTGTTAGCAGTGTACATTGGTGGGGCGAGTTATGGTTGCTTAGCCTACCATAACTGCCGAATTTCAGGGGGTTTTCGGTTTTCTTCGAACCATAACGTCCTGTTTATAAAGTTTTTTTTAGTGAATTTCACAGGTTTTTAGTAGCGCAACTTAACCATAACGTCCCTTTAACAAAGTTTTTTTTACTGATATAGATATATATATATATATGTATTTTTATGGTTTTATAGCCACGACTACCAAGGACGCATGTGCGGCTAAATGTAGCAACGACAGAGGAGTTTTAGCCACGGCTTCCACAGTAATAAAACGCGGCTATAATTAAGTACATTGGGATATTTTGTTTTTTTATATGTGTTTTTATTGTCTATTTTTATAACTGAAACGTTGGCCCTGAAAAGGATCGTTTTGGGGGCTGGGGGTAAGGAAAAAAGAAGTAGGAATTGGGAAGGGAAAACACTAGGATTCATACATATAACAAAGCTACAAAATAAATTCTTCACATTTTGTATTTTTTTCTAAAAGAAGGGGGTAAACAAAATTGACACTTAAAAGTATACCTGGGGGGTTGTGGCCGGAGCTCATGGAGTAGAGAGGTGCAGGTGCTGAGCTCCCGTCCTGATCCTGTTTTAGACCTTGCAATCTGGTGGTAACGGAAGATAATCGGACAGAAAACGACATCCCCATGAAAAGGAAACGATCCTGCCTTCAATGAGTGAAAGTCCAACTGAAATCGAAGCAATCATCCTGACAAATGAAACCTGAGCCCCTAGACAATAAAGATGGCAGGCTGAGCTGCGGTCTGAGGATGGGGAGGGGCTGGAGCCAGCAAAGCCAGCGCTGAAGAGGACGAAACTGGGCACACACTGTAACTAGTGTGCTCCGTAGCCCTGGAGCTGAGCTTGGTGCCCGCCATATATGAATGCGGACAACCCGCCTGAAAGATCCAGCGGAAGCAGCAGATATTCAAAACACTGGGGTGGCAGAAGAGACTTGAACCGCTGGATGCTGGAGGCGAGTCCGGACATGAACGGCATGCAAGAGGAGACTAACCGGCGACACTGAAGAGTGTGGGTGCAGCACAATGGGACTCCTGACAGCAAAAGGATACAGCAGACGGCCTAATGCATACCCTGAGGTGGAGGTGCTTCTCGCCATCTTGAGGCCCACCTAGCAGGGAAAGACGCTGGCACCACTGAAAGGAAACTGCAAGCCTAAACAGGAGTGGACTGGAGGCCTGGCCAGATGGGCGCCACTGAGATACAGCGGCAGTGAGGGCCTGTACACTATGTGAAAACTGCAGGCCCTCTGATGCTGTGCTCCATGGATAGCACAGTAAACAGAGTGTTCTGGGGAGTACTCCCACCAAGACAACACAGCAACAAGGAAGCAGCAGCCCCTGGGAAGGGGATAGCGAACCGTGAGTATAGGCACAACCCAGAAGAGATTTTGGGGTGTAGCGGTGCTGGGGTTTGAAGAACGGGCTCTAACACAAAAAGTGACTTGCGTGACACGGTGGGGCATCAGCACTGTGGCACATCAGATATAGCCAAGGCCATGCAGACTAGCACGGCGCACCCCATGCACTGTGGGTGGACTCAGGGCTAAAGATAGGGGAAAGAGCAATAACTATCTGGGGAGTCTGGACATATGCTGACAATTTCTGGCTGACTCCGCCAACCATATGGTAGAGACCCAGTGTAGCACATCAAGCCTAAACTATGCCAGGCAGATCATTGAGGCTCAAGAACCCTGGGACACCAACAAGGCAGGAAGACCGAGCTATCTTTGGGCTGTCAGGCAGGTGTCAGAAGTAAACGCTAGGGGCACATGAACGTAGCACAGTTGTAGGGAAGTGCCACCAAGCTAACAACAGGTCGGAAACACTGCATTGGGCCCAACTAGCACTGCAAACCAACCCAGGCATTGATCCACACCACAATAGCGGACACGCGGGAGGTGCTCTGACTGACACAAAAATCAGCGGCTGTAGGGCGCAAGAACTCCACCCTAAGGGAAGAGAAGAAGCAATTGAGAGTGGGATCAAGGACCCATCATCGGTGCTGGGGTCCTGCAGCTGTAGAATAAGGGGGCGCTAAGGCAGTGGCGCTGCGGATGGAACCCTCCACCCCCTCAGGTGACTGGATAGCAGAGTGGGGACCACACCTGAGGTCTTCCAACTGGAGGCTGCAGAAGGCTGAGCGTAGGGCCACGAGACACAGGGCTGAAATAGTGAGCTGTGCCTTTGGGAGCTAACTTGAAACTCCACAGTAACACAGTGACTGGCAAGCACACTAGGGACATACTGGCTACCACCACCCGAGTGGTCCGAGAGGAATGTCCCCAGCAAAAGATAGAAACAAGGCCTCGATCATGGATGCTTTTGTGGCAGCCAAAACGCGAGAGCAGGCACAGCCAGCTGGCCGATCGGGGCCAGCACAAGTGGCCGCAAATGAGAATGACAAAGATAAGCAGATGCTAGGTGTGATCGTGGCATTATGATCATTTATAGATATCAAAATAGGGGAGGTCAAAGAGGACATGCTATTAATGAGACAAGATATGTGCAACTTGACGGAGCAGGTGAAGATCACTGAGATGGGGCAAGCAGAGATGACGGAAATACAGAGAGATCTGCAATCCAAGGTGCAAGAACTGGAAAGGAAGAATCTGTCCTTGATGTGAGAGCTGTAGATGCTGAAGGGCATGCTAGACATAATAATGTGTGCCTACTGGGAATTCCGGAAGAAATGGAAGGACCGAACCCCAAGAATTTCATGGAAACGCTACTGCAACAAGAAGTTGGCGCGAGCTGGCTATCGCAGGGATTTGTGGTGGAGAGGGCCCACAGAACACTTCAGAAAAGACCCCCGCTGGGATCATATCCCCGCCCAATGATAGCTAAGATACTGAATATCCAGGACCGCAAAGTCATACAGCGATAATCACGAGAAGGAGGAGAGATAAAAAGGGGCAATGCAAGAATCACAATATATCCAAATTATACGCCAACCGTGCAAAGGGCAAGGAACTCATTTGTCCCGATCAAAGCCAGACTACATCAACTAAATATCAAATACATATTGATGTACCCGTCCAGACTCAAGATACTATACAAGGGACGGCCTGTTTTTCTGGAGACTCCAGCAGTGGCCCCCATGTGGCTAGAGCACAATAATCTAGACAAGGGAGAAGAAGCTGTAATTTAGCCCGACACTGCGCAAGGGAGGAAAAGGAGAGGGGTTGGCATTTACGACGAACTGGCTAAGAGACAGAGATGTCGGCTGTTAAAACTACTGAACATTCTGCTACCAAATTTTAGAATTTGAACTGGACGGGGGCACGGCTGGCCCGCCTGGCTGGAGTTCATGGACACACCCCGTGAAAGGACAGGTGTCGGCCTGTTTGGTATCGGCCTGTTGCCGATACCAAACAGCCTGTGCACAAAGGCTCGTATGGGCAAAGAAGGCGCAGGGGCACCTGAGCATTGCTGAGTGGAGCAACTGCTGGGCGCAGTTGGTTACGTTGGTTCTACAGTTGTTTACAGACCGAGGCGGCTGCTGAATGCGGCTGGCTAAATTCGATCTGTTGTTGTTCGAAAGTTTATAAAGTCTTCCTAATAAATGACACGAAGGAGAATGGGGAGGCTGCATAGGAAAGTATGGCTAAGAGTATTGAAAATGAAGGGGAAACAAAGACATGGGGAGAGTGAGGAGTGAATGGTGTTTAGACAGAGTTCAAAATAATGGCAGCTGATATAACAATACTGACATGGAATGTTAGAGGAATAGGCACCTACATGCGCAGGAATCAAATCAAATCCTTTATGAGAAGAAAACGGTCTCAATTGCACTATTGCAGGATTCTCACCTCACAGCTAACAACAATAACAGAATCGAAGGTTACTGGGGGGGACAAGACTTTGGAGCACCATACTCCAAATATGCACAAGGTTTATATACATGGATTGACGAAAAGGTACTGTTCGCCTATTGTCACGGGAAGCTGATGCAAAGGGGAGACACCTGATGCTCAGGGGTAACATTGAACAAGTAGAGGTTTGCATAGTTAATACTTATCTCCCAAACCAAGGAACCCAAGCGTACCTAAAAATGCTGAGTGGGAAATTGGCTCCCTTCCGTGACTGTTTCTTTATGTGGAGGGGAGATTTTAACTGTGTTCGAAACCCCACTCTAAACAGGTCTGACCCACAAATAGCAGTGGGAGGGATGATCTAATCAGCCCTGGATTGGAGCGAACTACACCCAGAAGACAGGGAATTTTCCTACTACTCATCGCCCCATGGGTTGTACACCAGAATCGACTACCTACTGATAGATAAGTCTCAACTCCCCTAAGTAGAATTGGCAAAATACCTAGGAAGATCAATATCGGATCATTCACCGCTGGTTATAGACTAGAAGAAACATGGCCCCAGGCCAACAATATCGATATAGCGTATGCCAACGGATGCACTAATGGACTGTGCCTTTAAAGAAGGTCTTCGCGGTAGGCTGGTGGAGTACGTTGAGAATAATGTGGGCAAGGTGGGGAGTTGGAGTACAGTCTGGGAAGCATTGAAGGTGGTGGTGAGAGGGGAAGTAATTGCTAGCGCGGAGGGCATCAGAAGGGAGCTGAGGAAGGAACTGGAAGTGGGGGAAGAAAAGATAAGACAGATAGAGGCTAGTGCCCCACGAACCAAGGAAGCAGAACTAGAGCTCCCCGCAATCAGAGACAGCTGTCAAAATGCCTGGACCAGACTAGCAAAGTTTGATTACAGTACTAAGACTATTATAACACACTCGGAGGGTGACAAGCCGAGTAGGCTGCTTTCGTGGCTGAGCAAGAGGGAGAATCCAAGACACCTGATCACTGAAATTAAAGATGAAATGGGAGGGGGACACACCTCCCAACCACTGATTAACGACACCTTCAGGAAATGTTATACTCAACTGTACAGCCACGACACACTAATATCTCCAGGTGATATACAGGACAAGCTTGAGGAAATATATGACTACCCACGTTGAACAATGAGCAGCGCGAAATTCTAGAAGGGGATTTAACGGCAGAGGACATAAGTGAGGAAATTAAATCTCTGTCCACTAGTAAATCTCCTACCCCCTGAATACAACAAAGAGTACAGTGCGGAACTAACACCAGTCTTAAATGAGGTATTTAAGGAAGCATATAACAAGAAGGTGCTACCAACGAGCATTAGGGAGACATGATCTCAATACCTAAACCTAACAAACCCATAGTAGAGTGTGATTCGTACAGACCACTGGCAATGCTAAACTATGATGTTAAAATACTGACCACAATACTGGCCAAACGCCTATCGAAGGACATAGGATCGATAGTACATAGAGACCAAACTGGTTTTATACCTGGCCGAAGCACGTCTATAAATCTGAGACAGCTACAGCACATTATGGCCCAGACGACCGGATTGCAGGAACAATATGCAATTGTATCGCTAGACGACATCAAAGCGTTTGATTCTATTTATTGGGAATGGCTAATAGCGGTCCTGAGAGTGTTAGGGATGGGTGAGAAATGTTTTGGGTGGATAAAGCTACTCTATGAAGCACCGTGGCTAGGGTTAAAATGGGAAGAATGGTATCAGCAGCATGGGACATCAAAAGGGGCACCAGGCAATGTTGTCCATTATCGCCGATGCTTTATGTACTGGGACTGGAACCAATAGCAGTGTACCTGAGGAAACAATTCTTTGATGCAGGAATCAGACTGGGGGGTATACAACATTGTATCACTATATGCAGATGATGTGTTACTATACCTGAGGGACCCACAACTAAATGTAATGCTTAACATACTGGAGAATTTTGCACGGTTGTCGGGGATCTCCTTCAGCAAAGGGAAGTCCTGCATATTTCCCTAGCGGGTTTAGTTGGCAGTCCAAAGGAAGAACTTCCGGAAGTTGGGATTGGGTGGCAATTAAACATGTTCAGGTACCTAGGGGTAAATGTCTGGCACACCCCGGAACTAATGTACACAGGTAACACTGTGCGGACGGTACAGGGGTTGAGGAAATGACATTTTGGTCTAAACTCCCACTGTTAGTGATGGGCAGGTTTGCTATTACAAAGATGATAATCCTCCCAAGATTCCTGTACTTCTTCCATAACGTTCACTTCTACATCCCAGCTTCCTTCTTTCGCTTACTGGAAAGACTCGTAAATGAGCTACTGTCGGGCACTGCCAGACACAGATTGTCCCTGTCTACGCTTATGCTGCCATATAAGGCTGGAGGATTGCAGTTGCCAGACCTAGAGAAGTATTACCTGGCTGCGCAGATCAGCTTTGTGGCCAAGTGGCTCGCAGGCGAGGCTAACTCGGAAACAAAGCTGATAAAACGAGAGGTGGAGCCCTCGCACCTAAAGGAAATACTATGGATCTCATTGGAATGCATGAGGACTATCCCAATGATTATAAAATTAGGTAGGAAAGTCTGGAGCAGGGCCCTGAAACTAGTAGGACAAGAACACCCCTACTCCCCTGAGACACCGATGGCAGTTGATGTTTGCAACACCAAGGCAGACCTGGCGGTTGCAAGGCAATGGGAAAGGCATGGTATATATACCTGAGGAGATGGTATCCGGTCATTGCATCTAAAACAAAGCATCAAATGCAAAAGCCTTGAAAGAAATGCATTTTTTATGTAGGTAAAGTTTTTTTTTTTATTAAAATGGGTTTTAAGGGGTAAAAAACAGGGGTTGGGGGATCCTCCTATTAAAAAAATGAAAGAAAATGCATTTGTTTGATGCATTTTTCTTCGAGGCTTTTGCATTCAATGCTTTTGCATTTGATGCTATCACTAGAAACCTAGAGAGATATGTACGAGGAAAGAGTTTTCAGGAATTCTATTCCTTGGGTGAGAGAGAAGGGTTGCCTAACGGCCCGTTCCTATGATACCAGAGGGTTAGGGGAATAGCAAAGAAAAGATGGGAAAAATGGCCTGAAGAATCTGAGGCCGACCCTGGCTTAGATTTCCTTGACAACCTGGGAGATGGTTGGAAACTGGTGTCCAGAATTTACAGTCAGTTGTCAGACAGACCCAACCCTAAGAGCGAAAAACTGAAACAAGGGTGGGAAAAAGACCTAGCAACCAGCATGATGTGTAGGAAAGGGAGAGGGTTTTAAAGTACACCCAAGAGGTGTCCAGAAATGCCTGATTCAGGCTGATCCAACTAAACATGCTATATAGCACCTACATGACCCCAAGCAGAAAAGCAACTTTTAACAAAAGCTCATGCCCACTATGTCCTTGGTGTAGGTCAGGGGGAGCGG
The DNA here is from genome assembly GCF_040938575.1 of Ambystoma mexicanum. Lineage (NCBI taxonomy): Eukaryota > Metazoa > Chordata > Amphibia > Caudata > Ambystomatidae > Ambystoma > Ambystoma mexicanum. Next base: position 769,107,892 of record NC_090933.1, on the reverse strand, counting down.
GGATGATGCACATGTTTTAGGGGTGCCAGAAGGTACAGCGCCTTTGGTCCAAGATAGACCAGGCCTGCAGAAGTGCAGTGGTGACACGCTATGAATGGACCCCGAAAGAGTGCCTACTAGGAACCTACCCAAGAATAGGCAAGGTCAGGCAGGGGGTTAAATTAATGGATATGGCATATATACTTGCCAAAAGATCCATAACAATGGCGTGGAAGTCAACTGCGGGACTGCAATATGCTAGATGGCACAACGAAATGGAACACTGGACTACAGCAGACACTAAGGTGTGGTGGGATGGATTGTCTAGAGCAGGAAGCGATCTCAGCCCTGCATATGAAGCCTGGAAGGCTCTGATCTGGGATATGTTCCATCCTTCGGGTGATAAACCCCTGTGAAAAATCAGAAAGTATAAGAGACAAGCCTGGGATCAAGAGGTGGACAAGCCACACACTACACTCACCTACTGAGATGCACCCATACCCACAAACAGATATAATGGCTTTCTGTACTGGAAGCACTTACACTGGGAAACTGAGTGCTCTGGTGAACGGACACACTGATGAAGACTGTTTGTTGTTTATTGTTATGTAGGTTATTTGTTGCTGGTAAACAGTGATCACACACATGCTTGACATTGATGATGAATTGAATTGCAAAACTGTATGTTAATCACAAATGCCAATAAAAACATTTAAAAATAAAATGAAAAGTATACCTAGCATTGGTAATAGGCCGTATGTTCTAAAAGAGCCTTTCCCAAAGCGTCAAGGGTGACACCTTCCACCTCGATCAAGCTGTGACAAGTTTTGCACATCACAATAAAACTAGAAAGATTGGGTGCAGGCAGGATGGACTGAGGTTGGGTAGTGAAAAATAGATGGTAATTGTATTGTAAGTCTGTGGGGCAAATGATAAATACTGCTGTGCTGATCTTGCTCCGCGTGCTTTGACCTTATGTTTTACATGAGCCTTCTTATATGATTCATCCACTTCATCCCAATGAACACGGACAAGATGTTGAATTAACGTGAATGTCACCAAGCTTTGCGACGGATTTTGTGAGGCTCCTATCTGTAAAACTTGACCACAGAAATTGAACATAACCTACTCAATCTCTTTTTTACTGTGTTGATCCTTTACACAGAAATATTGTCAACTATCAGCAATGTTTTTTTTGTGCACATTTTTTCTTCTGTGAAATAAATCTGAAGCCACCCACACCACCTCATCATCACTGCTGGTCGTCGTCAGTTTGAAATTCAGGACCATGAAGAATTAATAAAATCTGTACAAACACACAACACAAAAATAACTGCCACTTAATATCAAAAATCTTTAAAAAAAATAAAAAGCTAAAGTAAAAAAAAGACAAACTACAAAGCACAAGACAAAGGACAAAGGTATAAGAAGAAAAATAAAATCAACTACTACAAAACAAAATCATTACTAAATGGAAAATACTAGCAGAAAAACAGACTCTGGCAGACACCAAATCCAGCCCCATAGTATGTAACACCCCAGTATTCCATTTCGTCCCAGTTTCCCAAGAAACAGTGCTTAACACCATAGACAAACTAAAGGTATCCAGTTGCAAAGGAGACAATTTCCCAGCACACTTAGCCAAACTATGTGCACCCACCCTCACCCCTATCATCACTAATCTTGTAAATGCATCCTTCAGCTCCAATCTGGTTCCAGCCAGTATAAAAAAAGCTTGGGTTACACCTTTACTAAAAAAGCCCATGCTCAACCCGCTAATTCCGACCAATTATAGGCCTATAACTACGGTCTCATTCCTTCTTAAAATCCTTAATAAAATAGCCTATAACCAAATACAAACCCATCTCGAACAGAATGAACTCTTAGGAGCTAGACAATCTAGGTTTAGACCGAACCATAGTACCGAAACCGCTCTCACTGACCTCAAAATCCAAATAGACACCATCAGAGACTCAGGAAAAATGGCCATACTACTGTTGCTGGACCTCTCAGCAGCTTTTGACCTGGTAGACCATGATAACCTCTGTGACACACTAACCAAAGACTTCAGTTTCTCGACCGATGCCACCCTCTGGATCAAATAATTTCTAGCAGAACGAACATCCAGAGTCACCATTGGGAATGACGTGGCTGACCCTATAGCGGTCCCCATCGAAGTACCCCAAGGATCATGCCTCTCCCCTACTCTGTACAATGCCTATACTAAACTCCTATTCTCAGCTTTAGACGATATGGGTGTCATCTACACAAATTTTGCAGATGACACCCAGATCCTCATCCCTATCACCGGGGATTACGCCCAAGATACCCAGACCATCAACAAAATGTACGCTATCGTTCAAAACTGGTTGACACTGAACAGTCTCTGTCTTAACGACGAGAAGACTTACGTTCTCATTGTAGGATCCCAATCCAGATTAGGCTCACTCCACTCATACACACATATCAATATAGACGGCACATTGATACCAGTACTTAAGCATGTCAAAGCTATTGGCATCTATCTAGATGCCAATCTCACCATATGTAAATACATATCTTTCCTCTCATTCTCTACGGCATACAAAGCCAAACTCATTACTTTGAGCCGTCAATACCTTACACCTGCTAACTGCATAACACTTGCTAGAGCTTTGATAGTAACTAAGCTTGACTACTGCAACATCCTCCTTCTAGGAACTTCTAATGCCAATACAAGTAAACTACAACTGCTGCAGAATAAAGCACTTAGAGCGGCATTAGGCATAAAGAAATCAGACCACATCTCTAACATAAGACGACAAAATCATTGGCTGCCTATCAAAGCCAGAATAATTTTCAAAACTTTAGGCATTGTTTACAAATGTCTCACTAACAAAGCCCCCAGCTACCTTAACAATGCCATAAAGCAAAAAAACACCATCAGAGCGCTCAGATCAAACAATAAGGCACTACTAGACATCCAGCGTCACAAAAGCACCAAAGCAGGAGGGAGCAGTTTCAGAGTCCTGGCCCCCACCCTGTGGAATTCGCTACCATTCAGAATCAAAAATGAGGAAACCATTGCTACCTTTAAAAAATCACTGAAAACATGGCTGTTCAACAAATACTGAATGACTAGACCCTCCCACCCTCATGCTCGTTATACTGATTCAACTTCTCTTTGTATGAGCCCTTCACATTGCTATTATTCTACTTGTTTTTTCTGTAACATTGTACAAGAATTTTAATAAGCTGTCTGTAACCTCGCCGTGATACCCCTGGGTCTAGGAGTGTAATAAATGAAATGAATGAATGAATAAATAAATAAATAAATAAATAAGAAAGAAAGAAAGGTAAAAAAGGAATGGATAAATTAAGGTACTGCTTTTAAATGTTCCTGAAGGCTTAGAAAGACGTTCACCCTCCAAGAGACAAAAAGCAATGAGAAAAACATGAAAGAGGTGTTTGAGTGAGGGGTATAACCAAAGTCACGCAATATAGTGAACCAGATTGTGTTTCTCGTATGTGTGGGTTCACCCAAGCGCAATCACGTGTTTGCGGCACAATTATTGAGCAATCGCCTAAATCAACAAGAAGATGCGGCTGCACGTGGCTGTAGCTGCGTCGAGGGGAGGCCCAATCACTTTCAAAGCTGTGTACGCGGCATTGTGCCTTTTTCCCACAGACCATTGGATCACGGGTTGCACTCCACTGCTTCGCCTCATTAACAAACAACTCAATCACCACTACGGTATATTGACACAGCCATGCCCATGCCACATGATGAAATCCACACATGCGAAATCACCCAATGGGACGTTTAGCTTTATCGATGCAGCTACCTCTCTTTGCGCCTCTAGCACCAGCCATTCATATCACGCGCTGTGGCTGCACGGCTACACATGACTCCTGGTCATGTCAATAAAGGGACCAATCACATGTTGCACCGTATTGGCGCGGCTATGTCCATGATGTGTGACAAAATCTGCACGTGTGAAACCACCCAATGGGATGTCAAGCATCTTCAATGTGGCTACCCATCTTTGCGCCTGATGCACCAGCCAACAATATCACACGCTGCAGCTGCATGTCTACACATGATTCCTATATGTGTCAACAAACGGACCAATCACCCGTTACAATGCATTGACATGGCTGCGCCCATGCCATGTGAATAAATCTGCACATGTGAAATCACCCAATCTTCTTCAATGCGGCTACACATCTTCACACCTGATGCACCAGTCAAAAATATCACACGCTGCAGCTGCACGTCTACACGTGATTCCTATCTGCGTTACCGAACGGTCTAATCATACATTGTAGTGTATGATTAAATCCATGGATGCGAAAGTGACCAATCAGAGCATGGGGCAGTGCGTAGCCTCGAATAATCACCTCACCCACACAAAAAGTGTACATTGATCATTGCTGCTAGTGCTTGTTAGTGAAAGTTTACCAAGTAACTACAAGAACGTTTAGCACCTTAACGCTTTAATTGTTCCTCCGTTTTAGCCACTTTTACCCTAATTGTCATTTCCCTTGTCTTGTCATTTTTTGACTATCCTTATTTTGCAGCATTTTGAAAACTAGTTGATCTTTCACAGGAGTTAATTGCAAGAAGTCTCCAAAAACAAGTACATGTTTACCTCCAAACAAAATGTTGTAGTCAGTCTTCAAAACCTCTTGCATTCGCAAATGAATGAAAGCTAGCATCAAGTTAGGCACTATGTTTACTTCCTCTACAATCAGGGTATTTATTGTGCTGCACTTGATACACATTTTCAATACTCTAGTTTGTTGTCATGCTCCACTGATAGCATCAACAGTCGATGTAAAGGTCCACGTCCTACATTGAATGCTGATAAATCTGTTGGGGTAAGTTACAATACATGACAAAGAGCAATCACTTATATTTTGGATCATAGCTCTTATTGCATGAATTAAAAAAAGATGTACCTGTTCCTGCTTGTCCACTAACATACAACAATACAGGTTTGTATTGGACACAAGAACATTCATGCTCTTCATGCTGTAAAACATGTACGAACCGATCTTTGATGTTATAATACACTTCTTTTTGCTCTATATTAAGTTTACTATTTCATCATAATTTGCATCTTCAACTTTAGTTTGTTTCATTGCACGTTCTACTTCTTCCATGGCAAGCTGCACATGAATAATTGGCTCATCAACCACATTTTGACTTCCTTTTGCAGAATCTGGACTTCCCTCAGGAGTCTCTTTTGCCAATTCAGATGCCAAAAGTTCTTCTTGATGTAGTTCTTTCTCCAGTAACTCCAAGTACTGCTCACATGTTGGATATGTAATTAAGCTTTTTTGTTGTTGCAAAAAGTGATTCTTCAAAAGTTCCAAAACTTCCAAGCAAATCACTCTCTGCATGCCATGGGAAGAACAGCTGCAAAAGACAAACATGAAATAATTCCTTTTTCTCTGCAAATTGGCAAGACAGTTTCATGTGGTTGATGAGACTTGCCTTTTAAGTCTCACTGGACAACCAGTACATCCATGTACTTTAAACCGGCCTCTGTCACTGTTTACTTCAATATTTCAATATGAGTACCATTCTGCTACTTCATATAAACAAAGATCCTCCTACTCTACAGATTGATTTGGATAATATGTATCAATCAAGTTGGTTTTCAGAATCTCTGTACAGTCAGGTAATGTTTCAGCTAACTGATGAATGTCACTCAAAGGGTTAAGTACCCGATGTCTAGTGTTAGCTGGGCCAAGACTTAACCAAATTACATTAATGCGTTGTCAATACAGAGGCAAACTAGTTAGCCGATCTGCAGCTTCGTAGCTACCACATTCTCTATATGAGAGCAACTTCAGACCAAAGCTTAGATGTTTCTGACTAAGACTTTCATCTGCTGATAAATCAGATCATATCTCAACTGAATTGCTCTTTCAGCTTTTACCATGTATGCTGTAACATAACGAGCAACAGCTGTTGTATCATCAGCAATATATTGTACATCAGTATTTGTATTCGAAAGCTGAGCAATGACAGGATTGGCATTCCTTATTTCTTTTTAAATAGTAGGTATTTCTTGATGACTTAGCAGTAACATGGTGTCAACGGGCCTTGGAAAGCCAATGTATGCTGTAACATAAAGAGCCACAGCTGTTGTATCATCAGCAATATACTGTTATGTTATGTTATGTTATGTTACTTGGCATTTATATAGCGCTTTATATATCATTGGTATGACCTTACAGCGCTGGTAGGTTGAACGCCCTCAGGAACTGTAGTTCAGGTCAGTGGAGAGAGATAGTGTTGTATGGTGCGTGGGTGCACCAGGTATGTGTGCAGCTGATGTAGTTGTCAGATGATAACTGCTTCTTAGCGATAGGTGTGGTTATGAGGATATCAGTTGGATGTGTGCAGTCTGGTGGGTGGACACCCATACTGGGTTCTAGCTGCGTTAGGCCTGAGAAACGCCTATGTGAGCAGCTAGGCCAGAATGTGCTCAGCTAGTTGCGTTTTATTAGGGTGATGAGATGTTCATGGGGTTGTATTCTTATGTGAACAGCTAGGCCGAATTATCAGGGGTATAGCTGTGTTCTAGTTGAATGATGACATATAGTAGAGAGTAAGCGTAGTGGTGTGATATGGTGGTTATCTGTAAAGTGCCTGAGACCAGGCACGTGAACAGGACGGTTGGGACATACCTAGCGACATATGCGTATATAGCGACAGGGGTCAATACAGGTATATATGGGGATACAGATATATAACATATAGAGGGGGATACAGATATATGGCAGCAACACAGGGAACAGGTGCACAGAGATACAGACTTTTAGTGCAAATTCATAGTCGCATTGCCATACTATCTAGGGGTGAAACAGTTTTAAGATGCAGAATGCAACACAGTGAATCGTTTAGGGCACACTCAATAGCGCTTGACCATTATATCTAGATGCAGAATTCAACACAGTGAAGCTTTTAGGGTACAATTAATAGCGCTTGACCATGATATCTTGTAGAGGAAGTCCCAGAGAGGGCCTGTACCCCTTCCCCTCATTTCGAGGTAATAGGAACATGGTTGCCTGGGTATGTGACGTATTAAGTGCAAATGAACCTACAAAGAGCTGCACTGGGACTCTGCCCAGTATACATCAGAAGATCCATACCAGTTGAAGCACCCATAACCAGATAACCCTGGGCAGCACGGTACCCTATCAGACAGCCATACCACCCGCAGATACGAAATGAGGAGTACCTACACACGGTCCACGAAGAGACCCCAAAAGCCTTAATGGAAGGCCAGTGGAAATGACACAAGGGCCTGAACAGATCTGTGAATGAACAAAAGCAGTTATCGAAGATAACACGCCAGTGCGAGTAACTACGAAATTGAACGGAATAGGCACAGAGAGGAGACAATGTTACAACGTGAGGAAACAGTGTTACGAGACAAGATGGAAGCAACCGTCCTGTTACACGTGTGTAAATGGGCTGGAAACGCAAGATGCTAAGAAATCGATACTGCTTGCAATGCTTAGTAGAAGATAGAGTGGCAAGCGCCAACCATATATCTACCTCAATAAGGCACATTATGCAAGTGCAACTCCATTTTGTAAAAGCAGAAAGGTACCCAGGTGGCCAAAGGCCTGACAGGCCAAGTTTCGAAACCCAGCCAATGGCAAGAAGAGGAGCGGAATCGAAACTCAACAAAGAGCGACTCATGCCTAGGAAATTGAGGTCAACCAGAGAAGGGGAGGAGAGCGTCAGCTCACAAGACTCCAACTTCAGAGCATACCAGCCTGCCTCATGAAGGTCAAGATAAGGGGGCCCATACAGGTGGCTAGGCCGACACAGAATTAAATGCACTGAAAGCTGGAAACTGAAGCAGATTCATGGTGAACTAACACGTGACCAGCCAGGCGCGAAAAGTACCATCGCCTGATGTCATCCAGGACCCGAGGATGCCATAACTTTTCCCGATAAGAGACTACAGTTTCGAGGCCATCCTTAGCCAACTAATCGACACATCACCCTAAAACACTGATTGATGGAAGGGAGGCAGGGTGAAACTTGGGACACCAGGCACAGGGGTGTCCATTCTGCATGCTGCTAATTAAAAGTGGAAATTTAGTCTAGTGGTGTAACCTGCCCAATCACAATGGACCAAGTTTTCTGGAGTCCTATAGATATTGTAACCAATAGGACGTCGTAGTTGTAGTGACGTCTATCACGTGTGATGTAGAGGGATGGGCGTAGACACCCACCTGATAAGAGTTATCCAATCCGCATGCCCAATTATCATATACAGATATAACACCTATACTTAAGTTACCTTTCCTAACCAATTATATTGCATGATGATTTTTTATAGAAATTAGACGTCAGTAATGAGGATTTTTGCCTATAAGAAGTGCTGTCCAACTGAAGTTCGAGGAAGTCGGAGCGAGACAGGCGATCTCACTACAGCTGATTCCCATTTGTTTCGCTGTTTGATGTATTTATCATTAAACAGACTTCCCTTTGCCAAACTACTGAGTCCTCGTTATTGAGTCGTGTTGGAGTAAGTGAATCCTGCACCCCCTGTCCTCACATGGTGCAGCTATCTTGTCTTACGAGTTCTAGAGGGTGATTGCTGACCAATGGGCCTGTCAGCGAATTCCTCTCCTCCAGAACACTTGGTAGCGTGGGGATGGTTCCGGCCATCGATTATAGATTATCGATTGATATAGTGTAAGGCACCCTTAGACCGAAGGCACAAAGAAACTCTAGGCCTTTGGTAAGATCACAAGTCCTTTCGCCATTCCGGCTGAGTAGACTGAGAAGCTTCCCGTGGACAATGATAGAGTAAAATTTCAAAAAATCTGCATTGGGTCTGAATGAACCCGCCTTTCCAAGCATAACCCTTCTCATTCCCACGGGCAGCGGATCGGACAAAAACCTTAAAAGCAGGAAGAGGAAGGGGCGGTGATCCCGAAGTTCCAGAGAGGAAACAGTGCGATCAGTGAGTGAAGCAATAAAAGTCGTTACTTTGGCAAATGTCGTGTAGGCATTAGCGCCAGTAAGGGAAAGGTAACGGAGGGTGGTGGAGAAACAATAAAATAGTTAGAAGTAGAGAAGACTGTATATAGAGGGGATAATGACTCCAGCATAAGAAATAAAATGTAAAGAATATCAGGGGGGCACCTGAAATAAAAACATAAGGAATATCAGGGGGGCACCAGAAAAAAAAATGTAAGGAATATCATGGGGGCACCTGAAGTAAAATGTAAGGAATACTGGGGGGGGGGGGCACCCACGAAGAATAAAACGTAAGGAATACCAGGGGGGCACCTGAGCAAAAACTTAAAGATTTGCCTTGTTCCTGCACTTTAAAGAGTGGTCAGAAGGAACGTGAACCCAGAGCCCCCAGTGGGGGGACAATTCAGGCTACGATGACGTTTAAAGACGTCATTAAGGGGGTTTGTTCAAATCCCATGACGGGGTATTAATTAGAAGGCAGGTATACGTATGACCAGCTGGTGTCTGTCTAGTCTGTCAAACGTCTGTCATATGTGTTCTGTTGTATGTCAAATGTAAAATAATTGTATAGACGATTGTTTGAAATGCATTTTGCTTTACGCGATTCGGTAACTAAGAGGGAATCGCCACTGAATTGATGAGTTTTGAGTAAATTGCTGGTATAAAATTTTGCAGGAAAAAGATTGGATTGGAGCTTGCATATTTGCTGCTCGCTCATGCTATTGAAAGAGTAAAAGAACTGTATAATGATTGTTGGTGATGAAATTAAGAATGGAGGAAGTTATCCCGCTTGCGCATTTATGCAAGCAACTGCCCAAGCATGCAACAAAGCTGAAGAAATATATCCAGGAGCGGGTTAAGGGCACCGCAAATAAGATGTTTATGCCGTGGCCCCAGAACGGGTCACTCTCTAAGGCTGTTTTACAGCACATGACCACCTTCCTACATGCCACATATACCGGCAAAAAGCTAGAGAAACGTCTTGCTGTGCTGGAACTGTGGAAAATGTTTGAAGAAACGAAGGTGGAAGACCACCCGCAGATTGGATATTAAATGTATATACAGAGGGGGATGAGACGCCTACCGCGCCACCTGCCCCACCTGAACCAGTGATCGAAGGGATTAAGTCAGCAGGTCTTTACCTGCTAAAAGAACTTAAGGCAGCCACGGGGTACAGCAACCTGGCATATGAGTCGCCTGCATGTAGTGGTGACGACATGAAAGAAAAAGAGCAGGAAAGTAATCTTGCCTCCGTAGTCCTGAGGGACAAGGAGAAACGCAGAGATGAAGGAAAGGATCAGGCACAGAGTAGTGCTTCTCTCTCTCGAGAGAGAGGGGAAGAAGCAGAAAGGAAGTAGCGAGTTAGCATTCGCAAAGGACGAGTGGATGGGAGGTCAGATATTGCTAAAACTTGATGGTAAAGGGAGTGTTGACATAAGACCGAGAGAATGGTCTGATGAGGTTCTGAGAAAGGAAAAGGAGAAAGAAAAGGCAGAATACGCTAAAGTTAGAGGAAGAAAGGAGAGTGCACGAAAGAAAAGTAAAGAAGCGAGAAGACGAGGAAAGTAGAAGGGCAAAGGAACATAGAACTGAACGGATGAGGGACGTAGATAACGCTAGAGAAGAAGCAAAGAAGCGAAAGGAAATAGATGAAGAAGCAGAACAGACAGTGGGCACGAGATCTAGAATATTTACAACGGGAAGTTAAAAAACCCAATCCTGTTGTAGATGGGAAGACATAGAAGAATTCTTTCCTGCAAGCGATGCAGTATCAGGTACAAGCGGGACAAATATTGAAGATGACTTCAACACCAGAAGCATTGGGGAAACGATTGATAAAATCTATGATGAGATGGGGCTGGAACTAATTTCCCAAGGGGGAAGGGAGGATGAGCGCTTAGAGAGCACTCAGCTATATGACACTGAAGATGTCACCCGAAGTAGTGGGAGCAGGGGGCTGTCCCTAGACAGGCTAGAGATTGGGCAGAACAAAAAAGATGCAAGAAGTTGTGTAAACTGGGAGTATTCAGGATCTGACTCCGGTGAGGAAACGGAGGAAGTGGCACATGACGAAGGGAGACGGTGCGGAAAACGGCTCCCAAGGGATCAAGAGGTACGATGGTCGGATGCTAGAGGGTCCACAAGTAGGGCACCGAAGACTGCTGGACAATACAGCTGACATGAAGAAACACCCCACGGTCAGAGGGGGGCGTCGGCGCCTGCCTATGCAGACAGGTTAAAGCATTGCCAGGTAGACGGCAAGGCGGGAACATAACCCCGGCGATAGACCTGACAACTATGGGGAAAGAGAAAGTGGACTGTGCATTCCAATTCCTGTTACTAGAAAAGGGGAGAGCAAGATCACAATATATTCCATGGCCACACATGGAGCGAGAAAATCTTAAAAATAAGCTTCCAATGCTGACATCCGGAGCCGGAAAGTGGATACATGAGTTAGAGAAAATGACGGGGGTGTCACCCTAGCTATAAGGGACGTTAAGGGTCTCCTAATCGCTTTACTTGGTGAAAGAACCGATGATGTATGGAGACGGGCAGGCTACCCTAGGGTAACCCTAACTAACACCTCCCATAATGGAGCACCATTTATTAACTGTAGAGCAGCAGTGTGGAAAGCGCTGCATACACTATATCCAGACACTTCTGATATGGGAGCTATAATGACACAAAAAATGAAGGAATCTGAGGATCCGTTGATTTATATCCAAAATTTTCAAGATGCATGGGTACTCAAAACGCATGAATCTTGGACGAAATCCATCCCTGTATTCTACCATATATTGTGCCAAGGGTTACCAGAACTGGTGCAAAAACAGCTCAACAAAGTGGTAGGAATCGAAGCTAAACCATGGGCCAAAATACAGTTGACAATTGCACACTATTGTAGATTGTTGCAAGAAAAGAATCAGAAAAAGGAGGCAACTCGTAAGGGAGAGGAGGCGAAGCTAGTGCAAAGGAAACTCTCTAAGTATGCTCTTGAGGGAGCCATGCTCACGAGCCCAGCCAAGCCAAGTGCAAAACACGTGACTAACTCATCACAGAATAATCAGGGTAACACAGGATTCTACCCAAGAGGAAGAGGTTTTGGAGGAAGAGGTTGGTAAAATAATCAGGGAGGGTTTCGAGGTAACCAAGGAGGGTTTCAGAATGTTCAAGGTGGCTTCCAGAACACACAGATGGGCAATCCAACTATGCCAGATGGACAGATGGCCCGACCACCGCCAGTATGTTGGCTGTGTGGAATGACTGGACACATGGCGCGCATGTGCAGAAGTCATGGCATGTGGCAAAATAACCAAGGGATGGGGGCAGGCATGGCGAATCAACCTGCCATCCCGCAATAGGGCGGTGCACAAAATTACACAGTGCAGCAGAAGGCGGCAGGCTTGCAGCAAGGTGCACAGCAAGTGGTTCAACCACCGAACATGGGGAATATGCCACAAGGACAACCCCAGCAGGCACCGCCGCAGATGGCTCAGGGCAATAATCCTGCAGGGGGAATTTACCCTCGAAATGGGGGAAACCCACAAGTGTACAGTGGACCGAACCTATATATAAAATAGGACAGCTCACAGGAGACTCTGATGTGTTCTATCCTATCAGTGACACCAGACCCTAATAGGGAACCTAGGGTGAATGTCATCATAGGGGGTAAAGAATATTCCTTCCTAGTTGACACGGGTGCAATGTGTTCGTGCATGCGAGAAGGCTAATTTTCCTTGTCCGGCGACGCCATAGATACCCAGAGTTTCACTGGCGCTCATAGTAGAGTTCCCTTTACAGATGCACTCCCAGTCTCAGTGGGAGAGCACAAAATGAATGTACCTCTATTATATTCACGCCAGACCCCAGTAAATATTCTGGGTCGGGACCTGATGACTAAATTAAACATGACCATCTCGTTTACCGAGGATGGTATAGTATGCTCCACCCCAGGAATGCATTATTCAAACGTGTGTGTAATGATCGGAGCATACTCAGGACGTATAGCTATGAGAGCTATACCGTTAGAACCGGAAGTCTTTGCATATGGCGGGCGGGTGCTCTTGGCGGGATTGACAGGCTACGCAGACAAAACTATGAGAACCCCTGATGAGTTTCTATTCAGACCAAGAATACCCATGCACGAAGAGGAGGGACAAGTATTTCCCTTGGTAATACAATCTGCCGCAGTGCGAGGAAAAGTGGTATTGGTTGAAGGATATGACGATGAAGGCAGACAATGGTGTGCGATTATTGCCATTGAAGAAGGGTATTGAGTGACTGATGTCACCGATGACGATCTGTTCGAAGAACACCCTGACCTAGAAGAGACAAGGGTGGAGGTGAGTCTCATACTTTGGGTCAAAATTATCAAACGAGAGGTGCCACAGAGAATGATGTTGGCACTGGTACGCCCAGAATACTTTGAGGACGACATGGCCCAAGTGCCTGCCGCAGTATGGACTACAGAGCCCTATGATGTAGGTCTCCTGAAAGGGGCGGGTGAAGTGAAAATCAAACTGAAACCAGGAGCATTTTTACCATGAGCGCGACAATATCCCATGTCCAGAGAGGCAGATGAAGGAATAGCGAAGACAATCTCCGCCATGATGGAGCAGGGCATCCTAGTGACGTCAGAATCACCTTGCAACACAGTGATTTACCCTGTCAAAAAATCAAAGGGAGGGTCTTGGCATTTAATCCAAGATTTACGAGCATTAAACGATATAGTTGAAGCCGAATTCCCTCTAGTCCCTAATCCATCCACAATTCTGTGCAACATACCCGCTGAGGCAAAATATTTTACGGTGATCGATTTGAAAAATGCGTTCTTCTCAATCCATTTACACCTTGACTCTCAAGACCTGACGTCATTTACTTTCAGACAAATGCGCCTGAAAAGTATGAGGTTGCCACACGGGTACTGTGAGTCTCCATCCATTTTCAACAGAGTCCTGCAGATGGACCTAAGCAATATTGCGGTGGACAGTGTTGTTTTGCAGTATGTAGATGACATTCTGATCTGCAGCACCACTGAAGAGAAATGCAGGCATGACTCTGTCCAGCTATTGACTATACTGGCTGAGAAGGGATACAAAGTAGACAATGATAAATTGCAGTACTGCCAACAGGAGGTATTGTACATAGGGCAACTGATCTCACATGAGGGGAATAAGGCAACCCCAGAAAGGGCTGAAGCTATCATGAACACTGCCAAGCCACGCACGATAAAACAAATGCAAAACTTCTTAGGCCTGTGCAATTATGTCAGAGCATGGGTCTTTGACTACATTTCGTATACCAAGCCCTTGCTACAGGCCCTTAAAAATGTGCAGGCAACAAAAGGAGAAATTGAATGGATTGAAGCAATGGAGAAAGGGTTTACAGAGCTCAAGGGGGCAATTTGTAAGGCCCCAGTTCTCGGATTCCTAATTACGCAGAGGAATTCTACTTGTTCTCACATACCAATGTCAATTTTCTGACGGCAGTGCTCGCACAGCGAACCTCGCTGGGGTACAAGCCTCTAGCATATTACAGCGGGAGTCTGGACCCAGTCATGAAGGGCCACTTCCCATGCGAACAGAACCTAGCTGCTGCCGCATTCGCCATCGAGAAGGCGTCATCCATTTTGATGGGGTGCTCCATGACATGGTATGTTGAGCACTCGCTACTCGCCATATTAGAGAAGCCAAAGGGAACACTGACATCTCAAAGAGCATCCGCCTATGAGGTGATAATCTCTAATCCATAGATCAAAATAGCGCGATGTAAGACTGTAAACCCTGCAACGTTCATAGCCGAGCCAGTCACAGAGGGAGAACCAATACACGACTGTGTGAACTATGAGGAATTCTATGATGAAATCCCCAGGGTAAAAGAAAATGCCCTGGCGGGTGGAGAGATCGTCTTTATTGACGGGTCTTCGAGAATTGACCAAGAAGATGGACAAAGGTATACAGGCGTGGCTGTGGTAAAGCACCTAGCGAACGGGGAGTTTTGAGTACTCGTTAGTGAACAAATGCCATCTCACTATTCGGCACAGGCTGCAGAACTATTGGCATTGATACTTGCCATTGAGAATCATGCAGACCAGGGAATAACGGTGTACAGTGACTCCGCCTATGTGACGTCCACAGTGCATGCAGGTCCAGCGCGCTGGAAAAGGAGGGGCTACATCCGAGTAGACGCCATGCCAGTGCAACACGCAGCCTTATTGGACAGGCTGATAAAAGCACTTCAGCTCCCAGTGGGCATAGCGGTCGTGAAATGCGCCGCTCATACCAAGGGGACAGATTTCGTGTCTCGTGGAAATCATGAAGCAGACATGGAAGCCAAGCGCATGGCATCCAAGAATGAAACAATCATGGACATGGAGGTGGCACGTGCCCATGAGAGAATTATGGTAGCGCGTGCCACACCGAAAGCCTATAGTAATATGGGGCAGACTCAGCTAATGGAGCTCCAGGGGGAGGCACTACAGGAGGAAAAGAATTTATGGAAGCGTCAAGGGTGTTCCTTAAACCCCTCTGATGGGTTGTGGAGGCAAGACAGCACTGGTAAATCAGTAATGCCTGTCTCCCTCCTAAAGGTTGCACTAGAACAACTGCACTACCCCAGCCACTTGACAAAAGAAAATCTTGCTGTAACGCTCACAGAAGGCTGGTTCACACCGAATTTGGCAGAGCATGTTGCATTTTTCATGGTTGACTGCATTATCTGCCAGCAATTCACCACAGAGCACACATTAAAAGTAGTGAAAGGAATCATTTCCAGACCAAACGGACCATTCCAGCACTTACATATCGAATACGTCGACATGATTCAAGTGTGCAATGGGTACAGGTATTTAATTGTGGTGGTGTGTCCATTCTCTAGATGGATAGAAGTAGGTCCCTGTACACACCCCGACGCTGCCTGTGCTGCTAAGTTCTTGATGAGAGAAGTGTTCCCTAGATGGGGTGTGTGCGAGGTAATGAGATCAGATAATGGGGCCCACTTTGTAAATTCAGTGTTCGAACAGATTAGTTCATTGCTTGGTATAAAGGACAAGTTCTCGTCAGCGTATCATCCAGAGGGGGATGGGATATGTGAACGGATCAATGGCTTTCTGAAGGAGAAGATAGCCAAGTTGAAGCTCACATTAAAGAAGGGATGGCTGCACTGTCTACCATTGGCATTGTATGCACTACGGAACCAACCAGGCTCCGACCATCACCTCACACCGCACAAGATAGTTACAGGCAGAAGGATGAGGGCCCCTCTTACCCCCAGAGATAGAGCTAGTTGTGATACCCAGCCAACTAGGGAGGTTCTGGGAACAGAGATGCAAAATTACCTAAACTGTTTGACATCCAGTGCCTCTGTCATTTCAGACCAGCTACAGCGATGGCGAAGAGGGGGTGGCGCAGCACAAAACACAGCAGGAAGTGCTGAAGCAGACACCGAGCAAGGTGTACATGCGCCCCTCGTCTTCCCTGGCGACAGCATTTTGGTGAAGAACTTTACCAGGAAAAGGTGGGACGAGCCAAGATTTAATGGCCCGTTCATTGTAGAGGACTGCACCCCCTCCGCCGTCAAGCTCCATGGCAGAAGGGCATGGATCTTCATAAATGACATTAAGCCCTACGTAGGGGAGAGCCCTCCTGCTGCATCTGACTGCAAAGAGACCACGGACAACGGGGAAGAACATCAGCACGTGCAAACAAGATCCATGGTGAAGAAGAAGGACGCATGAGCAGAAAACCAAGACAAAGAACCCGGATGCAAGGTGTGGCATAGAACAGGACAGGTTCCCCAAGCAAGGGGAAATAAAGACTTAACGAACGCTCTGTACACCCCAGTTGCAGGGTAAAGAGAAGCACATCCTAAGCCACAACAACATTGACAAAATGAGCGTTCAAAAGCACGACATACTCAATTAGTACAAAGAATCAAGACTCTGATAGACTCCAAATAAGACATTGCCTGAGAGTGTAACACATTATCCTGAATCAGTGTGGAGACTTTGTTCACAGAACTTATGGTACTTTCCGGCAGAAGTCTCAAGTGGGATGTGCTAACCTATTTCCAATTCGTGCTCCTAGCATACCCATCACTCATAGGGAGAGGAGCCAGTGTCACAGACTTTATCCAAGATCCGGCCAACAAGAAATTAATCTGGCAATTACTGACTGTCATCACGGAAGCCTTCATTGTACTATCAGAGTACGGTGATAACGGTACAGATGCTTCCACCACAAGTGATCATTGATGAACTTACATATACCCATTTTCCGCATCATAGAGGAATGCCTAGGACTCGTCGGGGAACCACAGATACCATAACCTTCATCAGATATCCAAGAAACAACAAATTCCTAAACCAAGTGTGGTACAAATTAAATTATGTGGTTGCAATCCACGCAGCAGGAAAGTGTAAAAACTGTTCACGTCAAAAGAAAGGATTGTGATCAGGACCCAACAAAACAAGGCAAATGTTCCTGACTCCCGCAGATACCCAGCTAGCCCACAATGTCATGCTCAGACTAGTCACAGACTATCCTGAAATGGTAGGAAGGCCTGCAGATGTTGACGTCATCACCTTCCTTAGAGATCGGGCCAACGCCCCACACATGGGCACACTTCTCCATAGCATAAAATGCCTGAATTGAAGAACTGATTTTACTTACTCAAAGGATCCACATTTTAGGAACCGGCATTGCGAGCTGCCTCTGTGCTCCTGCCGGCACCCGGCACCCGCTTGCTTCCTGGAGGAGGCGGAACCTCTGTGACACGTGACCAATCACGTGTTTTCCAACGCCCTCATAACAACGAGGCCGCCACCCTTGCGGCGTTAAGCCCGACAGGAGTAAAGGCCAGTGACTGTTGTGCGGCTGTTTGGCGGCGTTGGCAAGACGATAAGACACTGAAATCAATACAGACTGAGCCACACTGAACTGTCCCCAAATTTAGAAAGGAAGACAGAAAATATATAGTGGAGACTGCGGGCAATAAGCCTTTGATCCACTATATGCAACAACGATCCGGGAGGCACACGCAGGAGAAAGCCCCAGAAATTGGCATTCAAGAACTCTTCGTTTAATAAATATAAAAAAAAATAAAAAATAACGCCCACGATAAGTAAAGCATACGCAACAAAACTGTAACTAAAAACTACATACAAGAGAAAAACATACTCTACAGTGCCCGAACGGGCAAAAAGTGTGCATCTCTAAAAATTCACTCTTCGAATGACACGAACAACAAAGCGCAGGAAACCCGTTGAACTAACACCCCCGCACATGAATCTCAGAAGAAAGACAATGGAGACGCCAGAACTACAACATGTAATGACCAAACACTGCGGTAGCAACAAAAATACTAGCCATAGAGAATGTAATACCGAAGAATCATCAACAATTACCAAAAGCGATACCAATACAAGCGGAGCAACAGAAAGAATTCAAATAATAGCACCAACAAATGAATGCGACGGAAACACCAGAGAACCTTCGCCTCCAATCTCGAAAGCAGATATGAAGCTGATCTCCCCAATTAAAAAGATACGAAACACATCCGAACTAAAAGAGAAGCCTGTAACAAAAAGCGAAAATAAGAACTTAGTAACAGCAGACATGACATTGGAAAAAAAGAGTCCATGAATGTGGAACGAAGCGACAATACTACCCCTGCTCAAAAGAACCAAATCAAAATAAAAAAGGAGGATGGGATAAAGAACATTGAGAAGATTTCAAAGCTACCGGCCCTACAAGAAGGAAAGGATGAAAAAGAAAGAAAAATCATAACCCAGCAGGAAAAGGCTGCCAAAGCACAAAAGAAATGGCAGGCCCTATACGAAAGCCGTAGACACTCGCAACAACTGGACTCAAAGAAAAACGAGCAGACAAATCCTAAAACCGCAAGATTATCCCTTGATATAACAGAAATTGAAAACCTAATGAAGAATCATGAAAGAAGAAAAGAGGTCTTCGGCAGCCCACCATCACTCGCAAAGAAAAAATCGACAAACACTTGGATACAAAAGCAACAAAAAGGAAAAGTACTAACACCAAAAGTACAAGAAACCCACAACAATGACAGAATATCACAAAACAAAAATGATTGGCAAATCAAATGCGAAGAAACACAAAATCCAAACCAAGAATTATCAGACAAATGCAGATGCGATCAACATACTGAACAAGAATTAACATCTATACCGACTTCAATGCTAGACCTACAAAATATGCTGATCACAACTACAACACAATCATTATTGCCATACATGAAACTGCAAGAGGCACTAGTAGATTCAATAAAAGACCAAACAACACTCATTGCATTGATCCATTCAAAACAAAGCTACTTAGAACAATTTATGATTAAAATACTGGAGCGACTAGATATCGAAGCACAAAACAGCCACCTATGGCAAACTAGGTTATTTGACATTGCACGCAGCGACAGAGCCGAAAAAACAGATCTGACTCTCGCACTAATTATAATGATGACACAAGGAAACCGAGAAAAACCAAAGCAGATGCCTTCTTCAAATTCCCACAGTTTAAGCAACACGTCGATATGGCAAAAAGGGGTAGATAACAGCGATCCCCCAAAGACTGCAGAAAGACAAGAAGCAAAAAGCAATTTCACCTCCGTAGAAATAAATTTAATCGGCCTTACTGGGGAACCCCCTAAAGTGATGAATACAAACAACCACATAGATAGAGACAAAGGAAATAAGTAAAGCAAACCAATCGATGATAAGAAACCTATAATCGATCGGAAAGGAAAAGAAACATCTGAAATCTTTGCGAAAGGAAACAAGACTCAACTCAACAGAGAACAAGATAAAAAAGGAATAACACCCAATAAAAAAAGGCAAAAAGGATCACAAGCTTTCTTAAGACACCTGATGAAACACCCAAAAGAACTGCATCCAGAAATGAACAAATTATCACAACAGAACAAACAAAAAAACATCAAACCCAAAGAGAACAAGACAGGTCTAACCCACAACGATGAAGTCATACAAATAGATGAACTAATCAACCTATCAATTTATACGGAAGATGAAATTGATCAATCTGAAGAAGCCCAAATAGAAATGGCAGAGACATCTTTGATTACGATAGATGAATACGAAGAAGAGCATCCAGAAGAAGACCAAAACCTGGAAGAATCCGGATATGAAATGACACTTGATGAAATATCCAAAATTGAATGGGAAGATGACAATGAAACAACAGCGGATGCAAAAAATCAATTCACACCAACAAGGGAATACAAAAATAACAATGACAAGGATGAAACAAACGAAGACCAAACAGGAAAAGTAATAAAACTACCAATCTTTGTACTTCCACAAAATCAGCAGACAGAATAAATAGACAAGAAAATAAAAATAAACATAACAGCAACATAAAGCGACAACTTAATCATGAACCGCTCCAATGTGCTAAAACTGATACAAGGTATCCCAAATATGACAGAAATTACAACGAAAGATATACGAACAGTAGAATTTTGTGATGAAATCACAACGGACCAAGTGAAGATCACCTTCGAATCTGAAAAAACACTGAACAGAATACTAGACAATAAACATATCTGCAAGCAGATAGGCTTCGAAGTGACCTTGATTGAAAAATTGCAAAATATAGAGCGGAGGAAAAAACAATAAATATCAAGTTGGAGCCAGTCTGGGATGAACGAAAGTAGTTGCGAAATGGATGACGTCAACGAGAAGACATTAGCTGAACATAAGAGAAAAGATGACAAGTTTGAGAATAAAACAAATGACAAAAAAGACTATCAAGACCGTCACGACCTCTACAGAAAATACGGAATATGGAGGCAACAAGATGATTCACCTATAAATACAGAAGAAAGATACAACCAAAAAAGATAACAATTAAAAGAAGGCAATCTGCAAATCACCAAGTTATGCTCATGGAACACCCGGGGACATAGCCATTTATTCAACACAACAAACTCGAATCTTATATCGGCTGACATAATCTGCATCCAAGAATCATGGATTACGCAACAACCGATAGCTGACGGCTACACCATACTAATGAACCCCGCAATCCAAAAGCAAAAAGGCAGACCGTCCTCGGGACTTCTAACTATAATCAAAAATGGACGAAACATCGACATATTAGAATATGAAAACTTAAACCCGCGGATACAAATTACAATACTTAAGCACAAAACGGGAAATAAAGAAAAAGAACCTCCAACTGTGAATCACAAGAAGGACTGCATATGGGCAATAATTAACCTATATTGGAACCCGGAAGGAATAACGGATGAGAATGTATAGATATGGTAACATCAGCAATAGACAATACCAAAGGAAAATATAATGAGACAGAATTTATATTATGTGGAGATCTAAATATCCACATATTTAACGAAAAAGGAGAAGAAATAGAAAAATCTCATCTGTCACCCCGAGCCAAATGCTGGACCAAAGAACTACTATGCAGGAACTTAAGAAGATCGGATAGCATCGATACAATATAACTGGAAGGCAAAAGGAAGCCTGGGCAAGAGGCAAATCCATTGCCATAATAGACTACATCTTTATGACTGAAAACATTCATGAAGAACTGAGCGAATCCAGAAATATCAAAACAGAAGCAAGCGACCACTACATAATAAAAAGATCGTGGAACACTGGAAAAATGGCACAAAAAAAATGGACCCGACAGAAATCGAAATAAACAACGGAAAAAACAGATTAAGAATTGGGAAAATAAAATGGAAGAACTGCCAAAAATAATGCATAACTCAACACTAGATGAATTAGAAAAAAACAATTATGGATGGCTACTTTTAACATACAGATGTCAAAATACATCAAATGGAAAGCGAATAACAAAGAAACACACCCACGCATATAACGAGAAAATAATAATAAAGAAAAGAGAATTGAGAGCAAAAATAAAGAGGATAAAGAAACAAAATCCACTGGATAAAGACAAGGAAATTAAAACAGCAAAACAACAATACAGAAATTGGATAAAGAACAAAGCTATAATAATACAAGATAATGCAGAGAAAATGCTCCTGACGCTAAAGAACAGAAACATGAGACAACTATGGTCGTTATTACACGATCAAACACAAACACAGAACAGCATGGTCACTGATGCACCAGAAGCAAGATGGACGTAATATTTTAAAGAGATTTATGGAAACAATGATTCAACGAAAGAAGAAAATAACACACGACAAAAAGCATGGCAATGGGACCATGAAGCTCTAGAAAAGGCAATAAGTACCTTAAACACCTCCAGAGCCCCAGGTCCAGATGGCCTTTCCATCATGATAATCAAGCAGAATGCAGTAGTCTGGACAGCGATATGCGAGTTCATCTTCAAGATGATACAAAACACAAAAGAAATTCCAAAACATGGACACAAGCCGTTATAATACCCATATTCAAGCATGGAGACACAAAAGAACCACAAAACTATCGACCTCTGGCACTTTTAGACCCTTTGGGCAAGATTTTGGCAAAAATACTACTAGGAAAACTGGACAGATGGGCAAGTAAAGAAAAGAAATACGCAACGAGACAAACCAGATTCATCAAAACACTCGGCACTAATATCAATCTATTTCTACTAAATGTATTGAAACATGAAGCCATAAGAAACAAAATACAAATTTACGCCGCCTTTGTAGATCTACGACTAGCCTTTCACTCTGTGAGCAGAGACATTCTATGAAAAAAACTGATTGCATGGAAATGCCCAACTGACATCATCGAACCGATTAAACTTTTATATGCGGACACCAGCATGAGAGTCAGACTATCGAGAGACGGCTCACTCACGGACCAAATCAAAACATGGAATGGCCTAAAACAGGGATGCCCATTAGCAGCTACACTATTCCACCTCTACATGGCCGATCTGGAAACAAACATTTACACACCGCAAATAAATCCTCCAAAAATACACAATACAGCCATACCCTGCATTATGTATGCTGATGATATAGTGCTTCTCACAAAAACACCAAGAGGATTGCAGATTGCACTAGAAAAACTAGAAATATACATGACAAAGAATAAACTGGAAATAAACACGAAGAAAACAAAAGTAATGTCTCTAAAGAAAGAAAATAAGATTGATCGCCAGCACCCGCCTTTCCGTATAGGAATGGAAAAAATGGAAACAGTAAAAACCATAAAATACCTTGGAATATGGATCTCCCAATCGCCAACAGAAGAAGAATTGGCTGTACAACTCAAAGAAAAAACCTTATCCTTAGCCCAGCAAGCGAAAATAATCCACCGAAAGTATGGAAAATTCTCAATGACCCCAGTAGTTACATTCTACAAACAAAAAGTAACAGCCATACTAACATACGGAGCAGAAACCATGATAAATATACAACCCCAACATCTGGGACAGACTAGAAGGGTGCTTCTGGAAAAAGTACTGAACCTGCCAAATTCTCTACCCATCACACGAATGAGAGCAGAGCTTGCACTTCTATCCATCAACTTTCTGTTTTGCTCATGTTATTAGAGAGACCTCAAAAAGCGAAAATAAAACTAAAAGAGAATGACTGGATGAAGACAAACCAAGAGAAAAACAAATACCAGCATAACAAACACAACCCATTTGATAACAGAAGAATTAACCAACTACCTTCATACCTGCAAATATTTCCGTCTTCAAAAATCAGAGATACATTTATGAGACTTTGGTTGAACATCCTCCCGACACGAGAAATATTGGCAGCCAGAAAACAAATTCCTATAAGCAAAAAACACTGTCGATTTTGCAATAATCCCAAGATGACCGAGAGTTTACAACACATAATCATGATATGCCTGGCATTGAATGAAAAAAGACAACAATCGAGAGAATGGTTCATGAACACGGAGACTGTACTAACACCTGAGGATCGCTGGGCAAAGATGATATCCGGGAATGAGAAAAAACTTGTGTTTCCCCTAATATCATTTTGGCACAACATCATGAACAATAGATGAGTATGACAACACAGATACACGAGGAAAGAAAACAAGTAGTAAGAAAAAGGACAAAGCTCCCATAGCACTTGCTTGGTAAATTGAGTAAAGATCACAAGTAAAGTAAGACAAAAGGTTTGAATGCAAACCAAACGTTTTAATAAAAAATAAAAAATAAATAAATAAATAATACTCCAAGTGGAGCTGTCCAACTTCCAGTGAGAATTCCTAAGGAGATTCCAGTGAGACCTTTAGCAGAGGGACAGATCGAGGAGACAAAGACGGTTCATGCTGCAAGAAAGGCCTGTGATCTAGAGGCTAGAAAATCAGAGCAAATGTCATTAACACCAGAAGACAGCCAATATGCATACCGTGTTTTCTTCCACCTCATTGAACACTTTCCACAACTAGTGGGTATACCCAGTAATGTTGACATATCCGCATTCCTCAGAGATCCAGCAAAAAACGAGCAATTAAACAGGCTCCTGAGGGCTATCATAGCGCAACTAAGAAACAATTATGGACATCCACTGCTGAGGAGAGTCTTAGAAGGAGAAAATCCAAAATAGAACTTTGTCGTCATTGTTTCACCGTGGAGCAGATAGAGAAAAGAGACACTGTTCCTCAACTTGTTGCTGAGAGACCGAACGAAAGGAGCAGACACAAGAACTTCGCCATCCTATTTTTCCTTTTCTGCATCCTTCTCATTTTTTCTATTTTTTCATATATTGACCTTTTATTTTTGTTCCTGTTGGTACTTATTTTTGCGATTTTGACTCGTTTTCTATTTTTCCATATTTTTATTTTCATTTTATTCTTGTTCCTATTTGTACAACTTTATTTTTGTACGATTAGCTCATTTTTCCTATTTTGCCACACAATCACTTTTATTTTTATTTTTATTTTTTCAGCATTCCATTTTTGTGTAATTTGTAGCGGTCCTTTCCGTTCTTCTTTCACATTGAACTGTCACCAGCATGTCCTTACGACCAAGGCAAATTCGAGGCATCCACTGGGACCTCACCAACTTTAGATACGCATAAATAAATGTGATGTATCAGAACTGCTAGCCTAACCCTTTTCCTTAGTCTAGCACAGGAACTGTACTGAGGACACAGAGACTACCGTCGTCACTCAAGTGAGGAGGACATTGGAGAAGCACTCGGCCCTCTAATAGTAACGAACTCTCGAAATACGTGACCAGAGCAAAAGAAGGAATAAATAACTGACTATGACCTCATTCGAAATGGGGGCCCAGAACAGTAACTTGGTTTTACCCCCAAAAGAAGGGCGCCCCTGCTTTCCTGGGAGAAAATGCTGCCAGATGTCTTACAAATCTATCATGCGTATATGCTTGGTGATCATCATTGTCTTTCTGTCATTGACTATCAGAACTGCTCTCTCCATTGGTGCACGAAGCGCCCTAATTTCAGTGCACCCACCACATAACGAACATACGAATCCCACAAAAGCACCCAGACCCTACATAGTGATTTCAGTCCCAAGAAGAGCTAATGATGAAGCAAATGATTTAAAATTGAATGTAATTATCAGTGATACGAATACACTTGAGGTAATGAATGGGGAAAAAAGCTGGAGACAGGGTCAGCATGGAATGAATGAAAACGTTGCACTGACCACTGCACGCACCCATACACAGGATGCACACAGACAAGGGCAAGTGTCAATGGCTACAAGGCCTCCAACGAAGGCAGCAGAGAAGGAGAGACTGCCTGCCGAATATTCAATTCCAGAGAATAGTGGAGATAACCAAGAAAAGCCAAGTGAATTACCAAAGATGGAGGAAATAGCAAAATCCCTCAAAAGAACAGAAGTGGCCACGAAAGAACTCACAGAGAAGACACACATGCTAATAGATTATTTGTTCCCATTCATAGTCCAAGCAAAGAAACTACAGAAGGAGCTAAAAAACAGAACTATAGAAACAATAACTGCAAGCACACCTGCTCCAACGCAAAGAACAAGCCGCAGGCCTACAACACAGCCACAAGTTGGGAGATTGATGAACCAATGGTGGTTACGGGAAGTTTATGGCAGACTGCAAAAGGGAAGGAAAGGAAGCACAAATCCTCCTCCTACCACAGCGATGCAGTCGAGGCAGCCTACTCCATCGAGATACCCAGTGTGGAAAAGCAGCACAGATGCATTCAGAGACGTAGTCATAGCAAACTACAGAAGAACGCTGAGAATCAAGAGAAGCCCTCATGAAGATAACAATGAACTTAATGACTACCTGGACAGCACAGCCCATCTCGGAAACAACATATGGTACCAACACATGAAGGAAGTAGGACGAAGGCAGTCAGAAGGAGAATGCTTTGTCTGTGCACTCCTACCATACAGCATGGGAAAGTCCAAGATCTTCGTGGCTGTAGAAATTGATGTCCCTACAGCACACTATATGTCATATGTAGCAATGTGCAACACAAGAGCACAATTTATGGGAAGAGACGCCTCGTTGTTATGGGCCAACGAAAAGGATTACCTGGATGAAGATGGCTACGTCCAGGACATTAAAACAAGAAACCGAGCGCACACCAGAAATCATGTGATCAGGTACGAGAACCCTGACGTCAAAGGATCAGGGATAAGAAGGGAAATAAACCAAAGACTGAACGTTCCAGGAAAAACTGCAGAAGAGGCTCAAACCTGGAAGAACAGAGGCCAAATGCAGATCTGGGGGTCAGTGGTCTTCCTAGATGGATGGGAAGATGGAGTAGTAATCTGCCGAGTGTGGATGGTCCTTGGAGCCTGCAAGGAAGCAATAGAGAATTCGCAGAGGTTATGCAAACCCCTGTGGCCAAAGCTAGTAAAGTTGCTAACATGGGTCAAAGATAGAGGGGGACCCCTACAAATAGTACCACTGTAGAGCCCAAAACTATGTTTCAGAAACAATGGCACAAGGAAGATGGGAGAGAATCAAAACTGCGTACGAATCTTTGAAGCTCCAGGAATGACACAAGGAACCGCAGTAATTATGGATCATTACTGGGCGTGTGGATCCAAGGCATACATAAGGCTGCCGAAAAACTGGGGAGGCATATGCACACTAGTGAACATCCACGTTCCAACACTAGTGATCCCTAAGAATGACCTGAAGTGGACAGTTTCCAGAAAGCAGATGCTCATCTAAGAAGAAGGAGATCTGTAGAACTGGTATCCAGGATGAAGAGGGAAAACTACTTTTCTCCCAAATCAGAAGAGGCATTCCATGCAATCCCGTACGAACACAGGCTGTTCAGCCTCACCTCAACAGTATTCTCAACACTACTCCTGCCCCACAAACAAGTTGGAGTGAATGCTAAATGGTTGCAGATAACCAGATGGGAGTTATTGCAGACCATCAATACCACTATAAAAGGATTCAACGCGATCAAAGAAGAGCTGAGAGCAATCAGACTGATGACCCTCCAAAACAGTTATGTGCTTGACATGATCACTGCGATGGATGGAGGTGTGTGTGCAAATATCGGAGAATCAGGTTGCACATTTGTACCATCCCACAACGAAGAAAACAGAACCCTAACAGAGGCCATAAGCATGCTGACAAGCCTGAAAACCAGATGATTGATGAAAGTGAAGAAGTAGACGATGACAGCTGGTTTGGAGACCTATTCTCGTGGGTCCCACAATGGATGGCAGACATATTAAAGTTTCTGGAAGCTCTACTAGCAATGGTATTGCTAGGATTCTGTGTTATCAAGATAATCATTAAACACTGCCAGAAAACTGCAAAGAAAGCCATAGGGATGAAAATAATTATTGATGTCGAACCAGGATGGAAGCCCAGAGACCTGACTGATGAAGAAATAAGAGACTTTGTGAAAGCCAGCAAGTTTGCACTAGAGGGATCAAAGTTCACATACCCTAAGAAACGAAGAAGCTATGAAGGAAAATGGATCTACTGCAGCCCAAATGGACAATGTCAGCTAATGACATGGAACAAAGACGAACATGTGAAGACAGCAGGGAATTTGAAGGGAGTGATAAAAATATGGACTACAAAGGCTCACACATTCACACCACCATGTACCAATGCAGAGGACGATGAGCATGACACTGAAGAAGTAAAAGAAATAAATGCAAAGGAGATTGCAGAAGTGGTTGATGAACCGACCAGAGGGGGGAGTGTAGAGGAGGTCCCAGACAGGGCCTGCACCCCTTCCCCTCATTTCGAGGTACTAGGAGCATGCTCGCCAAGGTTTGTGACGTATGAAGAGCAAATTAACCTACAAAGAGCTGCACTGGGACTCTGCCCAGTATATATCAGAAGATCCATACCGGTTGAAGCACCCATAACCAGACAACCCTGGGCAACACGGTACCCTATCAGACAGCCATACCAGCCACAGATACTAAATGAGGAGTACCTACACACGGTCCACGAAGAGACCCCAAAAGCCTTAATGGAAGGCCAGTGGAAATGACACAAGAGCCTGAACAGATCCGTGAATTAACAAAACCAGCTATCGAAAATAACACGCCAGTGCGAGTAACTAGGAAATAGAATGGAAATGGCACAGAGAGGAGACAATGTTACAACGTGAGGAAACAGTGTTACGAGACAAGATGGAAGCAACCGTCCTGTTAAACGCGTGTAAATAGGCTTGAAACGCAAGATGCTAAGAAATCGATACTGCTTGCAATGCTTTGTAGAAGATAGAGTGGCAAGCGCCAACCATATATCTACCTCAATAAGGCACATTGTACAAGTGCAACTCCATTTTGTAAAGCAGAAAGGTACCCAGATAGCCAGAGGCCTGACAGGCCAAGTTTCGAAACCCAGCCAAAGGCAAGAAGAGGAGCGGAATCGAAACTCAACAAAGAGTGGCTCATGCCTAGGAAATTGAGGTCAACCAGAGAAGGGGAGGAGAGCGTCAGCTCACAAGACTCCAACTTCAGAGCATACCAGCCTGCCTCATGAAGGTCAAGATAAGGGGGGCCCATGCAGGTGGCTAGGCCGACACAGAATTAAATGCACTAAAATCTGGAAACTGAAGCAGATTCATGGTGAACTAACACATGACCAGCCAGGCGCGAAGAAGGACCATTGCCTGATGTCATCCAGGACCCGAGGATGCCATAACTTTTCCCGATAAGAGACTACAGTATCAAGGCCATCCTTAGCCAACTAATTGACACGTCACCCTAAAACACTGATTGATGGAAGGGAGGCAGGGTGAAACTTGGGACACCAGGCACAGGGGTATCCATTCTGCATGTTGCTAATTAAAAGTGGACATTTATCTCTAGGGGTGTAACCTGCCCAATCACAATGGACCAAGTTATCTGGAGTCCTATAGATATTGTAACCAATAGGACGTCGTAGTTGTAGTGACGTCTATCATGCGTGATGTAGAGGGATGGGCGTAGACACCCACCCAATAAGAGTTATCCAATCCGCATGCCCTATTATCATATACAGATATGACACCTATACTTAAGTTACCTTTCCTAACCAATTATATTGCATGATGATTTTTTATAGAAATTAGACGTCAGTAATGACGATTTTTGCCTATAAAAAGGGCTGTCCAAAGGAAGTTCGTAGGAAGGTGATCGCACTACAGCTGATTCCCATTTGTTTCCCTGTTTGATGTATGTATCATTAATTGGACTTCCCTTTGCCAAACTACTGAGTCCTCGTTATTGAGTCGTGTCGGAGTAAGTGAATCCTGCACCCCCTGTCCTCACATAATGCAGCTATCTTCTCTTACAAGTTCTAGAGGGTGGGTGCTGACTAATGGGCCCGTCCGTCAGCAAATTCCTCTCCTCCAGAACAATCTAGATGTAGAATGCAACAGAGTGAATCTTTGGAGGATGCTCAATGTTGTTTGGCCACACTGTCTAGAGGCGGAGATCTACACAGTAAACTTTTAATGCATAATCAATATCTCTTGACCATACTATCTAGATGCAGCATTCAACAGAGTGAAACTATTAGGGCACACTCAATATCACTTGACCATACTATCTAGATGCAGAATTCAACATCAGTATTTGCATTCCAAAGCTGAGCAATGACAGGATTGGCATTCCTTATTTCTTTTTAAATAGTAGGTATTTCTTGATGACTTACCAGTAACATGGTGTCAACAGATGATGTCAAACTATTCACTCGACAAACTGGTGTTGCAGGCCTTGGAAAGCCAAATCTGCACTGAGTGTAGTATTTGTCTTTACTTTTGTATGTTCTCTGACAGTACTTTCCACATGAGTGCCTTTGAAGTCTTTCCAACTTGTTCCGTAGATCAGCACTCACATACGAGCAGTAATGGAACAAGTAACATATTTTTCTAAAAACTCCATCACACAGCCATCACTTTCTTTCCCAAACTGAGTAGCATCTTTAATCCTCAACAGCATATGTGTAAGTGGAGCTCCACATGCCAGGTACTCTTTCCTCCAAAAGAAATGTTCCATGGTGCCTGTTGGACCATTCTCATTATTACATATAAAGTGTACCATGGCTAAAAATCTGTGATGAAAGAACCGCGATACACTCACAGGGTCATTGGTGTCATGTGTTCTATGTCTTCTTCCTTTGGATAACTTTCACAAATCCACTGTGCAAAATCATCCCAACCATACCCTGTGCAACATAAGGTCACAAAACAAGTTTGTCAGGTCTGCCATTTCTTCCTGCAGGATTGACGCTGGCCCACCAGACCCCTCAAGTCTGCCTGGCCAACAATTCCTCTTTAAACAATTATCCAGCTGGCAAACCCAAGGGAAAGGGGATGAGAAGAAAATAACAAACGCAGAAATCTTCTACTGCGTGTCCCTCTTGCTCTCTTAATCAACTGGAATCTTCAGTAGAAGACCTGTGAAAAATGACAACAGATTACTTACTTTGTTGTTGCTACTACCTCTTGAATCTATCTTTTACTCAGTACCCCCTCAGTACATGCTGCCTAAGCTGTTATAGCTGTTAGGCTGGCATAAATGTCCCAGACTGCTACAACTCTGGAAAAGCATGTGATGCTGAACACTGCTCTGATCAACTGCGTCCCCGCAGCTTCTTGTAGAAGTAATTATGCTTGACTTTTCTCTTTAATAAATAATGTCATTATGAACTGCTTCACCTCTTTTACTTGTTAGAACAGTTTTCTCAGCTACTGGCACGTAGTTTAGCACATTGCCAATCTTAAAACGTACTTGTGTCACGTGAAGATATGCTTGGAATTTGTCCGTGGCTGCCACTTCAAATAAACTAAAATAAAGTCTTACAGGCCGCCGCTGGGGAAAAATGCATATCACAGAATGCTACCGTTGAATGCCAGTACGATCGTGTGTTGCCTTCAGGAGATGCGCACACGACATCTATGGGTGCTTTCCTCTAGTGTTCATGGAACGCTGCACACTAAACACGCAAGGCCGAACTGAAAAATCACTCTGAGCCCAAAATAACAGCTGACATTTGTTATGTTAGTAACTAACTCGACGCTATTGCCCACGCATAAATGTTAATTAAATTACATGCGCAAATAAGCTTGAAAATCTTTTCTCAAAAAAATACTACAAATATCCATAGGCTTCAAAACATGCACATTAGTTCTGTAGTACTTAACTTGTAACTTTTTCCTTAGCACTTTTTTTTTATATTCTTTCTGCTCAATCTCAGGTTGTTTGTTGTGATGTTGTGTGATTTGAAAGAAGGGAGTTGTGTTGTATTGTGCTTGGTGATATAAGAGAATCTGTTGGTGTGCCAGAGAGAATGTTGCATACAGATGTTACAAAGACAACTTAAGAGTGAACCACTGGCTTCCATCACCCATGCAGGAGCTCTCCAACTGACATAGTATCAAACCTTCACTCCAAGCATTTCCTCACTCCTAACATAACATTTTCTCTGGCACACCAACACTCTCTCTTACATCACCAAGCAGCTGCATTCATGCCAAGCACAATACAACAAGTATAATGCATGACCCCATGCATTTTAGTTTTTTGGTGTTTGTCCGATTTATGATATTTTTCATCCACATCTTCCCAATGCACTCTCACCAGATGATTGAGCATAACAGATGTTCCAAAGGTTTGCAACAGTATATTTGATGGTCATGTCTTCATGCACAATATACACTTAACATTATCTGCCTCCCTTTTGGAGCACTGTTCTTTGACGTTGAAATATGACCAATCATCTACATGGGATTTTATTCCTGTTGCTTTCTTCATGAGTGGGGATGGATTGGGAACTCTGATGGCATCATCAGCACTGCTGATGTTGTTCTCACGGTAAGACATGTTAAAATGTCCAACTGGTGAGGAAAATGTAAAATAACAAAAATGACAACTATAAAAAGACAATGCCACAAAAAATGAAGCCTTCTCTCTGAACCTCTCTAGCATTTCTGATGACTAGTTGAATGGAGTGATCCAGGGCTACAGGTGTTTCAAGACTCTGGCTGTTACAGGCAGCACCTTTAATGGATGGAGGTTGATTCCGCTCACAGCTACAATGAACAGATAAGACCATATGTAAGCCAAAAAAGACTACAGCCCAGTTTGTGGCAGACCATCCAGAAGGTGTTAGGTGATACTTTGAGACATAGTTCACAGCATCTATCCCTGATGCACAATTGGTTAAAGTTCTCCCAAGGCATAGACAAGATCAGAAGTACAAGCGAGCATGGAAGAGAAAAAGGGGGAAGAAAGAAAGCCCACAGGGCACATGATAGCCACACACATCCGGCAGTCCAGTGAGGGGCAGAAATGTCATCTTCAGTGAGGATAAAGACAAAAAAACGCTCAAGAAAAGAAAGACCTAGTAAAATCAGAAGGAGAATGGAGACAACTTTGACGCACACACTCTCCTTCATCCCTGGTCATCAGAATGGGAGCCAACAAAAATAGTGGCGTACCTGATGAGGAGGTTGAGAACACCACTGGCCAAAAAATCCAGAAACAAACTACAGAATGAGTCTCCCAGAACACATTTGTCAAAAGGAATTGCTGAAACACCTAAAAAAAGACAAAAGAATGCTCACCTACATGGGCAAATATATTAAACACATCAAGAAACGGATTGATGCATCTTGGAAATCATATCAAGATAAATTAGTGGATGTGTTGGGATCCATTTTAAAGATACTCCACCTCGCTGATTAAGTAAAAGAGAAAAGAGGGAGCTAGACCCTGCTGTTCTGGCAAATTGGGCCTTGAAAGCCATATGCCTTGTTCATAATACCAACCATACAATCAGAACAGAAAGTAAAAAGGCCATCATAGTATAAATTGATCCTATTTTGAGCAGGTAGCAACATCGAAGGCAGCAGCAGCCAATGGCACATTATTTGGCAAATCGTTTATTAATGAAAACCCTAACAAACATTCTTTCATTTTTATTCATTCTTTCAGATTTTGTCTGTCCCCTATTTAGGATACACAAGTTTGGTAAAAAAAGAAAAATGTCTTTCTTGTTCTGTTTTGTTTGATTCTTATATAAATCACTATCTTGAAAATATTTAATTACGTATCCTACGGACATATTTTAGCATATAAATAAAATAAACACCAGGGATATGTCTAAGTTGCATTGGACATTGTCACGTTCTTGGGGAAATTGCGAATCACTTGCTCAAAACAGGAAATCTGATCAGCACAGAGAGGAAAAAGCAATGAAAGAAAGTTATAAAGATGTGCATTGGTATGCTAAATATTCACCTTAACTCCATGGAAGAATCTGTGTTTCCAGGAAACTGTCACTGACAGCTGGCTTTATTTATGTGTCAAGTAAGAAGGACATTAAAAAAGTTCAGTGTGTTTCCTATTGTAATCTATTGCAGGAGGAAGCTACCAATAAACCATCGCAAACTTTTGCAACCTCTAATTTGATTAAGCATCTCATCCAGTCCCATTACCATATAGAGGAACCCTATACAAAGGCTACTTTACATCAAAATGTACAAACCCATGACCTACAATCTGTGCACAAGTATCTGCTATAGAAAAGCATGTCTGTGTGACTCTCTTCCATTTCTGTTCCTTCCTCTGCCAATTTCCTGGGGAATTTGCAAATCACTTACTCAGATCTTACAGGAAACCTACTTAGCATAGACAAGAAAACACAATAAAACAAAGTTATGAAGCTGTGCATGGGTATGCTGAACATTTGCCTTAACACCATGGAAGAACCAGTGTGCTCAGAAAACTGTCACTTACAGCTTGTATTTCTGTGTCAAGTAGCAATCTGTGTCAAGTAGCAATCGAGTAAAAAGGATATTAAAGAAATTCATTGTGTTTCTATGGAAGCTTCCAATTAATCATCACAAACGTTTGCAAACTCTAATAAGATTCAGCACCTCATCCAGTTCCATTACAACAATATGGAGGAACCCTATAGGAAGGCTAATTTCCATCAAAAAGTAAAAACACATGGCCCATAATCTGTGCACAAGTATCTGCTGTAGAAAAGCATGTCTGATCGTTCTCTTCTGCTTCTATTCCTTCTTCTGTTCCAGGCATGTCCACCCAACCTGCTCCCATCCTAACTATACCCAATCTTCACAACTGCAAAGTAATGTGTTTGAAATATTACAACTGCATCATGTTAGGAAATCACACCCTACATAGTTACACTAGACCTCTTTTACAACATCAAAGCATTTGCTGCCACTACAAATATATATAAAAGGACTTACTCTGTGGCCATTTGTTTTTATCTTATTATTTTACAAAAATAAAAACCAATAAAACTCATGAAAATAGCAGACACAACAAACTCATACTTCAAATATTATTCGTGGACTAAAATTACATTGCTGAAGCCCATTTTGCACCTGCATTTATTGGGGCAATTTGCACCGGAAAAGCCATTAATTGCATTTTTACATAATAGGAGTTTGTACAACTAATACCATTCTATATTCTTTAGAAGTGTGTATTTAAAAATAAAAGCAATCAAAAATATCTTTCATGAAATTAAACAATAGGTTTCACAAAGCAATAAACACCAAATGAAGACAATGTATTTTCTCTTATAGATAACCATGCAGTAGCATATTCCAGCAAAATAAATCTTTTTAAAACACATGCATTTTCAGATCACCCCAAAAAGCCCTTTAATAAACACCATAAGTGATTATAAACGCATTGTAAATAAAATCACATTTCTACTGCTCTGTTATCATTCTTTTTATTTTGAGTGCAGGAAGTACACTGATTCCATATCATGCACCTTACTGAAATACATTTTCTTTCCTAATAAACAGCTCCCAACAATTGTTCCGACCCATTTTCTACACAGCAGGACCACTTAATTGGTAACAAACACAGTAAGATACAAGAAAAAATCACAAAGCCCCATTATCAACATATAATCATATAAAACCTTCAACAAAACAGTGACAAACAACTGATAAATGCAAATAATATTTTGTCACAGGTAACAAGAACTGCACAGTGTGAGTTCAGTAGTCAAAATGAGAAAAGTAGACACACTGGCGGGTGTTATTCTATCAAAAATCAAAAGCAGAAAAAGAGTACTATATTTTAAAAAAACATAAAATGGGCGACACCTATTCACTGCAACGTATCACAAAGATGTACACATTTCCAACATTAACACCAGCCAATTACAAACATTAAAAAAAATACAAAACCCTGCCCAGTATCTCTAGTAACCGTGGCTATTCAACACGGCTACAAATCTTGCTAGGAGCCGTGGCTACACTTACATTTTGTACAAACTGAAAACCAAACTAAACCAACCTACAACACTTTAAATAAGACAAGGGAACACCGAAGCACACAAAGTAATGCACACAGATAGCATGCTGACCTCTATAATCCAGATAAAAATATGATTATTTCACAGAAAATGTATGATCATCCAATAGATGCTGTGCCTAACGGAACAATGAACGAAAAGGTGAAAAAGCATTGACGCGCCTACTCACATGCTTGTTATAGCCATGGTGCAGAGAAGCCTAGCTGGTTTGACTGTTATTACTCATGGCTAGGACACATTCACAAACACTTGACATGCCATTTGCTGGTATATATCCACGGCTGCACAGGTTACCACTTTTAACCGTGAGTAGCAACGGCGTGCAACAGGTGGGTGCTGGGTAGCCGCAGTTATTAGATTTAAAAGATATATATATATATCTGTGTATGGAATATGAAAGACAAAGGAGACAGTAGTGATACAATAGTAGTTAAAATGAGTTATGAAAAATACATGATAACAAAGAGAGAACAGCAAATGTGCTAAAATACTACACCCAGTGTTCTCCAAAACAGTCCTTTTAAAGACTACTTATCACATATGTACAAATACAATGAAATAACATAAAATGACTGGATGTTGTGGGTTCGATATGAAATCCGTGCGCTATTGACCACCCTAAATCTGTGAATTAATATTGTTCTAGGCCTGTAGCGGTCACCCTTTCCACAAACCTACCCACTGAGGTTTGTAAATTATGCAGAAAAGATCCAAAGTTGGAAACGGTCGACTTGCGCTCACGATATAATGTCTCAACGAATGCATATTATTAAGGATATTCCAAACAGTATACAAAAAACAGATAATTCCACTGGTGCATAGGATTTATTCAGTGATGTGTACAGCTGACACGTGTTTCTCGAGAAACGACTGTGGGATTGAGCACGCAACTTGTACACTGCCTATTTCAGGTGTATAGAAACTCTCAAGCAAGTTTGTTGGCTGGACTTTGAAGATAGAATCCTGCTTGGTGGGTGTCTACAATCAACCTTAAACTCATGCCGTGATTTGCAGTGGGGAATCAATACCTGCCTACAGATGATACAGGCTCCAACTACGCAGTCCACGCAGCCATAAGTACCTACTCTGTTCAACCAAGTATCCTAATAGGGATACCCAGTCCTTCAAGCCTTGAAAATGACCACAAGGTCAAAACACGTGTTGGCTGTACACATCACTGAATAAATCATATGCACCATTTGAATTATCTGTTTTTTGTATGCTGTTGTATACCGTTGGGACTACCTTTAATAATATCTATTCTTTGAGACATTATATCCTGAGCATGAGTCGACCTTTCCAACTCTGGAAATAACATCCAACACATATAAATACACAAATGCAATGAAATTACTTTGAAAAACTTTTTCTAAAATTACTCAACTCATTGCTGCGGCTACAGTACATTGACTTTTTCCTAGCCGCGGTTTCAATATAAAACTTTGGGGCGGTATTTTTATACATAATAGATTATTCTTAGA
Source organism: Ambystoma mexicanum (assembly GCF_040938575.1). NCBI lineage: Eukaryota > Metazoa > Chordata > Amphibia > Caudata > Ambystomatidae > Ambystoma > Ambystoma mexicanum. The sequence continues at coordinate 769,070,702 of NC_090933.1, read as the reverse complement.
ATGGACCCTTTTGGGTACAAACACCATACTTTTTTGCACATTACGGCCTATAGCTGCTGGCATAGTTTAACGAACCCGAGGCTACAATTCGTTGCTGCGGTTAACTGCACCTCCGAAAAACAACACCCCATTGAGCAATACCATAGCCACAGTTATTCAACTATGTTTCACATAAATAATATCCTTCTATCTCTAAAAAAACATAATTAGTTAAAGAATACACACACACTTTAAGAACCACAATTTAATACACACGTTTTTATGACCCTCATATCTTGTATGCAGTACATCACATGCACTGTATAAGATACAACATTTGTGCATACAACACTACCATGACAATAAACAGGGATATAAAAACTAGGTGAGACTAAAGAAAAGACATTATATTGGGTGGTTGCAGGACAAAGGATGGGGAGGGTTAAGTAAACTTTGAGAACAAGAGAGAATAGGGTGGGATAATTTAATTTGGAGAACAAGGGATAGAAAGCAATAACACAGGAAGAAACACTAGTAATATCATTTTTTAGCAGTATTTTTCACCCCACAAAAAAACAAAGTAGATAGTTAGAAATATGTCAAGAAAACAGAACACTGTTTAAAAAAAAGGAGAAAATACTATGCACCTTTTGCAAAAAAGACAATAAGGTGTGGACATTCAAATGTTGCATTTCAAAACTTATAAAAATCCAGTTTGAGTGGAACACCACCAGGAGTGAATAAACCTTCACCTTCTGCAATAGTACTGCTACCAATGTTTCAGTTATGAGAGCAATGTGTTGCCTACACCACAATTGGCTTCTCCCGGGAAATACCACACTAGCCCATTGAGAAATCCCTCTCTCCAAACATAATGTACATTGCCATGACTAATTCACTAACAAAATAGAGTTACAATACAAACTGTTACTATAATCAATGAACGTACCTATATAAATTGGGTGAGAACAAACAAGGGACATTTTGCTAAGGTATTGCAATAGAGTAAATGGTGTACGTCAAGAAAACACCTGCCCACCATAAAACAATAAAGACCCAAGCAGAAAACACATGCAAAGAATACAACTTTCTTTCAACAGATAATAAAATAGGCAGCCAAAAGGAAATAAAAAAATAACAAAATCACTCAAATTAACACCATCAGTTGTACTACCTCAAAGAAAAGTCAAAACAACTAAGAGTACTTGCATAGCTGAAACTGCATTAAAGTTACAACAAATAGAATTAAATAAATGTTGAACCACACTAACATAAATACAAAAATGAAATGCCTGCATATAAATGCCATTGATTGACAAATCTAATTTTGTAGGTCCATGTTAGTGAAAGTAAAAAATACATTAAATAAATACAACCACGCAATCAGAGCAGATGAAAATAATGATAATCAACACCATCTGATAGCAGTGGTTAAAATAACTAGCACACATAACACTGCAAATCAACCTTCAAATATGTAAATATGTATTAACGCTTACTCTAACATCAGCCACACTCTTGCCATGTGCACACTGTGATTTCTGGAATCAAAAGGATAGAATTGCAGAAAATTGTGGATTCATACTTTCAAAAATGTATACCACAAAAAGAGGAATACCTACTAAAGAAACTACTTAAATGGATGATACATTTTCACCACAACCTATTACAGACAGCTACACAACAACCAATCAAAAACAGTCAAACTAATTGAAATCCTTTTTATTCCCGGCCAACATCTCTCGTTGCCATGGCTACCACACGTTCACAAACATACAACGTGCCATTTGTCGGAACATAGCCCTGGCTGCACAGGGCGCCACTTTTACCCTCGGGTAGCAATACCATGCACAAGGTGAGTGCTAAATAGCCGCGGGTAAACATGGAAGCAGCCATTGCTGTTGCAAGGCGCGATCCTCAGTACACCCATCACTCCCCTTTATTATAGCCACAGCTATGAAAATTCTTTTGTTTATCTGAGTATGGAATATAAATGACAAAAGGGACAGTAGTGATACAATGGAGCACCACAGACCGTGGGTAATAATAAGCAGCGCTCAGATACCTGAGGGTTCGTAGCTCTATATAGATGCTAAATTATTATTATTATTATTATTATTATTATTATTATTATTATTATTATTATTAATATTATTATTAATACAACAAATGACTGCTCATGGAGGTATTTAAAGTGTATGATGATAAAGTATTAATAGGAGTTGGGATATAGAAAATAGGTGTTACGTAAGGTGGATAAGGTTCACAAACAGGTAAGGGATGGGTTGAACACAAACAATGAGAGTATATTGCATAGAGAGTTCTTTAATCAGAAGGACAAAACTGCATACAATGATAGCTTTTATACTTTCCAAAATCAAAAGCACAAAAAGAGGACTACATTTACTAATCAAAAAACAAAAATGTCCGACACATTTTGAGTGTAACGTATCACAGGCAAACACAGAATTACAACAGTAACATCAACCAATCAGAAACACCAAAACATAGGGCCTCATCACGACCCAGGCGGTAAGTTACCGCCTGGGCCGTGACTTTACCACCATGGCGTAAACTACGTTTACGCCATGGTGGTTGGCGGACTTACCGCCCCATTCCGACCTTGGCGGGGCGGTAAGTCCCCAATCCCCATTTACCCTTCCCCATTCCCATTTTTGCCCCATAGGGCATAATGGGAGTGGGGAAGGCGTTAATTACGCCACCGTAAATTACGGTGGCGTAATTAACTCCATGGTCCCTTAGCGCCATGGATTTTAACACCTGCTAAAAGCAGGTGTTAAAAGCGCCATGGCGCTAAGGGACCTCGTAATTGGCGGTAAGGGGTCGGCGCAGCTAACGCTGGCGTTAACCCCTTACCGCCAGGGTCGTGATGAGGCCCATACACATCATAAATACTCTATTCATAGAAATTACGAGAAATTGAAACTAGGAATAATTTTCCTAGAAACAGAGAAAGACTGCCGATATCATGGATGGTTTAAAAACTGTGGCTGATCTGAGAAGGTTGGCTGTTTTGGTTATTGGCTTTTTGTGAGATACTAAGGGGGTAATTCATATACTTTAGCACAGAAGCAGAGCGCGCGTGCAGTGCAGAGAGGGAGCGTGCGCTAGCCGCATGTGCCAAAAATGCATTTTCACGCACAGCGTATTCATGGATACTTATATCCATAACCAGTCGTGGCGCAGAGTGGTGCAGCGACCCTGCAGCAGTGCCAGTTACACCCACAACCCGACCCTGTGTGCCAAAAATATTGCACAAATCCCCTACATGGCGCAAAGGCCAGTGGACCAGCATACAGCACCCCAACCACGAAAATGCACTAAAAACGCCTCTCAGCCCTCACGTCTCAGCGAAATCACATGTAAAACTCCCCGCACAACCCTCGGATTACGCGTAGCCCATTCGCGCCAGCCCAATCGCGTGTAATTCTCACTCCCGTAACCCCAGATTCACGCAAAAGTGTGGTGAGAAGCCACATGCACCCCCTGCAGCCAGACCATGCCACAAGGGTCCACCCTACATCCCTCCCCATTCCCTGCAGGCAGCCGATCCAGCCTCCCCATGCCCCGCAGGCAGGCCACATGGCACCATGCACTTGGGAGCCCCGACTCATGCCCCCCCACACCCCTATTGACGGGCACCCGGCAGCAGGCTCCAAATCATGTCCCCCCCACCCACCCCCCTTTGACAGGCACCTGCCAGCAGGCCCCGACTCATGTCCCCGCCACCCACCCACCATTGACAGGCACTTGACAGCAGGCTCCGACTCATGTCAGCCCCACCCACCCACCATTGACAGGCACTTGCCAGCAGACCCTGACTTATGCCCCCCCTAATTGACAGGCACCTGCCAGCAGACCCCTACTCTTGTCCCCCCACCCACCCCCCATTGACGGGCACCTGCCAGCAGACTCGACTCATGTTCCTCAACCTAATTGACAGGCACCTGCCTGCAGGCCCTGACTCATGCCCCCCCAAATGACAGGCACCTGCCAGCAGGCCGACTCATGTCCCTCAACACCCAATTTACAGGCACCTGCCAGCAGGCCATGTCTCATGTCCCCCCCAATTGACAGGCACCTGCCAGCAGGCCCAGACTCATGCCCCCCCAATTGACAGGCACCTGCCAGCAGGCCCCGACTCATGACCCCCACCCACCTCCCACTGATGGGCACCTGCTAGCAGGCCCCGACTCATGTCCCCTCCAACTGCCCCCCATTGACGGGCGCCTGCCAGCAGGCCCCGACTCATGTCCCCCAAACACCACGTCATAACTATACAGACCCATGACCCTAATGCCAACCAAAATCCCACACCCCCACCCCCAGTACAAAACCCAATGATCCACTGCACCCACTCCCTACTAAATTACCCATTCCATGATAATCTGAAAAGAACCAGCATTCCCATCAACAAATGTCCTACAGAGCCACACAGTGGCAACACATGGCTGAGCCAATGCTCATGGAGACATGCACAAAAGAAATCATAGTAGACCACACCAAGAATGAAAAATAATGAAATGTATTAAAAATAAAAACACATGACAAAATGAAAATCACACATGCACATAAAGAAATAATGATTGCAACATGAAAAAGAAAGTGAAATTCAAGGAAAAATAAAAATCCAACACATGAAAAATTAAAAGTGGTCCATCCCCAAAGTCCATAGAAATAAATCCCAAGATGAAAAGCATAAAAAACATTACTCCATGTGAATATAAAAAAAATAAAGTATGTGCATGTCCGTAATATGTGAAAAGAAAGTCTGAAGGCTCTATTATCCCAAAACAAAAGGAAACCTACCTAAAACCCTATCTAAAATACAACTATATACAAAAAGTGGAGCAAAGTCTGTGAACTCCAAATAATAATAAAAACCAAATGAAACTTAAACCTAAATAACTATATACAAAGGCGGCGGGGTAGTCCGACGGCTCACTTTTTGATGTCCCGGGCCAGGGCATCCTCGAACTCCACGTCAATGTTCCGGAGGCAGGCCTCTTGCCTGGCCTCGAGGTCTTGCAGGGATGCAGCCATGGCCTCCTCCAACTCCCTGCGAGTTGCCTCGAGTCACTCAGCCCACCTCAAAGCCCTGTGCATGGAGTTCTCCACCCTGATCATTGTGAGCTGTGCCCTCTTCGCCTGCCCCCGCTCTGCACCTATTCGCTGGCCCAAACGCTGCCACTCAGAAGACACTCTCAATTCTGGGTCCTTCTGCCCGCTGACCGATGCCTGCTCCGATGATGTAGAGGGCCCAGAGGCACATGCCTCCTCCGCCAAGCCAGCCGCTGCCTTTCTGCTGCCTGCCGCTGCCACCACGACTGCCTCCCGGTAGATGGCAACACCAGGGGCCGTCGTGCAGGTGCCCTGCTTGAATGTGCCTGCACATTGTCCGTTACCAGGGGTCCAGTTGCTGGGGTGATCACCTGTGCTGGAGCGCCAACTCCCAACTGTGGCAGAGATGGGATCTCCACCATTATGGCTGATTTGGTTGGGGCAGGTCCACAGAGGGCCCTGGTGTCATGTTGGCCGTAAGACTGCACGGAGAACGACTGGCGGATAGTGTGCACAGAGGAGGAGAGGGCCACAAGACAGAGCGACACATGGAGGAAACCCCTGACCATGAGCCCTCCCAACTGGGCCATGTTGGCACACATCTCTTTGTGATGATGTGCATGGTCCCCCCAGGAAGCATGCACGTCATCACGAATGACACCTGTGCGCAATGCGACACCAATCAGGACGGACTCAATCCTGTCATGGGTCCCCACATGCTTAGGTAGAGGAGTGCCAGATGACATGGACCTCCTCCCTACCTGCGGACGGGCCTTAGACGGGGAATCCCTGCTGGTGCATGGTGATGCAGAGTCAGGGACAGTGACATGCACAGGCCCCTCCGCAACAACCTGTGCTGCCTCCTGCCCCTGCCCCTGGACTGCACCACTTGCACCAGTGGTACCACCCCCACCAGGCCCCATGTGCGGCTCTGAAGCGGCCTCGTCTCCCTCCGTACACACCACCAACCTGGATGGCTCTGCACTGTCTTCCGCCGTCGCCAGCCCCTGTGGGGGCTCACCCGCCCCTTCTGCTGAAGCCGTAGTGGCGGACGCGGCACCAGTCCCCTCGCTCCCAGGTAAAGGAATTACCTGGGAGGGTGACTGGGCCTTGTGACACCGGCCGGTGGAGGCATCCCTGCCGCTTTCATCCACAGCGCCATCTCCGCCCTCTTCTTCACTCGCCGCTGTGTAAAGGGAGACATTGAACACAAGCATCAGGGTACTGTACAATAGGCCCCTAGACACAAAGCAATAGCACATGAGTGGCACTGTCAAACGTCACTTCCATTATGTCCCTTCACAACACATGGGTCAGTGCAGGCAACACACATGCAGGAACAGGTATGGCACATGCAACAAACATTTGCATCTATGTCCGAGGCACCGTAGAAACATCCAATGGTGGGCTGAAACTCACATGCATCATGGGACATGCTGATCACATGCACACACATCACCGGAGGGTCATCATCTGGCCCTGTATACCCCCAGACACAGTGGATACAAGGATGACTAGGCTGTATCAGTGAATCAAAACATTGTCACGGACATGTATCATGCATCCATGGTGTTTACCAGTCACTCACACGCTACTCAGACACACAGACATGAACACCATGCATGTCCATGACAGCAGCACCCATCTCTCACACCCCAAACATGTCCAAGTATAGACACAGGCATGCATACATGCGTGCGTTCCACATGCTGCTCCGCATGATGCATTGTAACGCATACACCATCCATGTGGGTCACGCCTGACTCAACACACATGCAGCACCATCATGTCCCTGCACACACACACATCCATACATGACCCATGTCACACATACAGCCAAGTAGCTAACTACCACCACACCGCAACATACACTGTTTTAAACGGGAATGCATGGGCACTTACCGCTCGACTCCAGACGGGCCGGCATTTTGAGGATCTGGTGATGAAACACTGTGCGAATGCGCTCCAGGACCCTCAACTGCTGGGTGGTAAGGTGGCCCCAGGCCTTCTTGAGGGTCCTGGACTTGTAGTCCTTCCAGCGCTTCTGGACGTGTTTGATGTCGCGGGGTGCCACCCCCTCCGCGTTGATGGCACCTGCTATGTCCTTTCAGATCCCCTTCCATCCTTCCTTGTCGGTGCGCAATGGTGTGAAGAGGCCATCATAATGCCCCAGGACATGCTCCACCAGGATGCCAACTTCATTTGCACTGAAGCCAGTAGCCCTTTGCCTCTCTGCTGGGGGGTTGCCACTGGTGCCGGATGGTATTGTGTTGGACATGGCAATCCCCGAGGCAGGTGTGGGTGGGCAACTGGGTCCTGGGGCTGGGCTGTGGAGCGATGGAATACTAGTCGAGAATCTTCTGTTCCAGCAGGGGTAGCCACTACAACTGGACCCCTGCAGATGGCTGATTTGCAGGCGCCAAATGGCAGGGCACTGTTGGCAGCAGGCAGGCAGGCAGCAGCAGATGGCTTGTAGGAGGCGCCCTGGGGTTCTGTGGGGCAGGAAAATGGGCTTCTGGGCAGGAGCGTGGTCTTCCGTGTGTTGTCACGTGGCCAGCTTGATGCAGAGTGAATCGGCATGTGAAAAAACAGCACCTCAACATGTAATTGGAGGAAAGGGCCTTAGCGGGTAAGTGACATTACGCGCGCGGGTGTTTCCCTCGGCATGGGTGCATAGTGAATCTGCATGTGCAAAAACAGCACATCCACGTGTGAATGCGTGTAATTCGAGGAAAGGGCCTTAGAGTGTAAGCGTGCCAGTGACATTGCACGTGCGGGCATTGCCTTCATCACGGGTTAAAGGTGAGCGTGGGCCAGCAGTCCACTGTACGTGCTGTTCGTGGAGACCGAGGCATGTGTTTACTCTTCTGGATTCACTCACGATAACTTCACAGCGTTTAAAGTTCATACCTCTTCTTTTGGCGGGGTGTTGCCTACGTGCACAAGCGCATGTGTTTTTCTTATTGTTTTCCACGCAAGGCAGGCGATGAGTCGTGCACGCTATTTTTCCCACTGCGATTCCCCCTGTGCATAAGTACCATTTTCGAGGTCATAGTAGCCCGCATGTTCCACGCGTATGTGTTTTTGTGTCCCTGCGTGCCACACCGTACTGCTGGACGTAAAATCCACACACATGGGCTACCCGGGTCGCGTGCACACTTTTCTTTTGAAATTGTACTTTTTAAAATTTATATATATATATTTTTTCATTATTTTATTTTTGGGGGGCCTGTGCGTTGTGTGACCCGTCATTTTCCCCCAGGGGTCACAGGCAGCCTTGCAGGAGCACATGGGTACCTATTCTATCCAGTACCCTGCCACCTGCAACCCAATTGCCCAGGACAATTGTTGAGTGCACCTCCCACCGGCTATTTACCATCTGTGCCATGGTTGGGAGGCCACCAAAGGCTAAGGGCGGCAAAGCTGGGCATCCTCCCAGGGCTGGGTGTGGTAGGGCACATGGGTGCGGAGACCAGGGCGGGGACAGGGTGGCTACAAAGGGGGAAGAGGCAGGGGTGCCCCACTGGGGCAGGATGCCCAGCCACGTACTGGTGCAGACATGCCATCACCCCCTGTGACTCCTGGTGATGCAGCTGTTGCATCAAGACCTGGCGCCCACATGACCCAAGAGCAACTTACATCTGCTGTCATGAGCCCACCGGTGGTGGTAGCTGCAGGTGCAGCTGTGGGGACCACCGCTCGGGTTTGGGCAGCGCATGTTGCGATGCGTGACGAGGACTACCAGGATGATTTCCATCTTGTCCGGAGGTGCGGGTCATGTGTGTCCAGGGTAGCTGTGACTGGGGCACACATATCTGGGGCAGTCATAAAATCTGCTGCCCCAGGCAGCCGGGTGGTGGTAACCACCCCAGCAGTGAGTCGGACCCAAGCCAGACCTTCCGTCCTCATTACAACACCCACTGCCTTGGTCCAGTTCACCAGCGCCACTGCCCCACTGATCAGGGCCACATTTCCCACTCAGGGTCAGTACCCAAAATGAGGAAGCGTGCTCCTGCCCAAGAGCGGCAAGCAGGAACTGGACTTCCTTGTGGACTACGTGTCGGCACACCAACGCGATATGCTTGTGGCCCCACAGCGCCATACAACGCATGACCAGCGTTGGGTCCACTGGTAGCATGTTGCGGATGGTGTGACAGCCATGGGATTCCAGGTGCGCACGGCTCAGGACTGCTACAAGCGTTGGAATTACCTCTGATGCAGTGCAAAACAAAAGCGTGCCTCCAATTATGTCATGTCTCTGGTGACTGGTGCGTGGTACTCAATGATGTGTGTGTTTGGTGTGTGTGACCCTCCCAGCTACAACTTGGGACCTTCCTTTCATCAATCTCCCTCTCTACCTGTGGTGTTCACCAGGGGCCTGACCTCTTGGCCTGGCTTTACAAACAGCACCTGGTAGGTCTCGCCTACTGAATTTTCATTTTCTGCTACAACTTTCAGTGCTATGCTGATGACACTCAATTTATTTCCAGGCTGCCCTTGGCTACCTCTTCTCCCTCCCTCATTTCTGATTGCCTCATTGACATTTGAAATTGGTGTATTGCCAACCATCTCTGTCTAAAAGCCAGCAAGACTCACATCCTCCTCACCACTACACCTTTGCCATCCTTTCACCTCACTCTCTGGCCGGCCCCCCTTGGCCCTCCTCCTACCCCCACCTGCAAGGCCAACAACCTTGGGGTCACCTTTGACTCCACACATTCCTTTTCCGCACACATTTCTGACATTTCTTGAGATGTATTAGCTTCTTGCTTAACCTCCTTAGGGGTACTGTAGCTTTCCTCTTGTTCACCTACAAGCTTACAGTCTCTCAAGCTCTGGTTGTCTTAAGGTTGGACTACTGTGACAGGCTCGTTCAATATTCTACCTGCCTCCACACTCCGCCCTCTACCACTAATCCAGTACAGGACTGTGAGACTTGTCCTTGGCCTCAAACCCTGGGATCCTATCTTTCCAGCTCTAAAATCCCTTCATTGGCTACCAGTGGATGCAAGGATGAAACTTCAGACCCTCTGCATTGTGCACAAGGATTTTTGGGGCCTGGGTCCAAAATTCCTTCAACTATCCCTCTGCCAATACCCCCCCTCTCGAGTCCTTTGCTCCTCTACCTCACACTCCCTCCGGGTCAGTCGTTTATCAAAGAAACAAGCTGGGGCAGATTTGTGTCTACGGCTGGGACCTCCATTTGGAACAGACTACCTGCTATGTTGAAACTTGAGGTGAAACATCTCTGCTTCCGGAAGCACCTCAAGACCTTCCTATTTGCTCCTGCATTAGCCCCTCTTCTCCACAGCTGAACAGTTTCCTCTCTTGGCACTGTGCACCTGGACACCCTCTGTCCTTCGGGCCCAGGTACCCGCTCACCCTGCCTCCCTGCTGCATGGCCTCCAGGCCTCCCATTGCATTGGGCCCTGTACATGTACCCATACAGTCCCCCACTCTTCTTCTGCACTCGTCAGATTTGCCCTATCCAACTGATCTTGCACTTGCCACTTGCTGGCTGAACTACCACCTTTTGAATGCCTATACTATCATTGGACTTCATTTTCATTCTTTGGTCTCCTCTGTTTGGCACGGTCCACTTCTCCTCCTTCCAGGGTCTTCAACCCTTTATCCCTTCTCCATGCACTTGCGTGTACTCAATGTCACTGTGCCCAGTATGATCGTTGTCTTATTTCCTTTTCTCCCTTGTTCCCCTCCCTTTGCTTGGTTGCACTCTGAGCCACTTGTGTACGAGGACAATCTTGATGAGATGTCATATCATGTCATATAAATCCTTTGTCCTTGGTGCAGTATGTCTCACTCTGACTGTGCTGATGGCAGTGGCTCCCCGTGCACATGTGTGCACATTCATGTTCCATGTGAATTCCATGTATGCCCCTAGGTGTCTTTGACCACCTGCTCATTGTAGTATGTCTCCAGGATGATCCAAGTGTCATGTTATTTGGACAGCCATTTCATGCTCACTGTGGGTCTGAGTGTCATCACGCACGACTTTAGGGTGTCCACATCTGTGTCATGCACATGGCTCCCCCTGTTACAGGCCCACTGCCTCTTTTCAACTGGTGTTGTGTATTCTGCATATACATGGGTGTACTATTGATGGTCCTCATCTGTCCTGCATCATGTCCACTTCTCATCGACTGTAGTAACATTTGACTGATGACATGCAATAGACGCATGCCAACACTGTCTGCCAATGCACAGTTCTGTAGGGAACCTTTCATTGCCATGTAGTGCCTCCCTGCTATTGCCCAGAGGGTGGGTGTTTCACGGTATCCATGCTACATGGTGCATGCCATTTGCACATGATGGCTGCAATTGCCCTTACACTGCCGTCATGTTTGGAGATTGAGATCACTACATATGTGTTGATATTGGAAGTTGAGGGGGTACACGCAGAAGCGTAGGTGCCTCCTGTAACACATGTACTCTGCATAGTCAATGGTTGTTGAGTGCTGCATGTGAACATGCATGTTACATGTGTCATGGTGTGTTTGGTGTGATTCCCAGCTGTGGCTATTTGTGTGTTCCCACATGCTTATGCTACGTGCCATGTCTTTGTTGCCATCTCTCCTTTCTGCCTTGGATATGTGCCTGCTAGATATTGTGTGTGATGCAGGTGATGGGCAACATGCAAAATATGTGTTGGCTTCACATTTTGCACACCTCCTTTTCTGCTTTCGGAATACACTTGCATTGCAATACCACTGGAAACATGTTGGGCTTTGAGTTGCATGTGACATGTCTGCTTCCTGTGTTGAATGTCAATTTTGTGATCTGTATGTGTGTGGTATGTGCTACTGACATGCGTGTTCTTGTTTCTTTTGTTTATGTTGCAGGTGATGAAGCACTGGAGGCAGAGGATGAAGATGTCATCCCAGACACGGTGGTCAGTTCACATAACCATCCAGGCACCAGTGGTAGTTGTGGGGTGGCAACCCACAAGAACCCACTGGTGCTCCAGGCCATTGTGTCCAGAGCGGACTATGAATCAGGGTTTGATGTATCCTCTGACCACTATGTTGAGACGGATCTGCATCATGACTTGTCGTCGCCGGTAAGTGATCCTATGTTGGATGATCTTCTGTCCGTGACACCTGCAGTAGGGGGCCAGGTGGAGTGGGAATGTCCGCCTGTGGTGGTTACGGGTGCACGGTCACACTCAATACCAGTTGGCCATGTTCCTGGGGCATCAGGTCGATGGAGGGATGCAGTCCTGCAGCTGTGGGTGGCACCAAAACAGCAAGGATCACGGCTTCTTGGGCCCGGCAGGTGTCGTTTCTGGCAATGCGGTGGCCGTGCGCTACCGGGGTCAACTGAGTGGGAGCATGCCGTTATTGCCATAACGCAGCAACAGGTGGAGCAGTTGAGATGATGGCTCAAGGTATGGAAAGTGTGGCCCGGTCCATCCTCCCCCCTGAAAGGCAAGAGCAGCTCCAGCAGCAGGCTACACGGTCCACGTGCTGCTCACTCAGGCTGGGCATGTCGGCCTCCGACAGGGCACGCCAGGCTGAAATGGTGGCTGTGCGTCAAGCTATTTCTGGTCAGGCAGAGGCACACCGTGAGGTCCTGAGGGTCAAACCCCTAACCCTCTGATCTATTTTGGGTGATTTCATGATGGAAGACAGTAGGCGGGCAGAAGACAGGATGGAGCGGCTTGGAAGAACCAGCTCAGCTGAACTCCATGCAAGCCAGGAGGTACTCTATATGTCATGTTAGGCCATGCCGGCAGAACTCCGTATTACACATCTGTCCTTGCAGGAGGAAGCACGTGTGACACGTGAGGTAATGCATGCAGTCCTACGTGTCATTGCCATGCAGTACCTGGCTTACCAGACCCACATGCTTGCTGCCGCTGAGGGGCAAGCCACGGTGACGACGACAACCTATCTCCCACATGGGTCTGGCCGTGCAGGCGCTGAGACCAGTGAGTTTTTTTTATCTCAACATCTACACATGTGATGTGGATGTTGAGGTGCACCCTGTACTTCCCCCCTCCTGGGTGGCCCCCTGTGTCATATGTGGGCATTTTTATTTCTGCAAGTAATTTTAAAAAAAATGTTTTGTGTCTATTGTGCATTCATGTGACAGTGTGGTGCTTTGTGGCATTTGAAGGCATCCACTGTGTGTTCCAGCAGGGCCCATTCAGGCTTGTCTCGTGTATGTGTTTTGCTTGGGGTCCTGACACACATGCTACTATTACTTCCCCTTTCCATGGGCTCGCAAGGATGGCTCGGTGTGACAGCATCTCACAAAGGGGCATTGGGCTTCCGTAATACCTGTGGCCAGCCTGCAGTCCTACTTGTGTGTACACCCATAGTGGGTATTCCAGATGGCTTCTCCAATGCATGTCTGCACTTCATTTTGGTGAGTATTCTGTTGACTGTGCATTTCATCATGTTGCTTATGAGGTTTTTATGAATATGTTCATGCGCTTCCTACTATAGGCGGTACCATACACCCTTTAGCTGTGTAACACACACTAATGGTGGGAGGGGTCCGTGTGCTGACAATGTTGCATTGGGACACTTGGCCTACAGTGATTTTGATATGCCACATGAACACTGCACGCTGAGTTATCCTTGTCACCATGCATTTCAACTGCCCCATTTCCTTGCTTCCTCTGATTTGGCCATCTTGCAGCCCTACTAATTACGGAAAGAAGAAATCCAGAGGATACAATTTTGGAAGCAAAGGAATCAAATTTTAATCGAGAATTAATCATAGCACTCAACAATTTTACATCGCAGGAAAGAAATTAAGAACACATAATTTCACATATAATCCATCTCATTCATACACAGGCGTCCATTAACCATTCATACATACATCACAATAATACATGTAAGTTAAAACTTTATCCTAAAAAAGTCATAACAATTGATTTACTTATTGTCTTCATAAAAAAGAGAGAGAGATATATAATAAATATATATGAAAGGCCACAACAACAAATTGCTCAAGTGGTCATCAGTTTAGGATGGGTCACATCGATGTCCAAGGTTGACTTCATCACTAGTTTCTCAACCGGTTTCGGCGTATTTAACTTTAATTGAGTTACGCCTTCATCAGGAGAATAACAATTCAACTCTAGAAAGACAGGGAAACATACATATATGAGACCTCATCATAGAGTCACTAGAAAAAACAAAGGGAAACCCCCCAATTATCAACCAATTCATATTCATTAAAAGTGATTTAAAATCAAACACAACCTGCCCCAGCCTTGCAACATGACTCCAAGGGGGGTACTTTGCATGCTATAAACAGTGCTACCATGGTCATTGATGCCCCAAAGTGCAGAGAGAATCCACCGCTCGTGGCCGTCAAGCAGACCCATTTAGTTAGTAGGAAGATGTGAATTCCCATGTGTTAAACTTGCGTGATCTATTTATACAAGCAGTGTGCTGTGCGAGCACCCATAAGCCTAATTTTTGATAGCTAACCTTCATAAATGAAGAGAGAGAAAAAGAGACAGCTGAACGTTCCTGATATGAAGAACAGGAGTACCAGCTATACCAATATGCGATGTCCCAACACGTCTGTACTGCGTAACCATCAGCCGGAGATATGGGAATAGTTCGATCCTACATGAGCTGTTTGTCTGCAGGAGACACCATTTAGGAGGGAAGGATCAATCCTCCAATATTAATTTTCATAGACTCAAGGGGTGCAACCAGGAATTCACAACTCTCCCGTTCTCTATATGAATGAGAGAAAGAATGGAGAGAGAGATGGTCAAAATATAGATATGGTCGAGTTGAGGCAAAGCTAAGTCGCGCAAATCACAATGACAATTCAGGTAAGACTCCCTGAGAAAAGATAATCAATCGCCAGGGCTCACGTTACTAACGGGAGAGAGCCCGGCATTGGAAGGATATCAACAGCCGAAGGCGTATACAATTCAACGGGGACAAAAAACTCACTTTGTGCGAAACTATTAAATAACGGGCGACTCGTGGCAGAAAAAATACTTTCTGGCATGGGAGAGGGGAGAATCTACTTACTATTCTGGGACGAGCTGTTGAAAATATGCTCGCTCGCAAGGTATGTCAAGTCCGTAACCCAACAGCCCCCCTCTGGCGACGTAAAAACTATTCCTACGGCTTCTTAAATACTGAGCTAATGCAGTCAGTTGACCACGGTAGGAGGGACCCGTGACCAAAGGACCGCTCACGTGACTGCAACTTGTCAATCAAGGTAAAAAACGGACTATGAATGGTGTGCCGGCCTGTTTTTCTCATTCTCTATAACATCAAAAGGCTCGCGGTGGGCGGGACCCAAGGGACTTCCCACGTCATCTTGCAGCCCTGCCTGGTGTTTTGTTGTGCCATTGGAAATATGGCTGCATTGCTTTTGACTTGACTGCCATGTTTGTGACCTGGACCTGCTCCCCCCTCCCATTGGTTGCACTTGGCCCTTGTGACAATCCGGCCAACCAGGAGGCTGATGCCTACCACCACTACCAAAGGCCCACAATGGAGGCCCTGTCTACCCCTGTTCACCCATGTCCACCACCCTTCTGAGTCCCTTGATTGTCCCCCTGTCTCCCCTGACGACTGTCTGTCTCCACCTGCCTCCTGCCAGTCTCCCCCTGTCTCCCTCGCCCCCTGCTAGTCTCCACCTGCCCCCCGCCAGTCTCCCTCGGTCTCCCCCTTCACCATCACACCCCCTCCCCTTCTGCACCGTCTTCTTTCCCTCTGCCCCCTGTTTGTGCTTTCTTTCCCCCTCCCCCCTTCCTGCATTTACACCTTGGCCCCCTCCTCCCTTCTCTCCTCTTTCTCCCTCTCCACCACCCTTTCCCCTCCACCTTTTCCTCTGTCTGTCTTTTTCCAGCACCACCCCAATTGCCGACAGGCATGGTAATACGTAGCCGCTTATTCTTTGCAGACACTTCCACCTCTGCCTTCGTCCATCCACCCCCACCTTCACCGTTTTGAGTTTTCTTTTGGCACTTACGTTTATCATTAGTCCCTCCACCACTGATTACATGTCATCTGTTCCCCCTTTCCCTTCTGTGTTTCTTCTCCCCCTCCCCAGCACTACCTTGATTCTTCATCGACCTTCCATAGTTTGTCACTTGTTTTTTTACTCTCCTCACTTCTTCCCTCCTCTTCCCTCACCCCCTCCTTATGTGACTCCTGCACTGCAACTATTGCCGTCAGGCATAGCAATGATGATGCTAGATTTGTTTTCCCACATTCCCTCCCTAGACTCTCCCTTATTGTTGCAAGCACTTGTACTATGTACTTTGATTTAATAGTTCATTTTCACATTCTGGACTGTTTGAAGGACTTGTAGGAATGTACTCTTATTCTCCCTTGCTCCCTCCCTTCTTGAGGTGCTTTGATGCACTTTGTGTGTAGGCCTTATAAGGATTTTCAATGAATCAGTGATTGCTCACTGTCTGCCATTGTCAATGTGGGGTACTCTGTACATGATATTTTCTGCTGGTCAATGGCTGATCCTATGTTAGGTTTTATTTTGAGGTGTCAAGGGATTGGTGTGGTTTAGCACACAGGGAGTCCTTGAGTGCAATGTTCACATGTGCTGTACAGGACACTGAGGCTCACTTCATTTCACATGCATGTATTCGATGCATATCCCTACTGACACAAACACATAGGCAGCGCCCCCCATACACCAACTACGGCGACACCATGCACACACGTGCACCCAGATTGCCTTCTCAGGCATGCTGTGTCCCTACAATCCATGTTCACTTCTGATTCATTGATCGTGTGCATGCATGACAGGGTACTATTTGGTTGATTGTACTTATTTTTCATGATGCTCAACGGGTTTCCCCAATGCAATGCACACTCACTGTGCTGTCCTGTGAGCGGTGTGTTGCAGGGGACATACACACAGCACACAGTGTTTGTAATGCCAATTTGCTATTGTCCAATGTGCATGGCTACAGGTATTCTGACTTTTGTTGCTTGCACCACTGGTGGCATGCATTTGTGCCACCGTTTTCAGGGTGTGAGGTTTTGGTCAGTTATTTCTTAAGATTCCATGTCAGGTGTAATTGTCTGGTACCTATTTACATTTCTCACGTGGCACTTCATGACTGTTGTGCCATGTGTTTTGCATATGGTTTGATGTTTTGCTGTTGCAGACCATGGTATAGTGTGGCAGACGGAGGTAATGGGGGATGGGAGGTTTTGTGTGGCATACCAATACTTTCATGCCCTGTTTTGCCAGGGGTGGGGTGGTATGCACCTTGCATGTGTTCCTTTTGGTCACACGTGATTGATTGTTTTTAAGTAGCTACAGATGCACACAATGTGGCACTTCTGTGGACACATTCTCAGGCTGGTAAGGTTGTGACAGTTAACCGTCCCTTTCTCATCATCGATTGTCACCTGGTATGTGCCAGGCCTGTGTGCACTCTGCAGGGGTTGGAGTTTAGGTGAAAAATGTGGCCACAAGCTGAGTATGGGCTGCCTCGCCACATGCCCTTTCCCCTCCCATGCGCAGCGGCCGTGCGTGTGGTTGAGGATGTGGGGGCACCACCATGTCCACCGGTACACCCGCCGTGTTGCAACGTTGTGCAGGACAAATGCTGCCAAAATGATCCTGCACACTACCGGGGGTGCATATAGTAGCTGTCCGCTAGAGTGGTCAAGGGAGCTCAAGCATGACTTGAACACTCTGAATGCACGCTCCACTATGGCCGTGGTTGCAATATGGGCTGCGTTGTATCTTACATGGGGTGCTGTGGTGGGGTTCCATATTGGCATCATCATGTAGGTGCTCAGAGGGTAGGCACTGTCCCCTGGTAAGGTGATAATGGTTGTCATTAGCTGGGCTTGTGTATTTGTCTGTGTGTGACATGCATGCATGTGCACAGGCATTTGTACTCACCTATGAGCCATATGTCGCCATGCTTCCCAGCTTCCAGGGCCTGGCTCAGGATGGGCATTCTCTATATGAAACTGTCATGGGTGGACCTTGGATAGTTTGCATAGACAGAGGTGATGATTCCCTTGTCATCGCATACAACCTGCACATTGATGGAATGCCAGTGCTTGCGTTTGTGGTAAATGTTTTCAGTGGCCCTAGGTGGACGTAGGGCCACATGGGTGCAATCTATGGTACTGAGCACTTTGGCGAAGTGTGTCACCCTGTAGAAGTCCAGGACTACGGCATGCCTTTCTGCGGGTGTTCTGGGCATGTATATGTGCCTGCGGACTGAGGGGCACGCAGTGATGATTGTCAACACCTGGTATAGGCATTGTGACTGAGTGGGCTGCGAGACGCCCCCCACTATGGCAGTTGTCCGCTGAAATGACCCAGTGGCCAAAATATGCAGTATATTGAGCACCTTCTCCAAGGGGCTCAATGCTTGGGAGCACAGGGTGTGTGATGTGAGTTCATCCTCCCACTCAGTGACCAGCTCTAGGATGATATGAAGTGGAAACCTATACCTGCCATAGACCTGGTCATCAGGCATCCCAAAAAGGCTGGTCCTGGGCAAAAAAATGCTGGGCCTGGCTATTCTCCTCCTCCTGCAGTGTCCCACAATCACTGCTGCGAGGAATGGGAAATTCATCGTAGCTGTATATGCTTGTTTGTTGTTTGCGCGCACTTTTATGTTGCGTGGGGGCACTTCTGCCTGCTTTCATGTGACAGACGTATTTGTGCGTGTGCATGTGTTTTGACGTCAGCGGGTTTTCCCTATTTGATTCCATGATTACATGTTGTTCACTAGCGTGTGGGCGTTGCGTGTGTTTCCCAGCAGTACTTCCCACGTTATGCCTACATTTTCACACGTTGTTCCCCATTCCCCATGTTCCGCACCCTTTTTAGGTGTGTGTGCGAGAAGTTGTGCGCTTTCCCCGTTCCTGTCGCGCACGCGTTTGGAAAGTCGCAGTGTCGTGTAAGGTAAGCGCGGATTTGGCGCACACCCAGGGAAAAACACGCGCGGGGCCTTGCATGAATCGCACACATGCAAATTGCATGCGTGCACTAGCTTTTTCACGCTTGTGCCGCAAATTTCAGCGCACATTTATTCCATGAATGACCCCCTAAATATTAACACGGGTCTTGGTTTGAGAGATTGTACAATTAAATGGCTTGGATTGCCGGGAATACATTTGTTCCAAGTTTTTCCCAAATTGTTCAGTATGAGAAGTACAGGGCAGCCAGACTTCATATTGTGGAGGTAATAATTTGGGGAATGTACAAGGTGTGTCCATTACTTTAATGATTAAACAAGACTTGGAAACACTAATGGAACTTTTTTCTCAAACAGTCTTTATATTTTCCAATCGGACTCAGAGGCAAAAATGGAGATGGACCACCAGATTTAATGGTAAAATTGAAAAATCACAGAGAAATTCTAATAATGTAGTTTCAGCATTCATGAGAGACCACAACCAATTATGAATTTCAAACAGCAACATACAGTTTTACATGGCCAATGTCTATAGACATGATGAAGTACACCTAACGATGAATAAAATGCAGTGTTCCTTCAAAACATCAAAACAGTACTGCAAATGTGCTTAAATACTACATTCACTGTACCACAAAACAGTCCTTTTAACACTACTTATCACATATAAATACAGTAATACAATAAAATAATACCCCAAAATGTTTTTTTAAATATAACCGCGGTTAGAGTTCATTGATTTTTTTAATAGACGCGGTTATAAATTGTTAGTTAAAGGGGTGGGCTCACATCAGATTTTGTAATACAATAGAAGTTAAAAGATCAATACAGTAAAAGACTGCTCATGTAGTTATGGAAGGTAGATGAAGATGAATAAAGCAGAGTACAATACATGACAGTAAACTAGGTGGGGATACATTTACAGGGTAATTCATAGAATTTCGCAGAAAAGTGTCGCAAGCGGCTGGCGCAGAGTGTCCGCGTGCGATTGTCTGCGCCAGGCACGTGCGCTAAAACCGATTTCCGCGCACAGCGTATTCATGGATTTCAGGCTCCCAAACCAGCAGTGGCGCAGAGTATCGCAGCGACCCTGCAGCAGCGCCAGTAACGCCCCCAAGAACGCCCTCGCGCAAGGAAAAGCCATCAAAATCGCTAAATCATCGCAAAGGGCAGCGCTAACCCTGGACCAGTCCACAGGGCTGCCAAACAAGGAACGCAAAGCGGGTAACGTGCATATCAGGGGTACGCGTGAAGTTATACACGCGATTAGCCAGGGTACGTGTATTACAGGGGTACACGTGAAGTTTTACACGCGATTAGCCAGGGCACGTGTATCACAGGGGTACGCAGGAATTATCACACGCGATGTGGCTGGGTACGTGTATTACAGGGGTGCGCGGGAATTATCACACGCGATTTGGCTGGGTACGTGTATTCCAGGGGTGCGCGGGAATTATCACACGCGATTTGGCTGGGTACGTGTATTCCAGGGGTGCACGGGAATTATCACACGCGATTTGGCTGGGTAGGTGTATTACAGGGGTACACGGGAAGTTCTACACGCGATTCGGCTGGGTACGTGTATTACAGGGGTGCGCGGGAATTCTCACATGCGATTTGGCCAGGTACGTGTATTACAGGGGTGCGTGGGAATTATCACACGCGATTTGGCTTGGTACGTGTATTACAGGGGTGAGTGGGAAGTTCTACACGCGATTGGCCAGGGTACGTGTATTACAGGGGTATGTGGGAATTATCACACGCGATTTGGCTGGGTACGTGTATTACAGGGGTACACAGGAAGTTCTACACGGGATTCGGCTGGGTACGTGTATTACAGGGGTGCGCGGGAATTCTCACATGCGATTTGGCCAGGTACGTGTATTACAGGGGTGTGCGGGAATTATCACACGCAATTAGGCTGGGTGGGTCCTCACAGGTGTTCCCTGTACACCCTCCACGGCCCCTGCAGGCAACCCACAAAACAGGGGACTACCCTGCACACCTGCACATGTCCCCCTGCAACCCCACCCCCCAGCAGTGCAGGGGCAGCCTCCACCAGGCCCCCACTCATGTCCCCTATCACCCCCACCCCCCCGCCACCAGGGGCACCCTCCACCAGGCCCCCATCCATGTCTCCCACCACCCCCACCCCCCAGCAGTGCAGGGGCAGCCTCCACCAGGCCCCCACTCATGTCCCCTATCACCCCCACCCCCCCGCCACCAGGGGCACCCTCCACCAGGCCCCCACTCATGTCTCCCACCACCCCCACCCCCCAGCAGTGCAGGGGCAGCCTCCACCAGGCCCCCACTCATGTCCCCTATCACCCCCACCCCCCTGCAACCAGGGGCACCCTCCACCAGGCCCCCACTCATGTCTCCCACCACCCCCACACCCCAGCAGTGCAGGGGCACCCTCCACCAGGCCCCCACTCATGTCTCCCACCACCCCCACACCCCAGCAGTGCAGGGGCACCCTCCACCAGGCCCCCACTCATGTCTCCCACCACCCCCACACCCCAGCAGTGCAGGGGCAGCCTCCACCAGGCCCCCACTCATGTCTCCCACCACCCCCACCCCCCAGCAGTGCAGGGGCACCCTCCACCAGGCCCCCACTCATGTCTCCCACCACCCCCACCCCCAGCAGTGCAGGGTCAACCTCCACCAGGCCCCCACTCATGTCCCCCTGCACCCCCACCCCCCAGCAGTGCAGGGGCAGCCTCCACCATGCCCCCACTCATGTCTCCCACCACCCCCACCCCCCTGCCACCATGGGCAGCCCCCACCAGGCCCCCACTCATGTCTCCCACCACCCCCACCCCCCAGCAGTGCAGGGTCACCCTCCACCAGGCCCCCACTCATGTCTCCCACCACCCCCACCCCCCAGCCACCAGGGTCACCCTCCACCAGGCCCCCACTCATGTCTCCCACCACCCCCACCCCCCAGCAGTGCAGGGGCAGCCTCCACCAGGCCCCCACTCATGTCTCCCACCACCCCCACACCCCAGCAGTGCAGGGGCACCCTCCACCAGGCCCCCACTCATGTCTCCCACCACCCCCACACCCAAGCAGTGCAGGGTCACCCTCCACCAGGCCCCCACTCATGTCTCCCACCACCCCCACCCCCCAGCCACCAGGGTCACCCTCCACCAGGCCCCCACTCATGTCTCCCACCACCCCCACCCCCCAGCAGTGCAGGGGCAGCCTCCACCAGGCCCCCACTCATGTCTCCCACCACCCCCACACCCCAGCAGTGCAGGGGCAGCCTCCACCAGGCCCCCACTCATGTCTCCCACCACCCCCACACCCCAGCAGTGCAGGGGCAGCCTCCACCAGGCCCCCACTCATGTCTCCCACCACCCCCACACCCCAGCAGTGCAGGGGCAGCCTCCACCAGGCCCCCACACATGTCTCCCACCACCCCCACACCCCAGCAGTGCAGGGGCAGCCTCCACCAGGCCCCCACTCATGTCTCCCACCACCCCCACACCCCAGCAGTGCAGGGGCAGCCTCCACCAGGCCCCCACTCATGTCTCCCACCACCCCCACACCCCAGCAGTGCAGGGGCACCCTCCACCAGGCCCCCACTCATGTCTCCCACCACCCCCACACCCCAGCAGTGCAGGGGCACCCTCCACCAGGCCCCCACTCATGTCTCCCACCACCCCCACCCCCCAGCAGTGCAGGGGCAGCCTCCACCAGGCCCCCACTCATGTCACCCACCACCCCCTACCCCCAGCCACCAGGGTCACCCTCCACCAGGCCCCCACTCATGTCTCCCACCACCCCCACACCCGAGCAGTGCAGGGGCAGCCTCCACCAGGCCCACACTCATGTCTCCCACCACCCCCACCCCCCAGCAGTGCAGGGCAGCCACCACCAGGCCCCCACTCATGTCTCCCACCACCCCCACCCCCCAGTAGTGCAGGGGCACCCTCCACCAGGCCCCTACTCATGTCTCCCTCCACCCCTACCCCCCTGCCACCATGTGCAGCCCCCACCAGGTCCTCACAATCCCCAATCATGTGCGTAATGGTCAGCCTCCACAGCCAAAAAGCCCTACCAAGTAACCCATTCACCCACATGGAAATGGAAATCACATGTTACACCCCCAATGTTCATGAAGCAAATGAACCCATGTCCGTCACACACATATTTTCCAATTGAATGGGAAAACACACAACATGACATGCATGAAACCAATGAGATGAAACCACACAGTGAACAATGGAAAAAAAAATGTATTTGAAAAAAATAAGAATGCTAAAGAAAGAAAACTAACTACAATGTAAATGTGAAAAAAGAAGCTGCATGTCCGCATAAAAACACAAAACTAGAAAATCTAATCCAAAAAATGTTGTCCAAAGTGAAATGTTAAAACTCTCCGTGCAACAAAGAACTATGTACAAAAATAACAAGGGTCCATCATCACAACTGAACTAAGGAAACCTCCTAAAAAACCTACCTAAATTACAACTATATACAAAAAGTGGAGCAGTGTCCGTCGACTCCAAATCATAAGAAAAAACAAAGGAAACCTAAAACTAAAGAACTATATACAAAGGCGGCGGGCAAGTCCAGCGGCTCACTCTGTGGTGTTCCGGGCCAGGGCATCATCGAACTCCTGTTCGATGTCCTGGAGGCGGTCCAGTTCCATGGCCCCGAGGGTCCGCAGGGACGACGCCGTGTCCTCCTCCAACCCCCTGCGGATTGCCTCGAGGCACTCGGCCCGCCTCAGGGCCCTCCGCATGGAGTTCTCCGCCCTGACCATTGTGAGCCGCGCCTCTTCTGCCCGCCGCCGCTCCGCACCTATGGTGTGGCCCAACCGCTGCCACACGGAAGACACTCTCTGTCCTGGGTCCTCCTGCCCTCCGGCCGATGCCTGCCCCTCCGATGTCGAAGGCCCGAGCCTTCATGGCTCCCACCATGTTGCTGCTGCTGCTCTGCCTCTGCCCGTGCACTGCCTCCTGCTGCCTGCACATCCTCTGCCGGCTGGGGTGCAGTTGTTGATGTGGCCACCCCTGCTGGACGTCCGACCCCCGACTGTGGCAGGGATGCCTCCTCCACCAGCCTGGCCGCACTGTCAGAGGCAGCTCCACAGGGCACCCAGGTGACTGATGGGTGGGAAGATGGCACAGAGGATGACTGGCGCGTAGGGGGTCCAGTTGAGGAGGGGGTCGGAACAAGCCCCATCAGACGGAGGAATCCGGTCTGGGTGACCTGTCCCAGCAGGCTGACGTGGTCAACGAGCCATTCGAGATGACGTGCAGTCTCTCCATGAAAAGACTGCAGGTCACCTCGCATGGCCCGTTGACGCAACACCACACCAGCCAGGACAGGCTCAACCCGGACCTGGATAGCCAC
This sequence comes from Ambystoma mexicanum, assembly GCF_040938575.1. Lineage (NCBI taxonomy): Eukaryota > Metazoa > Chordata > Amphibia > Caudata > Ambystomatidae > Ambystoma > Ambystoma mexicanum. The sequence goes on along the minus strand of NC_090933.1, from coordinate 769,046,353 downwards.
GTCCGCAGGCAGAGGAAGGACAGTTGACGTCAGCTCATCCCCTGCCTGGAAACGGGTCTGGACGTAGGCATCCCTGCTGGTGCAAGATGATGCAGGGACAGGATCGGGGACAGGATTGCACACAGGCACCTCCGCGGCAGCCTGTGCTGCCTCCTGTCCCTGGTCCTGGACTGCACCACTAGCACCAGTGGGATCCCCACCTCCAGACCCCGTCTCTGGTGCTTGCACGGCCTCCTCCTCCACCAGACCCCCCACCAACCTGGATGACTCCGTGCCATCTTCCCCTGTTGGGCCCTGTGGGGTCCCAGCTGCCCCTTCTGCTGCCGAGGAGTCCAACTCCAACCTCCGCCTCTTGGACCTCCCCCCGGCAGCTGCGGCCTGGGACGCGGCACCGGACTCCTCACTCCCCGACGAGATGACAACACGGGAGGGGAGCCGGGCCTTGCGTCTCTGGCTGGTGGTCGGATCCCCGCCGCTGTGCTCCACAGCACCTTCTCCGCCCTCTTCATCAGTTGACGCTGCAGACAGGGAGAAACAAAACACAGGCATCAGGGCACTGTACAATGGACACATACACGCATGACAGTTGCACATGAGTGGCAATGGCAAACCTCAGACATGTCATCACAATCCCCAACACACATGTCATTGCAACTGGCACACATGAGCCATACCACAGCCATATCGCAACTGCCACCACCATCCCTACACATACAACAGCATCAGCAGCCAAAGGGGAGCCAGACATCACATGCAACACAGGAAGATCACCACACATGTACACACACCACCACACTTGCATGCATGTCTACACCTCTGCCAAGTGTCGCACTGTTCAGACGGGCATCCATGTCACATCTGCCAATCAGGCTTCCACATACCGCTGTCACATGCATCCATGTAGCATCACTGTTGCACCCTTGACAAATACACACACATGCACATGTACACAGTGCTCATACATGCAGCCGAAAACAACATACATGCCTGACATCACAGACATGTCTACTTACATACACATACATCCAAACATGTGTGCACACACAACTGCATTTGCCATGCAAGCCCACACACACAAGCACCATCCATGTCTCACACATTACAGCCCTCGCATGTGTCAGCCCCACGGCTCTGTACACCCCCACCCATACTCCACCCCATACAAACAGATGTGCAACCGGCACAATGGGGAATGATCACCACACGCCCTGCTCACAACCAGGATGCATGTACACTCACCGCTCGACTCCAGACGGCTCTGCTTCTCTAGGACCTGGATGTGGAGCGCTGGGGATATGCGTTCCAGGACCCCCATCTGTTCTTCCGACAAGTGGCCCCGGCGCCCCTTGGCATCCGCTGCCTTCAAGAGGCGCCGGGCCTTGTTCAGGGTCCTGGACCTGAAGTCCTCCCAGCGCTTCCTGACATGTTGTAAGTCCCGGACTGCCACCCCCTCCGCGTTGATGGCAGTCACAATGTCAGTCCAGATCCGAGTCCGTCCTTCCTTGTCGGCGCGGGAACTTCCAAAGAGGGCATCATACTGCCCCAGGACTTGCTCCACCAGGACACCAACTTCGGTGGCACTGAAGCTGGTGCCCCTCTGCCTCTCTGGCCGGGGGTTGTCAGTGGTCACAGATGGTGTTAGCCCCGACATGACAACCCCAGAGGCAGGAGTGGGTGGGCAACTGGGTCCTGGGGCTGGGCTGTGGAGCGATGGAATTCCAGTCGGGAGTCTTCTGTTCCAGCAGGGGTGGTCACAGCAACAGCACCCCTGGCTGATGTGCAGGCAGCAAATGGCAGTGCACGTGGGCAGCAGGCAGTCAGGCAGCAGCAGATAGCAGGTGGGAGCGTGCTCGGGGCTCTGGGGGGCAGTAATTCGGCCTTCTGGGCAGGAGCCTGGTCTCCCGTGTGCTCACGCGTGGCCAGCTTGGTACGGAGTGAATTGGCACGTGAAAATCCTGCACGTCAGCGTGAAAACTGAGGAAAGGTCCTTAGCGCGTAAGCGCGTCTGTGACGTGACCCGCACGGGTGTTTCCCACACAGCACGTGATGACAGAGCACACGTGGAAAGACTGCACGTCAGAGTCTCATCGCGTGTAATTGGACAAAAGTGCGTGTACACGCGATTGGCCTATGTACGTGTATATGAGGTGTGCGCGGACACTTACACACACAAGTACGTCAGCGCACCTGTATCCCGGTGTACGGCCATTTCCACCAATCACACGCAATGAGACTCTGACGTGCAGTCTTTCCACGTGTGCTCTGTCATCACGTGCTGTGTGGGAAACACCCGTGCGGGTCACGTCACAGACGCGCTTACGCGCTGAGAGCCTTTGGTCCAATGGAATCGCGTATGCGTGCTGACACGCTTACGCGCTAAGGGCCTTTCCTCGGTTTTCACACTGACGTGCAGGATTTTCACGTGCCAATTCACTCCGTACCAAGCTGGCCACGCGTGAGCACACGGAAGACCACGCTCCTGCCCAGAAGGCCGAATTACTGCCCCCCGGAGCCCCGAGCACGCTCCCACCTGCTATCTGCTGCTGCCTGACTGCCTGCTGCCCACGTGCACTGCCATTTGCTGCCTGCACATCAGCCAGGGGTGCTGTTGCTGTGACCACCCCTGCTGGAACAGAAGACTCCCGACTGGAATTCCATCGCTCCACAGCCCAGCCCCAGGACCCAGTTGCACACCCACTCCTGCCTCTGGGGTTGTCATGTCGGGGCTAACACCATCTGTGACCACTGACAACCCCCGGCCAGAGAGGCAGAGGGGCACAAGCTTCAGTGCCACCGAAGTTGGTGTCCTGGTGGAGCAAGTCCTGGGGCAGTATGATGCCCTCTTTGGAAGTTCCCGCGCCGACAAGGAAGGACGGACTCGGATCTGGACTGACATCGTGACTGCCATCAACGCGGAGGGGGTGGCAGTCCGGGACTTACAACATGTCAGGGAGCGCTGGGAGGACTTCAGGTCCAGGACCCTGAACAAGGCTCGGCGCCTCTTGAAGGCAGCGGATGCCAAGGGGCGCCGGGGCCACTTGTCGGAAGAACAGATGGGGGTCCTGGAACGCATATCCCCAGCGCTCCACGTCCAGGTCCTAGAGAAGCAGAGCCGTCTGGAGTCGAGCGGTGAGTGTACATGCATCCGGGTTGTGAGCAGGGCGTGTGGTGATCATTCCCCATTGTGCCGGTTGCACATCTGTTTGTATGGGGTGGAGTATGGGTGGGGGTGTACAGGGCCGCGGGGCTGACACATGCGAGGGCTGTAATGTGTGAGGCATGGATGGTGCTTGTGTGTGTGGGCTTGCATGGCAAATGCAGTTGTGCGTGCACACATGTTTGGATGAATGTGTATGTAAGTAGACATGTCCGTGATGTCAGGCATGTATGTTGTTTTCGGCTGCATGTATGAGCACTGTGTACATGTGCATGTGTGTGTATTTGTCAAGGGTGCAACAGTGATGCTACATGGATGCATGTGACAGCGGTATGTGGAAGCCTGATTGGCAGATGTGACATGGATGCCCGTCTGAACAGTGCGACACTTGGCAGAGGTGTAGACATGCATGCAAGTGTGGTGGTGTGTGTACATGTGTGGTGCACTTCCTGTGTTGCATGTGATGTCTGGCTCCCCTTTGGCTGCTGATGCTGTTGTATGTGTAGGGATGGCGGTGCAAAATGGCTGTGGTATGGCTCATGTGTGCCAGTTGCAATGACATGTGTGTTGGGGATTGTGATGACATGTCTGAGGTTTGCCAATGCCACTCATGTGCAACTGCCATGCGTGTATGTGTCCATTGTACAGTGCCCTGATGCCTGTGTTTTGTTTCTCCCTGTCTGCAGCGTCAACTGATGAAGAGGGCGGAGAAGGTGCTGTGAAGCACAGCGGCGGGGATCCGACCGCCAGCCAGAGACGCAAGGCCCGGCTCCCCTCCCGTGTTGTCATCTCGTCGGGGAGTGAGGAGTCCGGTGCCGTGTCCCAGGCCGCAGCTGCTGGGGGGAGGTCCAAGAGGCGGAGGTTGCAGTTGGACTCCTCGGCAGCAGAAGGGGCAGCTGGGACGCCACAGGGCCCAACAGGGGAAGATGGCACAGAGTCATCCAGGTTGGTGGGTGGTTTGGTGGAGGAGGGGGCCGCGCAAGCACCAGAGACAGGGTCTGGAGGTGGGGATCCCACTGGTGCTAGTGGTGCAGTGCAGGACCAGGGACAGGAGGCAGCACAGGCGGCCGCGGAGGTGCCTGTGTGCAATCCTGTCCCCGATCCTGTCCCTGCATCATCTTGCACCAGCAGGGATGCCTACGTCCAGACCCGTTTTCAGGCAGGGGATGAGCTGACGTCAACTGGCCTTCCTCTGCCTGCGGACGTGGCCATCCAGGTCCGGGTTGAGCCTGTCCTGGCTGGTGTGGCGTTGCGTCAACGGGCCATGCGAGGTGACCTGCAGTCTTTTCATGGAGAGACTGCACGTCATCTCGAATGGCTCGTTGACCACGTCAGCCTGCTGGGACAGGTCACCCAGGCCGGATTCCGCTGTCTGATGGGGCTTGCTCCGACCCCCTCCTCAACTGGACCCCCTACGCGCCAGTCGTCCTCTGTGCCATCTTCCCACCCATCAGTCACCTGGGTGCCCTGTGGAGCTGCCTCTGACAGTGCGGCCAGGCTGGTGGAGGAGGCATCCCTGCCACAGTCGGGAGTCGGAGGTGCAGCAGGGGTGGCCACATCAACAGGTGCACCCTAGCCGCCGGAGGATGTGCAGGCAGCAGGAGGCAGTGCACGGGCAGAGGCAGAGCAGCAGCAGCAGCAAGATGGTGGGAGACATGAAGGCTCAGGGCTTTCAACATCGGAGGGGCAGGCATCGGCCGGAGGGCAGGGGGACCCAGGACAGAGAGTGTCTTCCGTGTGGCAGCGGTTGGGCCACGCCATAGGTGCGGAGCGGCGGCGGGCGGAAGAGGCGCGGCTCACAATGGTCAGGGCGGAGAACTCCATGCGGAGGGCCCTGAGGCGGGCCGAGTGCCTCGAGGCAATCCGCAGGGGGTTGGAGGAGGACACAGCGTCGTCCCTGCGGACCCTCGGGGCCATGGAACTGGACCGCCTCCGGGACATCGAACAGGAGTTCGATGATGCCCTGGCCCGGGATACCACAGAGTGAGCCGCTGGACTTGCCCGCCGCCTTTGTATATAGTTCTTTAGTTTTAGGTTTCCTTTCGTTCTTATTATGATTTGGAGTCGACGGACACTGCTCCACTTTTTGTATATAGTTGATATTTAGGTAGGTTTTTTAGGAGGTTTCCTTAGTTCAGTTGTGATGATGGACCCTTGTTATTTTTGTACATAGTTCTTTGTTGCATGGAGAGTTTTTACATTTCACTTTGGACAACATTTTTTTGATTTGATTTTCTAGTTTTGTGTTTTTATGCGGACATGCAGCTTATTTTTTCACATTTACATTGTAGTTAGTTTTCTTTCTTTGGCATTCGTATTTTTTTCAATACATTTTTTTTCCATTGTTCACTGTGTGGTTTCATCTCATTGGTTTCATTCATGTCATGTTGTGTGTTTTCCCATTCAATTGGAAAATATGTGTGTGACGGACATGGGTTCATTTGCTTCATGTACATTGGGGTGTAACATGTGATTTCCATTTCCATGTTGGTGAATGGGTTACTTGGTAGGGCTTTTTGGCTGTGGAGGCTGACCATTACGCACATGATTGGGGATTGTGAGGACCTGGTGGGGGCTGCACATGGTGGCAGGGGGGTGGGGGTGGTGGGAGACATGAGTGGGGGCCTGGTGGAGGGTGACCCTGGTGGCTGGGGGGTGGGGGTGGTGGGTGACATGAGTGGGGGCCTGGTGGAGGCTGCCCCTGCACTGCTGGGGGGTGGGGGTGGTGGGAGACATGAGTGGGGGCCTGGTGGAGGCTGCCCCTGCACTGATGGGGTGTGGGGGTGGTGGGAGACATGAGTGGGGGCCTGGTGGAAGCTGCCCCTGCACTGCTGGGGTGTGGGGGTGGTGGGAGACATGAGTGGGGGCCTGGTGGAGGCTGCCCCTGCACTGCCGGGGGGTGGGGGTGCAGGGGGACATGAGTGGGGGCCTGGTGGAGGTTGAGCCTGCACTGCTGGGGGGTGGGGATGGTGGGAGACATGAGTGGGGGCCTGGTGGAGGCTGCCCCTGCACTGCCGGGGGGTGGGGGTGCAGGGGGACATGAGTGGGGGCCTGGTGGAGGGTGACCCTGCACTGCTGGGGTTTGGGGGTGGTGGGAGACATGAGTGGGGGCCTGGTGGAGGGTGCCCCTGGTGGCTGGGGGGTGGGGGTGGTGGGAGACATGAGTGGGGGCCTGGTGGAGGGTGACCCTGCACTGCTGGGGTTTGGGGGTGGTGGGAGACATGAGTGGGGGCCTGGTGGAGGGGGCCCCTGGTGGCTGGGGGGTGGGGGTGGTGGGTGACATGAGTGGGGGCCTGGTGGAGGCTGCCCCTGGTGGCTGGGGGGTGGGGGTGGTGGGTGACATGAGTGGGGGCCTGGTGGAGGGTGCCCCTGGTGGCTGGGGTGTGGGGGTGGTGGGTGACATGAGTGGTGGCCTGGTGGAGGGTGCCCCCGGTGGCTGGGGGGTGGGGGTGGTGGGAGACATGAGTGGGGGCCTGGTGGAGGGTGACCCTGCACTGCTGGAGTGTGGGGGTGGTGGATGACATGAGTGGGGGCCTGGTGGAGGGTGCCCCTGGTGGCTGGGGTGTGGGGGTGGTGGGAGACATGAGTGGGGACCTGGTGGAGGGTGACCCTGGTGGCTGGGGGGTGGGGGTGGTGGGAGACATGAGTGGGGGCATGGTGGAGGGTGACCCTGCACTGCTGGGGTGTGGGGGTGGTGGGAGACATGAGTGGGGGCCTGGTGGAGGGTGCCCCTGGTGGCTGGGGGGTGGGGGTGGTGGGAGACATGAGTGGGGGCCTGGTGGAGGGTGACCCTGCACTGCTGGGGTGTGGGGGTGGTGGGAGACATGAGTGGGGGCCTGGTGGAGGGTGACCCTGCACTGCTGGGGTGTGGGGGTGGTGGGAGACATGAGTGGGGGCCTGGTGGAGGGTGCCCCTGGTGGCTGGGGGTTGAGGGTGGTGGGAGACATGAGTGGGGGCATGGTGGAGGGTGACCCTGCACTGCTGGGGTGTGGGGGTGATGGAAGACATGAGTGGGGGCCTGGTGGAGGGTGTCCCTGGTGGCTGGGGGGTGGGGGTGGTGGGAGACATGAGTGGGGGCCTGGTGGAGGGTGACCCTGGTGGTTGGGGGGTGGGGGTGGTGGGAGACATGAGTTGGACATGGGTGGGGGCCTGCTGGCAGGTGCCCCACAGTGCTGGGGGGTGGGGGTGGTGGGGGACATGAGTTGGACATGGGTGGGGGCCTGCTGGCAGGTGCCCCACAGTGCTGGGGGGTGGGGGTGCAAGGGGACATGAGTTGGTGTTCATTAGTTCAAGGAGACATGTGCCTTTGCTGGGGGGCATGCCCATGGTGGGTGGGCTGCCTGCGGGACATGACCAGGGATGCAGGTTAGTCCCCTGTGGTGTGGGCTGCCTGCAGGGGCCGTGGAGGGTGTATAGGGTACACCTGGGAGGACCCACACTGTCAAATCACATGTGGAACTTCCCGCGCACCCCTGAAATACACGCGCCCAGGCTATTCGCGTGTGGAACTTCCCACGCACCCCTGAAATACACGCGCCCAGGCTATTCGCGTGTGGAACTTCCCGCGCACCCCTGAAATACACGCGCCCCCAGGCTATTCGCGTGTGGAACTTCCCGCGCACCCTTGAAATACACGCGCCCAGGCTATTCGCGTGTGGAACTTCCCGCGCACCCCTGAAATACACGCGCCCAGGCTATTCGCGTGTGGAACTTCCCGCGCACCCCTGAAATACACGCGCCCAGGCATTCGCGTGTGGAACTTCCCGCACACCCCTGAAATACACGCGCCCCCAGGCTATTCGCGTGTGGAACTTCCCGCGCACCCCTGAAATACACGCGCCCAGGTTATTCGCGTGTGGAACTTCCCGCGCACCCCTGAAATACATGCGCCCAGGCTATTCGCGTGTGGAACTTCCCGCGCACCCCTGAAATACACGCGCCCAGGCTATTCGCGTGTGGAACTTCCCGTGCACCCCTGAAATACACGCGCCCAGGCTATTCGCGTGTGGAACTTCACGCGCACCCCTGGAATACACGCGCCCCCAGGCTATTCGCGTGTGGAACATCCCGCGCACCCCTGAAATACACGCGCCCAGGCTATTCGCGTGTGGAACTTCACGCGCACCCCTGGAATACACGTAGCCCGCTCCCCCAGGCCCGATCGCGTGAGGAACTTCACGCGAACCCCTGTAATACACGTAGCCCGCTACCCCAGGCCCGATCGCGTGAGGAACTTCACGCAAACCCCTGTAATACACGTAGCCCGCTCCCCCAGGCCCGATCGCGTGTGAAACTTCACGCGAACCCCTGAAATACACGTAGCACGCTCCCCCAGGCCCGATCGCGTGAGGAACTTCACGCGAACCCCTGTAATACACGTAGCCCGCTCCCCCAGACCCGATCGCGTGTGAAACTTCACGCGAACCCCTGAAATACACGTAGCCCGCTCCCCCAGGCACGATCGCGTGAATAACTTCACGCGAACCCCTGTGATGCACGTACCCTGCTGAAATCGCGTGTTATACTTCCCGCGCACCCCGGTATACACGCACACGTATTTTTTGTCAGCGGGTGTCCGTGTTTGTGGGTACCCCTTTGCACGTCATTTTTCCTGGAGGGCCACAGTATGGGACATTCATCATGGCAGTATATAGGTGCTATTTGTTGGCGCACCTTTTGGCGCACATTTCTTACAGCCGCAGAGACGCTACCGCCTGCTTTCTTGTGGCGGTCGTGTTTGTGCCTGTGCGCTGGTTTGAGCGTGCGCTTTTTTGCCCTATTCTATTCCATGAATACGTGTTGTAGGCGAGCGTGTGGGCGTTCCGCGCACTTGTGCCCTGTACTTCCCCCGTGACGCCCACGTTTTGACAAGTTGTTCCCCATTCCGAGTGTTACGCCCGTGTTCCGCCTACTTTTGTTGCGTGCGCCGCGCTATGTGCGAATTTCACTGTGGCCTGTGCGATTTTCGCTGTGACCTGGCGCACGCTGTTAGATGGCCGGTGCGCCAACGTGCGCCGCGCACTTTTTTATCGCACATCCGCTGGTTTTCTCGCGCACGGCCTTCCATGAATCGACGTGCGCTGCTTTTCGTGCGATTTTCGCAATTGCACTGCGATTTTCGCTATTCCACTGCGATTCGCACGTTTTTGCCCACTTGCGCCGCGCTAATTATTCCATGAATCGGCCTGTGTATAGGTACAATTACACAAGATTTATTACCATGAGTGAGAATACCCAGGCTAAAATACAGTGTATGGGGCATCTAAAACTAGAGTAGTGTGGCTCCTTTTTTGTATAGATTCTTTTAAAAAAGTCTTCTTTTTTTCTCCAGACTCTCACATGTAACAAACATCCAAAATAGATAAGACTATGAAACACCTACCATGTCACTGACCATGGCCTTTGGCCACGGCAAGTGATTTTTTGCCCCAATATCACAATACCTATAAAAATAACTTTTGAAAAGAAATAAAACACAGACACACCAAAATCTATAGCCGCAGGCATGGAAGTACGCATTCCCATGGTTATCTTTGGTCTTGTATAGCTTCGAATATAGCTGCGAATACCAGAAAAATGTCCAGAATGAAAAAAAAATGTCTGCCCCCCAGGCCTTCACCAAGTGCCCCGTCATCTGTGCCAACTCTCCCCCATCAGTCTCCAGATGGCCTCCTCACCTCCTCTGCACTCTCCCTTACCCCCCACAACACCTGTTGTTTCTGTTATTCAGTTTGCTTTGAGATGCCAGCTATTTGAAGCTATAGCCATGGCTACATAAAGCTTTGTGCTGCAAACTCTGTCCCTGCACCTCCTATAACTCCCAAAATTCACTTGGTGTCCTGCAGCAACCTCCCCACCTCTAGACTAAAGTCATTTGAAATTATTTTAACCTGCAAGTAGCTTTTAAACTACTTTACTACTTTTCATTTCCCTTTATCCTCAGCTATAGTCACGGTTATTTCAAGATGGTGTTCGTTTCATTTCTAAACCCCCCGGTTTTGAGTAAATCCCAGAGATATAGCTATCAATTTTTTAAAAGGGTGAAAATATTTAAAAAACTACTGCACAGAAAATAACCCTAAACTCTAAACCATGCATGGATCGCGAGTCAATGCTTTGTGCCCAAGTTGTTTTGGACCTGGTCCAAATCCGTCCAGCGGTGTGTGATGTCCGTTTGGCAAAAATTGACCATGTATGTCTATGGGAAAATGAATGGGAAGTAGGCCGCACTTTTGGAAAATAAATGGTTGTCCTCTTAATAATTTTTTTTTTTTAACACATCTTTATGTAACGTTGCAATCTCAGGCGTGGGGGGCATGAGTCCTTAATCACTTACAAAATGTCAGTCAAATCTGTTACTTGAATCAAAAGTTATTAACAATTGAATTTTGAGGGGTTCCTACGGGAGTCGGACTCATCATAACTATAGGGCGCCACCCTATATTATGCATATATATATTCAGTGAAAAAATGTTGTTAAAGGGACGTTATGGTTAAGTTGCGCTACTAAATACCTACGAAATTCAGTGAAAAAACTTTGAAAATAAACGCAATTGAACATGTCCTGAAGAACAGTATATCTGTCCTTACTGTTCGCTAGCAAATTTAAACTGTTCTAAGAACATACGCAGTGTCCTGAAATGTTCGTTTCACGTGTGATGCAATTTTAATTAGTTCAGGACCCGAACAGTGTCCATAGAACATCAACGCGCATGCGCTAGCCAATCTCCGTGCATTTGGTGTCCTGCAGACATGCGCTTCCTTCGCGGACTTGTTCGCGAACGGATCATATGACCGCACCCACGCTGATTGCGTGTTCTGAATGAGGACACTGTTCGGGACCCCGAACAAATTAAAAGTACATTTTCAATTAATCCATAATATTTTTCAATAAAATCTCACCATGGCACAAGTCCCACAGTGTAATCCTGAGTTTCTACATACCTTTTTTTTGTGTTCGATCTGTCCGCGGAGAGTGTGCATGTCCGCGAACCACGCACAAGCACCCCTTTAAAGACCACGCCCTAGAGCTTATTCTCATTGCTGATTACACCATCAAGATGGCATCCCTGGCTGCAGAACTGCCACCTGGTGCTGCACCTGCTTCAGCACCACCCCCACCCCCTCCAGCACCACCACCTCCCCAAGGGCCTGAAGAGGGGAACAGGAGTGAGGATGCGGAGGAGGAAGAAGAGGATGATGAGAATGAGGTAGAGGAAAACCCTATTACCCGCACTAGGCGTGAGTCTTGGGTGTGGCGGTTATTTACCATTCATGGTAATGTTCCTAAGGCTTGTGCGAACCGTGTTACCTGCAATGAGTGCAAAATGATACTCAGTCATGGGAAGCACGGTAAGTACAGCTTTGGGACCACTACTATGAAGCGACACCTGAGGTCATTTCACTCTGGGGCTAATCGCAGGGTTGTACCTTGCGAAGAACGTAGCAGGTTGATTTCCTCTACTTCATCCTCTGTTTCTGATCCTGTCACCACAAGGACCACCTCTGTGGCACAGCGTCTTCCTCAAGCTGCCTCACAGGCCATACAGAATGCTGATGACCCTTACCTTTCGAGGGTCACAGTTGTATGTATGTACTGTGACACAGTACTCTGCAGGGGGGAGCGACTTCGTAGTGCTTTTGAGACTATCGTCTCAGAGCACGAGAAGATCTGCTCACTACCCAAATAAAACCCACTCTACATCTTCCTCTCTCAGCTCGCCCTTTCTTATCCCTGTGGTTGGTGTCCCCCCCTTTACCTTCCTTTCCCCTCCTCTCCTAGTGTGTCGTGTATAAAAAAAACAAAAAAATACAAAATATCAAAAATCAAAAAAAAAATAAGGCTCTTTTCAGAGCCGCCTTTCACAGTTAAAAAGTAGAAGTGAAAATAAATGAAGCAGGGCCCTTTTTTATTTTTTAGAAGTCCGCAGACAGTTCGCGAACATTTAAAAAATTGGGTTGCTACCCCATCACAAACATTGCAATTTTCTCTGGGAAGAAGTGGTGGCTCTGAAAAGAGCCTTTGGGTGGTGTTTGTAAGTCAAAAATTATAAATGCTTATCACCTACTTCAAAATGGTTGTTGTAATTCCAAAAAAGGTTGCAATGCATTTTGTACATTTCTCAGAAAAATCTGATTGCCAGCATAAATAAGATGGACTCCATCTCTGCGAAAAATGTATGTATTACGAAACATAATATTTTCATTGTGAAAAGAGGACATGCCAAAATCTCTTAGAAAGGCACAAACAACCTTATTAACATTGAGCCTTGCTTTTTCCATTTGTGGACCAAATGAAGAAGAACGAAGCCACATTTGTCTCTGCGCAATCCGTGAAAATATCACTTGAGAATTAGGAAACATGTCCATAACCTTCCCAAGTGCTTCTTTCATAGCAAATTGCAAAATAATTCCAGTCACATGTCCTAAATTGTTCCCTCCACAATGAATTACAATTATGTCTGGATGTTGCTCTGTCTCCAAAGTAGCACAGAGAGGTAGCAAGTAAAACCACTTCATTCCACGTACTCCATGCCAGTGTACTTCCACATGTGGGAATCCAAGATCTACAGCTACTCCACAGCTTTCTGCATGCACCTTCAACCAATGTATCCACGAATCTCCCAAAATCCAAACAATCTGTTTTCTGAAACACACAGCCATAGCTATCTTTTGTTCTCTCAGCAAAAAGAGTATCTGAAAAACTCTCTTCTGGCACAACACATCCACTAAACTTTCCTGACCAATCCCTTTCAGTGCTTATTCTCATTTGCATGACTTCTGAACCCAAAAATCCCCGGATGTAACTCCCGATGTCCGCGAACAACCACCATGTCCGCGGACATGTCGTAATATGAACAGCCCTTCTACCATTTCCACTTCACTCTCTCTGCCATTCCCTCATTGGATGTAGCTAAAAAATCACATGACCATGCACCAATCACATCCAAGACCTCTAGATCTAACTGCATCATCATAGATCAACACTGCAAATGTACTGTGAATCTCTCTGAGTACAAGTGTCATATCATTGGCAAGCACCATCTACCAGAAATACTGTACAAGTCTCCAAGATTTCTACTTGCAGCTCCATGCATATCCATATGCATGAACACAAACTTCAGGTATGCATATTTTCTGTACAGTAGATGAACACATTTTCCAACATACTTTTAGCTTGTGTAATCTGTAAAATGAATTTACTGTATTTTTTTCAATATTCTAAAATCAACTATCACTTATAAACCTTTATACTATTTACTTTCTTTATACACACACACTCAAATCATGTTAAACTAATTTTTTTTAAATGAAATATATAGACTACATATATTCAAACAAAATTGCATGCAAGCACAATCTATGTTTAAATCTTTTTAAAAAATACTTATACAATTTCATATTTTTTTGTTTTTATTTATTTATTTACTTAATTACTTTAATTTAGACATGACATTGAGGTGCTATTACCTATAAGTGCTTACTTACATAAATAGTAGTATTCACTGGTATATTATAAATTTCACAAGACATAGTAAAGATATTTTTTTTGCTACAGTTAGTCATTCAATACAATTTGTTCATTAAGAACATATCATATGTACTGAACTGATGCAATGTACCTTATGTAAATAAATTAGTTTAATGGTTTTAAAGAAGGCACTGAGGATTTCAATTAAAAAATCAATATCTAAATTAAAAACAGTGCTATATACAAACAAAGTTACTAATTTGAAGCTTTTACAATTGCAGTGAAGACCAGTCTACTGAAAAGAAGCAGCTGAATTTGAAGAACAAAAAAGAACTAAGAAGTTACCTGTTAATTTAAGAAAAAAAGTAAGTAGAATATCACCATAATATTTGTATTATTAATCAAACATACTATAACATTAATAAAAGCTATTTTGGTGCCTAAAAATAGAGATTGTGTACCATTTTGTCCAAAAATCTCCATGTCTTAAACAGCGATTTACAGCCAGAATGACCCACAAATTTCTATTTTTGGACACACAAATTACCCAACTGAACCGCTACAATTTTCATATTATAGAACAAACAACTGTTTTAATTGTATACATTAGATTTACTATTTGTACTTTTCCACACCACTAGCTTACTTTTTTTTGTCATCTGAACCCCAGTTTAGTAACACATAAATTCAAGAATACCTATCCTACTAGTTATAGTTCCCAATGCACAATCACACACCATTACATACATCTTTATCATCTTACTCAAACACTCATGCACACAGCACACATACATTCCAGAACACCCCAACCCATATCTTCTTTATTTTTTTCAACAGACCCTAAAGAATGCCTACCAAAAGTCAAGTCTGTAGAAAGCAACGCAAAAGTAGAGCAAATGAAAATAAAAGTGTCCAACATAAGCATCCATCTCCAGCAGAATTTGTAAAAAAGTTGAAACAAAACAGCTAATAAAGTCATTTAGTGAAACACAAGAAGTTTCAAGTACAAAAACTTTGCCTGCTCTATCAAAATGTAAAACAAACCAATAAAAAATTAACAGAAAATCTGCTATCACTATAGATAAAACTACTTCTTCAAATTTTAATATAGTGCAAAGTAAGCATACCAAGAAAAGTATTTTAGCCAAAATGTACCGTCACAAAGTCCTTCAAAATCTTATAAAAACAGGAGAGAAATCAGGTTCAATGCTTAAAACCTATCGTAGGAAATTAATCTTAGAAGCGTTGATGGACAGTGCAATTCTTCTGAAAAGAAAGTATTTTATTTTACTGTTAAACAAAATGAAACCACTAACAAAACTAATAACTAAATTACAAAAAAGACTTCTCAATAAGCGAAATGTCAACAGAAAGAACTTCTTAAGTATCTGCGGAGGTGAATGGAATCACACTACGGGCACAGAACCATATTTTAATGAAGAAGCGTACAAACAAAAGCAAACAAATACAATTGCCATACATAGCAGCGGTCGAGGTTATGAAAAAGTGAATAATACCATAATGGAACAAGAAGTACTCCTTACAAAAATATGCCCTGAAAACTTAGAGTTACCCCTCCATTCAACTGAATCAGAACGTCTAGTGTACAAATGGCCATGCACGTCAATGTGTAACATTCCCAAACAATGTTTCAAATCTTTACGCCAATTCCTCAATAAATATGTAAAAAGCAAAGACAAAATCAAAATTAAATTACTGCAAAATTTGGATACCTGTCCAGTGCGCAAGTACACAGGACTACAAGGACATTCATTGGCCTGCATTACAGGACCTACTTGTAAAACCACTGTCCATGATATCAAAAGGATATCAACACATCATTCAACAATAAGAAATCTAGTCTATAAACTGTACTATGCTAAAAGTCCTGCTTTAGTACTAGCAAAGTTAAATAACATCCTTCTACATGGTACAGCAAAAGACCTACTTGAAGAAATTCACTATATCCAGAAAAAATATTTTGGAAGTGAAAGCCATTTACAGAATGGAATAGCTTTAAACCAATTAAGCAACAATTCTACACATGGCAACTTTTTGCTAAACACATACAAAAAAGAAATACTAAAATTTAAAAGTACATCAGCTGAAGTACCAAACCATGTATGTGTATGTTGCCGTAGAATATTTTATAAAAGTAACACAAAAACTGGGGACCTATCATACAAAATAGAAGACAATGAAGATTCTAAATGGTTTGAATTAGCTCTCTACCTTGTAGCAGAAAACAAATACGAAATAACTGAGCCCTTAATACTTTGCAGTTACTGCACTACAAAACTTGACAACAACCAAACTCCTTCACGTGCTATCACAAATAATTTGGAATTATACCCTGTACCAAAACCCCTGCAACAACTTAATTTATATGAGAGCATCATAATTCAAACAGTACACCCATTTCAAGCAATAATACGCCTTCAACCAAAAACAGCAAAATTACCTCCTTCTGAATTGGTAAAAGGCATTCGTGGAAAAGTAGTTTATTTACCATTAGATCTAAAAGAAAATGTGCATACTCTAGGAGTGCAACGTCCAATGCAGCAATCTTTAATTATCTTAGTAAGTGGAGTACCTACAAAAGACAAAAAAATATGGCAACAGCTGGTAGATTTATATAAAGTTAGACAAGCCTTTCAATATCTTAAAGAGAATAATGAATATTACAAAGAAATTAATATTGAAGAAAACTTGAAAGATACAACTGAAATAATTCAAGAAACACATGAAGCTGGTCAATTTGAGCTACTAGATCCTACTACAATATCAAATACTTTAGACCATTATACAATTCATCCTTTGCACTGTAATGACACCGTAGAAGATGCACTGGAAACTTACCAAATGCGTCAAACAAAAGGATCGCCAATCAGCATATGGGAAAAAAGTATAGAAGCATGTGCTTTTCCTCTACTCTTTCCTAGTGGCAAAGGAGGAAGGTATGATGATAGACCTATTCAAATATCAGCTTCAGAATACCGCTCATTACGGATGTATTCTGAAGATCCCAGATTTAGACAAAATGTGGAATACATATTCCGCCTACTCTTTGAAAGTGAACTAGCAACTTTATGTTACGGAGTTGCATACTAATTAAAATCAGGATCACACTTTCAAAATATGACAGCTACACAATTATTAGAAAAAGTGCAACAAAAGGATGAGGTTTTACAATCAAATATTACAAATCTTTTAGCAAATATGCGTGGTACTAAAGAGTACTGGTTTCGACGTCATGGAGATGTACGTTGTATGATCAGAAACCTTGGCCCACCCACTTGGTTTGTTACATTAAGTTGTGCAGAATATGCATGGGAAGATTTACATGATTTCCTACGCATATCAAATACAAACAAAACAAACATAGATATACTAACACCTGGAGAACTTTGTTCTTTGGATCCTGTTAATGTTTCAAGATATTTTCACCATCGCTTCATTGCTATGCTACATTTTATTTGTAATAAAACTGTTCCTCCCCTTGGAGAAGTGCAACACTTCTTTTGGAGAAAAGAATATCAAGCCAGAGGAGCACCACATATCCACATGCTTTTATGGATTAAAGATGCTCCTAAATTTGGTCAAGACAGTGATGCCACTGTTTTACAGTTTGTTGAAAAATATGTCACTTGTGAAATTCCATCAGAAGCCACAAATAGTGATCTTCATGCACAAATTTTACAATTTCAAAGGCACAAATGTGGAAAATATTGTTGTCGCAAATACAAAAACAAAGGGAAATACTACACCAAATGCCGATTTGGTTTCCCTAGACCAGTTACAAATGCAGGTCAAGTGAACAACCCCATGTCTTCAGTTAGACATAGTGTTAAAGGTAAGTCACCTAAAAATACATATTACATAAAAAGAAAAGAAGAAGAAAAATATATCAATGATTATAATGCAATCATTGCCCACTTATGGAATGCAAACATAGATGTGCAGTACATTGCAGACAATTCTACTGCAGTTGCACGATATGTCACAGCATACTTAACTAAAGCAGAAAAGACAGAGCTCCAAGACCTCTGGAATGACCTGTCATCAAATAAAACAGTATCTCAGAAATTATACAGCTTGGGCATAAAAATGCTCACCCATAGAGAATGTGGATCATATGAAGCAGCTGATCGTTTAACTAGTATTGCATTGTATGGTAAATCTGAAAATATAGTATGGCTAAGTCTTGGTCCAGCTAAATCTAGAAAAAGAGTTCTAAAATCATATAAGATATAGAAACAATAGCCAAACATGATCCCAACAGCCAAGGCATTTTAAAAAACAATGTATTGAACACATACTACCCAAACAGAAGTAATACGTTGGAAAACATGTGTCTATACCACATAGCCCAAAACTACACATACAAAAATAATATGAAACCTGATGAAAAAAAAGGTAAATATAGAGTAACAAACTGTGAAGGCAGCTTAGTTAAACTCACTAAACCAAATTTAATTAATCATATCAAATTGTCATTAAAGACTCCTCAACATAAAGAAGTATATTACATGTCCCTGCTACAAATCTTCAAACCATGGAGAAAAGAAGAACAATAACTAGATAACTATGACTCATATGAGGATGCTTTCAAAGCAAATGAAAGCACTATAACTGATGTAAACTTTACACAGTACAAAACAATGTTGCACAATGAACAGCAACATGAAGAAGAACTCCAAGCCCAACTAGATAAGGACACTCCTGACACTAGTCAACCTTCTGTAACAGGAAGCCAAGAACCACTGGGAGAACCACTAATAATAAATGAGGCAGAATTAGCTATGATAGAAGTCGAAAACACCATGTGTCAGTATGAAGATAAGGATGACTTAACTATACTACAATCAAAACTAAACAATGAGCAAAGTAGCATTTTTCAAGAAGTAACAAAACAAATTGCACATGGTGTAAAACATAAAAATAAAGAATGTTCCTGCCATAATTATAAACCTGTACTACTGTACGTCAGTGGTGAAGCTGGTCCTGGCAAAACATTCCTAATCAAAATCATTAGTAAGTTCCTTCAACAAACAACAAACTGTCAGCTGTTGTCACTGCCCCCACAGGTTTAGCTGCCTACAGCATAGGTGGTGTTACATTACACCGATTACTACTATTACCAGTAGAACACCAGAACAAATTAGACTATTACAAACTATCTGCAGAAGCTGCAATGGAATTACGCAGAGTATTGAAACAAATGAAAATGCTACTAATAGATGAAGTGAGCATGGTCTCCAACCTGATGTTAGCTTTAATTCACCTCAGATTACAAGAAGTACTCAAAACAGACTATGAAGAGCTCTTTGCAGGAAAACACATTATTGTTTTTGGAGATCTGCTTCAATTAACACCAGTAAAAGGTGAGCCTATTTTTAAAACATTACGACACAAACTCTGCCGTAAAACTGTTGGCAGCATTGGAAATGTCAACCTTTGGCAACATTTCCAATACAGAGAATTAACAGAAAACATGCAGCAATCTGCAGATCTCGCTTATGCCAACATTTTAAAAAGTATCAGAGTTGGTATACTTTCTAAAGAAGCAGAAGCAATATTGAAAACCCGGCACATTAATGCACTTTATGGCGATAATGCATGTGCTACAGATGTTATGTAACAATTAGCCCACAAAAATGTCAATTGTATGGCCTTAATGCCAACTCTTGCAAGCTGTTTCAAATTCAATGAAATCATGCTAAGTAAAGAAATGCAACCAATCATGGAAATTAGCGCCACAGACAAACTAGATGTACATGGTATGACACTACCCATGTGTGACCAAGCCACAACAAGACTAAATAGTTTAGAAAAATCAATCTCAAACACAGCAGGCTTAGAAAAGATATTAAAATTATCCTTAAATTGCAGAGTAATGCTTAAACTTAACCTTGACGTGAACCAAGGACTAGTTAATGGAGCACTGGGTACAGTTGTTGGCTTTCAAACATACCCACGCGATGACAAAATTCAGTTTGTCAATATACTCTTTGACAAACTTTCAGAAGTAAAAAGGATAGGACGCTCAACAGCTAGATTCCTTCTCTTCAAAGATATGTATGTACGCAGAGAACAATTTTCTCTAACTCTTGCATACGCAGTCACGATTCATAAATCACAAGGTCTTACCCTAGACAAACCAATGATAGATATTGGTAACACAGTCTTTAAAGAAGGCATGAGCTATGTAGCACTATCACGCTTACGTACACTTGACGGTCTATTTCTAATCAACTTTGATGCAAGTAAAATAAACACTGATATTCCTTGCATTTTAGAATACAATAGACTTCGCTCACTATACACCCCCCACCTAAACACACATTCTGTTCCACAAAAAGTAAAACGTTATAAAAGAAAAATAAATCAAACAGAAATGCAAATGGATGTCACTGGAAATCCTCCAAAGAGAGTAAAAGAAACTAATACTTCATCAAGTACCACAAGCAAAAAAGAATCAATTAGGGAAAGTAAACCAAGTACTTTTTTAAAGAAGGAAGACAAACTCCAAAACAAGCAGTTAGATACAGAACTACCTGGACCATTTAAATTCTCAAATATAGTTGGTGTAAGTTGCTACGCAAATGTAGCAATGAATATTCTATTTCAATTACCACCAATTGTTGACAAGATTTACTTACACAGTACAGACCCATTGTGTTTGCAAATGTTAGTACTTCACAGAAATGCAGTAAACAATACTGACAACACGTATAGTGTTTTTGGAATAAGACAACAATTGGACTACTGTGCTGGAATGGTAAAATTCACTATAAATTCACAGGAAGATCCACAAGAATTTCTAATGTTCTTACTACAAGTACTGGAAAACAAAAACATACCTATAAATGAAATATTTCAGATTTCATACATGTGGAAACATACATGCACTCTCTGCAACAATGTGACACAAGAAGAAATCCCCAATGAACGCTTCATATATATATCAATACCAAATTGTGAATCCATTCCATTTCAGCGACTTGTACAAAATGCAAACCATGGTAGATTATGCTCTACCTGCAATTCAGATAATCGCTCCACGTTAGTAATACAAACACATAGTAAATACATAATACTAATGCTTCTACGTTACAATGCATATGGTACCAAAAACAACTGCAAGCTGACTGGATTCACACATGGTCAAATATCACTTGGTAAGAAAACCTTCACAACAATAGGTATAATCTACCACGCAGGAGCCACAACCAATTCAGGGCACTACACTGCATATATAAAAAAGAAATGTGGATGGTTTAAATGTAATGATAGTACCATTACTCTAAAGCAGAGATTACCAGGAAATCTTACAAACGCTTATTTGATGTTCTTAAAACCAAAATTTGATAACTAAACTGTATTTAAACCCTAAGTAAACTTGTGTTAAAAAAATATAAACTGTTAGAAGCATTAGCCAGAAACAACAAGTGAACACTGAAAACAAACAAACAAATAAACTGTAGCATAACAGAAAAAGGTTTTTTTTAATCCAACATGGATTTTTTTTTCTCCCACAGACCCAATGATTTTAGCAACAAATACAGAAACTGAGCAAATTGCACAGTACTCTGATTTGTAATCTACTAAATATGAGGGTCCAAAAAAAAAAAAAGTATATTGATTATACAATGTAATAAGTCATTACAAAATCATTACAAAATACTAATACTAACATGCTATTTTCTTTTATCACAGAAATTAACAAGAAAAACATGGACTCCCGTTACTAGACCAAACAGTAAGTATACAATAATAAGGAGAACCATAGCAGCATATCACATCCATAGTATCTAATACCTTTGTTCTTATGCATTTGTTTTTCACCCAAAGTTATAAGCAAATATGAATGTGATATGCTGCGGTGGTTGTTGCCAGGGCAT
The DNA here is from genome assembly GCF_040938575.1 of Ambystoma mexicanum. Classification (NCBI taxonomy): domain Eukaryota; kingdom Metazoa; phylum Chordata; class Amphibia; order Caudata; family Ambystomatidae; genus Ambystoma; species Ambystoma mexicanum. Next base: position 769,024,821 of record NC_090933.1, on the reverse strand, counting down.
ACAGTCTTGGGTGCATGGCCAAAAGGCCATGCACCCAAGACTCTAGGCCCTGGCAACAACCACCGCAGCATATCACATCCATAGAGTCAAACATTTCAACTATGGTCTATGGAAACTTTTAATGTCCGCGGACATTATGAGGGTTCTTAGAACACTTTCAACTTGCCAGCGAACAATACGAACAGCGTTTTCAGGACACCCCCTACGAACATATCAGAACAACGCGATAGTTCTTAGAACACTTTCAACTTGACAACGAACAATACGGACAGTGTCCTCAGGACACCCCCATTGTGTTTATTTGCGAACATTTCAGGACACTGCGAGTGTTCATAGAACACATTCAACTTGCCAGCGAACAATACGGACTACGCCTTCAGGACACCCCCTACGAACATTCCAGGACACCACGAGTGTTCTTAGAAACGTCTTCAGAACACCCCCATTTTGTTTATTTGCAAACATTTCAGGACACCGCGACTGTTCTTAGAACACATTCAACTTGACAACGAACAATACGGACAGTGTCCTCAGAACACCCCCATTTCGTTTATTTGCGAACATTTCAGGACACCATGAGTGTTCTAAGAACACATTTAACTTGACAGAGAACAATACTGACAGCGTCCTCAGGACACCCCCATTTTGTTTTTTTGCGAACATTTCAGGACACTGCGAGTGTTCTTAGAACACATTCAACTTGCCAGCGAACAATACGGACTACGCCTTCAGGACACTCCTTACGAACATTCCAGGACACCGGGAGTGTTCTTAGAAACGTCTTCAGAACAACCCCATTTTGTTTATTTGTGAACATTTCAGGACACCGCGAGTGTTCTTAAAACACATTCAACTTGACGGAGAACAATACGCACAGCGTCCTCAGGACACCCCTTACGAACATTCCCCGGACACCGCAAGTGTTCTTAGAAGCGTCTTCAGAACACCACCATCTTGTTTATTTTCAAACATTTCAGGACACCGCGAGCGTTCTTAGAGCACATTCAACTTGACAACGAACAATACGGACAGTGTCCTCAGAACACCCCCATTTCGTTTATTTGCGAACATTTCAGGACACCATGAGTGTTCTAAGAACACATTCAACTTGAAAGAGAACAATACGGACAGCGTCCTCAGGACACCCCCATTTTGTTTATTTGCGAACATTTCAGGACACCGCAAGTGTTCTTAGAACACATTCAACTTGACAGAGAACAATACGGACAGCGTTCTCAGGACACCCCCATTTTGTTTATTTGCGAACATTTCAGGACACCGCGAGTGTTCTTAGAACACATTCAACTTGTCAGCCACAACCCCATTCATATTTGCAAACATTTCACGACACAGCGAGTGTTCGACAACGTCTTCAGAACACCCCCATTTTGTGTATTTGCGAACAATTCAGGACACCGCGAGTGTTCTTAGAACATATTCAACTTGACAACGAACAATACGGACAGCGTCCTCGGGACACCCCCATTTTGTTTATTTGCGAACATTTCAGGACACTGCGAGTGTTCTTAGAACAGTTTCAGTTTGCTTGCGAACAAAACGGACACATATTGAGTCCTCAGAACACCCCCCATTCAGTTTATTTAGAACATTTCAGAACACCCGTGATGTCCGCAGACAAATCAAACACAAAAAGAACGTCTAACACATAAAAAACACAACTCTCATCCTATCTCATACAGTACCACCCTCCCCAAACACTCCTACACACCAACACACTCTACTAAATACAAATTTTGAACAAAGTTTCACCGCGCTGTCCGCGGACGACCGCGAATCCAAGATGGCGGGCGCTACTGAAAATCTGACGCGCTTCATGCTCCACGCCGTCCAATCAGCAAGCACGTTGCATGTCCGCGAACATCACGCAATCCGATTGGCCAATCAGGACACTGTCCGCGGAGCGAACAGGGAAGTCCGTCCGCGGACCGAACACAGATATCACTAATTTTTTTTGACCTACTTTTTGGTCATTTTAAAAGAAACTACTGGACGGATTTTCACCAAATTTGCAAAAGCACGCTTTCGGGACCAAGCCACTGCTCCTGGTCCAAATTTGGTGAAAATCCGTCCAGCCGTTTGGGCTGTAGACGCGAGCAAAACATTTTTCCCATTCAGTCTATGGGAAAAAAAAAGTTTTGGGACCCCCCTATAACTTTGCCCCCCCTGGACGAATCCTCACCAAACTTTACAAAAAAACTCAGAGTGACCCAAATAGTTTTTTTTGCAAAGTTTGGTGAGGATCCGTCCAGGGAGAGCGAAGTTATAAGCCACCCAAAAAGTGCTCTTCCTATGGAAACACCAACTTAACCATAACCACGTAAAAAAAAAAAAAAATATATATATATATATATATATATATATATATATTCAGTGAAAAAAACTTTGTTAAAGGGACGTTATGGTTAAGTTGCGCTACTAAAAACCTATGAAATTCAGTGAAAACAACTTTGTTAAAGGGACGTTATGGTTAAGTTGCGCTACTAAAAACCTATGAAATTCAGTGAAAAAAAAAAAATTTGTTAAAGGGACGTTATGGTTAAGTTGTGCTACTAAAAACCTATGAAATTCAGTGAAAAAACTTTGTTAAAGGGACGTTATGGTTCCAAGTAAAACCGAAAAACCCTTGAAATTCACCAGTTATGGTAAGCTAAGCAACCATAACTCGCGCCACCACCGTGCTCTGCTAAGACTAACACCCAGGACATCAAAGATGACATCACAAATGTCATTGATGACATCACTGATGACATCACATGTGCATTTACCTTTCATGAAAAGTCTGTACAAGGGTTTCTTATTGTAATGTTAATTTTAAAAAAAGTGTCAATGATCATTGGAATAAATATCAAGGGCTATTTATTCCATCCAGTATACTAAGGTGCTCATGTAGAAACATAGGCATTGTGTGCAGCATACATGATGGAGGTGCAATATTCATAAGGTTTCCATGTTGAATAGAGAAATGATAACTGTTTTCTTATTAGACTTTTGCATACTGTGAAACATGTGATAAGTAGATAATAAAACACAAAGAGACAACACCACGTACAAATATGAGTATATACAAGGAAATTGAAGTAGTAGCAAAAAGTGTTCATAACCTAACTGATTACCTTTATGCAGAGAAATGATTGCTCTGTTTCAAAGCTGCTACTTACCCTATATATATATCACATGATGTGCCTGGTCTCTAAGGAAAGTAGTGTGAATACAAGATATAAAAATATGAGCATATACAGGGAAAGTACAGTAATAAAAAAACAACAGAACTATCAGAAAGTGCTGACAACTCTACTGATTATTTTAATGCACAGAAAGGATTGCTGTCTTTCCAGCTTGTGTCTTCCCCTATGTATATGTTTCATATGATATGACTGGATCCTAAGGGAATTATTGTAAGAACATACTTGAAGGATAAGTCTACAAATATACTACCATTTCCACTTTTAATTCCTGACTGTTACTGAAGAAAACCATGTGGCCTAGATATGTCAGTAAAGGAAAAAAGGCGGAACCAGACATGTGATGTCACCAGTGATGTCATCAATGACATTTGTGATGTCATCTTTGATGTCCTGGGTGTTAGTCTTAGCAGAGCACGGTGGTGGCGCGAGTTATGGTTGCTTAGCTTACCATAACTGGCGAATTTCAAGGGTTTTTCGGTTTTACTTGGAACCATAACGTCCCTTTAACAAAGTTTTTTCACTGAATTTCATAGGTTTTTAGTAGCGCAACTTAACCATAACGTCCCTTTAACAAAGTTTTTTTCACTGAATTTCATAGGTTTTTAGTAGCGCAACTTAACCATAACGTCCCTTTAACAAAGTTTTTTTCACTGAATTTCACAGGTTTTTAGTAGCGCAACTTAACCATAACGTCCCTTTAACAAAGTTTTTTCACGGAATTTCATAGGTTTTTAGTAGCAAAACTTAACAATAATGACTTTGACTTTCTATACATGTCATATGGAACTGACTAGATCTCTTCTTATGAACTTGATGTCCGCGAAATTATTTAATGTTCGCGGACATGTTCGGAGAACAGTACCACTACCTAAAAACTTTGGGGGGGGGTATGTTTGATTGTTATATCATAATATAAGAACATTTAAAAAATTCAAAAAGCAGCACACAAACACATTATATATAGTAATACATAAGAAATGTAACCCATATATGTAACACACTAACCATTCATTTAAATACAATATGTTCTGAAATGGAATATACCACAAGAACATAAATTGGCTTCCAACATAATGACCTCACAGACACAACAGAACTGAGAACAAGACCAGACCCACTGAATACATAGGACTTATCTTACCAGAAATATTAAGTGTACTTCATGTTACTCATATATTTATAAACTTTCTGGATTAGATTAAAAAATATATTATCTTTTCTTTTTTTTCTCACAGAAATGTCTCTGGAATGGCTAGAGGACAATTTCCCACATGAAGAAATGTCACAAGATAGTGAAACTAATGGTAAACACTTTATAATATAAACCATTTAAATATTATTATTTTGTATACATTTAACATATATATATTTTTTTTATACAGAGCATAACAAAATAGAAACTACCTCTGAAGAAGCTGTTATGGAAAACACGCTTGACAACATAAAAGAAAAAATTGATTTACTGTTGACCAATTTTAATAATTTAAAAACTTTTGTTGAAGATCATTTTAAAACAAAAACGTCATACCATTGCCCCACATGTACTTGTCCCTCCTCACCATATCCCAGTCAATTATCCCCAAACACTCTACATAATCCAAAATGTTTTGATGAGATTTCCATCCCTTCCTCACCTAATACCAATCATGTTGAAACCCCAAATTCTCCTGTTTTTGTTTCTGTTTCTGCCTCACCTTCTCTGTCATAAATTATTAATATATGTTAAATAAAGTTTAATTTTTATATTGTATTGTGAACAGTTTCCGTTTTTTTTTTAAAAACAATAAAAGTGTCAGCGGACAGTGCGAGTGTTCTGAAATGTTCGTGCATAAACAAAAATGGAGGTGTCTTAAAGAACACCACACCTGTTCGTACTGTTCACTAGCAAGTTGAAACTGTTCTAAGAACACACGTGGTGTCCTGAAATGTTCGTAAAGAAACAAAAATTAAAGTGTTCTAAAGAACTCTATATCTGTCCTTAATGTTCGATATCAACTTAAAACTGTCCTAAGAACACAATTGCTGTCCTGAAATGTTCCTAAATACACGAAAATGATGTGTCCTGAACAACAGTACAACTGTTCGTAGTGTTCGCTACCCAATTGAAAGTGTTCTAAGAACACAATTGGTGTCCTGAAATGTTCCTACATAAACTAAATTACAGGTGTCCTGAAGAACACTATAAGGCCGATTCATGGAATTATTAGCGCGGCGCAAGTGGGCAAAAACGTGCGAATCGCAGTGGAATAGCGAAAATCGCAGTGCAAGTGCGAAAATCGCACCAAAAGCAGCGCACATCGATTCATGGAAGGCCGTGCGCGAGAAAACCAGCGGATGTGCGATAAAACAGTGCGCGGCACACGTTGGCGCACAGGCCATCTAACAGCGTGCGCCAGGTCACAGCGAAAATCGCACAGGCCACAGCGAAATTCGCACATAGCGCGGCGCACGCAACAAAAGTAGGCGGAACACGAGCGTAACACTCGGAATGGGGAACAACTTGCCAAAACGTGGGCGTCACGGGGGAAGTACAGGGCACAAGTGCGCGGAACGCCCACACGCTCGCCTACAACACGTATTCATGGAATAGAATAGGGGAAAAAAGTGCACGCTCAAACCAGCGCACAGGCACAAACACGACCACCACAAGAAAGCAGGCGGTAGCGTCTCTGCGGCTGTAAGAAATGTGCGCCAAAAGGTGCACCAACAAATAGCACCTATATACTGCCATGATGAATGTCCTATACTGTGGCCCTCCAGGACAAATGACGTGCAAAGGGGTACCCACAAACACGGACACCCGCTGACAAAAAATACGTGTGCGTGTATACCTGGGTGCGCGGGAAGTCTCACACGCGATTTCAGCAGGGTACGTGTATTTCAGGGGTGCGCGGGAAGTCACACACATGATTGGCCCAGTGCGAGCAGGGTACGTGTATTTCAGGGGTGCGCGGGAAGTTACACACGCGATTCCAGCAAGGTATGTGTATTTCAGGGGTGTGCGGGAAGTCACACACGCGATTTCAGCAGGGTACGTGTATTTCAGGTGTGCGCGCGCAGTTCCACACACGATTGGCCCAGTGCGAGCAGGGTACGTGTATTTCAGGGGTGCGCGGGAAGTTACACACGCGATTCCAGCAAGGTATGTGTATTTCAGGGGTGCGCGGGAAGTCACACACGCGATTTCAGCAGGGTATGTGTATTTCAGGGGTGCGCGTGCAGTTCCACACACGATTGGCCCAGTGCGAGCCGGGTACGTGTATTTCAGGGGTGCGCGGGAAGTTACACACGCGATTCCAGCAAGGTATGTGTATTTCAGGGGTGCGCGGGAAGTCACACACACGATTCCAGCAGGCTACGTGTATTTCAGGTGTGCGCGCGCAGTTCCACACACGATTGGCCCAGTGCGAGCAGGGTACGTGTATTTCAGGGGTGCGCGGGAAGTTACACACGCGATTCCAGCAAGGTATGTGTATTTCAGGGGTGCGCGGGAAGTCACACACGCGATTTCAGCAGGGTACGTGTATTTCAGGGGTGCGCGCGCAGTTCCACACATGATTGGCCCAGTGCGAGCAGGGTACGTGTATTTCAGGGGTGCGCGGGAAGTTACACACGCGATTCCAGCAAGGTATGTGTATTTCAGGGGTGCGCGGGAAGTCACACACGCGATTTCAGCAGGGTACGTGTATTTCAGGGGTGCGCGGGCAGTTCCACACACGATTGGCCCAGTGCGAGCAGGGTACGTGTATTTCAGGGGTTCTGGGGAGTACCACACGTGAATTGGCCGTGTGGGCCCTCCCAGGTGTACGCTCCACAACCTCCACGGACCCTGCAGCCAGCCCACACCACGGGGGACTACCATGCACCCCTGCCCATGTCCCGCAGGCAGCCCATTCACCATGGGCATGCCCCCCAGCCAACCCACATGTCACCTTGCACTACTGATCAACAATGCATGTCTCCCACCACCCCACCCCCAAGCAGTGCAGGGGCACACTCCACCAGGCCCCCACTCATGTCCCCCTGCACCCCCACGCCCCAGCAGTGCATGGGCACCCTCCACCAGGCCCCCACGTATGTCTCCCACCACCCCCACCCCCCAGCCACCAGGGGCACCCTCCACCAGGCCCCCACTCATGTCTCCCACCACCCCCACCCCCCAGCCACCAGGGGCAGCCTCCACCAGGCCCCCACTCATGTCCCCCAGCACCCCCACCCCCCAGCATCCAGGGTCACCCTCCACCAGGCCCCCACTCATGTCTCCCACCACCCCCACCCCCCAGCCACCAGGGGCATCCTCCACCAGGCCCCCAATCATGTCTCCCACCACCCCACCCCCCAGCAGTGCAGGGGCACCCTCCACCAGGCCCCCACTCATGTCTCCCACCACCCCACCCCCAAGCAGTGCAGGGGCACCCTCCACCAGGCCCCCACTCATGTCTCCCACCACCCCCACCCCCAAGCAGTGCAGGGGCACCCTCCACCAGGCCCCCACTCATGTCTCCCACCAGCCCCACCCCCAAGCAGTGCAGGGGCACCCTCCACCAGGCCCCCACTCATGTCCCCCTGCACCCCCACCCCCCAGCAGTGCAGGGGCACCCTCCATCAGGCCCCCACTCATGTCCCCCTGCACCCCCACCCCCCAGCAGTGCAGGGGCACCCTCCACCAGGCCCCCACTCATGTCTCCCACCACCCCCACCCCCAAGCAGTGCAGGGGCACCCTCCACCAGGCCCCCACTCATGTCCCCCTGCACCCCCACCCCCCAGCAGTGCAGGGGCACCCTCCATCAGGCCCCCACTCATGTCCCCCTGCACACCCACCCCCCAGCAGTGCAGGGGCACCCTCCACCAGGCCCCCACTCATGTCTCCCACCACCCCACCCCCAGCCACCAGGGGCAGCCTCCACCAGGCCCCCATTCATGTCCCCCTGCACCCCCACCCCCCAGCAGTGCATGGGCACCCTCCACCAGGCCCCCACACATGTCTCCCACCACCCCACCCCCAAGCAGTGCAGGGGCACCCTCCACCAGGCCCCCACTCATGTCTCCCACCACCCCCACCCCCCAGCCACCAGGGGCAGCCTCCACCAGGCCCCTACTCATGTCTCCCACCACCCCCACCCCCAAGCAGTGCAGGGGCACCCTCCACCAGGCCCCCACACATGTCTGCCACCACCCCCACCCCCCAGCCACCAGGGCCAGCCTCCACCAGGCCCCCACTCATGTCTCCCACCACCCCACTCCCAAGCAGTGCAGGGGCACACTCCACCAGGCCCCCACTCATGTCCCCCTGCGCCCCCACCCCCCAGCAGTGCATGGGCACCCTCCACCAGGCCCCCACTCATGTCTCCCACCACCCCCACCCCCCAGCCACCAGGGGAACCCTCCACCAGGCCCCCACTCATGTCTCCCACCACCCCCACCCCCAGCCACCAGGGGCAGCCTCCACCAGGCCCCCACTCATGTCCCCCAGCACCCCCACCCCCCAGCATCCAGGGTCACCCTCCACCAGGCCCCCACTCATGTCTCCCACCACCCCCACCCCCCAGCCACCAGGGGCATCCTCCACCAGGCCCCCAATCATGTCTCCCACCACCCCACCCCCCAGCAGTGCAGGGGCACCCTCCACCAGGCCCCCACTCATGTCTCCCACCACCCCACCCCCAAGCAGTGCAGGGGCACCCTCCACCAGGCCCCCACTCATGTCTCCCACCACCCCCACCCCCAAGCAGTGCAGGGGCACCCTCCACCAGGCCCCCACTCATGTCTCCCACCACCCCCACCCCCCAGCCACCAGGGGCAGCCTCCACCAGGCCCCCACTCATGTCTCCCACCACCCCCACCCCCCAGCCACCAGGGGCAGCCTCCACCAGGCCCCCACTCATGTCTCCCACCACACCCACCCCCAAGAGTGCAGGGGCACCCTCCACCAGGCCCCCACTCATGTCTCCCACCACCCCCACCCCACAGCCACCAGGGGCAGCCTCCACCAGGCCCCCACTCATGTCTCCCACCACCCCCACCCCCAAGCAGTGCAGGGGCACCCTCAACCAGGCCCCCACTCATGTCTCCCACCACCCCCACACCCCAGCCACCAGGGGCAGCCTCCACCAGGCCCCCACTCATGTCCCCCTGCACCCCCACCCCCCAGCAGTGCATGGGCACCCTCCACCAGGCCCCCACTCATGTCTCCCACCACCCCCACCCCCCAGCAGTGCAGGGGCACCCTCCACCAGGCCCCCACTCATGTCCCCCTGCACCCCCACCCCCCAGCCACCAGGGGCAGCCTCCACCAGGCCCCTACTCATGTCTCCCACCACCCCCACCCCCGAGCAGTGCAAGGGCACCCTCCACCAGGCCCCCACACATGTCTACCACCACCCCCACCCCCCAGCCACCAGGGCCAGCCTCCACCAGGCCCCCACTCATGTCTCCCACCACCCCACCCCCAAGCAGTGCAGGGGCACACTCCACCAGGCCCCCACTCATGTCCCCCTGCGCCCCCACCCCCCAGCAGTGCATGGGCACCCTCCACCAGGCCCCCACTCATGTCTCCCACCACCCCCACCCCCCAGCCACCAGGGGCACCCTCCACCAGGCCCCCACTCATGTCTCCCACCACCCCCACCCCCCAGCCACCTGGGGCAGCCTCCACCAGGCCCCCACTCATGTCCCCCAGCACCCCCACCCCCCAGCATCCAGGGTCACCCTCCACCAGGCCCCCACTCATGTCTCCCACCACCCCCACCCCCCAGCCACCAGGGGCATCCTCCACCAGGCCCCCAAACATGTCTCCCACCACCCCACCCCCCAGCAGTGCAGGGGCACCCTCCACCAGGCCCCCACTCATGTCTCCCACCACCCCACCCCCATGCAGTGCAGGGGCACCCTCCACCAGGCCCCCACTCATGTCTCCCACCACCCCCACCCCCAAGCAGTGCAGGGGCACCCTCCACCAGGCCCCCACTCATGTCTCCCACCACCCCCACCCCCCAGCCACCAGGGGCAGCCTCCACCAGGCCCCCACTCATGTCTCCCACAACCCCCACCCCCCAGCCACCAGGGGCAGCCTCCACCAGGCCCCCACTCATGTCTCCCACCACCCCCACCCCCAAGCAGTGCAGGGGCACCCTCCACCAGGCCCCCACTCATGGCTCCCACCACCCTCACCCCCCAGCCACCAGGGGCAGCCTCCACCAGGCCCCCACTCATGTCTCCCACCACCCCCACCCCCAAGCAGTGCAGGGGCACCCTCCACCAGGCCCCCACTCATGTCTCCCACCACTCCCACCCCCCAGCCCCAGGGGCAGCCTCCACCAGGCCCCCACTCATGTCTCCCACCACCCCCACCCCCAAGCAGTGCAGGGGCACCCTCCACCAGGCCCCCACTCATGTCTCCCACCACCCCCACCCCCCAGCCACCAGGGGCAGCCTCCACCAGGCCCCCACTCATGTCTCCCACCACCCCCACCCCCAAGCAGTGCAGGGGCACCCTCCACCAGGCCCCCACACATGTCTCCCACCACCCCACCCCCAAGCAGTGCAGGGGCACCCTCCACCAGGCCCCCACTCATGTCTCCCACCACCCCCACCCCCCAGCCACCAGGGGCAGCCTCCACCAGGCCCCTACTCATGTCTCCCACCACCCCCACCCCCAAGAAGTGCAGGGGCACCCTCCACCAGGCCCCCACACATGTCTCCTACCACCCCCACCCCCCAGCCACCAGGGCCAGCCTCCACCAGGCCCCCACTCATATCTCCCACCACCCCCACCCCCCAGCCACCAGGGGCAGCCTCCACCAGGCCCCTACTCATGTCTCCCACCACCCCCACCCCCCAGCCACCAGGGCCAGCCTCCACCAGGCCCCCACTCATGTCTCCCACCACCCCCACCCCCCAGCCACCAGGGCCAGCCTCCACCAGGCCCCCACTCATGTCTCCCACCACCCCCACCCCCCAGCCACCAGGGCCAGCCTCCACCAGGCCCCCACTCATGTCTCCCACCACCCCCACCCCCCAGCCACCAGGGGCAGCCTCCACCAGGCTCCTACTCATGTCCCCCACAACCCCCACCCCCAAGCAGTGCAGGGGCACCCTCCACCAGGCCCCCACACATGTCTCCCACCACCCCACCCCCAAGCAGTGCAGGGGCACACTCCACCAGGCCCCCACTCATGTCCCCCTGCACCCCCACCCCCCAGCAGTGCATGGGCACCCTCCACCAGGCCCCCACTCATGTCTCCCACCACCCCCACCCCCCAGCCACCAGGGGCACCCTCCACCAGGCCCCCACTCATGTCTCCCACCACCCCCACCCCCCAGCCCCAGGGGCAGCCTCCACCAGGCCCCCACTCATGTCTCCCACCACCCCCGCCCCCCAGCCACCAGGGGCAGCCTCCACCAGGCCCCCACTCATGTCTCCCACCACCCCCACCCCCAAGCAGTGCAGGGGCACCCTCCACCAGGCCCCCACTCATGTCTCCCACCACCCCCACCCCCCAGCCACCAGGGGCAGCCTCCACCAGGCCCCCACTCATGTCTCCCAACACCCCCACCCCCAAGCAGTGCAGGGGCACCCTCCACCAGGCCCCCACACATGTCTCCCACCGCCCCACCCCCAAGCAGTGCAGGGGCACCCTCCACCAGGCCCCCACTCATGTCTCCCACCACCCCCACCCCCCAGCCACCAGGGGCAGCCTCCACCAGGCCCCTACTCATGTCTCCCCACCACCCCCACCCCCAAGCAGTGCAGGGGCACCCTCCACCAGGCCCCCACACATGTCTCCCACCACCCCCACCCCCCAGCCACCAGGGCCAGCCTCCACCAGGCCCCCACTCATATCTCCCACCACCCCCACCCCCCAGCCACCAGGGGCAGCCTCCACCAGGCCCCTACTCATGTCTCCCACCACCCCCACCCCCCAGCCACCAGGGCCAGCCTCCACCAGGCCCCCACTCATGTCTCCCACCACCCCCACCCCCCAGCCACCAGGGGCAGCCTCCACCAGGCCCCTACTCATGTCTCCCACCACCCCCACCCCCCAGCCACCACGGCCAGCCTCCACCAGGCCCCCACTCATGTCTCCCACCACCCCCACCCCCCAGCCACCAGGGGCAGCCTCCACCAGGCTCCTACTCATGTCCCCCACAACCCCCACCCCCAAGCAGTGCAGGGGCACCCTCCACCAGGCCCCCACACATGTCTCCCACCACCCCACCCCCAAGCAGTGCAGGGGCACACTCCACCAGGCCCCCACTCATGTCCCCCTGCACCCCCACCCCCCAGCAGTGCATGGGCACCCTCCACCAGGCCCCCACTCATGTCTCCCACCACCCCCACCCCCCAGCCACCAGGGGCACCCTCCACCAGGCCCCCACTCATGTCTCCCACCACCCCCACCCCCCAGCCACCAGGGCAGCCTCCACCAGGCCCCCACTCATGTCCCCCAGCACCCCCACCCCCAGCAGTGCAGGGGCACCCTCCACCAGGCCCCCACTCATGTCCCCCTGCACCCCCACCCCCCAGCAGTGCAGGTGCACCCTCCACCAGGCCCCCACACATGTCTCCCACCACCCCACCCCCAAGCAGTGCAGGGGCACACTCCACCAGGCCCCCACTCATGTCCCCCTGCACCCCCACCCCCCAGCAGTGCATGGGCACCCTCCACCAGGCCCCCACTCATGTCTCCCACCACCCCCACCCCCCAGCCACCAGGGGCACCCTCCACCAGGCCCCCACTCATGTCTCCCACCACCCCCACCCCCCAGCCACCAGGGGCAGCCTCCACCAGGCCCCCACTCATGTCCCCCAGCACCCCCACCCCCCAGCAGTGCATGGGCACCCTCCACCAGGCCCCCACTCATGTCTCCCACCACCCCTACCCCCAAGCAGTGCAGGGTCAGCCTCCACCAGGCCCCTACTCATGTCTCCCACCACCCCCACCCCCCAGCCACCATGGGCAGCCCCCACCAGGTCCTCACAATCCCCAATCATGTGCGTAATGGTCAGCCTCCACAGCCAAAAAGCCCTACCAAGAAACCCATTCACCCACATGGAAATGGAAATCACATGTTACACCCCCAATGTTCATGAAGCTAATGAAGCCATGTCCGTCACACACAATGGTTGCAATTGAATGTGAAAACACACAACATGACATGCATGAAACCAATGAGATGATACCACACAGTGAAGTATGCAAACAAAATTGTATTGTAAAAAAATAAGAATGCTAAAGAAAGAAAACAAACTACAATGTGAATGAAAAAAAATAAGCTGCATGTCCGTATTAAAAAATAAAACTTGAAATCCAAATGGAAAAAAAAATTAGTCCAAAGTCAAATGTAAAAAAATCTCCATGCAATAAAGAACTATGTACAAAAATAACAAGGGTCCATGAGCCCAACTGAACAAAGGAAACCTACTAAAAAACCTACCTAAAAATCAATTATATACAAAAAGTGGAGCAGTGTCCGTCGACTCCAAATCATAATACGAAAGAAAGGAAACCTAAAACTAAAGAACTATATACAAAGGCGGCGGGCAAGTCCAGCGGCTCACTCTGTGGTGTCCCGGGCCAGGGCATCATCAAACTCCTGTTCGATGTCCCGGAGGCGGTCCAGTTCCATGGACCCGAGGGTCCGCAGGGACGACGCTGTGTCCTCCTCCAACCCCCTGCGGATTGCCTCGAGGCACTCGGCCCGCCTCAGGGCCCTCTGCATGGAGTTCTCCGCCCTGACCATTGTGAGCCGCGCCTCTTCCAACCGCTGCCACACAGAAGACACTCTCTGTCCTGGGTCCCCCTGCCCTCCGGCCGATGCCTGCCCCTCCGATGTGGAAAGCCCCGAGCCTTCATGGCTCCCACCATGTTGCTGCTGCTGCTGCTCTGCCTCTCCCCGTGCACTGCCTCCTGCTGCCTGCACATCCTCCGCCGGCTGGGGTGCACTTGTTGATGTGGCCACCCCTGCTGGACCACCGACTCCCGACTGTGGCAGGGATGCCTCCTCCACCAGCCTGGCTGCACCGTCAGAGGCAGCTCCACAGGGCACCCAGGTGACTGATGGGTGGGAAGATGGCACAGAGGACAACTGGCGCGTAGGGGGTCCAGTTGAGGAGGGGGTCGGAGCAAGCCCCATCAGACGGAGGAATCCGGCCTGGGTGACCTGTCCCAGCAGGCTGACGTGGTCAACGAGCCATTCGAGATGACGTGCAGTCTCCCCATGAAAAGACTGCAGGTCACCTCGCATGGCCCGTTGACGCAACGCCACACCAGCCAGGACAGGCTCAACCCGGACCTGGATGGCCACGTCCGCAGGCAGAGGAAGGCCAGTTGACGTCAGCTCATCCTCTGCCTGAAAACGGGTCTGGACGTAGGCATCCCTGCTGGTGCAAGATGATGCAGGGACAGGATCGGGGACAGGATTGCACACAGGCACCTCCGCGGCCGCCTGTGCTGCCTCCTGTCCCTGGTCCTGCACTGCACCACTAGCACCAGTGGGATCCCCACCTCCAGACCCCGTCTCTGGTGCTTGCGCGGCCCCCTCCTCCACCAAACCCCCCACCAACCTGGATGACTCCGTGCCATCTTCCCCCGTTGGGCCCTGTGGGGTCCCAGCTGCCCCTTCTGCTGCCGAGGAGTCCAACTGCAACCTTCGCCTTTTGGACCTCCCCCCGGCAGCTGCGGCCTGGGACGTGGCACCGGACTCCTCACTCCCCGACGAGATGACAACACGGGAGGGGAGCCGGGCCTTGCGTGTCCGGCTGGCGGTCGGATCCCCACCACTGTGCTCCACAGCACCTTCGCCGCCCTCTTCAGCAAGTTGACGCTGCAGACAGGGAGAAACAAAACACAGGCATCAGGGCACTGTACAATGGACACATACACGCATGACAGTTGCACAGGAGTGGCATTGGCAAACCTCAGACATGTCATCACAATCCCCAACACACATGTCATTGCAACTGGCACACATGAGCCATACCACAGCCATATCGCAACTGCCACCACCATCCCTACACATACAACAGCATCAGCAGCCAAAGGGGAGCCAGACATCACATGCAACACAGGAAGTGCACCACACATGTACACACACCACCACACTTGCATGCATGTCCACACCTCTGCCAAGTGTCGCACTGTTCAGACGGGCATCCATGTCACATCTGCCAATCAGGCTTCCACATACCGCTGTCACATGCATCCATGTTGCATCACTTTTGCACCCTTGTCAAATACACACACATGCACATGTACACAGTGCTCATACATGCAGCCGAAAACAACATACATGTTTGACATCACGGACATGTCTACTTACATACACATTCATCCAAACATGTGTGCACGCACAACTGCATTTGCCATGCAAGCCCACACACACAAGCACCATCCATGTCTCACACATTACAGCCCTCGCATGTGTCAGCCCCACGGCCCTGTACACCCCCACCCATACTCGACCCCATGCAAACAGATGTGCAACCTGCACAGTACCGAATAATCACCACACGCACTGCTCACAATCAGGATGCATGTACACTCACCGCTCGACTCCAGACGGGTCTGCTTCTCTAGGACCTGGACGTGGAGCGCTGGGGATATGCATTCCAGGACCCCATCTGTTCTTCCGACAAGTGGCCCCGGCGCCCCTTGGCATCCGCTGCCTTCAAGAGGCGCTGGGCCTTGTTCAGGGTCCTGGACCTGAAGTCCTCCCAGCGCTTCCTGACATGTTGTAAGTTCCGGACTGCCACCCCCTCCGCGTTGATGGCAGTCACGATGTCAGTCCAGATCCGAGTCCGTCCTTCCTTGTCGGCGCGGGAACTTCCGAAGAGGGCATCATACTGCCCCAGGACTTGCTCCACCAGGACACCAACTTCGGTGGCACTGAATCTGGTGCCCCTCTGCCTCTCTGGCCGGGGGTTGTCAGTGGTCACAGATGGTGTTTGCCCCGACATGACAACCCCAGAGGCAGGAGTGGGTGTGCAACTGGGTCCTGGGGCTGGGCTGTGGAGCGATGGAATTCCAGTCGGGAGTCTTCGGTTCCAGCAGGGGTGGTCACAGCAACAGCACCCCTGGCTGATGTGCAGGCAGCAAATGGCAGTGCACGTGGGCAGCAGGCAGTCAGGCAGCAGCAGATGGCAGGTGGGAGCGTGCTCGGGGCTCTGGGGGGCAGTAGTTCGGCCTTCTGGGCAGGAGCGTGGTCTTCCGTGTGCTTACGCATGGCCAGCTTGGTACGGAGTGATTTGGCACGTGAAAATCCTGCACGTCAGCGTGAAAACCGAGGAAAGGCCCTTAGCGCGTAAGCGCGTCAGCACGCATACGCGATACTATTGGACCAAAGGCCCTCAGCGCGTAAGCGCGTCTGTGACGTGAGCCGCACGGGTGTTTCCCACACAGCACGTGATGACAGAGCACACGTGGAAAGACTGCACGTCAGAGTCTCATCGCGTGTAATTGGACAGCACGTCAGAGTCTCATCGCGTGTAATTGGACAGCACGTCAGAGTCTCATCGTGTGTAATTGGACAGCACGTCAGAGTCTCATCGCGTGTAATTGGACAAAAGTGCGCGTACACGCGATTGGCCTATGTACGTGTATATCAGGTGTGCGCGGACACTTACACACGCAAGTACGTCAGCGCACCTGTATCCCGGCGTGCAGGCAATTTACACACACTATTGGACTCTGCACTGGATTTCTGGGGTGTGCGGGTCACACGCTCGCCTACAACACGCGCAACGCATTAATTTGCGCGCTAACAAAATAACTAGCTCAGACCCAGGATGAACATACCGTTCCTAGCAGCAGTGGCCGTGGCCTACCAAAGGAGGAGGAGCAGGATAGTCAGGGCCAGAATATTCACACCCAGAACCAGCCTTTTCGGGATGCCTGATGACCAGGTGCATGGGAGGTACAGGTTTCCACCACACATCATACTGGACCTGGTGAGTGAGTGGGAGGACGACCTCACATCACCCACCCTGTGCTCCCAAGCACTCAGCCCCCTGGAGAAGGTACTCAATGTACTGCACTTCTTAGCCACTGGATCATTTCAGCGGACAAGTGCCATTGTGGGTGGTGTATCACAGGCCACCCAGTCACGCTGCCTACACCAGGTCTTGAACATCATCACTGCACCCCCATCAGTCCGCAGGCACATATACCTGCCCAGAACCCCTGCAGAAAGGCATGCTGCCGCCCTGGATTTTTACGCTGTGGCACGATTCCCCAAAGTGCTAGGTGCCATCGACTGCACCCATGTGGCTCTACGTCCCCCCAGGGCATCTGAGCACATCTATAGGAACCGCAAGCACTGGCATTCCATCAACGTGCAGGTAGTATGTAATGCTAAGGGAATCATCACCTCAGTATATGCCAACTATCCCGGGTCAACCCACGACAGCTTCATCTACCGAATGTCCACCCTAAGCCGGGACCTAGAAGCTGGCCGGCATGGCGACACATGGCTGCTTGGTGAGTATGAATGCCACTGCACATGCATGCATGTCGGATACTGAGCTAGGTCACAACCCCACCAATGATACCAATCACCACCTCCACAGGGGACAGTGCCTACCCTCTCAGCCCCCACATGATGACGCCAATTCGGAACCCCACCACGCCACCCCAGGTAAGATATAACGCTGCCCACATTACAACCCGGGGCATAGTGGAGCGCACATTCAGAGTGCTGAAGTCACGCTTTCGCTCCCTTGACCGTTCTGGCGGGCAGCTGTTGTACGCTCCCCCAGTAGTGTGCAGGATCATAGTGGCAGCATGTGTCCTGCACAACGTTGCAACACGCCGGGGCCTGGCCGTGGACATGGTGGTGCCCCCCCATCCCCAACCACATGCACAGCCGCTGCGCATGGGAGGTGAAAGGGCACGGGGGGAGGCAGCCCGTACACAGCTAGTGGCTAATTACTTCACATAGAAATCACACCCCTGTGGAGTGCACACTGCCCTGGCACATTCCATCTGACAATCAATGATGACTCAACCTGACACTGATCCTGAATGTCTGGAGAAAGAACCGTGAAAACCATATCAGCCTGAGATTGTTCACCTGGAAGTGTCACAATGTGTGCATCCCTACCCACACTGACACCACCAATGCAGTTTTGTGAAGTTACACATTCAAGCAGCTCAAATTAATACCCACTTGCAAAATGCAACGAGAGGACAGTGCCATGTCAGCCAACCCAACCCCAGCACCGCCACACGACACACCGTGCCATGTCATGCTATTTGCAGCTAAACAAAGTAATCCCCACAACATGACACTACTGTCACAATGTACAGTGTCCCTATTAGAAACTTGCAACACGTGAAATGCTCACAGTAATAGGGGACCAACAACAAACTTGAGCACGTAGTACCATTGACTTGACATTACTAATGTTTAATATTAGTAGTCTCACCACCTGGAAATGCCTGCACTCCCACCACTACCAACTGTGCAGTGTTGGCGCCTGTAGAGTTGTAGGTGCACTGCTGCCAACATGGACCACATCTCCAGACTAGAGGTCCTTGTGTAGACATGAGGAAGGTACCTGCAAATTGGGAGGTAGACACAGAAGATGAGTTACACATCAATACAACATGCAGTGTATAACACAACAGCAATATGCACTAGGAATGTATACACAGTATTGACTACAGACTGCCCACACAGCTCATGGGAGTCCAACGTCACTGTGTAATTCACTGTCACTTGGGCACACCCTTTGCAAGCCCATGGAAACGGGAAGCAGGAGGGGTGTGTGTGACTCAAACCCAAGCATCTGAACCAAATACATTACAAGCCTGCATGTGCCCAGCCACAATGCAGCGTATGCCCACAGGAACCACGGAAGCCAACAAATCGTCCCAGAAAAATTGGGAATAAAAGAAATAAAAATAAAAATAAAAACAAAAATAAAAAAAAATAAAAAATGGCCATTGAAGGGCCCGGGGGGGTTGGGGAGGCCACCCAGGAGGTCCGAGGACAGGATGCACACCAGAACCCACCTGCGTGGATCCTGGGAAAAAAAAACACCTCGATGGGCTCATGGCCCACACGGCTACCCTATTGTGGGAGTATCACTGCTGTCGCTATTATCACCCTGTGCAGCTGCATCGGGAGGTGGTTGCACTATGGGAGGCAGCCCACGCAAGGCCCTAGTCTGCTCCTCCATGGCTGCAAGCATGCGGGTGTGGTAGGTCTGGTTCTGGAGGATGAGTGTGCGGAGGTCCCCATGCAACAACTCACGGGATGCCCGGACCTCCGCCCTCGTTGCCTGCATCTCAGCTGAGAGCGTACGGGTGAGACGCTCCAGCTGCTGTTCTGTCCTTTGGTGTGTAGAAGCCTCAAGCTCAACAAGAGTCGTCCTGAGGTGAAGGAGCTCCTGCCTCAGGGCTTCCCTGTGGCCCTGGGACTCAATGGAGATGGCCTCCTGCAGAGTCGCCAGTGCCGCCCGCCTGTCCCTGTTGGACCCCAACATGTCCTCCCTGTGTGACTGGCAGATGGAGTCGGTTGCCTGCTCTAGTCGCTCCATCAGCCTTTCAGGGGGGACAATGGAAGTGGCCACCCTATCCATGGCCTGATCCATCATCTCGGATAATGCTACCTGTTGGGTTGCCATACCGTAAATGGATTGCTCCCATGCGGTATTGCCAGGTGGCGTACGGCCACCACGTCGGCGGGCACCAGACCTGTCTGGGGCAAGGCGAACTGCGCCTTGCTGTGCCGGCACTGCCTGAGGCTGCACGACTGCATTCCCCCTCTGATCTGCTGGCCCAGGAACAGGATCAGATGTCGCGGAGTGTGACCCTGCATCCGTAACCACCAAAGGCGTAGCTGCCAACACTGACATCCCCATTGAGGGTTCTGACCCTGGTGCAGGTGGGTGAGACAGAACAGAATCCCTCCCTGGAACACTCACCTGCGACGGCACGTAGGTCTCATCCGAATCAACACCTGAGTACAGCTCGGGGGAGGTGCAGCCAGAGACACCCCTTGAGAGCACGACCTGCAGCACTTGTGGGTTCTCACCCACCACCACACCACGTCCCTCACTGGTGGTTGGTCGGCCCTCGGACCCCTCCTGGGTCTGCACCATCTCCACAACCCCAGCAGTATCAGGTGCGTCTTCCCCTGCAAAGACATAAAAACAAAGAAATGGAAACAGGCATTAGCACCATGGCACACAATGAGGGCTGAGAAGCAAGAGAACCAGTACTTGTTTGACACATGTCCCACATGACTAAAACCCTCCCATGCATGCACCCTCACTGCGTATGAAGGGCATGCAAATGGCACACACTGATGGCACCAAGATTGAAGATGAACAAATTTTCTGCATGCTGCCTGGCAGTGGCATCACACATTGGCCTGTGATTGGCAGGTGAAACACACATGCCATCACACAGATGGCATGTACCATTGCTATTGAGTGAAGATGGAGAGGAGGCCAGCACCTATTCATTCTGTCCAGTTCCCGCATGTAATAGCTTTTCTAATTCAAACAGGTCAGATTCCTCACCTGGAGCTGCCAGTCCGAAATGGTCCAATTGCACAGGGACATGTTTGAACAAATGATATCCAGGTAACAAAGTCACTCCACTTTACCATAGCCATGTCAGACATGTGACTAGAGGACTGCGACATGCCTAGTAAAAGTGGTGGAATGTAAGAAATCTGACTAAATGAACAGTGGAAAATTTAGCAACTATGTTGTGGCAAGGTGACACTTCAAGGGCAACTGGCGTGCAGTTGGGCTAGATGTCTACTGTTGGCAGAAGGGATACAGCTATGGGCAAATGCAGATGCGCTGGATGTATTGCATGAAGCACATGGCTGACCCATACGACTCAGGCGCACACACTCTCACCTGGCACACAAACAGAAGCCCTCACACATACCATGCACATGGATGACACACACATGCATGTGCACTCACCGGACAATGCCTCGTAATCAGCCAAATCTCCCACGCCTTGGATCTGTTCCTCTGTGACGTAGGTCCCAGCGACTGACTCATGTGGAGTGAGTTCCATGTCTGCTACTGGAGACCCACCTCCAGTCACTAGAGTTGCGGCATGACTTGAGGCCAGCTTACTCTTTGCCCTGCGCTTTAGGTCATTCCAGCGCTTATAGCAATCATTGGCTGTGCGCCTCACGATTCCAAGGGCACTTACGATGTCCACAACGGTCTGCCAGTGTGCCTGGCGTTGTGCAGGTGTGGTCTTGGATCCTGCAACAATGACCATCTCGTTGTCATGTGCGAACACATACTCGACAAGTGCATTCAGTTCGTCATCCGTGAAGCTGGGCTTCCTGGACGGGCCGGACTGTGTAGCCGTGTCTGGGGCATCAGCCTGTGCCGGACGAGCACTCTTCCTCTTCCGCTTGGAAGGTGGTGGTGATCCTGAGTGTCCTGCGCCGCTCTGGACACTAGGGGCAGGAGCCCTGGTGGACTCTGTATCAGGAGTGTGGGATTGCACACTCAGCATGGGAGTTGGTGCAGGCATTGGCTCTAGTGTGATGGTGTCAGGGGGTATATCAGCAGCATGGACTAGGACCGACACTGTCCGGGCTGGGTGTGCGAGGGCTGGGGTGGATGGAGCCGCAGCTGCCCCTGCAGCCTCTCCGCCCTGCCTACTTGGTGCAGCAGATGACCTTGCTGCCCCAGATGCACGTGGCATGGTGACATCAACGTGCACCAGCGCACGTGTCATAGGCCTGCTGACCTGGAAGTCAGCCATGGAGTCAGCCAGGTCTGGTGCCACAATGGGCTGGTCCAACAAGGGCTGAGCATGGATGGTGTCAGCCACATCAGCCTCAACGGGAGGGGGGGGATTATGGGTGCCCTTGACTGGTCCTCCACACATGGGGGGACAGGCTCACCCTGCAAGTAATGACCACGTCCCCTACCGGATCCACCACGGCCACCACTTGTGGCTCTTCCACCTTTGCCACACTTACGGAATCCTCGTCTCCCAACCATGGCACTGATGTTAATGTGCGTATGGGAGTGGCAGTAAAATATAGTCCTGGGCAATTGGGGGTCAAAGGGGTTGGGTACCAGATGGTAATTGTACCCTAGTGCTCTTGCAAGGCTGATTGTAACCCCTGGGGAAAGATGACGGGTCACGCTACGCACAGGAGCCCCAAAAAAGGGAGATGACGTGCACGCAACCCCTCCTAGACCACGTGTGCAGAAAGAAAAACCTGCACTACGCTGTGGCACCCAGTAACACAAGAATGAACGTATGCGTGTCACACGAAGCCTAGAATGACCTCTGAAGGGGTAGGCTACACACAGGGCAAGCACAGATGTTAGATACGTGCGTGACTCACCGTCTGCCTGGTAAACGAGCGTGTAAAAGGAGCGCGTTTGGTTGGCAACACCCCCGCCAAAAGAAGATTTGTACGCTGTCTGAGGAGACAGGACAACAGTAGAAGGGAACACTGTTTGAGGGAACAGGCCCAGGTAAACCAGTAAAAGAGTAAAAGGAGAAAAATCTGTCAGAGGTAACAGGGAATACGAACTTGAAACGCTGTGAAGTAAATCGCGTGTGAACCGACAAGAAGTACAGAATTCACCCACTCGCTCTCCACGAAAAGCACGTACAAGGAAATGGTGTTCTACGCGTACCTTTTATACAGGCCCACACGTCCAGCGTCACTTATGCGGCGTCTACGCGCTAGGGCCATTTCCACCAATTAAACGCTTTGTGACTTATGGGTGTACGGCCATTTCCACCAATTACACGCTTTGTCACTTCTGCGTGTACGGCCCGTGTGCGGCCATTTCCACCAATCACACGCGATGAGACTCTGACGTGCAGTCTTTCCACGTGTGCTCTGTCATCACGTGCTGTGTGGGAAACACCCGTGCGGCTCACGTCACAGACGCGCTTACGCGCTGAGGGCCTTTGGTCCAATAGTATCGCGTATGCGTGGTGACGCGCTTACGCGCTAAGGGCCTTTCCTCGGTTTTCACGCTGACGTGCAGGATTTTCACGTGCCAAATCACTCTGTACCAAGCTGGCCACGCGTAAGCACACGGAAGACCACGCTCCTGCCCAGAAGGCCGAACTACTGCCCCCCAGAGCCCCGAGCACGCTCCCACCTGCCATCTGCTGCTGCCTGACTGCCTGCTGCCCACGTGCACTGCCATTTGCTGCCTGCACATCAGCCAGGGGTGCTGTTGCTGTGACCACCCCTGCTGGAACCGAAGACTCCCGACTGGAATTCCATCGCTCCACAGCCCAGCCCCAGGACCCAGTTGCACACCCACTCCTGCCTCTGGGGTTGTCATGTCGGGGCAAACACCATCTGTGACCACTGACAACCCCCGGCCAGAGAGGCAGAGGGGCACCAGCTTCAGTGCCACCGAAGTTGGTGTCCTGGTGGAGCAAGTCCTGGGGCAGTATGATGCCCTCTTCGGAAGTTCCCGCGCCGACAAGGAAGGACGGACTCGGATCTGGACTGACATCGTGACTGCCATCAACGCGGAGGGTGTGGCAGTCCGGGACTTACAACATGTCAGGAAGCGCTGGGAGGACTTCAGGTCCAGGACCCTGAACAAGGCCCGGCGCCTCTTGAAGGCAGCGGATGCCAAGGGGCGCCGGGGCCACTTGTCGGAAGAACAGATGGGGGTCCTGGAACGCATATCCCCAGCGCTCCACGTCCAGGTCCTAGAGAAGCAGACCCGTCTGGAGTCGAGCGGTGAGTGTACATGCATCCTGATTGTGAGCAGTGCGTGTGGTGATTATTCGGTATTGTGCCGGTTGCACATCTGTTTGTATGGGGTCGAGTATGGGTGGGGGTGTACAGGGCCGTGGGGCTGACACATGCGAGGGCTGTAATGTGTGAGACATGGATGGTGCTTGTGTGTGTGGGCTTGCATGGCAAATGCAGTTGTGCGTGCACACATGTTTGGATGAATGTGTATGTAAGTAGACATGTCCGTGATGTCAGGCATGTATGTTGTTTTCGGCTGCATGTATGAGCACTGTGTACATGTGCATGTGTGTGTATTTGACAAGGGTGCAAAAGTGATGCAACATGAATGCATGTGACAGCGGTATGTGGAAGCCTGATTGGCAGATGTGACATGGATGCCCGTCTGAACAGTGCGACACTTGGCAGAGGTGTGGACATGCATGCAAGTGTGGTGGTGTGTGTACATGTGTGGTGCACTTCCTGTGTTGCATGTGATGTCTGGCTCCCCTTTGGCTGCTGATGCTGTTGTATGTGTAGGGATGGTGGTGGCAGTTGCGATATGGCTGTGGTATGGCTCATGTGTGCCAGTTGCAATGACATATGTGTTGGGGATTGTGATGACATGTCTGAGGTTTGCAAATGCCACTCCTGTGCAACTGTCATGCGTGTATGTGTCCATTGTACAGTGCCCTGATGCCTGTGTTTTGTTTCTCCCTGTCTGCAGCGTCAACTGATGAAGAGGGCGGAGAAGGTGCTGTGGAGCACAGCGGCGGGGATCCGACCGCCAGCCGGAGACGCAAGGCCCGGCTCCCCTCCCGTGTTGTCATCTCATCGGGGAGTGAGGAGTCCGGTGCCGCGTCCCAGGCCGCAGCTGCCGGGGGGAGGTCCAAGAGGCGGAGGTTGCAGTTGGACTCCTCGGCAGCAGAAGGGGCAGCTGGGACACCACAGGGCCCAACGGGGGAAGATGGCACGGAGTCATCCAGGTTGGTGGGGGGTTTGGTGGAGGAGGGGGCCGCGCAAGCACCAGAGACGGGGTCTGGAGGTGGGGATTCCACTGGTGCTAGTGGTGCAGTGCAGGACCAGGGACAGTAGGCAGCACAGGCGGCCGCGGAGGTGCCTGTGTGCAATCCTGTCCCCGATCCTGTCCCTGCATCATCTTGCACCAGCAGGGATGCCTACGTCCAGACCCGTTTTCAGGCAGGGGATGAGCTGACGTCAACTGGCCTTCCTCTGCCTGCGGACGTGGCCATCCAGGTCCGGGTTGAGCCTGTCCTGGCTGGTGTGGCGTTGCGTCAACGGGCCATGCGAGGTGACCTGCAGTCTTTTCATGGAGAGACTGCACGTCATCTCGAATGGCTCGTTGACCACGTCAGCCTGCTGGGACAGGTCACCCAGGCCGGATTCCGCTGTCTGATGGGGCTTGCTCCGACTCCCTCCTCAACTGGACCCCCTACGCGCCAGTCATCCTCTGTGCCATCTTCCCACCCATCAGTCACCTGGGTGCCCTGTGGAGCTGCCTCTGACGGTGCGGCCAGGCTGGTGGAGGAGGCATCCCTGCCACAGTCGGGAGTCGGTGGTCCAGCAGAGGTGGCCACATCAACAAGTGCACCCCAGCCGGCGGAGGATGTGCAGGCAGCAGGAGGCAGTGCACGGGCAGAGGCAGAGCAGCAGCCTCAGCAACATGGTGGGAGCCATGAAGGCTCGGGGCTTTCGACATCGGAGGGGCAGGCATCGGCCGGAGGGCAGGGGGACCCAGGACATAGAGTGTCTTCCGTGTGGCAGCGGTTGGGCCACGCCATAGGTGCGAAGCGGCGGCGGGCGGAAGAGGCGCGGCTCACAATGGTCAGGGCGGAGAACTCCATGCGGAGGGCCCTGAGGCGGGCCGGGTGCCTCGAGGCAATCCGCAGGGGGTTGGAGGAGGACACAGCGTCGTCCCTGCGGACCCTCGGGGCCATGGAACTGGACCGCCTTCGGGACATCGAACAGGAGTTCGATGATGCCCTGGCCCGGGACACCACAGAGTGAGCCGCTGGACTTGCCCGCCGCCTTTGTATATTGTTCTTTAGTTTTAGGTTTCCTTTCTTTCGTATTATGATTTGGAGTCGACGGACACTGCTCCACTTTTTGTATTTAGTTGATTTTTAGGTAGGTTTTTTAGTAGGTTTCCTTTGTTCAGTTGGGCTCATGGACCCTTGTTATTTTTGTACATAGTTCTTTTTTGAATGGAGAATTTTTTACATTTGACTTTGGACTAAAATTTTTTCAATTTGGATTTCAAGTTTTATTTTTTCATACGGACATGCAGCTTATTTTTTGTCATTCACATTGTAGTTTGTTTTCTTTCTTTAGCATTCTTATTTTTTTTCAATACAATTTTGTTTGCATACTTCACTGTGTGGTATCATCTCATTGGTTTCATGCATGTCATGTTGTGTGTTTTCCCATTCAATTGCAACCATTGTGTGTGACGGACATGGCTTCATTAGCTTCATGTACGTTGGGGGTGTAACATGTGATTTCCATTTCCATGTGTTTGATAGGGTTACTTGGTAGGGCTTTTTGGCTGTGGAGGCTGACCATTACGCACATGATTGGGGATTGTGAGGACCTGGTGGGGGCTGCCCATGGTGGCAGGGGGGTGGGGGGTGGTGGGAGACATGAGTAGGGGCCTGGTGGAGGCTGCCCCTGGTGGCTGGGGGGTGGGGGTGCAGGGGGACATGAGTGGGGGCCTGGTGGAGGCTGCCCCTGGTGGCTGGGGGGTGGGGGTGGTGGTAGACATGAGTGGGGGCCTGGTGGAGGGTGCCCATGCACTGCTGGGGGGTGGGGGTGCATGGGGACATGAGTGGGGGCCTGGTGGAGTGTGCCCCTGCACTGCTTGGGGGTGGGGTGGTGGGAGACATTAGTGGGGGCCTGGTGGAGGCTGCCCCTGGTGGCTGGGGGGTGGGGGTGATGGGAGACATGAGGGGGGCCTGGTGGAGGATGCCCCTGCACTGCTGGGGGGTGGGGGTGCAGGGGGACATGAGTGGGGGCCTGGTGGAGGGTGCCCCTGCACTGCTTGGGGGTGGGGGTGGTGGGAGACATGAGTGGGGGCCTGGTGGAGGGTGCACCTGCACTGCTTGGGGGTGGTGGGAGACATGAGTGGGGGCCTGGTGGAGGGTGCACCTGCACTGCTTGGGGGTGGGGGTGGTGGGAGACATGAGTGGGGGCCTGGTGGAGGGTGCCCATGCACTGCTGGGGGGTGGGGGTGCAGGGGGACATGAGTGGGGGCCTGGTGGGGGCTACCCATGGTGGCTAGGGGGTGGGGGTGGTGGGAGACATTAGTGGGGGCCTGGTGGAGGCTGCCCCTGGTGGCTGGGGGGTGGGGGTGGTGGGAGACATGAGTGGGGGCCTGGTGGAGGATGCCCCTGCACTGCTGGGGGTGGGGGTGCAGGGGGACATGAGTGGGGGCCTGGTGGAGGCTGCCCCTGGTGGCTGGGGGGTGGGGGTGGTGGGAGACATGAGTGGGGGCCTGGTGGAGGCTGCCCCTGCACTGCTGGGGGGTGGGGGTGCAGGGGGACATGAGTGGGGGCCTGGTGGAGGCTGCCCATGCACTGCTGGGGGGTGGGGGTGGTGGGAGACATGAGTGGGGGCCTGGTGGAGGGTGCCCCTGCACTGCTTGGGGGTGGGGGTGGTGGGAGACATGAGTGGGGGCCTGGTGGAGGGTGCACCTGCACTGCTTGGGGGTGGGGGTGGTGGGAGACATTAGTGGGGGCCTGGTGGAGGCTGCCCCTGGTGGCTGGGTGGTGGGGGTGGTGGGAGACATGAGTGGGGGCCTGGTGGAGGATGCCCCTGCACTGCTGGGGGGTGGGGGTGCAGGGGGACATGAGTGGGGGCCTGGTGGAGGGTGCCCCTGCACTGCTTGGGGGTGGGGGTGGTGGGAGACATGAGTGGGGGCCTGGTGGAGGGTGCACCTGCACTGCTTGGGGGTGGGGGTGGTGGGAGACATGAATGGGGGCCTGGTGGAGGGTGCCCATGCACTGCTGGGGGGTGGGGGTGCAGGGGGACATGAGTGGGGGCCTGGTGGGGGCTACCCATGGTGGCTGGGGGGTGGGGGTGGTGGGAGACATTAGTGGGGGCCTGGTGGAGGCTGCCCCTGGTGGCTGGGGGGTGGGGGTGGTGGGAGACATGAGTGGGGGCCTGGTGGAGGATGCCCCTGCACTGCTGGGGGTGGGGGTGCAGGGGGACATGAGTGGGGGCCTGGTGGAGGCAGCCCCTGGTGGCTGGGGGTGGGGGTGGTGGGAGACATGAGTGGGGGCCTGGTGGAGGGTGCCCCTGCACTGCTGGGGGGTGGGGGTGCAGGGGGACATGAGTGGGGGCCTGGTGGAGGCTGCCCATGCACTGCTGGGGGGTGGGGGTGGTGGGAGACATGAGTGGGGGCCTGGTGGAGGGTGCCCCTGCACTGCTTGGGGGTGGGTGTGGTGGGAGACATGAGTGGGGGCCTGGTGGAGGGTGCACCTGCACTGCTTGGGGGTGGGGGTGGTGGGAGACATGAGTGAGGGCCTGGTGGAGGGTGCACCTGCACTGCTTGGGGGTGGGGTGGTGGGAGACATGATTGGGGGCCTGGTGGAGGATGCCCCTGGTGGCTGGGGGGTGGGGGTTGTGGGAGACATGAGTGGGGGCCTGGTGGAGGGTGACCCTGCACTGCCTGGGGGTGGGGGTGGTGGGAGACATGAGTGGGGGCCTGGTGGAGGGTGACCCTGTATGCTGGGGGGTGGGGGTGCAGGGGGACATGAGTGGGGGCCTGGTGGAGGCTGCCTCTGGTGGCTGGGGGGTGGGGGTGGTGGGAGACATGAGTGGGGGCCTGGTGGAGGATGCCCCTGCACTGCTGGGGGGTGGGGGTGCAGGGGGACATGAGTGGGGGCCTGGTGGAGGGTGCCCCTGCACTGCTTGGGGGTGGGGGTGGTGGGAGACATGAGTGGGGGCCTGGTGGAGGGTGCCCCTGCACTGCTGGGGGGTGGGGGTGGTGGGAGACATGCATTGTTGATCAGTAGTGCAAGGTGACATGTGGTTTGGTTGGGGGGCATGCCCATGGTGGATGGGCTGCCTGCGGGACATGAGCAGGGGTGCAGGGTAGTCCCCCGTGGTGTGGGCTGCCTGCAGGGTCCGTGGAGGTTGTGGAGCGTACACCTGGGAGGACCCACACGGCCAATTCACGTGTAGTACTCCCCAGAACCCCTGAAATACACATACCCTGCTGAAATCGCGTGTGGAACTTCCCGCGGAATACACGTACCCTGCTCGCACTGGGCCATTCGCGTGTGGGACTTCCCGCGCACCCCTGGGATACACATACCCTGCAGAAATCGCGTGTGGAACTTCCCGCGCACCCCTGGAATACACGTACCCTGCTGAAATTGCGTGTGGAACTTCCCACGCACCCCTGGAATACAGGTACCCTGCTTGCACGGGGCCAATTGCGTGTGGAACTTCCCGCGCACCCCTGAAATACACGTACCCTGCTGGAATCGCATGTGGAACTTCCCGCGCACCCCTGGGATACACATACCCTGCTGAAATCGCGTGTGGAACTTCCTGCGCACCCCTGGAATACACGTACCCTGCTGAAATCGCGTGTGGAACTTCCCGCGCACCCCTGGAATACACGTACCCTGCTTGCACGGGGCCAATCGCGTGTGGACATTCTCGCGCACCCCTGGAATACACGTACCCTGCTTGCACGGGGCCAATCGCGTGAGAGACTTCACGCGAACCCCTGAAATACACGTAGGCCGCTCCCCCAGGCCCGATCGCGTGAGAAACTTCACGCGAACCCCTGAAATACACGTAGCCCGCTCCCCCAGACCCGATCGCGTGAGGAACTTCACGCGAACCCCTGAAATACACGTAGCCCGCTCCCCCAGGCCCGATCGCGTGAGGAAGTTCACGCAAACCCCTGAAATACACGTAGCCCGCTCCCCCAGGCCCGATCGCGTGAGGAAGTTCACGCAAACCCCTGTTATACACGTAGCCCGCTCCCCCAGGCCCGATCGCGTGTGGAACTTCCCACGCACCCCTGAAATACACATACCTTGCTCGCACTGGGCCAATCGCGTGTGGAACTTCCCGCGCACCTCTGAAATACACGTTCCCCGCTTGGCGTTTGCTGTTTGCCAGCCCGGTGAACTGGTCCAGGGTTAGCGCAGCCCTTTGCAATGATTTAGCGATTTTGATGGCTTTTCCTTGCGCGAGGGCGTTCTTCGGGGCGTTACTGGCGCTGCTGCAGGGTCGCTGCGATTCTCTGCGCCACGGCTGGTTTGGGAGCCTAAAATCCATGAATACGCTGTGCGCGGAAATTCGTTTTAGCGCACGTGCCTGGACGCACGCAGACAATCGCACACGGACACTCTGCGCCAGCCGCTTGCGACACTTTTCTGCGAAATTCTATGAATTACCCTGTATATCTGTCCTTACTGTTCGCTACCAAGTTTAAACTGTTCTAAGAACACACGCGATGTCCTGAAATATTCGTTTCACGTGTGACGCACTTTTAATTACTTCAGAACCCGAACAGTGTCCGTAGGACATCAATGCGCATGCGCTTACCAATCTCCGTGCACTTGGTGTCCTGCGGACAGGCGCTTCCTTCGCAGACTAGTTCGCAAACAGATCATATGACCGCGCCCACGCTCATCGTGTGTCCTGAAATGCGGACACTGTTCGTGTCCCCGAACAATTTAAAAGTACATTTTCAGTTAATGCAATATATTTTTCAATAAAATCTCACCATGCCACAAGTCCCACATAGCAATCTTGACTTTCTATATACCTTTTGAAACTTTCCGATCCTTTTTTTGTGTTCGATCTGTCCGCGCACAGTGCGCATGTCCGCGGACCGCGCACAAGCACCCCTATAAAAGACCACGCCCAAGAGCTTATTCCCATTGTGTTTCTGGCTATTCTTCAGAACACAGTGATTTTTGCTACCACCTGCAGACTACACCATCATCGACATGGCATCCTTGGCTGCAGAACTGCCACCTGGTGCTGCACCTGCTTCAGCACCACCCCCACCCCCTCCAGCACCACCACCTCCCCAAGGGCCTGAAGAGGGGAACAGGAGTGAGGATGCGGAGGAGGAAGAAGAGGATGATGAGAATGAGGTAGAGGAAAACCCTATTACCCGCACTAGGCGTGAGTCTTGGGTGTGGCGGTTATTTACCATTCATGGTAATGTTCCTAAGGCTTGTGCGAACCGTGTTACCTGCAATGAGTGCAAAATGATACTCAGTCGTGGGAAGCACGGTAAGTACAGCTTTGGGACCACTACTATGAAGCGACACCTGAGGTCATTTCACTCTGGGGCTATTTGCAGGGTTGTACCTTGCGAAGAACGTAGCAGGTTGATTTCCTCTACTTCATCCTCTGTTTCTGATCCTGTCACCACAAGGACCACCTCTGTGGGACAGCGTCTTTCTCAAGCTGCCTCACAGGCCATACAGAATTCTGATGACCCTTACCTTTCGAGGGTCACAGTTGTATGTATGTACTGTGACACAGTACTCTGCAGGGGGGAGCGACTTCGGAGTGCTTTTGAGACTATCGTCTCAGAGCACGAGAAGACCTGCTCACTACCCAAATAAAACCCACTCTACATCTTCCTCTCTCAGCTCGCCCTTTCTTATCCCTGTGGTTGGTGTCCCCCCTTTACCCTCCTTTACCCTCCTCTCCTACTGTGTCGTGTCTGAAAAACCAAAAAAAATACAAAATTACAAAAATCAAAAAAAAATAAGGCTCTTTTCAGAGCCGCCTTTCCCAGTTAAAAAATAGAAGTGAAAATAAATGAAGCAGGGCTCTTTGTATTTTTTAGAAGTCCGCGAACAGTTCGCGAACATTAAAAAAATTGGGTTACTACTCCATCACAAACATTGTAATTTTCTCTGGAAAGAAGTGGTGGCTCTGAAAAGAGCCTTTGGGTGGTGTTTGTAAGTCAAAAATTGTAAATGCTTAACATCTACTTCAAAATCGTTGTAATTCCAAAAAAGGTCGCAATGCATTTTGTACATTTCTCAGAAAAATCAGATTGCCAGCATAAGTAAGATGGACTCCATCTCTGCGAAAAATGAATGTACTACAAAACATAATATTTTCATTGTGAAAAGAAGACATGCCAAAATCTCTTAGAAAGCCACAAACAGCCTTATTAACATTGCGCCTTGCTTTTTCCATTTGTGGACCAAATGAAGAAGAACAAAGCCACATTTCCTCAGTCCTTCTTTCTACAAAAAAATTCCAGTCACATGCCCTAAACTGTTCCCTCCACAATGAATTACAATTATGTCTGGATGTTGCTCTGTCTCCAAAGTAGCACAGAGAGGTAGCAAATCCAACCACTTCATTCCACGTACTCCATGCCAGTGTACTTCCACATGTGGGAATACAAGATCTGCAGCTACTCCACAGCTTTCTGCATGCACCTTCAACCAATGTATCCACAAATCTCCTAAAATCCAAACAATCTGTTTTCTGAAACACACAGCCATAGCTATCTTTTGTTCTCTCAGCAAAAAGAGTATCTCAAAAAATCTCTCCTGGCACAACACACCCACCAAACTTTCCTGACCAATCCCTTTCAGTGCTTATTCTCATTTGCATGACTTCTGAACCCAAAAATCCCTGGATGTAACTCCCGATGTCCTGGAACTACCGCCATGTCCGCGGACATATCGTAACATGAACAGCCCTTTTACCATTTCCACTACACTCTCTCTGCCATTCCCTCATTGGATGTACCTCAAAAATCACATGACCATGCACCAATCACATTCAAGACCTCTACATCTAACTGCATCATCATAGATCAGCACTGCAAATGTACTCTAAATCTCTCTGAGTACAAGTGTCATATCATTGGCAAGCAGCATCTACCACAAATACTGTACAAGTCTTCAAGATTTCTACTTGCAGCTCCACGCATATCCATATGCATGAACACAAACTTCAGGTATGCATATTTTCTGTATAGTACATGACATAGCTCTCAACCTTTTTTGTTTTACAGACGGGTGAAATCACCCGATTTTGTTTTTAGCGGGTGAGACGCCCATTGGAATGAATGGGCGTGCAGGAGGCTTGGCGGGTGAGTCTGCCATTTACAAGGCGTTTGACACCCGCCAAAAGCGTGTGACTTGAGAGCTATGGTAGATGAACACATTTTCAAACAGACTTTTACCTTGTAAAATCTGTTAAATTAATTTACTGTACTTTTTTCAATTTCCTAAAATCAACTACCACTTATACACCTTTATACTTTTTACTTTCTTTAAACACACACACTGAAATCATGTTAAACTAACATTTTTTAAATGAAATATATAGACTACATATATTCAAACAAAATTGCATGCAAACACAATCTATGTTTAAACCTTTATAAAAATACTTATACAATTTCATATTTTTTGTTTTTATTTATTTATTTACTTAATTACTTTAAATTAGACATGACATTGAGGCGCTATTACCTAGAACAGTTTACTTACAGAAATAGTGGTATTCACTAATATATTATAAATGTCACAAGACATGGTAAAGATATTTTATTTTTGCTACAGTTAGTCATTCAATACAATTTGTTCATTAAGAACATATCATATACACTGAACTGATGCAATGTATCTTATGTAAATAAATTAGTTTAATAGTTTTACAGAAGGCACTGAGGATTTCAATTAAAAAAATCAATATCTAAATTAAAAACAGTGCTATATACAAACAAAGTTACTAATTTGAAGCTTTCACAGTTGCAGTGAAGGCCAGTTTCCTGAAAAGAAGCAGCCGAATTCGAAGAAGAAAGAAAAACTAAGAAGTTACCTGTTAATTTAAAAAAAAAAGTAAGTAAAATATCACCATATTATTTATATTATTAATCAAATATACTATAACATTAATACCAGCTATTTTGGTTTCTTAAAATAGAGATTTTGTACCATTTTGTCCAAAAATGTCCATGTCGTAAACAGTGATTTACAACCAGAATGGCCCACAAATTTCTATTTTTGGACACACAAATTAGCCAACTGAACCACTACAATTTTCATATTATAGAACAAACAACTGTTTTAATTGTATACATTACATTTACTATTTGTACTTTTCCACACCACTAGCTTACTTTTTTTTTGTCATCTGAACCCTAGTTTAGTGACACATAAATTCAAGAATACCTACCCCTACTAGTTTTAGTTCCCAATGCACAATCACACACCATTACATACATCTTTATCATCTTACTCAAACACTCATGCACACAGCACACATACATTCCAGAACACCCCAACCCATATCTTCTTTATTTTTTTCAACAGACCCTAAAGAATGCCTACCAAAAGACAACTCCGTAGAAAGCAACGCAAAATTAGAGCAAATGAAAATAAAGGTGTCCAACATAATTCCATCTCTAGCAGAATTTGTAAAAAAAGTTGAAACAAAACAGCTAATGCAATCATTTAGTGAAACACAAAAAGTTTCAAGTACAACAACTTCGCTTCCTCTATCAAAATGTAAAACAAACCAAAAAACAATTAACAGAAAATCACCTATCAGTACAGATAAAACTACGTCTTCAAATTTTAATATAGTGCAAAGTAAGCATACCAAGAAAAGTATTTTAGCCAAAATATACTGTCACAAAGTCCTTCAAAATCTTATAAAAACAGGAGAGAAATCAGGTTCAAAGCTTAAAACCTATCGTAGGAAATTAATCTTAGAAGCATTGATGGACAGTGCAATTCTTCTCAAAAGAAATGTATTTATTTTACTGTTAAACAAAATGAAACCACTAAGAAAACTAATAACTAAATTACAAAAAAGACTTCTCAATAAGCGAAAAGTCAACAGAAAGAACTTCTTAAGTATCTGCGGAGGTGAATGGAATCACACTACGAGCACAGAACCATATTTTAATGAAGAAGCGTACAAACAAAAGCAAACGAATACAATTGCCATAAATAGCAGTGGTCGAGGTTATGAAAAAGTGAATAATACCATAATGGAACAAGAAGTACTCCTTACAAAAATATGCCCTGAAAACTTAGAATTACCCCTCCGTTCAACTGAATCAGAAGGTCTAGTGTACAAATGGCCATGCACGTCAATGTGTAACATTCCCAAACAATGTTTCAAATCTTTACACCAATTCCTCAATAAATATGTAAAAAGCAAAGACAAAATCAAAATTAAATTACTGCAAAATATAGATACCTGTCCAGTGCGCAAGTACACAGGACTACAAGGACATTCATTGGCCTGCATTACAGGACCTACTTGTAAAACCACTTTCCATGATATCAAAAGGATATCAACACATCATTCAACTATAAGAAATCTAGTCTATAAACTGTACTATGCTAAAAGTCCTGCTTTAGCACTAGCAAAGTTAAATAACATCCTTCTACATGGTACAGCAAAAGACCTACTTGAAGAAATTCACTATATCCAGAAAAAATATTTTGGAAGTGAAAGCCATTTACAGAATGAAATAGCTTTAAACCAATTAAGCAACAATTCTACACATGGCAACCTTTTGCTAAACACAAACAAAAAAGAAATACTAAAATTTAAAAGTACATCAGCTGAAGTACCAAACCATGTATGTGTATGTTGCCGTAGAATTTTTTATAAAAGTAACACAAAAACTGTGGACCTATCATACAAAATAGAAGACAATGAAGATTCTAAATGGTTTGAATTAGCTCTCTACCTTCTAGCAGAAAACAAATATGAAATAACTGAGCCCTTAATACTTTGCAGTTATTGCACCACAAAACTTGACAACAACCAAACTCCTTCACGTTCTATCACAAATAATTTGGAATTATATCCAGTACCAAAACCTCTACAACAACTTTATTTATATGAGAGCATCATAATTCAAACAGTACACCCATTTCAAGCAATAATACGCCTTCAACCAAAAACAGCAAAATTACCTCCCTCTGAATTGGTAAAAGGCATTCGTGGAAAAGTAGTTTATTTACCATTAAATCTAAAAGAAAATGTGCATACTCTAGGAGTGCAACGTCCAATGCACCAATCTTTAATTATATTAGTAAATGGAGTACCTACAAAAGACAAAAAAATATGGCAACAGCTGGTAGATTTATATAAAGTTAGACAAGCCTTTCAATATCTTAAAGAGAATAATGAATATTACAAAGAAATTAATATTGAAGAAAACTTGAAAGATACAACTGAAATAATTCAAGAAACAGAAGAAGCTGGTCAATTTGAGCTACTAGATCCTGCTACAATATCAAATACTTTAGACCAGTATACAATTCATCCTTTGCACTGTAATGACACCGTACAAGATGTACTGGAAACTTACCAAATGCGTCAAACAAAAGGATCGCCAATCAGTATATGGGAAAAAAGTATAGAAGCACATGCTTTTCCTCTACTCTTTCCAACTGGAAAAGGAGGAAGATATGATGATAAAACTATTCAAATATCAGCTTCAGAATACCACTCATTACGGATGTATTCTGAAGATCCCAGATTCAGACAAAATGTGGAATACATATTCCACCTACTCTTTGAAAGTGAATGTTACGGAGTTGCACACTTATTAAAATCAGGATCACACTTTCAAAATATGACAGCTACACAATTATTAGAGAAAGTGCAACAAAAGGATGAGATTTTACAATCAAATATTACAAATCTATTAGCAAATATGCGTGGTACTAAAGAGTACTGGTTTCGACGTCATGGAGATGTACGTTGTATGATCAGAAACCTTGGGCCACCCACTTGGTTTGTTAAATTAAGTTGTGCAGAATATGCATGGGAAGATTTACATGATTTCCTACGCATATCAAATAAAAACAAAACAAACATAGATATTCTAACACCTAGAGAACTTTGTTCTTTGGATCCTGTTAATGTTTCAAGATATTTTCACCATCGCTTCATTGCTATGCTACATTTTATTTGTAATAAAACTGTTCCTCCCCTTGGAGAAGTGCAACACTTCTTTTGGAGAAAAGAATACCAAGCCAGAGGAGCACTACATATCCACATGCTTTTATGGATTAAAGATGCTCCTAAATTTGATCAAGACAGTGATGCCACTGTTTTACAGTTTATTGAAAAATATGTCACTTGTCAAATTCCATCAGAAGCCACAAATAGTGATCTTTGTGCACAAATTTTACAATTTCAAAGACACAAATGTGGAAAATATTGTCGTCGCAAATACAAAAACAAAGGCAAATACTACACCAAATGCCGATTTGGTTTCCCTAGACCAGTTACAAATACAGGTCAAGTAAACAACCTCATGTCTTCAGTTAGACATACTGTTAAAGGAAAGTCACCTAAAAATACATATTACATAAAAAGAAAAGAAGAAGAAAAATATATCAATGATTATAATGCAATCATTGCCCACTTATGGAATGCAAACATAGATGTGCATTACATTGCAGACAATTCTACTGCAGTTGCACGATATGTCACAGCATACTTAACTAAAGCAGAAAAGACAGAGCTCCAAGACCTCTGGAATGACCTGTCATCAGATAAAACAGTATCTCAGGAATTATACAGCTTGGGCATAAAAATGCTCACCCATAGAGAATGTGGATCTTATGAAGCAGCTGATCGTTTAACTGGTACTTCATTGTATGGTAAATCTGAAAATATAGTATGGCTAAGTCTTGGTCCAGCTAAATCTAGAAAAAGAGTTCTAAAATCATATGAAGATATAGAAACAATAGCCAAACATGATCCCAACAGCCAAGAAATTTTGAAAAAAAAAATATATTGGACACATACTACCCAAACAGAAGTAATACTTTGGAAAACATGTGTCTATACCAAATAGCCCAAAACTACACATACAAAAATAATATGAAACCCGATGAAAAAAAAGGTAAATATAGAGTGACAGACTGTGAAGGCAGCTTAGTTAAACTCACTAAACCAAATTTAATTAATCATATCAAATTGTCATTGAAAACTCCTCAACATAAAGAAGTATATTACATGTCCCTGCTACAACTCTTCAAACCATGGAGAAAAGAAGAACAATTACTAGATAACTATGACTCATATGAGGATGCTTTCAAAGCAAATGAAAGCACTATAACTGATGTAAACTTTACACAGTACAAAACAATGTTGCACAATGAACAGCAACATGAAGAAGAACTCCAAGCTCAACTAGATAAGGATACTCCTGACAGTAGTCAACCTCTGTAACAGGAAGCCAAGAACCACTGGGAGAACCACTAATAACAAATGAGGCAGAATTAGCTATGATAGAAGTAGAAAACACCATGTGTCAGTATGAAGATAAGGAAGACTTAACTATACTACAATCAAAACTAAACAATGAGCAAAGTAGCATTTTTCAAGAAGTAACAAAACAAATTGCACATGGTGTAAAACATGAAAATAAAGAATGTTCCTGCCATAATTATAAACCTATACTACTGTACATCAGTGGTGAAGCTGGTTCTGGCAAAACATTCCTAATCAAAATCATTAGTAAGTTCCTTCAACAATTGACAAACAACAAACTGTCAGCTGTTGTCACTGCCCCCACAGGTTTAGCTGCCTACAGCATAGGTGGTGTTACATTACACCGATTACTACTATTACCAGTAGAACACCAGAACAAATTAGACTATTACAAACTTTCTGCAGAAGCTGCAATGGAATTACGCAGAGTATTGAAACAAATGAAAATGCTACTAATAGATGAAGTGAGCATGGTCTCCAACCTGATGTTAGCTTTGATTCACCTCAGATTACAAGAAGTACTCAAAACAGACTATGAAGAGCTCTTTGCAGGAAAACACATTATTGTTTTTGGAGATCTGCTTCAATTAACACCAGTAAAAGGTGAACCTATTTTTAAAACATTAGGGCACAAACTCTGCCGTAAAACTGTTGGCAGCATTGGAAATGTCAACCTTTGGCAACATTTCCAATACAGAGAATTAACAGAAAACATGCCCCAATCTGCAGATCTCACGTATGCCAACATTTTAAAAAGTTTGAGAGTTGGTATACTTTCTAAAGAAGCAGAAGCAACATTGAAAACCCGGCACATTAATGCACTTTATGGGGATAATGCATGTGCTACAGATGTTATGGAACAATTAGCCCACAAAAATGTCAATTGTATGGCCTTAATGCCAACTCTTGCAAGCTGTTTCAAATTCAATGAAATCATGCTAAGTAAAGAAATGCAACCAATAATGGAAATTAGCGCCACAGACAAACTAGATGTACATGGTATGACACTACCCATGTGTGACCAAGCCACAACAAGACTAAATAATTTAGAAAAATCAATCTCAAACACAGCAGGCTTAGAAAAGATGTTAAAATTATCCTTAAATTGCAGAGTAATGCTTAAACGTAACCTTGACGTGGACCAAGGACTAGTTAATGGAGCACTGGGTACAGTTGTTGGCTTTCAAACATACCCACGTGACAACAAAATTCAGTTTGTCAATATACTCTTTGACAAACTTTCAGAAGTAAAACGGATAGGACGCTCAAGAGCTAGATTCCTTCTCTTCAAAGATATGTATGTACGCATAGAGCAATTTTCTCTAACTCTTGCATACGCAGTCACAATTCATAAATCACAAGGTCTTACCCTAGACAAAGCAATGATAGATATTGGTAACACAGTCTTTAAAGAAGGCATGAGCTACGTAGCACTATCACGCTTACGTACACTTGACGGTCTATTTCTAATCAACTTTGATGCAAGTAAAGTAAACGCTGATATTCCTTGCATTTTAGAATATAATAGACTTTGCTCACTATACACTCCCCATCTAAACACATATTCTGTTCCACAAAAACTAAAACGTTGTAAAAAGAAAACTAAATCAAACTGAAATGCAACAGGACGTCACTGTAAATCCTCCAAAGAGAGTAAAAGAAACTAATACTCCATCAAGTACCACAAACAAAAAAGAATCAATTAGAGAAAGTAAACCAGGTACTTCTTTAAAGAAGGAAGACAAACTCCAAAAAAAGCAGTTAGATACAGAACTACCTGGACCATTTAAATTCTCAAATATAGTTGGTGTAAGTTGCTATGCAAATGTAGCAATGAATATTCTATTTCAATTACCACCAATTGTTGACAACATTTACTCACACAGTACAAACCCATTGTGTTTGCAAATGTTAGTACTTCACAGAAATGCAGCAAACAATCCTGATAACACATATAGGGGCCGATTCATGGAACCAACGTGCGCCGAAAATCCTGGCGCAAGCATGCGCAAGCATGCCCAGGCAGAAAAAAAACAGGCGCACGCGCACGCGTGCGATTCATGGAAGTCCCTGCGCGTGTTCACCGCGGGATGTGCGCCAAACCCGTGCATGGCGCACAAGTCACTGCAACATCGCGAAAGGCGTGCACGACGCGCACAGTGAAAGCGCACAACCCCAGCGCACACACCAGAAAGTGGGCGGGACATGGGGCATAACGCGCGGAATGGGGAACAACTCTCGAAAATAAGGGCGTAACTGGGGATGTACTGCAGGAACGCCCACACGCACTCGAACCACACGTATTCATGGAATCGAATAGGGCAAAGCCACGCACAGCCAAAGCCACGCACAAGCTGAAACACGGCCGCCACACGAAGGCAGGCGGTAGAGTCCCAGCGCATCAAAAAAGTGGCGCGCGGGAAGTTAAATACGCGATTGAGCGGGGTACGTGTATTTCGGGGGTGCGCGGGAAGTTACACACGCGATTGGCCTGGGTACGTGGATTCCAGGGGTGCGCGTGAAATTCTACACGCGATTGGCCTGGGTACGTGGATTCCAGGGGTGCGCGAGAAATTCTACACGCGATTGGCCTGGGTACGTGGATTCCAGGGGTGCGCGAGAAATTCTACACGCGATTGGCCTGGGTACGTGGATTTCAGGGGTGCGCGAGAAATCCCACACGCGATTGGCCTGGGTACGTGTATTTCAGGGATGCGCGAGAAATTCTACACGCGATTGGCCTGGGTACGTGGATTCCAGGGGTGCGCGAGAAATTCTACACGCGATTGGCCTGGGTACGTGGATTTCAGGGGTGCGCGAGAAATCCCACACGCGATTGGCCTGGGTACGTGTATTTCAGGGGTGCACGAGAAATTCTACACGCGATTGGCCTGGGTACGTGGATTCCTGGGGTGCGCGAGAAATTCTACACGCGATTGGCCTTGGTACGTGGATTCCAGGGGTGCGCGAGAAATTCCACACGCGATTGGCCTGGGTACGTGGATTTCAGGGGTGCGCGAGAAATTCTACATGCGATTGGCCTGGGTACGTGGATTTCAGGGGTGCGCGAGAAATTCCACACGCGATTGGCCTGGGTACGTGGATTTCAGGGGTGCGCGAGAAATCCTACACGCGATTGGCCTGGGTACGTGGATTTCAGGGGTGCGCGAGAAATTCTACACGCGATTGGCCTGGGTACGTGTATTTCAGGGTGCGCGAGAAATTCTACACGCGATTGGCCTTGGTACGTGGATTTCAGGGGTGCGCGAGAAATTCTACACGCGATTGGGCCTGTGCGAGTGGGGCAGTGTATCACGTGGGTGTGCGGGAAGTCGAAGAGGTGAATTGCCAGTGTGGGTCCTCCCAGGTCTCCCCTCTACCCCCACCACGA
The DNA here is from genome assembly GCF_040938575.1 of Ambystoma mexicanum. Classification (NCBI taxonomy): domain Eukaryota; kingdom Metazoa; phylum Chordata; class Amphibia; order Caudata; family Ambystomatidae; genus Ambystoma; species Ambystoma mexicanum. The sequence goes on along the minus strand of NC_090933.1, from coordinate 768,983,225 downwards.
CCTCTGCAGGCAGCCCACACCACAGGGGACTACCCTGCACCCCTGGTCATGTCCCGCAGGCAGCCCTTCCACCATGGGCATGCCCCCCAGCCAAGCCACATGTCCCCTTGCACCCCCACCCCCCAGCAGGCCCCCACTCATGTCCCCTTGCACCCCCACCCCCCAGCACCGTGGGGCACCTGCCAGCAGGCCCCCAACCATGTCCCACTCATGTCCCCTTGCACCCCCACCCCCCAGCAGGCCCCCACTCATGTCCCCTTGCACCCCCACCCCCCCAGCACTGTGGGGCACCTGCCAGCAGGCTCCCACTCATGTCCCACTCATGTCCCCTTGCACCCCCACCCCCCAGCAGGCCCCCACTCATGTCCCCTTGCACCCCCACCCCCCAGCACTGTGGGGCACCTGCCAGCAGGCCCCCACCCATGTCCAACTCATGTCTCCCACCACCCCCACCCCTCCAGTCACCAGGGGCAGCCTCCACCAGGCCCCCACCCATGCCTCCCACCACCCCCACCCCCCAGCCACCAGGGGCAGCCTCCAGCAGGCCCCCATTCATGTCTCCCACCACCCCCACCCCCCAGCCACCAGGGGCAGCCTCCAGCAGGCCCCCACTCTTGTCCCCCTGCACCCCCGTCTCCCAGCAGTGCAGGGTCACCCTCCACCAGGCCCCCACTCATGTCTCCCACCACCCCCACCCCTCCAGTCACCAGGGACAGCCTCCAGCAGGCCCCCACTCATGTGTCCCACCACCCCCGTCCCCCAGCAGTGCAGGGTCACCCTCCACCAGGCCCCCACTCATGTCTCCCACCACCCCCACCCCCCCAGCCACCAGGGGCAGCCTCCAGCAGGCCCCCACTCATGTCCCCCTGCACCCCCGTCCCCCAGCAGTGCAGGGTCACCCTCCACCAGGCCCCCACTCATGTCTCCAACCACCCCCACCCCTCCAGTCACCAGGGGCAGCCTCCAGCAGGCCCCCACTCATGTCTCCCACCACCCCCACCCCCCAGCCACCAGGGGCAGCCTCCAGCAGGCCCCCACTCATGTGTCCCACCACCCCCGTCCCCCAGCAGTGCAGGGTCACCCTCCACCAGGCCCCCACTCATGTCTCCCACCACCCCCACCCCCCCAGCCACCAGGGGCAGCCTCCAGCAGGCCCCCACTCATGTCCCCCTGCACCCCCACCCCCCAGCAGGCCCCCACTCATGTCCCCTTGCACCCCCACCCCCCAGCCACCAGGGTCACCCTCCACCAGGCCCCCACTCATGTCTCCCACCACCCCCACCCCTCCAGTCACCAGGGGCAGCCTCCACCAGGCCCCCACCCATGTCTCCCACCACCCCCACCCCCCAGCCACCAGGGGCAGCCTCCAGCAGGCCCCCACTCATGTGTCCCACCACCCCCGTCCCCCAGCAGTGCAGGGTCACCCTCCACCAGGCCCCCACTCATGTCTCCCACCACCCCCACCCCCCAGCCACCAGGGGCAGCCTCCAGCAGGCCCCCACTCATGTGTCCCACCACCCCCGTCCCCCAGCAGTGCAGGGTCACCCTCCAGCAGGCCCCCACTCATGTCTCCCACCACCCCCACCCCCCAGCCGCCAGGGGCAGCCTCCAGCAGGCCCCCACTCATGTGTCCCACCACCCCCGTCCCCCAGCAGTGCAGGGTCACCCTCCACCAGGCCCCCACTCATGTCTCCCACCCCCCAGCCACCAGGGGCAGCCTCCAGCAGGCCCCCACTCATGTCTCCCACCACCCCCACCCCCTGCCACCATGTCCACCCTCCAGCAGGCCCCCACTCATGTCTCCCACCACCCACACCCCCCAGCCACCAGGGGCAGCCTCCAGCAGGCCCCCACTCATGTCCCCCTGCACCCCCACCCCCCAGCAGGCCCCCACTCATGTCCCCTTGCACCCCCACCCCCCAGCCACCAGGGGCAGCCTCCAGCAGGCCCCCACTCATGTCTCCCACCACCCCCACCCCTCCAGTCATCAGGGGCAGCCTCCACCAGGCCCCCACCCATGTCTCCCACCACCCCCACCCCCCAGCCACCAGGGGCAGCCTCCAGCAGGCCCCCACTCATGTCCCCCTGCGCCCCCACCCCCCAGCAGGCCCCCACTCATGTCCCCTTGCACCCCCACCCCCCAGCCACCAGGGTCACCCTCCACCAGGCCCCCACTCATGTCTCCCACAACCCCCACCCCTCCAGTCACCAGGGGCAGCCTCCACCAGGCCCCCACCCATGTCTCCCACCACCCCCACCCCCCAGCCACCAGGGGCAGCCTCCAGCATGCCCCCACTCATGTCTCCCACCACCCCCACCCCCCAGCCACCAGGGGCAGCCTCCAGCAGGCCCCCACTCATGTCCCCCTGCACCCCCACCCCCCAGCAGGCCCCCACTCATGTCCCCTTGCACCCCCACCCCCCAGCCACCAGGGGCAGCCTCCAGCAGGCCCCCACTCATGTCCCCCACCACCCCCACCCCCCAGCCACCAGGGGCAGCCTCCAGCAGGCCCCCACTCATGTGTCCCACCACCCCCGTCCCCCAGCAGTGCAGGGTCACCCTCCACCAGGCCCCCACTCATGTCTCCCACCACCCCCACCCCCCAGCCACCAGGGGCAGCCTCCAGCAGGCCCCCACTCATGTGTCCCACCACCCCCGTCCCCCAGCAGTGCAGGGTCACCCTCCACCAGGCCCCCACTCATGTCTCCCACCCCCCAGCCACCAGGGCCACCCTCCACCAGGCCCCCACTCATGTGTCCCACCACCCCCACCCCCCAGCACTGTGGGGCACCTGCCAGCAGGCAATCAGGCAGCAGCAGATGGCAGGTGGGAGCGTGCTCGGGGCTCTGGGGGGCAGTAGTTCGGCCTTCTGGGCAGGAGCGTGGTCTCCCGTGTGCTTACGCGTGGCCAGCCTGATACGGAGTGATTTGGCACGTGAAAATTCTGCACGTCAGCGCGTAATTCGAGGAAAGGCCCTTAGCGCGTAAGCGCGTCTGCACGCATACGCATTTTCATTGGACCAAAGGCCCTCAGCGCGTGAGCGCGTCTGTGACGTGACGTGCGAGGGTGTATCCCTCATTGCACGTGATGACAGAACACACGTGGATTCCAACCAATCGCGTGTGGAACTACCCGCGCACCCGGAAACACACGTACCCAGGCCAATCACGTGTACGCTCGCTCCCCTCCGATCACACGCGATGACACTCGAATACGGGAAACCAACGAATCCGCCCACACGGAGGCGTCCCGCGCCCGCGCACAGCATAAAAGTGCGCACAAACAACAAACGCGTATATACAGCGACGATGAATGCCCCATTTGTTGCTGCACTGATTGTGGGACACCGCAGGAGGAGGAGAATAGCCAGGGCACGCATTTTTACACCACGGACCAGCCTTTTTGGGATGCCCGATGACCACGTCTATGGCAGGTATAGGTTTCCACCTCATGTCATCCTAGACCTCGTCAGGGAGTGGGAAGATGACCTACATCACCCACACTCTGTTCCCAAGCATTGAGCCCCTTGGAGAAGGTGCTCAATGTCCTGCATTTCTTGGCCACTGGGTCATTTCAGCGGACAACTGCCATAGTGGGGGGGGTCTCACAGGCCACGCAGTCACGCTGCCTACACGAGGTCTTGAACATCATCACTGCGCGCCCCTCCGTCCGCAGGCACATATACATGCCCAGAACACCTGCAGAAAGGCAGGCCGTGCTCCAGGACTTTTACAGGGTGGCACACTTCCCTAAAGTGCTTGGTGCCATAGATTGCACCCATGTGGCCCTACGTCCACCTAGGGCAACGGAGCACATCTATCGGAACCGCAAGCACTGGCATTCCATCAACGTGCAGGTTGTATGCGATGCTAAAGGAATCATCACCTCCGTCTATGCAAACTACCCTGGCTCCAGTCATGACAGCTTCATATACCGAATGTCCGCCCTGAGCCGGGCCCTGGAAGCTGGTCAGCATGGCGACACATGGCTCCTAGGTGAGTACAAAAGCCTGTGCACATGCATGCATGTCACACACTGCCAAATACCAAAACCCTAATAATCACAAATATCATCACCTCCCCAGGGGACAGTGCCTACCCTCTGAGCAACCACATGATGACGCCAATCCGGAACCCCACCACCCCACCCCAGGTAAGGTACAACGAAGCCCACATTGCAACCAGGGGCATAGTGGAGCGCACATTCGGAGTGCTAAAGTCACGCTTCCGCTCCCTTGACCGCTCTGGTGGCCAGCTACTATATGCACCCCCAGTAGTGTGCAGGATCATTGTGGCAGCATGTGTCCTGCACAATGTTGCAACACGGCAGGGTGTACCAGTGGACATGGTGGTGCCCCCACATCCCAAACCACATGCACAGGCGCTGCCCGTGGGTGGGGACAGGGCGCGTGGTGAGGCAGCCCGGACCCAGCTTGTGGCCACATACTTCACCTAAACCCCCACCCCTGCAAAGTGCACACAGGGCTGGCACATACCAGGTGGCAATCGATGATGACAAAGAGACAGTCAACTGTCACAACCTAAACACCCTGAGAATGTTGCCACGGAAGTGCCACATTGTGTGCATCCCTAGCTACTCAAACAGAACCAATCCTGTGTGACCAAAAAAGGAACCAATGCAAGGTGCGTATCACCCCCCCACCCTCCCCAACAGGCCATGACAATCCCTGGAATGTCCCACACACCCTCCCAACCCACATCACCTTGACCATCAGAACACCCACCTCTGGGGCATGCAGTCTTCTCCCCGCAAGGCCACTTTCCAACAGGATGCCCCTACCCCTTGCTCACCATGTCACAGCTTGCGTGTAAATAGGGCCCAGCCCCCTCAGAGGCCACATTTACCGTTACAAATACAAAATTGCAGAGAACTACAAGGAGGCAAACCCCCCAAAAATGCAAATATCTTGTAGGCGTACAAAAAAACATGATGACTCTCCAATAGACGACTCGAAGTAGCAGGAAATGTACAAGCACATGCACAAGCACAATGATCGAATTACCAAGGTAGCACTGTTCAGCAATGTTCAAACAGGAAGGGCACCATATACCATCCTCAACATACAATGATGATGCAACAACTGATGGCCAGTGTCACAGCTCTGCTGTCCACACGCAGGAGTGGCACAAAACAAGCACCCCCTCCGTGGTCTGTGTGCCTGCAAGGTCAAACCTACACAGGCCACAGAGAACCTTGCGTGGAAGCAGGCACTGGGATACGTAGCATGGACAGGCATTGTCAACCAGGAGAACCAGAAAGAGGGGCAGGAGAGCGGATGTGGATTAGCAAAAGAAAGTATGCAAATTACAAGTATCCACAAAAACACATACCCAATTATACTAAACATGTACATCATGCACACTTCACCAGAAATGTCACATGCAAGCCAAAGAGACACTTATCCCTGGGGTGAGTGCTGGCCTCCTGCCTGCGCACTATCTGGTCCGGTAACAGGAGCACTCCAATGCTGAAAAGAGAGCGTGAGTTACTAATCTGAATGTGTCATCACAACACCCCCCCCCCCATCCATGGGCCAAAGCAAGTGACTCCTCCACAAGCAACCATCCCTGTCTGCTGCTGTGCACCCATACGTTAGCCTGTCCCACCGATGGTGCACACACTGTCAATGCAGTAAGGCAGGCGCATGTGGCCGTGCGGGAAACGGAAGACCAATGGGACAAAATTCGCACATGATACAATGGTCCCTGGCTGAGCTGCTCGACGTACATATCAAGGTGCAACTGCAGTACAAGTTGTGCACTGGCAGCCGCAGATCACAATAGCCAGTGCACCTGCCAACTAGCACATGCTAACAACATGCCCTGGCCACGAATCTGTGCCTCACTGGGTGTCCCTGTGCGTCGTATCAGGACATGGCTAGGAATGCCACTACACCAATAAGTATGCCTCAATGGACCGGGGATCACTCCTGGAAATGTCTCATGGCCCCAGCATGTGCCACTGACAACATGTAAAGCCACTTGCCATTTGGCCCTCAACGTATGCCAGCTGTACTGTGTGCATATCCAACAATGCCTGGCAAAGCACCACAGCACTGGTGCCACTCAGCATGCATGTGCAAGTGTCCTGATGGAAGGTTGGCTGCGGTGTGGGCCCTTGTGCTGCTCACCTTGGCTGGAGAACCTGGAAACACGTCTGCTACTGTTGGACGTTTCCGCACAAGCCCTGTGCCCCTGCTTGCGCACACATCCACACATCTGCACCACCGAATTTGACCAGTCCTCTGCATCAGTCGTCCCCGTGTCTGCTGGCAAAGGCAGTCTGGAGCCTCAATCACCTGCAGGAAGTGCATGGAAGAAAAAATCAAGACATGAAAGTCCCCTATGTGTGTTTACATGCTGTCTGTCACTGGGCCAGGTCACAGAGCTACATCCAAACACCTCCCACCATCATCCACAGGCCAAGGGTGCAGGCTACTGTGCACAGCATGAAGTGCATCAAGCACACTTACATGCAAGAACAAGACATACATGACAATCCACAACAATTAATGCATAAATCAATCACACAATCACCCAAATTAACTACAGACATCGGGTGGATGAAACGCAAACAATCCCCACTAGGGGTGTGAACACAAGTATCACAGCAGTAGACAGGCCACAGTTATGAGGCAAGTCCAATGCCCTTGTGTAAAATGTTGTTACACCGAACCATCCTAGCGAGCCCATGGATAAGGGAAGCAGGAGTGGCCTATGTGAGTCAGGACCCAAGCTGCAAACACATACACAAGACAAGCTCGAAGGGCCCTGCTGGAACAGACAGTGGATGCTTTCAAAAACCACAAAGCACCACACCGTCACATGAATGCACAATAGACAAACAATATTAAACTATATTAACTAATTAAACAAAAAACAAAATTAAACTAGATAAAATGATTAAACTAAAAACAATATTAAACTAAATTAACTAATTAAACTAAAAACAATACTAAACTATTTTAACAAATTAAACTAACTAACCTAAAAGGAAAAATCAAAAATGGCCACATACGACCCGGGGGGGTGGGAAGGCACCCAGGAGGGGGGAGGTACAGGGTGCATCTCAACACCCACATGCAATGATGTTGAGGAAAAAAAAAGATACCTCCATGGGCTCAACGCCGGCACACCACGACCTGTGTGGAAGATAAGTCATCGTCCGAGTCTGCCTCTTCCTCTAAAGGAGGACGTGGGCCAGGAGCCTGACCACGCCTAGGCGCAGCTTGCCCCTCGTCGGCAGCAAGTCTGCCGGACGGGTGAGCCTGGTTCTGTGCAGCAATTACACGCAGGTCTGCATGCAGTACCTCCCGTGATACACGTGTTTCCTGTTGCAAGGCAACACGTGTAGCACGGAGTTCTTCCTGCGTGGTCTGGCTGGACAACTGATGCACCTCCTGGCAAGCACGTAGCTCAGCCGAGATGGTACGCTCAAGCTGCTCAAACCTCTCCTCTGCCCGCACCCTCTGGGACATCAAGAGGACACCCAGAGTGGATCTGAGGGAGGCATACTCCTCCTTCAGGGCCTTCATGTGTGCCTCTGCGTGAGCATCAATAGCTTGACGCAGAGACAACATTCCAGCCTGGCATGCCCTGTCAGAGGCCGCCATGCCCAGCCTGAGCGAGCGGGCCGTGGACCGTGCCGCCTGCTGCTGGAGTAGCACCTGCCTAGCAGGGGGGAGCACGGAATGGGCCACACGTTCCATGCTCGCAGCGATGGTATCAAGTGCTGCCCCCTGACGTTCGGAATTGGCAGACATGTCTTGCTCCCACTCAGTTAACCTCGGTGGCACGCGGCCACCGCGTTGCCGGGCCTGACACCTGCGGGACCCAAGGACCGGGCATCCTTGTGGGGTTGGCACCGCCCGGGGCTGCACGACTACATGCCCCCGTCTACGTGATGCCCCAGGCACATCAGAGACTGTTGTGGAGGGTGACCCTGCGTCCCGACCCAGCACAGGCGGAGGTCCCACCCCTGACTGGCCCCTCAATGCAGGTGTCGCGGACAGAGGAGTGTCCACATCAGAATCACTCACCGCAGATGTATGGACCTGATGCACATCCAACTCAACATGGCTGTCAGAGTGGTCATCTGAGCTGGAATCATAGCCAGACATACCCAAGATGGACTGAAGCACATGTGGGTTCTCGTGGACTACCACCCCACGTCCCCCACTTGTGCCGGGTCGTGCATGTGATACCAACCCTGTGTCAGGCATGACAACACCATCCTCTGGCTCCATTGCGTCATCATCTGAAAGGTGGAGAGAAATGAATACATCAGGACACATGTCACGAGTACATTACACACATCACACAGACAGCCAACACATGATGCAGACATGTCACACACAAAAGATTACCGGGCATGCATGCATGGTCAATGTGACATTGCATCAGTGTGTAGGCATGTAGAACACTGTAACATGGCTCAGAAGTGTGTTCCTGCAGTGGCGAACATGCATATGTCATTCACTATCTACATGAACAAGTACTCCATGATGTGTATCATATATATGGAAGTCAGTGGATGGGCACGTTAAGGCATCACGTGACATGTGCATGCAATGGGTTGCATGGCTAGAAGCAAAGGGCCACCACCCCCCATTCAATTTGCTGGGATGGCTTGCGTGGTAGCAAAAGTCAGAACTGAGACATATGCCTTTGCAGACAGTGTTGACTGGCATCTATGGCATCATCTGAGTCAACTGTCAACACAGCAGATGATGATGGGACAGTAAGCAGGACCCATGAGGAACCCTCAGTAGTGCTCCCGAGTGTGCAAAAGCCACTGCAGCAGATGGACAGATTCAGTGGCCCTGAAAGTGGGGGAGGACTGTGCCCCACAGAGACTGTGACACCCTAAAGATGTGTGGGATGCAGGACAGGGCCAGAGTGTGCATGGGATGGCCAAACAAATTCCATTAAATGTAGCACATACAAGACACGTACCACAATCATCATCCAGGCAAGGTCACATAGATATGATCTGATAATGCATAACTAACGCGCCCATTCAGAAGTGTTCCAAGGGGCGATGAGGCAGGTAGGGGTGAGCAAAGGGAAGACGGCCAACGATCCTACCAGGCCTGTTGACATTCACATTGCGCAAGTGCATGGGTAGGGTGAAGGGATATGTGCAAGGGGAAAGTGAGGGCTAGAAGTGCAGTCCAGGGTAGAGGGAAATATGATGAATGTGCCAGATGCTGGCAAGTGCAAGGTCAGTGCAGACAAGTGCTGGCAAGGGGGCTGTAGGGATACAGAGACAGTCCCGTAGTGCAGGGGTCGACTGGGAGTCTATGCAAGTTGAGGTTGCCCGGGCCAAGGTCCTAAATAGTCGAATTGGCACACTTGTAGATTCAGTGCAGTGCCAGGCAACAATCAGAAGAGGAGAGGGGGAGGGAAAGCAGAAGCAAAGAGGAAGGTTTTGAGGTGCATCTGGAACGCGAGATGGATCTACTCAAGTTTCAGGGAGGCATGGAGGCGACTCCAGGGGGATGCCCCTGCCGCGGAGAGCGAACCTCCCCCAACTCGGTGCCAGAAGAAGTGGATGAGCCTGAGGTAGTTGGAGGCAGATGAGCAAACAGCATGAGAAGGAAGATATATCGGGAGAGACAGTTGAAGGTATTCAGGCCCCAGGCCCCAGAAGGCCTTGTGAACAATGCAGAGGGTTCGGAACTCAATCCTCGCAGCCACTGGGAGCCAGTGTTGAGCATTCAGTGTTGGAGAGATGCCGGTGCCTGGACTTGAGGCCAAGGACAAGTCTTGCAGACCTGTCCTGGACAAGTTGCAGAGGGCGGAGTGTAGAGGCAGGCAGTATGAGAAACAGGCAGTTACAGTACTCCATCTTTGCAATAACCAGGGCTTGGGAGACAGTGAGCTTCTGTGTGAAGGAGTTGAAAGGAAGAACACCTCTGAGGAGGTGCAGCTTGTAGTGTGAGTACTCATAGTAGTCAGATATGTGAGGAGACAAGGAGGGCGTAGAGTCGAAGCTGACCACAAGGTTTGTTGCCTTGCAGGCAGGGGCAGGAAGAGGGCCAAGATTGGGCGACCAGAGAGATGCAGTGGAGGAGGGAGGGGGTGTGCCGATGAGTAGAATCTCCGTCTCACTGGCATTGAGGCAGAGGTCACTGTCAGCACACCATTCCTGGATTGCAGACAAACAGTCAGAGATGAGGGAAGGAGAGGAGGAGTCCGAGGTTAGAGGGAATATGAGCAGGAGTAACATCCGCATAGCACGGAAAGTGGCATGCATTTAGAGCACATGGAGCATGAATGGGCACCCATGTCCCTGTGGAGCATCTGCCAACTGCCCAGTCCAAGTGTGACACCCTGCATGAAGGGCAGAGGACACTTGCACGTGAGTCATGCAATGACATAGTTCCAGTGCTGAGTGGAAAACACCCTGGGCTACATGCAGGAGGGCCAGCAAGCAGGAACATGGACTGGAGGGCCGTCTGGGTGACTAGCAAGTGGCTCTGGGGCAAGTGTGGTGATGAGGACAGTCCCCTTCTGCTCTACATGTAAACCACCCTGCACATCAAGCATGCATCTTTGATGCGTTGCAGGACAAACACATGAGAACCATGTACACATACCATGTAGTGCCAGTCAAGCACAACACATTACACAGGCAAACCATACACGGGCTGCACATACACGCAACAACACTCACTGGACTGTGCATCAAAGTCCTGCATCTCTCCCACACCTTCGACCAATCCAGCTGGAATGAACTCCGCAACGAGTGTCTCCTGCGGAGTGAGGACCACCTCCTCAGGTGCTGGCCCACCGCCAGTCACCTGGGTCATGCTGTAATTAGAGGCACGCTTGGCCTTAGCGCTGCGTTTGAGGTCATCCCAACGCTTCTTGTACTCGGCACCTGTGCGCACCTCATGGCCGATTGCACTCAAATCATCCGCAACATGGTTCCAGTGGGTATTCCGCTGGGCAGGTGTACTTTGTGAATCGGGCCCCACTATCATGTCCGGATGTCCCTTCACGTAGCCCACAATGAAGTCCAGTTCCTCCTTTGAGAAAGGCTTCTTCCTTGACGTGAAGGAGGCCGTGGCTGTGTCTGGGGTCTCAGCCTGTGCTGCAGATGCAACCTTCCTCCTCTTGGATGATGGCGCAGACCCTGGCTGGTGATAGCCGCCCTGATCACCATGGCCAGTGGGACCGGTGGATTGGACCAAGGGAGTGGCAGGTTGTAGGACGACCAAAGGGCTGACATGCGTCTGTGGCTGCGGGGTGCCCTGGAATGGGCCCTGCGCAGCTACATCTGCCGTGCCAGGGTCATTGACCGCAACTGTCCCGAGTGGTAGAGTCACAACCGGGGTGCTGTTGGCTGCACCTGCCCCTGCAGTTGTCAACACCCGGCTGGACGGGGCAGCAGATGACATTGCTGCCCCAGGGACACATGTCTTGGTCAGGCCAGCCCTGCGTGCACCTCCGGTCTTACTCCTGACCTGCTGGAAATCGTCAAGGGATCCTTCGAGTGCCAACGCAGACTGCGCTGGCAGACCCTGAGCCTGGGTGGTGGTGTTCACAGCTGCACCTGCAGCCACCACTACCCTTTGGGCCCTGGCAGTCGATGGAATGGACTGCCGGGTCAAATGGGCGCCAGTGCCAGGTGCAAGAACTGCATCACCTGCAGGCGCAGGGGGTGGTGGCATGGCTGCACCAACACGTGGCACATCATTGTGCTCAAGTGGCGCACCCCTGCCTCTGGCCCCTCTGCGTTCGCCCTGGACACCCTGGAGTCCCCCTACTCCCTCGTCACCCCGGCCACGTCCCTGGCCACGTCCGCCACGAGGAGTACGCCCAGCTGAGGCGCCCCTCACCTTTGTTGGCCTCCCAGCCATGGCACAGATGGAGTTGTGCCGGCACAGATGGAGTAGTGCCAATTGGAGGTGTAGACCACAATTGTCCTGGGCAATTGGGGTGAAGGGGGTGGGATGCAAGTTGTTAACAGCATCCCTGCACCTGCAAGGCTGTGTGTGACCCCGGTGATGTAGTGACGGGTCACGCAACGCTCAGGCACCCCAAAACTGCAGTCAAACCGTGCACGCAACCCCTGCAGCCTACGTGCGTGGAATTAACCTCCCGCAGTACGCGGTGGCACCCAGGAACACGAAAAACGCGTACGCGTGGGACACGCAGGCTACTATGACCTCGAAAACGGGTGCGATACACAGGGGCACCCACAGTGGGAAAATAGCGTGCGCAACTCACCGTCTGACTAGCGCGATGCAGAAAAACACGCGTAGCCAATACCCCCGCCAAAAGAAGAGATACGTCCTAGGGATACGTCCTAGATGTGAAGTTGAGATGGTGGTGAAACAACATGGAGCAGCAACACACACGTCGGTCTCCACGAAAGGCACGTACACCGAAATGGCGGACACGCTCACCTTTAACCCGTGCAGGGGGAAACGCCCGTGCGCGTCACGTCACTTACATGACATGCATTCACACGGCTACGTGCGATATTCACACGTGCTGGATCACGATGCGCACCCACAGGGAAACGCCCGCGCGCGTCACGTCACTTACATGACATGCATTCACACGGCTACGTGCGATATTCACACGTGCTGGATCACGATGCGCACCCACAGGGAAACGCCCGCGCGCGTCACGTCACTTACATGACATGCATTCACACGGCTACGTGCGATATTCACACGTGCTGGATCACGATGCGCACCCACAGGGAAACGCCCGCGCGCGTCACGTCACAGACGCGCTTACGCGCTAAGGGCCTTTGGTCCAATGAAATCGCGTACGCGTGCTGACGTGCTTACGCGCTAAGGCCCTTTCCTCGAATTACACGCTGACGTGCAGATTTTTCACGTGGAAATTCACTCCGTATCAAGCTGGCCACGCGTAAGCACACGGAAGACCACGCTCCTGCCCAGAAGGCCGAATTACTGCCCCCCATAGCCCCGAGCAGCCTCCCACGAGCCATCTGCTGCTTCTGCCTGCCTGCCTGCCTGCCTGCCTGCCTGCTGCCACATTGCCCTGCCATTTGGTGCCTGCACATCAGCCATCTGCAGGGGTCCAGTTGCTGTGTCCACCCCTGCTGGAACAGTAGACTCCCGACTGGGATACCATCGCTCTACAGCCCAGCCCCAGGACCCAGTAGCCCATCCACGCCTGCCTCGGGGGTCGCCATGTCGGGGCAATCACCATCTGAGACCAGTGGCGACCCCCAGCCACAGAGGCAGAGGGCCACCAGCTTCAGTGAGGAGGAAGTTGGTGTCCTGGTGGAGCATGTCCTGGGGCATTATGATGCCCTCTTCGGAAGACCACGCGCCGACAAGGAAGGACGGGAGAGGATCTGGGACGATGTAGTGGTTGCCATCAACGCGGAGGGGGTGGCAACCCGCGACATCAAGCACACCAGGAAGCGCTGGGAGGACTTGAGGTCCAGGACCCTCAATAAGGCCCGGTGCCTCGCGGAGGGGGGCCGGGCACGCCTGACTGTCATCCAGATGAGGGTCCTGGAACGCGTAGACCCAGCGCTCCACGCCCAGATCCTTCAGAGGCAGACCCGTCTGGAGTTGAGCGGTAAGTGGCCAGGCATTGCTGTGTGAGACAGGGCATGTTGCAGTCTGCTGGTTGTCTGATACATGCCTGTATGTGTGACATAGGCCATGTACGTATGTGTGTGTGCAGGGACATCATGTCAGGCATGTGAGTACAGTGATGTGTGAACCACATGGTTGGTGCATGTGTACAATTGCAACATGGGGGGCTCTGCGCGGAATGGACACATGGAAGCATGGCAGTCTCTGTTCCTGGACATGGGTGGGGGTGAGGGATGGGTGCTGGTCCCATGTACACGTATGGTGTCCATGTGTGTGTGTCTGACCTGCGTGTCTGTGACTTGTAAATGCCATGGATGCTTGTCACATGTCTGTGACAATGTTCAGATTCACTGATGCAGCCTAGTCATCCTTGTATCCACTGCGTCTGTGGTGTGCGAGGCCAGATGGATGGAACTACGGTGAGGTGTGTGCATGTGATGGCAAGGCCCATGATGCATGTGAGTTCAAAACCAACATTGTATGAATCATGAGTCCCTTGGTCATGTATGCCAATGTCCATGGCATGCGCCATGCCTGTTAGTGCATGTGTTTTGCCTGCACTGACCCATGTGTTGTGGAGGGACATGATGGAAGTGATGCATGACAGTGCCACTCATCTGCTATTGCTTCCTGTCTAGGGGACCATTGTACAGTACCCTGATGCTTGTGTTCTATGTCTCCCTCTACACAGTGGCAAGTGAAGAAGAGGGCGGAGAAGGCGCTGTGGAGCAGAGCGGCGAGGATGCCGCCATGGCTGCAGCGGAAGGGGTGGGTGAGCCCCCACAGGGGCTTGCAACGGCGGAAGACGGCGTGGAGACATCCAGGTTGGTGGTTTCCACAGAGGGGGAGGAGGCCGCTACTGAGCCACACATGGGGCCTGGTGGGGGCATCCCCGCTGGTGCAAGTGGTGCAGTCCAGGGCCAGGGGCAGGAGGCAGCACAGGTCGCCGTGGAGGGGCCTGTGCATGTCACTGTCCCTGACACTGTGACTGCACCACCATGCACCAGCAGGGATGCCCCCTCCCAGGCCCGTCCGCAGGTAGGGAAGTTGTCCATGTCATCTGACACTCCTCTACCTGCGGACGTGGAGACCCCTGGCCGTGTGGAGAGGGTCCTGATTGGTGTCGCGTTGCGCACGGCTGGCATTCGTGATGAGGTGCATGCTTCCCGGGAGGAGCATGCACATCATCACGAAGAGCACCGTGCGTACGTGATCCATTTGGGAGCCGCCATGGTCGGGGGTTTCCTACATGTGTGTGGCCTTCTGGTGACCCTCTCCTCCTCTGTGGAGGCTATGCGCCAGTCGTGCTCCATGCCGTCTTCCGGCCCAGATGCCACCAGGGCCCCCTGTGGACCTGCCCCGACCAACGCAGCCAGCTCGGTGGGGACCCCATCCCTGCCACAGTCGGGAGTCGAAGGTCCAGCAGGGGTGGACACACCAGCAACTGTCCCCCTGCAGATGCAGGATGTGCCGGCATCATCTGGCAGGGCACGTGCACAACGGCATCGGTGGATACCATCAGCCTGGATGCCGTCGTGCTGGCAGAGGCAGTGGCGTCGGAGGCAGCAGCAGGCTCGACGTGGGAGGCATCATGGCTCGGGGCCATCAAGATCAGAGGGGCAGGCATCGGCTGGAGGGCAGGAGAACCCTGGGATGGCAGTGTCTTCCGTGTGGGAGCAGTTGGTCCAGCGGATAGGTGCGGAGCGGCAGCGGGCGGAAGAGGAGCGGCTCTCCATGGTCAGGGCGGAGTTCTCCATGCGTCGGGCATTGAGGCAGGCTGAGTGCCTCGAGGAAGCTCGCAGGGAGTTTGAGTTGAACACGGGGTTGTCCCTGCGAGACCTCGGGGCCAGGACAGAGTCCCGCCTCCGGGACATCGACATGGAGTTCGATGATGCCCTGGCCGGCAACATCACGGAGTGAGCTGCAGGACTTGCCCGCTGCCATTGTATATAGTTCTTTAGTTAGTTAGTGATAGGTTTCCTTTATTTTTTAATTTTTCTTTGGACCGCTCGGACAATGGCCACTTTTCTGTATATATTTTTTGTGTTAGGTAGTAGTAGGTTTCATTTATGGTGTTGGGCTCATGGACCCTGGGATATTCTTTTTGCATCGTTTTTTTTGGACAACTTTTTTTGGATTTATATGTGTGTTCTCCATGAGTCAATGGTTTTTCCTTATTTTTTTCACCCATTTTTTTCCTTTGGACGACATTAGTTTTTGAATTCCTTTGTTTTTTGATTTTTTCTATTAGTTCTCGGACATGGACCATTTGTTTTGTCATCCCCATTGTTGTGTGTTTCATTTCTTTAGTTCTTTTTCATCTTTAATACATATTTATATTACTTTCATTTGTGGTATTTTCTCTTTGGTTTCATGCATTTCATGATATGGGTTTTGACATTCACTTGCACCCATTGTGTATGTGTGTGTGACGGACATGTGTTCATTTACATACTTGCCATTGGGGTTGTATCATGTAATTGCATCTACTATGTGGGTGGATGCAATCCTTGGCTGGCTGTTTGTGCTGGGTGTGCTGCCCATTACTGCCATGATTGAGTTTCGTCAGGACCTGGGGCCAGGGGGACATGAGTGGGGGCCTGGTGGAGGCTGCCTCTGGGGGGTGGGGGGTGGGGGTGATGGGAGACATGGGTGGGGGCCTGGTGGAGGCTGCCCCTGGGGGGTGGGGGGTGGGGGTGATGGGAGACATGGGTTGGACATGGGTGGGGGCCTGCTGGCAGGTGCCCCACAGTGCTGGGGGGTGGGGGTGGTGGGAGACATGGGTTGGACATGGGTGGGGGCCTGCTGGCAGGTGCCCCACAGTGCTGGGGGGTGGGGGTGGTGGGAGACATGAGTTGGACATGGGTGGGGGCCTGCTGGCAGGTGCCCCACAGTGCTGGGGGGTGGGGGTGGTGGGAGACATGGGTGGGGGCCTGGTGGAGGCTGCCCCTGGGGGGTGGGGGGTGGGGGTGCTGGGAGACATGAGTTGGACATGGGTGGGGGCCTGCTGGCAGGTGCCCCACAGTGCTGGGGGGTGGGGGTGGTGGGAGACATGGGTTGGACATGGGTGGGGGCCTGCTGGCAGGTGCCCCACAGTGCTGGGGGGTGGGGGTGCTGGGAGACATGAGTTGGACATGGGTGGGGGCCTGCTGGCAGGTGCCCCACAGTGCTGGGGGATGGGGGTGGTGGGAGACATGGGTGGGGGCCTGCTGGCAGGTGCCCCACAGTGCTGGGGGGTGGGGGTGGTGGGAGACATGGGTTGGACATGGGTGGGGGCCTGCTGGCAGGTGCCCCACAGTGCTGGGGGGTGGGGGTGGTGGGAGACATGGGTTGGACATGGGTGGGGGCCTGCTGGCAGGTGCCCCACAGTGCTG